>NC_083722.1:7365000-9865000 GCF_028564815.1 Eubalaena glacialis
AGGGCAGATATTAGTTTTCTTGACATGGTTCAGTAATTTGGGCACCTCACTCCTTTCAGATCGAGTTAAACATGCTTTTAAATAGATGGATGTGGCCTATTGATAGACCTCATTTCCTTACTAAGGACTTCAAATGAAATTAGGTACTTGCTCTCCACTGTTAAAAGGGTCTCAGATATTTTCACAAGTTCACATATTCAAAAAGAAAGCAAAGTCTGATCGTACACACCAGAGATAAAGTCTTTGAGAGGATTACCAAGTGATGGTTTATATTCTGTGACCTCTTTACTGGTAACACATGTTCAAGAGGAAATTGGGAGTGATTTCCGACTTCTCTCCTTTGTCAATTTCCTCACTCTTTTCTCTCCTTTACACATGGGCACCTTTAAGCGGTGTAAATTGCATTTTGCTCCACCCTTTTCTCAATTTAGATTCTCTCTTTCCTGATGAGATTTTATCTCTTTAGCTCATACTAAATAATCCTTCGGTTACATTTTACATCAATTCCTTCATTCATTACCACTTGATAAGTTAGCATTCTCATGTGTTATTATTTTTAATAAGTTCACATTAATGTGTGAAGTATCCGTATTGTATCCCAAAAATTAGATTAAAGAAACAAAATTTATTCCCTAGTATCTTCCTGCTTCTCATTGATATCTATTTAGTTCTGAAAAAAGAAAGCAAAATATATAGAAGTCTTAACTAAAACTACTATGGATATTTCTCATGGCTTTTTTCCTTCACATTTCCATTTAACTGATATAATATACTCTAACTTTAAAATCAAAATGAGCAGTTTCTAGTAACGCATTTATATGTGTGCTTAGTGATAAATCTATGTCTCTTAAAGGTCTTTCTTTGACATTTTGGGAAGGTTCTGCTATTAAATATAAGTATATGATAGAGTGTAGAAGAAAATAAGTAATACTTTGTGATCTGAACAAAGGGGGGAAAAAACTGCCTGAAATTTGTAAGAACTGACAGTGTTTTCGATGATATTTTCCTTTTCATTACAAAGCAGCAAATATCTTTTGATGCCGGCTCGCTCAACTCGAAAGGAAATCAACGATCGAGTAACACACGCGCGCCACAGCCACAAACTCATTTCTAACCAGTGACAACCAAAACCTAGGAAGTTTCTAAAAGAATGTGATTGTTGTCAGGAGGCATCGGGTCCCCGGGGGCATCGCCCAGCTCTGGCTGCCCTCACAGCCACGGCCGAGGGGCGCGGGCAGCGCGGCTCCAAGCCTGGTGGGCACAGACCAGCAAGAGAGTGAATTCTACATACTGCACAGCTCAGTCAGGGCAGTCAGATTGCATCTGGGATCAACCGATTGTGCTTCATGAAACCGTCAGCCCGCATCTGTGTCTCCTGCCCGGCTGTAAACAAGGCCGGCTCCGGGGTCTTCGCCCTCCTTCACGTGCGCGGAGGACCCGGCAGTCAGACCCGCTCAGCGGCCTCAGAGCCAAAGTTCAAGTTCCTTCTTCCAGACAGCGGTTCCAGGGCGTACCGGGGAGTCATGGGAAGAAGCAACTTTGGAATGACAGACTCAGGGTCCCTTTTCAGAGATGCATACCTTAGATTCCTACGCAGCCTGGCGTGGCATGTCTCTTCCACGAAATTCATTTAGGTGTTCCTAACATGAACCACTGTTGTTTTTTTTCGGCCAACTAGCTCAGTAGCGTCATCATGTTGGGGAGGAGGGGTGGTGGTGATTGTTTTTGTTGTTTCACTGCTCTGGGGCTTTGCTTGGATCAGCCAAAAAAAAAAAAAAAAATGGCACGGATAGAAATGCTGTCAATCTGGTCCACCTCCAGGAACCCAATCATGCCTGAATTGCTGCGAGGAGTGTAATGATGGTAAACAGGAACAGGTATGTTGGCTTCTGTTCTCACCCACTTCGGCCGTCGTGTTGCCTTTACAATAAAGCAAAATACGGTTTGGAAGCAACGTCATCTCACTAATAAAAGATAGGGGGTGTCATTGAAGCCGTCTTCCTTGGCAAGTGGCATAAAGGTAACATTTAGTGTCCACGACATTGAATTCTCCTAGCCAGCTGGTGTGTCCCTGCTAAGACTTTCATTTATTCGGCTTGAGCTGGAACTCTTTTTGTTCGCCCAGTCTATTACTTCGTCGATTTAAGGGATAACAGCCAAAGTGAAACAGCTTGCAATTTGCACCTGTCTGCTCTAAGCATTCCATGTTAGATTATGTGGGGAGCACATTCTTCACTGCTAATGAGAATAAGACTGGGTAGGGCTGAATGCAATTTTATTGGGGGGGCTTATAGGATATTATAGTGTTTTTTCTTCTGTAAATGATCTGATAAGGACCTCCCCATTTTCATCTTTTAGAGTTCCCAGAGTAGAAGAATAACACTCAAAAAATATAAAGTTGCATATTCTTTTTTTTTTTTTTTAATTTATTTAGTTAGTTAGTTAGTTAGTTATGGCTGTGTTGGATCTTCGTTTCTGTGCGAGGGCTTCCTCTAGCTGTGGCAAGCGGGGGCCACTCCTCATCGCGGTGCGCGGGCCTCTCACCATCGCGGCCTCTCTTGTTGCGGAGCACAGGCTCCAGACGCGCAGGCTCAGCAACTGTGGCTCACGGGCCCATTTGCTCCGCGGCATGTGGGATCCTCCCGGACCAGGGCTCGAACCCGTGTCCCCTGCATTGGCAGGCAGATTCTCAACCACTGCGCCACCAGGGAAGCCCCCCATATTCTTTTTTAAAAAATTAAATGTCATTTAACTAAGAACTGAATTAATATTCAGCCTGAGTTGCTTCAGATGAGAAAGAAAACATTTCAATGCTAAATGATTTCCAAGGTGTTGTAAGATAAAACACCTATAGAGACCTTTAATTTGTAAAACTGGCCATGAAAAAAAAAGTAGATAAAAACTTTTTAGATATGTTTCAGAAATGGGACTAGCTTTGGAAAAAAATGTCAAGTGCTTGAAAGTAAACCAAAGTCCTCTGCTTATATTGCCTTTGAAAATTTAAGAACTGAATCGAAAATAAAACTTCAAGTGACTGACTTCCATATCATACATAGATATAGATATATTTATCTAAATCATTATCATGTGAATCACAGATTAAATTTCCAGCAAATGCAAAAATGTCAGCACATATGATTCTCTCCAACCTTTTCTAGAAGTTCTCTGCATCCCCCTTAGTTTTGATTCCTTTGAGGCATTATATCAGTGGGCTGTCATCTATTTTTCAAGAATTTAAATTAAGCTCACTGCAATGAAAGAACTTTAGTTATGGCTTATAGCATTTTCCCAAACCTTATGTATTTTTAAAAAAATCATCATAATAAAGTTTGAATAATTTGGCAAAACATCCTTGAAGATGATCCAAAATTTAGTAAATTATATTTATATATCTTCTGTTAATCAAAGGGCCCATGCTACATTTGGATTCCACAAATGTCTCACATTGGCACTTCCTGTTGAAATAATCATGACGGGTTAAATGAAGTTGTGGTGGTCACAGACGTGGTCTCGCTGGTAATTACTCTAGTTTAATATGATTGTTGGCCCGAACCTTGCCTGACAGAGAACCTTCCAACTTGTCAGTGATGGACCCTTTCAGCACAGCTTCAGGAGCTCCGCCAGCTGCCGAGTCTGGTTAGGTCAAAGGGTTGAGCCATGTGTAATTCAGAACAGAGGAGGTCCCACGGTCACTCCACAAAAACAATTACACTACTTATTTCACTCTAGCCCTTGCCCAAAACTCACAGGCCTCACAGTTTCAGCGCAGTCAATCTAATTCTGCCCCTGGGCGATAAGCCACATGAAAATCTGTGGTGCTGTGTTTATAAATCTAATCAAAAATAGAACAGTGGGCAGGCACTGTGAAGCCCTACTATGGATTATGGGAATCCTTGGAAATTCTGAAGGCACTTTTGTTTAACTTCTAGAGACTCTTTTGCTATTACATTGTCTGCTACACTCGTTAATCATCCTCTTTATTCGTAAGTGCTGCAAAAGAGACTACATTTCTGCTCACTTCTGTACTTTCCCTCCACAGATAATATTATGAAAAATAAAGCTTAAAAGGCTGCTTTTAAAGAAAAAAAGAAAAATCAAAGAAGGGGCTACTGTTTTATCAATCTTACCTGTCTATCCATGTTCTCGGCTCCTTGCCCTTGGCGATGCACAGATTTAAGTCAAGTTCCTCTAAAAAAGAAAAATATTTGAAGACTAGAATAAATTGGTCCCATTTTAAGACATATTAAGCAATTTGGAGTAGGAGAGATAGAGCTATGATGCTTCTTAATGGTCCCCCAAAATCTCAGTATAAAGTCAATAGGATTTGATTTGGTGCCTTTTTTTAAAATTTTTTAAATTTTATTGAAGTATAGTTGATTTACAATGTCATGTTAGTTTCCAGTGTACAGCATAGTGATTCAGTTATACATACACATATTCTTTTTCAGATTCTTTTCTCTTATAGGTTATTACAAAATATTGAGTATAGTTCGCCATGCTGTACAGATGGTAACTTGTTTTCATTGTTGTTGTTCTTGTTTGCTTAGCCAGACTCCTAATAAACTGAGAGCTGGCAAATAGTCACCAGATGCTTTACAAAAGTAATCTGTAGGAAAAATTCAAACTTCGTCTAGACAGCCTATACCTCCTGTTTTTATGCCTAAAATGTGGCCAGTACAGACTGCACTGAAGTTTATGACGAAAACTTGCTGTCACATGCTCTTGGTAGCTTTTATATTTCTCTTTTTAAAAATTAGAATCTGGTTATGCAACTGTCATAGTAGATAATATCTGATAAAGTCAATGATAGATATGTGTACTTAGGTACCAAGCAGATTAAATCCTGAGAACATTATCCAGCAAAGATATGGAACACACACACTTCACAAAAGGAAATGTGTTTGTAGCACTCATAAAACTCCTAGAGTCACGCAATAAATTATCAAATTCAACCTGTAAGCTATTCCATTTGATAGTATTTCAATTGATAAAAATACTACACTAGAATACAATCCGGGGCCAGATGATTATAATAAATGGGAAATGAGTGATAGTCCCAGCATTTATTAGATTACTGTAAATAGTCACCAAAAGAGCCTTTTAAACTTGGAATTTGCCCTTTTGAAATGGTTATCAGTATTTGGCAGTAAAACAAAGTACATCATGTATGAATGATATATATGACATATTTTTTTTTAATTCAGAGCTCTCAGTCATAGTTTTAAAAAGTCACTCCACAATGGGCAAGTGAGCTCTTACATGACAATCAATGTTACAAAAGGAAAGATTTTAGTCCTTTTAGTGTTAATTTTAAAACTCGTTTTTATGTAAGAGCGACATGAAAGATGCAAAGGGTATATCGATTACTTCCTAAAATAAGGGAAATACGTGTAAAATTATTTAAAAGAAAAAACTGACATCAAAATGAGAACATTTTAGTCAAGTAACAGAAACTGAAGTTCGACTTGCTTGTTTGTTCCATGGCACAGTGACTGAAGAGGAATTCAAAAACATCTATTACTGGGAATGAACGTGAAGTGGAAATCTGTTTTCTTTTGTTTCCTTGAATTTGGTATCAATCTAACAGTTAATATTTGTCTTTAAAATGTTTGTAATTTGTAAAGTTGGTCATGTTTTTCTCATCATAAATTTATTTGGAGACATAGAATTCAAAACATGCGAGCCAAGAAGCACAGGTTGGCTCTATTCACATCAATATAGTGCTCAGGAGACTTCCAAATGAGGCAGACCACTTCTCTCCCTTCACAGAAGGCTGCATTTTAAACATCTTTCTGCACCAATATTCAGAGTGCAATACTGGTACAGTAAGACTGAGTACAGTTGTGAAATAAGATCACGATCCCTTCATTTTCTCATAGAAAGCATGTAGTTGAATCTAGAAAATACTTTGATAGAACCAAGTGGTGTATCATTTTAAAAGCGGGTATCACTGGAGAAGTAAAACCGAGTATTCCTCGGTCTCATGAGTAAAAGGTGTGGCAGAAGTTCCCTCCCTGCTAGGAATCTCTGGGAGCTTAGATCAAGCATCATTTGCAATAAGGAATGTCACTCTCCAAGGCTCCATGAGCTGGAATTTGGGGTTTGTAGTCCTATGCCTTACAACTGAGAGACAGCCTGCCAAACAGAGGTAATAAAGAATAATCAATGAAAGTGGGGTGTTAAAGTCCCCTACTATGATTGTGTTACTGTCAATTTCCCCTTTTATGGCTGTTAGCATTTGCCTTATGTATTGAGGTGCTCCTATGTTGGGTGCATAAATATTTACAATTGTCATATCTTCTTCTTGGATTGATCTCTTGATCATTATGTAGTGTCCTTCCTTGTCTCTTGTAATAGTCTTTATTTTAAAGTCTATTTTGTCTGATATGAGAATTGCTACTCCAGCATTCTTTTGATTTACATTTGCATGGAATATCTTTTTCCATCCCCTCACTTTCAGTCTGTATGTGTCCCTAGGTCTGAAGTGGGTCTCTTGTAGACAGCATATATACAGGTCTTGTTTTTGTATCCATTCAGCCAGTCTATGTCTTTTGGTTGGAGCATTTAATCCATTTACATTTAAGGTAATTATCAATATGTATGTTCCTATTACCATTTTCTTAATTGTTTTGGGTTTGTTATTGTAGGTCTTTTCCTTCTCTTGTGTTTCCTGCCTAGAGAATTTCCTTTAGCATTTGTTGTAAAGCTGGTTTGGTGGCACTGAATTCTCTTAGCTTTTGCTTGTCTGTAAAGGTTTTAATTTCTCTATCAAATCTGAATGAGATCCTTGCTGGGTAGAGTAATCTTGGTTGTAGGTTTTTCCCTTTCATCACTTTAAATATGTCCTGCCACTCCCTTCTGGCTCTCAGAGTTTCTGCTGAAAGATCAGCTGTTAGCCTTATGGGGATTCCCTTGTGTGTTTTTTGTTGTTTTTCCCATGCTGCTTTTAATATTTTTTCTTTGTATTTAATTTTTGATGGTTTGCACAACAAAGGAAACCATAAACAAGATGAAAAGACAACCCTCAGAATGGGAGAAAATATTTGCAAATGAAGCAACTGACAAAGGATTAACCTCCAAGATTTACAAGCAGCTCATGCAACTCAATATCAAAAAAACAAACAACACAATCCAAAAATGGGCAGAAGACCTAAATAGACATTTCTCCAAAGAAGATATACAGATAGCCAACAAGCACATGAAAGAATGCTCAACATCACTAATCATTAGAGAAATGCAAATCAAAACTGCAATGAGGTTTCACCTCACACCAGTCAGAATGGCCATCATCAAAAAATCTACAAACAATAAATGCTGGAGAGGGTGTGGAGAAAAGGGAACCCTCTTGCGCTGTTGGTGGGAATGTAAATTGATACAGCCACTATGGAGAACAGTATGGCGGTTCCTTAAAAAACTAAAAATAGAACTACCATATGACCCAGCAATCCCACTCCTGGGCATATAACCTGAGAAAACCGTTAATTCAAAAAGAGTCATGTATCACAATGTTCATTGCAGCTCTATTTACAATAGCCAGGACATGGAAGCAACCTAAGTGTCCAGCGACAGATGAATGGACAAAGAAGATGTGGCACATAGATACAATGGAATATTACTCAACCATAAAAAGAAAGGAAATTGAGTTATTTGTAGGGAGGTGGATGGACCTAGAGTCTGTCATACAGAGTGAAGTAAGTCAGAAAGAGAAAAACAAATACCGTATGCTAACACATATATATGGAATCTAAATTTTTTAAAAAACTGGTTCTGAAGAACCTAGGGGCAGGACAGGAATAAAGATGCAGATGTAGAGAATGGACTTGAGGATGCAGGGAAGGGGACGGGTAAGCTGGGACGAAGTGAGAGAGTGACATGGACATATATGCGCTACCAAATGTAAAATAGATAGCTAGTGGGAAGCAGCTGCATAGCCCAGGGAGATCAGCTTGGTGCTTTGTGACCACCTAGAGGGGTGGGATAGGGAGGGTGGGAGGGAGACACAAGAGAGAGGAGATATGAGGATATATGTATAGGTATAGCTGATTCACTTTGTTATAAAGCAGAAACTAACACACCATTGTAAAGCAATTATACTCCAATAAAGATGTTAAAAAAAAAAAAAAGAATAATGGAGCCACCGTGAGCTGTAGAAGAATCAGAGAGCATGTGACCTGGCTGTAGGGCATAAAGAGACGTGTAACCAATGTATTGGTTCTGGCCTAAACATTGATACCTGAATGTGTGTTCCCAGTGTAATTCCTGGGAATTTAATTTGAAGGCCTCCAAAGTAGGAAAGAACTGTTAAAAAGTAAAATATGACCCAATTACTAAAAGTTGCGACAAGTAGATGGAGAAAATAGGTGTGAGGCCAGTGCCAGAGGCCACATCGGTGAGAAGGATACATGGACGGCAGAGTGAACGCTGAGGAGTGGGCAGGATTAGGAGTCAAATAGGAAAAGATGGATGGAGAAGAACTATGAGAACAGAGGGGCGATGAAAATGAGAATGATAAGTTCAGAGAACAATGGGTAGAATCTGTCAGCAAATCATAATTTCAATAAATTAGTGCTTTATGAAGAGCCACCACACCCCCTAAAAACCTATCACTAATATAATTGCAAAAGATGGAGCCCATCAGAAAACTGATATATTTGCCAAACTGTCTGTATGACCTATATTGTCAAGAAAGTCCAAAGTAGCATTCTTTTCATTAGAAAAGAAAAAAGAAAGAGAAGAAAAATAGCAGTTATAAACGCTATCAATTTATCAAGCCAAACCTTGTTTTTGGCTTTTCAGGAACACTTGACTTAATGAACTCATGAGCACCATTATGGAATTTTCACTCTGGCTACAAATTTGGACCACGGAGTAGCATGTTTGTTGAAATTCAAGCAGCCTACAATAGGAATCACGTTTTAAAAGCTGGCCTCAAACTTGCAAGCAGGTTGATAACTGCAATATAACCTGCTTGCAAGTAACCCATTGACCATATCCTGTTGGGCCCAGGTTAATAATCACTAAAAAGCTAATTTGTACAGTCACTGGTTTTTTTGGTTTGTTTTAAGGCTGATCTTAAAATGGCTTTCACTGAAATTGTTGACCTTGTATTGCAAATTAAATCCTGGCATTGCCAAATCTCTGACAACTGGTTCATTGCTTCCAGAGAAGGGAATTAGCATGGCTACAGCTGTCATTCCATTGCATTTTTCTTCTCAAGCAGACCAGCAAGGGCAAAAATGGTGTTAGACAGAGGTCGCAAGCCAGATTCTGTCTGCAAACATGTTTTGTTTGACCTCCACAGTAATTTAAAACATATTGAGCCAATATTTAAAAATAAGAAAATTGCAGTCAAAATCTGACTTCTGGCTTCTCTTGGAAAATTTAAAAATTCGGCAACATCGATGGTGCGTGGTGGCAGCATGCTCTTTAGGCAGTGTTAGTAATGTCTAGGGTCCCCACTCTCCCTGTTGCAGACCACAAACCAAAATGTAAGCTCCATAAAGGCAAGTCTTGCTGACTTCATTGCTGCATCCTCAGAGCCTAGAATAGAGCCTGGCAAGTGGTGGGTGCTTGGCAAATATTTAATGTTGAAGGAAATGATCTCAGGACCAGACAAGTAACTTTAATGGGTAACTTTTTAAAACAGTAGACAGTGCCCAGGAACTGTCACAACATGCCTCAATCTAAAAAAAAAAAAAAAAAAAAAAAAAATTTGCAGGACAAATAAATTCTGCCAGTCCTCAGGCAGAGCGAGAGACAGAGTACCCACATATCATTCTGCTGGCTCTGCTGTTTTTCTTATAAAGAAATATTTCTCTGTATCCCTGCCACTCTCAAAAGTAAAGCCACAAGTGTCAAGGAAAATGATAGCGATCACAGACCCAGCACACTTCACTCATTTATATTTCTTGCCTGGCCTCTACAGACATCTGAATTTGACACCTCTGGGAGAGAGATGAGAGTAAGCTGACACCCATAATAACAAACTGGTCTACTAGTACTCCTCTCTCATTCTGCCCAGTAGTTTTCTGTACTACAATCTAAATCTATATTAGAGCATAAATAAAAAGGGGAATATAAAACCTACCTTGGAAAGTCACTAGTTAAACCTAACATCACTTAAATAAAGAGTCAGAATAACACTGTGGAATAAACTTGTGTTTACAGCTACAAAGACACTGGTGCAAATCTCTTGCACATGCGGAAGTTGCTTAACCTCTAAAAGTCTCCAATTTCTCTGCATAATAGTTGAGAAAATTTTAAAATTATATATGCCAGACTTCCGGCTTCCACTTAAGGTATAGAAAGCTGGAAAGGGTGTTGTTGCCAAACATAAAGCAAAAAAAAAAAAAAAAACCTGAATGTCTGCAAATTTACAACTTTTATGAAACCCGCCAGGGAGCTGACGTCACAGCGTAACCAACTAATCCAAAATCTAAGGAAAGAGCAATGCCTCTAAGGAGTAACAGGCTGCAAGCACTTGCTTACTGCAGCAGACATGAAACCCCTTAGAAGCCAGTAAGGAGAATTCAGCTAAAAATTTTTAACAAATTTCTGAAATTGTTAACCAGGTCTGAATGTGACCTAGTATGAGAATATAGAACTTGTGGGATCTTCAGACACAAGGGTAATTCACAAATGTTCACAGGCTCTTCTCCATGGACCTCCTGGGTTCTCAGGAGAAAACTGGGCGCAAGGTGAGAGTTCAGAGCAGTGGTTCTAATTAGGGGGCAATTATACCTCCAAGAGGATATTTGGCAATGTCTGGAGACATTTTTTATTTCCATACCTGGAAGGATGCTACTGGTGTCCAGTAGTTAGAAGCCAGGAACACTACTAAACATTTTGCAATACATAGAGTAACTCCCTACAACAAAGAACTATCCAATCCAAAATGTCAATAAAGCTGCCGTTGAGAATCAGAGAAAACCTCTCTTGTGATGCAACAGAGCCACTGTAGAAAAATGCAAAGGCCCACCTGGATACTCCACCTTTATCTCCCTTCAGGAACAAAAGCCTTCATTTTCTGGATAACGTCAGTAAACCCTGTTGCCCCCAGCCAAGGTTAAGACCCATTGCAGCTGAGAGAAGAGAACACAAAAATACCCTCTAGCCCTGGAGTAGGGGCAAGAAAACATCCTGGACCAAACTCTTAAAAGTCTCCTACCTAAGAAAGAGGGGCAGGATCTGAGATGACCCCATCCTTGGGGCACAGAGACACAGCTCCTTCCTGAGAAGAATACCTGCTCAGCTTACCATGAGGCTACCAGGCACTGAGCAGCAAGTAACATCAGTGTACAGCTGGGAGAGGGGAGACTATGGAGACTGATGCTCCCTCAAGTACAGTCACAATGGAAAAACTTAAACTTGAGGTTTGAGCAGACATGGAGGAACCTTCTCTGAAAACCAGCCATCATTCTAAGCACAGGTTAAGACTAAGACAGGAGTTAAATCTGTGGTACACTGATGATATCCCTAACCCTAACCAAACCCAGCTCAAGTACTCACGAGGCGGACCAACCTCCCACATGCAAAGACTAACAAAATAAAAAATATGCCATTTCTGGGCATGAATAATATCTACTTCAGTCTCTACTGTTCTACCCTAGATAACCAGCTTTCAAACACTGTTAGGTGACAAGTGAAAAAGCAAGGAAAAACAAAACAAAACACCCTGCCAAGAAGACAAAGCAATCAACAGAAGCCGACTTGGATCTGACCCAGATGTCAGAACTACCAGAGAGAGAATTTTAAATAATATAACTAGATAAAGTGACGTACGTCATCAAGATGGCAACATAGGTGATTCCTGACTTCAGTTCGCCTTTACAAGAAGATAGCAACTATCCATGGACCAGACACCATTGTGAAAATCCCAAAACCCAGAGGGTGAGGCTGAAATATACCCCTGGACAACAGAGATCCAGAAGGACGGCATTGCAAAGACAAGAGGAGCAGTTTCACTGACTGCATCAACCCTCCCCCAGGCCAACACAATGCTTAACCGAGGGCTCCCCTGGGCCTACAGTTTCCCCAGTATGATCAAGAGAACCCAAGGTGGATATTCAGCTTCCCCAGCATTGAGGGATGTTTCCTGGGAGACTCACTTGGGTCTAACTTCATGGGAATCACTGGGGGAACCTTTGGAGCTCAGCCACTGGGGATCAAATAGAGATGGAGAAGGTGTCAGAGCTTATAGCAACCACTGCTCAGATCTTGTTGATCTTGTTGACACCAGGTTCCTGCTCACCACAGTGTCCAAGAAGAGATCCCAGCTAGTAGCTCTGCCCATCTTCAGAGCCAAGATGGTGGCCCCATGCGGGCAGAAAGCTCAGTTGACAGTTCTGTCTGTTCGAATCCCAAGCCAAAGAGCTAAGTGTCCATGGAGCACATCCTATGGCCCACCAAGCAAGGGTACAAACTTGCAGTCCCACCCAACTGCCTAGCATAACCTCCAGTCCTGCCCCATCGGGAAGCATGGCCACAGATGCCCAGTAGGTGCAGAGCACATCCTATAGCCTATACTGGGCAGTGACCCAAGCCAGCAGCCTTGCCCAATTGTTGACCCTGACCCTGCATAATCACGGAGCCTGAATAGTGACCCGGAGCAGCCTCAGAACCCAGTCTACAGTAATACTCAGCTTCAGAGTCCAACATACCACCCCACTCAGCAGTGGAGCCCAGCATATGGCCCTGCTTGATTGCTGAACACAGACTGTGGCTTTGCCCAGGCGTGGAGTCACAGAGCATATAGCCTGCGATCCCACCCAACCCGGGATTACAGACAGCAACTTTGTCTAACTGTAGAGCATGGTCTCCAAGCCAACTCAACTGTGGGTACAGCTGGAGGCCCCACATGACCAGAGAGCCAAATTAGCAATCACCCCCAACAGCAAACCACAGCCAATGACCTACTGGATTGCATGAAAGTCATATATCTGATAAGGGGTTAATATCCAAATTATATAAGGAACTCATGTAACTCAATAGTGAAAAAAAATCAATTAAAATATGAGAAAAGGACCTGAACATACATTTTTCTAAAGAAGACATACAAATGACCAACAGGTACATGAAAGGGAGATTAACATCACCAATCATCAGGTAACTGCAAATCAAAACCACAGTGAGATATCACCTCACACCTGTTTGATAAGCTGTTATCAAAAAGACAAGTGATAACAAGTGCTGGTGAGGACGTGGAGAAAAAGGAAACCTTGTACACTGTTGGTGGGAATGTAAATTGGTGCAGCCCCTATGGGAAACAGTATGGAGGGCCCTCAAAAAATTAAAATAGAACTACCATATGATCCAGCCATCCCACATCTGAAGGAAACTAAATCACTATGTCAAAGAAGCATCTGCAACCCCATATTTACTGCAGCATTATTTACAGTAGCTAAGACATCTAAACAACCTAAATGTCCATCAATAGATGAAGGGACAAAGAAGATGTGGCTTATATATGCAGTGGAATATTATTCAACCATAAAAAGGAAGGAAATTTAGACAGAGACAAATAATGTATGGTCTCATTTATATGTGGAATCTGAAAAAAAAAAAAAAAAAACCCACAGAAACAGAAAGTAGATTTGTCACTGCTGGGATGGAAGTATGGATGTCGGGGAAATGGGTGAAGGTGGTCAAAGTGTATAAACTTCCAGTTCTAAAATAAATAAGTTATGTGATCTAACTTATAGCATGGTAAATATAGTTAACAGTACTGTATTTTTTACTTGAAACTTAAGTGAGTAGATTTTGAAAGTTCTCATTACCAAAAAAAGGTAAGTATGTGAAGTGATGGATGTGTTAACTAACCTTTTTGCGGTAATCATGTTGCAAAATCTGTGTATATCAAACCATCATTCTGTACACCTTAAAATTACATAGTGTTATATGTCAATTATATCTCAATAAAGATGGAAAAAAACATGTAATTAATGTGTTAAAAGCTGTAATATAAAAGGTAGGCAACATAATGAATATATGAGGAATTTCAGCAGAGAGATAGAATAATAAAGAATCAGATGGAAATGTAGAAATGAACAATATGGTAAGAGAAATGCAGAATGCCATCAACAGACTTATTAGTAGTCTCAGTACAGCTGAGAATAAAATCAGTTGAACTCAATCTATCAGCAACAGAAATTACCCAAATTAAAACAGAAAGATAAAAAGACAGCAAACAAAACAAAACAAAACAAAATAGAGCAGAGTATCCAAAAGTAGTAGGAAAATTCCAAATGGACTAACACACCTGTAATTTTGAATATAGAAAAAAAAAGACAGATAGGCAAAAAAAATCATCAAAGAAATAAAGACTAAAAATTCCCTCAAATTAATGACAGACACCAAAGCAGAGATCAAGGGAGTTCAGAAAACACCAAGTAAGATAAAACACACACATGTATACACATCGTATACAAACCATTGAAAACCAACAGCAAAGAAGAAATCTTGAAGCTAATCAGAGAAAACAGGCATATCACACATAGAGGAACAAAGTTAAGAATTATAGTAGACTTCTCATCAGAAACTCTGCAAGCCAGAAGAGTGTGGACAGACATCTTTAAAGTGCAGAAAGAAAAACAACACTAAGTTTAAAAATTCTATACCCAAGGAAAATATCTTTCAAAAATGATGGTGAGGGATACGGATATGGCAGAATGAAGAGGTGGTCAAATCCTAGCCCCCAAAAATTGGAAGGGGGAAAGATCCAAAACAATAAATTCAGTCTCTGGAAAAAGACCAGAGGCAAACAACAGATGGAGAAACATGCATTTGTGGAAAACTGCAGAAATGAAGGAAAGTACTGTGGGTACACCCTTGACCAAGGTTGCTCCAATATCTGCAGTGCCCCCCTCACACCACTCCAGCTGGGCCAATGTAGTAGTGCTTCCAAGGAAGGACTGGCGATAAAAACCAGCAGTTTCACTGTTGTGGAAGGGGATTTTGGTGCTGAGGACAGAAAACCCATATTCAGTTACACTGTGAGTGATAGTAGCAAAATCAGTGGGAAACAAGTGATGACAGCCCATGGCTCTATCACCCTGAGTTGCAGTCCCACTTGGGGTGAACAGTAGACCATTCAACTCATCAGAAATTTGACAAGGAGATCCTGGAGTTGAGAGAGCCAAAGAAGGGCTAAATGGGTACTCCACCGATCCCTGTTGACCGGGAGGCTGTGCACATGTGCAGGGAAGACTCAAGAATATCCAAGCTCTCTGCACATCCCCAGTTGACTTGGATGCTATGCAGATCTGCAGGAAAGACCCGGGATGACCTGGCAGAAAATAAGTCCGTGAATTTTTGAAAACTGAATTTTAAACATGTTCCCAGCCCCACACCCAGATCCATCAGCAGAGGAGGGAGATCTTACAGACTCAAGGTGTCTGTGGACCATCATTGGTTGACCACCGTGCTATGCAGACACAGAGGAGCCTCTATAAAGCCAAACTGAAACTGTTTATTAAAGTTTTTAAAAAACTGAGCAGAGACAGAAGCAGCCACACATCACAGGGAAGACACATTCAACAGATGAAGTTCAGAAACATTACTAAAAACAAAATAAATTAAAACAAGCCAAACAGCGAAAACAAAATAAAACAGCAGCAATAGTCATCCTCAAGGCAAAAACTCAAAATCATATTTGCGACACCATATTATCTAAGATTCAGGTTTTCAACAAAAATTTATAGGACAGTGAAGAAATAGAAAAGTGTGACCTATATTCAGGAAAATAAGCTGTCAACAAAAATTAACTCTGAGTGGGTAAGGAAGTTGTACTCAGTAGACAAAGACTTCAAAGCATTTTTTATAAAATGTTCAAAGAATTCAAAGAAACCATGGCTAAAAGATTAAAGGAAAATGTATTAACAGACTCAAATATAAGAAACCTTAAAAAATAAAAAAGAAACTATAAAAACGGTCAGATGGAAATTCCAGAATTGAAAGACATAATGATTACAATGAAAAATTCACTAGATGGGTTCAACAACTCATGAAATGAGACAGTAGAGAAGGAATTAAGAATATTAAAGATAGATCCAGGGAAATTATCCAATTTGAAGAAGAGAAAGGAAAAATGTGGAGAAAAATGAACAGAGCTTCAGAGACCTATGAGATATCAAGCATAAGCAACATACATGTAATGAGAGTCCTAGGAAGAGATAAGAAATATAAAGGGGTAGAGAAAATATCTGAAAAAATAATGACCTAACAGCAGAGCATCAAAATCTATGAAATGAGACTGACAGCGAAAGAAGAAATAATTCAACAACATAATCGGACACTCTCAATAACTGATAGGACTGGAAAGAAAATCAAAGAGGATATAGAAGAACGCCTCTACTAACCAACTTGACTTACCTGAGTTTTATGAGAACATCTAACCAACAACAGCAGAATAAACATCTTTTAAGTGCACGTGGAACAGTCTCTAGGAGATACCATATGCTAGGCCATAAAATAAGTATCAAAAAGTTAAAGAATTAAAGTAATTCAAAGTATGTTCTCCAACATCAAATGAATTAAATTAGAAATCAAAAACAACAAAAATTGAAAATCCGTAAATATTTGAAATGAAACAACCCACTCTAAATAACTCAAGGTTCAAAGAAGAAACTGCAAGTGAACTTAAAAAATAATTTTAACTGAACTAAAATGAAAACACAAGATATCAAAAAACATGGGATGCAGCAAACAGGTTTTAAAGAGAAATTTATAGCTTAAAATAGCTGCATTATAAAAGGAGGTTTTAAATCATTAATCTACATTTTCACTTTAATGAACTAAAAAAAGAGGAACAAATTAAATTCAGAGCAAGAAATAAAGGAAAAATTTAAATTAAAGTGAAAATCAATAAAAAAGAGAAACAGAGAAATTTATTGAAACCAAAAGTTGGTTCTTTTAAAAGATCAACAAAATTGATACAACTTAAACCAGACTGACCAAGAAAAAAAGAGAAAAGACATAAATTATAAGAATTAGCAATGCAAGTGGGACATCACTATAGACCCTAATCAAAGTTTAAAAGACTACAAGGGAATATTCTGAATGACCTTATACTAATAAATT
This sequence comes from Eubalaena glacialis, assembly GCF_028564815.1. NCBI lineage: Eukaryota > Metazoa > Chordata > Mammalia > Artiodactyla > Balaenidae > Eubalaena > Eubalaena glacialis. Next base: position 7,382,077 of record NC_083722.1, read on the forward strand.
AGAAAACTTAGAGAAAAAGGGCAAATATCTAGAAATTACCCAACTTGGTTCAAGAAAAAAATAGAAATTCAATGTACTTAAAACAAGTAAAGAAGTAAAGAATTTAAATTAGTAATTTTAAATATTCCCATTAAAACAAAAAACCAGCCCAGGTCCAAATGACATCAGTGGACTGAATTTGATCAAATATTCAAAGAGTATCCATTCTTCACAAACTCTTTCAGAAAATAAAAGAGGAAAGAACAGTTGCCAATTTTATTTTATGATACCAAAGCCAGGCAAAGACTCTGCAAGGAAAGAAAACTACAGATCAATACCCTTTATCAACATAAATGTGAAAATCCTTAACAAAATATTAGTAAACCAAATTCAGCAACAAAACAAAAGAATGAACTTATATCCAGTACTGGGTTGAACAGTGTCCCTCCAAGATTCATGTCCACCTGGAACCTCAGCATGTGACCTTATTTGAAAATAAGGTGTTTGCAGATATAATTAGTTAAGATGAGGATATACTGGATCAGGGTGGGCCTTAAAGCCAATGCCGGGTATCCTTATAAGAGGGAGGAGAGAGCACACATGGAGACACAATGAAGAAGTCCATTTGAAGGTTCAGGCAGAGATTGGAGTTATGCTGCCACAAGCCAAGGAACATGGAGGGTTATTGGCAACCACCAGAAACCAGAAGAGGCAAGAAAAGATTCTTCTCTAGAGGCTTTGAAGGGAGCACAGCCCTGCTGACACCTTAATTGCAGACTTCTGAAGTAACTGAAAAATTAAATGCAGAACTGGGAGAGAATAAATGTCTGTCATGGTCTTTTGTTATGGCAGCCCAAGGAAACTAATAGGGATCCTTACCTAACACCATCCACAAAAATTAACTCAAAATGGATCATAGATCTAAATGTAAGAGCTAAAACTATAAAAATTCTAGAAGAAAACATAAAAGAAAATGTTTGTGACATTGTCCTATTTACAATTAGGTATAACACCAAAAGAATGATCCATTGAAAAAATGGGAAAATTGGCCTTCAGATTAAAATTTTCTGCTCTTTAAAAGATACTTGTATTAGTTTTTCATTGTGACATAAACATCACCACAAACTCAGCAGCTTGAAACAGCATCCATTTATTACTATAGATCAAAAATCTGGCATGGCATGGCTGGGTTCTCTGCTTAGACTGAAATCAAGATGTCAGCTGGCTATACTCTCATCTGGTTTGAGGTCCTTTTTTAAGCTTATTCACATTAATGTCAGAATTCAGTTATTTGCACCCGTAGGACCGAAGTCCTGAATTCTCACTGGCTGTCAGTTGGAAACCATTTTCAGCTTCTAGAGGCAACCACATTTCTTATCATGTGGCCCTCCTGTCTGCAAGACAGCAATAGTATATCAAATCCTTCTCATAATTTGAATCTCTTTGACTTCCACTTCTACCACCAGCCAGAGAAAACTTTCTGCTTCTAAGGGGCACATGTGATTAGATTTGCCTACCTGGATTATCTCTGTATCTTACCATCAACCAACTTGCGACTTTAATTATTGCAAAATCCCTTCACAGCAGTACTTATGTTAGTGTTTGATTAAATATCCAGGGGACAGGGATCTTGGCGTACCTTTATACAAGGGAAATTTGGACACAAAGACAGCTACGCGTAGAGGGAAGACTATGTGAAGACACAGGAGGAACGCCGTCTACAAGCCAAGGAACACCTAAAGCTACCAGAAGCTAGAAGAAAAGGGTGGAACAGATTCTCCTTGTGGTACTTTGTTTTGACAGTCCTAGCAAACTAGTATGCTATGCATGATTAAAATGTATCTCATTTATACTCTTCTCCTTTCCCCTTCTCTCTGCATCACTTCAAATTATGGACGTTAATTGGATTCCACGATTGTCATACCTTCTAATGGTTACATTGAATAATATTGAACCTCTATTATTCCATAACATATAAAGAGTATCTCATCACTTCCTACTTTTATAAGATGAGCATCTTAGGGTGCACATCCCTCCTACACCTTTCTTCCAATCTTTTATCTCCAAATCTCTTTCAACTATACCTTCACTTTTTTTCAAGAATGGAAATGTACATTCTGTTATAACCATAATAATTATAACATTTTTTTGCTTTGTCTATAAATTGATTCTAACAACCAAAACCTGATAAGCTTTATAATTGTGACTGTATTAGTAAAACTTATAGCAAGACTATGTTGTTCGATAAATTATTTTTCCTCTTATTACAATGTCATGACCCCTGTGCTACTCAAAGGAGAATGGATTTGGCATCAAGGTTAAATGGCCCTTTCATCTAATGTTTATGATTCTCACTTCCCCATCAATCTTCTTTTTTGTTCCTCTCTTTCTCTGAAACTTCAATTCATCAAATATTTGATTCCCTGGGTGGAATCTCTGCTTCATTTAACTATCTTTCCCATATTTTCTAAATCTTTGACAGTTTTTTTTTCTACACCCTGGAACATTTCTTTAACTTTGTCTTACAACTCTTTTATTGAGTCTTTTTTTTTTTTTTAATTTCCAGTTAGACTTAATTTCTAAGCGTTCTTTTTGTTATCTGATTTTTTTTTTTTTTGGCATCCTATTATTGTTTTAGGAATGCGATACCTTCTTTAATTTCTCCGAGGAGAGTTTGTTTTGATTTGTTTTGTTGTAATTTCTCCTTACAACTATCTTAATTGCCTCCATTGTTCAGGATAAGTTTTTTAGTTTGCTTTTCACAGTCTTTCCATTTCATACTGATGTTTTTCCTCAAATATTTGAAGATCCTTGGTTGACCATCTACATTTAAGTACAAGAGAATTGAAAGGCTAACAAACTCTTGTGTATGCGAGTGCAACCTCTTTTTAAGGTAGACAGCCATAACTTCAGGCTAGAAAGATAAGGAGGCAACCATTAAACTGTCCTCTTACATGTGAGCATAAAGCCCCAGGATCTGTAAAACTTGTCCAAATATTCTCAGACAACTGCTTCAAAACGTTTAAAGAAGAATCTCTTCAGTTTCCTCCTATTGATAAATGCCTGACTGTCCACCATTCCAAGGATTTTAATTATGTTTTGTTTGTTGTCATATCCCCAAAAAGAACTCTGAAAAACTATGTATCCTTTAGATGACTTTGGGTTGACATACAAAATGTTTCATCATAAAGTAAACACTTGCTACAAATGTAATTTCTGGTATACTGTAAATACTGAAAATTTTAAATAACCCTATTACATCACTTTTACAGATCTCATAAATGTATCCAATGGAATCTAAATGCAATAATATTCGATACCCTCTATTGCCCATTTTCAAAATACATGAACTAGCTCTTCTTTATTGTTGATACTTGTAACATTCCTTTTTCAACTTGGACTCCTATTTCTATTTCACTTCCCCTATGGAAATTTATTGTTATATTCTCATTTGTTATATATTTGTGCTTGAATAAACGTATATTTTGTTGAACACTCTATATTCATCTGCAACAAAAATATATATACAAATTGAAATTAAACTTTTTTCTGCATTCTATAATCCTAGAATCCTTTATTAACTTTTTCTTCTCAATTAAGCTATAATTAGTTCACAACTGAGCAAAAGTATAAATACAGCATATAACAACTATTGATACATAATTATCAAACAAAATGTAAAAATGCCCCTAAATAAAAGGAATGATACAGGGCCCCTCCGTTCAGTTCAGCATCTTACGCCCTGCACAAGTGCAGGGGGCGCCATTCAACCCAAAGCCTGCGTGAGCATCACCCTTGAAGTAGTGCGTCTGTACAGGTATAAGCAGCAGCCACGTGTGGGATGTTTTTGTTCAACCAGCTCATTTGTTTAGAATATTACTGACATATATTTCAGCCTCAATTCGGTTGCTATTTTTCTGGATATACACACTGAAAAACATTGTTCACATAAATAAAGAAATGAAAATGGAAGGACTTCTGTTACAATTCGTGGAATCATCAAATTATTTTTAATAATCTATGAGTTGGCTCTATCTGTGCCTGAAGACCCCCTCCCCATACCCCTTTACATGCAAGAGTAAGCATTGTGTGTGAAGGAGATACAGAGGTGGCAGGGGAGAACTCTGGTTTTGTTCTCAACTTTCAAATAGACCTTGTATTTGCAATTCTGCTCTCTTCTACTGGCCAACTCCCTGGGGTGTTGCTGGATCTACTGGTTCCTTCTCCCCCAGCCACTTCCTCCAGGTGACCACTTTTTTGATCCTGCTTCATCAACCAATGCGGTTCAACTATTTTTCCTTTTCCAGAAATTCATTGTCATCTCTTATCTGCAGATCCCTACCATCCTACATGCTTTTATTCGTCTTTTACTAACCTTTTAATAAAAACTCAAGAGAAATATGAGAAAAATATATATATATATATATATATCTTGAACCAAAAACTCATAGAAAGGCCGTATTATATTCACCAGCTAAACTAAGCAGAGCATTAAAATATGTCCTACCCAGAGCAGTGAAGGTCCTTTCAGTGCCTGTTCAGGGTGGCTCAGCTGTTCCTTCCACCACTAAGCCTTGCCACTTTCATCATTAAAATGAACTTTGCCTAATGGAGCCCACAAAGCACTACACTAGTGACTGTGATTAAAGTCATAGGGTCAATGAATACAAGCCCATACCTGCTTTATCCTAGCAAGAATTCAGCTTTCAATTTTCCTAGCACCAAACAGAAGAAAAATTCCAAACTGCATTTACAAGGTAGTACCAATAGGGAGGAAAAAATTGCCTTTAGCAAGCACAAGCCTTTAGAAAGCACACCTGTTTCTTTTTTATTGATAGTGTGATTAATTGATCCCTAGAATCTGATTGAGAACATTGGTATATAAATCTTATCACATGTACAGTGCCAGAAACATCACTGCTAGTAATGCATAGCATATTTCAACGGCCCCTGTCATGCATTTCTGGATTAGTGTCACATAGGGGTTCACATGAAACAACAAGCGCCATTTGTTTATACGGTCACACTTCTATCCTTAATTTTACTTCAGATTCAACTTGACATGGGCTTTACGTATCTATAAACACATCGGTGTGGGTTTACATTTCTTCGTCAGGTATCCAGGAACAAAATATAGGTTGATTCACAAGTAAAGGGGAATTAATGTCATGAAAGGATATTTTTGTTACCAAAAGAAGCAAATATTATTACTTATTCAGTGGGCCCACTACCTGAACTGTTCACTTGTATATTCTCTCAATCATTCCACACATATTTATTGGGCACCTAGTATACGAAGGACACTGTTCCAATGCAGTGGGTGACAATGATCCCAGACCCTGAGGAAATTACAGCCTAGGGGGAAAATAACTAGCACATAAATCATAGCAACTTCAAATAGAAAGGCACAACCAATGAGATAAAAATGACACAACTAGTCATAGAGAAACCACTGAGAAGTTGACCAAAGCCTGAGATCCCTCAAAAAATTAGACAGAGGTGGAAAAAAAATTTCAGACTTATTGGAAATGTAAGTGTTAACAACATGGTGATTGATTAGGGACTGAGGCTTTACATATATGATATCATTTCATCCTCACTACAACCCATAAGGGAGGGCTACATTATCCCCACTTTACAGATAAGGACACTGAAATGCCCAAGAGGTTAGGTGACATGCCCAAGGCCACCTAGGAAGCTGTGATCCAGGTTTCAAAGGCCAGTGTGCCTTCACTGCCTAGACCACACTCTTAGCTGAGTTGCTCACCTGTCACTTAGCATCTTTGACAGGCATTAAGGCCTAGAGTTGCTCCATGTAAGGTAAGTGGGGAAAAGCAAATGAAAAATTTATTATGACTGAAAAATGTGTCTTTTAACTAAGGGAAAGCTAAAACCTCTTACATTGATTCCTAAGTGAATTTTTGACTAACATTCATGTGTCTAAGTTCCCCAGTTAAAGTTCTACACTGGCCCAAAACATTAATATTTACAAACGAAAACTAGCGCTGAAAATTCCACAGATTGTAAAGAACTTAAGGAAATGTCCTCCATCTTCCTGGTTCACATAACTTCATATCCAGTGGTCAGTTGGGAAAATAGGAAAGACAGCTCATAACTATTGGAACTCTATCTTTCTAGTTCACAGTAAACTACAAAATATTCCGTCTGACTAAACTGTTTCTATGATTGCTATTTTGTTATTCCCAATATTATAACTATACACACACACACACAAATAGATTTTCACATATATATGTGGGTTTTTTGGTGGCTTACTTTTAACAAGCTGTTAAGAAGAAAATTCAATTTTTCTATCCTCTGAATACTATCTAAAGGGAGGCTATTATCTAGAATCTGCCTTATTTTGTGGGTGTGTGCTGTATATACTTGTTTCAATGGATAAAACCAAAATCTTAGAACTGTCTGTATTTTTAAAATACTTCTTTTGAATCTATGAAAATCACAAAAATAATGTAACCTTTTCAAACTGTGCTAAATAATTTAGATCCAGTTTCTATTATTCTTTTGTCTCCTGGGTCACAGAGATATGAGTGGTTTGTAATCTAAGCCAGTGGCTCTCAAACTTTAGTGTACATTCAAATCACCTAGAGGGCTGCTGGGCCGGCCCACTGAATTTACACCACTAGCAAGTTTGGAGGTGATACTGATGCTACTGGTTCAAAGACTAGCCTGTCAGAACCACAGTATTAAACCAATCTGAACAAGAAAAAGCACTGAACTAGGAATCAAGAGACCCAGACTCTAATCCTAGATCTGTCACTGTCTTGCCGTGTGACTTTACTGAAGTCATTTGACCTCTCTCAGATTCTGTTTCTCCATTACATGACATAATTTAATTAAATAACTTCTAAAAATCCCATGTCATTCTATAATTCTGTAACTGACCCAGAAGATAGAGACTACTCGACCATGCATACCAAACGATTTGAAAGATCAGTTCTTAACAGCTAACACAGTCATTCTGTTTCAAGAAAAAATTATGCTATTGTCCCATACTGTCAGTTCTGCAATAATGCCATATATGCGTTCCTAAAAATCATCACATTATGCTAAATTGTGAAAAAAAAAAGAGCATGATTTATGGGTAAAATGGGATTAGGGACACAACACTAAAAAATGTTAATCAGTGACTCTTAGGGAAAAAAAGATAGGAACCTAATAACAGTAGCAGGGTTTCCTACATGTTCAATGGTTAAGCAATGCACAAATGCTACAGTAAGTATGACACTTTACCTTGGAAAAGACTTGAAGTTTGCTGTGGACTTGGGCTGGGAAGAGTTGCAGCCTGTGAATTATTTCGAAGTGGTGGAAGGAAGGTGATCTGAAACAGAAAGTTGTAACAGCAGATGTGGACAGATGTAGCCCATTGATCTCACTTGGGAGTTGGCACAAACATCACAGTTCAACGATCTTTTGCAGCCTTAAACCCTGGGGCATGTTTTCCTGTCTTGGAGATGAAGGTCCTTCAAAGCATGCATCTATAGTAGATACCTGTTTCATCAAATTTGAAAATTAGATCCAATGTGCAGCCTCCTTCTTCAATTAACTTCTGTATCACTGTTGGAAATACTTTGGTGACTTTCTCATCTGTGCTCACAACTTTGCCCAACAGCTGAGGGCTTTGGAAATTGCAGCAACATTTAAAGCTACTACACCAGTCACTACTGGTACCAAAAGGACCTGGATTTGGCAATTTCCATTTAAGGTCTTCAAGTATAAATAGTGCTTTCCTTTTGTACACACTTGGCGACTTGAACCAAAACGCTTAGATTCATCTGGGATGTTGAATGAGGTGAGTTGGTTTTTTTTTTCTTTAATGTAGAAAAAAATCACAAACTGAAAGAATAGGAAAAGACAACCTTCAAGGTTAATGCTACCTGGGAGATGTCTGAGGTGTGTCCGTCTGTGTGTTTTGTGTATTTCTACATGTTTTGGTTTATGGAAGAAATATGCTTAAACAAACTCAAAATTCACATTTTACTAAAATTATTCCATAACATCATTCACATTCATATTTCCAAAACAAGTGCTTGGCAAAATGAATGCATTTTTGATGACAAATATTACAGCCTTGATGTTGGAAATGCCATATGGTCAGGTATAGAATATTGCGAATCTCCCATAGTCTCTCATAGGTGGGATTGAAGACATTTAGGAAATGACTTCTATTACATGGGGAACAACCCATGAGAGTCATGACTTTAATACAATTAGTCATAGTATAGCTGAGAATGTAAGGGCTGGGCCTGGGAGTCCTTAAAAAGAAGGTCCAGACTAAGGTCAGGTGTTTATTAAGGTTAATGCTACCTGAGATAATTTCTGATGATGCCCAAAGATACAGAGCCATTTCCACAACAACTGAAGTTTCCAACAAAATTGGTCCTTTTTCTTCTCTTCACTTACCTGTTGGAGAACATGGTGCTTATCTCTCTCCAAATTTTCATCAATTGAAACCAGTTTCCTCTTGATTACCCTTGTGTAACTTCTTTATGGGAATTGTTTTCCCATACTTATTATGAACATTTTAATAGAATGTTAAAAAAAAAAACAATAGAAGAATTTCAGAAAACAGCCATAGGAAGTATTGAAGGTGTGGAAACATTTTCCACAAGCATAAGAAGCTGCCTGGGTAATTCAGGCTCACAGAAGAAGAGTCAAAGGAGCAGTTTAACCACCCAGGTATTTTTCTTGACTCCTCTATTGCACTTATACCTCACATTCTGTCTGTCAGGAAATCCTGTTGTCTTGCATATTCAAAATACATCTACAATTCTATAACTTCTCACCACCTCTACTCTTAATCCTCTGGTCCAACCCACTTCCATCTTCCCCCCGAAACAATAAACTAGCCAGTCTCCTTGCTTCCATCTTGACCCCTCTCCTAGCTATTCTCAAACCAGCAGCCACAGCTGTCCTTTTAAGCTATGCAATGGTTCCACATTTCATTCAGGATAAAAGACAACTCATCTCCTCTCTCTCTCTCTCTCTCTCTCTCTTATATCTTACTGGTTTGTTGATATTCCTGGAACATACCAGGCATGTCCCAACTCTACCTCAAGGCTTTGCTCACATATCACTGCCTCAATGAGAGTCACCCTGACTAAATTATTTAAAAATTGCAAGCTACTCTTCAACACTCCCACACACACATACGTACACTCACCCGAGTAATTCCCTTCAGATTGTTCCTTCTTATCCCCCATAGCGTGTATTTCCTTCCACAATGTCAGGTAACTTACTGTGAACCATGATTATTGCCTATCATCTCTCTTCCCCTGACTGGTATATGAGCATCATGAAGACAATGGATCTTCACTGTCGTACTAATGTATTGTATCAAGAATAGTACCTGGCATATAACAAGTGCTCAATAAATATCCAATGTATGAACCATTTTCAAATTAATGGAAACTAATATGAGGAAGAAGTCTGTTGATCTTCATGATAGAGAAAACAAGAAATAAAGAGAAGTGTATAAAAAGAAAATAACAGAATAAGAAAAAGCTTTTTTCAAAACTACTAAAATAAGCTACCTGGAGGAAGCTTCTTTTGATTGACCAGGCAATTTTTGAGAGATAATATGGCTTCATTGGTTAATAACCAGTAAAGAAAAAGAAAAGAAACAGGAAATATGGGGTAAAATCCCAATTTCTATTCTCAGTGAGAATTAGACATTGGCCATGTATTTCTACAGAGAGATCTCTGCTGCTCCTCTCTTTTTCAAAAAGGATGTCACTGGCTCAGTGGATTACAACTTTACAATTTAAGGATTTCCATCACTTCTGTCAGGGTGGGGCTTAACTCTATATAGCATTACATTTTATGCTATGAATACTTGAAAATACCCTGTCCCAATAAGCTAAATGGAAAGTTCAAGTGCACTGATCATTTACCCACTTTAGGGTGAGGGTGAATATCACATTTCCTATTGCATAGAAATAAAATAACCAAAAAAAAAAAAAAAAAAAAACTTTATTTTAATATACTTAGGAAGGTCCCTAATTAAGATTCCAGAGATAAATGAAAATATTCTACATGAAAATATTCTAGCTATTCACAAAGAACAAAAACATAAACAGAAATAATTTGATTTAAGGAGCTATTTTGTAGGTTTAAAAGGAGAAATTCTATATTAAACTATTATCAGTCTGGTGATGAATAGGCTTCATATGACAGAAAGATAAATTAATACCATCATTTATCATCTAAATTGCCATTTTACACTTAAGCATTATAGGTAACCAAATGAAAATTTAAGAAAAACAAAATGAATTTTCAAAATTATATATGACTTTTTTTCAAGTGAGATTAATGTAGAAATTCAGATATAGAAAAGTAAATAAGCATAAATAGGCAATCTGAATAATTCTACCAAACCAAAATTTCCCTTATAATAAAAAAGCTTTTTAATCAGTAATGTGCAGGCTATTTCTTTAGATTTCAAATAATCTTGGCCAATATAAAAGCAATCCTAAGTCTCTTCAGAAATCAAAGTATATCTAAGTAAGGAAACAAAATTATATTTTGCAAAATTTATAAAAACAGTAAAAATGTGATTTTTATTATTTTAACACTTATTTAAATAGAGAACTCTCAATTTAGAGATTTAATTCAAGAACTATTTCAAACATATTTTTTTCACAATTTTTACATTTTAAATATTTAAAGGTAGAGAATAGGTGAAGGAAGAGTACAATAAACCACCATATTCCCTTCACCTAGATTGAACAAATGTTGATATTTTGTCATATTTGCATTATGTCCATATACACTTACATATGTATAAATTTTTATGTATAGATTTTAACCATATTTTTGAACCTCACTGTATATTTTCCCCAGAGCGATAATCCCCTCTTCTCTTCTGTGTTAAATATAAACCATTCAACAAATACTTGTGAGTATCTGGTAAGTTCCTTGTGCTGATGCCACAAACAAGATTCTTCCCTGTAGTTAAAGGACTTGTGATCTACTGAGTGAAGAAAAACACATAAACAAGTAGATAAAGTTTAACATGTTAGCAGGTGCTCTGATAGATTTATGTGTTGGAAAGTTCTGGAACATAAAGGTACAAGTAAGGGGTCAATTCAAACCAGGGGAAATGGGGAGAAGACAACATCATGGAGGAGACATACAGAAACACAAAGGAATGCCAGCAGATTGGTTTGGCATATTCAGCCTAGATTCAGTGCACATCTTCTAATGAAGCAAGTGAGAGTGATGTGGTTTAGTCATTCCCTGCACCATCTTCCCTGCTTCTGCTGTTCCTTTCACCTCTCAGCTGGATATACTAACGTCCATCCATCCACTCTGTGTAGCCTCCTTATCCTTCTATTTTCTGATTCATGGCAGTTCAAGACAAGAAGTACAGTAACAAATGACTATACTGTTTCAAATTAAATTCTAGATTAGTGGTTATCAAAGTTTCATCCAGGGAGCTTTAAAGCTACTAATACTAACACTGGGTTCTACTCCTAGAGGTTCAGATTTCATTGGTCTGATATGAGACTCCCCCAAAATTACAATATGAAGCCAATGCTTCATACCACTGATATCATAGTAATTGCACCACTAGTAAGATTCTCCAGCTTTAGAATACATGCGAATTATGTGGGTATCTTGTTAAAATAACAGTTCTAGTTCTGGAGCGTGGCCTGAGATTCTCCTTTTCTAACAAGCATCCAGGTGATGCTATGCTGCTGGTCTGAGGGGCCTAGTTTGTGTAGCAAGATTCTAGATCATAGCACTTGACCACAGCTGCTATTCCCTGAGCTGTCACAGTGTCACTTCAACCTAGGGCCTCACTCATGAGCCCACCACGCCTGTTGTTTTGCCTCCTTTTTCCTCCACTATTTACCTAGTCTAGTGGTACTTAAAATACGGCCCTGGACCAGCAGCATCATGATGACCCAGAAATTAGTGTGAAATTCAGATTCTCAGAACTTACACCCCCGACCCAATAAATCAGAAATTCTGGGGATAGGAGCAGCCATCTGTATTTTAATACCCAAGTGATGCTGACCTAGGCTGTATGTTTAAGGATCTTTCTTCCTCCCCTTTTCGTACGTCTGACCAACTACTCTCAATCAGTGATTCTATCTGATTTCACTTTGGAATCACTTAAAGAATCTTTATAATATGCCTATCCCCCTCCCCTGAATCTCTAGGAGAAGGTCCAGTTATGAAAATATTCACATGAAAGCTCCCCAGGTGATTCTAAGATACAATTGGGGCTGAGAATCATTGTTCTGAATAACATCCGGGTGGTTTCTTATATGGAATCTCTTCCTTTAGCCAGTCTCAATTTCTGGAATCTAATGACTCATGAACAGATTTCCCAGATTATCAACTATCTTCCTCTTCCAATATTGTTGGCTGACTTCTGAATTCCCTTTCACAATACTTTCCATTGATAATATTAGAGGGACATGACTCAGGAACACTCAGAATCCCTTTTGCCTTACTCACTTAATCTGAGATTAGGGTATCTGATTTGAAAAATTTCATAAATGCATGCCTGTTCATTTAACTCATCATTTGTTTTTCCAAATATTGCTTTTTACAAGTTTGCCATTGGTCTGATTAAGGGCTCTCTAGTTGCAGGGGTGGAGCTACAACCAGGTCTTTTTTTTTTTTTTCTCTAAGTAAACCTGTCTTCACACAGACTAGTAACCCAAGCAAAGAACAAGCATATCTTGAGGTTGCCGCCTGGCCAGGCTCCCAAATGGTGCCTGCAGGTTCCCAATGAAATGCGCTGTACCTTGACCAGCCAGAGACACATTGATTAGGTCTCAGCAAGTACAAAGGTGGGAGTACAAGCCTCTCTGAGACTTGTATGGTGGTCCTAATCCACACTGAGGGTGACCACACTTTCAGGACCAGGCACAAAAAAAAATGCACATAAGAAGCTAAGAGCCAATCCCATTCTTTCATTTCAAGCATAACGTTGTGTAAACTCAAAATGCTCTGCTAAATCATGTTGCATCAACCAGCTTTGTAGCTAAGACCTGCAGGCTTTAATTACTTTAAGAGGAAAGCGTGGTGTCCAAAGAAAGTTTCATTACAAACTGGCATTTGCTCAGACGTGGAATGAGGCCCAGAAATGAGGCTGTCTCGGGGTTCCTTTACCAAATCAAATGTCTGTTCATCCTTCCTAGTGACCAGACTGGTGATCTACATAATTAATATAAGCTCACATCGAAGTAAACATGAAATGATTAAACAGGAAGCATGTGAGGAGGGAAACAAGAGAAGGAATTAATGGGCAACAGAATCTTAGAAACAGGGGAGAGCATTACACGTTATTCTGAAACTAATTTTTGTTCTCGTCCAAAACCTAATTGGTTTTTAAACTTCTTTCTCCACAACAGCCCAGACAAGGTGGTTTGGAGCATGTGTTATACACAAAACGTTTACATTGTGGCTCTTGTAGCCTAGTCAGCAATTTATGGAATAGTAAATTTAAAAAGCAGTACTGTAATAAAAATAATAGTTGCATAACCTGCATTCTTTACAGACCGAACTTGGAGGACCAGCAATAGAAATCTTGAGAAGCCACTACTATTGGCATTTAAACAGCAGCTCTGATGTGGTAGGAAGAGTCAAGGTAGGGGTTTTTATTTACATTTATCGAGTCTGTTAGGGACCAGGCACCACGCTAAATGCTGGGAATGTGCAATCTCATTTAACAATAAAAGCAACATCTTCTGTAAACTCTCTGATATCCTCATGCAGGACACGCAACACACGGGGCTAGTAAATGAGAACTATTAAGCAAAGCGATGCAAGATACTCATGCCCCATAGGGGTGGGATAGAGAGGGTGGGAGGGAGACGCAAGAGGGAGGAGATATGGGGATATATGTATATGTATAGCTGGTTCACTTTGTTATAAAGCAGAAACTAACACACCATTGTAAAGCAATTACACTCCAATAAAGATGTTAAAAAAAAAAAAAGATAAATGACACCAAGGTTGGGGAAAATGTTAATACCTGCAGTATCTCTTGCTTAAAGCCTCCTTGTCTAGAAATTATGAAATTATGCTTGCTGGCTTTTTAATGTTCGATTAAGGAATTAAGTTAAAAGGAACAATAAACCCCTTTCCTGAAGTTTTCTTCATCAGGAAAAAAAGTTATGTTTGGATGCCAGCTCTGATCCTTCCTCAAATGAAGAGTTACGGTTGGATGTCACCAAGGGTCCATAATACAGGGTGGAGCCTACTCAGGGGTCTTTTCCTGCCCAAGACAGAAAGAATCACACATTTGCCAGGGACTGATGTCAGAGTGAGTAATACTATATTTAATAGGAACCCTGAAAGAAACACCCAAAATCCTTTGGTTTTTTCCTGTCTCATCATCTCCTAGAACTTCTGTTGAATCATAGTTTTTGTTTGTTTGTTTGTTTCATTTTAAGTTAAGCAAGACCCAGCACATGAGAGGAGGCATCTGGTAATTTTGCTATTGTCCTAAAATACAGCCCTTTGAGGAAGGCACTAAATGGCATCACCGTTAGCACAGGGAAGGAAACACGCTAGGAGAAGCTGACTTCCTGGTTATCACCACAGGCAGTAAAAATCAGAAGTTGAAGCCAGAAAGTTCATCCCATGTGTGTGCTCTAGACACTTCCCTGCACCCCTGTCATAGGGGTGGTGCCATTTGGATATGGATGAATATTTAGTAAATATAAACTGCCTTCGGTCATGAGTTCAGAAACATACCATAGGCCAACGGAAAATCAGAAAGATGGAAAAAGAAGGGGACTCAGGACAGTAATTCCTAGCAATATTGTAACTGATAATCAAAAGGGAAAGGATGGTTTTTTACTAACAGAATCAGTCTAGAGGGATGAGGAATTTGTAGTTCATTCCTTCCTGAAGTTTCAGTTATTTCCAGGTAATCTTTTTATTAGTAGTATCATATATTAATAAAGACTTATACCTGAACCAGGTATAAATCTCAATTGATGTTTTCCTTCAAGACGTAGAACACATACCAGAAAGACTAGTAAGCAACACTTAAGAAATGGGTCTGGAACACAGCCTGAACCCTTTGGGCTGAGTGCTGTTGGGCAGCTTGATCTACCTTCCCCTGATCCCCAGGAATAATACTGGAAGAAGAAAGGGACAAAGGAGCCGTCCTACAAACACAGCTCTTGTTTTTTGAATTTCATTCTCATGGAGACTTGTGTCTGACAGAAGAGGTGGGGTCTACTTTCCATAGACAAGTGCTTGTATTTTCTCATTCTTATTATCATGGGAAAGGTGCAAAAAGGAGTAGAGAATAAGTACAATGCAATTTTTTTAAGTGTAAGTTTTGAAAGCTGGATGGAATTTTGCTGGACATCCTGCATTTGGAAAGATCATTATCTTGGCTCCAAAATTAGGAAAGCATGTCTTATTTTCTGAAATAAACATAATTTTTGTAACTACAAAACATTTAAAAAGTCATTTCCAAGGCTGGACAAGTTTAACCCAACTTCCTAAAAACCATTGTGTCACCCAAGGGCAGTGCAACGGAACAGAGGAACAAAATGTGCATAAAATGTCTCTTTAAATAAGTGCAATTGGCAAGACCCTTTATCCACCACCTCCCAGCACCAGGCACGCCCTCCAAACAAGGCAGACAATAAATAGAAACAACATGGTAAGGCTTTGCTCATGCCACACATCTGTTCACTTACTTGGATTGTGTTTTATATTTAGGCATAACAAGTTTGGATTGTCTTTATGTACAGTGACAGCAGTGCAAAGAATGTTGTTTGAACTCTGAATTGTATAAATACGGAGACATGTTGATTTGAGAAGAGAAAACAAGGCATGTGAAAATTGGCAAAATACCCATTTTAAGAATTATAGATACTCTTCTTTAAAAACAAATAAACAAGAAACTCAATGGGCAGACCACCCACAAAGTACCATTAAGATCTAAACAACATGAAAAAAAGGCAACGCACTCTAGCCAGTACAATTTTTGAATGCATTAAGTTTAAAAATCCTTTAGTTTAATCCAGAGACTTTAACATAATTCCTAAAATTACAGACTCCTTTTGGGTATTCACATATGTGAAATAAGTTGGGATAATTAGAAAAAGATAATAATAATAATAGTTGCTAGTATATATAGGACACCTTCTATGCACCCAACCGAAACGTCATATATGTTACCTTATGTAGTGCTACAAAATAAACCTCATAAAATAAATCTTAAATGAAACATGACCTCATTTTTCAGATAAAGAAGCAGAGGCTAAGAGACTAAATAAATTGAATAAAGTTCACCTAGCAAGGTCAGTAGTAGAGGATGGATTCAAACTCAAGCCCATCTGTTTCTAAGACATGTGGCCTTGTCATTACAATGCCCTGACATTCAAAAACTCCTTTCTACAGTAGGTTTAATTAGCATACAATGAATTGAATTCGTTATTAACAATAAAACAAGAATACATAATCGAAAATAAGGACTCAGTTCCTAGGAGAAGAAATTTCATTGACATAATCTTCCAAGGAAACAAATAAGCAATTAAATTAGGCAAATGTGCACTCTATTTAAAAGAAACAAAAAGAGGAAAACGTCCAACAATAATGCAAAATAAATCTGTCTCAAGCAATGAAAAGGTAATGAATAGAATGATCTAAGTGCTTTCTGTCTATGAGTTAGCTGTCTGCAGGGCTAATATGTGTACCTGTATTTAGAGAGACTTTAATTAAATATGGGGCAATGCCTTTTGCCCTTATATTTCTCTGATGATCCTGGCCACCAATACTGATTCTTTATTTCTGCTTTCCTACTACACTTAATATCTGAATGACTCATTAACTTTGTATTATAAATTTACTTTTATATGTACCGATCTCTATCATGAGTTTCAAGCTCCTCAAAGGAAGCAAGTACATTCTGCACCTCTTTGTATGTCCCATAATGCCTTGCACATAATAAATGCTCAACTAATCGTTGGTTTAATTCAGGGCAAGACTTCTGCCACTAAGATTATCCAGACCCAGCAAATTTGACTAAAATGTAAGATAATGGTCCTAGCTACCTGGGCGACCTTTGAGACTTTTTGCAATGCACCTTGTATTTTCCGCTCAAAGTGTCCAATATTTTGCAACGGACATCATCCTTTTCCTCTTTAAGAGACAGATCACCGTATATGAGAGTAGTAGGTACAGGTGAAGCTTACTTTTTATATTAACTGTGTGTTTCAAAAGTTGTATTTCATTTTAATTTCTGCCATTCAAGAATTCCTCAAGGAACCTCTAAGGGGAACAACAGATTGCAGGATCCACTGCAAAGCAGAAAAGATCGTGGCTGGACTGGTGGAAAGAAGGGAGTGGCTCAAAGCTTGAAAAATAATGTCGTAAAGAATAAATCCAGGGAGAGCGGACCCTTAAACCCCATAAATCAGAGCAACCAGAAAAGAAAAAACGGACAACAAGAGAGAGAAGATGAAGCAAAGGGACCAAGACATTAAGATTTGTAAGTGAGAGTTAAGGTTCTATAAACGTCTATAAACGTCTATGTTCTATAAACGTTTATTGAGTGACTGAAAGAATGAATGTATAATATCAGAGTTCCTGCACTTCCTTGAGCTTGGGAGAGCAGAGGCATAATGATAGGCTAGTAAAAGGGGATTGAAGGTCAGAGTTAAAAGGCACTTAAAGAATACAATTAGGCTGAAACAACCAAGAGTTCTTTGGGAGCTGTACAGAAAAACTGAATGTGTTGTGTTGCTTTTGAAAACTCCCAAGAAGTTTTGGGCAACGTTGGCTACCAAGTAACACATTAAAGAGTCATGGTCACACTGTGCCTCTCAAAATCATCCAGGTGGTTGGATGGAAACGGGGTGCACCACTTAGCAAACTACTTCACCAGCTGTCTCTATGTGTGAATTTTGAAGCTGCCAAACCGTACATGAATGGCATGTTGGCCTCGACAGCCACACAAGTGCAGTGAGCCCCTGACTATAGCAGATGTGCTGTGTTCGCACAACATCCACAGTGGCTAGAGGGCAGCTCACTTCCTCAGAGGATGCTGGGGGCAGCAACTGCCGGTGACAGCAGTAGGATCAGATGGGTTCTGCCCTGTAGTTTTTAAGTGCTGCCTACTTTTCAAAGGCAGAGCCTCCAAATAATACAGGAGCTAACAAGCGTGCAAAGGAAATGCACTTGCAATAGGAAAACAAGAGCAGCTGGCTATCCAACTGTGTAAAGAAATTCAGAGAGCTCTTCTTTTCCCTCAAATTGATATTACTCACCCAAGTTTTATAGAGTCAAAAGCATATGCTTAAGTGTAATTACTCAACAACTCAGACCAATTTCTACATCACAACCATATACATGGAATATTTAATTCCACCTAGGTGGTGCCTATGTGACTTTTTTGCTTGGGTATTCCTGATGAGTATTATAAACCAATGGCTCTGGAGGCGACAATTTTAAATTAATTTGTAAAATGAAATGTTTCGTACATACAGATATGTATGACACTGTACGTAAAGAATATAAAACAAATGTCAAGTACTCATCATCCAGATTAAGAAAGAACCAGTACAATTCAAGTGCCCTCTTTCTCTCTCCATATGTGTAGCCCCAGGACTGGCTATGTAATTTGAGGAACCCAATGTAAAATAAAAATGCAAGTCCCCTTGTTGAAAATTATCAAGAATTTCAAGATGGTGATAGCAGAGCATTAAACCAAGCATAGGGTCTTCTAAACTTGGGACCCTGTGTGACCGCACAGGTGATGCCTCTGTGAAACTGGTCCTAGTAGTTCCCTCTGTCATCACGCAAACAGAGAGAATCCCTACACTGAATTTTCTAGATATGAATTCCACAACTTTGGTAGGCTTTATTACATATGTGTTAAGTATATTCTGCTTTTTGTATGTTTGAAATTTATAAACATGCTACATGTCCAACAGGAGGTTTTTGAGATTCAATCATGTTGGCCTGTATGGTTGTCATTCACCTATTTTTAATGCTTACATTGTGCCAAATAATTAATTAATGCGGGACAATGTATTTAAACATTTTCCTATTGAAGGGTGTTTGGATTGTGTCCAGTTTTCTTTGTTTGTTTCTATAAGTAACAATGCTTCCAGGAACGCTTTTGTACCTGTCTCCCAGTGCACATATGCAGAAGTTCCATATGTTTTAGTTGTGTCTCTTGTAAAAAGCATAGAACTACATTTTATTTTTATGAAATCTGACAATATGTCTTGTTTCTGATGAAACCGATCCATTTACATGTACTATGTGATATATTTTGATTCGTCTCTATCATGTTATTCTATGCTTCCTGTTTGTTCCGCTTTGTCCATGCTTCTTTTTTTTTCCTATCTTACCTTGATTTTTATTTCAATTTTTCTCTACTGATTTAATTTAATCCTTTACTACTTTACCCTTGGAATTGTAGCATACCTACATGTCAAAGTTGAAGGTTAATCATTATCTAAACTCTCCAGCCAAACAATGCAGAAGCCATAGAATGTTTTAACTCTTGTCTACCCTCTTCCAAACTTATAAGATATTGTCATTCGGTATTTTAGTTATG
Source organism: Eubalaena glacialis (assembly GCF_028564815.1). NCBI lineage: Eukaryota > Metazoa > Chordata > Mammalia > Artiodactyla > Balaenidae > Eubalaena > Eubalaena glacialis. Next base: position 7,401,629 of record NC_083722.1, read on the forward strand.
TCTTGTTGTTTCGCCCCACAAAATAGATGTTGTTAGTATTATTTTACACTGACTTTATCTACATGTTTACAACTTCTTTGCTCATCTTCCTTCTTGTAGGTCAGACATGCCTTCTGGGGTCATTTTTATCCCTCCTGAGATATAGCTTTTGAAAGTTCTTTCATTTAGAGACTCTTAATGGTAAACTCTCAGTTTTTATCTAAAAATGTGTTTTGTTTTGGGTGTTTGAAATACCATTTTGCTTGCTAAACAATTAAGGATTGATAAATACTGTGTCTCAACACAGCATCCATGGTTGCTATCAGTCTAATTGTTGTTTCTTCTCTTTTCTCCCTGAATCATTTTAAGATCTTCCCTGTGTTTGGTGCTCCTTGGTGCCACTACAATTGCACAGAGGTGTAGATTTCTCTTTATTTATCTTGCTTGGAATTATTTGTGCTTCTAATCTCTGATGATTCGAGTCTATAATCAATTCTAAAAACATCAGTTCTGAAAACTACCTATCCAAATATTGTCTCTCCATAATTCTCTCTGTTGTCTCCTGCTAGAACTCAAATTTAAAATGTTACATCTTCTCATCATATCCTCTATTTCTCTTAACCTCAATTTTATATTGCCAGTCTCCTTGTTCTATGAGCTACATTCTGGTTTATTTCTCTATATCTTCCTATTTACTAACTCTCTCTCTGGCTCTGTCTAGTTACTGCTACACCATTCATGAAATATTTTATTACAACATATTTTTCATTTTTGAGTTTTATTGTGTCTTTAAGAGGCAAAATTAGTTCAAGGCTAGAAACTAAGAGAGACATGTTTCTATTTCCCCAAGTTCAACATTTGATCCTAGTCCAAAAGGAGGCTTTCTGGGGCATGGGTTGCTGGAGAATGAGACCAACTAGTCATTCTATTTGTCTTCAGTTCAACAAGTTAGTGGAGATGACATTAATCACCTCATGCAGATGGTAGCTCTATCATCTCTGTATCAAAGGGGTGCCTTTTGCATGGTGTTAGCAAGGTTCTTTTGACTCTGCTGTCACTTTTGAACGGGTAACAGGCTAGGACTGCCTAAAATCCAGCAAATGCAGAAAGGAAAAGGCAGCTGATCTTTGGTGAGGTCTGGGCAGATACAAATGAGTGCTTGAAGATGTTGAAGCAGATTAGAGGGAGATGTGGAGTCCGTGTAGCCAGGCAATGTGGAAGAGGAAGAAGAAGAAAATTGAAGTGGAAAAAAAGATAGGCAGTTGACTCAGTCCTAGTGGCTTGGTGTCAGGAAATGTGTGATGGAGCCATTAAACTTAAAACCACCAAGCACTGATTTTCTTAGAGAACTCTTTATCCTCTAAGATTGTGTGTGTCTGTAGATATGTACATGTGTAGCTTAAAACCTATTTTATACAAAATAATATACATATTTTAAACCTAAACTATAGGGTAACCTTAGTATCATATTTGATATTTAATAATACTATAATACTATATGCTGAGAACATGGTGGAGACACAACTTGCCAATTACGTTTATAGCAGTCATACCAAAAATGAATATTTCATGAGAAACATAAAGGAATTACTTTTCCAATTTCTTCATTGAGGAAAGAAGGTTATCGTCCAAAGAGGCAACTTAAAGGGGCTGTTTGGATGTTGTAAAGGGCCATCAAGTTTATTATTCGTGACATAAATGGAAACTTTTTAAGTAGATTATGTTCTGACATAAAGGATTCCAGTTAAGACACCAGATTGCAAGGAAAGACGCAAACAGCTGCTGCAGCTTTGAAACTGTACTTACTGCTCAGTTGTTCACAAAAATGTTTAGATCAACTTCACTACTTTTAAACTTTCTGTAGACAAGCGGCATGGATGCATTACAGGCCCAGGAAATGGTTTCAGAAACAATCAAAGGCTGACAGCAAAGCCAGGAAGTGTTCAGGGGACAAAACCTCCCCTTCGTGACCAAATGAAGCACTCACTACAAAAACCAGTATATCACTGAAGAAAGCATGGGCAGCCAACCTGTGAAACAAAATGAAAACTTCAACCATAATGAAATCACTGTCCGTGTTATAGCAAGAAGCAGTCCCCAGAGAATCAATAAACAATTTGGTTTCCAAAGAATATGAATCCCACTTGCCAGAGAGAATCAGAGGAACCAATTTCTTTTTTGATGTTATTCTCCTTACCCAATTTCTGCTTATCTGTGGTCTAGCCATCCTTCAATACCTAGATCAGCTTTCACTCCTTCGGAAAATCTTATCTCATTAGCGCCTTCAAATTCCTGTAGCACATAGGACGTGCCTCCATTTGTGTTTGTGACCTCGAATTCTGTAATTTGCATCACTACTACACCTGCCATATAATTATGTCAGCCAGAAAACTTCAGAGATTATAAATCTTGCTGTTATACCACATCTCATTTGTTGTTTTAACAATTCTGTCATGCCAGTGGGAAAACGTTATTAGTATTACCTCATTGTACACTTGACACATAGAAGATAATAAATATGAGTTAAATATGTTTAAATTTTTGACAAGGAAATGAAAGCCCATGTTTCATTCACGTTTACACAGTTAAGAAACAGTAAAACCAGGCCTTAGCACCTAGATTTTCTGATTCCAAATCCAGAGTTCTTTCCATTGTCAGCGCCACCTCTCACAGTCTTCCTTGTTCTTACACACTCACGCAAACAAGCACATACACACTCACACACACACACACACACATTCACACCACAGCTTACCTGTAAGATCGAAATCTCTTACCTACAACGTTGAAATTCTGCTACAGTGTGAAAGACTAGTGAGAACCGGTTTCTGGTGCACCAACGGTGAGGCTCACAAATGAATTGTTTATTGAATTTAAATAAAAGAAATACCTATTCAATGACAATAAACATGCTACATTATCCTGTGAGGTAACTTAAGTAAACTATAGTAAACAAAAGTCCTTATTTCCTTCCTTAAAGCTCTGTTGTGTCCTACTGAGATGAAGAAAAGGACAAGAAAATAATCCAGGGGTGATCTGAAAGGAAGGTATAAAATCAAGAGAAATGAGCTCCGAAGATGATTCAGCCCACTTTCCCTTATGCCCTTCTGGGGGAATGTTAACCCCCTTCTCTGCCAAGGCTTCACAGCTGCAATGTTGGGGACCACCAACAGAGGTGACGTTACTCCAAAGAGGATCAGCTGTGAAGGAGGTAGCGGGGTCCTAGGGGGACCAGAATGGTCTCCATAATCTCCCAAATCTTTAGCTTCTGCATCCATCCCAAAGCGCTGACTTTGGGAATATTCCTTAGACCCCTCGGTGGGGTGTCACTCCCCCTACAATGCTGACCAAGGTAGCAGGTTTCTTGGTGATCCCAGATACTAACACCCTAAAAAATAAACGTTTAAATGTTTGCTGGTGAAACATACCATCTCTGCATAAAAATGCACTCCTTGTAGCAGACCATGCTGGTGGTCTCACTAAGTTTCTCTAGCTATTACTCTAGGCAATGAATATTTTCAAAAATAGTATTTGAGAGTTGCCAGTTAAATCAGCTAGTCTGAGGTATCACAATCCTTGAATTAGCTGTTTGGAGGGAGGGGGCAGGTAATGAGTAGAGTCAGAAGAACAGACGGAACCAAAGGAGCCTCGCCAACCTCAAGTCCAGAATCAGGATTTTTATCAGGTTCCCTGAAGAGTGAAGTGACTGCGCCCGAGGGCAGTAACATCTAAAATAAATTAATTAGAAGTGTCCACAGAGTGGCCAAGCATTACAACGGTTTTTAGTCTGTTTCTAAGAATTATCTCATCACTAACTTACATTAGTGATCTTGGAAATAAACAAATAAAAAGAATCCCAAATTATGAAGGCTCCAAGTTTTTATTCTAACATACAGCAAATGAACAACTTTTTTTTTCAAGATAAGAAACATCTTGGGAGTCATGTTTATTGACTCAAAGTGCTATCCCTCAGAATTACAGGAAAAACCTAAAAGTTCCTCTAAGGTTGGTTGTAAGCATGTTTCGGACATGTATAAGTTTTTAAGTATTAATAATAAATATGATTATTATAAAAGCACTGTGGATTTATCTCACTTAGTCCTCACAACAGCCCATGATATTATTCCCATTTTAAAGCTCAATTTTTAATTCTCTTTCAATATTTAAATTTTTAAAATTTTAAGTTATACCCATTTGAAACTCAGCAAAGTTTAGAGGCTTTCCCAAGTACGCACAAGCTACTCTGCGACAGATACAGTCTGGATGCAAACCAGATCTTCTCATTTTAAATCAAGTGCACCTTGGAAGTGATGGAGGCATAAAAGGATTCCATGTCTTTTAACCCAAATCTAGTTCTCTTTACACAACAGCACAGCTGACAAATTAAAATGTGATCCCCAGAGGCTCATAGGTGAAAATAATGACAAAGATTTTTTAATGAACAACTGTTGTTTAGTTCAAAGGAAATCATGAAGCCGTCTCATGTCTAATCACTTAAAGGTTAGAGACAGTGGAAGGACAGGAACACTTTCTGGGCCAGTTTTGGATCTAAGTATTTGTATGATTTGATCAGGGTTTCTCAACAGCAGCACTGTTGAAATTTGGGGCCAGATATCTCTTTAATGTGGAGTCATCATAAGATATTTGGCAGCATCCTGGCCTCTACCCCGTGGATGCCAATGGTGACAACTGAGAATGTCTCCAGCATTGCCTCCCTGGGAGTCTAAATTAGCCTTCCTCCCCAATCAAAAACCACAGACTTAGAGGAAGTATGATTTTTTTTTCTGTGCCTGAAAGATGTTCTATTTTTTCTTAATTGTAACATGTTACTGAGAAATGTTCCAAACTTCCTTCAGATGTAGAAGAAATTCAAGAACAGATTGTTCTCCCCACTAAAAGAATTGCCTTAACAAATACTGCCAATATGACTGTCTTATAGTCGATTTTGAATTTCCTGTCCTTTGATTTCTGCCATTGATGGCACGTTCACTGTAGGCTGTATCCTGATGACACAAAACCACGCTGTGAAAAGTAACATACTTGGAAGATATTAAATTGAAGGGGAGGTTTTTCATCCACATAATTGTAGGTGAAATATGACAAACATATGAAACGTGATGCTTGGTGCCACAGTGAGATACCACTACACATGCATTAGATGGGCTAATATTAAAAAGACTGACTGACTACACCAAATGTTGGTAAGGATATAGAGGAGCTAGAACTCTCATACGATGCTAGTGGGAATGCAAAACGGGGCAAACACTTTGGAAAGCAGTTCATCCATTTCTTAAAATGTGAAACTCACATACACCTACAATATGATGCGGCCATTCCAGTCCAGCCATTGGTCGATGAGAAACAAACAAAAAAATGTGTCCACAGAAAGACTTCTGCGTGAATGTCCATAGAAGCTTTATTTATTATCACCCAAAAGTGAAAACAACCCAAAATTATGATATATCCATAGAGTGGAATACTACTTGGCATTAAAAAAAAGAAGGGACTATTAATATACTCAGTAACATGGATGAATCTCAAAATCATTAAGTGAAAGAGGACAGCCAAAAAAAGAATAGATACTGTATGATTCCATATATGTAAAATTCTAGAACACTCAAATTAATCTGTAGTGATGGGAAGCAGGTCAGTGTTTTCTGGGGTTGGTGTCTCCTGGGGAAGGAGAAATGGAGAGGTAATATGTGCAGTGACGGAAGAGTTTGCTATTGTGAGTTTTATGATGACTTTAATTGCTTGATGCATATGTCAAAACTGCTGACATTGTAAACTTTAAATATGTGTAGTTTATTGTACTTCAATTATAACCCAATAAAATAAAAAGGAACAAGTTATAGGAAAATGAAAGTTTTATCTACCTAACAGAAATTGTGATAGAAGACAAAATTCAACTTCTAATTCTATTATTCCAAAGTGACTACTAAAGACGGGACTTCCCTGGTGGCACAGTGGTTAAGAATCCACCTGCCAATGCAGGGGACACGGGTTCGAGCCCTGGTCTGGGAAGATCCCACATGCCGCGGAGCAACTAAGCCCATGTGCCACAACTACTGAGCCCGCGCTCCTAGAATCCGTGCTCCACAACAAGAGAAGCCACCACAGTGAGAAGCCCGCGCACCGCAATGAAGAGTAGCCCCTGCTTGCCACAACTAGAGAAAACCCGCATGCAGCAATGAAGACCCAATGCAGCCATAAATAATGAATAAATTTATAAAATTTTTTTAAAAAGTGACTACTAAGGACGATTTTGGCAAATGTACATGGTGTATAAACACCAAATCCATGACATAGCTGTGCATGGGAACCAGTCTAACCAGTATATCTTGCCTTTCAGGCCAGAATATATAATAACACATACGTGCACACAGACACATACACTTGCCACACAATCCTATTACAAAGCAAAATCGCCTGTATTACAATTGTTTCATTCTGCCATCCTGTGCATTCTTTCTTTATTTGAGGCTATCATTTTTCTGTCATTCTTTGGCTTAAGAAACAGCTAATCTTATTTAAAAAAAATGGTACAACCCTCACATTATGAACACTTTGAGTTGGTGTTTATATTAACGCTTCAACAAATACCAAGTGCTACGAAAGTTAAAAAATCTTAGAAATGCATAAATGAGGTAAAATCTGCGTTCTTTATGTTTTATGAACAGAAAACCCAGACTGATGCAAAGTGATATTAAGTTGGCATTGTCAATGTACCAGACCTGCAACAGGTGTACTCTAGATGAAGTCTCACATCCTTAATCTAAGCTAAAAGTCAAAGAATAAATGCATATCATATTATTTGAGTCACAACAAAGAGACTAAGTTAACAATCAAAAAGGCATGTTTATCCTCTTTTCCGTATTTGCCCACCTTGGGCATCGTTTCTTTTTCGGAAAAAAAAATCTATAGGACTTGAATACATAAGTTAGGTGAATTGTACCTTTGAACTCAGAAAATAACTACAATCCTGTGGTTTACAATAGCATTTTGGGTTTCCTTGGTTTCTCTCTAACAATGGTAAATTATATATTATTATGTCACAAGTTAGGCATCACATGGATTTAGGGTAAACGGACTGATTCTGAGCCTGCAATATCAGGCTCTTTCTGCAGAAATTGAATATTACTACATTTGGCCAGTGTAGAAGTAAATGAAAACAATATATTCAAAGACATTTTACCCTCTTTATTTTTCACTCCAAGATCAGTTACTATCTTGAGGCAAATGATATCATAATCCAGAATGAGGCTTAGTACATAGGAAGTAAAATGAGGCAAGAGAAATAAAACCGGTCGGAAGGAAGGAAAAAGGAACATAATAGACAAATAAACTAGAACAGGATGAACTTCACAAAAATCTAAATTTAAAAAGCAAGCTTTCCAGGTACAAGTAGACAAAATAAAGGCAGGGGCACAAATATCAAGAGAAGGGTCTCAAGTAAATATATGTATATTTACCCTAATTATTTTTTTAAATGGAAGTAGTGATAGCCAAAGTAAAGAACATACTGTGATTTAAACACACACACACACACATCATGAAACAAGGGAGGAAGCTTGCTTTATGGCTTTCTAACTCTGTGATCTTGGTCAAGCTATTTAATTCTACTCTGCTTCAGTTTCCCCTGTTAAATGGGAATAATACAATAAAACCAAAGGACTGTTACTATATGAATTAATGAGATGAAGTTGATTGAGCCCTTAACACAGAGTGAGGAACATTGTAAATATAATAAATTTTAGACAGTATTATAAACTGTATTAGGCATTATAATGGGGGAAAAACTAATGGAGGAACATATCAGTTACGCTAAAGAAGTATTAGTGCTACATGCCTATATCACTAGTATTTACAAAAAATGGTAGTAGTCATGTAAGGGAAACTGAGAAAATGGTCCTAAATAATCGACAAAAATATACTTGATCCAAATGAGTAATATTAAAGATATTAGATGAAACAGAAGGGACCCGAAGTGAAATTAAAACCCATTTTCCCAAACTGAAAGACAATTAAACACAGATTCAGAGAGGGCCTAGAAAACCACCCAAGAATAATGCAAAAGAAAAACATCACCTAATTGCCAGATGTTTAAACCTGAAAGATGAAAGCCTTATTTGGGAAGGGGAGAGTGGGACAAATTCAGAGAGTAGCATTGACATATATACACTACCATGTGTAAAATACATAGCTAGTGGGAAGCTGCTGTACAGCACAGGGAGATCAGCTCAGTGCTCTGTGATGACCTAGAGGGGTGGGATGGGGGGGTTGGAGGGAGGCTTAAGAGGGAGGGGATATATGTATACATATAGCTGATTCACTTTGTTCTACAGCAGAAACTAACACAACATTGTAAAGCAATTATACTCCAATTTAAAAAAACAAAACAAAACATATTTTACCAGCTGCAAATGAGGGAGAAAGGCTTAAGAATTAAAAAAAAGGAACATGAAATTCATTCTCTGAAATTCACAAAAAGAAAGCCAAGAGAACTAGAGCTATCGCCACAAATACTGTAACTGAGGAAGGGCATCTCTGTGAGTGCAAGTGGAAACTCTTTGTTTCTAAACTCAACATGAAACAATGGCAAAGAGCAATAACAAACCAGCAGCAGCAAAGATGAGGTCGGGGGGTAATGTATATCCGAGGACAAATGAAAAGTGATGCCTTAAAAAAAATAAGAGACTTTTAGAACCTGAACAAACGGCAAGCTTAATGATAGAACTTTAAATGCTTAAGTAGATCAGACAAAACCGTGTGCAAGATGCAGAGAACTTGAGCACCCCCTGAATCCCCTCCCATAGTGTGCATTTTGCTCTGCCTAGTGTTTACTCGCCCCCATGACTCTTTTCCTTGCCTTCCACCCTAGCCTTCCTTCTTTTCTTGACCAGGGCAAGATCCCTCCTCACTCAGAGCCTTGAACCTGTTGATTCCGTGCAGGACACTCTTCTCTCAGAAGAGCTTGACTCCTCACCGTCCAGGTCTCAACGCAAGTTCACCTCTCATCAAGGCTGTTTATGGCCACCCAGACTAAAATGCCCCCCATACACTTTATCACACTTATCCCTTTTCTTTTTCTCATAGCACTTATTCGAAATTCCTTGCTATTTTATTAGTTTATTTATTATTTTATTATTATTTTTTAAAGATCTAGTTTTTCCGAACAGTTTTAGGTTCACAGCAAAATTCAGAAGAAAGTACAGAGAGTTCTCATATAATCCCTGCCCCACCCAACCACAGCCTCCCCCATTGTCGACATCCCTCGCCGGAGTGGGACATTTGTCGCAGTTCATGAACCCACGCTGACACCTTTATATCTCTTAATTAGTTACTTTGACTTTATCTTCTATATCACTCACCCTTACAATATTAGATTCATGAAAGCCAAAACCTTGTCTGGGGACTACCCTGGTGGCGCAGTGGTTGATAGTCCGCCTGCCAATGCAGGAGACACGGTTTCGAGCCCTGGTCTGGGAAGATCCCACATGCCGCGGAGCAACTAAAGCCGTGCGCCACAACTACTGAGCCTGCGCTCTAGAGCCCGCGAGCCACAACTACTGAGCCCACGTGCCACAACTACTGAAGCCCGTGCACCTAGAGCCCATGCTCCACAACAAGAGAAGCCACCGCAATGAGAAGCCCCTGCACCGCAACGAAGAGTAGCCCCCGCTCGCCGCAACTAGAGAAAGTCCGCGTGCAGCAATGAAGACCCAACACAACCAAAAATAAATAAATAAATTTATTTTTTAAAAAAACCTTGTCTGTCAGGCTCACCAAGCCAAAAACAGTACCCAAAATTTTAGTGTTTTAGTCAATATGTGTTCAGAAATTGAATTTTTAAAATTCCTATGATGTCTCTTCTTCATTTGTTCCTTGACTCCACAGAAATTGCTTTGGCTTCTTCCTTCACTCTTCTTTTCCTGGACTATTACAATCTGCTCATGATTGTTCTAATTTTTTTATTGGGCCTTCATTCATTGGACCTTTCTCCATACTACTGATGAACAATTTTTTTTGAGAGACGAAAATATAATCAACTATTTTCTTACTGACACTGACTTAGGTACAGGGACTCCTTGTTCAAGATAGTGTACTCCAATTATGTGATCATTTCCTTTCTTTCCTGAGGATCGACCAAATTTACAGTAAGGAATAAAAAAGGAACAGTCCGACATTAACAAAGAGATTAGGAGGGGCAGTAAACCTGAGATCAACACTATCTAAAACAACTTGCTTTATTCTGGACTTATTCTGAGCCCACCAGTCAATGAAAGGCTTTGTTCCTCCCCATATCCTTTAAAGAACGTTGAATTATGAAGGCAGAAGTGAGTGAAGAGCAGAGAAACATGCATGGTTCAGCTTGGCTGACTGATATTTTATGAGCCTAAAAATCAGAACTATAAACTTGATAGCTTTCTCTAATTCCTCTCATGGTCTCAAAGCTGGCTACCCACAGAATCCACAAACTAACCAAAAGGTTACTTGGTTCTCCAAATTTGGGGCTGTACTGTGAGTCAAAGCCTCTTGAATATCTCACTGACACATTCTCCGACTCCTGATTTTATATGTGCTATGGGGGCTTAGTGGGTAATTGGATAATAGGTTTCTCATTTTTTAAAAAAAAAGTATAATATTTATCAAGCATCTCAAATATTTATGAGGCAGAAAAGATCTTTTCTGGTCTCTGGTGTTCAGAGGGCTGCAGATAAACCATCACAGAATGTAGATACCCATCATATTTTTGGAGATTTCCAATAAACAAGATAAAATACAGCTCCATAGGAACCCCATGTCACAGAATTTACTGTGCAACAGTCAATGCTGTATAGAGTTTCTCCACATTGCCACTACTGCTAGTTTGGGCTGGATAATCCTTCATCGTGGAGGACTATCCTGTACCATGTAGGATGTTTAGCTCATCCTTGACCTCTAGATGACAGTAGCACCCCCTGCTCGCCAGTTGTGACAACCAAAAATATTCCAGACATTGCCAAATGTCCTCTGGGAGGCAAAATAGCCCCAGGTGAGAACCACTGGTATAAACTCATCAATTTGGTGACCTTGAAGAGTCATCGGGAAGACTGGGGTAGTGACCATTTCTGTATTTCGCAAGCACACACCTACTTTCTAGAATTATGCTTCTCAATACAGTAGCCACTAGACACACGTAGTCTTGGAGCCCTTGAACTGTGATTAGTCAGAATTGAGCTGTGCTGGGAACGTAACACAGATGCGAAATTTCAAAGACTTGGACCTAAAAAAGTAAAGCATCTCATTAAAAATTTTACATTGATTACATGTTGAAATGAAAAAATTTGGAATATATTAGGTTAAGTAAAATATATTATTAAAATCAATTTCAACTTTCTACTTTTTAAATGCAGCTACTAGAGAATTTGAAATTACAAGTGTGGCTTGCATTGTATTTCTATTGGGACTGTGCTGTTCTAGGGAGAAAAAGCATTGTGCAGGTGAAGGACTTTTGTTTCTCATTAAGCCAACAGTATTTGAAGAAAGTCCATGGTGTGTGCCTAAGGTTGCATTAGTTGCTTTTGGCTACATCTATCTGAGGTAAATTCGTTGATGTCAAGGGTTGTAATTTCATTTTGCAGATAGAAAAGTAGGAGCTAAAGAGATAAATCACCTAAAATCATTCTCCCAATTGTAATGCCAGAACTAATTAAATACAACTTATTGCTCCCCATCCCCAAATAGTTTTTAGTCACCAGACATCTTTGTCCCTAAAAAACAACCAGTATTTTCCTTCTTCTATAATTATTATAGAGATAAAAATCAAATTCCAAAGAGAACAATTTCCAGACACCTTAAGACAATAAAGCCAGCATTTGTTTGAAGAGAAAACAAAAACAAGATGGGAGGCTCAAAAGGCATTACTTTGTATAATAATTTAATTAATATCATGTTGAGAAAAGAAAAACATTTTCCATCACTTTTGACTTCCTTTTGTGGAGACTTATGCAATCTGTTGTAGTCACTGCAGGTCTCTTGCTTTTTTTAAGGCATGCTGGATTTGCATAATGTGCTATGATGCCTCATGGGCACTCACTTAAGATCAACTGAGTTAATTTGCTTTCTTAACTCGGGTTTAAGTGTTTCATAGGCACTAAACTTAAGATCAACTGAGTTAATTTGCTGGCTTAACTCAGAAAATTACAATCATGGTTGCCCCATTTTCTTTTAAGCATAATTGTAATCACGGTCATTTGGCTAAACAGAGGTCCAAAATCTGTGTCTATTCTTCACCAGTTAGAAGAGCCAAAGACACAGGAAAGGAAAAATGCCACAAATGTGTTACCTGTAAACAAGAATGACAGGTGACAACTATTGCTAAAACTAGTAAGTTATGTTGAGTAGCCATGGTCCAACATTGTTCTAGCCAAGAGGGTATAATCTGCTAAAAGACTTATTACCCTTTCTAGGAGGCCACTCTTATATTCTTTCACAGTACCCGGGGTATCTGAGAAATGTTGCATGCCTTTGAAAAAGCGAAGATGACACCCTGATCAAGAAATATGCAACTGAGACCAGCAGAAAGCAAGACTGCATGGGAAGGCTCATTTCGGAGAAAGAGAGGAATTCAGAAGAGGCCTCTTAGTGCTTTGGAGTGTGGCATCTCCAAGAGAGGCATTATACATCCACCAGACTATGTGATTGGAGGAGAAAGCAAGGCTACCAGCGTGGGTATATATTTACGTATTCACATTCATTTATTTATTCATTTGTTCTCCCATTTTTCAAAAAACATGTGTCAGGTACTGTGTTAAATGCCCTGGGTTTCCTGGTAAAAGGAAGAGATGAGTAGGTAGCAAGAGGCAATAATCAATACCAGACAATTACTATATTAAAAAATGTTTGCAACTTGAATTTGAATACCCACAAATGGGAATGCTGAACTGTCTATCAGAGCAATATAGTACAAGTGTTTCCAAATGTTGCTTTATGCTGAAAGAAATACTATATCCAGCCTTTTGTGTTACGAGTACCAATGGTCTAATTCTTTCATCATTTGCTTATTCATTCATTCAATAATTATTTAATTCAATTTGTTTTCCTGAAGATAGTTAAATTGGTCAATGTGTCTTCCTCTTTGGTTTTGATAGAAGATACATTGGCATGAGAAGATCTACAGGAATTAATAAAAACTGCTTCTTATTTTTCTTATATCAATTGGGCGAATTACATCAAATTCATAAATTTGATTTTTTAAACATAATACATTATGAAAGAATATGAGAACTTGATGAGTTGTGCCTAGTTGAAATTGAATGGATTATATCGACTCATAAATTTGATTGTTTTTAACATCATACACTCATGAGAACATATGAGGACTTGATGATGTGTGCCTGGTTGAAATTCCTCGGCTTTCAGCCACAAGCACGTCTGACCAAAACAAGCCAATGAGTCTATTCCTATTCATCAGATAGCTCAGCTTTGCAAACTCTAACAAAAGAGTTTCTTCCATATTTCCTTACAATGCTGACCTCTCCTTATTCCAATATCCGCCAAACCATTTAAAATTCCATAAATGTTCAAAGAAGCATGTACCCCAAATTAGAAACACTATTCCAGTTTCATTCCTCTAGCAGATATTATAGAAGCCAGATTTTACTGTTGTGGTGTTTGTAATTCAGAGTTCGTAATAAGCAATGAAAAGGCACCAAGTTGAGTAAGTCCAAGGTAAGATTTGATCTGCAGGCGTGGTGCTTCTTAGAAGTGGGTTCTAGTGAGAAATGTGACTCATGCTAATAAAATTAACTCCAGAATTCAGTGCTCAAGGCTCTACTAGGCTAAAATTCCATTTATTGCAAATTGTGCTATTTCCAATTTCTTTTAGTAATAAAATGCATGAATAGCCCAAAAAGGCTATAAAGAGTCAACAATGCCATGAGCTTTTTATCAGAAGCTCTAGTAGAACGGAGGGACCAGAGCTCTCTGATCCTGTTCTCTCTTCCCTTGGGCAATACTCCACAATAACTCATTAATCATTAATAATTTCTTTGCCCATTTAGTTTCAATGAATACATAAATCAACTGTTTACTCTAGGATGAGACATGGGAAATTGTTTGAAGCCAAAATTCTTTTGGGCATCGGCAGTATGTAAATTACATCCTCTTCTGTTTGAACTCTGAATAAATAAAGGAAAAGAAGGAAGAAAGGAGAATAATAAGACTCTGAATGGTAGGTAATTTGTTCTGTGCCTTTGTTTATCTAATGTTGTACTTTTAGGTTGGTTCAACGCCATGTTGATAAAACAAAAGAAAATGATGCCTACTGACTTTTTTTTTTAAATATTTTTTTTATTTATTTGGTTGCTCTGGGTCTTAGTTGCAGCAGGCAGGCTCCTTAGCTGTGGCATGCAAACTCCCAGTTGCAGCATGCATGCGGGATCCAGCTCCCCGACCAGGGATCGAACCCTGGGCCCCCTGCACTGGGAGTGTGGAGTCCCATACACTGCGCCACCAGGGAAGTTCCATTTTTTTTTTTAAATATTTTTTTTATTTATTTGGCCTACTGACTTTTGACGAGGTTCAGTGATGTGGCATACTATGAGGGTGAACAGTTTCTGTGTTTGAATTTCATCATTTTATTTTTTCCTAAGCTGTTCGGTAGTTCAAACAGAAAGTAGTTTAAGTAGACAAAGACAGTAGATGTTATCTTATTTACTGTCCTCAACATTATATTGAGCCAACCTAAAAGCATGACACTAGATAAACAAAGGAATACACAGATTCCCTAAGGTTCAGAGTCTTATTTTTGCCATTGCTTTGTCAAAATAAGATGTTATTAGAAAGAAGGTAAAATGCAACTAAAATGACAATAAAACAGACAGACATAACACCATCCAATATAAAATATTTGAAGAGTACGACCACTTGTCGCTTCAAAACAAACAAATCCAATGATTAAATGACTGGTTTCATGTATACAAAATGCAAAAATAACATCTTTCAACTTTGACACCGTGTGAGTGTTACCTTCTCACCTTGGTAGCTTGTAAAATGCCATCTTCAACAAGATCTAACATAGTATAATCCCTTCTGAAAACCCTGGGGGAATTATGTAACATAAGTAATTCAGGAAAGTGTCAAAGTTTTATTTCTTCTACCCCTAGGCAGGTTCAAAATACTCTTTAAAATTCCTCACTATCACCAAAGTTTAATTTATGACTGAGGAGTCTTCGAAAATCCTACCTGTCTCCCGGTTCCAGGCAAGGTTTTCCAGTTGAAACTGTATCTCTGACTCTACTGTGGTTTCTATAGTGACAATCGTGTCTGAGTTTCATGGTGAGAAGATCTTTGGTACATTCAACAGTACCGGAAGTGGCTTCACTGTGCCAATGCTCTTTGGCCTGATAGAGCCCTGTGACATTAAAGAGACAGATTCTCTCTGAAAATAATATTCCTAATTTTATCTTTTTTGGAAATGAGTACAATTATAGCAAATAAGACAAAAAAAGAGTTTACAATAGATGTGTTTGATTCCAAGTTTATTCAAACAGACGAATAAACCTCCCCTCCTCACCAAGAAAATAGAAAAAAAAAATATATATATATATATATAAATGCATGTGATAGAATTTTAGAAACAAAAGTTGGAAGATATCTTTGAGATTATCTAATCTGTTATTAATAAATACGCAGTTAAGCAAAGAGAATATTAAAGAAAAAAAGATCATTTCCTGCTTCCTGGGAATATACACTACTGAAACATCAATGATCCCTGCATGAGAAATAGGCAGAGACAGGCATCAAGGAAGGGAGGGGTTTTTTTCTCAGTTCCAACACATCGGAGGTAAAAATTAATAGGCAAAGTGTATCAAAAAAACAGATGCTCTGCTGAAAAGCCCTTCAGGCAGAATTGCATCAGCTGGCTTTCTCTGGTGAGGCAGGACTTCAGCGACTCACAGAATAATTGCTACATACCCCAGCTGAAGCATTTTACTGTACCTGGCTTTACGCTCAGGCAACCATCCGTTGATGGGGAGGGGGTAGCCACGGGGGCTAGAGTGACAGCCAGAAGATGCATGTGACTTTAGATTATGTTCCTTTTAATTTGAAAATTGCCATCTCTCTGCTTCCTAAATGATCAGCAGCCTCAACAATTCCTTCCCTTGCTTTTTAACCTAAGTGAAACAGTGACAAGCATTATTTGTAGAATCGTAGGACTCGGAGAAAGGGTGTGATATGATTCTTAAATGTATAATAGGTGGATATGTCAGTAAAAACCACAGAAATGCTCAGAACGTTGTAGTTGAAAAAAACAGAAGTGATTGAAATCATTTCCACATACAGATAACTTATGATGAGATTAACAAGGCAAAAGAATGCAAGGATATTATGAAAATTATTTTAACCTAAACAAAAATCTTTTTTATGTCTCCCATAGTATAGTAGCATTGCCTAGTACGGTGGTTCTCAAAATATGGTCCCTGGACCAGCGACATCAGAGTCACCAAGGACCTCGTTAGAAATGCAACTTCTCAGGCCTCTCCCAACTGACTGAGTGAGAACTCTGGGGCCAGAAATCTGTGTTGTAACAAGCCATGCAGGTAATTCCCTTGACCGCTAAAGTTTGAGAGGTTCTGGCCTAGTACAGTTCTCAAATTTGGGTATATTGTAAGGATCACTGGATACATATTAATATTTCTGATTCAACAGGACTCACTCTGCAGAAATTTTGACTCAGTAGATATTTTTAATCACACCCTTTGTGATTTTGATCCAGCAGGACATCTGACCACAAATTTGCAAACACCGGCTTAATGTTTAAGAATGCGGTAAACCCGTTTAAAAGCATACAATGACCATTTCTTATCTCTAGGCTACTTAGCTTCTCGGAGCCTGTTTGCTCATTGTAAATAATAATGACACCTATTTTGAAGGATGGTAGTGAGGATTAGGGGAGATAAAGTATAAAATTGGCACAGCAGAGTGCCCTGCACGAGGCAAGTGCTAAGGAATTGATAACTTAATATGGCTTATCAGTTTCCACATGGTTGACTGTTTATCGTAAATGCCTAAAATTATCAGTAGCCTCTAACTTAATCCAACAGGGTAAAAGCCATTCAACCCATTTGTAGACATCTCTGGGCCTCCTTGAAATTCAAAACAGATACCAATTCACTAGTCTTCTCCAAGAAACAAGAAACTATCTAATGAAAACACAGAAGATTCTGTTTTCTGTAATTTTTTTTTAAAAAATCTTTATTTCAAATACAACAAAATACTATAATAGTTAGGAGCACAAGCTATGGTTCCAGAATCCCTAAGTTCAGACCCTGGCTCTGCCAGTCATGGGCTATATGACCTTGGTGAAAACCCACGTACCTCGGTTTTGTCAGGAGTAAAATGGGGATAATAAGAAGTACTTACTTCATGGCATTGCAGGGAGAATTAAGTGAGTTAATTTAATATATGTCATGGACTTATGATAGTGTTAGGTATAAATCTTCAACAAAGATTAAATATAGTTATTACCCAGAAAAATCACCGAAGTTAGTTTTCTATGTACTGATGATGGTACATTTGGAACCAAATTCAAACTTGAATTTTTGTCGTAGTGATTCAATAGAATTACTAGTAAGGTAGCAATGTTTTAATTATGAATAAATGCAGATTTTTAAACTTTTACATGATTAATACTGAGTACACATTTTTAAAATGAGAACACCTTGTTTGCCCCTAAAATGAAGATTTGAGTAATGCCTCAGGTCAAGGGAACTATGACAGCATTGCATTATCTACTGCTGAGTACTCAGGAGTGACTGGAGTCCCATTAGCAGACCTGAATAAAGTGTAAAAGAAATTCCTCTCTAAATATATGAGAAACCATCCCGATGACCTAGTTTTTAATTAAAATTTTACTAGCTATGTAAACTCTGGGAGAATCAAAGGCACAGCTTCACAACTGAAATAAATCCATATTTGATATACTTACAATATCTGAAAACCTAAAATACTCTGACAGTAAGCCAACAATAGTGAAAAATAACTTGTAAGCAAACTGCATAAAGAGAATCAGCCACCATCATGCATTTGCCAAGAACACTGTATATAATCCCAGATAACTTAAGAAAAGGTAACCTCTTTGCAGTTTAGAAACCCACAAACTTTTGAAGACCTGGTTCGCCTTCAAATACGTCATATTGGAAAGTCAACCATGGTAAGTTCTTTCAACATTTAATCCATAAAAAGAAGGTTTGTATTATCCTCCATCTTGTTTCTTATCTTAAATAAAATATCTGATAAACCTTAAGAGGCATAGTTCATTGGGGCTCCTTCTAAAATCAAGCATAAGTCTTGCATTATATGTTTTGAGATATGCATAAAGCAATAACGTCACAGCACCCACTTCTCAAAAGTTCAGTCACGTTCCACTTCTTTATGCAACTGATAGCCTTTGAAGAGTAAGATATCAACAAAGACTTTCTTTCATCTTCTGTTGAGAAAATTGCAATTATATCATTACGTAGCATCAAGTCTTAAAATTGGTCAATTGTGGTCTTTTTTTGCAAGAAACAGGTTCTTAAAATGTAACCTATCAACACTAGATTATCTGCAAGCATCCTACAGCAGACTCAAGATGCAAGTTAAAAAAAAACCAAAACAGTTTGTATGTATTGGAGGGCATACTGAGTTTTCACATCTACTAGTAAAGTTAAAATGTTGAAAATAAATATTTGCCTAGAGTCATTTTTCACTTTTTAGTCAAGTGTTAAGGTAGAGAAGGATTGGGTAGAATTAGAGTTTAGGTTAGGTCTAAGATAATACTAGGCAAAAGTTCAAAATGAATCTAAATTTCCAGATCCCTTCTTGAGTTTGAACTGTATGAGACAGACATTTTTGTAGGTCAAAAAAGAGTGAATTTTGGCGATTTTATGATTCAACCTTAATACATCACAATGCTCTCTCTCCCAGCATACAGGTGCCAGTTGCTTTTCTCTTATATAAAGCCCCAAATCCCAGTTGTATCACATCACACTGGCTTGTTGGCTTTCAAATCCCTCATACTCCAAAATCAGCTGTCACCTGCTCCAAGTAAATTCTTAAGCAGAGGAAGTTTACATAAAGTTAAGGAATTTAGTCCATGAGGGAAATATTTAGAGATAGACGGGTCTCCTGAGAGTACTTAAATCAAACCTTATACATATTCCCATATAGGTCATTACAGAGTATTGAATAGAGTTCCCTGTGCTATTTTGTAGGTTCTTATTAGTTATCTATTCTGTATACAGTAGTGTGTGTATACGTCAACTAAAAAAGAGTGGATATATGTGTATATATAACTGACTCACTTTGCTGTACAGCAGAAACTAACACAACATTGTAAATCAACTATACTCCAATAAAAAAATTAATTAAAAAAAAGGAAGCTTGGCGTTATGCTCAACTCAAGTCTTTCTGAGGAGGAATGGATTGGATAAATACCACACTAAATTATTATTTTTTGTTATTTTGTCACATCAGTGTGTTATTAACAGCTCATAGTGATTTTAATTATCATTATTAATTACTAAGTATATCCTATATACCTAATCAAAAAACAAAAACCATATACATAGCCAAACTCTCTACCCTACATACCTACAAAAAAAAAATACAAAAACAAAATTATTTCGCGGTAGCTACTAGCAAGCCTGCACGTTATAATAATGGAATTCAAGCATATACCTATAGAGATCACTTCTCTTTCAACTGAGGTCTAGGAAAATTGTTGGCAGTTAAAATATTTATTTAACTCAAGAGTTCTTTGGGTGATTTCTTTTCATTTCAGACCTATTCTTCCAAGTGAGCCTAATTCAAACTTATGAACATGTCATGGATATAATATTTTTGATGTCATTTCAAGTTTCTGTTTCCTTATCACTAATCCAATTCCTCTCTGCCCGGCCACATCTGCCATTAGTTTGTATGAGAGTCAGTGTGGCGTGATGACGAGAAGCCTGGACCCCAGGCCTGTGGAGGTTTGAGCCCTGGCTGTGCCACATAGCAACTGTGTGGCTTTGGGGAATTTACTTGACTTTCTGTGCCTCAACGTCCTCTTCTGCAGAGGAAGGCTAATACTATTTATCCCATAGGGATGTTCCAAGAATTATGTGAATTCAACTAAATGAGCTAATATTTGTAAGTGCCTAGCAGAGTAACCGGCCTACAATTCAACGTTTGCTAAATAAACTGTAGCCACTGGAAAAGGGGGACGGGAAGGAAGGAAGCTATGACCTAGGAAACTGGTCCACCTGGGTCAAAACACTGAAAAAGTTCACGCTTTCTAGGAGAAAGATGCCAAAGAAGTAGGGAAATCCTGAGCCATATCAGGTCCTAAGCCTCAGAAAGGAGAGGCATTTTATACAGGATGAGAGAAAAGAGAAAAACAAGGGTGTTATTGTTCCAATAACCAACTCGCCCGGTGTTATCCCCACAGCTCAAAGGAGCCATCGTTAGGCATGGAGAAAGCTTAATGTATCCCTCCTGTGTCATACTTAGTCCTCACGTTGTGTGTCCGTGACCCTGAAATTCCTGCTTGAATTTTTCAGGGGTGGAGTGTTGATCACTGGGTCTGGTTGCAAAGCTTTTCAGACGAAATTGTTTTAGTAACAGGGTAAAGGGACCATGCAGACAAGGGTGATCAATCATCAATAAACTGGGGGTTACCAGGGGTATCCCAGTGAGATAGTACAGTGCCGAGCGAGTTGATATGGGGCCACATTAACGAAGTATATCAGGTTTGACCAAGTCAAGGGAGGAGAGAGCACACATCACTGTAGATATCAGAGCAGATGTGCAGAGTCCTCAGGGACAGAACCAGACAAACTACACGCCAGGGGACACCAGCTCTCCCACCTCTAAAGACCAACTCCACCATAACATGTCATTTCTCCAAACCCCCCAAACCCACATTGAAGGGGAGCAAGAGGAAGGAAAGAGTAAATGAAAAACTAACTTGTCCAAAAATGATTGAACTACCCAAGAGGCTGCTTAAACTTTTGCTAAGTTTACCAAATTAAATTTAATTTCATTTTCTCCACTACCCAAAACAGTGGGGTTCATGAGGAGTATTATATTAGCTCTGAAAAATAATGAAACTGTATCTTCTTTGCACTTTTGACTGTACCAGAGGTAAATTGCTCACCCTGCTAAAAACACAATGCGAGAAGAGCGCATTTGATTTTGAGACTAATTTGGACCTTTTAAAGACGATTTTGTTTCATAGAACTATCTGTAAAGGGCAAGACCATATAATATAATGTCCAGAGCACACACTTTGGAATCTGGTTGCCTTCATTCAAATTCCAATTCTATCCCTTTCTTAGGTGGGTGCCCTAGGGCAAGTTATTTAACTTCTTGGTGTCTTAGTTCCTGCACCTATAAAAAGAGGACAGCAACCTTGCCTACCTCACATGATTGCTGTGAGACAACTCATGCCCATCATGATAGCACTGCTCAAGCAAAAACTCGAAACAGTGCCTGGCACGTAGTATGTGCTCAGCTAAGATTAGCAATAAATACACCATTCAGTAGAATTGTATGGGTCAAAAGAAAGTGGATATTCAACCAGCTAACATTTAAAGAAAAAGATTCTTCCAAACTGCCATTTGACAGGAATATGGAGAGCCCTCTAGCCTGACTTTAAGTGGCATGCATGTGGTTAGACTGCTCTTTTAAAATTATCCTTTCATTATTTATGTCCAGCCGAAGCATGTAGTTTATATGATTTTTAACCTTAAATTTACACAGTGATTCTGTAGAAGTGGAGATACGGGCAGGTTCTTTAAATTAAATTACCTCTTGGAACCAAATGACTCGGAATAATCTACTTTGAACTTAGAAAAGCAGAAAAAATGGGATTGTCATTAATTATTTACCTTTTATCTCTCTAACCATTAACCCAATGGTTAGAGTATTGTCTTCTTAAGATCTGCGAACAGACATGTTTGAATGACAGGTGGTTGGAAGAATTTTACAAACTATTAGCCTTGTTTATTTGTTTCCATTTGATAATGAGTCTGCTAAGAGTCATTTGGTAAACATCTATTGATTGCCTACTGTATGTTTGACAATATACTAAGTACATGACGATGGGAGAAGTTAGGGGAGAAGAGGGAGGTAAAAAGAAACAGAGGATGCGTTTGCTACTCTCGAAGGTCTCATGGTTTAGTTCTAACCTTCTCCCACACAGCCACAAGCCAAAGAGAATGACCATGAAACAATATATGCAAAATAACATTGTAAAAAAATGAGTAAATATAAATGCTAAGAGGATATGGAACACAGAAATAAAGGGGTAGAAATTATTGTATACAGTCAAGATACGCATATATAAAATTATTTATTTTCTTAAACTTTATACCAATCTTAAAAGAAAAGTGGCAAGATATACATTGTATGTATGACATTACATATATATGTGTATATATATATACACGTATTTATATACACACATACACACCAGGACAATGAATTGGCCTTTCTGTTTTAAAATCTGTTATTTGGAGCCACCTCCAGAAGAATGGACCTCAATTCCAGAAGACTATAGGAAACCAATGCTGTGTAATTTACTTCAAAAATGTACGAATTCAAATCTAATTTCCACCTTCCTTATTTTTTTAACCACAGTTTCTCTCTTTAACTTGCAATTCACATATTGATGTTATCTGACTCCAGTGTAGATATATAAAATAGACTTCGTAAGCTGCATGAACAGTGAACAAAGATGAAAGCTCAGTACCATACATAAATATTTCTAAATTATGATATAAAAGGAGAATACTGAGAAACATAATAAAAATGCACTACTAATAACAACTCAGCAAATAATTATTGCATTTTGTTGGTTCGAGATTTAGTTTTACAGAGTAGCACTCTTCAGACTCTGCCTGATCATGTTCAATGACCATGTCCGCTATCTTGAGGGCTAACTCATTCCATTATTTGCTAGTTCTCTTTGTAAGAAAATATATCTTTATACTGAGCTCACATAGCCCCCTCCAATGTTAACTTGTTGATTCCCTTTAACCAAACAACATAAATTGATTTTGCCTAAAATAGTAGCCAACACAATGGACATAAAATAATCAGAATAAGAATTTCACATTATTGAATGCTTACCATATCCCATAGAGCTAAGTATTTCACCCATATCAAATTACTTAATCCTCACAATAATCACATAAGGTAACTATGATTATCGTCCCCATATAACCACTGAGAAAACTCAGGAATAGAGTTAAATTAATTTTCCAAGGACACATGGCCAGCACTTTAGCCACAGCAAGCTCTAACCTCAGACAGTCTGATTACAGAATCCACTGTGCTGCCTCACCAAAATAGTTAGGCAATAAGACCCATGGCATATTTAACAGGCCTGCATAGGAAGTATTACCACATGCGCCGCCCTCCCCGTGAAGGAGCATTTCGAAGGTCAGTCTAAATCTGGATTCTGTCCTGTCTGCCAAAATAAATCAAGATTTTAAACTAGTCATTTTACAAGCATGTGAGGCGGAACATGAAAAGTTAAGGCAGAGGCAAACACAGTGCAAATGAAACAATGCTGGTTTCCAAAGGCAATAACTGACACTCATTAATTTGAGAACTGCAGTCTTCCTTACATATAGTTGATGAGGGCATCTTCACTGAACACTGAGCTTTTAGCAATTGCAGCTGCAGAGTGCAAGAATTCCCTGTAAACACTGACAAGAAGCAGAAAAAAAGGGAAGTGGTCATGTTAGCACTGACCAGTGAGACACAGTAAATGTTTGAACACATTTTACTTATGGAGTGCAGGCAGAACTTAGAAGCTGAAAGAATAGAAATCTGAAATAAGACAATCCCTTAAGCAACATTAGTTAAAAACTTCACCAAGCTCCTAGTGAAAAGGAAATGAAATCAGTCAGTTCAACAATATAGTTTTTATAAATGGTTGCATATATACTTATGTTAAAAATAAATGCCAAGCTACCCTTAGAGCCCAGCAAGCAGTGACCCAGCCCTAGGTCTAACTCATTAGAGGGCCCAGTTCTGGGAGTTTCTGGCTGCACTTTTCTTCAGCCTGAGCTTTAGAAGAAAGATGTGATAGAAGGCTGCAGCCAATATGCACTGGACATGTTGTACAAGCAAATGTAAACCTGTATGTTTGTAAATCACCAAGATACAGGGATTGTTTGTTACCACTGCATTACTTAGCTGACTGATACAATTAATTACCTTGGATGTGAATGCTGTGAGTCTGGATGTGAAGGAGGAGAGAGGTAGGAAAACTCTTCTTTTTCCCCCTTTTTATTCTTCTGGATTATTTTAATTACTTTTTAATTACTATTATGGTATTTTATTTTTCTACCAAAAAGCTGGTTTTAAAAACATAGTGTGGATTCAGACGTACTCAGTTAATCATTTGACTTTTTTATATCCTGCACTAAACAACCATTTTAGGTATTATTATATAGCTGTCTAAAGCAGGGAGACCCTACCCAAGTGAAAAAATAATAATAATTTTTCCTGATTATTAAAGTAATACCTGTTGATAAAGGAAAATTAGAAAATGCAAAAGACCTTACAGGACAAAATGCAAGTCATCATTCATCCCACCATCTGGAGATAACCACTGCTTTGGTAAATTAGTATTTGTATGTTCTTTCTCTTATGGTTTCTATTTATATGATTACAAATTGGCAACTTTTTGTAATTCAATTTTGCATTCTACTTTTTCACTTAACATTATTTTCCCAAATCATACAATATTTTTTGAAAATATATTTTAATGTATACACACCCTACCATTTAATGAACATGCAATTATTTATTCAGCCATTTTCCTATTATTAAATGAAAAATAATGTGATGGGATCATAATTGTGGCATAACCAAAGAATCAGATGAATGCAGACAAAGAAGCACATAGTTCTATTTGGGAGAATAAAAGGCAGATTTAAAGAGGTGGTGTCCTGTTAGACGGTTCTGAAAAATGACAAGAATTTCATGTGTGGACTAGGGAGGCAAAGGCATTGCATGCAAAGGAAATAGCTTGAACAAAAGCATCAACACTTAAAAGCACATGAACATTTTACTAATGTCAAGTACTGTCAAGGAACAAGTACACTCAGACCGTGGTGTGAATGATGGTGAAGAGGATGAGTCCTAAAGGAACCATAAAGGCAGATTGTAAAGGGTCCCGTGAACCATTCTAGGCAGCCTAAAGTTTATCCTATGGGCAAGAGGGAGGGACCAACACTTTTAAAGAGATGTGGATTAGATCCATGTTTTAGAAACACATTGCACAGAGGAAAGAACACTGCTTTTGGAATCAAGGGACCCGTTTCCCCTGAGGCCAATTTCCCCATATGTGAAATTATGTTTCACAGAGTTGCTTTGAGGATTAAGTGATCTGAATTAATAGGTGCCCAGCAAATGATACTTATATGTGAATTGGCTACAAGTGCAGAGCTTGTCTTAAAGGAGGAAGAAGGTAAAAACCGGGTTCTAGAAATACTAATACTCCAGGCAGGAAATGGTAACTAAACTAGGAAAATGGTGGTAGGGAAGCAAGTAACCAAAGGGTTCAAAAACATTTCAGATAGGACTAAAAGACAGGACTTGATAACCAGCTGGATGTGCGTCGTGGGAACAATGGAAAAATGGAAATGAAATCATGGAACGTTACTAGAATGACTAGTGAACGAGAATAGAAACAGAAGGAAATTCTACAGAGAAAAAAAAGTCTTGAAACCTTGAGCAAAATTAAGACCATGTTTCCATTGGCTATATTAGATGGAAAGTAAAGTTGAAATTGGGTGAATTTGATCAATATCAGTAACATAGATAATTCAGGCACTAAAACACTTTTCTATCCACAGTTCCAGGATGAAAGAATGGGCAAGGGCAGTAATTTATCTGAAAAAATTTCATATTTTGGCTTCTGGATTTTGAGGTAAGGTAAAAATGAATATCAAACATCTCAAGCATGGTTTGCAAGATCAGTATTCCTTACTTTAATCCTCCCTTCAGGGACTTCCCTGCAGGTCCAGTGGTTAAGACTCCATGCTCCCAATGCAGGGGGCCCGGGTTCAATCCCTGGTCGGGGAGCTAGATCCCGCATGCCCCATGTTCAACTAAAGATCCCGCATGCCTCAAGTAAAAAGATCCTGCACACCGCAGTGAAGATCCCACGTGCCGCAACTAACACCCAGCACAGCCAAGTAAATAAATATATTTTTTTGAAAAGCCTCCCTTCACCTACTCCTTGGGGAAGGTGTTTGATGTAGCTGTATGAGTATGGCAATAATACATACATACACATACACACAGAAACACATATATACATATACAGACACATACACCTACTATATAGACTAATATATAGGCTATATATATTTATGTGATATGTGTGTATATAGCCTAAGAGATATATATGTATATATATGTGTGTATGAGTTTCATGAGCATGGCAATAAAACAAAAACAACTATGAATAGATAGATGGATCCATAGTTACATATACACAAACACATCCATGTACAAACATACACACAATGTATAAACAAATATTTACTATATATTTATCTGGTGTATACATTTAGCTGAAGATATATATGTGTACATATGTGTGCATATATAAACTATATTAAATTATACAAATATATAAACTCTATATTAAGTTATGTAAATATATAAACTATATATATTAAAAATTGCATAGGCTTGAGGCCAAGGAGTAAAAGATTTCCTTACTTCTATCCCTCTGTGCCTGCAGAAAAGGATGAGGAATCCAGACTCATGAGACTGGTCTGAGCATCTTGAAGCTGCTATTCTAGAGCAGCTGTGTCCTTTACACAAGGGAAGCTTTCCCCTTGTATCCTAATTGGGCATGAAATCTGACTCACCAGCACAAGTTATATTGGAGCGGCCAACAGAGCAGCTGCCTGCGAAACCCCTTGAATAACCCTCATCCAGTGACTGAAATTGATGTGCAGAGAAACATGGGGCCCACGTTAACCTGGCAGATGCTACAAGGAATTCGAATCACCTCAGTGCTCACCATGCACTGCACTGAATTGTCCTAGTTTGTCTGCCCTCACAGCTTTTCAAAGGCCAGAAGTAGAACAAGAGCCCAGATATTTTTATCGTGATGGTACATTTCGTGACAAAATATTGGCATGGTAAGTGCCTTTTTACATACCAACTCATCCTGTTAGAGATTAGGGAGCACGCTCCTAGTGAAGAGTTTGGTCTCGGGAGAATGTGATCCACTGAAGATGTGAAGATTGGCATCTCACTAAACCACCTGTGGTTAGTGTCTATTACTGGCAGGTCCCTGCCAGGCTCTAGGCAAACATTCTGTACTGAAGGCAGAATCCCATAGTGCTTAAAATTGCAGGCTTTGGAATCAGACCGTCTAGACTCAGGTCTAACAATTATCTCTGGGTGATGCTGAGCAAGTTACTTAACCTCTCTGAGCTTCAGCTTTCTCCTCAGAGGTCACATATTATTTTTAACACATGGGATTGTTGTGAGTTAATTAATATAGTGGATATAAAGTGCCTGCTATGTAGAAAGAGCTCACTAATGTAAGATATTGATACTAGTTGGCATTATTTTTCATTAAAACTGTCACAGAGTCAAGATTGGTTTTAGGAATACAGGGGGACAAAAGCAAGGGATCTCTTACACAAAACTATCTCCCCTACTGACATACATTTCCAACATTAGCAATTCCTCGTTTTTATTTTTTGAAAACATTTCATTCTTAAGAACTCACTCTCACAATATAAACCTCTCTTCTGTAGACCCCAGATAAAAGAAATGAGCTCATTTGTATTCTAGAGACCTTAGAAAAAGAAACTCCATTCCCCCACATGCTACTTTGTTCCAAAGGAAAAGCTTGGACTTTGAGGAAATGGGTTTCAACATTTCTCAGGATGTCTAATGAAAATTATTGATTTATATTCCCTTCTGATCACTAATTAGAGTTCATGCAACCTAATGACGCAGCTTCTCTCCAAACTACTTATCAAGATAGGGACACTCTGAGAAGCTGCAGA
The DNA here is from genome assembly GCF_028564815.1 of Eubalaena glacialis. NCBI lineage: Eukaryota > Metazoa > Chordata > Mammalia > Artiodactyla > Balaenidae > Eubalaena > Eubalaena glacialis. Next base: position 7,429,675 of record NC_083722.1, read on the forward strand.
TGCTTCTCACCCTGGTAAGAGACTAAGTAGTCATGCCCTGAACACCAGAGTTACTAAGAACAGGGAATTCTGGTGAGTTTGATACGGAAAAGCCTATTTTATTTTTTTCAATAATTGTTGTACTGAAAATCATTTCGACCTTATTCAACACACAGATATGGACATATGTCTTTTTTTTTTTTTAAATAAATTTATTTATTTTATTTATTTTTGGCTGCGTTGGGTCTTCATTGCTGTGCGCGGGCTTTTCTCTAGTTGTGGCGAGCGGGGGCTACTCTTCGTTGCGGCACGTGGGCTTCTCATTGCGGTGGCCTCTCCCGTTCCGGAGCACAGGCTCCAGGTGCACGGGCCTCAGCAGTTGCGGCACACAGGCTCAGTAGCTGTGGCTCGTGGGCTCCCGAGCGCAGGCCCAGCAGTTGTGGCGCACGGGCCCAGCTGCTCAGCGGCATGTGGGATGTTCCCGGACCAGGGCTCGAACCCGTGTCCCCTGCATTGGCAGGCGGATTCCCAACCACTGTGCCACCAGGGAAGTCCTGGACATATGACTTGATGGTGCTCCGTAAATCTTAGTGCTCTAAGGAACGTCAGAGAACATCTAGTCCAATCTCTCATTTATAGATAAAGAATCTGAGGCACAGGAGAATTGAGTAATTGTTCAAGCTCCACAGCTACTTCATAGCAAGGTAGAGTTTTAACTCAAGTTTCCCGAGCCTCCCTATATTGTGGTCCCGTTTTGATTTTTCTTTAAAGATTCCTGATGTTGAAATGTCTCTGGTTCTCAATGAGGGATTTGGATTCTGAACATCTAGGAATTCGGGGCAGACATGACAGGAGATTGAGCACAGTCTGAAATGCCCGGGTTACATCCTAATACTAAAGCCCTCATACGTCTCTGAGAGCCACTTACCGTATGTCTCTTTCTCCTAGAAGTGCAAATTGTGGCAGACGGCGGGGGATCCAGTTACCTAAAGAGTTGGGGTAATAAGCTTCTCGTTAAGTCAAGCTGTCCTCAATGGTAATGCCCTAATGACCCGTAGGAGTTGATGCGCTCCTAAAATTCCTTTCCTTGTTGCATTTTCTTGGGACTGTGTGTTTGGAGAAAACATTTTCTGCAAGCAGATGTTTCCGTACTCTTAACTAGTCTGTCCTCAGAGGGGGTCCTCGTACACCAGGGCTCCTGGGGACGTTCCAGGAGAGTCCCAGGGTCAGGAGCTGTGGTCTCAATGGCTGTGGGGAGATGGGGGCAGCCTGTCCTTACCAGAGCTTTCTCTTCTCACCCACCTGCGGGCCCGTTCGCCTTCCCTGACCACAGTCTCAGTAGGTCGTCCACATATATTGAGCCCTCACCTCCACCATTATCACTTTGTTCCCCTCCTGCTCAACCCTATTACCACCGATCTGTCATGGACTACAGAGAAAAATAAATTATAATGGCTCTAGCCTTCACAACAGCATGATGGACTTGCCTGGTTTGGAAATTGCTTAACTCAGAAAATGGGCTCAGAGAGGAGCAAGTGTACACAGGTGAGAAGGGAGAACGATACTGGGGTGCGTTGTAACAGGGACCACCAATGGCGATGCCACGAGGCAGCCAAAGCAATTACTGCCTAATGGTTTACATGAGAAGTATACACACACACACACACACACACACACACACTCCACTTCACATAGGCTTACCTGTGATCAGATTTGTTTAAAACCAGCTGATGGACTTGGAGGGCATAATGCTAAGCGAAATAAGTCAGACAGAGGAAGACAAATACTGTCTGATATCACTTATATGTGGAATCTAAAAAATACAACAAACTAATGAATAAAACAAAAAAGAAGCAGACTCACAGATACAGAGAACAAACTAGTGGTTACCAGTAGGAGGAGGGGCAGTATAGGGGTGGAGGGGAAGGAGGTACAACCTACTGGGTGTAAGACAGGCTCAAGGATGTATTGTACAACACAGAGAATATAGCCAATATTTCGTAATAACTGTAAATGGAGTGTAACCTTTAAAATTGTATTAAAATAAGTTTTAAAAAATCAGTTACTCTTCATTCCTTAAAACAGATTAAAAACAACACTCCTTGATACAATCAACGTAATCTCATACGGATAAATATTAAAGAGTTACTTCCAAAATTTAAGACAATTCTCTTGTTATTAGTAAGGTATCCTTAAAAACAAACAAGCAAAACTTTTTTCATACACACCAACTGAGAAACGTATTCAGGCTTAGGGCCATCTCTATGCATGTTGTACTTTTCAAACGTCTGCCCTCGGGAAATTCTCCCAGCCCTTTTGAGTAACTTATCCATAAAATTCCTTTCCCTTTTCTTGTCATTCATTAACAAGCTTCATAAATGGAGTGACAGTCCTCCTAAATTAAGTACTGTATATTTCAGGCTAATTTTATGTTTTTTATCACAATAGCAGGGCAGTATTAGCAGCCTATTATTTTGTCAGCTTTCTCATTTAGCAAAGCAGCTTCAATTTATTAACAGTGAGGACTGTGCATGAATCAATATGTTTCATTGGGCAATGTGTCATTTGTTAATCGGATATTGATGAGATTATTGACGCACAGCTAATTAATCTCCAGCCCACTGCCAGCCTTCATATGTTTCCTTAATTATGTCCTTCATCTTAGTCTCCTGGCTTGAGCACCCAGACGCGGGGCTATAGACAGTGAGTGAGGTAAGCTGTCAGAGGCTCTTTTCACACATTTACAATCCCTTGGCTGTGAAATTATTTTCTTAGTTGTAAATAGGTATCAAAGAGATATTTAATAACATTTGTGAGCAGATTGATATTGATTGGTGCGGGCTGGCTTCAAATCCAGCAGCCATGGAACTTTGCCTCTGAAGGAGGCTATTAAAAAAGAGAATGCTTAATAAGTGATCAGCAATTGCCTGAGTCAGTTGTCATCCGCCCCCTGGAATTCAAAAATTGCTCTTCTATGGACTTTGTTTGTATAGCCTTGGTTCAATATTTCAGATCACTGTGCTTTCTTTTTCACTTTAACTCTTTATTGCCACCTTTCTTAGCCATGGACAGCATTGTTGGGGATAGAAAATTCAGAGAGGACCCAAATCTCTTGTAGTTTTTAAAACTTAATGCAGCCACGATTAAGTAACAGTTATAATTCCACTGCCTGCACCTAACCAGAACCTAAACAGAAATCTTTATATTAAAAGAGTACTTCGCTTCCCCTTCCCGGACTTCTGAGTCAAAGTGGAAAGTGCAAGCTCCCACCCTATTCATTAGTTCTGTCCCTCTTTGACACGCGATAGCCATCCTGAGTCTTAATTTACTCATCTGCGAAATGGGACAATGATTCCTGATTTAACTCACTAGATCATTCTGAGGTTCCATGAAGTCCTGTGTGTGAGAACACAGGATTTCTAGGATGCTAGCCGATGACTAGGTGTTACTTGTTCTGGTGTATTACTTACAAGCGTTCCAAAGTTCATGTCGAACCCGTTGGACAAATATAATAGGTATGTGATAATTAGCTTGTTTTTCTATTCCTGTCCATTTATTAATTCCTCACGTAAGGTCACAGGGCATCCCTTGGCAGAGAGAGCGAGCGAGTTGGTAGCGGGTGACAGGGGTTAGACAAACGCTCCCCTCACCCATGGTTTCCTCATGTCTAAGATGCGAGAAGGAACAGCTCTCCATGAAGCTCCTTTAGCTCTTCAACAAATCTAACATAAAACATCCTTTCCTAGATCTGTGGCTTTTAATAAGGAACCCCTGATGAAAACACATTTATTTCAAAGGGGTCTTTAAACAATTAGAGTTTCAAATCCAGAGCTAGACTTAAAATCAAAACGCATGGATTTCCCAGCTTCTGTTCCTCACTTTGCACATTAGATAATGATGTCCACTCTTTCTTCTTAACTCATAGAGGACTGCTGAGTCTAGCAGGGAGCAGTTTCAATACTTCTATGATTCCTTGACCAAAAAGCTTCTCCCTCGCCATAGTGTATGTATGTATGTGACTATGAAGATGATTTTTTAAAAAGGAAAATAAAAAGATGAAGATTAAGAAAAAGGAAAAGAAAGAGAAGAAAGATGTGAGCCAATGAGAGCTGATTAGAAAATTCCCCTTCTCATAGCATTACATGAAGCAGGTATTTAAAGATGTTAATGGTTACATGGATGGCACATTTTTCACCGGTGATGCAGCTATAGGCTTCATAGTGCAACTATAGAGTCTGTAAATTCAACTAAATGGCTACCAAAACTTTACTTGTATGTTCTTCTCTTCAACATACGGCCTTGTACATAGTAGGTGTTCAATTAAGTTTTTTTAAAAAATTGATTATGCCTATATGGACATCTGGGAAAATATTGTTCATGAAAACAAGGTAATGGTCAGCATCTTAAAAGCAACCCCAGGGAGGACTTCAGGCAATTTTTTTACTCCATGTCGTTCATATAGATCAGGGTCAAGAGAGACACAGAATCAGTAAGGTGTCAAGAAGACAGAATTAATATCACTGTATTAACTTGATCTTTCCTGGCACAAAACGAATCAGATTGTCCCTCCTTAAATGCTAGTCCTTCATAATCTTCTTGAACTTCTGATGGTGGTCCTCCTTTTCCCACTACACACTCCCCACGAATGACTTTATCCCTAACCCTAGCCTCAAATACCAGCTGCATATTGACAACACTCAGTCCATATTTCCAGACACAACTTGTCTGTGGAATACCTGATCCACATCTCCATCATCCTGTAGAAAATGTCAATTTAGATGTTGCATGCATAAGCACCTCAAAATCCTTCTCACTCATCTTTAACTGCAATCAACACCGACTCCTGTTTCATCTGCATTTTATCTCTCAAATCCTTTCCCTTTTCTCTCTCCTCAGTCAATTCCCTGCATCATCTCCCATCACCTCCTGCCTAGATTACTGGACAGCTGCCTGAACTCTCCCAGTCATGATCCAAGCCCCCTGTCCCTGGTGACTGTCCAGAACGGGGTAAGTGTTACTCCTACACTTTAAACATGTATATGGCTGCTTATTATCCTTAGGATAAAATCCAAATTTATTACCTCCTTTGCCCTGCTTGATCACACTTATCTCTCCATTTTCACCCCCAAATGTTTCACTCCTTGTCATCTAATCTACAGTCATGCTGAATGCCTTTCAGTTTCTTAAATTCCCTCAGCTTCCAACCATGCTGTTCTGGCTAGAATGTTCACCAACTTGACTCAAATAATACCTACTTGCCTTTGTTCCTGAGATCATTTTACCTCTATTGTGTCTGCTGGAAACACTATATAATGGCATGCTACTGTGCATTCAGTGACATCATGTTCATAAGTTCGAATAGGCTATGGTGAGAATATTAACACCATAAAAATCAACAAATGCTAAAAATTAGAGCTTTTTTTTGAGAACAGGTTGTTAACCATTTAGACAAACACACCACTGCTCTTAGTGTGAATCCTGGCCTGGCCAAATGGCCCCTGTTTACAGTCAGTCCATGTCCTCTGCCTGCCCCTCCAATTAATTCACACACTTCTCCAGGAATGCTTTTTCTAAAACACATATGTGATAAGTCGCTCCTCTGCTTAAAACTTCACCATACTGCTCCCACCAACATACCCAAGACCTCATTCCTTAGCATGGTTTATAAGATGCTTCAATGACCCAGACCTGTTTTTCAAGCCTCCTCTCCCACATCCAAGGCTCTGGCTATTCTGTACCTCTTATAATTGTGTTTTTTTTAACCTCTTCCCATGTTGTTCCTTCTCTCTAGACTTCATTCACCCACCTTGCATACTTGGCAAACTCCTGGACATCATTTGAGACTCTGTTCAAATATCAAGTCTTTATTGATGTGATTCTCAAGGTAGAATAAAGATTTCTTCTCACATGCCCCCCCCCCCCACCATCATTGTGTGAACACAATAATCATACCACTTTCAATATTACAGTATTTGTGGGTATTCATGTGTCTCCTCCACTTCACAGAGTCCCTTGAGGGCAAGGACAACATGACCATCACCAGCTTTGTCATTTATTGAGTGTTTAAGAAATGTTGGTTGGACGAAAGAGAGGAAGGGTAGGGAAGAGAAGAGAAGAGAAGAGAGAAGGAAGAGTGGAGGGTAAATGAGGTTACAACCACTTATGAAGAAAATGAGCTCTTCAACCACAAAGGTCATGGAGATGACAGTAGTACCATACTGGCCAAGACATTAATGAGTTGACAAAGTAGATATTATCCAAGGACATTCCCAAGAGTTCTAGGGGAGTTCAGGTCTTGCCCTCTCCTCGCAACATGTTTTTATGGAGATTAAGCCAGGTTTAAATTAGCCACAGTGATCTCAAGGAGAAAACAAAGTCATTGAATGCAACTACATCCTGAGTCATGTATAGAAAAAAGAAGTGTAACTATATTTGCATTGCTTATTGACAACAGAAAATTTATGGACAATTGTACAGTAACCTTAGGTGGTCTACTACAATTGCTGTCTTCTCTTGTGGCAGTTGTGACTCTCAACCCCAGCCAACAGCAGTTTGATGTCTGAAATAATGCATATCCTTCAATAAAAGGCTCGATTCACTGTACAGTTGGTGCTCCCATTGCTTCGTGCTAAGTTTCATTCCTTCCCTTTGCTGACCCTGACCACTTTATGATTGGCGGATTCTCTCTGCCAATCTGGTACTCTGATCTCACTATCATTCCAAATACTTTCTTTTTATCAAGATGTATCTCCAATCTGTTAATTCCCTCCATTAAAAAATTTGACTATCAGAAGCTCCTAGTTTTCCTTCTACGGTCTCACTGGTCAGTTGACAGAGAACATAAAACATTAAGAAGAAATGTATTCAAGGAATGCCATCTAGGTATTCATTGTGGTTCGTCCTTACCCTAGCAAGGACAACAAGGCTGTCTAATCAGAATCAGACCTGTAATTCCACTGATGACAAAGTTAGAGACTGAACTCAAAGAAAAAACAATCATAGATTTATTCTCTCCAAGACTTTCCCAAATCCCAGTGAGATAATCACTACAAACGGTCTACAAACTTACTTGTGGGTTAGCGATCATAGATCTAGAAGCAAGCCTGCCATCTATTCTCAGCTAAGACTATGCAGAAGACACATGGAAAGTGAAATAGTTGATAATTACATGGTAAATCTAAGAATGGTACATGGTCGAGATGTATCTAGTTCAAATCACAAATGACCTATTTACCGTGATAGAGAAGAAAATATGATTATATGTTATGATTCATACACTCAAGTAAGTAGAGGCGAATAGAGTTTCAATCATATAATCAAATATTAAACCAGGTCTAGATACACACATCAAAGACCAAACTCTCCAGTGCTACTTAATCATCCATTTCATTTTGGTGTTCACATCTGCCCATAATATTGAAAAAAATTACAGACTTAGTCTTTTATCTAAAAGCATCAATACAGTAGAACAAAACAAAGAAAAGCAAGAACACGTATTACGGGTAATAGTAATTTAATTGGCAGATGAAATATACGGGTTAAACTGGTTAAGAATGGACTAGGTAATTTTTACAACCCAAATAACTCATGAAAGACCCCTGGGAAGTCTTCCTCACTCAGAAAGGAAGAATAATTTTTCATTAAGCCAATCCTAGATATCAATATAAGGGAAGAAAAATAAAGAATGGTAAGATTTACTTAGTTCGGCATTGTCCAATGGAAACAAACTGTAAGTTACAAATGTAACTTTAAATTTTCTAGTAGCCACTTTTTAAAAAAGTATAAAGAAATAGGTCAAATTATTTTAATAATATATGTAATTTACCGAATATTTCCGAAGTATTATTATTTCAGCATATATCAAATATTTTAAAATTAGCAAGCTGTTTAATCTTCTTATTTTGTACAAAATCTTCAAAATCAGATACGTGTTTTACACATTTTAGTTTTCATAGAAAACACTTGAACTACATTTAGATTTCATAACATTTATAGTTGAAAAAGTAGATTTGCATAGTCACATTTTCCAAACATTCCTAAAATTTTCCAGTAACTGGATCAACTATCCCCCCAAAAAGGTCATTTTTTAAATAATGTTTGTATCCACTTTAACAAAACTGGCTGGTTCATCGCATTTAAAAGACTTATTTGACTTCAACCAAAAGCACATTAATTTCAAAATTATGTCTGTACAAGTAAACCCACTAACTCTTGTGTCAACTCAGTATTATTAACATTGAATTCAAAAAAGTATTATATAAACTGAAAAGCAACTTTGTTTGTCAATATCAACAAAGCTTTCTTCAAGTTTTTTGTAGTTTCATTAGCCAATGTACATAATGCTATTGATTACAGTTAAAATATTCTGCATATTGATTCTTGTTAGAAAAAGTGTATAAAATCATTATTATTGATCATAAAGTCATTATTATTGATTTCAATGTAAATTCTTGTACCTGCCTACTGAAGTCACAGATGAGCTTTCTTTGTGACTTTGGAGCTTCAAATTTGGCTCATTTATATGCTGTGTATTTTTGGTGAGAAAGTGTAAATCACTTTGCTAGTTTTGCCTTTGATTATTGAATATTGAATACCTTGAGCATTCTTTATGTTGGAGTTACCAGAGCAGTAAACCTTTGTAAACCTCTTCTATGATTCCGCCAGTCAGCAGTGACAAAAACATAGATCATTAAATTCATGGTCTTCTATTTCTTTCAACATTTCTACAAACTGGTGATAACTCATGGCATTTGCACATCTCTATGGAATGATTTTCATAACCATAGCCATGGCATTTTTCATAGAATCTGTTTCAGAAAACCCTGCACAAATATTTCCAATATGTATTATACAGTGGAAAAAAGAAATAAGAGAAACATCAGCCTCTGGTTTTAGAATTCCAGCAAAACTTGATTTTTTATCTAACATAGCTGGAACAGTGTCAATTATTATAAAAACTAAAATTTGCATATTTAGGTGAAATTCTTTGATAGATGTAGGATGCACCATCATCCTGCACCATCAGTTCAATTTTTTTTAAGCCATGAATTGGCAACATTTCTTCATAAATTTCAAAGTCCTTTGAGAAAAAAATGTACCCGAAGTATTGAAAGGACAGAGTCTTATATCTCACAACTCCTCTAAAGCTTAAAAATAGTATTTGAAATTTATAAAATTTTGAGTAAATTGATCTCTGATATTGTTAGTAAGGTCTTGCATTCTACAGGCAATTATTTGGTAGCTTAACTGAAGATCTTTTACTTTGTATAAAATATCATTTAGTCTTATCTTCATAATCTTCTCACAAAATTTCCATAACTGAAATAGTTTCTTTTATCATCTCTCCAGCTAAAAATGGAGACTTTGGGTGTGTGTGTAAGAATCCACGCTCTCTTGAAACTAGTCAATTTTACAAGCTTAGATACTGTTAGAAATCGCTTAAAAATAGTTTTTTGGACATTCAATTTTGCTTTCAGGCACCTAATTTCATTGATTCCTTTTGACTGTTGAGAGGAAACTTCTTATCAAATTCACTCCGTATGCCAGAAAATGTCTCCTTACATTGTCAACTTTATCATCTTAAAAAATTTGTTTTCACAGCAAACAAACCAGCTTCTCTGATGTGCTCTGCTGCAGTAAATTGCATTTGCCATTCTTGATAAAATTTGTGACACTTTCTTCCGATCTCTTTTTTCATTTACTGTTCCAGTTCTTTTGTATCTCCACTCAGTTCTGCATCAGTGGCATGCCTTTGTCTTGATTTTTAAATGTGCCCATTCTTAACTTTTAACTATAATATCTTTTATTACAAGATAATTAAAATAATAAGTGTGTCAATGTGATTACCAGTTATAATTTACATCATTATCACTGTAATTCATGCAGTCTTCATAAAATAGTCAAATAAATATATTACAACACTACTTTGGTAAATTTAAAAAAAAATTCAAGCTGAATCAATTGGTTGACACAGAATAGATCAGTAATGTATTTCTATGTTATACTAGAAAAAAACACACGTGCCCAAAATGTTCACTAGAATGCACCAGTGATATCTCACACAGTTCAACAATTGAAGAGAAATGTAGTCCTACCAAACAATGAAATTGTGTTTAGGAGAAAATATTTTATACTGCTTCAGGTTTTAAAATTAAGTTAAAATCAGTTAAAATTAAATAAAATTTAAAATGTAGTCTCTCATTCATGCTAGTCACATTTCAGGTGTTCAATACCCACAAGTGGCCTGCCACTCTGGACAGGTGAGTCCAGGTGGGAAGAAGGGAGGAAGGAAGGAAGGAAGGAAGGAAGGGCAAGTTCTTGCTTTAAACACTAAGAGCAGTTAGGTTAAAACAAATTCCTGCACTCAGATGCAGATGTGAATTAGGTTTAGAATATATACTAATATCTTATCTCAAACAACCATAATTTTTGATTTATCACCAAGTTAAAAATAATTGTCCACTATTTTTAAATTACTCATATAGCATTAGGAGCTAACTAGTGTATAATATCAGTACCTTGAACACTGTCAATTTTTCCACAAAGTGCACATTTTAATTCTTCATGAAAGTCACTAGATCTTACCATGTTATAAGACAATGATAATTTGTAATGTCACCAATTGACCCAATCCTTTTGGTAGTGTCACAGGAAGTTCAAACATAATGTGTCCAAAGTCTAAGTCATCAATCACTCCCTCCCCCAAAAATCTCCCTGTACCTCTTCATGAGTTCTTTATACCCAGTATCTAGTACAGGATACAGATTAGGGCTCTCAATAAATAGCTGTTGAATGATTAAATATATGAATGTAATGAATTTAATTGCATTCATAAGCTGAAGTTCTTAAACGGTTCTACAATTTGATAAATTTTATATAAAGTTTTAAGCATATACAAAAAGTAATCTGTCATTTTAAATTTATAATGGAGGGGAAGGGAACAGACTATAAAAATAAATTCCATACTAAGCCAAGAAATCTGACATCAACAATTACATACCATACTGTAACAGTAAGCCAATCAAATAGAGCTCTCAAACACCGTGATCTCGGACTATATATTGCTACGAAAATCAGATCATCACTTGCTTTTTTACATTTATAGTATTTTACAGCTCTGTTGAGGAGTAGCTAAGAAGGAATCCACAATCTCTGTTTTTGAGATAATCAGCAGTGCTCGTTTAAATTTGGTTTAAAGTTTATAAGCAAAGACTTGTATTAACTTGATTCATACTGAGAAACTCCTCAATAAGATGCATGTAAGATACAAGAAAAGAAGAAAATAATAGTGTTTCTTCTGAGTAGTCTCAGAAGAAATATTACCCTGTTTTTTATCCCATTTCAAGGTACAGTCTGCAATCGATGAAATCAGTATGGGTCAATCTCAATGAATTGAACCACAAATTCCCTTTCTCTGGCACATTAAACTTTCAGTGTCTTCAGTTGTATTTGGGCATTAGATTCTCCCTAAATTTTGTGGTGTGGGTAGGACAGATACACTTAACCTCATCTGTCTAATGAAGAAATGAGGGCATGAGATTTCGGATGACCAGCTTAAGTCACACAACTAGATGGACATGGATTTAAAGAACTCAGATCTCCTTTGTCAAACCCAGCACTCTTTCCACTGGATTCCATTTACAGGAATAGCCTAATATTGACAGATTCTGTAGGGACAAGGGGAGAAAGTCGAATCCAAACCAAAGAAAGTTGAGGACAGAGTGCAGACCTAGGGAAAAACACTGGAGTTTTTGAGTTGTTTAGAAATAAGAGTGTTAGAAGGTGAAAAAGTAGTTCTCAGAAAGAGAAAATCCCAAACAATTCTGTTTCTGGTAGCACCTTGGAACTTTTCCGCATTTAACAACATAGAAAGGGGGAGGAAAACATGATGTGACCTAAATGAAGCAGTTTCACTTAATGAATTTGGACAAGCCATATTTCTTCAAAGCATTCCATTAACCGTGTTTTGTCCCTCCGTTTATGTAAAAATATCATATTATATAAGTGCCTGTGTTTGGACGTGTAGATAATTAAAGTAGAGGTTTAATGTCCTTTTGGCTTTACAAAGTTATGACATTTCCTATACAAAGTCAGGGGCTTATTTCCTTCCTAATTCATTTGATAACTTGCATTGATGGTAATATAAGTTGTGTGTTTTAAGATACTATTTGTTTAGCCCAGGGGTAATGTAAATTCTGAAATTTAAAAGCTACAACTCTAACGATCTGAATAATAACAGTCTAGATTTATATGTGGCCAAGTTAATGCCCTTTATATTTTGTTTTCTCTAGACTTTCAACTGGAGCATTAAAAAAAAAAAAAAATCCAAAGAACAGACCTCCAACAATTTTATGTATACAATGTCTGCTACCAGCGCCCTATGCGCTTTTTCCCTTTCCTACCACTGAATGCATCCTGTATACCCAACATTTGAAAGTAGTTTTCTATTTTACATTTTCTTAATTCTAATTAAACAAATCTTAATCTTGACTTTAATGGTTGCAATTATGATACTTCATTATGTTAAATGTTAGTTGCAACATAAGAATAAATTGTATAAACAGTTTAGCTGCAATTGCATGGTGTCTAACTGTACATTACTCATTAACAAGATGTGGGTAGCAGCAATTATAACATTTCCTCCTAATGTCCCCATTTATTGAGTCACAGCAGCAAGCCCCCTTTTCACAACACACACTGATTGACGATAGCGGCTTTTGCACTCGTGGAGAACAGGCAGTATAACCCGCTGTGTGTCTCCAACTCAGATCGATGAAAGTACACATTAGCTCTAAGCCTCCCAGGCCGGAGTTCTTGAAGGTCAAAATCGCCATCAGCATCACTGTAGGGTATAAAAATCATTTCACAAACTGTGAACAAAAACAACACAACTTGCTTTGCAGTTTGATTATTGTTTATAGATACAGCAAGCCAAGAATTAAAGCATAGCCTTGGGGCAGCATAATTATTTACAGCTGAAGACTCATATCATTATTAGCATTCCCCTAATTGCTTGAAGTTATATCAATGTTAGTTGATTGAACACATTTTTTATAACATGCATGGAAATTGCTTTCTCTGCATAAGGAGTGTCAGTTTAACTGGTAGATGGTTTCTTAATTTATCAAGGTTTTTTTCCTTCTTCTTCTTCTTCTTCTAATTGTTCATTTTTCTTTGAGGGAAGATTTCCTGTTAGCCATCATGGAGAGAAGAGCTGAAGCTGAGCTTCAATGTATCTACTGTATCTTAATGCTAACAATACTACAATGGTTTTGTTTCATTTTCATTAAAATTTGAATCCATAAAGCCACAACATCTTCAATTAGGAAATGACTCAAACTTTCCCCCAGGTGGTTTGTACTCATCTTTTTTTCTTGAACACCTAACCTGACATTTGGTTTAACATGAACAGCAGACCCATGTAGCTCACAGAAGCCTTTAATGATGTTGAAGTCATGAAACTTTTCATACGTTGTAAAAACTCAAAATCTAGATCAACCTGCCAAGTTTTTAAAATACACGTAAGGAAAATAAAGCTAACTATGTATCTATAATATAGATGAAAATCTTCAGTAATATTAGAAGAAGGAAAAGTAAAGAAAAACATTCAGGTATATGGTTGTGGATGGAGTTTGGAATTTCTAGGGGTTTAAATGAATTCCTATTCTTTTTTTGATGTTCTTTACCTGGATATGTCATTCTTTCTTTTTGGCAATATATTTTCTACCTATAGGTGGCGACACTTGTACTGTTTCCTTTTGAACTGTTCCTTGATTGTGCCTGGGAACGAATGGACTGCTACAAGATAGAGACCATAGTGTCAAAGGTTTTCAAGACCAGAAAAGATCTTAGCAACCAAGTAGTCAATCCCTACATACAACATCCTATAGCTGAGGGAACTAAGGCCCCAAGGGATTAAGCTAAATGCCCAAGATCACATAACAAGTTAGTGATAGAAGTGGGAAAATAAAGAAGAAACTAGATTCAGAAATAATAAACAGGGACAAACCTGCAAAATATCACTTAGAACACTATTTGCAACAAGCAAAATAATCCAAATAAATTATATGTATTTAAGCCCAAAACCCATCATTCTTTTTTTTTCTTGCTTCACAATAAATGGCTCTCCACAATATTATGATAAAAGAGCTGAAGTCTTTTATTTGAGAAAATGTAAATGTTTATGAAAATGCTTCCCAAAGGGAAATATCAATTTAATGGCTAATGTATGTTTTTACAAAATTGATCACCGCTTGCAAATATGAAACTACTTGAGAATATCTGAGAAAATTGCTAATGGAGCTTATTGTTTAGAAGTATGTGAAAGCAAATACCAAAGGCTTTGATTCTGGGTCATGGAGGTTACCCAGAGATCTTATGAAATTTAAGCTGTGATTGTTAACCTGCTAAAAGTTACCACATTACTTAACACTTGTGATCTTATCTAAGAGACATATGGTAGGAATATTTCCAAAGATTTCTCAGGACAATTTTGTTTTATCAAAGCGAATATTATTTAACAATTCTCTGTGCTTGATGGGCCTTTAGCAAAACTCTTGCTGCTGCCTGGAAGAAATAGAAAACTTTAAAATGGTATTTTAGATTAATTTAATTTAGATTTTCTTTGAACAAATTACAGTCTCTATAGCGACCCTGGTGGGTTGCTTCTGGGGTCTGTAGCTTGCCTCAGTCCCAGCTGCCCTGTGAACATGACTCTGGGAAAATGGAAAGAAAGTAAGATTTGGAGAGTGGTTTGCAAAACCCAGCATCACTGATCGGTAATGTCAGAGTCATCTGCTTTCCTGAGAGTTTAAAAATGCTTTTCCTTCTATAGATAGAAATGATCTTAAACAGAAGAGATTAAGTCAGCACAGAAAGACCATTTTACCTTGATTTTTAAAAGTATACCTTGATATATAATTTTCATGTTTTACATTTTTTTCCTTTTTTGTCTGTATTTAGGAAGATTATAAAACAAAATTAATTAGTTGGAGAAATAAAAGCAGTAAGGGCAAATTAAGCAGTTTTTAAATTAGCATTCCCACTAAATACTGCATTAAAGTATTTCCTTCTCAAAGATACTTCCATATTTTTCACAGACTAGCAAATTGATCTTCTCTCTTTTGTCTTTCACAGCCATCGAACTTGATTTTACTTTTTCAGTTCCTAGTTTCATTTATACAAATTATGCATCTTAACTTTCACCTTTCAGTTTGGGGTGAAATAACTGCTTTTTGTTTGCTGTTGGCAACTGTCTTTGCTTTATACCAATAATTCATATCAGGTAGTAACCGTGTCTATATTTACTCTATCCTGATAAAATAGGTCAATTTGGTACAATGTTACTTAATTTTTACACCTATAAGACTTCATTCTTCCATGAAAATGGTGGTTAAAAAAATTTTAGCTGCAGCAATGGTTTGATTGTGGTAGACACTGAGAAGTTGGAAAATTACTATTCCGCAGGTCCCAACTTGCATAAAAATGTCTCTTTTATGAAACGTGAGGTAGGAAAAATTTATCTTGCCATCCATTGCATAGAATCAAATTCCTTAAGACCCATAAGGTAAGTATTCACTTTTTAAACTGTGTTGAAACAACTATCATCAAATACTGGCTGTGATAGATTACAGCCTATACCTCATGTTAACATAAAATGGCTACTTTTTCATGCCCTTTTGTGTTTCAAACTGTGTCTTCTGTTCTCAGTGCTCCCTTTGGAAAGACTGTGCGCCCCAGTGCAGAGGGGCTGGTGGGAGGGGGAGTGGAGCAGGGTGGGAACAAGTCTCAGAATCTTCTAGGTTACAACATATGCTGGGCAGATAACATCTGCAGATAATGACAGGGCAGGGGTGAAGGGTGGAAAGGCCAAGCCATGGAAGAGTGACGAAGCATGGGGAAAGGAGGAAGCTTTCTGGCAAGTGCTTTGCTGCAGACACTACTGAATCATTCATTTGCAACTTCACCATTTAACCTGTGCTGCGCAGAGGGGTATTGTATCTCCAACCGCTGGAAGTTGTTTAACTTCTTTTTCCACTTGCAGGAAAAAGAAAGGACCTGATGGTAATGACATGGGATGCTTGAGCAATTTGATCTGTGATGAGTAGCACGTCCACTACTTTTACCAGTTTTGCTCTCCTCTCCTAACTGGAGCTGTGTGGCACTGAAGTGAGAAAAAGCTAATACAGTAAATGGAAACTGCTGTCGGTAGGAACCAGATTCGTCAGTCCTTATAGCAAAAGTGGATTTCAGATAACAGCTCAAGCATGACCACTCCGATCACAGGCCAGTGTTTATGTATACAGAGGAACAATGAAGTGGCCTGGCAATTACTGGAAATACATTCCTCAAGCTTTCAGGCAATGCCAAGCTGAAAATTGTGATCAAAGCATGTGGGAGAAGAAAGACCCACTCAGAATTCATTGCAGCAATTGTAATTAAATCACATATTTTGTCTCTCTCTCTCCATGCTAAGTGTGTAACTATTTAAACCCTTGTGAACATGTCAGACGCCATGACTGGAATTCTCCCAGGTAGAATCTTTTCATTTCTATTCGTGGAATCAAACCGTCAAGAGGAAAGAATGTCACACCAACTGTCCTGACCTTGATGGTAACTACACAAAACCATATCAATCTTTCCTGAGCTTGTATTTGCTACTTAAAATGTTTGCAAACCTACAATTTACACAAGTAATAAAGCAGGCTTCATCAACAAACGAGGGAAAAAGTTAAGTTCACTGGTAATAGCAGCAAATTAAGACACAGATGTGTTTTTTGCCTAATAACTTTAAAATGTTTAATGATTGCACGCAGTGCCCACACTGTTGTGGAAAATCAGGTCTGGCTTATTAATAAAAATAATAGGCTTTAAGAGGATCTGACCTCGAGCTGCCTGATTTCCCATCTTACCAACTGAGTAAACTTGGGCAAGTTACTTAACCTCACCGCACCTCAGTTTCCTCAGTGGAAAATGAGGATGAGGATTCTGTCTGCTTCACTGTGCCATGGTGAGGGCTAAATTTTAAAATGCAGAATAAAGTATTTAGCAGTGCCTGCCATTCCACACACACCAGCTATTACGTCCATTAACACTGTCATTTTGCAAACATTACCTCACTGACTTCTCAAGCATAACTCAAACTATATTATGGTTGCGACCACATCGGAATGTGTCTATGGCTATGAATAAAAAGTGGAGGAAAAGTCACACAATTAAAAATACTCAAAATTAAAAGGTGAGACAATGCTATTTTTCTCTTTTTCAAAAAAAAAAAATCCTTTACATTATTATATCGTTGACAAAAGGGAGGCAAAAGTATATATGCAATTCTTATCGCTAAACGTTTGCTGTAAGAATTTTATTCCCTAATAGACTAATTAACAAGGGGAAATGTGGAATTTGTCTGAGATCCCTGGGTCTTGAAGGGTAGCAGGCTTTAAAAAATGAGGAATTTTAGACAGCCAGAAATCTCCACAAGTGGCTATGCTATCAGTTTGAGTGAGTCATCACAAATACATGTACCTCCTGCCAATGGAAAAATATAAATAAAGAAATGCTTCTACTCTCATTGACCCTCTTCAGAGTTATCCCCCTATTATTAACACTTTTTGATATCATACGTTCTTCATGTTTTTCCCTAAAAATACTTCCCTCCACAGTGCTGGGGATCTCCTTTATCAGGGAGTATCGAGGGGGCTTAGAAAGACAGTAACATGGTCCCTGACCCCAGGGTTAGCCATGTTCAGGTGTTGCAGAAGTTCTGCAGATGGACCGTTGTAGAATATAACGTAACAAGTTCTAATTTCTCTTCTACCACCTAATGTCTGAACACCCAGTGTTAATGTTTTGCATTAACATAAAACTCAGTCAAGGCTAATTAATTTTTTTCCATCTAGGCATTTTGTTTCACTTTAGTTTCCTGAATTATCAATGGCTGATATTTTTTAAACTAGTTTCCACATTTAAATAAAAGTAAAAAATAATTTAAGAGCTATTGAGATTTCTGGTTATGGGAAATCTCCATAAGTAATGCTCCCAAAGTAATGAACTCCAGAAATACCGGTAAACTCTAATTAAGCATGACACAACAATGGAAATTAAAAATGGAGAGGGGACACTCACAAACCCAGCCCTAAGGTGGTTGCCCAAGTTTAATCTCCAGAATGAAAAATGAACGTCTCCTCTCCCAACCAACGTGTTTTTAACTCAGGCATTTCCTGTCAGTACATTAGCTTCTCAGAAGTTTCCATTATTTTTTTTTCTCTCTGATATACATAGAAATGTAGCTGTCTATGGTAATAAATATCATCTCTGTCATCTATGGCTATCAATAGTCATAGAAATTTCTGTTTTCATCTCATGTGGTTGTGATGAGCTTTCACATTTAGCTGCAAGCGCTCTTCCCTTTTAAAGCTGGATTCAGATGCTATTGGACAATAATAACCATTAACTATTACTTTAACAATATCTGAGACATAGCGATTAGCCCTCTAGCTTGCTAGTCATCAAAAATCGCAACATCCAGGACAGCGCTTTTCATCTTCATTCAATATCCTACAACTTTGCTCAGCTGCACCAAACGTATAAAATGTCACCACAGTTCCATCTTTGCAGCCATAAAACTGCAGTGTTTTTGGATTCACACTGCTGTCTCTTATTCTGACTGCTGTGTGTGTGTCAAATCCTAATTTAAAAAAAAAAAAGTCTCAGCCCTTCTAGATTCATCTCTTCTTTATCGCTTAAACCCTTCAAGGATCTGCTGACATACAACCTCTCACCTTCTCTGGGTGTCTCTTTTCTGGGTCTACTTTCTTTCCTGAATGCAGATGGAGTTCATCACCGGCTTTCTTATCAACACATCCCACAGAGCTAAGGGGACCAGACCTTGTTTCATTTGCCCTTGTATCTCTAGCATAGTAACTAACAGCTTCGCAATAAACGCTCGTTAGTTTTCATTGAGATGCTAAATGACTAAAGGAGGGAAAAGAAAAATCTACCACTCTTCCTCTTGGAGAACTTCGGTGTATGAACTAGTTCTCAAGCATCCTGAAAAATTGCTGTTGATGTAGCTTTGAGCGTAATAATGTTAGAGTTACTTCGGAACAGGGAGGGTAGAAAGAGTCTCATATGGGTGACAAAGAACACCCAACACACTGTTTCACTCACATGTTTCTCTTACATCCCTTCCGTGCATCCTTTGTGTTTCTTATTACATTTAAACTTTTTATCACATCCCCACTCCCCCCAAGTCTTCTCCCAAGTTGGACTTCACACCTAGCACGCTCTGCAGACCCCACGCAGCAAGTTCTCTTGTTTCCATCATTCAAACAACTTCTGAAATCCTATTTCCTCCATCAAGCTTCTGACTAACTGGAAAAGAGGGAGCAATTTCCCCTATAAGGGCAGTTCCCACCCCCTGTCTCTCCACAGAACTCCATGCCAAGGGCCAGGTGCTTCTGGGCACTGACACATTGCTCTGAAGATTTGCTTTATACAGAGCTTTCTGTCTAAACAGGTAAGCTCAGAGAACATAGAGAACTTTGAACAGTACCTTGAATTTTTCCCTGAACAAATAGTGTCTTCATAAATGCTTTAAAAGAAAATGAGATGTTAAAAATTTTCAAATTGCAAATTTCTTCTTTAGCTCCACTTCACCTAGAGTCAATGATTCAATAATATGGTTTTCAAAATGAAATCCTTTTCGTGCTCTCACCTGATACTACTGTTCATAAGGCAGAATTGATCGTTGATATTCTTCTCAGTAGCATCACCTAGTGCCATTAAAGAATTTGTAAAGAATAGGGAGATCCAGGACAATAGAGGTTGGTCTTATACCAAAATATGAAGTTTTACTTTCTCCCAAATATGCACTTCTTACTCATTTTTCACAAAGGAGGAGACTTTGACAGCTAATCCAGATCAAAAATTTTGCATTTGATCAAATGGCAGATCCCAGGCCGAAAGCCATACCCCACCAGCTGCCAGCCTTTCAACCTGGGCACATCATCTCACCTCAAAGAAGTATATTAGGGTAAAATTCATGAGGAAGAATTTGTATAGGTCACATAATGTCTCCTTTTTATTCTTTGATTTCCGAAGTTGGAACCACCCAGCATCAATACAGCTATGAAGACTCTAAAGTCATAGGGCCTTTTGTCTGTTCAAAATACAATTGGATTCAGAAAAAAGACTAACATAATTGATTTCAAGGTCTTTTCAACACTTTTCCTGAGGACACACCTTTTTTTTTTAACAAGATGCCATTATTCTGTACATCTACAAATGAAACCACTGACATGCATTGATACGCTGTGTGAATGCTTCTTTGATCCCTTGCAAAGTGCTAGTAGTAACCAGAAAGCAAAAGGAAAATGAGTGGAGGGAAGCCCTGAGGAACAGTGCTTTATAAATCAGAATTTCCATGCCATTTATAGATGAGTTCACTGGGTACCATGTTAGAATATAAATGCATAGCAATAGAAGTACCAGAACTCATCATTTTTATATCTAAAATGTGCTACACGTATTATTCATCTAAATGTAACATGTTGATATCCCCTCCTTCTTCGGACATATTGAGGTAGATATTCCCTTCACTTAAGCTACTCCCCAATCGTGTATTACAAGCCACTTTTGCCACTGTATTTCAGGCCATTGGATGAGTGCAATGAAGTACCGTAGTACACCAAAAACAAGTTCTACAACTTCTAAAAGAACCTAAGGGCAAACAAGGAGAGTAGTCAGCATTTGACATCATTTGATTCTAAAAATAAAATGTCGGAACTTCCCTGGTGGCTCCGTGGTTAAGAATCCGCCTGTCAATGCAGGGGACACGGGTTCAAGCCCTGTTCCAGGAAGATCCCACATGCCGCGGAGCCCATGCTCTGCAACAAGAGAAGCCACCGCAATGAGAAACCTGCGCACCGCAACGAAGAGTAGCCCCCGCTCTCCACAACTAGAGAAAGCCCGCGTGCAACAATGAAGACCCAACACAGCCAAAAATAAATAAATAAAATAAATAAATTTATTTTTTTAAATAATAAAATAAAAATAAAATGTCTATCCTTCATTAAATGCTTCGTTGTATTTAGTGGAGTTTTCTGTTTGTTTTGTACCAGCCATGGTAACTTCTTTTTGATATATTAGCTTTATTGAGATATAACTCACATACCATACAAATCACCCATTTCAAGTGTACTATTCAGTGGATTTTAGAATAACCACAGAGTTGTGCACAGGTGTGGTAATTTTTAATCTGGCTCTTTTAGAAATATATGAAGTTGATATCAGTATAAATTGAAATCTTAGTGAATTCATTTAAACCATATTAAGGTTGAACTATATGTGCCAACCTTTTTGCTCTTTTTTTTTACATTTTTTGAAGAAAAACATATTATGAAGAAAATGAGAATTAGCATATTCAGTTATACTAATAATTGCTCGCATTTATAGAGAATAGATGATTTGACATGTACAATGTGAAGTGCTTTACCTGCATTATCTCATTTCATCATCAGAGCAGCCCTATGAGATAAATACTGTGACTACCCCCATTTTATAGTTAAGAGAACCAAGAGTAAGTTGCTTGTCCAAGGTGAGCTAGGAGGAGGTGGAAACAAAGCTACCCCCATTTATATAATCCTACCTACCAATCCCATACTTCCTTGTCCCACACTTTTTTTTTTTTTTTTTTTTTTTGCCTCTACTGTTACAAATTAAGAAGCTCTATGAAGGTCAGTGATGGACTTGCTTATCCAGTGCACCATACAAATAAATAATACATCAGAGAGAAAGAAGCAGAGTGTGGTATGGCCCTAGTGTTGGCTTCAAAAACTATGGCTTTACCACTTATTAGCTTTGTGACTTTCAGGCAAGTTACCAAACTTCTTTGTGCCTTAGTTTCCTCACTTGTAAAGTGGGATATTGGTATTGATGTTAGATTAAATTAGTTTGGGATCAGCACATAGTCATTGCTCAATATCTTATTTATCTGTTATCTAGTAGACAGAAACCTACTTTGTTTACAGAGGAAAGGATAAGATTTCGAGATAAAAACATATAGTCTGATTTTCCCAAAGAATGTGGTAACTTCTGGGAACATACTAGGCTCCAGCTACTATTTTTCTATTTAAAAACGGATACAAGTTGTAGAGGCATTAAAATTATTCTAACAATGTCCTAAGAACAGTGGTAATGAGTAATTTTTTGAATTCCAAAGCTGTGGTTCTCATTCTTTGAGGGGTTAGGGCTCCTTTAAGATTCTGATGAAAGCTGCTATGAGTCTTCTTCAGAAAAATTCAAATGTGCACACAGGTAAGCTTTTGCATATAATTTCAAGTTTCCAGAGATCCCTGAAGCTCATGGACCCTCATAAAGAATCCCTGCCTCAGAGGGATGTGATTGAGACAGAAAACCCACGTTCTATTGCGCCCTTGCTAACCAGTGAAAGGACCTTGAAAAAAAATTTCAGCATCTCCAAACTAAATGTTCTTACTTCCACCTTAAAATAAGAGGATTGGAGTGGATAATCTCTAAAATTCCTTTCAACCCTATTCTATAATTCTAACTTCTGAATTACATAACAAATTCTGTTAACCAAGCAATTTCAGTAATTTATTATTCTTCTCCCTAGGCTTCTTAATTAATATTGATCTTACTTTAGCTAGTGCTGCCAATTGTGAAGAAAATGGAATATTACCTTAATCTTTATAGGCATCGTCTAGATTTTGAATTTATAATTTACTGCCCAATTTCATCCAAGTTTGTATAAATGAAATTTACATATTTATGTGCTCTATCAATTACTTGATTATTAATGCACAAATCATGATCTGAGCTGCCTGCAAATACAGTACATGGATAGTAATTTAATTCTTCCTCAAAATATTCATCACTTTGGTGGTACTGGTTATCTCTACCCCAAAACTCATTTGTTTGGCAGATTAAAGATGGGGGGAAAAAGAGAAACTAGACACTATTTATCAGCTCACGACTTCACAGAATGCCCTTGTGGCTTGTTAAGTTTTAAGTGTAGTTATTCTGATAATAATACTATGCACAGTTTTATAATCCTGTGTATCTACAAAATCCTGTCATGTACATCATCTCAATGGTCATAATCTTTTTTTTTTTTTTCTTGTATTTTGGAATAAATTTAGATTTACAGAAAAGTCACCAAGATAGCACAGAGAGTCCCCATAACCCTTCACTCAGCTCCCCCTAATGTTACCATCTTACTTAACTACAGTGCATTTGTCCAAACTAAGAAATTAGCATTGGTACAATACTCCTAACTAAACACACTTCTCTCAGATTGCAACAGTTTTTCTGCAGATGTCATTTTGTGTTCTAGGATCCAGTTCAGAACACCACATGGCATTTATCCATCATGGCTCCTTCATCGCCTCGTGTCTGGGACAGTTTCTCTGTCTTTCCTTGTTTTTCATGACATGACACTTTTGAAGAGTGTTGATCAGGTGGTTTATAGAATGGCCCTCAACTGTGTTTGGTGTTTATTCATGATTAGACTAGGGTTATGTCCTGCGAGGAGGAATATTACGGGGGTGAAGTGCCAGATTCATTAAATAATCTCATGGGGGTGTGTGATATCAACCTATCACTGGTGATGTTGACTTTGATCGCTTGGTTAAGACTGTATTTGCCAGTTTTCCCTACTTTAGAGTTATAATATTTACCTTTCCCTAACCTATTCATTGGAAACAAGTCATTAAGTACAGTCCATATGTAAAGGGAGAAGAATTAAGCCCTAAGTCCTGGAGGAGGGGTGTGTCTACATATAGCATTTCGAATTCTTCTATAGAAAACCACCTTTTGTTTTTTTAATTTTTTTTAATTTAAAAAATTTTTTAAAAATTTTTATTGGAGTATAGTTGATTTACAATATTGTGTTAGTGTCTCCTGTGCAGAAAAGTGACTCAGTTATACATATACATATATCCACTGTTTTTTAGATTCTTTTCCCATATAGGTCATTACAGAATATTGAGAAGATTTCCCTGTGCTATACAGTGGGTCCTTAGTTATCTATTTTTTATATAGTAGTGTGTATATGTCAATCCCAACCTCCCAATTTTTCCCTTTTAAAGCACATACTATTCTTTCCACCTGTACAGATGAAAACTGGGCTCAGACTGACCAAATCACATAGTGAGGACATAGTAGAGCTCCTTTGTGAAAACAGCTCTTCTAATTCCAAATCCATTCATTTTTTCCGTGACACCATAGCATCCCTATTTAGATAAAATTCTTTGCCCTGTGTCTTAGGAGGAGTCCAGTGATGTGCACCTCAACTTTTGACTTGTTTTAAGTTGGCAATTGAAATACCTTTTAGCCGATATCATTTGAATGTAGCCGAAAGGGTCGATGTGGTTTCCAAACTCTGCTTTAAGGTGTAGCATATGATCTGGGTGACCCTGACTTACTTGGGATCCACTGTATCTTCATTCTAGGATCCAGTCAGCCTCCTGTCTCCTCAAATAGATCTTCTTCTACTAGAAGAGTATCCAATCAAAATAGAGACTTCATCTTTATAACATTAATAAAAGGCAGAGCTAACACTTTTAGTCCTTGCCTCAGACAAAGGAAAGATTTGCTGTCCTCAAACTCAGTTTGTTACCTACCAAGATGAATATCCATCAAAATGGACTCCCAGGTCTTCATAGAGTGATCTGAATTATCTAAGCAACCCAGGCAAATTTACGGATTGAGGCTATTACCCTCCCAATGTCAGCAGCATTCTACATTTCACTTTGGTTGCAGACACCAGGCTTGGGAGAGCTGTCAGCTGGTAATGATTTTCAGTCATGGCAAAGGGAGGCCAAATTGTAACAGGTGACACAAAGGGGAAAGATTCTGTATCAGGTTACTAATTCCCAAGAGCTACCCCCGGTCACTGGACTTTCCACGTGTGAAATTCAGGAATTTAGAGACATTTTAAAATTAGCATTTCTTCTGGTACAATTACTTGTCTTATCAGTCACTCAAGTAATGTGTAATAAGCACTCACCTGCTTGTGGTGATTCACTAAGCCTGTGGGAGAATTAATCCTGAATGACAGGGTCTCCGCCCACTGGGCACTTACATTCTAATACAAAGACAACAGACCCGCACATAATGGGAGACATTCCATCCAAACACGAAAGGGAGGGTTTGTTTTATGTTGACTGTGTTGGGGGTTCTTAGCTTTTGTTGTCTAATTTAGAGTTATGTGTGTGTGTGTGTGTGTGCACGCGTATGGAAAAAAAGAATGAGAGGCAAGATTACAAGCACTGAAAATTTAAGGAACCAGTGTAAGAAAGTAGAGTTTGCTGGTTATTATTTTCCAGTTTCATGAATTCTCTCCTGTGCTTAACACAGCAAATATAGAGGTTTTACAAGGTAAAAGCACCAAATATCAAAACTGACATGAACTTATCCTGTGTATATCTCCTCACACTCCCCATCTCTGTGTATTTTCTGCCCTCCTGTACCCGGGCCTCTTGTCCTGCAAATATCTTTAATATGCCTGAAGCATGCAGTCACATTCCCTAAAAAGAGGTAATAGTCTGGAGTTGGTGTTTCTATTGATAAAAGCTCTGTCCATGTTCTCTTTGGTACAATGGAAACAGCTAGTTGAGGAATCTGAGACTTATTTCTGCAGATGTTTTATCTCTCAGCCTCAATTTTCTGGTCTGTAAAATGTGGATAATATTTATAAATTTATTGTGAGGGTTTAAAAAATGTATGTCTAAAAGCATCTTATAAACTGTGAAACGCTATTCACATATAAGGAAACATTGAGGAATCTTAGATTTGAGCATGTATATGACCTATGTTTCAAATCAAGTGGCAATCACCATTTTCACCTCTTTTCAGGAATTATCTTACGTTTGGGCCATACATTTAGTTTTCTTATGAATTAAACTACTGATTTATTTTCACAAGTATTTAAAATGGACTATTCTAAAATAAAATTTGCTTATATATTATTAAACTGTAATAAATACAATAAAGTAAAAGGCCCGGGAAGAGTCATACTGTTAACTTGGAAAACACATTTTTCTCATTTTTAAAATTGTGGTTAAATATACATAATATAAAATTCACCAGTTTAACCATTTTTCCACATATGGTCCTGTGGTATTAAGCACTTCCACACTGCTGTACAACTATCATCATCATCCATCCCCAGAACTTTTTGATCTTCCCCAACTGTAACTCTCTGCTTATTAAACAATACCTCCCCATCCCCTGGCAACCACCATTCTACCTTCTGTCTCTATGAATTTGACTCCTGTAGGCACTTCGTATAGGTGGAAATTCAGTGATCCGCAACTTTTTACACCAGGGACCAGTTTCGTGGAAGACAATTTTTCCACGGGGAAGGGGACTGGAGATGGTGCAGGTGGTAATGCGAGCGATGGGGAGCGATGGGAGAGGTAGACGAAGCTTCACTCGCTCACCCGCCGCTCACCTCCTACTGCACGGCCTGCTTTCCAACAGGCTGCAGACCGGTACCGGGGATTGGGAACCCCTGGGTGGAATCACACTACATTTGATTTTTGTGACTGGAACATTCACTTACCATATATCCTCATTTCATCCATGTTGTACTATGAAACACATGGGTTTTTCAGTAAAAGAATCCAAAGCTTCAATTCCATCTCTACCACTTATTACCAACATAAAAAACTATAGATGATTTAACCAAAAACAAAATTGTCAAGGAAATAATTTGATCAAAACAATAAGCTGAACCAGGAAGAATACACAAATACACACACACACACACACACAAAGATACCAGGGAAGTTGACTTAATGTAAACATAGTTTCTGTCTCTGGAGATCAAACACAGGCAGCCTCTTTTTTGGCTAAATTTGAAGAATCATGTACACACCATGCAGATGGTCTCCTTGCCTTTTATATGAAATCCTCAGCTCCGGCCCTTCCGCTCCAAGAATCCTGAGCTCTCCCTTGGAATTGTTATATTTACACCTACTCTCATCAACACAGGAGCAAAAGGAATTAATCATTTGAAAACAGCAAAAATCTTTCAACAGTGACCACACTTGATAGTCACTGCAGGCTGAGTTTAGAACTTTTCTTGGTATTGTTTTGTTTACCTAACAAATATGTATATATTTGTTTTATTATATGTATGTATACATATGTAAATATAGCAATGTCAGACTAAAAGACCAGAAGTAAATTTGCCTTCTAATTCTAGCTTTTTACACGCACAGCTAAACTTTCATCTAGTTCCTTTTTTAAATTATAAAACAGTTACAAGTTCTTTGCAGTTATAGACAATCCAAAAATGTATAGAGAATCAAGGACAAGAGATAAATTATGCTTGTTAAAAATTATTTGGGCATAGGGCATAAAAATTCATGAAAGAAAACACCCCAAGGACAAAAATCCCTTCTGAACCCTTTACTGTGTGTATATTGAATTCAGTACATTTAGGAAAAGAGCATAAAACATTTAACAAGAAATTAAAGACAGAATGAATACATACAGGGAAGGCTATATCCAAATGCATATATAAAAACATATTCATTAAAAACAAATGCACGAAGTAAGAGTTCTCACCACAAAAACTTGCAACTTTTTTTTTTTTTTGGTTGAGTGGCAGATTGCTTTTTGCCTAAAAGTCAAAAGTGAAAGAGCCGAAAGGCTGCCCAGAACAACACACAGGCATTACCAGCTGCTTTCTACCCAGCATGGTTTGGCTTCAATTTCTAGCCATTATGAGATTACCCCATTTGTGACAAGCAGCCTTTCCTTAACAAGTGTAGTCCAGGGTGATCCTGAAACTTTGAAAGTAGAACAAAAATGTCTTTCTGCCTTTCCTGTGTTGGGAGAAAACACTTTAAGGTAATTGTGCAAAAGAAATCTTTTTGACTTCAGTGAGTCAAGTTTTACTAAAGCTGAGGACTCAACCTTGTCTGTATGTCAGGCTTCCCAGCGGAGCTTCTTAAAAATGTGAATGAGCAGATTTCAGCCCCAGAGATTCTAATTAATTGTCTGGATGGTGTCTGGACATCCGTACTTTCCAAAGCTTCCCCAGGGACTTTGAATGCATCCAGGTTTGGGAACCACTGCACTAAAGCTACCCAACATTCCACTCAATTATAACAGTAGTGCTTGCTGGGTGGCAGTTATTCCCAAGAACATGACACAAATTCTGTCTTCACTGCTCTTCATACTAAACCTTCCAGATGCCCCTGGCCCCTCTCCAGTCACCCACACAGTTCTGCATCCCCCAGGCCAGTGGTTGGTTCATCAAGAGTCAAGTCTGCTCTTGTTTATGTCACATGTGATATATCTATAATGGGGCGATCTGATTTAAATATTTACTAAATTAAGTATGGGTGCAAAAAGAGAAAGAGTACTTTCAATGAAAACTGAGATGGAAACATTTTTTAAATAAAGGCAAGTCACCAGGAAAAAATGTTGTCAAACTAAATATGGATGAAA
This sequence comes from Eubalaena glacialis, assembly GCF_028564815.1. Taxonomy (NCBI): domain Eukaryota; kingdom Metazoa; phylum Chordata; class Mammalia; order Artiodactyla; family Balaenidae; genus Eubalaena; species Eubalaena glacialis. Next base: position 7,458,136 of record NC_083722.1, read on the forward strand.
AAATCGTAAAGACAGAAAAAACAACAAAAATCAGAAAAATATCTAGACAATTTCTGCTCTTATTTTGTTCCACTTTAAAGAAACATAAGCTGCAAATCATAAATGAAGCTTTAAGGGTGTGATTTATCCAAAGAGAGAGAGAGAGAGACAGAAGGAATTCCAACCATGTCCAACAGATAAATTAGCATTTTTATCTCAACTGCCTTGAACAAGTTCAGATGCTGTATTATATCTCTAGAAAAAAAAAGTATATGTTTGTATGTGCAGTTATGCTGTTGACTAAATAATCAGGAACACCAACAGAAATCCTTCTTCCTTCTCCTCCCCCTCCTTTTTCTTCTTCTGTGTCATAAATGATACTAAGAAAACTGAAAGAAATAAGGAATATGACACGTGAATGAAACTTGCCTGTCAGGTATGACTCCGGAAATAAAGGCTTGAGAATCATTGCTTGAGCAAACAACTTCTAAGCAACTCTATGGATTCAATGACTTACTGGTGATGAAAAAAATCAGTGCAAAACTGCTGATTTTCTGAATTTTAATCAAATACTTGAGAAAAGAAGTTTCCAAGGAAATTAATGGGGTGAGAGGACAGCAAGGGGAAGAAAAACAGTTGAGGTAGCAGAAGAGAAGTCTCTTTGTAAAGTGATTTCACCCTTTGGGGTTTTTTCTTAAAATAAAGCAACACCGGGCTTCCCTGGTGGCGCAGTGGTTGAGAATCTGCCTGCCAATGCAGGGGACACGGGTTCGAGCCCTGGTCTGGGAAGATCCCACATGCCGCGGAGCAACTATGCCCATGAGCCACAACTACTGAGCCTGCGCGTCTGGAGCCTGTGCTCCGCAACAAGAGAGGCCGCGATAGTGAGAGGTCCGCGCACCACGATGAAGAGTGGTCCCCACTTGCCACAACTAGAGAAAGCCCTCGTACAGAAACGAAGACCCAACACAGCCAAAAAAAAAAAAAAAAATCCTACATGAAATTAAAAAAAATAAGATAAAAAAATAATAAAGCAACACCTGCTGCAATTCTCCCAGTGCACAGGTCCTGTAATTCAGTAGCTAAAAGGGCACTCTTCTGAGTGCACATTAATTCCATAAACAAAAGTGCTTATCACAGACAGCAGCTCGTGCACTGCACAGATTTGATTCAACAAATATTAAATAATAGCCCATTTGTAAAGACAAAGACAAATATGGGGTATGTGTGACAAAGGTTCCATTCTGTGTTAATTTTAGCAGACGAAGGCACGTGGCTTTTACAGCGTTTTCTTTCAGTCAGACTTTAATGCAAAGCCGGATATTTTTTTGACAGAGTAAAATCCTTAAAAAGCCTTCATTTGAAGCTTCGGATTGATTTGTCATTATATTCGAAGTCATTGCCTTTATATTAGACTTAACAACATGTTAACATTGTATGGAAAGAAGACCTGTTTCTACAAGTAAGTTCTTCATGGAACTCAGAGTAGCAGGCAGAAACGTCTTACCCACAGTCGCCACACACACACTCGTACACACACACACATGCCCATATACACACATGCGTGCGTGCACACACACACACATATCCCCTTGAGAAAATGTTAAATCCTTCAAACTTTTCAAGCTTTTATAGTATAATTAAACAAAGATAGTTCTGTGGACATTTTTTTCCCCCTCTGTCTGAAATTTCATCATGAGCTCTGAAAAATCTTACTAACTATAACATATGTATACCGACATCCATACACACATATTCATTCGTGTAACAGAATTCTGCAAATATGATATACTGTGCACTCTGAAAGAATAAAGTCTCTAGGAAAAAAAAAAAAAATCACCGGAATATGTCCTGAATAGTGTTTTTGACTTTCACTTTTATAGCAAAGGGTCCTAAATAATAAGCATGATGAAATTTATTAGCCTTGATGAAGGACCTGCCATTTCAGTAGAATAATAAAACAGGTTCACTGGCACATTAATAAAAAGTACCTTTGAGCTCAGACTAGGTGAAAGACCCCAAGCCACCTGAGGCAAAGCATATAAAGATGTGTAGTGGGATCCCTGATTTCTGGATGGTGTTCGCTTGTTTAATTTCCCTCAGACCATGCTCACCCTCTCAGTTTCAAAGCATCACGAAGCCATTTTGCTATCAAAAGTCCTCACGTGTTGAAAAGGGAGAGCAGGGAAGACAGGATCCACAGTAATGCCGGGGCCTCACAGTACGACAGGTAAGCACCTCGATTAAATCTTTCCAACCCTGATCTTCATCCTTCCCAGGCCCTGCGTTTAAGGGAATCAGTGAACTCATTAAGTAGCACAGCTGACAAAAGAAATGTTTCATGGTGATAATACGCGTTCATACACTCCGTGTACTTCCTGCAGTGTTCAGCGGACTGGTGCTGGTGTTAACTCGCGAATATTAAAGGCTACGATAAAGACATCGACAGTGTCCGATTTGGTCTGAGAATGGCAAAATGTATGGCACACATTGTCAAGCACCCCGTTTGAAGTATGAAGCAAACATCACCAGCCATAGTTTCTTCAAGGATAAATCAAGCTGAAGACTGTCAAAACAACTTGCCCAACATCCACTGGCAAATCGGTGGAAGCATTTGAGACAGGAGTCGTATCGCCCATGCCTCGTCATTCCACATATTTATTTTTGCAGTTTTTGAAGTTATCCTTTACAAAGCTGCCCCAGGGAACACATGCAGACAGTTAGAATTATAACAAATAAAACTCTCTTGAAACAACAGGAAGAACTCACACTAATTTATTCGAAGTGCTTAAACACTTGGTGTTGGCTTGCTACAGAAGACAACAGGTTTTTTTTGATGGTGCTTCCTGGAGGTGTGCAGTGCACAACCTGAGCAGCTGAGCAGCTGTATGAAGCAGCCTTACTTGGCGATGTTTGATGTATTAACTAATCTGAACTAATCTGACTAATCATAACTAGAGGATCTTGTGTCGAAACCTGAACTGTCAAAATGATAGTTAATATTTCACCCAGTAATGCCTCTACTATGAATATATTTTTGGGATGTCTATCATTGTTTTTTGTTGGCTTAATGCTTCTTGCTCAAATTTCCAAGTTCTCTGAGATATAGGGGTCTGGGTGGCAGGTAACTGCCAGGATAGTGGCTACTGACTAGTATTTCACAAACTGTTTCTTCATTTCCAGGCATGTTGAAATCTCTAATTACCCAACTGGTCCATTAAAACGGATTTTAGTTCCTTTACTAAGAGGTAAAAAAATGTTTAGGATCAAGATTTGCCTAGTATTGAGAAAATGTAAACTCTATGGAAATAATTTATCTTATTTTGAGAAGTGGATTATTGGTTTAATAAACAGAAATAGCTATATTTCAACTTCATTACATGCCAAGAGCAAACAACCCAAAGGAAGACTTTCCTAGCTGCTTCCAATTATAACAATAAAAGGATTGAGGTTTAGAGCAAACGTTTGTTTACCTTATTATTATAAAGTAATTTCAACCTAAATATTTTGGTTTATGTCTTCTGTAGCCCCCAAGTGCCTGACACAGCATTTTGCTATGATAACAACTTACAGAAAATTAGAGACTAAAATTAGATAGGAAGATTGTACATTTTGGTAACAAGTCAAGGCCCAATAAAAATATCTGAAATCTCAAAGGATTATTCACTTTTCCAATATATTGGAAAGGAATGTCCAGCTTCAAAGATTCAGCGCTTTTTTTTAAAAGCAGTTGTTCGACCATTCAAAAATTCATACAGATATTCTAAAATAGCATTCAGCTAAGTTCTTTAAACGATACAGAACAAATGGGCTTCTCCTAAAAAAACTGCAATTAACCAAACAGCTTCTGTAACTAAGAGGGAACATTGTCTAAGATGGAAAAAGAAATTAGCCCTATCTTTATATTTACATCTCAGAGACAACTTGATTTTCCATGTTAGCTAGACAGAATTAAGGTAAAAATTAAGCCCTATGAATAATGGAATAGGGAGCTATTGCCATTCTGCTAGTTATATTGGAGAACAAGGGTCAGTGGAAAAAACAGTGAGCCAGATCTTGGTCCTACACCTGCCTCTGCCCATTCTTCCATGGTAAACAAAAAGGTTTGCGCTAACCTGTGGTCTCTCAACTTGTTATTGGAGGGTAGGGGCAAGGAGGGAAGATGGTGATTAGTTTGTTTTCAGAGGGAGAGTGGGATTATATCAAAATCTAGCCTCCTTAGATTCCAATATTTTTCCTCTCCAAAATGACATCTTCCATCCTTCTTGATTTGAGCATTACTTTACTCAAGCCAACATCCCTCAGGTGCTGGCACCTAAAAAGTAGACATCTTCTGGAGACGACCTACAATATCCTTTAAGTCATACAATTCCATGACACATACTACTTCAAAACAAATAAGTTCACCTACAAAGGAAAATATTCGTAATATAATATTAAATAAAAATAATATCACATAAAACATGACTAGTGTGAGTAAAAATAAATAAATAACATATTAACAGTGCTGTTTATAGGTGATTTCTTATTTATATTTATGCCTTTCTGTTTAATTGCCTGTGAGTAAAATGTATTAATTTATAATAAAATGCATAATAATTTCAAAATAGTAGATCTTTTATTATTGAATCAAATAAAAAATAAATAAGATGAACATTTACCCAAGCTTAAATTTTGAAAGATTAACCTTACACAAAAGCTCAAAACCTAACATGATTAATAAAGGCCTTCATGAACTAGTTCTGTTTATGTCTAGTATGCTTCTTATCACACAACACAACCACACACACACACACACACACACACACATGCAGAGACATATCAAACATCCTATGTCAGCTAAGAAGCCACTTAAGCTTCTTGACATGATCTCCAAGGATTTTCCAGCTCTCTGTTCTTAGAATGTTGTTCTCAGTCACCTAGTTTCAACAGTGTCTATCCATGTTTATCTCAACCTAGGCAACATTTTCTCCAAAAAGCCTTTGCTGGCCACCATCTTCCTGAGAGAGATACTCTAATAATCCTAATAATTAATAATTATAATAATAATTAATAATAATAATTAATAATCCTAAGTATCCTAATAGTTTCCCATACTTACTTCTGATGTAGCCCTTACCACACTATTTTATAATGCTCTATCCCCTACACTCTACCCCCAGTTTTTTGAAGGTATTTTGTTCAGAGTTGTTCTCAAAGGAAATAGCAAGTGCCTGGCACATAGTCGGAACTCAGTGAGTATTTTTAGAAAGAATGAGTGAATAGAGACTCTTTTCAAAAGTGATGGTTTAGGGCTTCCCTGGTGGCGCAGTGGTTGAGAATCTGCCTGCCAATGCAAGGGACACGGGTTCGAGCCCTGGTCTGGGAAGATCCCACATGCCACGGAGCAACTAGGCCCGTGAGCCACAACTACTGAGCCTGCGAGTCTGGAGCTTGTGCTCCGCCACAAGAGAGGCCGCGACAGTGAGAGGCCCGCGCACCGCGATGAAGAGTGGCCCCCGCTCGCCACAACTAGAGAAAGCCCTCGCACAGAAACGAAGACCCAACACAGCCAAAACTAAATAAATAAATAAATAAATAAAGTTATTTATTAAAAAAAAAGTGATGGTTTAAGTCACTTAAAACCCATTCCCTCACACACTAAAACTCTTCTGTCTGCGTGGTCACTATCATCAATACTGAGGTTTTGATTCTCCAAAGGAAGAAACTACAAACTTGTCTCTTTCCGCTTCACGTTCATCGCCTTGTGATAGAATCTTGTTCCATTATCAGAGACAGTTATTCTAGAGGGGAGAGACAATAACAATAAAAGAGCAAAAACCAGAAAGATAGGAATTCAGCACACCCTCTTGATTTGTGTATTATGTGTACATTCATTTACTTATTTGTTGCTCATGTGTTTACCCAACCTCATTAAGCTCCAAGTGGGCAGCAGTTATATCTGTTTCCTTCACCAGGACCAAGTACAGTGCTTGGAGCAGAGACAATGGTCAGATGATGTTTGTGATTCACAACTGTTGTTTTTTCACTGGTGCTGCTTCAGACACTAGGAAACAACATTACAAACTACCTGAGAATGAAGCAACTGATTTTCTATATTGGATGAACTCATAAAGAAACAGAAAATCAGGAATAAATGACCAGAATAATTCCAAATACCCTTGATTCTGTTCAATTAAATTTTTATAATTTAAGCTACACGTGTTTTTTAAGCAAATAGATCACCTTTAATTTTATGTTACAAAATCTAACTCCCATCCTTGAATGGAAAGAAAATCAAATTGGCAAATACTGCAAATCCCAAAACTTGGAATAATTCAATCAATTCATGAGACCCATCGTGAACTACTGGTGGCCTGTGCATGTGTGTATGTAAGCCTGCATATTGACATATATATAATCTTTTTATGTCTTTATTTTCTCAGTTCTTCATTGTTTGGATTGCATATTTCATTGACTGGTCCCTATTTGAAATATAAAAGATTCCTAATGGTTTGGCATTGTAAGAATAGAATGAGAGAGTATAAGTGCAGGTTTCAAAACCACAGGATACATATATATGTTTTTCTAAATATTATAATATCCTAGATATGCTTTCTATTTATCTGGATTACATTTCAAAAATATGACTATTTCTTAAATATTGTCTGAGGTGTTCCTCTGTATTCACATGATCCTTTGGGGACTCGGGTATTTCAGCACTAACAGAAATACGTTTCATGTAATGTTATTTCTAGTCCAAAAGACAACTGGTATAGTTTCTGGAAAGAAAATTACTCTGGTGCCTGTTGTGACTTTAGAAGCCAACTCTTAAGGCACCTGCAAGGCAGAAGAAAATCTTAAAGCTGGCCACAGGTACAGAAATAACCATTTGTAGAATGTGGACCGTGAGATCCTGAAGTGCAAAGCTACAAACCCAACCATCATTAGATAAACAAGTCCAAATCTACAATAACAGCCACAAAACATTCACCCAGAAGCACAGCTGCTGTTAAGAATTGGACTCTGGACTTTTGTTATAACTAGTTTTTCCTTGAAAAGGAATGTGTAGGTGAGTGAGAACCCAGACTCATTCAATATCAACCCCTTCAAGATACTCAAAACTTCGAATCCACATCTGATTCATGAAGGACTCCTTTCTTTATCATTTAGAAAAAGGTAATATAGGTCTCTTTTTTTATTCTAGAGCCAATGAATCATTAAATTTCAGGTAATACCCATGTAAATGATGATTTCCCCCAATATTACATAGAAAATTTCTGTACTTATAAATCAGCTTTTCTCTCACACTCATTTAAAAGTGAAAGAAGGAGGCTTTTGAAAAGATGGCAGGTAGAAAGCACCAGGAATCCATCTCCTCAACTAGACAGCAATTTTGCTAGCAGTATCAGTCAGATGTAACTACTTGGTAACTCTGGGGTCTATTTGAAGACTTATAACTTCCAGGGGAAGTTTTCACTGGTAAATTGTGCTTGATTTTGGTCAATTTAAGTTCTTAGCAAAGTAGCAGCTACCCATCTCCCATCCTCTAGTGCAGTGACAAGCAGCTGTGCACATGTTTCTGGGGCAGTTTACACACAGGGTGGGCAGTTAGGACCCTGCCCTACAAATACCAAGAGTCTGTGCTCTAATCAATGATTGCTGCTTGATTGCAGAGGCACAGACGCAGAAGTGGGCAGCCATGTGGCAAGCCTCTCTTATTCCTGCTGAAGTGACTTCCAAGAAATTTAAAAGACTGCACATTTTCCCCCTTCTTTTTTCTCTTTTTCTCCTTTTAGGAGCCAGAGAACATTCAAAAACAATTGCACAAACAGGGGAATTTTAAAAACTCACTGTACATGCCCTGGGAAAGGTGCAGGCTCAGAAAAGACCCCAAAAGATGTTAAGTTTATACCTCAGGCTGATCCCCAGCACAGAGACAGTGTAAAAGTGAGGGAGAGAGAGAGAAAACAAAACCAAAAGAACAGCAACCTCTAGGGGAGAGGGAAAATTCTAATTTCCAGACTTACCACATTATAAGATTCAAATACCCAGTTCCAACAAAAAAAAAAATCACAAAGAATATAAATAAATAGAAAAATATGACCCATTCAGAGAAAAATAAATCAACAGAAACTATACCTGAGAAAGACTAGATAGCAAACTTACCAGACAAAGACTTTAAAAAGACTGTCTTAAAGATACACAAAGAACTGAAAGATGTGGGAAAAGTCAAGAAAACATCATATGAACAAAATGGAAATATCAATAAAGACATTAAAAACATAAAAAGAAACCAAAAAGAAATTCTGGAACTGAAAATTATAATAACTAAAATTAAAATTTCACTAAATGGATTCAAAATCAGATTTGAGCAGTCAGATATAAGTGGTGAACTTGAAGACAATTGAAATTATTGAGTCTGAGGAACAGAAAGAATAAAGGTTGAAGAAAAGAACAGAGCCTAAGGGACCTGTGGGACACCATCAAGTGGACCAACATACACATTGTGGGAGTCTCAGAAAGAAAAGAGAGAGAAAGAGGCAGAGAGATTATTTAAAGAAATATTGGTTAAAACCTTTTCACACTTGATGAAGGACATGAATATAAATATATAAGAAGCTCAAAAAACTTTAAGTAGTATGAATTCAAAGAGATCCAGACCAAGACACTTATAATCAAATTGTCAAAAGCCAAGTCAAAAAGAAAATATTGAAAACAACAAGAAAGAAGCAATACTTCACAAGCAAAGGATCCTTAATAAGGTAATCAGCAGATTTCTCATCAGAAACCTTGGAGCAATGGGCTAATATATTCAAAATTCTAAAAGAAAAACCCGTCAATCAAAAATCCTCTATCTGGCAAAACTATCCTTCAAAAGTAAGGGAAAAATTAAGATATTCCCAGATAACAAAAATCTCATAGATCGTTAGCACTAGACCTGCCCTACAAGAAATGCCACAAGGCATCCTTCAGGTTGAAAGGACACTAGAAATAAAAGTCTCAGCAAAGGTCAATTATAAAAGCTAGCATAGTAACTTTAGTTTGTAACTCCAAGTTTTGCTTTCTATATGATTTAAGAAAGGCTACTACACCATCTAAAATAATTAGTCAATGTTTTTGGACACAAAATATATAAAGATATAAATTTGTGACATGAATAACCAAAAGGGGTTGGACACAGAGCTGCATAAGATCAGAGTTTTTATATGTAATTGAGTTAAGCTGGTATAAATTCAAATTAGAATGTCATAAATTTAGTTTGTTAAATGTAATCCTCATGGTAACCACAAAGAAAATAGCTATAGAATATATACAAAAGGAAATGAGAATTTAAACATTTCACTATAAAAAATCAACTAAACACAAAAGAAGACAGTAATGCAGGAACTGAGGGACAAAAAAAGCTATAAAGCATGTAGAAAAAAAATAGCAAAATGACAAAACTAAGTCCGCCCCTTATAAGTAATTACTTTAAATGTAAATGGATTAAACTCTTCCATTAAAAGAGACTGGCAGAATGAATTAAAAAAAAAATTATCCAACTCTCTGCTGTCTACTAGAACTCACATTAGATTCAAAGACACAAATAGATTGAAAGTGAAAGAATGGAAAAATATATTACATGCAAATAGAAACCGAGAGAGCAGAGATGGCTATACTAATATCAGACAAAATAGACTTTAAATTTTTAAAAACTGTTATGAGACAAAGAAGGACATTCTATATTAATAAAAGGTTCAATATAGAAAGATGGTATAAAAATTATAAACATTTGTGTACCAAATAACAGACCCCCAAAATATATGAGGAAAAAATTGGCAGAACTGAAGGGAGAAATAGACAGTTCCATAATAATGGTTGGAAACTTCAATGCCCCACTCTCAATAATAAATAGAACAACCAGGCAGAAGGTAAGTAAGGAAATAGAGGATTTGAACAATACAATAAACCAACTCACTCTAACAGATATATACAGAACAATGTACTCAACAACAACATAATACACATTCTTCTCAAGTGCACATGGGACATCCTCCAGCTTAAACCATATGTTAGACCACAAATTAAGCCTCAGTAGATTTTAAAAGATAGATATTATACATATATACCATGATGTGATGAAGTTAGAAGTCAATAACAGAAGGAAAACTGGAAAATTTGTGGAAATGAAATACACACTTTTAAACAATGCCAATGGATCAAAGAAAAAGTCACAAGAGAAATTAGGAAACACTCAGAGATGAATGAAGACAAAAATACCACATAACAAAGCTTATGGGATGCAGTGAAAGCAGTACTAAGGAGGAAATTTATAGCTCTAAACACATTTTTTAAAAAAAGTCTCTTATCAACACCCTAACTTTACAACTGAAAGAACTAGAAAAAGAAGAAAAAATTTTTAAAAATTAAAAAAATAATATCTCCTTTATCCATTCATCTGCTGATGGACACTTAGGTTGCTTCCATGTCTTGACTATTGTAAATAGTGCTGCTAAACACTGGGGTGCATTTCTCTTTTCAAATTATAATTTTTGTCCTTTCTGGATATATCCCCAGGAGTGGGATTGTTGGATAATATGATAACTCTATTTTTAGTTTTTTAAGGAACCTCCGTACAGTTCTCCACAGTGGCTGCACCAATTTACATTACCACCGACAGTGTAGGAGGATTCTTTTTTCAAAAATGAGTGACATTTTTATATACTAACAATAAACATCTGAAAGCAAAATTAAAGAAACAACTCCATGTACCATAGCATCAAAAATAATAAAATACAGTTGACTTTTGAACAACAGAGATTTGAACTGTGTGAGTCAACTTATAAGATAATTTTTTTTCAATAAATACTTTGCTCTATCACGTAACAGTCGCCTGCCCCAAGGAGTTTGTAAATTGGAAAGCACTCTACAGATACAAATTTCTATTGGCGATGGTGGTGATAATTGTGGTGGTGTTATTATGATCATTGTTGTCATTAATATCATTATCAATGTAGGATGGCATGAGACTGCAGAGCAGTGAAATAAAAAAGCCTAAGGAGCAAGACAGACTTGTATTTGAACCTGGTTTGTGCACTTATGAAATGTGTGACTAGAAAATTGTACTTTTATTGTCTGAGCTTCATTTTCTTCACATAAGAAATGGTAAATGTAATACTTCTCTACAGAACTGTAGTAGGAATTAGAAATAATTTGGGTGAAGTACCTAGCATGTTGCCCAAACATTGACACATAATAGATATTCAATACACTGTAACTATTATTATTTTGTTAGTAGTAGTATATGTAAATAATAGTAGTAGTGTAGGTAAATAGGGAATAAGATAATCCACATTAATACAATGCCTGGTATCTAGTGAGCACTCAATAAATCTCAACTCTTCATCGTCATCATCATCACCACCATCACCATCCTAATACTAAGATGCCTTTCTTTTTTTCTTTGTCTTCCTTTTCACACTGTTTGTTTCCAATTTAGGTGCAACTATAACCAGCGATCCTAGACAAGATGTTTTAAAGGCAAGTTTTTATCTTATTTCCAGAAAAACTTATTTTCCATTTTAGCAGAAGGTATTTAGTCTAGAATAAATACACTAAAATATAAAATAATACACCAATAACTTCAAATAGTAATTTTCAATGCATGATGGCTTAATTCTCTTCTCTCCAAATATTTGGGAATCTATGAAAAAGAAATTTTAAATTCTCTTGTGTTTTTAAATCAGAAAGTATGGGTTTTCTGTAGTTTGTCTTAAACAATCAATATTTGTCAACATGTCTGTTCTCTCCAGAGGGTAGTAATTAGAACTGAGTAGTAAATTATCATTAATGTACATAAATGTTAGTGTCATATGTATCTTGTAAAATAAACAGCTGGTGAAAGTCTTGAGTGAATCTATACATTATAAAATGGAAAGCATTTTTCAATGCATCCTAAAAGCCTAAATAACTTTTATTTCTTTCCTAAAATTGGGGACTTTCTAAATAACATCATTCCTAGTTTATAATCTTCATATTTTTCCACAGCTCCCCATTCTCCCATCTTTCCTTCCTTCCATATGTCTGAAACACAGTCATTTAAAACAACAAGCTTTTGTTAATTACCAGAGACAAGTGTTAATGGATTTTAGTTTTGCTTTATTATAATTTATGCAAATTTCACTGTTTTCAGATTCCAAATAAAATCCTTACAGTCACAACTTTTTTTTTTTTTTTGCTGTTGACTTTACTTTGTAGAAGGGGATGGAGAAAGTTTTAATTAGTATTTGGTGACAGGAACTGTTGATAGCAATATTCTTATAACAAGAAATAGGTGTCATAAAGTTATCCTTAAAACTGTGTGAGTTTTCAATGGTGAAAAACTGAAACCACTTCCACTAAGATGAGGAACAAGACAAGGTTGACCACTCTCACCACTATTATTCAACGTAGTTTTGGAAATTTTAGCCACAGCAATGAGAAGAAAAATAAATAAAAGGAATCCAAATAGGAAAAGAAGAAGTTAAACTGTCACTGTTTGCAGATGACATGATACTATACATAGAGAATCCTAAAGATGCCACCAGAAAACCACTAGAGCTAATCAATGAATTTGGTAAAGTAGCAGGATACAAAATTAAAACACAGAAATCTCTTGCATTCCTATACACTAATGATGAAAAATCTGGAAGAGAAATTAAGGAAACACTCCCATTTACCATTGCAACAAAAAGAATAAAAAACCTAGGAATAAACCTACCTAAGGAGACAAAAAACCTGTATGCAGAAAACTATAAGACACTGATGAAAGAAATTAAAGATGATACAAACAGATGGAGAGATATACCATGTTCTTGGATTGGAAGAATCAACATTGTGAAAATGACTATACTACCCAAAGCAATCTACAGGTTCAGTGCAGTCCCTATCAAACTACCAATGGCATTTTTCACAGAACTAGAACAAAAAATTTCACAATTTGTATGGAAATACAAAAGATCCCGAATAGCCAAAGCAATTGAGAAAGAAAAACGGAGCTAGAGGAATCAGGCTCCCTGACTTCAGACTATACTACAGAGTTGCAGTAATCAAGACAGTATGGTACTGGCACAAAAACAGAAATATAGATCAATGGAACAGGATAGAAAGCCCAGAGATAAACCCACGCACATATGGTCACCTTATCTTTGATAAAGGAGATAAGAATATACAATGGAGAAAAGACATCCTCTTCAATAAGTGGTGCTGGTTAAACGGGACAGCTACATATAAAAGAATGAAGTTAGAACACTCCCTAACACCATACACAAAAATAAACTCAAAATGGATTAAAGACCTAAATGTAAGGCCTGACACTATCAAACTCTTAGAGGAAAACATAGGCAGAACACTCTATGACATAAATCACAGCAAGATCCTTTTTGACCCACCTCCTAGAGAAATGGAAATAAAAACAAAAATAAACAAATGGGACCTAATGAAACTTAAAACCTTTTGCACAGCAAAGGAAACCATAAAAAAGACAAAAAGACAACCCTCAGAATGGGAGAAAATATTTGCAAATGAAGCAACTGACAAAGGATTAATCTCCAAAATATACAAGCAGTTCATTCAACCCAATATCAAAAAAACAAAAAACCCAATCCAAAAACGGGCAGAAGATCTAAACAGACATTTCTCCAAAGGAGATATACAGATTGCCAATGAACACATGAAAAGATGCTCAACATCACTAATCATTAGAGAAATGCAAATCAAAACTACAATGAGGTATCAACTCACACCGGTCAGAATGGCCATCATCCAAAAATCTACAAACAATAAATGCTGGAGAGGGTGTGGAGAAAAGGGAACCCTCTTGCACTGTTGGTGGGAATGTAAATTGATACAGCCACTATGGAGAACAGTATGGAGGTTCCTTAAAAAACTAAAAATAGAACTACCATACGACCCAGCAATCCCACTACTGCGCATATACCCTGAGAAAACCATAATTCAAAAAGAGACATGTTCTGGGTGTACTCTGATGCTTTTGCAAAAATGTTCCTATAAAAGGGTTTCATCTTCAAGGAATTCATGGAAAAGACTCTGACAAGTACAGGTTTCTGGTAACTGACTATACTGCTGAACTGAATGAAGAAGCATTTGCAGAACTCTAATGGAAAACTGATGAATTCATAAGTGCTAACAAAAGATCAAGATGGAAAAAAAATTAATTACATGGGACTGAGTGAACTGATGAGGATGATTATAATTTTTGTGACTTTCTGTTTGAATTAAAAAAAAAAAAAGACATGTACCACAATATTCTTTGCAGCACTATTTACAATAGCCAGGACATGGAACCAACCTAAATGTCCATTGACAGATGAATGGATAAAGGTGATGTGGCACATATATACAATGGAGTATTACTCAGCTATAAAAGGAAACGAAATTGAGTTATTTTTAATGAGGTAGATGGACCTAGAGTCTGTCATACAGAGTGAAGTAAGTCAGAAAGAGAAAAACAAACACCGTATGGTAACACTTATATATGGAATCTAAAAAAAAAAAAAAAGGTTCTGAAGAACCCAGGGGCAGGACAGGAATAAAGATGCAGACATAGAGAATGGACTTGAGGACACGGGGAGGGGGAAGGGTAAGCTGGGACGAAGTGAGAGAGTGGCATGGACATATATAAACTATCAAATGTAAAATATATAGCTAGTGGGAAGCAGCCGCATAGCACAGGGAGATCAGCTCAGTGCTTTGTGACCACCTAGAGGGGTGGGATAGGGAGGGTGGGAGGGAGACACAGGAGGGAGGGGATACATGTATACATATAGCTGATTCACTTTGTTATACAGCAGAAACTAACACAACAATGTAAAGCAATTATACTCCAATAAAGATGTTAAAAAAAAACTGTGTGATTTTCGTAATTTGTTAATTAGCACTGATGTCTTTCCTCTGAAGATTCAAATATTCTGCTGCACTCTCTGTAAGCTTGCTTATTTTTATTGTCTTAATGACTCTGTTTATTTGTTTTTATCTTGATCAAAATGTGTGCATTGTTATACACTCAGTAGTATTTTTTCCTTCCATCCAGTGGGTCCCATTACACAGGTTTATTAGAAAGTTGCTCTGGTGACTTAATAAATACACTGCTAAAAGAAGAATAATATGAGAATTTTAGATGTAGTCCTGGCTCTAAAATTATTATTTCCATATTATCCTGGAGATATAAATAAACACAATGTTAAGCTTTCTAATATTCAAAATTGTTCAAAGATACTTTCTTTTTGCATAGTTTTTTCCACAGCACTTTCACAGAAATTCTAAGTTATAAATTATCATAATAACATAAAAATGAAGTAAGGACTATTATCTCCATTTTCGCATTAGGAAATGAAGCACAAGCCAAAGCTCCTACAGCTAATACCTGGTAAGGCCAGGATTGGAATAGTCTGGCTTGACTGGAAGTTTTTGATACTACAGGTGCCTTAATCAATGAAGTTCAGAATTGAGGTAAATAGAGTCTTGCATGAAGTAACTTCTCAAATACCAGCAGGCGGTGGTTTAAAAACTATGTCCAGCCATAAATTATCTGATATTTCTCTCTTCAAGAGGTGGAGTTTAATCCCCCTCTCTTGGAAAGCAGGCTGGATTTAGCGACTTGCTTCTAACAAGGAGAAATAAAATGAATACAGCAGGAATCTCACGTCTGAGATTAGGTTTTTAAAAGATTGCAATTTCTGTCTTGGGGGATCTCTCTTTGGTTACTCACTCTGGGAGAAACCAACTACCGTGTCTTAGGACACCTGGGCATTCTCGTGGAGAGGCTTTTGTGGTGAGAACCTGAGGATTCCAGCCAAGAGCCATGTGAGTGAGCCTTTTCAGAAGATCTAGTCAAAGTTTCAGATGGCATTCTTCCTACAACCTCATGAGAGACCCTGAAACACAGGCGCCCAACTGAGCCACTCCCGAATTCCTGACCCTCTGGAACGATGAGATAATAAATGCTTGTTGTTTCAAGCCACTATTGTTGTGAAGCAATAGATAACTAATACAATGTGCTTGTCAGAGCCTTTGATTCTTAGAAACAGGGCACATAAATTAAGAAGGGGTGGTGACTGGGGCCCAGGATCCCATAATTGAAATGTTGGATACCACAAAGAGAAGCAGAATATTTTTTTAATTCAGAAGGCAAGTAGAACATCCGATCACGGCTTCTTGGGGCTCTACATTGCTGGCGGTTCTTGTGGTTAAGAGGTAAGCCTTGGAATCAGAACTTCTTGGGTTAAAAAATCCAACTCTGATGTTTGCTGTTTAACAGGTACAGATTATGTTGCATCCCTATGCCTTAGTTTCCTTGTGTGTACAATGCAAATATTAAAAAAACAAAAACAAAAAAAAAACTTCACAACATTCTTGTGAGTATTAAAAGTGATACTGTGTGCAAAGTCCTTAACTTAGTTCCTAATACATAGTGAAACCTCAGTAAATGCCAATTCTTACAGTTAGTAGTAGTAGCAGTAGAACCGTAGGAGGGCAGAGGAGTAAAATTAGGCTTTGTGAGAGTAACTCTTTGAGTGCTGGTGGGTCCTGGGACCCACCAGATATTAAAGTTGTGGGACCCAGAGGAGCCTGCAGAGTCGCATGAGGTCCAGAGACTCCATGGGCCCCGGACGGGTGGGACCTGGAGATTTCCTGATGCAGATAATCCAGTGGCCAGTGAAGTCACCCAGTAGAGCATCTGGAGTTTCTCCTCCCACAAAGCATGAGTTCAGACTTTCATAGTCATTTACATGGTTTACTGAGAAGAATGGCAACTAAGATTGTGTGGAGTTTGGGTCAGGAGGAGCATAAGAGATCCACAAGGTGGTAAGAAACAAGGCATATGTTGGGCCAACGACCAAGTACGAGAGCTGGCTGAATAACAATTGCACTGTTACTACCACTTGGAATGGTGGCCCGTTTCTTAGGACAAAGAGTAAAAGTCCCTATTATACAAAAACAAAGAGCCTGTAACTCGACTTTCAGGAATGAGTTTTCCAAGAATGGGACATGACATGTTACTTAACCTTGCCCATGCTATTCATCTCAGACTTTTACCACTTATGCCCGCATTAAATACTCTCTTCCTCCTAAGAGGAGATGCTAAGCCTTCTCTAAACTGACAGCTCGCGATCTTAAAAAGCAGGATTTGGAAATGGCAACAGTGACCACTATTGTAATTAATGCCAGACATCTTCAAAGACCTTCTTTCACCTACAAATGAAACTAATTACTAGTCTTTTTTGCTGGGAGTCCCTCACTGAGTTATGCAGGAACAGCAACAGCTGGGTCATCTCTTGCAGTTATTCTCAAAGGCCTTTCGATAAATCTGTTTTGAATTCTATGGCCCACCCTTCCACCACTACCTAAAAGAAATTTTAGGATTTCAGGAAATAGAACCTAGTAAAGTGATTTATAGCAGCCCACAGTCTGGTGGGGAACATGCCAGTATTGAGGCAATGAATTCCAGCCCCCCTTGGCCATGCCCAGGTGTAAACAAACAGAGTTAAAAGAACCAGGTAGAAACCACGGCACTCCATCAAAACTCTTAAGGCAAAGAACTGGAAAGAGAATGACCAGTGCTAACCTTTAAAAACTTTATTTATAGAACACCTAAGGAAACACAAAGATTTTAAAGAATTTTAGGACTGGAACAGACCTTTGAGACCTTTATGTTCATCCAACATCATTGTTCAATTTCTCTCCATGCCACCCACCACCCTCGATTCAAAACAGCAAAAATTGAGGCTCCAAGGGGTTAGTGCTTCCCTCCATGCCAGGGAGACCAGAGGCCAATCCTTTTGATGGCTAATCTAATTCTCTTCTGACTGCATTAACGTTTACAAAATGCAGATGAATGAGCTGAGTAACCTAAATCAGAATAGTTCTTTCTCAGACACAGTGTATAGTTCCTGCTACTTACCTGGCTTTTCAATTCTGAGCGTCATATAAGGACTATCAGAGTCACTCAGGCATTCACAGTGCCTGAGGGGTTCTTTTAATGTGCAAATTTATAAAGGCAAAAAAAAAATACATTGAGAAAAATGACATCCACATCTGGAATGTATGCAGGTTACTAGAAAGTTAATACACAATTATAAAGACTCTTCCTTGACAGGCAGCATGGTCGTGATTCTAACTAATATCCTTCCATCCTAGTCAAGGTATACATGAGGCCTTGGAAAAGAGTGTCAGGGAAATATCTCTAATTTGTTCTCATTCTTCCTCTTCCCTTATCAATTTCCTCTTTGTCTTCTGACTGACTGCCTTTCAGTTCACTATTAAAACTACCTGCAACTTGCAGCCAGGCAGTATTAGCGTTCTTGTTGGTATCATTGCCTGACTATTCAATCTTTGCTGTGTTCTGTGTATTTATTGATGAAGGAGTGTCAGTGACCAGCTCCAAATGCCATTCCTTCAGATACCCAAGGGCAAAAGTAGAATTGAAGAAGATAAAGCAAAACAAGGAGCAAGAAGAAGTGGAGAGAGAAAGAATGAGAATCTACCTAAGGACAGGTTTTCTTCCAGACTCCTGGAATGGTCATCTCTCCCCCTCTGCTGAAGCCAAGGTCACGGTCAGCAGAATAAAGAGTAAGATTCAGACCCAAAGGGTGCTAGGCGAGCAAGAATGACAATCTGAGAAGAGAAAAAGGCAAAGAAGAATTTTATAGGAATAGGGCTTATCACCAAAATTATGATACCCTTCATCCAGTTTTCCTAGCATCGTCTACAACAGTGGTTCTTAAGTTTAAGTGTGTATAAGAATAACCTGGGGAGCTGGTTTAATATTGAGATTTCAAAGTCTCTCCCAGAAATGCTGATCCAAAAAGTCCTCCATGAGGTTCAGGAATCTGGGTTTTTAACAAGCCCCATATGTCATGATTCTGATCCAGGTAATCTCATACTATAGTTTTAAAACTATGTTCTACAATGAAACTACCCATTTCTGAAAAAGAAGGAAGTAAGAAAGGGAGTGTGAAATTATAGAAAATATATACCTTGATGTCTCCCCCCGGCTCCTGGCACAGAGCTCTTAATATCCTTGTAATTTCCTGAGTGATGAGAACATTAGGAACATTTTTTTCTAATATTTGGTCTTTCACCCCCGTTCCTGACCCATAGAGCTCCTAAATCCCTTCATGGGTGATAGGAGTGTCTTTTGTTCTAATGAGGCAATGCTTGGTGGGGTCCTGAATACCTTCAGGATGAGGACTGGTCACCAGGAAGACCAAACCATGATTAGAAGCTAGGAATTTTCCACCCCACGCCTTCATCCTTCAGGAAAAAAAGGAAAAGCCACACCATCAAATACTTCTTTTTACCCTTTTCATGAAACAATTCACAGCCAAATACATTTAGCACATTGGGTCTTTGATCTCCAATTTCAACTAACCAATAGGGTAATAGTTACATTTGAGGTCACGTTGAGGTCTTGACCTCCCTTATGCCTTTTTCCTTCAAGGAAACTTCCATTTTCTTAATCAACTTCCAAATAATGCACTAGTTGCCCAAGTTTTAATACCTTACATCAGAGCAAATAAGTGAGCCTGAGTGAGTGCTGGAAGCATTCACTAAAATATTGTTTTCCTTCTTGGTTTCTTATTAGAATGTGGGTAATGCACAGGTGGCTAAATTCTTGAGCAGCAAGGGAAACCCATACATTTCCACAACACTAAGATGTTCTATGCATATTATACAAGTGCACAAAAGTAAATTAGTTATTTGACACTGTGTTGTAATATCTTCATTTCTTAAAAAGTTACCTTAGTTCTCATACAGAAACAAGATGTCATCAGTTTATTCTGATGCAAAAACTAACTTGACATTCACAGCCTACAAAAGTATATTGAAAAATGAAATTCGAAATTGGAACATGGGAAGAAATCTCATTCAAAAATGTTTTATACACTCAAATGCCATTTTTTTTTTTAGAAAGCAAGGGTGAGAATTGGCACATGCAAATTTTGCTGCCTGACTTCCCCATGACTGATTATAGCTGGTGGACAGTTCATAAAAGAGCAAAGCTAACTGTCAAAGCACATTAGCAGCTGCAAAGGAGGAGACAAAAGAATAATGCCACCATTATTATTTATAGTTGTTCACTGGGGTGAGTTGAGTCCTACTTTCTCCTACCTGAGCAGTGGAGAGAACATGCGGTCTCTAAATATTGTGTTCATCTCTCGATACTGTGTTTTTGTTCATGTCAGCATTCAGTATAGTTTTAAAATGTTTGTCGCCAACAAAAGTGAGCAAAGTAGATGTCAAATTCAAAATTCCCTTTAGGTCGTTAATTGTCTACATTATTCTAAGAGTAAATATATCTTAATCAAACACATAGAGTGAAAAAAAGTAGTTCTTGCTATCAGACTTGTGACTGAGTATGGTTGGTGATATTGAACAGTGTGATATCGAGGGTATAAAATGGTAAGTAAAAAAATATGAGGCCCTCACCTTCAGAGAGCTTACAATCTAGTGTGAGAGACAGATATTAATCAAAATGTGTACCTATTAACCGCACAGGGTGAATTGAGAATAGTGCATGAAAACGCAATACAGAGTAAACTAATATAGAGGGTCAGGGAAGACTTAGATAAGGAAATAATATTTGAGTTGGACTCTGAAGGGTGAGTAGGAGTTAACCAGACAAAAGGTTAACCAAGGGAGAGTCTGGGAAGAGAAACAATGGGAATTCTACAGTTGGAGGCAAATATCTGTGAAGGTCAAGACTTACAGGAGTATGATGTGTCCAAGAGAAAGTTCATATGGCTGGGGTACACAAAGTCGAGGGAAAATAACACAACATCAGGTCAGGGCAAGATTGGCAGCGCACACAGGGGCTTGCTGGTTGTACTGGAGATTTTGGTCTTTATCTTAGAATTTGAGAGCCACTGGAAGGTTTTGTGGTACTTGTGTGAGCTAGAGTGAGTGTGTGTGTGTGTGTGGATTGTGTACCCACACTGTATTTGGAGACTTTGGAGGAAGGGTAGTACACAATCATACTCTAAGCACTTCAACTCAATCTCCCTGGCTGGGACACAGAGAAGAAATTGAAGTGGACATCAGACTACATGTCGGGACTCGATAGGAAGCGAATGCCTTGATCCAGGTAAAAGGTGATGAAAACCTGGCCTGAGATAATCAGTTGAGAATGAAAATCTGGCTCAGAACTGGATGGATGGTCCATAGGGACAGTGGACCAGATTTTGCAGGAAGAAGATAGATTATGACTTTGGTGTTGAACCCGTTGACTTTGAGCTGCCTTTGAGACAACCAAGTGGAAATGAGAGTAGAAACCTGGCTAATACAATTAAGAGCCTCAACATCGACCAAGGCTAAAATCATTTGATCTGTGAGATGAGTTCAAGGCTAAAGTTATGTGAGCTGTGAAGTGAGCTCTAACGAATGCATAGGATTTTAATATATGGAGACTGAAGGACATTCCAGAAAGAGATTTGTAATCATACTAAAGCAGGAACATATTGGGTCTGCTCTTTCATTAGCCACTAATGTAAAGCATTTTCTTTTATAACATAATTTAATCAAGACTTTAAAAAAATTAGGCCCTTAAAAGGCATTAATCCATTATTCTCTTTCCTTAGTCCAATGGAATGTTAATTTTAGAGTAGGCTCACTCAATAGATGAAGTAACTGCCTTATAAAGGGTGAGTTCCTACATCCTATGAAATTTACAACGTTCTTCCTATAATCACAATTTAGTCAAAATTTTCCAGAATTTCCTTCAAGATTATGCTTTTTTTAAAGGCAAAATAAAAATACCTTTTAAGCTTCTCAACTATCTCTGTAATTTGTTATAATATTTGATAAAATTTTGCCTTTGATTTTTTTTTTTTTCACTCAGACCCAGTGTATAGAATACCCATTTGGTCAGCTATAATCCACAATTAATTTTTTTAAAAATCCACAAAGTTTGCAAACAAGTTAATTCTTTATTAAATGAGTTTACATTCAAGGTTATCCTTTTAATTAAGATCAGTCCCTTTAGTTACGTATAAATATGCTTTTTCGAGAGACAGTAAGTGTGTGGAGAAACAAGAAAACTCACCTGCATCACAGACCACAGGTGTCAGATATGTGACTGTCATCTCTCATCTGTGCTGTGGTGGAAGAAGTTGAGAACTGCTCTAAACACTAAAGTTTTGAACTCCCGTGTAGAATGTTATGAGCAATAGTGCACACATTTCTCTTTCTATGCAGGTCGGAAGAAAAATTCTGGAAAAAAAAGTCATTACAAATAGTAGACTGATCTATTTTTTTCAGATACAGAAGAAGAATAAATTTTGATGGCAGCATATACTAATTTTTTTCCAACTAAGGAAAAACTAGAAAGCACAAGTAGATTTACCTTCTGCAAACTCCTTGCAAAACAATTCCAATATTTAATTTAATTGCTTAATTTGATGTGACATGAAAGAGAATGCCATCAACACAGATTCGTTTAACTGAGCACACTGTGAAATTATACCCAAGAAGCCAGCTACTGGTTTCTTTCAGTTTTTTGTGTGGCAAAACCTAGAACACTGACTATGTCCTTTAACACATTTATCATCGGGAGATTGTGAAAAACAGTAAGCACTGCAATGAATTATGAGAAAGATTTCTTTTTCAACTTGTTAAAAAGGTTTCCTTAGCATTTCCAGAGGGTTTCCTTGTTGACATAAAATTTATATTCCAAACATGAACTCTTGAAAGGATGGCATATATTTGGATGCAAAGATATTAGTCTGTAACAACTTTTTCTTATATTTCTTTATTTCAATGTGTATATTATTTTAAAGTTATTAGCATTATAAACTTGCTATTTAATCCATTTTCTCAGGTTTAGAAACACGAAAGTTTGCCAATCCTTTGGAACAGGTGCCATACAATCATCAATTTAATAAATTTTCTGAGCACCTGCCATGTTCAGGTTCTCCTCTAGATCCAGGGGAACCAGAGATTTAAAAATAAACAGTCCCTGCTATCAAGGGACAAAAATCTATTGGGAGAGAACAAGACATATAAACAAAAGAAATAATTACCTTATAGAAGCAGAGTAAAAAGACTGGGAAAGTGATCAGAAGTAACGTCACAGTGATGTAAATTTTGAGTGTAAATCTGAAAAATCAACAAGAACTTGGCAGGTATACAATTTGAGGGAGGACATTGGGGTGAGAAGGCACAATATGCCCAAGGAGAGTGGACCTAAAAGACCTTGAATGTTTATGGAGCCATAGTTAATTATGGATGACTGAAATTCAGGAAGACTCTAAAGGGCATTGTACCAGAAAAGTAGATTTGCAAGTCAACTGCAAGAACATATATTACTGAGTAAATGATGGAAAGTCATTAAGCAGTTTTCATAGAGAAGTGACAAGATTTTATTTAGATTTTAGATAGATGACCCCAGTAGCAATGGGCAGAATGAAATCTATCTCAACACTGGCAATTAATACCACATTTTTAAAGAAACACTGAATTAATTAAAAAGTCAATCCTTTCTAACGATCTATGGTTTAATGAAACTGAATTCAAATGTCAATAAAGTTGTTGTTGTCATGTTTTGTTTTGGTGGAGAAAACATGACAATGATGCTCAAATTCATCTTAAATTGCTAAGCTAATTGCTTTATATTAAATATCTCATTTGATCCAGCAACCTTAAGAAGTAAATATCATAATTATGCCCATTTGTCAGATAAGAGTTCTGAAGATGGGCAAGTTAAATAATTTATCCAAAATAACTTTGACCCCATAGCTTATTATCTTAAAAATATGGCATATGACTTCCTTATGGCAATATTAATAATACCAGAAATTTAAAAATAATCTAAATGTAAAGCTATAGGAAAACAGATACATAAATTATGGCTTATTCATAGAAATTATATTATAAAATCATGAAAATATACTTTGAAACATACTAATGACATGGAAAAATGCTTATAATGATGATTAGAGGATAAATGCAGGAAAAATTTTAGATATATTATTATCAAATTACAAGGAAGAGAAAAACGAAGGAGAAAGAGGAGGATGAAGATGAGATAGGATGAGAAAAAGTGACAGAGTAGGGATGGGGGGCATGGAAAGTGGGGAAACATAATGAAAAAATTATGCAAGATAAAACCCAAAATAAATGAGTAATTACGATAAATGTAAAAGTCTACACATAATGGTTTTATAACAGACAATTAAAATCAAGTTATATGCTGTTTCTAAGAGATATGCCTAAAACATAAAGATTCAGAAAGATTGAAAGCAAAAGGATAGGAAAAAATCTTAGGAAAAAATACTAACCAAAAGAAACCAACTCAAATTAAAACCATATTAATACCAGATAAAAAGATTTAATCAAAATCATTCCAGAATAAAAAGATTATTATATAATCATAAAAGATCATTTCATCTAGAGAAAAAAACTAATTCTAAATATATATGCACCCAACAAGATAGCCTCAAAATATATAAGGCAAAAACTGATGGAATTATAAGAAACTGACAAATACACTGTGAGAGTGGAGGTTTTTAACACATTTTTCCCAGTATCAAGCAGACAAAAAAATTTTTAATGTAGATGTGAACAGTACAAAAATAAGTTTGATCTAACTGACATATATAGAACGTTGCACCAACAATTTCTTTTCAAGTATACGTTCTTTTCAAGTATATATGGAATATTTATAACACTGACCATGTAAAAGGCCACAAAATAACTTCAACAAACTTCAAAAAATTGGAAGCATGTAGATCACAATCTCTGATTGCAATGCTATTAAGTTAAAATTGACAACAAAAAAGTAAATGAAATCTCTACCTGTATCTTTGAAAACAAATAATAAATAAACTTCTATACTACTAAATGTATGAATAACTGATAGTTAAAAAATTGGGTTTATAATGTTGTTTTTTATCATTGATTAACACCCAAAGATATTAAAAGTACATAAGTTTGTAAGAGAAATATTGAGACCATGATAGATAACTGTTAAAGCACCTAGATACCTGAAAGGAAAATCAGTAAAGGAATAAACATAAAAAGGAAGGTCTGATCTCAGAGTTTAAGAAACACAGATTAACCCAACACCGAAATATTATGTTGTACCGATTAAATTATCAAATTTTTAATTAATTTTAGTCCTCATTGCTTATCTAGATGACAATGAAATTGTAATATTTACACATCATGGATGACAGTGCAGCCTGGTGTGATTTTGGAATGCAATATGGAAATATGGCTCAAGAACTGTAAATATGTTCCTAATCTTTGATATAGCAATTCCACTACTGAAAATGTTGCCTAAACCAAAAGATGGTGAAAATCTACATATACAAAGATGTTTGTTGCAGCATTATTTACAAATATTTGGAAATCATTCAGTAGAGAAGAAGTTAAGTAAATTAAGGTACAGCTACTCTGTGGAATATAAGACATTAAAAGGATAATTCTGAAGACTGTGCAACAACGCAGACAATGAAGTTTCTGAGTTTAAAAAAACCAAAATATAAAAATTCTCTCTGCTCTGCCATGATGTCGAATGTGTACAATTAAGGATAATGTCTGTGAAAAACCTCAGACTACTACCTAGTAAACTTGATTGGGATTAAGATTAAGATTTTTCCTTTTCTTTGTTTAGAAATCCATTTACATGGTTATGATATTTGTGTAATAAACGTAACTACATTGGAATTATTTCATGCACTCAAAGATTGTACAATACAATTTATAAAGAGATTTTGTAAAGATTGTTTTCAAAACTGATCTTTAGAGATCACTTTATTTTCTATTTTCTAGAAGAGTAGCCATTATTCCTAACTCTGCCCTTATTGGTTTTTTATTCTTCTCAAGAATTTGTTTTAATAACTTTTGAAATGGATGCTAAACTTTTACTAGAGAAAAAAAGTAAACCTGAGAAAATAAACTAATATCAAAGGTTTAATGTACTCTAAAAAAAACTTTAGTTAAGTGTATGTGTAAATGAATAAATAAATGGGGGAAAGAAAACAATTAAAATGTGTTACTTCATGACACTTTGATATTAAATACTTTAATAATACAAATTACTGGCAGAGTGGGCTAGTTTTATTGGTATGCTGACTCCTGGGTACCCAAGAACCTAAATGAAGCTGAGCACACGCCCAGATGATAAGAGTAGACAGAAATTATGACCTAATTCCATACAAAGAATGAGGCAATGTTCTAATCATGGGATTCTTTAGTTTGATTTTAGTATTTCCCAAACTTCAATCCGTGGAATACTAATGATCCTCACTCTGTACATGAACATCCTTTAAAAATAGTGTGGTTAAAAGTTAAATAAGTTGAGAAACATTGCATGTTGCATCTTTTTCTTGGAGATTCCTAACGCACTTCAGTGTTTTACTCCTATGATAAAGAGATTTGTTTTAACCCAACAGTTTCCAAGCCTATTTACCAGAAATTCTTTTATTGATTGATGGATCAATCTATTAATATCTATGGGATTCTAGGAATATCAATCTGTTAGTATCTCATGGGCTACTAGGAATACAATTTAGAAAAGTGTTCCTTTAATATAACTGGCTTATCCTTGTTTGATTGTAGGAGCTTTGCTTTTGCCACAGCTATTGGAAAAATTTTGTTTCCTTCATCCAGAAGAAAACAGTACCCATTTCTTCCATTAATTTCAAATGGCCACATCCCTGTAAAAGCCAAACATACCATTTTAAAAAAATAATTGGACTATGTACCACTAGATAAGTATGGGAAATGCAGAATAGGGCCACGATCATGTATGTCCTATGTTGCACAAATAACATATATTTTGCACCAACAGTTATTATTCCCTATTAGGAAAACGCATGTAACGGGTCCCAAAATGAATGAAGAGGATGTTTGTAGTTTTGTACATTACTCTGTTCTTGGCTAGTCTTAGCTTATCTCTCTGGGAGGCTTTCTTCTTGGTTTGTTTTGAGGAGAAGGAGAGTGGTAAGTGAACTTGTCTTTTTCTAAAAAAACTATAGTAAAAAATTTCAAAAACCTCCTGTAGTCCGGCCTACACAGATGAGAGTTTATTATATTCATGATATATTATTATTATATTTATTATATTCATTCTAGCAGCCATGTTAGCCATGCGTAGGAGGAACTTGGATCCATGACCTCTGCAGTCAATGGCGGAACTGGATAGACCAGGGAGTAGGGGGCATAGAACAATAAACAAGATGGCCTCGGGGTATTGTACGTCTTGCCATAACACTATGCATCCTTGGAACTCACTGGAGCTTCCTTCCTGGTACACAGTTATACTAAAAGGTAACAACAAAGCTACACCAATGGATAGTAGTCAATGGATGGCTCAGACAGGAGTAGAAATGCTTTTTCTCCCTATACTACTAAATTTAGAGCAGTTTTTCAAAACCACTGTACTCCAAACCCACAGACATGTGCAATGGAGAGTTGGGTTTATAAGAGAATTACGTTTGTGGGAAAATTACCATTTATGTAGTGTTTGTTGTGTGCCAGACTATGTTGTTTGTTTTGCATGTATTATTTCATTGAATCTTCACAGCAACCCATGGCATAGACCATTTCATTTTCACCACCTTAAAGATGAGAAAACTGAAGCACAGAGAGGTGTAGTAACTTGCTCCAGGACACATAGCCTAGTAGGAGAAGAAGTCTGGATTCCAGTGAAGAGGAGGTTGTAGGCATCGTCATTATCCCCCTTTTTAATGACAGAAAACCCGAGACTCAAATGTTAATTCTTGTCCAATATTCACTAGAGCACATTGGGCAATGACAGGCCCAGGAGTTGGACCGAAGTAGTGTGTATTAACCATAAGTCATATTATCTGTATTCTAACACTTTGACATCCTGACTTTGCTGACCCTAGAGACTGTCCCTCCCAAGGTTAGCCAATGCCTAGAGATAGTAAACAACTACCAGTCAGGGTATATTTCAAGTGCAAACCAACCAATCCAGAGCCCACACCCCCAACCAGCCCCCCTATGGCCTCTCACACTCTGGACCGCTATCCACCTGCCCTAATCACTGCAGGGTCAGACAACCAGGGGCAGCCCGTATGCCCCAGACCTACTGAAATTATTCAAACTGGGCAATCCTAAAACTGCTTTTTCTGCCTCTTCTGTTCCCTCCCATGGAAACCACAGTAAACCCTCCCCCCAATTTCCCTCTCTCCCTCTGCCTTCTGACCACGCTGGTTCTTCCCTGTGTGGCCCTTCATGGTATGGCACACCCCTTCTCTTGGGATCTGTGAGGATAACCAACTATCTCTTCCATAGCAGTTGTCTCCTGATCCCTTGGCCTCATCATACCTGTAATCATAAAACCTGTATTTCAAACATGCTGTGATGTCAGCACCTGTAGTTTTTCTACGGTACTATATACACTCCTATTGTCATTATCATGTGTATACAAAGCTTTCTACGGCCAGGTAGGTAAGCCCTTTTTATATCTAACAAGGGCTTCTAAACACGTAAATAAAAATGCCATCAACGTCTTCAATAACCTTTCATCTGTTTAACTTGTTGATTTATTGCTCTGCTAAAATGCAAAGTGATTTAACAAGTTCTACAAAGAGTTACCCCAATTTCTATAGCCAGGTCTGATTAATAAGTAAATTAATACTGTGAAGAAAAGAGGCTCATTGGTAAATTTTTTGCAAACAATGATGAGTTTCATGGCCTAGGAAATTGCTTGTCTTGCTAAATTGCTACATCAATCTGTATTAGACATTGAAACTGTACATTTGAAAGGTCCAGTTTTGAGACTTACTTTTCTCGTTAGAGTTGTAGGAATGTAATTACCATCAATTTCAACATCTGGACTTAATGTGATAAAAATTCAACATTTTTGAAATTTCTGTGATTTTAGGTTATTTATTTTAAATAGCTAAATTGATTTCTTCTTTTCAAAAAAAAAAAAAATTGTAGGGGGAAAAATTCTCCCAGGCTAAGACCTGATGAGCAGGATTTTAGCCTAGAGCAAATTTTTACAGCTCAGTTATAAACCCCTGAAATAGGAGTTCATAATGGAAACAGCTGCTCAACCCGAAATCTTGCGGGTGCCACTGTAATAAAAACGGCAGGAGTTCACATTAACATTGGCTTCCCCTTACACTCTTTCCTGTTACCCATCCATTA
The DNA here is from genome assembly GCF_028564815.1 of Eubalaena glacialis. Classification (NCBI taxonomy): domain Eukaryota; kingdom Metazoa; phylum Chordata; class Mammalia; order Artiodactyla; family Balaenidae; genus Eubalaena; species Eubalaena glacialis. Next base: position 7,487,257 of record NC_083722.1, read on the forward strand.
ACCAAACCACACTACCTAATGGAGGTAAAGGCTGCAGCTTTACTCCCAACAAAAATAACAAGAGACGCAACTTACAGGTGGTAAATAACATATTCCCCCGAACATCAGAGGATACAAATAACCCCTGGAGGCTACTCTCCAATCTAGAGAATAACATCCCACTCCAATGATTTCAAATTAGGAATAATATCCCGGCCCAGAAAACACTAAGCAATGACACCTATTTCCTGTTTATTTTTTGAAATGTATTACATTTGCAGTACTTCTGGAGAGAATATTTTTTTTTTTAAAAAAACCTCTCCTTTATAATGGGGCTATCTTTGTAATACATTCATAGAATGCTGACAGGTAGATAGATTTTCCTGAAATTAGAAACAATATTTGAATTGAAGTAACTGAATATTTCACTCATCAATACCACCACAGTGTGATCCAGACTAAAATACAAAGGAGTTTCACTTGACTGCCATCTTTGAAATCCCTAAGAATGAAGAAAGGACCGATATTTTTGAGTGCTGATGATATACCAGATGCTTTGCATCTATTATTCAATTCTTAAAACAAAACCCTACTATTACGCCTCCCATTTACTTACGAAAAAACTGAGGCTCAGAATTTTCCTGAGGCAGAAATGCCTCTCAACCACTGCAAAAAATACAGTGGTAAATAACTTTTTCTTTTCATAAGTTTCTTTTCATAGTAAGTACAGGAGTAGCATGAGCTGCAACTTTTGTCTGTTGGGAAAATAACTGTGCTGTTCATTTACGAGAGAAAGGAGAAAGAAGGCACCATATTCATCAATTTTTTTTAATCTGAAGATAATTGCCATGGAGAGCTTTAACATTTGAAGACATTATTCTGAGAGTCTGTAAGGAGTACTAGGTGATTTTATTATGGTTGCATAGAATTGGTGGCCAAGCCTCTTGTGCTCTCCAAGAGGACTGACCCTTCCAAGATTTCTCATGGCTTGTGAAAGCCTGGCAAACTCCCCATGCACTGAATGCCTGCCTCCCTGGGTAAACATGATGCTGTGGAATTGCTTCATGGGCACCTTCCTTACAATAATACCCTTTTTAGACGTCCCTGGTAGTGCAGTGGTTAAGAATCCACCTGCCAATGCAGGGGACACAGGTTCGATCCCTGGTCAGGGAAGATCCCACATGCCATGGAGCAACTCAGCCCACGAGCCACAACTACTGAAGCCCACGTGCCTAGAGCCCGTGCTCCTCAACAAGAGAAGCCACCGCAATGAGAAGCCCACGCATCACAACGAAGAGTAGCCCCCACTCGCCACAACTAGAGAAAGCCCGCACGCAGCAATGAAGACCCAACACAGCCAAAAAAATTTTTTAATTAAAAAAATAAAAAATAAAATTCACTTAATTAAAAAGAAATAATAATAATATCCTTTTTGAATCTTTAGTATAAGCAACCTCTCCCACCACTTGATGTGTTTTCTTTATATAATTTTTATTGGGGTATAGTTGATTTACAACGTTGTGTTGCTTTCTGCTGTACAGTAAAGTGACTCGGTTATACATATACATATATCCACTCTTTTTTAGATTATTTTCCCAAATAGGCCATGACAGAGTATTGAGTAGTGTTCCCTGTGCTAGAACAGTAGATTTTGATCTCCATTCTGTAGATGACAACGTGACAATAGCAAAGTTCTGGCACACAATTCCCAGTCTGTTTCCACATGAAGGTGAGCTTTGTTCTGACATCACTTCAAGCCTATTACCAACCTGTTTTTCATTTGAAAGCCTTTAAATCAAAGATGTCACTGAATAAAATAGAAACATTCAAATGTCTGTTATTTTAAGGTAACCATCCTCTGGAGCATTTTCAAAAAGAACTGATAACTTAAAGGGCAGAAGGAATGAAGATTAAAATCCCACAGTCCCCATGAAGCCATCTTGACAAACTGGAAGTGGGGTGTTGATTTCTACTCAACAAAATTCTGTCTGAGCAACATCCCTGCCTCTCAACCATCGCAAAAAATACAGTGGTGCCATTGTCTCTAGTGTAAATGTGTTAGATGTTTACGTGGTTTCTGAACTGAGCCTTCGTTTATATTGTCATCTGTATATCCTATGATTTTTTTTTTCTTTTTCCAAATTGATTTTTAAAAGTGAGGGAGCAACGACCACATTTTGATTTATTTTGGGGACACAGCCCAGCATCATATCCAGGTGGATATTTTAAATCAATAGTTTAAATAAATATTGTGGTGATTTTAAAAATAGCTGGTATTAGCATATACAGATTTGTCTATATTACAGGTATAATTTCTAAAATTAAAAAATATTTATTATCTGAATAGACCTGAGAAGCTCTTGGAAGTAAAAGAGCCTATTTCTGGAAAATGTACAATTCACACATATATATACAATATTTTATATATGATTTCAGGGAAGTTAAAAGATCTCTTTGCCTACCTTTGGACCTCCTAGACACACAGAAACACAAATTTAAGACCCTTGACTTTAGGGACTATAATAAATGTAATCATTTTCAAAGGTTCTGCAGGAATATGTATGAGAAATGAAATTCAGGGAGAGGAATTTAGATTCTGTTCTTAAATCTCTTACTTCATGACTTTAAAAACAACTTTTTTACCCTTCTTGACCAGTCTTCTCCTTCCACCATGAAAGGACTGGGGATAGTGAGGGCTCAGCTCAGCACATTTTTACATCAGATAATTTATAGGGGGAGAAAATGATGGAAAGGCATCTGACTTACTCAATGCACGCACATATATACATATATGCATATACAAGCACACGTACACATATACTATATATATAGTTTTTTAGGGCAGAAGATATCTGCCTTAGAAAGCTCTAAAATTTGAGGGTGTTACTCTAAGATGTTGTAAGTTGTATTTACATGGATTTCGTATGATCTCTTTGAAGCTATTTTGGCAAGCAGGTCCCTGTGCTTAACAAAAGGACTGAGCGTGCTTAGGGTTGGCCAAAAAGTTCGTTCGGGTTTGGCCACAAGATCGTATGGCCAAACCCGAACGAACTTTTTGGCCAGCCCAATACTTGACCTCGGAAAATACAGAGAACCCAGCTCCACATCTCGTCAAACAGTATTGCACAACACTAAACTAGCTGCTCTCAAAGTGAGGCCCCAGAGCAGCAGCCAGCAGCAATACGTAGGAACTTGTTAGCCATGTAAATTCTCAACCCAACCCAAGACCTGCAGAAACTAAGGGGAGGGGGCCCAGGAGGCGTTCCAGGGGATTCTGATTGGGAATCACCACACTACAGCCATTTCGCTTCCACAGGAAGCTGTATTTTAGCAGTAACCTGAGCCCCCAGGCACCCCTCAGCCCCAGTAAAGACCACTCCAGTCTCCTCAACTCCCCAAGGCTGACAAACTTGTCCCCTTAACTATGCCCCCTCCCCCCAGCTTTCAACATTAAAACTTGCTCTGAACTCTCTGTCCGTAACAAGATGCAAAAGACTAAGTTTAAAAGGATCAAACAGACTAATCTCTGGGCATTTGAAGGAGATGTAAGTTTGCTGCAGGCCAAAACTCTTTTCAAACACCATCCTCCTACTGCTTAGATGAGTAAAGACAATCCAATTTAAATCAGCAAATGCACGTATTGTTCTTTTAAAAAATAGACACATAATTGTTTGTTTAATTTCTGGTTTAGGCTCTTCACTTTATAAAAGTCCAAGTGAATTTTACTAGCCATTTCCCCCAGAGAATCACAGATGATAATTATCACTGAAGAAAAATCCCAACACTTTAAATTACAGTTAGAAATCATATAATTTTTTTTACTTTTAATTTTCACCATATTGTACAAATACATCTAATTATTCTCACTCTATATTGTATGTTATAAAGCGCCTTCGGTGGGGGGGGGCTGATTGGTTTATCAATTCAATTAAAAAGTTGATTGTTTTGATTAACGTCAACTATTATCTATTATAATGAGTATCATAATGCCATCTAATTAAGACAAAGAAAGCGCTTTAAAATTTCCAAACCTATTGCCTGTATGGGTAAAAATAAAAACAACAGGAAAAAGCTGTCTGGTTCCATTCCATATAGAAACAGTCCTACAAACCTCTGTCTTTCTCCGGAATCATTGAATTCTGAAGTTTGTAAAACTGAACACTACTATATATATAATAGATAAACGACAAGGACTTACTGTGTAGCACAGGGAACTCCACTCAATATTCTTTAATAACCTATATGGGTAAAGAATCTGAAAAAGAATGAATAAATGTATATATATATATAACTGAATCACTTTGCTGTACACCTGAAACTAACACAGCATTGTAAATCAACTATACTCCAATAAAATTTTTTTTAAAAAACAAAAAAACAGCTGATCTACGTGATGACAATCCTGAGGCATCAAGAAAGGGTTCAATCATGCCTGTTTGTTCTGTTGAAGAAGGCAGGGAAATGGAGCTGGTGAGAGGAGGTAGCGTTGAGTATGTATTATTGGATTCAAAGCAGTAAGAAAATGAGGGGCAACCTTCCTTTTCCATGACAAATGCCCTAAAGCTAATACTTCCAGGGATACCTCAGTGCTTTCCTGCCCTGGGGTCCCAGAGGATCTGGCAGACACCTCTTAGCAGCCGTGGGTGACGTAGGCAGTAATGCTCTAGGACGGGGAAGAACGGCAGGGTCATCTGCCCACTACCCACCACTAGAGTGTTCCACCAGAATCTCCAGAATCCTGGGTACTCTGAAAGGAGAACTCCAGATGCCTGGGCTATATGCCCCTGGGCAATCACTTAATAGTTGTGTGCCTCCATTGTCCTTTCAATATGGGATTGTCTGAGAACTATTAAAAGAGGAAATTGATGATCCATTTGGAGGCCTGTTGAAGAGTAAAAAGTAATAACAAAATACTACAGATGTGGGGAGTTCCCTGGTGGCGCAGTAGTTAAGACTCTGCGCTCCCAATGCAGGGGGGCTGCGTTCGATCCCTGGTCAGGGAACTAGATCCCATAAGCATGCCGCAACCAAGGAGCCCGCCTGCTGCAACTAAGACCTGGTGGGAAGGAAGGAAGGAAAGGAGGGAGGGAAAGAGGGAGGGAGGGAGGGAGGGAGGGAGGGAGGGAGGGAGGGAGAAAGAAAGAAAGAAAATAGTTAAAAAAAAAATACTACAGATGTGGTAGCTTAAACAATAGAAATGTATTTCTCACAGACCTGGAGGCTGAAAGTCCAAGATCAAGATCTCGGCTGATTTGTTCCTGGTAAGAAGTCTCTGCCTGGCTTGCATTCAGCTGCCTTCTCATTGTGTCTTCACATGGCACAGAGAGAGAGAAGTCTTGTGTCTCTTTTCTTACAAGGACAACAGCTCTCTCAGATCAGGGCCCCACCCTTATGACCTTATTTAACCTTACTTACTTATTCCAAATACAGTCACATTGGGGGTTAGGGTTTCAACTTATGAATTTGGGAGGGACACAATTCAGTCCACAGCAAGAACTATACAAACGCAGACTTTTTTAACCCTGTAGGACCAATCCAGAGATAGTACACAGCTCACACAGCATTCTAATTTTTAGCTATGGCAAAATCATATTTTTCAAGTTTCCTCCCTGAGGAAAAAGAAACTTAAAGTAGTTAGTTAAGGTTGATGAGAGGGCAGAGTGTTCTGAATATGGACAAGGCAGATTTAAATGGGAAATGTTACCAAATAGTTATATAACTAAGACATTTCTTTGGGTTGTGCCTGAATGTCCTGAATTGTCCCTGCAATTTCAGTGTGTTTATGCTTCACTAACTTCCCTCTTTGCCTGTGGATGTTAAGATTATCATTTCATGATATGTCCAAGCAAAGGAAGATATTTGGGTCAAAAATATTAGATTCTCCAGATTCTCTTAATCCCTTTGCAAAGAATTTTTTATCTATGAATCAGGAGTCTTTGGAAACTTGGATCCTGAGTCCTGTGGGCCTTCCACATTTTTAATGAATTTGTTTTTGTGGATGATGCAGATTTCATACAAAAACTTGTTTGCACCGAGAGCTATGGTAATGTCACTGGACTTGATCATAAATGAGTTTTAAAAGTTTGGGTATTTCATTTCATTTTGGGATACATACCTCTGTGGGGAAGTGGTTTTGATGATAAAACTTATGTTGAATGAAAAGGCTTTTGGACCAAGTTCCTAGACTGAAATGATATTTTTTGTTTGTTTCTGGTCTAGATCAGTCCTGAAATCAAAATCATCAGTATGTAACAACTGCATATGTATATGGACATGTATACATATATGCAGGTGTGTGTATGTACTCACTTTACATATATGAATATACTTGTATATATATGCGTGTGTATGTGTTTGTACACACAAGTGTGAGTGTATGATTTTTCAGTGGTAGTGTAATCTAATCGAATGTCTCTTTCCAATTCCCATGATCTATTGAAAACAACAGTTGGTTTTTGTCCCATGAAGGAACAAATTCAGGCACAGACACTAGTTTCTTACTGGCAAAACCTGAGTGCTCCAGCAAGCTGATTCAGCAAAATGAACTCTCCGAATTGGTGTATTAGTCACAGTGAGAGGAAGTTACAAACCAGAATGGCTGTTCATTGCAGCACTATTTACAATAGCCAGGATATGGAAGCAACCTAAGTGTCCATCGACAGATGAATGGATAAAGAAGATGTGGCACATATATACGATGGAATATTACTCAGCCATAAAATGAAACAAAATTGAGTTATTTGTAATGAGGTGAATGGACCTAGAGTCTGTCATACGGAGTGAAGTAAGTCAGGAAGAGAAAAACAAATACCGTATGCTAACACATATATATGGAACAAGTTTCGGATGAACCTAGGGGCAGGACTGGAATAAAGACACAGATGTAGAGAATGGACTTGAGGACACAGGGAAGGAGAAGGGTAAGCTGGGATGAAGTGAGAGAGTAACATTGACATATATACACTACCAAATATAAAATAGATAGCTAGTGGGAAGCAGCTGCATAGCACAGGGAGATGAGCTCAGTGCTTTGCGACCACCCAGAGGGGTGGGATAGGGAGGGTGGGAGGGAGACACAAGAGGGAGGGGATATGGGGATATACGTATGCATATAGCTGACTCACTTTGTTATACAGCAGAAACTAACACAACATTGTAAAGCAATTATATTCCAATAAAGATGTTAAAAAATAAAAATAAAAAAATAAAGATGGAAAGTGGTCTTTGAGAGAATGGTTCTTCTTTCCACCTTTGATCATATTTCCTCTCGTGACTGACAGGTGTCAGCTGTCAGGCAGCCAAATTCACCTGGAAAATGTTGCTGGCGTAGGATGAATTCAAGTCTATGGTTCAATACTGTTTTAGACGGAAGTAGTGCAGATGCTTATGGATAACTTTATTTTCTCCTATTTTTCCTTCCCCCATGTCACAAAGTTGCAAGGCTCCCAAACATTTCCCATCCACATCCCTGTTGCATCCCAGGCAAAATAAATACTACACATCTTCTCATTTCATACTGGTTGCGTGTCTGTGAAACTGCTTAAACAGAGCTATGATTCTTGACTACATTTTTCCTGCATTCCTTCAGGTTAAATCATTTGTGGGTTAACAAACTATAATGATTTAGAGACTTTTAGAACAAGAAGTTCATTTGCCTCATGTAAATACTATGTGATCAAAAAAAGTGTGTGTGTGTGTGTGTGTGTGTAAGATTATGAAGAAAAGTCAATGTATAAGAGGAAAAATGAGAAGTTTGATCTACATGAATAAGGCAGCACTTTTTCATGATGCCTTGATGTTGTCTTTTTATTTTAAAATGTGCTTTGTAAGGCAGAGAAATGTCTAAATTCATATTCCATGAAATCTGTGAGCTTAGCTACTGCTTCTTCTTTAATGTAATGTCCTCAGGACATGAACCCATTATGATAATGATCTGATTGGTAAAGAGAGTTCATTAGATAGTTTTCTCCAAAGAAATAGCTGCCAGAAAGGCATAGCGATTAGAGGTAGAAAAGCTTTTTTTAAATCTTCCTGTTTTGCCATTTTATCCATAGTAAAAAATTTATTCTTCTATGCTCAATAAATTCCCAAGAGAGTTTTGAGTTCAGATAATAGTAGATTTCTTTATATGCACAATATTTGTTGAAAACTCATTATGAATGGTTTCCTAACTACATTTTTGATGCATGCATATTGTTTCAATGAATGAAAATGTGCATGCACTGGGGGACAAATACATCAGGTTTTTATTTTGGAAGGAAACTCAGTGTTTCCTACATATTTACAAGAAAATATATTTGTTGTGTCTTTTGCTGGCATTTTTCGAATGCTGGCATTTTAGGAAGCAGGAAGTTTTTTAAAATTTCGTTTCTGAAACATGACTAATACTATCATTGTGAAAATAAACCATAACAACCACATAGTTACAGACACCAGAGCAAACCAACCAACAAAGCTGTTCCTTCTTTTGGGGAATTATAGTACCGGGACTGAGAGAGGATTAAGCCAGCTTGAAATCCAGCTAAATCCCCTCGTAATAGCTAGAGCAATGGCATAGGCGTAGCAGCTGTGGATCTGTGAGCCAGTACATCAGGGACTGTACGAGGAGGGACAAACAGAAGTTTCAGATATTTAGGGAACAAAACAGAAGTCATATTGTCAAATTAGTGTTTGTGTCAATGCTCTGTAACTTGTAGTAGCAAGGGCATCTTCCATTGGAAAGCATGATACTGAGTACTTTGCTTTAAAATATCAAGCACAGGGAACTTCCCTGGAGGTCCAGTGGTTAAGACTCTCAAGCTTCCACTGCAAAGGGCACAGGTTCAATCCCTGGTCAGGGAATTAAGATCCCACATGGCGTGGCCAAAAAAATAAATAATAAATAAAACAAAAATTTAAAAAAAAAATTTTTTTAATAAATAAAGAAAATATCAAGCACAGAAAAAAAAAAGAGATCAAGCTACTTGAATAATCTATTCTAACAAATATAAAACCTACCAAGTTCACTTAATTATTACTCATTGTATATATATTCCTTTTCAGATTTAGGGCATATATCTGAATATTTCCAGCTCCTTTTTGACTTCACAAACTGGAAATGCTCACTAAAAGGTCACGATCCTTCAACTGAAAGTGATCAACTATCAGTTATTGTTACCACACATGAGGGTATTCTCTGTATTTTTAAATCACAGCCATGGATTCAGATGGGTTCTTTTGCAAAAGATTTTTGAATTTGTGACCTAGAAAAACTAGGAGACGTGGGGACTGGAGCAATGTTTCAAACAGAAATCGTTGTTGATGGACAGGTCAGTAAGGAGCTCAGACTTTGAAACTAGAATTTGATAAATAAATCTTCAGCAAATGGTAACAGATGGCTCAGGTGAAGAAAAGTGTTTCTATGAATCACTTGGTTAAATAAATATTTATTTAGTACTCACGGTGGGCCAGACAAGAATCCTTGCCATCATGAAGCCTACATCCTCGTAGAATTTACATCCTAGTGAAACTTCTAGCACATTTTGCATCACTCTAAAAGGCATGGAGTCATTGGAGAAACTCATTCCAGATGCTAGTTTTTAAAAAGTTAAACAAATTGTGACCGAGTTCACAATAAATGAACTCACCAAGTGATATCAAAAGAATAAATCTCAAGTTAGTGAACATATTTCAGGAGAAATAAATCACAGAGATTTAGAGAGAGAGAGAAAATAGAGTTGAAATATAAGGCTTTAATCAGTTTTCTTGATTTTTGTTGGGAAGATGGTAACTTTTGACCTTTATGCCATCTCAGTGTTTCTTGCCTGTTGTTTTATTTTTCTTCTGCTGTGTAACAAATTGCTATAAACTTAGCAGCTAAAGACACCAAAAAAATATTATCTCACAATTTTTGTGGATCAGGAATCCGGTCTCACCAGGTTGAAAGCAAGTTGTTGGCAGGGGCTTGACCTCATCTGAAGTTCAGCGTCCTCTTCCAGGCTCACTGGCTGTGGGTGGAATTCATTGCCTTGTGCTTGTAGGATTGAGGTCCCCGGTTCCTTGCAGACTGTTGGCTAGGGGTTGCTCTCAGCTCCTAGGTGCCTCCCACTCGCAGGCCCTCTCATATCATGGCTGTTGACCATATCAGCCTGTTCTTAACCGGCTGAACAGGCTTAAGGGCTCAACTGATTGGGCAAGGCTGACCTAGTTGATGAACTCAAAGTCAACTGATGTACAAAATCCCTTCACTTTTGACATATCATGTCATATAATGTAACCTAATCACAAGAGTGACAGCCCATCATATTCACAGGTCCTCTGCTCACTCAAAGGGAGGGGATCACACCAGGTGTATACAGGTGGGGATTGTCAGGGGACCATCTTAGAGGTCTGCCTACCACGTGGCCAGTCCAACACCAGCCCTTCTGTGGTTACCTCCAGAGCCATACTACCTCTCTCCCACTTACCCAGTGGCAAGAGTTTACTTACCTAGAGTAAGGTGAAAGTGGTACCATTTAGTGCTTAAATAAGTGACTTTGGCATCAGACAGACTTCATTCAGCTTGACTCATAACACTGACTCCTGACCTCAGAGTCCTCCCTTATAAAATGGGCAAAGAGTTGTTATGAGGATAAAAGGAGGATGTGCCCAAAGCACTTAACACAGGGCCTGACACACAGTTCCATGTGGGGAAGAACCATATCCTTTTTTTTTCTCCTCTCACTGCTCAGTGTGTCTGGCACAGAGCTGGTCTTCAATAAATATTTGTTAAATGACTAAATAATTAACTAAATAATTAACTTGAAATGATAGTTATTGTTTTCTTAGATGTTTCATAGACACCAAAACATGACATATGCAGAGTTTCATATATGACTTACCAAATATTAACAGTAAGACAACAATCCTTCCATGTAAATTTCTCACAAAATTTTTTTTTCCTTTTTTATGTCTTCTTGGTTTTAGTATTTGAAGTTGTGAATCACTCCTGTTAGGCCTGATTACTAAAAGAAACAACTGCAGAAATGAAAAAGAGAAGTAATGAAGAAGGCAGAGTAGGAGTGCTGGTTTTTTGCAATGAAATCTTGGGGAAGATAAAGGCAGATGGTGGAAAGAAGATCTTGGCCATGGGCATCTCTCCTTAACTTCTGTCAAGGGAAAGATAGCTGAGAAGTGTGTAGAGGGGTAAATGGCTCGTGCTTTTTTTGCTTTTTTGTTTGTTTTAATTTATTTTATCTTTATTTATTTTTGGCTGCGTTGGTTCTTTGTTGCTGAGCACAGGCTTTCTCTAGTTGTGGCGAGCGGGGGCTACTCTTCGTTGCAGTGCACAGGCTTCTCATTGCGGTGGCTTCTCTTGTTGCGGAGCACCATCTCTAGGCACACAGGCTTCAGCAATTGCAGTGCGCGGGCTCAGTAGTTGTGGCTCGCGGGCTCTAGAGCGCAGGCTCAGTAGTTGTGGCGCACGGGCTTAGTTGTTCCGTGGCATGTGGGATCTTCCCGGACCAGTACTCGAACCCGTGTCCCCTGCATTGGCAGGTGGATTCTTAACCACTGCACCACCAGGGAAGCCCATGGCTCGTGTTTTGGTGTGAGATTTTTGGGGGCAGCCAAGTTACTGGATATCCCCAAGGTCTCAGTAGGACCCTAAAATATGCTCAGAGGCAAGATGCCTGAAATCAGGAAGACACTGAACATTTGGATGGAGGACCAGACAAAAGTTTGCCACATTGACTTCAACAAAGCTAAATGATTTGCTAAGCTGCAATTCATTAAAAATGCTGTGAGGAGAGTTGCTGAAAATTTCTAGGTGAGCATAGGATGACAAATGAAATGAACAGAACTACACGCTGTATTATAAAATATCATTGCTTTGGGATCTATTTAGCGTTAGTAAAGTTCTGGTCACCTGTTACAATGTGTGTGTGTTTGGGTGGAGGTTCCTCACACTAGCAGGCAATGCTCCAAGACCTACTGAGTGAGTATCCTACTATTCAACTCAATTCTGGCACTGTTTACTCGGAGACTGTCTCGGATTTCACAGGTTAAGGGCTCAGTTCCGCAAGGCTTGCCCCACTTTAGATTCCACTTACAAGTCCAGGTTATTACCTGTGCTTCTGACCAATTGGCTATAAATCAGAGCTTCTCAAAACCCCCACCTTGGGTTCAATTAATTTGCTAGCGTGGTTCACAGAACTCAGAGAAACATTTTACTCACTAGGTCCTCAGTTTATTATAAAAGGATATAACTCAGGAAGAGCCTGATTGAAGAGTTGAATAGGGCAAGGTATGGGGAAAGGGCACAGAGCTTCCCTGCCCTCTCCAAGCCCCCCACTCTCCCCTAATCTCCAAGTGTTTACCAACCTGGTAGCTCTCCGGACCCTCTCCTTTGGGGTTTTTATAAAGTCTTTATTACATAGGCATGATTGATTAAGTCATTGACCACTGGCCATCAATTCAACCTCCAGCCCCTCTCCCCTCCCAGGTGGTCGGGGGATGGGACAGAAGGTTCCAGGCCTCTAATCACCTGGTTGGCTCCCCAGGGAACCAGCCCCTTCCTTAGGTTACCTAGGTGATTTCCTCATTAACATAAAAAAGGCACATTTATCCTATCGCTCTCAAGGCTTAGGAAATTCCAAAGGTTTTAGGAGTTCTGTGCCAAAAACAGGAACAAAGATCAAATATTTATTTCTTGTTATAAATCACAATATCACAGTTGGTACTTATTGTTTATATTAATGAAATTCATAGCATCGTAAAAGTCACCTTTGACTTCAGTTCCTCAACCATATACTTTTCTTAAGGTCTCAAGGACTTCAGAATTTCTAGGGACAACTGTGGATGTGTCTTTTTCTGTGTGCATGCATGTGCACTGTGTTGGTTTAAAACATATAGGTGTATATATGTATGTATATGTGTTTGATGATATATACATGATATATATTTTATATGTATTTATATGCATGTTTGAGTACCTATGTTATTATATATACACGTACATATACACACAAACGCTGAGTATCTTGTTCTCCTTTAGAATGCCAAAACCTTTGACAGAGCGTCTGTATCATATGGTTCTCATAGAGCGCAACATTTATAGCATTGGTTAAGCGCTCAGCACAACGTGAACACTTAACAGATACTAAAAATGTTTTTTAACTTTAAGAGAGAAGAAGTTTAAAAATCCAGTCCATTTTAAAGGGTTTAAAGTAGCATAAAAATTCAAAGGCATAGAGGTACTGTTTGGTTAATTAGAGCATCTTCTAGTAAAACCTTTGATGCGGCTGACTGAACATCAAGTGGCAAAATGGCAGCTTTCACAGGATGATCCTGAGCACAAAAATTCCTGAGACAGAGGAAAACCCTTGGAAATATTTCTCTCTAAACTAATTCAACATTGTACAGTGTCTTCTAATTTTTATTATTCTTTCTAAAGACTAGAAGGTGGAAAGAGTAATCACCAGAATTTAGTTGAACAACTGAGAAAATATTTCCTTAAACGGTTTATAAGTGGAAAGAGATACATGGTATTGGAAGCACAGGAAGGAAGGAGGGAATAGAGGAGGGAAAGAAAGATGGAAAGCAAAGAAACAAAAAGGCCAGGAAAGAAACACTGTATTGAATTAACGACAGACCAGAGTACCTGCTTTCTTCATCTTAGGTGCCCTTAACACATTCATGAAACCTCCAGAGATATTTCCATAGTTAAATAGGCCACCATAGTCAAAGGAACTTCCACAATACCCTTGTCCAAAGGTCAAAATCCTTTAAGGAGATTTAAAGATATCCCCTTAGGGGGGCATTCAGGGGTGAGGAATGAGAATGTTAGGTTATTTGTACCTATATCCCCAAGACTGTACAAGCTCCTCTTCTTAAGAATATAACCTTTTAAGATGCAGGAAGAAGGGGAAGCAGAAGGAGGTAAAAAATATTAACGTCCCAGCAGCTTGACTGTGCATCTGAGAGAGATTTGACAGGAGACTCAGTACATCATGTCAATCTCACTCTAAAACCAAAATTCTGATGTCATATAGAGATGACACACTGAAAGTCACTGGGCTTAAGCGATTTCTCGTCATACTTGTTTGGACACTATCCCTTTTAAAAGTCTTGGTCTGTCTCCTGTTTGACGAACACTCAACAGGGAGACAGTAGGTCTATCATATCCCTTGCAGAATTAACATAAAATGCCTATACAGATACATAACGAGGCCCTGGGTCTTGCCAGCAGTATGGGTAAAAATTCTCAGCAGGCCCTCCCTTAGTGGGCTTGAGACCCTGTAGCAAGGACCTTGGGTCCAAAGGGACTCACAGGGAGAAAGGTCTGAAGGTAAAGAAGTTGGTCTCAACCCTACAAGAATGTGAGCCGGACCAGAAGTGACGGAGGGAAAGGAAGGTGGCAGTATTTAACCACCTCAGTTCTAGAAAATTCAACTCTCCTTTCACCACCACACCACCATCACTCCCTCTTGCCCAACATGGTGTGTCAAACGAGATGGGTAAAGGGTGGGTCGCAGGCGGTAGGACTGAATACAACCTTCGGTTTTCCAGGCCACCTGGATTGCCAAATATCTGTCAACTCATCCTCTCTGCCTTGCGGCTTCTGAGCTGCCCAAAACAAAGCCCAGCCGCTGGTGAACCAGGGCCTTTGATCTACTATCAGTGCTTCCCCCCCCACACCCCCCAACCCCCCCCCCCACCCCGTCCCTTTTTTCTGTCTTTCTCCAAACTTTGAAGATAATGAGTCTTACACATTTGCAAGTAATTAGAAGGTGTGGCTGCCAAGGAAAAGTGAGTAGTTTTCTTTCAAATGGGCTTTTCACACATGTCTAATTATATCGCATGCATTTATGTGGTCCCTGATAAATTGATCTGGCCCTGTAGGAAGACCACACCTAGGAACTAATGAGCCCCTCCTGCAACAATAATAGCCATTATGAACCGAGAAGCCCAGTGTCATCATGAGTCAATTATTTATCATTTACTGACAACTTCATCCTTCAACTTGCTTTTCAACTTGCTTTTCAACTTGCTTTTCATTAACAGCTGAGGGCAGGGGACCATATACTCCCTTACAGGGAAAAAAAAAAGAAAGATGATTTAAGAAAATACTATATGCAGTCCCTTTTGTTATTATACATATAAACAACTTGACTGAAAAGAAAAGCACCATCTATCTCTGTGTTCATTTTCAGTACTTCCAGAATATATGTGTTTGTGTGTGTAATAAAAGGACACATACAATTTGAATCATGAGCAATTCTTTATTCTCCATTGTTAATGGAGAAAGGATCAGAAAGGCCTGAAAGAAGAAGATGCATAAATAAACAGATCACTAGGATAAACCTCCTCACCCATAAGAATTATCCAACAGCTACCCTCAAGGAAAAATACAAAAATGATGGCTTGGTTTATTCAATCATTCTCTCACTTGATGAATCCATTTCACAGGGTAGGGAATAACAGATGATGAAACGGTCAAAAACGAGCAAAAACAAGCAAAAAAAAAAAAGTTGGGAAGATGCTCAAAATCATCTCACCCTGTGGGCTTGGCCAAGGTCTATGTAGTAAACTCGCCTCTCTCATTTCTGTCTCAGATGCAGAAGGACGTTTAAGGTCACTTAGCCCCATGCCTTCATTTTGCAAGGAGTAAACTGAGTCACAGAGGGAGGCTGTTTACATGGCCCAAGATCACACAGTCAGTTGAGGACAGATTCAGAGTCTCTTCCAGTCCCAGGTCCATGTCGCCCTCGTCCTTCTGCAGATCTAGCCCATGTTCCCCTTCAGCAGGATGCCCCAGCTTGCTGAGAACGCTCAGAGAGCAGCACCCAGGAAGCTGGGTAGTTAAATAAAAGCACCTGGAGTCTTTCATAGTGATTCTCCTTTTAATTTTGTAAAAGAAAATATACATTTGGAGATAATCATCAAAGTAGCAGCGTGCACTTCTTCCTCTTCTCAAATACGTGACCATGTGGTGACTCACTTATCCTTGGAACTTCTTCTTCTGTCTTTTAAATGTCTCATTGTCCTTACCATTTCAAAGTGTGTGTGTGTGTGTGTGCGCGCACACCTACACAGGTATGTATGTGTATAAATATTTTTTTCCCTGTTTAAACTCCCCAATTCAGGTGGGCACATGAAAAGACAACACTTGTCTCACCTTTTTGAGTATTGACATTAACCCAACTATGTAAGAGGGGTTTTCCTTGATGAGTTGCTGCTATAACTTCTCAATTTTTCACCTGAATACAGTTCCCGAAGACAAAATAAGGTCACATAATAACTTTGGAAAGGGGGCCTGTTTGTTTTAGTTTTTTGTAGGAATTCAAAGTAGACAGGGGAAGAACCCAGAGGTCCTTAGGTCATCAAAAGCAGAGGTACCCACAGACACTATCATGAAGGAACTATATTGTTTTGTTTCTTCATTCCCACCTCATGACTTGTTAGTATCCTTTCGCCTGAGAAACATGGGAGCAGGAGGCATTTTAGCATTTGATCAATCTCTTAGAATTGAAGGAAAAGTCGAAAAACTTTGAAAGCAAATAAGCCGTCGAGTAATAAATGCAACTAGATTTAAATTCCATGCTTCTTTGATGTCAGTCACTGTTTTAAACTTTTGACATGTATTAACTCATTTAATCCTCATGACAACCCTACCAGACAGGTACTATTATTATACTCACATATCAGATAAGGAAACCGAGACACTGAGAAGTTAGACAACAAGGTTACACAACTGGTTGGCACAAGACCTGGGATTTGAGCCTGCCCTTTACCCCATTCCACACAGGCTCCTGGTATCAAAGCTGGCTTAGTTCAAGACTCCAGGAAACATCAAAGTTGGCATCCTAAAAATAGAAAGTTTCTGGAAGCTTCAGGGGCCTCTTCTTTTGAACACTCTTCCCTACTCACACCCTGATCTAAATTAGGCTTGAGAAATCCAGGTAAGATCGGAATGTCTACAGGGGTAGATTTCTTGCAGGACCGTACAGGTGAGAAGGGCTATGGCTGGTCCTGATGCCAATTCGTTCCAAACTAAAGCAGAAATCTTTCTTCCAGGTGGTTGCCTCTCTTACTTTCAGTTCCCAACCCTGTTGGCCCAAGAATTCTCTCATAAATTTTGAGGATGGGATGAGTTTTCATCAGCTTTTAGGGAGTGACTATGGACAAGGAAAGTAGTTGCTCCAGAAGCAGATCCAGCCAGGGCTACTGACTTCAGTTCACCTCAGCACAGCTCTGCCAGGTGAAGAAACAGATACATAAATAACTCAGTACAAGACAGGCCGTGAAAAATGTGGTAACCAAACTGCAAGGTGCCAGGGAATATAGGAAGAAGACAGCTCATGAAGAAATCAGGGCCCCTCCTTCCCTCCCACCCATTCCACTCCTGGTTCCATGGAAGGGAGGCGTTTAATGCATGGTATTTTTCACCAGGCACACAACGGAGTTAGGTAATTTCAGAAAGAAAGAGAGGATCCAAATAAGGAGAGGCCTGATGGAGTGAGCTAACAACGTGCATTCTTGGGTGGGGAGAATATAAAACATGCAACACTGAAACTATTCAGTTCATCAAAAGGGAGTGTGTATATTTCAAGCTATTTCTGCTTCCATGCTGTCTCAATTAAAAAACATCAGTTACACAACATTATAAATGAACTATACTTCAATTTTAAAAATGCATAAAACTTTTTAAATAATTTTTTTTAAAAAGATAAAACAAACAAAAAATGGGTTAGAATGTTGCATGTGTCTGTTTTGAAATTTCCCAACTTATTTTTCAAAGAAGTTTGTCAAATCCTATGCCAGTCTCTATCTTTGTTAATTTAGGAATGTTATAGACTCACCAAAGTAATAGGATGAAAAAAAAATTTTTTAAAGAGAGAGCAAATGTTCTCCTTTTCAGATGTATCTTTTAAAGGAATAATTAGACTGGAAAGAATTTCCTTATTAAAGTATAGAAGCACTTTAATAAATACACTCATAAAGAACAGAGCTATTGCAAAATATAAACTAACCAACATAATAATATACCTTTGTATCTCTTGAAGAATTTATGGATTTTTAAGACTTTCAAAAAAAAAAAACCACAATTCAAACTTTAAAACTTAAAGAGCTTAAAGTCTCTCTTTTTTTCCAGCCTCTAAACATGAAATTCATGGATTAGATGTCACTATCTAAAGCTGAATGCAGATAAAAAACAGTAGGATGAATTTTTACATACATATGTAAACATTTTGTTTGATTTATTTGATGAACTATTTTAGCTTTTATTCCATACCTGTGGATTTTGACTGTTTCGGCAATCTGTATCTAAGAATGCAGTGGGGAAGTGGCAGTAATTTTCAGAAGATTTTTTTAGCCCTTATGTAACACTTGTTTCCATTTGATTCTGACAGCACTGGGAGGCATTTTCCAGCTTGACTCTTAGAGAGTTTGTTCAATCTGATAAGGAGGTTCTTATCTCTTTTCTGGCTTTTTCTCAACCAAAGAAGAGCTTTGGCCCACCAGAAAGAAACTGAATTGAAAAATACAAATTTTTGCACCCAGCTCAATGAAGTTGGGATGACTTGATATTAAGGTTTGGTTAAGAGTGATGTATAATTTAGGCCATCAAGTCAATGGACACCTCACTGCATTAAAAAAAAAAAAATGGAATTGATCCTTAATAACATTTTGCCTTCAGTTTACATACATTTATGTGTGTATACGTAATAAACACGTAAATGTAAATCTGCCCGACCTAAGGAAATAAAATACTCTATTAACTTTGAGGTACACATAAACAATAGATCTCCATTTTTCAAAGAAATGTTTTTCTTTTCCATCCCGCCAACGGAGCAGTTCCGTATTTATCCCATGCGGAGAGGCAGTGTTATGATGGAAATCAGCAAGCAACCCGTGTCCCACTTTGGTTCTCATCTCTATAGTCCTCCTGTTGGAGTTAAGATGCTCGCTGACTTGTTGGAGGGCAAGAGAATAGAGCTAGTTATTGAAAACTGGATGGACGATCCATTCAGCATGGAAAAGTGAAAGCTGACTTTGCATCCAATCATAGACAGGTCAGGACGAAGAAAGAGAAAGAGCTTTGCAAGGAGAAAATAATATAGATAGTTCCATGTATTCTGACTTTTTATCTGTTTGTTGTCACAGAAATGACAATTATTTACTCTGAGGGCCCTACTCCTAAAAGATGAGTTGACGATTATTAAATCATTACCATCAGCTACTTCCAGAAAGGCCAAAGTAGAGACTAGCAACCTTGAAGGTTTCTTCCAATTTTACCCCTGTAGTCATCAAGTTCATGAAGAGTAACCACTGCTCCAATGGCGAACATTATAGCCCCTTCTAGAAAAACAATCTGTGTTTGCCTTCAAATCAATACACACCTAAGTCAGAGAAACTACTGCCCTGTAAGAGCTGCAAAATGTTCAAAACTAGCAGCGTCGTTGGACTCCAGGAAAGGTATTTGTCCTGAAATCCAAAACCTGGGCACTTTCTGGTACTGGGTGTCCTCAGGCTAAATCCTGGAACTCTGCATTTCTGCTTCTCTGCGCCACGATGTGTGCTTTTGCTTGAAGTTCACAAAATGCATTCAGGCTCTCGGCAAAACCAAAAAGTTCGATCATTAGACTTTTCTACCCTTGAACACTGTGTTTTATTGAAAATAAGCTCAGAAAACGGAGCTCTAACCCAGCTCCCTCGTCTCAGAATTCACGTCCCTTCTGCAGTCTCCCTCGGCAGCCTCCTTCCTTTCAGTGTTCCTTCCTACACTGGCAAAGCTGTAAGGACTTGTTTAGAGGACAAAGTTCCGAAGCTCACCCCATCTGATCCTGCCAGAGGGTGGGAAGAGAGCCCAGAATGTTGTTCACTGTACAATACGGCTCAGACCGCTTTACGTGCTGGCTCTTCTAGTCAAGGTCTAAAAGCAACTATTCTTCCAAGATCAGTGTCAAAACCCTATAATTTTAAAAGTCTGCTGGTGGCCTTTGAAAATTGCTATTTCTAGCATTTTTTACATCTAGACCATAAAACCCACCATTTAAAAATTGATACATTTTCTCCTCATCAGTTATTTATCATTCTCAGACATATTAGTTTGTTTACTGTTCAGCCACACTATTGATATTCATAGGTAATAGGAAAAAAAATTGCAGAGGAGAAACAATTCTGGCAAATTGATGGTGATTACATTACACATAAATAATAATTATATAATAGTGTGGTTTGTGCTAATAAAATGTATTGTGCTTACTGAGCCTACAATTAGCACCAACGTTTTTAATACCGGCCGAACGAATTTCATAGTTGACATTTCCAGCACCTATTACTAATGTGCCGTCTTTTGGCTTCGAATTCCAGAACCACCTACTGATGCCAGAGAATGTTTAGAAGTACTAATGACATTGAACTAGAACTTCGGAATTCTATTTTTTATAACCTTATTCCATGGTTGCCTCTTTTGATGTTCTTTTAAAGCTCTGACAGTTCTTGTTTTCTTGGAGTCCTCTGAAATATAATAAATAGATAGCTGATAGGTACATAAATAAAAAATGTTAAACACCCTGAATAGAATTGGACAGCTGATTGCACAAAATGGACTGTTGCTCAAGACGCCAGAAGGAGAGACTCAACATTTTCACTTTTCCAAATCTTGATTTTCATAATCGGAGTGTCTTATGATAGGTTGTCTTTAAGAAAATGCAAGGGTCTTGGAGCATGACAGGTGTCCCCTCAAGACTGGAATGTGGGTCTGAGCTTCCCAGTGGCCTGGCCGGTGGATCACACAGGAAACTTGCTGCACTGATTGCCTCTTTAGAGCAGGAGAGAGTGAATGCTGTCACTGCTGTTTAAAGAACTAGCACCAGATGAGAAAGGCAGGCCAGTGTATTTATTATTAGTTTCCTGGAGGTGAGTAATGGTGGTGAGTCTGGAGGGAGGAAAGGGTACTTGGGAAAATTAGGATAGATTCTGCTGATGTTAGGATGTGTTTCCTGCTTGATCAGAATAGACAGAGAGGCTGAAAATACAGAGAGCAGGAATTTCCAAATGTGTCAGGATGAAGTCATTTGTTTAATCTCCCAAAGTCACACTGCACCTGGAAGAGGATGGGTAAGGGTGTAGCAGTGGAGCTGATGACCAGTGGGAAGAAACAGCACATCGTCGGCAAAACAAACTGGTAAAACTTGGAGGCCCACCAAGAGAGTCTGCCTGGAGATGGATTTTCTGGAGAGTACAGCGAGTGCTGTCCTTTTCCCCTCTTCATCTCATTGCATCAGGATCAACAGGTGCAGTGGAAAGAGCCCAGGCGCCGTAGGCTAAGATTCAACTCCAAGACTGGCCCTCACTAGCCATTTGACCTTGAGAAATTGACATATTTTGTCTCGGTTTCCCCATTAATAATACTGGCTACTACATGACTCACTTGATTGTTCATTTCTTTCACTGCTGTAAGTCCTGTTCTCCTTCACTTAGTTTGGAGAGGTAGAACAGGGCTGCTCTGAAGTCAGCTTATATCTTGCTTATGTGGGATATGGAAAATTACCCGTAAGGATGTAATTCCCTTTCAAAAGCCATAGTCTTACAATCATTCCAGCTTGTACGTTTAAGTCATCGAGACGCTTTTTAATAACATTGCCACACAAATGGAAAACACTGAAATGAATCTGATTAAAGATTTTTATACTAATGGTGGATTTTATTTCTGTCTGTATTTCAATCAGTGCACTTGTTTTCTATTTATATGAAACAAGGAAAAACAATCATGTATTACTGATTGGAAAGGTTTTGGTGTGACTTATAAAACTCAAAGTCTGATTTTGGGACATTCTTTTTACTAAGTTTAAAGTTTTAAGAGCATTATGCTCTGGAAAACATAGGACAATTAAATAAGGTTTGGTATGTTTTGGAAGCAAATAGCTTCAACACAAGGTACCCTAGAGGACCAAAACCTAGGTATCTTTTTTACATAATATATATGTGTATATATATACATATACACACATACAAATATATAATTAGATTATATTTTATCAAAAGAATGTAAAGTTTTTTTCAAATAGGAAACTGTATTTTTCTTTTTCACTGCAGCCAGGCAAGTTAGATAAGGGCTGTGCTCTGCTTCACATTTCAAAGTGGAAAGTGAGGTACAGGCACAAATAAGGGCAGAAGCAAATGCCTCCTAACTTCTATTCTTTGTGCAAATTTTTGGACTGTCCATCTGTTTCGCTGGTGATCTTGGCAATGTGTTGGTCAAACACAAATAACTTCTCTGCAGAAAGAGGCTTCATTAGGATCATAGACTCTTGAACCTATGCAGGTCTCATGGCAAGAGAATGTTGTTCACCTACCGAGGAGGGAATGGAAAGCAAAGCAAACCAGTAAAGACTTGCTCAATGTCAGATAGTCTGTTAGCAACAGCACCAAGTCAGAACCTATGTCTTCTTATTTTTTGGATTGGAGGAGTCAATGCATTTTCCGAAGAATCTAACTTTCCCCCAGTAAGAATCCACCTGGTAAAATAAAATTCTGAATTGGTTAATCGTGAAATTGGTTCATAGTAAATTCGTCGTATCCCGATTGAACAACTTGGTTATAACAAGTTTTAATGCCTTATTACATCACATTTTCTGCATCTCAATTTTTAATTACAGCCTAGTTGTTTGGACCCCTGAATTTAAAATTTTAGAGGTGCTTGTTTAATTTATCTCAACACATGACTTTGTAAATCTTTCTCTTGGTTCTTTATGATAAGTGGTCAGTGCTGAGCATAAACCTTCAATGAGGAAAGTCTACCAAATATACTTTTCTTGTCTCCTTCAGAGTAAAGACACTGTAACATCTCTGTGCATTTTACTTGGCATTTCATGACTTGTCATTTCTGTTCAATGGTTTGTATCAATAAAATGGAAAATTTGCATCATGTGCTAGCTAGACGTTACTATCCTTAACTTTTAATGAGTGTCAACAGTGCTCTGGGCTCTACACAAAAGAGAAAGAGAACACCGCCTCTATTTAATCTGTCTAAATAATAGATTGAAGAGCAGGTTGCACGTGTGAATATTAATCAATATGCATTTACTGCTGCTATAAATGACGCTAAAACACAGCTACTTCCCAGGTGTCATTACCACCCACAATAACCCAATGGGCATTTTCCTACTTTGTATTATTAAGTGTTCCTGAAAAGTTGCATGTAAATCAAATAATGTTAAATGCTGTCGAGGAACCCATTATCCTATGGAGAATTCGTCTATGAAGCAATAGGTAGCATATTATTAACTTACAGGAATTTGATATAAAATTCTGGACTTTTCTCCTGTAATCACCTATTTTGAAATCTGTAAAGCAGGACTTACCTGGTGGCGCAGTGGTTAAGAATCCGCCTGCCAATGCAGGGGACACAGGTTCGATCCCCGGTCCTGGAAGATCCCACATGCCACGGAGTAACTAAGCACATGTGCCACAACTGCTGAAGCCCGTGCGCCCTAGAGCCCATGCTCCGCAACAAGAGAAGCCACCGCAATGAGAAGCCCGCGCACTGCAACGAAGAGTAGCCCCCGCTCGCCGCAACTAGAGAAAGCCCACGCACAGCAACAAAGACCCAACACAGCCAAAAAAAAATAAACTGTACAGCAATTCATTTTTTTCATTCAACATTGTTAAATCCCCACTATATACAAGGCCATACAGAACAGAATGCCTACTTCAAAAATAGGAGAGAAAAGCCATATCTATAACAAAGGGGAAAAGGATGTATTCCAAAAGCTGTAACAACTCAAGTACTATAGAGATATTAGAAAAATTCAAAGTGAAAAACAAACCTGACAAGTTAAAACTACATTTACAGAAATTCTAACATTTTATATACAAACAAAGATGACTACTATTAGAGAGAAGTTTATGTAAGCTTTTAGTTTTATTAACTCACGGATAAATATGTCTGGATGCAATATTTAAATCTCAAAATAAAATTAATGTACATCAGTGGAGAGAATGGCACCCACCGAACCCTTCACCGGATATACAGTGTTGTTAACTCTGCCATAACATGCACCAGCTATCTGGACCCGCTGATAAAGTGTCTGTTAATTTAAAATAACCTGTTTGTTAATTGCTTTCAACCCAAGTCATTTTGTTCCTGCACTTTGAACCCCAAAGGTAGTTTGGTATAAATGCATCTGGGAATAAGAAGTAATTCATTCAAGCAGGCAGCCGTGGCTGCAAGAGCTGGGGATGGAGCTGCAACTGGTGTGTGTGCTCTGAGGCCCTGAGCCCGCTGGTCTGCTGTTAGATTTTTTTTTTTTTTTTCCTTTTCCTTCTGCAGTCTAGTTGCACGCTACAACTGGAGCCTTCTGCCAAAGCGGGCTGTCCCCCCAGCCCTCTGGCACACTGCGTTGATCAGTAGATAAGACCCTCCCAGCAGTCAGAGCGGCCCCTGCCATCCACGAAGCCACAGCGGTGTGCAGGGAGATCACTAACAGCTGCCGAACCTGCCTCACCTCCTTGGCACCCCCAAGGTTCTCCTCGGTGCTGGTAGTCATGGTGGTTGCTTGACCTTGGGCCTTGCAGCTGGCTGGCTTCCAGAAAGTTCCTCTGATGACAAGGTGTGCTGAAGATTGTTTTCACGGCATTCAGGCACAGAGCAGGGGGTTGGGAAGGAAGGCCTGCTGCTCTTACCCCCAGCCCCGGCCCCAGCTCTCCCCTCGCAGGCAGACAGGATGCAGCTTTCCCCGCCCCACCACCCCCCACCCCCACCCCCACCCCCACCCGCCCCCCCGCCCATCATCCTGGAGACAGCGCAAGACCAGACTGTGAGAAGCAGCAAAAAAGTAAAAACAAAAAATGAGAGAAAGAAAAGAATTATAGTTTGCTGGTCTGTCAAAGATCGTTTTGCTGCACACTCCAAAAAGAAAGGAAAGAAAAAAAAAACTGACCTGCCAGCTATTTAAGCGTGACTGTAACATTTGAAAACATAGGCGACTCACACTGGTTTTTATCTGATTGATGCTTCTCTAACTCTTTGAAGACCTCGGGCCATCTAGGAAGTTATATCCACTTATAATTTTCTAGTGACTCTAAGTGTGTGTGTGTGTGTGTGTGTGTGTGTGTGTGTGTGTGTGTGTGCGTTCCCAGATGAAGAACTGGCATTAGGGCGATGATTGCTGTAATATTCGTTGGGACGGTTGACAGCAAAAATTGCACTCGGAAGATTGAGCTGAGGTGGAACCAGCCAGACTAGTTTTCCCACAACAAGTGCTACACCCTCTGTGAAAAGCTGCTTTTTCTTGGCAAACTCATTTTTGCTTTAATGGAACAGGGAGGCGTGTGTCATATTGGGATGATTATGCCCAGTTTCACCAAGGCTGGGAATTGGGAGAACTTCAGACGAAACTGGAAGAGCCTTTCCTGAGTTAAACCCCACATTCTGCCAAAATTATAGAAATGTGATAAAATAGTTGGATTGGTACCTTTTATGTAAAGATTCCTCTCTCAAAGGACTCAATTTGGGGACCTTAAATATATAACATCTGGTTTTTTTATCTTAAAGAACTCAAAGCAATGGTAATATTGGCCTGTTCCTCCAATCGGAGTCAAACAGCAATTGGTATTATGTTTCTCTGTTTTTAAAAAAATAGGTTTTTCTTGAAGTTTCAAGAAAAAAGTGATTGATTGGAACTTCATCTGTGTTTTTGAACCAAACGATGTTGAAATAAACAGATTTTGAATAGAAAAAAATAGGCTTCAAAGCCCTTTCTAACCTTTTTTTTAGTTGGATTCTAACAAAACTCTGGTGAGAAACTACTTTCTGCAGGTGTGTAATATGAGACTGGGAATAACAAAAGAATGGCAGTTACCCTGACTGATAAATGGTGGCCATGGGATTCAAACACAGCTCTCCTGACTCCAGAGAGCAATTTTCCTCTTTGCGTCAAAAATTCTCCATCTTTTCCTAGCTTCTCTGGTCTAGAGATAGTACAGGGTCACAGTAGCCCCTGCTCGGGACAGACCCCCACCTTTGGGCCTGGGAATGAATCAAACTGGCCTAAAATGGCAGAGAAGGCAGTGTGCTCTCTGCCAGAGTATTCATGCCCACGACGAAGTTTGGCTTTTCATCATACTCTGTTAATCCATCTTTGTCTCCTTTTTCTTTCATCACTTATTTATCAGGACCAGCCCTGAGGCAAAGTGAAATGCCAATTCCACTTTGTACGTTTTTGTTCTCTTGAATTATTTTTTGTCATCATTGTCACCACACAAGTCCACAAGCAACCTCTGCGTTAGGTTTCTTATGCATTTGTTTGATTAATCAAAAACTTAGGAAGGGTTAAGTATGTTCAGAACTATATAGGTCAGGGTTGCATTTTTATTTTATGATGACTCATATCCATATCCCATAAGAAGCAACTGATTATTAGCCTCCAAGTTAAAAGAAAAAAAAAAAAACTGTCTGGAATATATTACAAACTTGCCCCAACACCTGCCTGTATTTTTTAAATTGAGGTTTTCCTTCTCAGAGTCACTCAAAGGAATAACATTAATTTTCACAGCTATGGAGTTAGCAAAAGCCTCCCTCCCACATCAGATTCCTGGAAAGATTTTTAAATTCATCTTCCTAAGTGAATGCAATTCACTCTCATTCCTCCCATGCATGATGTTTCCCATTTGAGCTCTCCCCGTGTTTAAAGTCACTCCCTTCATTTCCAAAGCTTCTCTTCTGCCCTGCATTTGCTGCACATCTCTCTTCCTCTTATTTTAAAAGCCTTCCTAAAACTCCACTTCTTCTGTGAGGTTTTCCATGACGAAGGCATGAGGAGGCCATACCTGGAGACACGCCCTTTTGCACAATAACACACACACGCAATCTGGACTACGCTATCCAGAAACTCTGTCTTTCACCAACCTGCCACGCTCTCCATCCGTGGATGGAGAGAGAAAATTCTACATCAAGGCTGAATGGCGCCCAGAGACTGGTTCCACATTAAGGCTCCCTGGAGTGTACGTGGCGCCTCTCTTCCAAGGTGCCCAAAGTGCTCCGTAAGTATTTTGCACATTTTTCACAACTTCTCTTTGACATAGCTTGTCAACAGACCTCACTATTCATAGATAGGCGCTGATGGCGACAGAGCTTTGGGGAATCAGGCAGCTCCCAGAGCCAAAGCAGGACAGAGATTCTGCATCAAACAGAATCAGAGCAAACCGTGCACATAGCAGAGACTCCAGTGAAATACAGTCAGTCTAGGGACAACGCAAAATGGTTAAACAAACAAACAGACAAACAAACTGCTTTGTGTACCACAAACATTCTCTGTGAACAACTCCTCCAGAATCAAAATGATAGTTAGTAAAATAAAACTGACACCCATGTAAGACACTCCTTGCTAGACAACGGCCACTGAGCCATCAAGGAAAGGACAGAGAGAAAACACCGCACACCTTTCCTTTCCTGGGCCTCCCTGGGAAGACATCACTCGACTTACCTGAGACCTCTGGACACAGGTCACTCCATTTTTGCAAAGGACATCAACAAATCTTGGGTACTTTTCAGAACAAAAGAGGGGAGACGTTGCCTTTATGGCCTGTCTTTATATGAGACCAGACCGAAGGTCATGGGTACAAAATAATGCTAAATTGCTTTCACCTTTTCTTAGAGCTAGCCTGGGATTTATTTTTTTGCATGTATTTTGTAACCGTTTGGTCTACTTTAGAATCATATTAATAAGACATTTTCTACAACAGAAACCACTCCACCACTTCTGTTGATCACGACAGATGGTCAGATTAAAATGAAAGGCCTGGCTCTGTATCCAAGGCGCATCAAGGGGCATCAGTGCCGGACGTGTTGGGGACGCTCTTGCTTCTTGTCACACGGAGGCGGGTGGCAGCGGTGGCTATCACGGTGCTTGCCTGTCTCTGGAACACTAATTTCCGAGGATGCTTGTGATAAGCAGTGATGTCATCTCAGGCTCTTTAAGTACGCCACCAGAAGACATTTGCCCATATCAATCTTTTCTCTACTTTTTATGCCTTTCTCTTAAAAAACGCCCTTCTTTGTATTGACATGTTTTGGGGTAAGGAAGTTTATTCAAAATCTATGATTTCTGCAGCTTCCAAAGAAAAGGGTGAGGGGAAAGCAACATGTTCCTTTCTTTTTAGTGAATAAGGATCAAGAGCTATTTTTCTCATTTCATTATTGCTGACATTTCTATTCTTTTTCCATTTTAAGCTAGAAATTCAGGTTCACATTATTTCTTGCGTAAATCTCGTTTATTATTCCATCATTCTTTCAGAAATTTAGGAGTTGAAATCAATATGTTTTGTATGAACTATAAGTTCCTTGCCAAATATTCTACAGAAACATTTTTTCATAAGTTTCACAAAGCGTTTTTATATCACTGTTATTCTTTTTCCGAAGTCTTTGGGAAGAAACTAAAACCTGTTTCCCTAGGCAAATATTTCTGTTTGATGAGGGAAGAAAAGACTCTCTCATCTTCCTCCCCTTTCAATTTCACTGTTGCTTAAAAATATTTTTTTTTTCTGTCCAGATACTTTCTTAACCTACCTTGTGCTGTGTAGGCTTGACCTACAAGCATATGATGAGGGGGCTGAGGAAGGGTGCTGCCTTGAGAAACAAGCAGTGCCCCTCTCATGCATGGGGGAGGTCCCAAGTCATAAACCCACAGGGAAGACCTCAAGAGCCCACAGGGAAGGAAAGGACAAATTGACCTTCCACCCCGGCTCTCCTCCTATTCCGTCTCCACAAAGCGTCTCCACTTCAGTTTCTGATCGGTCCTACAGGAACCTTGTCCATTCTCTCTCTTTCCCGCACATCCAGGTCCCTTTTAGCTCCAGTACTCTGTTGGCAGGGATGGAGAGGGAAAAGGAGAGAGGGAAAAAGAGGGCAAGAGATTACAGTGCTCATTACCTCTACGTGGGTTCAAACTCAATGTTCAGTTCAGCATCAAGTGCCAGGAAGCTTCCAAAGGACTCTCAAGGGAGAATCCTCCTCCCCGGGGAGCAGGTTTTCTCCTACACACGAATATCCCATGTCCAAGACCCTCTAACGTCTAAAGAACAGCTTCCCACGGTGCTCACAAGACGTCCCATTCAGGAGAGTCTAGAATACACCGGGATTATGCAACTTCGTTTACTGGAAGGTGAGTGGCTGTAGAAATGGTCTCCTCTCAAAGGGAAGCAGGCCTAAAATAAACTCTAGCCAATGCCAAATTAATCTAACGTTATTCACACATGTACACAATGTGAAAACTCTGGACATGATCTCATCAGGGACGGGCCCAAGGTTCATTTAAATAATTGGGTCCCTACCTGTGTTATCTGGGCTCTTGGTTGCTCTGCCCCTGCCCATCCCATCCACTCATCCACCCCCCACAGGAGACAGAAGGTCTTTTATTTTCTATTATTTATAACCTCAAACTTGGGCTCCTTCTTCTTTCTTCCCCATTAACTTAAGTGATCTTCATGAGAGACACAGACAGAAGCCCCACAAAGATGATTGAACAAGGAATTTTACTTTTTATAACATTTAAATTTTTAAAAATTTTTTAAAAGATAAAATTCTATGGATAAAGAAGATGTGGTATATATATATATATATGCACATATATATGTATATGTATATATATATATATATATATACACACATACATATACATATGGTGGAATACTACTCAGCCATAAAAAAGAATGAAATTTTGCCATTTGCAGCAACATAGATGGACTTAGAGGGCATGGTGTTAAGTGAAATAAGTCAGGCAGAGAAAGACAAATGCTGTATGATATCACTTCTATGTGGAATTTAAAAAATACAACAAACTAGTGACTATAACAAAAAAGAAGGAGACTCACAGATATAGAGAACAAGCTAGTGGTTACCAGCGGGGAGGCAGGGGAGGGCAACCTAGGGGTGAGGGGATGGGAGGCACAAACGACTGGGTGTAAGACAGGCCACAAGGATGTCTTGTACAACATGGGGAATAGAGCCAATATTTTGTAGTAATTGTAAATGGAAAGTAAGCTTTAAAAATTGTATAAAGATGAAAAATCTTTTAATTAATTAAATAAATGAATGAATGAAAATTTTAAAATTAAAACAAAATTCTAAACTTAAGAAAAAAAAAAAAAAAGAGCAGTGGAAATTTTACCTCTCCAGAGCACCGGTGTTAGCCACTGCTATAAGATGATGTGATGGTGGTTTTGATGGGCGATTTCCAGAGCAGCATCAGGGAAAAAAAAAAATCATGCTCTCATAGAATGAACACTGGACGAGTGTTTTCTGTGGAGCAGGAGTAGACCAGCAAATTGTAATATGTGTTTCCTGCTCTCAAACCCACATTGCCCATTGGCGAGAGTGGAAATAAGCTTCAAGAAGCCTCTCTCCCCTAGGAAGGTAGCTAAACCTACTAAGAGCAACAAATTTTCTAAATCATCTTTTTCATAGAAGGGAACCTGAATATCTTGGGGAAATGTTCTATGTTCACAACAAGACTCCACAAAAATTAATCTGAATACCTTACAAGATTCCTCATTTATATCTTAATGCAACAAATAATGTTAGAGTCTCTTAGACATTGACTTTTTAAATGATCTGTTATCTATTAAAGAGTGGGTAATAATAACAGCTATTATTTACTGAGCATTTTCTATGTGCTAGTCATGGTTCTAAGCCTTTTATATGACTAGGTCATATAATCATCACACAATTCTATGAGGAAAGAACTATATTATCCCCATCTTACAGATGAGGCAACTGAGACATTTTTAAAGCTTAGCATTTTTACAAGGTTACACAGCTCATAAGTAGCAGAATGGGGGTTTGAATCCAGGTAATCCAGTTCCAAAGCCATGTTTTTACCCACTCTGAGAGAAAGGTCTGGAAAATGCAGAGATATAAGTTATTGAGGAACTGGCCCCTTTTCTTGTGTAAAAATTATAATTCTATTTCCTCTTAATAGAGATAGTAAAATGCAGTGGTTTAAAGTGCAAGTTCTGTCAGCTCATGTCATAAATACCCAGCTGCCACTTACCAGCCCCATGGCCTGGTCATGATGAACTCTGTGACCTAAGGTACCTAATTGTTCTGTGCCTCAGTTTCCTCATCTGTGAAACAGGGATAATGATGATAATGGTACCTACCTCCCAGAGTCATTGAGAGGGTCAAATAAAATAATATACGAGAAACACTTGAACAGTGCCACATAGTAAATGCTGTATAAGCATAAACTATTAGCACTAAAAATTATAAGTAAGAAAGTATTCATCCAAAACACTTTCAAGGACCATCACTAACATGGTAAACATTCCTTTCAATAGCATATTCTGACATTTCCAAAAGTCACCACTAATCCAGATGCTGGTCCAGGAGGCTAAATCCCTCTTTCCGTGAAACCCGCATTCATCCTACGGTGAGGGCAGAGGTCATGGGCACTGCTGGGGAGGAAGGGACGAGCAAGCAGAGGGAGGACAGGGCATCTGCCATTCCTGCTGCGGACCCAGGACAGCAAGAGGCTGACAAGCACCAAGGCAGAGACAGTGTCAGGAATTGATTTCAAATCAGGTTCTTAAGGATAATGTATAGGATAATTATAATCATTATTGTTATTGTCATCATACCTTGCAATTACCCTGGCTTAATTAATTCAAACTTGTGAAGTGCTTTGAGATCCTCAGATGAAAGGTGCTGTGTTACTCTGAAGTGTCATTATTCTTCTCTTCCTTTCATCCAAGGTGATTATAGCTCTTCATAAGCATTAATAAATCCTCTTAACAGCCCCAGAAAGTAGATAAGCATAGGAGTCATCCACACGGGGTCCAAGAGAGACATTTATCCAAGGGGTTTTTAGTGGTAGCCCTTCTGTAGTCAAGTTGGCTCTTGGAAGGCCCCCAAATCACAGGGCTTTGTGACTTGGGTGCCTGAAATGTGTACAAGCCTCCAATTTAGTAACAATTTAATGAGGAACAATATCGACATGGCCCTAATTTTTTTTAAGTAATATGCAGCTTATACTCAGAGAGGTATCCTCAGAGGCTTAGCTATGAGGTAAGAATTAGAGAAAAATTACATCACCATCTAGTATTTTTTCTATGACCTAGGAACTTTATAATCAGACAAAAGAATTTCTCATTTTCTGTACTAAAGGATTTGCCCAAGGTCATAAAACTATGGAACCTAAACTGGGAATTGACCTCAGTTCAAAGCCATAGGCTGAGTTTGCTTTTCACTGAGATCTATTAATTGTGGTCTTTTTTTCACTGCTGTTTATGCCCCTACTCTAAGATGAAGAGTACTTGAAAATAAAATACTGTGAGATAGAAATTTTATAGACACAGGTTAATACCCTTTTAATAGAACTTCTTTGGGGAGATTTCGCTCCCTAACTTCTAATCTGTTTTCAACACAAATATCCAGTGAGCAAAAGATTTGTTAAAAATAGGTTTTCATCTTACTGACTCCCAGGGAACAGAGAGTGTATGATAAAGCGATTTGAGGGATGTTGAATACACCTGTTTTCTTCTGTTATTGAAGCTTTGGAATTCTTCTCCTACCTTTTATTTAGAAATGTATATGAATGTGTGAGGTCCTAGTTTATGTCAGGCTGGGTCTTAGGACTACAGCGAGGGACAAGAAAGTTCTGGTTCCCGGTTTCACAGTATCCTCTGAAAAGTGCCTCTGTCCTCTGCAGGGTGTGACTGCGTCCTGGGTGCAGCCCTGGTGAGGACGGAATAGATGGGCCCCCAAATCCATCTGCTGCTGGACCGCACTTTCCTGGCACCACAAACACCATTATCGCATAGTCCCGAATACTGGTGACGATGGTTTCTTTTATCCTTCCTATTACTATTGCTGTTATCATCAAATACAATAAACTTTATAATTACTATTTGACATTCATTAAGCCTTACAAAGCACAGCCTCAAAACAGGCTCCATCAAAGGTTTATAATTTAGATAGGTAGCAATGGAAACTCCACCTAAGACCCACATTTTGAGTGGCCAGAATCTGTTTTTTCCACCACGGTTTGCTTTTCCAAAGAGCGTACAAAATTACTCACTGATTGTGTTTGCAAGCCCTGGGTTTGCTTTCTCTGTAAGTAGAAGGATAAGCTTTGAGAGAGTGCTCTATTGCCTTTCTCAGAACTTCTTGGAATGTAGTAAGTGCTCAATAAAAGCGTGTTGCCCACTTAAACTGAATGACATTAACTCATGTGGTCCAGGTAGCATATTTTATTTAGGGTTAAAATGTCACTAAAACATATACTTATTTTTTAAATGTATTTCAATAGTTAAGTTCATGCTATATGATATAGATTAGGCTCTTTCAAATAGTGCTTCACTGATTACCAACTGTCATAAGACTAAATATTATGAATTGTCATGATCCTAGTATCACCAAAGAGGTGATATCTCACCAGCCACTATGATAACCACAAAATGTACAGACATTCCAAAGCAACTAATTGGGTAAGTGATACCGTGAAAGCACTGGCTTGCAGTGCCAGCTCAGCACATGATAAGGCCTCTTTTCCAATCTCAGTGCAGAAGACTGAAAATATTTCTCCATTGCAAATATTAAATGTGCTTGAAAGATAAGTTTAAAGAGAATCTTTTGAGTATACACTAAGGGTGACCGTATGGAAGGGTACAGGAAACCTTAAATAGTGTTAAACTTCCTGAGTTACAAGAAAAATTACTATTGCTTGCCTAACTTTCATCTCTAAAGAGTTCCACTGCTTATTTATTTATTTTTATTGAAATATAGTCTAGAATCAAAAAATTAAAATAAAATAAATAAATTATATTCATCAATGAAATTTAAAAAAAAAAGTTCCACTGCTTTACTTAATAATTTAAAAGCTAGTTCATCAAAGTTTCTTAGATCTTTCTGGTAAGAAATAACCAGGCCTACTTCTCTGTGATACTTTCTGACACTGTGAGTATGATTTCCCCATTAAGAGCAACCTTAATTTGTTTGCTTGATTAGTCCAGGAATGTACTCGATAGATTCACCTGCATTTAGCTCACCTTTCCCTAAGTAAAGCCAGATAAAAATACTGTGGCCGTCATTCTCCATTTGTCCCCCCAGATCCACATTTCACTCCTGTTTGCCCTGCTCTGTGTCCTGGTCACTCACCTCCATAGACCACATCATCTAAGTTCCCGTGACCTCTGGCTTCTGGGTGAGCTTGGTCAGTGGGAGGCACCAGCAGGGTCTTGGAAGGAAGGAGAGAGAGCCTGGGATGTGGACGCTTCCACTCCTTCCCTTAAGGCCACAGTTTTGACAGTAGGGCCTTCCTCTGACCACAGGCAGGCCCCTTCCAAACCTCCCGTCCTCACCGGGTGCCAGTAACACCGCCCTCCCCCCTTGCGCTTTTTTTTTTTTAATATAAATGTATTTAATTTATGTATTTATTTTTGACCGCGTTGGGTCTTCGTCGCTGCGCACAGGCTTTCTCTAGTTGCGGCGAAAGGGGGCTACTCTTCGTTGTGGTGCGTGGGCTTCAATAGCTGTGGCTCGAGGGCTCAGTAGTTGTGGCTCACGGACTCTAGAGCGCAGGCTCAGTAGTTGTGGCTCACGGGCCTAGTCGCTCCTCGGCATGTGGGATCTTCCCAGACCAGGGCTCGAACCCGTGTCCCCTGCATTGGCAGGCAGATTCTTAACCACTGCGCCACCAGGGAAGCCCAGCCCCTTGCCCTTTTAGAGTAGGTGTGGTAATAGCTTCCTCTGTTGCTAGTCCCTGGACGCCTCATCACCTCTTATTAGTTCTCTTAACTCTACCCCACACATCTCTAAATGTCCCTTTATTAAACCCACTTCAGTTACCCCCTTGAGTGCTCCATATGTGTTTCCTGCCAGAATTCCAACAAACACAAATATTACTGAGTTCTTCACAGGATGACTCTTTTCCCCACTATGGTCCTTGAATTTGGCATATGGTGGAATGTACTCATTGCAATAATGAGTGAAGATGTATATATACAACAAAAATGTGCCCTATGTTAATGTAAATATCCTTGGAGCTGTAACTAGTCATGTATATGTTTCCATTCTAATGCCAGCTATTTGCTAAACTCTTAGACCATAGCCTATGTTAATACTAATAGATGGCTCCTACCTTGGACATCAACTTGACTAGTTGCTATTACCGTTTACTGAGGACGAAGGTTTTAGACTAAAAGTGACAGAAGGGAGAGGACTGTCACATTCAGGGCTCTCTAGGCCAATACACAGACTCTTCTATGTTTTTAAAGCAAGGATTCCTTCAGTAGCCCTTTCCACACCTACACGTACACACACACACACACACACACACACACACACACACACACATACTTCTCAAATCAGAGGGCTTGATGCAGTGTTGGTCTCATCACACTAACTTTGAAAATGCTCCTCTAGTCCTTGCCATCCCTCCCCCTTCCCACCCTGCCCAGTCTTGCACACACTAGGTAAAAGGGCTCCTCTGGGAAGCTTCCTGAGCCCATACCCTCCCTTTCTGCCGGGTGTCTATTCTAACGGACCTTGACGATTGCTTTCGGCTCCTAATCTGAGTTCATTTTCCACTGACCTATAAGGTGTTTTGTGCCATATCCATTATCACCAACAAACTTCCCAGTTCTGCTGGCCTTCTAACTTGTGACTCTATTTGCCCCATTGCCATCATGTATCCAGCCCTTGGGCCACCACATTACCACATTTTGGTTTCCTCGTGCTGCTTTCCTGATCCGTGACTAGATATGATACTTAGAGACTGAGATTTGTGTGCCACCTACGTGATGTCTGAGTCATCCAGACACTCCATATCCTACACCTTTCCTCCTGTTCCCACCAAGTGGTATCTGAACTATCTGAGTAGATGGGCTCCATATGCCACTTTCCTAAACTGATACTCCTTGGACTCGTGTTCTTAAAGAGGTTGTAGGACAAAGGGTAAAATTCTGGAAATGCCACAGGAGGATATAATACGTACGTGTTCAAAGCATCCTTCAAGGCAGCCAGTTGCTGCTTTGATCTGACAATCAGAAAAGCTGGTTTGACACTAACCTGTGGAAACTCCTGACAAAGCATTTTATCTCACTAGATCTGACTTTTTCCCATAGGTAAGGGTTAAGTTTAGAACTCAGTCTCTATCTAAACTGGTTCATTACAAATATGAGCAAACTATTATTTGGTGACTGGAAGTGTATAATAGAGGCATGGATTACACAGAAGCATATATAAAGAATGGATGATACATCTTGCAGGCAAGTTCCATTAAGTCTTTAAGGTTACCACTAGATGAATCATTTTTCTGAATGTACTTGAGTGGCATAAGAGACATCACAAAATGAAGTCTCTTACTTAAGGGTAGTATATATACAATTATTAACTATGTAATAATTCAATTGAGTAAAGCAATATGTAGAATAAATTACATAACCCAGCACTCAATAACAGAGAATATATTTCACACATGAATAAATGCTGAATGTAATGTTCACTTAGACTTTGTGGAATAATCATCAGAATTTCTGCCAGCTCATATCCCAAAGGAACCTCCTGCCTAAGGCCACTGCTGGTCTATATTTTGTCCCATGTAACCCTACCCACCTTCTGCCAGTGTTGAGTGGATGAGGAATGAGTACCTGACCCAGGGAGACCCAAACCATAGGCTGTCCAAAGCCCATGTCCTGGGGCCTCATGATGAACTGGCTCAATTCAATTCCTTTTGGGGGACTGGAAATAAGGACTCTGGGCTCGAGAGGCTAGTGAGAGCCAAAATTATGAGGGAGTAGAAACTCGGGGTGAACAGACGTATGAAGCATAGCTGAGTCACTTTAACAACAAAGCACTAGGTGATGAACCATATTCCCCTGATGCTGGGTTTCTTGATCCCGAATCACCCTCCCACTTGAGTATCTGTGAGGCTCAGCCATACTGCAGTCCTAGATCTTAGCGTCCATAATAACCATTTCCTTATAGTGGCTTCTTCCTTACAAAGCTTTAACCAGATTGAGTGGGTCTCTATTCTTTTTAACCAAAAAATGTCCTGAAGCCCTGATAAAAAAAAATATATATATATATATACCCTAAAGGTTTAAAAATCAAAGTGAATATTTTTTCTCATTGCAAAAGAGGGAAGTCAAAATGGTCAATATAATTAACTCATGCTCAGTATCATAAAATATCTGCATAACACTGAATTTCAGGGATGATGGCGTTGGAATTGGCCCCAGCATGTGACTGATACAGGTATCTGCCTAACCTGTGTGAAGTTTGAGGGAAAAATGAAGGGTTTTCAGCCACACACACAAAATATTTCTGCCCTAAAGTTTAATGCTTCAAACCCATAGCTTCACCCTTCATATTTAACAATTTGATTCTTTTAATACAAATAGCCCAGGAGCAAGAGAGGCTTAATTCTTGAAGTACTGGTAGTCATTTACACCTTAGTAAGATTAAAGGAGAGTTTTTGCTGAGGGCAAAGGAAAGACACCGTGAGGGCTCCTAAAGAAAAGTGAAATGAAGACAGTACAAAGTAAGAAAAGAGCGGGAAGACTAGGGAGCTGACCTCATACCTCATTGTTTTTCCTAAAATCAGACTTGTTAGTTTCAGGTAAAGACAAATTATTAGCAGAAACTTTCACTTGGCTCCTGCTTGTTACAAGTAAACCTTTGACTTGATTGGCCTATAAATCAAGCTCACATTTGGTAGAACTACTTCCCCTTTCCCTCACCTGCATACTCTTCCCACTAAAGCTCATCTGTCACATTGCTTTTCTGGTTGTATAGGGCACCCCTCTTTTTCCTGAGTATGAAAGACAGCAAACCCACAGGACTGTTAAGGATTCGTGCTTAGAACGCAGGATGAATCCCGTGTCTATTTGTAAAAGATAATTACAATCCAGAGTGCTAAAGGCAGTCATCCCAGCGTTTCATTTATTGTATTGGTAAACAGATGGTCCTCAAAGCATTTAAGCACATTTGAACACGCAAGATCCATTATTTATTGCACGAGATGGCGCAGAGAGGCGGCACTTAGTGTGGGCCGTTAGCAGGTAAGGAAGGATGCGAGCATACTGAGACAGGTGGCTTCTGCGCAGCCAAAGAGAAAGCTACCCTCTTGTCGCATTAGTTTTCTAGTCACAGAGCTGTTGGGCCAAAGCAGACCTCCATCTCCACCGGAAGCACTTTCTGGATTTCTGTGTATGTGAAAGTGAATCTGTCTCTTTTTGTTTTGCCAGAATTCATTGGCAAACATGCAAGTTTAAAAAGGGAAAGAAAAAAAGCAAAAGAACCTGGTGTTGGTTACCAAAAGGCTGGTTAAATTTAGACTGTGAAGGTCCAGAGAGTGGAAAGTGATTCATTCGGAAATGAAATGAGCAAAACATAACGTTCTTGAAAAGGAGTGCAGGCCTCACCCCCATACTCCCTCCTTCTCTCCCCATCTCCCCTCCTTCTTTATTATTGATACCTCTCTGCTTTTTGATCTCTGCACTCCTTTGTTTCGGCTTCCCAGGTGTCAAGGGAGGATGGCTAGCAGTGGGTCCTCTAGCTCCTTGCCTCCCTCGGCAGCCAGCCCCTCTGGCTCAGCCAGCTGGATCACACTGACTTAGTCAAGTACTTCATTATCAACCCTCTCTACACATTCTGCTCCAGGTAATAAACGCCCAAACAAGAGAGCCAGTGCCTTGTGCTGCGCTGTCTGTGAGGTTCCAGGGTCCAGGCCCATCCTGCAGCTCAGCTCCGAGCCCTGGGAGGGAGGGCATCACTTTTCATCCCTAGCCTATAGAGCCTCCCAGCTCCGTTCAGCCACAGTGGTTCGCGGACCCTGGAGCTGCGGATAACGGGGTGGCTGCGGAGCACTCCGGAGGGCTGGGATCTCTCCCGCGTGGAGCCGACAGAGCCAAGCAGGAGCCGGTTGGGAGAGCCAGCCCAATTACCACGTTGGGATGGATGTCGTGTTCCGTGGAAGCTGCTCTTGTTAACAGGCAGTGGGGCTTGGGGACCTGAGGCAAGGCCGTTCTGACAATGGGCTGGCGAAAAGCAGATCCCTGGGCCTGGTGAGGAAAGCCACAGGGTGGAATTTTAAAAAAATTATAAAGTGGCCACCCTTCAAGACTCATGTCAGAATAAATCATGATGTGAGCTGTATGGCCCTTTCCCCTATTAGTATATATCCCGAAATAAGTGGCTGCTTCACCTTCAGGGGAAATTAGATCCAAGTTGAGACTTCCAAAACCAAGCAAACTTTCTCAGCAGAATTTTCTTCTGCCTGCCCTTTTGCCTTTTTCAGGAAGAATTTGGGTTGAGCTCTTGGCTCCCAGGCCTTCTCTCTGGTTGGGGTTTGGTGGGCGCTGTACCTAAACTCAATAGACTTGAGTTCTGCTCTGTCCCTTCTCTACTAGCGCGCTAGAGGGACTTTTAGGGTGAACAAGCTCACAATGTCATAGAATTGTAAAAGCATTTAAGAAAATTTGGCTAAAGAAACTAGCATTTCAAAGATAACACTGCCTTAATGTAAATTAAGGGGAATAAAATGACCTCTAGGCAAGGTTAACATTCAGGGTTGATGTGCAGCCCCTTTTTAAATCAAGATACGATTTTTTTTTTTAACATTCCTGATCTAAGTATTAGGGGCAGATTCATGAAAGTTGAGAGGGGATGAGTAGATCAAATCTCATTACATCAACGTTAACAGTACTTATTATCAGAGAAGGAGCTCTGGGGTAGGTGATGGGGTGCCCTCCTTCCCTGCCTTTCTACCTCCAAATCGGTAAAGGACTGAAATGACAGAAAGGAGTTTGTCTGGTCACAGAAGCCTAGACTGCAGCATTTAGATAAAAATATCAACGGCAAAATACTGCTAAATTAATCCACCTTCTTTTGATTATTGATGTCCTACTGTTTTGTGCCTGAAACAACACGCAAGATGCATCAGTCATTTATAAATTATTCATTCAGTTATTTTGGCTTTCAGTGCCTTTCCATTTATCAACTGATAAATGTACAGAAGATAAGAAGGGGAATTTTATAGTCCCTTGACATTTACCTTTGACATGATTTTCATATTTAATAAGGGGAAAACACCAATGAAATATGTTTGACAACACCAAAGGCATCACAGATTAACACCAGTGAAATGAGCCACGGGTATCTGATCTCCCGACTTTGGCCAGGAGCTCCTAGAAGCTCACCAGCTCTCTCCTGTCTCCTGCTTTAAGCTCTCAGCTATGTCTGCCCAACAGAAGTGGGCATAATTGGGGTTTTTGCTTTTGTTTTGTTTGTTGTTTATTTATTTGTTTGGTCTGAAAAGTTTTTCTATGTGGCCTAAACAGGGGGAGGCATTGTTTATATTTGGGGCTTTTAGCTGGGTGGTGGTCTAAATAGTTTTATTTTCTAAAATGTATCTGCCAGGCAAATTGAATGGGTCTATAGGGAAGGGATTTGCCTAGTGGTTTTGTTATTTATGCCAAAGCAGCTCCCTTGAGCATTCATGCCGATCTCTCCCCACGATCCTTGAACAAAGTTGCAGTGGATAATCCCTTGGCTACCTACCTTGCCATGATAACCAGATCTTATCTCTGCCTGCATCTCACTTACCTTCTTGCTTGCCTTTCCATTCGACTACCCTTCCCTGACTAAAATTCGTATGTGGGGTGATCTGCAGAGGAACAAGGTCACAGGTTATCAGATGACCCTCCAGGGACTGATCTGGGATCTGGGTTTGGGGCAGGAATTGTAGCCAAATGGAGTGTGTTGCAGAAGTTGAACTGCTGGCTCTGGCCAATCCGAGGTCAAAAGAGATAACAGTGGTAGTAGTTTCCTTCATGCTCACTAACTAACTGATTTATTTAAATGCTTCCCCTACATCCAAAAGCTTCATCCACATAATTTTGTAAAATATATAGACATGTTATGAGAATAACCTAAATGGATTCCAGAAATGAGGTCAGATAGATAGACAATTTTCATTTGTCTGGCCTCTGGAAGGAACTAGGGATATAAAAGTCATCTAATTTTAGAGTAACTGTGATACTGGACAAGAAACCAGGAATTCAGGAATAATACCTCATAGGTGAATTTATCAGGATCATTTAAGTAAAGTACATGATCATGTTTGTAATCAACAATGTTATACAACTATTCATTACTATTTCACTCAGAATTTTGTGATTTCCTTGAGAAAAGTAACCAAATTACACTCACATTAGTGTCCTCATAACTCAGCACAATGTCAGGCAATTAATAGGCATTCAATAAATATATGTTTTACCTATTCAGCATTTATTAAGGGCTTACCATCTGGCAGGTACTGTATTAAACACTTGGCATGAATTATTTTATTTCATCAGCCTCACAGTACTATCAAGATTAGTTCTCAATACTATAAATCACTTAGAGATTAGGGAAATAAGATTTAGGGAGGGTAATTTTCCTAGGGTCTCACAGGACTAAATGGCAGAGCTAGGGTAAAAACACAATCAGACGCCAAAGCCCACACACACCACCTTCTGGGCTAAACATATGACACTAGAAAAGTGTGAAAGGCAGGTGCTGGGTCAGAAAACCAGCACAAAGCTGGCTTGATGCTTTTACTAAGTCACTGGGCTAAAGCTTGTTAAGTTTCTTACGTATTATCATCCCAAGGGGCTAAAGCAGGAGCCTCTGGAGGTATATAGAAAATGAAATGCACAAGTCAATACTTGTACTTTTGTTTCTAACAGCCACTGTGGAGAACAGTATAGATGTTCCTTAAAAAACTAAAAATAAAACTACCACATGACCCAGCAGTCCCACCCCTGGGCATATACCCAGAGAAAACCATAATTCGAAAAGATACCTGCACCCCAATGTTCATTGCAGCACTATTTACAATAACCAGGACATGGGAGCAACCTAAATGTCCATCAGCAAAGGAATGGATAAAGATGTGGTATATATATGTAACAGAATATTACTCAGCCATAAAAAAGAATGAAATAATGCCATTTGCAGCAACATAGATGGACCTAGAGATTGCCATGCTGAGTGAAGTAAGTCAGACACAGAAAGACAAATATCATATGATATAGCTTATATGTGCAATCTAAAAAAGAAACAGAGTACAAATGAACTTACTTACAAAACAGAAGTAGAGTCATGGATGTAGAAAACAAACTTATGGTTACCAGGGGATAAGGAGGAGAAGGATAAATTGGGAGATTGGGACTGACATATACACACTACTATATATAAAATAGGTAACTAATAAGAACCTGCCAAATAGCACAGGGAACTCTACTCAGTACTCTGTAATGTCCTATATGGGAAAAGAATCTAAAAAAAAAAAAGAGTGGATCTATGTATATGTAAAACTGATTCACTTTGCTGTACACCTGAAACTAACACAACATTGTAACTCAACTCTACACCAGTTAAAATTTAAAACAACAACAACAACAAAAAACAAAAACCTTGTACTTTTGTTTTTATAATGGCAGGAGGAAAAAATCACCCAAAAACAATACATAGAAGAAAAAAAAAAAAAAACCAGAAAAGCAACTCTAAATTCTTTCTTTAATAAATCATTTAGAGTTGTAACACTACAACTCTAAATGATTTCTTTACAGAAATAACAAACACCAACTCCCAATGAATCAGGAAGAGATGCCAGATGCAAAGGTCAAGCTATTGAGAGAGAAGGCCCTTGGCTACAGATCTCAGCAAGGCCAACGGCACATTTCTTGAAGGCGAGTGGCCCTGCCTGAAAGGTAAAACCAACCACCATGTGTATTAGTTATCTATTGCTGTGTGACCTGTTACTTTATAACTTAGCGGCTTTAACCATCATCATTTGTTGTCTCACAGTTTCTGTAGGTCAGGAATCTGGGCATGGCTTAGCTGAGGCCTCTACTTCTGGATCTCTCCTGAGCTGCAGTCAAGGTGTTGGTATCCAATTTACGTTAAGACTTCTGCAGATTGGTCTTAGGATAAAGCTTATGTTCTCACTATGAAAAAACAATTTAAAGTAGCATTTTTTTTATGAAGGTATTTTAAACAAAGATGTAAGGTGACTTTTCCCCTCCTGCCTTTCTGTCTGTTTCATACTCCTGAGACAGTTCCTTAGTCCCCAAGCTTGGCATGTCCCTATCAGTCACATACCGGTGAGAGGCTGGATGAGGTCATGTCCAGTCATTAGTGCTGTCAAACTCAGGACTGAATAAACATAGATCAAATCTACCCCAAAATACATGGAAAAACAACAAGGTCACCATTCACGAAGCTAATTAGGTGGTATATTTTTGTCAGCCTATGCTTATAAAAAGAAAATGTAGTATTTTATGAAACCAAGACAGAAAGGAATTCATGCTGCTGTGGTTAAAATTTGTGGGTGAAGGGTTATCATTATAACTTTCCAGATGGAGGCAGGTTTTTGAACCTCCCTGAGCCTCAGTTTCTTAATCTGTAAAATGAGAATAACAATAAACGGAGTTTTACTGAAGATGAAAGAACTGAGCATATAAAGGACAGTTAA
Organism: Eubalaena glacialis; assembly: GCF_028564815.1. Taxonomy (NCBI): domain Eukaryota; kingdom Metazoa; phylum Chordata; class Mammalia; order Artiodactyla; family Balaenidae; genus Eubalaena; species Eubalaena glacialis. Next base: position 7,530,720 of record NC_083722.1, read on the forward strand.
TAAGTGAGTGCTTCCTCTGTCTTGGAATAAAGTTATCTTGTTGACCTCTAAGATGTCAAATGAGAAGGAAGGCATCCTAAGGTCTGTTTCTCTGTCTCTCCCTCCCCTCCCACCCCTTCCCTCTTTTCTGGTAGGTGAGTCCAAGCATCCAAGCATCTATGGTCATATGACAGCTACCTTAATTATAAATTTGGATTCATGGAATGGAAAAAAAAAAAAAGTCACGAAAAGTTGACTCTGTGAAGCAAAGCCTAAAAAATTACAGTGGGAACAAGAATTATTCTAGTGCTTCCTGGTGACTACATACCGTTTAGAAGGAGGATAATCCTGAAGGAATAACATGTGGATCAAATCTGAACTACACCAGGCGCTCAGCAGAGATGGGTATATCTTCTTTCCTGTTACATTTGCCCAGCCAAGTTCAAATGATGTAAAAACATACAACATAACTCTCCTCAAATAAGAAAAGCTTGTGTGTGTATATTTCATTTACATAGTCACTGAGTTTAAAAATTAAGACCTACACCTTACATTGTAAAGTTTCAGCCTTTAAAAATGACTTCTGCCTACCTGAATGAACTGTAATATATAATCAAATTTTTCAGGCCTGAAAGATATGGAAACAATCCAGCTTTTACCAACCCTAATTTAAGTTTCCTGTTCTTTTTCTTAAGTACAATGGCAGCCAAATGAAAGAAGAGAATCTCCCTCTACTTATTTAGCACCACCCAAATGGTCCTGAATTTGTGTCTCAAAGCTTCGGACTTTTCTTGACACATGATATTCATTGTATCAATACCACTGAATTAACTCTAAGTGCATCAAGAGATCTCCTTACTCTTCAAATAGGTTCATTTTCAGGGGCTTGTTTTTTGTCTCATCCACATTTATCAAATTCTCCCCAATATCCATACCTCCTCATAATGTCTCTATTCCTTTAAGGCCACCAGCCTTTCAGTTACTCAGGTAACTTCTTGCCTGGCTCCTTTTTGCTGTATTACGGGCACCGTAAGCTACCAAGTCCAACCGATTCTACCAGTGGAGAAGGTGTACATCCCACCGTACCTCTTCCTTCCCACCACCAAAGAACTACTTCAGACTTTCATCACCTTCTGGCTTGTACCAGTCTCAACAATTTTTTCACTAGGGATTCTGTTTCTTTTTCCATTTCTAATCCACTCCACTACCTCTAGATTACAATTCCTAAAAGCACAACCTTGAATAAATCACTCCTGGCACAGTCATTCACTCAAAACATTTTAATGACACCAATTTGGCCTCTTAAAACATTTTAATGGCGTCTAAGTAAGTACTGAAGGCCCATGGTTAGCCAATCTCATTTTACACTTCCAGACTTTTGTCCATACCACTGCCTTTTTCTCACACCAAAGTCCAACTAAACGATTCAGCGTGCAAAACTACACCGTGCTTCCCGTCCTCTGTGCTTTTCCTCCTTTGTTCTTCCTGCTGCTTCCATATATTCTTCCTTTCTTCTCTACCTCCCCTCACTACTTGAAATATTAGTCACTCTTTAAAATTTAACATAAATCCTGTGAAGGACTGCCTGGTCTCTGGAGTTAGGAATAACTTTGCCTTCCTCTGAGCTTCCATACCATGTTGGATTTGTCTTTCCAGACTCAACCATTCATTTGAGTTATTTATGTACACATCTATATTTTCCTCTTATACATAGATATGCTCCTCAGAGTCAAGATCTGCCCACTGGGAGATAATGCTCCGTGAATCTTATGCTTCTGCACATCTTCCACGCGGAGACTCTGGCTGCATTTGTTTCAGACGATCTTCGCAAAGATGATGGTTGCAGAGCAGTCTTGGAAGACAGAGGTCATATCTCCCTTCGGACCACAGTCGGGCGTGCTTACTTCCTCTAATAAAAGATTCGGGCTTCCAGAGCTCAGAGTTCCTCTCCTGTAACACATCCCACTGTAGGTATAGGTATCGTCTGGCCCTTTTTACGTTGTCCTTTGGGGACTGAGGCTCAGGGAACCAGCACAAATGCTCATACCGTGGCTACTCCTATTGCTGTGAAAAATCAAGTTTTTTGTCCCTGACCCAGGAGCCTCGTGCCTTCTGCAGCACCTGTGAAATTCAGGCAGACTCTGGGAGATAAACTCTACAGTAATCCCCATGGTCCCTATCTCTTCATATTAATGCCCTGTGCTGTGCTCTCCCCTTGAGCGTGGGTAAGATCTGTGAGTTGCTCCTAACCAATAGGATATAGGAAAGGTGACAGGATGTATGTGATTATATGTACATGATTATGTCACATATATTAGTAATATTTGTCCTACAATTCTGTCTTCCCTTGCTGGCCTTGAGGAAACAAATGGCCATTTTGGGAAGGACCACATAGCAAGGAACTGAAGGCAGCCTCCAGCTGAACCAGCAAGAACTGGGGCCCTCCATCCACAGCCTGAAAGAAACTGAATGTCGCCAACAACCACGTAAGCTTGGAAGCAGATCCTTTTCTAGTTGAGCTTCAGGTAAGAACCCAGTCCTGACAAATATCTTGATTTCAGCCTTGCAGAGGACCCAGCTAAGCCATGCCTAAACTTAAGACCCATAGAATCTGTGAACTAATAGATGTGTTGTTTTGAGCCACTAATTTTGTGGTTCTATTGTTACTGAGCAGTTGATAATGAATAACAAGCTTACTTGGTAGCTTGCAAGTAGGGTAAAATCTCAGACCCTTCACAGTTCTTGACTGTTTTGGCAACAAGGATTGGATGCTGACAGACATGCGGCTTTTTGGAAGAGGAAGTAGGAGGGCCTTGTGGGATAATCGATGGGAACTGAGGAAAGTCCATGGAAATAGGCAGTAAACATGTTGACCAAATTGTATGGTTAACCAGGCAATAAGTGATCCTCTACTTTATTACCTGTTACTGAAGAGAAATTGTCTGCAACCTCCAACCCAAAGGTTATAGGCTAACTCTCAAGAAGCAGATTCAAAAACAGCAAGCTGAACAGTGCCCAGGTTATTGCTAACTCTCCTCCCGCAAGGGAAACTTCCTCACCAGTCTGACAGTCAGCCTCACATCTGACCCACTGGAACAACTAATACTAAGGTTCATCCTGGTGGGGACCAAAGGTGCTGACTTCTATCAGACAGCAGTTACAGAGACACCCTCTTATACTGTGCATTAACGGAGGGAAATTTACAACTACTACGGACAGGAATCCATAGCATTATGGTCATACCCAAAAAATGGCATTTATCTCTTTGGGGGAAATTTTATTCCTCACTCCATTGCCAAAAGCAAAGCTGATGCTCAATGGAACCCTTGGGCACGGGCGTGGTTCACAGATAGATGAGCTACATTGAAGCCCAACTGTGTCCACGGAGCTGCTGCAGCTGCCCAGCTTCAATGTCATCTTTGAAAACAAAAAAATGCACATGCTTACTCTTATCTCCAGTCTATTCTCACAGCTCTAGCCACTATTCCCCTTGACGAACTATGTTATATTTTTACTGGCTCTTCGACTGGAGCCAATGGCCTAACTGTTTGGTCTGTGCGCTTGGAAAACTATAGACTGGCAAACTAAAGACACTCATATTTAGGGCCATGGAATGTGAAAATAAATCATGCTCCTAATGGAACCATCTGTGTCCCTCATGTAGGTGCCCATGTAAAGGCTTATTCTCTGATGAAACGAGTAGAATCAAACTGCTGATTGCATCCGTACCACCCAGATTGCCACCGTCGCTACCTGAAATCATCATCTTACTGGACATGGCAACACATCTACCATCTTACACTGGGCCAAAAATAAAGGATTTCATGTCCTTGGAGGCAGAGTTATCACTGCATGACAAGACTTCTGACTCTTTCCAAAAGTTGACCTGACTATCTTACAGTGAGGGAAGCAACATTGAACAGGGTGTGGCTTCCATCCATTCCTGGCAGGTCAACTTCATCAGACCTTTAACTCCCTCTCAGTATAGGTGGTACCTCAGTGCTGCTGACACTTTTTGGTTTATGGTGTTACTTTTCCAGTCTGATCACCAGAATCTAGCCACAGCGTTGTTGTCTTTATAACTAAATTGAGTCATGTGTTTAGTTCTCTGGATCACTTGCATTCTGACACTGCTGTGCCTTTATCACCAAAGCCACTCAATAATGGGCTAATAGGCAGGGTATACAGGGCATTGTTGAAAATAATAGTGCAATCAGCCAGCAAGTAGTGAAACTTAACAGCTGAGTGTGGTCAGGGGATGAGACCCTCAAAGAAAGCCCTGCCAAAACCACTGTCACTCACAGTGACTGTGAGTATACCCAAGGCTGTGCTCACTCAGGAACAATATCAGAGAAGTAACACTGCAGGCAGGGAGAAAGAGACTCCATGAAAACAATTCAGCCAATTGCTAAAAATTAACAAGTAAATAAAAATAACGAGCCCCAAGGTGGGGAGGGAGCCACCAGCACTCAGAGCTGCTTTAATGTGTTATATAAAATTCAGTTTCCAGCAAAAAGTTATAAGACATGCAAAGAAACAGTAAAGTATGACCCAAACACCAGGGAAAAGGCAGTTAACACAAACTGCCTGCGAGTGTAACCAGATATAAGATTTAACAGAAAAAGTCTTCAATGTTGTCATTACAAATATGTTCAACTGTCTAAAAGAAAATAATATGAAAGAAATAAAGGTAAGTATGATGACAACAGACGTTACATCAAATAGAGACTATCAATAAAGAGATAGAAGCTATAAAAAATAATCAAATGGAAACTCTGGAGTTGAAAAGTACAATAACATAAATTAAAAATTCACTAGAGAGACTCAGGAGAATATTTGAATGGTAAAAGAAAGATTTAGCAAACCTGAAGATAGATCAATCGAAAAACAAAAATAAAGAAAATGGAAGAGAGAAACGTTAGACATTATAAAGTGCACCTACATATGCACAAATGAGAGTACTAGAAGGAGAGGAGAAAGAGGAAGTAACAGAAAACATATTTGAAGAAATAATGGCTGAAAACTTCTTAAATGTATGGAAAAATAATAATCTATACATCCAGGAAGCAAAACAAACTCCAAATAGGATAAACACAAAGAGATCCACAAACAGACTCATCAGAGTAAAAATACTGAAAGTCAAAGACAAGCAGACGCTCTTGAAAGCAGTAAGAGGAAAACAACTCATCACTTAAAAGGAACCCCAATAAGATTAACAATGGACTCATGAGCAAAAACAATGGAGACCAGAAAGCAGAAGGATAATATATTCAATGTTCAAAAAATAAAAACCTGTCAACCAAGAATCCTAAACAGAAATCTATCTTTCAAAAATGAAAGCAGGGGCTTCCCCGGTGGCGCAGTGGTTGAGAATCCGCCTGCCAATGCAGGGGACATGGGTTCGATCCCTGGTCCTAGAAGATCCCACATGCCGCGGAGCAACTAAGCTCGTGTGCCACAACTACTGAGCCTGTGCTCTAGAGCCCGTGAGCCACAACTACTGAGCCCGCGTGCCACAACTACTGAAGCCCACGCACCTAGAGTCCGTGCTCCATAATGAGAGAAGCCACTGCAATGAGAAGCCTGCGCACCGCAACGAAGAGTAGCCCCCGCTCGCCGCAACTAGAGAAAGCCTGCGCACAGCAACGAAGACCCAACACAGCCAAAAATAAAAAAATAAATAAAATAAATTTTTTTAAAAATGAAAGCAAAATAAAGACAGTCTCAGATAAACAAAAACTGAGAGAATTTGTTACTAGCAGATCTACCTTATAAGAAACATTAAAGGAAGTTCTTCAGGCTGATGTGACCACAGACAGTAATTAGAATTCATATTAAAAAACAATGAGCATTGGTAAAGGTAATTAGGTAATTATAAAGGACCATATATAACTGTTTTTTGTTGGGTTTTTAAATTTTATTTATTTAATTTATTTATTTTTGGCTGCGTTGGGTCTTCATTGCTGTGTGCAGGCTTTCTCTACTTGCAGTGAGTGGAGGTTACTCTTTGTTGCGGTGTGCAGGCTTCTCATTGCGGTGGCTTGTCTTGTTGCGGAGCATGGGCTCTAGGTGCACGGGCTTCACTAGTTGTGGCACGTGGGCTCAGTAGTTGTGGCTCGTGGGCTCCAGAGCGCAGGCTCAGCAGTGGTGGCACACGGGTCCAGTTGCTCCACGACATGTGGGATCTTCCTGGACCAGGGCTTGAACCCATGTCCCCTGCATTGGCAGGTGGATTCCTAACCACTGCGCCACCAGGGAAGCCCCCTAAATAACTGTTTGTTCTCCTTTCTTAACTTATTTAAAAAGCAGTTGTATAAAGCAATATGTATGTAATATATTGTTGAGCCTATAACATATGGACACATAACATATTTGCCAATAACAGTGCAAAGGAGGTGGATAGGAGCAAAGCTGTATTAGGCTAAGGAAACGTCTCCAGATGGTAACTCAAATTCAGAAGAACGAATGAAAAGAACCAGAAATGATAAATACAAAGGTTAATGTAATGAAAACTATATTTTGAGGTGATAAAAATGTTCTAAAATTGACTGTGGTGGTTGTTACATGCATCTGTGAATACACTAAAACCATTGAATTGTACATCTTAAATGAGTGAATTGTATGGTATGTGAATTACATCACAATAAAACTGTTTTTATAAATTTACAAGTAAATAATATATCTGACTCAACTTTCACACGACTTAATGAGGCAGTTTGGTCACTGAATGTGGCCGGATCCGGAAAATGATCACCTCTTCTCAGATGCTTCCTGGGCGATGATCAGAACAAAAGGTATAGAATCTTATATAGATCTATTTTGGGTTTTTTTGTCTTTTTGAGTTTTATTTATTTTTTTATACAGCAGGTTCTTATTCGTTATCTATTTTATACATGTTAGTGTAGATATGTCGATCCCAATCTCCCAGTTCATCCCATCACATAGATCTGTTTGGAAAATTCAGGATTTTACCCCAACAATTCCTGGATGTGATACTTCTTTTTCTCTCCCTTAATGGTGACCTCAGGCTGGCCTGTTTGTGTCACCCTCTAAGTAGCAGCCCAGCCAAAATGGGGAAGAAGGGGTTCAAACTTAATTCTGGCCCAGCCACCTGGATCCTCTTATCATATTGACATAGTTTTACAATAAAAGGATAATGACCACTTGCTTGCTGAGTCCCTCTAAAGTGGTCCACATGGGTCACAAACGGTCCCTAATAGGTCTCTGTAAGTTTTATAAAAACGTCCTTGCTTGTTTTATACCTGACCTTTCCAGGCAAAATGTATGGGTTGGGTAGAGGATGAATAAAATAAAGGCGAAGTTATATCTCCCGGAATAGGACACATCAGTTTCGTGGAGGTGTTAAGTTGATCAACAACCCCAACACCTGGAGAGGGAAAAACTTAGACTTGGGAGGTATTAGGGAGGGAGGAATATTAGTGATCTTTGTTTTTCAGGACTGCCCTGAAGCCTTCTTTGCTGAGAAAGACCACCCTGTGTAGGTCTCCCAAAATGCTGTAAGCTCCAAAACTTTAAGTGACTGCTGGGTCTGGCATCATCCATCTCCACAATTTGGTTACCATTTCTCTTGGCTTTACCAAGAGTTCCATCAGAAACAGCAAGGCATGGCTATAGCTTCCTGCACCTCCCAAACAAAATACCTGTCACCCCCTCCAGATGGCTTTCCAACCCCCATTCCAGTAGCCATTGATCGATCAATCATTCCAAGACACAGACAAATGACACGTGGCTGGTGGCATGGACAAACAGGACAGGTGGACTCATTGCCCTTAGGCAGTCCCTGCAAAAACAATACTGTGCTCTAGTATTTGAACCACACTAGGAACCTAAGGTCAACCAGTTGGCTAGAAGACCACATTGGAGGCGCTGTCCACCTGTGCCTCCAAATTGATAGAAATCCAACTTGGGAGTCCCCCAAATTGTAAACAACAATTTATTTCCATGAATACCATATGTGGAAGCCAGTATTATCTTGCCTTCCTCCTGAAAACATGGTGACTTACACCATAACTGGAGGGGTTGGTGGGTGGGTGTCATACGAAACCTTGAAGTGTTTAAAGAAACTCCACCAGTAGATCATGTAGCTCTCAGGTGACTGTGGAGATCTATCCTAATGAGCCTACCAGGGACTTACTCAGGGGAGCATGCCAGAAGGGAAACTGACCTGTTATTTATGCTCACTCTACAAGAAGTTATCCCTACGATAGGAGTATTCCAATTAGAAAAGGTGATACAAATTTTGACCCTGATTTTAGTAGAAGTGTTCACCACTACCATTCAGGTCAGTATAGCTCACTGGCCAGTGTTGTTATGAATGCTAGAATTGCCATAGGCTTCCTCTTTTCAGACTAAGGTAAAGTCTGTGCAATCACTAATACATCCTACTGTACCTGGATTAACACCTTGGGCAGAGGAGAAAAGCCAATACGGAAAACTAAAGGAGAAAGCTACCTGGTTTTCTAAGGTAGATAGATCTTGATAAGTCATCAAAGGATTCAGTCAGCTAATTGAGTCTGGGACCCTTGAGGTCATGGTGGGTCAATACTGCAGGTTGGACTCATCCTGCAGCCAGGATGTCGTCTTAACAGAATGGAGCCCTATTGATAATAGTTTTGAGTAAATGCTGCATGAGATAAATTGAATCGATCTGGTCCCAGCCTTGGTTGGTCAGTTTAATCAGAGTGGCAGTTGGAGTGACATATGCATGAGTAAATTGACCAGAATCCAGGATGCTGTAGAAACAAGCAGTAGATACTGTGAGAAAACAATTTTCTATGGATCTCTCTTGTTTCTGCACTTGACTATTTTTGTTCCAAGATGTTTGTATAGTGAACAGCTTTGGAAGATAGGGATGCAGCCTCCCTTTGGAGCAAGGGGTAGGTAGGCTTACAGTCCAGTATAATAAGGATAATGTCTCCTTCCTAGACAAAGAGCAGGCATGCTTATTGCTTATTCCAAAAGATTCATTCCCTAGGTTCAGGATTCTTCTTCTATAATTCAACCTACTACATGTGCAGGTGTCACCTGGCCCTCTTTATGCTGCTCTGTGACAACTGGGATTCTGGGAACAAGAGCAAATTCTGGCTACTGCTATTGCTGTGACTAATAAAATCTTTTGTTTCTGACCTGAGAGTCTCATGTCTTCTGCCAACTTCTGTGAAACTGTGGCAGCTAAACTTGTTCATGGTTTGTTTACAGTTCTGGACTATGCCTGTGGCCCACTCATCTTTGCACACTCCATGTCTTCTTACTAAATGAATAAATAAAGGAATCTGTATTTGAATCACGTACAGACACCCAAAAATATAGATGCGGTCCGCTGGTCAAATTCATGCCTCTTATGAGATATATACTCTAAGCACAACATATATGATTGAGTATGGTCCATGGAAGAATGAAATATCACTTCCAAAATATATTTGCCCAAACAAAATTTTCAACATAGCATGTCTATTCATTTCAGCTATCATGAAAGTTTTCCTAATCCCCACAGCCAAATGGGCTGTGACTTGGTCTTTAGGAGTCTCTATCATGGCTAAAATTAATGCATCAATGTCCAGTACAGTTCATCTCATGCACATCAAAAATTCTCATTCTCATTCTCCCCCTCCTCTTCTTTTTTTCTCCCCTACTGTCTTTGCATTCTTAAGATTCTCTGCATACTAAAAAAGAATAATAATGATGACGTTTGAATCCTGAGTTAAAGGCTTATCAGAGTAGCTCCAATAATAACTTCATTGAACATATACATAAACCAAATCACATTAAGAGTAAAAACAGGGACTTCCCTGGTGGCTCAGTGGTTAAGAATCCGTCTGCCAGTGCAGGGGACACAGGTCCGAGCCCTGGTCCGGGAAGTTCCCACATGCCACGGAGCAACTAAGCCCGTGTGCTACAACTACTGAGCCTGCGCTCTAGAGCCCGCGAGCCACAACTACTGAGCCCAAATGGCACAACTACTGAAGCCCACGCGCCTAGAGCCCGTGCTCCACCACAAGAGAAGCCACCGCAATGAGAAGCCCACGCACCGCAACGAAGAGTAGCCCCCGCTCGCCGCAACTAGAGAAAGCCAGAAAGCCCACGGGCAGCAACAAAGACCCAACGCAACCAAAAAATAAATAATTTTTTTAAAAAAGAGTAAAAACAGCTTTCTTTACCCCATATAAATATTTGCCTCCTCAGATAAAATGCTTGCTAACTTCCAAACCTTGTAGAAGAATTAGAAAGGCAATATGTTGTCTACCTTTAAGTAGGTTTTTTTTTTAAGCTTTCATTTAAAGATAATTATCAGTGAACCAAAATAGATTGAGAAAGATGATTCACCTCAGTTCAGCATCAATCAGATGAGCCTCCTCCAGCCACAGTCCTAGAAGCTATGATCCAGTGTGAAATGGTTTGAGACAGTTAGAGGTAGGCTGGGGCCACAGTCAATTGGCAGATGTCTGGTGGAGGGTGTGCATAGCAGGAAGCCATCCAGTGTGGGTAATGCAGCAGTGGGTTCCTTCCTGCCGCCTTACTTCTATACTGAAGGTCAGCTTCGTTCCGGGGATTGCGCTATTCGCGGCTGCTAGATTCCATCTGTTCAGAACAGCATTGCTCATTGCTGACCTCCCTGGGCTTTGGGGTGAGAGGAGCGATGCCCATGGTCACATCACACCACTCCCAAGGAACCAGTCCACATTCCTTTGGAGATTCATGAGAGGTGGCCTTTCCTGTTGTCCCCTGAGTTTCTGTGTCAAGCACCTGAGCGCTGTTCAGAAGAGAGGAGAGGAGAGTGAGAAGCTCTTGCATTCCATGCAGAAGCGCTGAAATTACCCCTTTATCCATCCCACTGGGGCATCGTGAGGCTTCCTTAATTAAGGTTTGTCACTCTTTGAAACCTTCAAATGCAAGTTGCTGAAGAAGTGCCAGGTAGTGATTACTGGCGCTTATCTCTCTCTCTTTGGTTTGTAAATCAGCTAAGAATTTTCACAGGGTCAAAGTTTCTCATGAAACTTGGGGTACCAAGTCACTCTCCTTAAAAATATATAGTCCCCTGTCCATTGATTTCCAATTCTGGGGTCTCCTGGAAGCACACGCAACAAAAAAATCGAAGGTGAAAGTGTGTTCAGGAGTCAGACCTTATAATAGTGACACCATCTGCATCCATCAAAATCACACTCCCAGACTAGGCCCTGCAAATCCTTCCCACCTTCTCACTGTTACTTTGTTTCTACTTGGACTATTTCCGTTTCCATGAGCAATAATGGGTCAGAAATAAAACTGTACGCTGTGATTCCACTTTTCAGTTACACCTCTAGGACAGGTGTGTGTTCACCTTGCCAGTGAGGGTACTTTTCTTGCACTTGTTGATTTTACTGATGTGTGTTAGAGCACCTGTGAAATCATCATTTTTGGAAACAACTGTTTGCTGCCAGAAAACTAATCATCAAATTAATAGGCCCCAGAATCACAGAGCCCAGAGCCTGCCTCATTCTGTTGCAATAAGGATCAAGTCTCACTTCCTTTTGAAACTCGATTATAACAAACAAGGATTCAAAAAGCTTAAAGGTCACCCTAAATGGCTCTGAAAGCCAAGTATGCCTGCCAGATATTGCTGGTACCGTAGAGCATGGAAGGAGGGATGGAAGCTGGGGTTCTCCAGACTTGCCTGAGTCTGCAAACCAGGCTAAAAGAGGGAGAAAAGAAAAAGGTTTTTGAGTCCTCTGCCCCCTGCTTGGAAGTTTTCAGACGCCGTAGTTTAGACCAGAGAACAGTCTTGGGCCCATCCAACCCTGACCAAAATTGATTTTCCATCCAGCAGCTGCTCAAGCCCTGAGTTAGCTCATGCCCTGTCTCACAAAGCGCCTTTGCTAAATATGGTACCATAACCCATAAGGGACCTTTTTTAAAGTTTCCCCGAGTGACGGTATTCTCTTCCTATCTACCCCAGAGTTTTCTTTTGTCTGAAACTGCAACCTCATTTTTTGTAATCTCATGAATGAAAAACTATGAATATTTACTTTAGAAAGAATTTATGTTATGTGGCCACATTTGTTGATTTCTTAAATAAAGCTAAAGTTCTCTCTAAAGTATGGTAAACCCTAGGGCTCAGTTCAGATAAGTGTGCTGTGTTTCACTGCCAAAAAACACATCCGTTTTTTTCTACAGTCACCATAAACCAACCACCCTAGAAAAACCTGCTTCGTTGTCCTCAAGGCGCTATTATTGTCCAGAATATTTTGCATGTAGGTGAACCCTGAGAGTTGTTCTTCCTTTCTTTTATAATTTGTCACAGGGAACTTCCATTTTTATTTATTCTTCCACTTTTAGCACCTGAGTACTTATGGGATCTGCAAAAGTACATATTGAAATATGCAAATAGTATATAGCATGTGAATGTCAGATGCATGGAAATTAAATCAAATACGGGAGGGAAAAGGAAGCAGAGTGCATTAAAGCTAACTTTATGGCCCCAAGCTGTAGATAAATTGTGGTCTGTGGTAGTTAAACAACAGCTGTTCGGATTTAAAATAAAATTATGATAAGGATCCCCAGAAGATAACACTTCTTGAGGTAACAGCATTTACCTAAATGCATCTGTTAGCAACCAGCACTGACAAGAGTGTTTATGTGAAAGTTTATTCCCATGTGTTTGCCTACGTTCTATCATTCCCATTTCCAGTGGATAGCAGTTCTCATGGAGTGAAATTTATGTTTAGGTTCTAGTACAGCCTTTCCTTCCATGTCTAGGCAGGTAGATTTCTGCTTCTAGCTGGCTGTGGTCCACAATGGCAAGAGAATGTCATCAAGAAAGACAACACAGTGCTGTACTGCTGGGGAGAGAACAGCGGGGCTCACACTCTTGTACCAGGGGTCCATCCAATCAAACCCAGTCAGTTTTTTTTTTTTTTAAGTGGTTCTTGTTTACATGTTTAATCTTAATAAACAGACCAACTCGGCACACTAATCTTCAGGACACGAACAAGGAGCGGGCAGCTGGGCGACACAGCGGAAGTCCGCCAGTCAGTCTTATACTCTTGGTGAGCAGCCTTTCTTTAAGAGCTTTACACCCAATAAAATTTCAACTTTTATATATTTTTCTTCATTTATTGTGCAAGAGTTTTATTGCAGACACATAGGAAACCACCCAGATGGAACTGCTAAGAGTGGAAACTGCCATTTCCCTGGACACCTCAAACCTATGTTCATCTTCAGACCCAGCTGATTATTTTCTCTCTCTCTCTCCTCACTGGTTCCATCTTTTGTCCCCTCAAGATCTTGAATTCTGTCCCCTCTCACCATGTTCACCACCATCATATCCACCAAAGTGCATGTCCCATAGCAGAGAGGCTATATACCTAAAAATACATCTCTCCTCCTATATGTTCTTCAGTAAATAAAATATTTGCCCAAGCCAAAAGAATGCAGAAATTCTTTAAACAACCTGTACTTTATTTGAAATATGATATTCATTTATATACTTTAAGGATATTCAAGAAATCAATTTTGAACTGAAAGCGTTCCCACAAATCTTCAAGTCTATAGAGAGAGAACATCTGCATGTAGAAGCAGCCTCTTTGCCTGCCTGGAGCCAAGAAAAATCCTAATGGAGGATTTTCAAATACAAATGGATTTTGAAACACTTTGCTTTTTTCAAATGAACTTTTTAAAAATGGGTTGGTACGGAAAGGTTATTATCAAAACAGTAGCAAACTTTTAGAAATATAATTAACTTTGTAAAATCTGTCAGTGAATTGAAATATTACAATTTGGGTTGTTTTATGATTTTCACTTTTTTGATAATAAAAAATTTGTTTGTTGACAATTGTATTGTTTGCTCTTTATAATATGAATAAACTTTTTTCTGAGCCAGGGCAAAGTCCATCTGACAATCACAGATTGGGTAATTTAATTGAAAATGTATTCTGCAAGGAGGCTTAATAATAGAAAGATACTCATCCGTTTATATTTAGCCGAATGGCTGAAGAAAAAAGTAGACTAAATATGCAACTGGATTGAATGTAAAGTAAATAGGAAATGCTATTGATTCACCTATATTCATTAATTAATTATGAATCGGTTTAAAATACCATGAAGTGTAATATGTTTGAGAGCCTAATGAATCCTCAGTATTACTCACATATAAGCTAAACAAATGAATAAATAATTATTGACATCGTGTAGAAAAATCAAGTGAACCAGATCACTGCTAGAAAACATAAAGCATTTACTTCACAAAAAAATTGCAATTGTCCTTTAAGATAATAAGACAATTAATAAAAATTATTGATTTATATTAAACATATAAATGTAATCCTTACAAGTAATTTTCTTATAGATAAATTATGCTTTCCACAGTTGTTAGCCAGAGTTTACAATAATCTAAATATTAAGAAAACCAAGACAAAAAATAGTCAGCTTTAAAGGCACCTGCCAATTTGTATGTTAGAAAATAAAAGCTGTCCGAGTGAAGGAAATGGCTTTGATCAGAGTTTAAAGCACCCTACTGGATAGCCTGCTTTAATAGCATTAGGAAAACAAAAGTTCTCTGCATCAAAGACAAGCAAAACGGGAAACCACAAACCAGGATGAAACTCCATATAACCTAATGGCTTCATATCTAGACTATATAAAGAACCTCTCCGCTACAGACTGAATGTTTGTGTCCTCCCAAAATTCATGTGTTAAAATCCTAATCCCCAATGCAATGGTATTAGGAGATGGGGACTTTGGGAGGTAATTAGGTCATGAGGATGGAGCCTTCATGAATGGGATTAGTACTCTTATAAAAAGAGACCCCAGAGAGCTCCCTTGGTCCTTCTGCCACGTGAGGATACAGTAAGAAGATGGCTTTCCATGACCAGTAAGTAGACTCTCACCAGACACCAAATGTGCCACCACCTTGATTGTAGACTTCCCAGCCTCCAGAACTATGAGAAATAAATTCTGTTGTTTATAAGCCACTTAGACTATTGTATTCTGTTACTGCTGCCTGAAAGGACTAAGACACTCCACAAGTCTATTTTATGTTTTATTTTTTTAATTTAACTACAGTTGATTTACAATATTGTGTTAGTTTCAGGTGTACAGCTTCAAATTCTTTTCCATTGTAGGTTATTACAAGATATTGAATACACTTCCCTCTGTTATACAGTAAATCCTTGTTGTTTATCTATTTTATATATAGTGATATATACCTGTTAATCCCATGCTCCTAATTTATCCCTCCCCTCTGTTTTCCCCTTTGGTAGTAACCATAAGTTTGTTTTCTATGTCTGTGAGTCTTTCTATTTTGTAAATAAGTTGATTTGTATTCTTTGTTTAGATTCCACATATAAGCGATATCATATGATATTTGTCTTTCTCTGTCTAGTTTACTTCACTTAGTATGATAATCCCTAGGTCCATCCATGTTGCTGAGAATGGCAATATTTCATTCTTTTTTATGGCTGAGTAATATTTCATAGTATATGTGTACCACATCTTCTTTATCCATCTGTTGATGGACACTTAGGTTGCTTCCATATCTCAGCTATTGTAAATAGTGCAGCTATGAACGTTGGTGTGAACATCTTTTTGAATAAGAGTTTTTGTCTTTTCTGGTTATATGGCCAGGAATGGGATTGCTGCATCATATGGTAATTCTATTTCTAGTTTTTTAAGGAACCTCCATACTATTTTCCATAGTGGCTGCACCAATTGACATTTCCACCAGCAGCGTAGGAGGATTCTCTTTTCTCCACACCCTCTCCAGCATTTATTATTTATAGACTTTTTGATGATGACCATTCTAACCGGTGTGAGGTGATACTTCATTGTAGTTTTGATTTGCATTTCTCTAACAATTAGCAATGTAGAGCATCTTTTCATATGTCTGTTGGCCATCTGTATGTCTTCTTTGGAGAAATGTCTATTTAGGTCTGCCAATTTTTGATTGGTTTTTTTGGTTGGTTTTTTTTTTTGATATTGAGTTGTATATTTTGGAAATTAAGCCCTTGACAGGTTGCATTATTTGCAAATATTTTCTCCCAGTCTTTTTTTTTTTTTGTTACAAATCAATTTTAAAAAGACAAACAACCCAATAGAAAAGTGGACAAAATATGTAAACAGAGAATTTATGGAAGAGAACATTCAAATAGTCAAAAATATGAAAAAAATCTTCAATCATAAAAAGAATTACAGATATGAAAATTAAAACCATGAGATTTCATACCCATCAGATTGATGAAATTTTTCCAATTCTAACAACACATTGTATTAGCAAATACATGAAATGACAGGAGCTCTTATGTACAAGTGATGGGAGTATAAACTGTTACATGCAATTTGGAGAAAGTTTGGCGTTATAGGTAGCAAATTTGAAACTACTCACAACCTATGACTCAGAAATTCCAAAGCTGGAGAAACTCTTGTACATGTGCCCAAGAAGATATCCTCAAGAATTTTCATAGCAGCATTGCTAATTAATGAAAAACTTAAAAAAAAACCCAAAGCTCCATCAAGGATGTAATGTATAAAAAACTGTGATATATTCATGAAAAATTAAAAATAGCTATAAAACATTATATATATGTGTGTGTGTGTGTGTATATATATATATATATATATCAGCATGAATAAATTCCCAGAGCATAAAGTTGAGAGGAAAAAGCAAGTTGGAAGGACAAGTACAGTTCAATAATATTTATAAAAAGTTTTAAAATACATGCAAAAAAGCACTATGAATTACTTATTAATACTAACATATATTATAAAAATATAACAATATGTATGGAGATGGTAGACACCAACTTCAGGAGACTAATGATCTCAGTTGAGGGGAGAGAAGAGGGCAAAAGGGTAGCGGCCTTAATTGGACTTGTAATGGTTTCTTTTTTAAGCTGAATGATGAGTACCTTGCTGTTCATCAGACTATTCATTATGATTTTTGTTTACTGAAAACACTTCATAATTGAAAAACAAAAATGCCATCTATCAGCCCCAGCACAGCCTTTCTAGCTTCCCACTAAAATACATAAATGAAGGTAAATAAAAAGACAATGTTCAAAATAATGTTTGTATTAGTTTGTTCGGGCTGCCATAAAAAAATAAAATACACAGACTGGGTCTCTTAAACAACACCAATATATTTTCTCACAATTCTGGAGACTGGAAGTCCAAGATCAAAGTGTTGGCAGGGTTGATTAATTCTGAGGCCTCTTTCCTTGGCTTACATACGGCTGCTGTGTCCTCACATGGTCTTCCCTCTGTGTGTACATCCTTGGTGTCTCTTTGTGTGTCCAAGTTTCTTCTTCTTATAAGGACACTAGTCATATTGCATTACGGTCCACCCATATAACCTCATTTAACCTAAATTACTTCTTTAAAGACCCTATGTCCAAATACAGTCACGTTCTGAGCTACTGGGGGTTAGAACTTCATCATATGGATTTTGGGGAGTACAATTTAGTCTACAACAATGTTGAAATCTAAGACCAATAGACAATTGATTCCTAGAATGTGGAAGGAAGTAACACTTATTACGAGGACGATGGAGCAGTTTGAAAATAAACGGTCGGTTACCCACGTTCTAGCTTAGGAACCCGAGCAGTCCTTCTCCACCCCTACCTCCCATTACGTATTCTCACCTGAAAAGCAAGGTCTAGCCACAGTGTCTGTATCCATGGAGAATGCCAAGCCATTTTATAAAAAAAAAATTTTGTTTTTACCTGAAATAAGTAATACTTTCTATTTCTCTGAGACTTCAAGGTGATTTTTCCCCTAATTCTGCAATATTTTTTTGTAAGCCTCCTGTTGGTGTGTTTCTTTTTTCTCATTTTCATAAAAAGATAAATTTTGTCAGCTAGAGATAGGATCTTATTCTACCCCCACTCCCTCACTTCCCCCAGAGTTTATCCTGAGCCAATGAAGTACATGGAAAACTCCATTTCCCAGAATGCCCCGTACCTGATAAGGACCACATCTCCCAGTATGCAGTGTACCTCCCGAAGTCTTCCCAACTGCCTGCACCATTTTCAGTTGTTTTGTTTTTTAGGTAAATTCTCTAAATGGATATACAAAGTATAAAGGCAGAAATATCATCTGAGGTGGAATAAAAATCAAGCTGTCTTCAGGTTTTTTCCCTTCAGCCCTAAATGCCAGAATACAGTGCAACACTGTTTACAGAATTTCGAGAGAGAGAAAGAGAGGAAAAAACAACAACAAAAAACCCTATGATCCTCGAATTTATACCCTGTCAAGTTTTATTTGATGGCAGAAGGCAACAGAAAGAACCTCCGTCGTGGGGCAGTTTATCGGTCTTTACTAATTAAACAAAACCATAACTTTGCTTTTTCAATATACATTTTAAAGATACAGGAAAAATCATTACCCAAGAATGTTTTTTTCAAATTGATTCTGCAGCCAACGAACAGAGCTTTTCTCTGCAGTGCTTCACCCAACTGTTCCTTTGCTGCTTCTGAAGCTGTTAATTTCCCAACATCAGAAACGCTTTTTAAGCCACATGTTCTAGATTGACTTCTTTGACAATCACTTAAAACAAGAAATAATGCTGTTCTGTGCCAGCGTTTACTAACAGTGACCAAACTTTTCACACGCCTGATACAAAAAGAGCTCTTTTCAAAAAAAAAAAGCTCTTTTCGCCCTGCACAAAAGCAGAACCACAAGCACCAGCATGAAGGCCATTTTCATTGCCAAGTTTCTTGGATATTAATTTTTTTCTGCATCAGGAAGGGGAGGGTGGGACGAACTGGGAAATTAGGATTGACATATATACACTACCATGTGTACAATAGAGAGCTAGTGGGAACCTGCTATAAAGCACAGGAAGCTCGGCTCGGTGCTCTGTGATGACCTAGATGGGGGGGATGGCAGGTGGGGTGGTGGGAGGGAGGTCCAAGAGGGAGAGGATATAGGTATACATACAGCTGACTCACTTCATTGTACAGCAGAAGCTAACACAACATTGTAAAGCATTTATACTCCAATAAAAAAAAAAGATGTATATTGAGACACCTAAGTATGGTTTTACATATACTTAGTCAAGACCAGTAAACTGGCCTATTTCATATTTTATCTGACACAAATCCCCCTCTATTACCATCTTCCTTCTAAGACTTGAGACTATGTCTACTTAATTATGATTTTGAAGCAGTCTATTCAATGGTACTGTCAGGTTTCCTTTGCAAAGAACAAAATCCACCCTAGCTGGTTTAGCCAGAGTAGGTTTATTACAAGTTTTAAATGGGTTCCTGCATTGTTGGGAAGCCTGAGGAAACAGCCTCTGGGTTAGGTTTCAGGAATGGCTCCCAAAGTCGCAAATCTCAGCCACCAAAGGAGCCTCTTCGGTGATGAGGAAAGCTCGCTCGTCGCAGAGGGGTAAGGAACCACCTCCTGAACTTCACCACCACCATCCCACCCAAGAAGCTTGCTATGATCTCCACCAGCCAATGGGCCTCCTCTCCACCCACCACCCACCCCCAGCTCGGTGTTTCAACAGCTACTGAGACTCCTGCTGTAGCAGAAAAACCAATTTCCCACCCACTTGTGATTGCTAGGAAAATTAAGCCACAGAAGTACAGAGTCTACCGCCCTTCCACCTGCCATATCTTAGCTGAGTGCATCTAATTCATATACTTTCTGGAACCTAAATTACATTCAGAACCTTAGATACAAGGGATTCAGAGAAATGTACAAGAATACACACTAGAAAATGTTTGGAAAGGATATTGAGTGCTAATCTGTTATATCCACAATTATACAATCCTAATTGTATTCTTAAATAGATGATAAAAAAAGACCAAGGACACATCATGATTCTAATGGTCCATTCGAGCTGCTTGTAACTGAGCATAAGGTTTACAATAGTAATAATTTTAATAATAATATCATTAATTGCTAACATTTGATTTCATGCTCTGTGCCAGCCAATATTCTATGTGCTTTATGGGCATTATGCCATTTAATCCTTATAACAGCCTTAAAGTATGAACTCTTTTTAGCCTTAATTTATAAATGAGAGAACTGCAGCTTCAAGAGGTGAAATAATATGCTCAAGGCGACATACTGCTAAGTGATGAAACCAAAAGAGTCTAACCTGGACGGTTCTACCCCCGAGACTGCCTCTCCGCTGGATATTTTATTCAGTAGTTCTGAGGGGGGGTCCAGGAGACTATGCTTTTAATAAGCTCTCCAGGGTGATTCTCATGGACGAACGTTTTATTACCGTCCAATATCTTCCCATTTCAGATAATCCTGTGTTAGTTTTATAACCAGAAAAATGCTCTAAAAATTACAACATATGTAACTCTGCATATGCCATATGATCATTGCTGTGTAAATAATCTACACACTGCAAAAAGACTGAAAGTGTTACCAGGGGTGATCTTTGTAGTATAGTGAAACAAGTGAATGATGCTTTGCTATCTACCTTTTGCATTTTCCAGGAGCTCAACTATAACATTACTTTTATTTCACATCTACACTGGTCAAGTTCCATCTCTCATTTCAGAGACCATTCACATTGGCATCCAAGTGTTAAAGACGTAGTCTCTTTTTGCTTGTTTTTTACTTCTTTTCTCTTTCCCTTCCCAAAGCAATTTTAAGTTTAAAATCCAGAACTGAAATGCTAACTTAAAATTTCCTAGTTTTTTACTCAGACTAAGACAAGAAAAACAAAATATTGACCACATGAACTCAAGTATTTTATTTCTATTTAATACATTAGACACTGTTAAAAAATTATTTGAGAAGCCAATTCTGAACATGTATAGCAAGACCTGTTGATCACACTATCTATGTTTCCTCTTTTTCCTGAGCACCTCCATCCCTTCTTGTCTGTAAGTCTAAAGGAAACCTGGCCGTGCTGTGAGTGTGGTGACCTCGGGAACGACAGCCAGTGCCGTGCACTGGGCCGGTCCAGCCACTGCACAGGTTCACGGCATACTTGGCATCCGTGGCTTCAGCTAGCCTAGCTCAGCAACCCTAATACATCATCCAAGCAAACATTAATATTTTACCTCAGTTATCAAGGTGCCCATTCAAACTTTTATCTAAAACATTCTTTATCATCTTTTCATTAAGTTCTCAAGAGCTAATGGTTTCTGAGTTCCCCGGGTAAGGCTGATGCTCTGAATAATGAAAGCTCATTATTTCTCCACAGAACGCTTGTTAATTCAAATGATGATATTAAAACTATAGTAGCCTTTAGCACTGGGGTGATTTCTAGCATACTTTATCATGTATCAATATATACTCTGTTTGTCAAAACTGCCTAGGGCTGGGGCTGACATTCTCTCTGGAGGAGTCTAGTGCTTGAAAAGGCACTGAATACACCAAGGTGACAACTTGCAGAGTTTGCGCCTCTAGGAAATGGAAAGATGAAACTTGAAGTGCCACCACCTCCCTTGATTTCCTTATTAGTATTCATACAGAGACTGTGCCCTCCTCTTCCTGCTCCTCACGGGTCTCCCTTTTGAATGGAATAAAAGGAAATCAATATTTTGAAAAGGAAGCACACATAGGGGGTTCTGCACACGAGACGTTAATTATTTCCATTTAACCGATCCCAAAATAATCTTCACACAAAAAAACGACTGGTTTAGTTATTACCTAGATATACACATGTGCATACACACAGACTGCATTCAACTCAATGCTTAAGGTGGTTGATGATATTCTTGGACAAAAAGTATTAGTTCTCTGGATTATTTTTTTATAGGGCATTATTTTGTTCATTGAGATTTGGGTCTCTTAAAATACGTCTTACTTAATCTCATCTCAGTTTGTACAACCAAGCAGGTTCCCATGGTTACCATATTGCTGTAAGTTTCTTGAATGGGGCTCCTCTTGTCCAGTTTTGATAGCAGGATACAGGTTTACCTCGTTTTATTGCACTTTGCTTTACTCCGCTTCCCAGATACTACATTTTTTACAACTTGAAGGTTTGTGGCAGCCCTGCATTCACCAAGTCTGTATCGGTGCCATTTTTCCAACAGCATTTGTTCATTCTGTGTCTCTGTCACATTTCGGTAATCCTTGCAATATTTAAATTTTTTTATGATTGTTCTATTTGTTATGGTGATCGGTGATCTTTGATGTTACTATTGCAAAAAGATTATGACGTGCTGAAGGTTCAGATGATGATTAGCATTTTTCAGCAATAAAGTATTTTTTAATTAGTGTAAGTGCATTGTTTTTTTTAGACACAAAGCTACTGCACACTCACCAGGTTACAGTATAGTGTAAACACAACTTTTAGATGCACTGGAAAACCAAAAGATTCATGGGATTCATTTTACTGCAATATTCGCTTTATTGTGGTGGTCTGGACCCAGACCTGTAATGTTTCCAAAGTCTGCCTGTACTTCTGATGTTGACAAACCCACACGCCTCCCCTTCTTAGTGTTTTGAGTAAAAGGTTATATGTAATTGAGAAGCATATTACCAGCAGGACCACACTGAAAGAGGCAGCCATGCCTATTATAACCAATATGAACTATGCTCCCAGCCAGTGGATTTCCCTTTTCATTTCTCTCCCAGCCACTCCCCACCTTCCTGTTATTGTAAGGATTTGCACAAAATAGAAAATTGCTTCCTTCTGGCAGCTTTTCCGATTCTTCTATTTGTCCTGTATTTTTGAAGCACCTGAAATTCTAGTATCCTAGGAAGTCTCCAAGGAGAGGGCAACTTTCCCCAAACTAGGCATTTTACCTTTCTGAAATGACGTAAAATCTGAAGAATCTCATCTGTGCCTCCCTCTAGAACCTGGGAGGAACTGTAATTTTAAAAACCAAGCCATTCTCTAAGATGCTTGGAGCTACAAGGTCAACACTTGGGAGCACGCATGTGTGCTACAACATGCAATTCTGTACCACTGTCTCTTAATTATCTCTCCTGTGGAAGGCTAGCTGGGCATCTGCCCACAGGCCCTATCATACCAACATGGTGAACTTTCTGCATCACAGTTGCACTTTTAGAACAGTAACTATCCATTAGAAAAGATCTACACGCATTCCTATAAGTATATTAATTATACCACTCAATATTTTTTGCATTTTATATTAATCATGTTAGGTAATAGAATGATGCTTATTTAAAAGAAGTAGAAGCCACCCTGTTAATCCAATATATTAATGATAAAGGGCATCTGAGTTAATTTATTGTAGAGGAGCAAAGTCATCCACAGAATACTTCATCATTGGGTCAATTAAAGAAAAATGTGGTGTAAGAAAAATATGTAGGTCATTTCCCATTGTATTCTCGGTTTTCAGTATTCTGATTCAATATCAGACTATGTGCCAAAATATCTTCAGGGCATATTTACATTCCAATTATATGCAGGGAACTGCATGAACCTCTTCCCAAAGTGTAAAAGGAGCTTCAGTCTGAACACAAATAAAAATGAAGTAGACTTAGATGAAACTGGTATATATTGATAGTTAATTGATCATTCCATTTGGTCTCGAAGGCTGCTAAGCATTCTTTTCCATACAAGACCCAAGAAATAAATGTTATGTCAATTTTCTTTTACTATTTCAAACCTCATTCTCACCCAGGCAGTCCTTTAAAACTTCAGGCTTGGGCTTCCCTGGTGGCGCAGTGGTTGAGAATCTGCCTGCCAATGCAGGGGACACGGGTTCGAGCCCTGGTCTGGGAAGATCCCACATGCCGCGGAGCAACTAGGCCCGTGAGCCACAATTACTGAGCCTGCA
The DNA here is from genome assembly GCF_028564815.1 of Eubalaena glacialis. Classification (NCBI taxonomy): domain Eukaryota; kingdom Metazoa; phylum Chordata; class Mammalia; order Artiodactyla; family Balaenidae; genus Eubalaena; species Eubalaena glacialis. Next base: position 7,554,413 of record NC_083722.1, read on the forward strand.
CGTCTGGAGCCTGTGCTCCGCAACAAGAGAGGCCGCGATAGTGAGAGGCCCGCACACCGCGATGAAGAGTGGCCCCTGCTCGCCGCAACTAGAGGAAGCCCTCGCACAGAAACGAAGACCCAACACAGCCAAAAATAAATAAATAAATAAATAAATAAATAATCCTTCCCTCTACATTAAAAAAAAAAAAAAAAGAAAGAAAGCTTTAAAACTTCAGGCTTTCTTGAGAGTAGGTAACTTTAGAACCAATGAAACATGAAACATTTGGAAAATTGACTTACTGACATCTAAGAATAGCAAATTAATTTTCAAGAAGAAAAGATGCTTACTGAGATTGACCAAAGAAAGGGCAGAAAGCTAAAGTAAGGGAATGTCCGAAGTAGATTCCACTTCCAAACAATTTCAATTTCAACAAGGGCTCTATTCCAAGTATACTTGTAAAGGACAAAGCCAATTTATACATGTTTGCGTGATTAACACTTATGGTATAAGGACATAAGCAATGAAAATAGAGTAAAGTTAATTCCACCATCCCTACCCCCCAAGAAGTAAGCTTAACTGAATGCTGTACGTATGAGAACATACGTTTTCAGAGCTTTGGTTTGTTTTTTGTTTTGAATTCAGGAATACAAAATTCTTTCGGTGAAACACAAGTTGGGCCACGTGTCATCCTCACCTATTTAGAATGTATTGTATTATCTATCACAAATAAATCCACTTGGATGTAAACAGGGCCAGGCGAAGTGCTATAGGCTTTCTTGCTCAGCTGAAGATCTTTGCTGATCTCTATCTAATAAAAATATATTTCTTCCTGATGTGTAAATTATTTCTGAAGAAGGAAACTTACTCCTCTTTCCATGCTTTTTAGCTGTACATGTTGCTGTCTATAGAGTAGAGCAGGGATCAGCAAACATTTTCTATAAAGGGTCAGAGAGCAAATATTTTAGGAGTTTTGGACCACAGGGTCACCGTTGCGACTACTCAACTCTGCCACTGTAATGCAAAAGTAGCCGCAGACAATGCGTAAGTGAATGAGCATAACCATAGCCCCACTGAACTTTATTCATAAAAACGTGCAACAGCCTTGATTTGGTCCATGGAGCAGAGTTTGTTGACTCCTATGAAGGAAAACTTGTATTAAAAGCATTCATTTACACATAGTGCTGTTATAATCACTTGAAACCACTCACTAAAACTATCAGTAAGAACAGAATTATACTGCTTAATCATTTGTGATGAAGTCATATCAAATCTGAGTCTTCAAGCACATAAAAGACTCACCAGACAAATGACTGTATTTATAAACACCACATAAATCAACCCGATATCTGATGATCAATTGGACTCTTGACCTTATTTACTAAAACCCAATCTTTACGTTAAAAATTTTTAGAGAGGATAATGAGGAAGGAAAAAAAATCTCACATGATGACAAAAATGTTTAAAGCAACCACTCATGTTACCTCTCAGTTGATGCAAAAGAAGAAACAAAGATCCTCTACCGCCCGCCTGCCTGGCCCACACACAGTTGTTGCAATTACATAAGGAAAGCCACAACTGGACCCTTATAGAATGAAAATGATGTCTTGAGTGATCTGCCTGCGAACCCCAAGTATTTGAACAACTTAAGAAGGCCTGAGATTTTCTTCTAGGATGGCTCATCCTTCATGGAAGATCTGTTTCAGTCCTCCACATTATGTAGGTTAGTCTCCTTCAAAGTTGTAAAAGAAACTGATGAACAGGGGGCTGTGGTTTATCTAAAAATGAAAGGCAGTGATGGAACATCAACCAACTGGGAACTTTTTGAGACTTCCCTGGCGGTCCAGTGGTTAAGACTCCACACTTCCAATGCAGGGGGTGCGGGTTCCATGCCCGGTCAGGGAGGTGCACCCCTCAAGAAATTAATTAATTAATTTTTTTAAATATCCAACTGGGAATTTTTAAGTTGGAAGGGGCCTCAGAGATTATGTAGACTCGGGACGGCTCTTAATTTTGGACCTATGATTGAACTTCAGTTGGGTCCCCAAAATTACCTACAATTACAGGCAAAATTTGGGTGTTTAATATCTGAGTGTTAAAATATCTATTTAACGTTTTTCTTTTGTGAAAGTCTATTACATCCACCAGTTCTCAAAGAAGCTGCTATCCCTTATGGTGGGTTGAATAACGACCCTCAAAAAGATCTGTCTGACATAGAAAACAAACTTATGGTTACCAAAGGGGGAAGGCGGGGGGGGGAATAAATTAGGAGTTTGGGATTAGCATATACACACTACTATATATAAAATAGATAATCAACAAGGACCTGCTGTATAACACAGGGAACTCCACTCAGTGTTTTGTAATAATCTATAAGGGAAAAGAATCTGAAAAAGAATAGATATATATGTATGCATAACTGAATCACTTTGCTGTACACCTGAAACCAACACAACATTGTAAATTGACTATAATTCAATTTTAAAATTAAAAAAATTAATAACTGGGGAAAAATATATCTGAGTCCTAACCCCGTGAATGTGACCTTCTTTGGAAACAGGGTCTTTGCAGGTGTAATTAAGTTAAGGATCTCAATATGAGAACATCTTGGATTTAGGGTAGGTCCTAAATCAAATGACTGCTGTCCTTATATGAGAAAAGAGAGGAGATCTGAGACATAGAGAAAAAGACCATGTGAAGACAGAGGCAGAGATTGGAAGCATGTGGCCACAAGCCAAGGGACAGCAGAGCCACCAGAAGCTGCAAGAGGCAAGGAAGGATTCTCCCCCAGAGCCTTGAGAGGGATTGTGGCCTACCCTATAGGTTTCAGACTTCTGGCCTCTAGAACCATGAAAGAATAAATTTTTGCTGTTGTAAGTCCCCTAATTTGTGGTAGTTTGTTATGGCAGCCCTAGGCAACTAATACACTCCCCAGAAAGTTAAGACCCAAAGTCACACCAGAAGCCCAATAAGTGTTACAAAAGTGTCCTAAGGACTTCCCCGGTGGTCCAGTGGTTAAGACTCTGTGCTTCCACTGCAGGGGGGCGCGAGTTCGGTCCCTGGTCAGGGAAGTTCTGCATGCTGCGTGGTACAGCCAAAAAAAAGTAACTCAGCAGCTCAGAGACAGAACAATGGCCTAGAAATTGGGTCTCTTTACTCCAAGTTAAGTGCCCAATCTTCTACTATCCAATAATGTCATGTGCTGACTTCTGTGTGTTAGATCATGTAGAAAAGCTAAACAGTGTAAGTTATGATTCCTGTACTCAGAGCTCTAGCAATCCAGTCATGGATAAAATACAAAAATTTGTTCATTATTCAACAAGAAGTGTAGCAGTTACAAGCACAGACTCTGAATCCAGACTGCCTGGGTTCAAACACCAGTGCTGCCCCTTGCACACTGAGTTACTGAACCTGCCTGCACTTCAGGAGCCTGATCTGTGTATTTGGGTGGTCACAGTAGCTACTCAGAGGGTAGCTGTGAACATGAAGTGAGCTGACACATGGCCATGACAGTAACTGGCCCAGAGTATAGTTACTATCTGCAAGGCTCTCTGTGTTTGGTGCTGAGGATCAACAGAGATAAAGATACAGTGCTTGACTTCAAAGAGCTTACCTTGGGAAGTTCAGGCAAGTAACTGATGTGCTATAAGAATCAGGCAATTTTAAGGAAATAAATAGGAGAAGTAATAGAATAGGTCTAATCTTGGAAGCATATGCTCGTGGGATCAGTGAGGATGTCCTAAAGGAGTAGTTATTACTCCCAAATTTGGGATAGTATTTAGCCAAAAAATTGTTAGTAATAAATACAAAAGCATATACAATCCAATCTGAATTATAAATAATGGCCTATAAGTACTTGCAGGATTTCAGAGATGGACAGATTGGAACAAGCTTGGAATCATAAAATCCAAGGTTCAGAAGGCTTCTGAAAAGTTTTCTGGCCCAACTTCCAACCTGTGCTTAAATGGTTTCTATATCTCTCAAGCAGTCACATAGCTGAACTTAAATATTTCTATTGACAGGGATCTCACTACCTTACAAAACAGTCTATTCCACTTTAAAGGATCTCTGGTTATTAGAAAGCTCTTATTTATATGAAGCTGAAACTCACCTGCCTGTACTTTTTACCCATTAGTTACCCACTAACCTATTAGTTTATTCATTAGTTCTCATTAACTTCTTGGGGCAAACAGAACAAGTCTGTTTTCCTCTTTTATATGACAACTTTCAACTATTGCAGGGATTAGCAAACCTTTTCTGTAAAAGTCCAGGGATTAAATATTTGAGGGTTTTCAGGCAACACTGTCTCTGTCAACTCGGCATAGATAACATGTGAATGTTTAGGGTAACTGTTCCAATAAAACTTTACTTGTGACACTGAAATTTGAATTTCATGTTATCTTCTTCTGAGTTTTTTTTCAACCATTTAAAAAGTGGAAGACCATTTTTAACCACAGACCATACAAAAACAGGTAGTGAACTAGATTCAGCCCCCAGACTGTCCTTTGCCAGCCCCTGAACTATTCTGATAGGGGATTTCATACTTTCCCCCAGCTGAGCTTCTCCCTTTTCCAAATTAAATATTCCTTGGTATCTTATTTACTTCTTGTAAAACATGGTAATACTTTTCATTATTCCAACCTAAAATTGCTTTTTTTTTTTTTGGTTTGTTTTTGTCTTTTTCTCTGTGTGTGGCCATTACTCACATGTATTGAATTATTTGCTTTGACCGGTATTCTAATCCGTTTAAGATTCATTATCTCTTTTAACCCTCAAGCCAATCCTTAAAAGGAAGTATTATTAATTCATTTCTTACCTTGTTCTAGAAGCTAATATTATCCCTGTTTTATAAATGAGGCAACGAAGGCTCAGAGAAGACAAGTGACTTGTCCCAAATCACGTGGTTAGAAAGTGACAAGAAGGATTTGAAGATGGATCTTCTAACTCCTAGTTCAGACCACTTCACACCACACCATGTCCTCTGTAGCTAGAGGTCTTGTAACCCTGTAGAAAGGGAATGAGGTTGATCCAACATGATTCATGGTTGGTGAGCCCATGAGATTTCTAAAGATCATCACTTCTCTTTATATACTTTTGAACCATCTTTTCAGTAGACAGATCTAGCATCTTACCCAGAGTTAGAATCAAGGTCTTCAGTTTGTAGGTTGCAGAATCATCCTCTTGCCTCTTCTGAGAGCTCTGAAAATCTTGAAAAAATGGTAATTTGAGCTAAATCAGGATTTAAAGAGAATAAAAAAGGATGTTGGTAGAAGGCAGGATGGGATTAACAAAGCAGCTTGTCTGCTATGTGCCAAACCCTACGGAAGCAAACCAGCCACTGATTGGTTTCAGGCAGTGAAATCAAGCACTGATTTAATGAGAAAAAAATGAATCTGTTTAGTTAACATACTCAATGCTGTTCCCCCAGCTCAAATCCAGACACAGAGATTTATTTCACCTGTATTCCAAAAGTAAGACAAAACACTTACAAAGGGGGGTGGGTAAGCACCAACCTCCAGTAGTTTTGAAGACAGGGGGCTGACTCTCACTTACTAGCATCACCTTGGTACAACTAAGGTATGATTCCAAGCTTTAGAAAGTGAATTGTTTTTCTTACATAACTGAGAAACTATCTTTGGAAGCAATCATAAGGGAGATGTTTCAGAAATGTTTTGCACAACTGCACCTTTGAAAGAATAAGAGTATATCCTCCTCTTCACAAAGTGACCACTGTGTAGGAAAGAACATCAATTGGATACAAAATTCTGAGGGACTTGTATGAAAATCCGTACTGCTACTTTACAGTCTTTGCAATATCTTATCAAGGATATTTTCCATCCCCTTTTTAAGCAGATTTCAACTCTAACCAAAAATTTTAAGGTGAGCTACTGTCTTGATGACCCAATGAGTTTTAAAATATTATCTTGGCCCTTTTCTGTTTTAATATTGTTTTTAACACTGTTGGCATTTCCTTTCAGGAGTTAAAATGCCACCTTTCAATGTGGGATTCAAGTACTAATCAAAAATACTTTGCAGTTTAATAGAGCCTACCAAGAACTCTGCTTTTCCTAAATTGATACTTTATGATTTAGGGATGGCTGCCTTCACTGATGTTGTCCATGTTCCAACAAAAAGCTCTCTCTAAGGAGACCTGCTGGAGGAGCATTGGTTTATATCCACTGGCCTGGTTCACATAAATGCCAATCCACGCTTCGTAGACCATATGCCTGAACCTGGTGTCCAACTGGTCCCAGCTCTGTTTCATAAACACCCAAGTCTGAACCCCCCAAACCCTGGCAAATAAAGTTCTGGCACCCAACTATCATGGCCTGATTTATAATAACACAGCCCAGTCAACACAGTTGTAAAAAAGTTTTTTAAAAATGTGATGGTCTTAGTGTACTTCCTCTTTATAGAAAGAATCAATATGCTCTGTTTACAAGGTTTTAACAGAATATGAAATGTTGGAAATTTTAAATGCCACAATAAGGGCCTATATACTTTGAATCTCTTCTGTCAATCTTATGAAGACACTGCCCCTTCTATTATAATACATGTTACATTGTCTCATGATCAACTTTTCACGTACTTGTATTATTTATTACTGGCCTCTCTCAGCAAGAGTAAAAACTCCAGGAAGGCAGGACTTTTTTTCTTTTGTTCACTGATGTATCCTAGGTGCCTGAAACAGTTTCTGGTACGTAGTAGGCACTTAATATGTATTTATTTAATAGATGGATGGAAGGAAGGATGAACAGATGGATGGAATAATATCTTCTACTAGATTGTCAACATCTAGTAGTATAACTATGAAAAGTAATACATGCACACTGTTAAATAAAATCAAACAAACAACCTGTAAAAAAAATTATGACACTGATTAGGGAGATGTGAACACTAGATATTTCATACTAATAAATTATTATTTGTTGAGGTATGAAATGTATTATGGTTTACAAGTTGAAATACTTAAAAATATAATGATGGCTAGGATTTGTTTCAAAATAATCTGGAGGAGAAGCAGGGCAGTGAGGGGAGATATATACAAAACAAGATTGGCCATGAGGTGATCATTATTTTGGGGTGATGGATATATGGAAGTTTATACTACTGTATTTGCATTTGCGTATATTTGAATTTTTTCATAGTAAAAACTTAAATATTCAAGCCATAAAAAAATGGCAAACGGGTAAAAGTAAGACTCCCTCCCATCTCTGAACACTAAGCTCATTTTTGCTTAAAAGGAAAAGCAAAACTATTAAGCATCTAAAATATACCAAGCACTATTCTAGTTAATGGAGATACAGCTGTTAAGAAGCATTTGCACGCTAGTGAGAGAAACAGACAATAAATAAGTTAGCAAATAAATAAATACATGAGAGAATTTCAGAGAGTGATAGGTGCTGTTAGAAAGCAAAACCAGCTCTTCTCCCCAAAAGCAACCAGTGTTCCCAGATATTCCAGGCATTTACCAGCACACACTCACATGTGCGTATATGCATGTGTGTGCATCGTGCACTCTTTTACTGTACACACCCTTTTTTACCCAGGAGCATCCATGTCATTCTGTACTTTGCTTCTTCCCCTGAACAATACATCCTAAAGGTCTATGTCCAGACTGGGACCTCTTGAGAGCAAGGACCTCCTAGAATTTACTTTGCATCCCCAGGATGTGACACGGTGCCTGGCAGCTGTCAGGTCCTTCAGCAAATGTTTCATGCATGGAAGACTTAAAATTCTTCAATTTCTTTAAAACCATCAAAAGTGGTTGAACACTGGGCACACCAGCTTCTCATCCTCTCTGCACCTTTGTCTCTCTTACTCCAAAGGTAGATCTCAGGGCGGTTTTGCAGAGCTGCATGGTGTCTGGCACGTGGAAGGCCTTTAACAAACGTTTACCAGAGGAATTTGGAAAGGGATGAGAATCGCAACAAGGTAAAGCCTGTCAGACAAACTTCTCATTAACGACAGCTGGGCACCTGGCGGCTCTGCTGGGAAGTAAATGATGCCGAGTCGCTGGTGTGGACAGGTGTTCTCTGACACTGGGAAACAGAAAAGCTATGTTTACTGTGCCTGCCCATGGCCTGGACTGGTTTTGGTCTGGGTTGTTAGGGGAGGCAGAGGGGATGTTGGGGGTGTGTCTTTCCAGAAGGGCTTGGATCTTGTAGGGTCTGTGTCTTTCCAGAAGGGCTGTGTCTTTCCATCGCTGTGTCTTTCCAGAAGGGCTTGGATCTTGTAGGGTCCAATGTGCTGTGTTAATTTTGAAGAATGTGTTATTAGCAGTCTCACCGATTCTGTTGTTATTTCGCTGGTTGGCATTAACAGCAGAAAAGCTGCATGAGTGCAGTGGCCACCAGATAATGTGGGCCTTGAACTTTACTTCATTTTTAATGGCTTGAGAGAGGTTAGAGGTATTTAAATATGTCCTTAAAAAAATAACTGAGTTACTGAATGGATTTTTAAAAATTGGAGTGAAAAGGAAAAACAAGCTACTGTAAATTGGAATTTATTTACATAGTTCCTAGCGTTGCTCAAAGTTGAGTTAACGCCCTATTTGTGTACACAGAGCGGAGTTGATATTGATGATATTCTAACCAATAATGCATCAAGGTCATTACATTAAGCTTCCTTGGCAGGTTACAGTATTTGAAAGATGGGAAGACCAGTCCAAAAATAGACCTAGAGACCCCTTCTTCAACCTGAGATCTTGTTGAATTCTCCCTTTTAAAAGTCACTTAGAGGACCCACTTGAAGCAACAGGAGGGTTTAGATTGGGTAGGAGCTCAGACCTTTCCATGAATGCTATGTGTGCTGAGTGAGTTGTATATGTTGGAGGGTGTATAAATGTAAAGAAGAAAAGAAACTAGAGGAAGTGTGCAAGTTTGAAATTGGACGGGAAGATACCAAATAAATGTGAGACACCAAAATCACCGTAGAAACCAAGACTGGCTGAAGTACTCGAGGCCCACTCAGGCAGTTCACCATTGTCTATAACAAAATACTGACTGGGGGACTTAAACAACAGACGTTTACTTTCTCACAGTTCTAGAGGCTGGAAGTCGGAGATCAAGGTGCCAATATGGTCAGTTCTGGCGAGAGCCCTCTTCCTGTTTTGCCGATGGCCGAGTTCTCCCTGTTTCCCCCGGTGACCTTTCCCTTGTGTGTGTGTGTGTGTGTGTGTGTGTGTGTGCCAGGGGGGCATCTTCGCCTCTTAAGGGCACTAATCCTATCATGGGGACCCTACTCCGATGACCTCATCTGAACCTAATCACTTCCCAAAGGCCCCACTGCTGAATACCATCATATCGGGAGTCAGGGCTGCAACATATGAATTTTGGGGAGATACATACATTCAGTTCACAACCACACCTAAAGCAATTTTAGCACTTTATAACTGTATTTCATTTGGTTATTATGAATGTATCTATATTTAAAGAAGTCCCCTAATTTAAAAACATGACACAAGTGAACTTTTTTACAAAACAGAAACAGACTTACAGATATTGAAAATAAACTTATGGTTATGAAACGGGCAACGTGGAGGGGAAGGGATAAATCAGGAGCCTGGGATTAATATATACACACTACTATATATAAGAAAGATAACTAATAAGGACCTACTGTATAGCACAGGGAACTCTACTCAACATCCGGTGATAACCTATATGAGAAAACAATCTGAAAATGAATGAATATATGTATATGTATAACTGAATTACTTTGCTGTACACCCGAAACTAACACAACATTGTAACTCAACTATACTCCAATAAATAGACATTTCTCCAAAGAAGATATACAGATTGCCAACAGACACATGAAAGAATGCTCAACATCATTAATCATTAGAGAAATGCAAATCAAAACTACAATGAGGTATCATCTCACACCGGTCAGAATGGCCATCATCAAAAAATCTAGAAACAATAAATGCTGGAGAGGGTGTGGAGAAAAGGGAACCCTCTTGCACTGTTGGGGGGAATGTAAATTGATACAGCCACTATGGAGAACAGTATGGAGGTTCCTTAAAAAACTACAAATAGAACTACCATACGACCCAGCAATCCCACTACTGGGCATATACCCTGAGCAAACCATAATTCAAAAAGATTCATGTACCAAAATGTTCATTGCAGCTCTATTTACAATAGCCAGGACATGGAAGCAACCTAAGTGTCCATCATCAGATGAATGGATAAAGAAGATGTGGCACATATATACAATGGAATATTACTCAGCCATAAAAAGAAATGAAATGGAGGTATTTGTAGTGAGGTGGATGGAGTTAGAGTCTGTCATACAGAGTGAAGTAAGTCAGAAAGAGAAAAAGAAATACAGTATGCTAACACATATATATGGAATCTAAGGGAAAAAAAAAAAAAAGGTCATGAAGAACCTAGTGGCAAGATGGGAATAAAGACACAGACCTACTAGAGAATGGACTTGAGGATATGGGGAGGAGGAGGGGTAAGATGTGACAGGGTGAGAGAGTGTCATGGACATATATACACTACCAAATGTAAAATAGATAGCTAGTGGGAAGCAGCCGCATAGCACAGGGAGATCAGCTCGGTGCTTTGTGACCACCTAGAGGGGTGGGATAGGGAGGGTGGGAGGGAGGGAGATGCAAGAGGGAAGAGATATGGGAACATATGTATATGTATAACTGATTCACTTTGTTATAAAGCAGAAACTAACACACCATTGTAAAGCAATTATACTCCAGTAAAAAATAAAAATAAATAATAGTGTCACTAAATTAATAGTAAAAAAATAAAGAATAGAAAATTTAAAAAAACTAAAAAAGTCCTTTTACATGCTTGCTTTAGGATGATCGTTCATTTGACATTCAAGAAATATTTATCATCATTTACTCTGTGCCAGGTGCAGTTGTGGGCCTTGGGAGATAAAAAAGGGATAAAAATAGTTGCGGTCCCCTGTCCTCATGGGGCTCACAGTTTAATGAGAGAAGGAGAAAGACAATGAAGAAGTAAACAAACAAATAAATAAACAAGTAAATAAAATAAATCAGCCACCACTTGTGATTCTGCTTTGAAGGACAGAAAAGGGTACAGTCCTAGAGAAAAGGGTGGGGGGATTCAAGGGATCCACTTTAGATGAGGAGCTTAAGGAAGGAGACTTTGAGGAGGTTAACATTTAAGCTGATACTTGAAAGATAAGGAAGAGCGTTCCAGCAGACGGAACAGCAGATGCAAAGACCTCCAGGCAGAAGAGAGTTTGGCCTGTTATAGGAACCCAATGAGGTCCTCGTGTCTAGAACGCAGTGAGTGAGGGGGAGAGTGGCACAGGATGACGTTGAGGAGGCTGGCAGGGCAAGATCACATGGGGCCTTGCAAGCCAAAGTAAGGCATTATTTTATTCTAAGGATGATGGAAGTCATCATAGATGTCTAAGCCAGAAAAGAGGTGGTCTGCTTTGTGTGACTTGTACTCTCTTAGCTCAGGTGAAGCAGTCAGTAGGTGGAAATACAGGAGGCAGGAGGGGACAGAGACAAGAGTCATGGGTGATGGAGAGAGAAGTGCCTTGGATATATTTGGTCCACAAGGCTTCTTGCAGCCTTAGTGGTCATAAAAAACTCCTTGTAGATCTAGTGGTGCTTGACAACCATTGTTCAGGTGATGAAGGGACTACGCATTCAGCAAACGTTTGTTGGACGTCCACCCAGGTGGGCCACATGGCGGCCATACGAAGATGAATAAGACCAAGAGATCTCCGGCTAGTCAAGGACGCCGGCAAAGACGCAGAAGACATTCAGAGAACCTGTTAAGAGCTCTGAGAGGGGTCATCCCGCAGGAGGAGGGGGACACAGAAGGTTGAGCCCCTTCTCTGGGCAGGTGGCAGGGAGAGTCTTGTACACCAAAGAGGTGGTGCCTGAGCAGACTGCTTGAGGAACAAGGAGGATGTGCCCCAAGTGGAGAGACAATGCAGGCATCAGAGACGTGTGAGCAGGGCCTGTGTGGGCCGCCATGCTGGCGAGTGTGGCCAGAGCACTGGGTCCCTGTGGGGAGGGGCAGTGAAGGATCTATGTGCCACTAAGAGGTGAGGGAAAGACTAAGACGGATGTCTTTAGAAAGAAGTGTGAAGAACAGTTTGCAAAGAGAATAAAGACAGAGGTAGACTCTGATGCAATAGCCCAGGCAACAATAATAAGTCAATCTGAGGCAAAATTATGATATTCATAATAAGACTGCGTTAAAGCCTTTTATTGTATTCCCTAGACCACCAGGTACAACACCCAAAATGTGGCATTTTAAAAATTATTGTTAAACTGTATCAAGTAAATATAATTGTATACGCTAATACACAACATGTCCAGTTCTGGATTCAGCAAAAGATAGTATACCTCCACAGAGAGGCAAAGAGCTAGATGCTATTTTTACATATTGATAAGGTCCAAACAGGTTAATGTATATTCTTGACATCACAGATGTATTTCTATGTTAATTCACTTTCAGAAAGCATGTATAACCATAATATACATGGTGAGAAAGTAATTTTATTCATATGTTTGGACATAAAAAATATCATTATGCAGTCTAATAATCCCAGTTGACAGTCAGAATCATTTTTTTAAAAAAAGAAAACAGATATATTAAGAAAGAATTCAAGAAAAGCAACAACCAAGCCCTGATCTGGCTCCTCTGTTTTGCCGGGTGGCACTGATTTATACCAGCAAGTACAGTCATTTGCGAGTTCATTTCATGATCAATGCCTGGCCGAGTTTGCCTTTATACATTATGAAAAGTCATCTCAACATTTGCATTTGTGTAAGCAGGCCTGCTAAAGAACTCTGCCTATGCTTGGCAGGCAACTGGGAAAGCAGTTCATCTTTTTTTTTTTTTTTCCCTGTTTTATTTACATACTGAATTTTTTTTTACCCTATGATGACAGCACAGGTATTGATCTCTGGAGAGACACCGAAGTTCTACTATACACCATTTCAAAAGCTTAAATAAGGTTATTTTAGATGTCGGTGCAAATCTCTTCCAAAAATAAGAAAGGACGATTTTATTCTGTTTGGATAACCTTGACATTTTTCTGAAGAGATTTAACCTAGAAGGCGTGAAAGTCAATCGGGGAATGCTGGTGCTCACTATCTTCGCCAAGACTGGGGCCCCAAGCTCAGGCCACCTCCAGCCAGCCAGCTGTGGGTAAATCCTGTGCTGCTCGGGCCGAGCTGAGCACCCACACGTCCCTCCACCCACGCTGGACAGAGAAAGAAAACGGCTCCGTTCTTTGGGACCACAGATCATTGAGAGAACTGCGTAAGATGGCTTTTTTCCTTCCTTTTTTCGCCCTCGCTTCTCTTTACACCTGAAGTTTAGATGAGTGACACATCGCTGGTTTTCCACGCAGCCCCTCAGCGGCCCCTCCTTCTGGATAAGCCTCAGCCTCCTGGCTGGCCTGCCGGGGAAACTGGTTCGACACACCCAGGGGAAAAATGACAGCTTTTCACAGCGAGCTGCTCGGCTCATAAATAGCACGGGGAAGCGTCCTCACAGGTCCCGACCTGCCTCTTTCAAAACGTCGGTGCAGCCAGCCTGGTAGACATCTTCAGGGAACAGCGGCAACTCTTTCCAGAGCTTTCTGGGAAGTGTTTACCACCGAAACAGATCACAGGTGACATTTTGCCATTCTGAGGCCTGCAAGTGCATGACAGCTCGCCTTCCTGCTGAAGGCTGGGGGGTTCCTTCTTCTTTCTGTATGACCCTGGGGGGCAGGGAAAGGGGGGGAAGGACAGAGCTGAACAGGAGGGAAGTTAGCTTCGTAAAGAATGAGGTGTCCAAAACCCTGGCAAAAGGCCTATTTTTTTATGCCTTGGGGTAAGAAAGCCAAGTGCTTTTCCTGGAACTTGCTCTACATTTCACACCCCTTTTTGCAAATTTCTGCTATATATGCTGAGCTGTGTGAGCTTCTGGACAGGAGTGACAAAGTAAGTACACACGAGATATAATTTAGTTATAAGCGCTGGAAGAAGTTAAATTCATTCAGGGTTTATTTAACTGCGGTGGTGTTCATGGAAAGCTCATGGCATTCCAGCAAAACACCCCCAAATGCACATTTAAATTCTTTTAAGGCCATATTTAAACCTGGAAGATACAAGAGACTTGCTAATCGCATCATTATACGGGCTTTAAAAACTAATTTTCTTTTCAATTTTTGAATTTTATTTTATTTATTTTTTATACAGCAGGTTCTTATTAGTCATCCATTTTATACACATCAGTGTATACATGTCAATCCCAATCGCCCAATTCATCACACCACCACCCCCACCCCCCCACCGCTTTCCCCCTTGGTGTCCATACGTTTGTTCTCTACATCTGTGTCTCAGTTTCTGCCCTGCAAACTGGTTCATCTGTACCATTTTTCTAGGTTCCACATATATGCGTTAATATACGATATTTGTTTTTCTCTTCCAGACTTACTTCACTCTGTATGACAGTCTCTAGCTCCATCCACGTCTCTACAAATGACCCAATTTCGTTCCTTTTTATGGCTGAGTAATATTCCATTGTGTATATGTACCACATCTTCTTTATCCATTTGCCTGTCGGTGTGCATTTAGGTTGCTTCCATGACCTGGCTATTGTAAATAGTGCTGCAATGAACATTGGGGTGCATGTGTCTTTTTGAATTATGGTTTTCTCAGGGTATATGCCCAGTAGTGGGATTGCTGGATCATATGGTAATTCTATTTTTAGTTTTTTAAGGAACCTCCATACTGTTCTCCATAGTGGCTGTATCAATTTACATTCCCACCAACAGTGCAAGAGGGTTCCCTTTTCTCCACACCTTCTCCAGCATTTGTTGTTTGTAGATTTTCTGATGATGCCCATTCTAACTGGTGTGAGGTGATACCTCATTGTAGTTTTGATTTGCATTTCTCTAATAATTAGTGATGTTGAGCAGCTTTTCATGTGCCTCTTGGCCATGTGTATGTCTTCTTTGGAGAAATGTCTATTTAGGTCTTCTGCCCATTTTTGGATTGGGCTGTTTGTTTTTTTAATATTGAGCTGTGTATATATTTTGGAGATTAATCCTTTGTCTGTTGATTCGTTTGCAAATATTTTCTCCCATTCTGAGGGTTGTCTTTTCATCTTGTTTGTAGTTTCCTTTGCTGTGCAAAAGCTTTTAAGTTTCATTAGGTCCCATTTGTTTATTTTTGTTTTTATTTCCATTACTCTAGAAGGTGGATCAAAAAAAACCTTGCTGTGATTTATGTCAAAGAGTGTTCTTCCTATGTTTTCCTCTAAGAGTTTTATAGTGTCCGGTCTTACATTTAGGTCTCTAATCCATTTTGAGTTTATTCTTGTGTATGGTGTTAGGGAGTGTTCTAATTTCATTCTTCTACATGTAGCTGTCCAGTTTTCCCAACAGCACTTATTGAAGAGACTGTCTTTTCTCCATTGTATATCCTTGCCTCCTTTGTCATAGATTAGTTGACTATAGGTGTGTGAGTTTATCTCTGGGCTTTCTGTCCTGTTCCATTGATCTATATTTCTGTTTTTGTGTCAGTACCATATTGTCTTGATTACTGTAGGTTTGTAGTATAGTCTGAAGTCAGGGAGTCTGATTCCTCCAGCTCTGTTTTTTTTTCCTCGAGACTGCTTTGGCTATACAGGGTCTCTTGTGGCTCCATACAATTTTTAAGATTTTTTGTTCTAGTTCTGTAAAAAATGCCACTGGTAATTTGATAGGGACTGCATTGAATCTGTAGATTGCTTTGGGTAGTATAGTCATTTTCACAATATTAATTCTTCCAATACAAGAGCATGGTATATCTCTCCATCTGTTTGTGTTATCTTTGATTTCTTTCATCAGTGTCTCATAGTTTTCTGAGTACAGGTCTTTTACTTCCTTAGGTAGGTTTATTCCTAGGTTTATTCCTTCCTCTGAAATTTTTTGGAAGAGTTTGAGAAGGATGGTGTTAGCTCTTCTCTAAATGTTTGATAGAATTCACCTGTGAAGCCATCTGGTCCTGGACTTTTGTTTGTTGGAAGATTTTTAATCACAGTTTCAATTTCATTACTTGTGATTGGTCTGTTCATATTTTCTGTTTCTTCCTGGTTCAGTCTTGGAGGGTTATACCTTTCTAAGAATTTGTCCATTTCTTCCAGGTTGTCCATTTTATTGGCATAGAGTTGCTTGTAGTATTCTCTTAGGATGCTTTGTATTTCTGCAGTGTCCGTTGTAACGTCTCCTTTTTCATTTTTAATTTTATTGATTTGAGTCCTCTCCCTCTTTTTCTTGATGAGTCTGGCTAAAGGTTTATCCATTTTGTTTATCTTCTTAAAGAACCAGCTTTTAGTTTTATTGATCTTTGCTATTGTTTTCTTTGTTTCTATTTCATTTATTTCTGCTCTGATCTTTATGATTTCTTCTATTAACTTTGGGTTTTGTTTGTTCTTCTTTCTCTAGTTCCTTTAGGTGTAAGGTTACATTGTTTATTTGAGATTTTTCTTGTTTCTTGAGGTAGGCTTGTATTGCTATAAACTTCCCTCTTAGAACTGCTTTAACTGCATCCCATAGTTTTTGGATCATCATGTTTTCATTGCAATTTGTCTCTAGATTTTTTTTATTTCCTCTTTGATTTCTTCAGTGATCTCTTAGTTATTTAGTAATGTATTGTTTAGCCTCCATGTGTTTATGTTTTTTACTGTTTTTTTTTTCCTATAATTGATTTCTAATCTCATAGCATTGTGGTCGGAAAAGATGCTTGATATGATTTCAATTTTCTTAAATTTACCAAGGCTTCATTTGTGACCCAAGGTGTGATCTATCCTGGAGAATGTTCCGTATGCACTTGAGAAAAGTGTAATCTGCTGTTTTTGGATGGAATGTCCTATAAATATCAATTAAATCTATCTGGTCTATTGTGTCATTTAAAGCTTGTGTTTCCTTATTAATTTTCTGTCTGGATGATCTGTCCATTGGTGTAAGTGAGGTGTTAAAGTCCCCCACTATTATTGTGTTACTGTCAATTTCCTCTTTTATAGCTGTTTGCAGTTGCCTTATGTACTGAGGTGTTCCAATGTTGGGTGCATATAGATTTATAATTGTTATATTTTCTTCTTAGATTGATCCATTGATTATTTTGTACTGTCCTTCCTTGTCTCTTGTAACATTCTTTATTTTAAAGTCTATTTTATCTGATGAGTATTGCTACTCCAGTTTTCTTTTGATTTCCATTTGCATAGAATATCTTTTTCCATCCCCTCACTTTCGGTCTGTATGTGTCCCTAGGTCTGAAGTGGGTCTCTTGTAGACAGCATATATATGGGTCTTGTTTTTGTATCCATTCAGCGAGCCTGTGTCTTTTGGTTGGAGCATTTAATCCATTCACATTTAAGGTAATTATCAATATGTATGTTCCTATTACCATTTTCCTAATTGTTATGGGTTTGTTTTTGTAGGTCCTTTTCTTCTCTTGTGTTTCCCACTTAGAGAAGTTCCATTAGCATTTGTTGTAGAGCTGGTTTGGTGGTGCTGAATTCTCTTAGCTTTTGTTTTGCTTGTCTGTAAAGCTTTTGATTTCTCCATCAAATCTGAATGACATCCTTGCTGGGTAGAGTAATCTTGGTGTTAGGTTCTTCCCTTTCATCACTTTAAGAATATCATGCCACTCCCTTCTGACTTGTAGAGTTTCTGCTGAGAAATCAGCTGTTAACCTTATGGGAGTTCCTTTGTGTGTTATTTGTCATTTTTCCCTTGTAGCTTTCAATAATTTTTCTTTTTCTTTAATTTTTGTCAGTTTGATTACTATGTGTCTCGGCATGTTTCTCCTTGGGTTTATCCTGCCTGGGACTCTCTGTGCTTCCTGGACTTGGGTGGGTATTTCCTTTCCCGTGTTAGGGAAGTTTTTGACTCTAATCTCTTCAAATATTTTCTCGGGTCGTTTCTCTCTCTCTTCTCCTTCTGGGACCCCTATGATGCGAATGTTGTTGCGTTTAATGTTGTCCCAGAGGTCTCTTAGGCTGTCTTCATTTCTTTTCATTATTTTTTCTTTATTCTGTTCCACGGCAGTGAATTCCACCATTCTGTCTTCCAGGTCACTTATCCGTTCTTCTGCTTCAGTTATTCTGCTATTGATGCCTTCTAGTGTATTTTTCATTTCAGTTATTGTATTGTCCATCTCTGTTTGTTTGTTCTTTAATGCTTCTAGGTGTTTGTTCTTTAATTCTTCTAGGTCTTTGTTAAACATTTCTTGCATCTTCTCGATCTTTGCCTCCATTCTTTTTCCCAGGTCCTGGATCATCTTCACTATCATTATTCTGAATTCTTTTTCTGGAAGCTTGTCTATCTCCACTTCATTTAGTTGTTTTTCTGGGGTTTTATCTTGTTCCTTCATCTGGTACAAAGTCCTCTGCCTTTTCATTTTGTCTATCTTTCTGTGAATGTGGTTTTCGTTCCACAGGCTGCAGAATTGTAGTTCTTCTTGCTTCTGCTGTCTGCCCTCTGGTGGATGAGGCTATCTAAGAGGCTTGTGCACGCTTCTTGATGGGAGGACTGGTGGTGGGTAGAACTGGGTGTTGCTCTGGTGGGCAGAGCTCAGTAAAACTTTAATCCGCTTGTCTGCTGATGGATGGGGCTGGGTTCCCTCCCTGTTGGTTGTTTGGCCTGAGGCAACCCAACACTGGAGCCTACCCAGCTCTTTGGTGGGGCTAATGGAAGACTCTGGGAGGACTCACACCAAGGGGTACTTCCCAGAACTTCTGCTGCCAGTGTCCTTGTCCCCATGGTGAGACACAGCCACCACCCGCCTCTGCAGGAGACCCTCCAACAGTAGCAGGTAGGTCTGGTTCAGTCTCCTATGGGGTCACTGCTCCTTCCCCTGGGTCCCGACGTGCACACTACTTTGTGTGTGCCCTCCAAGAGTGGGGTCTCTGTTTCCCCCAGTCCTGTCGAAGTCCTGCAATCAAATCCCGCTAGCCTTCAAAGTCTGATTCTCTGGGAATTCCTCCTCCCATTGCCAGACCTCCAGGTTGGGAAGCCTGACGTGGGGCTCAGAACCTTCACTCCAGTGGGTGGACTTCTGTAGTATAAGTGTTCTCCAGTTTGAGTCACCCACCCAGCAGTTATGGGATTTGATTTTATTGTGATTGCGCCCCTCCTACCATCTCATTGTGGCTTCTCCTTTGTCTTTGGATGTGGGGGATCTTTTTTGGTGAGTTCCAGTGTCTTCCTGTGGATGATTGTTCAGCAGTTAGTTGTGATTCTGGTACTCTCGAAAGAGGGAGTGAGCGCACGTCCTTCTACTCCGCCATCTTGAACCAATCTCCCCAAAACTAATATATTATTATTTCCATGTCAGACTATGAGAGAAATAGTGAATGTTAAAATTAAAGGTATGATGCTGTGTTTTTAGATGGAATGCTATCAGGAAAATAAGGGGGACATTTCAGGTTAAGTGTGGGGAACGAAGGAAAGAAAAGGGGGAAAAATAGATTCTCATTTTGAGATTGCAATTTCATTTCATTTTAATAAGATTTTAAGTTTGGTTTGTTTGGCAAGTCCAATAGTATAGCAATAGGGACTAAAGGTCTTTGGATATGTCATTGCATAAGAGGACTTATTAAAGTTTAGACCTGTTTTATGTGTTATTTTTAATACACATTTCATGGCATTTGCTGCAGAAGTCTCTTTGGGGAAATTAACAATGGAACAATTTCTATATTTAAGAACCATAAGTTCTCATGTATGTTGAATTAACCTATTGTATATCACCTTAATACTGGGTACAAGGAAGGAAATTTCATTAAAACAGTTATTGTGCCCTTTTGGTTTTCTCTACTCCACTCAGTAGATAGTCTTGGAAAACTCTGCCATAGCTTTAACTTTATCTCAAAGACATGAAGTGATTACGTGCTTTTGATATATTATGTTTTCTGTTAATAAATAACTTTCCTATAAGGAACAATCAACAGCAGTTAGAAATTAGATAATTATAAACAAATTCTATTTTACTATCTCTCTATAAACATACAAGCATGAATATGAGGACATCTAAAAATGCAGAAATATTAAGTTATATATTCCATGTATCAATATATAAAAACATAGCTGGAAGGAAATTTTTTTTCAAAATCGGGAAATAGTTCCTTATCTACTAGGTTAAAATCCTAAATCCTCCAACAAATGTATAGTTCCATATTTTTTTTAGTATTTCGTCACATACAATATTTAAATAGCTATTCACATTATTGTAGTGACTTGCATGTACAGTGGGGGTCAGATGGGAAAGAAAATACCATTCTTATTTGTAAAGCAATGAAAACACAGGATAAATCTGGAATTAAAGCTGGCCTTTGAAACAAATTAAATATATGTTAAAGCATTTCTTCATGTCTAACTGTTGCACAAGTTGAGTTTTTTACATAGGTTAACACTTAATGCTACTTTCTATGCACTTTCTTACTCAAGGGTTGGCCTTAAATTCATTTTCCCCCTTGGATCAGTATTCTTTTTTTTTTTTTTTTTTTTTTTTAATTTATTTTTAGCTGTGTTGGGTCTTCGTTTCCGTGCGAGGGCTCTCTCTAGTTGCGGCAAGCGGGGGCCACTCTTCATCGCGGTGCGCGGGCCTCTCACTGTCGCGGCCTCTCCCGTTGCGGAGCACAGGCTCCAGACGCGCAGGCTCAGTAGTTGTGGCTCACGGGCCTAGTTGCTCCGCGGCATGTGGGATCCTCCCAGACCAGGGCTCGAACCCGTGTCCCCTGCATTGGCAGGCAGACTCTCAACCACTGAACCACCAGGGAAGCCCCTGGATCAGTATTCTTGATACCTATGGAAAAGAACATCCTGGCTCCTCTAGAAAGTAGATAAAGTCAGAATTCAGGAAGAAATAAACATGATACTCCAATGGGAAAAGTATAAAAACCATCATAGTCAGACAGCTGGGCTTTGAATGAAAAGTAAGTATATCAATACCTCCCAGAAAAATCCATGCCGCTTCTTACACAAAACCCAAACTACTACCAGGACTTTCAGTGTAGACAGTCTGCCACACATAATGTATTTGATAAAGCTTCTGGCTTTTTATCTTCAGACTGGTTTGCTATATTAATTCAAGAGTCTCAGGAATATGAGAAACAATGGCCATAATTCAAAATTTTTCATTATCTGTTCTTGGATGTGTCTTCATTTGTCATAACTGTTGGGCTATAATAAAGGAGCTTCTTCTGTCTTTTCATATAAATTTGGGTTTATTCTTTCCTGGTACTGGTTTCAGCCCTGTGCCACCCTGACCCAGGGGAAAGGTGTGGGCTCCTTCTTCCCCAGGTACCTACAGGTTGATGTAATTACTACTCCCAGCACCAACCCTGCCTTTGTCTCTAGTCCTTCTAGCCCTAGGAACCTTCCTTTTATTTCAACTAGAATCATGTAATTAGTGAAAGGATCAGGCAGAGCCAGACTTTTCCAAATTGCAAGTGATCACAAGATCATTAAAATCCAAGGGCCAGGATTATTAAAAGCATGGTTTATAATGGAAGCCATTCCTGTAGAAGGAAAAAAGACCCTGTAGTAAATCGACAACAGATTACCTATAAATACTTATTCCCAGAATTCTGCGTCTGGATGGGGTGTTCTCCTTCCCTCATCCTCTTTTGTGGGTGTTTACCCATCTTCTTCCTAAAGGCAGGAGATTTGCCAATTAGGTTAAAAAGGCTACAATCTTATCAGTCTTGCTAAGGCTCTGTTAGCATAATAATGTAGCAGAGTTTTTATAAGAGCTGGTCAGCATTAGCAAGAGAAAGGGCTGTTTGTCTTGTAGATGTTTCATTCAAAGGGCCGGGAATGGTCACCCACCCTCCTCTGCTCACTACTCCACAGTCCCTCAAGGGAGCAAAGGTTCATAGAGGGGAGAGTGAGAGACAAAGTGGGAAAGATCCAGGTGAGGGAAGGCACAGGTCAGCCGTGCTCTGCCTGCACCAGGAAGACGATGCCTCCTGAAAGGGTGGGAGGGAGTAAAGGACTTTCCCGGGACTAAGTACCTGGGGGAAATGGAGGTTTCACAAGGGTTGAAAACAGCCCCACACAGAGACTCGGGTCTAAGAAGTGGAGGACAAGTGACTGAAAAGGCAACTAGGCAGCAGCAAAGCCCCAGCTGAAGTCATCTGTGCAAGACTGGGCCAGCAGCGCGAATTGGCCCCAGAGCCGGTTGATGGGGTGAACTTCTTCAGTTGATGGGGTGATCTTCTTCAGTTGATGGGGACTGGCAAAAAGTCCTGGTAAAACCTCCATGTAAATCCTGATGAGGTGGGTGTGAGGGGATGATAAACTAGTCCTAAAGCTCACCCTTCCTCAGCCCTCTTACTGTTCCAGGTTAAGATTAAACAACAAGGAATGGCTGAAACTGTTTAATCATTCCTACAGAGTGAGAGCCTGTGTTCTTCAAATTTATTCAGTCATACACAGGCAGGATTTGTGTAAACACAGCTTATTGGCCTTGCATTTCCCACACCTAAAGGAAGTGAATGACTGTATTGAATTCTATTTTTTTCTCTTGTTTGTTGCTTCATTACATGGAGTTTGGATCAAAGCCTACGTTTAATATAAATAAAAGTTGATCTGCTAAAATTTTATGAAAAAGATCGTTAAATCCCAGAAAAGTAGCCATTCCTAAAACCTGAAATTTTTCATTTTTCTGATAGACTGCCAGCAGCACTTTGTTTGGATTAGAATTAAATGTCTGCCAAATTGGAAACTGTAAAACTCAATCTCAGAAGTTTTTTGTATAAATTTAATAAAAGATTTTAAGCAGCTCTTCTCAAATACTCGCTTTAGCAAAAACACAAGTCTTTTCTACATAAAAATATGGTAAATTTATAAGCCAGTTACTTCCCACGAATTTGGGGAGGGGAGGAGGAGGAAAGAGAGACAGCCCAGGATAACCTTGTTTTCCTGATGCAACTCCAGAGATTCACCAAGTCCTAGAATAAGGTGGTTTGTGAGGGAAAAAAATCAGAGGTGACAGAGTTTTTACCAGGCTCCAGTCATGGCAATGAGCCCAGCACACCCCAGTGTATCTTAAGTGAGAATGAAGCAAGATGGACCATCGCAGCCCTCCCTGGGAAGGGGTCTCCCTGGGATGGGAATCAAGAAGATCATGATCACCAGGCCTTTCACTTATGGAGAGCTGGTCACGTGCCAGGCCTTGCTAAACACTTCCTCAGAGATTAACTAACTCTCAAGACCCATACGAGACACAGGTCAGATTCTACTTCACAGCACCAGAAGCCAGAATAGAGTAGAGAAGGGTTTATCCCTTCCAGCTCCCCAGTGTGAAGTAGACCCCCAGTCATTCTCAGTTCCATTGCCCTGCTTTATTGTTTCTTTCATTACCTCTATCTCTATCTGAAATTATTTAATGTATTTGTTTGCTTCTGGGTTCCCAGACGATGCTTAATAAATATGTATCGAGTGAATGAATGAACTTGCCCAAGGTCCCACAGCTGTTGGTACCCAGGCTAAAATTTGAACTCTGGTCTATCCAAATCCAAAGATAACTACATATTTAAAGTTTTGTTTGTTTGTTTGTTTTTTAATTTAAAAAGAACTACTTAGATACTTACTAATGAAATGATACGATATCTGAGAGATGCTTCAAAATAATACAGGAGGTGGAGGTTGCATGTAACTGAAACAAAACTGACCTTGTGTTGATAGTAGTTGGACCTGGGTGATGAATAGGTACAGGTTTACTGCAGTGTTCTCTCTACCTTAGTAGAGGCTTGAAATTTTCCATTATAAGATGTTTAATTCAAAGAGAACTTCAACACTCATTTCATATTTCTGTTCTTTCTTCTCCTACCTCAGTCTTTGCTGTTACCAGTCTAAATTTCATTCTCCTTCTCATCCTATGCTATCTAAACAATTTCCATTTCCCTTATTGCCTTTTTCCCCCATTTCTTTGACTTAGTACAGTAGACAAAAAATTTTATTTTCCCCTGAACACTTCTACATACAAAATATTGCCGTATCCTCAATTCTGGCTATTAATAAAAAAGCAGGAATTTCATTCCAAAACTGTTTATGTGCAAATTAGCAAATTTGTGTACAACTTTAATATAATCATTAAAGAATGATTTCACATAAAATTTAAAATTCATGTATGCAAAAAAATTGCAACACAGGAAACATCTGATTCATTGTTATTTAAACTATTAAATATAACATATTATTTACTAAATGTTCTCCTGAGTTAAGCAAGCAAGCAGTAACACCTACTCAAAGAAATTATAGGAAATAAGACTAGCTTTAAACACCAAATAAAAGAGAAATGTATTTATTTATTTATTTATGCTTTTATTCTTCTGTTCCCATCATCTTTCTATCACTGTGACCATGGCAAACATTATTTTTTTCTCAATCTATTTCCATTCTCTGGTGCTTCCTTGTCAGCCGAACCCAAATGTTGTTGGAGCAGTGATGTGTCTAGCCCCAGGTGAGACGTTCACTCTCTCACCCGCTCTCACATCTAAAATAGCCTTGTAAAGCCATTGGCCAATGAGATATACGTGAAAGTCCACTCACGTGCTAGGAAAATTTTAGCATTTGTTAGAGGGGACAGAAGCAGTTGGCTCGTCCTTCCCCCACACTGTGCACACGCACACGCACACACACATCTTCCCTCCATGAATGTAGATGTGATGACCGGAGCTACAGCAACCACTGTGCAACTATGAGGATGGCATCCAACAAACATAGGATGATAGAGTGGAAGGAGGTAAAAAACCTGTGCATCTAATGTCATCACAGAGCATCTTAGTCAATGCCAGCAACCATATACCTTTGGACATCTGCTCGTATTTTTTAAGCCAGGTCTTTCAATAGTTGTAGCCGAATACATTCCTAACTGATATAGTCATCCTTGCTGAAAATCTTCAACTGTAGATTAATATTAATAAATTTCATAAAGAAAATGAGATTTTAAAATGAGGAAGATCCTAAAATAGATGCTACTTACAGACATACAAGATCATGATTTTGCTCAGATCATAGGGTTTACTCAGCGGCTTCA
Source organism: Eubalaena glacialis (assembly GCF_028564815.1). Taxonomy (NCBI): domain Eukaryota; kingdom Metazoa; phylum Chordata; class Mammalia; order Artiodactyla; family Balaenidae; genus Eubalaena; species Eubalaena glacialis. The sequence goes on from NC_083722.1 coordinate 7,579,434, forward strand.
GTTAACACCTCAGGCTTGAGGTTCTGTGGGTATTTAAAAATAAATACACAAGCTTCCATTCACTCAACGGACTGTCTCATTCAGAATCCAGTTTAGGGTACTAATCTAAACAGTGGATGATATGAGGCACTGTGTATTTTACCATAAGTAAAATTACTTATTGTGGGGAAAAAAAAATGTAGCACAACGTTTCCACTGTCCACTCTCTGTCTCTTCATATCTCTTATCAGTTTCATGACAATCAAAAACAGTTCCAGGTTCATGATCTTTTCTCCTCTTGGAGTACCTTTTTTTTTTTTCTATCTTCTCACCCTGACTTCCACCCACTAACACACCATCTCCAATTCCTAATTCCTTCCCCCCCGGAAATAATTGTTGGACTCTATGGCCATCCTATAGCAATTATTAGACCCTTTCGTTTGCCCAGCAAAAATTCGTTGAGCACCTACTATGTGCCACATGCAGTGTGAGGGGCTGGGAGTATACTGGTGAATCTAGTGGTCTAGAGAAACTCAGATTCTCTCTTGAATGTCATCTTAGTATAACTACTCATGCACTGCATCTTATTTTTATGTGGTTGAAACTAATGTATATGAAGAAAGCACAATTTCTTAAATATTTTAAAGCTTGATATTCCTGACTTGCTATTTCAAATGAGTAATTTGCTAGTGACCTTTAGATGCTTTAATAGGGTGACAAGACTACTTGGGCAAGAATAAAAATGGTTTTGTATGTTTTAAAAAGTACTGAAAAGAAAAAGTATGTTTGAGCATATGGGTTTCCTCAGAGGTTATCAGCCACTTAGAAAAATTGCCAGGTCTAGGCAATAAACACACTCACACATACCTATATGTATTTTTTAAATACAGAATGTTAGACTTCAAGCAACCTTAGAGATTTGATGTATTGGGAAACTGGGTCCTAAAAAGGTTCAGTGACGTGCTCAAAATTAAAAAGCTAGTAGGTGCTTAAGATCCAATTATTTCACTCAGAAAGGAGGTTTACTACAGCAGAAGTTAATTAAATTAGATAGTAGAGCAAGAGTCCTCAAATCATGGCTGGAAATCTGACTCTGACCCTCTGTTGAAAACAGACAATTATAGAGAAAGGAAATAGAACTCAATCTACTATGGAAGGCAGAGGGGCAGGTACAGTAGTCGGTATGAACCATGAGAAGAATGGGACAGAGCTACTCCAAGTTACTGACTTCATGGTTACAGCATTTAAAGAAGTAAATGTAATATTTTTTCTGGTAAGGGAAGGTGCTTTGTTTTAAAAGCCTACTGAGGATGGGGGAGACGGAATTCTGCCACAAATGTGGCTGAATAGTCTTTGAATCTGGGAAGCAAATCCAGCTGATTTGTAACTTTAATGTAAGAAAATGTCAGAAGCTTGATGGGGAAAGTGAGTTATAAGAGTTGAGACTAATGAGAGGTTACAAATTTGTTCCTAGGTGGCATTTTTTTAAAAATATCATTCTCCATGTGATTATCACTGCTTTGCAACATAAGCATGATGTCTGTGAGGGACCATCCATGGAGGGTCTCAAGATGGACATTCGTAGATCTTATGGAGTCTGTGTATTTTGAGGAGAGAGGGTTCATCATTTCATCAGATTCTCAGAGAAGTCTCTGACTCTAAAAAGACCAAGGATTCTATTAATAAACTTTGTGACTCCAAACATGGATTGAAACATGGTCAATGCATAAACGAGGCCAATGCACATGTGGGCTTCTCCCAGCTTCTCTCACTCAAGGTGACCAATAATTTATGCCAAGCAAGTAGAAAAGAAATGCACATTTCACTGATTTTATTACCTTTCCCTAAGGGTAGGGCAAAAAGGTGAAAAAAACTAAGTTGTCAACAGGTACAATTTTGTACTTACTTGTAAGAGAGTGAAAGTGTAGACAAAATGTAGTGTAGAAAGTGTAGATAAAATCACTGTTTTGTCCATTACCAGCAGCTTCCTCTTTGCAGTACCATTCCTCAGCCTGGCCACAATTGCCCAGGGTAATGTGAGAAAGCGTGTGGAAACCGTGATTAATGGTTCTTACTTATCTCCTATTAAAATGCCTAGCAGTCTTTGAATATAGGTGCCTGAAGATTTTAAATTTATTAATTTATTTTTCTTAGAATCAGTGTATCCTGATGCTAAATTGCTTTAGCACTTTGCAAAAATTCTATAAAACTAATATATGAAGTAAGTTTTCTGGCTATGCATGACCTGGACATTTCTCTATAAAAGATTCAACTTTTTTTTTTTTTTTAATGTATTTATTTTATTTATTTATGTTTGGCTGCATTGGGTCTTCGCCACTGCATGTGGGCTTTCTCTAGTTGCGGCGAGCAGGGACCGCTCTTCACTGCGGTGTGCGGGCTTCTCATTCTGGTGGCTTCTCTTGTTGCGGAGCACGGGCTCTAGGCACGTGGGCTCAGTAGTTGTGGCTCGCGGGCTCTAGAGCGCAGGCTCAGTAATTGTGGCTCAAGGGCCCAGTTGCTTCGCGGCATGTGGGATCTTCCTGGACCAGGGCTCGAACTCATGTCCCCTGCATTGGCAGGCGGATTCTTAACCACTGCGCCACCAGGGAAGTCCCTCAACTTTTCTTTTTTCTTAACTCAGTGCTTTTGTTTTTCCATGTGTATGAATCCTTTCCCAAATTGGCAATTTTCTTCTACCTCCTTCATTTCAATATTGTGCTTTTTAACTGTGCCATGGCATTGCTTAGCATTATACTGTCAGCAGTTCACAGGAAAAGAGTATATTTGATTTTAAACAGGATGAAAATGACATCTTTCATACTTCTGTTTAGTTTGTGAGAAGGCGAATATATAAATACAGTGAACGCTAAATAAAATTAATCGCTAATTAATTAAACGCCAATAAAATTTAATTAAAATTAAACTCAACATTTATTGTGTACCCACAAGGTACCGGGAACTGTGGATAATAACAATAATATTGAGAAGAACAAGTGTTTATCAGTGGGTGTTCTCTGCCAGGCTCCGCAATGTGTACTTTACATCGACTCTGATTCAATCCTCACCACCACACGACGGGGGAGGTATTCTTTTTAAGCCTCATTTTACAGGTGGGAAAACTGAGGCAGCTAGTAACTGATAGAGCTGGGACTTGGCTCAGGGAACTCTACCTAAAGCCTGTGTGTTTAAACACCTGACCTTCACTGTCTTGTGCGGGGTACAGAACAAAAAACAGGCAAATGGAGCTAAAAAAAACCCAAAGAAACAGTTTTTTATTTAAATTTTCTAGAAAGTAGCCCAGTGTCATGAAGACAATTTTAAAACGTATTATCGCTGCACATCTCATATTTTTTAAAATTAATATGACATAGAAAGAAAGCAAATGATGAGCCTTAAAACTTTTTTTCTGTATGTTACACGTCACACTACACTCAACTTCTTATTTATTAAATCAAGCTTTAAAATAATACCTGGAATCTTGTTAATCACTCATAAATTCCTGTGCTGGGGTGTCCATATTCTTATATACTCTTTCTTAATAGTGAGAAGGCAAGAAATCTAGGTAATGCATCTTCCACTGCCAAATGACCATTGAGGGCAGCAAAGAATTGAGAAAATGAAAATTCATAGGGGAGATCTTTAAGAAAGAAGCACAACCACTAGAGGAAAAAAAAGAAAAACAAACAAACAAAAAACAACGTGTTTCCCTTCCTCACCTCCAGCCACTCTCTGTTTTTCCCACGAGATGTGGATGGTGGGCATCTCTCCTTGGTCTGTGGCATTGATGCAGCTCTCCACTTCTGAACTCTGGCTGAGTGCCACGTGGAAGAGCCAGGACACCTCACCAAGGGAAAGGCTTGCCAGGTTTCCTGACTGATAAGAGGAAAGTAAGCAACATCCATTTCGAAAGGAAGCTTGCTGTGACAAGGTTTTGGCCCACACTCACTAAACAATGATGTTTAAAGAGTCAAAAAAATTTTTGCATGAATTTTCATTTCTCCTGGATTTTCCAAATATGTCCTCGGAGGTTCATCCCCTACCCGTGCTGACAAGAACCAACCACGTGCCCAGTGGGTGGAGGTGAGTGCTTAGGGCAGAAAGGGGGGCCTTGGGTTCACAGATACCTTCCTCTCTGCCGCCATCCAGGAATTCACACCAGATGAAAGATCATTCCTATGCCCTAAAGCTTTCTATCTTTGGGGGTCTTCAGGTTACACTCAAATATCCCCAAAGGCACAGCAAGCCCTAGAATATAGTCATGAAAATTGTTTATCCAAGAGTCTGGATACTAGAGAAAATCACAAAATTGTTTACAAAGGACTTTTGTTAGTGATGACTCAATTTATTAATCATGACGTCATAATAATTTTTAAAACATTTGTTGTAAATGTGAGGCAATGTGTGAAGTTGCCTGGCTGCAAATTACAGTTGGTGGCATCAATAGAGGCTCACTTAGACCACCACAGACACGGTAACATGGATTATAAAGGATGTATCACAACTGAATCCATCAGGAGTTTCATCTGAAAAAAATCTCATACATTTCATGCAACAAAGATTATTATTTCTGAGGAGATTCTATTCAAGAGGAACAGGCTAAAGAGTCATTTGGAAAGGAAAGTGTAGCAAGAATACGAAAGTAACATTGATGGACATTTTCTCAAAAGCTACCTCGTTATTTTCATGTATCATTTGGGATCCTTTTACAACTCAAAATCTTTTAGGCAAAAAAAAAAAAAAAGACAAAAAAAGGGGAAAAAAAAGGGAATGCGTTGGCATACATAACTGTAAAGTCCAGGGGGTATGGAAGTCCAGAAAACCTCAGGTATGACTAGGTCTAGGCACTCAAATGATTCTATCAGGAACCTGACTCTCCATTACTCTCAGCTCATTTATCCTTCTTTGGCTCTATTCTCAGGCAGGTCTCTCTCTAATCATACTAAACACAGCTTGCAGCTAGTCTCCTAACAGTTTAACAACAACTACAGAAATAGGATGCCTCTCTCCCAGTGATACAAGAAAACAGGGGCTGGATCTCATTGGCCTATTTTGGGTCATGTGACCAGCCCAAAGCCAATCACTGTGGACCATTATGAGACTTTGTTCTCATCGACTGCGTGTGGGTACCTGAGGACCCAAGCAATCGGATCAGCCTCACTTTCACCTGTGTAGTAGTTCTCTGCCATAACTAAGTACCGCAGACTGGGTGGTTTAAACAACAGAAATTTATTTCTCACAGTTCTGGAGGCTGAGAAGTTCAAGGTCAAGGTGTCAGCAGGGTTGGTTTCTTTTGGGACCTCTCTCCTTGGCTTGTAGATGGTCATCTCCTTCCAGTGCTTTTATATGATCTTCTCTGTGTGTGTCTGTGTCCTAATCTCCTCTTCTCATGAAGACACCAGTCATATAAGGGACCACCCATTTGACCTCATATTCTCTTAATCACCTCTTTAAAGGCCCTATCTCCAAACATAGTCACATTCTGGGGTACTAAAAATTAGGATTTCAACATATGAATTGGTTGGGGGTGGGAGCACACTTCAGCCTTATAAATTTAATTTTCTAAGAAAATTTTGAGGCTGTTCTCAGAAGAAAGGGAAATCAGTGCTGTCCAGGCACCAACAACATGTCTGCTAAACTCTTCCGGTCTCTGCAGACCCTGTCCCAGCAAAGCCTGCCATGAATTTGCTACAACTCGATTTGAGACCCCAGTATTTCCAGTCCTTCGGGAATGCCTCCACTTGAAAGGTTACCACCCTGGTTAACAGTACTGGAAAAGAATTGCAATGCTTTCAAGCCATGTCCCCTAAGTGTGTTCCGTTAAATGTTGGATGACTGGGGTTTTAGATAGATGTTATTTGGGGGGAAAAAACTTTTGTTTTAGAAATTCTCAAACTCAAATTAGACAAGTTTCTAGACCACAGAACTTTCTAGAGCCTTTCAATATGTTAAGAACTATTGTGAGTCCCCAAGAATGAGTATGTTGTCTGCAGCATTCATCATTCTTCCAAACACACATGAGGGAATGCTTCCTTATAAAACTGCCAGCCACATAGTTGGACTTAAAAAGTAAGTTTTGAGTTGGGGGTAGAGATAAGGCAAGGGAATGTCTGGACATCTGAAAATGGACTTTTGCCAGTTCTAGAGAGCTTCAGCCTAGTCTGGCACACTAACCAACTCAACTTCAGCTGACAGGTAGTGGGAGGTTTAGAGCTGAAAGAAAGCCACTGAGGCTGGCTGCAGCGAGGAAAAGTAATCAGGGCAGAGGGGAAGGAAGAGAAGCTATCGTCCAAGTCACCAAATTCAAGAGCTATAGCAAGATCAAGCATGAACTAAGTGGCTTAATTTATAAGGAGCCAATCTATCTGATCGTAGTTGATGGGGAGAGGCCCACAGTAAGATTTCCTTAACAGTGTTTGAGTGTCTGGGTCATGAACCAGGGAGATTCATCTTAGCTGATGGGATGGATATTGGAATCTGGGACTATTCCAGAGGGGGAATAACCCACTGGCCTAGGCAAGGGGTGAAGATCCAAGTTCCAGTTCCAGAACCAGAGTGGGAGCCAGGAGCCAGGGATCTAGGTAGAAGGCAGTGACACAACCTGACCATGCTCAGTAGAAGTCTAACTTGAGGTGACATGGGACTGATATTCACATAGTTTTCAAGATTCCAGATCCATCCAAGGGACCAGCAGATTTTGGGCAAATTTACTAGCAGGGAAAGGCTACCCAGTGCCATCAGACTACCAAGCTGACTGTTTCTCTCACCTTCTCAGCTTTAACTGCTGTAACTGTCCCCCTTTTCATGTTTTACCTGGGTAAATCCAGTTGATTATTTATTTATTTATTTGGGTGCATCAAATCTTAGTTGCGGCATGCAGGATATTTCGTTTTGGTGGGCAGGCTCTCAAGTTGTGGTGCGCAGGCTCTAGAGCGCACGGGCTTAGTTGCCCCGGCATGTGGGATCTTAGTTCCCCCACCAGGGATCGAACTCACGTCCCCTGCATTGGAAGGCGGATTCTTAACCACTGGACCACCAAGGAGGTCCCCAGTTGATTATTTAAGATCCAGCTCAGGCAAGACCTCCTCGGAGAAGACATTCCTGCCCTCCATCACCTCCCTCTATCACCTCCCAGGCTGGGTTAGGTGCACTTCCTTCACATTCCATGGAACCTTGGTATAACACTCCAGCACTGGACCATGCCGGACCCAGAGACATGTGTGTGTCTATCTTCCACTGGGATGTGGTAGGAGCACAGTAAATATCTGTAGAACTCGACTGACCTGCGACAGTGAGGTACACACAGAGTTAATTGACTATCGCATCCACTCAGAATTAAGCTTAGCTTGTTACATTTACTTTCTACTTGTAAATGTTGAAAGGATACCCCTTCACATATAATTCTCCTGCCATTTGACCTCTAAATAAAATTGAGCACACAGTGTCAAGGGGGCTAAGGCATCTTTCTGACACATGGTAATTACCTTTAAAAGTATACCTCCCAACGAATCCCCTAAAAAACACCACAGCTCAGATTCTGGCAGCATTCATAAATCACCAGCTCTGGACCCTCAGAAGTTTAGGAAGTTAGCAAGGATACTTGACAGAATTACTGCTTTTATTAATGCCTTGGGCTTGGATTATTTATTTAAGATTACTAGGATCAGAAAACATGCGCTCCAATCAAGCCTTCACCTAAATCACGAGGAATGAGAGGTACAAGGTCCCCTCGAGATAGCAACGTCTCGCTATTTTCTGCTGTTGGAAGGAAGTTCTCCAAGGGATATGGGAGGTGGTTAAGCTTCAGGGAGAAGGAGGATGATTAAAAGTATCTTCTCCATTCCAAGCACTATAAATATTAAACACATGTTTTGCAGTTCAATTGTTTTAGAAAATTTTCCAGTGTGACCTTTATAAATATTTGTATATCCCTCCCACCCCAAGCAGTAACTGGCTGCTGGATGGAAGCCCCTGGGGAGCGCTAATGAGGAAGAGCTTCCAGTGGATGAACTATGCCCTGAGAGCAAGAGTGACCCTGTAAGGAAGTGTGTTACCTCTTCCAGGTCACGAGGCTTCCAATTAGACTCCAATTACTAGAACACGAAATTATTCCATGTGACCTGAAAAGAAAATAAAGCTTTTCAAAGTTGGAGAGGCCCTCAGAACCTCAGTGGGAAAGGGCTTCAGAAATGGCCTAGTGCAAAGCCCGTTTTATAAAAGAAGGACAGGAGACAGAGAGCTGAGGAGAGCAGCCCAGGGTCCTGCAGCCCACCTCCGCTTCCAGCCCCTTGAGTTACTATTGACTATGTCTTTCAAGACCTCACAAGTTTGGTTGGTTTTCCTTTTGCCACTCCCTCTCTGTCCTCCACTCTGGGTTCTCTTCCTCCATCTAAAAAAAAATGGGGTGTTGTGCAGTATCTGTCTCCTCTCTCTCTCCTACCACCACCCTGTTCCCCAACAAATCAAACCGCCACCACTTTCCACCTGTGCCTTCAGATACGCTTATTCTTCTGCCTGCAATGCTCTTCTTTCCCTGGGAAGCCTGACAAACTTCTTCTCGGCTTTAAAGCCCAGCTACAGATGCGCCTGGCTTTCCCTGGCAGACTAGCTGTTATCCTTCTTGTGTTATCATAGCCATGATCTCTATACGTTGTAGTACAGTGCTTAGGGCGTCGAGCCTTACCTGTCTCCTGGACTAAACAGTGGCCACACGACACATCCTCAGTCACTTGCCAACCTCCTACACTCCCTCACTTCAGTTTCCACTTCAACTCTCCTCTGAGAAAACCCAAATCCATATTTCCCAGGCCACTCTCACTGTATAATCTAACTCTCTGCTAAATGTTCCGCCAGCATCACAAACCCAATATTCCCAAGACAGTAGCCATAGTTTCCCTTGCCCACCCATCCACCGCCCCAAACTCTACTCCTGGTCCTCACCTGCCCATCTCTGTGAATGCCATTACTAGCCTGTCGGTGACCCAGATTAAAAACTCAAGGTTCTCAAAAATAAATTAATTAAAATTAAATTAAATTTAAAAAACCTCAAGGTTCTCTATCGACGCCTCCTCTGACCTTCCTCTGAATAACCACCACCCCTTTTCATTCCAATTAGACCACATCTCTAGCAGCCATCATCACCTCCTCCCTGTATTGGGACCACAGCCTGAATCCAAGCGCTCATCACCTCCCATCCAATCACGTTCGGGACCTTCCGCTCTGTTCTCGGTCCCTGTCCTTGCTCCTCCACGCCCCCCAACAGGCTGCTGCTACAGGAATTATCCCCAAGGGCAGCTCAGTCAGAGCATCCTCTTGCTCACACTTGCAGTGGCTCCTCTTTGTCTGGTGACCAAATTCTTTAGCATTTCATTCAAGAGCCTCTACAATTCAGCTTTCACTGCATTTCCATTCTTACCTCCAACTCTTCCAGTTACTCATCTTAACTCCAACCACAACTCCTCCTCCCTGGGTTTTCCTACTACATTTCCTTCTGTCAAAATTCCAGAAACAGTACAGATTAAAACCAGATCAGTGAAATAGTATTTAGGAAGAGTTCGTTGTGCCTGTAAGGACAGTTTGCAAACTGAGAGCTTTCAGGTTCAAAACTGATCATGAAGGTCAGAGGAACGGTTACAGCCTGGCACATAGAGTGAAAACGAGGAAGTTGTTCAACTTTCACAATGATTGGTTATTAAAATGGAAATTTCTAGAAGGTAAGGGATTGGTTAGAAGTGAGTACCTCATTGAGTTTTAGAAAGATGACAAATTTCTTTTATGATTTACAAGAAATAATCTAAATTAAATCTTGCTTACGTTCACGAAAAAAAGCTAGACTTAGTATTGCTTACGTGGCTTAAATTGTTTTGTCTGCACAGGTGATTTTCAAGCTTGGTCTCTGTTTTGCATTTATAGAGTACTGGATCAAGAAGAAATTGAGTGGTTTGGAAAGGGTCCAAGCTCTCTTTCTTAGAAATGGAAGGTCCTAGTCCAGGAATTCCCAGTTAGGAGTTGTGGACCTTCTTATGCCTTTGAAATCTTACCAGATGAGTTTTCAGTCAATTATAAATGCTCCATTTCCCCTCTAATTTGTCATATTTTCCAGCAGGAAGAGAGAAGGGTAGTCTCTTCCCCAGTTTCCCGTTCAGAAGGTCCACTCATCAGTCTCACCTTATTAAACGAAAAACTTTAATATGTGAGAAATATCACATATGACATCAACATAGCCCCAAAGGGGTTGAGAGCCTTGAATTAGTCCACTGAGAAATACTATGGCAATTTTCTCTGAAATTGCTAAACTCCTATTATTGGCCAAACTGACTAGACAATTTTATCATATAACCATTTAAGTCCATCAAATAACTGATTTAAACCACTAAGTTCACTTGCCCAAATTGGATGATTATTTTCACATCATATGGACAAAAGCTATACCACTCAACGCCAAAGGCAACAGAATGGTGATGATAAAAAATAAATATAATTGTGTTCCATAACGTCTACGAATGTATGAGATCGAGGATTTATCTTATGCAACAAAACTCTCAGTTTACAGATAATAAAACTATTACCAGAAGTCAATATCTTTCTTACAATCGTGAAGTTATTCTTTCGAAAAACTGGTATAATCAGTTCCCTATTTTATTGTCTGTACAGGTAATTTCACTTTATCAGAAGTTCCTTTTAGTGATCTTCATTGTTACTCTAAAACATTATTTCGAGCTACGACTCATAAATTCATCTGAAAAGGATCAGATTAATGCTGCCCTCAAAGGACTTCCAGTTAAACAGTTTGGTAACTAGACTGGGGGAAGATTGGGAGGTAGCATCATGGCAGTTTGAGGGTCAACCCTAGAAGCATGACTCAAAAGTCCATATACATGGAGCAACTCAAGTAAGAAATTGGATGGTGCTAAACTCCATTGGCTAAGTCAGACACCAAGGGCCAAGCTCTTTATAAGTTGTTTTTGGTGTAAATGTGGTGCTTTCCCAAGGGTCTAGGAGCAGGAAAACATGGAAATTCTCCATTTGTGGGTTTGCAGTTATTACTTAATTTGCACATGCAAATGTAGGTTTGATAGTGTATAGAAAGAAACAAACAAAAAGAGACAAGCAAAGCTGATGTTAAAACTTCCTCCTTAATATCCATCTACTTTGTTTAAGATTTTAACTGGGTGAATGAAAATAATATTGTCTAATCATACCCAGGAAAACTGGTGTGTAATAGAAACAGAATTAAGTATGGTGTAAAATTCAGAAGGTCTATAGTCTGATACAAGGCAAAACAGAGCTAAGGATCACGTGCTTCTTTTTAGGGTGACCAAAATAAATTAAAAAGATGAAAATGATTTCTGGAAGGTGAGATTTTAGGTTTGGTCCAATTTCTAGACTTAAATAATCTTCCTAATTATAGTGCCCATAGTATGTATTATGCCTGTTTTCTTATTTAAAATCTAAACTTAAACGCAATCTCCCCAAGGACATACTAGGTTAAAAATCATTTTAAGGACACATAAAAGATTTATCTTAAAGACTCTGAGGCATATCTACATCCCTGGTGGCTAAATAAGGCAGAGGTCTGACCTTAAAAAAACCTAACCCAAAAGAACAAAAGCATTGTTACGCCAGGAGAAATATATTTTGTAACAATATTTTATAACAACATAACAGCAAAAGAGTGACTGAAACTTATTAATAGCAATAGTTATGCACATATGTGTTTATCAGGACTGAATCTAGACCCTTCATTTCATTACCTTCAATATGCAGGGCAATGTACAAATCCAGGTGCCATAGAGATACAGAAAGAATTTCCATTTTTGCTCACTCCTTTATCCTAAAATATAATGCAGGCAAATACTTTCAAAATGTATTAGGATTTCTATTGAGAGAGTTTTCAAAGCAACCTGTCATCCATTTGTATTTTAATTTTTTTTAAATGTGAGATAACTATGCTATTCCTGGCATCTTGTATGGCTGAGTGGAGAATATGGCCTTTCCCTCTTTTCCTCAAGTCTCTACAGGGTCCAAGCTCCAATCTCAATGAGGCAGTTGTACCAAGTGAACCCCTTACTTTGGGCTGGAACTGCGAATAACCAGGGGTCCATAAGCACTGCCAAAATACCTGCTGATGTTTTACGTCATACGAGTTAGTTGAGATTTCAAGACTACAAGGGCCTATTAGATTTCCCATGAATAGAAGAAGAACTTTCCATCAAATAGGGATCCTGAAGAGTAACCTGGTCCCTACATCATAATCAGAAGGAAGAGAGACCCACTCTGTCCAAGTATCCTTGGGAAGCTGTGGCAATCACCGCAGAGCACAAAACTCTAAATATAAATTAACAAATACCATGACAACGGCTGAGTCTAGTCTTTCGATAGATGCATTAATTCCCTAGACAACATTTCCAAACAAGTGCTCTGGAGTTAGGTTCAGCATTTCCAATAACGATTTACCAAAAAAATGATTTTTAATTTTCAGAAGGAGAATTACAATACCTTCCATTTATAATACACTTTGGAGGAAACCCTTCTCAAAGTGTCATCTATGGACCCCAATGAGTCCCTGAAGCTTCTTCAGGGGGTATTGGGGTTCAAAACGACTTTCATAATAAAAGATGTTGTTTCCCCATTTCACTTGTTGACATTTGCACCGATGGTACAAAAATTATGGGTAAAACTGTTGCCCATTTAGCACAGACCCAGGAATAGCACCAAACTGAACTAGCAAATCATTGGTTTCTTCCTACCCCCGACTCAGAGGAAAAAAAAAAAAAAGCTAGTTTTACTTAAGGGCCTTGATGAAGCAATAAGAACGAACTTACATCTGAACTCTTGCACACACATTTTTAAAATATTCTGTTTGATAAAATGGGAGGTGCTCATGAAGTACTCCTGCTGCATGCCTTGAGGAAAAGCACTTGTGCAGTCATCTGAGTTACGAGCCGAAATAGTGGCTATCTTCATGGAACGCTCTTTTTACTTAGAAGAATGACTGACAGGCTCACTTTGGCTATTCAGCTTTGACTACTTGGCAGAAATATTTCAAAAATCAACTAAGCGAGTCTGTTAGTTCAAGGTAAAGGCCTGGCAGTATTTGTTGCCAAAGATAAAATTCAAGAGAATTGTATTTTGGAATAAACCGTGATGCCCTTACTACTGGAGACCATGAATTCCAATTATAAATCTGCCACCAGAAGCTTTCTTCGCAAGTGAAGGCTTGCCCAAAGCATATGGATTAACCCAGGACATTTTGCACTCAGCTCTGCTGTTGGCAAAACATTTCCCCTGCTCCAGGTGACATGAGCTACGAGTCTCCAATTTCCTGGACCTATTCAGATACCCATTTGGTGTTGCCAAGGATGCATTCAATACCGCTCAGCAGAACCTTCCCTCCTCCCAGCCAGCGAGGCCCGAGAGCGCAGTCCTGTCTACAGTTGAAAGGGGCCCTGGCTCACTGAAAAAAACAAAAAAAACAAAACAGGAGACTCTGTACCCCATTTTTATTAACCATCTCATTATATGGTCATAACCACCCTGACCCCCACCAAAGGCTCGGGGCTGAGAGCGCAGAAGCTTCCCCAACTTTCTTTGGATTGATTTTCCCCAGGGGATCTGTCATTCTACACCACCAACATTAAAGCTGATTCCTAAACATTGGCTTCAACGAGCAAGAAATAAGGCAGAAGAGAGGTCAGGAGGAGAGAAAAATCTCTTTAATCAAAAAAATACATAAGCCAGAGAAAATCAGCAGGTTTTGTTTTGCTCGTGTTGTGTTGGTTTTTAGGTGTTTGTTTCATTTTATCTTGTTTGGTTTTAATGTTCTGGATACTAAAGGAAAAAGAAACAGAAAATGACATAAGCCAGAGAACAGTTTAGAGATTCCTCACGAACAGGGACTGAACAGTCACTGATTGGGAAATTTAAGACAATTGAATAATAATAACCCAAGGGTCTAGACGATCACTGCCCTGTAGAAACATTATGCAAGCCACATATGTAATTTTAACTTTCCCAGGAGCCACTTTTTTTAAAGAGGAGAATGAAATAGATAAAATTAATTTTAATAATACATTTTATTTAATCCAATATATCGAAGGTATTATCTCAATAAATAATCAATATAAAATATTAATTAGTTTACATTATTTTTTCACACAATGTATTAGTCTACTCAGGCTGCCATAACAAAATGCCACAGACTGGGTGGCTTAAACAACAGAAGTTTATTTTCTCATAGTTCTGGAGGCTTGACGTCCAAGATGAGGGTGCAGCATGGTAGGGTTCTGGTGAGAGCCCCCTTCCTGGCTTGCAGACGGCCACCTCACTGAGTCCTCTCACGGCCAAGTGAGAAAGCAAGCTTCCTGGTCATCAGGCTTCCACCCTATGACCTCATTTAACCTTAATTACTTCCTTACTCCAAAAGCGATCCCATTTGGAGTTAGGACTTCAACATATGAATCTGGGGGTGGGAGGACACCATTCCATCCATAGCTTACTAAGTCTTCAAAATCTGGTGTGTACTGTACACTTGCTGCAATCTCAATTCAGCCTAACCACGTTTCAAGGGTCCATCAGCCACATGAGGATACTGGCTTCTGTATTGGACAGCACAGAGGTCAGTAAATGGCTGTTGGCTTTACAAGTCAAAACAACACTCCCATCGAGAGCTCCAGAGCTTGATCTTTGGGTGAAAGGCGGTTATTCCGGGAAGAAGCCTGGCCATTGGCCAACACAGCCCCAGACAGAAAGCAAGGTTCACTTGGGGGTCAGAGGGGAAACTCACCTCACGCAGCTCAAGGGATATTATTAGTCTTGAGAACCCAACTGTCAGAGTCTGCAGTTTGGTGATGACGTTGAGGGTTCCCCATTCAGCCAGAGCCTAATGGAACCTTTCCTCAGCTAGGGAAACAGTGGCAAGATTCCTGGAGATGGCTCTCATACAAGACGTGTTCACACTCTCCTACCTCCCTGCTCAGCTGCAAGCTCCCCAGGACTCTGTGTCCATGGACTTGGGGGGGTGGAAAGATTTCTCTGGTGACAGGTCTCTGTGGGGGAACTGGTATGCTTGGTGTTCTTGATCTGCAAACATAAACAATATAGCAAGCACACCAAATCCAGCCATGTGACATTCTGTTCTACCAAAACTGTAGGCAAACTGAAGACAAACAAACCAAAAAAGATGATGAAATAAGGAAACAATTACTTAAGAAACAAAATTCTCTTGATTTCCACGGGGTAACAGCAAACAATGAAGCAATCAATCCATCACTAACCTTCAGCAGAATAAATTAATGTCCTTTTTAGTATAAAACTACACCTGAAACAAGAACAGGTTATACGAACGGATAGCATGTATAACTGACCGATACCAAAAATGCAAAAATAACCAAGAAAAAGTTTTAATTCATTAAGAAAATTGTTGTGGCTCGTTGAGCAGCTGACGTAGTCTGTAAAGTGTTCTCCATTTGCTTGGTAATTTTTAATCCTACACGTGACTTTTATGGGCATTCTTTCCCCATGGTTGTAGTAACTCCCAGAGACTCAGCAGGGCTGTAAGTGGCCTGAGGCAAAATTGTGACTGTGTGTGACTGCAGCTCCCCTCTCTCATGCCTTTCCAGGTCCCCACTGCTTTCCAGGCTCCTGGTCTGCCCCATCCAGGAAGCACAACCCATCAGGCACATTCGCATTGGTACTCAAACTGAGGTAGGAGATAGATGGGCCCCTGGGCTGGACAGCTGGGGTTTGTCAAGTGAAGTAAAATTGAAGCTTTGTTCTCACCCAGACACTCCAAGGACAAAGCTAATGGCAGAAGCTGAGCTCTGCTAAAGTGAGGAAAGGCGCCCACTCCTGAGGTCAAGGAAAACTTCCCTGCCTGCACATGTGTAGGAAGGCTCCTTGGGGCTCAAAAAGGGAGGGGGCGCCACCCCATAATAAGTGTGGACAGGCACCCATAGGCCTCTGCGGTGGGGTTCATCTTAGCAAAAAGTTGTGCACGCATGTTGGGGAGGGTCCTGGGACCCGTCAGGTGTGAAAAAAGAAACCAGATGATTGGCCCAGTGTAAACGAAGACCCGGAAGGACTGCCTTATATAAGTGATTTAAATCACCTCTTTACTGTGCTTCTCATTCAGGACGCCTGCGCTTCTCTCTGGGTGTGTATTTCTGCCTTGCTTCTGACTTAAATAAATAAGCCGTTTCTCTGTGTGTTCTCCCATACGTTGTGCTGTGTCTCTAATAATAAACTTTGTACCTGCCTTGCAGTTTTTGCCTCCCTGAAATATTTTTCACTTTCAAACGGGGTAAGGACCAGGGAACTTTGCTTCTAGCCTCTAGCCCCTGGTGGGCTAGCAGCTAGGTTCAATCCCTGGGCAGGGAAAGAAGATCCTGCTTCAAGACCGCTGCCCCTCTGAGAACAGAACATTAGCAACTGCAGTGGTACCTGTTATTTTTCTGTCCTGTATCCCTTTGTCCAATAACATCCCTGCTTTTCTCTAGTGCCCCATCCCTTTCTCACTCTCTGCCTGTGGTTCAGATGGAGTTGACGCTACCCCCCAGAATCCAGGATTGACGTGTGACTTAGCACCCTAGCAGCACATTGTATCCATGGGCCTCAGTGACTGGCTGAGGAATGGGCATGTGGCCAAGTCAGCCAGACCAGCATGCCCCTCCAGGACTTCACCAAAAGCCACTGCTGGAGAAGGAAAGCACTGCTGTCCTTCTACTAGGGCTGCTGAGATGATCACCTTTCCACCATTTGGGGATAAGTCTGCCCGAATGAAAGGAGAAGAGAGGCAGATTCAAGAAAGGGAGGGATGTGTCCTCTTGACATCATTTTAGCACCTGGTTCCAGCGATCCAGGGTTTTGATTAAGATAGTTTGGACTAGGTTTCCTGTCACTTGCAACCAGGAGTCTTAACAAATGGAACATCATACTAACGTAGCCCTTTAAGAACAGATCCAGCACCACCACCAGAAGAAGATAGTGCTTAAGCAAAGGAAAAAGACACCAGTGAATAAGTTTCAGGCACCTTGAGCAAATTAGTGAAGCCAATAGTTATAGGCAGGAAGTTTTCCCATCATCCATACACATTCTAAACATATCACATAAGTAACAGCCTACATGGTTTCGGGGTAAAGCCAATTTTGTTGTTTTGCCTTCTCAGTCTACTGAGTTTTTGTTTAGTAATTTAATCCCAGAGTAGAAACTATCTCAATGTGTCAGATGCTTTTCATTAAAACAAGGCTAGGGCTGAGCTCTCACAACTATGAGATGAAACAGCCATTCCTTATTTGACTAAGGAATGAGAACATACTTTTTTTTCAAAAACAGTTGCATTTTACCCATGGGTCACAGCAGTCACCCCTAATGGAGACAAAAAATGCAACTGTCCATCTACCCTTACTATTACCACCATTCATAAGTCATGCTGTAACTTACTATTACCACCATTCATAAGTCATGCAGTAACTTACTATTACCACCATTCATAAGTCATGCGGTAACTTACTATTACCACCACTAACGCCATGACCAAACAACATTACTCTCTGCCTTCTCTGGTTCCTCCTTGGTCGCCAGAATTCTCTCTATACTCTCAACTGTTAGGCATCTAGGATAATGGGAATGGGATCTTCTAGCATATTTGAAGGGGGCTAGAGCAGGATTCTTTTTTAGTTCTTAATGGAAGAGCATAAACTCAGAGACAGACAACAGAATTTAAGACTTATATCGTGTTTTCATTGAGAGTGGGGATATCATGTACTCAACAGACATTAGTTTAGTACCTGCTAGATGTCAGATATTAGAACGAAGTAAAGTCCTCGAGATACCAACCCCTGCCCATAAGCATCTTTCAGGAATCCCACCCCTACCGACCCTCCCTCCATCACATGACTCCAACTATCTTCCTCTGGGAATTTCAAAGAGACCTGAAAGGAATCCTGGAGGCACCTGAGAGTTTAGGACTCCTCCAGTGATATCTATGAAATACTCACCAGATGCAAGGCATTTTGTGCCCTACTTGTAGGCAAACTTCAGTTCCTTAGTAATTCCCACAAGATTGGGGAATCTATCTCCAAATGTAAGGAGAACCCTGGTTTCCTTACACTTAGTTCCTTTTCTTGTCCCTCTCACAATGAGTACAGTCAAACCTATCACCCAGACTGTTGAGTGGAGGTGCGGGGACAGCAGTTATCAACAATAAAGCCATGGTCTCTTGGCTAATTTTAAAGAGTTTGGCATGATGGGTCTTAAAGGCAAGATAATGGATTTTTAAAACCTATGATAAACCTATCTGTGGAGCCCCTAAAGATAGCATGGTTCAGTTTGCCTCAAATTTAGCAGATTTTTCCATTAGTGTTATTATGTAAAATGTGTTCATGGGTCACAAAAATGGGAGACAGGTATTTTGTTGTATTTTTAATAAAAACATACAATAATACAAGTAAATAAATATGATAAAACCATAAGCCCGTGAGCAGTTAGTGATCACCTTGGCCTTCTTCCTTGGAAGGCACCTACCGTCTCCTGTGCTCTGTTTTTGTATGGGGTCCCTTCCTCTCCCACCATGTCAGTCACACCTCTGGATGGATGACCCTTCAATCCTCCAAACTCCAACCCTACATTTTCAGCTGCCCACTGGGCAGCTCTGCTTAGTTGTCCTGCCTATACCCCAAACTTGTCATATCCAAGAGGAAAGTCATTATCTTCCCATGTAAATCTGATCCCCCTCTTATACTCCCCTGCTCCGTTGATGTCATCAACATACATCGCATTACCTGAGTTGATGTCACATTAACCTCCCTACTCCCTCAAGTACCCACTACATTGAATCAGCCATCAAGTTGAGTTGCTTCTACCTTTGAAGTCAACTTGGGGTCTATTTCCTCCTTCTTTTGTTCTTCTCAAGACCCTCCACCTCCCTCCTCTACAACTGAATTATCCTCCCAAGTATTAAAATTAATCTTCTCGGTAACAACCTCTCTTTCATCCAATTATCCTTAGGCCAAAGTCACCTTTCTATAATATTTATCTACTCATTTTATTTTCCTGCTCCAAACCTTTTGGTGGAATCAGAATATTTAAAGTTCTTAGCATCGCTATCTCTTCTGGGAAGCCTTCCTTGGTAGCCCCTCCCTCCCAGCACAAGATTAATACATCTTTGGTGGATCTAATATTTGATATGTTAATCTTCAATGATAGCTATCTTTGTGCCCATATTCTCTTCACCTTGAAATTGGAGACTTAGTCTGATGCATCTTTGAATCCAAAATGCTTGGCAGAGAAACAAACAAAAGCATTAAACGATCTATATAGAATCCCTTGACATCCACAAACTGTCCCCAACCTGACTTTCCACCCTTCACCTCCCTCTGTCCCAGTAACATAAGGTGGCTTAGCCAGGCTCTTTGGGGGGCTTACTCAGGCCAGCATACATCTTTGAGTTTTAGGGTATGAATATATGATGCAACAAGAAAGAAAAACATCCTATGGAAATCAAAGAATAGGAACCATGGCCCCATCAAGTCCTCCAGAGAATGGAGCTAGAAAGTGACTCGATCTAAGGCAGATCCAGACTTCAGCATCAATCTAAATGATGCTAACTCTAGAGTCCTACAAGTGATGTGGCCCAGCTTCCTACTGTGGATCTGTTATTGGTTCCACCTGGCTTCCTCACCCTCTGCATAGTTTTTCCTGCTACGTAGTTTCTGCTTCTTTGTAACTTCAACTTCTTCATAATATTACGTACTTACTCATAATGCCCTCTTCTACTCATGGTTTCCCCTGGCGTATACCTCCTCTCATTTTCACTTCCCAAACCTGTCAGATTCTTTATTCCACAATGTAATTTCCCAAGACCGAGACCCTAATCAACCCAGCTCTTTCCTGTTTATGCAGAGTTTTTCAGACCAGGACATAGGACAGCTGTGGATCAGCCACCCTTCTCTGGTCCAACCAGCCTAGACAGTAGGGGCAGGGTCACGTGACAAAACACATGACTGCCTAGGTCTGCCCATCATTGTGAGTGAGTTGCTCACCCTTAACTGAGGCTGGGGTTATGTCAGACACTCTCTATTTATGCAAAATGCCCAACAATATCATGCACCCCAAACACTATACCTACCCACTGACTCAAATTATTCCCCCAGTCAGAAAAGTCCTTCCATTCATCTTCTTCATTAAAATGTCATCCTTTGTAAGATCCACATCAAATACTACTACCCTATGAAAACTTTCCCAGATTTCCTAACTGGTATCAAACTCTCCTTTTTCTGCAATTTCAAAACACTTAGTGCCTTGGTGCTTTTATTTTAGCATTTATCACACTCTATCCTAGATGGTAATTGTTCACATATATTTTATTGTCCATCTGGATTGTAGATTTCTTAAAGGGCAGGCCCATTGCATTCATATTTTGTTTCCTACATTAAACCTAAGACAGAGTTCTGAAAACTCTGAGTAATACTCAATAAAATGTACCAAATTGAATTTTAAATGGGTATTAAATTCTAAGGACAATTTAGAGCTGACAGCTGCCCTGCAATATAATCAGCTATTGTCCCTGAATTCTTTTCCCTAAGTACAAATTGTCCCTAAAATATATCCTATTTCTATTATAGTGTGTGTTGCACTGCAGATTTCAAGTCATTCTGCTTCCTCCAGACCACGGTCAATTCCTTCTCAGATCCCTCCGGCTACTTTCATCCTGAGACCCAGGTATAGAGGTCTCGTTCTCTGAGCCTCAATTTCAGTTGGAACAACCCACTGTTAAGATCTCCAGGGCCTAGAGATCAGCTCATAGCTGCAGCCTTTATAAGTGCTTCTATTGCAGCAAACCTTGCTGAGACTCTGCTTCCTAAATTCAAAGTTCAGATTCGTTTAGAATTCCAAAATCTTGTAAATGTGATTTGCCACAGACGCAAACTTGAAAATCAAATGGACTTTGGTCCTTTCATGAAAGCCTGAAAGGGGCTTAATTTAGCTCAAAACTAATAAATCGTCCTGTTTCTTGTATGATGAGTAACATCCAGCAATTTGCATGACTAATTAAACAATCTGGAATTTGCTTTGAAGGCTAAGCCATTCTTCATGATTTTAAATTGCTAACTGTCTAAGCTGGAAATAATACTCCCAATTGTTAAGAAACTTTAAAAGAGCCTCAACCATTAGATAGAGCTTTCATAAAACAATTTAAGCATTTGCCAGTTTCCTAGATCTAGAAATACCCAGAATTCTTGATAATTCAAGAAACTATTATCTAATTTGTGGATTTCCTGGTCTTCAGCTTCCTATTCTTTCTTGGGACTTGCTTTCACTCTCTGTGACCCCCTCAGGCAAGGACTGATTGGGAACAGAGAGTGAAGGTGAAAAGTTAAATAAAATTTTAAAACACACTATGTTATAGTCATCTGGTTCATCACGGAAGTTCACTCTTCCTTGGCCCTTTTGCACTAATAAAGTATATTCCACATCACATTTCATGCTGTGATCACACTGTCCTGATGGACACATGATGTTCTCAGCCGACTCAACCAAGTCCATGTCTCAGTAACTCCGTTCCCAAAGTGCAAATCAAGCATTTTGTCTTTTTTTTTTTTTTTTCCTAAATAAAGTTGGGTGGGAAAGAGGTCTGAACCCAAAGGCTAATAAAGAGCTATCAAGAACTCAGGCTCTAGTTTTCCAGGTCATTTTTACCTTGGAAAACAGACCCATCCTTTTTAAAAGACAAAGTCCAATTGTTGGCAAAGCAAAGCTGCAGTAGGAGAACTCAAGGATAAGGTCAAATACCTACCCGGAGATTTCTACTTGAGGATTACTTTCTGAGACAGGCAACCTCAGCCGTTCTCAAGCACTGTGGCCTCAGTATCTCTTCACACTCTTAAAATTTATTAAAGATCCCAAAGAGTTTTTGTTTACAGAGTTCACTCCTATCAATATTTACCATATTAGAAATTTTAAAAGAAGATTAAAATGTTTATTTATTAAATCACTTAAAATAACTATAATGAATCCATTGCGTACTAACAAGCATAACATAAATTTTATTAAAAAATTAATTCTTTGTTCCAAAATCAAAGAAAGTTTACCATGAAGAGCATCTTTGTTCTACATTTTTTGAAAATCTATTTAATATCTGGCTTGATAGAAGACAGCTGGATTCTCATATCTGCTCTGCATTTAATTTGTTGTGATGGATTATTTTGGTTGAAATAGCTGAGGAAAATCCAGCTTTCAACTGGAAGAGAAAGGACCTAGAAGATGCCCTGAAAGGCACACTTTGAGAACCACTTGGCCCAATGATACATCTAAAGCTGTAATACATCTCTCATTGTATAATTCAGATCCAGGCTTTCATGCTCTTACTTCTGCGAAGTATCCCTGATGGGCTATGGAACAGACAGTCTTGAGTTTGAATGTTATTTCTATCACTTCTGTCTACAGACTCTTGGATATGATGCTTCATCTCATCTATTAGTAGAGTGGTTTGAAGGATTTCAAAATGCCTGATTTATAGTTGATACAGTAAGCACTTTATAAGTACTCATTTTCTACCTTTTTCCCTTTCCTTCTGTGATGGTTCACTTTATGTGTTAACTTGACTGGGCCACAGGATGCCCAGATATCTGGTTAAACAGTATTTCTGGGTGTGTCTGTGAGGGTGTTTCCAGAAAAGAGATTAGCATTGGAATTGGTGGACTGAGTAAAGGAGACGGCCCTCCCCAATTTGGGTGGGTCTCAACCAACCCGTTGAGGGCCCACAGAGCAAAAGGCAGAAGAGGTTGAATTCTCTCTCTCTGCTTGACTGCTTGAGCTGAGACAGTGCTTCTGTCCTCGGACTGGGACTTGTACTATCAGCTCTCCTGGTTCTCAGGCCTTGGGACCTGCACTGGAATTTGCACCACCAGATTTCCTAGGTCTCCAGCTTGCAAACAGCAGATCATGGCAATTCTCACCTTCTGTAATCACATGAGCCAATTCCTTATGATAAATCTCACTCTAGGAGATATATATATCTAAACAGAATCAATGGAATAGATATGTGTATATTCCATTGGTATATGGAATATATATATATATATATTCCATTGGTTCTGTTTCTTTGGAGAATCCTGACTAATACATCTTCTCTTTGCCTTTTTTTTTTCCCCTCTGCTAATGTTCTGGTCACTAACAAAACATGGCCCTTGTCATGGGCATTAGCTTTACAGCAGACATTGGGCATCACTGCCCAAAATCCATGCCCCTTCCTTCTGGTTACAGAGTGCCATCTTGGTGGTTTGGGTGGCATTGTCTCCAGGGGTGGGCTCAGTGCCAGAAGCTGACCATGTAGACTTACTTCAGTCAAAATCGGCCATCTGCCCAGCAAAATGATTCGTTCAAGGATAACGTGAACCCAGCAGAAGAAAAGTCTTCACTCGTCCTCCGCACTGGCTAGTATGAGGATTGAGGCATAGGTTTCTGCCACCATCTTACTCCCATGAAAGGAGCCTGACTGTGCAGGTGGCTGGCACCCACGGAAAGCACAGCCAAGGAAGGAATCTTCTGGACATTACTTGAGTTCTAAAGCAAGCTGCACCCCAACTCATAACCTGCATGGGCTTCCAGTTCCATGAGCCAACACATTATCTTTCTGTTGAGGCTAGTTTGACTTGGATTGTCTGTGACTTTCACCATGCAGAGTCCTAACTGATACACTTTTCAATACAAAATCTTTTCTGAGTTGTTTCAGTAGGATCTCCTAAATTCGGTATTTCAGTGAACAAACTTGGGCTAAGGCTGCTGTCACCATCCAGCCACTACTGACACCCACACATGGAAAAGACTATGAGATGAGATAGGGAAATCCCATCTTAATGACATTGTCTGAGCTGCTAAAAACCCATCTTGGTCTGCTGTCCTGCATTCTTCAATTATGTGAGCCAATAAATTACCTTTATGCATTAGCTGATTTGGGTTTGGTTTTCTGTCACCCATAACCGAAAGATTCCTAACTAAGGCACTGGGAATGGTGGGCACTCTCACATATGGTGGTGAATGATTTGCACAATCATTAATGCCCCCAGCACCGTGTAAAAATACCCCTGAAATATTGTCTTAAAAATCTTAATTTTTTAAAGGGTTGATAAATTTAATTTCCTTAAAATAAAAAAACTTCTTTTCATGAATGGCTGTCATAAAGAGAATAAAATGACAAGTCTTCCCAGAGCACATTTGAACTGGATGGAGAAGATTAGACTTTTGCTGTGCTGAGTACTACTTGCTAATTACCAGGCCTTGGCTGGCTTTTGAGGGTCATTAACCTTAGGATATTTTGAAAGGAGGCCAGAAGTGGGTAACTCCATGACACGGCGAGAAGACATGGCCATCAGAAGGGGAGGAAATCTGAGGAAGTGACAACTATGTTTAAAGGAGATTCAAAGGAAGTCTTTAGTGTCTGAGGAGAGATAAAGAAATGAGGGTATCCATGACATTGAGTAAATAATGATTTACAATCGTAGTCTCTGGAAACAGTGGAAACCATGGAAGATGTGGCTAGTCTATAACCTTCAGGGAACTTTCTGTATCTTATTAATCTTTGTACTTCATGGAACAGAGTATTAGCTTCATAAATTTTTATTTCGTAAGTAAAAAAAAAATCTTAATTTTTGACTTTAGCTTGGGTGGTTTATCTAAGGAAAAGCTGTAAAAACAAATGTGTGTTCAGCATGGCTTTGTACAAAACTTACTGCCTTTATTTCCACGTCTGTCTTGGTTATTGTCATCCGACATCGCAGGCATGGAGCCTGATGATTTTGCAGACTCTAATACGTATGTGGATATACCTTGTCCCCTTTCCAATTTTCTAGCAAATGCCCTAAGAATTTCTCTTTCAAATGACTGGTATTTCTTGAGTGAAATTTGTTCTCTCAGCCTCACTGTAAGCAGGAATGCAGTTAGAAAATTCTAATGCACGGAAAGTATCTTTGAAACTTGTAATCTACGAAGAGAAAATATCCGACCACATTTCAGCTAAGCTACTCCCATGAGCCAGCATCAACTAAATGCAGAGAATTGCCACTTTACATTTCCAATTTAAACTCTTCTGCTTGGTCCTCTGCTTTCAACACATTCCCCCAAAATAAAGAAGAACACTTCCCAGTTTTGCTCTGGAGTGGGCAGCCTACTGGCTCTAACACAAACCTGGTCTTTGGAAAGGGAAGTAGAGGTAGCCATAGGAATAGAGAACTGAGCCACGGAGATCAATCAGGACTGAACTGGACATTGCGTCTGAATCATCCGACTTGGCAATCACCGCAAATCACACTCACAGGATAATTGTCAGTTTCCTGTTTCCTTTTGCACTTTGCTCTATGGAGCCACCACTCCACAAGGAAACTGATACTCTCTCTCTCCATCCCTGCCACACCACCCTCCTGCCAAGTAGGGAAAGATACAGCTTTTATAGGTCCTGAAGGATATACCATGTGGGGTACCTCTTTCAGAACACAAAATTAAAAACAAAATTTTAGATTTTATTGTGCAAGTGAAGGACCCTGGAGCTTAAGTTTCATTAGCTTCATGGAAAATCCTACACTGTCCCCACTGAAGAACAGGGGGGATCTCAAGGCATAGAGTACCTTGCACTATAGGTACTTGGTAAATGAGTTTTGATTGCCAAGAAATAGAGCTTTTTCTACATTCCTATGAGCTTCTTTATGCTTTATCTTGACTCTTTCACAGAAGATTCCGCTTCTCTCAGAAACAACAGTTAGGAAATCCTCAAAACCTGCAGCAAAACTCAAGAGAACTCTAGGATGTTCAATCAACAACTAGATTGTCACACTCTCTTGTTTCCTAGATAAAGACACAGAGGCCAAAGGCCCGTTAGCAGGAAAGTCGGCCCTGGAACTCAGGACTTTTTACTGCAGAGATCACCCACACACTTCCACGTCTTCTGTCTCTCTCAAAGCCCAGCCCTGTCTCCGAAGAGAAAGTCTTTCTTACACATTTTGAGGAAATGGTTTCCTCAGATCTCCCCTTTAGGGAGAAATAAGAGTATTTAGAGTTACTGTACCCAGTTTGAATCTCAGCTTAGCCATTTGCTAGCAAACCTGAGGAATAGTTACTTAATCATACTGACCTTTCTGTGTCTTCATCTGTGAAAGAAAAATGACACACCTGCTGGGCAATGTTGCCGTTTGGGATGTAAAATATTCCCTGAACTACTTCCAGTTGAAAATGCAGACCATGTAAATGGATCTGCTTCGGGTTCTTCCCAAGTTCCTCCTGAAGAAATGCACAGAGGTACAAAAACGAACCCGGTATAAAGTGGAGAGAATAGGAGGACAGTCACCATCAAAGAAGGATTTCAACCAATTTCAACAAAGCTCTGCAACCTGGAAAGTGGGTAAGAATAGGCAGACAAAAGAAAGAGGTGCAGGAAGCCACTATCTTTAAGGGAGGAGAAAAGGATTAGGATGCAGTTTGCCCAGTAGAACATCAAGCCCCAGAGAGGGATCGGGGCTCAGTCAACAGATTCCACCCGGGAGATGGTGAGAAGCGGGAGATTAATAGGATGTCTCTGAACGGCACACACACCAGCCCAAATTCCCATCCTCGCCTCCTCTTCCCACCCTCAAATTTAGGCAGCAGATCATCCTTAGGGTGAAATATCTTCAACACTGCTGCAAAGCCAGAGGAAATTACTTGAGGAAAGTTAATGTTTCCACAATGCGGATTGGCTGGCTCCCCTAAGTAAGACCTTTCCATGAAGTGAGGTTAGTCAATTTTCCAATGCAAAGCCTACACACACACACACACACACACACACACACACACTCCAGTGGAGGAAGTCCAAACCAACCACCCAAGGCTTCTTTCTCACATGCAAACATACAACCAAGGACAACCAGGTCTAGAAAGAGTGCACACCAGCATGAAAGAAAAAGACCAAGATAGCTAAGGAAAATAACACAGAGGAAACAGAAAATTTCAAAAGCAGAAGAAGCGCTTTTAAAAATCCAATTATTATAAAGAGAGATCTAAGAAGCTATTACATCTAGAAAATAATGATGAGAAACTGTGAAAAACAAACAATCAGAGAAACAAGAAATAGATTTGGAAGGATTAAAAGTGTAATTGCTTAGACTAAAAAGAAATTTAAGGTTTCCAAAATAAAGTTGGGCAACTCCGGCAGAATGTACACATGATAAAACAAATAAAGAGACTAGAAAAGTAATCCAGGAGATCTAATATCTAAGAGACAGAAGTCTCAAAATACTACCAGCAGGAGAACAGAAACCAGAAATATTTTAATAGATCATATCAGGGAGAAGAGTAAAGAATGGAAATAAAGGAGCTGCTACATGGAGCGTCTCGGTGCCGTTGAACTCTAAGATACAGTTTGCATTGTTAGCATGTACACGTATTATTTAGACCCTAAAATGCAGTGCATTCCCAGTAAGTGAAAGGTCTTATGTTACTTGTACATTTCCACTCTGGGCGTGTTTGGGACCACAGTGTCTTTGTAAGGCATTAGCATTCCCACAATCTTCATCAGCCTCAAAGTCTCTCCCAAATAATCATACGTGATTTCTACATGACAGCGACTTCAAGTCATGCCCTCAATTTCACTCTCCCTTTTCTAATTAGATTGCCATCCTATGCCGCTCACATAGAAATTCTAGAGTCACCTGTGCTCTAGCCTCTCCTTGATCCAGTTGTTTAAGGGATACATGTTAGCCTGTATGAGCCTCTGCTCAAACTCAACCATGTAAAACAGTGTATCTAACCTCTGTTCAATTTCCCTCCATCCACCCGGATCCAGTAGACAAATCTCCCTTAATAACAAGCCAGCTAAGTCTATCAAGGGCTTAATTATAACAATAGTTACCTCTGTTAAAGACTTGTTTTATGCTAGACACTTTCCATGTTTTTGCTCTAATCACTGCAGCCCTGAAGATAGATATTATTATCCCCAATTTAAAAACAATAAAACTGAGGCATATGGGAGTTAAATAATTTGCCCAAGAGGAAAAAGTAAATAGAGGGGCAAGAATTTTTGCTCAGGGTTATCTGACTTCAAAGCCTATGTTTTTTTACACTCACCACCGCCCTGCCCTCATAACTTACAGTTGCATTATATTTTATAAATACATTTATGTATTATCCCAGTTTTATTTCATTAAAACATGACCCTCATACACATTTTATTCCCATTTTACAGGTAAGAACACTGAGACCCATGGAAGTTAATAAATTGTCCTTGACCACATGATGCATTCAGTGTTCACTGACCCTTAATAACACAATCACCGATTTTTATGCCACTTTTCTGCTTAATTTTTATCATTCAACAAACACTGTACCTTTATGAAATATAAAGTATCACTACCACTGAGACTTTTCATTTATTTCTGTTGCCAGTCGTTTCATGGCAAACTCTTCATTACATCACTGGACATCATCCTTGATCTGGCCACAACACATACCCTTCACCCCTGCCAGGTGGGTCTCCCGACAACGCACACACACTTGCTATGGTTGTCCCCAGCTTTAATACTTTGCCTAGCATCTACTCCTTCCTGAAACACCTGGTTTCTTCCTCTGTAGCTACCTGAATTGTCCCCATTACTGCACTGTACATCTCAAATTCACCATGAGCATCTATCTCACCTGTCCCTTATAGCCCATAATATTTATGTTCACTTCCTCTGTATATTCGTCATTATCATATTCAACTGGACACTCTTCTTATGTTCTTGGGGTTTTTTGATCCCCTGTGAAGGCTTTGTGTGTACACACCTCTATAAATGCTTTGAAGTCAAGGAGGGAAACACATTATTCTTTATACCTTCCTCCCACTCAGCACTTTGGACCTAGAAGGTGCACATTTCCTAGTAAAGGCTCAACATACACTTGAGGAACTGAATTCATAGCTTTGGAGCTGTTTGTCCCCAAGTCAAGCATCTCTATTCCCCTGCTGTTCAAAATCTCTTGGAAGCTTGCCAGGTCCTCATGACTTTTCTTTGAGTCACTTGCTTATCTCCCCCACATTTTCCAGGCTTGTTTTTTCCACTGACCTGATGTTCTGATGTGCCCCATGCATATTCCTCATTTGTCTTTACTTTCTGCTCTTTCACAAAGCAA
Organism: Eubalaena glacialis; assembly: GCF_028564815.1. NCBI lineage: Eukaryota > Metazoa > Chordata > Mammalia > Artiodactyla > Balaenidae > Eubalaena > Eubalaena glacialis. Next base: position 7,608,540 of record NC_083722.1, read on the forward strand.
AATGTGAAATGATCCATGCTTTCACTGGCACAGTTCAGTCTTGGGCTTTTTTTCCCCCCTAACTAAACCATTCATGTGGAGGAAGCTTTTGATCCAGGGGTCAGATAGTCAGTCACGTTTTACATAACCAGAAACCGTGCTAGGTGGTTATGTAAACTCTGGTTTTGACTTGAATAGCCAGACAAGAGTCTTTACAATTTAGGTTAAAGCATGTTGTCAGCTCCCATTCACTTCTGATGGTCTAAATGTCAAAGTTATCCCACAATAGCACCGTCAAAGAGATGCATGAGTGTGTCAGGGAGGAATATTTGAGGACAAAAAAAACATATTTTCTAGACCACTTTTTTGGTAATGTGTTGTTATTATCATATAAAACGCCTAAGAAGAGATCAGGTTTGCTTATATAGTTTAGTAAACGATTGCTAGAAAAGAGATAACGTAGACAGAGCAGCCAGTTACAAAGCAAGGTACGAGGTCAGCATTCAGTAAAAGTGTCTTCGGGTTTGTATGAAAATGTCCAGGTGAGCAGCCACGTCTTTAAACACTGATGAAGTAAGTAATTTTTTGTTGTTTAGATGACCTTTTGTTTTGGCAAGGACTGTTTCCTATACACACTTTCACTATCGCTTACCAGAGAAAACCCTGAACGTTTCTGGAAGGGAATTGACAGCTAGAGGGAGAAGCACAGAGGCAACAAGTGGAGAAACTGGGGAACCAAAACACAAGCTGAATCCGCACAAAAATGTCAGTGGACACTTGGAGTTTCAAACCCAAATCTCCCATCTTTAGTTTCTGAGTTGTTCAGCTCTTCCTGTCAGCAGGACTTTGCTGTTTAATTCTTCTTTTGGCTTCTCTAAAAAACTCAATGCACGTATTGGCTCACTCAACCTCTTGTGTTATGATGTGATTTCTTTTGTGTTATGATTCTTACTCATCTTGCAGGATTTAAGCTGTGTTAAGACATGTTAAGTAGTCAATGCGAATTTCCATAGTAGCTGTTTTGAAACGTCCACTGTAGGACTGTAAATGTCTTAGAGTGATGAATTAAGAATATCATTTTAAATAAAAAGTTTGATGGGCAACGTATGTCACTGGAACAGGAGCAACTGACAGTGTCAAGACCCCCTCCCCTGGGGTAGCCATTACTTCTTAAAAACAGACCACTGAGAACTCCCTGGCGGTCCAGTGGTTAGGACTCGGCACTCTCAGTGCTGGGGCCCCAGGTTCAATCCCTGGTCTGGGAACTAAGATCCCACAAGCCGCATGGTGTGGCTGAAAAAGAAAAGAGAGAGAGAGAGAGACCACTAAGCCCAGTGACTTAAAGGCTCTTCTCTGGAGGACCCAACTCCACACTGCTGAGAGCCGTTCCAGATGGACGCTGCCAGAAGCCCAGTCAGAGTAGAAGGCGACTTCCCACTCACCACTGGTCGGGAGACCTATTGCCAGACCGGGGACCACTGCTCTTACTGAGATACCTTCTTCCTGGACTTCTTGGAGTGAAACAGCTGGAACAGCTGGCCCCTATATTTTCTGTAGGACCATCCAAGCATCTCATGTGACAGTTTCGTGCCCTGAAGCTTAACCGTTTGGTCAAGCCATCATGAAGGAGCTATGCCACGCGGTTTCTGTCCTAATCTGGCAATGTACAGGTCAGTGTGGCCTCCATCAGGGACTGCCTACCCTGGGGATAATATTTGCCTAGTGACTGGCGGGAGGAATCTGTGCTTTTTGTATTTTGAGGGGGGCAAAGAAATAGGCTGCCATCCCAGAGATTCTACCTGGTGATCTGGAATTTCGAGAAATCTTTCAGCCTGATTAGTGGCGTGAGCTCACTAGTGCTTTCTGGTCAGTGACCTTGGTCAGTTGAAGTTATCTTTCAAAATACAGTAAAAAAAAGTGCCACTCCCTTTAGAAATCTTTAAAAAGCCTTTTAGGGCTAACAATACAGAATTAGATCAAAAATCTTTCCATCTGAAGTTGTTCAATTTAAAAGCAATGGCAATATTTGCAAAGCAAAAGATAGATTTGACACTACGATATTTGAACTTCCTTACATCTAATCAAAATATGGTAATAAGTCCACAAATGGAAAAAATATTCAGAGCTGTTATGTCAGAAAGATGGTTAATATTTCTACCATACAAAGAGCTTATGCAAGTCAATAAGAAAAACATTAGATACCAAAAAGTAAGTAGGTTAAGGGTAGAAATAATTTTATAAAATTATTTAGCAATTTTAAGAATGAAATTATCAACCTCACAAATTATTAAAGAAATTTAAATTTAAAATATAAGCCATTTTCTCTTATCACACAGCTATTTTTTAATAGTGATATTCAGCAAGTTTGCTAAAGCTGTCAATGCCATGTATTTCTGGCATGAAAATGTCTTATAACAGCTTGGGAAAGAATTTCAGCAGAAATCATCAAGGACCTAGTATAATTATTTTATTTCTGAGACTCTATCCCAAGGAAATAACTTAGAATGGGAGGGAGAGACTATATGCATAAATGTTTACCATAGTCCTCTTTGAGAAAGGGACAGATTATATCATTTAAAATATTTTTCTTACTATAAAAAAATTGACTAGTTAGTTAACGCATTCTAGTACGTGCTCTGTGCCTGAGATTGTCCTTAATGTTTATATGATTATATCATTTATCCTCGTAAAAATCTACTAGGTGGATGTACTATTATTATCTCATTTTACAGATGAGGAAACCAAGGCACAGAGAGGTTCAAACTTGCTCAAGGTTGAACAGTAAGTGTCGGGGTCAGGACTGACACCTGGAAGCCATTTCTCAATTAGTAACCTACATTCTCTCTCTCACTGCAAAATAGTCTCATTGTAAAAACTTGGAAAACATAGGTAAACGTAATGAAAAAATTTAGAAACACTCATAATAATCAGAGAAAACCAGTATTTCCTTTCAGTCATTTTGGTATGCATATACAAAATCCTATTATATAGCTGTCTCATGGTACGTGGTACATTATAGTGTGAGAATTCTTCCATTCTTTTCCACAAATTACTTCATGTTCTGCATGATATTATAGAATATAGATGCATATGGCCGTTTAGTCTGCCTCTGCTTTTAATTACTTTATTCATTAACACATTAAACATCTTTATAAATAAGTTTCTGTCTGAGCTTCTGTTTTTGGAGAACAGAACTTTCTGGTTTCAGGGACACATACCTTAAAAAAAAACAGTATACAGTTTAAATTTTTTGACATATATTTTCAAAGTGTTTTCCAGAAACTGTTTTATCGGTTTATTTTCTTAGTATATACTCTACCAATATCATTTTTTGAAACTTTTTATAATAGGGTAAAGAATGGTTTCTTGTTGCCATTTTACATGTCAGTTTTTGTTCATTAATATGAACATTTATCATTTATCTAATGGCCGCTTACATTTCTTCCTTTGTGCAATCGCTCATTTGTGTCCTTCACCCATTTTTTTTAAATTAGTGTTTTACTTTCAATTATATGAGCTCTTTACATATGAAGGATAGTATTTCATTTACACTTCCTTTTCATTACCTATATTTTTAAAACTTTGACTTACTTTATCTAAGTATTATTTATAAACATAAAAATTTGGAAACATGCTAACTCTAATATGGAAATATTAAGTACATTATATTTATCTGATGGGATATCATTCTTTGAAGAAAATGTTTCTGAAATTTTTTCAATAATATGGGAAAATGTTTATTTCATGGTGTTATCAGAAGAGACAATAAAAAATTGGATATTCAGGATCAGGATAATTTTAAACAAAAAAATATAAAAAATAATAAGATAGTATATAATTAAAAGATTGGAAGAAAATAAACTGTAAACAGTGATTTTTTTTAGTATAAGGCTTTGGCTGATTTTTTCTTTCTTTTTTTTTGGCAAGGGGTAGTATTTTCCAAGTTTTCAATGGTTAGAATTCACTATATTTTACAAGAAAAGAAGCAATAAACTTGAAAAAAGGAGAAGAGAAGAGAGAAGCTGCTCTAAAAGAACAAAAAAAAGGAAAATAAAAACTAATCTTCCCCACAGCATTTCACATTGCAACGAGCTGGACAAGCGCTTCTCTAGGAGAGCGCTTCTCAAACTTGAATCTTGCTCCTGGAAGTAACGAGGCTCCAGCACAAGCCAGTTCTGGAGTTGAGGGCAGGGACACAAGACAGTCTCCCCTCCCTGGCTGTGTCCGGTCCTGACCAAGGGCAAGCTAGACCCCATGTTCTCACAGACCAGAGGGGCTGCCTTGACCCCAGAGCACAGCAGTGATGGGGTTGCATTCCAGGACTCAGGGACTCTCAGCTGGTCCCCAGGTGAGGCATGTTGGACCAGCCACCAAAGAACAAAGTTTTGAGCCCCACCTCCTGGGCCTGGAGGGTGTGGTTGACCAGCTGATGTGTGCAGAACCACACCTTCACCAGCTGTTATCCATCCAGCTGCAAAAAAGAGAGAAAGATCAAGGCAGGCTGCACCCTTAACTGCACCCTGGAGGACCACTTACATCCCTTCAGCTTAGTTTTCTGATTCTCTTTTCACCAGGTGATATTTTACTTTATCAGGGTGTTATACCACTTTGTGACCAGAGTACTATAGACTTTTAGTTCTGACTGCAATCATACTTTTTTTATTATTATTATTTACGACTGAACTCAAAGCATTTCTCCCCAAATCATGATGTTCCTCGGAGGGATAAAAGTTAAGGACAGGAATTTGAATGCCTGCATTTCAGGTGATGGCCCTGGTTCTCAGCTCTGGCTTAACATTGGAATCACCAGAGGAACTTTCCAAACTATTAATGCATCACGGGTTTAAAAGAACACGGGTGATTTTTAATGGCCACCAACGTTGAGAATCTCTAGGTATAAGTGATGATTTAAAGCAATTTAGCTGGAGACAGCTAGGACCCACATGAAAGGTCTGAGGAAGAGACCTGGTGCCTCTTACAGAGCTGGAACATTTGTAATTGTATAATTCTGTTCACTTATTTTACAGATGAGGAAAAGGGGTGAGCACGTAAGGGATGGGCAAAGGTTCTGCAATACCCAAGGCCACACAACCGGCAAAGGCCAGAGCTGGGTCCCAGGTACCAGCTTTCCAGAGCTGGTCCAGGCTGCATCCCTATTTTCAAAGACAGCAAAGAGAGAGTTAAAATATCTTACCCAAATGGCCCCTCACTAATACAGGATGAAGCACATATAGATTGAATAATATAATGGGAGCCTAAAGCTGCAAGCCACAGCCCTAACGTCCTTGCTATTAATAGAATACTGTTTACACTGGAGTGAAAGAGCCCTTTAATGGAATTGATGTATGTGCAGAATAGTGTTCCATCAGTAGAAGATTGAGAAAATATTAGGGGGAGGGGCTTCCCTGGTGGCGCAGTGGTTGAGAATCTGCCTGCCAATTCAGGGGATACGGGTTCGAGCCCTGGTCTGGGAGGATCCCACATGCCGTGGAGCAACTGGGCCCGTGAGCCACAATTGCTGAGCCTGTGCGTCTGGAGCCTGTGCTCTGCAACAAGAGAGGCCGCGATGATGAGAGGTCCGCGCGCCGCGATGAGGAGTGGCCCCCGCTTGCCGCAACTAGAGAAAGCCCTCGCACAGAAACGAAGACCCAACACAGCCATAAATAAATAAATTAAAAAAAAAAAAATTAGGGGGAAATTTGCTGCTACTCTCATTATTAATTTGTAATGGGTCTTTAATACAGCAACAAAGGAAAACATCTTTGACTACCTGTTAAGCCAATGGAAATAATGAGAGAAAATCAGTATACTAAACAGCATTTGAGAGACAATTACTAGAGATGGATTTAGTAGTGAAAATTCTATCAGAAAAAAACTCAAACGAAAACTCTATCTTTAACAAAGCATGTGGCCTAATGTTAAAATTATTATTAGACAAAGAGGAGAGTTATAATGATACATAAAGTAAATATGTGAGAAGTTTATCAGTTAATGAGTAGAATACAATCAGCATAGTGATTTAAAGTTTAATTGGTAATTTATTTACAATTTTATAAATTGAAAAGGAAAAAAAATCAATACACTGCATGAGAAGAAAAAAGAATGAAGAATTTGGTGATTTAGACGTATATTTACATGGGAAAATGTCTCAGATCTTCTGGGATGATAAAATGTCTGTTGAAAGAAACATAAAAGGAAGATGTTGGGAAATTTAATAAGCCCAAATTATGGAATGTGTTTCTTTCCATAGCACAATTTGGTTGTGATTACATCCAATAGATAAAGGAAGATAAAGAAATGCAATAGAAAAAGAAGAAAAAGTTTAATCTTGCTGAAAAATATGTTGTAAACAAGCAGTAACATTTATGCTTACGTGGTTGTTCTCCTCTGCATGTATTCATATTTTGTTAACATAAAAGACCAGACACATAAAGCTAAGGACACAAGCAGATACAATTAGAGTGGAAACTGGAATTGGAGGTGGGTGGGCAGGGAAGAACCGTGGCATTTGGGCGCGTTCAATTTTCTGTTCGTAAACCTATAGTTAAGTGACAGGTTCAGAGAACAAAACTCTTGTTCTGCAGCTGGAGACAAGTTGAGCAGGTTTCTGGACCAAACAGGGAACTCACGGAAATGCCAATCTATCCACAGTCAACTATTAGTAAAAATAGTGTAGATGACAGATCTGGAAGGACCCACTGAAAGCCTAGTTGAAATATTTAGTTGCAAAAGAACACCAACAGAATAATACAGCTGGGGAGAAATAAACTCCAGTCATTCCCCCGACAGCCCCAGAGCAGACGTCAGAAATGATCCTGATCTGAACCAAGGGCACGTGTTGATTGGCCAGTGGGGTCTTCCTTCTCCGCCGTGTTTGCCACAAAATAGAGCTCTCCCACAGCTGTTTGGACCAGCTTGTGACACATTGTTGTGTCTGTTAAATATAATTAAGAACTGCTTGCTCTAGGAGAAATGAAAGATTTGATTAAGGGGGAGTATTTCTTCTTTCTTCTTTCTTCTTTTTGTTCAGCCTTATCCAAAATTTTTCAACTGTTTTTTAAATCATGTCACATTCTGGGACAGTTTTTGCTTTTTGTTGTAGACAACAAAATGCCAAAGGCACATATTTATGGCGTGTGAAGAGTGTGTGTGTGTGTGTGTGTGTGTGTGTGTGTGCGTGTGTGTTGAGATGGAGTAAAGAGGGCAGGAGAGGGGAAGTCTTCCCAAACTGGTTTATTTTGGACCCCAAAAAACAAAAAGAACTCCTAAAACTAAAACTGACTGAAGCAGCTTATGAAGAGCTCAGAGCAAACGCCAAGAAGCGTGTTCCCCAGGCTCTGAATGGCATTTGCACTCTGCAGCTATAATTTCTTTGTTAACAAGTCAACCCTCCCAGTCCTCTCTGCGGCTTCTGATGTGTCACTATTATATACCACTATGGAACGGCCGCGGAGGGTGGGCTGGGGAAGGAGGATACATGACACCAGCCATCAATCTTCTACAAACCACAAGTTCTAAAAGAGCTCCGGATTTATGAGCAAACCAGTCTGGAGAGTCCCAGCCAGGGAGTGCAAAGACCGAGGGTTCAGGGTGACTGTGAACATTGTTACAACCAAAGGCTGAGGAGGTAAAAGAACATGACAAAACGGGCCTTCCTTGCAGACTAAGCGTTCTGATTGTTGTCTAACAGGATTTCAGGAGCGGTTTTCAGCTTTTTTCCTTTTAAAAAAATTAAATAAATATGACATGCCAATAAATGTGACACATACTTGGAGTATGCCTATAGTTGGCGAATATCCCAATAAGGACATTTGTATTTACTCAGTTCTTGGTGGGGCTCAGTGTGTATTTAATGCATCTGTTCTGTGGGACATGCAGAGCCTTGAATACAGTAGGAAGTCAGTAAATATGAGGGTATCGAATTGGTGGCCTTCTACATAACTGAGGTTTCTCTTTAAACCATCTCTAATCCTTTTCCTCTGTTGTCCCATCAATTATCAGATGCTCTTGGTACATCCCCCAAATGTTTTTTCTTTGTTTGTTTTAAATTTCTGTACACTTGACATTTATTTATTTCTTCCAGCTTTATTGAGATATCATTGACCTACAGCACTGTGTAAGTTTAAGGTGTACAGCATGATGATTTGACTTATCATGTGACAAGTCACAAATCACATGACTTATCATGTGACACATCATGAAATGATTATCACAGTAAGGTTCGTGAATATCCATCATGTCATATAGATACAACATTAAAGAAATAGAAAAAACTATTTTTTCCTTGTGATGAGAACTCAGGATTTACTTGCCTAACTTTCATAAATAACGTACAGCAGAGTTACTTATATTTATCATGTTGTACATTATATCTCTAGTACTTATTTATCTTATAGCTGCTAGTTTGTACCTGTTGACCGCCTTCAGCCGGTTTCCCCTCCCCCCGCCCCACCCCAATGTTATAAAATCAGTATTTCCTTTTCCATTCCCAACAATTACCACGTGATGCCTCAAATATTATAATACATACCTAGCCAGTCTCCCAGCTTCCAGTTTATCAGATTACTCTTCCTAAATATTCCCAAGCTCAAAATGCTTTCAATCACTTTCTAGTACCTTTGGGACAAAGCTTGAATCCCTCTGCTGACGTTCTGGACCCGTCACAATTCCATCTCGCCGTGCCTCTCCAAGTGTCCAACAAACCTGAAGAGGAAGACTTTGCTTCCTCGCTGGTCTTTGCAGCAACCTGTGCATTTTTCTACCACCCTAACTTGCCTTAGCTATTCACCCACTCTGCCCCACCTAGGACAGGTCTCAGACTCCCCCCTTTTCATCCTTCCATCCTCCCATGCTTCAGGGTCAAGTCTCACCTTTTCCATGGAACCTGCCATCTTCTCTTTCTCCTGATGCAGACTCTCAGAATTCCAATTGCTCATTGCTGTCTGTTTCACTATCACCACCCATTCCAGGCCATTAGAGTAATCTCCCCACCCAAGTATTGCCATGTCTTCTTGAGCAGCTCTCCATTCATTAAATCATTAAGCCACGCTTTCATCCAACAATCATTTATTGACTACCTATTGGGTGCCAGGCACCATGCAAGGACCCTTACAGAGTAAGATAAATTAGAAAGAATCTGTTTTCAAGACTTTCAATCAAAGGGAAGGAAATTATAATGCACTATGCTAGTTCAATAAAGCATGTTTACATGCATATACATATGATCTTTCTTATTGTTAGGCTCATAAATTCTTTTTGTTTTTAAGATATTAGTTAGTTAGTTAGTTAGTTGCACCAGGTCTTAGTTTTGGGGGGCGGACTCCTTACTTGCAGCATGTGGGCTCCTTAGATATAAATTCTTGAGGCCAAAAACTGTACCGTGTACTTCCTTTGTGAGTCCTAGTAACCATATTGAGCATAATATCTAGGCTTTGAAACATACTTGCTAAATGTTATTGAATGTTTCAATAACAGATTATGGCTCAAAATTATCTAGATAATTGTCTCAGCATCCCTTCATTCTGCCAGGAAAAAAAAGTTCACGTCTAAAATAAGACTTACACCCACAGAATATCTCTGAAAGGATCCACAAGTAACTAGTTGCTTCAGGAAAGGAGCAGTAATTGGCTAAAGAATGAGGTATGAAGAACATTTGTCCATGGACACATTTTTGTACTTTTGGATTTTGTACCACATGAGTGAGTTATTGAAAATTAAATTAAATGATACATTCTATTCCATACAGTTTCAATGAATCAATAGGGACAAGACTCAAGAAGGCACATTTTCCTGTGTCCATGGCCCTCTTGAGGATGGTTGGTAAAATGATAACTTAGAAAATGTTTACGATAGATGGGAAAAATTATGGGAAGAATGTAGGTGGATGCATAATGCACAGTGGCATTTCAAAAATAATTCCTAACTCTCTCTTCCTTATGAATGGATCTGCTTCTAGCTTGGATTTAACTGTGACCCCAGAATAAAAGAAAAATAAAACCTCAGGCTTGACATCAGCAATCTCTGGTTCTAGTAGCCCTAATGCTTTTTGCCCACTCTGACAATGACCAACAGCAGAGTCTGTGGGGTGTTCTGGAAGCCTTCTGGCCCCTGTCTTGCCCCTGTCTGAAATGGAGCGCAACACAGTAAGACCCCACTCGATACCACTTCACTCTTGTACATCCCTAGGGATTTATTCACCTTTCGTCCCATGAGAAGGGGCTGCTTTTAGGGTTCTGACCATGGTATTAAAAAAGGCAGCTGACAAGCATTCAGTTAAATGACAGAATACCGGTAACCTCCTTTTCTACCTCTCTGCTCAACATATGGTTATCTGACTTTTTCAAGAAATAAAAACATTTTAAATGGGTGTTCTTTGCGTAAAATATCATACGATGGAAAGTTTTTACAGAATGCCCCTTTTAACAAAGCACCATGTGCCTGGATGACATTGAACTCAGCATCCTAGTCTTAGAGCTGTTAATTAAAATTAAGAACTATCCAAACTCTATTGACCATCTATTAGCTGTTTCTTTTTTTTTTCCTTTGTAAAAACCACAGTCAACCCACTTGGGATCATGTTCCCAATGGCATGCCTGGAAACTATTAAAAACAGATGTGCAGACCAACCTCCAGACAGCTGGGGACAGAACAATTCAGGTTGCGTCAGAAATATTTCCCTGTGCTTGGAGGATAAGCTCCCTTCAGGTGCCTTTTTTGGTTTTCTTATAATACCAAATATATAACCTCCAAATCATAAACTAAAGGCAGCTTGTATTTGTATTTGCTTTGGCATAGTTTTTGTTTTGTAATTTGCTTTAACTGATTCTGAAACATGAACCCTTATCTTGAGCTGTTGAGTCCTTCATAAAGATCACAGTGAGACCACACATTTATACACTGAAACTAGAGATTTGTCTTGTGTACATTATCCACCCTGGAAATGCCAGATCCTGCTTTGCTGCATCCCATAAATACTCTATTATTAGGGAAAGAAAGAGGGGAAGAAGGATAACTATATTTAAAGCACGTTTTATTTGCCTTCACTGTTATTGTGAATTTGGTGTTTGGTTACCGTTGTTTTTCTTTCAATTTGGTTACTGTTCCTCTGGTATTTGCAGTTTCTGAAATTATTTGAACCAAAGCAACATGGGTCCCAACTTTTTTTTTTGTCATAAGGAAAGTGGGTTTGATTTTACTCATACTAGCAGTACACAAGAGTAAGCTTTCTGCATGAATAAAGGGTAATAAGTAGAGAATTCCAAAGAATTGACTTGTCTAAAGAAATATTTAAAACTGAGTGAAATCTGGCACTATTTACTCCTAGATAATTAACTTTTGAGAACTGTTGCCATGCTGATAGTTGGTTTCCCAACTACAGGGTTGGGGAAGGATTCTAACTCATCCCATTTTGGAAGGAATGGGATTTACCTGCAAGTGTTGAGATCTCCAGAGCAAGTATATAAACGAAAGATGGAATGAATAGCTTTCTCTTCTGCTTCTCCTCTCCTCCACCACCCTCCACTCAGTCCCTCACTCCCCAGACCCCACATGCTATGAATTCTTCTGTCTCTTCCTCTCAGGCTGTAGATCTGGGAAGGAGGGAGCTAGAGGAAGCCCATAGTGGAGAGGGGTTTTGAGCCTCCAGAGTGTGTGTCGGGCTTATTGGGAGCCATGGCTTTGCCCGGACAATACTGAAGGTCTCAGCCAACAGACAGCCTAGTGTAGCCAGGAGGCCTGCTTTCAAGGGGTTAACTTCACGGTAACTCTCTACGTGACCACTACAGACCCATAGCACGGTATAAAAAGGGGCTTTCTACTTCTTCTCTCCAGGCTCAGGAAGTTACATATTTAGTAGTTTTATGACAATTAAGCAGAAAACCAAATCATCAGCTCCAAAGAAATAGAAATGGATATATATGCTGTTTACCTCTATATCACTATTTTCCTGCTTTCAGGAGCTCCACTAAACTTTAGAAAAATCTTTGTCAATTTTTAAAGTATACAGATAATTATTAATTATGGTCTTCATATTTTTATGGTATTTCCAGATTTTTCTTTACTAAGATTAAGACAATGTTCACACACTTTGGCATAAATAACCATAGATGGATAAGGAAAAACTTTCAGGTTATTTCATTTAAAAAAAAAAAAAAAGAATGATGGGAATTCCCTGGCAGTCCAGTGGTTAGGACTCTGTGTTTTCACTGCTGAGGATCCAGGTTCAATCCCTGGTGGGGGAACTAAGATTCTGCAAGCCATGTGGTACAGCCAAAAAAAGAAAAAAAAAAGAATGATAATTTGTAATTATAAGTAAACATTTATTTGAGACCATACAAAAAGGGACAGCAGCTAAAGAAATATATTGTCTCTTGGACGGCAGGATGAGAATACAAAATATTTTTATGAGAATTTTTTTTAAATAAAGCTGTTTGGAGTCTTATGGATATAAATATTTTTAAGCCACTATGATTCACAGAGGACTCACTTCTCTTTTAAAAAATATTTACTTATTTATTTTATTATTTATTTAGGCTGCGAGGGGTCTTAGTTGCGGCATGCGGGATCTAGTTCCCTGACCAGGGATCAAACCCAGGCCCCCTGCATTGGAAGCGTGGAGTCTTACCCACTGGACCATCAGGGAAGTCCCAGGACTCACTTCTTTTCCACAATTGCCTTTTGTGTTTTCCTACCCATGCTCCCAAACACTCGTAAGTCAGAAACATCCACTGGCTCCTGGAATATTAGGATGATATCAAAAAGCGAAAAGAAAGAACCAAATCACACTCAGGTTTGAAGGTCAAAATTGACCTATGAGACTCATAACGTACATAATAGTCCTACATGCCAGAGGTTTTGATTTCAAGAGCTGGGCTTTTGAGTTTCAATAGACTAAGCCTATTAAATCACACAAAGTTTATGACATAAACAATAGATTGGAAAGAGTACAGCAGAAAACGAAATTACAGCTCCACTGACTAAGGTAGGAACTTAGGAAAGGGGAGCAATGAAGTCTGACGAGGATGCAAGTTTGCCAGAACATTCTCTGCACCCGGTCCAAACTCTGGAGGCAAACTCTGGAGAGAGGGGAAATGACAGAAATTCCAGGATTGGTCGATGAGAGCAGGGGAGACTGGGGCTCCGAAGAGAAGCCTGGGAAGTTGAGAAGCTTCTGGGAGAAGTCACCTCTTTGCTGGTGTGGCAGCTAAAGAGGTGACCAGGTGGTAGGTCTGTGGTAGCCGGGAGTCTCAGCCCCAGAGGGCTGTGGGAGAGCTTCTAAAAACTCTCCATTCCCCTCTTACTCCCAAAAAGGGAGCAAAGGGCTGAGAAAGCCAGGGAGCCAGAAAGAGCTTCAAAATCAAAATGGGTTCAACTTGAGGAATGTGTGGACCAACAACGAAAGACAATAGTCTGACTATTCTCAACTCAAGGATGCACCAGTGAACAGATGATGAGCACAGAGGACCAGCTGCCCCTCCCCTCCAATTCACTGATGAAACACAGCCCTGGCCTACATTTCAGATACAGCCCCAGGGAGAATTTACCCCTAGGTGACTACATTTTAGTGCCAGTCATTAAGTGGAAGAAGGGCTCAATTTAGAAATTAAGTGGAGTTTTTTTTTTTAAGTTATACTTTTTGCACACTGAAGTTTGTGGATAGTGAAAATTACATAGTTGCTACACTATACTGACAGGAAAATAATAATAATACCTAACGGCCACATAATAAAGAATGTTTAAAAATCTTAATAACCTGATGAGCCAAGATGGGTCATCCCTGGTAGGTCACTCTTGGGATTGCTTAGGAAATAAGCTTGATAAAATTTAAATAAGGCTATAAACATCCAAAGAAGTAATTGCCACATTCCTTTTTTTTTTTTTTTTTCCAAATGATCGTGTGGTCTTTGATAATAGGAACTGATTCTGGTCTGAGCACCACAAATGGAAAAAAAAAATCAGAAATGTAGGAAGTAGAAGAAATGAAAAGCAATAAGATCATGGTGCAACCAGGGGAGGAATAAAGTGGTACCTTTCTACAGCTTAGAGCATCATGAGGACTGAACACCTCCTCGGTAACCCTGAGGACTTGATAATAGTAAGCACGTGATAAAGTTTTTTTAATAAGTATCTACATCTTTAAGGTGTATTCCAAATCACTGCTAATTATCCTCTTTCTTCTTCTCCTTCTTCCATGCAATGAAAGAAATATTTGAGCCCTTTTAATTATCAATTCATGTTCTATTTTCTGAATTTTTCTATCTCCTCCAGGGGCTGAGTATTTCGTTTGTTCATCCATTTACTTAACAACTATGTATTGAATGCCTGGTAAATGACAAGCACAGTTCTAGGTTCTGAGAATACATCAATGAACCAGAAAGACAAGATTCCCTGCCTGAGGAAGCTTCCGTTCTAATGGGAGTGCCAGACCTTACACAAAATAAATATGTTAGAAGATGAGGGCTATGGAGAACAATACAGTCGGGAAGAGAGTAGAGAGTGTTGGAAGGAGAAGCCATTCTCTGAAATACAGTGGCCCAAAAATACATCAATGAGACCGTGACATGGCACTAGACACCTGATGCACTGAGACCGTGACATGGCACTAGACACCTGATGCACTGAGACCGCGACATGGCAGTAGACACCTGATGCACTGAGACCGCGACATGGCAGTAGACACCTGATGCACTGAGACCGCGACATGGCAGTAGACACCTGATGCACTGAGACCGCGACATGGCAGTAGACACCTGATGCACTGAGACCGCGACATGGCACTAGACACCTGATGCACTGAGACCGCGACATGGCAGTAGACACCTGATGCACTGAGACCGCGACATGGCACTAGACACCTGATGCTCTGAGACCGCGACATGGCAGTAGAGTCCTGATGCACTGAGACCGCGACATGGCAGTAGACACCTGATGCTCTGAGACCGCGACATGGCAGTAGACACCTGAAGGAGGCGAGGGGTGAACTCTGCAGAGGCCAGGGGAAGACCGCTCCTGGTGGAGGAAACACTGAGTGTAAAAGCCCAGAAGGAGCGTGCCTGCTATGTTCATGGAAGGGCTGAGACACCAGTGTGGCTGGAAGCAGAGGGGATGCT
Source organism: Eubalaena glacialis (assembly GCF_028564815.1). Taxonomy (NCBI): domain Eukaryota; kingdom Metazoa; phylum Chordata; class Mammalia; order Artiodactyla; family Balaenidae; genus Eubalaena; species Eubalaena glacialis. Next base: position 7,623,626 of record NC_083722.1, read on the forward strand.
GGGAACAGCAGTGGGAAATGAGGTCAGAGAAGTAATGGGAACCAGATCATAAGGCCTCTAGACCACTGGGAAGACTTTGGCTTTTATTCTGAAGGACTGCAAGCAAAGGGTTGACACGACCTGAATTACATCTTAACAGGACCACCCTGGCTGCTGGGTTGAGAATAGACTGAAGGGGGCCAATGACAGAGACAGGCAGAGCCTTTAGGATTATTGAAAGAATTCAGACAAGAGATGATAGTGGCATGGATTAGACTGGTAGCCATGGAGGTAATAGGAAATGATCAGATTCTAGATATATTTTGAAGACAAAACTGACAAGATTTTTTTACGGATTCAATGTGGGGTGGAAAACAGGGAGTCAATGATTCCTCTGAATTAGAAGAACTAGAAGGATATGGATGCTGTTAATTATAAGAAGGAAAATTGTAGAAGAAATCAGTCTAAGGGCAAAGATCTGACACTCAGTTTGAGGTATCTATTGGGCATCCAAGTGGAAAAGTCAGGTAGGCAGTGGGATATAGACCTAGGCTGGAGATATAAATGGAGGCTGATAATTATATTAATGGACTTAGACATATGAGGCTAGATGAGGTAATCAAAGGAGCACATATAGATAGAAAAGAATTCTAAGACCAGCCTTAGGGAACTCCAGAGATTAAAGAAGATGAGAAGGAACAAGCAATGTGGCTTCATTTGAGGTAGGAGTAAAACCAGAAGAACGGATAGTCCTAGAAACGCCGAAAGGAAACTGATCACTTAAGGAATAACGTTGATTTTAGCTGCTGGCTGTCTTTGGAGCGTCTAGTGCTCTTGGTTGACCTTGAGCTTTCATTTGAGGAGCCATAAGAGGTGTGAGGAACAACAGATAAAACACAGGACCTGCCTAAGCAGGTGAAACCGATAGGAGATCTCTGCATAAAAATGGTGGTCCAAAAAAATCCTCCAGCCAAGAAGTTACTTTACAAGGGTCATAGGTTGACAGTGTCCCCTGGCTCCTGACAGAAGCGAATTCCTCTCTGAAGAAATGCTACTTCATCCAGATTGCTTTAAATTTTCATAGATAGAATTCCACTGAACATGATCTTACGTTCAAAAATCATTGAAAGCATGAGAAAACAAGAAACCCTGAGCAAAAGTGCATGCAAGTGGCAGACAGACCTGGAAAGGCTTCAGTTGTCGATATAATTGGAAAATATATACATTTAGAGAAATGTTTGGTGGTTTACAAATGTTTCATTATATGCTTAAAGAAATAAAAATGAGCATTGAAATTATGATTAAAACAAAAACTATAAAATGACCAAGCAGTTTTGAAAAAGCACTAAACAGAATTTATAGAAATGAAAGTGACAATAATTGAAATTTTAAAAATATAATAGATGGATTAAATAGATTAGACACACCAGCAAAGTGGATTCAAGATAGAATTAAAATTATTACCCAGGTGCAAAACAGAAAGACATCTAGCTGGAGGCAGGTAAAGTGACAAGAATATAGGCTGGAGAATGTCTAATGCACATCTAATCCGAGCTCCAGAAAAGTATAAGAGAATGAGGGAGAAGCAATATTTGGACACAAAATCGCTGAAAATTTTCCAGATCTGATGGGCAACAAGACCCCGACTCAGGAATTAAAATGAATTCTAAGTAGAATAAATAAAAAGAAATCTGCCGCTATCCCAGTCCAGTAAAACCACAGAATAACAAAGCAAAAGAGAAGATCTCAGAAGAAGCCAAAGAGAGAAAAGAACGTGTACGTTAAAAAGAACAATTACTGCACAGACAATATACAATGGAAGCTGGAAAACAGTAGACTAGTGTCTTCAAAGTGCTAAGAAAAAGAAAATAATAATAACTGCCAATCTAAAATTGTAAAGCCTCTGTACATTATATTTAGAGCCAAGCCAAAATACAGGTGTTTCTGGACAAAAAAAGAAGAAAAAAAAAAAAGAAATTTTATAATCAAAAACTGTTTACTAAAGGAAATAAATCAATACACTGCAGAAGAACTTCAGAAGGAAAAAGAAAATACAAAATAAAGATGAGACACAGAAAGTCATGCTGAGCAAAGAAAGTGGTTAACATTTAATGAAATCAAAACAAACACTGACTGTATGAAGCAAGAAGGGTCTCATTTGTAAATATCTAATTTGTAATGTTAAAAATAAAGAATTAAAATAGCACATGGGTAGGAAGAGGGTGATCAGATTACTCGCACTATTGACAAGGAGGGTAAAAATACCGATTAACTTGTTAAATAAGCCTTTTAAATGTCTAGAGGAACCAAGACTAAAATTATAATTTATTACTTTCAAACTAGTAGAGGGAAAACAATAGAATGTGAAAAACAGATCAATCCCGAAGAAGGCAAGAGATGGAAAAAGAAACGTGGAAATGTATGGCAAATAGAAAACATAAAGTAGCAGAAATAAATCCCAACGCATTCAAAGTGTGAGAGCCTGGATAAAAATATAAACCTAGCTTTTAGATGTTGATAAGACATACTTAAAGCATAAGGACACAAAAAGGTTGAAAGTAAAAAGATGGGAAACACACCAGGAAAATACTAGCCAAAAGAAAACATAGCTAGGTATAATAATATAGAACCGCAGCAATAAAAATACTTTAAGGAAATGTATTCGTAAAGATAACAGGTCGTTCTATATTGATAAACACTTCAATTCACACACAAAAGTATATATAATAATTTTAACCTTCTACATACTTAATAACAGATCCTAAAAATATAGTTAACATTAAAGAAGAAAAAGTATTAATGAAACTATAAGGACAAATTTACAAATCAACCATCTTTGCAGAATATTTTAACACAACCCTATCAATAATTGTTAGATGAAACAAATACAAACAACAACAAAAAGTAAAAATATAAGAGCTTTTCACAATCCAATTAACAAGTTCGGATTTATGTACTACCCCCAAATTGAATATACATTCATTTTAAGATAACCAGGATATATTTGGAATGAACAATGTGCTAGACATAAAACAAGTCTTAACCCATTTCAAAGGAGGTATCGTATGGTCAAGTTCTTTTGCAACAATATTAGGTTAAAAATTAATAAAAAACAGAAAGCTAAGCAAAAAACATTGATTTGGAAATTTAAGTCATGCTCCCAAACAACTTTTGAGTAAAAAAACAAAAAAGAAATTATAATGAAAATTAGAAGAAAGCTAAAATGGACAGATAATGAAAATACACATATTAAAACATGGAACGCAACTGAAATGTTACTTAGAGTAATGTTTTTAGCTTTAATTGCTTATATTTAAAATAAGGCTGAAAATACACAAAGCATCCATCTTAAGAAGTCAGATAAAAAACAAGAAAAGCAAACTAAAGAAAGCAGAAGGAAAGCAAAATAAAAAAAGCAGAAATCAAAAAGAAAACGACATACACTAGAAATCAATAAAGCCAAAAGTTGCTCTTGGATAAGACTAGTTAAATTGACAACCTCTTGTAAGATTAATCAAGAGAAAAGAGAAAATATATAATGAAGCGTTATTGGGGTGAATATACAGATACTACAAAAATCCTAAAAAAATCCTACAAAAAGCTAAGATTATGAACAACAAGCCAATAAATTTCCAAAAATTAGGTGAACTGGAGACATTCACAGAAAGAAATTTAACTCATGAAAACTAACTTGGAAAGAACTAGAAAAGCCAAATTAGTTCTCTAACCATTAATGTAATCTAAATTTTCTCACAAAAACAACTTGGTCAAGGCAAGTTCAGCAAACTTTTAAAGAACTTATTCCGATCTTATCCAAACTGCCAGAAAAGAGAAAAAAATAGGAACATGATGCATTTCATTTTGTGATGGATGCTTGCTTCAATACCAACAATATCAACCTATAAGAAAGGAATGTTAACAGGCAACTCTCACCCATGAACATAGATGCAAAACCTAAACAAGATATTAGCAAAACAAATCTAATAATATAATTACAAGACCAAGTTGAGGTTAGCCCTGGAATGCAAAATTGGTTTCTTGTTAGAATATTTATTAATTTAAGACTCCACTTTAAAAGATTATAAGAAAGAAGCTTTTTTTGCTTTGAAATTTGCTTTTCTCAACATTTATATGGGAAAAGAACAGTCTAAAAAAAAAACATTTAGCAAACTAAAACTTGACAGGAACATCTTTAAGCTCATAAGGAGACTTTAACCAAACTAATATAAATATCATACCTAATAGTGAAATGTTGAATGCACTGGCTTTAAAATCAGAAAAAAAGACACCCATGACTTCTTTTACTCCCCACTGTACTGGAGTACCTAACCAGTACAGCAAGAAAGTAAAACAAGAAAAGATTCAAAAGGAATATAATAAATTGGAAAAAATACCACTATTTTTCTTCATCATAAACCCCATAAGATCCCCATGTGAATTATTGGCCTTCACATTTAGCCAAGTTGCTGAATACCACATAACTAAAAAGGTTCACTGCGTTTCTGTATACTAGCAGCAAATAATTAGGAAATACAATTTTTAAATGATAATTTTTATAATAGCAAAAATGATGGGGCATGAAAGATGTTGAGTCGAGGCTCTGAACATCTCAAAGAAGACTTTTTTAGTTTAATTTTTATTTTATTTTGGAGTATAGTTGATTTACAATGCTGTGTTAGTTTCAGGTGTACAGCAAAGTGATTCAGTTATACATATACATATATCCATTCTTTTTCAGATTCAAAGAAGACTTTCAAGAGAGTGAGTGAGTGGTAATGATCAAAGTTTTCGATCAAAGAGGATGACTGGATTTAAGATTTTGGAGTTGGAGCCCCTCCAGGTGCTGACAAGGCCTTAGGTGTGGCAGGAAAGCCAGTGGCTGAAGGAAACAGAGGCACCAGCACCTCATTTATTTCCTTATAAGAAATGATTAAATAAGAATTTAAAGTAAATGGCTGAATCAGGTTGTAAGAACAGTGGAGAGGGGTCTAGGGGACTTGGCAAGAGATTGTTTCTGCAAGTTTTCATTTAGATCAATAAATGTAGCAAAGATACTTTTCTTCCCATTTTACTATAACAAATAACAACATGTTTTACTGGTAATTGCTGCATTACAGTGTGGCTTGGGAGCATGGCAGACGGGGCATGCAGGGAAGGGCTAACCACCACCTCCCACAGTCAAGTCTTAGACACGACCACCAAAGAAAGATCAGTAGGGGAAAATAATCAGGAAACATTTACTTTCAAAATCCACAATTTTTATAACAAATAAATACATCAGCACCAAATATATGTGTGCTTGTGTTTCTGTGTGCACATTTTTACAAAACACTTTGGGTCAGACTGTATGAAATTGCCATTCTTTTGTGGGCAAATGAGTCAATGTCAGCAATTTCATATGATGGAACCTAATATTTTCTGAGTTTGCTGTAGGAAAATCACTGACCTAGCTGAAAAGGTTGGTTTTAAAGATAAAGGGGATGGAATGTTACAGACTATTTCGTGCTTTTACGAAGGAAACAAAAACAAGCACAGCTCTCTAAGTGCCAATTATATCTTGCCATTATTGCCAAGATGATTCTATTAACCATGTTAAGAAGCTATAAAGTAAAATATTTTGCTGGTTACTCCTTTCATCAACGTGGGTAGATATTATCCCTTGACTAATGAGTAAGGGTTCTTTTGATTATAAAATGCAGTTGTATATTAGTGTGGCTTAGATGCACATCATCTGCTGTACAATATCTAATTGGCATAGATTCTAATCCCGATGTTTTTATGTAGGCTTTGCTTCTCTATTAAACTTGAAAGTGTTAATTTGCCAGCAATCACTCCACTTTCTCCTATCGTCTCACTGAAAGGACAGGCCCTTACTGCATGGGTAAAATGTAGTAAAGCATTTAGTGCTAGGCCATGATTTTAGACCTCCAACTGTTTTACTGGCTGTGTAACTAAAAATAAGATAATGTTATGCTGGGTAACCACCGCTTTTGCCGACATTCACATTTTACAAATCACTGCACAGTATGCAAACCATTATATTTTTTAAATGCTGAAATCCCAGCCTAGGAGTCAAACACTTCCATTATTAAAAAAGAGCTTTCTGGACTGTAAAGTGGAATGAATCTTGGACAGGGGAGCTGCTGGGCTGAGTTTATACCATCAGAATAGTTCCTGTCAATCCCCATTCCTGCAGCTCGGCTGGGAACGAGCATTCCTCGTCATCAATGGTATAGAGCAGGATCTTGAAAGGTTGGTGGGTTATTTTTGTCTCTAAATTTTTATTTGATCTGTAAACCTACTACTTATTCAAAGAATGCAAACCTGAGAACAGTTATTGAGTAAGAACAGTGGAGAGAAATAGTATGCTTCTTTACACAAGCTTATATTAAAAATTAAGGGTCAGAGGAAAGAACTTTGCTGGTTCACATCATACAAACACATAAAAGCTCTGTGACATTTGTAGTTCTGTGATCTAATCAGAAGCCCAAAGCATGCCATCTTTAACTGGATATTTGTTTTGCATGAAAGCATTGATAAATAAATGGAGTTATCCTAAGCTGCATTTTTACAATAGCATCTGCTTTCAGAAATACCAGTCATTCAGAACAAATGTTCCTGAAGCACATTGCTCTGCATTGACACAAATACCGGCAAGGACTTGGTGAAATTGCCTGGTACCTGAACTCGTTTTCAAGGTTCTATGGGCTCTTTCTGTTTTTTCTTTTTAAGTCTGTGATGGTCTGTAATTTCCCCAAATGCTGCATTCATGTAAGACCTCAGGTGTATGTAAATGCGTCTGAAGCTCATATAAATTGGCTACAGGGAAGACAGAGTTTCCCTAAACTTCCCGGGAAACTAAATGATTCTGGTGTCAGTCAATTACAATAGGCCAAATATAAAGTAAAATGTCTGTAAATTAGACGTGCATAAATGTCCGAGCATTATGAAATGATTTTTAGGTTCAGATTGTAACTTACTTACTTGTAATACCCATGTGAGTAGTGGGGAGACAATCACAGAGGTGCATAAGAGAAAATATACTTAAATCTGTGGTTTCTAACCATTCAAATGTTGATCGAGGGACGAGAGAAGGAGGAAAGGGATGTAAGAATGTGGATTTGAAAAACACAATTTAGTAAATAAGAAGTGAAATTAGAAATAACTTCATCTGTGAGTTTTGAAATTCTGGATTTCTATATGGGATTGACCGAAAAAGGAAGTTAAGATTATTGATTCTGTAAGAAAAAAAGTGAACCTTCAAGAAAGATCAGTTAAAAACTTAGTGTTCCTAGGAATTCAGAAAAATTATGGGGATATATGTATACGTATAGCTGATTCTCTTTGTTATACAGCAGAAACTAACACAACAATGTAAAGCAATTATACTCCAATAAAGATGTTAAAAAGAAAAAATTAAAATGTATGAAACCCATTTTTTTCTAACAAGTCCCTCATGTTCTCCAGTCTTGAAGACTGGAACCCCTACTTCCCCACATCTTTCCCTCCTGCACAGACAGCGTTTGTTACTCTTATGAATGCAAAACTAGATCTTTCATTTAAACAGGAATGGGCAGACCAGTGTCAGGCTAAAATGCGTCTTCTGTTGGTTTGGGATCAGGATCTTTTTAGAGCTAGAGGTGAACTTGGAATCCATCTGGTACAAGCCTTTAATTTTATACACAGGGGATCCGTGACACAGAGAAGTTAAGTGACTTCCCTAAGATCACACAGCTAATAAGCTATGAATTAAGCCAAGTCTTTTTGAGGCTAAAAAGTGTGTCCAAGCTGCTATACGAGATTGTCTATACTTCCTATTCTCACCACCACTTCAAAAGGGCAATTAAGAATGAATAAAATAACATGAATGGGCCTAGAGGGTATTCTGCTGAGTGAAATAAGTCAGAAAGAGAAAGACAAATATCCCTTGTTTTCACTTATACGTGGAATCTAAAAAAAAAAAAAAAAAAAGAAGAACAAATAAAACAGAAACAGACTCTCAGATACAGAGAACAAACTAGTAGTTGCAAAAGGGAGGGGCATGGAGGGGAAGGGCAAAATAGGTGAAGGGGGTTAAGGGGTACAAAGTACCAGTTATAAAATAAGTAACTCATGGGGATGTAAGTACAGCACAGGGAAAATAATCAATCAGATTGTAATAACTGAGTATGATGCATAATATATAAAAATATTGAATTGCTATGTTGTACACCTGAAACTAACATAATATTGGGTCAACTATATTTCAACTAAAAAAGAAAAGAATGAATGAAACTAATTCTTTAATGTTGTATACAGTTGACCCTCCATATCAGCTGATGTGGAACCTGCAGATATGGAGGGCCGATTGGAAGGGACTTGAGCTGCTGCAGATTTTGGATCAGCGGGGCGGTCCTGGAACCAATCCCCCACGGAGACCAAGGGATGACTGTGTACATCCCTTTCACAGTGGACAAAGTTAAATGTCAGAAGAAAAAACTCTATCGGCCATGGTTTGGCACGGACAGCAGGCAAGAAGTCTCAGAGCCTCTCTGAGTGGCCATGAGGCTGTGACACAGGTGTGGCCAGTGCCAAGAAGGCTGTCGGCAGAGGCCTTGGCTCGGAGGCCAGGCAGTCAAGCACAGCCTCTTCTCTTTGAGTCTGAGTCACTGAGTCACACCTCTCCTTGCTAGCTGACTTCAGCTTAATCTGAAGGGTGTGGTGAAGACTTCCTGCCTTAAGCTGGAGATTCAGTCTCACTTCTTTTCTAGGGAAAGTGAACGACCCAAGGGATTTAGCTTGGGATTTGGCTGTTGCTTCCAAGCTTTATGAAATCTACATTTTAGGCCAAATTTACAATATTATGCTACAGATGATAAAGTTAGTTTTCGATTTTGCTTTTGTTTTTTTAATGTCCTAAGGAAACCCTAGGGCCTTTGCACGCATTTTCAAATAAGGCCAAGTACTTAAGATCATTTTCGAAACTCTACATATTGTAGGTAATTTTGCCCATACTGGTTTTTTGTTTTTTGGGGTTTTTCTTTTTATTGGTTTTGTTTGGTTTGGTTTGGTTTGGTATTTTTTTTTTGCGGGGGGGGGTGTTGGCCACGCCCCACGGCATGCAGGATCTTAGTTCCCTGACCAGGGATCAAACCTGGGCCCTGGGCAGTGAGCACAGAGTCCTAACCATCAGACCACCAGGGAATTCCCACCCATACTGTTTTAAGAACTTGACTTTTACTTTATAAAAATTATGCAATAGCCATATTATACAAAGTGTTGGTACAAATGTCTTCACAGCGTTACCCGGCCCCCAGACGTGGCCCCTTCACCAACGGCCAATGGAGTTCCTGGGACTCAATGTTCCGAAATGAGAGCTCTGTTTCCCGGCTCATTGAAATCACGTCCTGTGTGCTCTCTGCCACAGCCCCAGCTTCCTGGCTTCTCCGTGTCTCAGCCTGGTAACAACACATTAATTTACTTGTTTGGTAAGTTCTACTGTTGCTGGAAAAATATTGTACAAAGTAGATAACTTATTGAAGAAGACAGAAAGTGCCTCCTTTTCTCCAGTTTTAGTGGCAATTAGAAGTCACTCAGCCCATCTGCAAGCTGGTTCCCTTCTCTGGAAGATGCCCAGATGCTCCAAGGCTGTTCCTCACCCTCTTCCTTTACCACCCCAGGCATTCTGGAAACACAGAACGCCAGAATGATCTCCCATTCCTCTTCCACTTCCCCCAAAAAGCTCATTTTCCTTGGGGAGAGAAATCTTTGACAAGAAAAGTCTTCAATAAACAGATAAAGCAGACTCTTTTTTTTTTTTCAAACTCCTAAGTCATTAAGAAGCAGATATCACATTCAAAAGGTAATGAGAATGAGGCCTTTTCTCCCCCAGTCACTCTACTGAAAGCCATTAGTAGTTGAAAATCGATTAGGCTAAATTGGCTCATCACATTTTCTGTACCACAATCTAGGAAATGCAAACTTGCAGGGGGAGGGAGGAGGGCCGATGTGCCATGGGAGAGGATTCATGCACCCTGGGCTGGCAGGATTTTTCCACTGAAAAGGCGGTGAGTCAGTGGGGTTCCCCAAAGGGGTGACCAACCCCAGGGTTTTACATCCAGCCTGTTTATGTATAACTAACACCCCACTCTTGCTAATTACATAAACTTGTCAGCTGCTCTTGTTACTTGACCATTTCTTTGGTTGGCATCTCCCACTTTCTATGTTAAAAACAAACAAGTGAACAAAGTTGTGTTCAAACTCCACTACAGTTGTGTTGTTTCTGTGTCTACTTTCTCTGAAGACAATGTGGAGAAGCAGCCTGTTAATTAACATCATCTTGTACAGCTATAAAGAAACTCTGGCCGGTTTCCAGACTTGGGCTCTTAAGAACATTTCTACTGCTTCAACGTTTTAATATTTTATTATTTTTTATATGAAAATTCCTTAAATTGTAAATGCGTAAATGCTCATCATTTGCTGAATCCACAAGAAACTGATGTGTTTTTATTTCTCCTTCAGAGACAAGGAAATAGGTGATCAGGTAGCAAGCAGGATGAATAATTCTTCCTGTATCCTGTTTTACAGCTTCCCAAGAGGAGCACAGAAAGGGAAGAACATGGGCTTCTCTTTCCTGGAAGCAGGTATACCTGGGTCCCAGACCAGTCTTGCCCAGGTTTTCACTAGCTGTGTGACCTTGGGCAAGTTTCTTAATTCCGTTGAGCCTCCGTTACTTATCTACCCTGTAAAAAGTCAATAGGATAAATTGTGGAAAATAATTAGCATAATAGTAATAGATGGTAGCAATTATTATTATTAGGCCCATAAGAATGAAGGAGCCAGAGCTTCCATACACAACTGTTTCAGCCACTCTGTTGGAACTGGCTGGTCTTCCATGCTGTGTGACATGAAAAGCTGAGGTCTCAACCAATTACTTTTAGTTCAGGCATTTAGAGAGGTAATTTTGACCCCATTCTAAGGCACTCCTCATCCTCTATTAAAGTAGAAAAATAGAAGACAACACACCCAGAAAACAAAGTCTTATTTATACTCAGTTATAGTATAATAAAATAGATTGCTTTTGTAATGGACACTGTTGGTTTCCTTCCAAGCATCCGTTCCACGTCGTCCCAATTTCAGCCATGAAGATTATCACTCTACCCCATCTCCAGGGTGGACCCTGGTTGCCCTGTGCCAGTCAGTTTAATTATTGGTTCAGAGATGAACCTGAAGCTAAGTTAATCATAAGGATCTCCAGGATTTTGTTTAAAGGTTGAAGGAAGAGGAATTCTCTCTTCCTCTGGGAAGGCGTGACTTGGACATGGAAAGCCAGGAGCTGCTGCAACCATTCCCACTCTGAGAAAATCAAAACTGAGAATGAAACCAACCACCAGAGAAGGGCAAAGCCAAAGTGAGCTCGGAGACACAGAGCCGGGGAGCTGATCAAAGCACTCCTGAAACTTACTAGAATGTTGGACTTTTCAATTTCTTGAGTCAATAAATGTCTTTAAACCCGTTTAGAATTGGATTACATGATATGTGTGGCCTAACATATCTTGACTGTTATGGCTTTATGGTGAATCACTATTATACCACCACCCTCTCTTAAGGGTTGATGTATAAAACCCCATCATATACATTTCTGCAGCTTCTAGAAAACCAATCTTGAAGACATTATGTAACTATTGTCCTTTAATCCTGAATCCACATAGTAAATTTACCTTTTGAATATAATGTTAGAGAGGAACAATGTTCACTTCGAGAGAATCTACATGCTACCATTTGTTAAACTATAAGATCTACATACGAACGTAATTTCCTTTTTGCCTCATCTGTCTAGAAGAGGTACATAATGTTGTCAGGCTTGGTCATGAGAACTAAGGGTACCTTGGCAACGTGTGACAATAAGAAGATGAAGGAGGCTGAGAATGTGGTTATCAGGGACCCCCAACACCAGCTGGGCATCAAGGGGCAGCATGGGTCCGGGACACGCCTGAAAGGACAGAAGGCTGAGACAGGGAGTAAGTGTGCTCAAAGGCTTAGAACAGCTTGGACAGGATCAGGCACAGAGTAAACCCTTAAAAAATAGCAGTTCTCTTCTGGGGCAGCATTTCTAAAACTGAGCAAAGAATCACCTGCATGAGCCCCACTTGAGGAGAACAGGAAAATGGTTAAAATGAAGATTCCTGGGCCTCAATCTAGACCTATTACATCTGATTTTGGGTGGTCTTGGGAAATCCGTATTTCCAATGAGCTCCTCAACTGAATCTCCTGTATTCCAAATTTCCTAAACTTGCCTGCCCTAAGACTGACCCAGAGCACTTTTTACTGTATAGACCAGTGCCCCATTCCAGAACTCATCAATCAGATTCTCCTGGGTAAGGGTTTAGGAACATTGATATTGAACAAGCAACCCAGGAAATTCTTATGATCAAGTTCATTTAGGAAAAGCTTCCCAGAGGGTACTAGAAATCAGTTGGCACTAGACCCAGGGGCTCTCCCACCCCAGGTCTGCTGGGCAACAGAGAAGTCCAGCGGGATCACGTGGCACTAGAAGATGTGGCTAGGTCATCCGATCCAAGGTTCCTCATGACAGTGAGCATTCCTACACTTCCCACCCCGGTCAGGTACAGTCCTAGGCCCTTCTAATGGTTCCCAACATCAAGGCAAACCCAAGCCAGGTAATAGGAGGCATTTGCCTGCAGTGAGCCTCAGGCTCCAGTCTCCTCTCTTTCCTTTATTATTGCATCTCAACCATGGCTACTTTAAGTCATCTGAGGAACTTTTAATAAAATTGATGCAGGGCTCCAACTCAACCAATTAAATCAGAATAGCAGGGGCTGGGGGAATCGGATTGTTTATTACACTTCCATCCCCCATCTAGCCGATTCTCATGTGCAGCCATGGCTGGGAAACACTGTGAGTTGTTACCATTCTCTTTCTCTAATCTTTATTGTCAATTGCCCTACCTCAGCATTTTTATTTAAAAAGATCCTCTTTAACTGTTGCTGCAAATGGGTGTGGGAGTACATTTAAAACAGTTTAATTGACTCATTAATTCAGTCAAAGAGTCAGTGAGTTTATCTTTTAAATACCCAACATATAGGTGAGTAAGCTTTTTTTAAATCCTTCCTCAATGATGGAATGTAAATCATAAGGATTTCTAGGTCCAGAATTATGAATTGTGCTTACCTCTTTAGTAGTTAGTTTGTATTTAGCATTCAGTATCTATCACTCCTCGAGGGTGGGAAAACAATCTACATGAACATTAAGAGGTGGGCCTTGACCTTGAACCTGACAGATTCATCCTCCAAAGAAATTTGGTCCCATACATGAGAAGCCATCCTTGCCCGGGAAGTGCTCCAGGCACCCTGGACTTACAAGAGGGCAGTGCACCGGGGAGGGTTTGGAATCCCCTTCTCCCCACCCCTGGCCACAAAAAAATAAATAAATCCTTTTTAATGAAAACAGTAAGGGAAGAACCCTATAGGTCAAAGGGTCTCGTGGCAACATGGATCATTAGGAGTAAAACTCTAGATCAGTAACTTTGAAATAACGCTGAAGAGAAATTCAGTATTTCCATAAGCCCCTCTAGAAAGCCCTTACTCATGGGACACATCAGCAGGGAGCTACTCTCACCAACTGACCACTCAGCCCCAGCACACAGCGGTCAAAGTACTGAAGGATCCGTGAGTCAAACAGAAGGATTATGGAAAGGTTTGGTGGAGAAATTAATCAAACCAACCCAACTACAGTGGAAAAAAGAGCTCTCGGGAAGTAGAGCAGAAAATTATTTAGATGACCGTGTACTTTACAAATTGTTTATAGGCATGAGCCTGGATGCAGTGGAAAGAACATTGGAATTAGTGACCAGAGTCCTAAGACCCAGTCCCAGCCATAACATTACTGCCTCTGTGACCTCCGGAAAGCCTCCAAATCCTTCTGAATGTCAGTTTCCTCATCTGAAAAGGGGAAATGATTATACCTAGCTCACTAGGCTGTAATGTAGATCAAAGGAAATTACAGGTAAGAAAGTCCTTTGAAAAAGACTTTGTTGTACAAAAGTAGGGTGTTATTATAATTCCATGGCATAAGAGCAAATTTTAGAAGAAGGCAGACCTGCGTGCATGAATACAGTAGGGCATCTAGAAATGGTATAGTTATACTCTATGCTGTGAAAACTTTTAGCTGAAAACTTTGAGCAATTAGATGCTCCAGAGCAAATTGAAGGACACGGAGAACTTGGAGGAGGTTCACAAAAGAGCCACAGAGATGATTAAAGAGATGGAAAATCAAAGCCATGCTCAGGAAACGTTAAAAGAACCAAGTCCATACTGCTTGGAGAAGACAAGTTTACAGGATAATTTAATAATTGTTTATGAGCACACGCAGCCTGGTGTCCAGCTGTTCTTTCCAAGGGACGGAGGAGAAGAAAGTATCATAGACCTTTGCCACTGGCAGATTTTGACAAGTAAGGTTTCAAATCATTGTGCACGACTCTGGTGGTTCCTCATTCATGATCATCTGTAATTTTTCTAAGCCACAACTTCTAACCACAGGTGTGTGGATAAAACCCATTAGCTCATCAGTGACTGAGTCTATCCAACCACCCAGCCTAGAAATCTCAATGTGTTCTTCTCCACTAACTGTCTTCCACACAGCAATTCTCAGAACTAACCATAGCAATAGCCACCTTTGAATGTTTACTCTGCACCAAGCAGTTTGGGCTAAGAGTTTCATGGGAAGTATTTCATTTCCTGGAGAAGGGAAATGAGGCATGGATAAATTAGGTAATCTGCTCAAGGTCACCCAGTTAGTCAATGGAGGGGCTAGCACTTCAACCCAGGTCTAAGCCAGAACTCAAGTTCTTACTCTCTGTAGCAAGTTGTGTTTCTTTGTGAAAAATGGCCCCCAAAATGGGGTAACCACCTGGTGCTGATGAGAGCACTAAAGCAAAATAACGAAGTCAAATAAAGTGATGGTTCTTACCACAAACCAAGTTTCACTGAATTTGGATATAACCGATATTTACGACACAAACCAGACCACCTCAGATATTGACATTCCACTCCATGTTACATTAGTGTATTTGGAGATTTTCTATTTCTGCAGCCTTTATCTGCCTTCTCAGTCCAATTCGTATGTTGGACTCTGATTGTCTTCCTGCCAATGCTTGTCTAGTATACCCTATCCCTCTCCTGTAGCAGTCAAAGCTTGCCGCCTATACAACAAAAATAAGTCAACATCACATGCGACCCTGCTTTTTGTCTATTTCACACCTTCTCATATTTGTATTGTCTTCCATAATCTGATGACAGTACCCGTGCTTTCTGGGTTAATTCTTCAGTTCTTTTTCACAGAGATGAACCAGCCCCAGTATTGTTAGTCTGTGAGCCAGTGCTGAGATAAGAGCCAATCTAGTTGTGGCGGTAGCTGGCCCCTTGTCTTCACCTGGACAGGAATTCTGGGCAGTACTGAGGCCAAGCAACCAGCCCAGTGAGGAAATGCAATCCAACCAGGTAGCCAGAGTCCTTCTAGGCATCAGAGGAAGCTCACATGTGTTGAGTCTTTCCGGTGCAAGCAGAGTTTTCTGTAGGACTAGTATTTGATAAGGGTGATCTACAAACAGCATGGAGGGAAGTTCTACAAAGAACCAAGTGGAGAGCACATTTAAAATGCTTCAGAAAAATCTTATAGGCCAAAAGGACGAGGGATGGATTTTATTTGCTTTTCCTGGCAGAAAATACTTAAAAATCAAATGAGTGTGACAGACACATGGAAACATCTAATTTGTAGATGAGTTTAAATATAACTAGGATTCCTTGTTTAGAACACATCAACTTTATTTCCTGATAATGAAAACAGCGTTTGCCTAAATTGAATTAATCTGTTCAAGTATCAGTGTGCTATGAGATCATTTTTGACCCTAGAAAGGAGAATTTAAGAGCATGTCTCCCATTGATGTCATGAAAACACAGGAAAGGGGCCTAAGGAAATCCCCACTGCTATTACTGACGCCTCTCATTTATCTACTTAGGGATTATCTGCTGTAAGATTTCCCCCTCCTGTCCCAAGCTTCTGGGCTATTTCCTGCCACCGTGAGTTTATGTACCATTGGAAAATACTAACATATTTTAACAGATTGAATGAAACCTAATTAAGAAGTTCTTCCTAAAAATTAAGTGCTATCTTCTAAAGCCAAATTGAAATCATGTTGTTCAATGTCTATTTTTCCGATGACTCTCTCCCACCAGTATGTATAATTTCAAACCCACCAGAATTCTCCTGCATTTTCAACAGAACAAGTGACACTTTCTCTTAGATTTCCCTCTACCATCTCTAACCAGCAGTTCCCAAAACACTGCCCTTCTCCCTTAATTAGTTCACACTTTTAAACACCCCGTTCAATCAAACAAACAAATGAGCACAAGCCCTCTAGTACGCAGTGCCTTGAAGGTACTGGTGGCTCTATAGGCTATCTTCGTATAGCTGGTCTTTGAGGGATGCCCTGGACCCCTCTGCCTCTCTTGTCTCATCTTTTTCCTTTATTCCCTCACTCATTCCCCTCCAGCCACACTGGCCTCCTGTTCCTCAAACACACTAAATAACATTTCTGCCTCAGGGCCTTTGCACACATTCTGTTCCCTTTGGCTCAAATGCCCTTCCCCAAGCCATATTCATATGGTTTTTTCCCTAAGCTCCTTCAGGGTTCTTGGCATCCCACAATTTAACAGTAACTTAAATCCACTGGATTTAATAAAGCATCTCTCCAACCAGTTGACACCTCAGCAGCTAACTAACTTCTGACCTTGCTTTATTTTTCTCCATGGCACTTATCAATATCTGACATCTACGTATGTCACTTGCTAATTTGTTAATTGTCACACTCTTCCATATAAGCTCCATGAGAGCAAGCATTTTGCACCTTTTATTCACTCTGATATCCACAGTCACTAGGATAATGCATGGTAAGTAGGAGACACTCAACAAATATTTGAGTGAATGAATGAATGTTTGAATGAGAAGAAAATTCAGTGTCAGAGTGAAATGAACAAGAAATTTCTAACGCATATTGGTTAGAATTTCTTGGGGAAACTTCCATCCTTCCTGGGACCTGCCATGTGCAGACACACACAACCAAGTGAATGCTATTGTGAAATTAGACTTTCTTAAGTCATTGGGCTAGCCCATAAAGTATTTGAAACCCTAGACCTTCAGTGATAGGTTTCTGATACAACTTGATTATAATATGGTAGTTTGATTTAGACCCCATTGATATGCTTGAAATGTAACTATGTGACTGGTTTTTAAAGGATTCTTTGGTGGTATGTGAAATAACTGGCTGCCCCTGATGTGATAAGGCCACCAGCCTCTGTGATCTAGCCTTCTTGATAAAAATTAGAATTCCATCCAGATATTTCCATTAGGGAGCCTTCTAGCTGTTTCCCTCCAAGAGCCTAAGGCAACAACCCAGGCAGCTCCTGTTGCACCTGCTGTGACTGGCTTCCAGAAGGGCTGGCTCTCCTTCCATTGGTTAATAAAGGACTCTGCTTTCTCCAGGACCAAAGCGCTGTATGTGTGCTAGTCCTGCCTGCACCCAACCCTTATCTAGACTGGAAAGAATCCATCACCCTTAACTCCCCTAGAGAGCCCCTACATACCCCTCCACCCTTTCCCTTATGAGTCTCAGGAAGACAGATTTGTTTTATTCTGAAAGTCTGTGTCTCTATGCAAAAGGCTATTCTCCTGAAAGAAAGGAATTTGCTTCAGTTCTGTTTCTGAAACTAGAAAATCAGTCCTTCATCAAATGGACATAGTCACAGTTGCCATGACCTCAAAATAATACGAACAAATATTTACTGAGTGTAAGACAGTGGGCTGGCTGCCATGAAGGAAGAAGGATGGAATATGAGCACTTCTTCCATAGCTCCTAAAAGACATAGACGTGTTACCTGTAGCAAAGCCCAGTCTAGCCTGTTCTTCATGTCTGCCTGATAAACGTTGGAACCCCAGGACAAGCTTCTGAAAGGACCCCAGCATTCCTGGCTGAAATGGTAAATGAGACTTTAAAACTGGCAGTAAGCACTTGCTACATTATTTCATGGAATCTAAGATTTTATAATATCAATCATAAGACTCACCATTATTTTATGAACCACAAAGAAAGAAAGAAAATGCTACCAATTAAATCATGGCATCATTGATCGTAAGGCATATTTCAGAGATGTTAAAGTGTGAAAAGTGTGAGTCTCAGAATCAATGAAAAATGTGATGCACCAAGTGCTGTATGTACCTAATGTCATTTAATTCACAAAATAAAAGGCTTAAATGTTTCCTAAGTGGCAGAGCCAAAGTCAGATCCATGTCTTCCTGTCTCCAGGGTCCCAGCCTATGCCACCACACTTCTCTGATGGCTTACAATTATCTTGGAATAAAACAGAAAAGGCATGATGGGACAGGATCCAGGTAGGTCTCTAAGGTATCAGCCCTTACGTCTCACACTTAGAGTTCCATTACAACCACAGCGAATGCAACAACTTCCTCTCCCCACCCAATCTGATGTGCAAGGATGTACATCCTTTTGCTTATGTCTTAAATCTACCAGCAGTTCCCAGGGTACCAAACTCAATCCACCACTGACCTGCTGCCTTCCTCTTAAAAAGAACACAATATTCTGAGAAGTCGTCAAATTTTCTGGGATTTAGAGGGTCATCATTCTATTTTCTCTATTTTTGTGTGTTTAAAAATGTTTATAGGATGGACCTAGAGATGATCATACTAAGTCAGAGAAAGATAAATATCATATGATATCGCTTACATGTGGAACCTAAAAAAATGATACAAATGAACTTATTTACAAAACAGAAACAGACTCACAGACAGAGAAAACAAATTTATGTTTACCAAAGGGGAAAGGGTGGGCGATAAATTAGGAGTTTGGGATTAACAGATACAAACTACTATATATAAAATAGATAAACAACAAGGAACTACTGTATAGCACAGGGAACTATATTCAATACCTTGTAATACCTTGTAATAAACTACAATGGAAAAGTATCTGAAAAAGAATTAATTATATATATATATATAACTGAATCCCTTTGCTGTACACCAGGAACTAACACAACATTGAAAATCAACTATACTTCAATTTAAAAATGTTTATAATTTAAAAGTTTTCTTGGGCTTCCCTGGTGGCGCAGTGGTTGAGAGTCTGCCTGCCAATGCAGGGGACACGGGTTCGAGCCCTGGTCCGGGAAGATCCCACATGCCGCGGAGCAACTGGGCCCGTGAGCCACAACTACTGAGCCTGCGCGTCTGGAGCCTGTGCTCCACAACAAGAGAGGCCGCGATAGTGAGAGGCCTGCGCACCGCGATGAAGAGTGGCCCCCGCTCGCCGCAACTAGAGAAAGCCCTAGCACAGAAACGAAGACCCAACACAGCCATAAGTAAATAAATTAATTAAATTAAATTAAATTAAACAAAAATTTTAAAAAAAAAAGTTTTCTTAAAAATCAGTTAGAATACAATGTTATAATAATAGTCAGCATGTATTAAAACTTTACTATTTGCCATAGCAGTAATCTTAAGATCATATATCGAATAAATGGCAGAGCTGAGCTCAGTACGAGCTACAGGACATTGTGCACGTACAGCAGAGAGGGGAGATTACTCTTTCTGAGGCTTCAGATGAGAAAATGTTTGATCAAAGTCCTGAAGGGCAATTCACGTTCAGTGTTAGGGTCAGAAGAGAAGGAGAATTACATGCACCGGGACAAAAAGGATGGGAGACTACTTTTCGGAAAAGACTCTAGGAAACCTCAGATGGCAATTCCTAAGCACTATTCCACCCATCTTCCACTGGTGACAAATGGCTGGTGTTTCACTGAGTACTCTACGCTTCTAATCCATGAACTCAGTGTGCCTGTTAGGTATCTTCAAGCAATTCTCTTGAGACAAAATACAATTGACTCATTTGAACTCACATAGGGAATGAGCGCCTTTTCCTGCCTACACTTGGACTGGTTTTCTGGGAAATCTTGTGTGTGTATGTGTCTTCACACATCAGCCCAGAAAACACATGCATCGGGCCTCGTGCGTTTCCTCTTCTTCTCAACAGTCAGGGAGAATGTGAAGTTCAGCATGTCCATCAAAAATAAAACCAAAAAAAAAAAAAAGGTTTGAGGGTGTAGCATTGACATACAGGGCTAAAAACTTTTTAACTAATTTGCTTCAAAAAAAAAAAAAGAGGAAAAGGAAAGAACCTCTGATTGTTGCTAAAGCAGCAGATTCTTGAAATTTCCATAGCAATGGGGCCGGTTTTGCTGAACCCCCATTCAGCCTGGAGTCTCGGACCTGAGGGAGCCTCTCAGGTGGCCCACCTAAGAATGGCAGCAGGAGGGGCAGCTGAGTGGACACAGGGGAGAGAAGGGGGACGGGGAGGAGGAAAGAACCAAGAATGAGTCCAGTAAAAGTGGACTCAGCAAAGAGAAATATTCTCTGAAAAGTCGGCAGATCAGGCATCTCTTGTGGTGCCTGACGCTTTAAAGAACAAAGTTACTGAAAGATTGATGCTAAAAACTCTAAAAATAGATGCTCAGGCCTTAGAATCCTAGACACACTGATCTCCCCCAAAATATTTTCAAATGTTAAGTTGCAATACTGTTGAATGAAGAGTGTTATTTTCAGGACATTTGGCTTTATTTCCCACATGTTCGTAATACTTCTATCTCCCCAAACCACTTTTCCCCACATGAGAAACACACATCTATAATAAAGTATGAAATTTACATGTCTCTAATTCTCTCTCTTTCCCTTTGGGGTATGGATTAGATACCTTGGAAAACAATATCACCTACTTACCCATTTTTGATAGTGGATAGCCCAGTGAAGTCAGACAGTCAATAGATACATCTGAACTACAAAGTTGAGGGACTTCCCTGGAGGTCTGGTGGTTAGGGCTCCATGCTTTCACAACAGAGGGCCCGGGGTTCAATCCCTGGTAGGGGAATTAAGATCCCACAAGCCTAGCAGTGGGGCAAAAAAAATAATAAAATAAAAGTTGATGAGAAGGGCAGAGTCTGCAAATGAAAGTAATTAAACTCATTAGTCAAAAGCAGAGAAAAAGAAAAAGCAGCCAATAAGTTATTAGAATAGAAAAAGGTTTTCTTAATGGAAGGACACCATGAAAGTGACAGTTAAAAATGGAATTAATTTTTATATAATAAGAGATAATATCCTTGCCAAGGGAGCACCGATATAGAAGTTGCTTTCAACCCCTTGGTCATGTCACAGTATATAGTAGCCCAAATATTTTTTTAGTAATTCCTTTGACTTACCTGTTCATCTTTGGTTTGTGTGTTTCTTCACCATGCTGAACCCCTGACGGGTATCTATATGCTATGTGATACAGAGACAATTTTTTTCCTCGGGATGGATAACGTTTATAAAATGTTCTGGAGACACATTTGTTCAGGGGTAGAAACTAAATCTTAATTCGGGCTTTGAGGAATTTATGTTCCTTTGAGAATGAGTTTTGCCACTTTGCCCTACTCGGCCCATGGGTGGGCTCACGAGCACGCAAGGAGAGTTGCCAGCGGAAAAACGCCTCTGATAAACGGCTCTTCTCAAGCAATCTGGTTCATTTATTTCCTTTGTTCACTCAGTTCTCATAAGACCATCATTCCAGGATCCTTGCTGCAAAAAACTGCCAAGTCACAAAAGTTGAGTCATAAAAAGTTGGATGCTTGTCTTTTCTGGTTTTATCGGTGTGTTTGTTTGCTCACTGACACGCAGCTTTATAGACAATCTAGCTGCATGACATTCATTTTCTGGTCCCCAACACCCTGGTCGAGAACTCCAGACTCACCCAGCTCTTCCCTTAGAACCAGAATTGTCTTCCCAGGCACTTCTGAATAAGCAGGCCTAGGGAGGAAGAGAGAGAGAGGGTTTGCAGGCACAAACACAAAATCCAGCTTCCGCTGAGGATTGCAGCCTGCTGAGCAGTGGGAACCAAGAGATCCAGGGCTGCCCGTGTAACAGATGCAAGTTTCCCATGCTCCAGTTCAGCTGGGAGCGCAGGGTGTAAAGCAGAAATAAATCACGTGGAACTTGCTGTCATCGCTCTCCCTTCCTGCTAGACCCTCTGACACTGCCACTTGACTGGCTGGAGTCGCTGTAGTTTTTAAATGAAGGCTGGAGACTGGCATTGGCAGCACTGCCTAATTTTTAGCTAATACCTTTGTGGGTTCTGCGTTCGCATCTGGCCAGTGCCATCACGCTGGGTAGGATTATAATAGGCTGCTGCTGTTTCCCAAGCAGGAAGCTGGAGTCCTGTTACCGACAGCCTACACAGAGGCTTGTTCCAAACACAATAGCACATCACAGCCAGGGAAGGGTCTGCGGTGCGGGACATCTCCCAAGGCATAAAAAAAAGAGAGAGAGAGAGAGATGTGTTAACCGTGTTAACAGTGCCAAGTAATATGCTTCGTTAAAAATTTAATCACCTACAAGTGCAAAACAAGTGCAAAGCAATCATGTTGTAATTAGCACAGCAATTAACACCTCCCTTTTCGATAGCACATGCATCCTAGGAAGTGCAGGATTGCAAGTGTTTATGCTGCTGACAGGCTCGGTTCCTATAGAGAGGGAAAAAATTGCTTAAATAGAATTTTTTGGTTTTTGGCATTTGGGCTGTTATGTGTTCATGAAATCTCAGAACCAGCTGCCATTTTGGTTTTTGCAGAAGTTGTTCTGCTGTGGATTATAACTAACCAACTTCTCCACTTCACACGTTCCCTGAAGCTTCTTTTCAGCATCCCCTTCCTCTTTTCTAACATTAAAATATGAATAAATCAGTGTAGGGACCAAATTTGCATGCTAAATGGGGCTTCTTGCCAAAAACAAATAAATGTTTGTCTTCCTCAGTCTGTTATCAGAAATAAAATACCCAGTGGCAAGGGAAAGGACTATTGGAAAAATTGCACGCAAAGAATTCACTCTATCACGTCAGAAAACTTAGATCTCTTCTATACTGTCAAGCCTGGCCACTGATGCAAGAAAATCTTCTTAGGGACTAATAACCAATTTTCAAGGAAGAAAAATAGGGAAGGAAGGCGAACACTCTCTCCTTACACACCACCCACATCAAGCCCAGGTCTGGTCACCAGCATGGCCTACTAAGTGCCAGGCAATGCACTGCCTACTAACCTGATTTAGAGCTTCCCCAGCGTTCATCTCGATACGTAGAGATTTGTGGGTGAAGCAGTCTTCAATTCCCCACTGGATAAAGAGAGTTGAAATATCTTTAACTTTTCAACCTTCACGTCGGCACCCCAAACAAATGAAAGTGTGACAGCACGTACAGCCTGAGATGCCCCTTATTGGAAATTCATCCAGGGCCCCCAAGTCCTTGGCATGGTTTAGAAATTACTGTGAGAACGGAACCTAGCTAGGGTCTCTAAGACTTTAAATGTGTTTGGAAGGAGTTTTATAAGAAAATTTTTTTATAAACTAATGAAACATCCGGGGATTTAAGAATATAATGAACAGCATGAGAGAAAAGCAAATTAAATCTGTAGAAGGAATGTGCTTTATTCTTTTTGGCCACTGATAATGGAGTGGATGTGTTTCAGGGACCAGAGGAAATATTTGGAGTATGATGTTTGGGGAATAGAAAGGTAGCTGCCCAACGCTCACATCTTTATAGCTGACTTTGTGACAACATTACTAAGAAACGAGGAGTGGAAAGCAAGAGTCATAAGAACTGGCTAACATTCTGATGTTCTGCAGACTCTCTAGAAACTGCAGGCATTCTTAGAGGCTATTCACTTTCCTGGTTTGCTATTTCCTCTTCCCAGCAACGCTTTTGTTTAAGCTCAGAAGCTGATCCTGAGAGCTGAGAAAAGAAACCTCAGTGAGATAGAGGACACACTTCATAAGAGCGGCAATCTGCAACAGAACATTCATACTGGAAAGCTCAGTAGGAAGTAAAAGGAAACCCCTGTCTCAAATACAAAGAGGACAAATGTCTTATTATGCTAAAAAGCCTCAGATTAAGTATGGAGAGCTAGTTGGAATAGACAGTTCCCATAGTCATCATTTTTATTCATTCTCACAAAAATACATCTTTTGAGACCGATGCTCTTTAAATATTGCCATCATTTGTAAAACTGGTTGAAAGTGTCTGCTGTATCATAGCCTTAATCCAGAGACCCAGATGATATATTCCTGCATTTGCATTTATTTCTAATAAATATTTTGCCTCTCCTGCTCAATTTTTATTTTCTCTTTCATCAGAAAGACTTAAATGCCAGGAAGTTTTAAAACAGACATCGCACAACTTTAGTAATCTTATCTTACATGCTTACTAGTTCATTCATTCGTTTAATGAGGACTTACTAGGTATGCCAGGCATTGATCTAGGACTAGGCACTCTTTACAGTATGAAAGCAACTAACAGCAACAAATAATAAGCACCCGAGCAACATGAGGACCTTTTTTCACTGTCATATCCCCAGTGCCCCGCTCAAGAGACTAGCATGCCTTAGAAATCTGTTGAATGATAGTTTGCCTCTGCTAATCCCAAACTCCCATTCCTTCCCTCCCCTAACTCCACCTCCCCCTTGGCAGCCACAAGTCTGTTCTCTATGTCTGTGAGTCAGTTTCTGTTTCATAGATATGTTGATTTGTATCATATTTTAGATTCCACATATGAGAGATATTATATGGTATTTGTCTTTTTCTTTCTGACTTACTTAAGATGGATAAACAAGGTCATGCTGTATAGCACGGGGAACTATATTCAGTATTCTGTGACAAATCATAATGGAAAAGAATATGAAAAAGAATATATATATATGCACATATATATGTATAACTGAGTCACTTTGCTGTACAGAAGAAATTAATACATTGTAAATCAACTATACTTCAATAAAATTTTTTTAAAATCTGTTGAATGAGTCAATGAATAATCAACCAACCTCACCCGAAGCTGATAGTCTAGTAGAAGTAATGTCAGCATATAAGTATCTCTAATGCTACTTCTAAATTGATGAGTACTCTAAGAAAGAGACATATTAATTGCTAGGGAAGGATGGAGAGAATACTTCCATTTTAAGTGCTGGAGGAAGAGGAGGGAGTTAGGATGACAGAACAATAGGCATTTCAGTTTTGTGGGAGCATGGAGTCCCTCAGTGGGAATAATGTTGGAATAATGCTGGGAAGGTAGGGGGAGGCCAAAGCACAGAAGCCTTGAATACCTGCCAAGGAAGATTAAATTCAGAAAGGGAAGCCAATAAAGGGAGATGAATCTGGCCACAATGTATAAAACCGATTAGAATGGAAATAGACTGGCAGCAGGGAGACCAATTAGAGAACTATTGGAAGAATTCAGGCAAAAGTTAAAGTTCACCTGAACTGGGTGAGGGTAGTATGGAAGAGAAAAGGGTAAAATCAAGAAACTGGTGAATTTCTAGCAGAAGCTGTCAGGTGAGAGCTGACCCATGTCAGACACCATGAGACCAGACACCCATGTCAGGTCTCAGTCCTTGGTGGTGGCCTGGAAAGTGTTGGTTCCATTCACAGAAATTGGAAACAAAGAAATAGGAGCATATAGGGGAGATAAGATGAGAATTTAGGTTTTAGATGTACTCTTTTTAATGGATTGGCTGGATATTAGGTGGCTAATGAAAGGTACTTGGAAATGCCAAATGGAAGCCCAAGAACTGGAGGTAAAAAAAATTTTTTAAGATCCTCTGCATATTGTTTTGGAGTCAGCCATGTGGCTGAAGGCATGGAATTGAATGAGAGAGAAAAGAAAAGTGAGGATAGAACCTTGAAGACAAGACACATGTGAGAGAAAGAAGGGAAGCCAGGAGGGGAAGAGGAAAATTCAGAGCCATGAAATCCAAGCAGAGGAGAATTCCCAAATGTTTGTGCTAAAAGCTGCAGAGAGATGAAAGTAGATGTGAACTGAGGAAACACCTTTGGATTTGACTACCAAGAATGATTGGTGACCTTTAAGAATACAATTTCAATAAACTGGTGAGGTCAGTAGACAGACTATAAAGAATTAAGGGTGGAGAGGATAGCAAGTCAGTGGAAGTAGAGAATACAGATAATGCTTTCAAGAAGACTGGAATTTAAGGGGAAGAAAAAAATTAGAGGACTATCTTAGGAAAGAACAGGTCAAAGGTCAACTTCTTTAAGACAAGTGTGCCTCGAACTGAAGGAGGGTATTAATCAAATAAGACTCAAGATACAAGTAAGAAGGGATAATTGGTGGAGCAAGTTTTCAGAGCAGACAAGAGAAACGGTAATGATCTGGGAGCCATAAGAAGATACTACAACTCTGGGGAACTAAAGTAGAATTTCTTCTTCTGAGACAGTAGGAAATGAGGGAAGACTTAATGAAAAGAAATACAGAAGTGAAAAAAAATAAGAAATTGATGAATTCAACGTTTCCCTTAAAACAGGAGTCAATTAGGATTTCCACTTCTGGGAAGATGAAGAAGTAGGCATATTTTCCCCTATTACTTCTGCTAAACACAACTAAAGACCCTGGGCATTATATATAAAACAAACATAAGAAAACTCCGAAAGGTAGAAAGAAAGCAGACCCTCTAAGAACCTCAGGACCCAAAGAATGATATAGTGATGAGTTCTGTAAGTTTTCTTTTTGATTCATGTATCCCAGACTTGTAGCTGAGACTTCAACCTGGAAACTCCAACAAGCACAGACAAAAACAAAACAAAACCAAAAACCTGAGCATTAGAAAAGGGGCCTCCTAGCAAGACAGAAAACCTTTCAGATAATAACTGTTCTACTCTAGGAAAACACTGCAAAAAAACTGTGACCTCCACCCACATCCAAACCAGCAAAGGGCAAGTGGAGAGTCTAGACTTCCTTGCAAGGCTGTAACAAGGTGCTCAAACACACGTGCAGGGCTGGTAGGATAGTGTCAGTGGAGGCCACGAGGGGAGCAGTGATAAGCTCCTACACTCCCAGACACATAGCTCTCAGTGGAAACCTGGTGAGAACTGGAACTTCCAGCCCCTCTCAGCACTAAGGAGGGGCCCCCTTAGCTTTTACCACTACGTGGCAGTAATGAGGTTGTACCCCTCCTCTTGCACTGCCATGAAGCATCAAAAGAAGCCAGCTAAAACAGAATGTTTAAATAAGACCTGGAATCTCAAAACATAATACTACAAACGTCCAGGTTTCAACTGAAAATCACTCATCATACCAAGAATCAGGAAGATCTCAAACCGAATGAAAAAAAGACAATCAGTAGATACCAACACTAAGGTGACAGAGATGTCAGAATTCTCTGACAAAGACTTTAAAGAAACAATTATAAAAACGTTCTAAATGAGCAATTACAAATACCCTTGAAACAAATAAAAACAGAGAAAATCTCAGATAAGAAATAAAAATTCTCGGGAATTCCCTTGGTGGTACAGTGGTTCGGACTCTGTGCTCTCACTGCCGAGGCCCCGGGTTCAATCCCTGGTCAGGGAACTAAAATCCCACAAGCTGCATGGTGCACCCCCCTACCAAAAAAAGAAAGAAACAAATGGAAATTTTAGAATTGAAAAATACAATAACCAAAATAGAAAACTTATTGCATGTGCTTAATAACAGAATGAAAGGGACAAAGGAAAAAAATCAGTGAACTGAGAACAATGGAAATTAACCAAACCTGAACAACAGAGAAAAAATAAACTGAAAAAAAAAAAAAAATGAACAGAGCCTCAGAGTCCTGCAGAACTGAAACCAAAGATTTAACATTTGTGTCCTCAGAGTCTCAGAAGGAGAGGAGAAAGAAGACAGAGCTGAGAAAGAAATAATGCCTGAAATTTTCCCAACTTTGCCAAAGACATACAGGTTGAAGAAGTGCAGCAAATCCCAATTAGGATGAACACAAAGAAATTCACACCAAGACACATCAAAGTCAAACTTCAGAAAACAGAGACCAATAAAAAATCTCTGAAGCAGCAAGAGAAACATGACATCTTACCTGTAAGGGAACAAACAATTTGAATTAAAGCAGATTTCTCATCAGTAATCATGGAGGCCAGAAGGAAGTGGCACATTTTACAAATGCTGAAAGAACTGTAGATCAGAATCCTATATCGAGGAAAAATATTCTTCAGAAATGAAGAGGAAATATAACAATTCTTAAAGTAAAAATAAGAGAATTAGTAACCAGGAAACCTACTCTTTAAAAACTGTCTAAAGGGAGTTCTCAAAGAAGAAAACAAAGAAAGTAAGGAAGTACATAGTAAGCAATAATATGGGTAAATACAATAGACTTTTCTTGTCCGCTTGAGTCTTCCAAATTATGTCTGACGGTTGAAGCAAATGCTATCTGATATGGTACTAAATGTATGAGAGAAAATATTTAAGGCAATTATAATATAAAAGAGGAGGAAAGTTTTCGACACTTTACTGAAATCAGTAAAATGACAACATCAATACACTGCAGTAAGTTATGTATATATAATTCAATACCTATAGCAAGCATTAAAAAACATAGAGATATACTCAAAAACACAACAAATAAATCAAAATAAAATTCCAAAAAACATTCAAGTATCCTGAGGAAGACAGGAGAAAGAAAACAGAAAAATGAAAAATAGAACAAACCAAAAACAAAACAAATAAATGACACTTAAGCCTTAACATATCAGTAATTACATTGAATTTATGTTGAATTTAATTATTACAATAATTACATTGAACTTTTCCAATTAAAAGACAAAGATTGGCAGAATAGATTAAAAACGTGACCCAGCTATATGCAGTCTACAAGAAACTCACTTCAAATATAGCAATACAGGCAAGTTGAAAGTAAGGATAGATATGTCATGCAAACATTAATCAAAAAATAATTATTTACCATACAAACATTAATCAAAAGAAAGCAGAAGTGGCTATATTGATATCAGAATAGACTGTACAGCAAACAATATTATCAAAGACAAAGAGGGATGTTATGTATTGGCAGAAAGAATCAATCCACCAAGAAGACATAGAAATCCTCAGTGCATACGCACCAAACAACAGTGCTGTAATATTATATATATATGAAGCAAAAACTGATAAAACTGAAAGGAGAAATAGACAAATCCAAAATTGTAATTAAATACTTCAGCACCCTTCTCTCAACAATTGATAGGGCAACTGGACAAAAAAATCCAGAAAGATATAGAAAACTCAAGAACACAATCAAACATCAGGCTCTTATCAACATTTATACAACACTATACCTAACAACAGCAGAATACACACTTTTCAAGTGTCTCTGGAACATACACTAAGATAGGCTATATTCTGAGCCGTAAAACACACCTCAACAGGTTTGAACAGAATTGAAATCATACAACATGCATTCATAAACAAAACTCTTTGAAATAATCCCTGAGTCAGAGAGGACATCTCAAGGAAAATTTTTAAAAACTTGAACTGAATAAAAATGAAAATAAAATATATCAAAATTTGTGAAACACAGCTAAAGCAGTGCCAAGAAGGAAATTTACAGCACTAAGTGCATACGTTAGAAAAGAAGAAAGTGAATTTCCTAAGCTCCCAACTCAGGAATCTAGAAAAAAAAGCAAAATAAACCCAAAGCAAGAAAGAAATAATAAAGAGCAGAAATCAGTGAAATTGAAAACAGGAAAACAATAGAGAAAATTGAAAAATCAGAGAGCTGATTCTTTGAAAACATCAATAAAATTGATAAAACTCTAGCAAGACTGACAAAGAAAAAAAGAAAGAAGACACAAATTAACAATATCAGGAATGAAACAGGAGATATCACTATAGGCCATTCGGGCATCAAAAGCATAAGAAAAAAATACTACCAACAACTTTACAAACATAAACTTGACAACTTTGAAATGGAAGCAATTCTTTTAAAATGCAAACTACTACAATTCACCTAATATGAAACAGAGCATTTGAATAGCCTCATAACTATTGAGGAAATTGAATTTGTAATTCAAAACCTCCCAAAAAAGAAATCTCCAGGCCCAGATGATTTTACTGGTGAATTCTACTAGATGTATAAAGAAGAATTAACACCAAACTCTACAAATCACTTCCAGAAAATAGAAAATGAGGAAACGCTTTTGTGAAGCTAGTATTACCCTGATACCAAGACCAGACAAAGACTATAAAAAAAAAAACAAACCAAAGAGCAATAGCCCTTATGAACATAGACACAAAAATTGTTAACATAATATTAGCAAATAGAATTCAGTGATATATTAAAAAGAATTATATACCATGACCAAGAGGGTTTCATTCCAGAGATGCAAGGCTGGTTCAATATTGAAAATCAATCAATGTAATCCACCACTTTAACAAGCTAAAAAAAGAAAAAAAAAATGTATTATCGTATAAATAGATGCCAAAAAAAAAAGAAAAAAAGCCTTTGACAAAATTAAACACCTACTCAGGATAAAAACTCTCAGAAAAATAGGAATAGTGTAGAACTTCTTCCAGTCAAAGAATATATATTAAAAACCTACAGCTAACATTATACTCAGTGGTGAAAAACAATGCTTTTCTCCTAAGAGCTGGAACAAAGCAAGGATGTCCACTCTCATCATTCTTATTCAACATAGTGCTGGAAGTTCTAGTCAATGCAATAAGGCAAGAAAAGGAAATAGGAATATATATCAAAAAGGAAGACATAAAACTATAGAATAAAACTTGGAGAAGACATGAGTGTCTATGTGGAAAATCCTAAGGAATCTACAAAGATCTCATAGAATTAATAGATGAGCTCAGCAAGGTCACAGAATACAAGATAAATATACAAAAATCAACTGTTTTTATACATAGTAGCAACTCTAACACATGTTCAGGACTTGTATGCTGAAAACTACAAAATGCTGATGAAAGAAATAAAAGAAGACTTAAACTGATGGAGAGACATGCTGTTCATGGATTGAAAGTCTCAGCATAGTGAAGAATGAATTCTCCCCAAAGTGATTTACAAGTTTGTGTTAGTTTCCTAAAGCTGCTATAACAAATTACCACAAACTGAGCGGTTTAAAACAAAAGAATTGTTTTCTCTCACAGTTCTGAAAGTGAGACGTCAAAAATAAAGGAGTTGGTTGGGTTGGGTTTGTCCTGGAGTCTCTGAGGAAGACCTGTTACATGCCTCTCTCTCTTAGCTTCTGGTGGTTGCCAGCATTCCTTGGCTTGGGGCAACATATCTTCAATCTCTTCCTCCACATTTTTCTTCCCCGTGTGTCTCTGTGTCTCTGTGTGTTCTCTCCTCTTCTTATAAGGACTCGGTCATTGGATCTAGGGCCCACCCTAATCCATTATGATCTCATCTTAACTAATTACATCTACAAAGATCTTATTTCCAAATAACACCAGATTCTGATGCTCCAAGGGGGACATGAATTTTGGGGGAACACTATTTAACCCACTAAAAAGTTCAACTCAGCGCCTATCAAAGTCCCAGCAAGATTTTTTTTTTTGTAGATATAGAAATAAAATTTATATGGAAAGGCAAAAGAACTAGAATTGTTAAGTCTGAAAAAGAATAATAAAGTCAGAGGAATCGTTTTATCTGACTTCAAGACTTATAACAGAGCTACAGTAATCAACTTGTGTAGCATTGGTTGAGTGATAGACACGTGGACCAATGGAATGGAATAGAGAACCCAGAAACAGAATCACACAAATATGTCCAAGTGAGTTTTGACAAGGCTGAAAAGAAACTCTGTCGAGGAAAGATAGCCTTTGTAACAAATAATGCTGAAGCAAGTGAATATCCATAGGGGAAAAAAAAAATGAACCTCAACTTAACCCTCATATTGAAATTAACTCAAAATGAATCACAGGCTTAAATGTAAAACATCAAACTATAAATCTTTTAGGAAAGAAAATAGGAGAAGTTCTTCAGGAGCTAGGGTTAGCAAAGAGTTCTTAAACTTGACAGCAAAAGCACAACCCATAAAAGGAATAAATAATAAATTGGACTTAATCAAAATTTAAAACTTTTGCTCTATGAAAAACCCCATTAAGAGGATGAAAAGACAAGGAGGAAATATTTGCCAACCACACATCTGACAAAAGCCTAGTATCTAGAATAATGAAGAACCTCAAAAAATATATTTAAAAAAAAGAATTCTCAAACCTCAACATTAAAAAAAAAACAACTAGCAATCCAATTAGAGAATGGGCAAAAGACATGCAGAGACATTTTACCAAAGAGGATATACAGATGGCAAAAAAAGCACATGAAAAGATGTTCCCCACCATGGAGAATTAGGGAAATGCAATTTAAAACCATAATGAGATTTCACTACACACCTATTAGAATGGCTAAAATAACAAATAGTGACAACAGCAAATACTAGTGAGAATGTGAAAAACCGAGTTACTTACCCATTACTGGTGGAAATGTAAAATCGTACAGCCACTCTGGAAAGCCAGTTTGGCACTTTCTTTAAATTAAACATGCAAACACCACACGATCCAGCAATTGAACTCTGGACATTCATCTAGAGAAATGAAGAAAAAACTTATGCATGAATGTTTATACCCCCTTTATTCATAATTGCCCAAAGCTGGGAAGAAAACCATGTCCTTCAACAGATGAATGATTAAACAAACTGTGGTAAATCCATACCATGGAATACTATCCATATATACCCATATATGTAATTATATGTGTTGATACATACAGCAACCTCCAAGAATTATGCTGAGTGAAAAAAAATTCCCAAAAGATTATGTACTATATGATCTGATTTATTATAATTTGTCAGAATTATACAAATGAAGAACAGTTTAGTGAATGCCAGGGGTTACAGCAGGAGAGCGGTGGGTCTGGCTCTAAAAGAACAACACAAGGGATCCTTTGGATGATAGAAATACTCAGCATCTTGACTCTATCAATGTCAATATCCTGGTTGTCAGAAGGTACCACAGTTTTGCAAGACGGTGCCATTGAGGAAAACTGGGTACAAGGTACATGGGATATCTGTACTCTTTCTTACAACTGTGTGTAAATTTACAATCATCTTAAAACAAAAATTTAATTGAAAAACATCAGAACTGTGCCTGACACATAATAAGTGGTGTATATGAGTGTTTGTTGAATAAAATTAATTATTAAGCTAAAAAATGAAGTGGAGAACACACCAGCAGAAGCGGGAATAGAAGTCTTTTTTTTTTTTTTTGGCCACGCCTCACAGCATGCCAGATCTTCGTTCCCCAACCAGGGATTGAACATGTGCCCCCTGCAGTGGAAGCAGGGACCCCTAACCACTGGACCACCAGGGAATGCCCTGGAATAGAAAGTCTTTGAAAAGGTGCTGTATTTCTTTTTGATGGGAAATCAGAGATTAATTAAAATTGATTCCCCTTCCATTTCTAGGTATCAACATAGACATGCATCAAAGTATCAAAAAGCACACACATACACACAAGTATCCCTATGTTCCAAGAGCAAAGCAGAATGTCAAAAAAAACGCAGTAGGGAAAAGAAGGGAATATACACTTCAGGGAAGTGGCAGAAGTAGTATTAACAGCAATAGCACTGGCCATTTACTGAACACTTAACAGTAGCCACTGTGAAGCGCTTTCCATTCATTATCTCATTTGGTCTTTTTCAGGTAAATTCCATCAGTATCCCAATTTTACAGATGAAGAAATTGAGACCTTCAGAAGTTTAATTCATGCAGCTGGGAAATAACCAGAGAGGCTACAAAGCCTGATTCGAGAGCCGGTGGTCCTCCCTGCTGCAAAGCCCACCTGCTCCAGAAAATGAACTTACAAGATGCTGCATGGCATGGGCCTTTGGTGCCCTGACCCTCAAAAACTGGGAAAGGGAGAGTAACACAGGGACACCAGAGCTGGAGCTAAGGAGATGGGCCTTCCTTTAGGGATGGTCCAAATTTAAACATTCACAGGAGCGTGAAAAACAGGGCCAATTCCAACAACCTTGATTTCCACTCTTTTCCTCACGTGGTTTCCAAAATCCATTTGAAGTCTGGTGCTATTTATGTAAGGACTGGATTAAAATGAGAACACCCTTAAAGTGTTCATTTGTTAGGCTTTGCTGTGACTGTTTGTAATGGCAATTATTTAAATGATACTGGTTAATTTGTTTTATTGTTTCACGTAGTTTAATTTATTTGCTATTTATCGGTTCACTTATATAATGAGTAGGGTTAGATTAATAGATTTTAGAATGTAAATTCATCTCCACTAATGTTTATGAGCCACATTTGTAGATTGGTTTAAATAAAAACACAACCAGGAATCAGGAGTGCAGTATATTTTTGAAGTAATAAAGTAAGGATTCAAATACATTCCAGAAATAAATAAGATACGCAGATTCATAAAGAAGACTGCCTACCAGAGATGGAAAGTATAGCCAAATTCACAGTAAGCATATACCTCATTTTCTTCCTGCCCCCCCCCAAAAGTGAAAAGCGTAAAAAAATAACCCCAGGGTCATGAGGGTGTCCTGGCAGTAAGAGTGCATCAGAGACAGGCACTTTGGGGTGGCATCTGCCATCTCATGCCCTTCCAGATGTAGCTGGACCTACTGGACCCACGCATGAGGGAGAATGAAGGTCATACAGGAGATGCTGGAGTCTCCTGGATTTCCCTGCAAAATCCTTTGTATGCTCAGCACTGAGCAAGCTCCTCAGGCTGATCTTATGTCAGTAAATATCTGGAAACAAGTCGCTCTCTGACTTGCAAACGAAGAGCGTTTTCTAAGCACCAGGGTATCGCTGAGCACACCAGAAGAATCCTTTGATTAAGCGAGGCTTCGGTGATTCATCTCACTTGGAAAAGCAGCAGAAATACCTGTTTACCGACCAGGGAAGCAGCCAAAATAGTGATGAGGTATCTAGTGAACTAGCCAGCCCAGTTCTTAAGAAGTCCGGATACCCATACAGTTAACTCTGCGTAAAGCAGCTGTGTTGCCCGCTTGGCAGGTGGAAGAACAGCAAGGTGAAATAGACTGCCTAACTTTCCCAGGCATTATGGGCTGAACTACGTCCCCACACACACAGTGTATGTGTTGAGGTCCTAACTCTTGGTACTGCAGAATATGACTATATTTGGTTTCGTTTGTTTGTTTTTTATTATTATTTTTTAGAACATGACTATATTAGAGGTAGGGCCTTTAAAGAGCTAATTAAGTTACAGTGAGGTCATTAGGGTGGACCCTAATCCAATAGGACTGATGTCCTTATAAGAAGAGGAAATTAGTACATGGACATGAACAGAGAGAAGACCCTGTGAGGACACAGGGAGGAGACTAGCCCTCACAAGCCGAGGAGAGAGGCCTCAAAAGAAGCCAATCCTGCTGACACCCTGATCTCAGACTTTAGCCCCCAAAGCTAAGAGGGAATACATTTCTGAGTTGAAGCCACCCAGTCTGTGGGACTTTGTTATGGAAGCCCTAGCAGACTGATAGTGGCCAAACTGAGGTCTGTATCACAGTCCTACCTTGAAAGTGGAGGCTTCCAGCTCCCTTGTCATGGCAACACACACTCATGGTGTGTTGTCAGATTTAAGTACCAGAGGATTGACTTTTTTTTTAACTTGTAAACTGGAGGAGATCCTAGGTTATCCCTATTATAATATAACTCTTTTTTGGTGCGATGTTTCCTGGAATGGAGAGAAAGGGGTAGAATTACCACTAGCAAGCAAATTTTGGATAATAACAAATTTTATTGTCCTCTTTCTTGATGGTCACTTATGTGCCATGAATAGCTTTGGCAAATCCAAATTATTGATACGACCTATAATTTTTAGACATAATTCTGTTTTCTTTTGTGTCTTTTACATTTTAAATTTCTTCCATAAGTAAATGTTAAATAAGAAAATGACAAGGAGAGATGAAGAAATTCCCCCATACATGAAAAATCGAGGGTAGGTGATCATCAAAATCTGAATTTGCCCTTAGGGATGTATATGAGCATCATTCACTTAAAAAAAAAAAACTATTTATAGGGTTTGAACAAAATAATGTTAATCCTCCAAATTAATTACTGTTTGGTGGGGGTATAGGGAGAGGCAAAATATGTGAATTTAGAGTTCTAGCTTTATATTTAGGACCTAAACTCTTAGGAGTTGGTGTTTGCTGACTGATCGGAGCACAGGCTTGGAGGCGTTGACCTCCACCACAGGCTGGGCTCTGGATGAGCCACGCCATCATTCTATTGAGTCATCCTTAAAATGGGAATGGAAATAATACTTCAGGATGCTCTCTTCCAGTCACAATGGAATGATAAGACCTGGGCTTACCCTCTTGCCTTAAACAACTAACAGGACAAAATATAGGGAAAATATATGAAACAAGAGATCTCAAACACTGGATCTCTGAGTAAAGGAGAACAATCAAGGTGAGCCCTACACTTGTTCAGCAGTCTCCCTGGAGAACACTCCCAGGCCACAGGATAGGGACGGGGAATGCAGGCGGAATCCAGTAGTCTCCTTGAGTTCAGAGCTGGGCATTCAGGGAGGCCAGCAAGACTAGAGTTCTCAGAGAGAGTTCTGGAGACCCGACACCAATCCACCTAGAGTCTTCAGCTAAGTCCTAATCAGGGTATGCCGACGAGGAAAATACCAGAGGTCAGGACAGACCACTCAAAAGGAGCAGGCAGAACCATCCTTGGAGCCCACACGGCTCTTAGAATAGTTTGAGTTCCTACCTGCCAAAGAGGGGAAACCCCATAATACACACAGCATTGGGTAGTAGTATTGAGGAGGGTGTCGTATCAGTGATGGGAAAAACTAGCCCCAGACTGAAAGCTGCTCTGGTCCCTCCTGCAAAGTTTACGAGCAAACCTCAAAAGGATCAAAATGTTTTCTAAGTATTGAAACTACATCCCAGCACAGAGCTCAAGAATATGTAAAATAATAAAAGAATATCCCACGCCCAACAAGGTAGAATTCATAATGTCAGGAGTTCAATCAGAAATTACTAAACACGCAAAGAAGCAGGAACCTATGACCCATAATAGAGAGAAAAATCAATCAAAGCTGACCGAGAAGTGATACCAAGGATAAAATTAGTAGACAAGGATATTAAAATAGTTGCTAAAACTGTGTTCTACACATTCAAGAAGGTAAACAAAAGAATGTCAATGAGAGACATGTACAATATTTTAAAGACACAAATCAAACTTCTAGAGATGAAAAAACGGTCTGAAATAAAAATATATTGGATGAGATTAAAAATGATGCCTCATAATGTCGCTGGAAGGGTTAAGGTAACTAAAGCACTTAGCACTATGCCCGGCACTTCGTTTGTGTCAATAATTGGTAACAACTGATATTATGGATTCCATTTTAAATTCAGATTGGCATAGTAATCATGGCTCACATTTATTTAGCACCTACTTATGTTCTACATTGTGCTAAAAATTTTTAATTTAAATATCTCTAAGACATACAGGGAAATGTTAAATATCGGTTCCTGGGGGCTGCAGCCAGCCTGGGACTTTTGTAAGAATTTTGGGGTGACTCACTTAGATGTCATTTCCTTCTTGCCCCCTCTTCCTCTGTGTAATCTAAGTGCATTAAACATATTTGCAGAAAATATATATATATATGGGGTTTTTTTCTTCCTATTATTTCTTTTATATATGTATATATATCTTTATTGGAGTATAATTGTTTTACTTCCTATTATTTCTAAGGATTGATTTCCCAACTTAATTCTGGCATTCTGATTCCTCTCTATCTCTATATTTTTTTACAATTTGCTTTCCCCATTCTGTTTTCCCTCATTCTGTGTTCTGTTTTCCCTCACTCTGTGTTCTGTTTTTAGCCTACAAGCTTCACCTTGGCAAAATTAAATTTTTTTGAATTTTCTTAGTGTTCTATTGACAATTCTTTTTCTCTTTTAACAATACACTGAAAACACACACTCAGGTGATTTAAAAAAAAAAGAGGGCACAACATTTTGATTAGTAAAGTGTGGTTTTGAGGTGGACCCAAAGAGTAATTCTAAAAAATATATAAATAAGGAAAATCAGGCCTTAAACTAAGAAATAAGAAAATACTGTTTAAATTTGACAACCTAGAAGAAATGGATGAACTCCTAGAAACATACGACCTACCAAGATTGAATCATGAAGTCGAAAATCTGAACAGACCGATTACCAGTAAGGAGATTGAATCAGTAATCAAAAACCTCCCGACAAACAAAAATCCAGGACCAGTCAATGTATATAAATTCATTATTTTCTGATTATTCTTTCCAACTTAGCTCAACACTGAAGGATAAGAAAGTACCTCATAAGTCAGGCTTATGCTTTACGGTGAAGAAAACCAATTAGTAAGGATTAACTGGTTGGTTTATTTACAGGTTGTGATGGTTAATCCTATGTTCAACCCTACTGGGCTAAGGATGCGCAGATAGCTGGGTGTGTCTGTCAGGTTGTCCCCCCAAGAGATCTGGATTTGAATTAGTAGACTGAGTAAAAACCTCACCCGCATCAAGGCAGGTGGGCGTCATCCCATCTGCTGAAGGCCTGAGTAGAAGAAAAAGCCTGGGGAAGGGTGAATTTGCTCTCCTGCTGGACATTCATCTTCTCCTGCCCTCAGACATTAACAGTCCTGGTTCTTGGGCCTTGGGACTTGAAATAGGACTTACACCATTGCTCCCCACCCCCCGCCGACCCCGATTCTTAGGCCTTCGCTGCCGGCTTTCCTGGTTCTCCATCTTGCTGGCAGCAGACAGCGGGACTTCTTCATAATCACATGAGCCAAATCCTATAATAAATATATACCCATCTGTCTCCTATTGGTTCTGTTCTCTGAAGAACCTTGACTAATACGCACTAATATGCACACAGCTCCTTGGCATTTTCAATCCATTTCCTAACATTAGATACGTGGAAATTGGTCCAGGACTGAATCACTGGATCTGGCTATTTCTAATAAGTATTTGACACATGACAGAAAATTTCAGTTAGGGATAGGCCAGCAAGAGGATTTCCACGTGTTTTAGGTCAAAAGCTAACCAAAGACTCTGTTTGGGAACACAAGTGGAAATTTAAAGGACTTAACGCTGTAGATCTCTCTCTCTCTCACACACACACACACACACACTCTCTCACACACATACACACCCCCCAAGCATCTGCCAGGCTAGACCGGCTGACTGGTTGCCAAAAGTGCAATGGAATCCATTCTGGCCCAGCCACAGGGTTGAATTCTTCTGTCCTAGACAAGTTTCCCCAAGGGAAGTAGAGATGCACAGGATGAATGCTGACCCTTGCCAAGACCTATCAGCATTATGAGCAGGTGTGCTGTCGCAATCAATGTGATTTCCACACATTCCTATTTCATTGACTTTCTCAACAGGTAGGGTGAGGACAGTTGTAAGGGGAAAGAATTTAGGAGTCCTTCATACTCTGACACTTTTAGAAGAATGATCTCAGAGATTTTGACCCCAAAGATGACTCTGAAATAAATCTGTATCCATTTCACAGAGGAATAATCTGCACTTGGCGTCTCACCTTAGCTGTGAAAAAGGATCCTGTACACCAGGGTGTACCCACGTGCAACTTGAAAAATTAATATAGGTAATCCCTGAGTCAAATAGAGGTAGCCAACATGTGTTCTTTTTTCTCACAGAGTGGCAGTGACTTTTACTCGTATCTCTTCAAATTTCTTTTCAAGGCGAAAGATGCAATTACTCTGAATGATAACACTTCAGAGCCCACCATATTGGTACCCTGTGTGTAATTTGTGGAGAGTCAGTGTAGCAGGACCACGCATGCACCACCCAAGCCCCTGGAATGTCACCTCAGTTGAGGCACGCATGTCTCCTGATTCACCAAATGCTGTTTGCCACCAAGTATTTCTACTCCGTCATGCCACATGTAATAAAGAATCCTTTTCCAGGCAATTCTCCATGGCATATTCTCTATGAAATGTGGCTGGCGGAGCCATACTGCAGACTGGAAACACTTTCCACAGATACACATCCTGCCCCGTTACTGCAACTTCATTGATTTAGGATTGGCGTTCACTAGAGCTCTCCTTCAAGATCCTGCAAACTGGGCACCATTTCACTCGACCATTGTCCTACCAGGGCTGGTCATTTCCAACTATCATTTTCCCCGTTGAGCTGGTGTGAGAGGCATAAGCAAAGCAGGAAGCGGTCCTGTCTGTCATTTTGTTTTTATTGCCTTCTGCATATACAGAGGGGTCCCTGGTGTCCCTTTCCATATCTAAGTTCAACATTTTGGGGCACAGAACTCAAATTCAGCAACATGCAGTTATGGAATAAACAAGGAAATGAATCACAACAGCTTGGATGAAGACAGAGCTCTGGAGCCAAGTAACCCACAGAGTGCCCACGTTTATAGGCACAGTCGATGTTGCTGCTGATTTTATTTAAAGCTGGGGAATGCAGGAGTCAGGCTGCAGCAGGGAGAGGCCCTTCCGAGGTAAATGTATGTTTTGCAACTTAAGCTAGTGCTATTTGTAAGCCTGGGGTTGAGGAGCCTTGTGCAAAATACATACTCTCCAACCAGGCCCATAATTCCCAACAAGATTAGATCCGCCAGCCAGGGACACTTGAAGAATTTTATGGTGGCCCCGGTTCATCAGCATTGCAGCAGACGTCTAGAATGCCAGAGTGTGAACCTGAGCTGATGGAGAAAGAGAAAGGCATCTGGGAGGCATCATTTCCTCCTCCTCCCAACTATGCTTATAGATCCTCTGCATTCCAAAGGCACACAAACTCTTCTGCCCTGCTTCACATTCTCAGGACACCAACAGGTTTGTTTTTCTTATCAATGAAATGTCCCAGAGAGCCACGCACTGCACTGTCACAAGATGACATCTCCCATATAAAAACACCAGTTCATCATCACCCCCTCCTCATTCTGTCATTTCACTGGCAGAAGTGTCATTAACTTTGCAGTGACAATCATTCGAGGACCAAGTAAACTGTGGAAATTTGTAAACTCTTGCACGGCTAAATTAAATGCTATTTTAACTAACAGTTAATAGTGTTTACTGCTGTGTAATAGTAATTTTCATTTTTTACTGTATCTAATGACATTCTGATGACTGGAATTCTCCGTAGGGATACCAAATCATTACATTAAGGATGAGTGATTTTAGTATGCAATGACTGATCAGAACAATAATGTGTAGACTAATGCTTGAGCTAGTAAATTAAATCATTTGCACCACAGCGTTTGTCAACTAGAATAGGGGTTCCATGACGCCATTAAATTGTAATGTAGAGCCTGCTTAAAGTGAAATAACAAATGAGCATCTTAAATTGGTGATCCATTGGTATAATACTTTCTTAGGAGGTATGGAAAAGAGAGAAACACTCCTAATCAGCCCAAACATTTCATCAATTCCGTACAGTAGGTGGCCATTGAACTGAATTATAGAGGAAACCTTGTAGACACTTTAAAGTGTGAGTATAAGAGAGGATTTGCCTGTTGGAGGGAGAGAAAGGAAATAGGACCTCAGGGAGGGTTTGGATAATCAACCATGTGAAGAAGTGGGTTTTGTTAGCGTGTGAGATATAATGGAAAAACACCGTTGAAAGGAGAAAGAAAGAATTCTCTTCCAACCTGGTGATCGGCTATACCTGGGAGCATGATCAAAGCATAACAGGCACCTGGGGGAGACCCCTGCTTCCAGGCCACAACTAGGGACTCTCCTCCCTGACCTGAAAGTCATCATGGCTTCCTTAACTCTCAGGCAAATTAGACTGCACTTCACCAAACATAAGCTCCTTTCTGAGCCAGCCTCTCCAAAAAGCTAAAGCAAGTTCGATGTCTAAGATATGAGATCCATCACACTCAAGAGACTGCAACACTCCAAAGAAGAAGGCATCCAAGTGTTTAGACTTCCTTAGATATCAGTGGTTCTCGATCCTTAGATCACGTACTGGAAGCAACATCAAGGAAAGCTCTGGGGAATACAGTTGGTAGAGTAAAATACAGGAAGGAGAGAAGAAGTAATTTCATCCTCTTTTTCTTAAAATAGAGGTCTGAGGGTGGAATGGGATGGGGAGTAAAGTTTACTCAGAAAAGCACAGTGTCCTTTGGAGAGGAACCTTTAGGCACAAGGTCTACTCCATTGAATTCCATCTTAAATTATTTTTGAGCAGCCGTTATGAGTCAGACATGATGAGAGGCCCTGGGTTTATAGAGATAGGTACCCTGAGTCGCTGTCTTCGAGAGGCCCACAATAAAGCCAGTGAGACAAGCGTGGAAACTAAGAATAACCACACGGTCACATTGTGTCTTAATGCAGGGAAGCACAGGAGCTTAAAAGCCCCCAAAAGACTATAGCTGGAGAAGACTGCAGCCATTATGTCAAGTGGGAGTTGGCCAGGAGAAAGGGCTGGCCATGATATCAAAAGGCTTAGAGGTTTAAGAATCGTAACCAAGATTCAGGAGTGCAGCAAGAATAGCTCTTGAATGTCAAGAAGGGATTAAATCACGAAGAGCTTCTTGTAGAACACATCATAGGGCTTAGATGTCCTCTCGAAGGTAACAGAGTCACTGAAGACTTTCAGTCAGAGTCGTGTGACCAGCGATCAGATTTGTATTCTGGCAAGGTCCTTCCCGTGGTGATGTAGAGTTGGTTTAAAGAAAGGGGACGGTGCAAACTGAGATACCAGTGAGAAAGTTGTGATGGTAATTATAACAACAAATGATAGAAGCATGTGAATGATAGCAAGAATAGAAAGGCAAAAACATACATATTTAGAAAGTAAATAAGATGGTAAGACTATTGACTGGGATACAGGACTGAAATAGCATAAGGTGACTAAATTGATACAAGGCATGATATGAGGATTTCCTCCCTTGGTTGCATTTATTGACTATTAAACTGTATACTTAAGTGACCTCCCTCTGGTAAACAGCAGCACTATTTATATTAAATTATTATGCATTTCAGTTTCTTTCCCAGGGTATCCAAAGAGAAAATTCTAATATAACATTATTAGGTATTTTCCTATAAATTAAGCCACTTTACCTAAGATGTAATCCAGAGCAAAAAGTTGTTCTTGAAGATTACATTATACATGAAGGTATTCACTGGGCATATTCTCTCCCAGGGTTTGTGACATTTGTGCCCCGGACAGGGGTGATTGGTGTAGGAATGGGCTCTTGACTCATAAGAGCTAACAAGCTGCCCTGGACCCACTCTCTACCAACAGGTAACTGGCCAAACCCACCAAATTCTCTTCCAGGGAGTTTGAATTAAAGAAAGAGAGATAGGGACTTCC
This sequence comes from Eubalaena glacialis, assembly GCF_028564815.1. Lineage (NCBI taxonomy): Eukaryota > Metazoa > Chordata > Mammalia > Artiodactyla > Balaenidae > Eubalaena > Eubalaena glacialis. Next base: position 7,666,867 of record NC_083722.1, read on the forward strand.
CTCATGGAGCAGTGGCTAAGAAACCACCTGCCAATGCAGGAGACACGGGTTCGAGCCCTGGTCCAGGAAGATCTCACATGCCACGGAGCAACTAAGCCTGTGTGCCACAACTGCTGAGCCTGTGCTCTAGAGCCCGCGAGCCACAGCTACTGAGCCCGCGTGCCACAACTACTGAGCCCACATGCTGAAACTACTGAAGCCCGTGCGCCTAGATCCCGTGCTCCGCAACAAGAGAAGCCACTGCAATGAGAAGTCCGCGCACCGCGACAGAGAGTAGCCCCCGCTCGCCGCAGCTAGAGAAAGCCCGCACGCAACAGCGGAGACCCAATGCAGCCAAAAATAAATAAAATTTAAAAATAATAATAATAAAAAAAAATAAGGACAGAGAGATAGAATTACTAAGATGACAGGAGAGGAAAAAAAGCAGAGCAGGAGAAAACAGCTGAGTCATCAGAGTGGAAGAGCACCCAAGCCAGAAGGAACACATGCCTGCTGCCAAGAGGGAAACAAACTTTATGGTTTTGTTAGAGCTTTGTCTTGTCCCAAAAGATGGGATGTGCAGGTTGGGCACTGCACAAGAGCCTCTGGCTAAGGAGACAAGCAGGAACGGAAACACAGCTTACCCTCTACACACTAAGCCAGGTGCCTTTTCTAAATAGCACAAAGGTCCGGTAGAAGACAGTCTAGCCTTCTGTGATGCATGGTATGCAGAGTGGAGACTATATCTTATGTCCTGCTTTTTTTCCCCCCGGGGCATCCTTATGGTAAACTGCCATTAAACAGCCATCAGGAACATGTACCTTAACCCTGTCCAGCCACAGATGTGTTTCAGTTTACCCTACATAGGACTTTTTAAAGCTTTCAATGTGCCTGCTTTTAAGTCGGGCCTGCATCCCCCTGTTACCACAGCCCTACCCCTCTCTACTGTCTCTAAGTGATTTGCACGTTTACGTCAACTGCTTTGACTGAAGGCAGTCAAATTTTCATTCTCTGACTCGAGGTAACTGAGTGTGACTCTTTTCCTTGCCACCTAGAAGACCCCAGAAAGCACAAGGGAGAAAATGCAAATAAGGCGAGAAAACCTAGATGTGAAAAGGCAAAATAATAGCACTATGTGGACCAGAGAAACAACATATACTAAATAAACTACCCAGTTCATTGAGTATTACGCATATCCTATCGCTGGAGAGCCATTTTACTAGGCTCGGAGGCTGCGACAATGAGCTGTGATAACACTTAGTCTAGTCTCAACACTGAAGCCAGAGGAATCTTATAAATCTAAGTTAGATCCTGGAATGCTTCTGTGCAGACCCTACTGTGGGACTGTCAAAGTTCTTACAATGGTTTACAAGGCCCTATAAAATCTGCCTTCATTACCCCTTTGACTTCATCTCCTACAGCTCTCCTCCCTGCCCACTCAGCCCTAATTGTGGGATATGGGATCAGGATGTGGACTGACACGAGAGGTGACTAAGTGACGTGCTGTTCCCCAAACATCAGATATTAGGGCCTTTGCACTGGCCACTACCCCTGCCTGGAACCCTCTCTTCCCAGATATACACTTGGTTAGATTCCCTCATCTGTCGTGTCTTTGCCCAAGCATCACCCCTTCTGTAAGAACTTCCACCACCATCCTATTTTAAAATTCCTGCCCACACCCACACTCTCAGGCCCTCTCCATCCCCCGTACTCTGCTCTATATTTTTTCCCATCACTCTTATCATCTGCTAACATACTTCTTACTAAGCTCACCGTTCGTGGTCTATTTCCTCCCCCTGGAATGTCAGCAACACAAAGGCAGGACTCTCTGCCTCTGTCACTCACTGATGGTGCCCAGCACTTAGTAGGCCCTTAATAAATATGTGTTGAATAAATAGATTGCTCTGGCTGTGTGCTGAAATTTGAGCCTTACTTAGAGCTTTACCTATATTAGCGGATTTACTATTCTTAACAATCTTATGAAGTAGGATTACTATGCTCATTTTGTTGATGAGTGAACCGAGACACAGAACAAGCCCGTGGTCGCCCAGCCAATACATGGCAGGGTCCAGATTCAAACTCAGATGCTCTCACTCCAGAGCCCACATCTTAACTATGACCAGCTGCTTGGACCTCAATAATTTTATAGTTCACAGGAGGCAAAATTAACGCATGCATTCTTTCAGCCACTGGCTTATCTGAAAGTCCCTCAGTGGAGGCCAGCTAACAGCTTTTCTGGACTGTTTCACCCTAATCAAAGACAGAAGAAATTGAACTGGGGAAAGCAAGGTGGAGAAGGAAGTGAGCTATTAAATGCATTGGGAGGAAGGGCCCATAATATGAGATACAGTCTACCCCCCAAACAGGATGTCCACAAAGAAAAACAACTGAGGAACATTTTAAGAATCTTGAAAGTAAGTGTACGTGATTTTTTACCTCATAGCTCAGATATGTGTCGGGTAAAATTAGTAGGATTTTGAATTTCTTTTTACTGTAACTTTCATAGGAAAGTCAGTTCATGAAAGAAGTGGTCATGATTTGGCTGCACTTTTGTTCTCCCAAGAAGTTACTGCTCTGATCTGCTGGATGAGAAAGGAGAGTATTGAAAAATGGAGAATAAAACACACAACCAAAGCATGATGGGTAGTTGAAGTTTTTTGTGGACCCACATGAAAAAAACCTGTTTACATAAATGTGGTGAAATGGTGCTGATAAATAATGCACATTGAATTAGATGTTAAATGATGTCCTTTTCAAATACTACCCAGGAAAAATGTGTGAAAAAAGAAAGTTTCTTTTTCTTTTTTCTCTAGTTCATGCTCTTAGATGATCTTTCAAGATATCAAGAAAAGATTCTTCCTTTGAAAAACCCAGGTATGTGGAGGTCCAGTGGTTAGGACTCCACGCTTCCACGGCAGGGGGCCCGGGTTCTATCCCTGGTGGGGGAACTAAGATCTTGCGTGCCGCGGGGTGCAGCCAAAAAGAAAAGAAAATAAACAAAGGTCCAGGTACGTTTTTACCATAAAAATATATATTGCTTTTTAAAAAAATCTCTTTTATAAATGCAAAATTGCCAGGTGCAGGGCAACGTTTTACTGATACATTTAAAGTTAGTTTAATTTTCTAGTAATTTACATTCAGTTTCAATTAGTACATATTGTGATTTTCAAAATATAAACCCAGTTTTCTTGAAACTGATCCAAAACATTGTCTTTGCATCTTCTGATTCTCCTGACTAAAATGGTATAAGCATCTCTCTAAATTTCTTGCACTCTTGAAAGTAATTTCATAACGTTTTCTCAGTTGTGACCTGTTTCCTGCTAATCACATCACAGCTCTAAAGTACGACCTTCTAACTATAACAGGCAAGTGAGGCCTTGACTAGATTACCTTAAGTAAATAAATATGTGAAAGAAGTTATCTAGCATTGTACTTTATTTTAGTCCTTTATACATGGACCCAACATTTTAAAAAGATCAACAATCTCACCATTTATCTTAAATAAAAGCTCTTTCCTCATGCCACCCTTGCATAATGGGTCAAAGATGATCAGATTTGATTTTGGAAAGGAAGTTAAGTGATATCATGGAAAGAATTTTTAAAACTTGAACTGAGATATTTTAAAAATTCAAGGTATTCTCTGGGATATCTGATCGCCTGAAACAAGTTATTAAAATATATAATTTTTAAAAATTGGATTAAATAGCTTTATAATGAACCAGGAATGATGGATTTCAAATAGGCCCCGTCTTGGAGCTTAGTATGAAAAAAGCAGATGAGACAAGGAGACCCTTTCCTTGGCCTGCTATTTTTATTCATTTGTGTTATTGGGTGATCAGAAATTCTTACTTAAGGGATTAGCCACTGTTGTACTGTTTTATTCCAGTGTTCCAAGAATTCCTTTAGAGATTAAGAACAAATCCTTGGAAAAGGATCCAATTTTTTAGCCCAAAATTACTTCTTGGGATACCAGTGCAAAACATCAGAAATGAGCTAATCCCTTAAGAAAGGGATATTTGATAACTCAATAGCACAAATTAATTGTGAGAATGCTCAGGGAATCCAAATGCATTATAATTAATTTAATTCTTAAAAAATACATTGAATAATGTAGTTAATCCCCATAAAAGTAACCTAGTGGAGGGAAGGTGGGAGTTGGTATTCTTGCCCTTCTTTGATTTTATAAGCCAATAATCAGCCTGAAGTTCGAGAAGCATATTTTGCTTCTGCAGCTCTGCAGTCTACACTTTCACACGTGACGGACTGTACAAGCACGTAAACTATATAGCAGTGAGACAAGTATCATTTTTGGTGTAGAAATAGATGGAAACAGGTATGGACTGATGACTCTTACTACCCAATTTAATCAAATCTCGTGCAGGATAACTATGTTCTTCTGATAAAGGAAAAGAGTCATATCATAGAGGAAAAAGAACCTGTTTGATGAACACATTTAAAGCGGAATGCATATGTTGTGTTTCACGGACTTAATGACTCATTTTATTTTTTCCCCAAGAGGTCCAGAGTTACAAAAGCATTATATTTTGAGTTGTGAAGTCCTCATTACAGAAATGTTTTATGTACTGCTGCTTTCAGATTAAGCTTCTCTGGTGATATTTTTTTTAAAAATCCCATTATCACATCTAGTTTATAGACTACTTGGCATGCTTCAGTGAGAGACATTTAACAAATAAGATTGGTAGTTTGTCAACGATCTTAAATAATATCTGAGCTCCCTATGCCATGCAGCTTCTTTTCAAACAAAGACTGTCAGTGTCCTCAAGCCCTTTTTAGTAAAGTTGTTAGCAGTCCAAAGGTAAGTGTTAAGCATCTAGAAAGGGACTGTGGGTGAGACGTTGCTCCTCTGCTAAAGTTGAATACAGACAGCCAAACCGAAAAACCAGATATTCATCTGGTCAACAGTTGAGTGTTCCAGATAAGTCACTTCAGAGGACATGGCCAACTCTTATGGCATTTTCATCTCATGGTAACCCCCAAAAAAGCATGGAGCGCCATCGCATGTCCTGCACTCTGCATGCCAGCTCAGACTTGTCTTCTTCTGGAACAGTTACTACCCAGTGAGTGCTAACCAGGCAAGGCAAAGCCATGCTTTCCCATCTGACTGCCACCTCTGTCTGTGTGACCTCATGCGATTGAGCTGAGGCCGCTGTCCCTCCATTTGTCCTCCAATGAACAGCCATTGTTCATGTAGTACAAACATCCTGAATGCCCAGCCTGTGCTAAGTTACACCACTAAGAAATTCGGGGCCATGTCCCAATTCCAGAGGAAGTGACCCTCAAGCTGAGAAAGCAAGAGTGAATCACAAGAGGTTAAAAAACAATACAGATTAAAATAACCACAAAAGGCAACTACAAATGACAACCAAGCCAGTAGATGACTAAATGATGGATGAGTGGGTCAGACAAGAAGCTTTTATGGAGGAAGTGGAGGTGGGCAGGACAGAGGCAGGCAGAAAGGAGAAAGAGCTGTTATGATACGTTCACATTTGTGCGCCCACGTACTACTTGTGTGCAAAAGCAGCTGCAGCTCTTGTGGCTCTCCTGCACCTCCTATCAGTGTCCTCTTTTTGTCCTCCCGAAAGGAAGGGAGAAGAAGATAAAGATGATGTGGTCAGAGCTTGGGACAGAAAGGAGACCAACAGGGCTACAGCCGCCAGAACAGAAACTATGTGAAAGGATCAAGCTCGAGGCTGGTTCCTACTGGGAGCAGCAAGGAAACTAGAGCAAAGGTGAGTGAAGGTTCAGAGAGCTGCCCTCTCCTTTGCTCATCACCACTTCCCTAGAAGCATCTTCCCACCAGCAAGGTGGTGGGCCAGCAGACGGCACACCACACCACCAGGGGGAAGAGGAACACGACCAGGCTGACTGAAGGAACGGGCTTGGAGAGACATCTGAGCACTCCACAGCCTCTAAAAGAGACCATGACTCAGAGTTTGAACAGGCCTTAAGACGGCAGATGGGGCAATGTCAAAGACAAAAGAAGGGTCCTGCCGTGCTTTGCTTGGTAGTTTTCAAGTGTCAATTGATTTTGCAAACATACGCATTTTTGCTTGTCAAGTGGGGAAAGCAATTTGTGCTTCACAGTCTTTCTAAGGTATTTTGAAGACTAATTAGCTAAATCCAAAAGGACTTGGGGTTCTTGGGAGAAACGTGCTTTAGATGAGGAGTATGACCTCACCTTCTGTCTCATGTGACTTAATCCTCAGGTTGTCCATCTTTTACATCCACAGAAAACATACCATTAAGTATTATAAGACTGTCTGATCTTAGGATGCATTTAGTATAGCACACGGGGGAGTCAACGTATACGCAATATACAGGTGCAAAATTCCACTCATGAACATGTTTAAGGTAAGTATCCCATGCTTGTGCTTTTAAGCTACTGAAGGCACACCACTCGCTAACCTTCAGCCCGCTGTGACCCATGGCTTGAGCAGGAGAAAAGATGTTCTCTTCTGGAATCAATCATTTAATATCCTTCCAAACAAACAAGTCAAAAGCAAACAATAATACCTAATAAGGAGGAGACGTTTAAATGAGAGCGTTAAAAATATTCTCACTGCTTTTCTACTAAATGAACAAACAGGTCAGGAAACAGAATCCACAGCCTTAGAAGAGACAGAAAATCTGACACACGCTACAGCGTGGAGGAACCTTGACTGCATTATGCTAAGGGAAATAAGCCAGTCACAAAGGACAAATACTGCATGATTCCACTCATGTGAGGTACCCAGAAGAGTAAATTCACAGAGACAGAAGGTAGATGTCCCCTCCGCCAGGGGCAGGAGGCAGGGGCGTGGGGAGTTAGTGTTTGAAGAGCACAGAGATTAAGTTTGAGAAAAGGAAAAAATTCTGGAGATGTTTGATATGATGGTTATACAATGTGAATGCACTTAATGCCACAGAACTGTACACTTAAAAAATGATTTAAATGGTAAATTTTGTTATGTATATTTTACCACAGTTTTTAAAAACAGGAAGCAGTGGAAATATGTACAATGAAATGATATGATGTCTGGGATTTGCCTCAAAATAATAGGGTGAGAGGGGGGGTGAGTTAGACAAAATAAAGTTGGCCATCTGTTGCTAATTGTTCAAGCTGGGCAATGGGTACATGGAGGTTGATTATACATGATTTGTCTTCCTTCGTATATGTTTGAAATGTTCCTTTCCAAAAAAGTTTAAAAAAGGAAAGCCAGAATGTAGAGCATGATCACAATTCTGTTTTCTTTGAAGGATTATCTGCATATATATGCATAGACCATGTCTAAGCATGCATAGTTTTGGGGGAAAAAATGTAGCATAGTTTAAAAGAAAAGGAGTTACACAAGGAATGAAATAACACTTGAATGCACAGAATTCTGGCATCTTCAGAAGGGGCCGTCTAGGCTCCATCTCTAGTCCTGAACTGAAGCGTGGAGACAAGGTTCTGAAGTTCCAGAGGAGCGTTTCCTGGACCCTGAAGCTCACCCTGCGTGCAAACACACACACACACACACACACATTCTTCTGTTAGTTCCTCTTCCCAGATTAGATTGTTGAGTGGAAGCTACTAAGCCCTGGGTCGACCCCTGGGAGCAAGGCCAGTGAGGGCCATCAGCAGGGCTCTGCCCCAGGCAACCTCTCAGCAAAGAATCCAGACGCTCAGACTGGGAAGAGCCTTGTCCGCCCACCCAGGGCCAGGCCCTTTTCAAAAGCACCCCAAGAAGAGGCTTCAATTGTGACTCTTTGCATTATAATCAGCCCAAGGCAAAGGGCATGAAATGGTTTTGATGTGTAAATTTCACGTTTAACAATGAAAATTGCACACCAACATTTATAAGCACACACACACACACACACACACACGCATAATTTTAGGTCTTCTTCCCTAGTATTTATATATTTCATGGTCTCCCACAAAATAACAATGTCTTGGTCATCCAAATAGAATCCAAGGTTTTTTAAAAGGCTATATGTATATCACACATAAGAATTATTTCTCTCAGTATTTATCTGTGGTTACCTCTGAGGAAGAATACAACTGGAAGGGTGAAGTACAGCCATTATTGAATGAACTGGGGCAAAATTACATGACATTTCCTCAGACAAGGAAAAAATAAGACTATACAATAAAGTTCTTTGGAGGCCCCGACAAGATCATCACAAAGACAATGAACACCAATCAGAATTTGATGAGGACACCCCAGCTCCTGGGATACATCCAGAGCAGTGCCGAGCATCAGTCTTTGGTTTCCAGTCTCCAGTGAGTGATCCTGCTTGGACAGGGACGAAATGACCAGAGAGAGAACTCTATGGCTATTTCCCCCCAAAAGATCGAAAGGCATTGAATGTCCTTCGTTTTACACATAGATTCACTTTTTGCTCTTCAAAGAAGGAGGGCACGATGGACTTTCCCCCTGCGTGCTGCTCTGTGGTGGGTCCCGATCCAGGTGCAGAGCATGGGTTAAGACAGCCAAACCTCACACATCTTTACCAGATGGTGAAACAAGCACAGGTGCACCAAAAGGCCCCTTGAAGAAGGTTCTTAGCGCCTGTAATTGTTTCCACATCTGCTGTGCCTTAGGAACCTAAGAATACCTTGAGGAGGGATAAGATGGATGGTTGACCTCCAAGAAATACTAGAGAAAATAATGTTTGGGAGCAAATTCTTGTGCCCCTGAATCTAGCCAACACCAAAAATCTTAGATCCTAAATATTCTAGGAAAGCTTTTCACATAAAAAGGAAAAGACTGGGCTTCCCTGGTGGCGCAGTGGTTAAGAATCCGCCTGCCAATGCAGGGGACACGGGTTCGAGCCCTGGTCCGGTAAGATCCCACATGCCACGGAGCAACTAAGCCCGTGCGCCACAACTACTGAGCCTGAGCTCTAGAGCCCACGTGCCACAACTACTGAAGCCCGCGTGCCTAGAGCCAGTGCTCTGCAACAGGAGAAGCCACTGCAATGAGAAGCCCGTGCACTGCAAGGAAGAGTAGCCCCCGCTCACCACAACTAGAGAAAGCCCGCGTGCAGCAACGAAGACCCAACACAGCCAAAAATAAATTAAAAAAAAAAAAAATGGAAAAGACTGTAGAAACATCTATCACAGATTTTCCTCCATGTTCTGGTCATAGTTTAACAATTTTATTGAATTAGGAGACCTGCCTTAAATATCCCCATGACAGATATGGTCATCAGTATCACCTATTTTATAATATTTATGAGGCTGATAGTATATTTCCTAGTCACTGGCCACTTTTCTATGATTCTAAGTTCCAAAGGACACCACCTTATGGCACAGTAAGGAACTGGTGAGGGTCCCACCTTCATTAGACCTCCAAAGCCCTGAGACAGGTGCTATTGGCCAAATCACTTCCCCTTTCCAGGCTGACATTTTCACATCTGTAAGATGAAGGCACTCCAAGTCCATTCCAACTCCGACATCCTGTGATTCCATAAATAAATGTTAGATGACAACGTGAGATTCTGTGAAGGGAGAACCTGCGCCGCTGACAATTTAGCCCACAGAGACAATGACCTGAGATGATAGTCTTTGAAATGAGAAATATGCAAAACCACAGGGTAAGACAGAACAAAAGTCCTTGACAGCAGGAAGCTACACTGAGCCTCTCTTTTTTCCAGCCTTCATTTTGTCCTGGACACTCCTCTGGGTTTTCTGAGACCTTCCCTTATTCTTCTCCAGCAACATGTCCACTTTCCAAATACCTGACCATGAACCATGTGTCATTTTGCTGGATTTTCATTTTTTTAATAAGCTGTCTTATCATGAAACTTCTTTCACTGTAACCTCTTTGCATCCTTCCAACAACTGTATAATGAGGATACAGTAAAACCCGAGCACATAGCAAGAGCTGTATGCCATTAGAGGGGAAAAGAAGCTGACCGGAAGCTTTTAAAAAGCTGACCTGAAGTTCTAGTTTACTACCCCAAAATGACTGGAGTAGGACATATTAGTCACTTAACCTTTTTACATTTATTTGTGAAAACAATTGAAGTTGGGATTTTTTTTCCAGTGTATTATCATTTTCTCTTCCCCCTGGCTTTGTTCCATCACATGTCAAAGAATGTACATAATATCAGCTGCAGAGTCTCTCCTGTTTCCATCCTCTCCCTCCTTTCCTCTTCATAGTCATCCTTTTAAGGTTAGCCAACCATGGGCTATCATTATACACCTGCAGTGCGATAAGGCCACCAACAAGAAGAAAAGAGAAAGGGGGAAAAATAGTTGGTGGGGGTGGTTTAAAGATCCTCATAAAATTAAATCTTAGATTTCAATTCTCCCTCATATTTTATTGTCTTTTCTTTTTCCTGTGGTAAATGGTAATTAGAGTCAATAATCTTTTGCTGAGAGAGCACCTCGTCTCCACAGTGTTTATATCATCATCATCAAAGATGTGCCTTAAGGCCCTGGCGTGTTAATAATTTAAGGTGTGCACAGCCTAGTTATAGCAGGAAGCCTAGTTATTGAGTTTGTAAACCAGCCGATGATTTATGAGAACACCTTGCATGAGTCATGCTCATTACATAAAATACTTCAGTTTAATAAGGAACATGGGGTATACAGTTCTTCCCGTTACAGGGTGATCGTGCAATCGGAAATTGTTGAGTTTTGTCACCGGGTTCACCAACGCTATTCTATCTTAATTGTGTTGGCAGGGCCGGGGAGGGAGGGCTGCGTGTCTGCGTGCCTCTGTACATGCGTGCATGGGGTGCTGACCCCCTACCACCCCACATAGACTGCAAGTCTAGAACTCTCTCTCCCCTGAGAAGCTGTATCACAGAAGCCAAACCCTCTGATAGAGAGAATGTTAAATTTCCCTCTAAAAAGCTACTAATTAAGAAACCAGAAACGCTCATGGAAATAAAATTACAAGAAAAAATCAATATACGGTTGTTAAATGTCACCTGCATTTAAGGGCCATAACCATATTTTACTGTTAAACACTATGGTTTACTCATTAGGAATTCCTAAGCAGACTGCGACAGCAAAGCCAAACATGGCATTCTGGCCTGTTTAAAAGAAAATGTGGGCTTCCCTGGTGGCGCAGTGGTTGAGAATCCGCCTGCCAATGCAGGGGACACGGGTTTGAGCCCTGGTCTGGGAAGATCCCACATGCCGCGGAGCGACTGGGCCCGTGAGCCACAATTGCTGAGCCTGCGCGTCTGGAGCCTGTGCTCCGCAACAAGAGAGGCCGCGACAGTGAGAGGCCCGCGCACCGCGATGAAGAGTGGCCCCCGCTCGCCGCAACTAGAGAAAGCCCTCGCACAGAAACGAAGACCCAACACAGCCAAAAATAAATAAATAAATAAATAAATTTATAAAAAAAAAAAAAAAAGAAAAGAAAATGTGTACACAGGGTACACTTTTTCTTTTTTAATAATGTTCCATATCTGGAGCTTTGAGAAAAATATTTGAACAATTTTGTTGGATGTCGGTGTATACTATTTCCCAACCAACACAGGGCCGGTGACCGCTCATATTTGTTTTATGCTGAATTGATTGACGTAAGCATAAAGTTAGCATGGCGAGCAGCTAAGCTTCTTTGGTTTCACGGATTTCCGCATAAAGTGAACTTTGATGTTAGGTTGTGCTGACGGTTGCGTGATCTCTCGGGTGCTTTAAAGAATTTTCAAAAGGAAAAAAAAAGAAAGAGTGAAGTAAGACACACTGAACTCTTATCTGTTTTATGTGTTTGAAAAATTCCTCCAACCTCCATATCTAGTTTACTAACTTTGGGGGCATTTCTAAGCATACTCAGAAGTGTTTTACAAGCAGAATCGCTAAAAGAAAATCATTTGCATTCATTTAAGACACCAAATATAGTCAATGGTTTTTATCAGCTTTCTTTAGAAAACGAATGTTTCCTGAAAAAGAGATGACTCTGAGAAGCGGTTTGATGAGTGAGTAGGTGTACTTGTGGTCTCTGTTTGACCACAGAGAAAATGGCTACTCTGAGTTTCAAATTACGGTGCTTCCCTCCCCGGAATCCTACCTGTTTTCAGTTTGATGCTTAGTTTTCTCTCACTGTTGACACTGTTTGCGGATGTGGCTTCCAGTTCAGACACTCTGCATGTTATGTTTGCTTTCCTCAAGCTAGGAGAGCATTTACTAGCCTCCACATGAGCATAGCCTGTCCTGATTTAAATAAAATTTTCCATTTTGCCTTTATAGCACGTTATATTATATTCCCTTTATGATAAAAGAGAAATTATGCAATAGTGCAAAACGAATGCACAATGGGACTTCCCTGGTGGTCCAGTGGTTAAGACTCCGCGCCGCCACTACAAGGGGGCGTGGGTTCGATCCCTGGTCGGGGAACTAAGAACCCACATGCTGCTGCGCGGAGCGGCCAAAAAATACAAAACCAAAACCAAATGCACAATGAACACTTCAATGAGAAAATTTCTGAACGATAATCTCAAAACCATAAAAGTATGTCAATGGATTTTGAGTTACGCTACCTATCATAAGTGACCCGGTTTCCCAAACATAGTCAATTTTCTCCAGCCACAAAAAATTAACAAGTACAGCCTTACTCATTTCTCTTCTAAGATCTGTTTTGTACCTTTCCTCTCTGTGCACAGAAATCTTATGTCAAAAAGTAGTTTCATAGCTAGTGGAAAGCAGCCGCATAGTACGGGGAGATCAGCTTGGTGCTTTGCGACCACCTAGAGGGGTGGGATAGGGAGGGTGGGAGGGAGACGCAAGAGGGAGGGGATATGGGGATATATGTATGCATATAGCTGATTCACCTTGTTATACAGCAGAAACTAACACACCACTGTAAAAAAATTACATTCCAATAAAGAGGTTAAAAAAAAAAAGTAGTTTCAAGTAGAAACACTTTATTCAAAACATTTTAAATTCCAAGCAGCCTCACAGGCATTTTAATAAGTAACATTTATGATACAAGTCAGACTGTAAGCTTCCAGCAGACCAAAAATACACATTTGTATTATTTTCCATATTATATTTAGCAGTGTCATGTAATTATGTTCTTACTAAATAATGATTGTGTTAACAGGACCTATGCTATTATCTCAGGCCTTCTAGGTTGGGTAGTGTTTTCTTTTCCTCAAATGGCATACAGCTCTGGTTTACACAGAAGTTTTACAAACTCTGCTTTGATTTCAGAAAAAAAAAAATTTAATAAATTGAATAGCTACAAGTCTATTTTAAAAATCTCCGTGTGTGTGTGTGTGTGTGTGTGATCTAAAAAACTCACTTAAAGACAAAAAGGCCACTGAGATATTAATAAACATATCCAGGGTCATGTAATTATAGATCATTTTGGTTCTTCTGAGAGTGAATATATAACTGTCATTCTTGGTGTTCCTGCAGTACTTTTCCCTCCTTTAAGGACCTCAAAACTCTTTCTAGTTTTGCTTCCTACCTGCTTACCCTCAGCTTCTGTGGAGAAGGAGAGGTATCCACGGTGCCTCAACAACTCACAAAGGACTCTGTCCCTAAACCCTGCTCTGAGGGGGGCCCATGGAACAAAGCCACCTCTTCTGTAATCAGCCCCCCTCTTAGTAGAACACAAGACCACTCTCTGTTACATCAATTTCCCTGTGAGATGAATAATGTTTTGGTTCCTGGAAATGTCCCCTGATTTTCTGTTCTTGCAGTTCCATGGGTAAGTATCTCCAAATAAGGCAAATCATGAGAATTCTGGAAAGCATGTGTTTCCCAACCTGACAGCCGCGTTTCGCTCCTCACAGGCCACCTGCTTTTGACGTCAGCTGGAGCTCGGCCCCATTGAAGATGGAGGTGAAGATAATATTGGCAAAGTCTGCTTTGCAAAATTCAGCTTTTGTCCCCTCTGCCGCAGATAGGATGATAAGCCCGGGGCCTTCAGGGCCAATGCTTTCACAGGAGAGTCTCCTTGCTGGGCTGTCCTACCAAATCCGCATAAATCAGCCGCCTATTATGGTCCTGTCTGATAGCATCTCAGCTACTCCCTTCAAAGACATCGCAGGGCAGTCATTCTTTTAATGCCTCTGTTCGCATACAGTATATTTTACCTACAGTGCCAAAACGTAAGCACAATTGAAAACAGATTGTTTATCCGTACCCAAAGATAGATATTTACTAGCCAGCAAATACAAACCCCATCAGAGTTGACTGGTCAAACAGCAATCTTCTAAGACCCATTTATGAAGGGTGTGTCTCCAGTATTTTGAGACCTCATTCATTCTGCAAGGGGACACTTGGGGACATTGTGGTTGAAAAGAATCCACCGTTTCACGGGCGAGCTAAAGAGTAACAACTGCTATGCCGGGAATCTTGTCCATCATTCCTGAAGCTGCAGCAGAGCTTTTCTCTCTAGAAATAAAATCTGAGACAGTCCAGGGAAAACAGCGGTGAGGAGATAAAAATCTTGAAAAATGTTGTAGCAGGAGCCCTCCTCTTCCCCTCCCTCCACTCTGTGTGTGGACAGTGCGGGCTGAGGCTCTCACAGCCACCCTAAATGTATGGCTGCCTTTTGTGCCCCAGGGCCAGAGGAGATTTCTTTACTGGAGATGCAATCAGCTCTAACCAATCAGTAAGAAGGGTTAATCAGCTGATCGATTGGTCCCTCAGCAGCCAGGACCTGGCTCCTCTCTGACTGGCTCTAGCCTGGCCTTGGGGCAAGAGGTTGGGAACTTTTAATTATCCGCAGCAACTACTGCACTGATTGAATGGCCAATGGGTTTACCACTGAGGCGGCACCGCTTGAATAATAATAGAAAGCCGTGCGAACGCCGGGGAGCGCAAACAGAGGGCCAGAAAAGGCACTTGGCCACGCACAATGCACGTTAAGACGAGTGAATTGCCTGGCGGATACCAGATTTCAAAGGTCTGGAAGATGTTTTATCCAAGTGTGGTAGGTGCTAGGGGATCCTTGAGAGAAGGCATTTCCTTGTGTCCCTCTTTGGTCTGTGGCCATCGCTGTCCGCACAATGTTGCCCCAGGACAAAGGGAAACTTGCTTACCCAGGTGGTTAAAAAATGAGCGCTGGCGGAAATTTGTATTTTGATGTTTGCAGACACTGTCAGGGTTTAATTATGTTTCCTTGTGAACTTCCTTGAAAAGAAATCTTCCCTAGCTCCACTATGTGAGATGCGCTCATCCTGTGTGGGTTTATTTTTTTTGCGGGGTGGGGGACGGGGTGTGCGCTTAGGGGGAAGTAGAGGCAGATTATATCACGCAAAAAAATATAGTGTTCACACCCAAGGGGATTTAAAAATCTCCCTCAACTCTGTGGGATGAAGACCCTTTCAGTTTCTGTCCCTCAGCATAACTCGTTAATCCAACAACTCACTATAATACTTTGATCTCTCCTCTCCCTGATAAACACAGTTCATTCATGGTGGTTCCTTTTTCCCTTGCAGGTTAAACCAACAAGTGCCTCAGAATAAATATGATACCTGTGTTCAAATCCTCAGAGAGTGTAAGACTGGGAGCAAGTGCCCCAGAAGGGCACACGAACCAGCCAACAACTCTATGTGCTGGCAGGGAGGTTAGCACAAGATGTGAGCAGTTTCACAGAGCTGCTGAAAAGGATATGTTTAGGGTCAATTTGAAAAAAAAAAGAAAGGAAGAAAGAACAATCCATTTGGCTCAGGGACCAGTGTTTGGAGGGGTGTCGAAGAAAAGTCAACTAGAATCCCTTTCAAAGGTGTCAGCTGGAATCTCCATCAAGACCCTCAAATTGTCAAAGATCAGAAATTGTCCTAGTTAAGCAGATTCCATGTTAAAAATTTGCCTTTCTCCAATGATCTCACAGAAACATGGAGCTTTCATCAGGCTCTGCCAGAGTCATTACTATTTATATTACCATACCCTGGCTGTGTGCAGTCAATTCATAATTGTCCAGTTTTTCTAATTAATCACAAAAGATTTTTGTTTTGCCTGCAGCTAGTTCTGGGGTGACTCACGATGGCAAGCCAGAGCTCATACATCAAACACAGGCCCTTTCTCACTCCGGCCTTCTGCTGGGGAATGCAGCTCAGCACTTCTCCACCAAAGAAGCTCGCACTGGGCATGTGCAGCCCCAGGCAGGGGAGAAGCCAGAGATCTGTCCTCTACTGGGTGACTTGTTATTTTTATCTGATGCTTGCATTCTCGGGCCAAATCAGATCCAGATAGCAAAGCAAGGTTTCTAAATTCAGAGCACGGCTGCTCCGGCTTCTTTCTCCCCCTCTCTCTGTCTTCCTCCTCTGCTTCTTTTATCAAATTGTTCAAGACTGTAGCATCTCCAAAAGAGAGATCTGGAGACCATTTTTCATATTCTTCAGTCCTTTCAAGAGCACCCTTTTATGGAGGTGACAACAACAAAAGGATATCACCCAGAGGAAAAAAAAAACACAGTTTTTCTGTATTTTATCCGACCCAATTCATGTAATGACCGGGCAGCAGGAAATACTTGTTTAATACGCAGCTGATCTTATTGAAAGGCACCTGAGGGTGTTTCAGCAGGTGACCGTTTGGAAAGGTGTCTGGTGCAAATAACGTCTAGGATTGCTAGGAAGGAGGCCAGTGCCACCGCTGGCCAGAGTCAAGACAGCAAGTGCACCTTCTACAGATGATCAGAGGGCCTATCAGGGGGGAGAAAGGCCCAGGCTGTCCTGTGTAACCTGCACTGCACGTGAAGAATTTCAAGATCTCCTTTGATCACGCTCTGCCTGCACTGGCTTGGGGTCAGCACAGTAACAGGAGAAAAGCACGAGGTTCAGCAGCCCTACGCAACCTTTGAGACTCCATCAGATGCTTTGGAGATGTTAGACAACAACCAGCTGCTGATTTTATATATTGATTCATTTTGCTGGTGTTCATGAATGTTGTTGATGTATTGTTACCACAGATATGTTCCAGGCAGCAACAGATGTGCACATTTCCCTGTGTAAGATGCTGCTGACAAGGCCAGAATGCTCCCACCTGGCCATCTCGCCAAACCCCACTTGTCCTTTAGGTCTAACTAGATATCGCCTCCTCCGGGAAGTCCTCTCTGGCCACTTGCCCTGACCCGCCTGCCACCTGTGCCCGCCAGATCGTTAGATGCGTCTTTTCTGCACTCCCATAAAAGCTTGCACTGCCTGGATCCTAGTACACATCACACAACATTGCAATTACCTGTGTACCTGCCTGATTGCCCCAGATCGCTGCTGAGCACTGGGAGAAGAGGAATCGTCGTGTTTGCCCTCAGCTCCAGTGCCCATCACCACGGGCAGCTCCAGCAGAGAAGTCCCTCTGAACGGAATAGACTTACCATCAGACGGAAAGGTCATAGTGATTGTCAAGGATGATGATGTCTAAACATAACTTTCTACATTTTCTCAAGCTACTTTTTCAGGGTTCCACTCACCTACACACCCCCTCACTGGTGATTTGCTCTGTTGACTCCTTAGAGAATGAATTCTCCCAGGCCAGCCCTGTTGTCTCTATATGCTCATGCCCCAAACAACCCTGATGCTTAGTTCACTTTGAATCATAATAACAATGAAGATAAAGAATGCTGTTACTGACTCCTAATTAAGAAAGGCCAAAGAAACCTGTATTTGGGTTTTGCCTTTTAGCTTTTTCCCTTTCTGAAACCTATTTGCATATATGGGGGGGTGGGGTAGGCACCAAAGGACAGCTGCTTGTTTGATCTAATTGGTCTCTCATTCTCTACTATGAAAAACACTGGGGAAGGTGAGTTCCAGACCATCCTTGGATCTCAGTGAGGTTAATTCATTTTTCAGACAGGAAAGACTGGGTCTTCTTTAACACGAAGGATGCCAAATTTACAAAAACCCCAAGGTCACTAGGTCTTTGGAGATCATATTAATTCATAAATTTTTAAAAATTTATTTATTTTTATTTATTTATTTTTGGCTGCATTGGATCTTTGTTGCTGCGCGCGAGCTTTCTCTAGTTACGGCGAGCAGAGACTACTCTTCGTTGCGGTGCGCGGGCTTCTCATTGCGGTGGCTTCTCTTGTTGCGGAGCACGGGCTCTAGGCACGTGGGCTTCAGTAGTTGTGGCACGCGGGCTCAATAGTTGTGGCTCGTGGGCTCTAGAGCGCAGGCTCAATAGTTGTGGCACACGGGCTTAGTTGCTCCACAGCATGTGGGATCTTCCTGGACCAGGGCTTGAACCCATGTCCCCTGCATTGGCAGGCGGATTCTCAACCACTGCGCCACCAGGGAAGTCCCTAATTCATAAACTTTTATTGAGCGCATGCCATGAAGCAGCACATAATGGGCGCTGGAAATGGACAGAACAGGCATGGCCCCAACCCTCATTCATCAGCAACCCACACCGAGCTTGCTGTTCTTCTGGGCAGGTAAACCTACACAGGCTATCACAAGTCTGATGGGTATCACAAAAGAATGGTCACGGGGTACCGACAGTGGAAACCTGCAACTGGAGGAGCTCTCGTGGTCTGGGGTAGGGGGTGTTCCGTAAGACTTGTGTGCAGAAGTTCCCTTTAAGCTGAGTCATGCAGGATAACTAGGCTAGAATTGCTTCAAGCAGGTGGGAATGAATAAGTTGTGCTCCTTTCTCAAGGACATGGAAGGATGTCCGTAGCTGGGACCAGAGAGTGAATGGAACACCTTCCCAGAGGCTGGAGTCACTAAGACCATCATAGTGGTGCCTTGTACACAATAGCAAAGATTTTTAAATTTTGTCCTAAGGACATTGGGAAATGTTAAAGAAGGGTTTTAAACAGGTGCATTAAAGACTTGGATTTATTGTCTACAGGGCACTCTGGTTGCCTTTGTGAAGAACAAGAGAGGCAAGATGGAAAATGGGGGAATAATTAAGCAACCCCTGCAGAAGCCCAGGTGAGAAATGATGGCAGCCTAGACTAAAGCACTGACCATGAGATAGAGGCAAGTACACAGGTTTTAGAGATATTGAGGAGTTGAGAAAATGAAGGAAAAATAAATAGTGGAACTTGCCGAAGAACAGCTGAGATTTGTTTCCTCTGCATTTCAAGCATTCAACTCTACTTAATCAAGTGTCCCCAAAACTAACAAATCTGAAACTCAAAGCAGTGGGTTTAAGAAAAATGAGTTAGGGGTGAAACTGAGGTACATTGTTGCTGACTGGAACACAACGCCGTGCTAAGAATATTTTCTAATTTACCTGACACCTCTTTTGGTACTGATGGCAGAGAGTTACCGATGGCAGAGATTACACATGGCCCTCAGAATATATAGTCACTCAGAAAGGGAATTTTGAACCTATTTGAAAACTCTAGAACATTACATTCTCTTAGACTAAAAATTACATTCTCTTAGACTAAAAGTAAGTTAGAAATTTAAAGTATCAACAGCTAGAACATTATATATCAATAACCAAATTCTAAGTACAGTTAGGTATCATATCAGTTTTCTAATTGTTTTTTTTCACTTGTTTACCATAGCCTAGCTAACCAATTTCTCCTTCCCCAGGAAAGAATTCTGAATTCTCAACATGAGCCTTCTTTTTTTTTTTCCTAATAACGAATAGCTACCCAAGTGGCTTTTTCTCTAATGTTCATATAAT
Organism: Eubalaena glacialis; assembly: GCF_028564815.1. Lineage (NCBI taxonomy): Eukaryota > Metazoa > Chordata > Mammalia > Artiodactyla > Balaenidae > Eubalaena > Eubalaena glacialis. Next base: position 7,686,386 of record NC_083722.1, read on the forward strand.
AGGGGTCTTGATGCTAATAATAGGCACTCTCTCAGGTAGCTGGATAAAAGAGCAAATCGCCTTCATACCCCTCTGAAGGAATTTTCCAAAATCAAAGAGAATAGTTTCACGGGTTTTTTTGAGAATAGCTTCACTTTAAAAATAACATTCATAATGAAAAAAAGAAATCTCTGTGTAAGTCAACCAAATCCTAAACCAAATCCATCCCTTCCTTCATTTAACTCAGGTGGTGTATATGAAATAACAAAATTCCAAATCAACAAAAGAATTTGCATGAAATCTTGGAACCTATTTAAACAAGATTTGAAGTCTAGGTCAAAAATGAGCGGCCACTCATGGGGCAGAAGGTGATGGATGGGAATCTCCCTGGCTTCACTATTGTACATTGGACCAAAAATTGAAAAGGAAGGACTAGGAAAGCATTTAAGATTTGATTGAAGACAAGTTTTTGTAAGAGCAAAGAAATGCCTCTTTTCCGATCACTAAAAAATTTCCTTATTTTCCTTCTAACTCCAATCCCAATTATACCTCTCACACGGGCGGGATCTGCTTCCGTCTTCATACCCCTGCGTGAGAATCTGACCAGGAAAGGACTTTCTTTTCAGGAGATCTCAGTTCTCCTGATTAGAAAAACGCCCTGGAGAGACTCCAGCGCAGTTCCTGGTCTGATCTGAATACCTGAGCACACACCTACTGGCCTCACCTAAGTACTGGGTTCTAGATTCTAAATCTGGACCTGACACTAAAAGAAGAGTTCCAGGATGTGCCAGCCCTTCTTTCCCGAGTTTCCGTCAATCGGCTAGAACTTAGACCTCCTTCCTCCAGGACAGGACAGCTGAGTGGGAGCCCTGAGAGGCCCTCTCACAGACTTGACCGCCCTCTTCACAATGCCCAGGGACCCACCCTGGCACAGAAGTCACTCTGTGTGCCATGGTCACCTTGGTCTCTGGGGCGTTCAGCAAGGATAAGCACAGGTGTCTAAGAGTGCCGATCACATTAAGCTGAAGGAAAGAAAGGTGCCATTTTTCCTTTCTCCCTCCTCCCTCCCTTTTGTTGCCATTCCTGTTTTCAGTTTTACTTCCAGATTTTTAGTCAACGGAAAGATACTCTCATGGATTTAAGTACTTGATCTATTTGTAAAGATAAACATCAAAATAAGCATCTAAAGCCAAAACAACCTTCAAAGACTTGCACTTAGAATGACTCTTTCTGGGAAAGATAGAAATTAGGATGGCAATCCAAATCAAAAGGCTGCATCTTATTTAAAAGTTCACCTCTTGTAACTCTGGAAAAGTTACAGATGAGTCAGGAGAAGGCAGGAACCTGAAAACTCAAGTCACTTCAGTTCAGGCCCTGTGATTTTTCATCCTTTGGCTAAAGCTACAATTACAGAGAAGGCTCTCAATCACCCGTGTTCGGGAAGTGAGTCACCGGCTGAACTGTGAATGGAGCTATTACTGAGCGTCTACTCTTCAGAGACTAAGAGAAGTGTATTGAGGTGGAGTTTCTGCTGATTGATAAGCGTTAAATCAGATGAGGGTAACGGCAAATATGCCTATCGTTCTTATAATACCATATAAACAGTGATCATTCTCCAATACCTGGAGGAGTGTCTTACAACACGCAGGTAATATAAGCAGCAGGAAAGGAGGTTGAAAGTGACTTTCTGTCATCCCCGCATTAGTGGAACGGCAAGATGAATGTTGCGTCTTGAAATGCCTAGCATTTTTTTGCCTGCTATTATTAACCTTGCATGCTTCTAAGCAGCACGGGGTCCTGGAGAAAAAGGTTATAACAAGTGGATATTTGAGAGCAGAGATTGCTATCCAGGGTAGGCTGAATTGTATGTGCTTCCTTTAACCTTCCTTTGTGCTTGAAATCTGCTACTTTGATGCAGCTGCTCCTTCCCAGTTGTAAAAACTTCGCAAACACAGCAGCTAAACGTAGTGGGATTCAGCACAATGTTAGATTCAAAGAAAGTGCCTTACGTGATTAAGCTGATGCTCCTGCAAGACAGCTGGACAGTTTCCGTCTGAAGAGGTGCTGACTGGCTTGCCCCGAACTTGCCAACGTCATATATCATAAGGGTCTTTGTGTTTTATAGCATCTTTTCTTTCTTGGTATGAGTCCTGTACTCTGATTTTCGTTTTTATCAGGCTAAAGAGGATATATTTTATCATAATGGCTTTATATCCAACATGTACAGGCCAACACAAATAAGGCATTAGACTTTAAAGAACTGTACCTCAGGCACCATTTTATTAGAGCTAGTGTTTACATCAAACAATACATCCTAAGTACTTTATATTAAGCGTGGACAAATCATTTGCCTGAGGATTAGGTGTTGTGCCGTTGAAATGGAGTCCTTCTGTTGATTTTTTTCTTAACTGCCCAACCAAACATGGTCAAAGAAGTAACTGTAAAAGCTGAAACGGGAGCAATCTTATCCTACATTTCAAGCACAGAATAAAAACTGAAGCCGAAACAAGAGTAATACAGTAATATAAGGTGGAGCGTTTCATTCAAACACAAATCTATTTCCGTGGTGTCTAACATCTGTCCTATGTTTTCTTTCATTACTGGAGTGTACCAATTATACGACATTCTCAAAGCATGTAAGGGTGAAAAAAAGAAAGCAGTGCTCAGTAGAAGCCAAGACCTCCCAAATTACCACCCACCTGGCACGCTCCGAAGTAACCCACTTGACTCTTTCCAGCTAATCGCATCGTTAAACGGCTGCCAGTGAGGGGACAAGTCCCCCTGTGTGAGACCACTGCAGCAGTTGATTTTACTCTCTCAGGCCAGGACCATATTCTTCAGGATACTGTTAAAATAATTCATAAGTAGGCATCGGGGATATTTTTAAACTAGAGAGCCATTGTATGGTCTCCAAGATACTATTCAATGGAGTTCATCTTATAGGCAAAGACACCCTATTTTTTAAAAAGTCCATAAAGCATCCTACTAAAGTAAACCCTTGCCTTATTCCAAATTCTATCAGTGAAGATTTGCCAAGTATAGGGGACCCATAAATTAACATAACACAACATGATGGCTAAGTGTGGTTAAGAATACAGAGCCAGACCTCCTGAGTTGGGATCATTGTTCGGCCACCTGTTAGCTGTTTGATCTTGGGCAATTTACTTAACCTCTCTGGGCTTCAGTTGCCCGTAAAGTGGGGATGATAATAATACCTACCTCATAGGTTTCCATGAATATTATATGAGATCACCAAGAGCAAGTACTTTTAGCCTTCTTCTCTCTCTTCACATTAGCTGTAGGGCTGCAGTAGAGTCTCTGCTTCCTGTCTTCAGCTCTCTCTGTTTTCCCCCAGACAGTTTTTTCATCAGATCAGAAATAAGCTGTATGAAGGAGAACCCTGCCCAGAGGGGGCAATATGTGAGCTTGCAGATGGTCTTGTTAACTGGTGACCTTAAAACCCTAACATACTAATTTCTCTTCTAGCCTAACTGTTTCATGGATGCTTCTTTCCGGATCCATCTGCGAAAACCATGCCACCTTCACAAGTGCGCCAAGCAAAAACATAGGATACACGATGTTTCCACCACCAGTGGAACTTCTGCAGACTTACACTACAGAAAGCGTGTGACAACCGTTACTTTTCAAATAATAATTTTTTTAATTGAACAAAGATAGTAATCCTACTGGATAATTTTTAAGGGTTGCAAATAATCAAACAGAATACTTAGGTAAGTTACTGAACACTCTCTTGGATTCATTCATTCATTTACCAAAACCCCTCTTGATCGCCTAATGTATGACAGGCAGTGCACCTGCTTCTGGGGCTACAAGGCCTGAGGGGACACCCAAGAAAGTCCACTCAATCATTCATTCACTCATTTGTTCATTTAACTCGCGTTTATGTGCCAATCACTGTGCCAGATTCTGGGGACACACCAGTAAATGCAGACAGATGCAACTCCTGCCTGCATATCTTTGGTGCATGGGTTTCTGAAAATGATCAACACCTTGGAAACACTCATTAAATACTCATTGCTTGAGAAATTACAGGAAGCCTCTTTATCAGCCATATCCAGGTCTTTCTTTTTTTTTTTTTATTTATTTATTTATTTATTTATTTTTGGCTGCGTTGGGTCTTTGTTGCCACTCACGGGCTTTCTCCAGTTGCAGCGAGAGGGGGCTACTCTTCATTGCGGTGTGTGGGCTTCTCATTGCTCTTGTTGTGGAGCACGGGCTCTAGGTGCACGGGCTTCAGTAGCTGTGGCACACAGGCTCAGTAGTTGTGGCTCGCGGTCTCTAGAGTGCAGGCCCAGTAGCTGTGGTGCACGGGCCTAGTTGTTCCACGTCATGTGGGATCTTCCCAGACCAGGGATCGAACCCGTGTCCCCTGCATTGGCAGGCGGATTCTTAACCACTGCACCACCAGGGAAGTCCCCAGGTCTTATTTTTGTTGTGAAGTTTTCATCCAACCAATTCACAACCCAGAGTAGCTAAACATGTTCAGAACATGGACCCCCTTCTCACTCGGCGGCTGTCAGACTCATCCTCAGGTCCACATTGCAATATCTGATTCAAAATAGGAAGGAGAGGGGTCCTCACCTGGAGATTCTGGAAGTGCTCAAAAAGACCAGCAAAGAGCTGGACACTTCCACGGACCCAGTCTCCTTGTACATATCTCTATTTCTGAAAAGAAAGGGAAATATGCGGCAACTGAACAACAGTCCTTTCCCAGAGAATTGCCCGGAAACATTAAAAGCCAAATTCCATCATCTGCATATTTTCCTGAACAAAGTGTAGAAAAACCAGCCAGTCTGAGTGGTGCCAAGGAAGCAGGATGAGGGAACTTCTTCCTTCTAAAGGTTAGTATGGGAAAGTTCTGGAGCACTCAGCCTCTTTCCTGCTTCAATAATTGCCTTGTTTGTGATTCCAGGTGAGTTGCCCACTTCCTCTTCTGTGCCCCATTTCAATCTGTGGTGAATTTAGGAGAATACTTCTCACCAGCTTCATGGCATTTGGGACAGAGGCATTTTTATGGACCATATTGGGTTGTATTGGTCTTCAGGACCCCTTCATTCTACAAAAAAGAGAAATGTTTCTAAGCTAAGACACAGAGCAGTGTTCACGGTTTTTATTTTTCCCTCAAATTCATACCTTTATACCTAAATGTAGACCTAATTCCTTTCCCACTCAGTTTTCGACATCTTTCAGAATAGTAGTTTCATAGTAAAAGTGTTTATTCGAAGAATATTCCAACCTTTAATAAGTTAATTCCTCTATACCTGGCACTGTAAAAGAATCAGAAAATCTTTAAATATCCGAAATGTTATTAAGCTGGATAAACATCAGATATATTACAGAGTTCTTTTGAAATGGAAATCTTGCCTACCACCTTCTCCACGATCTGGATTCTGTCGGTGGATGAATTTCCTCAGTACAGCTCTTGACGTTTTAATGTAGAGAGCATCTGTTGCTCTCAACCTTCGATTTCTCCAACTATTTTCTACAAGAAAAACATTATGATAACTGACATTATGTAATGTTTTTCTTCTACACAGATAAGAGGGTTTTCTAGTATTAATCTCTCATAGAGTTCTCCTAAATGTCACAGATCATTTAGGAAATAGGAAGTCGTTCTGTGTATGTAGCTCTCACATATACACCTCGTTACACAGAAATCTGATACACTGAAATTCACTATCACAGAATCTAGAAGCTGGAAAACTAACTCAATACAAATAATACACAAAATCTCAAAGCTCCTTTTACATAACTTTCAAGTCCATTCAGCCACATATTCCAATAAGACGTCCCACCCTCTTCCTCCATTTACGGATTCAGACCCCATCTCTGCAGTGTTTCTGCATTTTCTCCAGTCTAGAAGAGTCGGCTCATTCTCATGCAGCCTCTTCTTCATTGTTCCGTGTAACAAGCTCTGAGTAATCAAAAGGAGTTGCACATTCACTCCCAATGGAAAATAATGAAGTGTCAATTTGTTGGAAACAAATGACTCTTCAATCCAATGTGACTATTCAGTTAAGAATTTTTTTTTTTTACTTTGCTAAGAAGGGAGGGGGGGCGGAAGCTCTCAGGTAATTTAATGGTTCGAGTTATCAAATGTGATTTTAATGTACATACATTCTGTTTTATAACGAAACCATATAGGCTTTGATACATACGAGTTCACATCAGAGAAACGTTCAGGAGTCCCTCACTCTGAAAGGGGCTTACACCTGTAATCCATCAGACACTGTGGACTTTGAAGTTTTATTGTAGGAGTAACTTTCAAGTTAATCACTCCTTCCTCTGTGCTACTTGAGTGCTTATGTAAATTTCAATTTATGATTTTGCTGCTGTGCTTGCTTTCTTTCTATCTCCTCTGCTGGCCTGTGAGTTGCTTGAGGGAAGATCTCATGGCTTATTTATCTTCGTACCTCCGGAGCCTGGCTTTCAAGAAACACACATCAGACTTAACTGTGAGCCAATTACTGTTCTGGGTGGTGCCCTCATGGAACCTACACATATCTGTTGCTCAATAAAAATTTTAGGTAAGCCAACCTGCATTGATTGCCACCCTTGATGATGCTGTTTCATCATTCTTTTCAACTTTATTTTTATCAGCTATGTCTGAGTTCATCAGTACATTTACCAGGTTTCATCCTTTTGCAGGGATACCCTGATGACCCGCACGCCCGTTGCCAGAGGTAAGGAAAAGAGTCAGAGACTCCACATAAGATCCGGGAGAGAGTGCCTGGCTTCTGACGGGTGGCCCCAGGGTCCTGTTGGAGGAAAGTGTTTTGAAAGAATTTAATCTACTAGTTCCCATGACCTCCTTGGATAGACCCAAAACCGGCATCCTGAGGCAGAGCCTTCTCTCTGATGAGGACTAGTCTCATGGAGGAAAGTCTAGCGCTTACCTCCCTCACCTCTGATTCACCCTCTAAGGCCGAGCGGGTTGCCAGCTTTCTGCATCCTCTGTTTCTTCATCTGTGGAATGGGAATGATGATAACCCATCAAAGAAAATGATAATAATAACCATGACTGACATTACTCACTTAAATGTGGACAAGATTTAAGGCAATTTTGTTAAACATTTAGTGCCATGAAGAATTTTTGGAGGCCAAAGTGAAAGTGAAGACAGTGGTAACTCTTTTCTTTCTCCTAAGACAAGATTTCAAGAAAATTCGTGTCTTTGTTTCAGCCACTTCTCTGTTTTAAGGGTGTCTCTGTAAATTCCCTTTTGTGAACCCCAGAGAAGATTCAGGAATGCAATTATCCCCACTATGTGAAATCAGCATAACAGAATGGCAGATGGAGAGATATATTAGAGCTCTAATCCATCGCCTTAATTTTACATATGAATCAGCCGAGAGTGATAAAGGTTTTTTTGGTTTACTGAATATCACATGAGTAATTAGTATGGGCTAGGAGCAATGATACCATTCTTCTTATATTATTTACAGGAAGCTTTCCAATACTTCCTCTTCAATGACAAACAGATAACCTTTCCAAAAAGTAACTTAGGCAATGTTTTTCAAGAACCGTAAATATATGTATATAAGTTGACCCAGAAATTCCCCTTCTATGAATTTGCCATAAGAAAGTAACCAGAGAAATGCACTATGACTTAGCCACAAAGATGTTCACAGCGTAATTTATAGTAAGCAAAACTGTGAAGCAACCTAAATGTACAATAATAACGGGTGGGTTAAATTTTTAAATGCTAAATATATACAGGAAAAACTATGCAAGTACTAAAAACTACATTGTAAAATATTATGTTATCCGCATGCTAGGTGAAAAGGAGAGGTGGCCAAACAATGTGTACAAAGATCCAAATTACACAAAAAACCTGAAGAGATGTAAAGAATCACCCAGATGGGGGCTTCCCTGGCGGTCCAGTGGTTAAGACTCCGTGCTTCCTCTGCAGGGGCTCGGGTTCAATCCCTGGTTGGGGAAGTTCTGCATGCCTCACGGTGCGGCCAAAAAAAAAAAAAAAAAAAAAATCACCCAGGTAATACTGAGATAGGGTCAGGGAAATTAAAGTAGACGGTGTCATAAATACACCATCTTTTGTTTAAATCTGCGTGTTCTATGTTTTTAGGGACTTTAAAAAGCTATAACTTGACATGCACTAGCTTTTTAGATGTTTAAGCTAAAGTCACCAAATGGAAAGTGATGTTATAACAATGAATGGAAAAGGGGATAAAGTAGAGGTCAGGAATGAGGATTGGTGGGAAAAAAAGGCGGGGGTGGGGGGTGGGGGGGGGCGGTAGTGTTGAGAAGGGTGTAGCTCCAAATGAGAATCCAGATAGAGATAAGAGTGGAATTGGGTGGAGCTCTAAAGATGAATAAGAGATGCTTGATAAACTCTGACCTAGCCTTCTTCATGATGAGACATCTGATAACAGGCGCAGGTGGACATGCAGAGCTAAAAATGGGAGTTAAAAGTTCAAGGATGATAAAGTATACCCAGGATTTAACCAGAGAAGTGAACGTAAAGAGATTACCAACATGGAGTAATTGAAAATTCAGTTTAGAAAAAGGCATTCTTTGCCAGGAATTCTGAATGTCAAAGCATGGGATTACAATTACGACAACTTTATACCACTATGACAATATAATTAATAAAATGAATAATACTTAACCAATGTATGATGTCCCAATAGGTATGGCATTATATCTGCCATCATCTATCTTCCTCCTTTTCTTATCCAGCGCAACGTCATGAAATGACTGATTTGGATCCCAACTAGTCTTCCTGAGGCTCAGTTTCCTCATCTGCTACATGAGTATAATAATAATCTACCCACCAAAGATGATCATAAGAACAAAGTGAGTCAGGATGTGTAAAGTGCCTAACACATAACAGACTTTCAGTAAATATTTGCTTTTCCTTACCCGCCTCTCTGTGCCACTAGCTGGCAATAGTGGGGAAAGAAAAGAGAGTCTAGCAAAGAGGGATAATAAGGCCACCAAGAATACTCTATCTCTTGATTTAGTATTTATGGTCATCATGGTTTTGATCCAGACGTACTTCAATCTTGGCTGGTCTCTTCCCTCCGAGCAAGGCTGCCTAGCACCTCCTGATGTACACACTCGCTCCAAATGGATCTATTGGTTTTACTTAAGGCCTTGCCTTTTAGAGAAGAGCTAGGGGATCCATTGTGTATATAGGTAATATTCGTGATTTCTCAACACTCCCACTTTCTGATTCTAGAAAATATGCATCCCATATCAGTGACTATAACCCAGTGACCAGCCCCCTCATTTCTCACCATTCTAAGTACCTACTACTCACTCACCCCACAACATCCCAGAGTGGCCCCTAGACTTAGCCAAATTGTCCAGTCAATGCCAGCCACACCAAGCACTGCCCACATTTTCAGTATGGGTGTCTGGCAAGGCCACTTCAGGCTCTGTTCTGAATTAGCTCCTTTGAAACATCAGCCAGTGCTAGAAACGTAAGTTCACAGATTCCCAGCTTAGAAGAAGGCTTTGTACAAAGATTCTGCTAGGAAAGCACTATTCTATTTTCTGTATTCTGACTGCTAGAAAGTTCTTTTCTCTTATGAATTGAAATCTAGTCGCCCATAGCTTGCCTTTACTGATCTTAGTTCCACTCTTGAATCACATAACATAAGCTTAAAATTCCTTCTTTTCTTTCATATGCTCCATAGTCAATAATAGATACACAATAAGTGGAATTATTATTCACTTTCATAGACTATACCTCTAACAGAAGTATATTCCACAAGCAAAAAAAAAAAACCCAATAATGAAATAGCCGTTACTTACCAGCTTAGAAAACTTCTACACCCAAAATATCCCCAGGATGATTTCAAGAAAGCAGATCAAAGTGAGAAAAGAAATAATGGCCAATATCAAAAGCAAGATAAAGACAAGGACAGAGAATTTTATTATTTTTTCCCTCCTTTTCGTATTGGGACATATTTTCACTCAAGCAATTTTATGAGGCAAGAAAATAGTAAGCTAGACTGCCATCATTCAATAGTGATCAATGGTTCTCCACGTAGAAAAGACAGCAGCCAGATGCCTTTCCAAGTAGTAGGGTAACCTTGGCAGAAGGAGCTTTAGCCCACAAAATGTACTCCAGAGGTAGGTATTTTATAATTTATTAGTGTTATTACTAATATTAACATCTCTATATGTGCAATAGTTTATATTTTCAAATCACTTTCAACATCTCATTGGATGGATCACCAGAAAAAGAATTAAACAAGTATTATTAACGCCATATTTCAGATTAGACCCCTGGGTCCTAAAGAAAGTGGGTAACATACTTTCACCCCATTTCCCTCAAATGTGTGTTTCACCTACAAACCAATCGGTCTCGTTGAGACACCAGGATAGTTTCTTCCAGGAAACCCCAACCTCTGAAACAAGGCAGTAAGCACAACTTCATATAATGGATACTAGTCACAGAAAAGATGCATGTATCATTTTTTAAATATTTACACACCAAACCGAGATGTAGGGCAGTAGAATCAGGCTTTAGAATCTTCCAGATCACATGATGTAAGCTGATCTTTCCACATCCTGGCATACAGGATGAGCTAACAACATCTGAACTAGCTGTTCACTTCCAAAACCCAATTGCAGACATGCATGCTTCGTTTGAACAAGAAGGAACACCAGCTATTACCAACTAGTCGTACCTGGTGCAAAGGGATAAAAGGTTTCTGAGTCCCTTCACTTGGAGTCTACTGTATCCCTCTCGTTCATAACCTCTCATAACTAAAAGGCTAGGCTTATATTTAAACTTTCTATATTGAATTATGTCCTGAAAGGTGTCTTAATCATTGACAGAATTATGTAACATTATGTAGAACAATGATTCCATCTGGCTGGTTTATCTGTAAATGATTATAAATGTGTATTACGTACATGGGCTTTCTTTGAAGAGGGCACATGTGTGCTGTTCTAGGAATTCTTTGAATAATTAGCAGAAAGTTCCTGATAAATGTGCACATCTGGTGAAGAGAAATCTGTGTTTGATTTGAACGTGTGGTCACTAGTTGGTAACTATCCATTTAAGTACTGAGTCTTCCAACAATTCGGGGTAACCACAATTTTGAGATCCGTGTATTTCCTCCTGCTTAGATCTGATTGTCACACGTACACATTAGCCTTTCAAGATAATTAATTTAAATGTGGAAAGGGACATGCAGGACATAGATTATGGGTTGCCAGGGACATATGATCCTAACAAACCATGGGACAAACACAATGGATTATTATGTCAAGGAAGCAACCAAGCTTTCTTGACATCATCATTTGAGAACTATTCCAGGCTTTCCCAATCTTGATGGATATAAACTCATGGCCTCCAAACAACTTTTCCTACTGCCTTCTTTCTACTCACTACTTTTCCTGCAGACCTTTGAAAGGAACACGTTCAATGTGAAGGGAACATCAGTTCTCCAAGGACACAGTGTTTACCGAGCCCCTGCTGTTGGTGTGGCACAAACTCCTGCTTCTTGGAGGTTTATCATCTACTTGTAAAGAAATATTCATCCCATCTGAAATTTTTCAGGATTTTTAAGTCTTGCGCAATACAATTTATCTGTAACATGTACCATGTGTCTCTGTAATAGACCGTGCATCCATGAGGGCCGAGGTACACATCTGCATTTCTTCATGGTTGCATTCCCAGTACTTATCACAAGGACTTGGTTATAAGTCCTTGGTAGTTATTCATAAATACATTTGAATAAAATATACATAGTAAGATGTAACAGGAGTCCAGGAAAGGGGGCATCAATTAAGAGCAGAGTTATAGGGATGATTTCACGGAGGAAATGACCTGGGTCTTAGAAACTCAGAGATCTTTTCACATGGAGGCATGAACAAGGGAAGAGATGGACAGGAAATAAGAGTTCTCAGACCCACATTGGTCCGAGTCTAGTTACTCCACCAAATTGTCTTCATTTTCGTCAGCCCCATAAGGTGTTCATTTTCCTCCTCACCTCGCTCAAAGTCCACATCTCTCTGAATATTCTCCCCTTCACGCACAGCCTCAACCCCTTTTCTCCCTCCCTCCCTTCTAGAACTCACTTGGCAAAACTCCAAAATCTGGTTAAACCCAAGCCCCCATCTGCTTAGCATCTGCCCTCCAGTTGAACGTGACCAGAGGAAAGCACACAAGGGTACTAACAGGTTTCTTCTTTAATTTAGATTTTATTTGAAATTTATGAACAAAAATCTCAAGTGGCTTTTCAAAACTTGCTAATGACACTAGAATCCAGTCAATTCAGTTTCTCATCCTCCAGAATGACTATTTCACCCCTCTTCCTCTCTTCCCAAAATTTTAAAAGATGCCCCCTCCCAACTCACTCTATTTGTCACTGCTTTATCTCTTAGAGAAAATAGAAACTGTAAGAAGAGATTAAACTTGCTTTCCCACAACCCAATTATACCAATATACCTGTGACCCTAACTCACTTCTCCCTATTTCCTTCCTTCTCAGGTCAATTGTTCACTTGTTCTCTTGAGCCCATAACTTCCTGCCTACTTAAGGGCGTAGTAACTCCTATTATCTCCTCTTTCTTCTAATTTATCCTTTTCCCTTTCTTCTACACCACTTCCATCCATATACAAAAACGCCTTAATAGTTCTTTTCCTTTAAAAATCCACCTTTCACTCCACATTCCCGTATTTTCCTTCCTTTTATAGCAAAACTTGAAAGAATCCCTATACTTTGTGTCTCTCCTTCTTTACCTCCCATTCTCTCTTTAACCCATTTCATTCAGAATTTTCTCCCCACCATTCAACTGTCGCTGCTCTTGTTAAGGTCACCATGTCAAATCTAGTGGTCAATTTTCTGCCCTAATTTTACTGGACGTCTCGACAGGCGTCAACACAGTTGACCACCCGTTCCTTCTTAAAACATTATGGTCTTCAGGACATAACGTCTGGGTTTTCTCCTCTTTCACTGGCTGTTCCTTCTCAGTCTTCCTCGCTGGCTTCCCATTCTCATGCTGTCCATTAAGTATTGGAGTGCCCCTGAGCTCAGTCCCAGCCTCGAGGTGAACACGGTCCTCCCCAGGTGACCTCTTCTTGACCCATGACTTTAAATGTCCCATCTACTGGTGAGTCACACTGGTAACTCCCAAAGTGTTTCTCCAGCTCTGATCTTTCACCTAAATTTCGGACTACTATATATGTATCTATCTAATGCTCAATGTCATCACTTAAAATGATCAAAAGAGAGCTCTTAATTTCCCAACCTAAACCACCTCCTCCCCTAATTTCCCCATCTCAGAAAATGACCCCACAAATCACCCAGTTGTTCAGACCACAAACCCAGGAGTCACCCTTGACTCCCCTCTTTTCCTCCTGCTTCTCATCCAATGCATTATCAAGTCCTTTGTCAATCTCTTAGAACGTGTACTGAGCTTTAGCACCTTCTACCACTTCCACTGCCACCTCCACACTCAGGCCCCCATCAGCTTTCACGTGTACTTACAGTAGCCCAGCAGCTGCTCTTCTACACCCCTCTTTCTTCTCAACAAGAATATTCTCCACAGAGCAGCCAGCGTAATCTTTTTAAACTAGAGATCAGATCACCTCGCTCCTCTGCTCAACTCCAGTGGTTTTCCACTGCACTTAGAATAAAAACCAATGTCCATGTTGTAGCCAGCAAGTCTCTAGTGTTGTAGCTCCTGGCTAATTCCCCTCATCCCACCCTCCTCCTCCTTGATCACTCCTCTCCAGACACACTGACCTTCTTGCTGCTCCTTGACCAAACCTTGTTCTTTTCCAACTCCTCCTCCTGCAAAGCACTCCACCTAGATAGTTGCTTGAATGCCCACCCTCAGTTCAGGTTTCTGCTCAGATGTTACTGCTTAGTGTGATCTTCTCGCCCATCCCCAGTCACCCTCCAAACCTTCCTTCTCTTCTTCCCAGCAAGCATCACCTTATGCAACCAAATTATTTTTTAATTTGTTTGCTTGTTATTTATCTGTCTTCCTTTCTGGAATATATGTTTAATAGAGGAAGGAAGCTGTACTTGGTTTCTTTACCCCCATGATGCCAGATCCAAGATGAGGCATTTAAAAAATATTGCTAAAGTAAAGAAAGAAGGAAGACAGAGAGGGAGGAGGGGAGGGAGGAAAGAATGTTCTTTAGTATCAGATTATTTCCATGAATCCATCAAACTGAAATATCCAGTTGAATAGAAACTCCTTCGCGTTACCAACTTTGCAAAGCAGCTGTCACGAGCTTAAAATCAATAGATTTCCTGTCGTGTCCCATAGTTCAGCATACAACCTGACCTGGCTCTTTTGAAATTAAACTATGTGGTTGCCAGATCTAGATTCCCATCTAACAGGTGCATTCTTTGAATGGATTCAGGCTATCTGCTGCTAAAAATATCTGTCATAGAGAACAGATATGCTAATGGAATTTCTTGACCAGCCTGGAGCGGTTGAGAATGTGAACTCCTGGAGGTCAGGACACCCAATCCCCTATTACCCGTAAAATAAACTTCAAATGTAAATGAAGTTCCCTCCTTTCGTGAGAGCCTGTGCACAGCAGGTAGGGAACAATATTGCCCCTAACACCTCTTTCATGGAAAACTTGGGGAAAGAATGGATTGCTGTACATGGACACACTTCAGTTCCTGGCTCAAAGCTGTCATCCTCAAACTGAAAAAACTCAGTAGTGTCCCCAGTTCTCAGCCTGACCCTCAACCTTCTCTGTCCCTCTCCTACAAAGATCCTGCTTGCCAACACCCTCACCAGCTCCTTATACAGGCTGCCCTTTTCACGGTTCTCTGCAGAAAACATGTTTGTTCTTGCTTTAGACCATTGATCAAACTTTACCCTCTCCTGATTTTTTCTCTCCTTCTTTGCTCCGGTTCAAAAGTTCCAGTTCCTACCCATTGTGAGGGTTTTTAAATTTTCATTCATAAATTTCTCTAGTTATTATTATTTAGTTTTTATAATTTTTAACAACTGCTGCCCCTCCAGTGAGTCCAAACTGTCCTCCCTCTGCTTGGGCCTGAATTGACATCACGTGTCTCTAGCCTCCCACAATACCTGTTGTCTGCACCCACCACCTCACAAGTAACCACGGCCAGCCTGGCATTGTTACTGACACCATTCCCTTCTGTTGATCTTCCAGTACATCTGGGAGCAAGTGGAAAACGACCAGCTCTTTAGGTGTCCCCCAAAAGACCACACTTGGGATAGATTTTTCTCTAAATCTTTTCATTGACTCATTTATTTTACAAAAGAGAAATTTGAAGTACCATTACAATGATCACCAAAGTCCTCATTATTGATAAAAATTTCACTTAGACATCGTATAACCAAACATTTACAATTTTCAGAAGAGATGGCACTGATCTGTGTGGCCTACATCTATCTACCTGGGGCTAATGCTAATCAAATGAAAATTGCCATTTAGAAATTGGCCTGAGTGGAAGAAATCATCTTCCAATAGCAACATCTTTCTGCAAACATACGCACAGAACTTTCACTGAAGACTCAGCCATAATGCCTATAAATTTGTTCTATCAGCCTGGTTCTGCCTGTGCACGCTCACACTTTCAGGAAACTGGATTGAGCATCTCCAGGGTCCTGGAGAAGCTCCAGCTCGTGAACGCAAGGGTAAATAAGCAGCCTGGGACAATGGGAAGAAGCTTCACAGAAGGCAAGATTCTTGAGTTAAGTTTTGAAGAGAGAATGAGAATCTGCCAGGAAGAGAGTTGAGAGAAAAGAGACTTTGGCAGAAATTAAAAGACTTGGATTGTGAGGGGTGGTGGTGCGGGAAAGGGTTGGAAATACAACTTGCCTGGAGTGTGGGCACCTGTTCCAGATCTCCCACCAGCAAAGCTGCAGAAGCCTGTCAGTGCAAGACTTGGGGTGGGGGAGTGTCATAACTCTATGGGTCATATTAAGGATGTAGGGAGTTTGGACTTGACTTTGGAGAGCATCAGAGAACCCATGGAGGTTTTAAGGACTTCAGTTTTAAACACATTATATTGACAACAGATTGGAGAATGGACTTGGCTGGATGGGTGCAATAGTTTTTTGGGTTTATTTTCCCCTGCCGTGCCACGAGGCATGAGGGATCTAGTTCCCTAACCAGGGATCAAACCCGGGCCCCTGGCATTGGGAGCACGGAGTCTTAACCACTGGACCACCAGGGAAGTCCCATGGATGGGTAAAATAATTGAGGTGAAAGGTGAGGAGTGGGCTTCCCTGGTGGCACAATGGTTAAGAATCCACCTGCTAATGCAGGGGACACGGGTTCGAGCCCTGGTCTGGGAAGATCCCACATGCCGCGGAGCAACTAAGCCCTTGCACCACAACTACTGAGCCCTCGCACCTAGAGCCCATGAGCCACAACTACTGAGCCCATGTGCCACAACTACTGAGCCCACGCGCCTAGAGCCCGTGCTCCACAACAAGAGAAGCCGCTGCAATGAGAAGCCCGCGCACCGCAACGAAGAGTAGCCCCCACTCGCCGCAACTAGAGAAAGCCCGCGTGCAGCAACAAAGACCCAATGCAGCCATAAATAAATAAATTTTTAAAAAAAAGAAATGTGAGGAGCTTACTGGAGAATGTCAACGGGAGTGGGAGTAGAAAGTCAGATTTGAGAAACATGTCTAAGAGGAATCAACAAGAGTGTGCTGTGAATTATCTTTCAGTAAAATCTTCTGTGACTCATCAGATTGGAGGCTGAGAGAGGAGAATGAATAAAGATGACACTGAGGGTACTGGTCAAATAGACTGCCAGGTGTTGACAGCATTATCCAAAGTGGAAGAGGAGGCAGGAGGAAGACAAGCTGTTTGAAGGAGGAACAATGCACTTCATTTGGGACACATCAAATTGCAGGTACCATGGACCTCAGGTGTAGATAACAGGGAGAAGTCACACCCAGAGATATAGGTGTTGCTCAAAGCCATGGAAATGGATGAAATCGTCCAGGGAAAGCACACAGAGCAAGAAGGGAAAAGGCATCCTCTTTCATGACAACAAGGTAGAAAGGAGAGAGACAGAGCGGTATCTATATATAGGACGGTAGAGGGAGTGGAAGATTATTTTAGGTTTAAAAAGACATGGGGGACTTCCATGGTGGTCCAGTGGTAAAGAATCTGCCTTCCAATGCAGGGGACGTGGGTTCGATCCCTGGTCAGAGAATTAGATCCCACAGGCCACAGGGCAACAAAGCCCGTGGGCCACAACTACCAAGCTTGGCACCTCAACTAGAGAGCCCGCTTGCTGCAAACTACAGAAGGAAAACCCATAGGCCACAACAAGAGGGAAGCCCGTGTGCTCCGCAACGAAAAGATCCCGCATGCCTCGACGAAGATGCTGTATGTGGCAACTAAGACCCGACGCAGCCAAAAAAATAAATTAAAAAAAAAAAAAAAGCCGTGGACACTTCCACTGGCTAATTGGAAGGAGCTAAAGGAAAGGGAGCAATAGAATATTCAGAAAAGAGGGCTAGAACTTTAAGGACATGTAGAGAGTGAAGGTAACAGATGAGGCAGAAGGGTCTGAGGTGCAGAGCCCAGGTAGCAGAGGGTTTAGCCTCAGAGAGGAGGGGACATGCCATTTCTCTCAGACAACAGGGAAAGAAGGATTAATAAGTAGTAGCATGGGAAGCCAGGTTTCAGAGTAGGGCACTGGATGGTAATCCTGATGGTCTCTATGTTCTCTTAAAGAGGGAGATGATAAAATCTACAAAGAGTGAGGGCAGGGGTAGGTGAGGGTATCCGATTTGAGGGAACTGGAGACATTTTAGAATAGCAATCCTGGAATAGGTGAAAGGAAGCCAACTGGGAAGTGAAGATGGGGGATGTATGAGCACAGGAGTAAGGACCACATTTATTAAGCAAGTCCTCTGTGTGGGGCAGGATGCTAACTGATCCGCAGGAGTTGCTGCACCCATGGAAAGGCTGGAGACCTTAATGAGCTTGAAAACACTGTTAAACTTCTTGGTGTTTTATTGCTTCATCACTAATCATCTCTGAGGTCCTTGGGAAAGGAGCAGCAGATGATGGTGACAGTGACAATGATGACTGATGATCACCCCTCCTTGCTTCTTCTGCATTTGCTGCTGCAAACAAGGATGATGATTGCAGCTGTGACGTGCTCGGCTTAAGAAGGTAGAGCTAATTCTTTCACATCTTCCTGCTATCACACTGATCTTTGCTTCTTCCCCCTCTACCCTCTGCCCCACCTAGTTCCCATCAATTTGGGATGTGATTACCAAGAGAAAAGGCTGAAAGTGCCCCACAAGTTATCAGGAGAAAGAAGGGAACTCAAAACGTAAAATAGATAGCTAGTGGGAAGCAGCCGAGTAGCACAGGGGGATCAGCTCGATGCTTTGTGACCAGCTAGAGGGGTGGGATAGGGAGGGTGGGAGGGAGATGCAAGAGGGAAGAGATATGGGGACATATGTATATGTATAACTGATTCACTTTGTTATAAAGCAGAAACTAACACACCATTGTAAAGCAATTATACTCCAATAAAGATGTTTTAAAAAAAGATAAAATAAATTTAAAAATTTTTTTAATTTAAAAAATAAAAAAAAGAAGGGAACTCAGAGTATTGGAGGTTTTGGTGGGGCTGTTGAACAGTTACTAATAATAGCTAACACTTACCAATCACAAACCCTGGTCTACACACTCTGCACGTATTAACCCACTTACTTCTTATAATAACCTCATGAGATGAGGCAGCATAGCCCCCATGAAATAGATACTGCTATTACCATACCTATTTTACAGATGAGAAAACTGAGGTACAGAGTTTTGCCTAAGGTCACACAGCACAAGTTGTAAGTAATAGAATTCAAATCCAGGCAACCTGGCTTCAGCCTCTGCTTTTGATCAATGCACCCTACTGCCCTCCTGTCAGAGAGCTAAATGTAGGAAAACCTCAGACTTACTTTTAGAAAAGACCTTAGAAATCACCTATTCCAATCTGCCGTATCAAGTGGGAACACTTCTGCAGCTCAGACAATTCCAGACTCGACAGGCATACTGTTCCATTGCTGCACGGCTCTCACTGGAACAAATCCTGCCAAAATCCTATCACTGGACCTCCCTCCCTTGGGAAGCCCAGAGAGAATGGAGCTAGAAGGTAGTGAGCCTCCCGACACTCCTGGCCTATGCAAGTCATTACCCACCCCTGGACAAGCCAGAGAAGGAGCATTTCCTAAGCTCAGTAGAAAAAAAGAGACCGACAGAAACTTAGGCTATGGTGCTTTATTTTATTTTATTTTTTTTTGGCCACGCCGTGCGGCTTGTGGGATCTTAGTTCCTCGACCAGGGATTGAGTCCTACCCACTGGACCGCCAGGGAACTCCCTAGGCTATGGTGCTTTATATGTGGCCTCAGCAGGAAATGGGGAGAGGGGGCTGTGGCTCTCAGGTAGGCTGGGTCTCTGAAACCTAAGAGCATTTGCCTTAGACTTAAACCACCTTAAACCACCCCGAGGAGGACACTTAGGCCTGACCCTTGCGGCGTGCTAATGTCAAATCCGAAAGTGGATGTAGTTCAACATTTGTTTAGCTTCAGAAATGGACACAAAAACAGACTTCCCCCTCTAAAGCGCAGCTCTTCAGTCAATAATTCATCATTGGCTTCTGAAAGTGAAAGGTGACTTCAGAAAAGTCTGCCTCGGTACTTTCCCGGTGGCACAGTGGTTAAGAATCCTCCTGCCAATGCAGGGGACACGGGTTCGAGCCCTGGTCCGGGAAGATCCCACATGCCGCGGAGCAACTAGGCCCGTGCGCCACAACTACTGAGCCTATGCTCTAAGCCTGTGAGCCACAACTACTCAGCCCACGAGCCACAACTACTGAAGCCCACGTGCCTAGAGCCCGTGCTCTACAACAAGAGAAGCCACCGCAATGAGAAGCCCGCGCACCGCAACGAAGAGTAGCCCCCACTCGTCACAACTAGAGAAAGCCCGCGCGTAGCAGCGAAGACCCAATGCAGCCAAAATAAATAAATAAATAAATAAATAAACGTATTAAAAAAAGAAAAGAAAAGTCTTCCTCGTCCCCTATTAATTGAGCGTAGATCTGTAATCCCTGGTTTTCCTTTGGGGCAGGAGATTGACTCTCAGTGCCCTTCAAAGCTTGGCCTTTTGTCAACTTCCTCTAGGCCCCTGTGAAAGCTCAGTGGGTCTGTTCCCATTTCCCTCTCCTACCATATGGGCTGCACTCACCTGAGGAGAGAGAGGGCATTTGGTCAGACAGAGAACGACAGAGTGTCTCGGGAGTGGAGGCCCGGGCGGCAGCCTAAACAGTCAGCTTCTGCAGCCCGGGGACAGCAGCTGGGGTGACCGTCCAGAAACAACGGCCATCCTTTCGTGGTTATGCCCATCAGCACGTTGCCGCTTCCCACTCCTGGGTGTGTGTGCGGGGGTGAGGGTGTGGAGAATGAGCAGGCAGAGACAGGACTGAAAACTCAGGAAATGACAAATGAAAAAGAAAGCGTGGGCCAAGTCTTTTCACACTAAAGGAGATAAACATATGGAATAAGTTATTGGAACAAGCAGCTAAATCCAAAGGCATAAATGAGTTCAACAGATACCTGCTTTGTTTGCTTGAAGACGAAAGAACCAACAGAAATTGGGTAAGAAAGGATAGGAGTGTTTCTCCTTCCTATAATTCATTAATTCAACAAAAATTTTGTTGAGCACCTACTAGATATCAGACACTGAGCTAGTTCCCAAGGATAAAAAGATGGATAAAACATGGTCCCTGCTCTTCAATTTTTCACAGACTAGTGTTTTGATTCCTTAAAGTTTTTATGGTTTCAGAGTCCTACTAAAATTTCATCAGAATAAGTGTTTTAGGCATCTCAAGACATGTAGGCTTTGGTAATAAAATTAAATACCATCTCTTTGGATGCATCATTTTCAAACCAAGACCACTCCCACTCTAGGATGGAAGAGACCCAAAAGGCTCATAGTAGTGGGAGTTCTTCAGTTGGTCACGTGTGGTAAGACTTAGATTTTCATGCGAAGTGGAAATAGCCCAGGCTTTGCAGCCAGGAAGAATCCAGACTCAGCCATTAACTGGCCATGAAACCTTAGTCAAAGTATAATTTTCAAAATTTAAAAATTTGACTGTTGGGAGACAGTTCTCCATGGACCTCTTGAGTTTCTGCACATCTTATAAGCAAGGCACTAACTGTCTTCTGTTCCTAACTGTCTTTGCAAGGACATTTCCATAGCAAACAGCCTTGGGAAATAGAGATAATGTCTCCCTCTGGAGAAAAGGGAAGACAGACTTACCGGAAATTATAAAAGGTTTGGGTGTCCTTCGTATAATACATGTCACTTTTATAGGACTTGGGGGCAAGAGTAACTGGCACAAATACACAGATGCATGCTGCTTGCTGTACCATAATCATAAAGTCCTTTGTTTCTGACCCAGGAATCTTGTGTCTTCTGCCAGCATCCTTGTGGCAGGCTAACTTGTTAGCTTGCAATTAGGGTAAAATCTTAGGTCTTCCATACGTTCTACATCAACTCTCATACAAACATACAGTGAGTACACATCAAAGACTGAGTTGACTCACTAATGAAGGAATAAGATGGTAAAGGTAGTTCTAAGAGCATTTGAAAATAGACATTTATTTACCCCTTCAGGAAAGAAAAGCTGCAGCAAGTTAGTTAAATTAGATACAAAACTGGGTAGTGTCCTACTGGTAAATAGAGCTACAACCTCTAGGATTATCTTTTATAGTAGGAAGAATTCATTTACATATTTACTGGACAAAAAGAAGTTGTAAGGCGTGGATATAGGTATATGTATAACTGATTCACTTTGCTGTACACCTGAAACTAACACAACATTGTAAATCAACTATACTCCAATAAAATATTTTTTAAAATAAGTTGTAATCTAACAATCCACAAATTAACAAATTGGACTCTGTAATTTCACAGAGTCTGGGCTCTAATCTTAAGAAATGTTCAATCAAATGTACCTTTCCCTAAAGAGTAACATAATCTTTGGGTGGGCCTATTAGTGCCTCCGATAATACTGAAAACACACGCAGGCAGCCATCCTTCTGCTTATTTCCAAGTGTCAGATTATGTTTTCTTACCTCCTTGAACAAGTAAGCTAAATTCCTGGAGTTCAGTGTCTTCATCCGTAAAATAGAGATAATAATACCCACCTTTAAGGGCAGTTGTATGGAGGAGAAACAGTATATATAAAGTGTCTGGCACAGAGTAGGTGCTAAATTACAAGTAGCTGTTAGGAGGAGTAATCATACACTATTAGATTTCCCTAAATCTTTCTTCTCCGACCTGCCATAAACAATCTACTTGTACTCTGAGGCTAAAAAGAATGTGTGTGTGTGTGTGTGTGTGTCTTAACTTTCAAAAGTTGGTTGGGAGCAAAGAGTGTGAGAAGTGGCTAAATTCATTTACATAAATATATAGTCTGGCCTCAAAATGCAGGCTATACCCGCCCACGGCGCACAGCACTGTTTTAAAGGGTTCAAAAGTATTGGCTCTCTAGACAATTTGAACAAGAAGGCAACAGACATGAGTTCCAGGCTATTGTGGGGTAACCTGTCCTTTTTGCAGAGTTGGTACAGGAGAGAAAATAAGAAAGTTTGCTGTCCCTGGAAATTCTGTCCATAGCTTGGTTAACAGGAACTTGTCTAAACTCAGTCAAACAAGAAAACCTGAACTAGCCATTCTGGACCCTAAAAGAGCAACATTCTATCTGTCCCTCCTTTAGTCTCCTGCCCCAAGGAAGGACATTGGTCACAGGTCAGCTCTGAAAACAATAGCCTTTAACCCCCAGGGTCTACCTTTCTCCACCTCCCCTCCCCTACAGCCTGCCATCCACCATGGCCTTCACCATAGGTAGCACGACGAGACTTCATAACTCTGCCAGTTGTCAGCAGAAAGTCCCCGCCTACAATGGGAAAACCAACCCCTGCTAGTAACCTAGTATTATTCCTTGCCTGATGAGAAATGTTTGTTTTTCCATTACAGTAACATGCATAGTTCCAATGGGTGCTAATGGGACTTCCCCGCAGACACATAAAAGAGAATAGCACCTTGAATTTAGACAGATAGAACCTCCTACTGAGCTCAGACATTATCTCATTAATTGCCTTTACATCCCTATGAAGTGAGTAGAGGCCAAATACTGTGATGTCTAGTATCCGGATAAAGAAGTTGTGAAACATGTCATGATGCGGGACATGAAAGTAGGTGTTTTACAAAGGGAACTGAGTTGAAATCCCCTGCCCTCCAAGAATTCAGAGGATACTGTGCTGTTGCGTATGGTAGTCACGGATCACGTGCAGCTGTCGAGCGCTTGAAATGTGGCCAGTCCAAATGAGATGTGCAGTAAGTGTACAACACACATCAGATTTCAGAGACTCAGTATGAAAAAAGTAAAATATCTCATTAATAATTTTATGTTGATTAAATGCCAAAATATAATGCTATTTTTGATATATTGGTTTAAATAAAATAATTAAACCTAATTTCATCCCTTTCTCTTAACCTTTTAATGCAGCTATTAAAAAATAGCACATTTGGGCTTCCCTGGTGGCGCAGTGGTTAAGAATCCTCCTGCCAACGCAGGGGACACGGGTTCGAACCCTGGTCCGGGAAGATCCCACATGTCGTGGAGCAAATAAGCCCATGCGTCACAACTACTGAGCCCAAATGGCACAACTACTGAAGCCCGCATGCCTAGAGCCCGTGCTCCACAACAAGAGAAGCCACCGCAATGAGAAGCCCGCGCACCGCAACGAAGAGTAGCCCCCGCTCGCCGCAACTAGAGAAAGCTCGTGAGGAGCAACGAAAACCCAACGCAGCCAAAAATAAAATAATTAAAAAAAAAAAAAAAAAGAACAGCAGCCCAGTAATTTAAAAAATAATAATAATAATAGCACATTTGTAACTTGCGTTATACTTCTGCTGGCAGAGCTGACTTAGAGTTCAGTGGACTCCTTTTTGACCTTTACAAATAGTCCCTGTTTACACAGAAAAAATAAAAATGTAACCAAGGGTCTTGAGCTCTTATCCTGCACTGACCACTAACCAACTAGCAAGCTAGGTGACCTTGGTTAAATTACTCTCCTCATTTCCATGAGCTTTGATTTCCTTCTTGATAAAACTAAAGTTTTGGACAATTGATTCCAAGGATCTCTTTCAGCTCTGATAACTAATAACTTTAAAATAACTCTACCTTCTCACTTCTAGATCCTGACCAAATTCCAGAAAAGCCCTCAAGTATTCATTTCTAGAACAAAATGAAGAGATTTACTCTTGTTTAGAGGTCTGCATCTGTTATATTCTGAGTCAGCTCCAGATGAAAGGACTCCTGGAATTTGGGGAGGGATATTAGATTAACTTTTAGGAATACAAATGCACCTGAGAAGTGCAAGAAAGTTTGGTTACATGACATTCTGTGATTCAATGATCGGGCTTCTGTATCAATCAGGGAAGATTGGGTTATGTTGTAAAACAACCCCAAAATCTCTATGAATGCCTCAAAAAAATATTTATTTCTTGATCACGATATATGTTCATTTCTAGTCATTAGGAGGGGGAATTTTTGGTAATCACTCAAGAACTCAGGCTAATGGAGAGAAGTCACCTTCTCAAATATTGCCAGTTGCTATTCCAGAGGAAAAGTAATACTAGCAGGTCTCACATAGGTAATTATATGGTCCAGCTCAGAAGTGGCTCAAGTCACTTTCACTCTGTCTCACTGGCCAGAATTGGTCATGTGGCCCTACCCAACTGCAAGAGGGCCAAATGCAATCCTACCATGTGCCCAGAAGGCGAAGAGCTGGAAACGTTTGACATACATGTCCATGACCACCACTTGTCCCAAGAGTGATCCTAAATTTACCCAGTTTCCATAAGTATGTCCCAGGATGATTCGTGGCTCCCAGGTCCATGCAGACTGGATTGAACCTCTTAAATCACAATGAGATACTTGAGCAGTACCAGGCCAGGCTCTAGGCCAGAGGGAGGTGGGAAGCTGGAATACAAAACAAATAGCTAGTCACCTTATTTCACCTTTTTCCATTGAAAAAAGGATTTCCCACTAATCTCATTCAGTTTTTATTTACTGGGCTTTCATGCTTTTTAAGACATTTGGGAAAGGGAGCGAGTGATTTGTGTCTATGCTTCCCATTTTTGCCAAGTTAATCCCTATTATATAAAACCATCCTCCTAAAACCAAAAACTGTGGTTTCACAGGTTTCTTTCCCAGGGATCAACAGCCTCACTGATCTATGTTCAAGCAACGTTAAACAAATATCACCACCATCAGAAAAAACCAATAAGCCCTTCCAGGGTTATGTTAATCATCCAGCACACATTCAGGGGCAGCCCTGAGCTGCTTCCTTAGAAGTCCTCTCTGAGGAAGGCTCCATTCCAACCAAATCACTGTACTCTGTACAAATGCACACCTGGGGCCTGCCCTGCGGGGCACAGACCTCTCCAATGGCCTCCATCGGGAATGGGACAGCACTGGATATTATAGGCTGGACACTGGGCTTTTTCATTCAGCTAATTTACACCATACAGACCCTTCTGTACACTCCAGGCATATACACAAACAAATGCAGCAAGATTACCAACTAAAATATTGAATGTCTCAACACAGCACATAATATTAGGTGGGTACCTCTGTAAAGCAGTTCATTTTAGCTGAGGGACGGCCAATGGTGAGTGACCTTAATGTATCTGAGCACCTCATCTTGCTTCCTGGGGTACAGTGTTTTGGTTCAAACAGAACCTCAGTGTGTATCCTGAGTCCTGAGTCACCGCAGTGATCTCTGTGGTTGCTGCTCCCTGGTAACCAGCTCCCCTGTCCAGACCGTGCTTCCCAGAATCACTTCCTCAGCCCATTCTGGGGGTGACCAACTTTGCTGGTTAAGTAGCAGCTGCAGAACAATCCCGTGGCTGTTCATATGGCTGATGGAAAGTGCTGGGTCAGAAGAACTTCTAAAAACAAACACGCTCCAGAAAAACTCAGATTACCGTGATGTACAATTTTGTATTACCCCCATGCCTCAAACAAATTGAGGCCAAAAAATGTTTACCTGAAAGTAGAATAGGAGCTAACATTTCCGAGCCCTTCACCCATGCTAGACACCTTGCTCAGAGCTTAAATGCGTTCACTCACTTAATCCTCCCAAAAACCCTATGAGGGAATTGCTATTATTATCTCATTTTATATGTGAACAGATTGATATGTTGGCAAATCAAGTAATTTGTCTAAAGTCATACAGCTATGAAGTATGGGAATCCGAATTCGGAGCCAGAATTCAAACACAAGCCTCAACCCTGGTGTATCAGCTGGGTTCTCCAGAGAAACAGAACCAATTAGATGATGATAGATAGAAAGATAGGTGATATAGATAGATAGATAGAGAGATAGATAGATAGATAGATAGATAGATAGATAGATAGATAGATAGATAGATAGATAGACAGATATAGATAGACAGATAGATGATAGAGATTTATTTTAAAGGAATTGCGTGGGCTGACAAGTTTGGAATCTGTAGGGCAGTCTGGCAGACTAGAAACTCAGGGAGATGTTGATACTACAGTCTTGAGGCAGAATTTCTTCTTCCCTGGGGAACCTCAGGTTTTGCTCTTAAGACCTTCAAATTATTGGACGAGGTCCACCCACATTACCAAGGGTAGTCTCTTTTACTTAGAGTCAACTGATAGTAGAAGTTAACTACACCTACAAAACACTTTCACAGCAACATCTAGACTCATGTGTTTGATGACGTAACTGGGTAATATGGCCTAGCCAAGGTGACACATAAACGAAGCATCACACCTGGTCATTTGATTAGTAAGCTGCATTCTTAACCCCTGTACTATGTTGCCCAGCAATGGTACTGGTCTTCAAGCTGATGAAATTTACCGTCATTTCTGCACCTGGAAAAATGCAAAGGATCGGTCTTTTCACGCAAGTTGGGTATTTTAACCAGTCTTCTATCGTTGGCAAACTGTCCCCAAGCTTTCAAAACCCAGTCCACGTGTCACCTCATCCTTCGGTAGCTCCAACAGTAAGAGAGGCTCAAAAAGAGAATCCAGAAATTAAATTAAAGAAGGATGTTCTTTACCTTACTATTAAATACTCTTACTGAAGCACTGCAATGATCTGTCTCCCAAAGCAGAAGGATAATACCTCAAGAGAAAAGGACTCTAGCGATTTTGTCTCTCCATGATCCAGCAAAATACTTGAAGTACTAAGTGATAAATAAATATACGCCAAGTCACTGAAAGAAAAAATAAAAGCCCAAAAAAGTAGCAGGATTTCTGGCATAAAGTAAATTACAGAATCTCCAAATCAGAGATTTTTTTGGCCTTAAGTCCCTCCCTGGGATTTAACTGGGTTTCTGGATTGGCTTCAGGGGATCTCCATGAAATCCCAAAACATATATGCACAATATTGTGAGCATGTTCCTATGTAAATTATTTAGAGAATGTTCAGATCTTTCCATTTTCATACTTCCTGGTACAGTCCCAATTTGTTCCTATTGTAGTTCAATTAATTTTTAAATTGTTTTTGGTATGTCCTGTCACTCTCGAAAGGATTCTTGTTTGTATTGAAAGATACAAGATACAAGATTCAAAGATACAAGATTGAAAACCACCATATAGAGCTTTACCCACCTGTCTACCTTCACAGCCAGGTGAATTTAAGACTCCTGAAGCAAGAAGAAAAGCATTTCTGGCCTGTTCCATCATTGACTTGTGTAGCCAGCATCTCCATTTGCACTGAGGCTGGTGCAAATTAGGTCAAAGTTACAGCTTGGTAATAGGGGCCACAGGTTCTCACCCAAAGCTTCAGACCCCAGACTCTGGCTGCACCCTTGACACTGGGCTATTGATCATAAGTGAAACCAGATCAGCACAAGAACCAACAACATTCCTGGGAACAACTGAAAATACACGTCCTGCTGACAAGGCATCAGTAAAACCAATGCAATAGCACATTCTTTTAAGGGAGGTGACCTGAGGCTTTTCTTCATGGAAACTTACCTTGATAGATGATGATGAGAATGTGATTTGCTGACTAGGAGAGAAGGGACCAGTGTGGACCACTGTGCTTGTTTCTCCCGTGGGAGGAGGGTATCGGCTGTTACAACTGACTTGGAAATTGTTCAGTGATCAACCTGTCAATAAAGATTGATATATCAGAGAAATTTCTATAATGAGGTACACTGATCATATTTTCTGGGTCAAACACTGACACTCCTGTGCTAAGCATTCATGGGAGAAAGTTGGGACTGTCTCAGTTTATCAAGAACCTAGAATTTCCAAGGATGACACATAGAAAAATCAAGTATGTATTAATTCATTCATACTACATGAAAGGCACTAAAAGGAAAACAAACAAGGAAAAATTAAATTAAAATATAGTCCTTACCACTAGATATTGTCAGTGCACTGGCTGGGAAAATTGAGGCACAGAGAGAGACAATAAAATAGATAAATAACCAAGATGAGGGGTACCATGAGAATTAGTTCTAAAGATCCAACTAGGGGAAGATCAATGGATATTGGAATATTCAGGGAAAAGATTAAGGAACTGGAGGAATCTTTAGAAATGAGCACAATTTGCACAGGTAAAGAGAAAAGGAAAAGGCAGACCCAGCAGTGGTCCCTGCAGAGTTCCTACCTGGGAATGCTTCATGAATAAAGATGTATAACAGCCCTCCTCCATGTTATACAGCAGCCATGCGTGCACCCAAGAACCAGGGAAATGAGGAAGGGAGACGTTTCCCCATTGTCAGCACAAGTTGAAACAACCCAGTCAGCCTCTGCCTGAGGTGGGGAAATTGGGCTCACTGTCTATCTATGCTTCCCAAGGCTCTGAGTAGTTCATCTGTCAAGATCCTAAACTCCTCCAACAGGTCTTGGGGCATATGATTCATGTCATTTCTGACTCTCCCAGGGATGATGTCTATCAGTTCCATTTCTTCTTTGGTATTTAACCCCATAACAACACACCTGAAAAACTTTCTTCTTTCGAGCCTAGAAGACAACGACACATTCCACCAGTGCAGGTTCAAGTGCGGCATAAATGTTTTCGTCGATTGTTGTGATTTGTCATTTCAAGCAGGAGGCTACTTCAAGGCTTATTGTTCAGTGTTCAGTGTTTTATTTTACCTTTCTGCATGTTCAAGACTTTACATCTTTTACAACATAAAGGTACAATGCCAGAAAATGTCTAATATTTCAGTAGCTCATATCCACACTAAAAGAATCTGGTCCATTTTACTGGTTCCTTGATCCCATCTTTCTAGAGATTTTTAGATCAAGGCTGTTGACCCTAAAGATAATAATTCATTGGAAGACCTTGAAACCTTCTTATCTGATGGTTTTTCAAAGCAATTATTGCTATCATACCTTAGAGAATAACATTTATGATCAAAAGTATTCATTATAAGGAAAATGTTAAGGAGATCTGTTTTGTCATATAAATCAAAGAAATTCAACTTCAGGGATTGAAACAATAAGGTTGCACATTTCCATGAGAAAAGATTGGTGGTAGCCTTTGAAGAGTGTTAGAAATCAGATGAGATTCTGGAAGATCAGATCAAAATATAGGTTTCTACGAAAGTTGATACTCTGAAATTTTTAGATCAGTGAATCTGACATCTTTCACTGGCAAAATTCTAGAAAAGTAAACACAGGGGAGGGAAATCTTGTGAACACAGGAAACATAAGATAAGATCACAGCAAATCAGTAAGAGTTCACTGAGAATACCCAAGAGAGTTCATTTCCTTTTCATGTAAGGTTATCAGCCTAAAGAATATTTTCAACAGCAATACCTCAACTTTTTAAATTTTTGATAAAACCTCTTACCCCTGTGGTGTTGATGGAGAAATGTAAGCTAGATGATAATATAATTCTAGGTGAATCAAACTTAGTCAGACAACTTTACGCAAGAGCACTTGCTTCCTGTGGGTGGGTTGTCCTTGGATGTGCATGAGGCTGGGGTTATTGCCAAGCCTCAATTTCTTCCGGGCTCAATATTATGGTCCAAGAGGAGGCTTCTTGGCTCAACTCTTGGCCAGGTTGTCTCTCCTACCCCATCCTCATGAGGCAAACTTGACATTAAAATGCCTGAGGACCTAAGGTGTTGAAAATTATGACCCTGTAATGGGACAGAAGCATATTATATTGACAGTGTGAAATGCTGATTAATATACAAGTATGCTCACTCGGTGATTTGTGACCACCTAGAGGGGTGGGATAGGGAAGGTGGGAGGGAGACGCAAGAGGGAGGGGATACGGGGATATATGTATACGTATAGCTGATTCACTTTGTGATACAGCAGAAACTAACACAACATTGTAAAGCAATTACACTCCAGTAAAGACGTTAAAAATATATATATATACAAGTATGCTCTTTTTAATGTTGTATTATATAAATATACATATTCTATTTCTCAGACCTCCTAACAGATTTTTCCTCATATAGCTATCATTCTTGAGAAGCCTAACATACACAAGTTACTCAATGAACAGTGACTGAATGAACAGACAAATGGTGTGTTGCTCGTACTATCATTCTTTCCCTGAGCTGATTTTTCCAAATATCTGAATTAAGAGGACTCTTGCCCTAAAAAAAGATCCAAGGAGAATTTCTGTGTAAGAATTTTTGAGGGTTTCAATTCCAATTACATTTAGTTTTAATGGGGATCATGAGATCCCCATTAAAGCATCTCTAAGAGATGCTTTGAAAATCCCTAAGAGTACGTATTGTGAATTCAGTAGCTCCCCAGCCACTTGGCTGATGTGATGTTGAAAGGCAACATTTTTGTAAGCTTATGAAGTGCTCTATTACCAGTTTTAGGCAATATGGAAGTTTACTAGAGCAGTCAGGATCTGAACAAAGGACAAATATGAAGACAATCACTGCAACTGGCAAAGCTGTCAGTGGATGGTGGGTACAAAACGGACTGGAGGTGATGGCCCAACATGAGACATCAAAGATCAAGTGACCCAGCATCTTGTAGATGTCAAGATTGCAAAAATGGGACTTCCCTGGTGGCGCAATGGTTAAGAATCCACCTGCCAATTCAGGGGACACGGGTTCGATCCCTGGTCTGAGAAGATTCCACATGCCACGGAGCAACTAAGCCCATGTGCCACAACTACTGAAGCCCTCGCGCCCAGAGCCCTAGCTCTGCAACAAGAGAAGCCACCGCAATGAGAAGCCCGTGCACCGCAACGAAAAGTAGTCCCCACTCGCCGTAACTACAGAAAGCCCGCACGCAGCAACGAAGAGCGAACGCAGCCAAAAATAAATAAATAAATTTATTTAAAAAAAAAAAAAGATTGCAAAAATGACCAACAATCATGACAAAAAATAATTGGTACTTATTTGTATATGATTTCTTATATGTTTCATAAGTCAGTTGAGATCAAAATGAACACAAATTCCTCCCTGTGTACTTTCATCTTATGTATCCCCAGTTCCCTCCAGCTTCTGCTGAAGGAGATGAGGCTAATCCATTCCGGAAAAAAAAAAAAAAAAAAAAAAACACCCTCTCCTTGGCCCAGCCTAAGCCACTGGCTCTCAGTTTTCATCCTGCAGCATTGTTGAGTGTCTTGCTCCAAGATCTCTGGCCTCACCTTCATCTCTTCATCACCACCTTGACATTACAGTGTCAAGCGAGTATTAACACTCAAGCCAGTGATCTCCTTTACTGCTCATAACGATCCTCATCTTGCAGATGATGAGTCTGAAATACAGAGAGGTTTAGTAACTAGGCCAAGTCATCCAGCTGGTAACAGGAATTCAAATCTGATTCCAATGCTTTTAATCAACCCCCGTGTTCTATTGTCCTCTTCTTCCTCAAATCAGAAAATCAGAAAATCTGAAGCTGACCATAATTGGATGGCGAAGATCTGGACACCTGGTTCTCTCTGAGCATCCCACCTGAACATGAGGTCTCCCAGGAGACAGTGGAGACACAGAAGGCCAACTCATTCATGCCCACCCCATCCACTACCACCAACCCCAGAGGCTACTCGGGGCCTGGAAGCTTGAGTCGCACCTAATCCTGATTTCCCTGAATCTGTAACTGCCGATTTGAGGAGCCTTGGTCTCGGCATTCCAGCCTTGACTGACATATTCCTTCTACAACCTAGGAGCCCATAAGTGCAGACACTAGAAAGTCAGCCCAATTCTGATGCTGAGATGGAAGGTGACCTTAAGTAAGTCCACACTTTCTTTCTCCTTAACGTTGAAGCAGTAACAATATTCATCAGTTTCCATGCCAGAGAACTTTGATTGGAAAGTACTTGTTTATCAGAAAAAAAATAAAGACAAAGTGAAGAACAATGGTATAATAGATTCTTATTATGTAAAGGGGAGATAAAAATTTATAATATGTAGTGTATAAATTAACTAATAACGTGAATGGCCATGGTGGAAAGACAGGATAGGGCAAGATGGGAAATGGGCAGATGAGGGACAGAATAAGAGAGAGACTTTTTTTTACTGTATAACTTTTTGTGTATTTTTTTAATCATGTAAGAAGGTTTATTAGTTTTCTTTTATCAATATTGAGCTTATGATATTTTATTGAGGTAATGTTGGTTTATAACATTATATAAATTTCATTTGGATACATTATATATGACTTCTGTATACACTATGGTTTCCATTCGTTACCATACAGTTGACCCCCTTTATCCATTTCAGCCTATGCCCACTCCAACCCCCGGTACCCAGTACTCTGCATCTATGTGCTTGTTTTGGTTTGGTTTGCTTTGTTCATTTATTTTTTTTGCATTCCACGTATAAGTGAAATTATGCAGTATTTGCCTTTCTCCATCTGACTTATTTCACTTAGCATTATACCCTCAAGGTCCATCCATGTTATCACAAATGACAAGATTTCATCGTTCATAGGGCTGACTATTTTGAGTAATTTTTTACCCATTTGAATGCACTATCTATTCAAAAATCAATCACATTGATTTTCAAATTAAAATAAAGTATTACCACCAGACATGTTAACATTGATTGCCTCTGGACAGAGAAACCAAAAGGCAAGAAGATGGTATATATTAGTTTTCTAGGGCTGCTGTAACAAAGTACCACAAACTGGATGGCTTAAAACAACAGAAATTTATTCTCCTACAGTTCTGGAGGCTAGAAGTCCAAAACCAAGGTATCAGCAAGGCCTTGCTCCCTATAAAACTCTGAGTAGATCCTTCCTTGCCTCTTCCTAACTTCTAGTGGTGGTTGGCAATCCTTGGTGTTCCCTTGGTTTGCAGCTGCATCACTCCAATCTCTGCCTCTGTCGACACATGGCATTCTCCCAGTCAGTGTCTCTGTCCAAATGTCCCTCCTTCTATAAGGACATGGATCATATTGCATTAAGGGCCCACCTTACTGCAATATGACCTCAACTTAACTAATCACATCTGCAATGACCCTATTTCCAAGTAAGGTCCCATTCTGTGGTCCTGGAGTTAGGACTTCAACATATCTTTAGGGGGGGACATCATACAACGCACAACAGATGGAATGGGAAATGTTTTCTTAGCTATCTCCTTTCTATTTTTTTCATGCCATGTGCAAAAGAGAAATGCACAACATTTAAAATTTGTAAAGACTACCATCACAAACAAACCAGTGCACTCTTGGAAAAGGGGTGTTCTCCATTCGGGCTGTATTCTGAAACCTTGCTGTATGAGAATTCTGCCTGCACTTGTGCTTGCTTGGGGATTGGGTTGTTTTGTTGTTGTTTTTTTCCCAGCATGCTAAAAGAAAAGTAAAAAATACATGCTAGGGAAATGTATGCATGTTTACACAAGTCCTCAGAAGCCCTGATCTTTTCATGACCTCAGTGCAGTCAGAGTGGGACCCCACTGGCCCAGAGTCATTTTAGTACAGCTGGCCCAAAGCATCCTTCATTTCTGGTTTACATTCCTCCCCTGTAAATACAAAAAGAGGCACATATGTATCACCCAGGATCCCCCTCCCCAGCACTTATTAATTACCCGATAAAATCAAATGGCTTCATCATTAATTCAGATGATGCCCATTCACCTAGAAAGCCATAGGAAATTTCAGCAGCAAAAAGGCAATGGGCCACGCAGCAGCGGATATTTCAACCGCGATATCCTGGAAGAGTTTGTTTGTCAAAATGAAAAAGGAGTTACATTGTTTACTGGCAACAATTCAGACTTGTAGGAGGTTTCAGGGAGATGGCAAGGCTGTGAGTATTCTCTGCTCACTATAAACCCAACATGGAAACACGGGGGTTTCCTTAAAAAGATCTCCTATTAAATTGAAAAATCAGGACCAATTTTCAAATGCAAAGAAATCTAATTTAGTCATATACTTTCAGGAACACATCTTTTCTCAAAGTACAGTTGA
Organism: Eubalaena glacialis; assembly: GCF_028564815.1. Taxonomy (NCBI): domain Eukaryota; kingdom Metazoa; phylum Chordata; class Mammalia; order Artiodactyla; family Balaenidae; genus Eubalaena; species Eubalaena glacialis. The sequence goes on from NC_083722.1 coordinate 7,720,794, forward strand.
TCCTTGAACGGTGAGGGAGTTAGGGGAGCCCACCCACACGGAGTTGAAAATCGCTGCATAACTTTACGGTCAGCCTTCTTTATCCGTGGTTCCACATCCTTGGATTCAACCAACCACAGGTCACGTGGTACACACTTATTGAGAAAAATATGTATAAGTGGACCCGAGTTGTTCAGGAGTCAACTATATACCCATTTCCAAATCACTTTTGATTATTGCCCTTTGTTTAACGTTTTTCACACCAAAAGAGCTAAACCTTCATAAAATGTATCTTCTTAACCTAATATATTTTTGTTACTAATATATGCAAGGCTCTTTGCCAAATGCTGTAAAGAACACAGATACAAAGAAAGCATAGGCCCTGCCCTCAATATACTTGTCGTTGGTGAAGGAGAGAGACCTAAATAACTAACTGAACACAAAGTGGAGTGAGAATATTCCTCGTGCTTTATTAAACAGGCCTCACTGTACCTGAAGCATGTACCGCATTACACTAATTAACTTTATTATAAAGATATAGGATGTTCAACAAATAACGATGATCAGCAAAGGGGGTTAAACAGAATTAAAGCGGGGTTAAATAAAGTTATGCTAAAAGAAGTCAGGAGAAGAGACAATTGTTTCTTTTTTTTTTTCCACTCTTCACACCTTTTATTTTATGAGACAATTGTTTCTGACTAGAGAGATTAGAGATGCTTTGTGAGATGAATTTGTAAGCTGGGATTTAAAGGATGAGAATTATTTCTCGTGCTCTGAGTGGGAGGAATGGCATTCAAGGCTGAGCAAAGGTCAGGAGGAGTCCTGTAAGGTCCTGACATATTAAAGGCAAGGCAAGAAGATTAGAGCAGCCAAAGCATGGGAAGCATTTAATGAACAAAAGTCTGGAAAAGCAGTTTGAGGTTGGATCGAGGAAGACCTTACCTGCCAGGCTAAGCGTTTTAGAAGTTAATCTTTACAAAAGGGGAGCTGTTGCAGTTTTGTGGAGAGGAGATTGATATAATTAGACCTACATTTAGGAATATAACTCTAGGCTACAATGAAATACTCAGCATTAATCCAGTTGGGCAGATGAACTGGGGTGAAGAAAAACTGTCCATGAGGATCTCCGAGGGGAAGTCTTAGAGCTAGCTCATTCTCAGCCTAATTTTAAAGCCACCTTACATCTTCAAACACTACAATTTTACAGTATCCGTTATCTTATCTAATCCACCCAACATTCCTACGAGATATACAGTATCATGCCCATTTTACAGGTGAGGAAATGAAAGCTCATCCATGTTAAATAGTTTGCCCACAGCTAAAAACTGTCAGTTCCTCGGCCTCCGAATCCACTCCTCTTCCCACTAAACTACAGCCGATTCCAAATATGTCCATCTATATTTTACAATGAAGGCTATTGATTCAAAGGTACCTAGTGTTGTAGGTAAAAAGATGGAAATATTTGGGAGTTTAAAAACTAGTTTCCAGACTTCCCTGGTGGCGCAGTGGTTAAGAATCTGCCTGCCAGCTCGGTGCTTTGTGACCACCTAGAGGGGTGGGATAGGGAGGGTGGGAGGGAGACGCAAGAGGGAGGAGATATGGGGATACACGTATATGTATAGCTGATTCACTTTGTTATACAGCAGCAACTAACACACCATTGTAAAGCAATTATACTCCAATAAAGATGTTAAAAAAAAAAAAAGAATCCGCCTGCCAATGCAGGGGACAGGGGTTCAAGCCCTGGTGCGGGAAGATTCCACATGCTGTGGAACAGCTAAGCCCATGCGCCACAACTACTGAGGATGTGCTCTAGAGCCCGCGAGCCACAACTACTGAGCCCATGAACCACAACTACTGAAGCCCGTGTGCCTAGAGCCCGAGCTCCACAACAAGAGAAGCCACCGCAATGAGAAGCCTGCGCACCGCAACGAAGAGTAGCCCCGCTGGCTGCAACTAGAGAGAGCCCGCGCGCAGCAACGAAGACCCATCGCAGCCCCAAAATAAATAAATAAACAAATCAATTTATTTAAAATAAATAAATAAAAATAAAACCTAGTTTCCTTTAGATGAAATTGCCTCCTGGGTCATTCTTGTGTGTGAGACACACACCCAAAACACTTTAACACCAAGATTTAAAGTGAAGCAAATGTTAGCAGTCAACTTTTAAACTTTTGAAAATGGTGTCATTAAAGGAATAACAACCACAATAACAAGGCTGCAATAAAGCAGTCAATACTAATATGGTGTGAATGAGAAGAATTGTTTGTTACATTCCCTTAGGAATGTGGGTCAACCTTCTCATGGCTCCCCCTCAGCCTTGTCTGAAGCATTAACAAATGGCTTTTGTGTCCCTGTCTGTGTGACGATGGTATGTGACTGGACCAGCAGCGACTTCACACGAGAAGGGTTTATATAGAAAGGCTTGTATCTGCAGTAGCCACTTCTGACCCAGATGGACTGAAAGGCTATTTGAGAAGCACTGTGCCGTCCCAGCCCCCTCCCTGCTCGGCTCTGCCTGGGGAGGTCACTAACCAGCTGACCAGCTCTGTCCTTTGTTGGCAATGAGTCCTAAGCCAGGTTTTCTGCCAGCCCCCCCTAACGTGTCCTTAGGACTACCCAGGACGTCACTGTGGGTGGTAGGGGCTTTTTATTTTTTTTAACTTTCATGGACAGGGGCACAGGAAGTTCTATTACAGTAAGTCCCCTACCTACGAACCTTCAAGTTGCGAACTTTGGAAGATGTGAACATGTGTTCACAAGTCCAATCACGTAAGTTAGTTCACATGTCTGGCGTACATTGTCCCATGTGTGCATCCTCTGCAAGTGGTTGCGCTTTTGTGTACTTTACTGTACAGTACTGTATAGAGTACAGTAGTACAGTATCTTTATTTCAAGCCCAGGATGTCTGGAAGCAAGTGTAAAAGCAGAGGTGATGTAGCTGGTCCTGCTAAGAAGTACCAGCTGTTGTACTGTACTACGGTGCTTTTCAAGGTACTGTGTACTGTAAGGTTAAAGATGTTGTCTTTATTTTTTGTGTTTGTTTGTTTTTATGTACTATTTGTGTGAAAGTATAAACCTATTCCAGTACAGTACTATGTAACTGGTTGTGTTAGTTGGGTACCTAGGCTAACTTTGTTGGACTTAGGAACAAATGGGACTTATGAACGTGCTCTCAGAACGGAACTAGTTCATATGTAGGGGACTTACTGTATTCCCTTTAAATGAAGCCATTTCAGGTAAAGCTATTTTTGTGACCATTTTCATCCCCCTCCCCCCCTCGGGCCACCATTCTTTCTCCCCTTTCACTCAAGTGGCTCAGTAATTATCATCGTTTCTGCTCTCTTGATTGTTAGAGTACAACTATTAGTACATTTTCCAACTCGTCTTATGTTCTACTACTGAAATGTCTTTATACAGTGAAAAATTCCTTCCAAAGCTGTCTCCAAAAATCTCAGACATTGGGCCCAACAATTTCTTAGGTTAAGCTTTGGGCAAGATATAGAAGTGGTAATTACAGTTAGCCCAAGGGATAAGAACGGCAAACCAAAAGAATAAATTACTTACAACCTTGTGAAGGGATTGTATTGCTTTCTCTGCGTATTAAAATTTGATATCTTAACCTCTGCATGAATGAAAGGAATCATGTTTGCAAATTCAACAACCATCTATTTGTAACTAATAACATAACATATCATCTGTGCAAAACTTCTCCCTTCTCAGGGTGTCAACATCTTATCTAGCAGCTTCCTCTTGCAGCAGGGAAACTGACACCAAAAGTTGTTCTTCCATGCTTCTCTAGAGTTAACTAATTTCTGAGGGAACAAGAGGAATATTGGAGAATTCCCCTTTTTATTTTGAGACCAGGGGGGGAGCAGGGCAGACATCTCTCTATATCAAGACACGAATCAGGAAAATTTTTATCAGTAAAATAATGAGAAAGTTTTGGACAAGTTAGCCAAACCAACTGCTGCTTTTTAACTAAGTGAATCACCAACCTGGTAGTCTTAGACAGTTAGTAAGGGAAACTCACCTATCTAGCTCGGTGATTATCCATCTTTTTCTCATTATCATTCCCCCCAAGAAGAAAAAATAAGTTTGACTTAAAGTCTATCTAACAAGAGAAATTAAATACAAAGGAGTAAGATTTTGTCGAGTATCACTGATCTTGGAGGATCACAAACCATTGTAATAGCTAAGAATTTTTTGCCCCGCCAAGAAACAACTTTTGCCCTTTTGAGGCCAACATCACCCCAACTGAGAATGCATGCTCTAGCCTAATTCCATATATCAAAATGATCAACTGGTCTCCCCTTGCTGTGCGTATAAATCTCTATTAAAACTTACCTCACTGTTCTGTAATTATATTTTCCCTCTACTGCCTCCCCGCCAGCCTGGAAGCTTCTCAATAGAATTTTTGAATTTCTAGCAAAGAGCTCAGAAGTGTTGAATAAATGAATGCACACATGAGCGAATGAAATATAAAGACTGGTTACTACAACAATTAAGAAGCCAGTATGTCCTTAATAGCTCTGCTTCTTTATGCCTTGACTAACTGACCCAAGTTTCAAACATTAAAGACATCTCCAGGTGTCGCCCCACACAGTGACTCATAGGAAAAGGCACTAAAGGTTTTCAAACACCCACAAGGTCTTGTCCACTTTTTGGAGAATGACAGGTGCAGTAGGCGGTGACAGAGACTTGATGCTTGTTTGATGTCTTTGTGACCACTTCTCTACCAGACACAATAGGTGTGGGAAGTAGTAATTATGTTGTCTCAAGGCAGCATTGCAAACTTATTCACCAAAATGAACACTTAACCTTTCTCACCGCTGTGCCCGGACTGGCTGCTAAGAGTGATGGCCAACAGCAGGGCTGATGGCCCAGGCAAGGCAGAAGAGAGCACCCTGCAATTGGGAGGGAGGCAACCCTAGGGAAGACTGTGGAGGGTGGGCAGGGGGCCTCAGATCCACTCCTGCCAGACCCTGAGATCCCACAGGAGGCAGGGAGGCTCATCAGGAAGGGTCAAGTCATCTTCAGTAGCGTTTTCTCCATTTAACCAGCACATGAAATGTGCTACCTCATTCCCACCAGATCCATCACCACCCGCATCCCAAAGCAGCCACTCAGCCAAAGTTCAGTCAATTCCGGTGATTGCTGCTGCAGAGGAGGTTATTGGAGGTACTGGCAATTATGAATAAGGCACAGCATACAACAGTAATAACAAAAACCGGTTGTACACTCATGCAGCATCTTAACATTTTCATAATGTTTCTGAATTTTATCTTCACCACACTGTGAACAATAGAGACTAGACAGGTATTAGTTGCATTTTATAGATAAGAAAGCTGAGGGCAAATGACTTGCCCTTGATCACAATGGCTGAAAGCCCTATGGTGCATTCTCCATTCTAGTGCCAGGGGTTTGAGATCGGGCATTGTCAATTACTCACTGGTGGCCTAAGATTCATTACTTAGACCCTCTCAGCCTTGGTTCCCCATTTAAAAAATAAAGATACCAACAGTAGCACTTATTTCAAAGGGTTGTTGAGGGTTTGAATGAGGTAACGCCTATAAGGCACTGAGCACAGAAACTGGCAAAAGATAAGAGATTAAAAAAATGAGAGTTATTAGTATTAGTACTCATATTTAGATGACATGAAATGTTAAGCAATGTGTGCAAAGCCAAAGTGACTTGATTTCAGCAGCTCTCAAAGGCAAGAGGAAAATATTCAAATTGTCCTAAGTATTTACAAAAATAAATAAATAAATCTTTTTTCTCCTTCAGAAATAAAGCCAGAAGACGAAACGATCACATTAAAGGAATATAAAACATCTTCCTTCAAAAAATTTCTTTTAAAATGTGAATATTATTCAGCCTTAAAAGAAGGCAATCTTGCCATTTGTGACAACATGGATGAAACTGGAGGACATGATGCTAAGCGAGATAAGCCAGACACAGAAAGACAAATACTGCATGAGCTCACTTATATGTGGAATCTAAATTAGTTGAACTCATAGAAGCAGAGGATAGAACACTGGTTGCCAGGGGCTGGGGGGAGAGGGGAATGGAGAGAAGATAGTCAAAGGATACAAAGTTTCAATTATGCAAGATGAGCGAACTCTAGAGATCTAATGTACAGCATGGTGACTACAGTTAACCATACTGAATTATATACTTGAAATTTGCTAAGAGGGTAGGTCTTAAGTATTGTCACCAAAAAGAAAAATAAGAAGATAACTATGTGAGGTGATGGATATGTTAATTAGCTTGAGTGTTGTTATCATTTCACAATGAACATGTATATAAAAACATCAAGTTGTACACCTTAAATAGTACCATTCCTATTTGTCAATTACATGTCAATAAAGCAGGGGGTGGGGGAGGAAGCATATTCTTTATATAATGAATTTCAGCAGTTGAGCTCACATCTCCAAAACTCCCTTTAATAAAGCGGAATCCGGAAGGTGGAAATTGAAGTATTTTTCCAAAGTTAGTTAGGAGGCCATTTGCCCAGTCATGTAAAAGAATACATCTACAAAAACATCCCAAATCAAAAAGGTAAGCTTCATGAGGTGAGGGAGTTTTGTCTGTTTTGTTTGTTTGCTGTGTCCCCGGGGCCAAGAACACTTCCCACACATAGTAAGTTATCCAAAAAAAAAAAAAAAAATGTGTTGAATCTTGAAGGTATTGAGTGCTTGAGCATCTCAGTTAGATGTCATCAAGTAGACTGTCCACTGAGTTATTTAACTTTCTGTTGTTGGTCCATTCAGTCATTCACCTACTCAGCACACACCTAGTCAACACCTACTATGTACCAAACACTGGGCTGGGTGCTGAGGATAGAAATAGTGGAACAAGATGGCTTGCTCTAGGAGCTAACAGTCTGATGCGCAAAGAGGAAGGGAAAAGCAATGATGTCCCGCAAGGGGTGGAAGCCAATGAACTTGCCAGTCTCTCCTCCTCTTCTAGGTGTCTCCGTTGGGCTCCTTTTACAGCATGAACTTTGAGGACGTTTTAGTCAATAATAAGCACTCTGTTGCAAAAGAAAAGAGACAGAGGAGCATTTCATTTTTCTTTTCACTCTGATCTACCAGCTGCTGCACCTCTACGTTTTTGGATGTCGTTGCTGCGGCGGTCACGCTGTAGTTGGCGCTCCTGTCCGGGGAAACACCAGTGGCCAACCCAGATCGGATCTAAAGGTGCGACGCAGGACGGGGCTCCAGCCACATTAGCCATAGGCCGTACTGTTGCTGCCGCTGCTGCTGCTACTTTTATGGTGATTGTACCTTAACCACCACCTTCCTTCCTCTGCCTCCCTTCAGCTGCCATGATGTATGTTACTTTTTGGTAACTGGATTTCATTAACATTTATGAACTCTCACAAAGTAGTAGAAAAAGCAATTTGTGTGGAAAAATTTTCCACCTCATTAAACAGTGTTCTTTTGGGGGTCAAGCTGATATTTTGCTGTTGTTGTTGTTGGATTTTTTTTATAGGTCCTTTGTCCTTCCCTGAGCCCCGTGGGGGATGAAAGGAGAGCGGTCCACGCTCGGCGGGGCTGGTGGGACCTATAGAGGGCGCTAGACCGAGCACGGGCTCCTCGCTCGCTTCCGCCCGGCTTTCCCCGCAGGCCGCTCAGACGCCCCAGGTCCCTGGTAGCCACTCTGGGTCGCTGTGGCCTTGTCCCTCCTTGGCGAGGTCTGACACCTCTGTCGCCTGCGCTACAGAGGAGCCGGACGGTGTCGCCCGGCTAAGGAGAGCGTGCGGCTGGTCCCTAGGCCCAAATGCTGCTCATGCCTGGGGCCTAAGAGGATGCTCCGGGCTTTCCCCGGGGCCGAGGTGCTCAGCATCCCCAGCTCGGCTCTCGCCCTTCGACGACCCCCTTGGCACGAGTGCACTGGCTTCCCCCATCCCCTCGCCTTTGAACGCAGCTCCAACCCCGGAAACACAGGCCTGGGAAAGTGGGAGGAGAGACCCGACCGGGGGCCCCGGCTCGGTCTTTTTAAAGCCCTTCGCGGTGTTTCAAGCCTAGTTGCATCTTCTAGCCAAGGTCTCCCGGCCCAAAGAGACTGCGTTTCTCCCCGACCCCGCCACCCCCGGGACTGCAGGCGGAGCCCGCCTCGGTGCGCCCCGGGCTGCGGGGAGTCCGGCAGAGCTCCGTCCGGCCGCAAGCGGCGCCTCCACTCCCCAGCCGCCCCCCAGATCCCGCATCCACCCTCCGGGCCTGGGCCCCGGGACGAGCCAGCGGGCGCGGAGGAGCCACTGAAGAGGGCGGGTCGTTGGGGGGGGGGAGCCATGGCCACAAGGGGAGCCTCCCCCCCACGGCTGGGCCCGGGGAACGGGGGAGTTTAGCAGCGATTGCGAGGGGCCTTGGTTAGGGCCGCGCTCTGTCCCAAGCTGGGCCCAATAACCCGCCTCCGGGCCCCGGGGAAAGAAGTAAAAAGGTCTCGGCGGCCTTGACGCTCGGGGGAATAAAGCGGAAACCCGAAGACGCCGCGGCCTGAGGGCGCAGTAAAGTAACCTCGAGGAGCCAGGTGACAGGTGCTGGGGGAAAGTGACACGTGAGGACCGCCCTTCTCTATGCTAGATGTAAACATGTACAGCAATAGTTCCAACTCAAGAATCTGTGCGTCTACCTCGACGAAGAAACAGCACTCAGCTCTCCAAGAAACTGGTTATTTGGTACGTGAGACGTTTTTCTGCCAGGCAGCTCCCGAATCAGATCTTGTGAAAGGAGGCCTCTAAGAGCCGTCAGCAGGTGACCTGGGCAGGGGCGGGCCCGCCGTCCAGCCTCGGGGGAGGTTGTTCGCCTGGGCCGGTGTGGACCGGGTCCCGGAGCTGATCCGATTTGCTGAGTCAGCTGCCGGCGCCGCGGGCTCGGCTGTTTCCAACCCAGGCGACTGTGCTTCGCTGACTGGTGGGTCGGCTTGGTGGTGTAATTATTGTTTTGTTTTCTAATATGTAATTACTCTTTGTCGTCGCTATTATGAATCCGCCGAGCCGGACTCGAGCAGCAAGATGGATTCAAGTTTGGGGCTAGGATTCGATGCGTGGGAAATACTGGCTTCTCCCCACGCAGAGGACATTCGGCCCACGCGTCTCCTGCCCAGCAGCCCAGCAGCCCAGCAAGGAAGAGGGCGCCTGGGGTTCCCTCGCTGGCCCGAGGCCGCGAAGGCGATCCCCAAACGGCAGCTCCCTCTCTCTGAACAGGAATTGCCGAGGCTCTTTTTCTCTCCGGCATATTTATAAAGAGGAAGATAGAGGCAGGGAAGAAGAAAAGGAAGATAGAAGAGAGAGAGAGAGAGAGGCTGGAGAGTTGAGGACAGGACGGGGGGTTGATTTAGAGAGTTAAGAGACAGAGTAGAGAGGAAGGGGGGAAAGGTAGGAGATACACAGAGCTGCTTGCTTATTTTTCAGATGTTTCCTTCTTGGACTTCAGATGAAATTCTGGAAAGTTCTCTGCATTGCCCACTTATTTACCACTCCCTGCTTTGGGAGCCCCACCACCAGTGGCTCGCCGGGTCCCCCCCCCCTTGCCTCCCGCTCAGAGCCAGGCCCCCACGGTCAGGTCCCTCCATCGGACCGGGCGACCCCTCGCGCGTCCCCAGAGGTGCTTCAATCCGAGGCCCTGAAAGTGCCAGAACAAAGAACTGACGCCGCGAGCGCCTCCCTGGGCTCCGCCCGCAGAGTCCCACCTCCGGGCTAAGCTCTGCCGCGGAGGCCCCGGACCACTTCACGGACAGAAGCTCACGGCTAGGACTGGGCACCGCGGACCCGCCCGGCCCGGCCCGGCCCGGCCCGGCCCGCCGCTCTCTGAGGCCTGCTTGGCATGCGGAGCGCAGCCGTCAGCCTTGCAGAGGGACCGACTGCCCGAGGCCGGGAAACAGGGTCCCCGGCCGAGGAGAGCGATCCATTTTCTCTAACCATTTGCCCGAGAGCTGTCAGGTTAGCGCTGCCTCCTCGGCCGCCCAGAGAAGAATGTGTTAAAATTCTTTGCACGGGAGTCTCCCCAGACCCGACTATACCACACAGTGGCATTCGCCGCGGCGACCGCCAGTCCCTAACCTCGGCCACCTTCTCCCGTTGAAATATGCACATCGCTCTTCAATAATTTAGACACCTGGGAGACTGGACAAGTATAATTTTTTTTCCAAACACACGAGCATCCGGGTTGCAATCAATCATGCTTTTGTTTTATGTGAGATGGGCTTTGTGTGTTTAGCTGCCCGGCTCCATCCTATTTGCATGTGGCTATTTAATGGGCATTAATTTTAGCTTTGAAGATCTGCTTAAAAATCTAAACCCAGAGAAGGAGGGAGGGGCACCCCCCTTGTGGTTCGGGTGGATTTGCCTCCGGGGCCCCTTCCTTTGAGGAGGCGGGCCCTCAGATGAATTTTGATTCCGAGGTGGGACTCGTAATGGAACGGAAAAGATACGTTCTTTTTTCCTAAATCTCAGGGTTTCTTTCTAGCAAACAATGCTCCAGTCAGTATTTGTGTATGAGACAAGTAATTGTGCTCCAAATGCTGAAATAAATCATTGATGGGTGAAATTACACATGCTCACTTAAAGTGTAATGTGATTAAGAGATTATGAGATTGAAGCTAATATCTTGTCTCCCAGCTCCCGGCCCCAAATCTTGACACGAGAAATTTGTCAACTGCAACTGTCCTGAAATTTACAGATACAATAGGTTTCTATTGACAACGAATCAAAGACAACCTCTAAAAAATAAAAATATGTATGTGTGTGTCTCTATGTTGTACTGGTCGTGGTTTTGTTATAAAAGGACAGGAGAAGAGAAGAAGATTGAGATGATGGGGAACGGGTGTTTGCTTGTTTTATCTTTTATTTTTGAGAAGTAAACGTGTGGGCGAGGGAGGGCCGGGCGGGCGCTACGTCTGCGAGCTGATTACTCCTCGTCTGAAAGCGGCTCCATTTCCCGCACGGCGGGTAAGTCCTTTATCGGGGGACGGCCCGGCCTCGCCCGCAGCCATCCTCCGCCTCGAGGCGCGCGCTGGGCCGGGGCGCGGGAGCCGCTCGGCGACTCCGTAATGACCCGGGTTCGCCGCAGCTGCGCCCTGACCCTTTGTGATGGCGCCGATAGCGCTCGGATGAAATTATGTCCTTCTCCGGGTGTGAAATTACCATGTTTATTAATTGAGCCAGACATTAGCTTTACCTTTTCTTTTTAGGCCGTGGAAATTTGTGATTCAGGGCAAATGATTCTCCGACAGACGCTCGGCTCCGCGTCCCGCCCCGCCCGGCCGGCGCCCCCTCCCCTCGCGGCTCCCCTTCCCCCAAGTCCCGGGCAGTTGGAGAAAGCTTTCTAGGTTTCCACGCCGGAGAGCCCAAGGAGAAAACGCAGGCGGGCCTCTGAGTGTGAGAGCGCGTGTGTGTGTCAGTGCGCACGCGGGGTTTCTCCTCCTCGGGAAGTGTTATCAAACAATAATAACCACCCCGACCCCGAATTACAGGCTTTCCCCCAGAATTCTCGATCAGGAAAACCCAAATCGTTTTCAAGACAAAGAAGCATCAATCAGCGACAAGGACAGATTTAACGTATTAAATCTTTATTAAAGTGAAGTCATTCTTATTGAAATGATGTATTGGGTGTGCAAAAAGATGGGATTTTTTTTTTTTTTTTTAACGATGCTTAAGATGGGGATGGTGGAGGAGATTCATAGCCGCGTCCTGCTCTTATTGTTCTGGGCTGGAGTTGGATTACTGGGGCCCTGCCCTGGGTCCCGCGCCGGGAACCCCGCCTTGGACTACGGGAGAGACACTGACCCCCTTCCTCCTACCGGTCCTCACTTTGATTTTCCGAAGAACAAGTGTCCCCGGTCCCCTCGGAAACTTCCCGGCTTGGTCCGCGCATTAGGGAAACTGAGGTCTCGCACGCAGCCTGGCTGCCCATAAGTGAGCGGAGTCAACGGCTCCGGAGGCCTAGAGAGGAGAAGGGACGCCCAGGGCGTCCCCTGGTTTTCGAGAACAAGACCCAGTCCTCGCGATGGTCTAAAGAAAGTCCTTGCGCCCCAGATCTGCAGGGGACAGGGAGCGCGTGTTCGCTCTCCGAGGGCTCTCGGGCCGTCCCCACAGTCCTTCCCTCCTCCCGGCAGAACTGCAGGCAGGGGCTGACCGCCTTCCCGTCTGGAGTGGACTCGCAACTGAATTGGCCCTTTGGACCTCGGGTCCTGCCAGCGGCGAGGAAACCGTGACGAGAGGGAGTTCAGAGAAGAGTCCTTCCCCACCTCACACACCCACCCCCCGCGACGGGCTACCCAGAGTTTTCTGCATTGCATCTTAAATGGCTCAAATTCTGATCTCCCCAGGAGCGGGGAGGGGGCGGAGATCAAAACCTGCGAGCTGCAGCAGTGGCAGCCACAACTTCAACAACATGGATTTGTGTCTCCACCTTCAGACACACAGACATCCACCCCGACTGAAAATGAACTGTTGGAATCAATTTCCTTGGAATACCCAACTTTTTTTTTTTTTCTATCGTATTTCAGCAATGGGCTGAACGCTATAGCCCGTTGATTCAATTTAGTATTTGCATAACCAGGAGAGGAGAGGTGGCTTTGCAGACTCAATGAATAGGTCTCTTGTTTGTTGTGTGTTTGTGTGTGTGTGTGTGTGTGTGTTGTAGGGTTGGATTCTTAAATACATGTAGGGGAGGAGGCCAATAGGAGGGCACTTCTAGGACTGTGGAACTGCCCCACCAGTCAGAAACAGAGAAGTGGCTGCTAGGGTGGTGACAGACCATTGTTTCCTTGATCCTAGCACTCTCTTCTCATAGCCACCCATAGAATCTTCTACATTCGATTATTCACTAATTGGATCTTTTCTTTCATTTGTTCCAGGCAGTCCTGCTTTTAAAGATAAATTGCTCTGGTAAACTGTGAAATAATTCAGTGCCAAGGAAAGATGGCAATGCCGTTTTCCACTCTGCACCCAGGAAAGGAACAAGCAGATTTTCAGGGCAGTCTTCAGAAATAGAGCCAGTTTTAATAAGATCCCAGCCAGTGCACTAATTAAATATTTCACAGCTCCCAAAGTTAATGTGCTAACATTGGGATTATTTTTCCACCAAATCATACAAATTGGCCTCTGTAACACCATCCCGCTCCCACCCACACGCACACTCCCTGCCACAAACTCCTACCGACCTGTTTTCTGAATGGCATTACAAAGAATTTTGTTAAGAAAAGTCAGACTAATTGCTGCCAGAAGATCCGTCTCTTAGAGAAGTCTGGTTTTCATAAGCCAGATTCAGTAAGGGTTGTGGTTAAATCTAAGCCTAGTAGAAGGTTCTTAAGGTTTTCTCAGCAAAGGAGGGAAATACAAAGAAACACTAAGTTCAGCCAAAATATTCAGCAGGGAGAGAGGGAAAGATAGGGAGGGAGGAGGATTCAAGAGGCTTCTCTGAACTCTTGTTTCCTTCTTGAAGGAACTCTTCTTCTTGTTTCCTTCTTGCTTCCTTTCCTTAGGACTTTCTCCATACTTACTAACACCCACTGAGATAGTTTCCCTAAGTAGCTCTAGCTTTGCACAGTCACAGACCAGTGACTTGATTCTCTTAAAGTGCCACGAACTTCTAAGGGCTGGGAGTCATATTAGAGGGTATAGCGAGGAATTTTCCAACCCCACAATTCTCTGAGGCACCTCCCCACTCCATGCTTCCCCTCAGACCTCTTGATGGAGTTAGTAGCAAAAGGTCCCTTCAGAAAAAAGCAGGTGGATTCTCCCCCTTCCAAGCCACGTCACTGAGGAACACATGGTTTCTCTAGAGCCTAAAGGGGCGGTGCCAGCCCAGGCATCCCTGTCAGCACTCTCCGTGGCTTTCCTGAACCAACCCAGCAAGATGCTTCTCAGCGTTGTAACAGAGTTAGATAGCAATGGTATCAGTGGTATTTGGAGAGATCAATATCTCTTTCAGTGTTTGAAAAAGAAAAAATCCCTCTAAGTAGGGTCTCCTTATGACGGGGCTGGTTTAATTGTAGATTTACCTCATCAGAGCATTCCTCTATTCTCTTGTTCCTGGAACTTCTATAGGCACAGTCCCAGGGATGGTTAGAAGCCCCCTGCAATTCATCATCTCACAATGTCTCCCTCATCCCACCTTGTTTCAGGAGCCACCCGCTTATGTCTCATGATGTGAGAGGAGAAACCCACGCAGTTCCTAACCTCCGAACTTAATGGGAATCTTCAAGACCATTTTGACTTGGAGAAATATCCTCAAGGTTAGAACTCATCACTTCTGTGCTCCCTGATATTCCAGAAAACAGATTCCTTTCTTGGAACTCATTTTCCCGGGTCCTTCCATTCAACTGACCATGGAGGGTGTGATGAGAACTTGAGGGAATATGTAACAACTATGTTTACTGAGCACGGTCTCCCCCACTAGAGGGTTCTTACAGTCCTTGCCACCCAGACCTTTAACTTCTTTCTCCTTCCCAAGATTACTGCTTCCTTCTGAATTCCCCTACTGTCCCCCCTCCCCCCACCCCCACCTGACTGCAGGGATGAAAAGAGGGTTGGAGGAGGTCTTCGTGTTACTATGTCTTTCTTTTGTTCAATAATTACAAAAAGATCATAATATCAGCAAATGAATAAAAACTTAAAAATCACTCTCCTTTTCCCTCTGATGATCCTCGTGGTTTAAATTTTGAACGATTTTAACCCTTCTTTAGTGTTTCATACTCATAACAAAGTAATTTCTAGTTCTCAAGATATGAAGCTACTTAGCTAAGAAATGTGTCTTATATTCCGGTTTCCAGGATGAACGGGGACAGCCTTCCCCCAAAAGTCTTATCTCTTCTCATCCCACGCCGGCCTGAACATTTTTAGAGGACTTAAGGCATTACATTTCCAATCACCTATTTAAACTGCGGTCATGGAAGTCTGATTTAAACACCTGGACCTTGACATTCACAGCAAACTTGGTTCATCCACTTGGTTAATGGAAGGGACTTCAAGGATTTCATCTGACTTTGGAGGTGGACCGTGGCTCCTGGGGTTGGCATTGTAGGGTCTATGTGAGCAGGGGAGAACTTCTCACTTTCAAGCCTTTCAGACTCTTCCTTAGCTTGGACATGTGAGGAGTAAGGGGAGTCACCAAAAAGCCCCATGGTGTTTCATACCATAAAGACCAGCTGCATTCCAAGACTGCAGAACAAGTGGTCATGTCCATTCACATTGCCTTTCTCCTCCTCGATCATCAGGAAATAAATTGTTGCAAAAGGAAAACTACCCAAGTCCCTGAAATCGGTCTCAATATGGGGTGATTTGGGATTTGAAGGAAACTGTTCATTATTCTGACGTTCTCATTTTATAAACAAGCAGCAAAGCTGTGTTCCTATAATAGAACTACAATCTCTTCTGTTTGTGTGTATTTGCATAATAATTGCTACACAAAATCAAACCTGTTTTGTCTTTTGCATTTGACTTCATTACTTTTTCCTACAGTGTCAAAAATATTAAGATCTGCTTCTAAGGTCTTGTCCAAAGTTCATCTTTTCAATCTCTTGTTCTCCCTTTCTTTTTTCTCCTAATCAGTGAAAGCTTTTTCTCCTGAAGCTGGGAATCCAGTCAAAATATTAAATCAGGAGTGTGTAAGACTTCCATATTTACCAAGAGGGTATTAACATAAGGCAGAGATCTTCGGATTCAACTTTCATTTATCCCTGTCACTGGCCACAAAAGAAAGAGATTGGATACTACAGGGGACTCAGCGCTGGGGATTTTTTGTGAGAGCTTTTAGAGAGAGAGACTACCAATAACATCCTTCAGACATGGTTCTTCCCTCTTCTCTGCCCATTTTCCTAAGCTTGTTTCTGCCTGTCTTTTTAACCCACTGGACTGCCCAAGCACTCCACAGAGGCACTTGATTTCTGTAATTTCAAAGAAAAAAATAACTGAGATGAAACATGTGTTCACTTTGAGGGTGACCTCTGACCTTTCCTTTCCAATACACCTGACACCAAGGGCTTTAGAAAAAGACCCGTTTGGATCTAGGATGCTGATATTGCTTTTTTGTTGTTCTCTTCTCTCTCTCTCTCTCTTTCTCTCTCTCTCTCTCTCCCCCCTCTGTGTGTGTGTGTGTGTGTGGTGTGTGTCTGTGTGTGTGTGTGTGTCCCTCTGCCTTCTCAGAGGCTGAACTCAATGAAAAGTTGTTGCAATAATCTCAGCTCCCTGCTCCGCCAGGGCCGAAGGAGGCGGGCGGAACACCGAGGGTGTTTTGTTAAATGCTCCGGTCGTTCGCAGGGGCTGGGACTTGATAAAAGGAGACAGTTTTCTGAAAAGATTTGATTGAAATGGCGTGTGCCAGGGCTGATGGGAGCCAGCGAGGGACAAAGCGCCGCGAATCCATGGACACTCGAGCAATTATGCCTCCACGCTGAAGGTGGATTAGCGCGCTGGAAAGAAGCATATGTTTGGCCCGGGGCGACACTTCCCCCCGGCTGAGCTTAGAGAATGGGAGCGCGGAGAGCGGCTGGACCCGGAATATCAACTATCTGCGAAGCCCCCCCTTCCCAGCCCAGCCCAGGCGCCCCCGCCCCAAAAGTCAGAGCGCATTTTTACAAAGAGAGGAGGAGGGTTGGCGGGGGGAGGAGAAGGATGGGGGGAGGAGGAGGAGTGTTGGGAGAAGGGAGCGGGGAGGCTGGGAGGCAGGGGGGGAGGGAGAGGGAAAACCCAGAGGTGCAAATGGGCCTGGGATTGGCGAGGATCACCGCCCACGGCCTTCATCTCGGGTCATCCTAACGGGAGATCCATGTTGGGTGTGGAGACCCAGAGTGGGTCACATAAATGGTCCTCCACAGAATCTCCCACTGCTAGGGTAGTTCTGTCTGGGATGCTCGCCCAAACGGGTACTGGAAGGTCAACCGAATTGTTGCAATAAAACCAGGTCTTAATGAGTTTGTAAAGATTCAAGTGGCTAATGGTCATTGCCTGCGGTGGGCAGGAGGCGCTGGGCGGGCGGCGCGGGTCCAGGCCGTGCCTTGGGTCTCGGTGAAGGGAACCCTCGGGGGAGACGTCGGACAGTTCGATACCTGGTGAAATGGGTTGAGAGTGAAAAGCTCGAGGAGGCCTGCTCGGAGAGTAAGGATGCGGGTGCCGGGAGTGGAAGCCCCACGCAGCTCTATCTGCTTGGAGACCCTGGCCAGGGATGCTGAAACTTCGCGCCGCCTTGGGGGTCAGGGAGCAAGAAAGTTTCCCCACTCCCGCCTCCAGTCATTAATTAAAGCGCCATTCCCGTGAAAAGGGCCCGGAAAACTCTGACCTGGAGCCTCCCAGCTCTCGCTCCCTGCACCGGCGAGCGCGCCGAGGGAAGGAGGCGAGTCCCAAACCTCGATCTCAGGCTTTTACTGCAGCTTAATTGGGTCTAACCCGGAGGGATGCCGCCGGCCGCCTCCCGGACCGCCCGCACCCACCCCCGCCGCCGTCCCACCCCAGGCTGGGCTCGAACCTCCCGGCCCCCATCCCACCTTCACCGCCTCGCCTCCCACCTCCTACTCCAGACCATCAAAATCAAGCTGCAAGTTGCTTCCACTCCAAAGGGGCGCGCGGCGGGATGTTTTAGGGAAACTGAGCCAGGAAGGCTCCCGGGCCGGCGCCGAGGGGGTACTGACTGTGCTGTCCCCTCCCGGGCGGGGTCCTGGGACCCGGAGCCCAGGATCAAGCGCTGGAGGCAGACTCCATGCTGCGGACAAAGGCGCAGCCCAGACCCGGGGGCTCCAGAAAAGACAGGGTGGGGGGGGGGCGGGAATCCTGAAATAGGATTTGGTAGCTGACAAGGCAAACGGAAATTTGATCCTAGCATTAACTCAGTGCCTCAGGAAAAATTCTTTCAAGCTATATTAGTTAAATTTAGTTTGACCAAACACCTCAGATATAAATATAAATAAATTTATCTACATATGTGTGTACATTTCCTGAAGATAGGCTGGATTTTAGAAGGGTGATGAGCGAGAACCACTCAAGAGAGAGATTGGAGAGGTGTGGGTCCAGAAGAAATCAAGGGCCCCGGGCCTTTCAACTTGCCAAAGTTGAGAGTTGTGATGGACACCCAACAGCGGGCCATGAGTGGACAGAGGGTGGACCATGCGACTCCAACTTCAGTTTGAGGGGTTGTGCTTAAGATTGCTATTGAAATTTAGCAGACATAATCTTTGTTTCCACAGAAAAATCACGTGCAAAAAAAGCATAGCATGGAATTGGGCCACTCTGAGAAAAATCCCTGCCCTGCTGTTGAAAATATTCCCACTTCTAAATGGATGTTAGTGTGGAGAATCAAACTAATTCTACCAAGCTTCCCCAAAGACATTAAACTTATTCTTGGGTTAGAAAGAGACAGACAGACAGAGACAGAGAGAAAAAGAAGAAAGGGGGGTGGAAAGAGAGGAAGGAAGGGAGAGAAGGACGGAGGGAGGGAGGGAGGGAGGATGGAGAGAAATGTATGTATCCATAAGTATCTACTGTGGAAAGGTCATCTTCCCCTGAGCTTCCTTCTCTAACATAGATTTCTCTAGCAGTATGCTGCGTTGCTCTTTTGTTAAAAAATAAATCTCTCTGTGAAAGCACAGTTGGTTCAACACTGCCCTTATAGGCATCAAAGATGAAAAAAATACAGTTTTACACATGAATAACACTTAAAACTTAGAGGGCTCCCAGATTCAGCCCCAAATCTCTTTTATTCCCTCCTTTCCTTTTCTCAATCATGATCCTAAGGAGCAGAACATTTTTTAAACACAAGACCTTCCCATATACATGAATTACACAGTTTTCCATTCCAACATCCTTTTCTCTCCCCACTCTGATGGCCACCCTGCTGTCTTCCATGGGAAACAGCAATTACTTCTTTGCGGAAGGACTTACGTTCGTTGTTTGATTGAGAATGTTTCTCATCTATGTCCGTAGGGGCAAAGATGAGTTTGGGCTACTGCTTTCATAGACAGAAATCATAGTTTTCTTCAATCATACAATTGCTCTCTGTTAATAAATACTCCACCTTGGACTAATTCATTCCTGCCTTCAGAAAAACAGTTGAGTAAACTCTGATCATTAATGGAGTCTTTAGTTCTTAACTCATGGTTAACTTGGCAAATAATGTTTTTAAAGATAAGCTTCTAGGAGAAACCCATCACAGGGTCAAATTTTTCAGTTTCTCTCCCATGGTGCGTCACAAGGAGGACAGTATCATCGTAGCAATAACAATGGAAAGCTGAGATGGCATACCTGTGCAGCAACCTAGTTTAATATGAAAAAGAATTGTTCGTTGAAATTCACAAGGGAAAATACCCCTAAGCATCCTAAGAGATGTGAGAACTACTGTTACCTGGTGTGTTCTGTGGTTTCATTCTTCTGACATGGACGGTTGGGTGATACTGGGAGTTGGCTTGGGTTTGTCTGTGGCGTGTATGGGTTACTTCTTCTTCTCTCCTCGCATTTTAGATGTCTTTTTACCACATAGCGCTAAGCCATAGGGAAACATAGATGTGTTTCTTCAAATGCCCAACTTGGATAATCAAACAAATTAAAGAACAGATTTCTGTACTCTTGCCTCAGGACCACTGCCATCTCTGCACCTGTAACTCAGAGAATGAAAGTGCTGGTTATTTATGTTGTACTTTCCACCTCTTGGATCTCTTGTTTCTATAGCCCTTTTACCCAAGCAATGAGGATTCTTCCCCTCCCTTCACCTCCCCGCGCCCTCCCCCCCTCCCCGACCCCCGACCCCAGAACTGAGTGGCTTAGGAGGAGATCTGTAACTGGGATGAAGCAGCTGTTGGCTTCATGCCGTCCTCTAACTTGATTATTCTTTGGACACGTTAGGCAAGCATTAGTGATTGATAATGACGCTAATTAACCCCTTTCCTTTCCAAACAGTAAACTGCTGCCAGCAGGATGCTACAAACAATAAATATAAAACACTGCATACATCAATATCTGTTTAAAGCACAACTTCATTTGGGCACGTTTAACCTCACTGCTTTCAGTTAACAATTTGCTATTTATTCACGCACTTCTCCAAAAGCCAGAGGGGGGAAGCAGAGGAAGAGAGAGGGTTAAGAAAAGGGGCCTGCGGCTTTAAGACCACAAAATGCTGTCATACCTGTCAGCTGCAGCAAAGTTAAGCTCTAATGGAAACCATGCGTAATTTTTTTTTTAAATTTCAGGTCAATACTTTTTTAAAAACTTAATTAATCCAGTTCTGTTCTTAACCTATTTAAACTTAACACAAGGCTGATGACCACATATGAGATTTTTTTTCTTTGTGGGGAGAAAGCAGCTCTCCTGCCTGACCTGGAATTATTATGAATTTACTTTTGATTGAGAAATGAATGGGGAGACATTGTTTTGTAAAGAGTGGTGAAATTTAGATTTTAAGCAGCATTTGGGGAAACCAGGGCAAATTTGATCTGATTGTGCAATCCAACATAACCTGAGTTGTAAAGAAATGTACATTAAATTTGAAATTTTGATAAATGAATATTCCTAGCAAGTGAATAAAATGTATTCAATTAACTAAAACCCTGTGCACTTCTGAACTGAAGTGGAATCGACTGTAATTGATTTATTTGAAACCAGAGGTTAAGGACTGAATTAGCTAAGTACAACTGGGTATTTCAAGCCACTGACTTCTCAAATGTCAAATCCCTTCTATTTTAAATATTATTTCAGCTGCGGGGCATTGCAGTCCTGATGGTAGTTCCATCAAGAACTCAAATTATATTAATATTCGATTTTGGGGAGGAATGGATTGGATTGTGATTTTTAAAGGGTGTTGGAGAATAGAAGGGGTAATGATGACTGCCAAACTGGAAGGAACATTGTGTTTCCATAAAAATTGGGCGTGGCAATTAGCACAGCCTAGCAAGCATCCTCATAATTCAACTGTGTATCCTAACTTGAGTTAATCCAAAGAGAATCACTATTGTTAGTATATAAGCACCTGACCTGTCAAGTAATCACCATGTGTTTTAGAAAATACATGTTGGTCACAACAGAGAAAGCCAAAATCCGTATAGCCATAAAAGTCATTTTTAATAACACCCCCTCCAATCGCCCCACCCCTTAAAAATATGCATAGTTTCTTCAAATGTTTTGTTTTTAAAAAAAAAAGAAAAAGAAAAAGAAAATGACAGTATCATGATCCTCCGCATGTCCTACTACAGAATAAAAACAACTAATTCTGTGCATTTAGAAACCATTGTTTATTGTGACCTTGTAATGTTCTAACACACTATTTCCCTTCTATCTTTCTCAGGATGCAAGGATTATACTGGGTTCAGGTTTTCCAACATAACAAGCATCTGTAAATCCAGATATGAATGAATGGTATTTAATACGATTGTTTTCGTTTTAAAATGAGTATTTATGTGTCATTGGAGAAAGAGAAGCAATGTATGGCTGTTTATGAATGCTATTGTGCCTGAGGTTAGGATCCTCACACAATCTGAGATGCAGCCAAGAAAAACAGCCTTGATAGACAATGCTTCACTTCACCTGCTACGATGCTGTGTGCATTTCATTTCTGTCAAGAGTATGTACAGTTAGGGTTCATTCGCCTCATTATTTTGTTACATCTACGTTACAGTTAACCAGTCTCTCTAGGAAATAATAAATAACCGCTTTAAAAAACAATTGCCACATCGCGTTCTGAGAGTACACTTTCCATCTGAAATTTTTTTTTAAAACCCACCATTGTTATGAATTCTCTGGCTTCGGAAAATAGAATTTAGACTCCACCAACTCTCGTTCGTCTGTCGAGATTGATTTTACACTGCCTTCCATAAGGAGATTAGAAAGCAAAAGGCTGCAAAATGGACACTGTCTAATGCTTTGCTTCTTTAGTCCTTCAGAATGTCAAAGCGGAAGAACAAATGTTGAATCTCCTCCAGTATGTATACTAGATACTTTTCCTATGACCTTTCCTGTGAACCTTCCAGTTTACCACCTCCACTTTCTTCTTTTAAACCATTAAAAATCCTCCTCACTTCCAATGCAAAGACTTTCCAAATCAGTTTACAAAAGCTCTGAATTCGCCATTTTTATGTACAGGAAGTCCTTCCTTCTGTGAGGGCTAAGCGCTGGGACGGGCCTGCAGGGGCAGGATCCGCAGCCCTCCCCCTCCCTCCCCGCCCCACCTCAGAGAAGGTTTTGTATTTCTAAAAGGTCCTAGGAGGAGCCCCGTGGTGAGGGAAAGGGGTGGGTGGGCATTTAGGGGGCAGGCAGAAAAGATTCTGGGAATCAACAGAGTTTCCCAGTCCCCTCTGCTACCTCAAGAGCTACTAAGAACAGCACAGTAATGAATTCATCTCTAAATGAAATATTAAAATAAATGGGAGACGATGTGCCCTCTCTGTCCCTTCTCCATGTACATTTCTGCCACTCCTCCCAGAAAACTAGAGCTAGTTTTCACTCACTTGCATGTCTTAGCCACTGAGAAGCCAGAGCAAGTAAGTGAATTTTGAAGTGGGTATTCCCTTTGTGTTAATGAACTAACAGTCCAAATTTCAGTTATCCTCCGAGACAGATCCCAAAGTAGCTATGAAGGGCGAGCGAGAGGTTCTTCTGCCTGCTCTCCATCTTCCTTGTCATCCTTAATGTTTGGCTCTGAAGGTTTTATATTTTGGTTTTCAAAACACAAATGAAAACCTAAAGGATCAACATAAATAAAACTTTATTTTTAATAATAAAATTAATGTTTCTAGTAAGGAAAAGATAGTATGTCATTCCTTTAGCAGTACAAACAATCTTTTATCCAAAAGAATACATTGGGTTTTATTGTGTCATTTGTCTGAATACAGACTCAGTGGAATATCTAAATGATACCCTGCTCTGAACTCCAAGTTGAAAGTAAGTTTTTATTATACTTGAGGGAAACAATGGGTTCAGCTGCTTATTGCAAGGAGCAATTGCCAAGGGAGAGTTAAACTCAATTACTGTAACCATACTGAATAAAAAATACTGCCAAGACCAAAAATACGCCTGGGTAAAGACAGCCACTGAATAAAAAAAAATCGACATAAAGCGTATCAAATATTTATTTATCTGGGCAACAAAGGACTATGATACATTGACAGGCATGGAAACTACTGCCAGCACAACTCAGTACAATACAGCTAGAACTGCTTCCAAAATGGCCAGTGAAAATACAGAATACCAGGTGGTCCCAAATGTTTGAAGTTCTTTGAACAAAAAGAGGGGGGGGGAATCCCTAACCCTTGGTTTAAAGACAATACTCATTTATTGCTCAAATGATGCTTTTAAGGGAGGACAGTGGAATAAAATAAACTTTTTTTTTTCTCCCCACAATACATAGAACGGTTATCAAACCACTCAAGTTAAAAATCTTTCCAGGGTCCAATAGCACTTTTTTCTTTCAGTTCAATGAAAAGCTAAATGTAATACTAATTATTTATAAAATTTTATTTTACTTTTTTTATTTGTTCAGCTGTTTCATTGTCATTTTTAACATGCTACAACAGGGCTAAATTCATGAATACCAGAGGAAAAAAATCCCCCAAACCTTGGATTCCTAAATAAGTACCATGAACCACATGAAGAACTAATAGGGAAGATTCAAAACCCACTAAACAAGAGGTAAACGAGATCACCAGATAAATTAAAAAAAAAAAAAGGCTTAAAACAGACTCACCATATTTACAATTCCCATTAAATTACACATAAATAAATATATACAGAGACGTGAACACTGATTCCCTTATAGAACTGTGAATCGTGTTGCCAGAGAGAGTTCAAGTTGGTCGCTTTACCTTGAAGAGGGAAAACTTCTAGAACTGAAGACAAGACATGGAACTTCGAGTATCTGTGTTCAAGTTTATTCACAATACTGATAAAAATGTCATTAGCCTTTTTTGCCTTTTTTTTTTCTTTTTCTTTTTTTTTAGTATGGCTACAATCTGAAGTATGTAAGAGAAGGTGGTGATTCCGTCCCATGAAGCTCATATAATTTTTTTTTTAATTTTTACGTTCTTTTTTCTAAAAAAAAAAGTTTTAAATTTTTTTTTGTTGTCGTTGTTGATTTGTTAGTTTAAAAAAAAAAAAGGTTCACAAACTCCAACAGAACTTTTCTTTGCTGGCTTCACGGCCTGTTCTGTTCTCTTAGGCTCCACACAAGGGCAAAGGGGAGTTGGTGCTGATGGAGGAAGTCGGGGCCGGGGCCTGAGACTGCGGGGTCGCCCCGCTCACAGTGGAGCGCCGTCCCCGGGACCCCGAGACTCCGGACCGAAGGCGGTGGCGGCAGCGGCGGCAGCAGCAGCAGCAGTAGCAGCAGTGGGGGGGTTGCTGATCCCGGAGCTGTCACCTGCCGGTGGTGATCGGTGGGGGGTGATGGAGATGGAGGTGGAGGTGGAGATGGAGATGATGCAGATGGAGATGGAGATGGAGATGATGCAGATGGAGATGGAGATGATGCAGATGGAGATGGAGATGATGCAGATGGAGATGGAGATGATGGAGATGGAGTGGGTGGGCGCGCTGGGGCCGGGGAGGCGGCGCGGGCAGGGGGCGGGGCAGGAGGAGCGCCTCACTTTCTGTGTTTCTCCTCTTTGTCACTGCTTTTGGCGCTGCTGTCCGTGTGGCTGTTCGGGTTGTTGCTGAGGTACATTTTGTCCATGGCCTTCAGGGCCTCGGTGAGATAGTTCTGCAGGGCCGTGACCGCGGCGCACACCGCCGGGCTGCCGAAGCCGTGGGAGATGAGGTTGAAGTGGGTCAAGCAGCTCTGGATGCCGGGCTCCAGGATGGGGTTGGGCCTCGAGTTCCCCAGGGGAGATCGGTCCTGAGCCAGCAGGTCGGTGAACTCCTTGCATATCTGTCTGCAGCACAAGTGGAGCGGAGAGAGAGAGAGAGAGAGAGACATGAGGCTCGGCAGCTAGCAGCATCGGCAGCAAAGAGAAAACCTTGCTCCCTGCCGTTACCTCTGCCTGGATCACGCCGACACCTGACCTGACCCAAAGCCCCAGAGACAGACTGGGGGGGGGGAGGGGCGCATGTGGGGAGACCCAGCCACCTCTGAGTCCACCTGAACATCTCCTGCTCCTTAAACACGTCCACAAATGCCTCTCTCTTGTCTTTCTGTGTGTGTGTCTCTCTCTCACCTCTCAGCTGCACCAAACTTCTAACCCCCTCCTCTCTCGCTCACACCAAGCATCCTAGACGCAAGAAAACATTTCACACGTTAGGAGAGAAACAAAGGTGAGTCAGAGGGGCAAGGAGTCAGAAACGCAAGCATCTCTTCCACAGCCAATAGCATGCACCCATCAGCTGTCCTGCTCAAAATACTATAGAGCCCCCTCTTCCCTAATCTTCTAGAGACCTCGGCAGCAGTTTGGGGGGATGGACTCTCCACTCATTCACCTTCAGATCAGGGTGGATGTGGACAAGAAAGGCAAAACTTTTCTTGGGATTATTTTGCCTTTAAAAATAAAAGTCGCCAAAAAATAAAAAATAAAAAAATAAAAGTCGCCAAAAAACAAAAAAAAATGTTACTTGGGGATAATTCAGAGTGGTTTGGGGAAGAAGAAATAGACATTTCAATGGCCCATTCCACCTCTTTTCCCACACACCAAAAAAAAATTGTCTAGGGAAATTGTGAATATGGGTGTGTTTGGGAAGCTAAGAGAAGAGGGAAAAGTTGGAATACGGGCCATGTGGCCTGCACAGGGGAAGCTCAGTCTCCGAATCTGGGAAGCAAGGACTAGCTGGGCCTTCCTGAGGCAGCAGCAGCCTTTGGGTGGGGGGCTGTGAAGGGAGGATGGAGAACGGGGAGCACTGACAGACTACCTCCTCCAAGGCCAGCTGGTGTCCCCAGGCCAGAAACTGCCCTGCCTGAGGCCGCTGCCTCTGCCCTCTGGTTCCATGCCCTCCTGTGACATCGACTTGGATAATTAAGGGCTTCCAAACAAGCCTTTTAATTTCCAGAAAACATATCAAAACAGTCATTTTCTTTTCACACACCACCTGCAGAAGCCTTTTCAGCCCAGGCACCGATGGGAATATAACTTGGGCCATTTGGAAACCTATTTGACATCTCGCCTGTAGGCTAGAACTTGTGGGGTGGGTGTGTGTGTGTGTGTGTGTGTGTGTGTGTGTGTACACAGCACTTCTGAGGAGGATGAGAAAGGAAGGCAAGAAATGGGAGAAGGGGTTAGGGTTGAAACTAGGACAGCTTCTGGCTTGAACATTTTGCAGGCCACTGCTTAATCCTTGCCCTTGGAGAACATATTGATAAGAGACAAAAACATACAGGCAAGTCTGTCACTCCTTTAAGAACTTGGTTCTGAGAATTTGAAAAAGAATAGATACATGTATGTGTACAGCTGAATCACTTTGCTGTACACCTGAAACTATCGCAACATTGTTAACCAACTATACTCCAATATAAAATAAAAAGTTAAAAAAAAAAAAAAAAGCACCTGATTCTGGTCTTTCTGACCAGAAATAGTCGCAAATCCACACTCAGCTTCCATCAAATCCCTACTATACCCCACCCCCATACACGTTAATTTTTTTTTTTTAAAATGAGAAGGTGGGGTGAAAGAGAGGAGAAAGAGGGAAATACGCACTCACAATCTTCTTTGTATTGCCCCTTTAAAATCAATTATGGTTTATTAGATTGTGTTGTAACTTCAATATTTACAACAGAGCTGATTAACACAAAAGGAAAAGAGGCCAAAAGTGAGAGCAAAAACGATTTTGATTTTTGTTTCTCTTGACAGAGAGACACAGAGACCCCGAAGAGGTAATGTCTTACTTTGTAGCCAGGAGCATGTTTTTTCTTGTCACTTGCTCATTGGGATCGGAATGTTGTCGGTTGAGAAATTCAGCTACTGCTTTGGCAGGAAATTCAGTTTCGCACACATACCCAAAGTCCCTGGCGAGGTGGACGGCCTCTCCTGGCAAGAGGTGAGAGGAGGGAGGCGAGGGCAAGAGAATGAAAAAAGTTGGGATCAAAACTGCCTCCCAACTCCCTTATTTTCTTAACCCAGATGTTGTAGGAAACACAAACTACTTGTTTTCCCATTTCAGGCATTTTCTTTCCTTCTCTGTAGGATCTGGCGGCTGCACTTCCCAGGGAAAATGGCCACTTAGCCTAGAAGGCCGAGACGATTGGAAAATGTTAAATCCCATCAACTCCCCTCCAGCCTCATCCCCCACCCCGATGACATTCCCCCACCTTCTCTTTTAAAATGTTTCTTGTATTCCAACCTCACACCTATCAACACATTCATAAATGATATTCATAATTACTCCTTGAGCTTTTCTGCAAGGGAACGACTAAGGGTTTACATTTTAACTTTATCGCATATAATTATCTGTTCATCCAAACCGATTAACCAAGAGGATTTGAGGGTCACTCCACTGAGTCTGCCTGTGTTGTTGATTTTCGAATCTTTGGTTTTAATTTCCTGAACCAGTTGGTTTTTACTGCAGGGCTTCCTGCCATTAGCTCCAGCTCCGGAAGAACGCATGCGCCAATTAGAGCATCAAAGCCCTCTCCACTGAGCTTGTTTCCATAAAATGGAGCAGATCACAAACAATAACAGTTCTCCAGAAACTGCTTCCCTGCTACAGGACTCAACCCCAAAACCACGCACACTCTCACACTACACCCAAAGCTGCTACTACCATTTTCTCTGCGTGTAATTGTTTCGGGGTCTGAACGGTGGGTTCCCAATGTACTGGTATTATTTTTAATATAATGCTACTGTAGCTGAGTTTCTGGCACTGAACAATTGCTTATGACTTAACAGTCACATTAGTATCATTTTTGACACCATTAACGAATGGTTCATAGGGTTTCTCCTCTATTTTATGTTTTTAAATATTTTTAAAATTATTTACAAAGCTAGAACTTGAATTCAATTATACTATGTCTCCTCAAATACAAGATATAAATAAGATTAAGTGCCTTCTTTAAATATAAATGGTAATTTTGAAATCTGCGCCATAACTTAAGTGCCTCTTTCTTTCCTGTTGGCATAAGACATTTCCAACGAAACACAAAGGAAAATGCAAAAGAATGATACATTCATTCCAACACACCCAAACTTAAGCCAATTTAGTATCGGACAAACTTAAGAGGGATCTAGAGGAAGTAGGGATGTGACTGCTGTGACTGGATTCTGATGTATCTAGAACAGCGAGTGAGGACAGGGTGAGCTTTTGTTTTGAGGGGTTTAGAAGCGAGAGTGTGTGTGTGTGTGTGTGTGTGTGTGTGTGTAAAAAGCTGACATGAGACACTTTCTGCAATGCTTATATTTCTTTTTTCTTTTTCTATCCAAATAACTCAAAGTCTAAAATTGCTCACTTTTCTTCCTCTCCAGTAGAGAAGCACAATTAAATGAGAGATAAGGAAGCATATGTTTGGAAAACAAAAACCTAAAAGGGCATATAACCCTGAGCTTTCAGGATGGTCTTAAATCAGGATGCAGGTCAAAGATTCCCAAATTAATTCAGGAAGTAATGGTCACGCATTTCTCAAATGCAGATGTCAGAATAGCTTAAGTGATTTACTGCTGAGCTCTATAAAGGAGACTGGAACTTGAAGAATATGCAGTTCTTAAGTTTTCACATTGTTTAGGTCAGAATTGGGCTAGGGAGGTGTAATTTTGTGGCAGAGGGGAAGAGGAAAGGAGGACAGGAATAAATGCAAATAGTTTTTTGACACGAAAGAATTCCGTTCACTTCTGGCTATGTTTTCTGGAAAAATGAAACTGCCCAACTGACAAAATACAACCAAACATCTGGCCACTGAATATGAGCCATTTTCTCAGAAGAAACTTCCCTTCTCTTTAGCAAGGGAACTCACTTACCCTCCACTAGTGATGTGAGCAGGGTGACATTGGCAGCTTTACGCCTCCCTGCTGGCAGATTTAATCCTATTTTGTCCAGTTTTTCTCTTAAAGATCTTCCTCCATTTTTAGACTTCGCCCTGTTTCACAAATACATGTGAGAAAGGGATTTAGAAAACATTTGGTTGCTCTGCATCACACTGTAGTCATTTTGACAACTTCCTAAAATGTACTTTTAAAAATTTAGGATCCTGGCCCCGAGATATGTAAGGAAGGGAAACCTAGGAAGGAATGGTACAGAAAGAACATAGGCGATAAATGCTTGTTAAACTCTAAAGCACCCCCTGTGTTCAGTTATTACTGCAACTATTGTGGCAGGTTGGAAGGTTCTGATCTCCCAACTCTCTAAAGAAGAACTACAAACAAATAAACACAGCTCTCTTCTCTAGGGTGTGAAGTATTTTTGAGTTCAACTGATGACTGTATATTTTCCCTGTTGTTACAATCACACAAATCCCAATGGGGTCTTTAAATTGTCTTTGCAAGATCTGCTGTTAGGTTATTCAGAGTAACCAAAGTTATCACCACTCTTACGTTTCTTTCTCTGGCTTTAGCCCCAGTGGGAAATTCATTTCACCAACTGTTTACATGCCATGTCACCAGCCTAACTGGAAAAGTCAAAAGTTGGTATCAGCCTTTAAAAATTTCCCTGATTTCAGAGACGATGGAGGTGGTTCTAAATAGATGTCTAAATAGACTCCCATAATCAGAAAGTGGTTAAGATAAATTGTTTAAATAAAACAGCAAATTAATTAATTTCAGATTTTATTCCCTACTCAAGTGCTCTTTAATTGTGTGGATTAGATTATACTCCCCTAGGTAAACAGTCTCCAATATTGGGGATGGGGGAAGGGGGAGAAAAAGGCAGAGGGCGGATTCAGATCTGTGTCAATGAAAGATTACAAAGGGACAGCAAATGACCGTGAAGGAGGAAGGAAAGAGTGGAATAGCTGATGTTAAACTCTGTAGCCTTTGTATGGGATATACCCATCACAGCAGAACTCTGGGTCTATAAACAGATATATGAATAAATGTCAAAAGAATGAAGTTTTGGTCCACTTTCTCATCAAAAATTAAAAAGGAGAAAAAGTAGAAAATATTATCTGGGAAAGTTCAACTCAAGACCCACCACACACAACGCTGGGTGGAACCCTAGGAGCAAAAAAGCCCAGAGGAGGGACAAACCTGCCCTGAGGGAAGGTGCTTCACCTCGCCGACCCTTATAAAATCTCATCTACGAAATGAATCATTCCGACCTCGCGCGGGTGAGACGAGAATCCCTGGCCACATATGCAACATGCAATCGTCGGTAGCGACCACACATAATGCACGCAAACGTGCCTCGCACGCTGCCTGGCACACATGGGGACGCGGTCCATCGGAACCATTAGTGCGAGCACCTCGGGCGGAAGGGTCTGCGTCTGGTGACCCGGGGGCGTGGCGCGGAGACTCTAGAGAAAACCATTGTCTTCTACTTAAACCCTATTCAAGGGACGGCGGGCTGCAATCGGAGACCCTACATGGAGGTAAGGCAAAGTGAGGCGCCTGAGAGGAAGTTTTCCTAGGCTTGCAAGGTGTGCGCGAGGAGGGAAAAGGCGGGTGCGCGGCGCCCCACGGCTGCAGCGGCCGGGACTGAGCCCGCGACGGAGCGAACTGCGCGTGCGCTCGGGGAGGGGGTGGGAGGAGGCAGAGGTCCCACTGAGCGCGCCGCGCCGGCCGACCCGGGCGCGCCCCCGGAACGACGGAGCGCGCGGGAACGCGGCGGAGTGCGCAGGCGCCCGCCACCTCACCCCGCCCCCAGTTCCCACCCACCGGGTTCTACGCTCTTCTCCCCGCCCCTTTCTTTTCCCGCGAAGGGAGGGCCCTGGCGCGAGGCCCGTCCGCGTCGCCGGCCCGGCGCAGGCGCAATGCTTGGCGGGCAGGGCCTTCCTCCGGCCTCACCTCCGCAGCACTCCGCCCAGCAGCGAAGCGTTGAGACACTCCGGCGGTGAGAGGCGCCGCTGTACTTCCGCCACCGTGACCTTGTACTTCGAGGTGGAGCTGAGGAGCGAGAGACGACCCGGAACTGAACAAAAGACTTCGTTGGGGTTCACGACGCCGCCGAAGAGGTTGTCCTTGTTGATGGGGATGGCGGAGACGGCGTTGCTGTTGGACTTGGACAGGGACACGGGGCCTGCGGAGACAGACGGGGAGGCCGCGTGTGGGCGCCGAGGATCCCTCCCGAGCCCTGCGCGGCCCCGGCCCTCGTCCCGGCCCGGGCCGGCTCCCAGGCTTGCGCCGCAACCCCCGCTTTTCTTCCAGCCCTGAAAATTCCGTGGCTCCTTCCGCATCTCCTGCCCTAGTCCCTGCTCCATCCCGGTCCTGGGGATGGAGCCTGTGCCCCTCGGCGCGTCTCACCGGCGGCCGAGGGGCGGCCCAGCCCCGCCAGCCAGGCCTGTGCTTCTGCCTGGACCCTTGCCGTTTAACCGCGGGGGTGCTGTCTAGAGATGGTGGTGAACTCGTGACCCTCTCGGCTCTCAGCATCCGAGGGAAGTGGCCCCCAGACGGGGTGCTGGAGCACGGGCTTGGGGTGCAGCGAAGGGGGTGACGTTTGTAAACCGAGAGCAAGCTATGTAGGCTCGGGAGTTTTCGTGGGGTGAGGGGTTTAGCGTTGGGGAGAAACTGCTTCACAGACCTATAATTAAAATCAGCCGAGAGTTTAGATGGCTAAAGCGGCCTGTAAATGAGCATTTCATTCAAGGCACCAAGCCGGGAAGTGGTGGATTCTGTTGTCACACCCCATCCTTTTGATAAGTAGGCCCTTTCCTATGTTTATCTGTGAAAAAGACTCGAGTTTTGGAAATCCATTCCAAGCCCCGTTTTGAACTGGGAGAAAGAAGGATAAACAGGCCTACCATGGAAAGCTAGCAATGTGTTCTTTTGATGAGCAAAGAGTTAATAGTCCTATGCTTAAGCATCTTCTTTGGGAAGGGGGGAAGGGGAGGATATATTCTTGTTAGTTAAAATTATAAGCTCTTCATCGTTGGATCCACCATACTTAGAAAAAAATTCAAGGCCAGCAGAAAGTGTACTAACATGTTACATTTCTAACACCAATATAATTCAGATGCATTCATAACCATTTAAATACAGTATGCATTTGCATCTTAAAATTCCACATGGAGATATACATAATAATACATGTATGCGTCATAATACGTGTATACAGTACTCCTCCCTCTTGAATGGGGATATTTTAGACGTATAGGGAGGTGGGAGGGGGCTCTAGGTTTTGGATAGATCACTTGTGACATTAATAGCTCTGGGGAGGCTAATAGAGACAATAGGAGTTAAACGAACTCTTGAGAGATTACTAATAAAAGAGCCAATTATCATGTCGACTTGGAAAGAGCATCTCTTAAGATTTATCCCTTGCACATCTAATTTGACATGACAAAGACTTCACAGATGCAAAAATGAAACTTTAAACTCGCTAACAATATACTGATTGGGGTTAGAAATGGGAACAGTTTTATATAGCATCGTCCTCTGGTGGTGCCTAGAATCCTGAAATGTAACATTGCCACCATAACAAAAAAAAAAAAAAGCTGCTGTGAATAGCATTTAATCCAGTAAACTTTATTTCTACTCACTAAACAACATAAATTACAAATCCATCCAAATCACTTGACACTTTTTTAAAACAATTTCTGCTCCAAACAATTATGCTAATAAACCTGACATCTTCAAAAACCTAATTTTAACCAAAAGCCAAATTTTTGTTAACCTCATTCACAAAGTTTAAAAAACCCTTAAACAGCTAATGAGAAATTAAATTTAAGAACATGAAAGATTTTTTTCCCCCTCTGCTAAGGAGTGCTATGTCTTTTTATCATCTGCTCCTATATTAATATTAAATTTCTTGCACTGTTTTTAGCATTATACACTTCTTAACACTCATGGCCACTCACGCAATGGATTAACTGAACTGTTAAAACCGTTCCAAAATTGAACTGCCACTTCCAAATCTGTTCAACTATTACACATTTCATGTGTTTATCCAGATATCATTAAACTAAATTAAATGTTCAAGTCATGAATCAGAACAAAGCTAGCCTGTTGCCATTACTAACATACTGAAAGCCAATCATTTAAGCATTGCTATTCTATGCCTATCTATTCGCTAATTCTGAGCCTTTAGGAAATCCTACTTGGAAAAAAATAAACACAGCTCTGCAAGTTCTTTTAAATAGCACTGTGCCTGTAAGGACATGCTTGGAATGCAGAAGGAAATGGCTTACCTTTCTTAATTACAGTTTGATCTGGGATGTTAATACCCGGGTCTTCTACATGCTGCAACAAAAGGATACACATGGATGTAAGTGTATAATCAAAACAAAAGGAAATGAATATTTCGTGCAAGATAGGGGGAGGGGAAGGTGTAGACTCAAAATTCCCCCCTCCCATCTAGTGACATTTATATATAAACATCTCATCTTGGCTTATTGGAATTGGGGGTTTTGCAGCTCAAGAGGTTTCACTGTACACCCACGGCCAATTTCTCGTTCCCCAACAAATAATCCACATTTGAAGGAGCTGCGGGTGGGGAATAAAACTTTCTTTGGAAATTAAACCGAGTTTTGATCTTTCTCACAGTCAGTTCAACCTTTAAAAATACACCTAGCTTTAGTTTGGCGCCTCAGCGGCTTCGGACTTCAGCAATTCCAGTGTTCAGGCAGCAAAAGCCAGAGAAACACAATAGAAATGACAGTCGGGAGTAACAGGGGAGTACTGGAAACGTTTTAGGTGATGTGATAAAGAGCAAACGTGTATACACATCTTCACTTATGGATACATGAAAAAAATTTTTTAAAGGACTACTGTCTAAATTGGATATCAGATAGGGATATGAAAATGATAAAAAGAAAAACAAACAAACAAAAATCCTTTGAGGTTTTCCTGTGTCCAGTAGCAGATTTGGATTTGTTAGTGTGGGTTTCTTTTTTCCTTTTTTTTTTTTTTTTCCTACAGATGGATGGGTATACGTGTGTGCTAGAGTCAAAACGTGATTAGAAAGTAAAATGAAATCGTGTTTTCTAATGCAGAAACTGACAGGCAATATAATGTCTGCCTGTGTTTACAAATTAGCACCAGGGCTGCTGAGATAGAAGATTTCACAATCGTTACCAAACACAGGCATTACCATTTAAAAAAACTATTACTTCCTTCTCTAGTCTTTGTCCAACAATAATACTGATTCGAACATTTCCATTCTGTCTTGGATTTATGCTCCTGTTAATTGTGCCTGATCGCAATGATTCCGGGTGGATGGTACTAAGTTGCTTTATTACAGGTTTTATTATACTCAATGCTCTCATTTGTAACTTGCCTAAAGTGCTTCTGGATTTAAGTATAATTAAATTGAGAAATGTTCAGAAATGACTACTGCTGCAGTTCTTGTGTTTTAACTATATAGGGAAATATGATCCCTTTATGCATGCACCCTAAACCCATAAAGTAAATGTAGTGTGGCATAATACTTTTATTTGTGTTATTTCTAGACCTTGTCCATACAGGGAAGACTGTTAAGTTTAAAACCCCACTGAGATATTAATGATTAAATAATTTTCACCATCGATTTGATTTTCTTAACTATTTGGCAGTCGTTCTTATTAAAGGTTAACTGTTGCAGCAATGGGAAAATTGAAAACAACCCTTTTCCTGACCCAAATTCCTTTGAAAGAATTTTTTTTCTTAAAAGGTGGGGGAGGGAAGGGGAAGAGCAGCAACTGGGTTTCCTTGTTTTTATTTGATCTTTTGATTAATTTCTCCTATAGGCCAATCTCACCACGAAGAGTGACTATACCGGTGTCAAGAATTCACACCAGCCACTTTGGAATTTTTGCAAAGTAGAGCAATTCTAATTCACAGTAGTTCCAAAAGCTCGCAACGTTATTTTGCAATTCAAATATTTCCAAGGAGCAGACTAGGATAAGGATTCAGAGAATCTTTGGGAAGGGGAACTA
Source organism: Eubalaena glacialis (assembly GCF_028564815.1). NCBI lineage: Eukaryota > Metazoa > Chordata > Mammalia > Artiodactyla > Balaenidae > Eubalaena > Eubalaena glacialis. The sequence continues at coordinate 7,755,662 of NC_083722.1, forward strand.
AAATGATCACAACTTCCAGGTTTGTTTTTTAATGGCCCTTTTCTCAGCTATTGCTCCTCTCATTTTACTTTCCAAGAAATGCACAGTTTAGTATCAGTTTCTAAAAACATGTATGAAAACACACACACACACACACACAATGCTTACTAAACCCCACATTGGATCAACTGCCTACTTTCCTGCTTTCCATGCTACACTGCTAAACATAACCAACAAATTTCAGTGATTAACTAGGCCAAATGAGAGATGTAATAAATTTTCTATTTTCCTATGTAACTTAAATAATGTTTTAAATTCACCAAGCAAGCAGGTAAGTTCATCTGACCATTTTCTTTGCAATCTAATGCAGTAATCATTAAACTGTCAACGGACATATTGCTACAATATTTGATGCAGTAATTTGAAATAGCATTTTAGCAAAAATCACATCCAGATACATTTCCTCTCCAAAGAAAAGCAGCATTAACAGAGCCTTTACAGCTTTAATAAAATTATTGGCTTGCTCTAATTCCATTTCAGGAAGGTTGTGAGGAAACCATAAATATGTAGAATTGAAGCAAGAGATGCTGGTTTAAATTTAATTTCAGAAAGTATTTTCAAATTATCAGTAGCCTGGTTTGCATTGTAAACAGTAAATGCGCTAATACCATGCTTATTTAGAAATCATTTCAAACTGCATTTATTGAAAACTGAATTAGAACTCAAAGAATGCATTGCCCGATAGTCTCAAAACATTCATTTAATATGGGGGTGTAGCGGGTTCTGAGAGGCGTTGGGAACCCAGTTAATGATTTATGAGGTCAGCACTTAGCACCCCTAGGAAGAGAAAAAGGCTGCATTTAATGCCCTCCTGCTCGGACTTGCTCCTTACTATTCTTTAATCAGGGTAGGGTATACACATAACTTTCAGATATCACTAGCACTCATAAAATCCGGTAAAAATAATTTTCCTAGTGTGTCTTTCACACTTTCTTTTAAATGGCCAGGGCATTTCAATGAGCCCTTTTGGTTGACTCTAACATGTTTTTCAGGACAGGGAGAAATCCCCACGACAGACACAGCGTTGGAATTAGATCCTCTCCCCGTCGAAACAGTTTACTGTCGTCGAGAGGGGAAGGTACCGTCAACGGTGACATTCGTCTAATTTCTCAATGGTAATACGCAGGCATTGTTTAAAGGAGCTCCAGGAGCCATTGTTCTAGGGGCAGAACCCTCAAGTACAATTCTTTTCCATTTTTTTTAAGGCGGCTGTCTCGGTGGGTCCTTAAAGTGTCCACCCGAAAAAACAAAAGGAGATTTCGAGAAAGTAAACGCCAGGGAGGAAAGGCCGGGCCCCCGGGCTGCACGTTCCGGGGGTTTTCTCGGGGCTGGGTGAGCAGGGTCTGCGTCTCCTCTCCCGCCGCCCGCGGGGCCTCTTACCGGAACGTCCTCGATGGCGTGAGGTAAGGAGTGGATCGGGAGGTCTCCGAGTCCTGAGCCGAGCCCATGGGGGCCGTGCAGGAGGTCTTCGTGCCGCCGGTAGTCCCTGCGGGGATCCAGGCCCGACAGCTGGTGGGGCAGCCCCCGGTGCGCGTGCAGGAGCCCAGACTCCTGGCTCTGCCTCTGGCCGGGCCAGCCCGGGTGCTGCGGCTGCGGCTGGGCGTGCAGTGGGTTCAGGCTGTAGGGGTCGTTGACGTGGGAGTAAGGGTCTTGCGACTGGGGGTAGATAGGCTGGTAGGGCGGGGGGAAGTAGGGGGGCTGGAAGTCGGCATTGGGGGTGTGGGACAGCGGCGGGGCGCTCGTGTAGGGAGATTGACCTACAGTGCCCAGCTGGGGCAACCGTGCCGTCCCGTTGCTGGTGCCGTCGTGACGGTCCTGGAAGAGAGCGAGGGCAAGGGCAGAGAACAAGAAATCAGGCGTCGAGTTACAGCTGCCACACTGAGTGCACGGCTCAGGGCTGCGTGGGAAACGGCCTGTCCCCGTCCGCAGGCCGCCGCGAGAAAGGAGCCCTAGGCGGTTCTTTTCAGCAAATACTCCGGGAGTGAAAAGGGCCTTTCCCCAAACGCAGGGAGCTCGACTGTGCCAGTGAGGGGGCATAAGAGACTCTCCTTAGGCGTTTTTTTCAAAGGGGGAAAAAGGCGAAAAAGGGCCTCCCGGAACACAGCCCGTTAAGCTGTGGAGTGAAACCTCTCTTACGCAAAATTAAAATTCCTACTAAGTATTAAACAGCAGAAGCGGCCTTTTCTCTGTCCCTGCATTTGAACCTGCCTGCCACTGCGTTATTGTTTACCCTGTTCCATTTAAGTGGAGGAAAACAGTCATACCCATTCAAAGGCTATTACCATTTCATGACTATTTAAATAGAAGCATATTTCGTAGAGGGCTGTAAGGAAAGCCCACGTTTAAGTTACCAGCTTAAAGAAGGTCTTAACTGCGGGATGGGGGTCTGTCTTATCGGCTTCCTCAGTTAGGAGCCTTTTTCTGGACAGGGTCGATTTGTGATAGAGACGGGGAGAGAGGGACGTCAAGCCAAGGTTTCAAATGGAAAGATCCAGCCTTGTCTTGGGTTTCAAATGGAAAGATCCAGCCTTGTCTTGGGTTTAAAAGAGAGAGGTGCACCCCGGGGCGGAGGCCCCCGCCCCTTCCACCCCAGCCCCAAAGGGCAGAAGAAACGCCTGACTTGGGTTCCTCTATTGCAATTCGCTTGCAAAACAAGCGAACAGAGTTGATTGCAGGCAATGCGAGCCCTCGGAGGTTCAGCCCCGGACCCCGAGGGGAAGAAGGGGCACACCGGGCAGCATTTTTCCTGTAGCCGGATTAAGCATCAAATGTTGAGAACATCTCGGGAACACGTGAAGAGGCGAGGAAATAAAGACGAACGTGGCAAGAAACACGCCTTGGGAAGTAGCGGCGAGGTAGGGCTGCGCGCCGGGAGAGGTCGAGCGGGGGATGGGGGGTACCGCATTCGGCTGAAGGATGGAAGAGAGGGAGAGATACGAGGAGCGAGGGCAATGCAAACGGAAAGGGGGTGCCCTGAAGGAAAGCCGGGCGAGGAGGACGGGCCGCTCCGCAGCCCCAGGTTTTCCAGAGTAAAATTCCTAAGGAAACAGGGATGGGGGTGGGGATGGGACTCACCATAGCTGAAAAACTGTGAACTAACATCTGCGAAGAGTCTGGGGTAACGAGTCAGGGTGGAAAACAACAAGCAAGCCCGGAGAGCCCGGCTGCCCCGCTGCCCGAGCGCGCCCCACACAAAAGGCGCCGAGAGCCCCGCGCCACCCGGGACTCCGGTCACGGCGCCGCCGCTCCCCCGAGCGCTGGAGCCCCGCTCTGGTCCATCCGAACTTGAACCACCGATTCGAGCGGCGCCTTCAGCTGGTCGAACCCACGGTCTCTATCCTGCCGTGAGCGGGTAGGATTCAAAGTTCCTTAAAAAATGAAAAACCCCAAAAAGGCAAAAAGCAAGAAGTGTGTGTGTGTGTCTGTGTCTGTGTGTCTGTGTGTGTGTGCGCGCGCGCGCGCGCGTGTTCCTTAATCCGTGTCTCCCCTCTTTTCTTAGCGGCGGCTTCGCTTGAGCTTCTAATAACCGCGCTGGGCAGCGTTCCTGGAGCCTGCTAATAGCAGATATTCATGACTATTAATATTACACGAATACTTAATAAGGGAAGAATGCCTGGAAATCGAGCGTGAAGCGGAGAGGCAACTCGCGCCGGAGCCGGCTCTCAATGCAGTCCATTGACGGGAGCCTCAGTGTAGCAAATCGGAGGAGGGGAGAGGGAGCGCGAGAGACAAAAAGCGGGCGAGAGAGGGAGCGGGCGAGCGCGCGGGGGGCCGCGGCGCGGCGGCTGGCGAATCACAGGGAAGGGGCAACATTTTAAAAGGTTGCAGGGCAAGCAAAAGTGAAAGAGAAAGAGGGAGAGAGGGAGACCGAGGGCGAGCGCGCAGAGAGGGAGAATGTGTCTGCGTGCGTGTGTGAGAAAGAAAGTGTGGGCGCGAGAGAGGAGCAAGGAGTGGGGAGAGGGGAGGGCGGGAAGGAGGGAGAGCCCGAGAGGAGGAAGGGAGGGGGGAGGGGGAGGGGACCGAGCCGGCGCGCACGGAGGGGGAGGCCGCGGGGGAGGGGGAGGGGAGAGGAAGCGAGCGAGGACAATCAGACCTAAAAGGCTGGGGCAGACCTCGGGATGCCGCGGGGGCCGCGCGTCGCGGCCGGGAGCTGCCGGGGACCGCGTCCCGGCGTTCGTCTGGCTCTCGGCGCCCGAGCTGCTTCCCGGGCGCCTCCGGCCGCGGGCTTCTCCGCTCCGCAGCCGGGCCTGGGGCTCGGGGTTCGGCCGCCCGCCCCCGCGCCGCTCCTCCATGGCCCGGCACTCCGCCCGGGCCCGGCCCTCGCCCGGGCCGCCGCTCGGGCTTCCCGCGGACTCCCGGGGCTGGACACTTCGCGGCGGCGGGCGCCCTGCCCTCGGCTCTCCGGGGCCGGGGCTCGCGGAGGGGGAGCCGGGACGCCGCCCGGGGCGCGCAGAGGCGCGAGGCGGCCCAGCCCGGGCGCCGCTGGCACCGGCTCCCGGCTCCCGGCGCAAACCCGTCTGACTGGCTGGGCCACTCCCGCCCGACGCCCCCCGCCCCCCCGGATGACACGGCTCGCTCTCCCCCAGCCGCCGCTGCCAGTCTGCCCGCCGGGGTGTCGGAACAAGCGGCACCTCGCCTCCTGCGTGTCCCTGCAGAGCCCGACATAATTAGACGGCCCCAAGCCGGCTCGGAAACCCGAAATCCCTGCTCCGGCGCTCGCCCACCGCAAAGTTGTTGAAACAGCCTTCGCTCTATTTATCCTCCTCTCCCTCCTCTCGCTTTTCATCTGTTTTTGTCTCACTCACACGCACATGCACACGCGGCCCCACAGGGTCCCTCTCCGGGGGTGCAAGTGCATCGCCTCCCACCTGGGTCCCACGGGCAGCTCGCGCCGCACGGAGCTTCGGACCCCGCCCGCCGGGGATTTCGGCCTCCGAGAAGGTGATTGCCCGAGCCCCGGGCCACAGCCCGGATGCGACAATCCACCCTGGGAGGCTTAGGGGCTCAGTGTCACCCCGACCAGCTCGCAAAGGGCCCCCCAGCCCTGAAAACAAAGCGACTGGCCCGACATGGAGTCTCTGCGCCCCGCACCGCGCACGACACGAGTCCCCAGATAAGCACCCGTCCCCTTGGGATGTCACCTCGTGCCCCGGGAGAGGGGGGGGAGGGGAAAAAGGAGGACCCGGGAAAGGGGAAAGATTTAAAATAGTCTACAGAAAGGAGAGGAGGAAGGGGACGGGTGACCCATCGTTCACATAGCCCAGGTTCTGATTTCAAGTGAAGACCCCGCCGCTGCGCCCACACAGACAGCTTGACATTCCCAGCTCCACATGCCAAAAAGAAAGAAAGAAAAGAGAGAAGAAAAAATAGCAAAAGCCGGGACTGCCACCTATTATTTACTTAGGTAATCTCTCCGGTCGCGGCCCCCTCCCCTCCCCCTCCCGTGACTCATCGGCTCTTTTTAGCGGGGAGTTGCAAGGGGGTTGGGACAGCGGCCGCCAGGCCCTTTCCCAGCGCCTCCCGCCGGCCGGCCGGTAGTCCTGGGGCTTCCCCGGCTGCCCCAAGAAGCCGAGCTCCGGGAATCGTGGCTTTTAAAATGGGCTCCAGTGCGGCGCGCTCTACCGGCCGGGCGGGCTCCCCGCACCGGAGGCTGTGGCCGCCCCGCCAGGATTCCCACGGTCACGCAGCCTAGTGCCCGGCGGATGTGTAGGGAGCCGGCGGCTAGCCGGCTCCGCGCGGTGCCGCCTCCCATCCCCACCCCAGGGCTGCGCCCACCAAGTAGCTCAGAGAGAGAAACTGCCTAGAACTTCCTGAATAACATAGTGTACCTGGAGGAGCCCCGCAGCAGTTTGGGAGTTGAGTGTCCCCAAACTGAACCCGCTCACTGGGAGGTGCAGCCCAGCTGAGAGCGAAGTGTGCGGGGGGGGGGGGGCTTCTCCAAATAGAAAAGGGCCTTTTTAGAAAAGTCGGGTGGGGGGACGGTAGGAAGGAAGGAAGGAAAGAATGAATACATAAAAGAAGGAATATTAAAGATCAGAGACAAAGTTAAAGAGGGGAAAGGGTTTTTCTCTTTCCTTTTTTTTTCCTGGTGACTTGGGCCCTCAGAATCTCGTTGGAGAGACACGCAGAGTGCACGGACGCGTGCCCAATTGCCAGCAATTGCTTCAAAAACCCAGCTTGTCTCTCTTCGCTCTACTCTTAGGCACAGTCAAAAGCGGTCAGGAGGAAAAGGGGGGAAGTGGGACAGGGGCTCCGAAGGAGGGAAATGAAAGAAGGGAACGTCCTCATCCTCCCTCTGCAGCTTCTCCCCTGCGCTCCTCGGGCGAATCGGAGAGGCGGGCGCTGCGCTGGGGAAAGTTTGTCCCACCCGCACCTCGCAGCTGGCTTCGAGGAGAGGAGGAGGAGCGGGAAGTACGGCTCCGAGCCTGCGGCCGCGAGGACGACTGAGCTAGCGCCGCGCTTACCTCGCAGTCCTCGTACTTGATATTATCCGTCAGTTTCCAAAGCATTTTCATGGATCGGCGTGAATGGATTTGCCCCCTCTCCGCCTCGCACCCAAGTGGAGCTACTCTCTGGGTAAGCGCAAAGTGCCGGCTGCGGGCGGTGAGCGCCGGAGGAGGAGGGCGAGGAGGAGGAGGAGGAGGAGGGCGAGGAGGAGGAGGAGGAGGAGGGCGAGGAGGAGGAGGCGAGAAGGGAAAGAGCTCCCGTGCGCGCTCGGAGATCTCCCTCTAATGGTAGAAACTTTTCCCTTTTCCTGCTCTTTACCAACAGCCTAATCGCCTCATTAGCATATCAACAATAGTCCAATTGCTCGCCAGCACCACAATCTGCCGCCGGCCGCTCCGACCCGGGTATAAAGGCCTCTCCAAGCCGCAAACTTGCTCCTAGAGCGCGCTCCTGCCGGGGAGCCCACGAAATCTCCCTTGAGCCCCGCCGCGCGCCCCTGCCCCGGCGCCCCCGCCCCCGCCCCCATGCCACTCTTCTCCTCTCTCCTCTCCTCTCCTCTCCGTCTCCTCCTCGCCGGAGACGCCCCGGCAAAAGCCCGGCACTGCGCAGGGTCCGAGAGGCCGCACCGGGGCCCGGCTTTCAGCACCTCTCCCTCATCCCTGCCTCCACCAGCGGCTCTGTCCTTTCGGCCCCGTCCAATCTTATTAGAAATTACTATCCCTTTCGCAATCAAATGTAACCACCAAACGAAGACCGGCGAAGTCACATCAGGATTTTTGCCCAACAAGAGATCGCCTCCGCTCCCGGCAGCTGACACCTCCGGCCGCGGCGCCCTGGGAGTTTTACTGGCTTCGCGCTTCCCAGCCCACCCCACCCCCCAGGTTGGAGATTTTGCCAGACGGCTTCAGTCGCTCGGCTGGGCTTTGGGATCCTTTAATTGCCGCGTGTAAAATAAAAAGTGTACCCTGAAGAGGTTACTTGACAGCTCCAGGGGTTAAATGATTTTCCTCTCATTTGTATGAAGCTAGGGCCGACTGATAATTCAACGTGGTATTTGGGCTAAGGGCTTGCTAGGTGCAATGTGGACAGGAATACGGAACTCCTATGGAGACTCACAGTCGCTTCTGGAGTTGAGCCGAAATACCGACATGTATGCGCCGTGTCATGCATGCATCAAAATAAATCGCTGGGAACCAACCCTTCGCTGTGCTAATCTGCTCCAGTTTTCCCAAGATTCCCCTTTTTAATTAAAGCAGGGAGAGTTCCTTCATGATTTGGTGCTGTTACTAACGCGGGCGCTTTCGCGGCTCAGTGCCCGGCTGGCGCGGAACCCGGAGGCCCGGGAGCCACCCCGTCGTCCAGGTCCGCCAGCCCCGGCTCTCCCGCTCCACACGGGGGCCTGCTTGCCCCACCGGGGCTCTGTATTTTTTTCTTCTGTGAAACAGAGTTCTTTTTTTAAGGAAAGAAAGACCAAAAAAAAGACGTGATGCGATCCTTGGAAATACAGAGTAATTAATTTCTCTGGCCGAGCTTCCTCGTTTGTCCTATGTCAAAACCTCCTTTCTCCCTCTCGAATACGGCAAATCCCCCAACAACAGTAGGTCTCGCCTCAGAGTTGCTCTAGGAACGACCCCTGATGCCATCTGGGCCTGTTGCTTGCAAATCTCCCGGCCTCCCGGGTCTCACGGTGCGTCCTCGCCGCGAGGGTAGAGGCTGTCGCGAATGCGAGCGTTGCCTAACAGGTGGAAGGAAGGCGAGAGGAGGGGGACCCACTCCCCACCCCAGCCGCCGAAGGGCAATTCTCCCTCCAGACGACCGCAGCCAATTCCCCAAGCCCGGCAGAGTAGGCCAGAAGCCCCCCCAAAAAAGTTAGGGAGAAGACCAGAGCCGGAAGGGGGGTAGAGAGCCGGAGGGGCTCCCTCCGACGCCCCGGGCGCTCCCCTGCAGGCCCGGCCCCCGCCGTCGCACGGCGGCCCAGGCCCTTGGCTGAACCCAGCTCCGGGCTCGGCGCCGCGCTCCGCCCGCAAAATGGTCAACTTCCAGCGCGAGCGCCACGCACCCTGCGGGCTGGCCCGGGGCCGCCGCCCAACGTGGCGGCTGGAAGTCGGGGGATGGGCCTCCCGGGGGACCGACACCCTTCCAGCCGCGGCCGCAGCCCCAGAGCGCGATCTGTAGGCCAAAGCCTAGGCCCGGAAGCAGGGGATCTTACACCCCCAGACGTCGCCACAGTGTGCTTGGGGGAAATCTAGGTTTCGCTTTCTTTCTATCTGTGGGCTGGGGAAGGCATTTCAGGGCCTTCATCTTCTCCACCTTCCCCCCTTGCTGACCCGAGCCCCGCAGATCTCCGGCTCCACACCCGCCGGGGCTGCTAAACTGTTGTTGTTTTCCCGCCGAGGGCGCCTTTGAGGTGCAGATTGGGGCCTGCGGGCTCCGCGCCGCCGCCCGCGTTAGGAGCGCCGAAGAAAAGGCCCGAGCGAGCGCCCCGGTCGCCCCTGGAGCCAGCGGAGCCGCGGTAGTGTGTGAGCGTCATTACCACGACAAGTCGCTTCATTGCATGTCAATGCTCCGGCCTCGCCGGGACCCCAGGACAGCAGCGCCAGGCCTGGGGGCAGGGGTCGGGGGTCCAGGCCTGATATGGGGGCGTGGAGAGGGCGTTGGGAGAAGAGTGAGTATCTGTGTGAGAGACAGAGACACTGAGAGAGACAAAGAGACAACGAGGGAAGGAGAAGGACTCCATTTTCACCAGCTGTTACCACCTAGTGGGCCCCAGGAGCCCAACAGGCCAAAGCCGGAGGAGCCGGCCTCTCCAGGCCCCAAATCCGCGTGCCCCACCCGAGATCCCGGCTTCCCACTGCTTGCCAAACTGTGGACCCACGGGAGCCAGGCCCAGGCTTCACTCCTGTCCCCTTCAGGCTGGAATCTTGCTGCTTCCGAACCTCAGTCGAACCCACTGGAGGCCCAGACCCTGGCCGAGCCTGCGCTGCGGGCGTTTTCTCACGCTGAGGAATTCTGCAGCCAAGTTCGCCCGGCTTGAGGGGAAAACCGAAAGACCTCCGTCAAGGAGTCCCCCAGTCTTCCCCTCCAGAGAAGAGAATGAAGAAGGGCCCTGAGATCCACAGGGGCAAGGGAGGGAAAGGTGTGGATGCCCCAGATTTGAGTTTGATGTGGGATTTGCACCCTTAAACCACAAAGTCTAACTCTGGAGATGAAATTGCATTTATTTAGGTTTAACTGGGAGGAGAGGTCTAAAAGAGCTCACGGCTGATGAAAAGAATAAGTGCAATGAAAGAAATAAATACTGCAAGATGACTTCCTTTCCCCAACTCCAGAGAATGTAGGGAAGACGGGACTTCTCTGAACTTTACTTCTGATGGCCGAAATCTGAAACAAGCCAAAGAACTCGCCCCGGAAAGAGCAGGGCCTCAAATTTTCTTTGAGAGGATCGGGGGTTTGGTTCAAATCGGCCCGCGGGCTTTTAGGCACATAGACTCTCGCCCTAACCAGGCCTCCGCTTGGCTAGGGCGAAAAGAAGGCCCCGCGGTTCCCATTATGAAATTGGCGACAGGGGAGAGGCTGCTATCCTCACCAACCTGGCCAGAGCCACCCTGGTTCCCTTAGGGGAAACGTCTGGAAGGGAAAAGGAGAGAGCGCTGGATGCAGGCTCCCTCGGCCGGGGTCAGGCCCGGGGCTCAGGGGAGAGAAGGATCTGGAGCCTAGCTGGCCTTGCGGTGCCCGCGGCCTAGCAGGGCCGAGTTCGGGAGGCGTTGGTTTCGACCAGTTCTAGGCCTTCTGCCTCATCACTCGCCACTTACCGCCCCCGTCCAGGCACCCCAACCCGTAGCCCAAGCGGTGAAAAGTGGCTTCGGGAAGAAGACGGAGCGAGAAGCTCAACTTTGCGCAAACTCTTTTGAGCATTCCCCCAAAAGAACGTGCTCGCCGGCGCGACCCGTCCAGCCGGACCCCTTTCTATTCTCCACGCTCCCTTGTGGTCCCCCAAACGTGGAGACGCGAAGAGAGACAGGTGCACTGGAACCCCATCTCACGCGCCGCCCTGGGGTCTAGGGCGAGATCGGAGGCGTAGCGAGCAGGGAACCTTGCTGGCGGCGCACCGCACGCCCGCCTGCGCCCTGCCCCCGCCTGAATTAGTCATCTACCCCAGTTTCTACTGGCGGCGGGCGGGGGGGGAGGTGGCGTCCGTAGCGCAAAGCACCGGTGACCCCCGGGGCCACCTGTGGAGCGTGCGCCGGACTCTCCCCAGCACCAGGCAGGCCGGTGGCGCGCGTGGCCCCCGGCGCCGGGGCCGCCGCCTGCGCCCGTTTTTCTGCCCTCTTTCTCTCCTGGGAACGCTCCTGGGCGCTGCCAGGCGCGCCTCACCTACGACGCTGCAGCCCTGGGCCGCGGCTCTTCCTCTCCGCCTCCCCCCGCCCGGCCCCCTCCCCCGCTCCACCCCCGCCCACCTCAGCCCCGGCCAAGGCAAACCCCCGTACCTGCCAGTCCCCCATTTTGGCAAGTATGGACATCGCGGCTCGGCGCTCCTGGCGACGGGTCCCCGCCGGGCATGGGCTGTAGGGCTCGGCCGGGCCCGCTCCCTGGAATCGCTTAGGCAAATCCTTTTTTACCTGCTCACCAACATCTCACCTGGTCATAAAGAGCTGGGTTGCTACCTGCCGACGCATGCGCGCTAGCCCAGGAATTCACTCCGCCAGCCCTAGTCCCAGCGCCTCGCAGAGCTGACCTGGGAAGTGATGGATTTATAGCCGCGGCAATCTCGCCATCAGCTCCAGCTTTTCCCAGCAGCCCCAACCCGCTTTCCCGGTCAATCCCTGGCCGGAGAACCCAGGCAGACTGCCTGCTGGAGTGTGCTGGGAGCGACGCGAGTGTGACTTGGTGTGCTTTCGCACCCAAGCGATGGGGGCATCTACACGCTCTTCCCTTGGCTCTCTTCCCCTTCGGAACTTTGCGGCTGGGAGAATCTCCAGCCCTGGGTGGGGGGGGCGCGGGGGGGAAGGGCAAGGCCCGGAGACTGGGTCAGAACCGATAGGTGCCGCGCACCTGGATGCACGCGGTGAAGCCAGATCCCCGGTCCAGGCCTCCCCGCCGGCCTGCGAGGTTCAACCTCGCGGATTCGAGTCTGCAACCCCCAGGGCTGCTTCAGCGTCGGATCTCAGATCAAAGTGTTTCTCAGTAGGTGAAGACGTTCACGATTCTGTTTCACTTCTGACTTTTAGGTTTCGTCTCCTCCCTCCGCAGAGAGTCAAACACGCGCGCACACACATACACGCGCACACACACTTGCACACGTATACACTTACACTTCTACTTAAGGTCCGCCCTCTCTTCTCACTTTCACGACTCCCCGCCCCGCCCCCATTCCTCTGTGGCTTCCCGGCTCTTTATGTTTTCCACTAAAACTTTTTAAAGGGAGAAAGGGGCGTCGGTGGTTCTGGGATGGTCAACTGAGGTTTGGGCTGGGGGGCGGGGGTTGCTTTCCCATTACAGATGAACTCACTTAAATGATTTCACCGCTGCTCTAATTAGAAGGGAGCTTTACGAGAAGCCCCCGGATTTGGGGCTCCCGAGGAGCTCACCTCTGTAGGAACCACACCTGGCCGGGAGGGAGGCGAGGGTGAGGAGCTCAGCCTCGGACCCCGCTGGCCCTGCAACTGCGCCAGCCCCAGTCCGGCAGCCACCAGCCCAGGGCTTGGGTCAGGGACTCCTGGGACAGGCCCAGTTACTCTGCCAGGCTGCCGTCGCGGGCACTGCGAGAGGAACAAAGAACCGGTTTCAAATCGTCTTCTCTGACTCCTCAGGCAAATGTGTGCAAAAGGTCAGCTCCGCGCTGAGGAGTGGAGAAGACTTGTCCCCGCACCAAAACTTCCCCTTTCTAATCGCGCGCAAGAGCCTCTGTCCCTGGTGGCCGGCCCAGATGGCCTTGCACCCTCCCGGCCTTCTCAGGGGTGGTGTGGTGGTGTCTCTCGGAGTCCCCGTGTCGCCTAGGCATGTTAATCGTGCCTGGGCTGTGGGACTCTCGTCCCGGTGCCGATTCTCTGGTTGATTGGAAACTTTCTTGGACCTGCCTTAGAACCTTGCTCAACAAGTGTGGGTTTTGTTTGCAGGTGTTTTGTTTTGTTTTGTTTTTTTCCTTGCGAATTTTAAATACCTTAAATGATGGCGTTTTTAACCCATTCCTGCCTATATTTAACTTCTCCGGCTTTTTCTAGCTGTCGAAATAGTTTGGTGGAAGCCGAATTCTCCAGAGCGCAGGACACACGCGTAGGACCCGCCTGTAGCTCTGCGAGACTCCGGCGGGAGGTGCTGTGCTGCCTTAGAAACGAGCGCGGTTTCAGGCCTCGGCAGCCGGGCTTCTCCCTCTTACGGGTGCAAGAGCCGGAGGGACCTGGGACCTGGGACCTGGCTGGCTGGGCCAGGCCCAGCCCGGGAAGGACCGGAGGGCTGGTGCTAGGGCCGGGGCGGGGCGAGAAGAGTGCCAACTCCAACTTCGGTACTTTTTTGGAAGGGAGGGGAGGCAAAGTCGCTAGTGTGCTTAGGTGCGAAGCCAAGCCGCTGTGCAGGGTTGCATGGACGTGGAAGGACGACTTGGAAGTGAAGCAGCCCAGGCCTTGGGCGTGAGGGCCACTGGTGTCCGCTCAGATGCCTGGAGCGGGGACCAGGGTGGCGGCAGGGGAGAGAAGCGGGGAGGGACGCGAGGAATCCCAGAGCGGCCGGGAGCGAGAATCTAGCTCTGGAGTACGACCACTTGGGGTCCAAACTCAGCTTAGTCGTTGACATTTGCCAGATGAGTGATCTAGGGCAAGTGACTGAACTCGTCTGAACGTCAGTTGGCTCCTTTGTAAAATGGGGAATTTGTTGTGAGACTTGGCCAGGAGAATGGACGCAAAGCGCTCAGCACGGCACGCGCGTGGTGCGCCGAGGCCGCGCAGCCTGCCCAGGGACGTGCTGCCCCGCTCCAGTCCCCCCGCTCAGAGCACCCGAGACCGGTTCACGTCTAGTTAGTGTCAACGCCATCGCTGCTTCCCTTTTCGCACGGCAGCCGGACGCTGTGGCTCAGGGCGCCTCCTGCGACTGCCTCCTCGCAGCCCCGGTCTTCCCGAGTGTGCGCCCTCCCCCTTGCTCCACAGACACCCGCTTCGCCCCGCGGGGCCTTTCTCCACCTCGACCTCCTCCGTAGCTCCGACCCTCCTGATCCTGCCGCCTCCAGGAAGGAGCCCTGGGGGGCGAGAAGAGGGAGGGGACCCCTCACAGCTTCATCCAGCGCCCAGGCTCCAGGCAACCTCCCCAATGTGCCAGCTGCGCCCAGGGCCAGGGCAGGCCCACGGCCACTAACTGCTCTGGGTGACTGTCGCAGCACCCAAGCAGTCTCCAGAACTTCGGCCTCAGGCCTCTTGCAAATCAGGGAAAACTTTGGCTTTCGTCTCTCTCTCTCTCTCTTTTTTTACCGGGTTAGGAGAGGGAGATCAGCAGGAATGCCCTTCCCCCTCCCGGCGCTGCTACCACAGAGCAGGTTCCGCAGCGAACAGGTCCTGGGACTCTCTCAGCCCAATCGCAAAACTTTTTTGTGCGCTGCTCAGTGCAGGCGCCCTGAGCTTCGGGAGGAGTGGCATGACTTGGTGTCAGGTTGCAGAGAGCTCCCGGCTTCAGATAATGCTGAGCTCAGGTTTTCTGAGGCCCCTGGTGTCCCGGGATAGCTGGCTGGAATCTACTTCTGTACCCGTAAACCCCCGCTCCCAGCTCCATCACCCCCAAAGCTGCACCGGGAACAATCTTTCCCTCAGGGCAAAAGCTCTGCTGGAGGGGCATTCACTCCACCCCAGAACCTCCAGGAACCTTCCCATCTTTTCATTCAAGTGCCAAACCCCCAGGGCCCCACTTGAGGCTCCTTAAGGGATTTGGAAACCTAGACCTGAGCAATGGGTTAACTCGGAAGTTCAGGCCTTCGGTGGCCGGCTTCACCTTCCCCTTAGAGGAGTCGGGATTACTGGGAAAGAATGAGTGACCACCCACTGTGCCTAGCACCTCTCCTCCAGCAGAGGCTCACCTTCCACGCCCGTTGGGCCTGAGAGAGCCTAAGTCAACTTGGGGTCTTTCCTGGGTCCCTCCGAGGGTAAACTGGCACCCAGGCTGAACAGGGAAGGAGAGGGCTGGACCACTCAGGGGAAAAGGTTGAGGGGAATTGAGCGGCGTCCTGCCGCGCCAAGACCTGAGGCCTTCACCTTGAGCGATTCCTCCCTCCAGCTCACAAAAGCCCCCTCAAATCTCCAGTTGGGCTAGGGCAAAGGAATAAGGTTACCAGTAACCACAGAAGAAAGAAGCCAAACCTCTTACCATAGGTGCCAGGGAGAGGGCAGAGGGCGGCCCCGCGAGCTGACGTGCGCCCACCGCGGCCCCTCCAGGCACGCACTTGCAGCTGGGAGTTCTTGGAGCAGTGGGTACAGCAGGCCTGAGATGCGCAGCAAGCCCGGCGGCCCAGAGATCGAAAGCCGAGACGGCCTGGAGGCCAGAGGATCGCGCGGCGCGCCCCCGCCCAGCGCGGCCCGGGTCCCTCCCGGACCCAGGCGACAGGTGCAGCCGCGGCCCCCGCCGCCCGCTGCGCCAGGGCTGCCGCCGCGCACTGGTGCGGAACCACTATCGGAACGAGTTTGCGCTTCTGTTTACAAAGCAATCCTGCCATCAAAAGAGGAACAAAATCACCACTTATCACACCCTGTCATAAAGTAATCTGCCCCGCAGGGAAACCCCAGCGAAGAAGCGCGCGAAGTGTGTGTGTGCGTGTGTGTGTGTTCGCGCGGGGGAGGGGGGCGGAAAGCGGGGGCGGGAGCGCGCAAAGGAAAGGGGAGCTCTCCCAACTCTTTTCCAGGGAAAATCGCTTGGACACGCCGTGACCCTCCAGGCCAGGGACGCAGAGGGTAGTCCGCACGCTGGCGCGGCAGTGTGACAGGGGAGCTCAGGCTGGGACGGCGCCTGGCAGAGCGCCGAATCGCCCTCTGGACTCTGTGGAATCCGCCCATCTGCAGCTCCTCCACTCCAATGTCTACTTTCCTGGTGTCTTCCAAGACGCTCCAAAGCAACGGCCCCCAGCACCGCCATAGACGGGCAGAGAGGGAAAAGAGGGCGTTCTAGGAAACTCCAGGGTCCCTTTTGATCTCCTTCTCCCACAGGGGGACTGCACGGCCCAAAGGATAGTCTCCCGGAGTTCCTAACTAGCGGGGGAGGATTCTGCTCCCCTTACCCCCCATGTGCCCCCCGTGCACTTGCTTCTGGATGGGGGGAGGGTTAAGTACCCGCCAAGTGGCCAGGAAAGGCAGAAGTCTTGGGAAGTTATAATCCCTGTGAGGACCCAGTCTCTTGGGTTATTATCTCCATCCCTGTCCTGGCTGGTCTAGAATGAGGTGAGAAGCCCTCCAGGCAGCCAAACCCATTCACAGCGGGGTGCCTCTGGGGGGATCCTCTGGGGCGCGGGTGCCTCTGCCTCTCACGTGGCCCTTCTGAAAGGTGAAGAGAACACGCTTTCCCACCCTCATCCCCACCCTTCAGTCTTGGTATCAGTAACTCAACACAATATGGCTGGAGTTTGGGTTCACGCACGAGCGATCCTGGACACCCAATACCACGCCCACTCACTCCCACTCTTCCAGCCAGAGGCCAGTGAGATTTCCCCACAGCCAATATTAACAGGGCAGGTCAGCGTCTGGCCAGTTTGGATGCAGTGCCTATGATCCAGTCTGGATTTGGGACTCTCATTCTCCATAGGTCCAGACTGAAAAGTCTGTCATCACTAACCCTGAGAGACCTCTCTTGCTCCTGATGGAAGATCCTGAGCCCCGGTGGCTGAAGGGGCTTCCAAACAGTGCAGGCAGAATTATCAATGTTACATTATCATTGTGTCCTTAAGACCTTGGGGAGAATTGTTTCATCCTTTATAATTCCTGTATGGTTGATAAAAGCGGACATTCAACATCGTGCTTGTGTCAGTGGCAAAACATCTGTAAGGCAAAGGCTTTTCCTTTCCAAAGACTGGGAAGCTAGCTCCAAAGCCAGCAAAGTCACCAAGAGCAGGCTGGGAGAAGGTCCCTGTCCCCTCTCCCCCCACAAAAGTTGTCTGGGGCGATGGATGATTGAAGGCAGTAGTGTTCGAACTTTGCTGTATGTTAGAATCACCTGAAGAGTTTTAAAATCCTGATGCCCAAGTGGCACCCAAATCAGTTGAATCAGAACTTCTGAGGGTAGGACCCAAGCATAAATATTTTTTTAAGTATTCCAGGTGATTGCACTGTGCAGTCAAATCTGAGAGCCAATGGCTTAGGCAGTGGCTCTCAAAGTGCCGTCCTGAGACCAGCAAGATCAGCATCACCTAGGAACTTACTAGAAAGGCAAATTCTCAGGCGTCACTTTAGCTCTACTGAAAACTCTGGGGCCCAGCCAGGAGCACAGTAGCTTCCAGCGATGCTCGTGCACGCTCAAACTTGAGAACTACTGGCCTAGGGAAATGTGTGCCTCTATCTGATGCAGAGTTCGGGGGCTGACTTTCCAATCTGCAGCCATCCTTCATCTTCGGCCTTGTGAAGGACTTGAGACCCCACCTTTAGCTGTCCGGTCTTCGGGAAAACAGGGCGTGTCTCAGTCCTGGGTATGGTGAGGGGTAAATCTCTCAAGCAACTTGCATTAGAATTCACCAACTTGAGAACAAGTTCAACATCGCCGCTAAACAAGAGCCTACGAGACAGCGTTCCCCCGCCTCTCTCGGCTAGGCGTCTGCTGTTTCCGCGGGTTACAGGTTTAGAACCACACCTGGGTTTTTCTTGGGGTCAGATGGGACTCTGAGCTCTGGACTTCCTCTTCTTCCCGAGTCTTCCCTCGTCCAGCCCTTCTCTCCCCGCTCCCAACTTCTCGAACCCTACTTGGCGTGTCAGTCTCGCTCGCTCAGGCCACGTGCGAGTCCTGTGACTCTCAAGTCCGAAAACCGTGAATCCTGCAGTCGCCTCCGACTTCTTCCTGCGTCTGCGGAGGGACATCTCCGCCCTTCGCTCCCTCCTACCCCCAGACTCGTCGCGTTAAGTTTGCCGAGCAGGTGCGCATTCCGTCGCAGCGCCCTTGGGCCTCCCCCGGCTGCCCCGAGGGCAAGTTCGCGGGAGTTGGACCCAAAGTGCGCCGAGCTGGCTGGGGGGCGGCTCCCGGGCGGTACTGGCTGCAGGCTCGCAGCCCGGCGAGCGCGCCCGGCCCTCGGGGCTTCACCCGCAGCTGTCCCTCGGGCCATGACATCTAGAGGAGGGTGTGTGCCCGGGTGGGGCCCGGTCACCCTTCCGGCTACATACAAGTGGCTTTTCTTGGAAACACATCTGGGCAAACAAGTGGGCGGCGCGAGAGGACGCGCGGTGGCCGCTGGCGAGCCGCGCGCTCAGGATCGCAACGCCGCCGCCGCCGCCGCCGCCGCCCGGGTGAGCTCCCAGGTCCGGGGACGAGGGGCGCCCGGCCGGCAGGACGGTGCCCGCGACGCGCGGCCCTCGGTCGGGAGGGCGCTGTGGCGCCAAACCCGGGCGGGCCGGGGGCGGGGAGCCGATGGGGCTCATCCCCACTCAGAATTTAGCAGCCGGTGGAGACAGAGAGTCTCCTCAGCTGATGCAAGCCTCCTGCAAGTTTGGGAACGGTGCCTCGAACTTTCTGCCGTGCAGAGCCGGGCAGCGGCGAGGGCTCAGTCCCGGTTCCCTTCGTGCAGGTCCTTCAAGTTCGCCCCATCGCCCGCTGCCCGGAGCGGTCCCCGGTCTTGGATCGACTCAGACGAGGCTCCGTTTACTTTCAGTTTGTCTTAGTTGCCTATTGGCGGAACAGGCTGAAATGCGTGCTCTGAGATTTTCTCCAGGACCTGTCAGTTTAATTTAGAAATACAGTACGAGGTAAGGCCTTCCTTTAAAAAGTGGCGACACTCGCTTTGCCTTTTCCCGAAGGAAGCTCCCGAAGATGCGCTCCACGGGACCCGCAGACACCAAACTCCACTGCTTTTTCACGCGACCACAGACTTTAAAAGAGCAAACGTCGGTTGCCATTAAAACCTGCCAGACTTCCATGTCTTAATGTCTTGTGATTTCTTAATAATGCAGCCTCACTGCTTTTGCACATGATGCTGAAAGGCTGGCACTGCATGAAAGTGCTCTGCTGTGAGCGTTTTGAGGCTGTGCAAGACTATTTATCAAGTATCTCAAAATAATAGGCCAGCCTCCTCTGGATTTCCAATTACATACTCAACAGTCAAAGGTGCGGGTATCTTTCTTCTTGAGTCTAGCGAGGTGTTTTGTTTTGTTTTTTTGGGTTTTTTTGAAATCATTATTTTTTCAAAATAAAACAATACTTAACATGGCTCTGGAATCTTGGAGAGGCATTGTTCAAATGGCATTGTGTTTTTCTGTACTCCTTTCAACATTGCAAGTTGCATTCGAAATTTAAGTTGACAATTTAAAACAAGGCCAGGTCAAATACATAAGTTTTTTTTAAAAAAAATGGACATGGTACATTTCATCTGTTTCCAAACTCAGAATGTATTCTTTCTGAATCTTACAACATAAATTGTATGAACAGCCTTTCTAATTAGATCATTTCAGTCCCAACATTGTGGATATGAGAATTATAGAATTTTTCTCTGAAAGGTGGTGCTGAGAAGAATGAAAAGGAAGTTCTTCCTTGAGAAGTGACTGAAAACAAACACCAGAACCTGACAATTTATACACACAGTTCTGTTACTGACCTGACTCTTCCTTTTGAGAATTACTAGTTAAAATACCAAAGTTACAGGGTATTATGTTAACTGTGGTCTTTGGTTTAAATATTTTATTTCTAATTTTGAATAACTGGTTTTCATTTGCCTCAGGAACTTCTAAAGGTGAAGTTGTCCAGACACTTAGTTGAACAAAGACTCAGATGATAATAGCATTTGACTGCTTTTAATTTCCAGTTATCTTAACTTTTTTTTTAATTTAAAAACTACAGCTTGAATGATCCTCTCAAGTGTACTGAATAAAGGAGAAATACCTAAAGACTGTCCAAATACATATTTTTCTCTTTTCATTGTTGGAACATTCTAGCAACCATTGTATAAAATCCATGTTAAGTAAAATATGTAAAAAATACATATCCATTTTACATTATTGCATTCAAATATTTATACAAAAAAAACCCCAGGATATTGACAAGATTTTAAATACTTTTTTTTTTTTTTTTGCTTTTTCTTTTACTACTAGAAAGAGAAGCTCACAAAGCAAAACTTCTTCAAACAATAGGATTTCCTGGCCTTGGCAGTTCTGCTGTGTCCCAATGCCAGCACTTAGATAGAGAAAATCTGACTTGTGATATTCAAGGGCATCCAGACTCAAACCTCCCAAAGAGAGAAAACTCAGTATCTTTCCACAGCTATATACTGAGAAAGAAACAATCAGAATCACAGAATTTTAGAGCCTCAGTGCTCTCATCATAATGATCTTCACCACAAATGTATGTCTTCTGAGCCCAGTACAGGTATGTATACTGAGGCCAGCACCATTCAGCTTGGTAACGGCCAAGGGGGTCAGAAGAACGAGGTGTCCAGGCTGGAGCTCTTCTCTCCATCACATCTGTTCCCTACTGACTTACTCCATGACACTGTGTCCTGACTGTGCTCAGGATTAAAGACCTGAATTAAGATACCTTTTTGACTAAATCTTTGTAAACTCAAGCATCCAGTCTGCTTTAAAGGGGCTGGGATTAAATATGACCTATGTGTCCATTGTTAAGTGCAGATGGGAAACAACCAGTGTTGATAGAAATGACCTCCAAAGCCTTGATTCTGGAAGATGTCGGAGAAATGGCTCTTGAGTCTAATGTTGACTTTTCATTGGTGACTCTTTCCCATGAATGAGTGCCACCTCCACCGAAATCACAAGAAAACCAGAAAATGTAAACTTCTGGTCTGAATATGCCTGCAGTTACCTGTTTGTTTAATGTCTCTTGAACATTATCTAGACACATGCCTGATATTTTATGGCACAAAATTCCAATATGATAATTTCACTTTGAATAACGAGTGATAGAAGGAGAGCGGGAATAATTCCTCAGAAATCACTATGTGGGAGTTACTGAGAGTAATAAGAAACAACTGATGATAAGAAAGAAAACGATAAATGAGTGGGGAAATAAAAAATAGAAGTAACCACAAAAAGAATGTGTTTTATTCATCAGTCATCATAGCAATGAAAATGGGTTATTACAGTAGCTAAAGGAAATCTTCACCAGTAAGCTCTTCTATACTTACTCCAGTCCGTGTGACACAAAATCTCATTAACTTCTATAAGGAAGGTGTGGCTCAATATTAATAAACATGCCAAAGACACGCTTTCTAGTGATAAACGGTGCTTTTCATAATCTCTTTGCAGGGGCACATTTGGAAGCAAAACTGAATCATGGTGACTACCACTTTCTCTGAAATCCCCAATACCACGTTGTAACATATGGATCGTAAGCAATGTCAATACCATCAAATAAACAAACCAACCCCCCCCAAATATCCCATTTCCAAACATTTTCTCAATCTATATATACAGCCTGCACAAGTTAGAAGTGTAATTTCTTTTCTAAACATTTGCTGCCCCCATGTGTCCCTTTAGAAAACTGAGTCTTAAACCTAAATCATGTTTATTTAGCCCCTCCTATGCAGTTTAGATAGACAGAACTACAATCAGAGAAACTCTCTAATTATTGTAAGAACGAGCACCAAAGGCAGGGCAAGAGAAAAGGTCTTACTTTTGCCACAGACTCCTGATGTAATCTCCAGTAATTGTGTAACTTCTCTGTGCCCCGGTCTCTTCTAATATTAAAATGGGTGGCAGGTTGGCAGGATGGGGGGAGTGTAGGAGCCAGATTTTCTCTAAGTTCCTCTCTAATCTAATATTTGGTCATTCTCATTGAGGATAATAAAACAGAAGTAGGAAAAACTAGCTATCCCATTTCTGGCTAAGCAGTCACTTTGGAGGTATGCCCAAAACTCATGAATGAATTTCCTGTTTCATCATTGAAATGCATTACCTTGGTCCTCTGTCATCTTGACAAACCTGCTTCTCAATGTCTGAGTCGCTCTGAGCCCAAGAAACAGGAAGGAATTCATTTTCTCTTATGGCCAATGATTATGCCGTAGACTGATGTGACTTCAAAAATGAAAATCATCTTCAGTGTTTATAATATGTATCAGTGACAGGTGCTTCTAAAGCTCTGACTAGTTCTTAAATCTTGTCCATAATGCCACGATCAACCTGGCAAAGCCATTCTCTCCTTACTTCCTTGTTAACAGAACCCCAGTTTCTTTCAGTTATCAGGCAACCCAAACACGTCTCAAGAAAGGAGGCTGGTCCCTCCCTTATCCAAGGGGATGAATCTTGATTCATCTAAGAGTTAGACTATTCACTGCTTCTCACCCCTCACTATTTTCTTTTATTCAGAAGTTTTTGTTTTATTATTACTATTTTGTAAATTATTATTGAGGTATAATTGACATATGATATTATATTAGTTTCAGGTGTACAACATAATGATTTGATATTTGTATATATTGTGAAATGATCATCATAACAAGTTTAGTTAACACCCATCACCAAGCACAGTTACACATTTTTTTTCTTGTGATGAGAACTTTGAAGATCTTCTCTCTTAGCAACTTTCAAATATGCAGTTCAGTGTTATTAGCTCTAGTCGCCATATTGTGCATTACATCCCCAGGGCTTATTCATTTTATAACTCAAATTTTGTCCCTTCTGACCCCCTCCACCCGTTTTGCTCACCCCCAGCTCCCGCTCTGGAAACCACCTCTCTGTTCTCTGTACCTGTGAGCTCTTTGTTTGTTTGTTTCTTAGTTTTTTAGATTCCACTTATAAGTGAGATCATACAGTAGTTGTCTTTCTTTGTCTGATTACACTCAGCATAATGCCCTCAAGGTCCATCCACATTGTTGCAAATGGCAGGATTTCCTTTTTTATGGATGAATAATATTGTATTTATAATAATACATGAATAAATAAATGAATAATATCCATTTATATATATCTCACATTTGCTTTATCCTTTCATCAATTGATGGACACTTAGGTCATTTCCATACCTTGGCTATTATAAATAATGCTGTAATGAACGTGAGGGTGCATATATCTTTTCAAGTTAGTGTTTTAGATTTCTTTGAATAAATACCCAGAAAAGGAATTACTGGATCATATGGTAGTTGTATTTTTAATTTTTTGAGGGACCTTCAGACTGTTTTCCATAATGGCTGCACCAATTTATATTCCCACCAACAAGGCACAAAGGTTCCCTTTTCTCCACATCCTCACCAACATGTGTTATTTTTTCTCTATTTGATAGTAGCCATTCTAACAGGTGTGATCACCCCTCTGTTCATCAGAATCTTCTGGGGAGCTCTTTTAAAATACTGATGCCCAGGCCCACCTCCAGAGATTCCCATTAATTGGTCTAGAGTTTGACAGTTTTTGAAAACTCTCCAAGTGATACTAGTATGCAGCCTGGGTTGAGAATCACTTATTTAAGCCAGCTGTGATCAGTCTACTTCTTTCTCTGGTGATTGGTTTAGGAATGAGCACGTGATGCAATTTTTGGTCTTATAAGGAACAATCTGATTGGGGGTGGGATGTTTGGGATAGTTTTCTTCACTCTTAGAAAGGAGCAGAAAATAAGGTTATGCCCTTAACTTCCCTTCTAGGTTTTGGGTGTCACCCTGGGGGATATGAGGGATGTGACGTCTGGAGCTGCTGCAGCCACCTTGTAACCATGAAGGAAGCTACCACAAGTAAGGTATAGCAGAACAGAAAGAAGGAAAGAATTCTAAGTCTTTAATGGTTTTTTTTAAGCTGCTAAATTAACTGACTCTGTAGCATCCTACCTCAGAACTTATTTGAGCATGTGAGTAAAAGACATTTTGTTTAGTTGAACCCTAATCATCTTAACCGATACACTGATAGTTACGAAAAAAGTAGGCACACATATCTAAAATTGGGTTCTTCAAACCATGTCCTTGGAACCTGCGAGATCCCATGGGGTTTTGCTAGTATTCTACAGGGACATTTTGTAAGTAGGATTTTGTACGGATGTGTATATGTTTACATGGTAAAATGTGTGAGAATATAATTTCAGAATATTATTTCTTTCACTTTACTCTTCAAACTAAAGCAGTTCGTTCATTTGTAAATAGCAAACAAGGACTGGGGCAGAGATAACCAACAAGTGGGAAATTTCTTATTTGACCTGAGTAAAATTAAACCTAAAAAAGAAAGAGTTTTTTCTTACAATTCATACAAACTTAATTCCCAAACTGTCCTAATATGTACAATTGTTATATTTTTTTTACTACCAGTATTTTCTGTGTGATTATTAGTGATATAAACTTTATTACCACTTGCCTTGAACATATAAATCATTAAGGTTTTACTATCAAGTCAAAGTTTTTTGACTGTTTCTTAAGAACTGTTTAGCTTTAGTGGTCGAAATGCTTGAAAACTGTACTGAAATCTGTTTTTCTTTTAAAGAGGTGCTTTTGAGGCCTTCTTTTGCACTTTAGCTTTTGTTATCATGTTCATCATTAGTGTACGCATTACCACTTGATGTACTGTGAAACCCTTTAACTCTTTTCCTTTGTATCTTATTCTTTGCACACCTGAAACATTAATGCAATAGTTATGCATTTAATGCACAGGATTCTGCGTCGTACTCAGATTTATGAACTCTACTTTGAATATCATATATTAGTGCTAGAATATTAACATGCTAGCACACTATGCCTGATAAAACAACTTGTATCCCTAGTTGCTTGGAGGAACTTGAGTCTACCATTCTTGTTAGTACCACATGTGTCTTGCTATGTGAATTATATGCATGTGTACCCTCACTTATGTGGATATATATATATATATATAAGGGAGTTATTACTTTTGGTCTGATCACTATCTATTACAATATGAAACTTAAAAATTCAAACCCCAAAGGCAGGCAATGCAACACTTAAGGTTAACTTAGGTGGATTTCCAAACATTTTTTCCATTACCAGATGGCCTAATATCTAGCTGAGTAGAAAACAGATTTATGCTGTAGAAAATATTCACGTGTCCTTACCTAAGTACTGATAGTTCTGTTATTCAACTTTTTCTGTGTACCGAGAAACCAATGAAATTTATAAACATTTTTACCAACTATAATCAGAAGTGTGGGGTGAGAGCCACAGATATGTGTCCTTAGAGCCAGATGCAGAGTGACAGGCATGAAGTAATCACCTTCAGAGTGACAGTGCAATTTGGTGGAGGATTAAGGTGCCAGGACTATATGCGATCCACTTTTCCTTACGAGGGTTTTGTCATTTCTACAATGATTCTCAAATGTCAGTCCCCATTCTCATGCTGTGCCCATTCTTTCCCAAAGCCATATGATCTGTTTAAATACAATACATATATCCCTCTAAAAATCGCTACTGTCACAGGTAAGGCAATGCTCAATTTACAGTGTTTTGGAATGTTGGTGGGTTTTCTGAGTAGCATGGGATAAAGGAAAGAGATCGAGACTGGAATTGGAAGAATGGGATTCTAGTGTCAGTTTCGCCACAAGCTACCTGTAACGTCCTTGGGCAAGTTGCTTCATGTCTCCAGGTCACATTTCCCGACTTGTAAAGCAAGAGTGTGGCTCCGATTATCTGAGGCCCCTTCCAGCTCTAAAAGCCCCTAGAGTCAGATTCATGTATCTGTCAGATGAGTTCCAAAACAACACGGCCTGGAAACAATGCTTCTAAAAATGAAACATACAACTAAGAAACCTCAAGTCACAGCACTAGAAGACATTGTCCAATGTATTTCGCCACCTTCAGATGGACTCTAGGTAAGTAAACAATTTGGTACGTGAGAGACTCAATCCTATTTAAGAGTCATCATTATTAAGTAAAACCTTTTCATCTCTTTGTATTTCACTCCATATCCTAACATAAAATCTGGGTAACTTCCACCTGACATGGAGATGATATGCCACTTAATCACATTATTGGCTTCATTGAAGACAGCTATATAAACACAGACCAATAATATGCAGGGATATCATAAAAATTATGACTTTTCCTTAAGGGAACTGATTCATACAAGCCTATGAGTGGATTTTTTTTTTGAATTTTTGAATTTTTTTTTTTTTTTTATACTATGAGTGGATTCTATACAATAATCTTTACAGGCAAGTCTGCTGTTGTATTTTTTTAAAAAGAGGATTAGTCTTACAATGCTATTCGTGGTCTACAAAATCCTCTAAGCATGTAAGAATATTGCATTTGGATATTTACATGCACAAAAGTCAGATAAACGATACATTTACTTTAGCCATGGATACCTGGGCCAGGAAGACCACAAGAAGCTGACCCATCCTTCCTTTTGTCTTTCCACACTGCAATGGTAAAAACCAATAAATTTACAATTTATCCTATTTTCCAATGTCTCCAGAGGTTTGATTGTTTTTCTTTAGCTTATGGCAATGCTTAAGAATCCTCAATGTCGGGGCTTCCCTGGTGGCGCAGTGGTTGAGAATCTGCCTGCTAATGCAGGGGACACGCGTTCGAGCCCTGGTCTGGGAAGATCCCACATGCCACGAAGCAACGAGGCCCGTGCACCACAACTACTGAGCCTGCCCGTCTGGAGCCTGTGCTCCGCAACAAGAGAGGCCGCGATAGTGAGAGGCCCGCGCACCGCGATGAAGAGTGGCCCCCGCTTGCCACAACTAGAGAAAGCCCTCGCACAGAAACGAAGACCCAACACAGCCAAAAATAAATAAATTAATTAAAAAAAGAATCAATGTCTGATCATTGTTTTCATTTCATCTAATCCTTCATGTAGTGGTTTACATCTAACTTTTCTTGTTTTTCTCTGTGTGAGACGTAGGCAGCTGCTGGGAATTCTTTGCACAATAACCTTGCTTATTCTTAGTAACTATGTCTGGGTGAGGCAACATGGTATGGTTCTTTCAATTATTCGGCCTATACTCATTGAGTATCTTCCAATGTGCCACGCACTGTTCCAGATTTGGGGGCTAGAACAGTGAAAATAAAGGACAAAAATCTCTGCCTTTGTGGAGTTTATATTGTAGAGGAAGGAAACATACTATAAACAAGATAAGTAAAATATATAGTATGTCAGGTAATGGTGTGGGCTAAAAAGAAACCTAAATGAAGAAGGGAGTTAAGAAGTACTGGGAGACCTGTGATTTACAACTTAGATAGGGATGTCCCAAAGGATAAGGTGACTCCAAAGCCCCTCAGCTCAAGAAAATATTCCAGGCAGAGAAATCAACAAGTGCAAAGGCCCTGAGGCAGAAACAGGACTGGCTGATGTGGCTGGAGTACTTGAGCAAAGGAAAGAGGGAAAACAGATCAGCCCAGAGAGAAATTGAGAAATGGTAGGGGCAGGAGGGTAGAGGTGCACAGAGTGAAGGACCTCGTGAGCCATTATCAAGATTTTGGCTTTTCCTCTGAGGTAGAGGAGAGCCACTGGAGGTGTTTGAGCCAAAGAATGACATGATCTGACTCACGTTTTAACAGGGATGCCTTGGCTGCTGTGTCACGGTGGGCGCTCAAGTGTGGAGGCAAGAAAACCCGTTTGGAGGCTGCAGCAATTAGCAGGAGGCTGGTTGACATCACCTGGGACTGCTTACAGGTAAACAGGGAAGAGGCCCAAGACTTAAGCCCTCGGGTCCTCCAATGTTCAGCATCAAGGAGATCCAGGGACACCAGCAAAGCACAGCTGAGAAAGGAACAACCAAAGAAGTAGAAGGAAAACCATTGAGTATGGATGGACTCTGGAAGCCGCATTTTCAGAAGAGGGAGCGAACAGCTGAGTCAAACACTGCTGATAGGTTGAGCTCAGTGAAGACAGAAAGTAGACACGTGGCTGCAGCCACGTAGAGGTCACCGTGGTGGAACCAGCAGGGACATTGAGATCAGGGAGCCCTACAGTTTTAGCCAGACTCACCACATGAAAAGCCTGGATTCTGTTAAGCAATCTACGTCTCCCTTTGACCTTCAGGGCTCTCCTTGGTAAAACAGGTATAATAATTCCTACCTCCAGGTGGTGAGAACTTAAAGTGATAATGTTAGGGACGCCTGTATGAGTCAGCTCGGGCTGCCATACAAAATACCACAGGCTGGGCAGCTTAAATAGCACAGATTTACTTTCTCACAGTTCTGGAGTCTAGAAGTCCAAGATCAAGGTGCCGTCAGGGTTGATTTCTGGTGAGAGCTCTCTTCCTGGCTTATAGACTCCTGCTTTCTTGCTGTGTCCTCACATGGCCTTTCCTCTGTGTGCCCACGGAGAGACCTCTGGTGTCTCTTCCTTTCCTTACAGAAACACCAGTCCTAGTAGGTTAGCCGCCTCGCCCCTACCCCTTACCCCCCTGCCATGATTTAACCTTAATTATCTCCCTAAAGACCCTGTCTCCAAAGGAAGTCACCCTGAGGATAAGGACTTCAACATGTGAACGGGGTGGAGGGCACAATTTAGTCCATGACAAATCCCTTAGCCCTTGTTAGTGTTCAGAAATGTTAATAAGTCCGCAATTACTATATGATTGTTGCTTATGTAATTACCTCTTGAAGGTTTTTTAGTTTTACAATTTAGAACATAATATAAATACACATTCAATTCTTCTTTTAATTGAAGTATAGTTGATTTACAATATTATATTTGCTTCAGATGTACAACATAGTGATTCAGTATTTTTATAGGTTATACTCCATTTAAAGTTATTACAAAATAATGGCTGTGTTTCCCTGTGCTGTACAATATATCCTTGTTGCTTATTTATTTTATGCATAGTACTTTGTATCTCTTAATCCCCTACCCCTATCTCCACCTTCCCTCACCCCACTGGTAACCACTCGTAGAACTAGTTTGTTCTCTATATCTGTGAGTCTGTTTCTGTTTTGTTATATGCATTTGTTTGTTTTATTTTTCAGATTCCACATATAAGTGGTAACGTGGAGTAGTTGTCTTTGTGTGACTTATTTCACTAAACGTAACACTCTCTAGGTCCATCCACGTTGTTGCAGATGGAAGCATTTCATTCTTTTTTATGGCTGAGTATACACATTCAGTTTGTGTTTAGAAATTTTAAAATATATCTAACTTGCTCAACAAATTTTAATTAACATCTTGAAAAGGAACGTTCATTTTCAGGAAAAAGTTGGCCAATACTGCCATCTACTGGAATTTTGTTCAAAGCTTTTTTGTGCTATCCTTTGTCAATTCTTACATGCTGCCATGCTTGTTTTTCTCTTTTTAATGAGTGTAAAAGCGAATGGTTTTGTTCTCAATTTAGCCTCACTAAAAGTATTCTAAGAAATACACATCTGGGCTTCCCTGGTGGCGCAGTGGTTAAGAATCCGCCTGCCAATGCAGGGGACACGGGTTCGAGCCCTGTTCCAGGAAGATCCCACATGCCGCGGAGCAACTCAGCCCGTGCGCCAACAACTACTGAGCCTGCGCTCTAGAGTCTGCGAGCCACAACTACTGAGCCCGTGAGCCACAACTACTGAAGCCCTCACGCCTAGAGCCCGTGCTCCGCAACAAGAGAAGCCACCGCAGTGAGAAGCCTGCGCACCGCAACGAAGAGGACCCCCCGCTCGCCCCAACTAGAGAAAGCCCGCGTGCAGCAATGAAGACCCAACACGGCCAAAAATAAATAAATAAAGTAAATTAAAAAAAAAAAAAAGAAATACACATCTGTTAGGAACTGTCTTTTGCTGCAAGAGTCAGTAACCTCGTAAGAGCGGCTTAAGCTCTTTCTCTTGCCAATTAAAAAAAAAATCCAGAAAGAGGCAGGTCATGGCTTTTTAGGGGGCCCCATGAACTTCAGGGCACAGCTTCCTTTATCTTGTTCTGTCATCGGAGTGGGCTGTTTCATGGTCCAGGAAGGCTGCTCAAGCTCCATTTTGTAGGAAGAAGGGAAACTTTTGAGAAGTGTAACGTGCACTTGGGCTTCCATTCCAGCATCTACAACTTAGTTACAAAGCAAACATAATTAGGTAAAAGAAAGCCTAAGAGGGACTTCCCTGGTGGTCCAGTGGGTGAGACTCCGCGCTCCCAATCCAAGACACCCGGGTTCGATCCCTGATCCGGGAACTAGATCCCACATGCATGCAAACCCCTGCATGCCACAACAAAGATCCTGCGTGCCACAGCTAAGGCCTGGTGCAGCCTAAATTAATTAATTAATTTTTTTTAAAAAAAGAAAGAAAGCCTGAGAAATGCGGTTTTCTGGCTAGACAACAATGAGCCCCCAATAAATTTGGAGGGCTGCTACAAGAGGAGTGCGACAGTGGCCGTCGGGATAGGCAGCTTGCAGCTCTGCCACAGTATGCTTATATTTATGTGGTGAGGAGGGGGCATAAGTAATATGTATATGTGTTTGTTTGGAAAATCTTGGCATATCTAGAAATACACAAGTGCCTAGTAGCAATATTGTCTTTGCAAAGAGCTGGATGACCCACGGAAAAGTGAGGGACAGAGGCCATTTTTGCAATTTACCATTTTGTATCTTTTGAGCTTCATAGTATGTCCGTGTATTTTCTATGGAAAATTTTTAATGCAAAAGTTATTAGCTAACACTACTATAGTCATCGTATTACAATACAGTATATAAAATCTCAAACCAACACATTGGATGCCTGGAACTGACACAATGTTATATGTCAATAATATTTCAAAAAACAAAAAGCAAACATTTGAATTTGAGATGATACACCTTAACCTGCTTTGTTAGCTAGAAGTTCCTAGAGGAAATAAAGTAGAGAGGAGAGGTGAAGTCCCTTTAGTGGAAGAAAAGACCTGGAGAAATGTGAGTTGTGTTTTCATTATGACCACTGGGAAGCAGGGAGTTGGAGTTCTGGTTTCAAGCTGACCCACAGGCCCTTCCCATGGCTGTGAGCCTCCAGCACATGCTTCTCAGCAGAGACAAGATTTGAGAAGACTTTGCAAGAATGAAGAAAAAAGAAAAACTCTGCGAGAGAACATGAAATATTTATCCTTCAGCATTGGTAACTTTTCCTTTATTATGTGCCTGCCCTCTGACACAGATACCAATATATTCACAAATGAAAAATACACATTCAAATATCGGAGTCAGACAACCTGGACAAAATGCTCAAATCAGCTGAGCACATCAGAACGCTTACATTTTCTTTCCTCCAAAAGGAAGATTTAGGGAGCTTCAGAGGTTTGTCCTGTGTATCAGCTCAGTAAGAGGAAGGTCTTCAACCAAGGGTGACCCCGTGGATGAGTGGGTCACATGAGTGAGTGACAGCCAGCCTACGAACTGTGCCTGGACTGGCCCCCAACCTGCTTGCTGATGCCTGAAATTCCTTACCAGGAGATAAACCCTCTCATTCCGCAATTTAGAGATAAACCTTAAAATCTGAGGGTAAGACCGTGAAAACAGGGCTGAAATGGCACGTGTAGAATACCAGAGAGGCTGACAGGAGGTAGTCAGCATCCTGCTGTCGCCACTGAGAGAGAAAGGGAGCTGGGAGTGTAGACAGCGCAACATAGAGCATTCTCACAGTGCCAGGCCCTGAGATACAAAGATACTCTCTTTTAAGGAGAAAACTTCTGTGGCCCAGAGCCAAGAGGCATACAAGAGGAAAGGTGGCCATGCTAAGGAGAAATAGAACTGCATTCCATTCCCAGAGGAATATCCATTCCCACTGGGGTACAAGTTTAAGAATGTATGCCCCCATCACTTGGCGGGAGAACGTGTCTATGCCACATTTGTATCACCACCAAAATCTTTACATTAACGCTGGGGAGCATCCAGAAGAAAAACTGTGTGTTATTCCCCAGAGGATGAAGTAAACAAGCATAACATTCCCCCAAATGCATTACTTCACAAAAACTTGAAGGCCTATTATTTTGGTAGGTTTCTATATAAGTAACATGAAGACTGTCATACAGTTAAAGCTCTTTAATTGTTCAGCATCTTGAGCACTTAAGGTTGTGTTCTTTCCTGGTTTTGCAATAGCTTAGGCTTGCTTCTTTAATAACAGGAGAGAATTCTACTGTACAAGAGATCTTGGGGAACTAGGATGACACCCTTTACTAAGGTGAGAGCTGTACCCATGGATAGAAAATCAAGGCGAGATATTCCCCCTCCCCAGAAGTCTCAGTTTTTTCTTTATTTTAAGTGATTTCTGGTCCAAATTTGACATTCCACAAGTCAGATTACACTGTTAGGAACTCCTCTCTTTCTTTCTCTCTTTCCCTCCCTCCCTTCTTTTCTTTCTTTCTTTCTCTCCTTCTTGACAAATAAAGGAACTTGTTAAGTTTAAAAATTATTTATTAGCATTGACCTTATGTCAGGCACTTGTGATACATCAGGAAACAAGACAGACTCAGCCCTTTCTTCTCTAACCTCACACTCAATCAAGGCCTTGTATTTTCCCCCCAACTTTTTACTAATAGTGAACTCAAATAATCAGAAAAGGTGGAAAAATGGAACAAAAACATCCAAATACCCCTCATCTGGATTTAACAATGTTATTATTTTACCACTTTTGCTTATCTCTCGATAGATAGATAGATAGACAGATAGATAGATAAAGATAGATACATAGATGATAGATGATATGAGAAAGAGAAGGTAGGTACACATTTTTCCCTAAGCTGTTTGAAAGTAAACTGAAGACACCATGATACATCATCCCAATATACTTCAGAACGCATCTCCTGAAATAAATATATAAAGGTTAGATTTTGAGAAGAGAAAAAGTGATTTTTTTTTTTATTATTTTTTATTTTTAGCTAGACTGGGTCATTGAGAGACACTGACTGTATTCTGGGCATAGAATTACAAGGGGAAGAGAGGTTGGAGTTCAGGAAGCCATGGAGCCTGCAGTTTTGACCTGGACTTGGATTTTATAACTGGCCCAAGAAAATGGCACTCATATTCCTAAAGCCCAGGAGTAACATTTAGCTTATTTCTGGAGGAAGCATGTTCAGGCTTGAGAGTGTCTTGTCAAGCCAGATTTGGGGAGTAAAATAAATACGTCTAACTAGCTGTAGCTCTGTAGCTTATATTCCCTGCCTGTCCCCGCCCACGGCCCTTTAAATTCTGACATTGAATCAAGAATAATTTTGCACAATTGGCTGAGCATGTGCTGTATTTTTCACCCATTTGAGTGTCTAAGGTACTGTATTGGGACACTGTCACAATACAAAAAACCTTCTTTGCTCCTTTCCCTCTCCTCGCCTCCGTATCTTTGGTTCACAAGAGGGATTAGCAATATACTTATGACCACTCTGTTTGATGTAGGTTCTTGTCAGAGCATTGATTTGATACAAATTATAATTCCTCAGTTCAATACACTGCTTTTCAGTGCAGTTTGACTGTAATTATAATATCTACTTGATGAAATATTGCCAATATTTCTGTTTAGTACAGAAATATTTCGGGCTGTACAGTATTATGATTTTAAAATCGGTTCTAGATTTAGTCCAACATTTTTTAGAATGCATGTTTCTGTGTAAAAAGAGATTCAGAAGAAATAATATTTTGAGATAAAAAATATCTTCTTGTTACTCTAATACAGATTTTAGTCACATTTATATTCCTTAATGTTCAGTGTATATATCCACCACATTAGAAACTCAAGGAACAAATAAAGTTGTTGTATTTACTGCCACAATAAGCAATATGAAACATTAAAAATAATATGTATTCATAAAAAAGAGCAAAGATGGTATGGCAATATAAAATTAAGAAGGACATTCTAACTGGGCTGTATGGGAAGAGCCTGACTGATTTCTTTCAAGCAATGCATTTTCATCAAAACTCATACATATTCAGCAAAACAAATAGCATGTCAGTGAATTCAATGAGCTGCCATGAAACTAAGACATCCATTTCCTCACATCTGTTTATGGGAATTATGTAAAATACTTAATACAATGTGTTTTCACTGCAATCCTATTTTTGTTTCCCATCCAGTGAATTTTCATCTAAACCAATATGTTTACCTGAGACCCGCATGCGTGTGTTTATTGGAACCGAAATACAGTTACAGATTCAGGCAACATGTCGCAGGCCAAACCAATGCATTTTGATGCAACTCAGCCAATTTTCCACGACGTGTATTCTGATTCCCTAGGGATATAAAGTCTCCTATAATTGTAAATGCACGTGATTGTGAGGGAAGGCAGGAGAAACTGATGTCCTGGATTGTCAGGAAATACAAGAACTGCGGCTTTCTTAAAACCTTGTTACCGAAAGTGTGCTCTGGGGACCAGCAGCCCTGACATCCCAGGAAGCTTGTGATAAAGGCAGAATCTCAGGCCCCACTGCAACCTATTGATTCAGAATTTGGATCTTAACAAGATCCGCAGGTATTTTGTTTGAATGGTAAAATTTGAGAAGCACTGTTTTAAAACAAACTAACTCTTAAATGTCCATAGTTATCTCTGGGGTGATACTCAAAGTTTTCTGAGGCAAACACTTCTTCCAGTGGATGGACAGCTTTATGAAACAGAGGTTGAAACCAGCTTACTTTATATGCACCCCCCTTTTTCTTTTCTTTTTCTTTTTATTGCACACGTGATACATGCATACATTTTCTTTGTCAAAAATCAGGCAATCCATAAATCTACAGAGCACTTTCTTCTTTTACCAGAGTTAACCTCCATCACTACTTTCACTTCTACTTTTAGTTTCTCTTCTATGAATTGACGTACCTCTATGCGTTTAAGTACGTTTTATAAACACAAATGGGATATGTATGTTATATATTACACATGTCTTTTCCTTTATCTGCATGTTTCTAATATCCATCCCTGTCCATGTATTCTGGACAACCTCAACACTATGGAGAGTAGAGATACACGATCATAGTATAGATACAGGATCCATAGTATAGATACATGATCATTTGTACAGCCAGTTCTTTATTTATGGCCATTTAGGTTGTTTCCATTTTTGTTTCTATTACAAACAGTGCCACATGAACATCCCTGAACATCTATTTTTGTGGTGATGTTGGAGGATTTCTTTAGATTAGATTCCTAGAAATTGAATTTTAGGGCCAAGAAAAACAAATAGAAAGAGCCTAAAATCCTATGGTAATATATTGGTTCTTAGTAGTAATCACATGTATGCAAATTAAACAATAGAACCCTTCACCCTTTCCAGGCTGGCAAAAATTTAAAAGACTGATACATTTTTGGTAAGAGTACAAGTTGGTGAAGACTTTGAGGAAGGAAGTTTAGCAATATCCAATCAAAAGTTTCGATGTTGATGAAGTCATGGGCAGTCTGCATCCAGGGCTGGTGGGCTGGGCTTCAGATGGGAGGACTTGTAGCCTCAGGAGGCCCAAGTGTTCTGTCTTATTTCTCTTAAACAAACCTCTTTCATGCCGTGCATGGGTCCCCTCCCTTCCTGCAGGCCAGCCCCAGGCGGGATCAGAAGAATTCACTTTGGTGCAGCTGACCCCGTGGAACCCACACTTGCTCATCCAGGGTCCCCTCAACACCAGGGCTGGCCTATCCCATTTCTCTTGCCTGTTGGAGTAGCTTTATTCTGGTCATTCTGTTGCCCTTCCCAGAACTTAGGTCTTAATTGGGGCTTTCCTGGGCCCTCTTGCCAGAGATCCTGAAGTTGACTCTTAAGAAACAGAGGTTGAGTGCCTGGGCCCCCCCCCCCCGCAAAAGGCCCTGGTCTCCTTTTGTGCACGGCCCATCTCCCCTCCAGGACCTGGTCCCATATGCCAAGCACTGAGACAGCTTTTGTTCATCTGTTCTCGAGGACAGTATGTGCCTGTACTGCCTATATTTGTGTAAGTAACAGAGAAGTTCATTCAAGCAACCTTTCACCAGGCAAAAGAGACCAGTTTAAAAAAAAAAAAAATACTGCACCTTACTGCACCGAAATTCATGGGAAATGCCAGGAGGACACCCTCACACCGTGGGCGAATCCTGGGCGTGGGTGTCCTCAGTGGCAAGGCCAGCCACATTTCAAGGCATATTTTCTCTCAAAACCAAGGTTAAGCACGAGTCAAGTGGTGCAGTGCCTCCCACGTTCCTTGCATCACATCTCTGGGAACGTATAGACTTTGCTGTTATGTTCCTCTTCCTACCTTTTTAAAATGAGGCATTTGCTCTGAGGGGCAGAGAGGGCGTGGAAGGGGCTCTCCTGAATTGGGAGCAGCCCTGGATCAGTTTCCCTGCTGCAGTGGTTTTGGTGCCCTTTCAGGCCCTTACAAGGAGTGACAGCACTGGCTGGGTCCTTGGGGGATGGAGAGTCAACAGTGGACATGGTCTCCTTCCAGGAAGATGACTGAGTGAAGCCAGGCATGAGAGCAGTTTCAGAAAGTTGCTTCACCTGTAATTTTCACCGTTTGCAGAGGCTTGTCCATGTCATTCATGGCACGTTATTATGAAATAGACTCACGTGCCTCAGAAATGCCCTCATAACCTGCTCGGCTAACGCTGTCAGTGATCTCTGGGCTCGTTTGCAACTGGGGATTCTAAGCAGAGTCCAAAATTCTAGACCAAGGCGAGCATTTGGAGGAGAAAAGATGCCAATTCTAGCATAAGAGGTTAAGATAAAATGTCTCTGCTGGGATTGCTGAAAGGACAGAGATAGTAGGTCACAGGCAGGGGTTAGGCGTGAAGAGTGGAGATCAAGACCTAGCTCATCAGCCTCTTTCCTTCAGGATTTTGGTCTAGGTGACATCAGATGAAAACGAATCCTCAAAGCCAAAGAACAGTCACGATCCAGTGGGTTGTTTGCCGCTTGCTGTTCATTTTCTGCCTTTTCCTTGGTGGTGACTTGTATCCTGTCTTTGCTGCTTGCTGCCTTTTCTCTAACCTTTGCAGAGTCAGGAATTTAAAAGTAAAAATGTCAGGAATTCCCTGGCGGTCCAGTGGTTAAGACTCTGCACTCTCACTGCCGAGGGCCCAGGTTCGATCCCTGGTTGGGGAACTAAAATCCCACAAGCCACGCGGTGTGGCCAAAAAAAAAAAATGTCTATGACTTTCATATACAACTGCCCTTGTGTTAGAAAGACTTCTAAGAACATTGATTTTTGGCACTGTCAAATCTGAATTGCTATATATTTTAATTTATTTTTTTAAAGTTCTCCCCATTTTCCTTAAGTTGTAGGCAGCGAACTAGGTACTATCAAGATGACTATGACTGACCGTTCTTAACTCTTTTTGTGGAATGAACTAACTTTAGAACTCTGGTTGGGTCTTGGGTGCCACTGGGGGATATGATCCCCAAGGAGCACATGTTTTCCCCACTCTCCTGAAGAGAGTTTAGAAGCCTTATGTTATTATTTATCTTGGGAAAGGACCAGATGTCTGGGCCAGAGTAAGCTCCAGGAAACCTGATTTCACCTCCTTCCACCTCCTTCCTTTGGCCCTCCCAGCAAAGATATCCCAGCAATGGAACTAGCTTTCATAAACTAGGACATCTGGTCACCTGCGTGCATGAGCTCCTTAGGCATATTCACGTCCACATCCATTGCCAAGGGTAAGGTCGGTCAAAGTTGCTATTGATTTTTAATTATATGATGCTCTTAGTTTTTTTCATCAATTGAGTTTATAGTGTGTTGTTTGGTTAACCCTACAGTGTGTAGCAAGACATCTTTGCATATTTTTGATTTATCCTTTCCAATAACTAGACTAGAAGACAAGTTGTATACATCACTGCTTAAATAGGAATAATCCATGCCCCGCTGTTAAAACAAGTATATATTAATTTTTCCAAATTGTGATAAGACAAAGACACTTCGTGGCTGATGTGCTACTTATACACGTGCTATTAATTTTCAATGTGATATCAAACTGAGTACAATAAAGTTGTTTTAAAGTTTATTGGGCATTGTTTTAAACTCTAGTATAAACCAAATTTGTAGGTTCACTGTGTTCTTCTGTAAATCTTTGTCATCCAAAGTACTTTTCCACCAAAAGATGGGGTGGTTAGCCAAGTGGAGGTGAAAAGTATTTTGGCCGGTTAAGTGAATCGAGGTACAAAGATTTGAGAGCCATTGAGTATAGAGCACCCCTGTTGGGTAAGCTTTCAGGCCGGACCACCTCTTAGGCAACTGAGGTGTAGATTGGAGGGGTCTGTCCAGGAGATGAGGCCGTAATAGCAGAGTCACCCAATAGCATGTAGAATTGCCTAGAGCTGTGAGTATGGCAGACATTCAGAGCTTAAAAGACACATCTTCAGGACAATAATTCTACTTGTCCAACAAACAGGTATTGCTTATATTTATATATCATGTTTATAAATAAAACAGTATATGTGAACTAGGTTTCTTCTAATGTAATTAATAAGCAGTGCACTGTATTCTGCTCCAAATCTTTGTTATTCTAGATATGACTGAGGTACCTCCTACCGTCAAGAAGCTCATAATCTACTGGGGGAGTAGGCTTATAACCAACCAACTCTAATAAGGACATATTAGCAAGAACAATCATAAAAATGAAATAGAGACACAGGTCAAGAGCAGGAACTCTGGAGCTAGACCACCTGCATCCAAATCTTGGTTCTGACACTTTCCAGCATTCAGCTACTTACTAGCTGTGTGACCTTGGGCAAGATACCTAATCACTCTGTGCTCATTTTCTCATCTATAGAACAAGGATTTTATCAGGATTAATATTTGTAAAGCACTTAAGAAAACACTTGCATTTATTTGTTGTAAGATACAGTTTCCTAAAAGAAGTTCAGGTTAAAAGAGTATATGGGATAAAGACCAGCAGGAGATGGTCAGATTTCCATGTGAATTTACCCCTCCCCTTTGATGTGAGCCTGGGGCACGTACTATTCTTGTGGCGTAGACCAACCATGTGCAGAAACCATGTGGGATATTATAGCTACTCCATCTTCTGTGTCAGGGGGGAAATTTCTACTTTAATAGAGGCAGGTTAGAGAAGCTAAAAAAGCCTGGATCTTGGAGTCCAATTCCTGGCCTAGCGGTTGTTTAAGATGAACTTAATTAAACTTTCTGAGCCTCATTCCTTATTAATGAACAGAAATAATTTTATCCTTACTTTAAGCATTGTGAGGAGAAAGCCATGAAATAAAGTGTTCAAAGGCAGTAGCTCTTATTAATATTATCATGTGTTATAACAAGCAGGCTCTGAGGTGTTTTGCAAACGTATCCTAAGCCTAAACTAAAACCAGTTAATTCTCTTTGCCTCGTGTTTGTTCTCTGTAGCGTTTACTACTAGCTAGCATGTTCTATATTCATCGTTTGTTAGTTTATCATCTGTCTCCCTCACTGGAATGCAGGCTCCTTGAAGGTAGCAGTATTGCACATAGTAGGCCCTTGATATATATTTGTTCAATTAAATAATGGGTACTAAAAGCTCTCAGGTATTGAGTGCCTACTATGGACCAAGTCTTTCACCAGGTGTTTTACATATACATTTATATTGTGTCTTTTAATATTTATATTAACCCTAAATGATGGTTATTATTATCGCCATCTTGCAAAAGCGAGAACTGAGAGCGAAATCAAGAAATTTGCCCCAAATCACACTGCTAGCAAGTAACAGATCAACATCCAATCCCAAGTCTCAATTTACATTTCAATTCCCAAGTCTCAATTACATTCAATCCTAAGTCTCAAATGATTCACTTACTGTATTAGTTGCCTAGGGCTGCTGTAACAAATGACCACAAACTTGGTGGCTTAACACAACAATTTATTCTCTTGAAGTTCTGGAGACGAGAAGTCTGAAATCAGTGTCACTGGGCGGAAATCAAGGTGTCAGCATGGTCCCTTGAGGCTCTGGGGGAGAATCTATCCCTTGCGTCCTCCACTGTCTGGTGGATGCCCTCATTCTTTGGCGTATGGCTCCATCACTCCACTCTCTGCCTCTGAGGTCAGTTTGCCTCTTCCTCTTCTGTCTTGTAAAATTTCCATCTTGTAAAGACATTGTAATTGTATTTTAGGGTCTATCTGTTTAATTCAGGATAACCTCTCCATCTCAAAATCCTTAGTTACATCTGCAAAGTCCTTTTTTCCTATATGAGTACACATTCACAGGTTCCAGTGGTTGGGACATGGATATCTTTTGAGGGGCTATTAGGAAGCCAACC
This sequence comes from Eubalaena glacialis, assembly GCF_028564815.1. Classification (NCBI taxonomy): domain Eukaryota; kingdom Metazoa; phylum Chordata; class Mammalia; order Artiodactyla; family Balaenidae; genus Eubalaena; species Eubalaena glacialis. The sequence goes on from NC_083722.1 coordinate 7,795,301, forward strand.
ATTTGCATACGGTTAAGAAAAGAATTCGTGGACTTCCCTGGTGGTCCAGTGGTTGAGACTCCGCGCTTCCAGTGCAGGGGGCGCGGGTTCGATCCCTGATCGGGGAACTAGGGATCCCACATGCTGCGCGGTGCAGCCAAAAAAATGTAAAAAAAAAAAAAATTTTTTTTTAATTAAGAAAAGAATTTGTGCTGAGGTCCCCAGGCCCAAGACAATGACTGCTACCCAGGACAGTAATGCCAATTACAGCACTCAGGCAACGTCTGGGTTTTGGGGTAACACCTGTAGCAAAGAGCCCAAGGGGTGAGGAGAGTATTTACAAGATGCAATCATTATTTCCCCCTGAGTCTGGGGAATGTCGGCTGGGCCCAGGACAGGAAAAACTGGATGGGTGAGATGCCAGGAAGGTAAAAAGATAAATGCTCATTTGCCAGATAGTCAGTGATTTATGTCTGTAGATTCCCTGAAAAGAGAAGGAAGAGAGGGAGTAGAAGGGAAGGATATTTCATTAATATTAAAAGAGCCTGAGTATTTACTTTAAACCAGTGGTCAAACTTAGTATCACCTACAGCAGGAAAACTTAATATTATGTGCTTTCGGATGTGATGCAATAAGGAGATACTTGACATTATCTATGCAGTACTCTTAACAAAGAAAAAAAAAGTTAAATCATGTAGAAACCATCAGACAAATCCAGAATGTGGGATATTTTACAAAACAACTGTCCTGGACTTTTCAAAATATTTCCATACAAGAAAAAAATCTGAGGGGATTGTTGTAGGTTGAAAGACACTAAAGAGACATAACAGCCAAATGTAACCCTTGATCCTTAATTAGATACTGGATTTTTAAAAAAATAACTAGTAAAGGCATTTTTTGAATTATTAGGGAAATATGAATATAGACCATCTTATCATATGATAGTAAATTAACATTAATTCTCTTAGATGTGATAATGTTCTTTTACAGCAGAAAATCTTTTTAATCTTGGAAGATGCATGCTGAAGTATTCAGGGATGAACTATCCTGGCATTTGCAAGTGATATTTGATAAATTTAAGCCAAGAGTATGTGGGTGTTGATTGTACTCTGTCTCCAACTTTTCTGTAGGCTTTGAAAACTTTTCCAAATCACAAGGAAAAAAAAATTAGAAAAATAAATTTGATGGTTTACCTGGCGAATTGGTGACACTCATTGCCAACAGTCACTGTTCTCTTCTAACAGAAGATAAAACAAAACAAAACAAAACAAAAAAACCTTGCAATTGTCGCACTCCGTCTTTGGATTCCTCTGTTTTCAGTAACAACCAGGAAACTGAAACAGTGAAGGAGACCCCTGAGGAGCTCAGATGCTGCGCCACGGTACTGTACCATTCTTCAAAACTGTAGCCGTGATGTTGACTCATATAGGTAGGCTATTTGTAGTTTTCTATTATTGGTGATTCTGTTCTCCTCTATGGAAATGGATAATAAAGCACTAATTGTTGATTTAGCTTTTTTTGAGCATTTGATTTTGATCATTTATTCATTCTGAGCACTTATTCATTCAATAAATTTGCATTGAGCTCCTTCAAATGGCCTGCTGTAGAAACGGGGAACTCAGCGGACAAGATACAGTACCTGCCATCATGGAGATAACATTCTAAATAGGAACATTAAAAACACTTTAAAAATCTAGAAAGAGTGATTCTACTTACTTGCTGCTCTTCTGTTTACTCTCATCACACCTCCCAGGGGACAAGCTGACCGTGTTCATAGCACCGCAGAGGGCTGACCTCAAGGTGACCCCACGGTCCTCACTGTTCCTTCCCTCCTGGTGTCCACACCCTAGTTTAGTCCCCTCTCACTAACGGAGTGCTCAATAAATGCCCCCTTAGTTTTGGAACTTAAAAGTCATAAGAATGGATGAGATGGCCGATGGAATAAGTGTAGATAGAAGAGGGAACTCCAAAATGTGAGCCCTTGGGTACTCCAGCATCTAGAGATCAGGGATACGAGGAGGAACCAGCAAAGGAGACTGAGAAGGAGCCTCCAGAAAGGTAGGCAAAAAGCCAGGTAAATATGATGTCCTGGAAACCAAGTAAGGTAAGATTTTTAAGGGGGGGAGGGGACAGAGAGAGAGAGGGATCAAATGCTACCGAGAGTTGCTAGAAATAACAATTGAAATGAACAATGTGGAGTCATTGGTGACCTTGATAGAAACTTGTCAGTAGTGCTGTGGGCGAGAATTTCTTTGCAATGGGTTCATTGAGAGAATGGGCAGACACAAGTAGGAAGCATACCTCTACACATCACTTTCAAAGGCTTCTTCTGTAAAAGCAGGGAGACAGCTGAGGTAGTATGTAGGGGGTGAGGGGTAAGTGGAGTTAACAGGGGATTGCTTTTAAGATGATAGAAATAATAGCGTGCTTCTTAGTATAAGACAGTAAAGATAAATATAATGCAGTGAAGAGGAACACATTTATGACACAGGAGGTGGTAGAGTGGAGAATTGCTGGTGTCATATCCTGGAGCAGGAGAGGGCTGGATGGGATCCTTGGCCTTAGGAATACGGTCAATTCATCCACATCAACAGGAGAGAAGGCAGAGCATATGGGAACTGATGCAGGTGTGTTGGAGTGATGGTGGGCGCTTGTAGCAGTTCTGTTCTAATTGCTTTACTTTTGTCAGAGAATCGGGAATAGGTTACCAGCTGAGAGTGACAGCTGATAGGAGGAGGAGTTGATAGAGGCTTGAGGTGAGAGAAGAAGCTATGAGATCGTCATTGGGAGAGAGTGGGAATGTGCAGGGGGTAATGCAGGAAGTAAAACGACGATGGGATCAATAGGATAAAGTCCTGTTGGGGTCAAAGGATTGCTGGAGTTGGAGATGGGAAAGGCAGAAGGCTGGGAAAACAGTGGTGGCAGGAGAGTGAGTTGTGAACACTGAGGTGATGTCAAGGTTGTCATTATCGGCCACGACAAAGTCAAGGGTATGGTCATGGGAGTGAACAGCTGATGTGGGGTGGACCATCATAAGCTCATTGGAGGAGAGGCCATGGAACTGAGAGCCAGGGTGTTGGAAGGATCACCTAAGTGGACGTCGAAACCACCAAGAATTAGGACAGCAGGGGTGTTGCATAGAGTGGCCGCGTGCCTCTACAAGGAATGAGGGTGTGACCCCAAGGTCAGTAGGTGACTGTCAGCAGAGAGGAATCATGGGTGGAATAGCCTAATGATGGCATGAGATTTATAGCTGGATGTATGTATGAGAAGAGAAGGAAAATGGCTTGGAAGTTTCCTCCACCCCTAAGCTCAGTGGCACAAAAGTTATAGGAGAGAAAACAGCCATGTGAGAAGCTCAGGGAAAGTGGGATCCTCTTGGAGGGAGCCAGGTCTCAGTTAGAGAAAGAAGGTGAAGGGGTCAGTCCCAGATGAGCCTGAATGAAGGCAGCTCCCAGAATCCCAGCCAAATGACAGCCCGCGGGGCATTGTTCTTACACAACATTTCAGCTGATTTAGCGAACACCATCATTTAACTAACATTGAGGGTAATTTTTTTTTTTTGCAAGCTCCTTTTTTGTGTTGGTAATAGATATAGAAAAGGCAAATTGCTCTTATCAGAGAATTAATGTGAAAGGAGGTGGTAACTGGAAAGCTCTATAAAGTGAGGTTTTATTATTATTTGCCAAAGACCCAGCCCTCTACCCCAGGCAAAACTGCCCCACTTGATGGCTTTCGATGGTGATTCCAGAATTTCTTATCCCTGCACGAGGTCTCCATTATCAGCAAGTCTTTCTCTGTTTAATTCTCTTCATAGCACTTATCACCACCTAGCACATGTGTTATTTGTTTACTACCTTTTTTATTTCATGGTGAGAACAGGACTTGGTTTTTGTTCATACCTTTATCTCAGTAGAGCCTAGATAAGCATATAGCTCAATATATATTGAATGAATGAATGAGAAAAATGCAATGGCCTCTGCCCAATAACAGGTGACCAGCTGTGGTTTCAAGTAGGGGAAAGAGCACAGGTTTTGGAGCAAAAATCCTGAAGCATAAAGCCTAGTTCCATAGTCTCTGAGCCTCAGTTTCCTCAACTATAAAATAGAAATGATAATAAAACCTCTCACAATTGTTTTGGAAATTAATGAATCATCACATGTATGCTAAACATATTATATAGGTTGTGTTCCCAGCTCATAACAACCCTGTAATTGAGTTCAGTTGCTTGGACCAGGGGTAGACACTTGATCCAAATAAGGCCAGTCAGAAGTTCTCTCCTGGAAACTAGATGTCGGAATTATGAGATTCCAGTTCTATCTGGAGCCGTGCTATCTCTTGAATGGAGGGGGTGTAAACTCAAGAATTCCAGAGCGACTATATTTTTACCAGCTGAGGAAAGAGAGAGTCCCTTCAAAGAAAGAAGAGAATGAATAGTTACACAGAGCTTCCACATGTGGCCTCCTGACTACTTTTTAGTCCCTTGTTCCAGTACTTTTCACAGCTGAGTTTTGGCTTTGAGCTTCCATAAGGCGTATTTGCAGCCTTATCACAAAATTCCTTTATTGCTCAAGCTGGTTCAAGAGGGTTTATTACTTGCAAACAAAGACTTGTAACAAGAAAATGTAGTCACTCTGGCACTTAGTACTTGATTAAGAAATAGTAGCTGCCGTTTTTAACTCTTGAAATGGTTTAATTTTTTAGTTAATTGACCAGAATTGAAAACCAGATGTCAGATGGGTGAAGAAAAAGGTCGGAAGAGGTACCATCTAGAGAGCAAACCTGGGCAGAGCTTTGAATTGGGAGGCCAGAGCTGCCTGAGCGCCCTGCTGGCTTTGGAGGGGTGTGCGCGGACCTGAGTTTGAAAGGTGGAGAGAGATTTACCTGTTCCACGGCTCCACCTGGCGGGAACCAGCCTTGCAGGATCCAGGTACAAAACCAAGGAAAAAAGACGTGATACAGAAAAGCTGCAGCCAATACTTACGTTACTAGTGTTTAAAGGGAAAAATATTTGGGGACTAACTCTGATATTCTTTTTCAAAATAAGTGGGGGGTTTTGTTTTTGTTTCTTTGGTTGGTCAACAGCCTTTAAAACAAGAAAAGTCCTGCCAACTCAAAAGTAGCTTTTAACGTAGTGGTAGGGACTTCTCTGGTGGCACAGTGGTTAAGAATAAGCCTGCCAATGCAGGGGACTCGGGTTCAAGTCCTGGTCCAGGAAGATCCCACATGCCATAGAGCAACTAAGCCCGTGTGCCACAACTACGGAGCCTGAGCTCTAGAGCCCGTGAGCCACAACTACTGAGCCCACGTGCCACAACTACTGAAGCCCGCGCGCCTAGAGCCCGTGCTCCGCAACAAGAGAAGCCACCGCAATGAGAAGCCCACGCACCGCAACGAAGACCCAACGCAGCCAGAAATAAATAAATAACGTAGTGGTAAATTATACTACATTGTAACTATTACTCACCTTCTGAAAGCGTTGATTTAATTTTTTCTACTTATTCTTACAGCAAGTTTTTCTGCATAAACTTTCTTTCAGACATTTTCTGAGCCTCCTCTTCTCCGGTCACGGATGCAAAATATTTGTGTAGGTTCATCAGCATTGAGCATGTGTCCAGTAATCTTTTTGCCCACATTCTGCAACCCAACCCAACATACAAACACACAAAGATAAACACAAGCACCCCTTTGCCCATCCTTTACCTATTGCTTCTCGGCCCCAAGCCCACGTTCCCTTTGCTCTGCCATGCTGGAACTGGGAACTTCACAAGCTCTGGTTCTCCTTTGCCAGCTGGTTTTGGCTTCTATTCTGCCCATCGGAGGCAATGGGGGGAGATGCGCAGGCAGGCTAGGAGGGGAGAAAGGCTTTTGTTGTGTTTGGGCGCCATCCCAGCAACGGCACTTCGCCCCGGTAGTGGCAGCTGTTTCCAGCCTCCCTTCTCCTTCGGCACTCCCCCCAGAGCCAGCCTCGCTGCTCCCTCTACAACGTACCCCCCGCACCCAGGCAGTGCCCGTTCTCAGAGTTGAGTCCCTGCTTTGTAGGGTCCCGTATTAGTTTCTTGGGGGCCTGCTGTAACAGATTACCACAAATTGGGTGGCTTAAAATAACAGAAATTTATTCTCTAATATTTTGGAAGCTAGAAGTTTAAAATCAAGGTGTCGGCAGGGCCATACTCCCTCTGAAAGGTCTAAGGGAGAATCCTTCCTTGTCTCTTCCTAGTTCTGGTGCTGTCTGCAACCCTTGGCATTCCTTGGCTTGTAGCTGCATCATGCCAACTTCTTCTGTCTTCACCTGGCCTTCTTATATGTACATCAGTCATTGGATTTAGGGCCCACTCAAATTCAGTTTCAAACCTGATTACGTTTGCAAAGATCCTATTTCCAAATAAGGTGACAGTCACAGATTCCAGGTGAATGTGAATTTTGGGAGGGACACTACTTAATCTACACCGGCTCTTTCACCAAGCTTCTAGGTTCTGATGACACCAAACTCTTCTATTTGTTCCCCCAGCCCTTGGGGGGGAAAAGTTATATCAGTTTGGTTTATTTTTTTGGTTTGGGTTTTTTGTTTGTTTTGGGGATTTGGGGTTTGGGGATTTTTTGTTTGCTGTTGTTGTTGTTTTGCTGTTTCAGCCCTTCAATACTTGTGGTACCAATTCCCTTTTTTGAATTCTCTCTGTTGAAATACACTATGTTGCTTCTTTTCCCCTGTTACTTGTTACCAGGAGTAGTTCCAAGAAACAGAATATCAAAGATGAGTTTCCAGGATTAGCTTGGTAATATCCCTTACCTTGAACACAGTGCTAAGAGCCTTGGAAATTGGATCATAAGGGGCACGATGTCAGGCTTTTAAAGAGACCCAGTGGCTAATCACTCCACATATGGTAGGCTCTCTGCTTACAGTATTCCCAGATGTGGGACAAGCCTCTCCTTCAAGGGGATCTTCATGTCTACCTCCACTTGTTCCCTAACTGTGATGCTCAGAGTCACTTCTTTTTTTTTTTTTTAAACATCTTTATTGAAGTATAATTGCTTTACAATGGTGTGTTATTTTCTGCTTTATAACAAAGTGAATCAGTTATACATATACATATGTTCCCATATCTCTTCCCTCCTGCATCTCCCTCCCTCCCACCCTCCCTATCCCACCCCTCTAGGTGGTCACAAAGCACCGAGCTGATCTCCCTGTGCTATGTGGCTGCTTCCCACTAGCTATCTATTTTACATTTGGTAGTGTATATATGTCCATGTCAGAGTCACTTCTTCATCTACACTTGGGAAGCAGCTCCTCCAGCCTTCCAGTGAGCCTCTCTTCCTGGGGGAGACTTAAAAGAAGAAAGTTTAGAAGCATGAATAACAACCCCTGCTGCTGCTTAGGACCAAAACCGATACTCATCATTTCCCTCCTCCACTGTTTCTTCAAGATGTCCTCCCACCTCTGCAGGCTTACCTAGTGATGTGACCTTGATCGTCATCTCCGTGGAGTCTGAACTCCAGTCACCATGCCCTTCTCAAAAAGGTTGCTGCACTTGTCCATTTATCATCGCGACTAGGCTAGAGAGTACCAGGAGTTGCTACAGCTCAACAAGAACTAACCAATTTAAATATGGACAAAGAACCTGAATAGACATTTCTCCAAAGAATTTATACAAATGGCCAATGAGCACATGCAAAAATATTCAACATCACTAATCATTATGAAAATGCAAATCAAAACCACAATGAGATACACTTCACATCCATTCAGATGACTACTATTAAAAAAAAAAAGGAAAATAACAAATTTTGATGAGAAAGGGCAGAAATTGGACCCCTTGTGCATTGCTGGTAGGAATGTAAAATGATGCAGCCACTATGAAAAACAGTATGGTGGCTCTGCAAAAAATTAAAAATAGAATTACCATATGATCCAGCGATTCCAATTCCACTTCTGGGTACATACCCCAAAGAATTAAAAACAAGGTATCAAAGGGATATTTGTACTTCCATGTTCCTAGCAGCATTATTCACAGTAGCCAAAAGGTGGAAGCAGCCCAAGTATGCATCAACAGATGAATGGATAAACAAAATGCACTATGTATATGCAATGGAATATTATTCAGCCTTAAAAAGAAAAGAAATTCTGACACATGCTCCAACATGGATGAATCTTGAGAACGTTATGTTAAGTGAAATAAGCCCGAAAGACAAATACTGTAGGATTCCACTTACATGAGGCACTTAGAGTATTAAGTTCACAGAGACAAAAAGTAGAATGGTGGTTGCCTGGGGCTGGGGGAAGGAAGGAATCAAAGCTGTTGTTTAATGGGTACAGGGTTTCAGCTTTGCAAGATGAAAAAGGTCTAGAGATCAGTTGTACAACATTATAAATGTACTGAATACCACTGAATGGTATACTTCCACATGGTGAACATGATCAATTTTATGTTATGTGCATTTTACCACAATTTTTTTTAAAATATGGGAGAAATGTAACTGCAAAGACAATCCATGGAATGGTTATAATTAAGCTCCTTTTGAACCAGAAAAAGATAAAAGGCTGGAAGCAATTACCAGGAAATTGAAATCTGAGTGTGAAAGCCAGAGAGCCTTACAGAGAAACTCTCATCAGCATTGGAGGCCAGAGAAAGCTGAGGACCCGGCCCAGGAATTAATCATCTGAGCCCAAAGAAGGCTAAACTCCCAACCAAGCAGATCAGCTGTGCCAAGGTCGGGGCCTTGGCTGGGAAGGAATGGGACTCCAACACACAGGATGGCGTATCTGTGTCGATGCCCCCATCTTGAATTTCTAGGGTCCTCTGAACCCTCCAAGGCCACAGAAGTGGACTGTTCCTTCGTATTGTGAGCTCCCACCGACCTCCCTGCTGGAAGACAATGCAGAGGCCTCTTGCCTTCGAGACGGCTGTGTCCTCCATCGCCACCTTGTGCCCCACCTCCCCCGCTGGCCACCAGCTATGTAACTCGATTTAAGTGGCATCATATCGCAGCCAAGGCCGTACTGGGCCTTAGAAGCAAAGAAGAGGCTTAAACTTCCCCAAAGCTGTACAACCCAGCCAGCAATTTCCAGCAAGTGCCAGGGGAGTAGGCATAGAAGTGGATTCTGAGGGTGCTTGATCAAGGGGGCCTGAAATAAATGTGGATAAGGGAGAGCTTACTGACTTGAGAACCTTGCTCTGAGATGCAAGATTTAACCCCCTGGGAAGGACCCCAGAAGATGGTATAACTTACGACTAGGATGGTGTAGTGGGTTAAATGGTGAACCCACCAAAACATATGTCCACACCTAATCCTCAGAACCTGTGAATATGACCTTATTTGAAAAAGAAGGGTTTTTGCAGAAGTAATTAAATTATAGACCTCATAGATCATCCTGGATGATCCAGGTGGTCCATAAATCCAGTGACAAGTGTCCTTATAATTCATACATAAAGAATAGGGGAAGGCCACATGAAGACCGTGGCAGACATAGCAGTGATGCGGCCACAAGCAGAGGGACGCCCGGAGCCACGAGAAGCTAGAAGAGGCAAGGAACGGATTCTCCCCCAGCGTGCATGGAGGGAGGGTGGCCCCGCTGACACCTTGATTTCAGAACTCTGTCTCCAGAACTGTGAGAAAACGATTTCTATTGTTTTAAAGCTGCCTGGTTTGTGGCAGTTTGTTCCGGCAGCCGCAGGAAACTAATACTGATGGATTCCAGACAATCGAAAAAGAAATGCCCATGCTCAGTAATGTCAAAATGCCTGTGTTGCCACATATATGGAATCCAAAAAACGGTACTGAAGAACCTAGGGACAGGGCAGGAATAAAGATGCAGACGTAGAGAATGGACTTGAGGACACGGGGAGGGGGAAGGGTAAGCTGGGACGAAGTGAGAGAGTGGCATGGACATATATACACTACCAAACGTAAAATAGATAGCTAGTGGGAAGCAACCACATAGCACAGGGAGATGAGCTCAGTGCTTTGTGACCACCTAGAGGGGTGGGATAGGGAGGGTGGGAGGGAGATGCAAGAGGGAGGGGATATGGGGATATACGTATGCATATAGCTGATTCACTTTGTGATACAGCAGAAACTAACACACCATTGTAAAGCAATTATACTCCAATAAAGATGTTAAAAAAAGATAAAGACAGAGAAAAAAAAAATGCCCGCATTGCCATGGCAGACAGTGGACTAAGGGATTGAAAGACAAGAGAAATGCGCATACCGGGGCAGGGGCAGGGGAGGGAGGGGAACTATATATGTGAGACCAAAAGACATCAGATATTTACGTTCCGCAGGGAAGCTCAGAGAAAACCCCATTCACGGAGGCCGTAAAGCACCCCCATCACCAAGAAGCTCCGTGGAGGCTCTCGTCTGCAGACAGTAGGGGAAGTTTTTACAGAGCTGGGCTCACTGATAGCAGGAGGGCATGACAGGACCCTGGAACAAGACGGGCTAGGTGGCAGGACTTAACCCTCAGAAGTCAGATGAGTGTGATGACCATAGTCAGTGAAAAGCTTAGAGTGGCAGCCAAGGAAGGCTGGACCACAGAGAGTTATGGAGATGGTTAATAAAAGACCACATCCCTAGGGGCAAAATACATGTCAACAAGGACACTACGCAATTTATACCATCAGAAGAAATTGAGGATGGATGATCAGAAGGCTGATGGCATGTACCCCGATAAAAGTCAAGATCTCCTGCCCAGTTTCCAAATACGAGCCAGTTTTCCAACGCTGAATCCCCTACTGGGAGGAAGGCCAGGTCTCCAGGAGGAAGGCCCTAGCAACACCAGGGCAAGTGGGCACAGGCATGATGCTCTGAGTCTTTCTGCAAAGGGACCTAAGGACTCGGGGAACTGTTCACCGGGGAAGGAAATGTCAAGTATTTGGAGAGCTGGTGGAACTTACTCTGCTACATGGAGACCTGAAGCATCATCCCACCCCCCTTGCTCTGTTGGTGTGGGGCGTCTGGCCGCCAAGTAATAAAGGGAGCCCTGCCTATGGTCTGGTGGCTCACAGTGAGTTCAGTAGGTCCACAGAGCCAGCCAGTGGTCCTTCCCCAGATTCCATATATAATTTGGGGTAGATAAAGTCTTGAAGTTGGCACAATCCTCTCCTTGGGTCTTTGGCTTGTGGGCTAAGAGACTTCAACGGGGAAGGAAAACCAAGTGGAATTTTCTGAAACTGCCCCCCCATCCACCTAGCCAAGACAGCAAGTAATATATATATTACTGTATATATTTTACCCTGGGGGAGGCGGGGAAATGAGGACAGTGAGGAGAGGGGAATAAAGGATGCATAAAAGGAGATGGGGAAGGATGACTGAAGTCAGTGTTACCCTAAAGGATGGGAAAGATGGCAGGTTCGGGCTCCCATTATATCTTCATTTAATTAACCGGTCTGGCTCCTGGCGAATCCAGGTGTGTCCTGGAGGAGAGCAGTAGACAACGGCAACTCAAGCAAGTAGCAGCCCAAATTGGGCCAGACGTACAATACTTGCTAGAGCAGATTCACATAGCGTCAGGCACATGGGATGCAGACATTGGTTTGGCAAATGAGTCCTTTTCCAGTGATCCACAACATCAATCGTCTTTCCTAAGGTTCACGGAGTATCTGACTTACTGTCGTGCGATCCAGAGTAACAGTGCCCTGGATCAGGGGATCTACTCTATAAGGAATCAAGTGAGCACATAACCACAGGATCTGCTGGTCCATTTGCCGTATCACCTGAAATCTGTTGACCTGATGGAAGGTTGGAACGGACTCCTGGGGTACAGCTAGGACTCTAGCTTGGGGAGGCATCCTATAGGGGCTTCAACACGTGAAATAGTCTTTGGCCTTTATATGATTCCAAACTGTTTCAGTTATATTAAAGCAGAAACAAGAGGCTAGGGCCTCCCTCTAATATTTCCAATTTATTACCTTTTGATGGTGATCTGAAAAGACCGGCAGAAAAATAAAAGTAGAGAACAATTTCCTTAAATTTAAAACAAAGTAGTGTAATTCACAGGTTCACCTGTAGATGGTGCCATACCACTGCTTTCTTGCTTTCTCACTTTCCACTTGCTTCTCTTCATTTTGTAAAATTGCCCTGAGCACTATGGGTCAACGTCTATCTGGTCATTATAAACTCGATGAAGAAATGCCACAGTCACTGAGTTTCAGAACCTTTGGAATTGATTTTATACTAATACTGTCTGGTGTGCAATCTTCCTTTTTTTTTTTTTTTCCACTTACACTTTTTTTTTTAATTAATTTATTTTAATTTTTGGCTACATTGGGTCTTCACTGCTGCGCACGGGCTTTCTCTAATTGCGGTGAGCGGGGGCTACTCTTCGTTGCAGTGCGTGGGCTTCTCATTGCGGTGGCTTCTCTCGTGGAGCACGGGCTCTAGGAACGCGGGCTTCAGTAGTTGCGGCACGCAGCCTCAGTAGTTGTGGCTCTTGGGCTCTAGAGCGCAGGCTCAGTAGTTGTGGTGCACGGCCTTAGTTGCTCCGCGGCATGTGGGATCTTCCCAGACCAGGGCATGAACCTGTGTCCCCTGCATTGGCAGGTGGATTCCTAACCAGTGCGCCACCAGGGAAGTCCCCAACCTTCCTTAAAAAAACAAAAAAAGATGCTATCACTATTCTATCACCAATAAAATTAAAGCAGATCATAGAATGGTAGATGTAATGGAATTCAGGGAGCCTAACTACCATTTGCAGTTAAGAAAGTTATTTCCCCCCAAATAATATAAACAGTACTTTTCAGAGCCAAGACTGTGCTTCTAACCTTCAGTCCCAAGCTAGTTAGTCCTATTACCCCATTATTGTCTTCTCATGGGATAGGATAAATATTATTTCAAGAACTTGAGAACATCCTTATTGGAAATACTTTTTAAACCCAGGCTGGCAGCAATTATTACTATTGGATGGGCAGTGGCTTGTATAAATGACACACGGAAATGTCACTGCTTGATTACAGCAAAGCTAGAAAGTCCCAAGTCTACAAATTCAGATTAAATATAGAATAATGAATTTAGGAAATTTAGAGAGTATTCAAGACTAAGAAGTGGGAAGGAGGATTATGAGATGTGTAAGGGTAGTGGTGGTGGCATGATTAATGTATTTTTACTCCCTGCAGAACTGTATACTTTTCTGGGAAAACTACAGATACGATTAATCTCATCCATTGGCAGAGTAGACAGTGAAACATATAATGTGGTACCAGGGGCACTGAGAAGTCTTCTGGAATCATTTAATCTTAAGTTGAATTTAAGTTTTTATACCCATCATGGTACCATTAAGGCTTATCAAGATGTAAGGCCCTGAGTACTATGTGGGGACCAGTGAGTTGTGACTCTAAAGCAGAGATTCTCATACTTTTTGTTTATAATTTATAAGAACACTTTATGCTCTTAAAAATGACTAAGCACCAAAAAGAGCTTTTGTTTACGTGGGCTATATCCACTGATATCTACCATGTGACATTAAAACTAAGAAGTCTTTGAAATACAAAAATATACAAGTATATATGACATTCGTCACTGAATCAATAACAGTATATCCTATAGCTTTTGAAAAAGTCTACCATATACATGTGAGAGAATGAGAATGTGAAAAATAAGAGTCTAAATGGCAAATAAAGTCATAGCATTATTATGAGAAAAGTTAGACCCCATGGATCTCCTTAAAGGATTTTGCAGACCCCCTTGGTGTCAGAAATCTATTTAATGTTGTTCCAGCTACTTGGTTTGGGAACATACTATGACAGGCTAAAAGTGTTGGGTAGGGCTGAAAACTTTTCAATTTTAAGTGTTTAAAATTATCATATTACGAATGGAAGAAAGCACGTTTATAATGGATGGATCTGACAGGCACCACCTTAACTTTGCCAAAAATGAAACAAACTGACTTTAGGTTTCTCACATTGTGATCCAATGAGAGGTATGAAATATCTCCTATGTAGCAGTCAGGTAAAAAATGTTTAAATTGTTTCTAACCATAAAGAAACAAGTCAGACATGTCCTGATTTTAGTATATTCTACAAGACAACTGGCCTGAACCCTTTTTAAAGAGTCAATGTCACCTAAGACGAAGAAAAGGGGGCAGCAAATAAGATTGTTCTGGATTATAAGAGACTGAGGAAACCGGGCAACCAAATGCACATACGATCCTTGATTGGATCCTGGGACCCTGGATTGCAGTCCCCGCAACCTCCCCAAAGAGCCTATAAACGACATTTTGAGACAAGTGGAAAATTTTGAACATGTTCTGTATATTAGATAATATTATTTATCAATGTTCAGTTTCTTGTAGTAATAGTAGGACAATGTCTGCCCTCAGGAGATATATGCTGAAATATTTAGAGGTGATGTGTCATGTCTGCAACTTACTTTCAAGTCATTTGGAGAAAAAAAAAAACTATAAATAGATATAGACATAGATATACAGATACACATGTGTTATCTATAGGGAGGAGAGAGGGCAAACCAGTATGACAAACTGTGAACAAATGGTGAAGTTTGCACCACTCTTTCAACTTTCCTCTCTAGTTTAAACTTTTTTCAAATAAAAGATTGAGGAAAAAGTATGAAAGTCAAATGTTAACCACAGATTGGGGAAAATACTTGCAATTCAGATTCCAGGGGAAACTGATGATTTTCCTAAAATATAAAGAGTTTCTAAAATTAATAAGAGAAAGATGAACTCAGTAGAAATATGGGAGAGGACGTGACCAGTTAGTTCAGATGAAAGGAATGTAAATGTCCCTTAAACATATGGAAAAGATTCTCTCTCATAATAAGAGAAATGCAAATTAAAACTACACTGAGATCTCATTTCTCATCTGCCAGATTGGCAAAAATCCAAAAGTCCGATAACTTCTGGAGACACTGTAATGTCTGTTGGGTGAATCTCTGGAGAAACAGGCAGTTTGAAACCTTGCTGGGGAAATATATGTTCATATAACTCCCAAGGAGGGCCATAAGACAGTATCTATCAAAATTACAAATATATGCACCCTCAAAATATGCCTGTACACATGTAAAATGCTATGTGTAAAAGACTATTTCAGCATTATGTAAAATAGCTAAAGATTAGAAATAACCCAAATGTCCATCAACAGGATAACACATTGGTAATATATGTCTACTTCATCCAATGGTATATTCTTATGATGGAAAAGGGGATAAGGAGACTCTTTTTATACTGATATAAAAATATTTCTAAGAGATGCTGTTAGTGAAATGGGCAAGGTACAGACTTCTGCGTGTAATATTCTACTTTTATGTAAAAGAGGGAATATAAAAACATACCCTAATATTTACTTACATCTAATTTAGGAAGGATAGCTGTGTTTATGGTGGGGGAAGTTGAATGATGAGAAGTAGTCCTGGAAGGAATTATTTTTCACTGTTTATCTTTTTTGTTTAGTTTTTTTTGAACATGTGACTATATTACCTACAAAAAAAACTAAAGTAGTTTTTAAAGTAATACATTCTTATCAAAAATCATTTAAAATATCAAAATATATAAAGTTATAAAGTAGAAAACTACTATGAATAGTCTGGGTAGGAAGAATTCCAGACCAGCGATGTAGACCCCCACATCTCCTCCTCCCCCCGCCCCCAGCCACAAGCACATCCACACTCACCACAGCTGGAAAAAGAGAGTAAAAAGGTTTTCACACACACACAAACATACACACGGAACACATAAAAACAGACATAGATATGTACATACAGATAATTTCTGGAACTTGCTTTTTGTACTGGAAACATACCTTGGAACTCCTTCTTTGTCAGTACATAAAATCTACATCATTCTTTTTAGTTTGGCTGCTTGGCATTCTACGGAATGGATATAACTTATCTAATCTTTGACCTATTAATGAATGTTTACTTTTGGGGATTTTGATTTTTTACTTTTACAGATGATTGTCTGTGGCCGTGTTATAGTTAACGCTATGGTGTCTGGAGCCACACTGCCTGGGTTTAAATCCCGACACCATCATCCACTAGCTGTGTGACCTTGGCCAAATCACTCTCTGAGCCTCAGTTTCCTCATCTGTATAGTGGGTAAAATAAAAAGGACCTTTGCTCATTGAGTTGTTGTGAAGATGATGAAGACAGTCAGCCCACCTATATTCAAAATACTTTTGTATCTTCACTGATGTGCTGGTAAATGTTGTTCAATTATCTCTCCGCAGGGGAAAATCCCTGATTTGTAGTGTGCTCTGATTTCTGTGGCATAAATACTCCAACCAGGACTGATTTCAAGCTACCAATGTGAAGTCCCTGAATGCAGGATGGGAGGAGATGAACACAGTCAGTTAAGAGCTCCTGCGAACATTGCAGGGTGTACTTGTAAAACTAGGAACTCTGAACTACTACTGTGACCCTCTCTCTTTTCAAATGTCTATCCAGGGACTTCCCTGGTAGTGCAGTGGTTAAGAATCCGCCTGCCAATGCAGGGGACACGGGTTTGATCCCTGGTCTGGGAAGATCCCACATGCTGCGGAGCAACTAAGGCCATGCCCCACAACTACTGAAGCCTGTGCACCTAGAGCCTGTGCTCCACAACAAGAGAAGCCACCGCAATGAGAAGCCCGCACACAGCACAGAGTAGCCCCCGCTCGCCGCAACTAGAGAAAGCCCGCTTGCAGCACCGAAGACCCAATGCAGCCAAAAATAAATAAATTAAAAATAAATTTTTAAAAAAATCTATCCAAATCTCCTTTCAGATCTGTATCTGACCATGTTTATCATTACTGTCCCCTCCCTTTACAAAATATTCTATACATCTGTTTACTTATGAGTACAAGACCTCCTCTCTCTGTGGGTTCCAAAACAATTTCTGGAAGGGGGTGGTGAGGGCCTAATCTTGGATTAATTCACATAAAAATAAAGAGAATATAAAAAAATTTATGTGTTCAGAACTGACATGTAGTGATATGTACTTGCCTAATTTCTTCCTGTGGACAGACTTTTTAGTAAACAGCAAAAGCCAATATTTAAAAAATTTCAAAGTCTGTGGTCTTATTTCCACAACAGGATTCAGACAGTTAATAAATGTGCTACTCTTGGGAAAGTGTTTTGATCATAGTTAGGGCTTAATAAAATAAAGATAGAATAAAAATTGTATCTTTGTGCTTTTGAAAATATTCCTATAGGAAAAATTCTTAGAAGTGGATTTACAGGACAAAAAATATAAGCATGTGATATTTTGATAGATATTGCCATACTGCTCCAAAAAGGTTATAATAATTTATAATACGCCCATCAACAGTATAGAAGTACACTTCTCTCCAATCTCAGCCAACCCAGGTATCACCAGACTTTCTAATCTTAATCTTATTTGCAAAATATTGACCTTACTATTATTACATTTTGCATTTTCCGAGCTCTAGGGAACTTGAAGTTCTTTACACATGTTTATACATTTATTAACATTTACATTTCTTCAATGAATCTTCTACTCATATGTATTTTTCTTCTGGGTTGTCTTTTTCTTATAATTTTATATGTGTTTTAACATTATGGAGATTAATCTTTTGTCTGCTTTATATGTGACAAATATTTTACCTTATCTGCCACTAGTCCCTTTAAATTGTTTATTGTGCCTTTCATTGTACAGAATTTTATTTTATACGAATCTAGTCAATCTTAATCTCTTATGACTGTTGTGGGTCTTCTTTTCCGCTTAGGAAAATCTTATTCAAGCCGAGATTATAAAAGGATTCTTATATACATTTTCCACTATTTCCACAGTTTTTTATTTTTTTATAAATTTATTTATTTTATTTATTTATTTTTGGCTGTGTTGGGTCTTCGTTGCTGTGCACGGGCTTCTCATTGTGGTGGCTTCTCTTGTTGCGGAGCATAGGCTCTAGGCACGCGGGCTTCAGTAGCTGTGGCACACTGGCTCAGTAGTTGTGGCTCGCGGGCTCTAGAGCGCAGGCTCAGTAGTTGTGGCGCACGGGGTTAGTTGCTCCACGGCATGTGGGATCTTCCCAGACCAGGGCTCGAACTCGTGTCCCCTGCGTTGGCAGGTGGATTCTCAACCACTGCGCCACCAGGGAAGCCCCACAGTTTTTTTAAAAAAGGTGTTTAGCCACCACAGGGGAGGAAAAGTTTTCCTCCACCCTCTTAAGGTCCTTAGCCGAGTCTGAAAATTAAACTGACAGAGACAGATTAACAGGAGAAAAGCAGACAAATGCATATAAGTTTATGTGACATGAGAGCCTTCATAAGGAAATGAAGATGCAAAAAAATGGTGAAACTTACTTACTTGCTTTTATATTAAGTTGAACAAAGAGAAGCAATTGTGGCAAAGTGACTAAACTATGTGGGAAGGCAAAAGGAAGATAAGAATTATTTTAACAAGTTCTGTTAACAAGAACTCTCTTGGCCTCAACTTCTTGTCCTTGATTATAAGAATGTGACTTTCCTTCTGGTGCAAGGAGGGCATATTTCATATACGAATTTCATCTCCTTCTTTAGAAAAAAAAGAAAAGTCAGAGTGTTTTTCTTGCATTTGCTGTTTTTCAAGTGCCTTTAACTCAAAATAGTCAATATGCCAAAGCTGTGTATTTGGGGGTGACGTGCTCTGAACTACCCCGAACTTACTTTTTGTGGAAATTGAAGTATAGTTGATTTACAATGTTGTGTTAGTTTCTGGTGTACAGCAAAGTGATTCTGTTTTATTTATATATATATATATATATTCTTTTTCAGATTCTTTTCCATTATAGTTTATTACAAGATATTGAATATAATTTCCTGTCCTATACAGTAGAACCTCGTTGTTTATCCATTCTATATATAATAGTTTGCTTCTGCTAATGCCAAACTCCCAATCCATCCCTCCCCTATCTTCCTCACCCTTGGCAACCACAAGTCTGTTCTCTATGTCTGTGAGTCTGTTTCCGTTTTGTAGATGTGTTCATTTGTGTCATATTTTAGATTCCACATATAAGTGATACCGTATGGTATTTGTCTTTCTCTTTCTGACTGACTTAGTACAATAATCTCTAGGTCCATCCACGTTGCTGTAAATGGCATTATTTCATTCTTTTTTATGACTGAGTAGTATTCCACAAAACCACATCTTTTGAGTTGCTGTAGATTTATAGCATGTTTTGGCTTCTGGTAGGGAAAGTCTTTCCTCCTTATTCTTTTTTTTTTAATATTATTTATCTATTTATTTATTTTTATTTGGTTGTGGCATGTGGGCTCCTTAGTTGTGATGTGCGAACTCTTAGTTGCAGCATGCATGTGGGATCTGGTTCCCTGACCAGGGATCGAACCCAGGTCCCCTGCATTGGAAATGTGGAGTCTTAACCACTGCGCCACCTGGGAAGTCCCCCTCCTTATTCTTTTTGCATTATTTCTTGTCCTTTTTATATGTACTTACTCTGCAAGATATACCTCGTAGTTAACTTACCATGTTCCTTAAAAATCTCGAGCGGGATTTTTAAAATTGGGGATTACATTGGATGCATAGTTTAATTCAGAAAGAGTGCTGAATCTTCTCACTATGGACCATGGTACGTGACTTCGTGGAGTCAGACCTTTAAAAAAACACAGGCTTGAATAAATAGATTCTTGTTAAAATGTGCACTGACTGAGGAGACAATATCTTAGGTTATTATCACCTATATGTGCCTAAATGTGGGTTTGTCAGATTTGGGCTGGGGTGGGGGCCTGTTGAGTAGACTGTCCGTAAAAGAATGACTAAAACCTGGGGTGACACAAAGCAATGAAAATTGGAGGGTAACGAGGAAAACTCATTCTGTACATTCTATACATTTCATAAGTTCTCTAGTTCATAACTTTGCAAAACAAAATTGCCCTTCTTTAATTAATTTAACACGGGGTTGCTTGAATACAGTGGGATTCTCGCAGGAAGAATTTTTTTGGATTTCCCTTGTCCTTCATATCCTTTCTCAAGGGCTTACTTTGTTAACCTTTCCAATTTGCATTTTGAAGTGTGACAGCAATACATTTCTTATCTTTTTGACCGGAGGTAGTTTTGCAACTTGGCGTGAGGGACCTGCTGAAATAGGCTCCTACTCCGTCCTCTGCAGAAACAATAAAAAAAAAAAAAAAAAAAAAGAAGAGGGAGGAGGGGGAAGAGGGGGAGGGGAAGAGGGGGAGGGGAAGAGGGGGAGGGGGAGGGGAAGAGGGGGAGGGGGAGGGGAAGAGGGGGAGGGGGAGGGGAAGGAGGAGAAGAAGAAGGGGGAGGAGGGGGGAGGAGGAGGAGGACAAGGGGGAGGGGGAGGAGGAGGAGAAGAAAAAGAAGAAGGAGAAGGAGGAGGAAGAGGAGAAGAAAAGAAGAAGGAGGAGGAGAAAGTGAGTCACAGGACCTACACCCCAGCACTTCTCTCAGCTTGGCTATGCCTCACAGCTGAGTCAGCCACCACGTGACTACTGTCCTGGCAACTGGAGACCCCAGGCTCAAACTTTTCAATTAAGTCTCTGCTATTAATCTGAATTGAGGAAGAAGAACTGGGAAAAATGCATATATGGCTGTGGTTCAACTCCCTAATCCTCTTAGTATCTTGACATTTAGAATATTCTCTTACTGAGCTTTATGGAGAACTAGTGTAGTAACCTGAGCCGGCTCTTAGGGTAGCTGTCTCTCTCGTATCAGCAGTCTATTTCTCCAAGAGCTTCCTTCTCTGTTTTGGCGGTCAGGAGTTCCTATGACACGGGCAGCTGTGTGTGTGTTGAGGTGGAAGAGTGTTTTGGAGGAGGGTGTATCTTTTTGTGACCTAAGTGCTGATAGAGGGTATCTGATGACACAGGGAAAATTTGGATGGGGATATCCTGTGACAGAGGGAGGCTGCAGACATGTCTGGCAGGGCAGGAGAGGTGGCTAAGGAGCAGAGAGTTGGATATTTTTCTAGAGTTCCAAATGAGATCGGGGCATGCCTGACTTAGGCCCTAAGTGTTACCCTTACTTACTGTATTAGTCATCTAATACAGCGTTTAACCCTCCAGGCTCAAGGTCAGAGATGGGAAATCTGGGACACCTACTTATGTGAGGTGAGTGCCTCTTTTCTCTCTCTTCTATTTCCCATCATTCTGGAGCCAGAAGAGCAGGCTTCTGCCTGCGTGATGGCTTCCTTTTCTCTGACTTCAATGTCATAGCTACTTTCCCTACACATTGAGAATTTGTTCTAGTAAATGGGAACTAAAGGGATTTGGAAAAATCACTCTCATATAAAACCTGGCTTTCAAATCTATTGCTTTGCTCCAAAATGCCATGTCACATGTCAGAAGCTGAAGAACACCTCCATTTCTTTTTCCAATCCCTCAGTAACAAATGCTGGTCTGCTTCCAGGAAATGGGTACCGTGGATTGACAAGAGGAAAATCACCTACAAAGAAAGACAAAAAAAAAAAAAGCACATTTATATTTTTCTAAACATTATCCTTGTTACAAGGATACAAGTGTTATTAAATCAACTGGGTTTTCAGTGAGTTGTTTTTAGAAGAATTAGCGTGACGCAAGTTGACCTAAGGCCCTTCTAATTGTCCTCCCTGCCTTTAATCTGGCATCTCTCTGCTCTGTGTGTGTGTTGTAACTTTTAGTGTCTCACTTTTAAAAAGATGAGTGGAGGAACTTCTCTGGTGGTCCAGCAGTTAGAACTCAGTATTCCCAATGCAGGAGGCCCAGGTTCTATCCCTGGTCGGGGAACTATATCCCACATGCCGCAACTAAGAGCCTGCATGCCACAACGAAGATCCCGCATGCTGCAACTAAGAGCCGGTACAGCCAAATAAATAAATAAATAAATATTTTAAAAACAAAAAAAGATGAGTGGATAATCAAGAATCACCAGACATTTGAGAAACACCTCTAACATAAGGATTGGTTATAAAGCAAACAAGCCAACATGGAGGAGGGAGAGGAAACAAAACATATAGGGACCATAGTAATTAATATTCTCAGAGAATTGTGAAAAAATAATGCACCTTTGAGACAAGAGTGAAAGGCTCTAAAAGCAGAGCATTCCGAGAACAAGAAAGAGCTCTTGGAAATTAAAACTAAGGAAGCAAAAAGAAAAATTCAATAGACAGTGAGGAGGGTAAATTGAGAAAGTAGCTCAGAAATTAGAAGAGCAAAAGAAGAATAACAATCCAAAAACCCACTAAAATGGAAAATAGGAGAGAAAAGGAAAAAAATCTGAAGATAAGCAAGAAATAATAAATATTCCATAAAAGGAAAATAATGAAAAGCAGAGGGAGAAAATTGTCGATGAAATAACAGAGAACGTTTTCAGAACTAAATGGCATGAGTTTCTAGGACAAAACCTCCCCCCCCTCCATCATATTCCAATATAGTGGAATAAAATAACCAATCCTGAGTTGCATCATTATGAAATTTCAGAATCTTATGGACCAAAAAAAAAAAAAAATATCCTAAGCCTTCTAAAGAGAAATATAGGTCACTTTTAAATACAGCCTGACATAATCCATTCTCAGGCCCTAGGCTCATTCGATAGTTCCTAATTTAATTCTAGTGCTCCTAGACCTTCTAAGAGTGGAGCTGAAGTTCCCCTATTTGTAACCCTTCTGCATAGTCCCTGAATGCCCCTACTGTGGACTGAATTGTGCCCTCACACACCATCCTGCCCCAAGTTCGTATGTTGAAGTCCTAACTCCCTATGTGACTATTTGGATATAGGGCCTTTAGGAAGTTATTAAGATTAAATAAGGTCATAAACGTGGGGCCCTTATCAAATATAATTGGTGGCCTTAAAAGAAGAGAGCCCCAAGATGATTACAAATACCAAGAACTCCTTGTTTCAGCAACTGAATTTGGGATAGCTCCTGGAGGACCCCCTCTTCCAACTTTTCCAAAGATTTGCAGGGCTACTGTTAACGCTTTTACTTGTTGGATGCACTCTCATTGGCACTATTTGTCAGGACCGTGACTGAAATCTCACCAAGTCCCTTCTAGGAGGTGTGCTTTAGCCACTTATTTAAACGACCTCTGCCTTCCTCAACTAGGGTTTTTTTAGTATAAGTGTGTCCCATGTAAACACTGCATAGGATGTACTTTTCTGCTAGATGTTTTAAATGTTAAACACTAAAAATTAAAGACTAGTCTTTGTTAACCTAAAATTCAGATCTGATTTGGTGTCCTGTACCTTTACGTGCCACATCTGACAACCATATTCTCTTACTTTGCTCAACTGAGAGAAGTTGAGAGGGTGAGCTTACTATTCCTTCTAAAACTGGGAACAAGGGTTTTTATTAGAGCAGCTCCAACCTAAACCTGATCAGTGTGAGTTTTGTGCACATTTCCATAATCAAATGTTTTTCCAGCCAGGGCTTTCTGCACCCATGTTTATAATTTCAGCACAGAAGCAAATTTCGTAGGTCCCAGTCTTCTTGTAAGTATTTAAGGAACCAACTAGCTTTGCCCTTGAGCTCTCTACTGGCGCAATAGCATGGGCTCTCTACCAAAAAACTAGCATGCCCAAGGACACTTAGAAGACTGCCCAGTCAAGGAGGTGTTGGAGCTTTGAGAATGCTCAGACTTCAATGCCATGGGTTGGCCATGGGTCAAAAGCTACCTCACTGGGTACTGGGTTTCTTGTATTGCATTTCTTGAGAGTAGTCTTAACTATTGACAAATTTCCCTCAGTAATAGGGAAAATCATTTCCTCAAAGAGTGCATCTTAATGACAAGACTTACTCTTCAAGATTTCTGACCCTGAGCACGGCTCCCAACTGGGTTGATCAGCTGTGATCGGGTCTTCTTCAAGAAGGAAAAAAGCCATGGCTTTTTCTTTTTTTTTAATTAATTAATTTTATTTTATTTATTTATTGGGTTTTTTTTTTTTGGCTGCATTGGGTCTTCATTGCTGCGCAGGTCTTTTCTCTGATTGTTGCGGTGCTAGGGCTTCTCATTGTGGTGGCTTCTCTTGTTGCAGAGCACGGTCTCTAGGCGCATGGGCTCAGTAGTTGTGGCACACGGACTCAGTAGTTGTGGCTCGTGGGCTCTAGAGCGCAGGCTCCATAGTTGTGGCACACGGGCTTAGGTGCTCCGTAGCATGTGGGATCTTCCCGGACCAGGGCTTGAACCTGTGTCCCTCGCATTGGGAGGCGGATTCCAAACCACTGCGCCACCAGGGAAGCCCCAAGCCGTGGCTTTTTAAAGTGGCTTTGCCACAGAGGAATATCTGTAGATCACCTTCCAGGATAAAGCCTCTCCCTCTAGTTCTGTTATGTGGGAAATCACCTTTGTGGGAGTACTCTGACAACATGAGCTATCCCAGAGGTTACGACAGAACCTGGACTCAGAGCAAATTAAATGCTCGAATCAGGTAGTTTATTATTAAATTCCAAATGCATAGCGGCATTCCCACCTGATTCTGTATGCAACCATCTTGCCCTTCATGTCTTCATTCTCATACGAAGTGCTCAGGTCTTTCTCCCTCTGTTCAGGGGACCTATGGGGTCCCGACTGGCTGAATGTTGGCTTGTTCACCAGTGTGGAATCAGAGGACCAGCTGGTGCTGAGTCCACCCAACTCCGCTTCTTGGTTCTGCCACAGAAAGTTTCTCCCCTCCCTCTACTTTAGGAACTTCCTGTTTCTCCCGTCCAACTTTCTCCTTCCGGGTGAGGTGCCATATGGCTTACTAGCCTCCCTCCTTTCCTCCAAGCCCACTCAGTTACTGGAAGAGGAAAAGACGGCTTTGCAACTACACATGTGAACATTTTTATCCAATACGTGGGCCTGTGTTTTCTTGGAATGTTGACTTCTGATTTGATAAGTCGTGGGAGAGAAGAACCTGCCGTCCCAGTGCCAATGAGAGGGAAGGGAGGGAGACCACACAGAAATAACCATACTAATAGCTTGAGATACAACCCTCTCAGAGAGTTACATATTTGTCACAGATTTTGAGAAGGAAGCAGTGGTAAGTATATAGAAACTTAAATAAAGGAAAGTTAAAAATGAAGCAATTATTAACTCCAGAGAAAACAAAAGTTGTACAAATGTAGGGCTTCCTTGGTGGTGCAGTGGTTGGGAATCTGCCTGCCAATGCAGGGGACACAGGTTTGACCCCTGGTCCGGGAAGATCCCACATGCCGGGGAGCAACTAAGCCTGTGCGCCACAACTACTGAGCTCACGTGCCACAACTACTGAAGCCCGCGCTCCTAGAGCCCGTGCTCCGCAACAGGAGAAGCCACCGCAATGAGAAGCCTGCGCACCGAAACGAAGAGTAGCCCCCGCTCGCCGCAGCTAGAGAAAACCCCCACGCAGCTACAAAGACCCAATACAGCCAAAAATAAATAAAATAAATAAATTTAAAAAAATAAGTTGTACAAATGTAATCATAGTATACACATGGCTCAGCTATAAATTATATTTATATAATTATCCTGTCAATACTGCATAACCAATAAAACAAAAATTGTAATATAATTATAGTGAGAGGAAAGGAGATGTGTGTGTGTGTGTGTGTGTGTGTGTGTCTATGAGCGAGAGTGGGATGGAAGAGACCTAAATTATCAACTTACATAACAGGCAGTCAATAGACAATACCTGTAACTGAAAAATCAAGATGTTGTATAAGAATGTGACATAGAAACATTGATCTCGAGGAGACAGCAGTGCGTGGTGGCTTGAAGTGATATTTTAGTTCCCTGCCCAGGAATTAAACCTGGGTAGCCTGGATGAAAACCAGGAATCCTAGCCACTAGACCAACAAGGGTTATAGGGTAGAAGCAGTTTCCCTGGCTCTTGACCCTGTTTGAAAGCAAGAATGTTTCAAGGAGGCAAAAACTGTAAAAACAGGTACAAAATGTATTATTAGAGACACAGCACAACACATGGGAGGGCACCCAGACAAACAGTTTAGTTAAGACAGAAGCAAGCAGAGATACACACCCAGAGAGATGTGGGCATTGTGGGCGTCGTCTCTAACAAGGCAGAGCTCCTTAAAGAGGTGGTTAAATCGTCTACATAGGGCGGTTCTTCTGAGCCTTTGTTTACCTTTGGCCAATTATCTTGTTGTTGTTGTTTTTTCCGCACACCTGACCTGCCCTAGGACCCTCCCAGCATGAATGGGCAACTTTTTTCCAAGATGGATTCCAGCCCAGAGGCCTATGGGAGGCTTGGCATCATCTCTTATGGGGTGGCACCCTCTCCTTTTTGACCCCCAAGGAGGCTTTCTGCGCGTGTGTAGTTGGGCAGGTCTCCTTGACCTCAAGAATGAGAAACATGTGCTCTCTTTATCTTTTATGTGGGCAGGACTCAGCTCCTCTCTGCCCCTGCCGTTACTGTTACCTTAAAGTGTCCCCTGGAGACAAAGTCCAGCTATTTACCCTGTTCCTGTTGTTGTTTCCATCTGAAAGTGTACACGGGAAGCTGGTTATAAATGTCTAACCTGGAGCCCATCTATCTCCTCCCTCAACATGAGAATAAATACTATAAGAAACAGCTAAAAGAATTGTCCTGGGAAGCAGGAATTTAAGGAAAAATAATACTGCTATTTTCACTATATAGCTTAAAGTATTTTCTAGTTTTAAAATTATGTGCCCATACTGTAGTGACAAAATACATTTTAAAATAAAACAGCAAAGGTTTGATTTGGGTTTCGGCTTTTTTCCAGAGGTCAGAGAGGTGTTCAGGCATAGTCTGATCTGGGGCCCATCTTCGTTTTTCTTCTACTCAAAGTGACAACCATATAAAGTATACAAGGCAAGAGCCTGAAAATATTTAGAACTGCCTATCCCATATGAACAAAAGCCTTGGGTGTGGCTTGCAGAATTGTTTCAGAGAGCTCTGAAACAGGAAGTTATTCATTTTGTCTCCAGCTACTGAAGTCAGATGTGAGTATATTTCTTAGAAGTGAGAGAGTGCCGGAGCTGGGTGAGTACTGTGGTTGTCTTTGGTGTAAGGGGGTGTGGATTTAGAATGTGGAAAGAAATGCAGAAATAAGACTGCAGGAAGAAAGACTGGAGTAATTTTAGTGCCTAAGGACCAAACTGGCTCAGGAGAAATCTGTTTACATTAAGATGATATATACTGAATCAAGCCCTGATTCATACATTTGGTAAATTCTCCTTCCACAACCATTATATGATGCCTCTCTCTGCCAGGGCTACATGCCCTCTGGACTCCTCTGGGCACTGGCTCTGATCCTCTTTCTTCGACCAATCTTCTTTCATTTCCACATCATCTCGGACATGCCTCCGTGGACACCGCCAGCTTCCCTCCACGTCAGAGCTGTTCCATTTAAAGACTCACTACTAACTGAAAACGGCTTTCCTTGCTTGGCTGACATTTCCAAGAGAATTCTGACAGGACCCACTCATCTTTTTTGAGGGAAGCCATAAAAGCCATGGATCAGCTATGGGGTTTGGGGAGGGGATGCCGGCGAATGGTAGAATGTGGTGAAAACAAGGGCTGCAAGTTGGCCAAGCAGAGGCTGAACTTGCAGGGAACAGCACTCCGAAATCCTACCAAGAATCACCCCTTGGTCTCCGTGGGCGATTTGCTTTTTCAAGGATCCTGTGGGCAGAGATTCCCTCTAGATATTTCCTCACAGGAGGAGGTGAAGAGAAACTAGGTGGTGGAACCTGAAGTTTTTTAAGTAGAAAAAGAGGACATTTCTGCTTTTCTTTTGTAAAAATATATTTAATTTCTTTACGCATATATACTCAGATAATACATAATACTTCCTCGGTGTATCAAGTGAGCAGATATATGCCTCCCCCCTGTTTTCACTTGGTTACTCCTTCTCTTCTTCCTCTTCCCCCCCCACATTAACTTTCCCTCCATCCTCAGCCCCCCAAGGTAGCCCATGTAACTGCCATGTTTTTCTTCTCATATGTAATGGTTAGTTTGATGTGTCAACCTGGGTAGGTTATAGTACCCAGTAATTTAATCAAACACTAGTCTAGGTGTTGCTGTGAAGGTGTTTTGTAGATAATGTTGACATCTACAATCAGTTGACTTTAGGTAAAGGAGATTACCCTCGATAATGTGGGTGTGCCTCATCCAATCTTGAAGGCCTTACGAGCAAAAACTGAGGTCCCCTGAGGACAGCAACATCAAAATTCTGCCTGGGTTACCAGACTGGCACCCTGCCCTATAGGTTTCAGACTTGTCAGCCCCTCAGTCGCATGAGTCAATACCTTAAGATAAAAATCCGAACAGCCCTGGTTGATATAATACTTACTCATTTAATCATATAAATATTAACGTACTGATAGAGACATACAGGTTTTAGCTATCTTTTGATTTGCAAAAATGAGATCATATTGTAAATGTGTTTCTTCATCTTGCTTTTTCTCATCAACATTTAAAAGGCTGCCTAACACTCCTTGGTCCTTAGTGCATATGAGTGCATACGAAACACGAAATGGTTCATTGCGTCATTCTCCTACTAACTGAAAATCACTCTGTTTTCTTTTTTTTCCCACTATGAGTGATGCTACAACAAATATCCTTGTGTGTGCGTATCTGTATAGACGGATGTATAAAGACTGACAGCCCCACCCCTAGCCAGGGACCCAAGGCCTGTGCCCATGTGTGGGTAAAATGAGGGGGTGGAGGTGAGAGGGGGAGATTTTCTGAGACTCCTTGACACAGGGGCCCAATGCACTGTGAATCTGAAACCTGTTGGTGAAGTCAATGTGAGCTAAGTTTAGATGGGGAGGATGGAGATGCAATGGTTGATGGGATTAAGATGAAAATCTGGGGACTTCCCTGGCGGTCCAGTGGTTAGGACTCCGCACTCTCACTGCTGAGGGCCCGGGTTCAATCCCCGGTTGGGGAACTAAGATCCTGCAAGCAGTATGGCACTACCAAAAAAAAGATGACAGTTTGAATGAAAATTGGGATTTTCGAACAGATTTTATGTGAAATGGTAATGGCTCCTTTACCTGAATGCATTATTGGGATGGGTATTATGTCCTACTGGGCATTGCTTCTCCTAATTAAGTTTGTAAAACAGAAGGCATGTAAGTTTGCCCTCGGGCCGATCTCGATTGGACGTGATGAATGGGAACCTGAGGACTGCTGAGCCCACACAGTGGTTGATTTAAAACAATGTAGAATACCTGGTTGGCGAAAGGAGATTACCACTTTAATTAATGACACGCTAGAAGCTGGCGGGCTGGTACCAATGAATGCTCTGCACAGTAGCCCTGTGTGGCACAGGGAAAAGGTGGACGGCGTGTGAAGATTCAGAGCAGACCAGTGAGGCTTAACTAGGGTTGTGTTGCCCACAGCCCCAGCTTCACCCTCAAAAAATACAACAGGCTCAAGAAGACTGGGACTCTGATTAATCTCTAGAATGCTTTCTTCTCTGTTTCAAACTCAAAAAGAGCCAACTGTAGTCATGTGAGAAGGACTCCAATTTGTGTTCACTGTCTTGTCACAAGATTACCTGAACTCACCAGTTTACTGTCATGATTTGGTCAGAAGGGATTTGGCCTTGTTGCAGGTCCTGAGTGTAAGATTATAGCGTATTGATGACCTTAACGAAAATATTGGAAACTGCAGAGCAAGCTAGGACTGACTCGAATGCAGTGATGGATCACATGACCAGCTGAAGCTGGTTAATAAATCTAGCAAAAGATCCAAGAGCCTGCCTAAAAGGTGAAATTCTTAGGAATGTCATGGTCCAGAGCCATTCAAGATATTCCATAAGAGACTAAAAACAAAGTGCTGTCACCGCTCACCCTTAGGACCCAACAAAACCTCCAGCCTTTGGTTAGCTTATTTGGATTTTGGAGAATGTATATTCTACATCTGGAAATACACTAGCTCCTATCTGTAAGAATACCCAGAGGAAACCCATATCTAGTTGAGGATCTGAACAAAAGCAGGATGTGTCTGAATTACAAAAGGCGATGGCTCTTTCACCACCTTTGGGCCCTTGGGATCCCCACTCAAATATGATTTTGGAAGTGTCTGCCTCTCCCACTCATGCAGACCAGAGCCAATGGCATAAGCCCATGAGCACCTACCAGTGGCAACCACTGGGATTTTGGACAAGAAAATTTCCAAATTCTGTCCCCCCACCCCTTACACATTATTTGAGAAACAATTACTAGTGAGCTATGAGGCATTGATTTGGACTGCCTCAATGACCGTAGGTCATCCAAAATCATGGAATCTGAAGTATCCACAGTGTCCTGGTGATGTCAGAGAAACACTCTTACAAGGAAGGCAGTGCTCAGAGGAGTTCCATAACGAAATGGAAATGATTTACCCAGGAGCATGTTACCAGGGGAACGCAGGGTGGTATTCACCATACCCTCCGCAGGTAGCTTCTTTTCCCCATGACTGACTTTGGAACCACTTGAAGAGCTGCTGGGACGTATTGCTTCATGGACAGTGGCGCTATGAACATCTCTCAATTGACCAACAAAGAGCTGCCTGGTTTACAGATGACAGTTGCAAGATGAATAAACAGTATCCTGTCTGGAAAGACCGATTAAAGAAAGTAAGAATAAATCAGCTCAATGGGCTGAATTGCAGGCTATTTTCCTAGCAGCGATGGAAGAATTGAACAATGGGAAAAGCTCCTACGTTGGGTTTTCACTGACTCATGTGCAGTAGCTAATAGCCTGGTCATATGGTCAGGTGGTTGCACAATGGAAAACTGGACTATTAAAAGAATGCTCATATGAGGTGTGGCCCTATGGGAACATTCTGGGAATTTAAGAGATATGTTTTTTTTCTGGCTTTATTGAGATATAATTGACATATAACATTGTGTAAGTTTTCAAGGTGTACGGTTTTTTGACTTGATACATATTGCAAAATAATTATTATCATAGTATTAGCTAAAACCTCCATCACATAAGTACCATTTTTTTTGTGTGTGGTGAGAACATTTAAGAGTTCCTCGTTTAGCAATTTTCAAGTATACAATACAGTATTATCAACTATAATCATCTATGTTAGACTGCCAGAACTGATTCATCTCAAAACTAGAAGTTGGTACCCTTTGTCCAACATCACTCCATTTCCTCCACCCCATACCCCCAGCCCCTGGTAACCATCATTCTACTCTCTGTTTCTATGAGGTTGGTTTTTTTGGTTTCCACATATAAGTGAGATCACACAGTATTTGTCTTTCTGTGTCTGGCTTATTTCAGCTGGAGTAATGCCCTGAAGATCCACCACATCCTCACCATCACGTGTCATCTCTTTTTGTTGCTAACCATGCTAACAGGTGTGAGATGATATCTCAGTGTGGTTTCAATTTACATTTCCCTGACCATTAGTGATATGAGCACCTTTTCTCGTACCTATTGGCCATCTGTATGTCTTTTAAAAGGAGTTTTGTAGTGACAAATAACTACATTAAATGACTTACGTCTTTTTCATTCCTTTTCCTTTTTGCTCCTCAGATTGAATAATTTCAGTTGATCTGTCTTCAAGCTCACTTCTGATTGGTCATGTCTGCTGTTGGAGCTCTCTCTTGAATTCTTCATTTCAGTCATTGTATTCTACAGCTCCAGAATTTTTGTTTGGTTCTTTTTTATTTTCTAAACTATTTTTATTTCTTCTTCCAAATTTTATTGAGATACAATTGGCACACAGCACCGTGTAAGTTTAACATGGACAACGTAATGATTTGATTTACATACATCTTGAAATGATTCTCACAGTAAATTTAGTGAACATCCACCATCTCATATAAAAACAAAATTAAAAGGGGGGCAGAGTCAGGATGGAGGACTAATCATTAGAGAAATGCAAATCGAAACCACAATGAGGTATCACCTCACACCGGTCAGAATGACCATCATCAAAAAATCTAGAAACAATAAATGCTGGAGAAGGTGTGGAGAAAAGGGAACCCTCCTGCACTATTGGTGGGAATGTAAATTGATACAGCCACTATGGAGAACAGTATGGAGGTTCCTTAAAAAACTAAAAATAGAACTACCATATGACCCAGCAATCCCACTACTGGGCATATACCCTGTGAAAACCGTGAATGAAAAAGAGACACGTCCCACAATGTTCACTGCAGCACTATTTACAATAGCCAGGACATGGAAGCAACCTAAATGTCCATCAACAGATGAATGGATAAAGAAGATGTGGCACATATATACAATGGAATATTACTCAGCCATAAAAAGGAACAAAATTGAGTTTTTTGTAATGAGGTGGATGGACCTAGAGTCTGTCATACGGAGTGAAGTAAGTCAGAAAGAGAAAAACAAATACCATATGTTAACGCATATATATGGAAACTAAAAAAGCAGTACTGGTGAACCTAGTGGCAGGGCAGGAATAAAGATGCAGACATAGAGAAGAGACTTGAGGACACAGGATGAAGGGGAAGCTGGGATGAAGTGAGAGAGTAGCACTGACATATATACACTACCAAATGTAAAACGGATGCCTAGTGGGAAGCAGCCGCATAGCACAGGGAGATCAGCTCAATGCTTTGTGACGACCTAGAGAGGTGGGATAGGGAGGGTGGGAGGGAGGCTCAAGAGGGAGGGGATATGGGGATATATGTATACGTATGGCTGATTCAGTTTGTTGTACAACAGAAACTAACACAACATTGTGAAGCAATTATACTCCAATAAAGATGTGAAAAACAAACCAAAAAAACCAACCAAAATTAAAGAAATAGAAAAAAATTTTTTCTTGTGATGAGAACTCTTAGGATTTCCTCTCTTAACTTACATATATAACATACGGCAGTGTTAATTATATTTATCATGTTGTACATTATGTCTCTACTATTTATTTATATTTATTATCACTGCAAGTTTGTACTTTTTGACAGCCTTCCTCCAGTTCTCCCTCCCTCCATCCTCCTCCCCACCCCTCACCCGCACCCCCCTCCCCCCGGTAACCAGAAATTTGATTTCTTTTTCTATGAGATCTTGTTGCAAAACTTTTAATCTCTCCATGAAATCTGAATGAAAGCCTTGCCAGGTAGAGTATTCTTGGTTGTAAGTTCACCTACTGGTGGGTGTGGATGGTTCATGACATGGCTGGCTGTGGGTTCCATGGTCTCCCAAAGATGATGCTGGCCCACTGGTGAGTAGGGCTGGATCCGCGTGCTACTGGCTGAGGGATACAAGGGATCTCAGAGCTGGTCGTTCTGCTGGTGGGTGGGACTGGGTCCCTGGGCATCCTGGGGGTGGTGTTGGCCTGTGAGTGGGCGGGACCAGGACCCAGAGTCTCTGGCTGCAGGGCCCTAGGGAATCCCAAAACTAGTCTCAGCCACTGGTGGGTGGGGTAGATCCTGGGGCTGCTGGCTGAGGGGCCCAAGGTGTTCCAGAGCCGGTGCTGGCCTCCGGGTGTTTGGGCCATGTCCTGACAGGGAAGGCTGTGGGGTTGTGACAGTCCTGTGGCTGACATCTGCCTGTACGTGGATGGGGCCAGACCCAGGGGACCCAAGGGCTGACTCCCACCCACTGGTGGGCAAAGCCAGATCCCAGGATCTCTGGCTGCGGTGCCCTGGAGGTCCATGAGTTTGTGTGTCAGCCGCTGGTGGATGGGCCCAGGGCCGGGGGTTCCTGGGGCTGCTGCCCGATCCCTAATGAGTGAGGCTGGGCCCAGGGCTAGTGCTGGCTCACTGGTGTCAGGGCGGGGTCCTGAGCCCTCTGGTGGACCGGGTCGCTGCCAGGGTGGCTTGGGGCTCAGGGGATCTTGAGATAGCAGGCCTGTTGGTGGGTAGAGCTGTGTCTCTGCCTGGCTGGTTGCTTGGCCTGAGGCCTCCTAGTACTAGTGCTGATAGGCCAACTGGCAGGGCCAGTCCTTGCGCTAAGAAGCTAGAGGGAGAATTCCAAAATGGTGCTTCCTAGCCCCAGTGTCCTCGTGGTAGAATGAGCTCCCCCAAAAGGCTGCCTCAGTGTCTGTGATGATTCTTTTTTCTTTTCTTAATATTTATTTATTTGGCTGCACGGGTCTTAGTTGCAGCACGCGGATCTTCAGTTGCCACGTTAGGGATCTTTTAGTTGCGGCATGTGGGATCTAGTTCCCTGACAGGGATCGAACCCGGGCCCCCTGCATTGGGAGCACAGAGTTTTAACCACTGGACCACCAGGGAAGTCCCAGCAGGGATGATTCTTGAGCAAGTAACTTTCTCTTTCAACCTTTGTATCAGAATTCCTAAAGTCCTGATAGGGTGGATGGTGCCTTCACCCTGTCTAGAAGAGTTGGGGTGACAGTGAATGCACTGTCCTGCACCTGTGTAACCCTACTCTATACGAATGGGAGGGGACCAAGGGGGAGACACTGGCTAGACTAGTATTGCTGCCAGCAACCTGGACCAGCCCACAGGCCGAAATGAATGTCCCTTCCAAAGGTGAAAAAGTCTGGGTAAAAATAAATGACAAATGGAGAGAAGGAGAGATAATAGCTGAGAGGAAAGGAATGAATAAGTGGGGAATGCAATGAGGAAAATCCAACTTTATATTATCGATAATACCTCAAAAGAGGCTCAGAATGAAAGATTCATATTATCTTTTAGGACAATTGTACCTGACACCTGGGAGGGTAAAGCTATGTTTGCCAAGACCAGCCCAGGTTTTGGAACCTGAAAAGGTCTAGCAGCAGCCTGTAAACTGGAGTGGCATCACTCTGGGAGTCATGCTAGACAGACGGTTAATGACAAAATGGACTCTAGTTAATGACTAAGGGGACATTACTAGACTCCATTTAGGCATTAATAATAAGTCCGGTTTTGACTCTAGTTTTTTGACTCCTATTTTTCAGGCTACATTTACTACAAGGAATTTGGGAGGGAATTCTGGGAGCACTCCTTCCTTCCGGGACTTCAAACCATGAGGTGTATGGCTCCTAGTGGGCTGATCTCTGTGTAACCATGAACCTTGATGATCGAATACTTGGAAAGGTCCCTGGTTATAGTGGACAAAATACAGTGGCAGCATGTCCAACATGCCACTGCTATGCACGAACGCACATCACCCCTTTTTTGTGGATGGAAAATTATTAAGCAGAAAAGAGGAAAACAATAGGTGTCGGATGAGATTATAGCATAAGCACCATGGTGGATCCAAGCGCCCCTGCGGTTTAGCCCCACTCTGAGACCGAGAAGGATGTGGGAGGCTTTGTGGCATACTCAAACTAAATTACATCTACTTGTGACTACCACTCGTCTACCCCCATTATGGGAGACCCAACATTTTGGGGTGCAAAATATGCATCCCAACTGCACCCGTGCTGCAGCACACCATGCAACTACATGCGTGGTAGATTATACAACACTGGCCCACAAGACAGAAAAAGACCGTAGGGGAGAGAGGTGCTGGCCCAGGTAGTCTGGGACAAGCAGAGTTGGCTTTAATGAGGAGTGGCATTAAGAGGGAAAAGACTGATTAACTAGAATAGCCAGATTAGAGGGAGTTCTCTTCCTGGAAGAAGGAAAATGTTGAGTCAGCCTGGAAAGAAAACGAGGCGTTAGCAAAGTGAGTCAGGCAGACTCAGCAAATAATGCTGGATAATGCTAGAACCCAGCTTTGGGAAAGGTTCTGTGCCACCACCCAACGGAGCCTCTTGAGTATTTTAAATACCAGTGGAGGCTGAAGCAGCCACGGGTCTTGTCCCTCAATCCTAGCTGCAGCCGGCAGCTCACGGGGCACACCTCTGGGAATCTCGTGGTTCTCCAAATTTATGGAAGTTTTCTGGGGGTACTTGTAACTTACACTGATGTACTGTGACTGCTCTCACCCCGGAGTAGGTCAAAATCATATCGGGACTTCCCTGATGGTCCAGTGGTTAAGACTCTGCGCTCCCAACACAGGGGACCCGGGTTCGATCCCTGGTCAGGGAACTAGATCCCGCATGCCGCAACTTAAGGTCCCGCACACGGCAATGAAGATCCCGCATGCCGCAACAAAAGACCTGGCGCAGCCAAATAAATAACTATTTAAAAATAAATAAATAAATAAAATAAAAATCATATCATGTCTGCTCAAGCCCTTCTCTGGCTTGCCTCATAGTAAAAACCAAATTATCACAAGTTCCTGCTGATCTGGCCCTGCTGCCTCTCTTCTTGACTTTCCTCTTCTCCTCATCCCTTCCTTTCTCTCCTCACTCCTTTGGTTCCATGTTGCCATGTGCTGTTATTTGCCTGTGCCAAACACAATCCCACCTCAGGACCTTGGCATGTGCTGCCATCTCTGCTGGATTGTTTTTTCTCCAGAAATCTTCAGGGCTCACTTCTCCTCCCCATTCAACTCTTTGCTCAATGGTCACCTTGATTGAGAAACCCCTCTGACCACTCAGTTTAAACGGCACGTACCCCCGCCCCATTGACCCTCACACTGTCTATCCCTCCACCCTGCTTTGATTTTCCCCGTAGCGCCTGAAGGATTATACATGTGTTTGTTTATCTGTGTATTAGCTCTGTGAGTACAGGGGCTGTGTCTTAGTTTCTGAAGTATCCCCAGAACAAAGAACAGGCAGTATCCCCAGCCTCTTGGCACACACTGGGCGCTCAACCAATACTGGCTGAATGAATAATAAGTAGCAGATAAAACTAAAGTTTTAATGACTATACTGTACTACTGAACTATCTGCATTTTCCTTGAGGCTTAAAAAGAGACACACTTTCATCTGAAGAAATGGATGGTGAACACTCATAGAATCTTCCTTGTAAGTGAAGCAAATGTTTTTGGTGGAGAGGCCTTTCACATACCCTCATATTACAGCATGTCAGAGAAATTCTGCTCTTGCTACCTGCCAGCAGGGCTGTGTGTGTGGGTCAGGGATGGAAGCCCGGATCTAACAGCCCTGTCTGATAGAACCTTCTATGCTGATGGAAATGTTTTATGCTTGTACTTTCCAACAAGGCAGCACAAGCCACGAGAGTGTGGATATTTAGCACTCGATATGCAGCTAGTGTGACCGAAAAACTGAATTGTCAATCTATTTAATTGCAACGACTCAGGGGGCTGAGTCCAGACGACCAGGGTCATCTGAAAAAGAGAGCCAGAGAGCTCCCTGCAGGCTTCGTGACAGACCCTGCCCCAAGCCCCACCCCGATGGTATGGACCAGCCCAATTACATTTCCCCTGTAGCTTCCACCAAGGTTTAAAAGGACCTGAGACAATGTGATTCCCTAGCTAACTAGTTCTCTAAGGCCCAGCCCAGATCAATTTCTATTCCCCAAGAGTCCCGTGACCCCATGAGATAGCATCCTCTCTCTCTTGTCAAGAAGAGGAAACTGACTCACAGCATGACCGTCAGGAGCCGAGGCCTCAGAATAATTTGCAGACTAGGTGAGGCTGGGCTTAGCTACATACCAACCCTCACCCACTCAGCAGGCGGGTGGGTCTGTGACATAAATACAAACCTGTTAGAACCTGAGCGTGATTATAATAGCTTTGACGGTATGCCAGCTACTGTTCCAAGTGGTTTACATGATGGAGTAGATGCTAGCATTATTCCATTTCACAAGAAACTCATGTACAGACAGGTCAGGTTTGCCAAGATGACACACCTTGTGTGAAATGATCAATGTTTTAAGCTGCTACATGTTGGAGAAGTTCGTTATGCAGCAAGAGCTAACTGATGTTGGAGCTTTCTGGGAGGACTCTCTGGCATTCCGGCTACAGCAGGATGGCACGTTGGCCAAAGATGGCACAACAGGTAAACGGTAAGGTGAGGATTCAAACTTGGGAGTCTGATGGCAGAGCCACTAACCATGGCTGTATCAGCTGAGGTTCTTGGTGGCCAGCAACAGAAAACAATGCTCGCTAACATGGCTTTCAAGTTTTTGTAGAAAAGGCAATAGCACGGCCTGTGCCGTTTCCCCATTCTCTTTGAGATCGTGACCTTCTTCAAAGCCTGGGCCTCTAAGGTGATTGTTCATCTTTATTGGCCTTTCCTTCCTGCTCTTGCTGCAAGTTCCTGGTAGAACTCCCAGCCGAAGTTCACACATCAATTCCCTTTGTTGAGAAAACACCCTCAGTGTCTGGAGAGTAATTGTTCCCAGCAAGGGTAAGGCAACTTTTTTTTTCCCACCACCTACCTCACTCTGTCGGCCCATGTCTCAAGATTACCTGTTCAGATTTGGGGCAAAACAGGGGGTAAAGGGGGCATTGTTTTCACATCCTACAATTTCTATACCCCATTCTCTGAGACAATGTGATTGTCTCAAGGAAGAGGGTCAGATGTTTATCTGTTTGCTTTCTTTTATTTTACAAAAAAAAATAGGTGTAGAACCTGAGCTATGGGCCTTCAAATCACTATTAAGCAGAGGTCATTTTTTTCCATTGAATATCAATACATTTGGCACATAACGTTGTGTAAGTTTAAGGTGCACAGTATGGTGATTTGATACATTTATATGTTGCAATATGATTGCCACTGGCGCTCTGGCTAGCACCTCTGTCCCATCACGTAATGATTCAGCGCATGAATTTGGGTGGAACACAGTTTCATCCATAACAGTCTTTCTCCAAGAGATGATGAAACTAAGACTGAGAGAGGGCATACGCCTTGCCCCAGCTTACAGTGAACACATAAAAGAACAAGGATTTGAAGCCACATGTGTTTGTCCTCAAAACCTACACTCTTAGCCAGCACACCACACTGCCTCAGGTGTCAGGACAGAGAGGGCAGGCCTGGCACACACTGCCTGCCGCCCCGGTTCCGCGGAAAAGAGGGGTGCTGTCCTACCTAGTAGCTTGTGCAGGGAGGATGCTCTCTCTGTATGTTCTTAATGACGCCGATGGTAAGCGTGGATTACTGTTCACCTGCGGACACGTGTCAGGAAGAGAAGGCAGCAGGGCGCTTGCAGGGCAAGCCTGGCCAAGGTGGGCACAGAGCCCAAGCTCTCCAGTGTTTATTAATCCACCAGGCGTTTATCAGCAAGTCTCTTGGTTTATCAGAAGAGCGGAACGTTTGTCTAAGTAAATATTTCTATCCAATCTTTCTAGACCCAAAGTTTCTTGTGGGGACACCCCCAACTACTGGGGCTCCCGCTGCAGCCGTGTGTCCAGGCCCGCCCCTTTGGATGCTACTTACCCAATGCCCTCTACTTTGTTTGTTCACCTGGGTTGTACTGGAGACGTTTCCTAAGGAGGGGCTCTGGACTCACATTGTGCTCTTGTGAAAAGAGCAAATGAGTGAATGAATAAAGGAATGAGCGATTTTAGAAATCAGACAAACATGTCTCCCTTCAGCTTTTGAAGGACTCCAGAAAGTAATTCAAAGAGACCACAGGACATGAGCTCTGATTTCCTAAGCTAATGATTTCCAATGTGATGCTTAGTACAGAAGAGCAGTAAGGAGAGCGGACACTGTCTTCGATCTGCCCGGATTTGAATCGCATCCCCACTGCTGCCACCACCATGTGACCTCAGCAAGTCACTTAACATCTCTGTGAGTCAGTTTCCTCTTCTGCAAAGTAAGTAACAGGAAAGCATCTAATTCACAACGGTGTTGTAAAGATGAAGTGAGTTCACACCTGTAAAGCACTCAGACTAGGGCCCAGCACATGGCAAGATCTGTGTGTTACCTGCAACTGTACTGTTTTTATTTTTACAGTGAATCCTTCAGATAGATGTGTGGCTCTCCTGAAATGCCTCTGACATGGGCTTTAGCCCAGGAGTAGTAGGTGCCCAATAATGCCATGACAATAATGTCAATAATCACAACCATAGTGACAGCTGTGTGGCAGGCACTGTGTACCATGCCTTTCACATGCATTCTCTGAAACCTCCAGCAGCCTTGCAGGATAGTCATTTAATCCCTGTTTCCCAGAAGAAAGGATTGAAGCTCAGAGGGGAAAGAAATGTCTTGCCTAAGGCTACATCATCAGAAGGTAGAGTTGGAATTCTCACCAGAATTGTCTGAAAGATCATACAATTTTACTGCTTTAGGCTAACTTCTCATTTAAAATCATTTAAATTAGAGATGAAGATAATAATTGTATTCATCTCTTTCCCAGCATCCAGTATGTGCAGGACACGGTAGAGGCTTTCCATGCAATTATTCAATTCTTACAAGGACCCTCTGAAGGAGTAAAGACTATTATTCACACTTTACAGAGTGTGATGGTTCATTTCAGAGGTCAGCATGGCTAGGCTGTGGTGCCCAGTTACTCGATCAAACCCAGTTTAGATGTTGCTGTGAAAGGATTTATAGATGGGATTGATTACTGATATAATTAAATCAATTGACTTTGCTTAATGGAAATTATCCTTCATACTGTGGGTGGGCTGCATCCAGTCAGTTGAAGGCCTTAAGAGTAAAGACTGAGGTTTCCACCGGTTTGTAGAGCAGAAATAGAGACACAGATGTAGAGAACAAACGTATGGACATCAAGGGGGGAAAGTGGCAAGGGGGGGGGTGGTGGTGGGATGAATTGGGAGATGGGGATTGACATATATACACTAATATGTATAAAATGGATAACTAATAAGAACCTGCTGAATTAAAAATTTTTTTTAATTTAAAAAAAAAGACTGAGGTTTCCAGAAGAAGCACTTCTGCCTCACAGCAACACAGAAACGCTGCTGAGTGTCCCACCTGCTGCCCTGGGGGAATTCAGACCTAAGACTGCAATTCACCTCTTGCCTGAATTTCATATCAACTCTCAGCTGTATCTCCAGCCTGACAGTCTACCCTACAGGTTGCTGTCTGGCTAACCTTCACAATCATGTGAGCCAATTCCTTAAAATAAATCAATGTCTCTTGATATCGATCTATCGAGAGAGACAGAGACAGAGAAGAGAGACCCCCTATTGGTTCTGTTTCTCTGGACAACCCTGACTGATTACACAGAGTAAATGAAGACTAAAGATATTAACAGTTTGTTCCAAAGAACACAGCTTACAAGGGCCAGAAATGGGATTTAAACCCAGGTCTGTCTGTTCCCTGCTGCCCAGCTCTGAACAAGTCCTGAGGGGAATAATGAGAAACCCAGACAATCATCCCCGGCCCCGAGCTTTCAAGGACCACAGCATCTGGGCACTGACTTTAGGTATCGGTGAGAATGGCTCTTCTGGACACTAATTCCAATAAGTAACACAAATAAAAACAGACCTGTGACATGTACACACTATCTGTGTGCCATCTCTCCATCATCACCAAGGCAAAGTCAAAGGGCTTGTTCCTAATTCTCCCACAGATTCACCCTCCGGGGAGTGATCTGTCCATTATTTTCCTTTCAAGAACTCTCTCAAAGCAAGACCCAAACGAAATAAAATGTTGGAGATTTGTGCTAATGGAGTACAAATCAGAGCAGGCTTCTCTAGCTGCTCACTGGGATTCGGGGAACTGTGACGCGTTCGCCGCCTTTCCTGCCAGGCACTCAATGGGCTGCGAGAGAAACTGTAATCCTTGATGCCACCTTCTTGCCCTCTTTACAAAAATAGGCACTGCCCTCTGACTACCCGGTTTTTCCATGCAGCTCCCAAGCTTTCCAGCCCTTGGGAGGCTCAGCGGAGCCAGCTGGGGCAGCAGAAGCCCTGGGTTCAGAGCCAGGCTCAGCCCCTTTATCATCACAAATGTCAGCAGAGCTCCTTTTTGACCTGACATTTATGGGAAATAAATGCTTCCAGAAATAAAAACAGCAGAGAATAGGCCTGACGAGCCTTTAAGAGCCTTTGGTGACACTTCTTTCCCAAGTCACTGATTTTGATCCGAGGAGAGAGGGTGAGCCAGGATTCATGGGGCCGCCTAGACCCAAGAGGTGGGAGCCAGTCTCTGAGCAATTTTAAGAGGGAGAAATGTAAGCGACCACATTTTTCTCAAAGCAAGGTAAAAACTGGGGCAAGCTCAAACTTGCTCAAGCATTCTGCCCAGTAACTGTATTTGCACTGCAAAGAGACAATCATCAGTTCTAGAGAAAGGGCGCTGGGAGCTGGGGTAGGGAGACGGGCAGTGCATACTTTAGGAAGGTACCCTCCTCTCCACTCCCTCAGGGCTCGCAGGGGACCAGAGTCCGAATGCTCCTGGATCAACGTGAATGTCTGAATTATCGAGGCAGACCGCCCCAAAATCCGTTTAGTTAGCTAGTTGGGGGACTTCCCTGGTGGTCCAGTGGGTAAGACTCCACGCTCCCAATGCAGGGGGCCCGGGTTCAATCCCTGGTTGGAGAACTAGATCCCGCGTGCCGCAAATAAGAGTTAGCATGCCGCAACTAAGGGTTCGCACGCCGCAACGAAGATCCCTCGTGCCGCAGCTAAGACCCAGCGCAGCCAAAATCAATCAAGCAATCAATCAATAAAAATAAATAAATAAATATTAAAAATAAGTTAGCTAATTAGAACTGCTCCTCGGGATTGCATTCCAGACTAAGACCGAGATCATGAAGGCAGCTCCAGGGCTACCCAAGGCCAGCTCACCTCCATGTTGATGACTAATGGTTTTTCACTCCATAGCCAGTCTCAGTGTTGGGATTTTACTGCAAAGATGTGGGGTTCTGGAAAGTTCTGAGATTGTACCACTAATGCCTGGGGGGGAGGATTACCCAGGAAGGGAAGATGAAGGAGGGAGTTTGCCCAGAGATAAACCTATAAGGGGTGTGTGCGTGCGTGTCTGTGTGTGTGTGTGTGTCTGAATGTCTGTCTGTCTGTCTTTCATCTAGGCTCCTCTGACTTCAGAATCTTGCTCAAATTTACACAGTAAGTGCAGAAACCAGAACTCTGCTCTTCTTACTAGAGCAGCAACCCAATAATAGGATTGTGTGTGTGTGTGTGTTCACCTTATCCCAAACTCTTCTGGAATGTTATCAAATCGATTATCAATGGATGCCACAATTAATGAAAGAACACTTACCCGTATTCTCTTTATGGACACAGAGGACCTGAGGTCAATTTTTCACTTAGTGGCAGATTAAAGCTGTCAATGTTTAAGCTCCCCTAACAGTGTGAAACTTAAGCCAGTTGGCACTTTGGGCACTCAGGGCTCGTGCTGGCAACGTGGCTGCAGAACTGGATGCTCCAACAGCAATGCTGGGATGGTCTGAAAGGCAGGCTGCACCCCTGCACCCCTAAGTGTTTCTTCCTGCACAGTAAGGGTCCAAGCTCAGCTTTTGCTTGAATAAAAGCTGCTGATTCGATTTTTAAGATAAATTTTACTTTGGAATAATTCTAAATGTACAGAAAATTTGCAAAGATATTACAAAGGCTTCCTATATACCTACCATCGGTTTTCGTTTCTCCTAATGGTATCATCTCTCGTTACCTTTGTGGTATGTTTGTCAAAGCTTAGATATTGACATCAATACATTACTAATAACTAAACTGCAGACTTTATTTGGATTTCACCAGTTTTTCCATTAATGTCCTTTTTTGTTCCAGGATCCAGCTCATGATACCTCATTCACTTAGTTGTCCTGTGTCCTTAGTACCTCTGGTCTATGACAGTTTCTATCTTGCCTCTTTTGCCTTGACTGTTTTGAGGAAGACTGGACAGGTGTTTTCTAGAATGGATCTCAGTTGGGGTGTATCTGATGTATTTTCTCAAGTTCATAATGCGATTATGAGTTTGGGGGGAAGAATACCACAGAGGTGAAATGCCCTTCTCATCACATCCTACCTGGGGGTCTCTGACATCCATAAGATGCCATTGAGGTGTTAACTTTGATCACTTGGTCAAGGTCATGTTTGCCAGATTTCTCCGCATTAAAGTAACAATTTTTCTC
Source organism: Eubalaena glacialis (assembly GCF_028564815.1). Classification (NCBI taxonomy): domain Eukaryota; kingdom Metazoa; phylum Chordata; class Mammalia; order Artiodactyla; family Balaenidae; genus Eubalaena; species Eubalaena glacialis. The sequence goes on from NC_083722.1 coordinate 7,838,890, forward strand.
TTTCCATACGTTATTGTTTGTCAGTGAGTTACCAAATCCAGCCTACCCTCAGGGGTGGGTGGGGGAACTACCTGAGATAATTCCTTTACCTCCTGAGGCGGGAGTAATTGGATTTGTTTTTTTGAGAACTGGGGATCACTCTGCTATATCCGACCTCGTTTATAATTTGCCATTTCTTTATATTATGTGAGGGAGAATGTGTCTATCATCTTGTAGCTGATCTAGGGATTAAATCAGGGACATGGGACATAGGGAAGAACAGGAAATACACTGATGAACGAAGTGGATGGTGAGGCAGGCGAAATGAGGTTTATGCTCACATATGAAATCACTGTGGAACATGCTCTGAATTTAAGCAGTTTCATCTGAAAAACTTGAAATGATATCTTCTATCTTCTTGAGTAATTGTGAGAATTAAGTTGTACAAGGAACCCGGAAGTACTGAGCACCATGTCTGGTATACAGTAGATACTCAATAAAGGTTCGTTGCCTTCCTTCAAGAAGAAAATGACATAATGTTGTTGTCAGGAGCATGGATCCTGGCTCCTGGCCCCAAACTGCCTGCTTTTGAGACTTGGTTCTCCTGCTTCAAGCTGTGTGACCTTGGGCCAGTTACTTAACCTCTCAGTGCCTCAGCTTTTTCTTGGGCAAAAGGGAGAATAATAATAGGATCCCTCTGTTGGTGGCAATGTTAATTGATGCAGCCACTATGGAGAACAGTATGGAGTTACCTTAAAATACTAAAAATAAGGGAGGGGCAAGATGGCGGAAGAGTAAGACGCGGAGATCACCTTCCTCCCCACAGATACATGAGAAATACATCTACACGTGGAACTGCTCCTACAGAACACCCACTGAACGCTGGCAGAAGACGTCAGACCTCCCAAAAGCGTGCAAGGAGAGGGGATTCAGAGCGCCACTTAAACGAACTCCAGAGACGGGCGCGAGCCGCGGCTATCAGCGCGGACCCCAGAGACGGGCATGAGACGCTAAGGCTGCGGCTGCCGCCACCAAACAGCCTGTGGGCGAGCACAGGTCATTCTCCACACCGCCCCTCCCGGGAGCCTGTGCAGCCCGCCACGGCCAGGCTCCCGTAATCCGCGGACAACTTCCCCGGGAGAGCGCACGGCGCGCCTCAGGCTGCTGCAACGTCACGCCGGCTTCTGCCGCCGCAGGCTCGCCCCGCCTCCTCCGTACCGCTCCCTCCCCCCCCCCACCCCCACCCCCGCCTGAGCGAGCCAGAGCCCCCGAAGCAGCTGCTCCTTTAACCCCGTTCTGTCTGGGCGGGGAACAGACGCCCTCAGGGGACCTACATGCAGAGGCGGGTCCAAATCCAAAGCTGAACCCCGGGAGCTGTACGAACAAAGAAGAGAAAGGGAAATCTCTCCCAGCAGCCTCAGAAGCAGCGGATTAAAGCTCCACAAACAACTTGATGTGCCTGCATCTGTTGAATACCTGAATAGACAACGAATCATCCCAAATTTAGGAGATGGACTTTGGGAGCAGGATATATTAACTTTTCCCCTTTTCCTTTTTTTTGTGAGTGTAGATGTGTATGCTTCTGGGTGAGATTTTGTCTGTATAGCTTTGCTCTCACCGTTAGTCCTAGGGTTAGGTCCGTCCGTTTTTTTTTTTTTTTTTTTTTTTTTTTTGGCTTAAAAATTTTTTTTTTCCCTAATAAATGTTTTCTTAATAATTTTTTCCTTATTTTCTATTTTTAAAAAAAAATTTTTAATAAGTTTTTTCATATTTTTTATTTTAAAAAATTAAAAAAATTTTTTTCTTAATAAATTTTTTCTAAATAATTTTTTTCTTATTTTTAGTATAAAAAATTAATAAATCTATTTTTAAAAATTAAAAAAAATTTTTTTTCTTAATAAATTTACTCTTAATAATTTTTTTCTTATTTTTTATTATAATTGCTTTATTTTATTTTATTTTATCCTCTTTTTTTCTTTCTTTCCATTTTTTCTCCCTTTTATTCTGAGCCGTGTGGATGAAAGGCTCTTGGTGCTCCAGCCAGGCATCAGGGCTGTGCCTCTGAGGTGGGAGAGCCAACTTCAGGACACTGGTCCACAAGAGACCTCCCAGCTCCACGTAATACCAAACGGCGAAAATCTCTCACAGATCTCCATCTCAACATCAAGACCCAGCTTCACTCAACGACCAGCAAGCTACAGTGCTGGACACCCTATGCCAAACAACTAGCAAGAGAGGAACACAGCCCCATCCATTAACAGAGAGGCTGCCTAAAATCATAATAAGGCCACAGACACCCCAAAACACACCACCAGACGTGGATGAACCCACCAGAAAGACAACATCCAGCCTCATCCACCAGAACACAGGCACTAGTTCCCTCCACCAGGAAACCTACACAACCCACTGAACCAACCTTAGCCACTGGGGACAGATACCAAAAACAACGGGAACTACGAACCTGCAGCCTGTGAAAAGGAGACCCCAAACACAGTAAGATAAGCAAAATGAGAAGACAGAAAAACACACAGCAGATGAAGGAGCAGGGTCAAAACACACCAGACCTAACAAATGAAGAGGAAATAGGTAGTCTACCTGAAAAAGAATTCAGAATAATGATAGTAAGGATGATGCAAAGTCTTGGAAATAGAATAGACAAAATGCAAGAAACATTTAACAAGGACGTAGAAGAACTAAAGAGGAACCAAGAAACGATGACAAGCACAATAAATGAAATTAAAAATACTCTAGATGGGATCAATAGCAGAATAACTGAGGCAGAAGAACGGATAAGTGACCTGGAAGATAAAATGGTGGAAATAACTACTGCAGACCAGAATAAAGAAAAAAGAATGAAAAGAACTGAGGACAGTCTCAGAGACCTCTGGGACAACATTAAACGCACCAACATTCGAATTATAGGGGTCCCAGAAGAAGAAGAGAAAAAGAAAGGGACTGAGAAAATATTTGAAGAGATTATAGTTGAAAACTTCCCTAATATGGGAAAGGAAATAGTTAATCAAGTCCTGGAAGCACAGAGAGTCCCATACAGGATAAATCCAAGGAGAAACACACCAAGACACATATTAATCAAACTATCAAAAATTAAATATAAAGAAAACATATTAAAAGCAGCAAGGGAAAAACAACAGATAACACACAAGGGCATCCCCATAAGGTTAACAGCTGATCTTTCAGCAGAAACGCTGCAAGCCAGAAGGGAGTGGCAGGATATACTTAAAGTGATGAAGGAGAAAAACCTACAACCAAGATTACTCTACCCAGCAAGGATCTCATTCAGATTTGATGGAGAAATTAAAACCTTTACAGACAAGCAAAAGCTGAGAGAGTTCAGCACCACCAAACCAGCTTTACAACAAATGCTAAAGGAACTTCTCTAGGCAAGAAACACAAGAGAAGGAAAACACCTACAATAACAAACCCAAAACATTTAAGAAAATGGGAATAGGAACATACATATCGATAATTACCTTAAATGTAAATGGATTAAATGCTCCCACCAAAAGACACAGACTGGCTGAATGGATACAAAAACAAGACCCATATATATGCTGTCTACAAGAGACCCACTTCAGACCTAGAGACACATACAGACTGAAAGTGAGGGGATGGAAAAAGATATTCCATGCAAATGGAAATCAAAAGAAAGCTGGAGTAGCAATTCTCATATCAGACAAAATAGACTTTAAAATAAAGACAATTACAAGAGACAAAGACGGACACTATATAATGATCAAGGGATCGATCCAAGAGGAAGGTATAACAATTGTAAATATTTATGCACCCAACATAGGAGCACCTCAATACATAAGACAAATACTAACAGCCATAAAAGGGGAAATCGACAGTAACACAATCATAGTAGGGGACTTTAACACCCCACTTTCACCAATGGACAGATCATCCAAAATGAAAATAAATAAGGAAACACAAGCTTTAAATGATACATTAAACAAGATGGACTTAATTGATATTTATAGGACATTCCACCCAAAAACAACAGAATACACATTTTTCTCAAGTGCTCATGGAACATTCTCCAGGATAGATCATATCTTGGGTCACAAATCAAGCCTTGGTAAATTTAAAAAAATTGAAATCGTATCAAGTATCTTTTCCGACCACAACGCTATGAGACTAGATATCAATTACAGGAAAAGATCTGTAAAAAATACAAACACATGGAGGCTACACAATACACTACTTAATAACGAAGTGATCACTGAAGAAATCAAAGGGGAAATCAAAAAATACCTAGAAACAAATGACAATGGAGACACGACGATCCAAAACCTATGGGATGCAGCAAAAGCAGTTCTAAGAGGGAAGTTTATAGCAATACAAGCCTACATCAAGAAACAGGAAACATCTCGAATAAACAACCTAACCTTGCACCTAAAGCAATTAGAGAAAGAAGAACAAAAAAACCCCAAAGCTAGCAGAAGGAAAGAAATCATAAAGATCAGATCAGAAATAAATGAAAAAGAAATGAAGGAAACAATAGCAAAAATCAATGAAACTAAAAGCTGGTTCTTTGAGAAGATAAACAAAATTGATAAACCATTAGCCAGACTCATCAAGAGAAAAAAGGAGAAGACTCAAATTAATAGAATTAGAAATGAAAAAGGAGAAGTAACCACTGACACTGCAGAAATACAAACGATCATAAGAGATTACTACAAGCAACTCTATGCTAATAAAATGGACAACCTGGAAGAAATGGACAGATTCTTAGAAATGCACAACCTGCCGAGACTGAACCAGGAAGAAATAGAAAATATGAACAGACCAATCACAAGCACTGAAATTGAAACTGTGATTAAAAATCTTCCAACACACAAAAGCCCAGGACCAGATGGCTTCACAGGCGAATTCTATCAAACATTTAGAGAAGAGCTAACACCTATCCTTCTCAAACTCTTCCAAAATATTGCAGAGGGAGGAACACTCCCCAACTCATTCTACGAGGCCACCATCACCCTGATACCAAAACCAGGCAAAGATGTCACAAAGAAAGAAAACTACAGGCCAATATCACTGATGAACATAGATGCAAAAATCCTCAACAAAATACTAGCAAACAGAATCCAACAGCACATTAAAAGGATCATACACCATGATCAAGTGGGGTTTATTCCAGGAATGCAAGGATTCTTCAATATACGCAAATCAATCAACGTGATACATCATATTAACAAATTGAAGGAGAAAAACCATATGATCATCTCAATAGATGCAGAGAAAGCTTTCGACAAAATTCAACACCCATTTATGATAAAAGTCCTGCAGAAAGTAGGCATAGAGGGAACTTTCCTCAACATAATAAAGGCCGTATATGACAAACCCACAGCCAACATTGTCCTCAATGGTGAAAAACTGAAACCATTTCCACTAAGATCAGGAACAAGACAAGGTTGCCCACTCTCACCACTATTATTCAACATAGTTTTGGAAGTGTTAGCCACAGCAATCAGAGACGAAAAAGAAATAAAAGGAATCCAAATCGGAAAAGAAGAAGTAAAGCTGTCACTGTTTGCAGATGACATGATACTATACATAGAGAATCCAAAAGATGCTACCAGAAAACTACTAGAGCTAATCAATGAATTTGGTAAAGTAGCAGGATACAAAATTAATGCACAGAAATCTCTTGCATTCCTGTATACTAATGATGAAAAATCTGAAAGTGAAATTAAGAAAACACTCCCGTTTACCATTGCAACAAAAAGAATAAAATACCTAGGAATAAACCTACCTAAGGAGACAAAAGACCTGTATGCAGAAAATTATAGGACACTGATGAAAGAAATTAAAGATGATACAAATAGATGGAGAGATATACCATGTTCTTGGATTGGAAGAATAAACATTGTGAAAATGACTCTGCTACCCAAAGCAATCTACAGATTCAATGCAATCCCTATCAAACTACCACTGGCATTTTTCACAGAACTAGAACAAAAAATTTCACAATTTGTATGGAAACACAAAAGACCCCGAATAGCCAAAGCAATCTTGAGAACGAAAAATGGAGCTGGAGGAATCAGGCTCCCTGACTTCAGACTATATTACAAAGCTACAGTAATCAAGACAGTTTGGTACTGGCACAAAAACAGAAATATAGATCAATGGAACAGGATAGAAAGCCCAGAGATAAGCCCACGCACATATGGTCACCTTATCTTTGATAAAGGAGGCAAGCATATACAGTGGAGAAAAGACAGCCTCTTCAATAAGTGGTGCTGGGAAAATTGGACAGGTACATGTAACAGTATGAAATTAGAACACTCCCTAACACCATACACAAAAATAAACTCAAAATGGATTAAAGACCTAAGTGTAAGGCCAGACACTATCAAACTCTTAGAGGAAAACATAGGCAGAACACTGTATGACATAAGTCACAGCAAGATCCTTTTTGACCCAGGTCCTAGAGAAATGGAAATAAAAACACAAATAAACAAATGGGACCTAATGAAACTTAAAAGCTTTTGCACAGCAAAGGAAACCATAAACAAGACCAAAAGACAACCCTCAGAATGGGAGAAAATATTTGCAAATGAAGCAACGGACAAAGGATTAATCTCCAAGATTTACAAGCAGCTCATGCAGCTCAATAACAAAAAAACAAACAACCCAATCCAAAAATGGGCAGAAGACCTAAATAGACATTTCTCCAAAGAAGAGATACAGATTGCCAACAGACACATGAAAGAATGCTCAACATCATTAATCATTAGAGAAATGCAAATCAAAACTACAATGAGGTATCATCTCACACCGGTCAGAATGGCCATCATCAAAAAATCTAGAAACAATAAATGCTGGAGAGGGTGTGGAGAAAAGGGAACACTCTTGCACTGTTGGTGGGAATGTAAATTGATACAGCCACTATGGAGAACAGTATGGAGGTTCCTTAAAAAACTAAAAATAGAACTACCATATGACCCAGCAATCCCACTACTGGGCATATACCCTGAGAAAACCATAATTCAGAAAGAGTCATGTACCAAAATATTCATTGCAGCTCTGTTTACAATAGCCAGGACATGGAAGCAACCTAGGTGTCCATCATCGGATGAATGGATAAAGAAGATGTGGCACATATATACAATGGAATATTACTCAGCCATAAAAAGAAATGAAATGGAGGTGTTTGTAATGAGGTGGATGGAGTTAGAGTCTGTCATACAGAGTGAAGTAAGTCAGAAAGAGAAAAAGAAATACAGTATGCTAACACATATATATGGAATCTAAGGGAAAAAAAAAAAAGAGGTCATGAAGAACCTAGTGGCAAGATGGGAATAAAGACACAGACCTACTAGAGAATGGACTTGAGGATATGGGGAGGGGGAGGGGTGAGATGTGACAGGGTGAGAGAGTGTCATGGACATATATACACTACCAAATGTAAAATAGATAACTAGTGGGAAGCAGCCGCATAGCACAGGGAGATCAGCTCGGTGCTTTGTGACCACCTAGAGGGGTGGGATAGGGAGGGTGGGAGGGAGGGAGATGCAAGAGGGAAGAGATATGGCAACATATGTATATGTGTAACTGATTCACTTTGTTGTAAAGCAGAAGCTAGCACACCATTGTAAAGCAATTATACTTCAATAAAGATGTTTAAAAAAAAAAAAATACTAAAAATAGAGTTACCATATGATCCAGCAATTCCACTTCTGAGCATATATCCAGAAAAGATAAAAACTTTAATTTGAAAAGATCCGTGCACTCAAATGTTCATACCAGCACTATTAATAATAGCCAAGACATGGAACCAACCTAAATGTCCATCAACAGAGGAATGGATAAAGAAGATGTGGTACATATATACAATGGAATATTATTCAGCCATAAAAAAGAATAAAATATTCCCATTTGCAGCAACAGGGATGGACCTAGAGATTATCATACTAACTGAAGTAAGTCAGACAGAAAAGACAAATATCATGTGATATTGCTTATATGTGGAATCTAAAATATGACACAAATGAACTTATTTACAAAACAGAAATAGACTCACAGACATAGAAAACAAACTTACGGTTACCAAAGGGCAGGAGGGGAGGGATAAATTAGGAATTTGGGATTAACAGATATACACTACTATATGTAAAATAGTTAAACAACAAGGGCCTACTTATAGCACAGGGAACTGTATTCAGTATCTTGGAATAACCTGTAATGGAAAAGAATCTGAAAAAGAATATATATATATATATATACACATATATATAACTGAATCACACCTGAAACTAACACAACATTGTAAATCAACTATGCTTCAGTAAAAAAAAATTAGTATCCCTCTCATGAGGAATAGTCGATATGAGTTTTAAATGATTTATTGTATGTAAAGGGCATAGAACAGTGCCCGGCACATTTGCAAATATTCCATATCATTCAATACATTCATAGCTTGGGCATCAGGAGAAAAATACAGTATGCATTATTTTAATATTTAATCATTCTCTGGATTACTATATCCCACTTTTTTTCTGTCAGATTTGTCCTCAGTATTACTGAGGTATCATTGAGATACAATAAACTGCCCATACATGTACAAGTGAAAAATTTTGACACATTAATATATCTGTAAAGCCATCAGTACAGTCAAAATACTGAACACATCCATTAGACCTGCAAAGTTTTCTTGTGTCTCTTTATAATTCCTCTCTTTTTTGCTCTCTGTTCCCGGGAAATTACTGATTTGCTCTCTGCTACTGTAGATTAGTTTGTGTTTTCTGGATATTTCTATGAATGGAATCATATAGTAAGTACTTTCTTTTTGGGGGGTGTGGCCTCTTTCAGCATGACTATTCTGAGGTTCGTCCATGTTGTTGCTTGTATAGATAGTTCATTCCCTTTTATCCTGAAAAGTATTCCATTATATGGCTATATGATAATTTTTTAATCCATTCCTCTGTTTATGAACATTTGTATTATTTTATTATTTATTATTTTACTATGATTATGTTTTGCTGTTGCAGATAAAGATGCCCTGAACAGCCATGCCCAAGACTATATGTGAACACACGCTTTGATTTCTCTTGAGTAAACACCATTGGTCCTCATTATTCACAGATTCTGTATTTGCAAATTCATCTACTTCCTAAAATGTGTAACCCCCAAATCAATACTTGTGGTCATAGGCCCACATGTGCAGAGCAACAAAAAATCCTGAGTCGCCAGACTTGTACGTTCCCAGCTGAGGTCGAACAAGACGATGCTCTGCCTTCTTGATTCTGCTCTAAGACAGATGAGCTGAGAATGGAGATGGGGGCGGCAGGGTGGCTCCGTGCCATCAAAGAACTCCAGCTCTGGGGGCAGTCGATGGGGCTTGAATCCCCACTCAGGCTCCTATCAGTGGGGCGGCCTCAGCCAAGTCACCCAACATGACAGAACTTCTGTCTGGGTGGGTTTCGGTCCTAGGCAACCACGTGATGCCTAAGACCCTCACCAACTGGGCTGGAACTCTGACTCTAGGAGTCCTTCCTTCCTGTTATCACAGACCTCTGGTGTTATACTGGCCTTGCTCTTGCTGATTATGTATTGGAGGTAGTGGTTACCAAGGGCTGGGTGCGGAGGGGATATGGGAGTTGTCGTTCATTGGGTAGAGAATTTTCGTTATGCAAGATGAGAAAGTTCTGGAGTTCTGCTGACAATATGCATATAGTTAACACTACTGTACTGCACACTTCAAGGTGGTTATGACGGCAACGTTTATGTTATATGCTTGTATGCCACAATAAAATTTTTTTAAAAATGCTTTAACAAGTCTTCAGTGCCAGTGATTAGGGGTAGAACATGAATTTTCCAGGTTTCAGATCTCGGTATCAGAGACCGGAAGGGGATTCTGTGTTAACTTTTCCTGGGTCAGCATGTGCCCCTGATCAAAAACTACTCTTCCATTCAGCTAATTTGACAGAAATGCAAGAATGTGTCAAATATGGAAGGACAGGAGTAGGGGGCTTGTGGGGGAAGAGGGGTGAAAATGTCAGCAATGGCCTTCATAGTGGGGACAATGGGTAAGTGCTTGGAAATACGCTGACGGATTGGGTTAACTCTTGTTTTTATCAGAAATAATCTACTTACAGAAGATAACTAAGGATTTAGAGGACAGTCATAAATACAAATGTTATTAGAATTAGATGCCCTTAACGAGAGTTTTGAATAAACCTGTCAGTTTTGGTCGCAAAGTTTCCAAAATTGTCTTTGTTTGGCTTTGGATGTATTTACCTACTCCTGCTAAGACTAGCCCGAATACTGTATAAAAAAATAAATAAAATAAAATTCAAAACTTAAAAAAAAAAAAAAAGACTAGCCAGAATAAGTGTTATCACACTTCGAAGTGCAAATATGTTATCAGCCTCTTTGAAAAGCACAAATATTATCTTTAGCTTAGGTTTCTAAGGGTAGAAACTGAACTGAAGACCAATCTCATGAAGTTAAGATAATCTTGTGTAATCTGTCCTTCAGTTGAATAGGCGTATAGAAGCACTTGTAAAATGTTGTTTCCTGAAATCTTTATCGAAAGGAAGGAAACATTTTTGGAAACAGCGCGTTGTGCTGGATCAGCCCTGACCAGCTGCCCCTCCTGGCTGTGGGGCTCAAGGCTGTCTGACGTACAGCAAATTGCTTTCCTTCTCTGAATGGCATCCTGCTTTCCTCTGTAAAATGACAGCAGGTGACGAGATGACCTTTAAGCTTCTTCCCAGTTCTGTCACTGGACAGTTCTCTTATGTGACCATTTAACTTTCCTGGAAAAAAAAAAAAAAGTGAGAATTAAAAATTTGATACTCAAATTACATGAGAAGAATTAAAATGAAATGATTTGATTTTGATGTGAGTGTGCCTAGGACATTGGGGAAATTTTTATTTTTAGGACTGATATCTAATTCTGCAAATGAATAATAGAGGTGATGGCACACAACCCCTGGTGCATCCTACTGACTTCATATGCTCTACAGGCCGCTCAGCTGTCCCTGCCAGAACATTCCAAAGAATCCCCAAGAGTACTCCGTGCTCCAGACCTTGCTTACTTTTCTTCCATCTAATCTAACCTGTCTCTTGTCCCATTTTTTCAGAACCTTCGTTAAATGTCATTGTTTCCAATGACTTTTTTTTTCTGTCTGCGCCACGCAGCATGTGGGATCTTAGTTCTCCCAACCAGGGATTGAACCACCCGTGTCCCCGGCATTGGGAGCGTGGAGTCATAACCACTGGCCTGCCAGGGAAGTCCCCCAATGACTTAAGGAGATGTATAGAAGTTATTGCTATGGCGTTTTTCTGGAATAACTCACCAAAACAATTTGTTTGCTTATGAGACATCTTAAATGTCCTCATGGAAACCGCGGCTGGCTGGTTGGGTTGGGACCTTGAGGTCTGGGAAGTTCTTTGGGGTCGCTCAAATGCCATGTTGAGCCCTCCTCCTCATGTCTTCAAAGACATGTTCTTCCCTCCGAGTTGCTCCCAGTCTATTGGGGGAATAAAATGCTCTATTGGCACAAAAATTCTCCCTTCCTGCCATGCACAAGATTTCCCACCTTGTCAAGCTACGCTGTACAGGGCCAGTGTGTGGCAGCACCACGTTTTGCCAGAGTTTGAGAAACAGTGGAGTCAGGCAAAGCAGCGTGCTCTGAATTTCCAGTTCACTAGAGGTGCAGGTGAGCCTCAAAAAGTGACCGTCTGCAGCTCAGTAGTTAGCAGTTTTAGTAGTCAGCAGTTTTCTATGTGCCAAAGTCTGAGCAAATTGCATTCCACTTATTAACCCATATTCATCCACGAAACAACCTTACTGGTATTTTCTTTATTTGACAGATGACAAAACTGAAACAGAAAAGTAGAGCCCCTTGCCCAAGCTCATACCACTAGGAACCAGCAAAACCAAGATCCAAACCCACCCAAGTCTCTCTCTCTTTTTTTTTTTAATAACTTTTTTTAAGCGAGCATTATACATTTTTATTATTTTATTATTATTTTTTTGAATATTACTTTATTTATTTTTTATACAGCAGGTTCTTATTAGTCATCCATTTTATACACATCAGTGTATACATGTCAATCCCAATCGCCCAATTCATCACACCACCATCCCCACCCCCCTGCCGCTTTCCCCCCTTGGTGTCCATACATTTGTTCTCTACATCTGTGTCTCTATTTCTGCCCTGCAAACCGGTCCATCTGTACCATTTTTCTAGGTTCCACATATATGCGTTAATATACTATATTTGTTTTCCTCTTTCTGACTTACTTCACTCTGTATGACAGTCTCTAGATCCATCCACGTCTCTACAAATGACCCAATTTCCTTCCATTTTACGGCTGAGTAATATTCCATTGTATATATGTACCACATCTTCTTTATCTATTTGTCTGTCGATGGGCATTTAGGTTGCTTCCATGACCTGCCAATTGTACATAGTGCTGCAATGAACATTGGGGTGCGTGTGTCTTTTTGAATTATGGTTTTCTCTGGGTATATGCCTAGTAGTGGGATTGCTGGGTCATATGGTAATTCTTTTTTGAGGAACCTCCGTACTGTTCTCCATAGTGGCTGTATCAATTTACATTCCCACCAACAGTGCAAGAGGGTTCCCTTTTCTCCACACCCTCTCCAGCATTTGTTTGTAGATTTCCAAGTCTCTCTTTAAAGCCCATGCTCTGCTACCAAATAGGATGTCATTCTAGCATTCGTGAGGAAATCTAGAAAATACAGGAAAAAGTGGTAAAGTTGTACCAAGTCCACAGTAGTCATCTTGGTGTGGTGAAAATATACTGGTTAGCAGAGACATCAGTAATTATAGGGGAGGGATCAAGAAATCTTTTCTGTCAAGAGCCAAAGAGTAAATATTCTAGTCTTGGGTGGCCAGATGGTTTCTGTTACAACTGGTCAGCTCTGCTGTTGCCATGGGAAAGCAGCTATGGACAATCTGTAAACCAATGGCTATGTTCCAATGGCATTGTATTTATGGACACTGAAATTTGAATTTCATGTATCATGAAATATTCTTTTTCTTCAAATTTCCTTTCAGCCATTCAAAAATATACAACAATTCTTAGCTCACAGGCTGTACAGAAACATGTGGCAGGTGGATTGGCCCTCACCCATGATGCCCATTGTAGTTTTGTCCACCCCTGGTATAGAGGGAAGAAAAATGACTAGACTTAATTTAATGATGACCGCCTAACATGAGCGAGGTGCCTAAAACCCAGTGATCAGTAGAGAGAAATCGCTCTCCATAGGCTACTGGTGGGGCAAACAGACAAGCAAAGAGAGGGACACCAAGTCCTAGTAGAACAGGTGGAAGGGCTCCTAACCCAGACTTGGGAGGGCAGGGAAGGGGTGCCACACGGGGGGTCTGATGGATGGGAGGAACTCATCAAGAAAAAGGGGGGAGTGAATATTCCAGGTACAGTATTCTCGACCCTATTAGGGTTGAGACCTCATGCTACCATCAACTCATTATTGACCCTCAGGCAAGTCAGTGCATGTGTGGGCTTCAATCTCCTCTTGTGCAAAGTGGGTCTAACGTCCATGCTCACCTCCCAGGTTGTCAGTGAGAAAACGGAGCCAAGAGGGTGATAGAACATCAGTGACAGTTCATTTTCAAGATGCTCCATTTGTGACTTGAGCGAGCTGGTCTGAAAAAGCTGCAAGATGCCTTCCAATCCCGCATCTCTGAATTCTTGATTTTTATCTTTAGGTAAAGAGAAACCTGCTCTTCAGCAATTCTGGGAGCTGTCAACATTAATATCAGTCACTGCTGGTGGTGACCTACCTCACAACAACTGATATGGCCCCACGTTGAAGAAATATACCATCCCTTGTGGTCAAACATTATGTCGGTGATGGTGATGGAGTCCCTCTCTGGGGTAAAAGGGCTGTAAGACGGACACACGTTCTACGCACCCCCCCCCACCCCGCCCGCCGGGGGAACACCCTGAGTCGGCAGCCGTGACAGATTTGTTAGGGTCTTAACTTGAGATTGACCTGGACCAAGGTACCTAACACTGCTCAGCTCTTGCTCCATTGGCCCCAGTGGCTCATGTTCTCAGATCCATTCAATCCCTTCATCGTTAGAGAAGAACTACAGCTTGTGGTTGATCTACTGTCCCTTAAGTGAGTGGCAGTATTTCTCTTCTTGCTCAAAATAAGAAGTGGGAGTAGATTCCCCAGCAGTCGGGGGATGGACCTGCAGACTGACTTCAACAATGATATGAAGTGACAAACACAGAAGAGATGGTAGGAAACATGAAGCTGAAGGTACTCAAGTTTGTTGTAGGGCTTATAGCCGTTTCTATAACTCTTTTGTTCCTCTATACCAACAATTTAGTCCTGCCAAAATACCTGCCAGTGGGGAAAATCTCAAACTCTTCAGTGCTTGCAGAAGTCTGTGACATGATTATAACAGGAAAGAAAATCTTGGATGGAAATATACCAATGACACCACTGACACCACTGAGAAACATAAATTGCCAACAGTACTTGACCCAGAATCACTACATAATGAAACCTCTGTCCAAAGACGAAGCTGAGTTCCCTTTGGCATATGTCATGGTCATCCACAAAGACTTTGATACATTCGAGAGGCTTTTCAGGGCTATTTACATGCCTCAAAATGTCTACTGTGTTCATGTGGATGAGAAAGCCACCTCTGCTTTCAAGGATTCGGTAGGAAGGCTGCTGAGCTGCTTCGCAAATGCCTTTCTGGCTTCCAAGAGGGAGTCTGTGGTCTACGCAGGACTTTCCAGGCTCCAGGCTGACCTGAATTGCTTGCAAGACCTCACAGACTCGGAGGTTCCGTGGAAGTACACCATCAACACCTGCGGGCAAGATTTCCCCCTGAAAACCAACAGGGAGATCGTTCAGTATATAAAAGGATTTAAAGGGAAAAACATCACCCCAGGGGTGCTGCCTCCTCCTCATATTATCAGAAGGACCAGATATATGCACTTGGAGCAGAAATACCAATTGTTTTCCTTCATGTTGTGGACTTGGATAAGAAAAATGTCTCCTCCCCATAATCTCACCATTTACTTTGGCTCCAGCTATGTAGCCCTTACAAGAGAATTTGCTAATTTTGTTCTCCAAGACCAGAGGGCCATTGATTTACTTGAGTGGTCGAAGGACACCTACTCTCCTGATGAACATTTCTGGGTGACACTTAACAGGATTCCAGGTATGCGGAACTTGATTTCCATTCTACATAAAGTCTGGAAGCATTGTGTGTGTGTGTGTGTGTATTTTACACTTTGAAAATATCTTCAATTGCATTATATATATTCACCTATGTTTCCAGCTTTATGGACACCCTGTAGACTGTTTTGTGTGTCTGTTTCAATGGAATTCATATAACGTAAGTTACAGTTCTTACATATCAGTTCCAAGGCTCTGTCTTTGTGACTCTGAAGGACAGGCCTTTGGGGGTGGGACTCAAGGTAAACAGAACTTTGCACTTCCACATTCCGGCTTTTGCTATTCTGCTTTTTTTTTTTTTTTAATATTTTTTTCATATTTATTTATTTATTTGGTTGTGCCAGGTCTTAGCTGCGGCAGGCAGGCTCCTTAGTTGCGGCTCCAGGTCTCCTTAGTTGCAGCTCCAGGTCTCCTTGGTTGCGGCATGTGAACTCTTAGTTGCGGCATGCATGTGGGATCTAGTTCCCTGACCAGGGATTGAACCCCGGCCCCCTGCATTGGGAGCACGGAGTCTTATCAACTGCGCCACTAGGGAAGTCCCCTGTTATTCTGCTTTTAAACACCAGAGTTAACTCCATTAACTGCCTCTACCTTAAAGAGAAGGAGAGGATTCGCACTAGTATGCTTCCAGGCAACGTTATCCTCCTGGGAATGGAGAGAGCGGTAGGAAGGGGCCGATTTGCTGGAAAACTACTGGAGGGAGGAGGTTGGAAGGAGATGGTTTTCTGGAAACATTACCTCAGCTTTTTAATTGAAGTATAGTTGATTTACAATGTTGTGTTAGTTTCTGGTGTATGGCAAAGTGATTCAATTATATATATTCTTTTTCAGATTCTTTTCCATTATAGTTTATTACAAGATATTAAATATAGTTCCCTGTGCTATGCAGTAGGAGCTTGTTGTTTATCTATTTTATCTATAGTAGTTGGTATCTGTTAATCTCAGACTCCTAATTTATCTGTCCCCTCCCTTTCGCCTTGGTAACCATAAGTTCTTGTCTGTGAGTCTATTTCTGTTTTGTAAATAAGTTCACTTGTATCACTTTTTAGATTCCACATACGTGATATCATATGATATTTGTCTTTCTCTGTATGACTTACTTCACTTAGTATGATAATCTCTAGATCCATCCTTTTTGCTGCAAGTGGCATTATTTCATTCTTTTCTATGGCTGAGTAGTATTCCATTATATATATGTAACCACATGTTCTTTATTCATTTATCGTTTTTTTTAATAAATTTATTATTTATTTATTATTTATTTTTGGCTGCATCAGGTCTTCATTGCTGCTAGCGGCTTTCTCTAGTTGTGGCGAGCAGGGGCTACTCTTCGTTGCAGTGCACGGGCTTCTCATTGCGGTGGCTTCTGTTGTTGTGGAGCTCGGGCTCTAGGCATGTGGGCCTCCGTAGTTGTGGCTCGCGGGCTCTAGAGCACAGGCTCAGTAGCTGTGGCGAACGGGCTTAGTTGCTCCACAGCATGTGGAATCTTCCCGGACCAGGGCTCGAACCCATGTCCCCTGCATTGGCAGGCAGATTCCCAACCACTGCGCCACCAGGGAAGCCCTCCATTTATGTGTTGATGGACATTTAGGTTGCTTCCATGTCTTGGCTATTGTAAATAGTGCTGCTATGAACACTGGGGTGCATGTATCTTTTCAAATCAGAGTTTTTGTCTTTTCTGGATATATGCCCAGGAGTGGGATTGTAGGATCATATGGTAACTCTATTTTTAGTTTTTTAAGGAACCTCCATACTGTTTTCCACAATGACTGTACCGATTTACATTCCCACCAACAGTGTAGGAGGGATCCCTTTTCTCCACACCCTCTCTAGCATTTATTATTTGTAGAATTCTTTTAATGATGACCATTCTGACTGGTGAGAGGTGATGCCTCATTGTAGTTTTGATTTGCATTCTCTAATAATTAGCAATGTTGAGTATCTTTCCATGTGCCTACTGGCCATCTGTATATCTTCTCTGGAGAAATGCCTATTTAGGTCTTCTGTCCATTTTTTGATTGGGTAGTTTGTTTTTTTGTTATTGAGTTGTATGAGCTGTTTGTATATTTTGGAAATTAAGCCCTTGGGACTTCTCTGGTGGTCCAGTGGTTAAGACTCCACGCTCCCAGTGCAGGGGACCTGGGTTTGATCCCTGGTCAGGGAACTAGATGCCGCATGCCACAGCTAAAGATCTGGTGCCGCCAAATAAATAAATTAATTAAAAAAAAAAAAAAGGAAATTAAGCCCTTGTTGGTCACATCATTTGCAAATATTTTCTCCCAGTTTGTAGGTTGTCTTTTTGTTTTGTTTATGGTTTCCTTTGCTGTACAAAAGCTTATAAATTTGATTAAGAAACATTACCTCTATTTAATCCCCAGTAGCATTTTAAGATCTAGTAGCCTTGTACTCATTTAGGCTACACTTACGTTTTATATTTCCAGAATCTAGCACAGTGCCTGCATAAACTAAGTGCACAAAAAATGTTTGTGAATGAATGAATGAATCATTTGATTGGGGTACATGAGATTTCTATTTCTAAAGGTTTTTCAAAGCATAGCACTTATTAGTATGTTGTTTCATTATGTGATATACTTACTGGTGATCATGAATTTTCATGTCTTGTTAAGTCATTGGTATCCATGTATATCTTAGTTACAACTTTTAATTTCTTACTAAAGGACAATGTTTTTAATTAATGGTTTGCATTATGTTCCTCAGTTCCCTTCAGTCAAAGGGAAAATGTTTCCAGAATTTAACAAAGTACTTGGCACCGTCTGGCATTTAAAATGTGCTTTATTTGATTAGTCACTCCACACAACATTCCTGTGAGGAATGAACTTCATTCGATAATATGCAAAACTGATAATGAAGCCCTGGACCAGTTAGAAAAGTGATGAGGGGGGCTTCCCTGACGGCCCAGTGGTTAAGACTCTGTGCTTCCACTGCAGGGGGCGCAGGTTGGATCCCTGGTCGGGGAACTAAGATCCCACATGCCTCAAGCCATGGCCAAAAAAGAAGAAAAATTTTGAAAAGTGATGAGGTCATTCTGCAAATAGTTTCTATGAAAATCCATCTTCCAGAATTAAAGACTGATCTACTAAGTAAATTCAGGTTTTGCCAAACACAAAGCTATTTTTCTGTCTTCCATACTTTTTCAATCTGGGCTGTTGATGGTCATCTGTTGTAAAGAAAGTCTTTCCCCATCCAGCTGGCCAAATAGAGAGTAGGCATCGAGTTCCTCGTAGACTGTGAGCTTTGAGAAGAAATGGGGATACTGCAATCCAGCACCCGGGGACCCAAAAGAATAGGGGATCCATTTCTTGGAACTCTGTTCTGAGTGAACAGCATATTGCAACCGGAAGGAGGGGGCTAGAGTCTTGCAGCACGTAATTCTCAGTGATCAGAAGCTCAAGGTCTCCCCTGGCTGGGAACACTCGCTGTAGCAGTGACCATGAGTTCCTGTAACTTCAAACTCAAATCAAGGACTCTGTGGGGAGCAGAGTGGAGGAAGGAAAGAGCAGAAGTCTAGAAAGGTGAAGAGCCCAGTTGGCACTGGGATTGGACCCTTGTTTTACCTTCTCCTCGTGACACCCAACCTCTCAAATCCAGCCGAAACTCCAACCTGAGGCCTTTCTGAGCAGAGACATGTTAGACTGTGAAAACCTCTGAGGTTCTTGGGTTCAGCCTCCTCCTGTTAGCCTTTGTTATTGAAAGCCGAGGGTTGTCAGGTACCCTTTCAAGGGCAAGTGCAGCTGGAAAGGGCTTTGGGGGCACAGAGTCTACTTAACGCTGAAGTGCTCTTCATCTGTCAGCTCTTTGCCTCGGCTTTGTGTTGCCCCAATGATACCTAGTTGACTGTTTTGAAAAGAACCAGTTTTTTTTTTGCACTTTCCTACCATTCTATTTGCAGTGATTTTATGTTAAATGATTGCAACCCTCCTCATTTCCTCTCTTCACTCTTTTCTTCCCAATGGCTTTTCCTCAAGGTATGAAATTAGCTCTGATGTCTCTGGCCAGCCCCCAGCTGGGTACTTTCTGTATATTACTTCTGGAAACCTCCAGCTGCACCAGGAGGTCGATGTTGGAAAAAACTCAGGCTCAGAGGTGTGGGTGACGTGGCTGGGAGGAAGCCACCATTGGGGACCCCGAGTAAGAACAGGGGTTTTCTCAAATTCACCCCAGAGGAAGCTGTGAGGTGTGAGATCAAATCACTGGTTCAAGGGCTCCCGGCTGTCAAGAGTGGCTTTGGCCCAACTGGAGACCTTCTGACACACAATCCAGGCTCTCTCTCACCACCCTCCTGGGCTATTTTGTGTCCTGTTGCTTCCAGCTATTTCCTGTGGCTAAAAACAAAAACAAACAAACAAACAAACAAAAACAGTGATGATGAGAAAACAGGGTACAGAATTTAACATAGTAAATACATAATTAAACAGAGAAAGAAGATGGAGGGAGAAGAGAGCCTGGGCAGAGAGAAAGAGCTGGAGGCGTCCAAAAAGACAAAATGTCACGTGCACTTAAAATCAATTTAACCCAAGCTGCTCTTTCTCTGTGACCTCTGTGGACGCTGAGAAAGTTTCCATTTGGTTTCCCTGGTTTCTCACTTGGGCACAGAGGTGATGTCATGATGAAATGAATACTTGAAAAGTGCTTTGGGTACCACGTGGCCCCAAGAATAAGATGAGCGTGATGCACAGTGTACCCACTTCGGTAGAAATGGAACCCTTTTCTTCTGCTCCCTTTCTACAGTCAGTTGTTGAGATTAAACTCTAAGCGCAATTTTCTTAGTGGAATAAAAATTAGTTTATGTCCTGGAGTGAGAATGTATAAGAGTGTACGTTATATAGAAATAAGCAAGCATAGGTTGAATTCTGGGACATCAAGGAGCACCTCACCACTTACAGAGCGGCCAAGCCACAAGTCTGTGTTGGTTGCCAACTTCTTCAGGATTCTATCCTACCCGATCACTGCCTCCAACTTAGAATTTGGGGTATTAATTTTCATCTAATGTTCAAGCTGGGATAAAGGAGCACGTCTTTTTTTTTGGTCACTTGTTACCATCCCCTTCTACTATTTTGCACAAATGGCAAGAGCGTTGTACCCAGAATTTAGAAGAATGATGAGTGGTATATTGCAAAAGGTCCTCAGGAAAGTCAGGAGGGTCCGGAGAACCAGCGTTTCCCACATGACCACCGGGAGAGTAAACATCAGATAGCACTGGGGTGATGCACAAAAAAAGATTGATACTAATTCCTGTTAAAAAATGGCTAGTATTGCCAAAATCAAAAGACCCTTGAAGCATTTCAGGTGAGGTGCAATTAAGGACCCCACTGCAGCAAAGTGCCGACTTGCAAACGTTCTTTACCCTGTAACTTTAAGCTCAGGGAGCTGTAAATTCAGGGCAGAACAGGCAAATTATTAGAGATGCTTTTATGCATGAAATCTCTGGAGGGATGGAATTGTGTCAAGAAAGAGGAGATAGCTGAAATCAACAAAGGAAGAGTTGATGTAATCATCTGAATATATTAGGAGAAAAAGTTGTAAAAATTATTCAACTAGTTTAGAAAGCATAATTAGGCATTGATGCCGCCACTTATTTATTTTATAATTTATTTTTTTAAAGTATTTATTTATTTGTTTGCACCAGGTCTTAGTTGCAGCAGGTGGGCTCCTTAGTTGCAGCATGTGAACTCTTAGTTGTGGCATGCATGTGGGATCTGGTTCCGTGACCAGGGATTGAACCCAGGCCCCCTGCATTGGGAGCGTGGAGTCTTAACCACTGCACCACCAGGGAAGTCCCGAGGCCTCCATTTATTCATCCCTATAGTTGATTTCGTTTGATGTGGGCAGTGGCTGCCTAGAGAGATATTACAAATAAAACAAAAATTAACAAAATTTTAGTCATCATTTTAGAAAAGATTGCTCTCGTATGACTACTGTATTGAAGAAATGATTTGTTCCAAAGAATTCTAGGTAGACACGTGAAAGATAGTTATGTAAATAGATATTTGAGTTGTTTGAATTAATTTTGGGTCCTACAGACCAGTCTGTATTCACTTGAATCATATTGTATGTAGAATCTGATTCCTAAAACAAGTGAAGTCTGACCCCTTGGCTCTGGAAAACTTCCCTAAGTCCTTTCTTATCATCACTTCCTATGCTCCTGAAGATCATGAAACAGAGCTGGCAACCATCTCGTTAATGCATTAGCTTTCAGCTGGGGTGGGAAAACAACAACAACAAATAATAACTCCAGTCTTGTGTTCTAAGGTAATGGTTGTGAAGACGATGTCCAGTGAAAACTGAGTAGCACGATGGAAAATGTGATGCTCTGACAGGAAGTGCAAAACGCAGGATGCAAACTTGCGTCTCCCATGTTCTTGGTAAAATCAGAATGTGTATATCTACGGACAAGAGGGAAATAAGAGCACAGGACATGAACACACTGTGTTCACAAACTATCTGTAATATTATGTTGTCTTTATAATTAAGATGTGTTGGAAAAACTAGGTACTTTGAACGTCCGCACATCCACAGATACAAATAGAGATCACAGATGACAAAATATAAATCACAAATGTAGGAATCTCACACTGAGGTGATCAGGGAAACAGGGAATGCAAAATAGAGCACTTGATCGATAAGTATTTGATTGCCTAGTATGTGCAGACAGTGATGGGAGCCAGAAACAGATGAGCCACCTGTGAGCCCAGCGCTGATAGCCCCTCCACGTGTGTGCGGTGTGCTTTCACCCCTGTGCAGCTGACTACTAAATAAAACAAAACTGATCAGACTTATCCTAGGTGTATACTACTTGGCATGGGCTCACAGAGGGAGGAGTAGGGAAGACTAAGAAGATTTCAAAGGAGAGATGGTAATTGTGTCATTTCCTTGACGTGAGTGTTGGGGGGAGGGGCTTTTGTTTATTCTTCTCTCCCAGCCCTGATCTCACGGGCTGCAGGTTGAGGTGGCTTGAAGAGAGCGCGGAAACCTAACCACTAGATCACGAGGGCCAGCAGGCTTGAAACAGGACCTCAGTCCTCGTCTTCTCTGAAGAAAGAATTCAGCACAGAGACAAAAGGTAGTAAAGCAGGTAAAGCGTTTATTAGAAGAAAAGTATGTGCAGAAAGACATGCAGGCAGGCTCAGAGGGAGAGTCACGCTTTGGGGGTGGCAGGAATTACTTATATGGGGGAAGTTTTATGGGTTCCCTCTGGCCAATCATCTTGCTTTGTCTTACTTCGTGCCCAGACTGGGTCTGACTCAGGGCCCTGCCAATGTACCTGCACATCTTTTAGCCAAGATGGATTCCAGCACGAGGGTCTCTGGGAGGTTGGCAGGACATATTACGGGCTAGCGCCCCCTCCCTTTTTTTGTTTTTGTTTTTGTTTTTTGTTTTTTTGGCTGCACCACACAGCATGTGGGATCTCAGTTCCCCAATCTGGGATCGAACCCGTGCCCCCTGCAGTGGGAGCGTGGAGCCCTAACCACTGGACTGCCAGGGAATTCCCACCCCCTTCCTTTTTTGACCCCTGAGGAAACTTTCTGCACATGTGTAGTCAGGGAGGTCTCCTTGACCTCAAGAGTGAAGAATGTGGTTGTCTTATCTTTTTACTCAAGCAGAGCTCAGCTCCTCTCTGCTACTGCCTTTTTTTTTTAATTAATTAATTAAATTTTTTTAATTAATTAATTAAATTAATTTATTTTTGGCTGTGTTGGGTCTTCGTTTCTGTGCGAGGGCTTCCTCTAGTTGCGGCGAGCGGGGACCACTCTTCATCGCGGTGCGCGGGCCTCTCACTATCGTGGCCTCTCTTGTTGCGGAGCACAGGCTCCAGACGCACAGGCTCAGTAGTTGTGGCTCACGGGCCTAGTTGCTCCGTGGCATGTGGGATCTTCCCAGACCAGGGCTCGAACCCGTGTTCCCTGCATTGGCAGGCGGATTCTCAACCACTGCGCCACCAGGGAAACCCCTCTGCTCCTGCCTTTATTTTACCTTGAAGCACCAGCATCTCAGCCTGGGGCCCAGCTATCTTCTGTCTCCGCCTCATTCATTGCTGGGCAGGCCATGAACCCTTGATGCGCTTTCTCATTGTATTCTCACGACTGACTTATGAAGGTGATAAAATTATTCTCATGTTTTACAGATAGGGAAATGGAATGGTTTATATATATTAATCTAAGAATTTGGAATGGTTTATATATATGAATCTAAGAGCCTCTCTCCTTAAGTTCTAAAACATCCCAAACTGAGATGATTCTTCTTTCCTGCCTCTCCAGGCCTCAGGCTGGTCTCCCTGCATCCTACCTGGGCTTGGGTGAAATAAACTTGACATTCACTAACTTCAGCTTTAGCAATTTGGGGGTTACAATGGGCTGTCAGTTTTTTGGGGGGTTGGGTTTTTTTTTTCATTAGCCTTTATTCATCATACTGTAGCAAGTTAAGTGGGGAGGTTCGCTTGCTAATGTGCCTTTTTAAGGACCTTACCTCGTAGCAGAGAAAATTAAGTGCTGGAAAGAATGGCTCAACAGCTAGTCATATGCCGTGCTTTAATAGCATAGCCAGCCAATATGGAGAGGGGGGCGTGTGTGGAAAAAGGCAGGGTTAAGTGATTAATTTTTAAGCACTAAATATTTATTGACAGAATATCTCTCCAGGCAGTGTTCACATGCTTAGAACCCACGCTTTTAACTTGGCAGTGCTGTTTAAGCAAACAAACTCAGTCAGTTGAACACAATGATTAACAGGAAGTTGGAGCTGACACAGTTGCCAACCTTTTGGCCAGGAGAAGAGGCTGGGGTTAAAGTCTTAGAGCAATGGCTTTCAGAATAGTCAGTTCACCCCTTGGCGATTTTCCTGTAGGGAAACGTGGACACGTTGGAGTCAAAACCTCCCTGAGGCAACTTGTTTTTATGTAGAAACAGGTTGCAGGAAGGGGGCGTGGGGACTGAGCAAAGCAAATCCCAAAGAGTTACTTCAGAAATGTGAGGAGGAAAGGTGGAAATGCAGTGCAGTGGCAAACGAGGAGAAAAGGAAGACAGAAAAAAAGGACAAGCATGTTCAACTGGAAGGTTACAGAACAGCCGATCAGAACTGCACCTACCAAAAGGATGGTTATGGATTCTGGAGAAAATGTAAGTTAAATCTACCTATGCTCTGATCAGATCCCAAGAGACATTTTACTCACTTCCTGGTTTTGAATGATGGGCTCTTGGAAGCAGTGTCTTTTTTGTGTGTCTCTGGTCACTGCTCTGATTTTTGTGTTTGTTTACAATAATGAGTTATGGGAGAATAAAAATTTCCTGGGAGCATCTCTGTCCAATGCTTCGCTATTAGCAGAAGTCTGTCGTCAGATTTTTAAGGGGAAGGTTTTTTACCCAACGGAGAATGCATTGAAAACTACCCTCAGTGAATCTACCTGTTACGAGTACATAGCTCAAAGTCACTACATAACAGAAGCACTCTCTGAAGAAGAGGCTGGCTTCCCTTTGGCTTACATGATGACCATCCACAAAGATTTTGGCACTTTTGAGAGACTCTTCAGGGCAATTTACATGCCCCAAAATGTCTACTGTGTTCATGTGGATAAAAAGGCAACAGATACATTTAAAGATGCAGTGAAGCAATTACTGAGCTGCTTCCCAAATGCTTTTCTGGCTTCCAAGATGGAGCCCGTGGTCTACGGTGGGATTTCCAGGCTCCAGGCTGACCTGAACTGCATCAAAGATCTTGCAGGCTCTGAGGTTCCATGGAAATATGCCATCAACACCTGTGGGCAAGATTTCCCCCTGAAAACCAACAGGGAGATAGTTCAGTATCTGAAAGGATTTAAAGGGAAAAACATCACCCCAGGGGTGCTGCCTCCCGATCATGCTATTGGACGGACTAAATATGTCCACCAAGAACTATTGAGCAAAAAAAATTCCTACATGATTAAAACCGCGAAATTGAAAACTCCGCCTCCTCACAACATGACCATTTACTTTGGCACTGCCTACGTGGCCCTCACGAGAGAATTCGCTAATTTTGTCCTCCAAGACCAGCAGGCACTTGACTTACTGTCCTGGTCCAAGGACACCTACAGTCCTGATGAACATTTCTGGGTCACACTCAATAGGATTCCTGGTATGTATGTCTCTTAACTTTTGTTTTTATGAATAAACATTGCGTGGCCAATACTGAATGAACCACTGAAAAATAGTAAAAAAAAATTAACATTTTTAAAGATCTTTACAGTTTCAACTATTCATTAAAAAAATCTTTACAGCAGCTCTGCTCACAGAGTGGGTGATATAACTCATCTCCATTTTACAGATGAAGAAACTGAGGCATAGTGATTAAGGCAGAGGTAGAGACCGACTGTCTGACTTGACTTTGCTGACATACCAAGCTACCTTTCTGAGCCCATAGACCCACTTCGAATATGTGCTGTAGTCTTGAGACATGGCAAGGAACTGAGGAACACTGACTGGCAAATGAAAGATTAAACACAATTCTCCTTCAAAAGTGATGGTATTTAAAATCAGGCATAAATATGATAAATTAAATTTGAGCGGCAGTTTGAACACTTAAATAATACCTTTGCCCCTATTGAAGCTCCAATAGCTAAATTCAGATCATTTCAAAATGAGAGCAAGATACAACTTTAACAATTTTCATTTGCAAGTTCTTTCCTGGAACTGAGTCTGAAATTTAGAGCATCTTAAAGATTCCTAGACCAGTGCCTTTATTTTATAGACAATGAAACCAGTGTGGTTATATGATGTGCTCAAATTACCCTGCTAGTAAGCAAACATGCCAATTATAAACCAGGTTGCCTAAGCCTGATGTTCTTTTAAGGTGATTTTCAATTCGGTCTCAGTTGTTCCTAAACTTACTCCACATTTCCTTGGTCCAAGTTCCAAATGACTTGAATAATCTCCAGTTGTTTACAGTGAACTAATTCAGTTCTGCTAGTTCAATTTGAAATAAAAATTCAGATTCACAGTTCAAAGGAAAACTAACTTGAATCAACATGAGCATCAAGGTCATGGTTTCTTG
The DNA here is from genome assembly GCF_028564815.1 of Eubalaena glacialis. NCBI lineage: Eukaryota > Metazoa > Chordata > Mammalia > Artiodactyla > Balaenidae > Eubalaena > Eubalaena glacialis. The sequence goes on from NC_083722.1 coordinate 7,865,129, forward strand.
AGATTAGTGGTTCAACCCTGGATACATATTACAGTCGCCTGGAGCTTTTAAAAATACATTTCCTGATTTCCTGGGTAGGTGTGGACTTCAGTATTTGTTCAGCCTCCAGGAAATTCTCAGGAACAGCCAGGGCTGTGAACCATCGTGGATGCTTGTTTTTGATGTTTGTATACAAAGCTTCCTAGACTTAGAATGCTTTTTTTTTTTAATTAATTTATTTATTTTTTCCTTGGTAATACTTGGCAAAATTGTGAAAACAGAAAAATCCACTGGGGAAAAAGTAGTTGCAAAAGAAACAACATACAGCCAGGTTAATATCTTTAACACATAAATACATCCCACAAATAGGAAAAAGGAACACATCAGATTAACCATGACATGTAGAAATACATATGCTAAACAATCATATACAAATGCTCACCACCAATACAAATTAAAATAAATGATTACAATTCTTTACTTCTCAAATTGGTGTTAAAAAAAAAAAACCTAACTCCAGGATGGGCAATGAGTGTTCTGATACAGACCACTAGAAAAGTATAAACCTGCACAGTCTTTCTGAAGGACAATTTGGCACATATATATCAAACGGCTTTGAAAATGTTCATATCCTTTTACTTAATTTTACTCCTAGGGATTTATTCTTAAAAAATAAACAGAGATAGGGAAAAGATTAATTTAAAAGTATTTTCATCATAGTGTCACTTATAATAGCAAAAAAAGAAAAATATTCTAAAATCCTAGTAATAGAGGATTGGTGCAGGCATAAAATCAAAGGAAATACAACTACTTAGAAGGCAGCTGTGATAGAATGCTTTTTAAATCTGTGGTTTTCCCAAAGCAGGAAGGGGTAATGTCCTAGTGATGAAAGAAATCAGGACAGGACTTCCCTGGTGGCGCAGTGGTTAAGAATCCACCTGCCAATGTAGGGGACACGGGTTCGAGCCCTGGTCCGGGAGGATCCCACATGCCGCGGAGCAACTAAGCCCGTGCGCCACAACTATTGAGCCTGCGCTCTAGAGCCCGCGAGCCACAACTACCGAAGCCCGCGTGCCTAGAGCCCGTGCTCCGCAGCAAGAGAAGCCACGGCAATGAGAAGCCCGCGCACCACAATGAAGACCCAACGCAGCCAAAAATAAATAAATAAATTTAAAATAAATAAATAAATATAACTGTTAAAAAAGAAATCAGGACAAGGACCTACTGTATAGCACAGAGAACTATACTCAATATCTTGTGATAACCTATAATGGAAAAGAATCTGAAAAAAAGATATATATATGTGTATATATATATGAATCACTTTGCTGTACACTTGAAACTAACATTGTAAATCAACTATATTTCAATAAAAATTTTTATTTTTTATTACTTTTTTAATTAAAAAAATATAAAATGACCTCTTTTGGCAGAGATCATGGTCAAAAAAGAAATCAGGGCTCAAGAAATTGAAGTGGGGAGGCATGACCATTAAGCTGTTTATATGGGATTGTAGTACCCAGAATGAGGGAGGTAAAAGCCCCTCTTCTCACTTTTGTGTTGCTTGGACCACATATGTATTGACCATTCAGGTCTGGGCACCAACCTGTAAAGGGAGACATTGACAAAGCAGATTCCAAAGAGAGTAGCCAGGAAGGTTAAAAGGCCAGACCCCATTTTTTAAAGAAGGGACCAAGACAAACGAAAAGGATATTCAATCTGCAAAAGACTTGAAAAGGGATCACTGCCTTCACGTAATTAAAACGTTTGCCCAGGAGACAGAAATTGAACCAATGCCGTAGTTTTGGAAGAAGAATCCAGGGTCAGTGGTGGGAGATATAAGAACCCACGGATCCGGGATTAGAACGGGTAGCTTCCTCAGTGGTGAACAAGCCCAAGGGATATTCGGAAGCAGAGGCTGAAGAAACCCTGTCAAGGAACTCAATTATCAAGTGTTGGACAAGATGGCCGGTGAGTCTCTTCCACTCTGAAGTTCGTGATACTAACTAATGATTCTAATCTATTTATTGAACACAAGTGTTGAGTTCTCAACATGATTTCTCTATTGGAACTAGATTTTTACACCTCTGGTAAATACCAGCAATTACAGATCAGCAAAACAATGGAAAACAAATGGACTGCTCCATGCATTTCAAAAACTTAAAAGAGTGAGCCCTTAAAATTGTTTCTGTGTTACGGGAATGGAGGATACTTGTTAGAGGCCTGTGGCCCTTCACTGGTCCAGCCAACTCTTGCAGGACCTGAGCTGGGCCTGAGTGTAGGGCTTAGTCATGAGGAGGTAAGGGAATCAGAAACTTAGGTGGCTGTCTTGTTTAACTGTTCCTCCTGCTATGTGAAAATCTGGGTCATTTCTGTTTTGAGGGTCATTCTTTGCTGATGTATGATGTTCGTTGTTTGTTTTGGACATTTTAAGATTGCTCTAGTTGATTGCAGTGATTGGGGGCTTATTAGGATTCTCAAAGGAGTAATAGGACAGACGAAAAAAGATCTCACGGTTGAAACGGCCTCATGGGGAACTAGAACACCACCTGAGAGAAATACAGTGTGAGCGACATGTGTAATTTTAGATCTTTTGTGGCTACATTAAAGAAACAAAAATTAACAGGTCAAATGAATTTAAATCATGTATTTTATTTAACCCAATATACCCCAAATATCAGTTGTGCCCGTGGCTACTGGAGTCGACAGAGCAGGCCGCCAGGTGTCCTCCCTGCTCTGGGGAGAATGGTCAGCCAGCAGTGGTGCCGTCCGAGCCACACGGAGAAGTCGGCCGTGCTCGTGTGTCAGCATCTTCATTCTGCTTCTTTTTCCTTATAGGAAAGTCTTACCTCTGCTTCAGAGTTTTCACTTGCTTGTGGGCCCCGCGGCTTCTACTTTCAATGCCTTCCCCTCGTGTCTCCAGCCAGATTCTGGGCTGTTCCGTTGATGGCAATTCCTCTGTCTCCTTCAGATATTTATTCCCAGAGAGGCTTGCTGTGGGTCATGTCGTCACTGTACAACGAGCATCCCTTTTCTCATTCCAGGCCACTTCCTGGGCTGTGGCTGAGCTCTGTGTAGACACGCTGCCCTCCGTCGAGGCCCCAGACCATTCGGGTCAGGTGTGGCCAGGGTGGCAGTGTCAAAATGCAAAACAAAACGTGGTCTCCTAATACATAGGAAGGCCCTTCGGCCATGACAGGTCCTCTGGAAGCCTCTTGGAAGATGAGAATTCCTGGGTGGTCCACTCAAGCGAAGGGGCCCATGAGGACAGAAGTGTTATACAAAGAGAGTTCACAGGGGCCTTGAAAGATACTGCCCAACAGATTTCACCAGCTGTTGGGAAATGAGGGTTTCTGCCCTCCCCACTTCTCCTCCCTCCATCTTTCCCCCACTTTCCCCCCAACTCTCTCCTCCCCAGTTCCATTCGTTAATCCCGTCTACAACAAGACGGCCACATTTTAGTTTCTCATCTGACTCAGCTGTGGCTGACTTCCAACTGGAGAAAAGATCCTTTTAGCGGCCAGACGTTCACGTTCACTGCCTCCTACTTCCCTTATGAGTTATGCATCATGTGCCCCTCCAGGCTGCATGGCTCTGCCTGTGACAGGGGCTTTCAGTGGGCATGATTCATTCATCATGTGGTCCGTGGATTTAAAGATTTCAAAACTGACCAATGGTTTCTGCCCCACTTGCTACAAAGGAATATTTCTGATATGATTCAGTGGGAGCTTATTTCAAATTCATATTAATGAATGAATGAGAAAAGAGCCTTTCCTCCTTTCTCATTCTGAAAAAATCTCCAAAAAAAAAAATCTGAGAGCAGGTTTTGTTGGAGATGGGAGAAAAAAGGAATGCCAAGATATCTGATGGGGAAGGAATAGAGAGAAAAGAAGAAAATTGGAGATCGTGGGCTTGGAAGACAGATTCTACTTGCTTCTCATTTTTTCCCTCCAGGAACCAGCCTATGGACCAGCCCTTCTGGTATTCTCTGTCTTGTATGTACCCATGTGCCCTTGAAAGGGGAGGCTTGTTGAGTTTCTGCTATAGAGTCCATACTGGCTGGACTCTCTGTCATTATTGGAGGCTGGCTAGTTGCTTTAGTCCCTTTTATACGTACAGATGCAGTGCTGAGGTGCCGAATGCTGGAACCTTGAGAGGAGCGAGGAAGAACAGATCTAAATAAAGCTGCTTCTGGGAACTCATAGTCGTGGCCCCAGGGATTTGGCTGGGATCTTGCTATGTCCAGAGGGAATTTATGTTTCTCAAACACATTATGCTCACAGAGCTTCCAGGATCACTGGGTGTATGGGCAGACTTGCAGGGGTAGGAAATGTGGGGGATAAGTTTTACTATTAGCTTGAACAATCTCTGTTTTTGTATCTGCTAGAAATACTGACTTTTGTCAACTGCATAGGAAAGGAAATCAGTGAGTTGGGATATCTGTGAGTTCTTTTTCAAGGAAATACCATCTCTCCTCAAAATGATTAAAAATAGAACTACCATACGATCCAGCAATCCCACTGCTGGGTATTTATCCAAAGAAAACAAAAATGCTAATTCAAAAACATGCATCAGTATATACCCCTATGTTCATTTCTGCATTATTTAGTACAGCCAAGATATGGAAACAACCTAAGTGCCCATCAACAGATGAATGGATAAAGAAGATGTGGTACACACACACGCACACGCACACACACACAGGAATATTACTCAGCCATAAAGAAGAATGAAATCTTGCCATTTGTGACAACATGGGTGGACCTAGAGAGTATTATGCTAAGTGAAATAAGTCAAATAAAGAAAGAAAAATACCATATGATTTCACTTATATGTGGAATCTAAAAAACAAAACAAATGAAAAAACAACAAATCAGAGTTGTAGATACAGAGAACAAACAGGTGGTTGCCAGAGGGGAGGAGGCTGGGGGGTGGAGAGAAATATGTGAGGGAGATTAAGAGGTACAAACTTCCAGTTGCAAGATAAATGAGTCACGGGTATGAAACGTACAGCATGGGGAACAGAGTCAATAACACTGTAATATCTTTGGGTGGTGACAGATGGTAACCAGACTTATTGTGGAGAGTATTTTGAAATGTGTAGAAATAGCAAATTACTGTGCTGTGGAACAGGAACTAACATAGGTCAATTATACTTCAAAAACAAACAAACTCATAGTAAAAGAGATCAGATCTGTGGTTACATGGGGGTGGAAATTGGATGAAGGCAGTCAAAAGGTACAAACTTCCATTTGTAAGATAAGTATGGGATGTAACGTACATCATAATTAATATAATGAACACTGCTGTATGTTCTATATGAAAGTTCTTAGAGTAAATCCTAAGCGTTCTCATCACAAGGAAAAAGAATTTTTTCTTTTTCTTTTGTATCTATGTGATGGATATTCACTAAACTTATTGTGGTCATGATTTCGTGATGTATATAAGTCGAATTATTATGCCATATGCCTTACACTTACACAGTGCTGTGTGTCAATTCTATCTCAATAAAGACTTTTAAAATATCAAATTAATATTAAAATTTCATTAATTTAATGAAAAAATTATTAATACTTCATATTCAGAAATAACATTTCTTCCTATGGTGACCTATCTTAATTTCATACTAAGGAAGCTAAAAGGAGATTGAAGACAAAAAAAAAAAAAAAAAGGAATTAGGCCCAACTGAACTAAAATCAGTGGTCACCAGTTGAATGCATTTCAGGTTTCAGCAACTGTAGAGTGTTTTTGACAAATGATCTAAATAAAGATCTGTTTACTCTGCAGCAGACGGGGGCTCCCAATTTGCTGGTGGGATTTAAAAGCAGTCCTGGCTCTGCCACCTGCAGTCTGTACAACTTTGGGCAAGATGCTTAATTTCTCTGAGCCTGATTCGTCATCAAAATATCTCCTTGTCAGGGGACTTCCCTGGTGGCACAGTGGATAAGACTCTGTGCTCCCATCGCAGGGGGCCCAGGTTCGATCCCTGGTCAGGGAACTAGATCCCATATGCATGCCACAACTAAGAGTTCGCATGCCACAACTAAGGAGCCCGCCTGCTGCAACCAAGACCCAGAGCAACCAAATAAATAAATAAATAAATAAATAAAATTTTAAAAAATCTCCTTGTCAGACTGTGGGAAGGATTAGACAGTACACAAATTGTTCCCGGTCCATCGTAGGAACTCATTAAACGTTCAAAGAGAGGGGGAACAGATGAAGTTCTTTGATGTGGATTTTTGAAGTTTTAGTGTTACAATTTTAAAATTTCTGTGTGCGATCAAAAAAAAAAAAAGAAAAGAGAGAGAAGAAGAACATTTGGTTTTGAAGGTACAGGGATAATTTTTTGCTAGAAACTGGATATGTGGCCCACAGAGGTTACCCCTCAGCTGTTGCTTTTCTTAGCAACATCACATGCGTAGAGCCTTAAGTGGCTGGTTTCTCTTTCCTCTTATTAGGAAGCAGCATTCTGTGATGAGTTGAGAGCCTCTTAACTCTGCCAGGCTTCTGTCATCCTAACTGTCTAGAAGACAAATGGTCTGCAGGCCCTTCCTCATGCTGTTCCCTTGTTCTGAAACGCTCTTTACTTCTGCTGTTCATCCTGGTTTGTTCTCCAGATCTAGCTGAGATGTCACTTGCTTCCTCAGAGAAGCTTCTCTGCTCCTTTCCCTCCCACCGAAGCAGCCACCCTGCCCACCCACTTTACTCCTCCTTCGGTCATAGAGCCACTTCCATCGCCTCTTAACTGTGTGCATGGGTCCTGGTCGCCCTCAGCCCCGCTTCCCTGCCTCACCCCCACCTCCCGTACCCCAAAAGTGAGAACGTGAACTGGATGATTGCCACCAGGACCTAGACTTCTGGCTTGGCCAAAAGCTGAATTGGCCAAAGCAGACTGTTGAATGAGGAGCCAATCAATGGGAGAGAAAAGAGTGCGATTCTGTTTCTCCTTTTTAAAAAAATTTTTTAAATTAATTAATTTCTTTATTTATTTATTTTTGGCTGCATTGGGTCTTCCTTGCTGCGCGCGGGCTTTCTCTAGTTGCAGCGAGCGGGGGCTACTCTTCGTTGCGGTGCGCAGGCTTCTCACTGCAGTGGCTTCCCTTGTTGCGGAGCACAGGCTCTAGGCGCGCGGGCTTCAGTAGTTGTGGCATGTGGGCTCAGTAGTTGTGGCTCGCGGGCTCTAGAGCGCAGGCTCAGTAGTTGTGGCGCACGGGCTTAGTTGCTCCGCGGCATGTGGGATCTTCCCGGACCAGGGCTCGAACCCTGGTGGCCCCTGCATTGGCAGGCGGATTCTTAACCACTGCGCCACCAGGGAAGCCCTCTGCTTCTCTTAAACACGATATTTTCTCCAGATGAAGGAAATTCTCCTGCAGTTTTGCAGAAAGTTTATTTTGTTATTTTCAGTTCTAATTCAGCTTCTAAGCAGTCCCCGGGGGACAGGAATCCTGCCCCCTACTTCCTTTTCCAAAGGGCAGGCATCCTTACGACCTATGCTAAATCCATCAGAAAACTTTGGGAGTGTGGGTGGGTCTGCAGGAGTTAGGGGTCATCTGATCGCTGAGGTCAGCCTACATCACCTCTTCATGCATTTGGGGGATTGACACAGTCTTCGTTCAGGGCTAGAAAAGTAAAATCAACAATTAAGGGAATTTGCCAGTCACTTTGACCCTGAGAAGCTCTGATTTAAAATATTCAGAAAATGTAAAGTGCTTTATTTTGCTACCACTTGAATTCCATGTATAAATGCTAAGGAGACCGCTTGGCCTTTCAGCCAGTTTTTCCCCTAGGCTTCTCTTTGCCTAGAGAAATCCTGATTATCTTTGAGGGCCCAGCTGAACTGTACTGAGCTCTGTGAAATCTCTGACCTCGCACCACCCTCAGGCAGGGTTTGCCCTCTGTGCTCTTTTTTCCTCCCTGGTAGCCCTTATCTTCTTCTGAGGGTTTATTGCTGTTTCAGTATCTCTGGAGACCCGACAGAGTGCAGAGTCCTGGACAGACAGAGTGAGATTTCTATCTTTGTGGGTCTCAACTCACACACAGCGCTGGGCGTCAGACTGAATTTGATTCCCCTATGTTGCTACTATAAAATAAGCATGGTGTTGAAACAGTTTAAAAGAATGACAGAGCCCTTGAGGACACGACATAAACTGGTTAGAACCAACTAAGCCCAAGATGGTGGAAGATTCGGCTTCCAGTGGACCTTGAGCCTCATTGTAATGCATCAGCTAAATGACACACCCACAGGCGCCATGACAGTTCCAAGACCAACCATAAAAGGTCAAAAAATGGGTGGTGACCCAATGCCTGGAAATCTCCGCCCCTTCCCCAAAATAGTTGGAATAATCCTCCCACTCATTAGCCTATGAAATTACCCATCCCATAAAAATTAACAACCCCTTACCCTGGGGCCTCTCGCCTTTTGAGATGGCCCACACTCTATCTATGGAGTGTGTATCTCTTTGAAAAAATCTGCTTTCACTCTACTTCGGCTCGCTCTTGAATTCCTTCCTGCACGAAGCCAAGGTCCCTCACTTGGCAGCCCGTCCCGGGGACTCGCCTGAGACCCCGGGATGTGACCGTCCTCTCGCGCCCCATTTTTTTTTCCTGCTTTCATGCAAACCCAAATGCCTTCTACTGCTCAAATCACTGACAGCTGACAATCAATCCAGGTCTAGTCACTACAAAAGAAGGCAGGTACGTCACCATCACATGAGTTCTTTTCAATCTCAGGCACTGGACAAACTTCCTTTTTTCCTCTAAGTTTACAGCTTTATTGAGGTATAATTTACACACCACAGAATTGAGGTATGTAATTCAGGTATATAATTCACATACCGTAAAACACCTGTTTCAAGTACACAATTCAATGATTTTTAGTATATTTACAGGTTCACTGCCATGACCCCAATTTAATTTAGAATACTTTTATCACCTGCAAAAGAAACCTCACACCCATTTTCAACCCTTTGTTTTCTGTCTTTATAGATTTGCCTTTTCTGGACATTTCATATAAATCAAGCCGTATATATGTTTTTTCATGTCTAGCTCCTTCCACTTAATGTAATGATTTTGAGGTTCATCCAGGTTGTAGCATGAATCAGTACTTCACTCCTTTATACAGATGACTACTATTCTGTTATGTGGGTAGACCACATTTTGTTTATCCGTTCATCTGTTGTCAAACTTTTGGGTTGTTTCTACTCCTCGGCCATTATGAATAATGCTGCTGTCAACATTCCTGGGCAAGTCCTTGTATAGACACATGTTTTCATTTCTCCTGGGTAGATTCTAAAAGTAAAATTGCTGGTCCAGGGACTTCCCTGTTGGTCCAGTGGTTAAGACTCTGTGCTTCCACTGCAGGGGGCATGGGCTCGATCCCTGGTCAAGGAACTAAGACCCCACATGCTTGCCAAAAAATTAAAAAATTTAAAAAAATTGTTGTTCCATGTGGTAACTCTATGTTTAACATTTTGAGGAACTGCCAAGCTGGTTTCCAAAGCAGGTGCACCATTTTGCGTTCCCACCAGCAGTGTATGAGAGCTCCAATTTCTTCACATCCTTGCCAACACTCATTATTGCCTGTCTTTTTATTTTACCCATTCTAGTGGGTGTGCCGTGGTATCTCCCGTGGTTTGGTTTGCATTTCCCTAATGAGCAATGATGTGGAACATCTTTTCATGTGCTTCTTGGCCTTTGGTCTATCTTCTTGGAAGAAGACTAAGGGCCTTTTGGACATTGCTTCTTTGAACCTTGGTATTGTTTCAATCTCTGTTTTATAGATGAGGAAGCTGAGGTAAGGAGAGTTTGTGTTACTTTCCCAAAGACGCCCAACTCATAAGTGCCAAAGACACTTGAATTTGTTTTGAAGACTGGATGGATTAAAAGATGAAATTGTCCAACGTTGAATTAAGGACACACTGCATGGCTAAAAAGTTAATTCAGGTTTCCTCCTCCTGAATCCTTTGACTAAGCAATTAGCTAAGACACTTAAAACATAAAGCAACCCATTTAATCAAGATAATGTCCTAACATGTAGTTACTGAAATTTGACCCTTTTCTGTGGTTTTATGCAAACCATAATTCCTCCTCCTTTGAAGAATCAAATGGCTACAATTCCCTCCGGTCTAAAAAACCTTATTTGCTCTCTCCAGCCTATGACCTTTTTCTCCCAGCTCTTTAACAGTGAGATGAAGGGTTTGTGCTGGAGTCCCAGTTAATGTTTTTGTGGCTTTTACTTTTTGTTTCTTCCATTTCACAAGATTTGCCCCTTGGCCGCAGTCTCCATTTGTATGTGTGTGCATTGGTCTGTGCTAACTATATTTGACCACCTAGAAACTTAGGAGGGGGTTGTTTAAATGCACACCACTTTCCTGTTTCAAATACTATTTCTTGTGTTACCAAGCTTGACAAATTTAGGGCAGGGTCTGACAGAGTTTCGCAAGCATTTGTTTTTATCTCTGAGGATTGATAAATGTGTCTCTCTAGTTTTCTCCTTATTAGGAATGAAGTGAGCTTCAAATTCCTATAATCTTTGCAATCCTAACTGACCTCCTTCTAACCATGGTGAAAAATCATAACAATTTTTATAGAAGGTAAATCAGCCACCCTGGTAGAATTTTCCATTCGAATACTAAGCTGTGTGCAGCTGTTTTTAGCTGCTCTTTGTGACTTTACAGGGCTCAGTCCTGAGCCCTGTAAAGTCACAAGGCTTCGGTCTTGTCAATCAGGCAAAAGCTAGGTGTGGGGTGGCTTTCTAGCTTCAAAGCCATAAAAGGGAAGGTTAAGATAGGAGGGGAAGTGAAATTAAGGACAAGGCAGGATTGGGAATAAAATTAATTGCAACAGGGCTTCCCTGGTGGCGTAGTGGTTAAGAATCCGCCTGCCAATGCAAGGGACACGGGTTCGAGCCCTGGTCCAGGAAGATCCCACATGCCGCGAAGCAACTAAACCCGTGCGGCACAACTACTGAGCCTGCGCTCTAGAGCCCGCGAGCCACAACTACTGAAGCCCGTGCACCTAGAGTCTGTGCTCCACAACAAGAGAAGCCACTGCAATGAGAAGCCTGCGCACCGCAAGGAAGAGCAACCTCCGCTCGCCGCAACTAGAGAAAGCCCGCGCGCAGCAACGAAGACCCAACGCAGCCTAAAATAAATAAATAAATAAACATTAAACACACGCAAATTAATTGCAACAATAGGTCACTACTGACAAGACGTGGAGCCTGAGAATAGAAATGTGGAGTTGTCCTGAAGGTCCCAGGGCCCTGCACAGCCTCATTCTGAGCGCAGCTACAAACGGCTCCATCTTTTCCCAAAGTGTACGGAGTGCTTTAGGTTTTTTCCCAGACTGCTTCCTGTAATGGCAGGCTCTTTCCTTGTTATACTTTCTGTGCATTGCTGAGCTTCTCAGCTGTGTCTGTGCGTGCTGATCTCCTGGGCGAGGCTACAAATTGGCTATATAGTGATCCTGGCAGCATGTATGGCACACAAGGCCCACGGCAGCTGGGGACCCTTGGCCAGACACCTGTGGATGAGAGAATTTTGTTCTTTTTTTTTTTTTTTTTTATGGTTGCCAGACAAATGACTGTTTTCTATGTGCCCTGGTGTGAAAACTGTTAAAAAGTTACTTCCTTAATATACCACCCTACATTAAAAACCAGATTTCAAAAACTCAGAGGGGCAAAGTTTCTATTTGGTCAGAAAAAGTGGGGAAGAGCGGACTCTGGTCATGGTCTTTAGGTAGAATTGTTGTCCTGTGTTAATTCTGTAGACTGGGGCTATTTCCGCATCCTAGACAGCTCCAACACTGGCACTGTTTTGTTGATGCAGGTAATATAAATTTTGTCTAAAGAAGAAATTCTATAGAACAAATGTTTTCTCAAGGAGACAGCAGAAAGACTTAATACTGATGCTTCATTTGGCTGTCATTTAATACCTCTCAGACATCCTCTGAGGGAGGTAGATATTATTACCTCCAATTTGTGGATGAGAAAACCAAGGCTATCCAAGGTAAAATGACTTAATCTAGGTTTGTTTGACCCCTAATTCATGATCAGTCTAATACATCAGGCTGCCTTTTAGGAGTTCTGTGGCTTAAGTAACGTACTTAATGAAAATACTACTCCTTGAATATCTAGGAAATGTTTGAAGAGCTTAATGAGTTTTCAACCTTTTATTTTAAACTAATTTCAAAATTACTATACTTATAATACTTATATACTTATTAGAATAGTATAAAGAGCTCTCCTATACCCTTCACTTATGCTCCCCAACCCATAACATTCCACCATATTTGCCTTATTCCTTCCTTCCTCTCTCTCTCTCATTTATGCTTTTCCTGAACCATTTGCAAATTACCTCTCACTATTTCAAAGTGTATTTCCTGACAACAAAGAGGCTCTCCCATACAGTAGCATACCATAATACAGCCATCATGTGCTACAGCATTAGTCTTTAATCCACAGGCCCTATTCCAGTATCACCAGTTGTATTAATAATGTCCTTCATAAATCCAAGACCTGAGGAAGGATCTTGAGCTACACTTAGCTGTCATATCTCTTTAGGCTCCTCCAGTTTAGAACTATTTCTCAGTCTGTCTGTGTCTTTCAAGATCTTGTAAATTTGGAAGAGTGCAGGTCTGATGTGTCCTCATGATTAGATTCAAGTTCTGCCTTTGGGCAAATGTATCAGAGAAGTAATGCTGTGGAAGCATGAAATGTTGATTTGTTCTGATGGTGGTGATTTTTAAAATATTTATTTATTTATTTATTTTATTTATTTATTTTGGCTGCGCCGGATCTTAGTTGAGGTATGCGGACTTTTTTTTTTTTTTTTTTTTTTTAATTTATTTTTGGCTGTGTTGGGTCTTCGTTGCTGCGCGCAGGCTTTCTCTAGTTGCGGTGAGCGGGGGCTACTCTTCGTTGCGGTGCACAGGCTTCTCATTGCAGTGGCTTCTCTTGTTGCGGAGCACCGGCTTTAAGCGCAAGGGCTTCGGTAGTTGTGGCTCACGGGCTCTAGAGTGCAGGCTCGGTAGTTGTGGTGCACGGGCTTAGTTGCTCAGCAGCATGTGGGATCTTCCTGGACCAGGGCTCGAACCCGTGTCCCCTGCATTGGCAGGCGGATTCTTAACCACTGCACCCCCAGGGAAGTCCCCATGTGGACTTCTTAGTTGTGGCATGCATATGGGATCTAGTTCCCCAACCAGGGATCAAACCCGGGTCCCCTGCATTGGGAGCACAGAGTCTTACCCACTGGACCACCAGGGAAGTCCCTATAGTGGTGATGTTAACTTTGACCTTTGGTTAAAATAGTGTTTGCCAATGTCTCATCTCTAAAGTAAATTCCTAAGTATTTTGAATTGATTACTAATAACTGATATATATTTTTCAGGAGAAACTTTGAAACTATGTAGATATCCTGTTCTTCAAACGTTCACACCCCAGTTATATCATCCACTGATGGTTCTTTTTTTTTTTTTAAACATCTTTATTGGAGTATAATTGCTTTACAATGGTGTGTTAGTTACTGCTTTATAACAAAGTGAATCAGTTATACATATACATATGTTCCCATATCTCTTTCCTCTTGCATCTCCCTCCCTCCCACCCTCCCTATCCCACCCCTCTAGGTGGTCACAAAGCACACTGATGGTTCTTGCCAGACTCTATTACTCTGTCAGTTGCCAAATCCCTGCTTCTATATTGATTAGCTGGCTTTCATCTATAATGTCGAGCTTTCTCTTCTCTCCATGTGTTTGTTTGTTTGTTTATTTATATTCCCATGGACATGGATTCCCATTTTATTCAATGGGTTATAATCCATTACTAGTTTTACTTATTTTGCTATTCAGAGTGTTCCAGACTTGACCAGTGGGGACCCCTTCAAGTTGGCTTCTTCAACACACCCCCGTCATTCTTCGAGCACTTCCTTACTTTCTGGGACAAGTAGACCTTCCAAGCTAATCTTGTACTTAACCTGCCCCAGCTTTGGAGTCAGCCATTTTCTCCAAAGGACCCTGGTTCTATTTAGTAGAGATTGGTATTTAGAAACCAAGATCTGGTCACGCAAGGGTATTATGACTTCTGTGCCCTTTCAGGGGTCAGAGCTAGAATAAAATTATATATATATGTGTATACACAATGTCTATATACACATGTGACACACACATACACACTCACACACGTGCATTCTAAAACACATACTCCAGGAACTTCCCTGGCGGTCCAGAGGTTAAGACTCCATGCTTCCACTGCAGGGGCCATGGGTTCGATCCCTGGTTGGGGAACTAAGATCCTGCAAGCCCCGTGGCACAGCCAAAAATAAATAAACAAACAGTCATACCTTATTAAAAAAATTTAAAAAAATAAAACACATACTCCAACTCATTCACACATTATCTCATACATTCACATACACATGCCTATCTATCCATCTATCTATTTATATGTTAAAAGCCATAGGGAATTCCCTGGTGGTCCAGTGGTTAGGAGTCGGCCCTTTCACTGCCACGGTCCAGGTTCAATCCCAGGTCAGGGAACTAACATCCTGCAAACCACGTGGTGAGGCCAAAAAAAAAAAAAATCCACAAATTCACACGATCTCCAATTCCAATCCAACAACAAAGGCTTTATTCCTTTATTCTCCATTTCCTTCCCCAGCAGTGAGGAACCTGGCTCCCATTAACCTCAGTATATTCACTTATTTTCTCCATCCCACTCTATGTAACTAGTCTTTCCCATAGTGCTTAGCTGAAGTCCTGGCTCTGGGACATGCTGGTCCCACCTCCACCAACTGTAGCCTTGGCCCCTGGGCAGAGAAGGAGCTCGGAATGAATTTTTATACCCTTATAAATCTGTTTTTATTGGGAAGCAGTTCAATATAGAAATATATAAATTCAGAGTTCGGCTCTAATGCTACCTGACTTCTTGAGGTTGGGTAATATGCTGGACCTTTCTAAGTCTCACTTGCTTTTTTGTAAAATGGTGATAATAATTGTGCCTACTTCACAGAGGTGTTGTGAACGTTAAAGGATAATCTACATGACAATTGGTGAATCATTCTCTGCAAAAAGAGAAGAGATAAGGATGGTTCACAAGGGCTCTGTCCCTTGAGATTATTTCCAGGTGCCTGGTTAATTATTATCAGTTCAAGGATCTGGCCTGAGAAACCCAGTTTGGCCCAGGGCCAGTTATTCCCCTGGATCAGGTCAAAACCTGCAGAAATGTGATCACCTGAAGAGGGAGCTAGAAAGGTGGAATTTGGAAGTCAATTACAATATGAACTGAAGGAAAAGATTTGTCCAGATGGTTTTCGGAGCGATAAAGAAGCTGGAAGGAAAGGAAAAGAAATTTCATAGTGCTTCAGGCCCAGGTGCATTCTCAGTACATGCTGATGGACTGAATGTGAGAGAAAGAAAAAGAATGCTGGAGAAAGGAAGGCACGTGTCTTAGTGAAAGTGAAAACGGCTCTCCTTATTTCTCATGGTTCGACCATGAAGCAGATCTGGGTGCTGACACCCAGACGTCCCTGAACCTGCCTGAAGGGTACAGGATGGCACAGTGTAGTACTAACAGCACGAGCTCCGGAGCAAAGCTGCTCACATTCGAGTCCCGGGTTAGCCTCTGCTAGCACAGTGACCCTGGGCTGGGAGGTCACTGGGAGACCAGTGACCTTCTGAGTTGAGACTCAGAATTTCCTCATCGAGCAAGTAGGGGTGAGAGCCCCTGATGCCAGCTACCAGCTGTGTCATTCACACTTCTTGGTACCCTGTTTTAACATACATTCTGCTTGTCCGTGCAGGTGCCCCCTCCATCCTTGTCTAATCTATAATTTTTTTTTTTTTTTTGGCCGCTCCGTGCAGCTCGTGGGATCTTAGTTCTCCGACCAGGGATTGAACCCCCACCCTCAGCAGTGAAAGCGTGGAGTCCTAACAACTAGACCGCCAGGGAATTCTCATCCTTATCTAATGTAGATTATAAGTGCCTTAATGCTGGCACTCAGTTTTGTGTTGATGAGCACAGGGGTTTTTAAATTCAGTTTTGACCTCCTGTTCTGTTTCGTCTTGACTCCCTTTCTGCTGGGCATTGCCCACTGGTAGGAAGGAGAGGTCGTCGGGTCATGGCTGAGGGTGGCTGGTGTCAGGAGCCAGAGTGGAAACAGCCTTGGTCTGCTTAGGGAAGAAGTGACGTGGGCTCTGGTATGTGGTCCTGCAGAGTATTTGATTAGAAGTGGTAACCATAAATACTAGTTATTCCAGAAAGACACCTGGGAGACTCCGCTGGAAGAATATTTCTGGGAGAAGGACTTTGACTCATTATTTATTCATTCATTCATTCATTTCTGGCGAGATTATATAACATAGAAAGTGCACATATCATTAGGGTTCAGAATGATGCAGTTTCACAAACTAGACACACCCACGCAACCAGCATCAAGACACAGAAATAACCAGCATCCCACTTACTACCTTGATGTCTGACAGCAGAGATACTTTTACCTGTTTTTGTCCTTGATAGAAATGGAAATATACAGCATGCACTTTTTCTGTCTGCCTTTTTTTTGTTCCATGTTATGTTTGTGAGATTCTCTTTGTGGTTGTTGCAGGCAGTTCTACTGATGCATTCTCGTTGCTGTGCAGAGAGAAGGAGGTGTGTGCGGTTGGGGAGGGGGGATGATTTTGCCCCCCAGGGAACGTTTGGCGATATCTGGAGACATTACTGGTTGTCACAACTTGGGGAGAGGGGGCAAGGGGTGCTACTGCATCTAGTGAGTAGAGGCCAGGGATGCTTCTAAACATCCTACGGTGCACAGGACGGCCCCCCCCCCAAACAAGGCGTATTCAGCCCAAAATGCCAGTAGTGCCAAGGTAGAGAAACCCTGCTGTCTAACAACCGTTGGTGGGCATTTGGGTCTATTATGAACACGGCTGCAGTGAATGTTGAGCGATGCATCCTTTGATAAACGTGTACGCAAAAACCTGGGGATGGAATTGCCGGCGGAGAGGATGTGTCCGTGGATACTGAGTGGATACTGCCAGTTTTCCAGAGTGGTCCCAATTCACGCTTCCCCCAGGAATGCACGCGTGTTCTGGTTGCTCTGCGTCTGCACCGATATACGGTATTTTCTGACTTTTTCTCATTTTTAAAAAAAGGTTGTATCCTTCTCCTGCACCCTCCTCCTTCAGCTTATGGCACACTAGATACGCAAAACATCACTGTTTGTCGGTAAATAGTCCTAATCTATATTTTGTGAAAGACTGGGATTATGCACAGGTGTGCACGCTGTATACAGTAAATTAGAAAATGCATTTGGGGCAGGATGACCTGCAACTAGGGTTTCTCTTATTTAAATAACAGCAACTAGCACCTTTCTGTATATCCATTTTCTGCCATTCTTCCTAAAAGTACCAATTAACTTTCCACAGGAAACCTTATTCAAGGGATCAGATTATCCACCATTTGAATTCATATTTATTAAGTATTTCCAAATTATACAGTATTGTTTATCCTGAAATATTGGTTGTTTTGTTTTGTTTAGAGTATATTGTTTAGTCCTAGGGAAATAGATCAGGTGGGGTCATTGAGGGAAAAAAAAAAATCATAGAATTTTGGCATCTGATCCGTTGGTTCTCAAACTTTTCGTCTCAAGACTTTGTTAGAAATGGAAATGATTAAATTCCACCTAAAACTAACTGATGTCTTGCGGCAGGGGCCCTGCAACCTGTATTTTAACGACCCCTCCATGTAATGAGATGTCAAACAGAAGTTGGCAAACTTTTGACCTAGACTATCCTTAACCTCAAGTCACAGGCACACCAGTTTGGCTTTTGGAAACAAGTGTTTTGCTGAAACAATGAGTCAGTTCTTCCAAGGTTAAGTAATTAATTTCCACAGGTAAATTCAGTGGTAAGTTTCATCCTGAAATGTTAATTGGCTGTGACTTTTGTGGGATGATTGATTGTTCATTTTCTAAGCCCCCCAATTTCAGGCTGTTCATAGTACTAATGGCTACATTTCTGCTACTAAAAGGTTGCCTCCTAGCTGCACGGGCTTTGACATTTGCCTCTGGGGATTTGTGTAGACTGCCTTTTGCAAATATTTGCTTAGCATCCTTTAGCATGCAGGAATTGTTTCCATGACACCTTTGCTCCATCAAAATCAGATGCAGATCACTTCAGCTCACACTACCATGATATGATCTGGTACGACCGCCTCCTGGACCTGCCACCTAGGCCTTGAAAATTCTGTGTGTTAAACTTCTTACCCCCTCTGAGATGAGAATTTGAAATCATGCTTTGCGTCTGTGATCTAGACAGCAACTTCTCCTGTTGCTAATTAGATGAACGGGATAGAAAATAAAATGATTGGGTCCCAGGAGAAGGTGGATTTTCCCCAGTGAACCCCCTTGGAGGACTCCTCAATTATGGGAGAATTGTTGTTTTAGTGAAAGATGTGCTTCGGAAATATCTTCTTCTTCCCTTTAGCGTCATAATCATCACTGATAGATAGATAGATAGATAGATAGATAGATAGATAGATAGATAGATAGATATAGACAAATAAATAAAAGGCTTCATTTACAAACTATCTAGCCACCCAGAACAGAATAACTTAACTGGTTGTCCAAAGTGGATTAGATTATCACCCTTCTTTACTTTCTTGTGAAATACTCTTAGTTCCGAGGGAAAAAAATAAATCCCTATAGGGACTTCTTTGGTGGCGCAGTGGATAAGACTCCGCGCTCCCAATGCAGGGCGCCCAGGTTCGATCCCACATGCATGCCGCAACTATGAGTTTGCATGCCACAACTGAGGAGCCCGCATGCTGCAACTAAGACCCAGTGCCACCAAATAAATAAATAAATATAAAAAATAATAATAAAAAAATAAATCCCTATATTTTATAATTAAGGAATGAATCCCTGAGTCATTTGACCTGCTTCAGTAACAATGCAAACCACACAAAAATGACCTTCCAAAGAACAGCCATCAGTGAGACCAAGAAATGATACCATCTCACCTCATTTACCTAACCTTTTCTGCCGATATAACTTCGCCTCTCCATGCCACGCCAACAAAAACTTCATCAGACCCAGTCCTTCCGGTGCCCTTTTCACTATTTTAACATGATAAATCTAGCTTTTGCTCAAGCCTGTGTTTCCTCAGTTTCTTCCTCAACTCCAGGATAGCAGTTAATTGAGAATGGAAAAACAAGTCCCAGAACAATTATGAAAGTATAATGAAGTTTGCATTAGTACATGCAATTAAACCAAGGAAAGATGCGTGAGGAATTATGAACAGAATTCAGTGCTGATGTGGTACATTTATAGTTAGGTCTTTGTACAGGCGTGTGCTAGGGGGAAGAGAGAAAAAAGCGCTATTTGTACCGTAAAATCACTCCTCCAGATAGCTAGAAATCGGCTTAAAAGAAAAAAATCATGGAGACTTCCCTCGCGGTCCAGTGGTTAGGACTCTGCGCTTCCACTGCAGGGGCACGGGTTCAATCCCTGGTCAGGGAACTAAGACCCCCACCTGCTGCATGGTGTGGCCAAAAAGAAAAAGGAAAAACATCATGGATGGCTCTCCTAGCCTATGCTGTTCTAACATATAAATTAAAAGTGGGCAAACATGGGTTTCAACATTCCTTCTTCCATAGCTGAAAATTGCACTTTCAAATGCCCAGATGACTCTGGACCCATTCACGAGCATTGAACACACCGTGTGCCAGGCCCTGGTTGAGCTGGTGAGCTGTGGGAGGGAAACAGGGGGCAAAAGTCCTTACTCTCACCCTCTAAACATGCCTGGTACTTTGAGGCTGTAGTTCACTGATTGGAAGGTTTTTATCTGCTGCCACGTCAAAGAAGTTCTAGATTTACAACCCTCCCTGGGAAATTTCTCCACATTGGGCTTCCTTGTTTTTGTGTTCTTGATCGCTCTTGTCATTTCTCCAACTGGAATGCCTTCTCGGTGTCTGCGTCTCACCACCGGAAGCCCTTTCTAACCACCCTGCCTCCAAGGGAACTGTTTCTCCTCTCTGAGTTCCTGTCACATTTGGTGGACATCCTCTTGTTTGGAACCGAGCCATAGTCTTTCCTGTTGTGTTGGTTATCTTTTCAGCTGTATGTATTTTGAATCCTAGTGAACGTATATGCTCCTACAGGATAGGGGCCATACCTCATACTTCCTGGATTCCATCACTGCTGCTTAGCGATTCACCTTACAACAGACTGAATTGTAGCTCATTTTAAAAAGCTGGAAGGGACCAGGGAGAACATCCTTTATAAAGAGGAAGCGAGGGCTTCCCTGGTGGCGCAGTGGTTGAGACTCTGCCTGCCAATGCAGGGGACACGGGTTCGAGCCCTGGTCCAGGAAGATCCCACATGCTGCGGAGCAACTAGGCCCGTGAGCCACAACTACTGAGCCTGCGCGTCTGGAGCCTGTGCTCCGCAACAAGAGAGGCCACGATAGTGAGAGGCCCGCGCACCGCGATGAAGAGTGGCCCCCGCTCGCCGCAACTAGAGAAAGCCTGCACACAGAAATGAAGACCCAACACAGCCAAAAATAAAGAAAGAAATAAATAAATTTATTTAAAAAAAAAAAAAGAGGAAGCGAGTAGGGGCCTAAGAGCACATAATCGGCTAAAGGTAGAAAAGCGACCAGAACCCAGGCTTCCTCATTTTTGCACCATGCTCTGTTAGTAATCGTGGGCGTTAATGACACACAAGAGAAAGCACGTCTTGCATGGTTTCCTCCAGAAAATTGATTGAAAGTTGTGTTTTTTTTAATGTCATTTAATCTATCTGGTCAATCTGGTCAGAGTTTTTGTTTGTCAGAAAAAAAGATACCCGTTGCTCTGTTCCCAATTCCAGTCAAAAGAATATTTATCCATGAGCACCTGGGGATGTGGACTCCATTCCTTCATTCATTCAACACATTTAAAAATAAATAAATGACATAAATAAGGCAACATACGTATTTCTCATGACTAGCTTGAAGGAGTGGAAAAACAATAATACAAAGTAGACTTTCTACTAATTTCCAGTCCATTAATTCCTTAGTGACCTTGGGACTTTAAATCTTTCCCCTATCTTTATTTCTTTATTTAAGAAAAAACTCAAACAGTGCCGTATCTGATGTCCTGTGAATATCTACAGGACTAAAGCCTCGACTGTAAGAGCCTTCAAATTGTTTCTAGGAAATGTAGTTAACTGAGGCATAACTAGCACATTTACCTCCTAGTTTAAGAGGCTTTACTTACGTGTAATACTACTGCTATTATTATCATTGACGTGTGCCTCATGCATTTGCCGGCTGATGTGTACTTTCCACCATGATTTATTTCGCTCTTGTTCCTCCAGTTGGCACTTGTTGCCCGGGAGCTCCTCGACCTAACATCTTAGGTGGTGCTCCTTTGGCAACAAGGTGAAGTCCAAGTTTTTCAGCACAACATGCAAGGTCTTTTATGACATTTTACTTACGACCAGCTGCTGCCTGCCTCAAGGGTGTGACTTAGCCTGGCAGGCAGCGAACTTCACGTGATGCTCCCTCAACTCATCCTTCTGTAGGTCTTCCAGAGTCAGGCAAGTGCTAACTTGCCCCTTCCTACAGAAAGCCTAGGGGTGCTGAGGCTTGCCTTTCCCCCTTTGATTATTTCTTTATTTCACTGAGATTCCGAGTCTTCCAGTATTTCACAAAAAGAATACCCTCTTCATTTTGGAGCTGTGCTCTAGATAGCGTCATAATTGGAAAATTTCTTTTTTTTTTTAAGTTGAAGTATAGTTGATTTACAATGTTTCTTGTGGACAGCAAAGTGATTCAGTTATACATAAACATATATTTATCTATTCTTTTTCAGACTCTTTTCCATTATAGGTTATTACAAGATATTGAATATAGTTCCCTGTGCTGTACAGTAGGTCCTTGTTGATTATCTATATATTAGTGTGTATATGTTAATTCCCAAACTCCTAATTTATCCCTCCCCCATCCTTTCCCCTTTGATAACCATAAGTTTGTTTTCTTTGTCTGTGAGTCTATTTCTGTTTTGTAAATAAGTTCATTTGTATCCTTTTTTCTTTAGATTTCACATATAAGTGATATCATATGATATATGTCTTTGTCTGACTTACTTCACTTAGTACGATAATCTCTAGGTCCATCCACATTGCTGCAAGTGGTATTATTTCATTCTTTTTTATGGCACAGTACTATACCAGTGTGTGTGTGCGTGTGTGTGTGTGTGTGTGTGTGTGTATACCACATCTTCCTTATCCATTCATCTGTCAGTGGACATGTAGGTTGCTTCCATGTATGTCTTGGCTATTATAAATAGTGCTGCTATGAACATTGGGGTACATGTACCTTTTCAAATGAGAGGTTTTGTCTTTTCCAGATATCTGCCCAGCAGTGGGGTTACAGGATCATATAGTAACTCTATTTTTAGTTTTTTAAGAAACTTGCGTACTGTTCTCCACAGTGGCTGCACCAGTTTACATTCCCACCATCAGTGTAGGAGGTTTCCCGGAAAAATTATTAAATGATGTAAAAAACAATAAAGGCTTCTGAATGGAAGAAAAACCAAGCTTTTAAGGCGGCCCCGGAGAGGGTAAACACGTCTAGCCTGATTAATTGTCTAGTTCAGGAATAACTGCTTCCAAAGTGAGCCAAAGGTGTGTCAATCTTGTCCTGGCCTGCAGTCATGGGCAGGTAGGGAAGGCTGAGCGGCTCAGTCTCAGCAGCAAAAAAATGCCTGCTGTCTGTGCTGGAAAAGCAGGTCACATGGCCTATTAGGAAGGAAAGGGAACAGTTAAGGCCTTCCCCTCTTGCAACAAGTGGTTTTTCAAAAAGTTCTCCTATAGGCAGTTTTCAATACCCAAGGACAGCCAAAAGGGCAGACAGGAAAAAGAGCCACATTTTCAACACTCAAACAGTGCTGTTTTAAATAACGGACTGAATACCAAACAAATAGGATGAAAGTTCCTAATTTGGCTAATGTCTGTATTTCTCAATATAGTAACATTATTGATGTCAGTGCCCTAAGCCTGGAACACTAGGAATTGCAGAACTCCTAGTGAATGGGAAGACTGAAATAGCATTAGAAGTTGCTCAGCTCTTTCTAAAGCTTTTGGATTCCCAAAATAGAGAAGAATTTAGAAGACTACTGTATTTCATGGCTGTTGCAGCACATCCTTCTGAACTTAAATTACAGAAAGAAAGTGACAACCAAATGGTTGTGAAAAGGATATTCTCAAAAGCTATTGTTGACAATAAAAATTTATCCAAAGGCAAAACTGATCTTCTGGTACTCTTTTTAATGGATCATCAAAAAGATGTTTTTAAGATTTTAAGATTCCTGGAACTCTACATAAAATTGTCAGTGTTAAGCTCATGGACATTCAGAAGGGAAGAGATCCAAACAGAGACACAGGATATATTTATTGCCAGAGAATTGATCAAAGTGATTATTCTGACCATACAAGGAAGACAACCAAGGATGAGCTAATGAATTTACTAAAAAATATTGATGAGGATTCAAAACTTTCTGCCAAAGAGAAGAAAAAATTGCTAGCTCAGTTCTATAAGTGTCACCCAGACATCTTTATTGAGTATTTTGGGGACTGAGTGTTCCAGTGTTTGTATATAACTTGTGTATTTTAAGAATAAATTATGTATCCTAAAGATCCAATCACACTGTAATATTGGATGTTCTTCTAAATATGAAACTGTACTCACTAAAACTTTTTTGTATAAAAAAGACCCAGGGTCGCCCTTTCCTCCAGCCTCCGACCACCCTCCAACCTTCGGAGTCAGCCACTCATCTATCCACCCTCCAACCTTCGGAGTCAGCCACTCAGCTATCCTCGGTCACCGGGACCAGCCAACACCATTTTTTGAGCCGAACTCCTTATTACCGATCAACTATGAGCTCCCAGATTCGTCAGAATTATTCCACCGCGGTGGAGGCCGCCGTCAACCGCCTGGTCAACATGCATCTGCGGGCCTCCTACACCTACCTCTCTCTGGGCTTCTATTTCGACCGCGACGATGTGGCTCTGGAGGGCGTGGGCCACTTTTTCCGCGAATTGGCCGAAGAGAAGCACGAGAGCGCCGAACGTCTCTTGAAAATGCAAAACCAACACGGCGGCCGCGCCCTCTTCCAGGACGTGCAGAAGCCATCTCAAGATGAGTGGGGTAAAACTCAGGACGCTATGGAAGCCGCCATTAACATGGAGAAGGACCTGAACCAGGCCCTTCTGGACCTGCATGCCCTGGGTTGTGCCCGCGCAGACCCCCGCCTCTGCGACTTCCCGGAGCCACTTCCTAGATGAGGAGGTGAAACTCATCAAGAAGATGGGTGACCACCTGACCAACCTCCGCAGGCTGGCTGGTCCCCAGGCTGGGCTGGGCGAGTATCTCTTTGAAAGGCTCACCCTCAAGCACGACTAGGAGCTTCCGGAGCCCAGTGGCCTTTGAGGAGCCCCTCTGGTGTCAGGGCTTCTGCCTGAAGCCCCTCTCTGCAGCCACTAGGCAGCTTTTTAACCACCCTGGAGCCCTCTCCCAAGCCTTGGACCAAATGGAAACAATAAAGCTTTTTGCAGCAAAAAAAAAAAAAATGGGAAAATGGTTGCAGCACCGGTGACAAGACAATTCATTCAACAGCCAATAGACATTGACAGGCCTGGATGTGCCAGGCGCTGTGCATACAAAAAAGCCCTTCCCTCTTGGAGCTTAGGGCCCAGGCTCCTCATCCTGCTTCCACTGAAAGAGCTCTGCCAGCTCCCCTACTTCCCCCACCAAGGCCAGGAGGAGGTTCCGAGGTTGGTGGAACTGGTCCCAGTCTCGTTCAGCAGCAAACTCAGCATGGAGGCGGCGGATGTCCTCGAGCCTTGGTTCCGAGCTGAATCATAAATCTGAACCCCTTTGTTGTTGGCCAGTTGGAAATAATAATGTAAACAGACTCTGTTGGCCTCATTGTCATGTATCTGAACACTTTGTCAAACTGCAAATATTTAAAATATTTTAATATTCACTCTAAGCCTAAAAGTCTGCAAAACTAGATACTGAAATTACTCTCTGTTGTCTTGAAATAGGATAGACTATAACCTGATATTTAAAGGTATTATTTGGGAAAACAAGAAGCTTGGGATTGAATTTTCCATTATCATTCATTTTCTTGTCATTTACCATGATCATTCATTATCATATCATTTTCAGAGTCATTCTCTTTGCTCCATGGGAACACTAAGAATTAGATTGATCTGCTCTGTCCAGATAAGGGCTCCATTTACTTTCTTCCACTTCGCATAAAAAGCCAAAGGTGGGTTCTATGTAGAGTTTATTCGTGATGGGTCTTAGAGAATGAGGAGAATTTAGTAAGGGAGAGAGAAAAATAATGTACCAGCTGGAATAATGAAAAATGGGAGCAATAAAAGCTAGAATGAAAACCTACCCTGGTTCAGGAGGTGATGTGTCATTCAGCTGAAGTGCAGGGTGCCTTGAATCAACGGGGCTTAGCGTTGGTTTTCCTACCTCTGCTGAAAACAAGGAATAAGCATATTGTTCTATTAATTTCATTAATAGCAGGGTAGAGACTTTTCAAAAGGGAGGAGAGAAAGGGCATTAAAGGACATTTTTTCTTCATGTGGGGGTGGGTGGGTGCTCAGTCTCCGATAGTGAGTTACTGCTACAGGATGGAGGCTCAGAGGGGTTACGTTCACTTCAAAGGGGAGGTGAAACGGGAAGGCATGAAGTAGTTGTATGGGTATGTTAGAAGCCATCATAAATAAAATATGTTGATCTGTATTAAAAAAAAGCTGGTCGGAAAAATAAAAGGTTGAAGATGAGAACCTTGTAAGTTAAAGAGCTTCATGCTCTTCAGCCAAAACTCTGCTATTTACAAATAGGGGAAAACAACATTCGTTTCCTAGGTGATTTGACAGGCTTAACCGGGCAGGTATAAAGCACTTCTCTGAGTATTAGATGATGTTCTCTGGGTGGTGAAAACCTGAATGCGCTCTAGGTGCCCTTATCCGAACATCATTTGTGCCAGGATTCGAGTGCTTTCCGGTGAAGTTTTAAGGTCTCATCTAAATCAGGGGATGTAGCTTGGCATTTGTTCATTGGACCCCAACATCCTGTTACCAAATCAAACTCAGGGCCTCTCGCTGGCGGGCAGTAAGGCCAATCTAATGACATCGGGTTGTGGTGAAGGAAAGTGCAGCATTTATTGTAAAGATGCCAATACAAAGAGGATGGGCGGCTCGTGTTCTAAAACCCCGACGGTTTTGGGGGGAGTATTTAATGGGCAAAATTTGGGGTGAGGGCTACAGGGCTTGTGACTTTGTTCTGACTGGCTGGTGGCGAGGTAGCAGGGCGGCGCTCCAGGGATCTTGCCCTCAGCCTGAAGTTACCATCCTCCACCTGGGTGGAGGCCTTAGTTCCTGCAGAAGAACTCAAAGATATTGTTGTGTGTATCCCTTGAGGAGGAACCAGGACGCTGCCCCAAGGCTGCAGTATTGTTTCTAGGCTGTTCCTCCCTTGTTTCTGCATCCCCTCCCTTCCCTGATTAGCAACTGTTTGAATCTGCACTTTGAAGCTCAGGGAACGTCCAGGAGCCTGAAGGAAGCCTATTTCCTACAAACAAGAAACGGGGGGCACGGAAAGAATTTGTACCAGGGAGGACCCCACAGGGTCCTGCTCCGTTTCAATCCTTATGATAAGCACCACGGTGGGAGGAGAGGGGCTGTCACGACGTAATCTCAAAGTCACAGGACCCAGAGCCCTGCATTTTCAGATCCCCTAGGACTGGAACCCCGGTAAGCTCTTGTTTTAGAAAAGAGAGGGCCGGGGACTTCCCTGGCGGTCCAGGGCTGAAGACCCCGCGCTTCCACTGCGGGGGCTTCGGGTTCAATCCGCGGTCCAGGAACTGGGATCCCGCATGCCTCGCGGCAGGGCCAAAAAAAGAAAAAGAAAAAGAGTAGGGCGGGGCTAGAAAGCATTACAAAAGAGCCCGGTGGGTGAGGTTTTTTTTAAATTTTCGATCTCGTCACTTCAGTCATTTTTTCACTAAAGCGGCATGTTTGAGAACGGAGGCAACATTATACCCCGTGGAGTGTGGTCGAAGGGTCGAGGGACCAGGCTGTGGATCATTGCCATGAGCAACGAGGCGGGGTGAGTGCCGCAGCCTGTCGGATGACTAGCAGGAAACGACACGCCTGCCAGAACGCATCATTTCAACTTTCGTTCTTACTGTATTAATTCCCTGAATGACAGTAACAAGAGTGGGGGGAAAAGCCCTCCGGAAATGAAGGAAAAGAGATCTGAGAAACTAAATCTGCAGGGGAAAAGGAGACTAAAACCAGAGTTTTAGTGAAACAGCTAGCCGTTGGGAGCTGGGAGCCAGAGGGAGGGGAAAAGGCTGGGCTTAAGCAACCTGCTACCGGGATGTAGACAAAGGCGGTTTGAAAGGCGGAGGACGAGGCGGGCTCAGTAGCTACTCTCAGCATGGGGAGTGCGCCAGCCGCTGGATTCACGGGATGAAACCGAATGAATTCACAGTGTCTCCTTCAGGGCCCGAATTACTGGAGTATGCACCAAAATAAGAACTCAGAGAAAAAAGTAAGTTTGGGAGAGGACTTAGATTTTGACGGTCTTTGAAATCTCCTCTTGGAGGCATGCCTTCATTGATGCGTTACCTCTTTATAGTTTCTGTCTCTTGTGTAATCATTTTTATCGTGTTCTACGTGTTCAATTTTGGGGACGAGCAAGGCTTCCAGAGGCTAAATAATTCGGACACTTCGATGCTGAGTCAAGTTTGCATATCCTTTGTCAATGGCAAAACACCTTTCCTCTGGAGAAACAAACTCATGATCTATGAGACGTCCTCTTGCAAGGAATACTTGACTCAAAGCCACTACATCACGGCGCCGTTATCTAAAGAAGAAGCTGAATTTCCTTTGGCATATATCATGGTCATCCATCACAATTTCGACACCTTTGCAAGGCTCTTCAGAGCTATTTACATGCCTCAGAATATCTACTGTGTTCACGTGGATGAGAAAGCGACAGTTGAATTTAAAGATGCAGTGGAGCAATTACTGAGCTGCTTCCCAAATGCTTTTCTGGCTTCCAAGATGGAACCCGTGGTCTATGGTGGGATTTCCAGGCTCCAGGCTGACCTGCACTGCATCAAAGATCTTGCAGCCTTGGAGGTTCCGTGGAAGTACGCCATCAACACCTGTGGGCAAGATTTCCCCCTGAAAACCAACAGGGAGATAGTTCAGTATCTGAAAGGATTGAAAGGGAAAAACATCACCCCAGGGGTTCTGCCTCCAGCTCACGCAGTTGGACGGACTAAATATGTCCACCGAGAGCACCTGGGCAAAGAGCTTTCCTATGTGATAAGAACCACAGCATTGAAACGGCCTGCTCCCCACAATCTCACCATTTACTTTGGTTCTGCCTATGTTGCCCTGTCAAGAGAGTTTACCAACTTTGTTCTCCATGACCCACGGGCTCTTGACTTGCTCCAGTGGTCCAAAGACACCTTCAGTCCGGATGAACATTTCTGGGTGACGCTCAATAGGATTCCAGGTATGTGGGATTTCCTATTTCACGTGAAGGCAATGTGCCATCCTTGAAAGGGCTTTTCGAGAGCCAGCTCCTTTTTATTAGAAGTAGAAGATGAAAACTGAAATATATAGTTTTCTCCTGCATCCTTTATAAACTCTAAACATCTAAAGAATGACGTTCTTTAGAATACAGTATTCTAACCAAGCCAAATAATACCTTTTAGTGGTATTGCTTTGCAGTTCATTGTGTTCTTTTGCATTCATCGTCTTATTAAATCTTTAACCACAATCGGTATTATTGTTCTCCATCCCCACTGGTGTTCTTTCTTTCCCCCAAATTTGTCAGACTTGCTGTAACCCCAGGGCCATTGCCTTGGCCACTCCCCTGCCTAGCCCCAGACCTTCACAGGCTCCCTCTTATCAGCCAGCGGTCATCAGCTCAGAGAAGCTGAGCTGACCACCCCCACCTTTTTCCTTCAAAGAGTTTATTATCATCTGGAATATCCTATCTACTTACTTGCATGGATTTGTTCTCGGCCTCCTCTGTATTAGCTCCGTGAAGTAGGGTCATTTTCTATCTTGTTAACTGCTGTATCCTCCATGCATAGAACACATAGTACATGCTCAATAAAAATGAATGAATGAATAACTGGCAAAGCATGAGACTTTACTATGGCACCACAGCTGTCTCCCTAAGACCCAGTGAGCAAAGAAATATTTAGACTCATGCATGTACTATATCACAGGTGTAAAGTTTTAAAAATACATATATTTTAACTTCAGATAAATAATGAGATTCCAGGAGAAGCTCCTTCCTTTCTCATCAAAACAGTTCTACCTGTACTAACGGACCAGATCAATTATTTTTAAAACTGTATAAAACATGATAAGATTTCTTCTGAAGGAAACAGCATGCTTTGGACCCAATGAAAAATACAAAATGGATCTCTGATGAACTCGACAGCATTATTATAGCAAGAGAAAAGCAATCATTGTTCTGGTTTTTGGGGGGTTGCCAAGTTGGAAACACTGGTAGGTGCTCTCAGGCTGCAGGGTGGGGCCTGCTGGGCGATAAACATGCCAGCATTCTCTGGAAAATACCGTGTTTGGTCTCTGAATCCCAGGGTGATTGGCCTGGTGAACAGGGCTTGCTCTCGAACTGTGCAAGCTCTCTTTCTTAACCTCCCTCTTCCTATGGCCATCTTTTCACCTTTTATCTGTTGTTTCCATCATTGGCATCTAATCGGTGAGCATTAGCTAATTAGAGGCTGATTTTCATATTTAAACATTTATTCCCTTTCTATTTTCACTATTCCCGTAGGATTTATAAAGATTTGATACTAGCCTTGTGGTTCCATAGTATCATACTAAAATGAAGGCAGTTCGTAACTTCACAAAAGCCTGAATTGTCGTTTCTTAAAAAAAGAAAAACATGGGTTTGCGTTAGTGTTAAATGTCTGTTTGGTTTGCAGAAGGATGGTCAGTCTTATCAATGTCAAATCAATTTAACAAAATCGAGGAAAAATAATCTCTTACCCCCCATTTTTTTTTCCTTACCCCCTTCTTTCCAGCCCTGGTGAAATAGACAAGGCGGGAGAAGATACCATTTTTGCTGTAGGTTTGTGGGGTGACTCGCTGGCTTCTACGCTCTCTCAGCGACAGTATGACCCCATATAAATAGCCTCTTGGAATCTCCAATCCCCCCAGCTACAAACTAAGGGCCCCAGGAGGCAAGATCCTTTTTGTTCCTACATATGCCTTTCTTTGCAGAGGACACAATACCCAGAACCACATAAACACCTAGCATGCAGCTGTCGAGAGTTTGTAGAAAGGCCAAAATGCTTTTATTTATAAATAAATAAATAAATAAATAAAGTGAGACTCAATAGAAAGTATACTCATAGAGGTGAGTCTAGACTCCATCAATCTTGTTGCCCCTTAGCCTTGGCAAATGCCTTTCATTACCCCCGTAGGAAATCGGAGATGAGAGCTCCGCTAAGGGAACCTCGGCGGTCTGATTCTGCAAGGGATGTTTTTCAGGATAACGTGACATTTCCTAGGGTCTTGCCTCCTTCCTCTCTTACATTCCAGATGGCATCCTGGTTCAGGGAGCAAGCAGGAAGATATCCTGCTTGTAGGTGGGCCCTTCCTGAATTACAAGTGATTTAAAGAAAACAAGCCATCACATGCTCTAGCCCCTGTGATGGACATCCCCATCTTCAAAGACGATGCAAAATTCAGTCACATGCTCCAGTCCCTCCAGCGGTTTTCCACTTGAGCGTTCTTTGTGATTTAGGATTTGGTGCGTGAATCTGGTTCTTTATTACCAGACAACCTTTTACCATATCACGTCTTCTGTTTTCAGGGGAAAAGTCCTTCGGTAAATACAGCGTAAACATTTTCGCCAACGTGCAAGTTCAGATAGTGCCGTTCCTTGCCTCCCTCAAAGTTTCCTTCTGTTTTTATCCTAAACATCCGAAATTTAAGTGTTTGTGTTAGAAAGACCCTGCACAGGCATATCAGGCTCCCTGAAACACCCACAAGAGGACTAAGGCCAAGAACATGATTAGTACCCTGTTACTAGATGATATCAGACAACAAAATGAGAATAGTTTAAAATTAGTGAGACTCGGGATTTCCTTGGCGGTCCGGTGGATAGGACTCCGTGCTTCCACTGCAGGAGGTGCGGGTTTGATCCCTGGTTGGGGAAGTGAGATCCCACATGCCGCGCTGCATGGCCAATAAATAAATAAATAAAGTGAGACTCAATAGAAAGTATACTCACAGAGGTAAGACTAAATCACATATCTTCACACTGTTTTGTTTTGTTTTGTTTTTCATGTTGTCTTTCTATTGAGAAAATGACTCCTCTCTTGGTTTTCAACACTTAAGTTTTTTCCAAATTGCATTAGAATTAGAAATGGTGCCGGGCCATGTCCCTTGGGGGCCCCAGTCTCACATCCTTCTTCAGGGAAGGCCAGAAAGAGTGGTTTTCATTCCATCCTGTGTGGCTGTGTACAGACGGATTGTCTAGATTTCTCCCTTCTGGCCATATTCTCAAAGGAAACCCTTCGGGAGCACAAATTTCTCTCACTCATCCTATAGCGCTTGAGGGTTAGGGTTAGGGTTAGCATGAGGCTCTGTCATATGCATGCTGTACGAATTCTGGTGCACGCTGAGGTTTTCTAACTTCTCCAATCTTTGTAATCGCTGCTGTATGTCACCTTAAGAAAAGCTCATTTCCTCTAGGTTTTCTGGTTATTCCCATAGCATGTTCTTTGGCCTACCTGCCCCAGGGCGGAGTGCCAGAGACCACTGAGATGTTTGGCTTTAAGCCTTGTGGAATTGTTGAGGATCTGCAGGAGGCTCTGCTGGTCTAGTTTTTTCACTGTCCGCTTCCGTGGCTCACTTGTCTTTTTGTCCCACTTTACAGTGGGTCTGTCTCTAATGAAAAGGCAAAACTGCTCCATGCTTTGACTTCAGCTACTTTCTTCCCCTCACTGCCTAAGCGTGTTCTTTTGGATTTTTGCTCATGAGTTTCTCTGACCTTTCTCATGCCATGAGGTTTTTGTTCCCTAAGAATGTTTTCATTTGCCTCTTCTTTTTTCCATTTTGTATACTTCTTTTTTTTTTTTCCGGAGCCCCTTTGTCAAATAAATTACCTCAACTTCAGAAAGGACCACATGATCACATTTCCTCGTGTTTCAATGCTAAAAATAGCTTGTTTCCTACTTTGATTTCTTTTGCTTTTTTAACTTTGTGCCTTATATGTGGACATTCTTTGGGCATGTGTTATGACTCTTTGAGTTGCATGTGACAGAAACACAACTCAAAGTTGCTTAAACAGACCCCAGAACTTACTGGGTCATAGAATTGAGGTGCCCAAGGAGGGCCTCCAAGTAAAGCTGGATCAAGGCTTGGAACGGTATATGCGGGACTCTGTCTCTGTGAAGTGACCAACCGTCCCCATGTGCCCAGGTCTGAGGGGGGTCTTGGGCATGGGACCTTCCACGCTAAAGCCAGGGAAGTCCCAGTTTGGTCTGAACTGGTCACTCTGTCTGTCTGTCTGTCTGTCTCTGGGTTGACTTTATTCAGTTTGGTCCTCCCCACATGGTGTCAGAGAGGCTCAGAAGTAGCTCCAGCGGCTTGCTTCTCACAGCCGGCACTCCTGAGAGAAAAGAAAGGTTTTTTTCCTCATAGTTCCAGCAACAGCTCAGGGAAGTCGTCAGATTGGTCCTGCTTGGTCCAAATCCCTATCCCTAAACAAACCAGGGGCAGGAAGAATGCTGACCAGCCTCTCTTGGGTCACTTTTTCACCCTAGAGCTAAAAGTTCAGGGCAAGCTATGGTGAAGGATGGTTCTTCGCCGTGATGCCTGCCAGACAAAAGCACACGCCCACTGCAAGGTGGTTCCGGGTCCTGCAGGCAGGGGGGTTTTCAGTGAGCATCTCCACCTGGATTAGAAGGAGGAGATTTAATGAGATATACAGTTTTCAGCACTTGGGCAATTATAACTTGGAGAAGACTAATTAAATTACCATTGTGGAAAAGGCATGATCTCAATAAGCATACTTCTCTTCCCTCATAGAAATATTTTATTTATTTATTTATTTTTAATAAATTTATTTATTTTTGGCTGCGTTGCGTCTTCATTGCTGTGCACGGGCTTCCTCTAGTTGCGGTGAGCTGGGGCTACTCTTCGTTGCGGTGCGCGGGCTTCTCATTGCGGTGGCTTCTCTTGTTGCGGAGCACGGGCTCTAGGCGCACAGGCTTCAGTAGTTGTGGCTCGCGGGCTCTAGAGCGCAGGCTCAGTAGTTGTAGCGCACGGGCTTAGTTGCTCCACGGCATGTGGGATCTTCCTGGACCAGGGATCGAACCCGTGTCCCCTGCATTGGCAGGCGGACTCTTAACCACTGCACCACCAGGGAAGTCCATCATAAAAACATTTTAAATAAAATTATATTTTATTTATATTTATAGATATAAATAATAAGTATATCAATAAACAATTTAATTATTTAATATAAATTTGATAATTTTATACAAATATATCTTTATATTTCTTTTTAATAATAATTATTATATTTGGATAGTACTTAGTTTGCAAAGGAACTTCTAACACATTATCTCCTTTAATTCTTATAAGAATTCTATTAAGGGGAGGACTGTTGTTCCCATTTTGCAGACGAGAAATTTAAGATTAAAATAAGTGGCTCGTCCAAAGACAAATATTGCATATACCTAGCAAGAAATAAGAATGAAAAGAGGGAATTCCCTGGCCATCCAGTGGTTAGGACTCGGCACTTTCTCTGCCGGGGCCCAGGTTCGATCCCTGTTCAGAGAACTGAGATCCCTCAAGCCGCGCGGCGCAGCCAAAAAAAAAGAAAAAAAAAAAGAATGAAAAGAAACATCTAGGGGGAAATAGGGGGAAGCAGAGGTAAGATTTATGTGATAAGCTTAGATTAAATTGAACCTAGTTTTATTAATTTTTCATTTGATTATTGCAATAACAGCAAGTGTTCAGAAGATGAAACTTAGCTAATTCTAAGTCTCATTAAGCTTGGGGAATGATTATATAATTGGGCCCACCCAGGAGTTTTCTCTCTTGTTCCTTATGTCATCTGGATACTTAGCCCATTTTCCTGAAAACGTTGGCTTTTCCGTGCAAGCCGAAGGTACAGAAAAGATCAGGAGAGTAATGTTTACTGAACATCTGCCCATGGGTCTGCATTATCTCCGTTTAATCGTCGCAAGAATCCTGTTGGGTCAGTATCTAAATTCACATTTTACACGTGTGAGGATGGGATCAGAGGGGCTGCGTGACGTGTCCTGCTCCAAAAGCCGGAAGCACAGTAAAGGAGAGAGTGCGTGCAACGGGCACCTGGAATTCTACACGCTCAGAACTCAACCCATGCTCGCCTTTGTGTGCCCCTCAATCAACAGCGCCCTCTGTTAGCTTAGACCTGCCGGCCGGCTTCTCTCTCCTCAGTTCTCACCACCCCCATCCCTCCAGCCCTGGAGCTTGGTTTCCAGAGTCGAGAGAACCAGGTTGGAATCCTAGCTCCTCCATTGCCAGCCTTGTGACCCGACGACTGGAAAGCCCAGTCTTAGAGTAGCCGTGCAGCATAGATGTTGAAAGCTAGACCCTGGAGCCAGACTGCCTGAATTTGAATCTCTGCTCTGCCATTTACAAGCTTTGTGACTTTGGACAAGTTACCTAAATGTGGGAGCCTCCGTTTCTCCATCTATAAAATGGGAGAAATAATGATATTTACATCAAATCTGTGAGGCTTAGATGAGTTTGACCAGTGCCCAGCACATATTTTGAGTGTTGGTTTTTATTGTTCTTACTGTTATTATTATTATTTTCTTCATCTGTAAAATGGATATTCATTCAATAAATGTATTTTATTTAACTTTTTATTGAAATATGGTTGATTTACAATGATTCAGATATATATATATACATATATACGTATATATATGAATATATATCTATATATATTCTTTTTCAGATTATTTTCCCTTATATGTTATTACAAAATATTGAGTATAGTTCCCTGGGCTATACAGTAGGTCCTTGTTGGTTATCTACTTTATATATAGTAGTATGTCTATGTTAATCTCAAACTCCTAATTTATCCCTCCCCCTACCCCAATAAATATTTACTGAGCACTTAGACACTGTGCTGGGTACTGAGAAATAATAGTGAATAAGTATATAATAGTGAATAAGACAAATAAGGCCCCTACTCTCATGGAGTATTCTAGAAGGAGGAGACAGGCAATAAAAAGTAGACAGATAAGATAATTAGAGATTCTAAGTGCTGTGAAGGAAACAAGCAGGCTGACGCAGGAAGGGACCTACTTCTTAGTGAAAGTAGCACATGAACTGCACCTCCCAAATGAGAACAAGCCATCGGAACAAGAAGGAGGTTCCAGGCAGAGGGATGAGAGATTGCAAAGGCCCTGAGGTGAGCAAGGGCTCCATGTGTTCAGGAGCCAGAAAAGCAGCCAAGGGGGCGGGGGTGAGGGCTGGACCTGGCGTGACGTGGGCGAGGCCCTCGTGTGAAGGTCACGGGGATGCCTTGACCTGGCAGCACCCGGTTCATAGGGTTGTGGGCAGAAGACGCAAGGGGATGTGTGCAAGGGCTCGGCTCCTGCCAGGTACAGGGTAAACGGTTAGTGAATGGGATCTGGCTGTTGGCCTTCTTTCCATGGCTGGTGCTGCCATCCCTCTCTCTCTTCCTCTCTCTCCTACAATAGCCTAATTTCTTTCTAACTACTTTCCCTGACGCCATTCTCAGCCTGCTTTAATCCATCCTCCATAGTGACAGAAAGACCTCGATAAAAATGCACGTCGGTCTCATGATCATGTCTCTCTCCTTCTTAGAAACCTCCTGTGCATCCCCGCCACATACAGCCTCACGTCCTAGCCCCTTTGCTGGAAGGGAGCTCATTGCAGCGTGGCCCCTTGACCTCTGCAGCGCCTTCTCGCCCTATGCTCCGCCCCCCCATCCCATACTGCACACCAGCTGTACCAGACAACTCGTGGGTCTCAAATGTGCCACTTTCAGCCTCCCTGCCTCGACGCATGCCAGCTCCCCTCCAGAATGCTCTAGAACGCTCTTCCTCCCTCTCCCTCCTCTGATTGGCATGTGCATTTCTTTGAAGATTCAGCTTAGAGTCATATTCTCTAAAGAGCCTTTCCTAATTCTCGCTCCTGTGGACTCCATCCCCCTGTGTCACATTGTACTACTGTTAGTCTTGCAATGCTGTGTTTGTGCTCCTAGTGGCCTTCTAGACTGACCTGCAAGGGTAGCACCAGCACCTGCTAATTTCTTCTTCCTTGTTCCTGGCACAACGCCTGGCACACGAGCAATGGAGCCCTGGCTTCTCAGTGTCATTTCACTTGCACAAACTCAACAGTATCTCTCTCTCTCACACACACACACACACACACGTACACACATGCACACTCACAGTGTGTGTAAGTCTAAATGGCCATCCCTCCGCCGCCCTCCATTCCGCCCAATGAATCTGGGGTCCACAGTGAGCGTGAGGTGGATTCTGCATTCCCATGATGGGTCTTGGTTCCCATGCTCACGAATCTTAAAGATACAGTGTGCATCTCATGACATGGCTCCTCAGCTCAAATTAACTTCTTCATCTGGTGCTCATAAGAAGAAACCACCATCTGGACCAAGATGAAAAGGAAAATTGTCAGCATTGGAATTATGGAGAGACTCCGTGTCATCTTAATATTCCCAAAGGATTTCTCCAGAGGAATTTTGACTGTATGCTGTCTTCCCTGTACATATTGGCTTTGTAACCTAATCTCCCAGTAGGATGTATACCTTCTCTAAATGTTTATTGGATTTATTGATTGGCTAGTAATTGGCAAAGTATGGGCACAAATTCAGATCATCCTATTTCTAATCTAGTGTTCTGCCCCCATCCTCAATGCAATGTATAGAATCGCTCTTTTTTTTTTTTTTTTTAATAAATTTATGTATTTATTTTTGGCTGCGTTGGGTCTTCATTGCTTAACACGGGCTTTCTCTAGTTGCGGTGAATGGGGGCTACTCTTCGTTGCGGTGCGCAGGCTTCTCATTGCGTGGCTTCTCTTGTTGTGGAGCACGGGCTCTAGGCGCACGGCCTTCAGTAGTTGTGGCTCGCAGGCTCTAGAGAGCAGGGTCAGCATAGTTGTGGCGTACGGGCTTAGTTGCTACGCAGCATGTGGGATCTTCCTGGACCAGGGCTCGAACCCGTGTATCCTGCATTGGCAGGCGGATTCTTAACCACTGTGCCACCAGGGAAGTCCCTAGAATCACTCTTTTCTAAAAGTTGTTTGTACTCAGAAAAGGCAGATAGGGTAAAAGTGCCACGAAGAGATGATTGTCTGAAGCCAGCAGTCTTGGGACAATACTTTGAGCAATAACTTCAACATTAGGAAAAAGCTGTCATGTGTTGCCAGAAGTGTTAAAGGGCAATGCTTTTATAATCCCTCTTTGGAAACTTATATTTAAATGGATTCTGTTCTTTTCATTTCTTGGTTACCAACTACTGAATTGAGACTTGGGTAACAGCTGATTTTAGAGCCACTATTCTCAGTGAAAAGCAGAACTAGGGAGAGTGAAGTTTTCAGTAAACAACCCCTGTGAGTCTTTTCCCCAGCTTGCTTTTTGGCTCTTGCTGTTCTCTCTCCCTTGGTGATCTCACTGGCCTCCAGGCTCATCACCATTCCTGTCCTGATGAATCATGACCCTGCATCATGCTCCCCAGGCCCTCTCTGCGTTCCTCCCAGGTCTTTGGGCATCTCTTCCTGAGGGTCCCACTGGCACCTGCTCAGGTGCCCCCACTTCCATTGCCCTACTCCCCAGAAACCCCCTTCTCCAGAACTTCTGGGACAGACACTGCTGTCCTCCATGTCAGCCGACGTCTCCTCTTCCAGCCCCCCACACCTAATCAACAATTCTGTACATTGTGTGTGTGATAGGTTTCCAGGGAGTATCACCGATCGGTTCCCATCATTACTGCTCTAACTCCAGCCCATCCTGCCAATCTCTCAAGTAGATTGTTAGACCCATCCATGTGGTCTCTCTGGCCCAAGTCGCCCTCCTCAAAACATTCTAACCCTCGACATATTTTTCTTCTAAGAATAACTTCTCAATTCCAAAAGCTTCAGTGACATTTTTCAATAGCTTATTGAATTATTCAATACAAACATCTCAACGTGGCATGTTGGATGTTGGATGGTTGCATATCCCTGTTGAAAATCACATCAATATCACTGATTAATCAATTCCCACGGCTGTCTTCCCTGAAAGGAACACTCCAGAAAAACCACGCCTTGTATTCCTGCCTTTGGTACTTTTCTTCTTGTCAGTCTCCTTCCTTGGGTCATTCTCCTCTATTTCTCCTATTTAAATAATGGCCTGAATAGGTCTGCATTCAATGCATTGTCATTTAGGGAGTGTTCCCTGATTTCTTTTTTTTTCTCTATTGTACATTTTGTAAACCTTTGTTGTAACTCCTTTTGTTTTTTTGGCTGGACCGCCAGGGAAGCCCCAGTTGTAACTCTTTTATGCCATTCTATAATCTTCTCTGAACTATAATTATGAATGTGGATATCATATTACCCTGACAACTGTTATCTCTTCAGGGTCTTTTACATTTTTGGCAGCTCAACATAGGGCACATCCAGTGGGATAAGAATAAATATTTTCTGAACTGGAAATAACTGAAATAACATTTAATATGCCCCTCAGCACTGCTGCCAACTCAGCTGTAAATCACCCCCTCCACCGCCCCCTTCACCACCACTACACACACACACACACACACACACACACACACACACACACACACACAGCCTAGATTCCTTTGCCAAATCTTAATAGGTCAGCTTCAGACAGCATCTTCCAGCATGTTCAGTTTTTCTGGGAATTTTCCTGAAGTCCTTTCTGCCCCTAGTCAACAGCAATGGCACTGTTCTCTCTCTCTCTGTTTTTCCAAAGCGTCTTGCTCATCTTGGGAATGCTTCTCAATGCCAAGTTCATCCTGGGGGCAGCACCAGCTCAAGCCAGACTGTGCTTCAATCCAAAGCCCACCATCTGTGAGCTTAACCAATGGGCACCTAACTCTGCACCAAAGAAGTAAAAATAACAGCCTAACATCAGAGGACCCTATTTTAAAGACCAGATCTGGGTTTTTACAGGGCTGCTGCTCTGATGGCAGTAACCCATCATTTGATGAAGCAAATGACCCTGCTAAGATTTTTAGTGATTTTTTTCTGGGTCTTGGAGTGGGCAATTTGCAGTCTTAGAAAGCTACATCCAAAGCAACAGTTATAGGGAATTTCCTGCACTGTGCGGCCAAAAAAAAAAAAAGGAACCCACTAAGCAGCAGTTATATCAATTACTTTTCTAACTGACCTTTTCTCTTTTTTTTCATATTCATTACTTGTATTTTCATCATTACGTCATTACTGATTGCTTGACTTTATTTAGATCAAGAATGATATGAAAGCAATGCTGACTGAACTTAAGGTAAAGAAAGCAAACATTCTGAGAGCCATTTTTTTACATGAACATGGATTATACCATTTAATGCAGACCCAAGGCCATGCAGTTTTTGCAGGTAGGTTTTACTTCCATTCAGACTCTTTTCATGTAGATCATAAAAATACAATACAGTGTGATGAGCCCAATTCAAAAATTACATGCTGCAGCCCATATTAACATTGACAGTTCCTAATAGAGGAAAAGAAAATTAAATTTTCTGTTTTTATTTTTTGGCTGTGTTGGGTCATCATTGCTGCGTGTAGGCTTTCTCTAGTTGCCGCGAGCAGGGGCTGCTGTTCGTTGCGGTGCGAGGGCTTCTCATTGCGGTGGCTTCTCTTGTTGCGGAGCTCGGGCTCTAGGCGCATGGGCTTCAGTAGTTGTGGCATGCGGGCTCAGTAGTTGTGGCTCGCAGGATCAGTAGCTTTGCCTCGCGGTCTCAGTAGTTGTGGCTCACGGGCTCAGTAGCTTTGGCTTGCGAGCTCAGTAATTGTGGCACGCGGGCTCAGTAGTTGTGGCTCATGGGCTCTAGAGAGCAGGTGCAGTAGTTGCAGTGCATGGGCTTAGTTGCTCCGCGGCATGTGGGATCTTCCCGGCCAGGGCTCGAACCCACGTCCCCTGCATTGGCAGGAGGATTCTTAACCACTGAGCCACCAAGGAAGTCCCAAAAATTAAATTTTCTTGACCTAACTGACCAGTTCTTAATGTCGTTTCTCAACGCCTGTCTTTCATTCTCTGATCAGAATAGTACGTGACATTCTTTCTTGACATGCTTTTGGACAAAGCCATGAGTAGAAGAAGTTTTTTCCCAAATGTGTTTACCTTTTTTGAAAATTGAGATATAATTAAGACAAAATAGTGTATCAGTTTCAGGTGTACAACACAATGAGTTAATGTTTGTATATCCTGTGAAATGGTTACCACAGCAGGTCTAGCTGGCATCCATTGCCACGCACGGTTGCAATTTTCTTTGCCTTGTGATGAGAACTGTTAAGATCTCTCTTAGCAACTTTCAAAGATACAGTAACGTATTATTGACTACAGTCACCATGCTGTATGTTGCATCCCTATGACTCAGTTATTTCATAACTGGAGGTCTGTACCTTTTGACCCCCTTCCTCCATTTTGCCTAACCCACCCCTGCCTCTGGCAACCACCAATCTGTTCTCTGTACCTATGGGGGGGTTTTGTTTTTTTAGATTCACATGTGAGTGAGATCATACCATATTTATCTTTCTCTGTCTGACTTATTTCACTTAATGCCCTTGAGGTCCATCCGTGTTGTCATAAATGGCAAGATTTCCCTCTTTTTTTATGGCTGAATGTATATATGTGTGTGTGTGTGTGTGTTCTCATTTCCTTCGGATAAATTCCCAGAAGTCGAATTGATGGATCATATGGTAGTTCTGCTTTTAATTTTTTGAGGAACCTCCATACTGTTTTCCACGGTGGCTTTACCAATTTACATTCCCAGTAACAGGGCACAAGGGTTCCCTTTTCTCCACACCCTCGCTGACACTTTTTATTTCTTGTCTTTTTGATAAGAGCCATTCTAACAGGTATGAGGTGATATCTCATTATGGTTTTAATTTGCATTTCCCTGATCATTAGTGATGTTGAACACCTTTTCATGTACCTGTAGGCTGTCTGTATGCCTTCTTTGGAAAAATGTCTATTCAGTTCCTCTGCCCATTTTTTAATTGGATTGTTTGGTTTTTTGCTATTAAGTTGTATGAGTTTTTTAATATATTTTTGATATTAACCTCTTATCAGATATATGATTTTCAAATATTTTCTCCCATTCTTAGGCTATCTTTTCATTTTGTTGATGGTTTCCTTTGCTGTGCAGAAGGTTTTTAGTTCAATGTAGTCCCACTTGTTTCTGCTTTTTTGCTTTTTTTTTAATTTAAAAAATTTATTTATTTATTGGCTGCGTTGGGTCTTCGTTGCCGCGCACGGGCTTTCTCTAGTTGCGGCGAGCGGGGGCTACTCTTGGTTGCGGTGCGCGGGCTTCTCATTGCGGGTGGCTTCTCTTGTTGCGGAACACAGGCTCTAGGTGTGTGGGCTTCAGTAGTTGTGGCTCGTGGTCACTAGAGCGCAGGCTTGGTAGTTGTGGCTCATGGGCTTAGTTGCTCTGTGGCATGTGGGATCTTCCTGGACCAGGGCTTGAACCCATGTCCCCTGCATTGGCAGGCGGATTCTCAACCACTGCACCACCAGGGAAACCCTATTTTTGTTTTTGTTGCTTGTGCTTTTGGTGTCAGATCCAAAAAGTCATCACCAAGACCAATGTCAAGGAGCTTACCCCCCTATGTTTCTTTCTAGGAGTTCTATGGTTTCAAGTCTCACGTTCGGGAATTCCCTGGCGGTCCAGTGGTTAGGACTCCACGCTTTCACTGCCGAGGGCCGAGGTTCAGTCCCTGGTCGGGGAACTAAGATCCCACAAACCGCATGGCACAGCCAGGAAAAAAAAAAGTCTCACATTCAAGCCTTTAATCCTTTTTGAGTTATTTTTTGTATATGGTGTAAGATAGGGGTCCAGTTTCATTCTTTTGCATGTGGCTGTCCAGTTTTCCCAGCACCATTTATTGAAGAGACTGTCCTTTCCTTCCAAATATATTTACTTTGTATCCACTTTAATGCCATGTTTTCAGAGAATGGCTGACTGGAGGTTGTACTTTCAAAGCCTTTACCCTTGAGCTCTGTACTTACTTCCATGATATTCATTCCCCCATAATCTTCCTCTTCAGCCAGATTTAAAAGATCAGAACTTAACTGTGAAAATATCAGAGGATAAAACTGCGATCTTTCCTAAGCAAGCTGAAGATACTAAGATCATCCTAAAGGAGTTAGCTTCCTGCCATGATCAGCCCCCTCTTCTAGATATTTCCTCATCAGGCACCCCCTTCCCTAGCCCCAATCCTCACATAATTACTCCTTCATCGAAAATCTGTAATTCTGCCCTCAGTTCAAGTTGCAGCTACTTCTTTGAGCTCCTTGGGGTTCTACAGAAAAAAGGCCTTCCTGCCTAGGACTCCAGATGCCCTCCCATGTCCCTTATGAAAACTGCCCACCCCAGACCCTGAAGTCCTGGCTAGGTGTCGGGTGGTCTCCTGGAGAAGCTGAACAATTCCCCGTCTGGTTTCTCCTCCCTCGGGACTTTGGTCTGTCTAAACTAACTGCTCCCCATCCCACTTCCAAGAAAGCCTTCTTGATTTCTCTCTGGTCAGTTGTGCTATCACATTTTCAACTTTCTCCTGCACTTAATCTAAGCAAAACTCCCTAAAGCAGTTTTCCTGTAAAAATAACCTCCTCTTTATTCTGTGCAGAATCTAGAAATATCACAACATTTAGAGCTGAAAGGAGCCTTAGGGAACATCTTTAGTTCCTAAAGTTGTACAAATATGGAAATTGAGAGTCAGAGAGCTCAAATGGCTAGTTGACTACACTGTTCCGTAAAATGAGTTAACATTTGCTGGCTTCATTGCCCATTTATTACAAACGTTAATAAAAGCATTTCCGTTCATAAGACCACATATTTTTCTATTAATTCCTTCTTTACAGAAAGAAGATGTGTCAAGTCATATGTGGTGTGGAGGGAGGGGATTTTAGATATAGTTAACACTGTAATAACAGTTATTTTCCTTTTAGGTTCTCCCTTCATGGTGCAGGTTGCTACTAACACATTCTTATAACCACTGGGGAACATCTGTGTAGTTAGAATGGTTTAAGTGTATTCTTTTAGGTTCACTATAAAGTTACCCCACAAATGTACATCATTTCGTCCTCATGCCTCAGTGGTTCAGGGATATGTTTGGAAGGGTCACGTAGAGTTTTTCTGCACTACAATTTGCAGACTTTTTATGACCTGCATGCACCTCTCACCCAGATCAATGGTTTCAGCATTTCCTCTCCTTCCATATTGATCAGTTATTGAACATCCTCTAGTTGGTATATCTTTCAGCAGTGAGGG
Organism: Eubalaena glacialis; assembly: GCF_028564815.1. NCBI lineage: Eukaryota > Metazoa > Chordata > Mammalia > Artiodactyla > Balaenidae > Eubalaena > Eubalaena glacialis. Next base: position 7,908,708 of record NC_083722.1, read on the forward strand.
CTTAGGACCGATGGTATCTAGGATAACCAATCCATCCTGGTTTGCCCAGGACTTTCTCAGTTTTAGCACTAAAAAAATCCCATGTCCTGGGAAATCCCTCAGTCCCGGGCAAACTGGACAGTTGGTCACCCTAAGTACCGCCCTTACACATTCCTGCTCATCTTTCCGACGCCCAAGGCATCTCGGGACCAAGAATTAGTGCCCTAGATATTTATGTTCCACAGAACAGCACTGATCATTTACTGGAAGAAGAAGAAAAAAAAAGATAACTGAAACTACTCCGTTATGTAGGTTACAACACATTTAAGACACACTGACGGGTAGTAATCAAAACTACACTATCAGACCTGAGAGCCCTAACCAAAGCAGACCAGGACTGAGCCTACCCTATTTATAACAGTTTTCCCATTGTTTTTGAAGGGAAAGGATCGAGTTTAAGGATGTCATTTAAAGGGATGGATTGGTAAATATAAAATTTGAATCTAAAACCACTTTAACCAGTGGGAGAATCAAATGCAAAGATTTTCTTCAATTCAGTCCAAACACAGAACATATCTTGGAGGCAAATTTTTTCCAGGTTTAATTTCTAGGAAAGCAGAAGAAACATCTGCTTTGGGGGATTTATCCAAGCACTCTGCCCTAACAAACTGTCTAAACTCAAGTAGATGACAGGTTCTATGGGAAAGAAGCTAGTATGATAGTGGATTGAATAAACTGAAAACAAATCAAGAATTTAATAGGGCTATTAAAATTATTTGTTGGAGGAAACCACTGCCTATCTCTATTTTAAGACTTTTGTTTTCTTTGAGTATCTTCAAAATACAGATCTCTGGTAGCAGCTGAATGATAAAATATTGTCTCTTAGCAGAAACATCTCCTTGCAACTTCAACTTTCAAAATTATGGGGGTGGAGGAGTTTGGCAGTACTTGGTATGAGAAGGGTACCAGAAGAATATCCCAGATTTGGAAAGATGTGGGACATGCAAGGTCTTCTCCTTAAGAATTTGCCATCTTTTTTCTCAGAGCACACATTTGGAAACAGAAAAGTTGTATAGAAAGACAAAGAGTCACCAATTCTGTCCCTTGAGATTTAACAGAATGTAGCCAAAGGTAAAATTTGTGTGTGTTTGTTTTTTGCTTTTGTTTTTGCTTTTGCTTGGACAACTGGAATTAAATCTGGGCAGTTAACCATAAGAGGGAAACAAATTTGCTACCCAAAGGAGGCTGCTAGGGACGTAGGAAAAAGCAGTGTGATCTTGGAAGAATGAGGTGAAGCTGGGGTGACGGTATGCGGAATCGTATAGTAAAATACAGAAGGCTTCTTAGCCAGATTTACTTTCATAGACCTTCTATGACGCTTTTTAAAAAATTGGGACACTAAGGCACAGTGATCCCAAGAAACTTTCTTAAGGTCACATAGTAAACAGCAGAGCCCAATTTAAACCCTGTTCCAAAGCCTTGGTCTTCGCCAGCATGCTCTATCACAACCTTTTTGCAGGGTGCACCAGCTCGCTGGGTCTCTGAAGAACAGCTTCAAGAGACTGCAAGTGGGAATGAAGGGCAGTTCCCTTACTCTGGGGTATAGGGAGAGGGCTGAAGGGGCTGGCGCTGCCTTGATGGCTCCCACCTGTACTTTGGGGTCTTTTAGGTGAAGAATGACCCATCAAGCACTACGGTTCTGCTTCACTGAAGGTACCTAGGAAGGTGGGTGGGTGCTTCAGTTTCTGTATGAACCAAGTTTGGCAACAGAGAGAGATTCTGTAAGTTTTGTTGAGTACGCCTTCTGTGCAAGGCATTGCTCTAAGCTCTTTTTATGTACAAATCTATTTAAATCTCTTTGGAACGCTATGAGATCAGTGTTCCTAATATATTTGTTTTACAGAAGAAGGGAAACCGAGGCATATAGCCCAGCGCTCTGCACTATAAACCCAACGGGGTGTGCAAAGGGGTTCATGCAGGTACAAGGATGACCAACATTACCATTTTCCCTCATTTCACATTTCTTCCTCTGGAAAGTGATTGCAAAGACTCTGATATTACAAAATTTAGACCTGGAGAAACTTGATCATTATCTAGAAAAGAAATCAGCCAGTGACATACAGCCTGGGGGCTAAATCTGGCCTATTTTTGTACTGACCACAAGCTAAGAATGATCTTACATTTTTAAATGGTTGTAAAAGAAATTAAAAAAATTATTTTATGACATGAAAATAATAAGAAATTGAGATATCGGTGTCCATGAATAAAGTTTTAGCAGGACACAACCTCATACGGTTATGGCTACTTACAGAACTTTCAGAACACGGTCATAGAGTTGCGTGGTTGCCTCAGAAACCAAAGGGCTCTCAAGCCTAAAATATTTACTGCCTGGCCCTTTACAGAAAAAGCGCTGACGTCTGATATAGAAGCATGTGGTAGACATATTTGCCTAACATTTTTTTCAGAAAAAGTTTTGTCAGAATTGTGAGTTTCCTAGATAATTTAAAGGCTGCTCTTTTGTGTACAAAATGGTTAATAAAAAAACCAACAACAACTATTTGAATAAACATATTTCAGAAATTCCTTTTTAAATAGACTATGCAAAATACATGTACAAGAATATATTAAGACATTTATATTTCGTACTCTGCTTCATGGCAGGCATCCTGTTTCCATCTTGAGTTCCCTCAGGGCTCACCAACAGGGGCGGCTGTCACGTGATGGCTTGATGGCTGCAACATCCTTTGTTTACTGATAGGGCAGGCAACATTTTTCATTCTCAGTCACATCCATGCTACTGTTGTCATTCATTAGTCCAGAGCTGTAGGACATGAAGGGGTGGTGTGGGACGGGAAGGGACACAGGGAGATTGCTGCGTTACACACCAATGTCTTCCTAACAGAAGCAGCTGCTTCAGTTGCGTCATGCCCAGACAGGTAAGATAGTTGGGTTGACTGCGGGAGTGAGATGGGAGCAGGGCCACTTTTAGCTCCTGTGGCTGCCAGAGTTGATCTGTTAGGTGGGCCAGTAACTTTCCTCCAGAAGCGTCCTTACCACGGGCATTAGTCTGCAACCCACTCCATGTTTGCTGAGCACAGGAGGCACCTGGCACAGGTGACCTAGGAGAAAGCATCTGCAATGTGACCAGACCTGCTGGGCTTCTCTTCCTGGCTCCCCTGTATTACACTGACGGATACTTCCAGGAATTTTGCGGCAGCCCTGGAAGCCTTTGTTCTTTCTTCAGAGTAAGGAAATGGGAAAGGGGGTTGGGTAGAAAGGAGAATCTTTTGAGTTCTATGAAACGACCTCTAATCTGAAGATGTCAGGCTTTTAAAGAGACCCAGTGGCTAGTCACTCCACACATGGTAGATAATACTGTGTCAACAGCTCAAGTTATCTGAAGCTCTGTGTGAAATGGGAACCAACTCTTGCTCTCTAGCAACAATGAGTATCACCTTTCTCCCAGGGAGGCAAACTAAGGTGTGTTTATTTCATTTATGCCTCCACACCCACCCTTTAATGTCAAAAGTCACTAGATTCCTTCTACCCTCATCTCATGCCCCCAAGAGTGTCATTCTTATTTCCCTCTACTCACAGCCTGCACAGACATATATGTGTTATGTAACATCATCAGAAATTGTCTGATTTAATTCAGGGAACACCTACCTCTCCATCAGACTTTTTTTTTTTTTTTTTTTCCTCGCCTCTGATAATCTTCTACTTAGGCATGTTGCAAGGGCATTTTTCCTTATCTGTGTCTATATATGCCCAGAGGTAGGGATAACACTGAAAGGAAAAGAAGTGGCAGAGAAACAGGAAGAGAAATAAACCCGAGGAGCAGCAGTCCAAAGGCTGTGGTTTCCAAGGACTGCTAGCAGGTTGCGGGGCTAACCAGAAAAATGAGAACCACTTAATTCGAAAAGGAAGGGGAAAGCCTGAGACGAGAAGGGAGATCAGATCGGAATAGATTGGATGGAGGGGGTTGGGTAAAGCCAGAGAAACAGCCTGGGTGAAAGGAGCCGTCATTCCAGACCAGAACGCAATTTGCTAAGATCCATTGGCGTCTTGTATGCAAATGAGAAGGGCTTCCCCGAGGCTGGGCTGAGCCAGACGCGTTCTGCTAGCAGCCGGGATTCAGCACCGAGGACTGAAGACCAGTGCGCGTTAAGAAGTATCTCTGGCCGTCACCAAGAGAGGATGGACGCCACCCAGAAGCAGAGAATAAATGAGGATTAAAGGACCCGGGAAAAAGAAGCCCTCTTGAGAAACTGTTGAAATTCAAGATTGGCAAAGGAGGTTCAATTCAACCTCTTCACACTTGTGGTTTCAGGAACCGATGGTTTCTCAATCCCTGGAGAGAGACTCCTTCCCCAGGGAAGTGAAAATAATGAGCTTTTGGAGGTATTGCTTTTTTGCTTTCACGGTGGTCAGTGTGGTTATTTTTGTGATACTTTACAATAGCCAATTAAGCCAGCCAAAAAGTTACAGGAAGCTGAATAGTTCCAATGAAAGGGATTTTAGGATACATGCCTGTAATTATGCCTTAGAAGATAAGTCATCCTTTTTGTGGGAAAAGACACTGACATCACCTGTGGGAAGTGTCCCTTGCAAGGACTACCTGATCCAGAATCACTACATCACGAGCCCCCTGTCGAAAGAAGAAGCTGTGTTCCCTTTGGCATATGTCATGGTCGTCCATAAGGACTTCGATACTTTCGAAAGACTCTTCAGGGCTGTCTATATGCCCCACAACGTCTACTGCGTTCATGTGGATGAGAAAGCCACAACTCAGTTTAAGAAATCTGTGTGGCAGCTACTGAGTTGCTTCCAGAATGCTTTTCTTGCTTCAAAGGTAGAGCCTGTGGTCTACGCAGGAATTTCCAGGCTCCAGGCTGACCTGAACTGCCTGGAAGACCTTTTAGCTTCTGAAGTTCCGTGGAAGTACGCCATCAACACCTGTGGGCAAGATTTCCCCCTGAAAACCAACAGGGAGATCATTCAGTATCTGAAAGGATTTAAAGGGAAAAACATTACCCCGGGGGTCCTGCCTCCCAATCATGCAATAAAGCGGACTAAATATGTCCACCGAGAGCACTTAGGCAGAGGTGGCTCTTTTGTGAAAAATACTAATATTTTGAAAACCTCCCCTCCACATCAGCTGACCATCTACTTTGGCACTGCCTATGTGGCCCTTACCAGAGAGTTTGTCAAGTTTGTCTTCCAAGACCAAAGGGCCATTGATCTGCTACACTGGTCCAAAGATACCTATTCTCCTGATGAACATTTCTGGGTGACACTTAATAGGATCCCAGGTAGGTACGAGTTTCCATTCCCATTTTTTCTTATCCATACTCAATTGAGTTTGCTAACATTCAGCTGCTCTTTGAAATTATTTGGAAAAAAAATAAATAAATGCTTAGAAAGCTATTAGTCTGCTTGCTTTTTAGTGACAGTTTGGTGACAGCTCTACTGTCTTATAACTGTTCTATATAGAGATGGAATAAATATGCCGGGTTCCCGGAGTTCCGGCAAAACTACCTTTGAAGGTGTATCACATGGTTCCCGACCTTTGGCTCAGTCTTTTTTCTTTAAATTGAGGTATAATTGACATAGAGTAGCTCAGTCTTTTTTCTTTAAATTGAGGTATAATTGACATACAGTAGCTCAGTCTTTGGAATGAATGTCTTTCGTAGTCCTTGATAAGCACAGCTGTAACGTAATGAGACTGATTTTGAATAAGCATTCTAGAATTTATGAGTTGAAATAGGTAGTGTTTCTTTCAGAGGCTATTACATAGTATTACACTGATGCTCAAAGTTCACAGGGCTCTTTTCAGAATCTCTGACTCATCTTTGGAAGTTTCCAAATTATCCCTGTGGCTTAAACGTTTCTAGTCTTAGGCCTGAACAGGTGTCCAGGTCTCAACTGACTGGGTGCAGTAACTCTAGTCTGATATTTTATTGCCTGGAAGAATGGGTAACAATGAGTTGAAACATACGAGAGAGAGTCTAGCTGGAGCTGACCCAAAGTCAGTTCTCAATTTTTTTTTTTTTTTTAAATAGGGAGCATTTTCTTTTTTCTTTTCTTTCTTTTTTTTAAAATTTTATTTATTTATTTTATTTATGGCTGCGTTGGGTCTTCGTTTCTGTGCGAGGGCTTTCTCTAGTTGTGGCAAGCGGGGGCCACTCTTCATCGCGGCCTCTCTTGTTGCGGAGCACAGGCTCCAGACGCGCAGGCCCAGCAATTGTGGCTCACGGGCCCAGCCGCTCCGTGGCATGTGGGATCTTCCCAGACCAGGGCTCGAACCCGTATCCCCTGCATTGGCAGGCAGATTCTCAACCACTGTGCCACCAGGGAAGCCCCAGTTCTCAATTTTTAAGTCCCATTTTCTTATTAGAAATTTGCATTTGCAGCCTCTTGTTTTTATATACTGTGAAGTCTTTCCCGTTGTTCATGATAATTTGGGGCCAAGGTATGAGAGGCATGCAGGCAGAAAACAGCACCAAATCCCCTTTTTGATTTAGGACTGGGTTTCTTTTCAAAATTCTGTTTTCCATATGTTGTCTAGGAAGACCTGTGTGACCCATAGGGCCTCTTCCTAGTGATGTCCAATGCACCGGTTTCTACTTTTGTACCAGCGCGGGTGTGGGCGTCAACTCTGTGGGGAGGTGACCCCATGCCTGCCATGCTTGAAATACCTCCCTGCTTTTGTCTGTAGCATCGTTACTGTTGAGTTACTGTTGACACGTATGGGTGCTACCTTCATACCTGAAAGTAGACTCAGAGCAATTATTAGGTGGCTCAATGACTCAGCATCCCTAAGTGCTAATCTAGAATGATGGTTATAGAAACCTACTTAGAGAAGGGCAGAAAAAGGAACTGCAAGGTGGCTGGGGACAGAGGCATGCAGTTAATTTCAGACGATACTAGATTAACAGTTCACAAAAACTTGCAGGAGGGGGAGTGAATCAACATTTATCACAGTGAAGTGAGCATCCTAATTATTCACAAAAAACCATTTCACACACATGTAAGCATACTATACGTGGCATCTGACACTGTTCTTGTTAATACAGTTTGTGCCAGATGTGTTACGCTCTACATCATCTCTTTGAATGATGAGAAATCCTCATTGTTATCCTCGCGTACAGATGAGGAAAATGAGGCTTAGAGACAGTGAAGTATGCGCTCGTATCACACAGCTTGTCGAAGGCAAAGCTGGGATCTGATTCTGGATTCGTGTGGCCTGAAGTCTGAAGTGTTCTCTTGCACCAGGAAAAGGAATAGTCGTTTTTTCTTTCCTGTATAGTTAAAGCAAATTCCATGCAGAACCCCAGAAAGGTAAAAAAAGGTGAGGTTGGGGAAAAAGTGCAGAGGGCAATGGAAGTAAGCCCCACCTGACCACTCTAAGCTGGAAATAAGGTTAGCAGGGATATGGGTGTGTGTGTGTGTGTGTGTGTGTGTGTGTGTGTGTGTGTGTGTGTTTTGGAATCATAGGAAGTGGTCCTGCTGGAACCAATTGCCACACCCCACCCAGGCTTCTGTGCCTGCTTCCCCCAGGCCCCATCCAAAACAGGCTTTGGTCTGGCTCTCCCTTCTCTGAGCCAGTGGAAGTGGAAAGCATTCCTCAGGTAATGTGCTCACAGAGGCTGGCGGGTGAGGAGCAGGCAGGCTGAATTTGAACCTAATCACTGTTATGATAACAAAAGAAAATGAAGTATCTTGAGGACGTTATCTTCCTACAGAATAGAAAAGAAGTCTTCAGAAAAATAATAGAACATTCTGACATGTCTATTTTCAGCCCTCAACACGTATTTATTTAGCCCTGCTAAATAAATTTAGCGTGGTACCCGGCACTATTCTGTACACTGTGGGTGGCTCTGGAAGCAGATGGCTATGACCTTATGGAATTTAAGTTTGGAGATTTGAGTGGTTGAGTATTAAGTGTAGTGACTCTTTCGTATATGGGGCTAATTTTAGTATGTTGAGCTAATTTTCCCCCGCTCGAACCCCTCAAAATGTTGTGGGTTTTTTTTTTTGTTTCTGAATATCTGTCCCTATTTTAAAAACGTTTTTTAAAAAAAACCAGGAAATCTATTCATGAGTTTTAACATTTTAAAATTTTATACTCCATCAGCTGCTGGTTTTAATGCTTCCTTATATTCTTCCAGAGATATTTTATTAAGTTTATAGACAATAAAACTAATTAAGCATCATGTGTGGAAAACAGCATATGTACTTTTTTTTTTTAAGTTCACCACAAAAATACACAAAAAGAAAAATGGTCCTTATTTTAGGCACCCTATTGTCTGTAAGTGAGAAACAAAAGACTGCAAGATGTATTCTTTGTTTAAATAGATCATAGGCAGACATTCAGGAAGCTAATTTTCATTTAAAAGCGCAACTATTTTTTTTTTTAAATTTTGAAGCATTTTTAAATCCAGGTGCAAGGAATTTTATGGGACAAAGGCGCCGGGGAGCTTTGCTTCCGGAGTCAAGGGATGGTGGCTGTACAGAACTCTCAGATAGGCTGGTAGAATACCTGTCGTTCCCTTGCTTAAAGCTTTTCAGTGACTTTTCCTTATCTTGAGGCTCAAGTTGAAGGTCTTTTTTTGTGTGTGGCCGCACCCCGCGGCCTGCGGGATCTTAGCTCCCCGACCAGGGATCGAATCCCCGCCGCCACCTCCTACCCCGCTTTCGGCAGTGAAAGCGCAGAATCGTCACCAACCACTAGACAGCCAGGGAACTCCCAAATGCAGCATAACCTCTGTGACCCGACTTCCCCTCCTCCCCCGCCCCATCTCTCTACCCTCATTTCTTCTTCCCTGACACCTCATACTTCATGTTCCGGCAACTACTTGGTCCTGCACACTTCTGTGATTTTCACTTAAATTTTTTCTGGTGGTTTTTATGATGTCTTCTCTGGGCCACCCTTCCTATCATCTCTATCTGACTAATCCCATTCATCCTTTGTAACCCTCCTTGGATGTCACCTCCTTCAGAAGCCATCCCTGATAACCCACCTCCCAGATGGTTGGTACTCCAGCTCTGGGTTCCCCTATACTCCCTGCTACCAGCATTGAATTATAATTACCTGCTAAGTGAACATTTCCCCTGCCCTTCCTCCTCAGTGTTTGGGTTCCTCAAGGGTGGGAAATGTGACATCCATTTTTATCTTCCCCCGTCACTCCCCCGACACTGTGACCTATCACTGTGCCTGACTTGAAGATACGGGTACAATGCTGGATGCTTGTGGGTTGGGTCTGGGGAGGGGCTGGTTGGTTATGAGAAGATCAGAGGGTGGTGTCCCCTACCTGGGGTGGGTAGGGTGGAGGTCATTTTTGACAGAATTAGAGAAACAGTGGGTAAGTTACTGATTGAAGGTCCAATTCCATAACAGCTAGGCCAACAAATGATACCAGTAAAGATAAAGATATCCAATGCCTTGTAGAATTAGCAAAGAGTTCCAGTTGGAATGTTAAGAGGGCAGAATCCTTCCTTAGAAAATCTGGTTCCCAGGTAGCCAACCTGGAAACAGGTTGGCCCATCATGCCGTCAGTTCTGATGGCCAGAGAAAGCAGTGGTACCCTATGTGGATGCCTCCAGTTAGTTTCTGTCTTACCTGCACCTGGTTTGAGATTCTCCCGGAACTTGGCACTTACCCAACCCCGCTGTTTGTCCCATTCCTGGCCGACTCTCGGTTCCTGTGGTGGGCTGCTTCTGCTTGAATTTGACCTAGAGTGCCCCTTAGCTACTGGCTTGGGGAAAAAAACGTGAGCTAAGGAAATGAAAGGTTAAGGAAAGACAACAATAGAAAGAAACTTGAGAAACATTTCTCCAGGTGTAGCTCTCAGCAAATGTAAACACTGAGTTATTTGGAAGGTATGTGTTTACAGAAAGGTTACCAGGGGCTTAAATCTGGGTGGGGCTGGACCAGCCCCAGGCTTTTTCAAAGTATGCATTGTGTTCTCTGTACATCAGCCTAAATTTAGAGTTCAGGTTCTAGCACCACAAAGGATGCATTCGGTTACGCTGATTTTACCAGTGACCAAGAATTATAACCATTGATGGGCTGGTAGAATCATGTTTTAATGAACATCATTAGAACATTCAGGTTTATAATAAAGTTATTTTTGGGGGGGCCGGATGATAATCCACACTGGCACTTATTGTGTCGATATGGAGATAAATTCAGATTGAAGGAGAAATTACACAAAACAGACACTTCCTTGGGTTCCTATCCATTGAACAGTTTTCGAATGACATCATTTTTGTATGGCCAGATAATATTAAATACACATAATAAATTTGGACATGATTTTCAAAATATTGTATTAGCGACGTGGGCTCGTTTGGCTTCTTTTGCCTCCTTGGTAAGTGCTCTAGGCAGTTCTTGGGGCAGTAATTTGGGTGAGGTCATAGGGCAAGGCTTATAATCTACAAGGTATCCTGGCCCTTGAGAACCTAGATGCCATGCTCCTTGTAGAGAAACCATAGGCAGGTTACAGAGTATTTACTTAATTAAACTCTACTGAAGCTAGAGCTATTTGAAAGCTCATTCATAATGCCTCTGGACCTTGGCTGTGCTGTATAATACTTGGATCATCTTCTTCATTGGGGAATCTGTGCCCAAATATTTTTTGCCCCTGCTACCCTGTGAAGGAAATAATCTGGAAATACTGCTCTTAGTTAGCTTTTAACCCCTAATCCCTAGAACAACATTATGCAAGACAAGAAAATTTGGATTATAGTATATGTGCACATTTAATTAAGTACAAATACCATTACGATTGGTAAATATCCAGTAAGCTGAACTTAGCATGAATTTAATTCTTGCAGAAAGGATTAATGTATTGATAGGTACTGCTTTAGAACTGGCAAGGCCATTTTTCCAGCTTTCTTTCCACCTCCAGTTATTTTCTACCAACTGTCTGAAACTAATCTTTTCTAGAAGCATCAAGGTTTTAGTTTTTTTTTAACCAAGCATAGTATTGCATTTCAATGACTTTTTTTTTTTGGCCACACCATGCAGCATGTGGGATCTTAGTTCCCCAACCAGGGCTTGAACCTGTGCCCCCTGCAGTGGAAGCATGGAGTCCTAACCACTGGACCGCCAGGGAATTCCCTCAATGATTCTTTGAAACAGTAAAATATTAGTTGCATATCAAAGTCATAATAGATATATAATCAGTGTCTCCATGATTTCTTTATCATCTATATCTCTGCTTTCTCTGAACCACGGCAACAGAATCTCCTGATATCCCCCCTGGAGTCCACATGATACTATGAAAAGGCTTTGGAACCAGATAAGTGTAGTTTAAGTCTTGGCTCCCATTACCTGCTAACTATGTGATTCTGGTCTTAGTCTACGCTGAGTCTCAGTTTACCCATCTGTGATGATGGAAATAATAAATAGTATTTAGTTTCAGGAGAAGTTATGAATATTAAATAAGATAATGTATGTAGTGCAGTGGTTACCAGACAAAGCATGCTTTAGAATCCACTGTAGGGCCTGTTAAAACACAGATTGCTGGGCCCCAGCCCCAGGATTTCTGATTCAGCAGGACAGGAGCAGGCCCCAGAATTTGTAGTTCTAACAAGTTACCAGGGGATAACCTTGCTAGAAGCCCACCTTGAGAACCGCTGGCACAGACCATCTTTTACAGATTGGCGCGTTCACAGATTTGCAGCAAATGATGGTTCTGTTTATTTCCATCTCCTTAACTGAGAAAAAAGGCAGCCACTCGTACAAACGAAAGTGAATTTGTATAAGGCAAAGCTTTACAGTGTTGGTTGCTTGTGGAGGGTACTGTTAAAGTGCTGTGCAAATGACTGATGCTTGGGAAGGACTCGTGTTGAAGAAATATCCCGGGCTTTGGAGTGAGACAAACCTGATGATGAATTTTGGCTCTGCCCTTATTAGCTTTCTGACCTTGTGCACCCGAACCTTAAGCTCCTCATCTGAGCAGTCACAATAAGATGGCTACTTAGTAAAATTGTTTTGAGAATTGAATGAAAATATTGGGAGTAAAGTGAGAGGTGAAGTGTTTTTCTATTTATTAATATGGTCTAGAATTCCTAAACTAATGAGATTCTCAAGGAAGGTGTTAAACAAAATCCATTTAAATGTCTTTTCATACAAAAGGACGTCTGCACCATGGCTCCACAACCATGTAAAACTAGATGTAAATACACCCAGAGAGGAATAGGAGGAAGTATAAGAAAATTTAAGCAGTTTAACATGTTGGGATGAGTACTCATTTTTTATAATTTTGATTTCCCTTAATGTTATTGGTGTAAATTCTGAATACTGAAAAACCTCACTTGGGTTTTACAATAATACTGTGAAGTATGTTCTCATATCCATGAAAAGAGTGTTTCCTTAAAAATGCTAAGGACGAGTGTCTTCAGGACTCTATTTTTGAGATCACATCACATGAAAGGAGCAGGAGTTGGGATTAATAGGAATGTTTTATTTTCTTAAACCTTACCATGTACAGATGTCTGTTTAGAATAAATGTAATTTCTTGGAAAAGGAAATCAACATAGCCAAGACTTGAAAGAAATTAGAGAGTTTTTTCACAATCATTCTGTACAGGTTTCTGCTGACTCAACCACATCCTTCCCATTTCAATGTTCAGCTTCCTCGATGTTAAAACAAATATTGCCCCTCCTAGCTACCTACACAGAGATAATTTTAAAACTCTATTATGAAATTTACAAACAAACAACAGAATGGAGAATGATACAGTAATCCTCATGTGCCCATCAGCCAGTTTCAACAACCATCAACATACTACACACACTAAAAGCAAGAAGACTTAAAATATATGACATCACTGAGTTGACTCTAATTTTCAGAAATGAGTAACTTCCTCTTTTTCAAAAGAAATGTAAAATTCCAATATTCCAGGCTAAGGCTTTCTATATATCCCATAACAACGATTTGCTGAAAAGTGAAAACCTTTTTAACCCAACTTTTCCGACATATTATATCAACCATACTGAGTTTTCTTCTTCCTTTTTTATTTTTATTTATTTATTTTGGCCACACTGCACAGCTTGCAGGATCTTAGTTCCCTGACCAGGGATTGAACCCTGGCCCCGGCCGTGAAAGCTCCGAGTCCTAACCACTGGACTGCCAGGGAATTCCCTCTTCTTCCTTTTTTAAATGGACAAAACTGAATCTATAAGCACAAGTTCTTCAAGCATTAGAGGCAATAATGCTTGTTAAGATGTTCATTTTCTCGGCCTTCCTCTTCCTGCAGGGAACGTGGGAGGAGTGTTGTTATTAAGAGTAAGACTTGATTAGTGTGCAGTGTTTAGAGGTACTTTTTTCCATCTCTTCTAGCGTCTGAATATTCTGCTTCCTCTATATAGGGAAAAAAAAAAGACAAATTGACAGTCTTATTATTTTATGAGTCCCCTGTATGTTTGACTTTGGAATTGACTTGAAGATATTTTGCCAAATTTCAGCCAAATCTTAATGTATTTACTGTTAACCAGATGTTCTCATGGGCCTCTGTTGGGTTCAATCGCCTTGTTAATTTTTTATGTATATAATGTAATCTGAGATTGAAGGTTTCTCTGGTCTTACAGGGCAGCGTGGAGGGAAGAAAATGGACTCTGGCCTCCTGGCCTTGTCAGCTAACAGCTTGTCTGACACTGGACAAACTGTTAACCAACCTTGGCCTCAATTAATTTGGGTTTTAGGACTTAAAGTTTAGAAGGAATTTCTAGCTCCAGCCACTGGACCCTGTAAGAGGGGCCAGTGACCTAGATATTAGATATGCACACGACAAAATTATTTTCTAGGTTCTAGGCTCTGTCCTTAATTAGCTGTTTGACCTTGGGCATGTCACTTAACCTCTCTGGGCCTCCGCTTCCCCCTCTGTAAAATGAGGAATTTGAGCTAGGTAGTGAGAAGGTGCCCACTGAATGTCGTTTTGGTGATAGGTTTTTTTTTTCTTCTTTTTTTTTTTAAGTGGATGATTCTGGAAAGAGTAGAAACTCGGAAAGCCTACTTCAAAAATAACAAAATGATTTTGTGAAGTGGATGCGTAATTTCATACTAGAGTTGGAAAGGATAATCTCATCATTTAAGATTAGAGAAACCAAGCCCAGGAAGGTGAAGTGATTTCTTTGGGTCACATGATTTAGCAGCTGATCTGGGTCACGAAGGTGGGACTTGTAAGTCATAATACAATAGACTTTATACATTTAGTGCTTCTCACAATTTCTCTCTGAAATACCCTAGGTACTGGAGGAAAAGGGCAGTAAGTACATTTTGGTATATATGTTGTCTAATACTGAACATTGGGTTTTAATGACAGGATTCCATAAAAAGTGTTCAGAATTCATTTTTTAAAAGATAGTGAATATTACTATTTCTCAAATGAAAAATTCTCTGGGTATACTACAAAATAGAATTTTTAAATTTATCCATTTACCATGAAGGAGATCCATTCTATTATACATTGTTGCTAAATCTGAAACAGCCCCCCTTTTTGTTTTTAAATTTATAGGCAGTAAAATTCATTCTTTTTGGTGTCCAGTCCCTTGCCGTTTTGGCGTTTGCATAGAGTCGTGCATTCACTACCGCGATCGAGAACAATTCCATCACCTGCAAAAATTCCCTCACATTGCTCCTTGTAATCAACCCCTGCCCCCAATCCAAACCCTTGGCAAATCCTAACCTGTTCTCCATCCCTATGGTTTTGCCTTTTCCAGAATGTGGTAAAAATGGAATCATAGAATATGATGCCTTTGGGGTCTGGAAAAGCAGCTTCTTGTTCTTCCTTTCTTTTACTGTAATGACTTCATTTTGCATGTTCCAAGGTGAATATAATGGTTTCTTATAGATCCTCTGGCAGGTATCTGTTGAGTGTTGCTTCCATTGGGCAAACTTTTCTTTTCCCATGTTATATATTTATTTTTTTCTGTAAATAATAGAAATAAATAAATAATAGTTTGACCTCTTATTATTTAAAAAAAAAAGTAGGGTCATTTTTAGTAATATTATTCATTTGGGATGATAAAGTAAATACAGAGAATTCCCTGGTGATCCAGTGGTTAGGACCCTGCGATCTCACTGCTGAGGGCCTGGGTTCAATCCCTGGCTGGGGAACTAAGATCCCACAAGCTGTACAGCGCAGCCAAAAAAAAAAAAGTAAATACAGCATGTAGTTATATCACTATTAAGCTTGAATTTCGTATGCTTTTGTTACCTTTGATTTGACAGTATCTGTGATTCAGAATAAATAATAGGAAGATCGTGAAGTTAATTGGAGAAGGGGGCAAGGAACTGAAGGGGCCAACATTTCTTTGAAGTCTCATGTTTTGTTTTACAAATTTATGTAAATATCACATTCCCACCTACTCTATAACTTTCTTAAACGTTTCATTGAAATATAATATTATACATACAGAAAACCGCACATATCAGAATCGAAATCACTGAATTTTCAAACTGATCCTCACCTGAGTAACCAGAACAAAAACCCACGTTACTACAAGTACTCCAGGAACCCCCCTCTGCTCCCTTCCAGAAGTGACAATCATCTCGACCCCCTCAATCAGGTCTGCTGCTTTTGTGTCGTCCTAGGGCTTCTAATTGTAGCCTAGTGCTTTTCATCCAAATGTTCAGGTTAAATAGATGTTTCAAGAAGAAATGCTTGGGCTGTAGTGTGACTTCCTGTGTTTCTAAAAACTGCTGGAAACTCCATGGGGTCGGGGGTGAGGGGTAGGGGTGGGGTGGGAGACCCACATACACCAGGCACATCCTAGGACACTTGCTCCCATGTTTCTTCTCTTTTTAAAGTTTTTTTTCCCTTTTTTTTAAAGATGTTTCTCACATTTGCAGAAGAGTATAAACAGAAGGGCTTCTGCTGCTCTGTATAAAAGATTAGGCTTGTTATAGATGGGCACTTAGTTCCCAGAATTAGCAACCTGTATATATATACCCCAGTGCATGCAGCAACAAGTGGAATTTACCACTGACCTTCAAATCCTTTGGACCTGTCTTGGGTTGTCAACGGGGGTTAAAATTAGACAAAAGTCCTAAGCAATGGTGATTTTTATTTGGCTGCTTTTACATGGAATTGGAGGGAATGTTTTATAACTTGGGAGTGAATTCTTTTTTTTTTTTTTAATTTTTGGCTGCGTTGGGTCTTCGTTGCTGTGTGCGGGCTTTCTCTAGTTGCGACGAGCGGGGGCTTCTCTTCGTTGCGGTGCGCGGGCTTCTCATTACGGTGGCTTCTTTTGTTGCAGAGCACAGGCTCTAGGCACGTGGGCTCAGTAGTTGTGGCACACGGGCTTAGTTGCTCTGCGGCATGTGGGATCTTCCTGGATCACGGCTCGAACCTGTGTCCCCTGCATTGGCAGGCGGATTCTTAACCACTGCGCCACCAGGGAAGCCCGGGAGTGAATTCTTGATTTACATCCAACTGGGTGTAACCCGGCACCTTGTTTTGAAGGTGAGGAAGGCACTGCGTGCAGGGCAAGATGAAAATTTGTCTAATGGATTCATTAAGGACCTTTTGCCCAGGCGGGAAACACAGCGGTACAGGGCATGCTGTGTTCTGTTGATTCCTATAAGGAACGACCCGGCCATGAAATTGCTTTGCGTAAGGTAGTGAGAAGGGCAATCAATACTGTAGATACTTTTATTTGAAACAGTCACATAAAATCTAGGAAATGCCGCTTGAAATGCGTATACCTAATTCAAGCTATGAACAAACACATCTAAACAAATAGATCACAGATAAAACGTATTACTTGATGTTCACATGATGCAAATAACAAAAGCTTAGGTCCTAAGGAAACAGGTTTTGGACTGATAAACCTATAAAAGTGGTAAACATGTATATAAGGTATGCCCAAACTCATTTAAGGAAACTCAACCCTTACATCTTAATGGTAAAGGCCACTTGTAAAAGGTTATTTGCGATCTATATTTGGTATAGTCAACTAGTTAACAGCTATGTCATAGTCTTAAGGTGTCATGGAAGTATTTATCTGTACAAAAAATGCTTTATGAAATGATGTTTTCTTTTTTTCTTTTTTTTTTTTTAAGTTTTATTGATTGATTGCTTGATTGCTATGTTGGGTCTTCGTTTCTGTGCTAGGACTTTCTCTAGTTGTGGCAAGCGGGGGCCACTCTTCATCGCGGTGCGCGGGCCTCTCACTATCGTGGCCTCTCTCGTTGCGGAGCACAGGCTCCAGACGCGCAGGCTCAGTAGTTGTGGCGCACGGGCCTAGTTGCTCCGCGGCATGCGGGATCTTCCCAGACCAGGGCGCGAACCTGTGACCCCTGCATTAGCAGGCAGATTCTCAACCACTGCGCCACCAGGGAAGCCCGAAATGATGTTTTCTTAATGATGGTTACTTGTAAATGTAAGATTTTGTAGTGTTTTGGTTTTTTTTTTTACTTTCATTTTTGTTCTTTGTACTTTTATGAATCATTTGAATCCATTTGAATAAAGTGTTCGATTTTTCACAAGTTATAGAAAAATATTTTTAAGAAAAAAAAAGTAAAGATTCATAAGGTAAATGCGCCAGGATGCTTAACACTAGCTAATTTGGGGGAGTGGGAAAAAAAAAATTGGTCTCTTCTCTGAACTTTTCTGTATTTTTGAAATCTTCAAAACTTACAAATAAAGTTGCTTTATTTGGTGAAAAATAAAATCTCTCCTTACCAAGGCATAATATTTGGTGTTTTAGAAGCTGAAAAGTATTATCCCTATAAAGGGATGCTCAATGAAATAGTCTTTGAAAAGCAGGGATTCTAAACCGTGGTATATTACACACTTCACGACAACTCCATGAGGTGTAGGGACTGTTTTGATCCTTGTTTACAGTTAGGGAAACCCAGGAACAGAGAGGTTAGGTAACCTGTCAGTGGTCCCACAGGTACTAATTGGCCAAGCAGGCACTTGAACCCAGGCAATATAGTTTCAGAGTCTCTCCTTTTAATTACTATATTACATTGCCTCTCAAATAAGAATTTACAAAGAACTTCCTTAAGACAAATTTCAGTACATTAAATTGTCAAAGGGTATGCACGTTTTTTAAGGATTTTGGTACAAATTGTCACACTGCTTTTCCAAAAATTGGTCCAGTTTGCACTCCCCCTGGCAGTTCTGAAACCCCTATTTCCCTACACCCTCTCCACCACTGGGTATTAACATTTTCTAAATCTTTGCCAGTGTGCTACATATAAAATGAGGAGAGGGGCAGGGAAAATATAGGAAATCTATGTACCTTCCACTCAGTTTTGCTGTGAACCTAAAGCTGCTCTAAAAAAAAAAAAAAGTCTACTAAAAAATTATTTTTTTAGGAGAAGAGGCTATTTTAGGATTTAAACTTTACTAACTTTAGTTTCTAACAAGTATGAGCTTGTTTTCTTTTTTCTTTTTTTAAAAACTGAGACATAATTGACATACAACGTTAGTTTCAGGTGTACAACATAATGATATTTGTACATACTGTGAAATGATGATCACAATAAGTCTAGTTAATATCTATCACCACCACCATAGTTACACATTTTTCTTTCCTTATGATGAGAACTTTTAAGATTCTCTCCTAGCAACTTCCAAATATGCAGTACAGTATTAATAACTACAGTCACCATGTGGTACATTACAGCCCCATGACTTACTTTGAGCTTGTTTTCTTAGATATTTGCATAAGCCAGGGTATAAAGAACTACGTGAAAATGGAAGACCAATTTGGGAATTCCCAAAAGGATGGCAGGACAGCTGGGTGCGTGGATAGTGATGAAAGATGACGTGGGCAGTGTTGAGAGGTGAGGTGTGGAAACCCAGTGTTTCAGACTACACGTCGACAGGGCCAGGCAGACAATGTGAGCCAGTGAAGCAAGGTGGGCAGCAGGGCAGCAGGAGAGCTCCAGGCTGGATAAAGTTCTAGTGAATTGTGGGCAAGGGACTCTGACAGTCCAGACTTTCAGGGGAAATCTTATTTTTTTTTTTCCACTGTTCTACCCCCCTTCTATGGGGGTCAAACCAAACAGGCCTACCAATCAGATATGGTTTCTGGGCTGCCCATCTGCTATGTGTAGTCTGGGGACATAACTGCAAAAATCCTTTTGCGCCATGGTCAGCATTTTGGTATCTCCCTGGCGTGAATGTGACCTAGAGCAGTGAACTGCTGGACCCAGCCAGGTTCATGGTTCTGAAGAGCTAGCTGGGGAATTGATTAGTGACAGCCTGAAGCAAAAGAAAAAAGTGCCAGTTTATACTCAAGTTTTTGAGGAAAGAGATAACTTTAAACTGGGTCCCGGGAAGCAGAAGCAGCAATGTAAAACAAGAAATGTGGTGAGGAGTCAGAATTCTAGTAAGAGGTGGAATGGACACCAGCAGAAGGGGTTTGGGATGGTAAGTCTGAATTTGCTTTCGTTTGTCGGAGGGTGAGTGGTTGGTGGATAGGCATCTCAAAGTGGCTTGAAGAAGCAGACACAGGGCAAACTGTTCAAAGTGATCCCGCCTCCCCCAAATAGGAAGGCAATAGGGTCAACGCTAATTATAGAAAAAGCCATTTGCTGGTATTGCCAACAAATTGGGCAGACTGGAGGCAGAGAGACTGGTTTGTAGGCAATTGAAATAGTCTTGGTGAGCGATGATGTCAAGCACCTGAACTAGGGCAGCGCCCGCAAAGGAAAATGATGCTATGAAAAGCCAGGTAAGGCTTGAAGAACGGCGGGTAGATTGGAAATCAGTTGCGACTCAACTGAAAACCAGTTCGTTGTTAACTGGACTTATGGTGGTGATCATTTTGCAATATATACAAGTATCAAATCATTATATTGTACACCTGAAACTAATATAATGTTATATGGCAGTTATACCTCTATTTATAAAGAAAAAAGAAACTCTGAGACTAGAACCCAACAGTCTTTATTTTAAGCACTCCAGAAAGTTTTGATATATTCTGAAGTTTGAAAACATGACTTCAAATTCTGTCTTTCTTCCTTTCTTCCTCTTCTCCCTTCTCTCCTTCCCCTTTTGCTCAACAATGTCCAGAGTATTTGCTAGTTATCTGGCCACTTGTCTGAGGATAGATCTATCTATCAAAGACATTATGGTATTTCTGGAATGCCTGATAAAAGTCTAACATGAGAGTACTTCCCTCCTGTTCATGCCAGAAGTCAGCCCTGCCTGACACAGCTCCCCCATCGGATACTCTTACCACTTGGAGTGAATGGTTTGCCAACCAACAGTGGGCAGGTGCTACAATGTGAGTTTTTTCTTCCAGGTGCTTTCACGAACCTTGAAATAAAAGGCCCACTCCTTTAACTGTGGCCACTCAATCTCAAACTTTCATGAGACATCATCATCACGAATTTGCTAATTGTCTCATACTTGACTCACAAAACTTCACAGTCTCAAGAAAACAGAATAACTTGAGGAAAGTTAGAAAAAAGAATGATCAGGGTTCCTGAAAAAGTACTAGAGAAATGATGACACAGAATAGTACATATAAATGAACCCAATTGCTCTTCATTTCAGTATTTCTTTCTTTTCTACATTGAATTAGCATAATTTTGCACTAAAGACAAGCAAATCAGATGAAAGGAGACTTATTTCGCTTTGGCATATTAAAAGGTACAACGTGTACCCACACAGACCAAACTCTTCAAAGTACAGAGAGAAGATGCTGAAAGACAAATTATTTATCCAAGTTTATTCTCGGAGAGCTAGAGTTCAGAAACTTGCTCTGCGCCCCTGGAAGCAAATACTTTGTAGAAGAGAAATCATTCTTAAAGTTTGATTTTTTAAAATTCTTTTCATTCTCTGTTAACATAATTGCAGGGCAGCCACGGGAGGGGTGAAGCTCTGGGCTCTTCTCAGATCCTCAAGCCATTTTTACCTCCAAACAATGACTGTGGGGTTGCTTCCTAGGCAATACTTTGAGCTCATCACACTCTCCCCATCATTCAAGACCCGTCTCAAATTCTACCCGTCTACTTTTTTTTTTTTTTAATATTTATTTATTTGGCTGCGCCGGGTCTTAGTTGCAGCATGCAGGATCTAGTTTCCTGACCAGGGATCAAACCTGGGCCCCCTGCATTAGGAGCGCGGGGTCCTAACCACTGGACCACTGGAGAATTCCCTACCCATCTACCTTTTGGTTGTCTTTTTTAAAATTTATTTTATTTATTTATTTATTTTTGGCTGTGTTGGGTCTTCGTTGCTGTGCACCGACTTTCTCTGGTTGCAGCGAGCAGGGGCTACTCTTCGTTGTGGTGCGCAGGCTTCTCACTGCGGTGGCTTCTCTTGTTGTGGAGCATGGGCTCTAGGCCCGTGGGCTTCAGTAGTTGTGGCATGTGGGCTCAGTAGTTGTGGCTCACGGGCTCTAGAGTGCAGGCTCAGTAGTTGTGGTGCACGGGCTTAGTTACTCCGCGGCATGTGGGATCTTCCCGGACCAGGGCTCGAACCCTGGTGGCCCCTGCATTGGCTGGCGGATTCTTAACCACTGTGCCACCAGGGAAGCCCCATAGTAGATGTTTTTATGGGCGTAAAAGGAGCAACTGGACGTTGGCACAAGAATGGGATCAGTAGCTTTGGGGTTTCCATGTATGTTTTAACCTAAGACAGATTGAACTACTTACTGAATAGTGGGCACACTGTATATTCAGGCTATTCAATCTTTCGCTTGCCATTATCTCTTCAAAATAATAACCAAGGGATACCTACAAAGTATTCGAATAGAGCTGTCACCAGAGTCTTGCTGAGTGTTTGATCTCTCCCTAAACTAGTTGTGCAAGGCAGGACAGATGTGGAGAATCGATGATTGGTGGCCACCTAGGCAGTTGCTGTAGGGCAAACTGAAATGGGTTGGCCCTTGCTAAGAGGGTAAAAGAAATATTTTTCAATACTGAGAAGTAGGACATTATTATACCTTCAAGTATGGTGGCCTACTGGGAAGCCAAGGTAGCAACCGGGCCTGTCTGGTCCACACACAGCTAAGCGGTCCTCACCATCAGCACTAAAGCCTAAGGCGATGGCACATCCCTTGCGTGCCACACTCATCCATTCCTTTAACATTGATCGGTATCTCCAAATGCTGGGCCAAATGCTGTGAAGTCAAAGGCACCGTGACAACTGGCCCTCCACTCAACTCAGCTTTTCCCAACAACAGGTGGGCTGATTGTCTTCAAGGAGGTGATCTCGA
Organism: Eubalaena glacialis; assembly: GCF_028564815.1. Lineage (NCBI taxonomy): Eukaryota > Metazoa > Chordata > Mammalia > Artiodactyla > Balaenidae > Eubalaena > Eubalaena glacialis. Next base: position 7,930,881 of record NC_083722.1, read on the forward strand.
GGTTCAAATGCATAAACAGTTGACCCTTGAACAACGCAGAGGTCAGGGGGGCAGACTCCCGAAAATCCGAGTATAACTTATAGTTGGCCCTCTGTATCCAAGTTTCCTGTGTGTCTGAGTTTCCTCTGTATCTGAGGTTCCCCTGTAACCAAGGTTCTGCATCCATGGATTCAACCAACCTCCTATTGCAAAAGACTGTAGTATTTACTACTGAAAAAAATCCGCATATGAATGGACCCTCGCAGTTCAAACCCGTGTTGTTCAGGGGTCAACTGTATTCTCAGCAGAGGGCACTAGGATGTAAGTACCAGATTCCTTCATAAGAGCAGAATTTGAGTGAGAATAGGAGGATGAGAAGCTACCTGGAAACTTGATGAAGGCTGAGGGGAGGACTTCCAGGAGAGGAGGAAGTGAAGCTGAGTCCTTGGCAGTGTCGACTATAGCCCAGGCTTTTTGTGCACAGGAATCTTCTGGGGACCTTGTGAAGATGCTGATTCTGGTGCAGGAGGTCTGGGCGGGGCCCGAGATGCTACATTTCTAACAAACTTCCAGGTGATATTGAAGCTCTCCAAGAACCACATTTCAGAAGCAAGGGTCAATGCCCATTCCTGCCGGATATGGCTGTGCCTCACGGGTTCTCTGCAAAAAAAACAAAAAGCAACAACAACAAAAAAAAACCAAAGTAGAATTCAACGTTGTCTGTGTTTGTCCCTCTCCCTACTTCTGCTCTTACAAGCGTAATTTTTAAAGCGCAACATGAATAATATTTAAGCAAACATTTTTGAGATTTGTCATCAAATAGAAAGTATAGAAGTTGAGGTTTGTAATTTTATTAGCAGGAGGTTAATAGGTGTTATGCGTGGGGGGTTTTTTTGTTTGTTTTTTGTGTTTTTTCTTGGCCACGCCATGCAGCTTGTGGGATCTTAGTTCCCGGACCAGGGATTGAACCTGGGCCCTCAGCAGTGAAAGCGCCGAGTCCTAACCACTGGACCACTGGGGAACTCCCTATGTGTTTATTTTAAAGACAACAGTCATTAATTATAAATGTCATGGTCTTATCTCTAGAATAATGGAATGTGTTTCAGAATAAGAGTCAGTTTGTGATGATCAATATTAATGAGAATGAAAGGGAAGAAAAATATTTTGTCCTTTTAAAAATGCAGTCCTTTAGAGGAGGTTAAGGGACCTTTTGTCATGGCAATGTTTTATTCATACTTTTCTGCTATAGTTATTTAATCAAAATAGACACCAAAATCACGTCAGCTAATCTTGCTGACATGAGTCAATATACCAGATTATCTCTTTGCTTTCCAAACTGCCCTCTCCCCACCCCCTAACTTAACCAAGGCGAGTTTTATTCTAAATTATTTTTAAATGTGTGCTAAGAACAAAATAAAGAAGCTTCTTTTTGGATAGGCAAGCAGTAAAGTAACTTTTAAAGTATTAAATGCAAACTAAAACAATAGGAAGAAATATCGCTTAATAAAGAGTGTTTTTGTTGAGTACTCCACATTTATAAACAAAATTTTCAAGTTTGGCAGCAAGAAAAGAAGAATCATGCCTGATAGAGAGCCCTTAGCGGTGACGACTCATGCTATTTTCAGAAAAGGCTGTGCAAAATTTAATTTTAGCTGGGAGACCTTAGTACGATACTTGATTTAAATCCTCATATATTATTATGTGACATGAGGGCAAAAGAACAGAGCTTTTTTTCTGTCTGAAAATGCACGTTTTCATTAATGTTTTTAAAGAGGAAAAAAAATTTATAACTAATTTTTATTGGAGTGTGGTTGCTTTACAATGTTGTGTTAGCCACCACTGCACAACAGAATGTATCAGCCATACACATACAGATATCCCCTCTCCTCCCTTCTGGACTTCCCTCCCATTTAGGTTACCACAGTGCACTAGGTGAGTTCCCGGTGCTATACAGCATGTTCCCATCAGTTGTGCATTTTATACATAGTAACAACAATGTATGTGTGTCAATCCCAGTCTCCCAATTCCTCCCATGCCACCCCTTTCCCCCTTGGTATCCATACCTTTGTCCTTAACAAATGGTTTTTTTTTTTTTGGCTGCATTGGGTCTTCATTGCTGTGCATGGACTTTTCTCTAGTTGCAACGAGCTGGGGCTTCTCTTCGTTGCGGTGTGCGGTGGCTTCTCTTGTTGCAGAGCATGAGCTCTAGGCGCACAGGCTTCAGTAGTTGTGGCTCGCGGGCTCCAGAGCGCAGGCTCAGTAGTTGTGGCGCACGGGCTTAGTTGCTCCCCGGCATGTGGGATCTTCCCAGACCAGGGCTCGAACCTGTGTCCCCTGCACTGGCAGGCGGATCCTTAACCACTGCGCCACCAGGGAAGTCCTACTCTATGTGATTAAATGGACCCTTCAATCTCTGTGACCCATCCAAAATTTATTGCGATGGAGAGGGTTATTGGAGATAGCACAGTGTTTCTCAAACAGGGAAATTTTGCACCACCAGGGGACGCTCGGCAGTATCTGAAGATATTTTTGATTGTCACAATTGGGGGGATAGGTATTACTGGCATCAGGTGGGTGGAGTCCAGAGATGCTGCTAATCATCACACAATGCAAAGGAAGATTCTACAACAAGGAGTTGTCCAGCTTACATTGTCAATAGTGCCAACACGGAAAAGCCCTGGTTTAGCAAAATGGCAGCCTAATGCCCTCCTCTCTCTTTTAAAGGCTTTTTACAGTTCAAAGGTGAGTTAAATATTAATTGATAATGCATCAGCAAGTAAACTTTTGGTCAAAAGAACAACTGAAAGAAATAGAGAAGATGGGTAGATCAGTGCACACCAGTCTAGGAAAAACTCAAAGCTCAAAACCCATTGCTTGGGCTTCCCTGGTGGCACAGTGGTTGAGAATCCACCTGCCAATGCAGGGAACACGGGTTCGAGCCCTGGTCTGGGAAGATCCCACATGCCGCGGAGCAACTAAGCCTGTGCGCCACAACTACTGAGCCTGTGCTCTAGAGCCCACAAGCCACAGCTACTGAGCCCACGTGCTGCAACTACTGAAGCCCGCGTGCCTAGAGCTGGTGCTCCGCAACAAGAGAAGCCACTGCAATGAGAAGCCCGCGCACCGCAAGGAAGAGTAGCCCCCGCTCTCCGCAACTAGAGAAAGCCCGCGTGCAGCAACAAAGACCCAACACAGCCAAAAATAAATAAATTAAAAAAAAAAAACCCATTGCTTGGGGGCTCATCATCTTTATTGGATGATCAGGAATTGTGTCTTGTTAATTACACTGTCCCTTACTGCCCAGCACAACGATTGGCAACACCAAATGCTCAACAAGAACTTTAGCATGTAAAAAGGATATTGTGTTAAAAGATTGCTTGAGTTCCATATGTCTAATATTGCAAATTTCATATAGGAGCGACCCTGGAATCTCTCTCACTTATTAGCACTAAGGACATAGAGTGGCCTGTTTCCTGAGCTTTCACTTTAAGATAGACGTTATCTGGGAAGTCCTAAAAATTTTTGATAATAGCACTATTAACAATAGCCAAGACATGGAAGCAACCTAAATGTTCATCGACAGAGGAATGGATAAAGAAGACTTGCTTGGTACATATATACAATGGAATATTACTTAGCCATAAAAAAAATGAAATAATGCCATTTGCAGCAACATGAGTGGAGTTAGAGATTATCATACTAAGTGAAGTAAGTCTGACAGAGGAAGACAAATATCATATGATATCACTTATATGTGGAATCTAATTTTAAAAATGTACAAATGAACTTATTTACAAAACAGAAACAGACTCACAGATCTCAAAATTAAACTTACGGTTACCAAAGGGGAAACATGGGGGGAAGTGATAAATTAGGAGACTGGGATTAACATACACACACTACTATATATTAAATAGATAACTAAGAAGGACCTACTGTAGAGCACAGGGAATTCTACTCAATATTCTGTAATAACCTATATGGGCAAAGAATCTGAAAAAGAATGGAAATATATATCTGATTCACTTTGCTGTACACCTGAAACTAACACAACATTGTAAATCAACTATACTCCAATAAAATTTTTTTTAAAAGTAAATTTATTTTTTTAAAATAATATTTATTATTATTATTATTATTATTATTTTTGGCCGCATTGGGTCTTCTTTGCTGCACGCGGGCTTTCTCTAGTTGTGGCGAGCAGGGGCTACTCTTCGTTGCCGTGCGCGGGCTTCTCATTGCGGTGGCTTCTCTTGTTGTGGAGTATGGGTTCTAGGCGCACAGGCTTCAGTAGTTGTGGCACGGGGGCTCAGTAGTTGTGGCACACAGGCTTAGTTGCTCTGTAGAATGTGGGATCTTCCCAGGCCAGGTCTCAAACCCGTGTCTCCTGCATTGGCAGGTGGATTCTTAACCACTGAACCACCAGGGAAGTCCCTTAAAAAGTAAATTTAATTAAAAGGCATTGAGACCAAAAATCTCCAGCTTCTTCATCTGCATTATGTTTTCATGCAATGGCATTTCTTGCAGGCTTGGGCACAAGTTATGAAAAAAAACAATAGATTGTTTTTACTGGTGGCAAGTGTAGATCCATAACTACCAACTATTCACACCACAAGCCTGTGGGGTTTTGTACCAATGATGAAAAATCTGAAATGAAAGATAATATACTGGGAGAAAATAAGCATGACGTGGAAGCTTAACGGATGAAATTGACACCTTTCTCTCTTGGTTCTTATTTCTGCTTTTCTTCTTTATCAACATTGCAGGTGTTCCTGGCTCCATGCCAAACGCATCGTGGGCCGGGAACCTCAGAGCTGTAAAGTGGTTTGACATGGAAGATAAACACGGAGGCTGCCACGGTGAGGCATTCATTTGAAACTGTGAGGCCACACTGCTTGTTGGTGTTGGCATGAAGGTTGTGGAATACAGGGGTTCTCACAGAGAGCCCTGCTGGTTCATTTAGACCAATCTGTGAATTATTAAACAGAGTAGCAAGAGGCTTCAAGACACCATCCTTGAAAAGTAAATCTAGGTATCTTAAAGACATTCTCCAGCTTATAATTACCTAGGGAGATGTAGAGGTAGGTTCAAATTATAATGGTGCTTTCTTCTTGCTAGTTTCTGCCTTTTCCTTATTATTCGTTCCTCTTTCTAATCCTTTGGGCGTGCAGCGGTTAGGAGGAGAAAGTGGTCAGGATGAGAAGTGACGTCATGTTCTTACCACTGACCCCCTTCCCTCACGTCAGCCTCTGCTCGCCCCACAGACGGGTTTTCAGGTGGCTTGGAGGTGTTTGCTACAGCTCTGGCATGATGGCAGGTGACAGCAACAAGAGAGGTTTCCCCCCCAAATGGATAAGAACGAGAAAACAAGTAGTTTTCATTTCTACAGAACCTTGTAAAGAAGGTCTTTTATCAGTCCTGGTTTATATTCAAACTCTTGCCTGGTACAGGGTGGGCATGTGTATTTGTTGACTAGGATTAACATAACAAAGTACCATAGACTTGAGTGTTTTAAACCACAGAAATTTGTTTCCTCACAGTTCTGGAGTCTGGAAGTCCGAGATCAATGTGCCAGCAGGTTTGGTTTCTTCTGAGGCCTCTCTTTGGCTTGTAGATGGCCGTCTTCTCCCTGTGTCCTCACATGACCTACCCTCTGTGTGTGTCTCTGTCCTAATCTCTTCTTATAAGGACACCAGTCATATTGGATTAGGGCTCATTCACATGACCTCATTTTAACTTAATTACTTCTTTAAAAGCCCTACATCTAACACAGTTACAGTCTGAGGTGCTGGAAGGTTAGGACTTCAACATATGAATCTGGGGGAAATACAATTCAGCCCATAAGAACAGGCAATAAATATATATACAGTGAATGAGTGATTGAGCGAACGGATGAGTGAGTGAATAGGAAGGTTTGCCCCGTTCTCCCCGTGGTAACAAAGTTTGGCCTCCTCCCCTCTTGCACTCAGTCTACGGCTCTATCCTCAGCCCATCTTATCTACACCTAACATTTCAGATGAAAACCTCCAAACTGCTGCTTCTCTACATCTCTCCATTACGCTCACCCTCCTTCCGGTATCTGTCTCTCGGGGGTCCCCTTCCATTATAGATGGCAGCATCCTCGTGTCTATTCTTAAGCATAGTCACATCTTTACCTCAATCAGCCCGCATGTTCCCCGGAGGACAGCTCATTGCCGCCTGCCTGCATTCTCATCATGGCCTGCCCTCCTAGTGGGGGGAGGAGGATGGAGAGGAGGGTACTTTGCTGTTTGATCTCCTGGGTCTTCCTTAGAAGATGGACCATCTCCATCAGTCAGGGTCCCAATATTTGGGAGAGGTTGCCTTCTCCACTTCCTTCTATAACCCCTATCACCTTCCCTTTAGAACCACTGTGGTCATCCTCTGATCTGCTTCTCCACCTCTTCTCCAGCTGTGGTCTCCAACATCCACAGCAAGGACCCACGTGATGTGATTCCTTTACAGCTCTCACCCTCCCCACCCCCGCCGAAGCTCCTGTCCACTGTGTTTCAGCCACACACACAACCCACCCAAGTAGAGCTTTACCTTCAGTCTCCTTGTCATCACCTGTATCCGGGACCTACCTCAGGAGAGAGGGTATAGACAAGTCAGGTTTGCATTTTTATAGGGACCTTTACTGATCACATGACAGGTAGGGGCCATGAAAATAGCCCCTAGCCAGGAACCTACACAGGGTACGATGTTTGGGTAGCCCACGCCCCTCTCAAACAAATGTCTCATTTTTTCTTCTCTTGGTATCTGTTATGCCATCTGAAAGCCTTACAGGGTTCATAGCATAAAAAAATGTTTGTCCCCAGACCGCTATACAGGGAAAAGAAAAAGACATAGTCCAGAGGAAATAAAACATTATCCTAAACCAGCAAGTCAGTAATACAATCTGGACCTTTTCCCCTTGGCTGTGAGGAATAGGATTTGTTCCAAACCTGTGAGTGTACCCACTTTACAAAGTCTCTCAGCATTTCAAATCACAGAGTACCATTCTAGACCTGTGGTCTTGAACTTGGAGCTCCCATCTCTGATTACAGTCTCTTTGTCACCCTACTAGTTTCCTTCACCAACTTACATATTATATGTTTTACTGCCTTTCTCCCCAGAACAGAATAGAAGCTCCAACAGGGCTGGGATTTTTGACCAATTTGTTCATTGCTGTATCCCCACACCTGAAATATGTTGTTGTTGTTTTAAATGTGTTTGCTTTTTTAAAATTGGAATTTCCAGAGGTTCCACTTTCTTCCTCCTACTAGTTTCTTTCTGAGGACCCCTTGTCCAGCCTGTGTACTGTATCAGCTGTTGTGTGCTGTTCTTGCTAACATTTTAGGTTCCCTTGCCGTTTGATCCTACAAGGCTGATTCCTACACATAATCATTACCGTCGTCTGCTTTTTGCCATTTGTGGTTCCTAAAGCAGGACATTGCTGAAGAATGTCACAGAACTGCCCTAAATTCACCCACTGTCTACCTTCAGCTAGACCCTCTGGCTGCCTACTTATTCTTTTATTTACGTCACTATTGTCCTGGTAATCTTCCCGGTGTACACCTTCTGAGCTTTTCTACCCACCTTTAAGCTCCCAATCTTATGTTAAAACAGTCTTTCTACTCTCAAAAGGTGATCATTTCAACTTTAGGAAGAACTTTGAAGACATTTTTTTTTTTTTTTTTTTTTGCGAGGGCTTTCTCTAGTTGCGGCAAGCGGGGGCCACTCTTCATCACGGTGCACGGGCCTCTCACTATCGCGGCCTCTCTTGTTGCGGAGCACAGGCTCCAGACGCGCAGGCTCAGTAGTTGTGGCTCACGGGCCTAGCTGCTCCGCGGCATGTGGGATCTTCCCAGACCAGGGTTCGAACCCGTGTCCCCCGCATTGGCAGGCAGACTCTCAACCACTGCGCCACCAGGGAAGCCCGAAGACATTTGATTAAAATCTCCTTATCAATTCCTTTGTCATGTCATCCCTTTCCACCATCTTAGAGCATTTTGGACCCATTCTCTCATTGTTGCTTCCTGTTTCAAGAGGAAAAGTTACCTATCCTCACAACCAAGGTCGCCATCTGGTCTCAGTTGTGTGTGGATCCCCCTATATTAGCCCATTGCTCTCTTGCATTCTCAGTGTCTCCCTCTCTGCTGGTTCTTTTCCTAAGCAAAGGTGTACTTACTGCCTCTATCCTGAAGACCAAGCTGTCTAGGCACCCTCTACTTGATCCAGCCTGAAATCTTCTCTCCTGTTCACTGCCATTTCTTAAGCATGGGCGTGCTGCCCACGTACCGAGTTCTTCCCACCCACTACCCAGTTATTCTTTAACTTCCTTAAACTCTGGCTTTTTTCTCCAGTGATTTTCTCTGTCTACTGAACTTCCTTCTAGCCACATTGAGTTAATACCAAGTCCCGTCAGTCCTTCTGTGCTCTGCCTCTAATAGCCTTCTTTTCCACTCATGGCAACCATTAACTTTGAACGAACTCTCTGGTTTACACAATTACTGTAGTCTCTTGATTGGTTCCTAATGCACCCTGCAAAGCTCTGCAAAATTAATCTTGCTAAAATCTATTTCATCATTTGATTCTTCTAGTCAAAAAAATTCTCCAGGGACTTCCCTGGTGGCACAGTGGTTAAGAATCCACCTGCCAGTGCAGGGGACACAGGTTCGAGCCCTGGTCCAGGAAGATCCCACATGCCGCGGAGCAACTAGGCCCGTGCACCACAACTACTGAGCCTGAACTCTAGAGCCCGCAAGCCACAACTACTGAAGCCCACGTGCAACAAATACTGAAGTCTGCGCTCCTAGAACCCTTGCTCCGCAACAAGAGAAGCCACCACAATGAGAAGCCCGCGCACCACAATGAAGAGTAGCCCCTGTCTGCCACAACTAGAGAAAGCCCGCGCGCAGCAATGAAGGCCCAACGCAGCCAAAAATAAATTTAAAAAAAAAACACAACTTCTCCAGCCCTTTCATAAGAAAGGGATAAAAAGGCCCAACCCTTTATGGGATAAAAGAGGCCCAACTTTCATCTATTTTAAGTCAGTCAACCATAGTAGTTCTACCATATGCCAACAAATGCTGGAAAGAGTACCAGCTTCCTACAACTTCCTTGTTTTTAACCTGTTCCCCAACAAACTCTACTCTAGCAGAAAATTCTCATCTCTACATTTTCCAGAGGCGTTTTCCCACCTGATGCTTTCCCATCCATCCCCCCGATGCTTCCCAATTCTACCCACCCGTGAACTCTCCACTCATCCTTCTCTACCCTTTTATTCACCAACTATTACTTTAACACCTAATATTTACCAGGCACTGTTCCAGATGCAGGGGACACAGAAGTGAACACAGTGGTCCCAAATTCCAGCTCTTCAGGAGCTTATATTCTAGTCTGGGGAGAAAGACAGTAAACAAACAAACACGTTTGTTGGTAATAAGTGCCAAAAGGAAAATGAATCAGGGAAGAAGGGAAGGAGGTCAGAGACAGCCTCATGAGAAGATGACCTTGAAGGAGAGACCTGGGTGGTGCCAGAGGGAGCCCTGAGGCTGTCTGGTAGAAGGACGTACAGGGAAGAAAGAGCAAACACGGATGGATGCCTGGGGGTGCTTGGGACCAGCAAGGAGGCCAGTGTGGCTGATGTGAATGTGGAAGGGTTGTTAAAGGTTATAACTGAATGAGTAAGTGGTGGGAGGTGAGTCCAGGTGATGAGGGGCCAGACTCTGAGGAGTCTTGAATGCCATTGGTAGGAATTTGCCTTTTACTGCAAATGAGATGAAAAGCCATTAGAGGGTTTTGAGCAGCAGAGACATCTTCTGCTTACATTTAAAACAATCACTCTGGCTGTTGTGCTGGGAATGTACTAACAGGCAAAAACGGAGGCGCTGGAAACCAGTTATTGTAACAATTCAGACAGGAAGATGGAGGCGGCTTAGACTAGAATGCAGGTAGTGGAGGTGGTGAAAAGTGGTCAAATTCTATTAGTATTTTGAAGGTTGAGCTGACAGGATTGCTACCAGATTGGATGTGGGGTGTGAAAAAACGGGGGAGAAGTGCCCGGGGCACTGAAGTATAGACTTGCTGTGGATTACGATGGGGAAGACTTGGAGAGGATTAAGGACTTCAGACCTGACCTATTGGTGAGGTTTATTACTCCCCTAAGAGGAGAGATAAAGCAGGCACTTGGCTAGACCAGGCTGGAGCTCAGAGAAGAGGCCTGACCAATACAGCCCATAAAGACTTCTCCCATCTCTACACTTCTAGAACTTCTCATCCATGAAATCCAAAGTTCATGATACAGTCCATGAACGGCCTTGTGATGCCTGTTGTGTTACTTCTTCTTATTATTTAACTCTCACTTTCTTCAAATGCATGTTTGTACCTCTTTCTCCCCGTAGAAAGTTTAACTTCCTCGTGGGCTGGGCCAGCACAGCGCTGTTTCATCACAATCGCGTAGCCCTTGACACAGTGCTAGCCACACAGCAGTCAGGCCGTAACCCTACCGTTTTGCAAGCTCACTACCCCTGACTCAAAAAGGTCATGAAGAACCTAGTGGCAAGACGGGAATAAAGACACAGACCTACTAGAGAATGGACTTGAGGATATGGGGAGGGGGAAGGGTAAGCTGGGACGAAGTGAGAGAGTGGCATGGACATATATACACTACCAAACGTAAAATAGATAGCTAGTGGGAAGCAGCCGCATAGCACAGGGAGATCAGCTCGGTGCTTTGTGACCCCCTAGAGGGGTGGGATAGGGAGGGTGGGAGGGAGGGAGATTCAAGAGGGAAGAGATATGGGAACATATGTATATGTATAACTGATTCACTTTGTTATAAAGCAGAAACTAACACACCATTGTAAAGTAATTATACTCCAATAAAGATGTAAAAAAAACAAAAAACAAAAAACCAAGCCTGTTTTCACTGTTTCTTGTTCTCTTCCTTTACAGGCCACTACGTCCATGGCATTTGTATCTATGGAAACGGAGACTTAAAGTGGTTGATTAATTCGTCAAGCCTCTTTGCTAACAAGTTTGAGCTCACTACGTACCCCCTTACTGTGGAATGCCTAGAGCTGAGGCTTAGAGAAAGAACCCTAAATCAGAGTGAAATTGCAATACAGCCCAGCTGGTATTTTTAATCTACTGCCACTCACGACTGAAGGGGAATCACAGCTGGAAAGGAGAGCTTTTCTTTGTGAGAAAAACTTGGCCTGGGTTATATGAACAGTCTCGGGGCCAAGGTTATGGCTTCAGGACCTGACTACGTTATTACATGTTAAAATATTCTCTGGACACCGTGAAAGAAATATGCTGTCAGGATGGTTACGCAGAGTGATGCTGGCGCTTTGGCCTCTCTGGCAGTTTCTTGAGGCTCACCTCTGTATCAGGCTCATGTTCTGATCAGTGATAAATTAAACTGTCCTCAGATCTTTGCATCTGATCCTCATCGTATATAAATGTTCTAATGAAAAGGAGAATTGTGGATAATACTATTTAGGAAAAAAAGAATTGGGTTTCTTTGAAGAAGGAATCTTTTATAACAGATCTCTAGCCACACATTGATGGATATCCCATGCTCTTTGCTTACCTGCACGTAGGCATAGAAATCGCTTTTTGGGTAACTGACCAATCTCCTTTACAACTTGAGCTCCTAGAACTGAGAACTAGATCTTGTTCCTGAGTTTCAACAGTAGCATTTTCAAGTTTCCTGTGTCTAAAGTTCTGTATAGAATTTAAAGCCATTCACAGGAGACAGAATTTAAGACAGCAGTCACTGGGAGGAATCAGTTTCTTGAATATTTGTCAGAATGTGCTCTGATCCCTCTTTCTTGTTTTCCATTGAGAACATGGAAAAGTTCTTGAAGCATGAAGAATTTCTAGAAGAGAGGTGCTATTGCATGGGTTTAGCCTCAAGCCTTGACTATCTCAGAGTAAATCACTTTCCTTTATTGCCACTACTCTCCACCCCGGCCAAAGTGATCTTATCTGCAAAATGGAGACCAAATTCTGTCCCATGAGCCTTTAAGGAGTCCATAGTGTTCTCTGGGTAGCTTTGCAATGCCTGGGGGTCATAGGAGTGCCTGGATTTTTAAAAGCTTTCAAATGTGTGTGAGCCTTTTGGTCACTTATCCTTCCTCCCATTCATGTATCCAATTCATTCAGCATCTGGTCAATAAGTATTTCTTGAGTGTTTATTATACACCAGACACGTGCAGAGACGAGGAGAAGTAAGTCAGAAGCTTTTTCACTCTAAAAGTCCTGGCAATAACGTCAACGTTGGAAAGGCTGCTCTAGAGAATCTCACAGGGTGGTTGTATTTTAACACCTTCATGTGCCGGGTTGTAGCCTGTGATATCAGGCCCAGGATATCAGAAATTACAAAGTGAGGTCTAAATCAGAGATTATTCCCAAGAGAGAAGGGAAGGAGGAGACGGAAGCCACAGCCGATTGTGTTCTAGGTGTTCTGCTTGCTCCTTTAGGTCTCATGGCCTTCAAATCTCACAACACTCTTGGGAAGCTCGCATGATTACCCCCATTTTGCAGATGAAGTGAGTGAGGCCTAGAGAGGTTTTTAGTCAGCATTAGGAAACAAGTTCTCTGTCTGAGAATCGGGATTCTCTTATTGGTCTCCTTTGTTCATTTCCTGAGGTGGAACATTTAGAGAAGGTGAAGTAAAGCCATATTTAGCATCCCAGAATGGTCTCAGTGTTAATATTGAGAAAATGTCCTGTCACGTCAGAAAAATGTGAAGTCTACTCTTATATTCCATCCAGTTCCTTGATATTTATTTATTCTAATGAAAAACAGTAACTACAATTAATGATACATTTAATCCACACAACGTTATTTTTTTCTGTAATTGTGCCTGTTGAATGTTAATCATATTTAATGACTTTGAATTTAATGACTTCTAGTGACTTTGAAGTAAAGCCTTCTTTTTTCCTGCTACCGAAAAAAAAGATGGAACTGTAGTGGTTGATGAAGAGTCAAGGGGTAGGGAACACACCCAGAGCTAAAGGCAGAATCTGAAGATCACCTTTTTTTTTCAACTAATTTACATGACACCTCTTGAGAAGAAGGGTTGCCTTACACTGGATCTTTCTCTTGTAGAACAAGAAATCTTTTGGAATAGAAGATGTTTACATGTCCGTTGTTGGTCATTTCTTCTATGTCTTAAGTACTTTAATATTGGGAGAGTGTAGTGTTTGGACTAGTGGGTTTCTGCTAGCCCTTGGAGATGCCCTGAAAACTTTGTTTTCGATGATGTTCCATGTTGTTTTCTTGGAAATAAATTAATATATTGTTTTCCACCTTTGGGGCTATTGTGTATTTTTATTTGATCGGCATTTGAAGATAATTCTCCTAACATTTTCTAAAAAATACAAATAAATACATTCATACATATGCACATACTTGTCTAAAAATGCCCATCCACTGAAAAATAATTAAGCTTTTCCTCTGTGGAGTGCTGGGGAGAATAATTGGGAATGATAGAGAAGAGAATATAATGGAAGATCAATTTCATTTAAATTGGGTACAACCATTTTAAAATCTGAGGCAGGAAGAAGTTAGCCTTCTACTCTTGCCTCCTTTATTTATTTTTTAAAAATCAAGGTAAATTTAGGAAAAAGACATGTTAATATTATCATAATTATTCGATTGTCAAATGCCAAAGTTTTTGAGCAGCCTTTCAGTGCTAAGTTTGGCTAAACAAATTTTGCCATTAACAGACACATGGAAAATGACAGAAATACTGAGGAAAATAACTCATTTAAACAACATCTGATGCACCATTTTTTTTAATGCAAAATGTTAAAAAACTAAAGTGAAAAACATTTCAAACTACAAAAACAATAAAAATGTATGTTCATAAAAATAGAAAGAATACATAAATCAACTATACTTCAATAAAAATTTTTTTAAATATGATAAAATCAAGTTCATAGGTAAAAAAAATAGAAAGAATACAGAAGAATATAGAATAAAAAGTGAATTCCTTTCTCCAGAAGTAATCACTTGATTGGTGTATATTCTTGTGTCTTTTCAGTGCAGTGATATCCTGTGGCAGTGCTGTCCAAAAGAATTTCTGCAATGATGAAAATGTTCTGTATCTACACTGTCCAAGATAGTAACCACTCAATTTAGCCATTGGGCACTTGAAATGTGGCCAGTGTGACTGAGGAAATGTTACTTATTTTTAGCCACATGTGACTAGTGGTTATTGTACTACACGTTCTATAGTTCTACATCAGTTATATACACATGCTTGTGTATACAATGGAAATATACACAAAGACACATGTACTGGCTTTTTTTTAATGAGTTGATTATAGAGATGTATAATAGAAATTATATCTTTTTGCAACTTGCTTTTCTGGGCCCTTTAAAAATAAACTTTTACTTTTAGAATAGTCTTAATTTTACAGAAAAATTACAGATAATACCGAGTTCCCATATAACATAATCAACATGTAACATTAGTATAATACATTTATCACAATTAATGAGCCAATATTGATACATTATCACTATTACCTAATATTCATACTTTATGTAGGTTTCCTTAATTTTTACCTAATATCCTTTTCTTGTTCCAGGATCTTATCCAAGTGCCGCATTAGGTTTAGGTATGTTTCTACAGTCTCCTCTGGGCTGTGACAGTTTCTCAGGCTTTTCTTGTTTTGATGACCTTGACAATCTTGAAGGGTGCTGGTTGGAGATTTTGCAAAATGCCCCCCACCCATTGGTTTTGGCTGATGTTTTTCTCATGGTTAGATTGAATTTGGTTGGGGGTTTGGAGGAGGAAGACCACAGAGGTAAAGTACCATTTTCATCACATGATATGAAGGGTACACACTATCAACTTAGCTTATCACAGCTGATGCTGGCCTTGGTCACCCGGCTTAAGTAGTGTTTGTCAGGTTTCTCCACCGTAAAGAGACTCTTTTTCCCTTTTTCCATACAACACTCTTTGGAAGGAAGTCATTATTCCGAGCCCATACATAGAGAATGGGGGGGGGGCTTCCCTGGTGGCACAGTGGTTGAGAATCTGCCTGCCAATGCAGGGGACACGGGTTCGAGCCCTGGTCTGGGAAGATTCCACATTCCGCGGGGCAACTGGGCCCGTGAGCCACAGCTACTGAGCCTGCGCGTCTGGAGCCTGTGCTCCGCAACGAGAGAGGCCGTGATAGTGAGAGGCCCGCGCACCGCGATGAAGAGTGGCCCCCGCTTGCCGCAACTAGAGAAAGCCCTCGCACAGAAACGAAGATCCAACACAGTCAAAAATAAATAAATAAATTAATTAATTTAAAAAAAAATTAAAAAAAGAATGGGGAGTTGTAGTCCATCTCTTTTATTTATTCATTTATTTATTCATTTATTTATTTTTAAATTTTTAAAATTTATTAATTATTTTTTATGGCCGCACCGCCGGCATGTGGGATCTTAGTTCCCCGACCAGGGATTGAACCCGTGCCCCTTGCAGTGGAAGCACAGATTCTTAACCACTGGACTGCTGAGGAAGTCCCATACTCCACCTCTTTTAGAGTAGAGTAGAGTATGTACATAAATTATTTGGAATTCCTCTGAACAGGAGATTTGTCTCTTTTCCCCAATGTATTTATTTATTCAGTCATTTATTAATATTAATATGGACTCGTGGATATTTATTTTATACTTTAGGTTATAATCCAATACTACCTTTTTTTTCCTCAAATCGTTCCAGCTTTGGCCATGGGTAGCCCTTTAAGTTGGCTCCTGAGGCCCTTTGACATACCCCCCTCACTGGGGGGGGGGGGGGGTTCTTGAACACTCTCTTACTTCCTGGCATTACCAGATGCCCCATTCGAGCATCTCTTGTTGTTCCCTTGTTCAGGTTTTAGGATAAATAAGTACAGTGGCCATGGCCTGAGAAGTACACAGTGATCAGAGGCTCAGGTCCTCCGATTAGGGTCTGGGTCACTTCACCAAGTAAGCCATCCAGACAAGCAGAGGTGCTAGTGAAGGATATGGGGAATCTGAAATGGGGAAGAGAAAAAGGAGACCCTGGGTAACGGTTACGGCTTCAAGACCAGCTGCAATGGTA
Source organism: Eubalaena glacialis (assembly GCF_028564815.1). NCBI lineage: Eukaryota > Metazoa > Chordata > Mammalia > Artiodactyla > Balaenidae > Eubalaena > Eubalaena glacialis. The sequence goes on from NC_083722.1 coordinate 7,946,953, forward strand.
GAAGCTGTTGGTCATTCCACTAAGCTTCCCTCCATAAGTTTCCCCAAGAGAAGACATTCACCCGATCTTGGAGGAGCTGCCTCCTAAACGTATAGGAAGAAATTGATCCAAGCTACTCAAGCGTGGAGGCTGCACTGCACAAATGGGACCTCCTCAGGACTGAAGTTGTCAGCCTCCTCTGGGAATTACTCTCAGCCAATGAGCGTGGCCTCACCCGAGGACACATCCCATCTGGGGTCAGCCTGCACCCAGTGCCTGGATGACGTGGGGCTGTAGAGGCCCAATGCCCTCACCTTAACTTGGTGTGCTCTCTCTAGGGTGGACCGAGGTCTTACTGTGAGTTCATCGCAGTCCAAATTTTCTATGCAATCCTGATTCCTTCTCTTCCCCCACATGAGTATGAAATCTGAAGTGCTCCCTTGCACGCCAATCTCCAGTTTAGAGCCTGGTATCTGGAGAACCTGACCTGTAATGTGTTCCCCCCCCCCAAAGTTGGTACAAAAATTCACCTGTATTTTCTTTAACTTTCATAGTTTTTCCCCACATTTAACTCTTTAGTACTCACACTATCTATAACTTATTTTGTCATATGATTTCAGATAAGGTTTTACATTTTTACTCAGTTAAAGAAAGTCAATTATCCCAATACTATCTTTCCCCATTGATTTAAAATGCCAACACGATCATGTATTAAGTTTCATATGTTTATGGTTCTTTTTCTGGACTCTATTCTGTTCTACTGATCTTTTGGTCTATTCATGTGCCAAAACCATATATTAAAAATTACTGGGCTTCCCTGGTGGTGCAGTGGTTGAGAGTCCGCCTGCCAATACAGGGGACGCGGGTTCGAGCCCTGGTCTGGGAAGATCCCACGTGCCGCAGAGCAACTGGGCCCGTGAGCCACAATTGCTGAGCCTGCGCGTCTGGAGCCTGTGCTCCGCAACAGAAGAGGCCGCGATAGTGAGAGGTCTGCGCACCGTGATGAAGAGTGGCCCCCGCTCGCCGCAACTAGAGAAAGCCCTGGCACAGAAATGAAGACCCAACACAGCCAAAAATAAATAAATTAATTAATTAATTAAAAAAACAAAAACAAAAAAACAATGGAAAAAAAAATTACTGTAGGGACTTCCCTGGTGGTCCAGTGGTTAAGACTCCGCACTTCCATTGCAGGGGGCACGGGTTCGAACCCTGGCTGGGGAACTAAGATCCCGCATGCCGCGCAGCCGAAAAGAAAAAAAAAAATTACTGTAAAAAATAATATCGTAGATCTCTGATATGTGGTAAGACAGAATCTCTTACTGTTCTTTTTCAACATTTTCTTCGTTATTTCTTGTTCATTTACTTTTAGACAAATGTTAGAAACAGTTTGTCAAATTCCTTGAAAAATCCTGCTGGGAATTTGCAACAGAATTCATACTGATTAACTTTGGGTAATTATACCTCGACAACGTTGAGCTGTCCATATGCTTATTTATTCAGGTCCTTTTCTATGTCCTTCACTAATATAGTTTTTCTTATATAGGTCTTGCACGTGTCGTGTTATGTTTATTGCCTTTTTTTGTTTGGTTGGTTTTTGGTTTCTGGTTTTTTTGGCCGTACCGCATGGCTTGCGGGATCTTAGTTCCCGGACCAGGGATCGAATCCGCGCCCCTTGCAGTGGAAGCGAGGAGTCCTAACCACTGGCCTGCCAAGGAATTCTCTATTGCCATGTATTTTAACAGAGGTCTTTGTGCTTTTGGGGAATGGGATTTTTAAAGTATGTTTCTATTTTGCTATTGATAGCATAAAATAAAACATTTGATCTTGATCCTGTCCGTGGCTTTTATTAAACTTTTTTATTATTTCTAATAGTTTCTCAATGTGTTACACCTTGCATTTTCTAGTGCTAATCTATAAATAGCAGTTTTGCTACAATGAGGTATCACCTTACACTGGTCAGAACGGCCTTCATCAAAAAAGTCTACAAATAATAATTGCTGGCGAGGGTGTGGAGAAAAGGGAACCCTCCTACACTGGTGGTGGGAATGTAAACTGGTTCAGCCACTAAGGAAAACATTATAGAAGCTCCTTAAAAATCTAAAAATAGGGACTTCCCTGGTGGCACAGTGGTTAAGAATCCACCTGCCAATGCAGGGGACACGTGTTCGGCCCTGGTCTGGGAAGATCCCACATGCTGTGGAGCAATGAAGCCCATACATCACAACTACTGAACCTGTGCTCTACAGCCCGCGAGCCACAACTACTGAAGTCCGTGAGCCACAACTACTGAGCCCGCGTGCCACAACTACTGAAGCCCATGCACCTAGAGCCCGTGCTCTGCAACAAGAGAAGCCACCGCAATGAGAAGCCCGTGCACCACAAGGAAGAGTAGTTCCCACTCGCTGCAACTAGAGAAAGCCTTCACACAGCAACAAAGACCCAACGCAGCCAATAAATAAATAAATAAATAAACAAAATTTAAAAATAAATAAATAAAATAAAAATAGAGTTACCATATGATCCAGCAACCCCACTCCTGGGCATATATTCAGAAAAGATGAAAACTCTAATTTGAAAAGATACATGCACCCCAATATTCATAATAGCACTATTTACAATAGCCAAGACATGGAAGCAACCTAAATGCCCATCAACAGATGAAAGAATAAAAAAGATGTGGTATATGTATACAATGGAATATTACTCAACAATAAAAAAAGAACAAAATATTCCCATTTGCAGCAACATGAATGAATCTTGAGATTATCATACTGAGTAAGTCCAACAGAGAAAGACAAATATCATATGATATCACTTATCTGTGGAATCTAAAAATTAATACAACTGAGTTTATTTACAAAACAGAAACAGACTCACAGACATAGAAAACAAATTTATGGTTACCAGAGGGGAAAGAGGGGGAGAGGGATAAATTAGGAGGGATTAACAAATACATAACAATATATATAAAATAGATAAACAACAAGATTTTCTGTATAGCACAGGGAACTATATCCAATACCTTGTAATAAACAATAAAGGAAAAGAATCTGAAAAAATAAAAATAAAAAATTCTTTAAAATAAATAACAGTTTTACCTTTTCCTTCTTTTTCTTGTCTTCTGACACGCAGAAATTTGCAATACAATTTTAAATGGTAGCAGTGATAGCAGCTGTCCTTGAGTTGTTTCCAACGTTAAAAGGCATGTTTAACTCTGGTACATGATGTTGGAGGTTTGAAGTAGATTTCTGGTAGATATCCTTTACTGAGGTAAGAATCAGAATACCCGAAAATAAGTATAAATAAAAATATATTATGATTCTAATTTTTTTTAAAACCCCAGTTGCTATCTCTTTTTAATTGCTTAATGGAATTATGAGTGACTTTGGTTTAAAATTTTTTTTTCTTTGCACATATTACTTCAAAAGGTAAGAGGGAAAAGTCACCACTGTTAATCTTCTTACACAGTAAGAATTGAGGGTAGCAGGAACTTCCCTGGTGGCCCAGTGGTTAAAACTCCGTGCTCTCAATGCAGGGGGCCTGGGTTTGATCCCTGGTCAGGGAACTAGATCCCACATGCCGCAACGAAAGATCCCACATGCAGCAACGAAGATCCCTCGTGCCACAACTAAGACCCGGCGCAGCCAAATAAATAAATAAATAATAATTTAAAAAAAGAATTTAGGATAGCAGTCTATGCATAGCAGTCTATGCCAAGTGGGAAACAGGAGCAGAGATTCACTTGAACAGACTAAGCAAATAACTGGAGTTTGGGAAGACTAATGCCAGAACTAGAAGTTTCCTGTTGTGACTACTCCCTCTTCTGGTCAGGATGGCTAAGGGCTGAAGAGGTCAAGCCAATGGAAAGACACTGGAGGTCAACCTCCCAGGGCCAAGTTCTGACCTCGGAAAGAAGACTAACAGTGATATCTCTGAAAGGAGGAGGGTAAGAGGTGACGCTGACCACACTCACTTTTCTGCGAGGAACGCCTACAAGCTTTGAAAGTGGTGGGCTTCCGTGGTGTTTGTCGGGAAGATTAACTTTGGTGAGTCCTTGGGAGCCAGCCCAGGAAGCCTGACCTACCTCTTGGGAAGGATACTGGGGGCTGAATGGTCCCAAACAAAAGGGTTCTTATGAAAAGAAGGCAAAATTCAGAAACCAATGGCCAGCATCATGTGTCAAACTGTAAAAGTGAATCTCAGGCGTGTGATAGGAGCTGAGGCTGTTAGGAGAAATAGTTGAAAAAGTTAGTGCAAGGTGAAAGTGAATTATTTATGAACTTCAAGCCCTTTATTTCTATTAAAGTGAATTAATTATTAGTGAGCTTCAGGGCATCAGCTGTACACAAGGCAACAATGGAAGGTTTTCGATGGCTTTCTTTTTTTTTTAATTTTTATTTATTTATTTTTTATTTATTTATTTTTGGCTGTGTTGGGTCTTCGTTTCTGTGCGAGGGCTTTCTCTAGTTGTGGCAAGCGGGGGCCACTCTTCATCGCGGTGCGCGGGCCTCTCACTATCGCGGCCTCTCTTGTTGTGGAGCACAGGCTCCAGACGCGCAGGCCCAGTAATTCTGGCTCACGGGCCTAGTTGCTCTGTGGCATGTGGGATCTTCCCAGACCAGGGCTCGAACCTGTGTCCCCTGCATTGGCAGGCAGATTCTCAACCACTGAGCCACCAGGGAAGCCCCCTCGATGGCTTTCTAAAAGGTTTTATTTTAAAATAACTTTAGACTGCAGAGAAAAGTTACAAAAATGGTACAGAGAATTCTTGTAGACCTTTCACCCAACTTCTAATGTTAACATCTTACCAAACCAAAGTTCAATGATCAAAACCAGTTTTGTCTGGTTTTTAATTCTATGCTGGCTGTGTGTTGAGAGTCGGAGCCAGGTGACTTTCACCTTTGCACAGGACAGACCAGATGGGTAAGGTGAGTCCCAGTAACGTGTAGTGCCATCACATTAAACCAAATGACAGCAAGGGACTGGTCTCAAATGATATTTACAGATGAAAATTGCACTATGAAAAGGAAAATTCTGTACATTCTCTATTCTAGACTATGGAAATGAGATAAAAGAAAAGGATGGGGGAGGACAGCAAATCCATAGTCACACCACTAAGAAAATGGTGGGGAAGGAAGCAGGGGTAGGGCAGTTAAAATGTGTCCTGCGTCTGACAGATCACTGGTTGGGAAACTCTAGATTCATTTTCTTAGGATTTTACTAAATAGGTGTAATGGGTCGTGAAGAGCAAGGAGGAAAAGCACTGATTACTGCCAGGTCCGCACATTGAAACTCTGGTGCTTAACACCTTTTGTGATCCCCTGCCACATACCTCTGAGCAGGTGAGGCATGATAACTCCATGATTAGCATTCCATGGTGGCTTTCACAGAGGACTCAGCAGGAAGTACCCGAATTAGACTTTCCAATTGCATGGCTGTGTATCAGAGATGGCCCAGTGGAAGAATGATGGTTTAAAAAATAACCACAGTAATAACATGAGATTCTTTGGGGATAACAGCTACAAAAAGCAACAGAGTGACTTAAATACATGACAGGCCGGTAGAGAAATATTTGAAAATCTAGGAAATTTACTAAAACACTGATGTTGTAGTCATTACCATACATGGAAATTTTCCTACCTGGATATGTGATCAAGAAATTTTTCTAAGGGATGGTGGGAATCTGGGCAAATGCCCTTTGAAAAACTTCCACAGTATAAAATGGGGATAAAGAAATATTGTTGTGTTTTCATAGGATTTTTTTGAGCAGGAAGCTTGCACTCATTCCTCTCTATATTTAACAAGTGCACTGTGCCAGTTTCAGGTTCTGGCTATACAGCCGTGTATTAAGACTGGAAGATCCTTTACATCGTAGTTGAAGGGATAGAAAAATTACGAAAATATATCAACAAACAAGATAATTTTAGATAGTGATTAAGTGTTACTGTGAAGAAAATAAAACAGGGTGAAGTGACAGAGGTCAACAGATGTGGAGAGAGTGGGTTTCCCCTAGATTAGGCTGTCAGGCAAGACCTCTCCACAGAGGGAAGATTTTGAGACTACAGTTTTGCTCTCTGCAATTGATCACAAAGACTGTAGTTGGATGTTGAGACTTGCCTTTACCAATGTATTTCTTGGCTTTGTTGAAAATCCAGCGGGTCAAGAGATCCTTGAAGAAAAAGTTGGTTCCCGTGCTTGGGCAGGGAAAGTATAAGTCTGCAACATAGTGTAGCACCAGAAATTAGGGTAGTGCTCAGAGAATAATGAGAACCTATCAAAAGGCACAGAAGTCACCTTGAAAAGGCTCCTGCTGGCTAATCTGGGACACTTTGAGCATCCAAATAAATATGATAGTAATAGGTTGTAATTCAATAACTAAGAGTCCATAAATCCATACATGCATATATACATACATATATACACACCTAAATGGAGGAGAAGGGAAAGCTCTTAAAGTAAAAGACCAACTAATAAATACAGAAGGAATAATGGAGTTAGGAAATCATGAATGGTTGCTGTAACTAATGGGTGAAAGTTTGACAAGGAACAGAATACTTACATAGTTTCAAAATATCTCCCCATAGATTACTTATTAATTTTAGGCATTCAATTGTAACTTTACAGTGGAAAAAAAGCCTAAACACATCATCTAATCAAGTGATCAAAGTTATATCACTGGGAATTCCCTGGTGGTCCAGTGGTTAGGACTCTGCCCTTCCATTGCAGGGGACACGGGTTCGATCCCTGGTCAGGGAACTAAGATCCTGCAAGTGGTGCTGCACAGCGGGGGGTGGGGTGGGGGGGGGAAGTTACATTGGGATATAAGTTACATAAAAAGTTACATAACCCTGGGACAGATTGACTCACATCAGTCTGATAGAAAGCACTGAGGACATAACATCACTTTAGTGGTGTCCCTAAACTGAATAAACTGAATTTGTAGTCATGAGAAAACATCAAACAAACCCAAATTGATCAACATTGTAGAAAATAACTAGCATGGTCCTAGATTAAGGGAGATTGATGAGAAATGAAAATCAATGCAACACATGATCCTGGATTAGATCCTAAACTGGAGGTATAAAGGAAAGCTATAAAGGACATTACTGGGAAAATAGAAAAAAAAATAGTATACAGATTATGGATTAGATAATACTATTGTGTCAATTTTAAATTTCCTGATTATACAAAAAAATTCTTTTTACTTAGGAAGTACCAAGGTGTTTAGAGTGTAAGGTAGCATGATGTCTCCAACATACTCTCAAATGGTTCAAAATATGTACACGACACATACACACAGAATAGTAAAGCAAGTGGAACATATACAAACAATTGGTGGATCTTGTACTATTACTTCAGCTTTTCTGTAAGTATGAAAATATATTAACATGAAAAGTTACCAAAAAGCCAACCAACTAGCAAAACAAAAACACCCAAAACCTCACTTGCTTAAGCTTCATCTTGGTGATATGACTGAAGTCATCATTTCTGAAGGAACTCTGACCTTCATGGCACAGCTGTATAAGGTGGAACTGAGCTCCTATTAACTTGTACCCCTGGACATGGTGGTACCACAAGCCAAGTTCCAAGCATAATCCTCTCTGCCCTTTGAGTACAGCAGAAACCTTATTTATCCTTCATAATCAACACTTATCAATCTAGTCAAAACCATGATCTTTCTAGGATCAGCTTGTAAATTTCTTTCTTTTTTTAATGTATGCCTCTTTTTTTTTTTAATAAAGTCTTAATCATGGTAACTTTATTTTTAATTAATTAATTTATTAATTTATTTATTTTTGGCTGCGTTGGGTCTTCATTGCTGTGCGCAGGCTTTCTCTAGTTGCAGCGAGCGGGGGCTACTCTTCATTGCTGTGCGTGGGCTTCTCATTGCAGTGGCTTCTCTTGTTGCGGAGCATGGGCTCTAGGCGCATGGGCTTCAGTAGTTGTGGCACGCAGGCTCAGTAGTTGTGGCACATGGGCTTAGTTGCTCCGTGGCATGTGGGATCTTCCCAGACCAGGGCTCAAACTCATGTCCCCTGCATTGACAGGCAGATTCTTAACCACTGAGCCACCAGGGAAGTCCCTCAGCTTGTAAATTTCTGATAAGAATCCGCTGTGATTCTTTGGAAGACATCAATAAAGTGCTTAGTAATCTCCTTTCATGGATGATATGCAAAAGCCACAAGGAGAATGAGAACTAGAAATTCTAACTTTGATGAAACTAGAAGAAATTGAAACTCTAAACCACAAAGTATGCAGAAGGGTGTCCAAAGCAGCAAAGATGTAATACTGTTGCATGTGAGAGGAAGCAGACAGGAGATGTGTATTTCTACAAATCTCCAAAAGAGCTAGCAAAGAAGATTTCTCCAATGTCAGGAGACATTCTCAGAGGTATAAAACCAAAAAGCCTTCTCTTTTTCACACTAATGAGTCCAAGGTGCCTGGACAGGCAATAAGAATGTCTATGAACCTGGTTTGGTTCCAAAGAGACAAAGGAGGTGAGGCTAAATGAGAACACTCACAGATAACCTGAATTTATAACTACCTACCAAAAAACCTACTGCAAAGACATTATTCTTTTTTTTTTTTTATCTTTATTGGAGTATAATTGCTTTACAATGTTGTGTTAGTTTCTGCTGTACAACAAAGTGAATCAGCTATAAGTATACATATATCCCCATATCCTCTCCCTCTTGAGCCTCCCTCCCACCCTCCCTATCCCACCCCTCTAGATTGTCACAAAGCATCAGCTGATCTCCCTGAGCTATGCAGCTGCTTCCCACTAGGCATGCATTTTACATTTGGTAGTGTATATACGTCAGTGCTACTCTCTCACTTCATCCCAGCTTCCCCTTCCCCCACTGAGTCCTCAAGTCCGTTTTCTATCTCTGCATCTTTATTCCTGCCCTGCCACTAGGTTTATCAGTACCATTTTTTTAGATTCCATATGTGTGCGTTAGCATACGATATTTTTCTCTCTCTGACTTATTTCACTCTGTATGACAGACTCCAGGTCCATCCACCTCATTACAAATAACTCAATTTCGTTCCTTTTTATGGCTGAGTAATATTCCATTGTATATATATGCCACATCTTCTTTATCCATTCACCTGTCGATGGACATTTAGGTTGCTTCCATGTCCTGGCTATTGTAAATAGTGCTACAGTGAACATTGTGGTACATGTATCTTTGTGAATTATGGTTTTCTCAGGGTATATGCCCAGTAGTGGGATTGCTGGGTCATGTGGTAGTTCTATTTTTAGTCACATTATTCTTTTTATTTTTATTGTTATATTTTTAATTTTTTTTGCAAACACATTATTCTTAATGGTGGAATCTCAGAAGGATTTCCTTTAAAGTCTGTAATACAGATGTCCACTACCAATCCTATATTCAACATTTTCAGTGAAATTGTAGTCACCTGAATAAGGCAAGAAAAAGAAAAAACTTGTATAAGAATTGGAAAAGAAATTAATTTGCCATTATTTTCAGACAGTGTGATTGTCTAGAAGGTAAATAAGCTAAGAGCCTATAGGAAAGCTACTAGAATTAGTAAATAAAATCAGCTGGTTGCTGAATATAAGATCATTATATATAAGTGAATGGTGTTTATATATACCAGCAAAGAATATTTCAAGCAATTATAAAAACCCATAAATTACTAAGGGTAAATCTAACAAAAGATGTACAGACTTTAACATATAAATTTATAAATTTTATAAAAGACTTAAAAATGGAGTGCTATAACAACTACTGGGCCTGCGTGCCACAACTACTGAAGCCTGCACGCCTAGAGCCCACGCTCTAAAACAAGAGAAGCCACCACAATGAGAAGCCCGTGCACCGCAACGAAGAGTAGCCCCTGCTCGCTGCAACTACAGAAAGCCCGTGTGCAGCAACGAAGACCTAATGCAGCCAAAAATAAATAAATAAATTTATTTTTAAAAGGAAATAATTATTTTTAAAAATGGAGTGCTCTACTATTTTCATGGATTGAAAGATTCAATATTTTAATTGAATTAAATAATTACCTCCCAATAAATTTATAAATTCCATGCAGTTCCAATAAAAATCACTGCAGAATTCTTTTTTTTTTTAAATTTCCACATTCATTTTATAATCTATATTTAGTCTTTCAAGTTAGAATGTCCAAAGTTTACAAAGTAAGAGAAAAAGTTAATATAATTGTATCATTCAAGAAATAAATTTGAAGTAGCCATCTACTACAGAGACCATCTCATAAACTTACATACACACAATGTACCTCACACTGACAGGTTTACTGTAGTGGCCTTGTTGCTAAACTATGGGTACACATTTGTTAAGGACAAAAAATTCTTAGAGGTGAATAATAGCAAATAATGATATGGTCATAAACAACTTCAGATAAACTATAGAGGTTTTCACTGCAGAATTCTTAACAGGATTTTACAAGCTGATCCTAGTACTAATTTGCAAGTATAAGGACCCAAAACCGCATGTCTCTATAGTTTTACTTCAGTTTTCTTTTATTAACTGTTTTCTTAGGTGGTAGTACTTCTCTTTATTGAATTGGGGGTATCTCTTTCATGTTTCAGTTTTCTTCAATTGCTTTTCATATTTATTGGTATGTCCCAGCCATTTACACCAAGAACCAGCAACCGTTTTCTACGAAAGGCCTGAAAATAGATATTTTAGGCTTTGCCGGCCACATATGTACTCTGTCATATATTCTTTGTTTTTGTGGGGTTTTTTGGGATTTTTTTGTTTTTGTTTTTAACACTTTAAATATAAAAATGTAAAATGTAAAAACCATAGTCAGCTTGCAGGAAATACAAAGTAGCTCACAGGTTGATTGGCTACCCTTGCTCTGAGTCTACACTCCTTCCTGTTGCTTCATGCAAGTGGAGGATGAGAGAGAGGACTGACTTATCAGATTTCTCATGATTCAGTTTTCCAACCACTGTCCAAGGTTGGTCCATGGGGAATACCACTGTGTGACAAAGTCTCACTGGTCCTTGGCAGAATGAGAAGAAAGGAAGAGCAAGTTTTTCATAAAGCTTGATTTCTAAAATTTAAAGAACTGGTCTTTCTTTGAAATTAACTCCTTCCTCTTTTGTTTGCATATTAAGATGCCATATTTAAAAATGAAACGATGGGGGCTTCCCTGGTGGCACAGAGGTTAAGAGTCCACCTGCCAATGCAGGGGACACGGGTTCAAGCCTTGGTCCAGGAGGATCCCACATGCCGCGGAGCAACTAGGCCTGTGAGCCACAACTACTAAACCCATGAGTCACAACTACTGACCCCACGTGCCACAGCTACGGAAGCCCGTGCGCCTAGAGCCTGTGCTCTGCAGCAAGAGAAGCCACCGCAATGAGAAGCCCACGCACCACAATGAATAGTAGCCCCCGCTCGCCGCAACTAGAGAAAGCCCGCGTGCAGCAAGGAAGACCCAACGCAGCCAAAAATAAATAAATAAATAAAATTAAAAATAAAATAAAAATAAAATGATGGGGGAGTTCCCTGGTAGTCTAGTTTTTAGGATTCAGCACTTTCATGCCATGGCCAGGGTTCAACATCTGGTCAGGGAACTGAGATCCCGCAAGCCCTGCGGTGCGGCCAAAAATTAAAAATAAAAAAATAAAAAATAAAAATAAATGAAATGACGGGAACAGGTGATGGAAGTCGTTTAAGTGGTGAAGCAAAAAGTTGGCCATTGTACGTAGATCTCACTTTTTCAAAAAATTTCTAATCCATCAAATCGAAATGTCTGGGAGAACAATTTCTCTTGGCCATTGCTCTTTTTAAAAGTGTTTCTTAACCATCTGTGATGAAAAGCCAGTTTTCTCCCGCTGGTCAGCGGTGGAGTGATATCTTTGTAAAAGAGAATGAAATGCATTATTAGAAAAATAAAATGGCGCTTGGATGTTGCACTGTCAAGAGTGCTGTCAGAGTTTCCAAACCCACACAGTTTCTGCATTGATCTTGCCGCAGACTGGTGAACGGTTGGTGGACCAGCGCCGGTTTGCAGGACACACTCCCAGTGCACTGTGTCTCATTTAAAACATGATGCTCTTTCAACACCAGGCCCTGTAAAGGTGTGATGGGCAAGGGGGTTCTCTGGCCCCATCCAAATGGGAGATGTCCAGAGCCTTTCATCTTGTAATATGCAGTATTTCTTGAACTCATTTTGGCCACAGAATCACCACTCCCACTTTTGGTAGTTCATCTATTTAATATCTTTCTTGTAACTCTAGTGTTCCGTAGATCCCAGTTTGGGAAACAGCGTGTCTGTCTGGTACTTAGAAGAGATAATCGATGTCCCCTCCCTCGTGCCAGCTTTCCATGTGGAACTCTGAGATGAGCCACGATGAGTATGCGGATGTGTTGGTGTGCCCACACCTCTTCCCGTGATTCGCTTTATCAAGAAGCAAAATTAATCCAGTATTTTCCTCTCCCTACGCCAAGTGACATCACTTCTAGACGACGCTTCATTTCTGTTACCTTCACCTGCTGTTCCCATAAAAACGCCTGAGCGTTGCTACCTTTCCCTTTTTCTCTAATCAGCTCAACCCGCCCCTTCCTAGAGTCATTTTCTCTCATCCTTTACTGCTGTGCCCCGTGAATTCACCATTGGGTTGTCAGGTAAAGCCGTCTTTATCCTTTAAATTCTTCCTTCACACTGTTACCAAAGTCTTCTTTTAAAGCCACAGACCTAACCATGCCATGCCACCGCTTGTAACTATTCCCTACCGTCTAGGTAAAGGGTTCTTTTGACAAACAGAAGCATCCATGCCCCCTTCCAGCCCTGTGCCTTCCACCCTGAATCATCCCCCACTGCCACTGTGTGGTCAGAGCCCAGGAGCCTTTCAGGTCCGTATGGTCAGGACACTCAAGATGGCTGTTCTCTTGCTCTTTATCATCTGTTGCTTGACAGTCCCTGCTTCCCATACACCTGCTCACGTGCACTTGCTTGCCCCCTGGCCCAGCTCATTATTGTTCCAATCCTTAGGCCAGAACAGCTCCACCTGCTAATTTATTAAAGGAAAATAGCTGCCCTCGTGATGGTCATTAACCTGAGGGGCTGTGAGGGACATGCCTGGCTGCTGGTTTCCCTGGTAACTGATGAGCCAACCTGACGTCAATTCCCCCCATAAATGGTAGCCTCCTTCTCCCCTGGGTAGCAAAGGTTGTTGCCACGACCTGCCTGCCGTCTGCTGTACATGGTGGGATGTCGCTCCAGGACCTTTTGTTTCAGACATGTAAGATCCCCTGTCCAGTCAACCACTGATGTCTCTGTTGCTGTCTCTGGGCTCTTTTTTCAGTCTCAAGGCTGGGCAACTACAAGGCTTGCAGGTCTGCGGGATGCAGCCCAACAAGGTCTGTTTCCCCACAGGGTAGGATAGCAGCTAACAGAGTAATAGAGATTTTTAAAAAAGGATAGAGGAGGACAGGACATTCTGAGATCAGGCTTCCCAAGGGAGTGGCAGCATGCTCTCTAGGGGACTAGCCCGCGAGCCACAACTACTGAAGCCGGTGTACCTACAGCCCGTGCTCCGCAACAAGAGAAGCCACCGCAGTGAGAAGCCCGAGCACCGCAACGAAGAGTAGCCCCCGCTCGCCGCAACTAGAGAAAGCCCGTGTGCAGCAACGAAGACCCGATGCAGCCAAAAATAAATAAATAAATAAATTTATTAAAAAAAAAAAAAAGACACTGGTGGAGTAGATACATCTCAGAAGGTTCCAGCAGTCCCTGCCCAATGGCTAACAGGCATCTCCATTCTAACGCACCCATAACAACCCTCGCCACCCTACTGCTCTCCCAGTTTTCTCCACTTCAGTCAGTGGAACCAGTGTCCATGCCATTACTCAAGCCAAAATCCCTGGGGTAATTCTAGATGCCTCCTATCTGTCTCACTACAATTATTAAGAGCTGCCATGTCATCTCCAAAAGGTACCTCAAATTTCTCCCCCTCTCTCCAAATCCACAGCTACGACCCCAGAATGAACCTCCAGCCTCTCTCCCAGGGCAGCTGCAAGTTTCCTTACTGGAAACAGCCATCTCCCTCCAAGCTGTGCCCCATGAAGCAGCCAAGTGATAGTCGGAAGACAAAAAACAGACCACGTGAGTCCCCACCTTAGAGTCCTTTAGTTGCTTCCCAATACAGTTTTAATAAAATCCAAATTCTTTACGGTGACCTAAAATTCCTGCCTGAACTTGTTCATGACTAACACACTAACCCAGGCATTCTCAACAGGGGAAAATATCTTCCCCAAGGAGGCAAAAATTGGTTCTGGAGAGTGAAGAAAGGGAATTAACTTTTTCAATGCATAAAACACAGATATAGAGTATATAGAACAGCTATGGAATTAACATTTCACGGGGGGTGGGGGATGGTTGGGGGAAAGGTGTCTAAAGGGTTCCAGAAAGGAAGCTGTAATGAAAACAGCTGAGAAACCCTGCTCTCACCTCACCTCAGGCCCCTCTTCCCCTGATGCTCTAGGCCAGTGTTATACCATAAAACATTATGCAGTGATAGAAATGTTCTGTAATCTGCACTGGCTAATACGGTAGCCCCAGACACATGTGGTTATTGAACACTTGAAATGTGACTAGTGTAAGAGAGAAACTGAATTTTTAATTTTCATTAATTAAAATTTAAATTTCAGGAATTCCCTGGAGGAGTGGTTAGGACTCTGTGCTTCCACTGCAGGGGCCCGGGTTCGATCCCTGGTCAGGGAACTAAGATCTTGCAAGCAATGCAGCGCGGCCAAAAAAAAATTTTTTTTAATTTCAGTAGCCACATGGGGCTACCATATTAGTATAGCTCTAGACACACTGACTGGTCTCCTTTTGATTCAAGGACACCAAGGTCTTTGCACATGCCAGCTGGATCTGTTAGGATACTTCTGCTAAAAACTACAAAAATTCAGAGTGGATTAAAGAGTAAGAAAATACATTGTGAAGTAAGTCAGAAAGAGAAAAACAAATACTGTTTGCTAACACATATATATGGAATCTAAAAAAAAATGGTTCTGACGAACCTAGGGGCAGGACAGGAATAAAGACGCAGACGTAGAGTATGGACTTGAGGACACGGGGAGGGGGAAGGGTTAGCTGGGACAAAGTGAGAGAGTGGCATGGACATATATATACTACCAAATGTAAAATAGATAGCTAGTGGGAAGCAGCTGCATCGCACAGGGAGATCAGCTCTCTGCTTTGTGACCACCTAGAGGGTTGGGATAGGGAGGGTGGGAGGGAGACGCAAGAGGGAGGGGATATGGGGATATATGTATACATATAGCTGACTCGCTTTGTTATACAGCAGAAACTAACACAACATTGTAAAGCAATTATACTCCGATAAAGATGTATAAAAAAATACATTATCGTACATAACAAGCCTAGACGTACAGAGACTCCAGGGTTAGCTAATTCAACAGCTCAATGCCGTTATCATGGATCCAGTTTCCTTCCATCTTCCTTCATTGCCATTTCCAGTTGATCGGCACTGCCTTCAGTTTGTTCCCCTAACAGTCACAAGGTAGCTGCAACAGTACTGAGCATTATATCTAAACCTAATGTCCAGAGAAAGAGAAGGTATCTGTCTTCTGTTTCTCCTTTTAAAAAATGAGGAAAAATTCTCCTCACATCTCATTAGCCAGAATTTTATCATATGTCTCTACCTAAACCAATCTCTAGCAAGAGGATTGGGACCACTGCATGTGTCTCAGATCACACAAGAGCCATTTCATTCCCTGGAGCCAGACATGATGCTGGCCCCCAAAGCACATGGCTGTATGAGGAGGATGGATACCTGAACAGGTCAGGGCTCTGTAGGAAAGTGGGGCCTTGCACACCTTCTTTTGGGATGGGGACCATGAATGGAGAGCCTTACCATTGTCCCAGGTAGAACTAGATTGAACCAGTTAGGAATTTCCCAGTGCCAGTGGTTCTCAAAGTGTGGCATCTGTACCGTCAACAGCAGCATTACCTAGAAACTTCTTAGAACTGAAATCTTCAGGTCCCATGCAGACCTACTGAATCTGTGTTTTAACAAGCCTTCCAGGCAGTTCTGATGCCCTCTAAGGTTTGAGATTCATTGCTCTATTCCAGTGGTTCTCCACGGGGGGCATTCTACCCTCAAGGGACACTTGGCAATGTCTGGAGACATCTTGGTTTTTATAACTGGGGTATGGCATGCTACTGGCATGTAATGGTAGAGGTCAGGACATTGCACAGACAACCTCCACAGCAAAGAAGTGTCCAGCCCAAAATTTCAGTAATGCCAAGCTTGAGAAACCCTGTCCTATGTTATAGGGCAGGACAAGCTCCTTTACAGTCCGTCCAGCTCTCCTTGTTGGATTCAGCTCTTTGAGCCTCGTTGGGACAAGGATTAGCATGTATTAAACACTCTCAGAACAGAAGTCTATGGACAGAGTCTGGTTAACTAACCTAAGTAACAAGTCTTCAGGCCTTCAGGTCACTCAGATCAGTCCCGGGGGTCTCTTTAAGTACCCATCCATGGCAAAGCAATCAACAGGACACGGCGTTTACCTTCAGGACCAAAAAAAAAAAAAAAAAGGAACCCATATTTTATAAGAGACACAGTCAACATATGCATTGAAGTTTCAGAACTGGTGTTTATGGGAGTCCAATTCCTCTGTCTTAGAAGGCTGATAATCTGTTTTGATCAAGCACACTTTTTCCATGCTGAGGATTCAACGGTGACAAGTGAGTTTCCACTGTCTAGTTCTCTCACAAGAGAGCCTGAGGGTCAGGAAAAGGAAATCAAACGTCTAGTTCTAATCTACATTTTCTATATCAGATGCAGGCGACAAACCTTGTATTGTCTGTGAATAGAGGAATGCAGCAAATTATATCAGAGTAGCTAATGCCACCATCAGTTCAGGTCAGGCCCATCTCATATTAAACCTATTATCTTTTTTTTAAATTGATTTACAATGTTGTGTTAGGAAACCTATTTTCAAATGTCTTAACAGTGCAGCCTGTTCTACCATGATAGTTCTGCAACCTCTTCTGGCACTTACATAATATAACATACTTGGGACCTCCCTGGCAGTCCAGTGGTTAAGACTCTGTGCTTCCAACGCAGGGGGCATGGGTTCGATCCCTGTTTGGGGAACTAAGATCCCACATGCTTCGTGGCACAGCCAAAAAATGAAAAAACAAACAAACAAAACCATAATGTAACCACACTTCTGGAAATGAATATGCTGGTAAAATTTATTTAAATTATGTTCTCTCATCTCCATCACATTTAAGTCTTGGAAATCTGTATTTGCATACAGAATCCAATACATTCCTGGGAGAATTTTTTTTTAACAAAAACAAAACAAGATACAATTAATGTGATAGTTGGGTAGCTTAATGAACATCTTGCTTTTGGGGGGTCTCATCTGGGATTTCAGAGTGAACTGTATCCAGAGGCTGCCAGTGGCAATTCATGAGAGAGTCATAGAGTTCCTCACTTTCCACCATAAATTCTTTGTTTAACTCCTCAATATTCAAATGAAGATTTGGATCTGCAGAAGCCAATAACACATACGAAAAAAAAATACAGTTTTACAGGACACATATTAGAAATGGCTTAAAATTAGAGCTTTTAAAAAAAACATTAGCAGGAAATATTGCAGACATTTAACGTTAAATTTTTTAAATTGTGTGTTTACTTTCAATAAGACTTAAAAATAGAAATTGAAGCTAAAAAAGTAGTGCTACCAGACTCAATGAGCGTCTAGATGGTGGCAGAGATGGAGAAAATGGATGGAATTGAGAGATAATGTGGAGATGAACGGACAGGACTTGGAAATGCATTAAACTTGGAGCAGTCTTGAGTTTCTAGCATGAGGACTTGGGCAGATACAATGCCAAAGAGTGAGCCAGAACTAAATCCCTACGGCAGGGCTTTGAAAAATAAGCATGCTGCTTTATCTGTTTAGTTAACAGATTGATATAAGTGAATAAATTGTTTATAGCAATTAATTCAGAAACAGAGGGACACCTACACTGGAATTCTCCAGTAGGATCTCTCAGTTTCTAGCCAGTTGAGTGAATGAGGAACCTGGAAAAGGGGTTAGTTTTGTTTTCAACGAGGGCAACAGAAGGTTTCTGTTACCTTCTAGTGAATCTTCATCTTGGTTTTCAGCCAGAGCTGTGGTTTCCTACAATGAAAATCAGTACTTTAAGAAAAAACTAATTTTACTTAAAGGGTTACTCACTTTCTTGGAAGAATTTAGCTCTCAAAAATAATATACACTAAACTCCCTTTTGATCAACTTTACTTTGAATTTTGATTAAAAGAACCTTTAAATGATATAAGTGCAATGGGTGAACCGCGTCCATAGAAGAAAAGTCACAAAGGAGGAGCATCAGACAAAGGCGTCTGGCTTCTCTGAAGTTTCGGGGAACTAACTGGCATCCTGGGGCCTGGGCGAGGAACCAGACAGCAGGGACCCTGGCATCAGACTCCACAGGTACTGTAATAGGCACCCAACTCTCCACCTGGAGCTCTGCCCTTCCTTCCAGGTGACAATCTGCAAAGTCTCCATGAGCACATACCCCTCGTGGCCTTCTAATCACACCCCCCCCCACCCCACATCTCAGCTAAGGACCAGGACAGTAGATGCTTAAGGAAGTACAGAGGCTACAGAAAAGCAAACCAATCAATTATCTTCTTATGTAAGGAAAGAAGTAAATTCCAGAAGCACTCCCAAAATAAATCTTGGTTAGTTACTCCAGACTCTGTGGGCTCTCCTGGGGCAATGCAAGTTTTTACAACTCCTCTCTGCAGGCACCGGCTGGGAACCTGCCTTTGTCAAGGACGTACAGCTGATTCCAGGGTCCCTGCTGTCTAGTTCCTCGCCCAGGCCCCAGGATGCCAGTTAATTCCCCAAAACTTCAGAGAAGCCAGATGCCTTTGACTGAAGCTCCTCCTTTGTGACTTTCCTTCTATGGACTCAGTTCACCCACTGCATAATTGGTTAATTTCTGAAGTTGATGATATACTCAAACCTATACCTCTCTATTTAAAGATACAAAGTTAACCACAGGAAGTCAGACCATCTCCCAAAAGAGCACAAAAAAGAGAGAAGTGAAAGAAGAAAAATATGCTAAAACCTCAGGTGGGAGTTCCCTGGTGGTCTAGGGGCTAGGACTTGGCACTTTCATTGCCGAGGGCCTGGGTTCAATCCTTCGTCCGGGAACTAAGATCCCGCAAGCACCGAGGCACAGCCAGAAAACCCCAAAAAACAGGCTTGAAAAATTGGAAATGAAAGTCTGGGCAAAAAAATACCAAACAAATGCACGTTTTAAAAACTGAAGGCTTAGTTGTTAAAGCCAAGGCTATCACACAGTGTTACTGTGCACACAAATTGGGGAAAAAAATTTGTAACACTTTGCAAAGTGCTAATTTCCCTATTATGTAAATATCTCACACAGTCAAGAAAAGGGAGGCACACAAGGCAAAAGGAAAAAGGTAGACAAAGGACATCAATAAAGTCACAGAGCACAGATACCAATAAACATTTGAAAGTTATTTGCCCTCAATGAAAGACAAATGCCTTCCTCATCTGTCAGGCTGGCTAATCACACACAGAAAATCATGGAGAAGCAAGCCATACCATCGATGGAAAGTGTGAGCTCAGGCAGGCTTTTTGGAGAGAAGCTTGCTGTTTAAGATTTTAAATGTCATACCCTTTAATCGAGAACTTCCCCTTCTAGAATTTTTCCCTTAGCCAAAAAACACTCAAATTCTTGAAAAGAGGTAAAAGGAAGTTTGTTAAAGCACCGAAAACATTTAAAATGTCAGTCGATAAGTGATGAGCTAAAATCACAGTACATCCAAATAGGCAGCTTTTAAAGAAAGCTCTCCTGGTGCAACATAACAGCAGCAAGCAAGGAACAAACTAGTAAGCCTATCCGACACTGTCCATTCTAGCCAAGGCGCCCCGAACTCCCCAAACAGAAATTAAGCCCATTCACAGTGATTTAGTGAGAGTAGAAGGGAAAATCTAGAGGCCATAGATCCACTTGAACAACGCTTTCTTCTAAGTGGGGACGGAACGGGGAAGAGAGTGGGGTGGTGGAGGCTTTCTCTTACTCCCAATACCTCTTTTAAAGAAATATGTTACTTTAGTCATCAAAAAAGTAAAATGTGTTAATGTTTGCTGCTACAGCACACACACACAAAAAGTACCTCTTGTCCAATGTTAAGTGTTTAAGGGTAAAATCTACTGAATGATGCTAAGCTACAATTTAGTAGCAAGAATTCCCACACAGACTTCACCAACCTATTACTTTATTTTTGGAAAACAGTGAGGACTGAAATTGTTTGCAAGTCAAAATGTCTCAGGTCATCAGCTTTTACTCTCTGGTACTGAATTAGGGAGCAGAAGCCAGGGCTGTGGGAATTTGAATGGGAAGATCTGGAAGCGTGAGGAAAGGAAAAAGATGTTTCCATACGGGGCACCCAAACCACACAGTATTAATGCCAGGGAGAGATACCTTGGGTGTAAGCGAAGTTTCAACTGGGTATCCGGAGGTCTCACGCACAGAATAAAGGTTGGGTCCATTTCCGTCTGTTCCATAGCCACAGCTACAGCCAGAAGGAGGGTAACATCTGTGCTGCTGCTTGTACCAGTTGCCAAAGGGGTAACCCTGGCAGGAATGGAAGTCTGCCTTCACTCTAAGAGCAGAGGGGAAAGGACAGGAATGACATCACCCATCAAGGCAGAATCACTCAAGACCCCAGGACTCCCTCTTCTTTCCCAGACGTTACAAGTAAGGATGATTTCCGCCTTCGCTGTTTTAAGCACACCTATTTTCAAAGCAACAGTTTGTAAGCTGCCAAATCGTATAAGAAACAGAACACCATCGGTCTTCCTTTTCGTTCAGAGTAGGAAAAATCAGCTCACCTTTGCCAGTACCAGTAATAATTATTTTGTTGCGCTATGCCGAAACCTGCAAAACTCTCTTGTTCAGCCATTTATCCAGACACTTGATAAAACGATCGGAAATCCACACTTTTGACTCCTGCATCAAGAATTCCAGCTCCTGGTCTAAACCCTCTCAACCCCACAAATAACTCTTACAGCTGCCTCCGAGATAGGAATTACCTGCAGTGTCAATTTCGGCCAGGTGCTTAATTCCTTGACTTTCATGTGGGTTAAGGAGTGGGTGGGGTTGGGAAGGAGTGTATTGGGGTCACCTGGGGGAACTCCTGCAAACTTCCACGAGCTTTGAGCTGCCTGACCCCTCCCGCAACTGTCAGGCCCGGGAAAGCCAGACAGAAGGGGGAGGTTCGGGGGGAGGGGCCAGAGAGGGAGCGTGAGTTGGGCAACTGTGAAGCACGCAGAAGTCTCCACCCTTCCCCCTACAATAATATGTAAGGGAGTCACTTTTTTTTATTTTTGAGGGAAGGATTTATTTATTTATTTATTTATTTATTTATTTATTTTTGGCTGTGTTGGGTCTTCGTTTCGTGCTAGGGCTTTCTCTAGTTGCGGCAAGCGGGGGCCACTCTTCATCTTGGGGCACGGACCTTTCACTATCGCGGCCTCTCTTGTTGCGGGGCACAGGCTCCAGACGCGCAGGATCAGTAATTGTGGCTCACGGGCCTAGCTGCTCCGCGGCATGTGGGATCTTCCTGGACCAGGACTCGAACCCGTGTGCCCTGCACTGGCAGGCAGATTCTTAACCACTGCGCCACCAGGGAAGCCCGGGAGTCACTTTTAATCACTAAAACCTTAAGACAAAGACTACAATTTGATGCTTCCCTCCTCAGTTCCATCATCTGCAAAGAATAACTATTGGAACCAGCATCTAGCGGACTTTTTTTTTTTTTTTTTTGGCCGCGCCCTGCGGCATGTGGGATCTTAGTTCCTCCACCAGGAATTGAACCCATGCCCCCTGCACTGGAAGCATGGAGTCTTAACTGCTGGACCTCCAGGGAAGTCCCTGGACTTTTTTAAAAAAACATCCTCTGCAGGTTGAAATCTTTACCCCAACCAGCGGGTGGGAAGAAGCGGTATATCACACATCACACACACACCCCTACCTTAATGCAAGAGCAGGAAAAATTTTTAAAGAAATATTTCTGTGATTCTGTGTGTTTTTTTGTTTTGTTTTGTTTTTTAAAGCATGATAAAGCAGTGCTTCCTAAACTTCAGTGCGGGTTCAAATTACCTGAGCATGTTTAAAATGTGGGTCTGGAGTCCATAGATTTGGAGTGGAGCCTCAGATTCTGCCTTTCCAGCCAGCTCCCAGGCACTTTAAGTAGCAAGGCTACACAAAATGTCAACATGTAAGAAGATAACTTTTGAGTCTAAACAGGGACACTTAGGGTCTGGCCATTTCCTTGTAGCTTGTTGATAACTATTCCACTATTCAAATGCTTAATGTAGTCTAATGTGTCTTAATTTACCTGTAATGTGAAAAATAATCATCATGTTGAATTCAAATCATTCAATCATTCACCCATCGTTTACTGAGCTCCTCCTATATACAAGGTGGGTGCCTGGCATTAGTGATACAGTGGAGCTTATACTCTAGTGAATTTCCCTGCGTTCAAGAAAGATGTTATTGATTAGCAGCTGTGCACACATCGCTAGGGGTCACCCAATATCTGGTTTCCTTTTCTTCCTTAATAACAGAACCCTGGGACTTCCCTGGTGGCGCAGTGGTTAAGAACCCACCTCCCAGTGCAGGGGACATGAGTTCGAGTCCTGGTCCGGGAAGATCCCACATGCCACGGAGCAACTAAGCAACTAAGCCCGTGTGCCACAACTTCTGAGCCTGCACTCTAGAGCCCGCGAGCCACAACTACTGAGCCCGCGTGCTGCAACTACTGAAGCCCACGTGCCGAGAGCCCGTGCTCTGCAACAAGAGAAGCCATCGCAATGAGAAGCCCGCGCACCGCAACGAAGAGTAGGCCCCGCTCACCGCAGCTAGAGAAAGCCCGCGTGCAGCAACGAAGACCCAACGCAGCCAAAATAAATAAATTAATTAATTAATTTAAAAAAATAACAGAACCCTGATTTTATTTGGAGGTAGCAACAGGCCTCGTGGCCAGGTGACCAAAGTCTGGCTAATAAAATGTAAATCGAACTATCACAAGGGGATTGAGGACAGCCTCGGCAGAGGGAGTTTGCTTAGCTGGAAGGAGGGCTTTCTGTCCTCCACCCTTCCCCCAGGCCTAGTGTTGAGATTACGGATGTGATGGCTGAAGACAAAATAACTGCACCTCTCTTGGCCTATGAGGTGATATGAAGGAAGAAGTCACACAACCAAACACAGGATCTTTTTTTTTTTTTCAATTGTCTGCGCGGCTTTCGGGATCTTAGTTCCCCAACCAGGGATTGAAACCGGCTGCTTGGCAGTGAAAGCGCTGAGTCCTAACGACTGGACCGCAGGGAATTCCCAAAACACAGGATCTTAAAGAGAGAACAGATCTGGGTCCCTGATGACTGGGGTCCCTGTACCAGCACTAGACCAACCTACCTCCAGATGCCTTTCACTTAAGAAACAAGTATCTTGGGACTTCCCTGGCGTCCCAGTGGTTAAGACTCTGCCCTCCCAATGCAGGGGGCACAGGTTCCATCCCTGGTTAGGGGACCTAAGGTCCTGCATGCTGCACAGCGTGGCCAAAAAAATAAATTAATTAATAAATAAATGTCTTGTTTAAGCCACTACTGTTGTTAAGTTATATAAGGTTAAAAACAATTCCTTTTTTTAAAAAAATATTTTGTTTCTGTTTTCTTTAAAAATTTTTTATACAACTTTTAAAGGTTATTTTCCATTTACAGTTATTACAAAATATTGGCTATATTCCCTGTGTTGTACAATACATTCTTGAGCCTGTCTTACACTCAATAGTTTGTACCCTCCCCCCCGCCAACTAGTAACCACTGGTTTGTTCTCTGTATCTGTGAGTCTGCTTCTTTTTTGTTGTTATATTCATCAGTTTGTTGTATTTTTTAGAAAAAGACAAATTCTTAAATACTGGAGCAACATAGAAATCAAATTCAACATATCAGTTAAGATTCTTTCATAAAAACGTTAATATCTTTTTTTGGTCCTCTTATTTTAGGACTGACTTTTTTTTTTTTGGAAAGAAAATCGGAATTTTGGCTATGAATGAGTGAGAGGGGTGGAGCTGTAGTTGGAAAGGAATGTGGGAGTTGAACCTTCAGACAAGGTGGTAAGGAGGCTGGGGTTGTAGGGGAGGTCAATAGGGCATGTTGAACCCACCCAGGAAGACGGCAGGAGCCGGGGCACCGAAGGCCATGAGCAAGGTTCCAGAGATGAAGACAGACATTCAGGCGATTTTTAGATGATGGTGACAAGAAAGGGTTCACAAATCTTTCCTTGATCTCAGCCTCAAGTGCAAACTTCTCAAAGCTCACCAGGATTATTCCCATGAAGCAGGTGAAGCAAATTTCTATCAGGCTGGTGTCCAGGGGAAGTAGCCCACTCTGCTCCACGCGCAGAGGAGACCAAAGTCCTCTGAGAACACAAGCACATGCAAGCTCGGTAGAGTCCCCAAATTTAACAGACTTGCTACCTGTCACACTGTGAAGAGAAGGTAACTAAGAGGGAATGTTAGACGCACATGATATTTCTAACAGGGCCGATTTCTCTCCACTGTATCTTGCTTTTAGCTCAGTATATCCACCTTATCACCACCCTCACCCACCCCCCAAAAGGAAAACTGGCTTTTTTCTTTAGCGAACCAAAGCCAGGTACTCAATAAATATTTGAGTGAATGAATAAATCAATGCATGGCTCAAGTGTAAGAAGCTTTTCTATCAATAATTTAAATGCAAAACCAGAAATCCTGTTGCGCTTTAGAGTTAATGATCCCTGGAGTGTTGGTGGTTTCTTGGCAACTGCTGTTTTCACAAGAATGAGATTGAATGGCTTTTTACATCCTGAGTTTGGAAAGAGAACAGGAGGTTTGGCAGGAAGTATGCTCAGTTTGAATCCAGTTGAGCAGATATATAATATTGTATCGTGTGTTTTTCTTTAGACAATGAAAAACCACTTTTCTCCATTAAAGAGAAGTTCGAGCCCAAGGAAACGTAAAAGGCAGCAGCAACACCAGGGTCTACTGTTACTTAGGTATGTGGAAAGAGTTCTGGACCTACTTCAGCATTTATAACCTCAGACTGGATTAGAGTATTTTAGCTTTAGAGGCACTAATCTTTTTGAAAATGTAATAAAATGTTATCAATGCTCTCCTCCATACATGAACATACATAATTTTGCATATAATTTCAGGGCATTCAGAGGCCCGAAAACTTATCCATGAACTCCCCCAGATTAGGAACCCCTTGACTATATGCTCTAAGGTCTTCTAAGCTCTATGATTGGTTCCACTAATTTTTAACAGTAAACAAATAAAGGAGTAAACAATTTTGAGTTATGTTTATGTCACTTGCATTATGGTTTTCATTCTAGAACCAACTAGATTCTAAAAGAATCCTGGTTGGAGCAAAACCCACAAGGTTCTTCTCTAAAATGTGACAGATACTCAACTATACTCCAATAAAAATTAATTAAAAATAAAAAATAAAATGTGACAATCTGGCAAAAGATGCTGACCGTAGTAATTATCCTGTTATCGTGATACATTAAAATTGATTTCAAATGAGAACTAATTCTTCTCAAACAGCAGTTGAGACTTCGCTGGGGTAATGAGGCAGGGCACCAGGGGGATTTCAGAAGCAACAAAATACATAAAGCACATGATTTTGAAACACAGTTTTAGAAAAAAGTGTTTGTTTTTTTTCCTTTTCAGATGAGAGACTATGACTTCCCATTAAAATAAAGATATGTAAAAAGTCATACATTTAAAGACAAAATACAAGACTTCAAGAAATGTCCTGCTTACTCATTCTTTTTTTAAAAATTTTTATTTTTTGGCTGTGTTGGGTCTTCGTTGCTGCACGTGGGCTTTCTCTAGTTGTGGCGAGCAGGGGCTACTCTTGGTTGAGGTGCGTGGGCTTCTCATTGCGGTGGCTTCTCTTGTTGCGGAGCATGGGCTCTAGGCGCACGGGCTTCAATAGTTGTGGCTCATGGGCTTAGTTGCTCTGCAACACGTGGGATCTTCCCGGACCACAGCTCGAACCCGTGTTGCCTGCATTGGCAGGCGAATTCTTAATCACTGCGCCACCAGGGAAGCCCCTGCTTACTCATTCTTTGTCCCATGCCCAGGGGACAACCACTCCAGCAATTCACATTCCTCTGACTTTAGTGGTTCTCTGGTGGAAGAACCACCAGAACTAACAAGCAGTAAATAGGAAAATAAATAGTAAAACAACTTGTGCCTTTTGGTAACGTAATGAGATAACTAGCCCAAAGGGAAGGAATTACAGGCGTACTTCATTTTTTACACTTCGCTTTATTGTTCTTTACAGATATTGCTTTTTTTTTTTTTAAACAAATCGAGGTTTGTGGCAAGCCTGCATGGAGCAAGTCTATCAGCACCATTTTTCCAACAGTGTTTGATTCCTTCGTCTCTCTGTGTCACATTTTGGTAATTCTCGCAATATTTCAAACTTGTTCATTATTATTCTATTTTGTGCGGTAATTAGTGATCTTTGCTACTACTACTAGGACTTGCCAAAGCCTCAAATGATGGTTAGCACTTTTCAGCAATAAAGTGTTTTTAAATTAAGGAATGTGCATTTTTTTAGACATAATGGTATTGCACACTTAATAGACTACAGTATAATACAAACCTAAGTTTTATATACACTGGGAAAACAAAGAACTCGTGTGACATGTTATTGCGGTGGTCTGGGACCCAACCTGCACTCGCTCTCATGGGTGCCTCTATTGCCAAACAGTGAAACTGGTTTTCAAGAGGCTGAGAATGAGCTGGACTTCAGCATTTCAGTGCCTGAGAAGTCCTTACACATGGAGTCGCCAAAGCACACAGAAGACAAGGCTTCCCTTGCGCTGCAGTGACAACCAAAGCAACCAAAATGAAATCATTTCTACGTATTCAAACCAGCATCAGTTAAAACAAACCTGAGTAAAACACGGACTGACGATTCAGAACACCGGTGAACAAATGTCCTCAGAGACAAGGGGGTCTAAGAGCTATAGGATGTGTTACAATCCATATGGGGGTTGAAGGGTCGACACCAACCTGTGTGTCAACCTCCTATCCGTCGTATCCACCCGCTAGGGCGTTCATGAGACTATTTTTACGCTCCAAGATTTACTCTATTGTTAAGTCTGTGCGAAGCTGTCCTAACACATCTCTGAATCTCCGTATCTCGTGAAAATCTCAAACCCAATTAGGGCTTTGCTTTTATTCACGTTTGACTCTGCACCTAACCTGGGGGAGGTGGTGAAACGGAAATAAGTAAGATTTCTTTCTGGAACCTGACCAAGGATGACTATATACCGTTCGTCCTCAAGTAATGTCTTTACTCCCCTCGAGTAAAGGGTCCTCTCCCTCCCCGGGATGTGCCACAACGTTGGCCAATTTGCCCCCAGAGTTCGACAAGCCATAACCGAGCTGCAAGTAAAAGTGTGCAGGACGAGATTATCGGACCCTTCTGATAACGGCGAACCCTAAATGCCACCCCTCCTTGCCCCGTTACAGAGAATGTGAGCGAGAAAAGTTCATTCCTCGGCTTCCTGCACAATAAGGAGACCTAACTCCTGTCCGGCTATCACAGCCCACTACAGACATGGGTCCACATTGACCAACTGCGCGGCAACACCGAGCCTCCTCTACGCCTTCCGCCCAGGCCGGAGGCTGCCCCGCCCCTTCCGTAGACGTTCCGGAAACGAGGGGCTTCCGCAGAGGATGTCCCGCCCACTCGCCTCAGAAGCGCCTAGCTCAAGGCTCCCTAGAATATGCCTGCTAGTCCCCAGGTTTTTTTTTTTTTTTTTTTTTCCTTGAAATGAGAATCTCGTCATGGGGCGTCCTTCCTTATTCCCTTCTTGGAAATTCTGCGTGATCTTCTAGCCCTGAAATCGCTCCCACGGATGCAGGCGCCAAAAAGGCAGCCCCGCGGTCTGGACGTAAACGAGCGCCGACGCGGGAAGGACCCCTTCCTCCCCCTTGCATCCGCTTTCGTCACTACCGGTCTGCGCTGAGCTGGGCTGGCGGAGGAGGCGCGTGCGCTGCTGCATGGAGCTGGTAGCTGGCTGCTACGAGCAGGTCCTTTTTGGGTTCGCTGTACACTTGGAGCCCAAGGCGAGCGGCGACCATGAGGTGAGAGCCCGCGCGCGGAGGGGCCGCCGCGGGTGGGACGGGCACCGTCGGGTCTGGTTCCCACACGGCCGAGGTAAACGCAGCGCCGCAAGGGAGCGCACCGTCTGATATCTTAGGGATTCGGTGACAAAACTCAGGAGACTTAAAATACACGTTAGCCTTTTAAAACACGGAGAAGGCAATTCATACGACAAGACGATGTCTGTCTTTCGTAGTAAACATTCCGACTACGGTGCACGAAGGAAGCTGGCATTTCTGCAAACGGGCCAGTGGGCCGTAGATTATGAATCCAAGTTGACAGCCCGTGAGGTGTTCAGGATTTAATGAAAGGACAGTTCGCTCTTTCACTGAATTTATGTTCCGGGATTTTACAAAATATTTGAGCTAAATCAGGAAAAACCCCTCATAGATAAAGTGACAACATTTCATTATTGGGCCCTTACGGTGAGGCCAGTACTTGCAGTGAAGGTGCAAAGAAGCCAAAGGCATGGATCCTGCACTGGAGATCTTCCCGACATAAGGAGGAGAGGATGAGGGAGGCAAACACATGCAGAAAAATTACAACAAAATGTAAGAATTTTACCGGGTGTGTGCGTTAAAAGGTTAAGTAAATTAGCAGTAGTCAAGCAGATAGTTAGGACATACCCAGGACTAGAAACAAGATCCCTTAACCTTTAGTCCTGTGCTGGTTTTTTCCCCTAAGCAGTCCTAGGTGTTTCCCAGAAACCTATTTCATTGAGTACTTGTTTATGAAGAAGTCAAAGTGTCAGTCTTGAATTAATTAGAAAATTGGAAGTATATGACTTGACTGACTGTTTTTGTTTATTTTGTTTTCTACTCTGGTGGTTAATCTGCCTTTGGCTGAAAGGTACGTGTTTTGAATACTCAAAGATGATGCTACTGATTGTGTTCTTTCTGTAATTAACGTTGTGTTCCGTGTTCCAGACACAGAGTAGTCCTCACAGCACCCCTCTGAGGCAGATACAGTTATTCCCATTTTACAGATGATGAACCAGAAGTTGAGATAGGTTAAGTGACTTGTTCAAGGCCACAGAGCTAATAAGTGGCAGACCTCGGACTCACACTCCCAGGTGTCTCTGATGCTTGAAGCGCTTAACCATTACCCAGTGCTGCTTCTAAACCGAGTCAGGCAATATCCCAGATGACCAGCCTGCCTTCTGTAATACGCACAAGCAAAGGTTATTCTTTGATTTATGGCCATAGCAGCTCCTCAGGCATGTTGTACCTTTACTCAAAAGAGGCCCCCTGGGTCCTGATTGACGAAAGGACTATCCTGCTGTCGTTTTTAGGAATTAATTTGCAATAACACATCCTAAGTGCGTTCAAACAAGTTTGGTGAATTTTTTTTCTTTGTTTATTTGTTTTGCTAATACTTCTTGATGCATCTCCCTTAATTTGTGGGGTATGTGTGTGTGTATTCAGCTGTCATCCTTCGCACTCAACCAATCACACTTATCCAATCCAAAAGTTGCATGGCAGCAAGCATAGAGTTCTCAAGACCTCATCGTTGGTCATTCTCTAGGGCTTATGTTGGTATTAATGCAAATCCTGTTCATTTTTCTTTATAGGCATTGTTATATTGATACTCATCTCTGTGTGACATCGTATTGTGTCTTGTCTGTTCTTCCCACAGGAATGGCAACTCCCTTAGGATAAGGACTTTTGTTTCTTTTGTTCACTGCTCTGTATCAACTGCCTAAAATGGTGCCAAGCACGTAGTAGTCATTCAGTATTTGAGTGAGTAAATTCACATCAAGGTTTGGACATTTGAGGGAATGAATGGTATGGAAGTGTCACATCTAAGTAAATATATTAAGGAGTTAAGGGTTTGGATGGGACCGTAAAGTCCCTGTAACCCAGTCTTCATAATTGTTTTGATACTCAGCGATGCCTTCCCATCTCCTGCTTTACCTTCCTTATTCAATTCTCAGATTGTGTGAATCTACCTTTCATTGCATAGTCTTTTCTCCATTTGTAGGATCCGTTGAGAGTTTTCGTAGATCGTGAAACCACTTATCTCTTCGTAGAGAACTGCAGTACGATCGTGGCATGGCACTGACTGTATGTATCACTCTTTAGCAGAAGTGGACTCCTGTGGCCGACTTCACTCACCATGCCCACACGGCCTCCCTGTCAGCAGTGGCTGTCAGTAGCCGTTTTGTCGTCACTGGGAGCAAAGATGAAACCATTCACATTTATGACATGAAAAAGAAGATAGACCATGGGGCTCTAGTGCATCACAACGGTAAGAACATTGTGTTCTTCAAGACAGTAATGTTGAGGTATTATTACTTTACAGTTTGACTTCAGATGGACAATTCATTAAGTGTCTGATACGTAGCAGATTCTGTGCTAGGAAATATAGAAATGGAAAAAATGCGGTTCTTTGTCCTTAAGTTATTCACAGTCTGTATTGGGACAGAAGGGAGGCACTTAACTCAGTCTAGAGGGCAAGGAGGAGGAAGCGAGTTTTCATTGAAAACTTCCTTAACATGACACCTGAATAATTTTATAAGAAAAGTATCAGTTGTTGGCTAGGTGAAACTTGCAAGGTGGAGAAAAGGACATTGCAGGCAGAGCCGGCAGTGTGAGGGCACAGGTGGTAGCATCCCGTGAGCAGCTGACTTTATCGAGGGCGTATCAGGTACCCGGTGGTATGCCAGGAAGGTGTAGTTGTACCGTCAGTTCACAGAAGAGAAAGCCTAGGCTCAGAGATGTTACATGACTCGCCCAGAGTCACAAAACACTGGAACTAGAACTTGAACCTAGGTCTAGAGCCCGTTTTTTGGGGTTTTTAAAAAAATATTTATTTATTTTATTTTTTGGCTGCGTCTGGTCTTAGTTGCGGCACACGGGATCTTTGTTGTGGCATGTGGGACCTTTCATTGCAGCACGTGGGCTTCTGTCTAGTTGTGGTGCGCAGGCGCCAGGGTGCATGGGCTCTGTAGTTGCGGCCCGTGGGCTCTCTAGTGGTGGCTTGCCTGCTCAGTAGTTGCAGCGTGTGACCTTAGTTGCCCTGTGGCATGTGGGATCTTAGTTCCCCGACCAGGGATCAAACTTGCGTCCCCTGCATTGGAAGGCGGATCCTTAACCACTGGACCACCAGGGAAGTCCCTAGAGCCTGTATTTTTAACCACTGCTGTGTTTGGGGAACTGTGAGGAGCTCGGTGTTACGAGAAGATAGAAATGGAGGTGGGAGTGGCTGGAGAAGTAGTGGGGGCCAGATCTCGGGGGCCCTTGAGTGGAGGAGGTTGGGGGTTGAATGAGAAGGAGGCAGCAGCGCTGAGGAAAGTGCTCGTGGTTTGGATGTTGGGAGAGGTGCCAGGAACAAGTGAAGGACTGATGAGGGCCTGCCTGACTGAAGCTGGAGGCTGTGGAAGGACTAGCATCTGTCTGCAATAAGCTGCAGGCGTTTCTGGAGAGAGAGGAAGGTCACTTGGTGTGTGCAAGAGAAGGGTCGATGTACAAGGGAATTGAGGGTTTCAGAGAAAGAATAGGTTGTCAGCCTAGAGACGATAGGGCGTCAAGGGTCTGCAGATCTCCAGAGTAAAAAAGGCAGGTGGATTGAGTGGAAGAAGGGCTGGGACGATGGGAGGCTGTGGTCAGAGCGTAGAGTTGATGTGGGAAAGCTCTTGCTGGTAACAGTGTCCGGGCTGTAGGCGTGAGGGACGCAATACAGAGGAGGCGAAGGTTACTGGAGTCGAGGAGGTCGGGGGGGTGATCCGCAAGCCACGGTTGTGTTTTCCACGCCGGTGGTGCAGTTGACCGGGATAATGGGAGGACCAAGGGACAGAAAGACTGAACAGGTAATTTTTTTCCCCAGTATTGAACATCATGTGCTATTTTCACTGCATTTTCCCAGGGGACAGAGAAGGAGGGGTTTCACATGTGTTCCAGAAGGAAGGGGGAAAGGAAGAAAGAACTTAAGGTGGTAGAATCACTTAAATACATACTTAGTTTGAGGAAACTCAGCCAAGCAAGTTAGTTCCCTGCACCGAAAGGCAGATAAAGACAGGTACCCTTTTTCTTACACTATTTTTCATGTATTTCAGAAGTTCCACACCAAGCATTGGTTTCTAGCAGTAAATTTAGAGTGATCAACGTCTTTCTTATATTAGATGGTCCTTAGCTACTTTGACAAGTGTCTCGCTTTTCAGCAGAAGCTCGGCTCTGAGTGATTTCAACGTACGTTCCTTTTCCTCTCTGTCTCCTAATCCCAGTTCATACAAGGAAGCCTTCTCTCTCCCTTAGGCTTGGAGGAAATAAGTTAAACAAGTCTAGTCTGTCCAAACCCATCAGTACAGGTGTTCAACAAGAAGGGACTTAGAAAGAGTTTGGATAGGGGATGAATGAAATAGGGTTCCTGATTTCCTTCATTCCTGGTACAAATCCTGTTTTTCTAACAGCTGGTAATAGATAAGCTCTTTTCCAGGGAACAAATGGAGTCATGGAAAGAAGGAGCAGAAGATGTGGGAAAGCAAAATTCCCAAAATGAGAAGTAGGGAAGGAGGAAGACATGAGCAAAGTGGCTAAAGTCTCCCACTTTGAGGAGAAGGGAGTCCATGAGGCCACATATTATTAGTGCTTTTTGGGGGTGCAGAATTATTCCTCACAGATCTTTGGCTCTTTCAATATAAAGGGCAGTGTAAAGGATTGACCAGGAGGTGTGCAGATGGGCAGTAATGACCCAGGGGTTCACACTCTTATTCTGAGAAGGACAAAATAGTAAATATTTAGGCTTTGCGGCTGTACAGTCTCTGTTAAGATTACTCACTTTGGCCATGCCAAAGCATCCATAGACGTTTTGTAACTGAGTGAGCATGGCTGTATTCCGATAAAATTGCATTTACAAAACCAGGCCACCAGCGAGATTTGGCCGGCAGACAGTGGTTTCCTGACTCCTCAGCTTTAGGGCAGTTAAGCTGGGTGACACAAACTTCAAAGGATAAGGAATCTTACTTGAGGACTGATTTGGGAGATTGAGTACTGGGTTCTTCCATCGCCTCACCTCGCTCCAGCCTTTTAATATTTGAGGAGAGCTGTAGGGGAAATTCATGGGCGATCCAGGCTTCAGTTTGAGTGGAAGGGAGTGCGATGTTCTGTAAAGAAGTTGAAAAGATGTAGGAAGATTTGTTAACCATGGAAGGAGAATACAGAAGGCATAATTAGAGAGTGTAATGTTTTATGAAATTGTAATAAATTCTTATGACAGTGAATAAGAACTGTGTAGAAGTCAAATCAAAAATAGCTCTGAAGGAATAATAACTGCATCATGGATGGTTGGGTAGCTAATTCACTGTTTGGAAAGTAGAAGTCATATGGCTGTACATCTTGGTTTGTTCCCCTGATTAGCTGGTTAGTTTTGTTTGACTTCTGCTCAAACTATCCTAGCCAGCCATCTCCGAAATTTATGATTATGGGGATGTAAAGCAAGAAAGTGAACTGATTAGTTCAAACCTGTACCTACAACTAGAGAAACTCTTCGCTGAAAATATTTGCATAGGCTTGAAACTGTATGATCTTAGATGAAAAATTAATTTCTTCGCCTGAGACTTTAAGGCATATTTCAGTAATATTAAGATATTGGATGTTTTACTTACTGCAGCATAGCCTTTAAACCAGCAATGGAGTTTGCACTCAAAATGAATGTTAATTCTGCCTGTCTTGGGTTTTCCACAGGCACAATAACTTGCCTGAAATTCCACGGCAACAGGCACTTAATCAGCGGGGCAGAGGACGGCCTCATTTGTGTCTGGGATGCAAAGAAATGGGAGTGCCTGAAGTCGATTAAAGCTCACAAGTGAGTCCAGACTTCCCCATCGGTGGTCTCCAGGTGCCAGTCAAGTTGGGGACTAACTGTCAGTTTCCTTTTAGAGGACATGTGACCTTCCTTTCCATTCACCCGTCTGGCAAGTTGGCCCTGTCTGTGGGTACAGATAAGACATTAAGGTAAGTCATTAAGGCCCAAGAGCACCTTTACTAAGCTGTGGTCTTTGTTCTCCAAGTATAACAAGAACCCACCCCTGGGACATCTTTTACTATAGTAATTAGATTTTGTTTCTGTATTGTCTCACATTGTCAGTCATTTGCTGATATTTTGACACAAGGGAGAGGTTGAAAGCTAGTGAACCTTTTCATAATGGAAAAAAAACGACAGGCTCTATATTCAAACATGCAAGTTACATTGCAGTCGTAAGCTGTGAAGTAGAGGGTGATCCTAAAAAGAAGAGTTGTAGGAGGTGAAACCTTTTGAAAAATACAGTGGACTCAGCATACATAAGAAAGTGCTGTGGGAACAGAGCGAGTTTTAATCTTGCTTGATAATATTTCACATGGTGCTGTATAGAGAAGGCAGTTCTTCTGAATAGCCAAGGAGTTAGTAAATTTTCACTGGAGTCTTCCTTAAACTTACCTTTATACCTGGTCAGAGTTGGTGATCATGCCGTAAGTGAGCTTCCTGTTTTGCAGAACATGGAATCTTGTGGAAGGAAGATCGGCATTCATAAAAAACATAAAACAAAGTGAGTATTTTTGTTTGAAATGTATTTGAAAATTTGATGGGACGTGAATATATATACACACACTTTTTTTTTTTAATTAATTAATTTATTTATTTATTGGCTGCGTTGGGTCTTTGTTGATGCGCGTGGGCCCTCTCTAGTTGCGGCGAGCGGGGTCTACTCTTGGTTGTGGTACACGGGCTTCTCGTTGTGGTGGCTTCTCTTGTTGTGGAGCACGGGCTCCAGGCGGGCCTGCGCGGGCCTCAGCAGTTGTGGCACGCGGGCTCAGTAGTTGCGGCTCGCGAGCTCCAGAGCTCAGGCTCAGCAGCTGTGGCGCACGGGCTCAGCCGCTCCGCGGCACGTGGGATCCTCCCAGACCAGGGCTCGAACCCATGTCCCCTGCACCGGCATGCGAACTCCCAACCCCTGCACCATCAGGGAAGCCCTACACACACATTTTTGTGTGCATGTACATATACATTTATTTCTGTGCATGGTGGTGGTTCCCTCTGAGAGCAAATGCTTTAGGTTAATTTCTTTTCCCACTTCAGATTGGGATTCTTGGTGTGGCTCTGCCACCTTCCAGCTCTATGACCTTAATGAGTCTTTGAACCAGTTCATTGTCTACAATTTAACTCACAAAATACGTGTTATAAGTTTGTTGTGAAGATTGAATGGGATAATGGATGTGAAAATGCACAGTGTAAATACTTGTTCAACAGCTTTGTGCTTTTAACTTACAGATGCTCACATAGTGGAATGGTCCCCAAGAGGAGAGAAATACGTAGTTGTCATACTGAACAAAATAGATGTCTATCAGCTTGACACTGCATCTGTCAGTGGCACCATCACAAATGAAAAGAGAGTATCTTCTGTTAGGTTTCTTTCAGTAAGTGATCGGAAATCAGTGATGGGAGTTTAGTGTGTGTGGTGATGGTTGGAATTGTTGATGCCATTCTGGATAGTATTATTTTTTCCTCTCCTAGGAATCTGTCCTTGCAGTGGCTGGAGATGAAGAGGTTGTAAGATTTTTTGACTGTGATTCACTAATGTGCCTCTCTGAATTTAAAGCTCATGAAAACAGGTATTTTTTTCACTAATCTCTGTGTGCATGTACATGTAGAGTCTCTTATAAATGCAATAGCTTCATAAAGCAGGGTATATGTTTTTTATGAACGACTGTAGACATAGTTAGACATATCTACATATATATGATTTCCGGAACCTAAGAGGATAGTGGGAATGTTGTTGTCTTGGCCTGAGTGATACAAAAGTGGTGAAGTTGTCATCAGGACTAGTCACTTGCACAAGGTATTTATTTTCCCAATAATTTCATTAGACTTGAGGCCTGAAATCTCAATCCATACTTGAACAGGGGAAAACAATTAAACAGTCTTGAGCTCTGCCCCTGACCACTCTTGTCCTTTTACTTCATTCTCCTTGTCCACTTCTAGCGCCTTTCTACACTATTTGTTTTTCCTGCAGGAGAAATAAATGACATATTGACCTCTGTCTTGTGCCAGTTTGTTCTCTCTTCCTCACTGTATCTCTGGGGGTAAATGTGAGTCTCAGAGTAAACGGTTAAGTAACTGGACCAAGATTACCCCCCTGTTAGGTGTTGGAGCTGGGAGTCAACCCAGTTCTGTCTGACTCTGCCTCTGCTGTTTCCACTGTAATTTTGAAAAAGTCGATTATGGATGGTTATACTTTAATGTGTTTTATTTGCATGCTCTTTTATGTTTCAGACAACTCTTAGTTTTTATTTTCTAAATAATAGTTCAGCTTTAAGAAATCTCTCTTTGTAAATACTCAGAATACTGCAATCATTAGACAGGCCCTAGTTTTCCCCTGTATTGGGAAATGAACATATTCTTCAAGGCCGTATAGCACTTAGGGAATTTGGCCATTCATTCATTTAACAAGTATTCACTGAGCATCCATAATGAAATACTGCAACAAGAGCTTGCACTCTCCTGGCTCTTATCTTGTAGTGGGGCAACAGAGAGATGATAAACAAGTAAGCAGGTAATTGTCACAGGAAGGAAATGGGTATTATGATTTGGGAATAACACGGGTAACTTATTTAGATAGGTTGATCAGGGAAGGGGGAGTGAGACCTTAGGGATAAAGGAGCTATTTCTAAAAAGAGGAGAGAACTGTAGACACAGTGGCCCTGAGGGAGGAAAGAACTTGGTGTATTTTAGGAACAGCTAGAAGACCCATGTGACTGGGTCAGAGTGAGCCAAATGGTGCATGGCCTTGCAAGTCATGGTGAGGAGTTTGAATTTTATACTAAGTGCCTTTGTAGATACTGGTTTATCTATGTCTCAGCCACTTGGTGAGGAGTTTGAATTTTATACTAAGTGCCTTTGTAGATATTGGTTTATCTATGTCCCACCACTTCCTCCCTCTCCCGTGTTATTTTAAAGCAGATCCAAGCTTTGTAGACTTTTAAGACTGGGAGTAACATGGTTTGATTTTTAAAAAATTGTTAGGGGGCAAAAATGGAAGCAGCGAGGCCGATTAGTTTACTCCGTAGTCCAGAAGGAAAATGATAGTAGCTTAGACTATGGGTGGCAGCACTGAGGACAAGAAAAACGGATGCAGAGGAGGAGGCCTCGGGTCATCTCTGTTGTCTTTTCTCTCCTGAGGTGAGGGGCTTTGTTTTAGGTATCTTTATTTCCTTTATGATAATCTGATTATTTATAGTTATCTGTCATCATCTTTTCAACTTTTTCGTAAGGTATCATTGACAGTCAATTTTATCTTGGAATTTAGACCCTGAAAATGACTCACCAACTCATGGGGACGTGAAGCATGTTAAATTTTAGGCACTGTTCATTGAGCAGTTTGGAAACACTTGAAGCATTGAAAATCAAGAGACTGTGCATAGAAGCT
Source organism: Eubalaena glacialis (assembly GCF_028564815.1). NCBI lineage: Eukaryota > Metazoa > Chordata > Mammalia > Artiodactyla > Balaenidae > Eubalaena > Eubalaena glacialis. The sequence goes on from NC_083722.1 coordinate 7,984,594, forward strand.
TTCTAGCAGTATCATACTATCTGGAAGAAAGGGTCTTTTATGGCGTTACTATTTCTATCCTAGGGTAAAAGACATGTTCAGTTTTGAAACTCCAGAGCATCATATTATTGTTACAGCATCGAGTGATGGTTTCATCAAAATGTGGAAGCTCAAAGAGGACAAGGTCAGTGTCTCAGCGCAATGTACATACACTGAATGCGAGTCTTACTGTCAGTACTATTTTGAGTTAAGTGAGGTGGAATTTTTTTTAAGGGGCATAAGGCATAGATCTTTAAACTTTTAAAATCTCTTCCAGGCATGATTGACATTCATGGTTTTAAAGTAAGGGCTCCGTAGCACTGCCTCAGGAGTTGGTATTGGCGAGTCTGAGCTGGCAGGTTTCCAGATCTCATGCTCTTTCAATCAGAGAAGCACTCCTTTCTTCTCTTTTCTATATTGATGTTCTCTGTAAGATTTTGTTAAATAAAAATAGTGCCATTACTAAGAAAAAAAAAAAATTGGGGAATTTTTGATCAGTTGTAGAACTAAAAATAGTTTTTGGTTTTTTTTTTAAATTTTATTTATTTATTTTTGGCTGCATTGGGTCTTCATTGCTGTGTGCAGGCTTTCTCTAGTTGGGGCAAGCGGGGGCTACTCTTCCCTGTGGTGCGCGGGCTTCTCATTGCAGTGGCTTCTCTTGTTGTGAAGCATGGGATCTAGGCGCATGGGCTTCAGTAGTTGTGGCACGTGGGCTCAGTAGTTGTGGCTCACGGGCTCTAAGAGCGCAGGCTCAGTAGTTGTGGCACATGGGCTTAGTTGCTCCGTGGCATATGAGATCTTCCTGGACCAGGGCTCGAACCCGTGTCCCCTGCATTGGCAGGCAGATTCTTAACCACTGCACCACCAGGGAAGCCCCTAACAGTAGTTTTGAAACAGATAATTGGAAATTTAAATTCCCTTTAGTAGTCTCCCTCTTACAGATTCTTGGCTTGTTGTTCTTCATTCTCTTATAAACACATTCTGTGAATGTGGTTTGTTGAGTACCTACTTTGTGCATGGTTCTTTGTTAAACCCAGAAATGAACACGATAAAATGGTCGCTTTCCTTAGTGGAGCACTTCTTAGAAATTGGCTCTTGTGAAGGACTTAGTCAAACCGATCATGAATCAAGATAATAAATTTCTTCTAGACAGTATATTTTATACTCAAAATACAGTGTAAGTTTTAAATTAAGGTAACTTGTTTATGGAAAAATGAAAGTAATTATTTAAAATCCCTCTATGTTAGTTATCACGAATTTCCTTTCCTGTTTTAGGGGGTTTCCCCGTCTTTGCTGTGTGAAGTAAACACTAATGCCAGGCTGACATGTCTTGGAGTGTGGCTGGACAGAGTGACAGACACGAAAGAAAGCCTGCTTCCAGCTGTAGAACCACCTCCTGGTAAATGAAATTGATCGTTTACAGAAACTAAATAATCTGCTATCTCTTTTTTTTTTTTTTTTTTTTTAAGATAGTAGTCATCTTTTCTTTTTTAAATTTATTTATTTATTTATTTATTTATGGCTGTGTTGGGTCTTCGTTTCTGTGCAAGGGCTTTCTCTAGTTGCAGCAAGTGGGGGTCACTCTTCATCGCGGCGTGCGGGCCTCTCACTATCGCGGCCTCTCTTGTTGTGGAGCACAGGCTCCAGACGCGCAGGCTCAGTAGTTGTGGCTCACGGGCCCAGTTGCTCCTCGGCATGTGGGATCTTCCCAGACCAGGGCTTGAACCCGTGTCCCCTGCATTGACAGGCGGATTCTCAACCACTGCACCACCAGGGAAGCCCTCTGCTATCTCTTTGAGTCATTAAAGTGGAGGAGATCCAGATGACTCTACTTTATTGTCAGCTTGTGTTTATTTCAAAGGGAAAAACAGTCTTTAAATGCACTGTCTCTTGTGTTTTAGTAAGTAAACAAGAACAGTCCAAAAGGAATAAAAAGGAATCTGGCCATGAAGTCCAGGAGGAAGAAAGGCAGCTAAAACCTGACACGAAGAAATGCGGTTTAACTGGTGACAGTAATAAGCCAACAAAAGGAAGCAGCCTGGTGTCAACCAAGAAGAGGAAAACAGTAGAAATGTTAGGAAAAAAGAAGAGAAAAAAGAAGAAAATATGAATGATGCAGTGAATCCCAGATTTCTCCTAAGAGAAAAACTTTTTCAAATGTACTTTTTTTTTTTCTGAGTAAAAGCTAGGAATTTCTTCTTTTGAAGAAAATGTACAGCTTAAAAATCACTTTCAGGTTTTTGTTTTTTTAAACAGTGGTAAAACTTTTTGATAGGCAATATTTTATTAATTGTATATCATGGCAATATATAGTATGTTAATGTGTAATATATAATTTTTACTGTTGTGTAAAGCAAAGATCTTTCTCAAATTATTACAGCTTAAAATAATACAAAATCTTGAACACATTTCTTTACTGGAAGTAGATAAAGGAATTGTTTTTCAGATTTTTCTCCTAAGTGAGGGAAGAATGAAAAACCTGCATTACTTTGGCTTTTTCACGTGGTCCTCGTAATTTTAATGCAGATTTTGTTCGTTTTGGTAACAAAAGATACAAAAAGATTTTCAGACCAGGGAGTATGTTAAGACAAACTTAAAAATTAGATATATAAAATAAAATATGTATGTATAAAGCATATGCTTAAGTTTAGGGCTATGTACATAAGAAGGTTAAAGAGAGGCTTCCAAACTTCATGAAACTCTTCTGTTTCCAAGCAGTGGTTTGTTTACAAGGTAACTTAAGGACAAGAAAATGACATTTCCTTTTTTTATTTTCCCATCTGTTTCAGGGTATCCAAAAAACTCACTTAGCTAATCTTCTGACAAAGGTGGTCTTAAAACTAGCCGTTGATGATAATCTTTTCTTACCTAGAAAATTAAAGCATTTTCCTTAATGGATTACTGGATGTTTTGAAGAGACACAGCAGTAGAGGATTCATAGGTCTGACTTAGCTGGGAAGATGTTAAATCCCTGAGGCCACCAGGGGACTCCTTCCTGATTAGGCAAAATGAGCATCTTAACACTTGGACACTAAAGTGCCGCTCACTTCATGAGAGGAAATCATCAAGGAAACGAACCAAACCATGTTTCTGACATTTCCATCTACCTCTTTGTTGTCTTACTTCAAGCCTGTAAACAAAGATGAATATAGGTTTGGTTATTTTGTTTTTGAGACTTTTTTATAGCTGTTTTGGGTTTATAACAATATTGAGAGAAGGGACAGATTTGCCACTCTGTGTTCTATTCATCTCTCCCCATCTCCACCACTGATAATCACTGAGCTTTTTATCATCTCTGACGTTCTGCCTTTCCCACAGTATCATATAGTTAGAATCGTACAGTATTGTAGCCTTTTCAGATTGGCTTCTTCCACTTACTAACATGCATTTAAGCTTCCTCTGTGTCTTTTCATGGCTTGATAGTTCATTTCTTTTTAGTAATGAGTAATACTCCATTGTCTGGATGTACCACAGTTTACCATTCACTACTGGAGGACATCTTGGTTGCCTCCCAGTTTTGGCAATTGCATATAAAATTGCTATAAACCACGTGATTTGAGCATTTCATTTTGGTCTGTGAGCTTGTCTGCACCACAGTTTACCATTCACTACTGGAGGACATCTTGGTTGCCTCCCAGTTTTGGCAATTGCATATAAAATTGCTATAAACCACGTGATTCGAGCATTTCATTTTGGTCTGTGAGCTTGTCTGCACCACAGTTTACCATTCACTACTGGAGGACATCTTGGTTGCCTCCCAGTTTTGGCAATTGCATATAAAATTGCTATAAACCACGTGATTCGAGCATTTCATTTTGGTCTGTGAGCTTGTCTGCACCACAGTTTACCATTCACTACTGGAGGACATCTTGGTTGCCTCCCAGTTTTGGCAATTGCATATAAAATTGCTATAAACCACGTGATTCGAGCATTCCATTTTGGTCTGTGAGCTTGTCTGCTCAGTGACCTCTGGCTGAGCTTGCCCGGTAGTGTACTTGGAGGCCATTGCACAAACAAGCTTGTATCAAAAAATACTTATTTGGGGGGAATCAGGTTCGTTTTCTTTTCCTCCTAGGAATGTACAGTCTGTTTATAATCTCAGCCATCTCTGTGCTGAATCGTCTACTTTGATATTTATGTATGAGCAGCTCCTTATCGCAAATTCACTCCTCAATATTTTGAAAGCCCTGAAGGCCACCTCTATCTCCACTCTCCATTTGTTTATTCACTGGGCCTGCGTTGAACAACGCTCACCACGTGCCTGGCACTATCCTAGATTCTAGGGGCCGAAAAGGAAAACAAAAAGATCCCTACACAAAGGACGAAAGCTTTGGTAAGAAATGTATTACAGCCTGTGGTGGCTGGTGGCAGCTTGACTTCAGTAAGTGATGAGACTGAGTTTTGAACAAGGAGAAAAAGGCATTTCTGGCAGAGGGAACGGGATGCTACCTCGGTTAAGAAAGACTCAGCTGCAAGAAGCAAAAAGCAACTTTGGCTATCCCAAACTTCAGCAGAAGGCACGGGGATGGGTTTATGAGAAGGACACAGGTGTCTGACAAGCCGGGGCAGGGAGAGAACCAGACCTCAGAAAGGGGCAGGGCACAGCCAGGGCAATCTCTCCCTCCCGTCTCTGACTCTGCCGGTTGTCCTTTCTGAAGAGCAGCTGCTGACTTCTCACTACATGTCCTCGGCCTTTCAACGCATGCTTGTGGAGCCATGCTGTGCCAGGCAACAATCCTCACTCGAGAACTTGCATGCTAGAGAGGGGAGGTGATTGCAATTCGTAAGTTATATACCACTTAGGAGGTAAGTGCTGTGGAGAAAAATAAGCTACGGAAGGAAATGCAGATGGTTGTAGTCTTAAATAAGATGATCCTGGAAGGCCTCACTGAGAAGGTGACATTCGAATAAAGATTTAAAGGAGGTGAGGGAGTGGGCGAGAGATGATCTGGGAAGAGGGTTCCGGGCAGATGAAACAGCCGCACGTGCAAGTGCTCGGAGGTGCAAGCAAGGAGTCTGGAGCAGTATCAGCAAAGGGGAAAGAGGAACAGGAGCCGAGGTCGGGAGGGAGGTGTGCTGGGCTTTGCAGGAGGAACAGGAGCCGAGGTCGGGAGGGAGGTGTGCAGGGCTTTGCAGGAGGTACGGGAGCCACTGGAGGGTTTGGAGCCGAGGAATGACGCAGTCCAATTTGTAACCGGATTGTCCTGGTCACGGTACTGAGAGCAGACTAAAGGAGTTAGGCAGCCCTACCCTTTACCGTGTGACCTTATACCAGCTAGAGAACCCCTTTCTGCCTTAATTTCCTCCATGTATAAAAACAGAAGAAAGTAATAGTCTTTACTGCATAGCGTTGGTATGAAGATTAAATGAGTTCATTGATGTCAAGCACTTCAGTGTCCCGCATGTAAGAAGCACACTGTATGCTTTGCTCATATTATTATGGCTGTCACATATGAGGTCCTAGAAGCACGTGGCAGATAGGGTAGGTTGAAAAAAATTGGCAGTGTTTTTCATAATCTCATTTATTAATTTCTTGGAGAAAATTTTATTGAATGGATGACGTCAATCTTAAAGCTATAAAATGTTCCTAAAGACCTAGTAATTAGTATTGTGGATACTCAGTAGACGTTGACTTGCAACACTGCAACTGGCATTTGATTTTGACCATTTTTGCTTGAGGTCTGTTTAAGTGTAAATTCAACACATACAAGGCTCCAAAAATGATAAAATAATGCTCAAAGTGAAGCGCTATTCCTTCCTCATGAGCTCTTCTGTTGTGGCAGATGGTCTTTATTGCTCTGGTTATGGGTGGGTGTACGCGTGTGTCTAGCAGACAATCCTGACTTGAGGCCTCTGTGAAAAACAAAAAACAAAAACAGAAAACAAACGAACAGAAAAACATCCCATTGATAGGCCCCAGTGGCCAGAGACTAAAAACTTAGTCCCGCACACAATCTTGGTCACGCCCCATGACACACTTGTGGTTCAGTGTTCCAGTACTATTCAGTGGGCTCCTAGTTAAGAGCTGAGCTATCTCCTAAAATATGCTAATGTCAACTAGAAACATTACTAAACACAAATCCTTGTGTGGAACCAATTGAAACAGAGCAGAAACCGGTTCCTTTCATTTATTTTATATTTTATGATGGACTGCACATGAAACTAGGCATTATGGTAGAGTTAAGGGTGTGGGACAGAGCTTATTTCAAATAACAGCTCTACCAAGGGCTAGGACTATAGGTAACTAATTCTCTGTGGTTCAATTTCTAAAAGGCAGAGGGGGGATCATGGTGGGCTTAACTAAGGTTTGAAGCTTGCATCTGCATAGGGAGAGATGAATCCCTAAATCATCCCAGCTGGTTAAGGCAAGTCCTGTCATTGTGTTTTTTGGTTTTTTTTATAAATTTTATTTATTTATTTTGGCCGCGTTGGGTCTTCGTTGCTGTACACAGGCTCCCTCTAGTTGCAGCGAGCGGGGGTCACTCTTCGTTGCGGTGCTCGGGCCTCTCACTGTGGTGGCCTCCCTTGTTGCTGAGCGCGGGCTCTAGGTGCGCGGGCCTCAGCAGCCGTGGCACGCAGGCTCAGCAGTTGTGGCTCACGGGCCCTAGAGCGCAGGCTCGGTAGTTGTGGCGCACGGGGCCCAGTTGCCCCGCGGCATGTGGGATCCTCCCAGACCAGGGCTCGAACCCGTGTCCCCTGCACTAGCAGGCGGATTCCCAACCACCGCGCCACCAGGGAAGCCCCTGTCATTGTTTTTTCAGGAGAGTCTTCCATTAAGTTGTTGAGGGTCTGGCCTAAGTGGAATTGCTCAGAGTTCTTAGTCATTATCAGCTTCGGCTGGTTAGAATCAGCTGTGGTAAACACAGACTTCACTTTTGATATCTGAAAAGTAGAAGTTGCTGCAAGTGGAAGGTCTTCTTTCAGAGTATGTATGCTGCCAACAAAAAATTGTCACTCGCCATCTGCCTCTACAAGGGTTAGGTCCCTAGCCACTGCACTCGCTGACCTTCCACACACCCTGAAAGGAGTTCTGGCTGGAGATCAGGAATGAGGCATCCCGTGCTCTGGGAAAAACTGGCAGAACAGGCCTTCAGAGAGTTAGATATTTTCAGGGGAAGGTTTTATGAGCCCAATTTCTTGCATCTTCTCATATCTAGAAAAGCACTAAAATCATTAACAGAGGCACCTGCTCCTCGTGACTAGCACCAACCTTCTGTCAAAATGTGTGCTTGAGGGCACCCAACCCCCTTTACCAAAAGCACATATACTGACTCACCTGCCACCCGCCACCTCTTCGGAGCAGTTCCTCAGAGCTACCTGAGAGGCTGTCTCCCGGGCTATAGCCCTCATTTTGCCCCCAGTAAAACTTAGCTCACAACTGTCTCCTTGTGCATTTTTTTTTTCAGTTGCCAATGCACTGCAATTTGCTTTTTCACTCAAGATTGTATATATAAGATCTATTCTTGTTGATACTTGTAGGGGATGAAAGAGAGAGAGATGCCAAACGTGAGACCCACCCACATTTTGGTGTTACAGCAACTGAGTGAATGGTGGTGCAGGAAACACAGGGAAGAGAAGCAGATATGGAGTGGGAGTGGAGATAACGTGTGGCTACGGGGGCATCGCAGAGGTACTTGCAAATGTAACCCACTGTCCCCTTTTAAGATGCTTTTCAAGTAGCCTCACTCTCTGAAACAAACAGGGAAGTGAGCCATACTGTCTAGCCTGTCTAGTGGCCACCCTATCTTCTGCAGATAGAAAGTAGTCCCTTCCCATGGTAGCAAATAACGTGATCGGGCTAGAGTGACAGTCCTCCCCGATGGCCTGCATCTGGTTGACACCTGGTAATAGGGCCCTCTGTTGATGCAGTCCTTCAAACTCCAGCCTCGGACGCCCTTCACCCCCATCGGTGACCCACCACTCCCTCACCGCAGACCTGGCCCAGCTCGCAAAGGCCTCTTGCAAAACTAGACTCCAACCCTGGGCTTCCGGCTTTAGGCCAGGCTGGCTTGGATCTGGGACGAGTGCTGGACGACCGGCACCGCGCCCAGCTCCCCGGATACACGGAGTGCTCGGCGACTCCCTGCCCCGGGGACAAAGATCACGCGCAGGCCTATCCGGCGCAAGCCCCGCCCCATGCCCCGCCCCATGCCCCGCCCCCTGGACGCAGGGAGCGCAGCGATCCCTGCCTCTAGCCCCGCCCCATGCCTAGCCCCGCCCCCGGACGCAGAGAAAGCGGCGCGACATTTCCGGCAGGCCTGGGACTCTCTGCTCGTAGGCGTGTGCACCATCGTCGGCGAGTGCAGACCTTCGGGAAGGAGGTTCGTGTACTTTGGAATTATTATTACTATTATTTTACAGCTGTTTTGACTTTTAGAAATGAGTTGAGAGGCTTTGCTGCCGCCTGCTCTTCGTCCTCCGGATCCAGGCGGCGGCTTTAGGCTGCGTGGTAGGTGCTTGTGTAGTCCCTCGTTTCCAGCTTTCCTTAAAGTGGGTTGTGAATCCTCCGGAGACCCTGAGCTCCTGAGGCAGATGCTTACCGAGGTAGCGTCGAAGTCATTAGTTTCCTGGAGATTTTATTGGGCCATCTCCTTAAAAATCTCGGTGACTCAATGTTACGTCGAATTAATGACTGGTACAATTCCAAGCCCCCCCACCCCTTATAGACAATAATTTAAACAGAAGAGGTTATGCATTTTAAAGCGTAGCCTCGTTGGGTACCAGATGCATTTCTTTAAGAAATTAGGAGTTACACCCTACTTTGCCAAGGCTGTAGTGTTCTACATAATTATGACTTGGGCTTTGTATATTTCATCCTTCCTCCTCGACCCCCATCTAACAATAACTATGAGTGATGCAAAGTTAAATAACCGTCTGAAAATTTTACAGATGTTGAGTATTGAAATCAATTCTTTGGGCAGGGGTGAAAAGCAGCACCCTTTCCCCCCAGAAAGGGCAACTAAAATACTTGAATTAAGGGCACAGGAGGTGTGTTTACTTTCCAGTTTAGTTAGCATTTGGTTAGGTGATGAGATTAGCTCATTCACTGTACAGAGCTGGTCAGTGAAGTGTCCTGTGGGCCTATGTTGTATTAGAATTTAGGTTATTACTAGAACGGTTGGTATCTGTTCAACAATTACTTTGTGCAAAGCCCCCTTACATATTATCCCATTTAATGCCCATAGTAGTCCTAGGAAATTTGTACCATTGCTATCCTCAGCATAGGTACAGTGAAGGAAACTGAGGCTTAGAGACGTTGGGTAGCTTGCCCATTCTTCTCAGCTCCCAAGGGCTGGAGCTGGAACTTGGACCCACTGCTTCCTGGCTGCTAGCGAGCTGTGCTGTTAACTGTCTCTGATCCAGCCCCTCCTCCGCAGGTGCAGGCCTGGTGTGATCTTCCATTTGGACGGAGTGAAAGAGAACAATGGAGAAGGACTCTGGCCCACTGTAAGTGCCCAGTGAAATGGGGGTGGAATAGTCAGGAGCTTTTCAAAACCAGAGTTTCTTTCATCATCTGAAAAGGGCGCTGAGCCCAGACTGCTGGACAGCTTGGGCTATGGGAGGAAGGACGTGTAGGCCAGGGACTTGTGTTTGAGTCCCAGCTCTGCCACTGAGTCTAGGCAAGTCATCTAACCTCTCTGGGATTTATTTGCGTTTATACAGTGATAGGATTGTTCTGGAATGGTGACCTTTTTGATCCCATCCTATGGTTCCATGCTGTTTTGTTTGTTCTTTGTTTTTTTAAACACGGTTGGCACCGATTTCTTACTGTTCCGTTTTCAGAGTGCCTTTACATTGGATCGGCTTTGGCTATGCGGCACTGGTTGCTTCCGGCGGGATCATTGGCTATGCAAAAGCAGGTATGGTTTGTAGTTATTTAACCTCTTAAAATCTTGTTCCCAGTGAAGAGTGAGTCCCCAGGGTCCTCAAACTGCAGTCTTGTTGGAGTCAAGTTTGCTTTAGGCCCTCTCGCTGGAGTGCAGGCTTATTATCAGCCCTGTAGCTCCTCCTGCACTTGCCTTGCGGCTATCTGGCTGAGCTACGCCAGGGTTCTCGTCCAGTCACTTGTTTTTGACTCTTTAGATAAAGAGACCGGTTAGGGATGGTAGTAGATTGTTATTATCATCACCTGCCATACATCAGCCTTGACCCCAGAGGGCCATCTCTGCTCTTCAAGTAGGAGGAAACCTCTAGTCTTCGCAGAAGCAGTTTTGAAGTCTCTGCATTAAGTCAGGCACAGGTGTGTCAGTGAACGTGCTTGTTTCCGCCCCCCTCCTTGCCGGCATCCCTGCCCCCATCACACACACCAGAATTCTTGCTCCCCAGATCGTTTTTTAACTCACTGACCCTGTTTCCCTTTCCTCTGGGGATGAGCCCAAGGTCCTGCCCTTGGAGAGTTCCAGTCTTTGCAGGGTTAATCAGGCCTGGCTCAGAGCCCTTCCTTTCTCCCTGCGGGGAGGTGTCCTGCCTGTTAGAGGAGCGGGGACCCGTGTGGTACGACCCTGACCTCTCTGGTAAAATAGCAAACTCCCCCGAACATTTTCCTGCTTGAGAATGCCTTGGTCCTGAACCACGTTGAGAGACGTTCACTTTGCTGTTTTCCTCTGTAGGGGAGGGCGGTCTGGTGGCTTCTGTCAGTGGGATGAGTGTCTGCCATTGCAATGCAGCTGTGTATTTGCTTCCCTCCAGGCAGTGTCCCGTCCCTGGCTGCCGGGCTCCTCTTCGGTGGATTAGCGGGCCTCGGTGCCTATCAGCTGTCTCAGGATCCAAAGAACATTTGGGTTTTCTTAGGTATGTCAGTTTCAGTGTCTCCCTGATGCATCCCTGGGTTGGTGGGATGTGACAGGTTCTTCACATTACGACAGTTTTACTGCTTCTGCCAAGTCCTAGGGAGGTTTTGAAATGGAGGCGTGGGGGGGCGCGTCTTGTGCTGGTTTCTACTTATCTTTTATGTACAGAATATGGAAAGGTTTTCATACCTCATGAATGTAGATTTACCCGGTGAAATAAGTGTTAAACTTGTGTAAGGCAAGCATGTGTCTCTTAACCATTGTGATTGCCCGCTGAAGACCGCCTGCTTGAGCATCCCTAAAGGACCATGTGTCTGGGTTAGGTTTGCATCGGTATTGCATTTTTCCCATTTGAAAATCATTTATTAGCCCTTTAGGTGTAAACTAAGTGTGTAAGATGTAAGCCCTGCCTTCAGGGAGGCTTTACCTTCGCTGGGGACATAGAACGTGACTGGGGCTGCTGCAGTGTCCTGTGACCAGCACAGACGGCGAGGAGCGCGGGGAGGGGAAGGTTACTTATCAGGGTGGCTTTGGTGCATTTTTCCTGAGCTCCACCCTGTGTCAGACACCCTGCTGGGTGTGTGGGCCCCCCGCTGTCCCCACAAACCCACAGGATGAGAGAACATGCAGTTCTGGCCCTCACAGGGAGCAGGCGTGTCGCGGTGGTTTGTCCGAGTCGGCCTGGGCTGGGAAGGAGGAAGCGCCCAGCTCTCAGCCCTGCTCGGCGGCCCCCTCTCGCCAGCCCCCAGCCCCAGAGTTACTCTCAGGCCCCTTTGTCCCCCTTCTGACCCCACTCCTCCACTCCAGCGAACAACCTCACCATCTACTTGAAGAAGAAACAGCAGCCATCACGTGGAGACTCCCTGCTGCCATCGGCCTCTAAGCCTTCCCCTGTCCTGTTTCTCTCGTCTCCAAGGCTGGTCCCTCCTCCAGGCTTTGGGTCTCTACTCTTCACCTTCTCCGGAGCTTTACACCGTCAGTGATGCCTGCTCTTCCTCGTATCCTGCCTCTCAGGTGGATTCCACCCATTGATGCTCCGATGTGCTCATCTCTCACCCATTTAAAAAAAAAAAAAAAAAAAAGACCTCTTGTGACCCCACTGCTTTCTTCAGTTGCTGCCCTTCTGCTTCCTCTTCAGGAACTTCTCTTTAAAAAAATCCATTACACTCGCATCTTCACTTCCTCACCTCACATTCTCAGCCCACTTCGGCCTCCACTTCTGTCCCCTTAGTCCACGGGAATAGCTCTCCCCGAGGCTGCCAGGAACCTGTATGCTTCAAAATTCAGCGTACACTCTTTAGTCCTCATTTTATTTGACCTTTTAGCTGTTCTCAGCACAGTACACCAATCCATTTTCCATTCTCTTGTTTTTCCTTTTTATTTTCTGATTCCCTTTTGTCTGTTTTGTCGACCTGTCTTCCATTTCAACCATTAGATATTAAGGTTCTTAAAACCTGGCTTTTTTAATCTTCTTTATACTCTCTCACTTGGCAGTATGGTTGAAGCCCAGGTCTTAAATTACCACCGATACACAAATGACTCACAAATTTCTCTCTTCTCCAAGCTTTACTCTTCGTATATCCAGTTGCCTGCTTGAAAGCGTTCAGCTGTGTCATGGCATCTGCCCAAACCTGGCTCCCTGTCCTCACACACGCTTGGTCTCCTGGTGTCCTCCCTCCATCTGGGTCTCCATTGCTCTCCTCCCCTCCATCTCTGTCTGATTCATCAGCAAGTCCTGTCAACACTACCTGCAACTCGTATCCCAGGCCGTCCCCTTCCCTACCTCCACGGCCACCATCCACGCCCCAGTTAGCCCCCCTCTTGCCTGCATTCCCAAGGAAGTTTCTCAGTTGGTACCCTACCTCCTCTGTTTTCCCTGAAGTTTGTTCCCTGTGGTACAGCCACAATTATATTTTCAGAATGCAGCTCTTTGTATGTATCCCTCTGCGTAATATCTTTTAATGGCTTTTCATTGCTCTTCGGAAGAAGACCACAGTCCGTCCCGTGGCCCTCGAGGCTCTGTAGGCTGTGGCCCTCTTCCTCACTCAATCTCGGTTTCTGTGCCACACCACGTCTAGCAGCCCCCTCTCACCGCGGGGCCCTGCGTATATTACACCCTCTGCCTGGAATGTGCTTTCCTCCCCTTGAGCTCGTTAATCGCGACTCTTGACATCGCGTCTCAACCTTCACCTTCTCAGCAAGTCCCTCTCCCTGAATGGGCTGGATCCCCTGTTCATCACGTTATTTGTATTGCATTAATTGCGCCTGTAGCACACATTATACTTCTGAGTTTTTATTTGTGTGATTCTTTCAAGTTAGTCCTGTCAAACTCAAAGCACCGTCAGGGCAGAGATCTTTTTGATGACAGTTGTGTTCCCAGCACCTGGTGCCGTGCATGGCAGGTGGTAGGTATGTGAATAGACGTCGAGTGGGAGGAGCCTAAGAGCGCACAGGGTAAATAGCATCGGCATAGGAAAAATGTAGTTTTCTCCTACAGCAGTTTAGGAGAAAACTAAGAAATTTAGGGCTGAAGAATGGTAGGAGGTGAGGCTGGAGAGGCAGGCTGGGCTCAGACACTGAGAGCCTTTGATTCCAGTATTTGTACTTAGTCCCGTTGACTGTGGGTGGCTGTGGAGCTCCCCGACTCGGGGAAGGAGGAGGTATGAGATGAGGTCTGGGCCCTTGAAAGATGAGTGGGAGTTTGGCCACATTTTCATCCTCCCACATATAAGGTGTAGTGATCTTTGACTCTTTTTATCTTTCCATCAGTTACATCTGGAACCTTGGCTGGCATTATGGGAATGAGATTCTACCACTCTGGAAAATTTATGCCTGCAGGCTTAATTGCAGGTGCCAGGTACCCTCTGCTCTGTTGCTAGTTCTAGTTTAATGCCCAAAACACTTTAGACATTCAAAATTTTACTTGTTTCAGTATATCTGATACTGAGCATCGACTGAAATGATTTAAATTTATATACAAATAGGAAAGGCTGCAAAAACAGCAGATTTAATGTCAAAATGAAATAAGTATATTCATTCACTTTGGAAATGGTTTTGCTTTCACATTTGCTCTCTGGTCCATCCTGGCCCCTTTCTGCAGTGGAGGAAGCTTCAGTGCAAAGCCATGACTGCAGCCGTTTGTGTGACTTTCAGCATGGGGTCCATGTTTCTTAGTTGTAAGGTGTCCTTTATTATTGAAAATTTTGCTGAAAGGGAATCTGATTGAATCCTATTTAACGTTAATCGTAATTAACTTTAATTATAAAATCCAAACCAGATTGTTCTTAAAAATGTAGTCTTTAAATATAATAAAGATACCCCCAAAATAGAATTTTTAAAAATCTGCTTTGGAAAAAGATTATTTACCCAACTTTGATCATAGTTATGATGCTGTCAAGAATAATGTTTTATAATCAGCGTAGACCAAGGTCAAGAGCTGTAAACTGGGAGGCTGGAGACCTACCACTGATGACCTGTATGACTGGGGAGGCCTTGGTCTCTCCAGCCTTGTTGTCTCATCTCTGAATGATTGGCTGTTAGATTAGGAACTTCAGCTCACATGTATGATTTCAAAGCCCCAGTGTAGGACTGCCGTTGGCGTGTTCTTCCTGTGGCACCTCCAGGCGTGGCAGTTCATCTCTGCTTGCTCTGCCTTGGCACCTCCTCACCGTGTAGTTGTGAGGGACCTGCTGAGCCCCAGCCCCTTAAAAATAGTCAAGTGCCTGTACTGTTCTTTATCTGATTTTTTTTTTTTTTATGTGTTTCCTTTGAACAGTTTGCTGATGGTCGCCAAACTTGGAATTAGTGCGTTGGGTAAACCCCATGAGTAGTAGTCATGGCCCAGCTTGGACTCATGAAGAATTTTAAAATTTTCACTATTTTTAGCATATTAAGATAACTAAGTACAGCATTTTCACATATTCTGACATTTTACTTAAAAACAAACCAAAAAAACCCAACTTTGCAGAGAAAAAAGTCAGTTATTATCATTACAACCCTAAAGAGGTGGGTAGAGTGTAACACAAGAGCTTCTTCCTATAGTAGAAGCATACAGTTTGATTCTTGTATGTTGGTGTTATCTGTTCTTTCTGAATCTGTAGGTAAAATCTCCAGAGATAAAATGTAAGGTGTCGCCATTGGGGTCCCTGAAACCCTGTACCCTACTCAGAGGAACAGTGTGAAAAAGATCTGTCAATGAGATTTAGGATATCTGTTCTTTTGCTTATCTTAGAGCACAGACCTACTTTGAAATTATGTTAAGTGAAATCAATGAAAATAAAGTTTACTGTAAATAATATTTTCTTCGGTGTCTTTGTTGCCAGAGCTGTCTAGAACATAGAATGGGATGTGAATAACAAGAAGATAAAAGAGCATGAAGGTGTTTTTGTTAACATTTTATTTAGGAATTACCCATCCTGAATAATTTAAAGACCAAGGAAGGAAAGTTATTTATTATTTGATTATACGTTGCATTGAGCCTTGGATTTCTAAGATCAGTAGGACTGTGTAACCAAAAAAAGAGAAAAAAAAGAAAAAAATGAAATTGTTGTTAACCAGCACTGAGTTAACTCATTCTGGTACCCCTTACTTTAGTTTCCCCCTCTTTAAAGAAAAGGGATATTTGCTACTTACCTCAATCCTAACTGGTATTGATTGGATTTAGAATATGTAATTCAGGCATATACAATTTTGTGGGTTGGCTTAAGCTCCTTGAAAGGAGTCCTAGTTTCCTCATCTTTGTTGTGTATGCCATGGTTTGACATGTCTGCCAGGGCCCTTTTTTTTTTTTTTTTAATTTCTTTTATTGAAGTATAGTTGATTTACAGTGTGTTAATTTCTACTGTACAGCAAAGTGATTCAGTTATACATATGTATATACATTCTTTTTCATTTTCTTTTCCATTATGGTTTACACAGAATATTGAATGTAGTTCCCTGTGCTATACAGTAGGACCTTGTTGTTTATGCATTCTATATATAATAGTCTGCATCTGCTAATCCCAAACTCCCAATCCATCCGTCTCCCACCTGCCCTCCCAGTTGGCAACCACAAGTCTGTTATCTGTGTCTGTGAGTCTGTTTCATAGATAAGTTCATTTGTGTCATGTTTTAGATTCCACATAGAAGTGATATCATATTTGTCTTTCTCTTTCTGACTTACTTCATTTAGTATGACAATCTCTAGGTCCATCCATGTTGCTGCAAATGGCCTTATTTCATTCTTTTTTATGGCTGAGTAGTATTCCATTGTAAATGTGTACCACATGTTCTTTATCCATTTATCTGTTGATGGACATTTAGGTTGTTTCTATGTCTTGGCTATTGTAAATAGTGCTGCAGTGAACATTGGGGTGCATGTATCTTTTTGAATTACAGTTTTCTCCAGATGTATGCCCAGGAGTGGGATTGTAGGATCCTATGGCAACTCTATTTTTAGTTTTTTGAGGAACCTCCATACTGTTTTTCACAGTGGCTGCACCAATTTACATTCCCACAATAGTGTAGTATAGTTCCCTTTTCTCCACACCCTCTCCAGCATTTGTTGTTTGTAGACTTTTTAATAATGGCCATTCTGAGTGGTGTGAGGTGATACCTCATTATAGTTTTGATTTGTAGTTCTTTAATAATTAGCGATGTTGAGCATCCTTTTCATGTGCCTATTGGCCATCTGTATGTCGTCTTTGGAGAAATGTCTATTTAGGTCTTCCGCACATTTTTCGATTGGGTTGTTTGTTTTTTCTTATTGAGTTGTATGAGCTGTTTGTATATTTTGGAAATGAACAGGGCCCCTTCTTAAAGCATAATGCCCAAAGCTCTACACAGATGGGGTGTGACCAGGATACTGGATTCTAGACCACACATTTCTGTTAGTACAACCAGAATCAAAATAAGATTTTTGGACAGCCCCATCACAGCAGTGACTCATTAAGCTTTTGGTCCACTGACACCCCAGTTCTTTTTCTCACATGCTGCTGTTAATAATAACTACTCATAGATAAGAAAGGGTTGATGCTTGATGTCACATACTTGCAAGTATTTTGATTAAATAAAAAATTGTTCCATAGTTCCTGGCATAGTCAGTAATTGCCTTTTATCATATAGTTATACCAAATTCATAGTTTAAATAATACAGACAAATCCATTTCCAAACAGTTCATTGGTATCTGGTATGATTTCATGCCCTGGTGAATCAGATTATTGTGATCTTCTCAAACGTTAGTCCTGTACAGTCTAAAGGAAAGTGGACAAAGAAAATCAAGTAAGCAGATCATTTTCTTTGTCCTTTTTATATTTTAAAAGTTGATTTTTATGGAAATGTGTTTGGGAGGAAAGAAACAGCTGGTTGTAGTTAGTGTTGCAAAGGTCAGGACACCCACAGGTAGGCTGGGTTTCTCTTGAGCAGAGAGGAGACGCCTGTGTATTGTTTGTGTTCACAGAGCTTCATCTCCATGCTTGTTTCCCTGAGCCCTGCTTCTGTGTGAGGGTCGGCTAGACGTGAACATCAGTTATGACTAGTTGTTCCCCAAACGTTTGAATCATATATGAATTGTAAGCACAGAGGCACAGAAAAAGATTGTTCTAAACGAAAGACAGTCATTCTGTTCATCAGAAAAAACACATTTTGGGTTCTGAGCTAGCCCTTCAGCGATCATCATGATAAATAGCTACTTCAAATATTATGGTTAAATGTATTTAATAGTCCTCGTCAATATTTTCTGTCTTCTCCATTCGTGCTTGTGACATGTGCATGTGACATGTGCGTGTGTGTGCACACAAACTAACCCTTGGCTGCTGACGATTAAGGCACTTCTGTGGTGATGGTGGAGGCATCAGGCGGCCGTAGACTGTCCAGAGCTCCCATCCTTCCAGAAGGGATTTCAAATCATGATGCGAGGCCCTGGTTTTTCTTCTGTCATGAAGTTTTTCCTAAGGACACCAATTTTGGCCACCTTCAGTTCTAGGGTTGGGGCGCCAGCCTTAGACTCTCAGTGACAACGATTCCCTGGAGGTGAGAATTAGTTTAGGTCCAAGGTAGATCCCTGTGTGACTGCTCCTGTGGTCACCTCTGAGAGTTCTAAGACTGCCTACAGTTCTAAGGGGCGGGGGTGGGGTGGGTGTCTTCATGGCCCAGCAGCCTTGACAGGGTCCTTGCTAAGAACCCCTTCCTCTCCCCGGCAAAGTTTCCCAGGTACTTACTGTCCTAAGATTGTGCTGGGTCCCAGAAGGAAAAGAAAAACAAAGCATGGCTTGCCATCGTGGAGTCTGGTGGAGAACACTGACATCTAGACAAACAAAGGCAATATAGAAATACATGGCTAATAGAGGTAGGTAGACATTACCCCAGGGGCACAAAAAAGTGGTCAGTTCTCTTCAGGGAGTCTAGGAGGGCTTCACAGAGGGGATGGTGGTTGAGCTGAGCCTCGAAGGATGAGGAATTCATAAACAAGGACAGACAAATGTTGCAGGTAGAGGGAAGGTATGTGCAGTGCCTCTGAGGCATGACACTGCCTGGCGCAGTTGGGTACCTACAAGTTGTTTGGTGTGAATAGCATAGAGCAAGTGAGGTTGGCAACAGCAGGAGATGAGACTGAAAGGCAAGGTCAAATCTAGATGACCTTGACATCCCCAGCTAAAGGTTTGAATGTAATCCATTTTCCTCCTCATTTTTGTTGTATTTTGTTTCATCATTTTTGTTGGTTTTTGTTTCATAAAGATTTGTGGAAGCTCTCTGTATATAATGGGCACAGGTCCTTTATTATATATTACATTTTCTCCCAACCTATTGTGTGTCTTTTAACTTTGTTTATAGTTTCTGTACGTCTTTACATAGATCTATTACTTCATTGCTTTACAAAGTTCTTTCTTATTCCAAATTATAAAAATACTCACCTAGTTCACAAGGTCATTTAAAATTGAGATAAAATATGCTTGTGATAAAGAATGCATGTAAGACAGAAGGATATACAGCAAAATTGTTTCCTTCTGATCCCAGACCCTTCGTCTCTCAACTTAAGAGGTAGCCATTATTTATGTATTGTCCCAGAAGTTTTCTGTGAGTATAAAACATAGAAATGTATCCTTTTTTGGTTACCGTTAAGACAAGTGAGGGCACGGAATTAACACTGAGTTACACTTTGCTACACTGAATCACACTTAACACCTTTTCTTTATCTGGACATGGAGACCTACCTCATTCTTTTTAGTGGCTTTTTAATTATACGATGTGGCTGTCTAGTTTACCATTCCCCTACTGACAGGAAGGTACCTTGTTTAAAGCTTTTTGCTATTAAAAAAATGCTGTACCAAGGAACATCACTAAGTCCCGGTGCACACGTGCAAATGAATCTTTAGGTTATATCCTTAAAAGCTGAGTCAAAGCAGATGAGCATTTAAAATTTTAATTGTCCTCAAAAAGAGTTGTACGGATTTACACTCCCACCAATAGCGGCTGAGAGATTTTGTTTCCTCATCTTTGCTAACATTGCATATTATCAGACTTTTTATCTTTGACACAGTAAGCTAGGGATCTGCAAACTTTTTCTGTAAATGGCCAGATAGTAAACACTTTAGGCTTTGTGGGCCATACCGTCTCTCTCCAGCTATTCAGTTTTGCCTTGTAATGCAAAAGCCACCATAAACAGTACATAAACGAGTGAGCATGGCTACCTTCCAACAAAGCTCTATTTATGGACCCTGAAATTTGAATTTCCTATCGTTTTCACATAGTACAAAATAATAGTCTTATTTTGATATTCTTTTTGACCATGTTTATTTTGATTTTTTTTTATAACAAACATTCTTAGCTTGCCAGCTGCACAAAAACAGACAGTGGACTGGATTTGGTTCACTGACCATGGTTCCAACCCCTGATCGAAGCCATTGTTTTATATCTTTAGTATGACTTATTAAGCATCTTTTCATGTATTTATTGACCAGTGATGTATATTTTTTCTGTAAACTGCCCTTTTTTGTTTTTTTAATTGGTCTGTGACTCTATAATCACTGTAGATTGTACTATGTTTTGATATTTGGTAAGGCAAGTCTGTCATTGTTACTTTTCTGATTTTTCTTTACATACTTTTCCGGATAAATCTAGACTTAGCCTTTCAGCTTTAAATTTTACTAGGGATTTTGATTATGATTGCATTGAATTATAGATAAATTTAGGAAGATTTGGGAGCTTTAAAATATTTACTCTTTAAAAAGTTTTTTTGAAATGTTGATTTACAATGTTGTATTAGTTTCAGGTGTACAACAGAGTGATTCAGCTATACATGTATATATATATGTCTATTCTCTTTTAGATTTTTACAGGTTATTACAAGATATTGAGTATATAGTTCCCTGTGCTATGCAGTAGGTCCTTGTTGGTTATCTATTTTATATATAATAGTGTTTATATTTTAATCCCAAACTCCTGATTTATCCCTCCACCCCCCTTTCCTCTTTGGTAACCGTAAGTCTGTTTTCTGTGTCTGTGACTCTGTTTCTGTTTTGTAAATAAGTTCATCTGTATAATTTTTTTTAGATTCCACATATAAGCAATATCATATGATATTTGTCTTTGACTCACTTCACTTGGTATAATCTCTAGGTCCATTCATGTTGCTGCAAATGGTATTATTTCATTCTTTTTTATGGCTGAGTAGTATTCCATTGTGTGTATATACCATATCTTTATCCATTGATCTGTCAGTGGACACTTAGGTTGCTTCCATGTCTTGACTATTATAAATAGTGCTGCTGTGAACATTGGGATGCATGTATCTTTTCGAATTACAGTTTTCTCCAGATATATGTCCAGGAGTGGGAGCATTGGATCATATGGCAACTCTAATTTTAGTTTTTAAAGGAAACTCCATACTGTTCTCCATAGTGGCTGCACCAATGTATATTCCCACCAACAGTGTAGGAGAGTTCCCTTTTCTCCACACCCTCTCCAGCATTTATTATTTGTAGACTTTTAGATGATGGCCATTCTGAGTGGTGTGTGGTGATACCTCATTGTAGTTTTGATTTGCATTTCTGTAATAATTAGCGATGATGAGCATCTTTTCATGTGCCTGTTGGCCATCTGCATGTCTGTGGAGAAATGTCTATTTAGATCTTGTGCCCAGTTTTTGATTGGGTTGTTTGTTTTTTTTTATTTTGATCTATATGAGCTGTTTGTATATAAAATATTTACTCTTCAGTCCAGGACATTGTATGTCCCTTCATTTAATTCAGTTTTTCTTTTTTTAATGTCTTAAAACATTTTAGAGTTTTATTCACTTAGTTCTTTGCATTTCTATTAAGATTATTGCATGATATTTTATAGTTTTGTTATTATTATGAATGGAACTTCTTCATATATATTTTCTAATTAGGTATCAATCTGAGCAATGAATTTCTGATATTAATGTAAACGCTTCAGTCGACTCAAGCACATTGCTTGCCTTAGGTTTTTGTCAACTACCCTTTATCTAGTGCTGTGGCTTTATGTTGAAGTTAGAAACAATAGGATATTTGCCATCACTGATGATTCAACATTGTTCTAGAGACACTAGACAAAGTAATAAAGTAAGAGAAATAAATGAGGTATAAAGTAATAGTGGAAAAGGAAAGAAATCAAAGATTTTAAATAGCTAATATAATTGTCTATCTAGAAAATCCAAGACAAGCAACTAAAATCCTATTATAACTAATGAGGAAGTTCTATAAAGCTGCAAGAAACAAGATAAGCACCAAAACCCAACAGCTTTCTATCAGCAGCCATCATCAGTTCTCTTCCATACTATTGCTAATACCCAAGTCCAAGCCTCACCATCTTTTAATCTTCTAACAGGACTCCCTGTTTTCATGCTTTGGCCCAACAATTAATTCTTTACCCAGCAGGCAGAGGCATATATCAAGTATAATTAGACTCCTAGTCTTAAAATTATTCAGTCATCTCTCACTACATTTATATCCCTTCTTTAGTCTCTAAACATCCTGTTTTTTTTTTTTCTTTTCTTAATAGCACTTACAATAATTTGCAAATATATAGGGGTTTTTTTGTGTGTGTGTTTATTTAATGTCTGTCTCTGGAATGTATGTTCTATGAGATCAGAGAAAATGACCTTTTCGTTTCTACCATATATACCATATATACTACACTTAGTACATAGTAGGTACTTAGTAAATATTTGCTGAATGGATAGATTGATCAAATCTATTTCTTAAAAATGACTTTATTTTGTAGAACAGTTTTAGAGACAGTACAGAGAGTTCCCACACACCTTACACCCAGTTTCCCCTATTAGTAACATCTTACATTAACATGATACATTTGTTACAACTAATGAACCAATACTGATACATTATCACTAACTAAAGTCCATACTTTATACAGTTTTTCTTATTTTTTAACTAATATCCTTTTTCCATTCCAGGATCTTATTCAGGATACCATATTACATTTAGTTGTCATGTCTTCTTAGGCTCCTCTTGGCTGTGACTATTTATTAGACTTTTCTTGTTTTTGGTGACTGAGTTTTGAGGAGTACTGATCAGGTATTTTGTAGAATGCACTTCCACTGGAATTTGTCTAGTGTTTTCCTCATGGTTAGACTGGGATTATTGGTTTTTAGGAGGAAGACCACAGGGGTGAAGTGTCATTTTCATCACATCGTATTAAAGTTACATATACGAACATGATATTACTGTTGATGTTGACCTTGATCATCTGGCTGAGGTAGTGTTCCTCAGGCTTCTCCATTGTGAAGCTATTCCTTTTTTCCCCATTTCCCATACTGTACTCTTTAAAAGGAAGTCACTATGCGTATCCCACACTTAAGAAATGGGGAGTTGTGCTCTGCCTCCTTGAGGGCAGAGTATCTACATAAATTATTTGGAATTCTGCTGCATGGAAGATGCCTCTTCTTCCCTGTCTATCCATCCAACCATCCACTCCAGTACGGACTCATGTATATATATCTCCTGGTTTGGGTTATAATCCAATACTTCTCCATTAATTTTCTTGCTCAAATTGTTACAGTTTTGACCATTGGGAGCTCTTTCAGCTGGCCCATGGGTCCTTTGACATAGCCTATCAGTGTAGGCTTTTTTTTTTCCCTTGTTTTTTGTTTTTATAGAACTTCCCTACTTTCTGGCACTGTAAGAGGCTCCAGGCTCATCTTGTATATTTCATGCTCCAAGACTAGAATCAGCCATTTCTCCAAGTAGCCCTGGTTTCTTTTATTGGACAGTGATATTAGAAACCAAGACCTGGTGCTGGATAATGTTTGTTGTTACTAGGACATTATTTTATACTTTTCATTCCTTTTCACTTTTTAAAGTTGTTATTCCTTTTTCTAGTTTCGTAAGCTAAATGCTCAAATTCACCATGTCTTCAGTGTTTTTTGTTTTTCTCATAAATGGAACAAGTGTATAATTTTTTTCTTTGAGATCTCTTTTGACTGAGTTTTACAGGTTTTAATACAGAGGTCTGTCATTGTCCATTTCTAAAGGATGTTTATTTCATTTTTGATATTCCCTTTTGACTTTGTAGTGGTTAGAACAATGTTTCTGAATTTTTAAGTGGATGATTTTGGAGGCATACTTTTTTATTCTACTTTTATTAAACTGTGGAAAGAAGTTGTGGCTTACATATTTCAACATTTGAGAATTTGAGATTTTCTTTTTGGCCTAACATAAGGTCAATTTTTTGTGCATGTTACATGTATAGTATTTTGCCTTATTGGTCAAAGTTCTATATAGTATGTATGGTGGGTAAATTTTGTTTACTGTGTTACTCATGTACTTATTTTAAGGTCTCTAGATCTGTTTTCTAAGAAAAACCTCCCACTCTGTGGTTATGTCAATTTCTTCTTGTATTTGTGGTTAATCTTTGCTTCACATATTTATGTTGTTTTAACATTTGATTTTGAAAATTTTCAAATTTAGAGAAAAGTTTGTCTCTCTCTCTCTCTCTCTATATATATATATATGAACATAGATGCAGAAATCCTCAACAAGATATTAGCAAATCCAGTCCAACAATGTATACAGAGAATTACCTAATATGATCAAGTGGGATTTATTCTAGGTATACAAAGCTGGTTCAGCATTTGAAAATCAATTAATATAGTCCATCACATCAACAAGCTAAAGAAAAAAAAATTGTATGATCAATGATTATCAATAGATGCACAAAAAGTATTTGACAGAATCTAACACCATTCATAATAAAAACTCTCAGCAAAATAGGGAGGAATGTCTTCAACTTGATAAAGAAAATCTATTAAAAAAAACCAGAAACCCTACAGCTAACATCTTTCTTAATGGGGAGAAACTAGATGTTTTCCTGCTAAGATCAGGAACAAGGGAAGGATGTTCACTCCCACCACTTCTATTCAGCATTGTACTGGAAGTCCTGGCTAGTTCAATAAGAAAGAAAAGGAAATAAAAAGTATGCTGATTGGGAATGAAGCATAAAACTGTCTTTGTTTGCAGATGACATGATTGTCTACGTAGAAAATTTCAAAGAATCAACAACTCCTGGATTTAATAAGTGATTATAACAGGAATTAGGATACAACATTAATATAGAAAAGTCATTTGCTTTCTTATATACAAGCAATGAACAATTCAAATTTGAAATTAAAAATTGCATTAGCACTAAAATAAACAGGTATAAATCCAACAAATATGTGTAAGATCTATATGAGGAAAATGACAAGACACTGATGAAAGAAGTACAAGAAGATGTAAAAAAAATAGAGCAATAGTCCTTGTACATGAGTGGGAAGACCCAAGAGTGTCAAGATGTCAGTTCTTCCCAACTTGATCTGTATTGCTTGTTCACTGCAATCCCAGTCAAAAATCCCAGTTATTTTGTGGATATTGACAAACTGATTCTAGAGTTTATATGGAGCAGTAAAAGACCCAAAATAGCCAACACAATATTGAAGGAGAGAAACAAAGTTGAGGGACTAACCTAGGTGACTTCTATAAAGCTATAGTAATCAAGACAGTGTGGTATTGGTGAGAGAATAGACACATAGATCAATGGAACAGAATAGAGAGCCCAGAAATAGATGCACACAAATACAGTCAACTGATCTTTGACAAATTAGCAAAGGCAGTTCAGTGGAGAAAACAGTCTTTTCAACAAACGACGCTGGACAATAGACATCAACATGAAAAAGAATCTGTAACAGATGATATACCTTTCAGAAAAATTGACTCAAAATGGATCATAGATCTAAATGTAAAATGCAAAACTGTAAAACTCCTAGAATATAGGAGAAAATCATAGGTGACCTTGGGTTTGGTGATGGCTTTTTAGATACAACCCCAGAAGCATGATCCATGAAATAAAAAATTGGTAAGCTGGACTTCATTTAAATTAAAAACTTTTGCTCTGCAGAAGACCTTAAGAGAATGAAAAGACAAGTCACGGACTGGAGGTAAGATTTGCAAAAGACAACTGATAAAGGTCTGTTATTCAAAATATACAAGGAATTGTTTAAATTCAACAATAAGAAAACAAACTAATTTAAAAATGGGCAAAAGATCTGAATAGACAGCAAGGAGATATACAGATGGCAGATAAGCATGTGAATAGATCCTTCACATCCTATGTCATTAGGGAATTGCAAATTAAAATAACAAGATACTACTACACACTAGAACAGCCAAAATCCAAAACACTGACAGCACCAAATGCTGGTGAGGATGTGGAGCAACAGGAACTCTCATTCATTGCTGGTGGGAATGCGAAATGGTACAGTCACTTCGGAAGGCAGTTTGGTGCTCTCTTACAAAACATACTCCTACCATATGATCCAGCAATTAATCAAGTGAAGTGAAAACTGATGTCCACACAAAAACATGTACATGAATGTTTATAGCAGCTTTATTCATAATTGCCTGTACTTGGAAACAACCAAAATGTCCTTCAGTTGATGAATGGGTAAATAAACTAGGATACATATAGACAATGGAATACTCTTCAGTGATAAACAGAAATGAGCTATCAAGCCAAGAAAAGACAGGGAGGAACTTTAAATGCATATTACTAAGTGAAAGAAGCCAAACTGAAAAGGCTATATACTTCGTAATTCCAACATTGTGGAAAAGGAAAAACTATGGAGATAATAAAAAAAAAACTCAATGGTTGCCAGAGGTTTGCAGGCAGGGAGGGAGGGATGAATGGGTAGAGCACAGAGGATCTTTAGGGCAGTGAAACTATTTTGTATGATACTGTATTTGTGGATACATGCCATTATACATGTTGTCAAAACCCACAGAATGTACAACACAGAGCGTGAACCCTAATGTAATCTATGGCCTTTAATTAATAACAGTGAATCAATATTGGTTCATCAGTTGTGACAAATGTACCACACTAATGCAAGATATTTATAATAGGGAAAATTGAGGAGGGGGGAGATTAGGGAGTACGTGGAAACTCTGTACTTTCCAATCAAATTTTCTGTAAACTTAAAACTGCTAAGAAAAAAGAAAAAAAAGTTGACTAATTAACAACAAAAAAAGGCCTAAGAGTATAAGTATAAAGTTTAACAATGTAAGGAAAACACACTAGTTAACCATATTAATTTTAATATCTATTTGGAGTTTAAAAGTTTCCCAGCAACACAAAAGATTTTTGCTTTGAGACATTAATTAAAACTGTACAAATATATATATAACCATTAGCACTAACATAAATTACTCTTTAGATTTTAACATTTTTCAAGAAGGTGAGCTGAATCTTCTGTACAAAAATACCATGTTCTTACTATGCCTTTGTATAATGTCCACAAGGTGATACCAATTACATTAGCATTTGTTACAAAGTCATAAAATACATAAAAAATAAGCAGTTTGATAACATTGTTCTTTAAAAAGAATATCTAGTCCGTAAAATGACAAGCTTGAATAGAGTAGTCCTAAGTTCAAAATGTCTATTTTAAATACCAATTTAGAAATAAAACTAAGAAAATATGTAGTAAGTGAAGTCACTGCGATAGCAACTGAATGCATTTGCTCTTAAGAGCAAGTGTGAAGGTCGGAGCTGAGTCAGTGATCTGTCTGCAGCAGCAGCAGGGGTTTGCTTTGGGGAACGAGCTGGTATACTTCATCTTTGTGCCTCGTGGGAATACGGAAACAATGTATTTTGAAAGTCTGATGAACACACTTGATGTGAAGATGACAGAACCTTGACTTGGTTAATTTGGAAGTCATCAAGCCATTGGGTTTGATAGTCACCACAAATTCATAGCAGTTGTATTGATCAAAATCGAACAATCGACTCTTTCTCCACTAAAATCAGGTGATGTGATTTTGACATCTCTATGTTAAAGAAATATTTATTTCTAAGAAAGATGTCCTGCTTTAGATTAGAATTATCATAGCTTCCATAATTCCAAAGTAGAAAAATGATAAATTACCATCTTTCTGCCATTGCCAAAATGGTAGAGTAGAACCTTGGCCAAATAAGAACCGTAACTGACAGTCCACAGACATCTATGTAATTGCTATAAAAACCCAAAACAAAACAAACCTCTGAGGCCAAACGATGAAATATTAAATAGTTTGGGCAAATATAAAACACTCTAAACACTTACTTCTGGAGGCATTTTTTAAAAAAAGCTTCTTATTGTACTTAGTATCTATTAATTTGTAGATCAAATACTTGACACTTTGGCAAATAGTTTATTCAATACTTTGTAAAGTCCTACCCATATATCAGCACTGTGGGCAATGATGCTAAGAAAATGCATTTCATTTCTAGGAAAGAAAGAAAACAGTAGATGAGTTTTGCTCTTCAAATTACCCACTATGACATATTTCTTCCAGAACTCAGTAGAAATAGACATCTGTAGACATTTCCCGGGGTCAGGGGACTTGCACAGACTCTGGAGCGATGCTGTGGGACTTCACACCAGACTCCTATCGGTGGCCTCCGTACTTGGCCACCCAGTCTGTCCTTCCGTGCACGGAGGAGACTGGCTGTGCGCGGTTCACAATATTTAGATTCTTGGCTGTAGGATTATAAGTAGGTCCTGAAAACTGCCCCTGACCAGTTTTTGTGTTCCAGGGATATTCTGAAAGAAAGCAGAATCAGAAATTAGAATTTTATTTAGATGATTATTAAATTCAAAACAAAGCAGTTCATTTTATGGGGGAAAATCTGAATTTATCTTTTTTTAAAAAAATTATTTATTTTTGGCTGTGTTGGGTCTTCGTTGCTGCACACGGGCTTTCTGTAGTTGCGGCGAGCGGGGGCTGCTCTTCGTTGCGGTGCGCGGGCTTCTCATTGCGGTGGCTTCTCTTGTTGTGGAGCACGGGCTCTAGGCGTGCGGGCTTCAGTAGTGGCGGCGCATGGGCTCAGTAGTTGTGGCTCGTGGGCTCTAGAGCGCAGGCTCAGTAGTTGTGGCGCATGTTCTTAGTTGCTCCGCGGCATGTGGGATCTTCCCAGACCAGGGCTCGAACCCTTGTCCCCTGCGTTGGCAGGGGGATTCTTAACCACTGCGCCACCAGGGAAGTCCGAAAATCTGAATTTGTCTTTAAAAGATTAATTCAGTGGTCTCTAAGGTTTTTTAAAAATATATATATATAAGCCAAAAATTCTGTTGTAGTATTATGCTGACACTTACAGCAGTTTTCAGCTTGACAGTTAGCGTTTTCAGCAGCTTAAGAGCCATAATTTCTGGTTTATAGTTCTGACACTGCTACTGTTTCTTATTTGGGCTCACTGAAGTGCCCATCATATTTTGATAGGCAATACCAACTGGGATGACCAAGAATAACTCCTTGGTTTAAGTTCAATGGGCAATACCCACAGTGTCAGTGACTATTTAAAATCACACTGTGGTTACATCTAAATAATATCTGAACACAGTATCACTACAGCAGATGTATTCAGAATTGTGAATCCTGTAAAGCTCTGGCTTCATGGAGCCACACAGATGGGGTCACATAGCAGGTTTCTCTTTAAACATGAAAATGTGGTTTTTGGAGTCAAGAAACTTCATGTTTTATTGGGAAATCGATGGATGATAACAGAATCCCTTTGAAAAGTGAGCCATTCTTAGGATCCCAAACCTTTCATCACAAGGTTTGTTTTATTCATACATGTATTGGCTGATTAAAATTTTGTGAAAATTTTAATGTGTTAGACATTTGTTACCTGAACAATTTATAAGCTCAGATTGCTTGAACATGTCAGATGACAAAGCAGTGAATCATTTCAGAGAAAACTTTAATATCCTCAGTCCCTCCTTCACCCCTTCCTCACTCCAAACTGGGAGCTAGGTATCAGAGCTATTCTCTCTGATGTTCCATCTTTCTGTTTGGGATTTAAATATCTTTTCACACTATGTGGTAGCTGTCATTCTTGGATTATACTCTGTAGGAGTCAACTTTGAAATGACTCTCTAACCATTCTGTACACCTAACACTAGCTATACTATATTTATTTGCATGGTTTTCCCAGTTTTTTCTTCTATTTTTACTGTAGAATTGGAAGTATAGGAGGAGCTTATGGGAGCATGTGGGTCCTGATGTGTTGCTAACCTCAGCTTAAAGGGAACAAAGCCTTACATGAGGAACCGCCCTGGTGACAGTCACCCTGACTGCTTTGTGGTTCAGTTGGGACAAGGAGGCCAAGAGTTCTTCCTTGGTTTGACAGGTCATTTCATCCCACTCTTACTGGGTTTAAAGTTCTCAAAGCCAATAAAAAGCTCCTTAACAAAGACAGGGACAGTGTCTAGAAGGGCCAGTTAAGTGCACCATATTTTCTAGGAATAGCCCTTTAGTCATAACCCACTGGAATATAGACCAGCATCAGTCTGATAAATTAGTGCACTCACATCAAAATGGTACCATGGGCAGAGGAGAGCACATGGGAGGGGAGGGCAGGAGGGAGGAGACAATAAGTCCCCGTGACTGAGAGAAAGGGAAAGGGAAAACCCATTCTTAAGCTAACAGTGGGTGAGAAGTGAGGCGTCTGGGGAGTAACATCCAGAAAAGCTTTTTTTCCAGATGATGACATAGTCTTAAGTCAAGTCCTAAATGCATTTGAAGGAAACTGTGTCCAGGCCAACATTTGTAAAACCTTCTTTGAAAAGAGAATCATTTTGCCAGTAAGGCGGTAGTGTTGACATTTAGGATTCCTTTCTGAGAAAGAACAGAGTTTTAGGACTCCAGCACCCTTGGTGAAGAACTTAGTAGCTGACAAAGGAGCCCAGGTCTCGTGTGGGGCAAAGAAGTGCTTTGTTCAGCAGCTGGCTGTGCCCACACCTCACCACTCCCCAGAACGGAGCTGGCAGCCCTCTACCACTTGCTGTGCATTTATTTTAAAACCTGCATGTGTCCTATCAAGGGCATTTAACTTCTTGTAGGAAATGTTTGCTGAAGGAAAAGGTGTTTGCCTCTAGTTAAGAATGCAATCCCTGCCACTGCTATATAACTTTTAGCAAGATAGAAAACTTCTGTAAAATGGAGATAATGATGGTACCTTCTGTGTTAGAGCCATTGGGAGAGGGTTCAGTGAGTTAATGCACGTAAAGCACGTAGCACAGGGCCCTGTGCTTCTAGAGGGCGGCTGTGTCTGAAAGTGACTACTCCTCTAAGTCCTTGTTACTGTCAGAGCAGGGGACAAGGAGGTATGAGGGGGTTTGGGTTGAGAGATGACATGGGGAGGGAGGAAGAAATTAATGTGATTTTTCTTCTCCAGACTTGAGGATGAGGAAGAAGAGCAGAGAGGGAGGCTGAGAGAAGGGGAAATAGTCGAGTAAATATGGTAATGACCTGGTTTTATTCTCTTGTGGGAAACTGTCACACCAGTGGGAGGGCTGGAAGACACATCTCTTACAGAACAGTGTTTTCCTAAGGATTTGCATTGACCACTTGAGAATGATTAATATTTACTTCTTTTTTTTTTTTTTTTTTTTACCTTTCCTCCTATCACGATCTGTAGGAAAATCTGATAAGCAGAGTAAAATGAAGAGATGAAAAGTTATGAGAAAGCATTTTACTTAAAAAAATGAAAACAGAAATATGCATGCTAATCTGACAGAATAATTGATATATAAAGGCCTCCAATCCCTTATAAAAATATGTTCAAAAATACCCACTTTCACTTTCTAAGGGCAGGTACTCAAACTAATTTGAGACATTATGATTTTCTGCCTTCATATTAAAAATTGCTACCAAGCCATGGCTAATGACTCATGATAAGGCTGCCCTAAAGTATCTGAGGCTTTATAAAAGTTATTGCTGTATATAAAATGTTTATTTATATATTTTGTTTCAGCAGAGAGATAATGAAGCAGTTCTTTTCGCAGATAAGGTAACTGAGTACTGCTTAAGCAGTTCTACCATGGTAAGAAATAAAAAATTACGTAAGTCCAGTGCTTTTTACAATTTTAGCTCCGAAAGCATGAACTTTAAAGACTGGTAACTCTAATCAGGAGTTCTATAATATAAGATCCTGGCTGGGACAGACTGGGAGAAGACTTTTGAAGTCAACTTTTAAATTAAACTGTAACTAGATATCTTATCAAACTTGTAATTATCTGCCTCGATGTTTATTTTAGGTGCTTTAAGAAGGGTATCTATTTTAGACTGAAATAATTTAGTGAACATTCATAGTCAGATCTGGTCAACTCAAGTACAGAATCCTCACCTCAGTTTCAAGAGCGTCCCCCTGAATGTGGCTGTCACACGCCACGCCACTGCAGAGCAGGTGACCTAGTTAGTCATAGCGTCGGAAGGTGGGGAATAAAACTTCACCACCTAATATATTACAGAGCGAAAGCCAGTCAAAGTTCTGCCGCAGTTTAGTTCTAAACCCTAAGATGGAACTGCAGAAGGACTACCCGTTAACTGATACGTAACAGGGTCTCAGCACCTGTTGCGCTTTCCGCTCCGTGCCAGGTACCAGGCGGGAAGCTCTGAAAGGTGCATCCTCGCACATCTCGTCGTGTAGCACAGCACCTTCTTCGGAATTAGACAGTTTCTATCCCAGCTCCACTATTTCCAAGCTGTGTGACCCTAGGTAAATGACTCAATGTCAGTTTCCTCATCTGTAAAAGATCTACCTCATCAGGTCATTGGGAGGATTCAGTGGCACAGTCTGTGTGTCTGACCGAGAAAAACCACCGAATCAGAGGTAGTAGCTCCTCTTATTAGACTGTCAAACCGCATCTTGGGGAGAAAAATGGGACGTTTTGTCAGAAACAGAACTGTAGTTAATAGGTGAGACTAATTTAAAAGTCTTCACTCAGGAAAGGTGACTATAAACTTCACAAAGCTCCTTTCTGATCAGAATTCTCAGAAACCGTATCTGAAGTTGTTCTTACCTGAAGCTGTCGCACCGAGTGGTGCTAAGTGTATCCTCTGGCCAGCTGACCCCACTTCTTTTTTGAGAAAGGAAGGAATATATCCTGACTGATTGTAAGTAGCATAACTTCCAAGATTTCCTAGTGACGTATCATAAAGTTTCAGAGTCAGAAGGTTCATATTTTAAAGCACCGGAGAGTAACTTTGATTACAACCACTACTAATTCTAAATTCTGTTTTGGGGGCATCGTCTATATTTCATGCGCGGCACTACGGTTTTACAGATGTTCCCATTCAGTCCATATAACAACCCTCTTAGATGCGCGTTACTATCCACACCTGACTTGGCTAACTTCTCACAGTTAGTAAGTGACCAAATTAGAATGTGAACCCAAGGTGTCCCCCTGAATGTACCCAGGTTTTTATGACTCCACTTATTAACCTGAGAGTATATTTCCTGCCAGGAAGCCCCCATCCCTGCGGTGCTCTCTGAACACTTCTTCATCTTGTAAAATCACCCTGATAAGTGCACCTATTCTCATAGGGGTTGTTGTAGGGATTGAATGAGATGAATGCAAAGCACTTAGCATAGGCTCTGCTGTCCGAGACATGTCAGCTGTCACCATCCTCATCGCTATTAGTGAATGATCAATCTGGGGGGAAATGTAAAGTCAGGAGACCAGTCAGGAGGGCAGTGCTGTAGCTGAAATGAGAGTGAAAGTAAGAGAGTCTGAACTTAGACGGTCATGGAGGGATGGAGGAGGAAACTAGCAGGTGGGAGGGGTGGGAAGGAGAGTAATATAAACCCCCAAGTCTGTAGCGTAGGTGACTGAGAACAGGATACAGGGGAAGAATCAGGTGTGGGGTAAAGATCTGGTGCCCATGGGAGATTCAAGTCACAGAGGTCCAGCAGGCCTGGAGATCTGGAATGATCGGGGCATGGCGGTGATGGCACCATGGGCTTGGAGGAGCCAGCCCAGAGGGACTGTGGGATATGCAAAGACCCGGAATAGAACAGAACCCAGGGAACAGCACTAAGGGGGAGAAAAGAAAAGGACCCTGCTGGGGAGAGAGTGGAGAGGTAGACGGTAGGAATAGGGTCTGGAAACTCCAGAGAAGACAGCGTGTGACAAAGAAGGAGTAGCAAATAAGGCAGAGGTCTGGTGGGGTTGGCACTGCCCTGGGATTTGGCCGCTAGCAGGACAGGCCCCGGCAGGAGCTGTTTCAGAGGCCCGAGGTAAGCTGAGGACAGACTGCAGTGAGCTGAGGGGTAAAGTGGAAATCAGAGGAAAAACAAATATAACTTCTCTTTTAAGGAGCCTGGCTACACCAGAAAAGGGACAGGTTTGTCAGTGAGAAGGTGAATCAGGGCTCTGACCGCCTTGGTGGTTTCAAAGAACCGTTCATCTGGCAGCTATGACTGAAGCTTATTTTTACATGGTGTCGTTTGACCACAAGGCTGGACTCTGCCTTCCTGTGTCCCTGACGTCTGTCACGGTGCTGTGCATAGCAGGCACTCAATAAGTGTTTGCTCCTGAACCAACAAATGTCAAACAGCAATATTATTTATCAGACCCTAAAGGATGTTACACAGTAAACACGTTATCAGTTTATACGATTTTTAACACTGCTGAATTTTGCATAGGCACCGCTGCCTCATTTGTCCTTTCTTTTCACCTTGAGGTACTCATTCTAATTTACGAATCAGCCCTTTACTTCAAAAGACTTTTTGAAAGGGAAGTTCAAGGCAGTAATCCCATTCGGTAGCAGCCTGAGAACATATCTCCCGGGACGTCCATGGCGATCCAGTGGTTAAGACTCTGCACTTCCAATGCAGGGGGCGTGGGTTCGATCCCTGGCCAGGGAACTAAGATCCCACATGCCACGTGGCGTGGCTGGAAAAAAAAAGATCTCTCCCACTCATCCCCATCATCAGAGCAAACACTTATTAAATGCTTGTTGTGTGACAAAAATCCTAGGGATGGTCGTATAATAATGCCTCGGTCAGTATTATTTCCTCTGTCTTACAGGCGGGGAAACTGACTTAGAGGACCCAAGTAACTTGTCCAAGACCACAAGGCTAGTGAGTGACTGAACAGGGACACGGCAGGCTCTAAAACCGATGCACTGATCGGTTACAGGATGCTTCTTCCTATTGGAGGAAGAAGTTGCTAAGGGAAAATGCATAGAAAATTAAGTCTTCTTAAATTATTTTGGCTTTTCATTTGAAGTACCTTGTGAGCTGCAAATTTTTAGGTTGGAGCCAATAGTTAGCACTGTTTAAACCACTGACAGCAAAATTCTAGGAAATCCATCATCTCTATGAACCTGGTTAACTTTTTCTTTTAAATGATGGTTCATGCTCAGAAATGAGTCTCAGAACTTAAAAAAAAAATTTCCAGGAATATTGATTATAAAATTAGAAAATATCCTTTTAATTATTTTTCGTAGATTTGTTTGATTTCTTTAAATTGTCATAATTAATTTAAGAAGACAAGCATAGAGCTTTTTGAGAGCTAATTACTCTTAGAATTCCAGCTCCCGAAGAAAGAGGTTCTTGACGGTGTGAATGCTTCTGTCTCTCCTAGTCCTGATCTGACCCCTAAAAGCAGGTGACCTTGGCCTTCGTAGTGGCCTTTTATGACAAGATTTGGGGTAGATGTTGAGAATAAAATTGGACAGGAGATTCAAAGAACAAACTGTACTCATCTACAAGGCCCAGAAATTACCTTGTGAGTCCTGTAATTTTTCAGGAAAACTTTCATTGCATGATAGTTTTTCAATTGGTTTAATTATGCTTTCTTCTAAAGAGAAGGCAGATGGAAGGAAAGAATGAACAATAAAGAGAATGTTATAGGAAAAGCAGAGAAAAAATGGATTCCATGATTAATGAAAAGATGCAGAAAGAAACCTTAAAATGTTTCTCCGAGAAAATGTGCTCGGTGCTGTCTCAGCTTTCATTTGATGTCAGTCGTATATTTCCCTGAGACTCAAAGTTGTGTAGCTGTCATTTTACCTGATTGTATTTAACCACTTGGTTCAGTGAATATTATTTTTAAATAACTGAGAAAAAATTAGCAAATTGCAGTGCCGCAGCACTGTTAAATGGATAAGATATCCGGAGCGTTTGATGTCACATCAGAGCACCTCAGGAGACTCCTCGGTTACTACACAGTGATCCTCAAACTCTTTTGATCCAATACCACCTACATATTTTTTAAGAAAGAACTGTCTACCTCTTCAGACACTTTAAGCTGATATCTAAAATGTTTCCTCATAAGTTTTACAGTTCCAAAGGATTTAACTTCTGGCATACTGTAATCATAGACATTTAAAAATAAAACTATTAACATCTCTCTTTTAAATATAATCAATGGAATCTAAATACCATAGTGATTTTATGCTAACCAATACTGACTTAAGAAATACATGACCACATGGGACTTCCCTGGTGGTCCAGTGGTTAAGACTCTGCCCTCCTACTGCAGGGGGCACTGTTCGATCCCCGGTCCGGGAACTAAGATCGCACATGCCACGTGGTAAGGCCAAAAAAAAAAAAAAGAAATACATGACCACAGTCCTTTTTAACAGGTAGAAATTTCACATGAATCCCTTTTCTCTCTAAAATTTTATTTTCATTCATATGTCAACTCCCAAATTTTATCTGAATATAATTTTAGACTTAAAGTCTTTAAATTAACCAGTCAAAAATGTGTATAGATTGAAACCTTTAAAAAAATTTCTTGTAACCAACCATAAGTATATTAAAATACTTTTTTCTGGATTAAGTTAATTATAGTTAGAATGATTCGTTGTATATAATTTATCAAAAAAGATGAATATTATAGAATTTGATTATTAAAAGTGAAAAGTCAGATTTTTTTTGGAAATTCATCTCTTAATGAGAAAGATGGGACCTTTTTCAAGTGGTTCATGTATCCATCAATAAATATTACTTATTGCTAAAATCAGACAGGATTCAGCTTCATTTTTTTTTTAAAGATGGGAAGCAAGGAGAAATCTTGTAAATGCATAGTAGGGAATGAAAGGTGTTTTGTTACAGCTTTGTTACTATAGTCTTTGAACACTATTCAGAGTTACAGATCAAATATCACATAGTGATCTCATAAAAAATGATTTTTAAAAAATTTTTCATTTATATTGGAGTACAGTTGATTTACAGTGTTGTATTAGTTTCACAAATGATTTTTAATTATCTGTTAGCTATAACTCAACTAGGTTCTCCTTCAGTTTTTTAAAAGCTAAGAACTGGAAACCACTTGACTTAAAAAGGATTTATTTGTTCCCCAATCATCAGAGTTACTCACTTTCTCAACACTGACACCAATATATCAAACTAGCCCTTTGACTGTCACCCCACATATTTTTATACTTTGGGGAAAAAGGAAACATTTAAAAGTAAAAATCCGCAGAAGGAAAACAGTGGAAGTTCATACTTTAAATGTAGTCTTGCTTTACCTGCATTACTCCTTTTGAAAGCAAGTTCTGCCCCCATGGGTCCCAATGACTTAGGAAATAACTGGCTATTCCAGGTATATGGGTGCATATCCTTTCCACTGGCTATCAAGGACACGTTCTTGGGGCTTACACCTTAGAAGAACAAAACAGTCATTTCGAAGGTTAGAGTGCCATCATAAACTTGAAGGAAAAATATACATTCAAACTAAGACTAGAAAGAACGCAAGGGAATGGAAATAAATTTTGGCTACAGTGTAGCAAATACTTGCTTTTTGATGGACCCTAACATGATCCTCAGCCCTAAACACAATAACCTGGAATCCTCACAGTGTCTTTTAGAAACGTTAAGTTATTTTCTGTAATACAAGTAATGATAAACATTGGATGTTTCTTGCTAAATGTCTCTTAAAATTTGAGGTGGCACAAAAATTTTCTTCCAAAAGATATTTCCATGTCATACACTTATTTTGAATGTACGCTCTGTGCCAGACCCTTGAGGAACACTTGGGGTAGCTGGGGAAAACAGACATGCGGCCAAGAACCCAGGGGAACTGAGAAGTTCGGAAGTACGTGTAAAGATCCATCCGTGAAGCTTATTTGCATATCGGATATAGTAAAATATAAACGGTTAATTGTTTATGATTTTCTGAAATCTGTGAAATGTGGACTCGGCCTTGGACTTTGGTCCCCGTGGTCAAAGGGTGTTGTTTTAACCTAGTTTTAAGAGATTTGAGAACTTCCTGAACTTGCTTTCTTTTGACTGATAATTAAATTGGGTTCAGCCTAGCAAACGCCAGAGACATCACACTGTCTAAGCCTCTGGGTCATACATGTAGGGTTCTCTTTAGTGTAGAAAACATCCTTACCGAGGACTATTATTAATGTAGAGAGAGGGTCAGCCCCTGTTTCAAGGGAGCTTTGACTTTTCCCAAAGTGAACTCCTTGGCAAGGTTTCACATTTATGAGACATATAATAATATTCCTTGTTTTAAAGCCAGAAACAAGCCTGGTTGTTCCAAACCAGGCCGCAAGGTTACCTGTCATCAGTTCTCTAAGGAAACACTCCATCAGGTAGATCATTTCCCTTTATTATAGGATATTACTCCTTATGGATTTTGGTTTCTAATAAAATACCTACAAACAGAACTATAATAGGCAATTCCCTGACAATAAAGAAGATGCACTAGGTAGCAATTACTCAGGTTAAAAACATCTTCACACACACACACACACACACACAAAAGATATTTACCCCCAAAGAAGGTGCAAGGTCACGGGAGAAAACTACAAATCTCTTTAGGTGAATATTTTTATAAATACAGTTCAACAAAGAATGGGCCCTGACTACTTAAATTATTTTAATACAGTTAGCCTTGCCGATATCCTTAGTCTTTTCTTTTTTTCAGTAAATACATACTACACTATTGAAAATAATTGCTTTAACTCTTTGTCAAAAGATTTTTCCAATTTTCTTGGAAATAGACAAAATCTAGAATTTTAAAACATGTATTAGTTTACAAGCTTTTCTGGGGTACCTTCTATAACCAAACACCGTTAAAGAGAAGCAAAAATTAATATACTATCATCCGTCCCCTCAAAGGAGATTAAAAAGTCAGTCAGCAAATATTTACTGAGCACCTACCACGTGCCAGGCAGTGTGTGTGGCACTGGAGAAAAAGTGGTGAACAAAGTAGACCAGTTTCTGCCTTTGTGGCTCTTAAAATCTACTCTAGTGAGAAGGGAGACATGGACAGTTATAGATAATTAGGTGAGTAATTAGCAGTGTGCAAATCATGCAGAAGAATCTGGTGCTGAGGCTGCAAAAAACAGAAGCAACAAAGCCAGTCTTCTAAAACGGTAATTTTAAGCTGGAATGTGAATCATGATAAGGACTTGGTAGGAGTCGGGGAGGTGTGTTCCTGGCAGAGGCGTCAGCGTGGGCAGTGGACCTGGGAAGGGGAAGAACTCGGAGTCGGAGTCGTCGGCAAGGATGAAGCAGGAACAGGGCGTGGCCCAGAGTGAGGCTGGAGAGGGGAGCAGGCAGCAGATCACAGGGAAGTTCGTGTGTCTCGCTAAGAAATTTAAAACGCAGTAGGAGAGGCACACATACAAATGACACAGGACGTTGGATACACTGGGTGGAAAGAAGGACCGTAAGTGGTAATGGGATTCGAGAAGGATCCACAGAACAGGGTTTCAAAAGTGCTGGGACCGGGCGTGAGACCAGAGGGCACCGCCGAGATCGTTAGCACCTCCACTGTATACTCTATTTGCAACAACTACCTTGTGATAATTAAGTACCTAAGGCTTACGGGGCGAGCTGATGGATGACTGCAGTCCCATCGTTAAGTAACAGAAAACAGAATCTCAGAGTCGTGCTCCAGTACACAGCCGGTCAGTAGCAGGTCAATAACTATGACTCTTGCGTCCCTCTCCCTGAAGGCCAGTGTCACAGATCTGCCAATCCTTGCAGTATAATGTCAGGCTGCCCTGAAATTATATGGTACATTTCTAGAGCTCCCATGATCCTAAAGGTTGATGCTTAATAAGACCTTAATACTTGGCTTTATGGTTAAAAAAAAAAAAAAAAAAAAAAGAAGCCCCCCAAAGATAGTACTCTTTGTTATTCCTGAGGATATTCAATGAATTAACTACAGACCATAAATAAATGTCAAGGATCACTTCTTCTTTGCATTTCTGTCCTCTGCAGTTGCTGGATCACGATAGGTGCTCAATAAATGTTTGTCCAAGTGACTGAACTGAGCTCAGTTCTAGTTTCAAATCTCACCCAGCTCTAGAGGGGCCATCTTTGAGACAAAACATGCCAAAATAGGGTACAGTCAGGCTCAGGTTTAGATTTCAAACAGTTCATTCTAATTTTGAGTCTATTTCTTAGGCTTCAATTACAGCCATGCTTCTGACCCAGAGTAATTAGTAGAATTTGTTAGATCTTTCTGGTGAAAAAGGAAATGATCGGATGGGTCTCAGATACCCTGAAATACGTTCCTGAAAACTGCATGAGGGAGCAAGTAGAGCTGGGAAAACAGGTGTCTGCCAAAAATTTTGCAATACCCTTTCCCACCACCAGAGGGCGCACTTCTACAGCGAAGATGAAGCACTGATTTTATTTCAGTGAAATGGATTCAATTTTCTTTCTTTTTTAAACAGGGAAAAGTGTCCCCCATGAATCTGTGTTCTGGAAACTTTATTACACCCCTGCTTTTGCAGTCAGATCAGAACTTCCTCATGGTTTCAGCACCGAAACTTACTCACCAACTGGTGTCTTTGCACCTTTCAAAAGTGCACCCTCTCTTACGGTCTTAATTCCCACTCCTCTCACCATCCTAAGGAACAAGTCATCACCCTTTCTATCCAGACGTGTGCAGTGGCCTCTTGACCAGTCTCCTTGGGCCCCTCGACCAGTCCCCTACCCTTTTTGAGCCCCTGGCGTGGTCTACCTAGCAGCCAGAATGATCTTTTAAAAACACAAATCAGATCATTTAGGAAACAGTATAAAATTCTACCTCTTATAAGAACTGGTAATGGGAGTGCAGAATTGTTTGAATACAGTTTACAGAAGGCATAGCTTTGGTGGGGGAGCGTGGTATTTTCTGAACCATACTCGTCATCTTGATTGGTGGCTGCCAGGCATTTCCTGAGCAGACTTCACAGAGGCAGGAGGTCCAGAAAAGTCCCCGGGGACAGGCTGAGCCCGCAAAGAGCGCTGTGATTGTATTTCACTGGTGCCCTTTCTTCAGAGATTCAAAGACCCTGGAGCATGACCTATTAACTATTCTAGTTACCAGGAAACATTTTATTTTCTCTGCTTACCTGGAAGGTATCTTGATTGTTTCAAGTAGTACTGTTTAGCAGTTGAAGCAGTTGACAATTCAGAATCAGATTTTAGGGAAATAGCAGCGGGTAAGTTCTTGTTTTCCCCTGTTGAGTGGTTGGGACCTGCAGGTACTGACTCTGGAAGCCTTGAAAGCCAACATAAAGTAGCATCACCGGGTGAAGAACGGGAAGATGACGCCTGCTATACTCTCGCCCACCCTCCGCACATCTTTTCAAACCAGTCAGTGGTTTCCATCAGAGACCTTTTGCTGATAGGAGCACTAAATGACAGCCCCTCTCCCCGAGTAGATATCGGGCAGTGCCTAGAATCATTCCTAATGCTGGACAGTATGAGGCAGAAAGCTTTGTAACTAAGCAGCAAGGTGCCTGTGTACAGTATGTTTCCATTTTTCCTGCGACTGCTGCAGCTGCGGATTTGTGATGTGGGAAGATGGCATGTTGGAAGGGAAGAGAATCACAGCCATCTCCAGCTGGCTTCTCCAGCGGTGTGTAACCACTAAGGTTGTTAGAACACGGTTTAGGCTGGGCTAAGAGAACTGAAGTGGGGAAAGAAGTGTTAGGACAGTCCCCAAACAGAATTTCCAAAGAGCCTAATGACAGAGAGAGACACCATGCATTTGCTGATATGTGCCTGCTCCCCGGAAGGCAGAATCGACTTGGGCGGTGGCGAGCGCCTGGCTGGGTGCCTGGCGGGGACCAGGCAGGGTGCCTCTGGCGGGGTGCCTCTGTCCCCCAGGGCCCGGCCTCCTATGGCCCCAGCTCTGTGTAGGAACGGAGGCCTTCCGGCATCCAGGCTTAGCTCTGTCTAGTTCCCGAGGCCGTCTGTCCGAGCGGCAGCCTTCGCTGCCAGAGGACGGGCCTGCGATAGGTTTTGCTGCCTGTCGCTCTGTGTGTGGCCCTGCACCACGACCTTCTCTCCCACCTGTGACCGGGCCTCTTCCCGTGCTGAGGCCTGGCCCCCCCGGCCAGCTCCCGTCACCTGTCTGACCCCAGGCCTCTGCGGTTCCTCCCGGGAAGGCCCTGCTCACCACGTCGACCCCTCAGGGATGGGCGCTGATGTGATTGGCCCTTTGAACTGCTGGCCACCACTTTGGGGTGGCCCTGGACACAGGGAGCCCCCTTCATTAGAAACAGCCCTACTCATTTCCGGCCACTGTCTTTACACCCTGCTTTCCAACACAGGCTAAAATACCCTATTTCTAAATGCCGGGTTTTCCCCTTAAGAGAAATACATACAGGACAAGGAAGGGCGAAGAGCCAGTCTTCCGATCTCTCCCTTTGGTTAGCACCGCAACGCTTGTTACACCCTCGTGCCGGGCGAGATTGGAAGTGGCTGAGAGGTGTAGCTTTCTGACTTAAAGTGGGAGGGGGATTAAGCAGGTTTATTCTGTTTATTCTCAAGTTTGTGGATTTTAGGGAGGAGTACCTATGGAACTTGGGGATCTGGAAATTGACTGACTGAGAATTATCTCCCCATGGAAAGTCTTCATCTACCTTCAGAGGTATGTGTACTCCAAAGTGAAGACTTCTGCACTGTACAGTGCCAAACAGCTATGAGGGAAGTTTCCCTGACTCGTGCACCATCTTTTCTCCCTATTCCTCTTTTGTTCCAAGGCGGGGCAGGGACAAGGAAAATATTTTCCCAAAATAGTCACCAAAATTTCACCCATCTTCACCTCAAAGTTGAATAATGCACTGATGATGATGCCAACTGAAAAGGGATTGCTAGAGATATCAAACTTCCAGGAAAAGTTCAGAAAATGATCAAAAAAGTTTAGAACAGCAAGCAAATAAATGATTAACTCTGAACGCCACCACCAGAGGAAACCATTACCTTTGTAGATTGTGCTTTGCTTTTTGCCAAGAGGCATGTGGATTTCAAATGGGAATTATGGTGATCGTAATTTAACAGGGGCCACGAAAGACTGAACTAGAACTCCTCCCTCCACACACGCTCAGCCACTGACGCTGAGAATCATTACTGTGAGGAGTCCGGAGTCCTGCTTTTTCAGAGGTAAAAGCACAGAGATCTGGATTTGACAGAAGAAACAACATTAAGCTACTTCTTGTCTTTTAATATGTACACTCATTTATACTTAATGAGTAAAGTTGATGCATGATGAAAACATATTTTCCCGAGAAATGTGAAATCTTACCGGAATGGAGAATCTTTTTTCCTCGTTTCTTTGAAAACACTCATGCTTGGCTTCTTGGAATGGGAGACTCCGACATCACAGTCCTCAAACTCTTCCCAGCCGTCTTCAGCCTTGAACACAGCCTGACCCCAACGCCTCCTGGCACCTTTATGGCCCAGAGTGCCACTTGGCTTCTGTGGTGGGAAACCAGTATCGTCATCTTTAATCGGGCGCCGAATGCCTTTTATGTGCAAGCTATTATATTTGATGCTGAGTCCCCATCTTCAAGGAGCTTTCCATACAGTTAAGGAGATAACATATATACATATTTTAAAGTATTAACAAAAATAGGTAGCACATG
Organism: Eubalaena glacialis; assembly: GCF_028564815.1. Taxonomy (NCBI): domain Eukaryota; kingdom Metazoa; phylum Chordata; class Mammalia; order Artiodactyla; family Balaenidae; genus Eubalaena; species Eubalaena glacialis. The sequence goes on from NC_083722.1 coordinate 8,027,544, forward strand.
CTAAAAATATGATAGGAAATTGAGAGAGGACGGATCTCTGTGAACTTGGGTTGGGGGCAACTTGAATACGTAGGATCAGAATTGACTCTTCGTTGATGTGTAATCTGGAAAACTGCCACGCGTGGCTGTGTCTCTTTGGGCAAATGACTTAACTTTTCAAAGCCTTAGTTTCCTTCTCCTTAAATGGCAACATACAGTATTTATCTAACTTAGTGTTTTCGGATTTGATAGTAAAATACATCAAAAGTTTTTAGGATAGGGCCTGGCACATAAGCGTTACTGTAGGTTAGGTATTATTGTTGTGGTGGTTACTCTAGAGTTTGGAAGAGGAGATGCATAGGGTACGGCTTTTTAATAGGAAAGTGCCAGAGTGTGTTCCGGGGGGAAAGGGCAGACTGCGTTTCCTGAAGCAGATGGTTCGTGCTGGATGGAGGATAGGGTTGTAAAGACAGGCCGATGCTCTATGATGAAGGGCCTTCCTTGTATGCCTGGGACATCGCAGCTGTCCTATGGGCAGTGGAGAACACTGGATGTTTTTGAGATTAAAAAAAAAGTGATAGGGCTTCCCTGGTGGCGCAGTGGTTGAGAGTCTGCCTGCCAATGCAGGGGACACAGGTGTGAGCCCTGGTCTGGGAAGATCCCACATGCCGCGGAGCAACTGGGCCCGTGAGCCACAACTACTGAGCCTGCGCGTCTGGAGCCTGTGCTCCGCAACAAGAGAGGCCACGACAGTGAGAGGCCCGCGCACCGCGATGAAGAGTGGCCCCCCACTTGCCGCAACTAGAGAAAGCCCTCACACAGAAACGAGGACCCAACACAGCCAAAAATAAATAAATATTTAAAATAGAAAAAAAAAAAAAAGTGATAAAGGCAGCATTCGAGAAAGGTCAGGCTCCCCAGATAGGAGGCCTTTGCAGTTAACAGTGGCATGCGGGTAACAAGAGCCACGGGTTCATAGTGGTTGGAATGCTCAGGAAAGAATACATTTGCTGTTAACAAGAAATAAAAGGTCTGGACTTTTTTTGTCTCTCCGAACAGAGGTCAAGGAGAGTGTAGCAGACTCTGCTTCCTCGCTAAGATTTTGTCCAGGGCAGCAGTATGCCCACATAAAAGATCTGAAATGCCAGCCTCCCTTGCAGCTCTATGTAGCCATGGGATACGACCTAACTGGTGAGTTGTAAGTGCAAGTCTGTCAGGAGGGGCTTCCACGAGAAACAGTTTAGGCTCTGCCGGCCTGTGCCAGTGTCTTCCACTCTTCCCCCTTCTGGAAGGCAGATGCAACCCCAAAGGAGCAGCAGCCAGCTGTGGCCACAGGACCGAGAGCCACCTGCCGAGGAGGGCGGTAGAGCAGGAAGACAGAGCAGTCTGGTTCCTTTCATGAGCTGCACCAGCCCTGGCTTACCCACCACCTGCCTTCTCGCTATGAGAGAAAAACAACCCCTCGTGGTTTAAGCCACAGTGGTCAGGTTCTGTCATAAGCCACTGAATGTAATCCTATTGGACACAGAGAAGGAAAGGCAGGGGTGACTTTAAAAATGTGAGCCTGACTGTCTCAGAATGGTAGCTCTGTGAACAGAAATAAGGAATGAGAAAGAAGACCTGGTCTGGGGCAGACCATGAGGTGGTTTTATTCAAATCTACATGGGGTGGTTTGGGGGCATATAAACTGAAAAATCCAAAAGGCAATTGAAAATTGGGGAATTTGGAAGCAAGGTCAGCAAATACAGCTGTGTTTGAAGTAAGAAGATGCTTAAAGAATGGATATGCCATTGCTTGAAGCTGATGGTGCCACAGTGATGGATGATGAACAAAAAGTAGTATTTGCCAACTTCTCTTATACTGTTGTTTCTTGGTCAGAGAGAATGTGCTCCAGACTAAGGAGAATAAGATCTGAAGCCCCAGGTGAGTAGAGTTAATCAAAAGTTATAGTTGGCTGAGTCCGAGACTCTTATTATTTCAGTTGAACTGTATGTTAGGGTCCTGCTGAACAATGCCAGTAATATCAAGTCGTCTCATGTCTAAGAAGATTGGAAAGGGACAAATATTAATAATTTTTATAAAGTAGAAGGTGGATTTTTGCAAACTCCACATTAATAAGTTTGGTACCAGATGAGGGCAAAGATTCTAACATCAGTTATTAAAGAGAAAGTTTTTGAGCACTAAGGAAAAAAGGTGGTAGATCGCACAGGCCACCATTTTTCATAAAAAGCAGACAGTGAATGCATGTAGTCTATATGATCTTCAGCAAAGGAGGTGACAGGGTCTTCTTTCATGCTATCAAAGAAATGAAGTAATAAAAGGACAAGAAAGGAGCATCAGTACTGTCATGGGCTGAACGTTTATGTCCCACCAAAATTTATACCCCAACTCCAATGGGTTGGTATTTGGAGATGGGGCTTTGGGAGGTAACTGGGGATGAGATGAGGTCATGAGGGTGGGACCCTCATGGTGGGATTAGTGCCCTTAGAAGAAGAGAATCCAGGGAGCTGCTTTCTCTCTCTGCCATGTGGACAAAGCAAGAAGGTGCTGTCTACAAATCAGGAGGAGGGTCCCACCAGGAATCAAGTTGGCTGGCAGCTTGAGCTTGGACTTCCCAACCTCCAGAAGTGTGAGAAAGTAAATTTTTGTTATTTAAGCCACCCAGTCTATGGTATTTTCTTTTGGCAGCCTGAGCTGACTGAGACAAGTGCATAGTTCAATAATCTGACCAAGAGTACTGATGAATGGATCAGTATCCACCTAGAAGAAGGTTCTAGTGGCTTGCTATCCCAAGGGCACATTGCTATTCTGTTCATCGTGAAGGTACAGGAGGGAAAAAATGAACAACCATTCCATAGCTGGTGACAAGCTGGGCAGAAGGGTTAAACTGAGAAGACAAAATAAGGGTTCAAAAATACTTATTAGAAATGTGAGACGTAAAAATAAGGTCTTCCAATTTTTTGGATCCTAGAGATCAAGTACACAATGAGAGGTTCAGAATATGTGGTGGGGCAGAAGCACTTGTGAAAAACAGACTCAGGAATTTTAGTCAACAGATGCTCAATCCCAACTCTGGAACTCAGGAGCCATCTAAAAATTTCGGGCTAGTCTATTGGGTACTTTAACTTAGTGAATGCATACGAGAGGGCGGGAGGGTGTTGCATAGTGCATGGCACTTAGTAGCTATTTAGTAATGTTAACTTCCCTTCCTTCCCTCCCAGTGTGAGTCAACATTTTATGGGCCTTCCAAGAAAAAAAAAGTAGTCCTTGATGGCACGAGTGAACACAGGGTTCTGGAATGTTGGTGGTTATTCACCCTGTTTTATATTTCCTACCTACTGTCTGCCTCTAGTTCTGGCAGGGGAAGCAGGAGGGTGAGGGGACTCAAAGGCTCCTTCATACACAGGAACCGAGGGTCACTCAGTCATCGGTGAATGACATCCCAGTGGAGTACATGAAGCAACTGAGGGTGTTTCTCTTAGAGAAAAGGGCAGATAATGTAAGGGCGATTTTCAAATATCTGAAAGGCTGCCTTTCTGGAAGAGTGATTAACTTTTATTAAAAGCTACAGAAACCAGATTTTAGCTCAGTATGAGGAAGAACATTCTAGTAGTCAGAATTGCCCCAAAGATAATGTGGACTCCTCAAGACCCTGGAGGTGGCTCAAAAACTGTGTGGACAATTATTCATTCATTCATTCAACAGATATTTGTTGAGAATTTACCATGTGCCAGACACTGTTTTGGGTTCTGGGTCTGTATTGAGAAATGAAACAGACGGACATCTTTTATGTCTTCCCCAACATTTTTAGAATGCCTAGATACAAAATCCTAATGGAACCAAACCATCGCATCTAAAGTGTCACTATGGGCTACTTACGGTTGGCATGTTTTTGACGATACTTGGAAATAGTGTTGGCGGCTGTTTCTGTTGACTCTGCTGCTTGGGCGCTTGCTGGACACCTGTGTTCTGTGGCGGCTGGATGGACTGCAGTGGCTGGTGGCTGTTGTTTGGCTGGGGCTGCCCGGCAGTCTGGTCACTTATGTCTGGCCGAGGCTTAGGTTCTAGATCAACTACAGGTGGCTTTGACTCTCGTGGTTGCCCATGCTTATTTAAAGGCTGTTTCGATTCCAGATGATGTGAGGAAGGGCCTAATATTTGACCAACTTGAAAATATGGGTGTTTCAATGCCTGAAGAAGCATGGAAATAACAAATGGAAAACGGTTTCACCTAAATTTATTGCATATAAACTCTTGTCCAGCGCTGGGCTAGGCATATATCACTAGTCTAGGTAAGCTTCAGAGATTTAGAAAGCATCCAGTTTTCCCCTTATGTGATGACTTTAAAAAGATACCCAGAAAAAAAAAATGATTTGAGAAGTAAATGTCATTTAAAAAAATGAAAAAGTACATATTAGTAGAAAGAATGTATAACTCACTTGTAATTTTAACATCCAGTCAAGGCAACTGTTCTTTTAAAGACTCTGTATAAAAAACAAAGTCTAGCTTATAAGCATTGGCTGAATTTGATGTGATTAACTCAAACTAAAACACTAGATACTCATGTTTTAGACTCCATAAAGGCATTAAGAAATGAGTTAAGAAAGCCTTCTACGTAGTTTATTTTAAATGATTAACTCTAACATCATATAAAATTCAGGGTTATTTTTAGCCTAACTATAAGTACATGTCTACTAGCAATAAAAAAAATTCTAAGAAATTGAAATAAGCTTTAACAATATACCAGCAAAGAGAAAGTACTTATGGGAATAAACTATAAAAGTACTAGTAAAAATGGTCATTGTTTGAGTTGTAACTAGATCAGTCATCAAATCACTGTTACTGCATGGAAGTGGGGGGTAGGGGACAGAGCTGGTGACCATCTGGGTGACACAGGCTAGAGCAGCGGTTCTCAGCTGGGGGTATTTTTCCCCTTCGGAGACATTTTTTTTACTGTCACAACTCGGGAGCTGGGAGGCGCTCCGGGCATCTAGGCACGCTGTCAGGGATGCTGCTCAATATCCTACAGCGAACCGGACAGCCTCCCCACAGCAAAGAATTAGCGGGTCAGAAATGTCAGTAGTACCAAGGTTGGTGAAAGCTGGTCTGGAGAGTGTCTGAAGCTCTCTGTGCAGCTCAGCTGTGGCTACAGGTCCCCTTATCAGTACTACATGTCTGGGTGGGGAGGGAAGTTCCCAGTTCTGCTGTTTTGTGTGTGTGTGTGTATCGGGGAAGGGGCTGTTCCTTAAGATAATCAAGCCCTGTTCCCCTGCACCTCCTGCCCTAAGCCAGTACCCACCTACGTGGAGGCATAGCCCTGACCCACAGTTAACTTCTCAGGTGTGCGGGGGCAGATTTCAGATGGACAGAGGCAACTCCTATAACTTAACCTCTCCCTGCCTCCCTGCTTCCACTAAAAAGCAGGGCAATAAAATAGTGAACAAGGAAGAGGTGAAGGGCAGGGAGGTGTATATTTTGGCAGAGGTAGAAAAAGTTTTTCTTCTGAGTTTCCCCTTAGAAACTTCGTTGTGTCCCCTACCACACCTGATTGGACATTGCTAAGTGGAACTCAACAACTGTAGACAATTTAAATACATCAGTACCTGACACATAGAAGGCACTCAAGTTCTGAATTAAGTAGCCCCATTAATTAGTATGTCACTTTTCCTAAGTCAATAATGTACATTTTGGAGCTAGAAGCTTTATGAATGTTTTGTAATTTCAAGGCTTCATCTGTAACTTTTCCTCTTTAAGATACCAGCTACCATCCTTAAAGAAACAGAGGATCTTTAAAAAATAATAACTTCTTTTTTCCTGTTTGTTAAGGGAATATTGATTGAATAGAATAAGGAATGTATAGAAAGTTCTCAAGAAGAAATTAAAATCATCTCTAAAGCCAACACCAAGAGAAAACTACTGCTCACATTTTGATGTTTTTCTTTTCAGTACTTCTTTCTAGTCTTTCATATACATACACATATATAGAGAGAGAGATTTTACCTTACACAGACTTGCAGCTTCTGCAACTCTAAGTACCTCATGCCAGTACCCCACTGTTGTAATTACTATCATTTTACAGATTATTTTAACATTTGATAGGGCAAGCTGTCTAACCCTACCACCGTCCTCTGATTACTTATTATTGTTCAAACCTGTCTTGGCTGTTCTTTCCTATTTGTTCTTCCAGTTGACCTTTAGAAAATATCTTCTCAAATTAAATTTTTTAAAAGCCAAATAATTATTTGGTTTATTTCAATCCTCAATTTATATTTAAATAACAATAAGAATACCATAAAGCCTGTTATGGCTTTTTAATTTAAGCCCGTTGCAGATAAAACCATGGCGTTTTTAAGACCATGACATCTGTAGGTGCCGAGGGTATAGTCACAAAGAAGCCAAGCGTGGGTATCACATGCTGCCCTCTTTTTTTTTTACATTATTATCCTCATTACCTAGTATCCATGGCAGTCCTATCTATCTATCTATCTATCTATTTATTTATTTATTTATGGCTGTGTTGGGTCTTCGTTTCTGTGCGAGGACTTTCTCTAGTTGCGGCAAGCGGGGGCCACTCTTCATCGCGGTGCGCGGGCCTCTCACTATCGCGGCCTCTCTTGTAGCGGAGCACAGGCTCCAGACGCGCAGGCTCAGTAGTTGTGGCTCACGGGCCTAGTTGCTCCGCGGCATGTGGGATCTTCCCAGACCAGGGCTCGAACCCGTGTCCCCTGCATTGGCAGGCAGATTCTCAACCACTGCGCCACCAGGGAAGCCCACACGCTGCCCTCTTGTGGGAGCGAGCATTACTCCAGTCCTGCGGAGGGATGATACTGCTGTGTAGAGGGAACGCGAGTCCTCTACTCGGTAGAAGAGCGTCGGAAAGTCTACTAGGCTGTCTAACTGAAGAGATGCTCTTTTACTACCTGTGACAAGTTTCTTCCTAATTAGCTTGTCACATGCCTGAATTTTTTTTTTTGACTTTTACTTTCTTCTTTATTCTTTTAAACTATGAAATGAACACAAGCTCGTCATAAACATTTGGAGTCATACAGAAAATACGAACTACCCTGTGCAAATCAGGTCAACATTTTTCTAACTCTAAATCTGATTTTCTGTTATTTCATAGTTGTCTTTCTAGCCCGTTTCCCACCATTCCCCCGTTCCCATTCATCCTCCGGTTCTGCCACTGCCTCAACGTTTAGAGCTCTATCACTCTGCCGGAGAAAGAAGGGAAAGGAAGATGCTAGATGGAAAACAAGTGTGAGCAAATTCCAACATTCTTAATGCCTAGTGTAAATGTCATTTCCTGTGCAAATTCTTCCTTAAATTTTACCACCATCCTTCCTCTGGGTGGAAGGATCATCCCTATACATCTCTCTGTTAACTGCCTCTAAATTATCAAAGCACTTTGTCCCCCAAAAAAGTGTGGTAGAAGATTGAGTACTTGCAGAATGTTCCACCAGGCCAGGAAAGGGGTCGTGTATTCGTATCTGAAATTCCAACCACCTTACGTACTACCAGGCACTTAGTTTCTTAGTTTGTGCTCAATAAATATTGAAAGAATAGTGATTTCAAAACTTCCTTGAAAGGTTATTGAAGTGGACATTCATTCTCTGTCCAGATTCCACTGTGCCTTCATAGCCAACCACTTATCTCCTTTGGTGGTGGTGGCGGGATCATTTTTCTCCTAGTGTACGTCATCTAAGTGGAATAGTAAATCCAAATGCCTCTACCCTCACCTCAAAAGCCAGAGAAATACAGCTTTATTCCCCCAGATAGTTATCCCCACCGTTTAGTTTTCTAAGGCTGTTATAACAAGTACCACAGATTGGGTGGCTTAAACAACAGAAATGTATTTTGTCACCATCCTGGAGGCTAGAAGTCAGAGATCAAAGTGGCGACATGCCTGAATTTTTACCATTAGAGATTAATTCCTTTCAGCCTCGACCTCCACAGGGTTCCTCATTTGAACCACAAAACAGAAAATCATTGGAGTGGCTATTTTTGCAATTCTCCCAAGAATCTTACATGCCTAGAAGTTAAATCATTACATACACTGGATGCCTTAAGCTTTAGGGCTTAATTCTCTCGGTAAAACTCTGGTTGAAAATAGACAGGTCTTTGTAAAGAAAAATATCCCCGATATTGTAAAACCTCAAATTAAAAAAAAAAAACAAACCCACACACAACTATACCAGGGAGATCTGTCTTACCTGGCTTGCTGTTGGTCGTTTCTTTGGATCCCAGCTCAACATTTCAGTCATAAGCTGAATAGCTTCACTACTGGCATTGGGAATAAGAGTTTTTAAGTTTATAGGAACACACTGGGGAAAGCGGAAATTCATAGAGGATGCAAGCTGGTACCCTTCTGGCCAGTCACTCTGTTTCAGGAATATATAAGTGGGGGAGGGGAGGCAATAAGTAATTTGTTTTTAATGATCAATTTAAAACAGAGTAATAATATAAAAATCACTTGTGTATGAAAATTTTAATGTTGACTCATATAAATAAATGTGAAAATGAAATACCAGACCACATACACAATTCAGTGCTATAAACAGTATAGAACGAACAGTGAGTTGAGAATTAGGGAAAAAATGAGAAAGCACTTTTATAAATTTCAAAATGTTAAACTCTGGTCTTTTGGATCTCGGTGGTGATGATGGTACCCAGGTGGCTCTGAACAAGTAAGGACAAGCAATTTACAAAGACACTGATTATTACAAAGATCCTCATTATATGTTATACATTGCATCCAATGTCAAAAACTGCACACAGCTGGGAAATGAGTTACGTTAAAGCTTTAATAGCTGCGTTAACTTGACTAATGCTAACTACGAGGCACACACTCACTTAATTCAGGTGTAATTATACACACTTAAACTTATTAAATAAGTGCATCTCAGAAAGTGAAGTCTAGCTGAGTGCAATAGTTAATTGAGAAGTACTCAGTTCAAGAAATTAAATATCCATGGCAGAGGTATATAAATGTAAACAAGAACAGGTTAAGAGAAATAAAATCCAGGACACCTGGCATTAATGAGCTGATCCCAATGGACATTCACAGAACAAGTAGGAGAGAGGCTAAGCATGTAGTCATCGGCTGGTCATCAGACCAAAGTTAAATACATAGAATTCTAAATATAAAGAATTTTCCCTTAAGTTCTTAAAGAAAGGTAAGCCCCTTTTTTCTACAGTCTGGTGGGATTCTGGCTTCTTGCAACCCTCATCCCATCCCAATAAAAAAAAAGACTGATTATAAGAAAATGAACCCTTAAAGCGTAAGCCTTTTTGAAAATGAAAATATCAGCTAGCTGGCCAAAAGTTACAGATAATCAAAAGTTATAACAACTTAAGGACAAAAGTACTTACTTTTTTGGGAGTCCCTAAAACTTGGCAAATCTTAAAGATTTCATCGACCTCACTTGTCCCTGGGAAAAGTGGTCTTAACGTGTATAGTTCAGCCATTATACTCCCAACAGCCCACATGTCAATGGGAGAGCTATAAACTGAAGATCTTAATAAAACTTCAGGAGCACGATACCTATGAAAACAGAAAACAAAACAGGCCATTTTGATTGTAGTTTCAGAGGTGGAATGGCAGTAGGATTTTGTTTGGTCAGGCATTTCAATCGAGAACCAGATATTAACTGCCTTCTGTGTATCAGGCATCTATCTGCACAATGTGTTGGGTTTATATTGACTAGCACACATTTTTCCTGACCACAAACAAGTAGTGGAGCTCAAGACAACTATAAACGAAATGTCCAAGTGGCCTAAGATAGGGACTCCAACAAATAAATGTGGAAATGCTATATAATACATTAAGAAAAGGTGGAGAAGCTCTGAATGGAAGCAGATACGTTCTGAATGGGAGCAGTCGTATAATTTTACAATGCATTAAATCCTGATATATTCACATGAAGGATCGAAAACAAAAGATTAACAAAGATTATCCCTGAGTAGTGAGCTTTTTCCCATCTTTTTTAAAAAAATTTATTTTATTGAAGTATAGTTGATTTACAATGTTGTGTTAGTTTCTGCCGGTCAGCAAAGCGACTCAGTTATACATATATATACATTCTTTTTTGTAGACTTTTCCATTATGGTTTATCACAGGATATTGAATATAGTTCCCTGTGCTTGTTTATCCATCCTTGTTTTGGCTTATCTGTTTGAAAGTGCTGATTCCTCAATTGACTCTATTTCCTTAGTTGATAATATTTTTAATTAGAAAAATACTCTATTTATAAGGCAAAGGTAGCTGGTGGAGGATATTCTCAATTTTTTTTCCATGTTGAAATGCATAAACGTTTCAGCCTAAATGCTTTGCAGTATTGTCCTTTGGCTTCCATTCAGAGTAGCTTTCTTTGACAGCTTTGAGATATAATTCACGTAACATACAGTACATCCATTTAAAAGCATACAGTTCAGTGGCTTTAAGTATATTCACAAGAGTTGTACATCCATCATCACAATCAACTTTAGAACATTTTCATCACCCCCAAAAGAAACCCCACACCTCTCCAATAGCCCTACGCTCCCATTTCTCTAATCTACTATCTATCTATAGATTTGCCTATTCTGTCACTTCATATCAATGGAACCATACACTGTCTGGTCCTTTGTGACTGGCTTCTTTCACTGAACATGTTTTCAGGGCTTATCCATGTTGTAGCATATATCAGTACTTCTTTCTATTTATTGCTGAATAATATTCCATTGTATGGCTATACCACATTTTGTTTATCCATTCATCAGTTGATGGACATTTGGGTTTTTCCCACTTTTTGGTTATTATGAGTAATGTTGTTGTGAACGTTCATTTACAAGTTTTTGTGTGGACATAATGTTTTCATTTCTCTTGGGTATATACCTAGGTGTGGGATTTTACTGGATCACATGGTAACTATATGTTTAACCACTGAGGAACTGCCAGACTGTTTTGCACCATTTTACACTCCCACCAGCAACGTATGAGGGTTCCAGTTCCTCCACATCTTGCCAACACTTTTTATTATGTTTTGATATTTTTAGGAGACAAAATTGTTTTGAATGTTTTGCCAAATTTAGATACTGAAAACAAGTATTCTCAATTTCATTCCATTTCAGTATAGAATCTAAATTTACCCAGTTGAAAATAGAAGCTCCTTAAAAAGATTCTTCCCTGCAAGAGGAGATTTTCGAATTCTAATTATACATTTAAAAAAGATAAAACTAGTACACTTTGAGCTCTTATTTAATTTGTTCAGTTCCTCCTTTGCTTTTGTAGGGATAAATATCATAATCTTCCTGTTTGCAAACTTCATTTTCAATAATTGCAGTTTCCCATAAACTTCAAAAACTTTGGGTTTTTGGCGTCCATTTATCAAAAATTCTGAATGAAGATTTCCAAGTGATTTGAAACAAAATGCAACCAAAATATGAAGGGATTATTTACAAAAAAAGCTAGATACCACTGTAAATCATTTAAATTGACTTACAAAGTAGTTTTTCAAAGGCTCAAACAATTCTAAAATTCGAATGACAGACGGCAAAGAGAGAAAGCACATACAGCCATGCTGCGGCCGTTTTTGTAGTCAATATCAATAGCATCACAAAAATTTTGTAGTGCAGTTACCCTCTGCGTGTATGTGTAATGTGCAAATTCTGACAACTGCAGCTTATTTTGATTGGTAGAATGCAAATTTAGCAGCTTATTTGGATGCAGTTACAAAATAGATATGCATCTTAACCAATCCAAATAAATTTCTGCTTTCTAGGTTTCTTAATTTAGTAAGAATACTGTTTTTATGATGCTAGGCTTCACTAAAACTTGTATATGTATTACCACTGCAAAAATAATTTTATTTTCAAAGGTTTTAACTGAAGTTAAATAGCCTTCATAGTAATGTCAGACATTTCACTTTTCAAGGAATGACCTTCCAAAAGCTTCACTTTGATTCTCTGAATAGTGATGAAAAAAATCAAACCATTGTTAGAAATAAGGTAACTGATTTTTCTCTTTGAAGCCAGTTGGAAGGCACTCATTTAAAACTGACATTGTTAATTAGCCATGTGTTAAAGTGTGAACTTGGTTTATGGGTCTCTCATGTTACCAGATCAGACCAGGGAGGAATCAGGAAGCATACAGCGGAGGTCGATCAGACGTGTCCCAGCTTGTTTTAATGAAACTATTAATAACAGGCATCGACCGAGACTGTCCGGAGCGAACCGGGACATATTGTCACTCTTTCCAGGCTCTGTCCTCACACTTCTTTTTTTCTCTAACCACACTCAGTCCCTTAGTGACCTCACCCAACCCTGTAACTTTCAACACTGAGGTGTCCCAAGTTTACGTCTCCAGCCCAGCCCTGATCCCTGAACCCCAGGTCACAGGTCCCACCGCCTACCGTGACGTCTCCCCGTGGTTGTCTCACAGGCATCCCTCAACCCGAAACACCACTGCGCCTCCCCCCACGAGCCCCACAGCAGCCCCGGCTCCATCAGGGCTGACTCCAGCCCTCTGGCTGCTCGTGGAAAAGACCTTGAAGTCTCTGACTCTTTCATCTTATTCCCCACATCTGCTTCACCAGGAAATCACATCTGCTCTATTTTAAAACACACCCAGGGCTTCCCTGGTGGCGCAGTGGTTGAGAGTCTGCCTGCCAATGCAGGGGACACGGGTTCGAGCCCTGGTCTGGGAAGATCCCACATGCCGCGGAGCAACTAGGCCCGTGAGCCACAACTACTGACCCTGCGCGTCTGGAGCCTGTGCTCTGCAACAAGAGAGGCCGCGATAGTGAGAGGCCCGCGCACCGCGATGAAGAGTGGCCCCCGCTCGCCGCAACTAGAGAAGGCCCTCCAGGGGCCCCCTGCTTCACTCAGCTGAGCACGGCACCCCAGTCCTTACATCCGGCGCCCCCCAGACGCCCTGACCTCATTTCCCGCTCCCGCCCTCCTTATTCACTCTGCTCTTCGCAGAATCCACGGCGGCACTCCTGTCCGCAGGCCTTTGCACTCAGCATCTTCTCTGCCTGAAAACCTCTTGCCTCCCCGGCATCTCCCCAGCCCGGCATCCGTGAGACCGCCTGTTTAAAACAGCAACATACCCTTTCCCTCCCCTGTCTCTTCCAACCCCCTGTCCCTTTCCAGACTTTACTTTTCTGTATAATAATATGTAGATATATATATGTATCACTATCTGATACTCAAATATTCTTAACTGTTTTTATTGGAATACAATATCCACACAGAAAAATGCACATGTCCTAAGAGTACAGCTTGCTGAATTTTTACAATTAGAACATACCCGTGGGCCCAGCACCCAGACCAGGGAACTGTGTGTTATCAGCTCCGCAGAGGCCCCTCCCCTGCACTCTCCCAGTCACTACTGCCCCTACCCCGACCGTGTAGCCGCTATCCTGACTTTTAACAGGTTCATTCTATTTTTGTGCTTTATATAAATGGAATCACATAATATGTGCTCTTTTTCTGTTTGGCCTCTTGCTCACAACATTGTATCTGTGAGATTCATCATATTGTTTACGTAGTTGTAGGCCTTTCATTCTCATTGCCGTGAAGCAGTCCACTGGGTGAATATATATGCCTCTGGTGATGGACATTTGGGTAGTGTGCAAGACGGGACGGTTACGTGTCTTGTGATGAACGTGTGTGTATCTCTCTGTTGGTGACTCAGGACACTCTCTATTTGGTTATGTATTGGCTGTCATGTAAGCAGCATGAGGCAGAGATTCTTTTCTGCTTAGTTCACATCTGTGTTCCCAGTGCCTAAAATAGTATGCAGCACGTAATAGGGGTTCAGTAAATGTTTGTTGAATGAATGAATGGATGCGTGAAATCCTTTTTCCTTCCCTTTTCATTTATCACAAGAGTCATGAGGCAATCCTTCTGTCTCTCCAAAGAATACAAAAAAATTCAGTTCTACATTTTGCTTTAAATACTTGATATGGAACCTCCAGAAAGATGTGTAACAATCTACTGTAGGAAAACGTCAACAGAGACATTTGCCTCTGGACAGTTGCAAAAAACTACTCACCATCTGGTAGATACATAATCAGTATACGGTGGCTGTGACCTTAATTCTCTTGCAAGTCCAAAGTCAGCAATTTTCACAAGTTCTGGGCCCATACAAAGCAAGTTTTCTGGTTTCATATCCCTATGAAAAAAGCCTTGGTAATATAGAGAGGAAAAACAATAATAAATCATCATATCTAGACATATTTGATTTACTAACAAGATAGCTGAGCCTCTCTGTTCTAATCAGGAAGGTGAACTTAGGAAAAAAAAAATCATATTTATTGTCTACACAGTGATGGGAGGTGGGGACCCTGCTTTCAAAATAATTTGGCGAGGAAGTTCATACAGTATATATGGCCATTAAAAATAAATATCCACATGTATTTCTATTTGTGGATCCGGTGAGTTCAGGCACTGGGTTAGATACTGCCACATTATGATTATCTCCGCTAATTTGAACAACACCCTTAAGGAGGTAATATGATCACGAGTGGGTAGCAGATGAGGAGGTTGAAGCTTGGAGAGAAGCAGTCTAGTGAAAGCTCAAGGAGCGCTGCATATCAGGCTTCAGTCAGTGAAGGTGGTCTTATTACTGCTCTACCACATTGTAGTTTAACCTGCGATTCCTTGAGTATAATAACTTTGAGAAGTCCATTAAACACAAATGGAACGCCACACGTTTGAATCAACTCCTTCCTTTAAAATTATTTAACAGCTCAGTTCTCCCCTGGTAGCTGCCTTGTTGAAACAACCCCAATAATTATAATGCTTATTTACCAATTTAATGTATAAAATAAATGGCTAGTTACCAAAGCTACATGGCAGCCCAGTGAAAATGAGGGCAGAAAGCCCTCCTTGCAAATGTCTAAGGAGTAGGTAAAGCACACTGGTTGTACACAGATGACTTGTATCCTAATGACTTTGCAGGGTGGAGAATTAAGAACGCGCCTGGTCATCAATTGTAGGTGATCATCATCATCACCAGAGGGTTTTCATGCAGATTTGAGCTAGGAAGACTTTTCTAAACCTAAACTGTTTTAACCCCTTCAAAGCCAGTGTGGGCTCTCCATGACATCTACAACAGTTTTGTACTCTGTTTACCTGGTACTCCTTACTCAAAATAGCTACTGAAATCCATCCATTTCACTAACTTCCAAGAGAAACACATCGTAAGTTCATAGTATGAAGACAGGAATGGGAGCACGTGTGATGGTAAAGTGACATTAATCCATAAAATCTTAATTAAACCACAGTTGAGGTTTTCCCCATCCTCACTAATATAAATATATTGGTAACTTGGTCCTAACTTTAACTAAAATATTAGTCCATTTTTTTTGACAGCTACTGTTTTTAAAATATCTGTTTTCTCAAAGGATTACATCTGAGATGTTTACGAACTATGGCAAGAATAATTTAGCTTTTGTAAAAATGTCTATTGTTCTTGGAGTCTGGTTTCCCAGATCACTATGTAGGCACTTATAAAGCCAACTCTAGATTACTCATATGTTATTTACTTTCAGCAACAATTTTTAAATTCCAAGCTGGTTTCCTCCTTCAATCCCTTATGCTCTCAAGTTGCTGATAGTTGGTATATATCCAAGGAATCTAAACCAATTTTATTACTAGCCTAAAAAATATGAGCAAAACACAAAACTCTTTCCAAAAATCAGAGAATTCATGAGGCTTTTGATTTTCCACATCACACTTGCTTCCACTGGCATAAATTAACGCAGCCAAATATCAAGAGTTAACCATGCTGACCAGAGTTTAAAAATGAGTTGAAGATAAGGAATCCAATATGAACAATTAAAATAGCATATATCCTTTACATTCCATGTAATTAATAAATGACTGACTTTTATCAATGGATTGTAATATATTTTCATGGGTTTTAGGCTTTTAAAGACCTTAATAGTTTACATAAGACAAAAAAACCCTGGGGATTCAGGAATGTTCTTACAATGTTTATATGGAATTCTGCATAGCATTTCTAGAAAATAAATGATTTCCTGTAGTAGTTAAAAGAGAAAGGAGAGAAGAAAATATAAAATATAGGATGAAACATGAAAGGAGACTAATAATGGTGATTTTTGAATGCCAATGCTCAGAATGCAGCAATGGTACGATATAAACTATCCTAATTTAATATCTAGTAAATATCTATCTAAACATATCTATCTAAACATCTTTAATATCTATCTAAACATCTAGTGATGCTAAACTAGAATCATTAAAAATTAATGATCATTAAATCACTAAAAATTTTCATAATAATATTAACTTTATTTTGGTTTGATAGATATGCAAAAAACTATAAATTAAGATTACATAAATAAGAAATGCATAAAAATAATTTCTCCAAATATAGAAACAACTAAATGTAAATACTAAGGAAAACTAGAAAATACCATAGCACAGGTGCTTTAAACTATTTAAGTGTTAATAATTGATCATGATAGATCAAAGCATTCCAATCTTTTCCAAAAGAGGGACCTTTTTTTTTTTTTCCATTTCCATGGTAAAATTAGGTGGAATGAGGTAGCAGGATGGGGTTATGATGACTGAGACTAAATTCTGATGATCAAACTGTAAAAAAATTCTGCTGTAGAGGAAGATAGTTACAGATTATAGAAATTCTATTTTATATAGAATTATTGAAATTCTAAATTTTTAAAATAAAACTGTCAGTTAGTAGGCACATACTCCAAACTTGTAGTTATCCAATATAATATTATTTAACAGTTCATATACAATTCCTATGCATGACCGTGACAATAATCTAAAGAGGCAGGGCAATGAAACCTACCATGTTTATGGATAAATGCCAGCCCTTGCAATATTTGATACATAATATTTCTGATGACTGACTCAGGGAACAACTTGTTTCTGTGAAGAAATGAACAAATAAACAGTTATGTAATTCAATTTGTAAAAAGAATGGTGTACACTAAAGGTACAGTTATAGTATCAGAGCAAAGGTTTTGTATATTGGTCTTCAGTTGACATGGCAAAGAAGTTTACTTGAATAAAAAAGGCTTGTAAATTAATCCTCAAAAACA
Organism: Eubalaena glacialis; assembly: GCF_028564815.1. Lineage (NCBI taxonomy): Eukaryota > Metazoa > Chordata > Mammalia > Artiodactyla > Balaenidae > Eubalaena > Eubalaena glacialis. The sequence continues at coordinate 8,044,598 of NC_083722.1, forward strand.
ATATTTCAGGAAGTTAAGCTACCAAAAACAAAGTGTAAAAATACCACTAACCTCAAATAGCCCTTTACCATGTACAGTTGTTAATGGTTTAATTTATACTTTTGACATTGAATAATATTCTAAACAATATCACTTTAATTTCCTTTTAATTTAGAAATCCAGAATTGAATCATGAAATTCCAAAGTTGAGTGTTTTTAATGTTCATTTGCAATTGCATTCACCACTTCCACTTATATATATATTTAAAATCATATGAAAGTATAATATTTCATGTATTTACATGTACTTAATTTTTTCTTCAAAATTATATCTCAATATACCATGCATATGTTTATCATTTCATATATTTTAAAGAGCATAAATTATTATTAGAAGCCAAGAAGATTACCCATAATCCCACCACCTGATAAGGAAACTATTTTGATTTTTCAGTATTCTAATCCAGCCCTAATCCATCTGTGTGTATAACTTTTATATTAGGTGTCAATGTTACATAAATACAACTTTGGTTTCTGTTTTTTATTCACTTATAAGCACTCTTATAATCTTCATAATTATCATTTTTAATGGCTACAAAATAATTACATCAGTATTATACACTGTAATTACCAACCTATTCTCCCATTGATAGTTATTTATTTTAAATAGTTCAAAGAGATAAGTGAAGCTTGGTATAGTCATTTAACAGAACATACTAGCTATGGTAACTATGAAGATTATGTATCAGCATTAAAAAATGCCTAAAAGTGAATAAATCAAACAGAAAAATGTATCACCACTAAAATTACAACTACATAGAAAATATGCATGTCTGTATACAGGAGCTACGATGAACTCTAGAAAAATAAACACTGATTTGAGAGGTAGAATATCCTTTACTTTTATTTTAACTGCTATTAATGTCATAATGATATCAGCCTGAAACATAATAGGCATTCAATACAGTAAGTATTTTTTGAAAGAAGGAAAAATATGATTAAAGAAAAATTCACTGACCATCCTTAGACCTTGAGAGAGAGAGAGAGAGTGTGTGTGTTTAAGAAATAGAGAGAGAGAAATCAACATCATTCTACTGGGAAATTCATTTCCTATTTTAGGCTATTTTGCTGAACAACTCTGGCTTTAAAAACAGCCAAAATGGACATTAAACTCCCAGATGTGACCAGCAGCTACCACCAAAATGTTATCCTCTCCAAGCTCATGGCAGATGACTGAACTCTCCTTCTTTAGAGATTCTGTTCGTATGTTTAAAAATTAAAATGAGAATTTCCTTGGGATTGGTAACACATTTTTATCATTCACTTAAGCATTCTAATAAACAAGTGTATTAGATCCTTTCTTAAAAGCAACTTCATTCTTTCCTCCATTCCTTCATTAACCTTTTGCAAGATGTTTGGGAGAGTAAGAAAGACAATTTTCTCAATTTTGCCCCAGGCCAGCTTTATTATTGAGTATTAAACTATAGATAGATTTTTGTTTCAAAAAGTATAGATAGATAGTGTGCTTATATGAAATATTTACCTTGACTTTTAGGATATTACCACGGAAAAATGATGGTTCTTCAACGTTAGATATTATCCTTTGATAAAGATAACTAAAGCTACTTCATGGACTGATAAATCTGTACATTGCCAAGTGTGACATAATGAAGGGATCCAAGGGACTTGTGGAGGAGACAATAAGGAAAAAATTAGTTTTCATAAAGACATACCTGTCTTTCATTAATTGATAGAGGTTTTCTTTCATATATTCAAATATAAAATAAAGATGGTCATTTTCTCTGATAACTTCTTTCAGTTTAATCACATTGGCATGATTAAGTTTCTTCAGAGACTGCAATAGAGCAAATGAGCATTAAAATTCTTAAAGCAAAGTTATACAAGTTGGCACAATCTCATCAATGCTAGGATGATAAGTACCTTCAGTAATTTTCCATTTCTTCTAAATTCATTAACTTTTTAATATCTATAAAAATTTCCATGTCTAAAAACATCTAGAACATCTATTTAAGTAAGCAGCGGGCTCCCCTGGTGGCACAGTGGTTAAGAACCCACCTGCCAATGCAGGGGACACCGGTTCAAGCCCTGGTCCAGGAAGATCCCACATGCTGCGGAGCAACGAAGCCCGTGTGCCACAACTACTGAGGCTGCGCTCTAGAGCCCGCGAGCCACAACTACTGAAGCCCACGTGCCAAGAGCCCGTGCTCCACAACAAGAGAAGCCACCGCAATGAGAAGCCCACGCGCACCGCAACGAAGAGTAGCCCCCGCTCACCGCAACTAGAGAAAGCCCGTACGCAGCAACGAAGACCCAATACCGCCAAAAATAAATAAATTGAATAAATAAATTTTTTAAAAAATATAAAGTAAGCAGTAATTGTCTAAGTAACGAATATAAGTGCAAAAATAAACCAGGTCAACAATAGCTACGAAACATTTCAGTCTGTCACTTTTTTTTTTCTTGGTCATTAAATAGGTTTAATTTTTTCTGACTTAACTATGTGGAATGCCATGCAAAAGTCTCCAAAAATTTATCCAAGTTATGCAACATAAAATATAAAGAAATGGTATGTGGTAATTTAAAAAATTATCTTTCCTTTGACAATATGGATTAAAATGCTCTTTTAAAAGTGAGAGTATACTTTTAAATATGAGGGTATAGTTACTTTCTGTTCTCCACTGACATTCTGATGAGAAATGAGAAATTAGGAACATAAAGAAAAACATAAGAAATATAATTATCTTTGGTCTGCTTCCCGCAGAGAACGGAACCATCTCCTTAGCTACCATCCTCAGAAATGAGACACGTGTGAGGTAGAGCTAAGGCCTACTGGGGTTCTTTTCATCTCTGGGATTTTTACCTTAACTTCTCTCAAGTTCATACATTCATCCCAAGAATAGAACTTTCTCTTCATTCTGCAATAAAAGAAGAAAAGTTTAATGTGTGGGGACCGGGGATTTGAAGACACAATTTACACCATTGGCTTTCTTACCCTATAATTAGTTCACTGTGGGCAAGCTGTGATATCTCTCTTCCTTCCTCCTTAAAAGGAGATCATCTCCCTTCTGTGTATCTCAAGGCCATTTGGTGCAGGTTCATGACTGTGTCACTTCTTGGACAAATTGCCTAATGACTTCTCTGTGCTGCAAACTGCTTAGCTATAAAGTAGAAACTACTGCATAAGAAAAGCCTATTGTAGACTGCTTAGTTCAGCACTCAGTAAATACTATTGTAGATGTCCTTATTTTTACCGGTATCTGTGGTCAGCTACAATAAGGTATGAAGGGCATCACTACTATTATCTCTAATATCCTTAGTGAATCACAATTTCAGTTATACTCATTCAGGTGCTAGAAATTTATGAAGGAGCTTGAAGAAATTGAGGGCTTAACCAACTTGCCAAAAGATATGTTTCAGTACTATAGATTTATAAATGTCTTGCTAAAATGATAAAAGTAAATCTAGCACAGTGCTCAATTTGAGATAAAATAGAAGTCAATTCAAATATAGTATAAAAGTATTTTAGTAAATTGATCAAATCCATGCAAGACTATACATATAATCTCTATGATTCCTAAAACGTAATTATAGAATTTTTAATCCAGTGTTTTAGAGGCTAGTTAATATATCCAAGTTCCTTTTCAAAATTTAGTACAAATTGAAACTTTTATTCTTCTTAAAAATCTGTACTAGCTGCATCCACATATACTAATATGCTACTTTCTTTTCAGCAATTAGTAGTTATCAATACTACCCTAAGGTAATGCATGTATCTATATGCAGCAAATACAGAAGTTTCCTTGCAAAACAATTATCCCGATTTCTAAAGAAATTAATTATAAAAAATTAAACCAATTTGTTAGAATTCCTTTTAGATTCCCTGCCATCTTCTCTTTCATTTATTGATTCATCCAACACCTACACGCCAGGGTGATGAAATCAGAGATGGTTACCCTGATGCTTCCCATCTCACAGGAAATAGACTTTAGTTAACACAAAACAGACATACAAATGAGCTTTCAGGATCATGAGATGAATTGGCCAGGCCCCAGGCCTTTTTGATGAGGCAGTATTTCAGATGAGACCTGAAAGACAGAAGGTGCCAGCATGTGAAGGCTGAAAAAAAGATTCAGCCAGACAGAAATAGCTAGAAAGAGCTGGGCTGGTTAGAGGAAATAAGAGACCATCTCAGGCCGATCCTTGTTCCTTCAATGCCCAGAGCTGATTTTCATGGCTGTGAGGTCACCGTTCCTGCCCTGCTTTTTCTCCCGTAGCACTTTACCCATCTTCTTACATACCATAGAGTTTACTTTTATGTTTAGTCCTTCTCCCCTCTCCTCACACGCAAGCTCCTTGAGGACACCTCCACATGCCTGCTCAGTTTCTGGCACATAGTAAGTGCTCAATCAATGTTTACTAAATGGATGGATGGATTTCGATACCCACAGCTGGGCTCCTGAGGAACTGTCCCACAAACGGGAGATCCTCAGGAATGGAATGGCCTCTCAGGTCCTTAAAGGGCAGAGAGCTTAATAATATTTGTTAATTTAATGAGGTGCGGCGATCTTACCAACACCCCCTAGAATGAATTCTGTTACAGATTTTTTTTGGAGATGGCAGCAGATACCACAAGATTTCTTACCAGTGACCTAAATTAAATTTCCCAGGGGAAAAACTCTCCTGCTTCTAGGCCTTCATACATATTATTCTTACAGCTTGGAATATTCTTCCCCTCCTCTTGATAATTTTTGTCATTCTCGAGATCTCATTTTATGGGGGAAGCCTTCCAAGATACCTCTCCAGCGCTGCTTCTCTGTGCTCCCATAGGCCCCGGTATCCCCCCATCATAGGACTTATCATATTTTGTGTTGTAACTTTTCTAATTTGTTGGTCTATTTATAACTCATCTATCCCATCCCCATTTGTCCGGAGCACCAAGTGTAATCGGAGCTTAACAATTACGTGTTGAATGAATTTTTAAACTTTTTGCAAGCCTTCCAAATGACTCCTCCTCTTCTCTTTCATTTTTACTCTGTCTTTAATTGGGGTAGGAACACTGTCCGGCACATAGTAGTTACTGAATGTGGCAGACACTATGACTTGTCTATCCAAGAGCCACTTTTCTTCTCTTCTTTATTAACATAGATCAGCTTTAACCCAGGGATACAAAATGGCCACCTAAGTACTCAGTTTCCCAGCTTCTCTTATTGCTACGTGCGCCACGTGACACACTCCTGGCCACTGAGGAGTAGCCAGAAGTCTTCTGGAGAGGGGTGGGGGAAAGCTTTTGCTTTCCTAATTAGAAGAAAGTACAGCAGCTGACTGACAGTAACAGTAACTGTTTCAGCTCTTATTTCTTCTTACTTGGAACTCATACTCAAGGCCTAGACTGCTACAGCTATTTTTAAAAATTTGTTTTATTCAAGTATGGTTGATTTACAATGTTGTGTTAATTTCTGCTGCACAGCCAAGTGATTCAGTTATATATCTATATATATTCTTTTTCATATTCTTTTCCATTATGGTTTATTACAGGATATTGAATATAGTTCCTTGTGCTGTATAGTAGGACCTTGTTTATCCATTCTATATATGTTTTCATCTATCTGCTAATCCCAAACTCCAAGTTCATCCCTCTCCCAACCCCCTCCCCCTTGGCAACCACAAGTCTGCTCTCTATGTCTGTGAGTCTGTTTCTGTTTCACAGATAAGTTCATTTGTGTCATATTTTAGGTTCCACATATAAGTGATATCATACGATATTTGTCTTTCTCTTTCTGACTTATTTCACTTAGTATGATAATCTCTAGGTCTATCCATGTTGCTGCAAATGGCATTATTTCATTCTTTTTTATGGCTGAGTAGTATTCCATTGTATATATGTACCACATCTTCTTTATCTATTCATCTGTCGATGGACACTTAGGTTGCTTCCATGTCTTGGCTATTGTAAATAGTGCTGCTATGAATGCAGGGGTGCATGTATCTTTTTGAATTATAGGTTTGTCTGGATATATGCCCAGGAGTGGGATTGCTGGATCATATGGTAACTCTATTTTTAGTTTTTTGAGGAACCTCCATACTGTTCTCCATAGTGGCTGCACCAATTTACATTCCCACCAACAATGTAGGCGGGTTCCCTGTTCTCCACACCCTCTTCTACTGCAGCTATTTTTTGAAGACATAAGAACCTAGGTCTGTGATAACAGCATTGAGACAGGTATGAGCCCTGGGCTGCCTACCTCAAAACATTTTACAATGTGAAACAAATAAACCCCTATTTAATTTACTTTTGGTTAGTTTTTTTAATTTCATACACCAAAAGCATTCCTAAATTATACACGTATGACTTCTTCTCAGCATTCAATCTATTTGACTTGTTAAAGTATTTGACCTCTCACTTCTCTCAAGGTCTTACCCAGCTCTATGCAGATGAGGCCCAATTCCCCATTTTATGAAACTGAAGACTGAAACAAACACATGATCTTGCCACACAGAAGGAATAATGAACATTTTGTTATAGAAAACAAACCAATGGTAATAACCTTAAATGATACCACGAGACCCAACCCTCATTCTCATTTTCTTACCCCCTCTCCCCGGAAGCCACAGCTTTCACGAAGTTTATGTAAATCTTTACAGTCCTTTTAAAGATATTTTTACATATAAATTTATTTATGTGTAATGAAGTATTTATTTGTGTGAATTTACATAATTGCTTAACCCACAAATAAGGATGATTTCATCTCATTTTGGCTGATACTTACACCTCATTTATTATTTTTTTCTCTTATTGCTTTAGTTAGGGTCTCCAGTTCAGTCTTGATCAGTAGGGGATATAGCAGGCATTCTGGTCTTAAAACCAACTTTACAAGAAGTACCTGTAATATTTCACCTTTCAGGTCAGGGAAGTTTCTTCTTATTCCTATTTTTCATTTCAGTTATTGTACATTGTACATTTACTTATTTGATAATAATGGCTATTTAACAATATTTTATAAAAGTATTTCCTTATATATGTAAAGTTTTAGATCATGATAGTGTAAAGTTTTTAACATTTGATAAACATTTGTTAAAGCATTTAACTTTTAGATGATCATCATTTAGTTGATGTTGTAATCAGTTTCCAAGACTCGTTCTGGTGGAAGCCAACTGCCATGTCATGAGGACACTCAAGTGACTGTCTGTAGAGCCCCATATAGAGAGAAATTGAGGCCTCTTTTTGTCCTTATAAAAAAAGGAAATTTGGACACAGAGATAGGCATCGAGGGAAGTTGATGTGGGAGGGATACAGAGAGAAAATACCATGAATAAGCCAAGGAGAAAGGCCTACAATAGATCCTGTTCTCTCAGCCCCCAGAAGGAACCAACCCTGCTGACACCTTGATTTTAGACTTCTAGCCTCCAAAACTGTCTCAATAAATCTCTGCTGTTTAAGCCACCCAGTCTGTGGCTTAAACTTTGCTACAGAAGCCGAGCATGAGCCAAATGATGTTCTAAAGTCCTGTGTTGAAGTCCTAACCTCCCAGTACCTCAGGGTGTATTTGGAGGTAGCCCTTAACGAGGTGATTCAAGTTAAATGAGGTCTTTAGGGTGGGTCCTAATCTGATATGACTGGTGTCCTTATAAGAAGAGATGAGGGGCTTCCCTGGTGGCGCAGTGGTTGAGAATCTGCCTGCCAATGCAGGGGACACGGGTTCGAGCCCTGGTCTGGGAGGATCCCACATGCCGCGGAGCGACAAGGCCCATGAGCCACAACTACTGAGCCTGCGCGTCTGGAGCCTGTGCTCCGCAGCAAGAGAGGCCGCGATAGTGAGAGGCCCGCGCACCGCGATGAAGAGTGGTCCCCACTTGCCGCAACTAGAGAAAGCCCTCGCACAGAAACGAAGACCCAACACAGCCATAAATAAATAAATAAATAAAATTAAAAAAAAAAAAAAAAGAAGAGATGAGGACACAGACATGCGCAGAGAGACGATCATGTGAAGACATGGGGAGAAGAGAGCCATCTACAAGCCAAGGAGAGAGGTCTTACATGAACCAACCATGTTAGCTGACACCTTGATCTCTGACTTCTAGCCTCCAGAACTGTGAGGAAGTAAATACATTGTTTAAATCACCCAGTCTGTGGTACTTCGTTATAGCACCCCCAGCAGACTGATACAGTGAACCACCTTGGGCATGGATGCTCCAGCCCTGGTTCAGCCTGCAGATGACTGTGACCTTGTCCCACCTCTGACTGCCACCTCACGAGAGACCTGTAGCCCCGAACCACAGCTGAGCTACTCCTAAATTCCTGACTCACAGAAACTGTGAATTAATAAATGTTTGTTCTTGTCTTAAATCATTAAGCTTTGGGGTAATTTTTTTTACATATGATAGATAACAAATACAGTGGATTAAAGAAATAAGTTAATAATAATTAATTCTATTTAATTGGTAAGGTCAGGAAAATTCCATATGCCACTCAGAACTCAGTTTGATACTATGAGTACCATCTGATTTTGAGACCTATTGTTTCAAAGAAACAATAAGCTCTACTCTGTACTCAACTTTAAGTTCCAAAATTACCTTCAGTTTCAGTTCAAATGTATCATGCATAAAAAGCAGAGCCCTTATATTTTTTGATTTGTCCGTGTAGCTGGACAAATCAGAAAATTAACATACGTGGGGATCAGCGGAACTCCTTTTTTGGCAGTGTTTTCTCCAGAATGGCATTCCATATTAGCCTAACAAGCATGGGGTCTAAACCAGACTTCTCTCTGTACTTGTATATAGTCTCAAGCAAGCAAAGGAAAAGAAAGATCGGCAAACTTGGCAGTGTTGCCCATGGTACCTTTTGATGGCCACCAGCTCCCCTGATTCGATACTCTTGCCCATCAGCACACTCCCATAAGTGCCGTCCCCCAGCTGTCTCATGGTTGTGTATCGGTTCATCTTGGAAAAATAATGCAGCACAAGTTGTTGACTGAAATGACTTCCTTGTTGAATATAAATATAAATGCTTCTTTATTTTTGTTCGTTTTTGCCCTTAGACTGTTGTTGCTACACTGGTGACAGGCTTGTCATCATTAAACACAGGCTCTTCCCCAAGATTATGTAGGTTCATAAGATATAGCAATAAGGAATCTGGCAAGGAAACAGTGCTTCCATTCTTATGAACACCCTGTAAAAAAAAAAACAAAAACAAGAAAAAAAGGGATTTTCATTAAAGAACCTCTTCCAAAAATTTACTTGTAACCTAGGAAAATTATAAATACCAACGTGTTAAGCATGGGTCAGTAAATCAATTGTGCGATGCGAATGATGTTCACCTATAAAAGACTGATGGTACTCACTGGTGAATGCTTCATTTACACGGTACCATGTTACTTATCCCATGAACGTTCAATAAATACTGGCTTAATGATTTGCATGATTGCTTTTTTACTGACTATATAATATAATCTATATTAGTCCAAATCAGATTTTGGGAAGTCAGACGCTCTACTATGTCCATTCTTTGAATCAATGTTTGCATCATATTTAATTTGGACCATAATCCCTTATGTGAAACTCCTGGGCCAGACGTGTTTGGAATCCAGGAATTTGCATATTTTAGAAAAGCAATATGGTACGTAACACCTCCCAAGCAGCATCTTAATGTGCCTGTAGAAAAATGTATGAAAAGCACACTAAGTAAAATAAATGAAGACCGTAAATGGCCTCGCGTCATTCGGGTCATGTTTTGTTGCAGATGCATTTGCACAGATTAATTTTTTTTTTTATAAATTTATTTATTTATTTTTTTTGTTTTTATTTTTGGCTGTGTTGGGTCTTTGTTGCCGTGCTGGGCTTTCTCTGGTTGCGGCGAGCGGGGGCTACTCTTCGTTGCAGTGCGCGGGCTTCTCATTGTCGTGGCTTCTCTTGTTGCAGAGCACAGGCTCTAGGCGAGTGGGCTTCAGTAGTTGTGGCATGCGGGCTCAGTAGTTGTGGCTCACAGGCTTAGTTGCTCCACGGCATGTGGGATCTTCCCGGGCCAGGGCGTGAACCCATGTCCCCTGCATTGGCAGGCGGATTCTTAACCACCGCGCCACCAGGGAAGCCCCAGATTAATTTTTAAAAATTCATCTTTCAGAGCTTTGTGGGTTTCAAAACTACAGAAAAGCGATTGTGGATCTGTATATATTTGAAGGGTACAGGTTTTTATAGGTTCTGATTTTATAACTATGATTAAAGAAAACACACAAAGCACATAAAGCCTTAGTGTCTACCTCATTATAACAGCGTTCAATAATTTCCTCCCATTGTTCTATCTTAGTTCTGCATTCAAGGAACAATTTCTCATTTCATACCTGTTTATCATTCTTATGTTGCTTTAAAAAAATCTCTATCTTTCTGTTACAAGGCTGTATGCTTAGTTACAAAGTGTAACAACATGTTTGGCACTATCAAATAGTTTGTTTTAAAATGCCTTTTACAGGGACTTCCCTGGTGGCGCAGTGGTTAGGACTACATGCTTTCACTGCCAAGGGCCCGAGTTTGATCGCTGGTTGGGGATTAAGATCCCACAAGCCGTGCAGTGTGGCCAAAAAATAAAATGCCTTTTATAATCTGGTGCTTCATTCAAAGATTATTTTTCTTTCACTGTAGCACGATCTCCACGAAATAAAATCATAAAAATTGCTTCTCTATTAGATGCAGAAATTTAGGAGCGACAAGAATATGTTGTAGTTGTCAAAGTACCTAAGGCTTCCAAAAACAGGCTTTCTGAGGAAACATGGCAGAGAAGTGCGCTAAACCTATGTTGTTTCCTTTATACAGGAGCATATTTGTCCACAGGAAACTTTGGAAGAAGCTGTGGGGCTTTTAAATAACAGGGAGTGTGTGTTAATTTGTCATTTATTTTACTTCATATAGATAATAACCACTTCAAAGGCACATGAGAGGTAGTTTAGGCCATGCTAACTCTGTGGCCAGGATCTTGAAAAAGAGATCACAATAGTAAATTCCAGTTCTATTTAGTGGTTCCTTCATTTTTCTCAGCTTAAATCTGAGCAAATGGTCTTAACACATGCCAGCAAATGGTTCCCCATTTGCCTGAAAATGAAGTTCTTTGGTAAGTGGTCATTACATTTAACATAGATACAGATTCTCAATATTAAGGCATTAATATAGAGAAAGGTAACACCCCCTGCCTCCTCACCTATTTCCTGACCAAAATGTGTATTTGCTTTTCTTCATTTTTCCTTTATCTGGATAAGGAAATATAATTTTGAAAGCTCTTTGGGGGTTTGTTTTGTACCCTGTGCTATGAGTAAACAAAACACGGACTATGAAGTGTATGTCTTCTGATCACTTGGAATCTTATTAAATCAGTATTTTGCATTTTATTATCTTTCTTTCTCTTGGCACTATCACTAGTTTTTCTTTCCCTTTCTTTTTTTTTTTTTTGCTGCACCGGGCAGCTTGTGGGATCTTGGTTCATCAATCAGGGATTGAACCCCATTCACCGCAGTGAAAGCGCCGAGTCCTAACCACTGAACCGCCAGGGAATCCCTAAATTGCTTGACATTCTTTTCTAGCTTTTCTGTTTAAGGTGACATACTTATCTCTTTTAAGGAAATGTGCTTTCTAGAGGTTTACTGATTCTTTCTGGTTAAGTAACAATACAGAGAATAAATTTGTCCAAAAGGCCATGGTGTTTATCATATCAGTAAAATTATACAGTAAAAACACAGAGGGATTAAATGACCTATGAGCAATCAGAGAATCAATGACGGAGTCAGTCTAATAGTTGCATTAGCCTGAAGCTGTTTGGTTTTTTAGTGCAGTCCCCAACTGCTAAACAACCCATTCTTGTCAGCTTTTACAATCACTGGTGCAGCTAAAGGAACCAACCCTCTTCACTGCCAAACCGTGTAGAATCTACCCCGCAATGAAAGCTGCCCACCCCCTCCGCCCCCTAAAGATTCCTAACTCCTCACCCTAAAATGCCAAGATGCTATAAACAACCGGGAAAGTGCACAGGGTTCTCCCCACCCTGACTACACCCTGGGGCTACATCTGTCTCGTCCTGATACCTGGAAGGACTTAGTAAAAAATTATAGGCCAGAAACAGTGACGGGAAAGAGTGTGAGATGGGGGGAGAAGGGAGTCTTCCTGGAGTTCCTTAAGAAAATTATTATTTTTACCCAACCCCCCAAAATTATTTAAGAATTTTAATGGGATAAATAGCATCTTCTTTTCTTTGCAAATCTGCTGCATATGCAACAAATTATTTTCATGTTAACACCTCACTGAGGACAGGCATTGAGGGTCTGAGAGGTAGGCAGTTATATAGGCACTTCTGGAAAAGGACAAATGGCTTGAGAAGGGAGTGAAAGAGGGAGCGGCCCAGATGGGGAGAGAAGTTCAGAGGTAAGAGGTGCCAGAAACATGGAAACTTTCCCTTGCAGCGGCTCAACAACCTGCAAAAGTGGAATTAGCTGCCTCTTTCTGGTCCACTATTAAGACCATCAGCCCACCATCATCAGTACTATTAGCACAACAGACCATTCAGTCATTGACTCCTTTCTGCATTGTCCTGGAAGCCCAACCGGTTTTGGAGTGGCTATTGTAGAAACTGCACTCCAAGCCTAACCAATCATCTTCCAAATAAACACTGGAAACGCAAAGTTTGTTTCAAGTGCTTTAGCATAGGATACTTATATTCAGGGAAAAATAAGTAAGGGACACAGCCATTTCCCAGTTTCTTTCGTTTGAGGGGTGAAGATTATGGATATGACATAGATTTTAAAAAGCTCTGATTTGTGGCTCTCAAGAGAATTGGGCCAGTTTACTAACCTTTAAGTAACACAAGTTTACATACTATGCTCCCAAACAAAACTTTAAAAAGGCCTCTTTTGAGTCATGTTAAATACAAAATAAACAGCTCTCCAGGGTGAGAAGCTGACCATTTCAGCTGTCCCCTTATCCCCCTAAAAATATAAGGATAATGGCCTAATGGCATAGATATATAAAGGTAAAGGATTTTTTTTTTGTAATCATTACTCCCATGCACCTACTCACTGATAGCATATAAACAACTATTTTTATCAGTGTAGAATAGGAAGGTCCTAAACAGATTACTAGTCAAAAAGCAGTATATGTAACTTAAAAGACAGACTGCCTATGATAGGTCCCCAGTTCACACCCAATAATATTTCTCTGCAAGTTACATATATTCTTCTCTGTGGACCTTTGGAAAGCTAATTCTGCAAAACAGGGATGTATTAACATGATTTCTTATGCACATATTTCCATATATTTATATTTCCATATATATGCAACAAAGCAAAACACAAGTAAATGTAATATAACTATGATCCTCAATTAATTTAACAGAACTGTTAGGAACTTGGAATTTTCTGCAGTCAAGCTCCAATACTTACTGACTTCCTTATGAGTTATACAAACCTTATATTCTGGTTTAAGGAAAAAGACATTTATTTAGAGGCTCAATTATAGGCCTACATTAGATAAATACCCTTATCATTTCTCTCCCATTCTAGTTGTCTTACTTTTATCTAAGTGCGCAATTACTGTAAATTTGAGCTTTGTTCTCAACAGCTTCTACCAGCTAATAAGGGATTTAGATAGGATTAAAGAAGATTAACAGAGAGGGCAAATGGAGGGTAAAATTTGTGTCTGCCCAATCACTGAGCAGATAACTTTTCCATGTCTTCAACTTGTCTTTGTAGAATCTGCTGTAATGTTATTACCCTAAGGCTGGCATTAACGTTTGTTTAAAAAAAAAAAAAAGTAACGCCATAAGAACCATTGTTTCAAAAGCAAAAGAAAAAAGATTTCAAACTAACCAAATCATACGTTTACAGAAATTAAAAGGGGAGCTTTTACAATGGGAAAACAGGATTCTGTGTTAAAAAAATAAATAAAAGCATGGTGCTTTGTGCTAATATCCACAAGTTGTTTTAAAACGAAGCATAAACCAAACCAAAATAACCCACCCCAACGAAGAGATGGAACAGCCAGCTTTGCGTAGGCAGAAGGTGGCCGGCCTGGGGGGGGGAGGGGAGGGTAGGGTTTGTCCCTTCCCGGTCACTCGGCGGTGAACAGGGCGGGGGGCCGATAAAGGAAGGCCAAAAGGCTGGAAAGTAACTTTTGCCTCCGCCACTATTTCGACCGAACGGGTTGTTTTTCTGATTAAAATCATTCCGATAACTTTGACTCTCTTTGAGAATTCCATTACAATTAGAACAAATGCCTGATCATTTTAAAAGATTAAACACAATTACATACATTTCTTTCCTTTTAGAATTGAGATTACAAACCACTAAAAAGCCAGTTCTATTGCCTCCCCTCCCCCGACTCCAGCCCTGTCCTTAAACTGACCATGTCTCCGTCTTATTTGTAGTAAAGAAGCAGTTTTCGTTCCCAGACGCTCTGATCTTTTCTCGCAAACCGGGGCTTTTAAAAGACTCCGGTCTGCGGGCAGGGCTCGTCCCCGAGGCCCTGCGTGTCCGGCCGCAGCGGGCAGGTGAGCCCCTGACCCCCCCGCGGTTGGCTCGGCGTGAGGACTGGGGGCGCCCGCTGGTCCACCCGGTGCCGGGATTCCGCTTGTACCTGGGAGTCATTTGGGAATGCACGAATGAGGACTGAATTTGGACCCAGTTTCTCTTTCTCCTTTCTCCTTTTTAATTTTGTAACAGTTCTGAACTCAATTCCACTGCCTTCTCCAGACCTGATCCCGCCCCTCACTCCTAAAAGTAGCGTCCCCTCCAGCCTAAGCACTCAAGGGAGCGGGGGAGGGCGGGGGGTGCGTTGGGAGACCCTGGGGTAGAGGCTCGGGGGTGCGGGTCCCTCAGACTGCTGGATTTCCGCCGTCATCCTCCAACCCAGGACTGACCGCGCCGTCTAGGAGCGCAGGGAAGTGGTCGAGGGGGTCTCGGGGCGAACCGACAGCTACAGGAGCAGGTTGACCGCCTCCTGCCCGCCCCGCCCCTCCCCGAATTCTCCTCCCTCCAGTCCCTCCCCCTACCAGTGTCCAGGCCCCTTCTCTCGGCGGAGGTTGGCGCTGGTAGGACAGGGAGCCGAGGGGACATGCCGGGCCGCCTCGCAGGACAGGCTCGGGCTGGCTCGGACGGAGGGTGGCGGCCCCGCTGCCCTCTCGGGATTACCTGACCGCGCCGGCCGCTTACCTTGTTCACTCCCTTGTCAAGCTCTGGCGTGCTGTGTGTTTCATCTCCTAGGAAACCGCGGGGATGCTCCAGCTCAGCCCGCCCGCCCGCTTACGCCCCGCCCACGGGGCGTGATCGAGCCGGAAGACCCCGCCCGATACGTGCACGCCCCGCCTCCCGAGGGGGCGGGGCTTCCGGCAACACCTGGGTGTCAATGGAGTTAGCGCTCTCTGCCGTTTAATTTGGGGCTTGGGAGAGTCCTGATTACCTTTGTAGTTATTTATTGGAAGTTGGTTGGTTTGCTCTTTATTTTGTTTGCTCCAATTTATTCTACAAGTCTTGATTTATTGAATCTTGTTCCCAGACTTGTGAAGAGCAAGTTGAAGGCAACGTTTGCCTCCTAGTCCTTGTATTTGTCTATACATGTACTGCCTGGGGAAAAACTGCACTGGATTGCAACTCCGGTTGCAATCCAGAGCAGTCAACTCCTCAGGCATGTGTTATCTCCATTTTCACTTATTCGTTCAGAGTACTTACTCGGTACCAGTCACAGTGTTAGATCGTAGTGATCCCAAGGTAAATGAGTGAATGTGTGAATAAATGAGTTGTGAAAGAAGGGCACACTTGTGTTATTACCAAAAAAAAAAAAGCTCAATTGGCTAGAAAAAAAAAAGCCCATAAATCAGAAGCATGAGACATGGGGTAGTGATGTACCTATTAGTAATTATCCATTAGGTGTCAGGCTCTGGACCTGGCACTGAGAATAATGCCAGGGTAGCAGGACAGACATGTTCATGGTCCTCTCACAGCTTAAAGCGAAAAAGACAGGGGTAGTAAGAAGCATAAGTTAGATCATGGAGGTCTTATATGCCCAGTTATGAAGCCTAAGCCTTATCAGGCAGTAACTGGGGAACCAAGGAAGAATTTTCTACAGAGGAGTGATATGTTCACGTTTGCATTTCAGAAAGATCACAAAAGCAGCAGTGGGTAAGGTAGATTTCAGCAGTGATTGTACAGGCAACAGAATAAAAAGGAGGCTATGGCAACTGATCAGGAAGAAATGATGAGGATCCAACTATAGCAGTGAGGCTGGGAATAGGACACAGAGGGAGAAAATCCAAGGGATATTTAGGAGTTAAAATTGACAGGACCATGTGGCTTAGATGAGTGGTGTCATTCCAGTGCTAGGATCCTCTGCACCTGCCTCGGGGTGATCCCAGAAGTTTCAGGCAGAAGCCAGGGAGGGCTCATACCTAGGAGATCAAAAGACATTGAACCCAAAGCACTCAATTGGAACTTCAGCCACAAAACATCCCTATGGATGACTTTGACCATCTTGAAGGGCCACAGGACAGGGTTGGGAACCTGAGATCTGGCCTGTCTGTCAAGAAGCAGGTACTTCACTGCGTTATGTTTAAACAGATTATTCAGTTCACTTCGTTCCTTTTGCAAATAAGTCTAGAGTCTGTCCTGCTTCAGAGGAAGTCATAAATTATATCCCCTCAAGTGTGTTTGCTTCTGTCAAATGAATTTGAGGAGCTGATCTTTATCAATATGTTTCTAGGTCCAGCAACTTTGTTTATATGTTTTATTCACTGACTTAGAAGATTCTACTGTAATATGATATATCATCAAATTCCTGCCCAAAATGAAGTTTGAAAGCTCTGAAATAAAAATTTTTAAATACTAGAGGGACATCATAAAGACAAGTGACTATTGAAATTAAAATTTTCATTCCCAGCTTTTTTCACTTCTTAAAATGCATACTTTTTGATTTGGGTTATGATGGGACATTTGGGGGAGGTTAAGTTTAAAAACTCAGGAAATCAATGCAGCTTTTTAAAGTACAGGAGGTAAATGTAAGCTTCACATTTTTTTTTTTTAATTATTAGCACCTTTAATTATTATTTATTTATTTATTTATTTGGCTGTGTTGGATCTTCGTTTCTGCGCGAGGGCTTCCTTTAGTTGCGGCAAGCAGGGTCCACTCTTCATCGTGGTGCGCGGGCCTCTCACTATCGCGGCCTCTCTTGTTGCAGAGCACAGGCTCCAGACGCGCAGGCTCAGTAGTTGTGGCTCACGGGCCTAGTTGCTCCGCGGCATGTGGGATCTTCCCAGACCAGGGCTCGAACCCGTGTCCCCTGCATTGGCAGGCAGACTCTCAACCACTGCGCCACCAGGGAAGCCCAGCTTCACGTTTTTAAAACGCCACACAAGTCTTTGATTGATAAGTATAGTTTTTAATTGGCTTCATACGATGGAGACTTTAGAGGTATTTATTTAGATATGTTTGTATTTTATTTATTTATTTATTGGCTGCATCTCCCGTGGCTGGCAGGATCTTAGTTCCCCGACCAGGGATTGAACCTGGGCCCCTGCCAGTGGAAGTGTGGAGTCCTAACCACTGGAGTGCCAGGGAATTCCAGATATGTTTTTATTTAAATGTCAAGATTTATAGTTTTTTTTTTTAACAGAAAAGAGTTTGTTCTCTTAAGTTTACCATTTATTAATTAAAAATTAGTCCAGTTCACTAGGTATTTTAACAACAATTCATGCTCATTTTTTGTTTACTTGTAAACAGTCTCACAAAGCCTAAGTTTGGGTGAATTAGGACAAGTAAAGTACTTTTTCCTGAGGATAAATGTAAAAACATAACTGCAAAGACTAAGTGGCAAAGGAGAAGGAAGCTGATTCACACTCCAAACTCAGGTGAAGTTCAGCAATTGAATGTTTTTGCGGGACCCCAGAGAGTGGCTGAGGTGGAGCTGAAGAAAAGAGGCTTGGCTGAAAGTCTGTAAAAGAAGAAGACCCCGGGCTTCCCTGGTGGCGCAGTGGTTGAGAATCTGCCTGCCAATGCAGGGGACACGGGTTCGAGCCCTGGTCTGGGAGGATCCCACGTGCTGCGGAGCAGCTGGGCCCGTGAGCCACAATTACTGAGCCTGCGCGACTGGAGCCTGTGCTCCGCAACAAGAGAGGCCGCGACAGTGAGAAGCCCGCGTACTGCGATGAAGAGTGGCCCCGCTCGCCGCAACTGGAGAAAGCTCTTGCACAGAAACAAAGACCCAACATAGCCATAAATAAATAAATAAACAAATACTTAAAAAAAAAAGACCTTCGATATATGTTAATGACATTAAAATTTCCTTTAATAAAAAAAAAAAAAAAAGAAGAAGACCCCACGTCTTATCCTCTAGCCTGTCCAAACGGGCGATGCCCCTCGCTAGCACAGCAGAAGGCTGGATGAGGCAGCTGCTGAAAATAGGCAGGTTAAGAAAGGGGGTGCATTTTGAATGGTGAGACCCTGGACCACTTTCTCTGCTTGGCTTCCAGAAAGATGGCAACTGGCTCATGCCGTAGGTCATAGATTAGAGCAGTACTTTCTGGGCAAGTGGATTGGAATAAGAAAAAATCCTGCAGGTACTGAGAGTTGAGTCCCCCGGATTGACAAGCCCCATCCAGATAAGGACTGTGACCACTATTTAGGGCACTGCTTCTCAAACTGGGCTGCACATTGGAATCAACTGGTAAGATTTACCAAAAATACTCATGGCCTGTGTCCCGCTCCCAAGGTAATCTGATGTAATTGGTCTGGGGTGCAGCATGGGATTTGGAAGATTTTAAAACCACCCCAGGTGATTCTAATGTATGGCCAAGTTTTAGAATCATTAGTTTAGAGAAGATTTTAAACCCATTTTTCACCTTGCCCAAATTCTGGTTAAATAGCTTTGTATAGCCTACTAGTAAAATATGCCGCAGCGTTCATTGGCAGCATTATTCGCAAGAGCCAAAAGATGGAAACAACCCAATACCCACTGATGGATGTGAATGGATAAACAAAACGTGGTCTATACATATTATACAATGGCATATTATTCAACCTTAAAAAGGAATGAAATTCTGATAGATGCTACAATATGCATGGACCCTGAAAGCATCATGCTGAGTGAAATAAGCCGGATACTTCATGATTCCACTTATATGAAATTCCTAGAATAGTCAAATTCGTAGAGATGGAAAGGGGAATAGAGCTTACCAGGGACTGAGAGAAGGATGCATGGGGAGTTACTGTTTAATGGGTATAGAGTTTCAATTTGGAGATGATGAAAAATTCCTGGAAATGGATAGTGGTGATGGTTGTGCAACATTGTGAATGTTCTTAATGCCGCTGAATTGTAACCTTAAAAATGGCTAAAATGGTAAATTTTATGTTATGTATATTTTAGAACAATAAAAAATATTTAAACAAACAAACAAGGCCAAATAAGGACTGTGAGACTCTTAAGCAGATTCTGTGACTCAGAGTAAACAGAAACAATACAGGCAACATCTTCTTAAATGGCAATACAAACCAAAACTATAATTCATATTCTCCAAGCCATAAAGAGAAAATACTGTATCCGTGAATGTAACAGGAAGAGGATCCTGTAATAGGAATTAATATTCAGGGAATAATAAAGAGCTCTTAGAAAATAAAACTAGGGTGGCAGAAATCTAGAATAAATTAATAAAATAGTTGAAGATAAATTTAAGGAAAACTCCCAGAAATTAGGACAAAACAACATAAAGGTTTTTGAAAAAAAACAAGAGAAAAGATTAGAAAACAAGAGGATCAAGTATTTCCTCTAACTAATGAATGTGCAGAAGAAAGGAAAGAGGAAGTGGAATCAAAAATCAAAAAACTAACACAAGAATAGTACAGAATTGAAGGACACTTGTTTCCAGATTCAAAGAGCCCACCAAACACCCAGTAAGACAATAGGGGGAAACCCCACACAAAGACACATCACTGTGAAATTTCAAAAAATTAGTGATAAGTAGAAGATTCTAAAAGCTTCCAAAAAGAAAAAACAGGTCACACACGTGATTAGGAATCACAGTGGTAAATGATGCTGGAAACTGGGAAAATATCCAAGCAAACAAAAAACTCTTAGCAATGAAGAGACCATAAATTCAATAGCTGCCCATTTCCACACCTCAACAAACACAATTCCAGATTTCTAACTTCGGAGCAACCTGAATTATATTGACAGTTTCCTCAATTTTCACATTCACTTTGTACCAAATGATATATGCTGGAGAAGGGTTATCATTGGATTTGATCAGTGGGTATCACTCTTGCTGGGTCATTTTAGGAGAAAGCTGTAACATCAAAATGTGCAGGATTGCTACGTATTTCTCTGCTCTTTGCAGTACCAAGAAGGGGTGGGACATTAAGTGATCCACAATGTGTGACCTTAGTTCATACTCCTTCCATCAACCTAAAGAGGTTTTTTTTTTTTTTCTTTAAGTGCCTTGACATAATCCCAAAATGGATACCAATCTTCAAGAATATAGCAGTTTCTCACCAAACACTTTTCAGTAGGATTAAAGGATTTCTTTTTAGACTATTTGCCTCTCTCCCCAAAGTTATTTCATTTCTAGAGAATTATTCATAGAGAGGCTACTATTTTATTCTAGGAAATGCAAAGAATTTACTTTCTAAAAATTTGAGGCAAACGTTACATACATTGAAATGCCAGACCTTAAGTGTACAATTAATCGGGTGTTTATAAATGTGCACACCTGTGTTATTACTACCTGGATCAAGATATAGGACATTCCCATCATCCCAGAAAGCTCTCTTGTGTCCCTCAACAGCCAATCCCTACTCCTTTTCTCCACAAACTTCAGCTGATTTCTATTATCATGTATTAGTTTTACCTGTTCTTGAACTTCATGTAATTGGAATCATAGAGGATTTAGTCTTTTGTGCCCTGATGCTTTTGCTCAACATAGTGTTTTGAAACTCATCTGTGTTGTTGTGTTTGTCTGTAGTTCATTTTTGAAATTACGGAATAGGAGTCCATCATATGAATTTACCATCATTTATTTATTCATCTTCCTGTCAATTGACATTAATTAATATAAATAAAGCTGCTATGATAATTCCCGTTCAAATCTTTTAAATGAAAATATGTTGTCATTTCTTTTGAGTAAATACGCAGGAGTGAAATGGCTGGATCATAAAGGAGGTGTATGTTAAGCTTTAAACGAACTACCACATGGTTTTCCAAAGTAATTGTACAGTTTAACAATTCTACCAGCAGTGTATGAGAATTCAACTTTGCTCCACATCCTTGCTAACATTTGGCACTGTACATTAAAAAAAAATTAGCCATTCCACTGATTGCAAAATTTCTCATTTAGTTTTAATTTACATTTCCCTGATGACTAATAATTTTGAGCCTCTTTTCATGTATATATTAGCCATTCATACGTTTTCTTTTGTGAAGTGACTATTCAAGATTTTTGGCAATTTTTTATTCGGTTGTTTGTCTTCTTGTTACTGATTAGCTTGAGTTCTGTATATATTCTGCATACAAGTTCTTTGTCAGATATATGTTTTGCGAATATTTTTGTGGCTTGCCTTCTCATATTCTTAACGATGTCATTTGATGAGCAGAGGCTTTAGATTCTGATAATGTCCTATTTATAAGTTTTTTTCTTTAACAGCTAGTGCTTTTCATGTTGTAAGAAATCTTTGCCTACCACAAGGTCACAAAGATATTCTCCTATGTTTTCTTCTTGAAGCATATTTATAGTTTTAGCTTTTACATGTAGGTCTATTATCCAACACAAATTAATTTTTTTCTGTATATGTAGGAGTTGTGGTTTATTTTCCCCCCAGGTGGATATGTAATGAATTACATTAATTTTAAAAATATGTTAATATTTATTAGCACAATTACAATGATCAGTATTAATATTTAATGTTCATTATTAACATATGTTAATATAACAGATTATATACAACAAATATTTAATGTATTACATTCTAGTCACTCATCTAGGTAAGTGGATCACTTTTTTATGAGTTTGAAAGGTTATTTTCTTTTTTTAAATTATTTTTTTAATTGAAGTATAGTTGATTTACAAAGTTCTGTTAGTTTTAGGTGTACAGCAAAGTGATTCAGTTATATATATATATATATCTGTTCTTTTTCAGATCGTTTTCCATTATAGGTTATTACAAGATATTGAATATAGTTCCCTGTGCTATACAGTAGGTCCTTGTTGTTTATCTATTTTATATATGTGTGTATCTGTTAATCCCAAACTCCTAATTTACCCACTGCCTTTCCCCTTTGGTAACCATAAGTTTGTTTTCTATGGCTGTGGGTCTATTTCCATTTTGTAAATAAGTTCATTTGTATCATTTTTCTTAGATTCCACATATAAATGATATCATATGATATTTGTCTTTCTTTGTCTTATTTCACTTAGCATGATAATCTCTAGGTCCATCCAGGATTACATTAATTTTTAAAATGTTAAGTCAAAGTTATAAACCCCACTTGAAAATGATGTATTAACCTTTTTATATGTTGCTGGATCCAGTTTAATAATATTTCCATAAGAATTTTTCACTTATGTTCATGAGAGATATTGATCTGAATTTTTTTTTTCTTGTAGTGTTTTGTCAAATTTTCATATTAGGGCTGTGCTAAACTTGGGAAAACAGTTAGGAAGTGTTCCTTCCTCTTATTTCCTGAGAGAATTTGGGTAGACTGATACTATTTTTTCTTTAAATGTTTGATAGCCTTCAATGGTTTAATTATCTAGGCCTAGAGTTTTCTTTGTAGGAAGGTTTTTAATGACAAATTCATCTTCTAAAATAATTATAGGGTTATTCATAATTTTTATTTCATTTTGCATCAGTTTTGGTAAGTTTCTTTCAAGGAATTTTTCTCATTTCATCACACTTGTCTAATGTATTGCCTTCCAGTTGTTATAATCTTTCCTTTTATCCTTTGGATGCCTATAGGATGTGTCCTTATTGTGCCTTCACTTTTGAAACACATTTCTGCTGGATATAGAATTCTGGGCTGACGTGTTTTGTTTTGTTTTTCTTTTGGAAATTTGAAGATGTGATTCTATCCTCCATTATTTCTGGTAAGTCAGAAGTTGTGCTTATTATTTTTCCCTAATTTTGTCCGAAGATTTTAAGATTTTCTCTTTATTTTTGATCTATCAGCTGTTTGACCATGATGAGCCCAGGTGTGATTTTCTTTGTGTTTATCATTTTTGAGATGCACTGATCTTTTCGTATCTGTCTGTTGATGTTTTTCCACCAGTTTTGGGAAATTTAATAGAGTGATGATTTTTGTTTTAAGTAGTCAATTATGTTACTGACTCATTTGTGGATGCTTGGTATTGCACTTTTTTTTTTTTTTTTTTGGCTGCTCGGCTTGTGGGATTTTAGTTCCCTGACCAGGATTGAACCCAGGCCCCTGCAGTAAAAGCGCCGAGTCCTAACCACTGGACCACCAGGGAATTCCCTGGTATTGCACTTTTTTAAAAAAAATAAGGTTTCTTTTATTTATTTATTTATTTATTTATTTATTTATTTATGGCTGTGTTGGGTCTTCGTTTCTGTGCGAGGGCTTTCTCTAGTTGTGGCAAGCGGGGGCCACTCTTCATCGCGATGCGCAGGCCTCTCACTATCGCGGCCTCTCTTGTTGCGGAGCACAGGCTCCAGACGCGCAGGCTCAGTAATTGTGGCTCACGGGCTCAGCTGCTCCGCGGCATGTGGGATCTTCCCAGAATAGGGCTCGAACCCGTATCCCCTGCATTGGCAGGCAGATTCTCAGCCACTGCACCACCAGGGAAGTCCTGGTATTGCACTTTTGAAGATGGATTTCTTTTAGTTTTGCCATTAATTTTAGGGTACATTCTTTGGACCTAGGATATAAACTTTACTCCCTACGACCCTTCTAGGGTTTCGATGGAAAGCCCATGGTGTTTGCCAGGCCCAGCTTGGAGAGACTTAACTCCTCATTCTGTCTCCCTTGCAGCTGGCAGATGAGATGGTTGCCGTGTTTCTGCAGCTTTTCCAGCTGTTGCTTTAACAGTCTCCTTGGAGTCTCGTCTACGCAAGCACAGGTCAGGGGTCAATTTAAAGTGAGTTTGTACCTAGATTTAGGGGGCTTCCTCTCTGTGGCTCCTCTTTTCCAAGGTTCCTCCCTCAATTTCCAGCTGCTCTGGCAGCCCCAGACTCCATCCTCTGACAAGCCAGAAACGCTGGGTTCTGCTCCGGTTCTAGCTGCCCCGTGTCGTGTGGACGGGGATGTGTCCTGAGGAGAGAAGCTGTGTAGTCGTGGACCACAGCCATCGTGGTTCCCTTCCCTCCAAATTCCCTCCAATTTCTACTTGACTTTGGTGATTTTTCTAAGGCCTTCAAATAGTTACGCTTTATATTTGTCCAGAGTTTATAACTGCTACCTGAAGGAGAGTTAGTTCAATACAAGCCACTCCACCATTTCCAGAACTAGAAATTCAACAATTTACTTTTGAGTGTTGATACTTCAAATATTCCAGAGCAATATTGTATTCTATGACCTTAATATTCCTATTTGTATTTTGAAGGACTGATGTGTAGATGTGTAACAGCAAAATGGCAAAATATGTATTCTGAGTCTCAACATAACATCAGGATTGGCAGTGGCTTAATGTAATCATTATTTTGGGGAGTCCTTCCTATACATCCTCATTCTTGTGCTTTCCATAAATTGTTTCATCCTCAAATAATAAATTTTTCAGTGGTTAAACCTTAATTGAGGAATTCCCTGATGGCACAGTGGTTAAGAATCCGCCTGCCAATGCAGGGGACACGGGTTCAAGCCCTGGTCCAGGAAAATCCCACATGCCGCAGAGCAACTAAGCCCGTGAGCCACAACTACTGAGCCTGCACTCTAGAGCCCGCGAGGCACAACTACGAGTCCACGCGCCACAACTACTGAAGCCTGCGTGCCTAGAGCCCGTGCTCTGCAACAAGAGAAGCCACTGCAATGAGAAGCCCGCGCACCGCAATGAAAGAGTAGCCCCCGCTCGCCACAACTAGAGAAAGCCCACACGCAGCAACGAAGACCCAACACAGCCAAAAAATAAAAAATAAATAAAATCCTTTAAAAAAAAACCCTTAATTGATGTTTCTTCCAATTCTCCTTACAGGATGGAGTGTTGAAAAGAAATGTGTATATTTTTAAACTACCAGCATATTCCTTATCAAAGATTGGCAGCATATCCTTCAGTACTTGATTCCTATCAAGACAAGGGCTGACCTAGCAGCTTCACGGTTCTTTAAGGCTGCATTTCACATTTGAGCTTTTTCTTTCCTAGGAAGATAAGCATTCTTGAAGATGTCATTACACAACCTTCTCAGAACTTCCAATTGATAATATTTTGTAAGCCTAAAATCAATAGAGAATCTCTGAACTTCTTAGTACTTAAGATCAGCAATAAAATAGTTGAAAGACAGAACAAGAAAAACTTAACACTTGTGTATATCCTATTTTCCAAAAAAAAATGTTCTATTAAAAATATCTTTCAAAAAGTAACTTTAAAAAAATTGAAGTATAGTTGATTTACAATGTTCTGTTAGTTTCTGGTATACAGCGAAGTGATTCAGATATATATATTCTTTTTCAGATTCTTCTCCATTATAGTTTATTATAAGATATTGAATACAGTTCCCTGTGCTATACAGTAGGACCTTATTGCTTATCTATTTTATATATAGTAGTGTGTGTCTGCTAATCCCAAACTCCTAATTTATCCCTCCCCCCCCTTTCCTTTTTGGTAACCTTAAGTTTGTTTTCTATGTCTGTGAGTCTGTTTCTGTTTTGTAAATAAGTCCATTTTTATCATTTTTTTTAGATTCCGCATATAAGTGATATCATATGATATTTGTCTTTCTCTGTTGGACTTACTTCTCTAGGTCCATCCATGTTGCTGCAAATGGCATTAGTTCATTCTTCAAAAAGTATCTTTGATGTTCCAAACAGAAGGGTTAGTGGGTCAATGATTGCTGCTGTGTTATATTCATGAGTAATTACTAGGTAATGATACTTTATATTTGAATAGCATTTTACAACCTACCAATTACAAGTTTGATTGTATGCTGATGATTCCCAAACTTGGATCTCCAAATCTGTGCCTCCATCCTGAACTCTAGACTCAGATGCCAACAGCCTACTCAACACTTCACTTAGAAATCTAAGAGTTTGAACTTAACATGTTCAAACTCAGCTCCTAATTCTCTCTCCTTGCCCCACTTCCCCAAAGTGCTCCCCCTTCAGCTGTCCCCAACTCAGTTGATATAGATATATCACCACTGCAAATGTCCAATTAAAACAAGAAGAATTCATCCCTTACTCCATTTCTACTTTTTCTAGAGGGGGGGGGTGTGTGCCACGTGGCTTGTGGGATCTTAGTTCACCGACCAGAGATCAAACCCGTGATCCCTGTGGTGGAAGCATGGAGTCCTAACCACCAGACCACCAGGGAATTCCCCATTTCTACATTTTAGAATTGATTTCTTACTTAGTTTAGAATTTCCCTTGGAGAACACTTGAAGAGTAAGAGGTAACTGTGGGAGTTCAAATTATATTTATCCATTCTTTGCTGGATTATTTAAAGTAGGCATATTTATATTTTTGAGAACAACTTTTACATTTACAGTCCAAGGAATACTCTAGAAACTCAAGGTTTTGGAATGCCTGATGTTACTAGCCAGCAGCCATTTTTGATTTACAATCTATTACAAATACCTGAGAAATCACCTTGAAATTATTTTCCTGGCATTCGCACAACTGATACAGGTCACTGATAACATTTGTTATTCTGTCACCACTTGCTCCGCCCTTCAAGTTCAGCAAATGCTTGGTATAACATTTCCCAGACTCAAGGCAACTTGTCCTCATTAAAGAAATGAATCTCCAGGGTCTCATGACAATCATGCATATCTCTTCAATATTTTCCACCAGCAGTGCAGAGTGTAGAAGACTATCATTTGCTACCAAATAGTAGCAAAGTAAGAGTTACAGATTACTATGGTGAGGTTACCATGCTAATGAGTACACAAAGTCTTACATATATTAACTTTGCGTATTATTAGTTCTCTTTTCTTCTCCACGTAAAATATATTTTAGTTTTTTAATGCATAATCTGGTCTAATCTTAAATTATGCTAATTAAATTTTGTCAAAACAAACCAAACCTTTAAAGTCTAAGTAGTCTAAGCTGTGTTTTATGTTTAGGCAGTTTGTAAGTCTGGCCTGAACTTTTGTCCAGAGGGAATCATGGAAGAATACAAAACAGGAGACGTGTGATGGAATCGATATTTGAAATGTTGGAGTCTTACCATGTATCTTCCTTCTAAGGATGTCCTGAGTCCCATTCTCAGAGGGCTTAGCTCAATTCATGGATTCCAAGATCCATGGAAAAGATTCTATGATAACAAACTGCTTTTGCTTAATCTGATGAGTTTTTCTCCAGTCTTTTCCTGCGTGTCTGAGGTGGGTTGCTTCTAAGCAAACTTCTAGACCACATCCTTTTTTCTGGCTCACTTTCACTCAATTATTTTAGATTGTAAAGCACGTTTCCCATATTTCTGTACAAATCCTCCAAATAATTTAGAACCTCTGCCCCTGAATAAGAAGGAGAGATTTCAGTTCCCCTGAGAGGATGGAACTACAGCCCTCAATTCTTCCCAAAAAGGAACTGCCTTCCCCATGTTCACGGTGCATGGAAGGGCTGGGTCCAAATCCCAGCTCCCTCTAAACAGCTGTGGGAGCCCTGGCGGAATCCTTTCTCTGCTTACTATTTTCAGTTATATCTGAAGCCCATGACCCTAAATGCCACACTATCCTACAATCCCATCTCCGCTGGAGGTGACTGCAAATATTTCTAGATTTTATCATGTCCCATCTGAGTCTTTTCTTCTAAGCTAAATATCCCTGGTCCCTTTAATCCACCTTTATCAAGTGGGATGGTTAATTTTATGAGGTTACTGGCTAAGCTAAGTTGTTTGGTCAAACATTATTCTAGATGTTTCTGTGAAGGTGTTCACAGATGTGATTCACATTTAAATTGGTCGACTTCGAATAAAAGCAGATTGCCCTCCATCATGTGCCTGGACCTCATCCAGTCAGTTGAAGGTCTTAAGAGGAAAGACAGAGGTTGCCTGAAGAAGAAGCAATTTTGCCTCAAGACTGGAACTAGAAACCCTGCCTGAGTTTCCAGCCTGCTGCCCTGCAGAATTTGGACTCAAGACTGTAAGATCACCTCTTGCCAGAATTTCCAGCCTGTGGGCCTGCCTTACAGATTTCTGACAGGTCAGACCCCACAATTGTGAGCCAATTTCTTAAAATCTCTCTCTCTCTCTCTCTCTCTCTATATATATATATATATATATACACACACACACATATATATATATACTCATCTAGAGATATATCCTATTGGTTCTTGCTAAATTTGGTCCAAGCACCACCAGTCTGATCAAAATCCTATACAAGAAAAAAAGGCATTTAAATAGGACATAAGCGGGACATAAGGTTTTTGATACATAGATAAGGACATTTTTATCCTAGTGAAAGGCTCTGCTCTGTCATTCCTTTGTGCCTGGGATTTTGCTGTCAAAGGTGGGACCCAGGAGGAGGAATATTTATTTTTTACTTTTTTCTTTTTAATTTATTTTTTGGGTGCGTCAGGTCTTAGTTACAGCACACGGGATCTTCGTTGCAGCACGTGGGCTTCTCTCCAGTTGTGGCGCGGGTTCCAGGGCACGTGGGCTCTGTAGTTTGCGGCTCGGGGGTCTCTAGTTGAGGTGCACGAGCTCAGTAGTTGTCGTGTGTGGGCTTAGCTGCCCCGCGGCATGCGGGATCTTAGTTCCCCTATCAGGGATCAAACCCACGTCCCCTGCATCGGAAGGTGGACTCTTTACCACTGGACCACCAACGAAGTCCCTATTTTTTACTTTAAATAGACCTTATTTTTTAGAAGAGTTTTACATTTACAAAATAATGGAGGAAATAGTACAGAGTTCATATATGCCCTGTACCCAGTTTCCCCTATTATTAACATCTAACATTAGTGCTGTATGTTTGCTATAATTAATTAATACTTTTTTTTTTTTTTTTTTGCTGTACCGTTAGGCACATGGGATCCTAGTTCCCAGACTAGGGATCGAACCTCTGTTTTCTGCATTAGCAGGAGGATTCTTAACCACTGCGCCGCCATGGAAGTCTCTGAGATGCATCCTTGATACTAGGATTGTTAAGGCTCTCCAGGTGATTCTAATGTGTAGAGGGATGTTGTGAACCATAGAAAGATAGAGGCAGTGAGAGACCATTTATCAATCTTTCTTTTGTTGTTTGTAAATTCTATTTCCAGTGGTTTTCTTAGCACAACGCCTCACAGAATATTAGTTAAAATCATTCCATGAGATCCTAAAATTTGAGAAGAATTCTGTTAGCTTCTCCAACAGATGTTCCATAGAAACAATTTGTCAGAGGTTAGGTTCAATACTTTGAAGTTCTTCCAGGTAAGTATATCAAGTCTACTCCAAGACTATGCACTGTTCACGGAGAGGAAAGAATGGTTAGCAAGTGAATAACTTGTGTTTCTGTTCAGTGTCCCGTGGCACTGGTTAAGTCTAACTGGGGACAGTTGATCACAGGTGTCACCTCTCAGCCTGGCCTCACCTCCTTTGCATTATCCTCCCTGCTCTCAGTAGCTGATATAGTCAGGGGTCTGATTGAAGGCTTGGGCTCAACCCAATCATGAGCTGATCAGAACAAAGTATGTCAGAAGCTTTGGCTGCTCTAATTTACACCGGCTGCATTTGAAGGCTTTAAATTAGGAATCAAATAGTCATTACTCATAACTCATAGTCATAATTAATATTTCGTATTAGTAATATAACATTTAGGCCCTTGTAAGTTTCCTACTTCCTTTCATTTTCCACAAAACTCTTTTGCTTCCTAATAAGATCAGTTTTTTAGAGCAATAGCTATGACCCAGAGTCTAAATCTTCCTGTGCCTTCTTCAGGTGGCTCAGTTTGCAAGAACTCATCTGTGCTACACAGACACTCCGCCCTGGAACCTGGCTCCTTGGAGGATGGCGTAGCTGGGGCCCCCAGCCAACACTTGAGGTATGTTCTGTCTTCACCCCCTTCCCTGGGATCAAGTCCCACCGCCTGGCTCCTGAGTGTTGCCCAGTGTCTGGACTCCTCAATACTGGGGTTAAACTTGCAGATGTCCAACGGCACACCTGGGCTTGTTTGCCCCATAGGCTCCAGCTTTATGCAATCTTGTTGTCATCACCATTTCCCATTTTCAGCTGAGTCAGTTATTTTCGGGCCCCTGACCCATTGCTCTAGGAAACTATTGTTACTGAGTCCAAGCTTATACTGCTTGCTGAGTGACAGGCCAATAAATCAAGGTGTTAGGGCAAGGAATAGCGACTTCATTCGGAAAGCCAGCAGACAGAGAAGACGGCAGGCTAGTGTCCTAAAGAATCTTACCCAAGTTAGAATTCAGGCTTCTTTTATACTAAAAGGGGAGGGAGTATAGCTGATAGCTGCAAACTTCTTGGGGTCCGCCAGACCCCAGAGGGGATATGATAGTCCTTTGTTCTAGCAGTTGTCCAGGTAGGTCCAACAATAAACCTCCAACATGACAAATGTTATTCTCTGTTCTGCAACTTTTTATCTTTGTGTGAATGAAAAATGTCATACATTTAAAGGTCAAGCCTGGGAGGCAGAGCCTTGAGAATGGGCTATCGCATATATTTCAGGCTCTAGGCAACCTTCTTTTACAAAGGTGCAGAGCCGGCATGACTAAGCATAGGCAGCAGAGCACAAGCTCTCAACCATTTTGATGATTTTTTTTTGCATTTTCTTGTAACATCTGTGCTATTATTTGCTTAATATTTTTCCTTACATTACCTTGCCTTAAAACAAAAACAAACATTGTTTTGCTTTGTCTAGGCAAAAATATCCTGAAATCATAGGTTTGATGTGTTATTTATATCACTCCCTATTACACATTAAAATAAATCCGTAACTATTAACATAAAATATTTGTGGACCGTGTAAAATCACCCTGTAACCCAGAGCACACTTGTACCACGCTTTGGGAAATGCTTACCTCAGGGCTTTGCCTAGAGTCTGCTCACTCCCTTCCCTGCCCTTTCTACCCACGCTGCATGGATCCTTTGCATCCAGTGTTAGGACATAAATACTTAGAAGTAATAAAACTCTCTACTTCATGCCAAGTACAACACTTGCTAAGTACGAATGGGATTTCATTGATAAATAACTAATCAAAGCTAATGTAATGTGGTGCTTAAAAGCAGGGTCTCTGGAGATGAATTCAAATTCCAGCTCTGCCACTTACTGTGAAAATCACTTGGCCTCTCTCAGGTAGCTCAGAGGACTGTTATGAAGATTAAATAAATTAATACAACATGTTTAGGGCTTAGAACAGTGTCTGGCCCACATAAGTGCTATATAAATGTTAGGTATGATTAGAAGCTGCGAGTTTTGGCAATGGAAGTCTAAAGAAAAAAGTAGTCCATGAGTGTACTAGGCATCCTTTCCTTTGAGAAAAAGTTGGCTAGGGAATAGGCGTGTGCTGATATTTATTTAATCTTGTGGCCAGTACTGCGTGTATTTATTACATCAGGGTATGAGGGCTTTCTGAATCAGGTGAGCAGTATGTAAGGCTCAAAGATTTAAAATGGCATCTGATTTACTGCAATTTAGTTGTGCAAATTGGGTATTCTATGCAAATTTGAGGATAATCCTTCCCCCACTCCATTCTCAAAAATTTATTTACGTAGTTTGTTTTTATTTGAAAACTGAATATTTTCACTTAAGCATTGGGTGCTGTGCAAAAGTGTGTGTGTGTGTGCACGTATGCGCACTGTTTTGAAGAGGATTTCCGTTATCAGCATGGCAAATAGTTTTTTCTAAAATAAAGTACAAAACTTAAATAAACTAATATGTTTAATCTATTATAACAACTGTTTCCCAGGTTATAATATGAACTTTTTTTCCTATTTTTGTTTTGAAATAACTCAAGCATCAGCTACATTATTTTTAAATGTCTTCATTATGTTTAATTGAATAACATTATCAATTACATTTATGAGGAGTAACAAAGGAACAGTAAAGCTAAATTTGAATAAAACATCTCTATTCTAATTTTGAAACCTAACTGGAAAAAATGTATATTATGGTACAATAAAAATGCATTAAATACATATCATCAGTGTTAGGCTGTCTCTGTTAGGAAAACATTCATCAATGTTAAGAAAAGGTATTCAGCTGATACTGGAAAACAAAATTCTCTTAAAAACAACTGCACTTTATCATTGCAACACGGTAGATTTCTTAAAAAGCTATAGATATATACTTTGCAGGTAAAATGATCAAAATTACTTCCTGAAGTTATTTTAACAGGTTGTAAATGCTAAATAAAATCTTATGAAATGACTCAGGAGATAAGATTGTAAAGATTTCTTCCCCAAGCTATTTTGACAACCCCTAAGGGCCGAAGAGAGATTTGTGAAATTCCTTAATATGATCCAATGGGGAAAGGCTTGGAGTGGGAACCAGGATTCTTGACTTCTACTCCAGCTAACAAACTAAATGGACTTACTTAGCTCGTTAACTTTCATGCTTATTTGTTCATTTGGAACAGTCGCATTCCAGACCTAATTCTATGTGCTGTAGTGGGTTTGAAAATGCCATGCAGGGACTTCGCTGGCGGTCCAGTGGCTAGGACTCCGCGCTTCCACTGCAGGGGGCCCGGGTTCGATCCCTGGTCTGGGAACTAAGGTCCCACAAGCCGAGTGGCATGGCAGAAAAAAAAAAAAAGTAAGTAAAATGCTGTGCAAGATTTCCCTATATTATCTAAACATTTCCAACCTATAATTTACTCCACTGATAATTGGTTTTACTATTATATATATACATTTATATTATAATATATATATTTCTTTGCATGCTAAATTAATCTCCCAACTTAAGAGAGAGTTGCCATGTCATGTTCTACTGCCTGCATGGAGACCAATCTTATGCTGTGCCCCAGGACTGTTGTTCAAAAGTCCTCATGGTCATAGCTAAAGAACGGACTGATTCTCTCTGAATAACCAATTGTAGACCCCGGTGCAGATGGACACACATCCCATGTCTCTGCTACGTCTGTCCAGGAGGGTGCTGAGTCTTGAGGAAAAGGCAAAGTATGTCTGATGGCCCGGCAATCTCCAGGAATTTTCAAAGGAAGTGATGCTGTTGGAGAGGCTGCCATGGCGACTGTAGCTGGAAGGTCCAAGTCTTCCGGGTAGATGGACATTTGGGTGTTTTCAGAATCATAGTTACAGCCAGAAAGGCTCTTAACTTCCCGCACATTGTCACAGCATTTCAGAGCAGGAGGCTGGTAGGCCTGGTAGGACACTTTGGTGGTGGTGGTGATTACTGTCTGTAGGGCTGGGGCAGCTGGCGGGGCCGTCGTGAGGTACCTGCAGGGAAGCTCTGGGTTGTAATAAGGGCGAGCGGCCACGGCCTGGAACTGTCCATGGTCAGCGCTCTCCCCAAGGTCAGCTTTTCCAAGAGCTGGTTTCCAGCCAGGCTGTTTACTGGTGAAATCAAAGTTTCTCTCAAAGCTGCCGTAGGAGTTGATATTGTATTGCAGCGCATTCAGATGAACCCAGTCTGTGTCATCAGGAATACTGCTGGCATCTTTACAAAGGGTGGGATACGGGCCTGAATTTGTGTAACCAGGGCCTGCCAATTCATAGCTGCAGGGCGGCCTAGGCAAAAAGATTCTTGGGTTTGGATATTTCTGAAAGGGTGGTACTACATCTCCTTGAAAGGCAGCTAGGTCACAGGTAGCTTTGTACGCATCCGAGTTTGGAAAAGAAAAGCAAGGCTGCCCTGGAACAGGGAAGCCAGTGTCAGGAATTATATCAAACTCCTCGGGGTTTTCCAGGGAAGGTATGTTGCTGAAATGGCCACCGTTATCTTGATTCTCTCCTGCCTAAAGAAATGACACAAATTTTTGTTTGTAAATAAAGATGTAAATTGCGTGGACACCCTCACCTGTAACAGTCGTCAACCAACCAAATAACAAGCTTTCAGTTGGTGGGCTGTGTGTTAGGAGCTCAGAAACGTGATCTGAGCACACGGTCCAGGAATTTCACAGCTTGAGCTCAGGCTTGGATTCCAAGCTGCTGAACTAGGAGGGTCCATGGTAGCCAGGCAGGGTGGGTCTGAGTGGCAGATGGTCTGTTCTCCCTATACTATGTGCATACAGCAGAGGCTCAGGAGCCTGACGCAGACCTGGGTTCAAATCCTGACTGTCCCTCATGAACTGAACAAGTTACTTAACCTCTCTGAGCCTAAGATTCCTCACTTAAAAATGGGGCTTAAAGAGGGAGGAGATATGGGGATATATGTATATGTATAGCTGATTCACTTTGTTATACAGCAGAAACTAACACACCATTGTAAAGCAATTATACTCCAATAAAGGTGTTAAAAAAAATGGGGCTTAATAACAGTAATTTCTTCTTAAGGCTTTTGTGACCAATTCACGTGTAAGACTTAAACCCTATGTGCCTGGCACATAGAAAGTGCTCAAACAAGGCCAGTGTCTCTTATCTCAAACTAATATTCTGCCTCCTTGGCATACTGTGGTTGAACAGCCAAAGTGGATCAAGTTGCCCAAAGAAATTTTATCTGTTCTATGTAAACAATGTAAAGGACCCGCTCAAAGATGCACCGTTAAGTCATTGGTATGCACCCATTTGTTTCCGTATGACCATTCGATAATTGCCCTTGTATTAGGATGTCAGCTCACATCCTCACTCTATCATTAACTGTAGAGACATTCTGCTTTTTTATCAAGAAGAAGAAGGAATTAGAAACCCTATTCAAAATGTTGATTCAATGACATTGTTAGAGATATATAATTTTCACATAAAATCAAACCTTTTAAATGAAGGTATGACATTCACATCTTACATAATTCTCAGTGCATTTGGTGATGACGGTGAACACAGACCACAAGTGTAATGTCAGCTCCCTATTACCTTGGGTTCTCGAATTCTCTTTTTCTGGGGTTGGTAAAAAGAAGCCATTTGTCTCTTGATAGCACTTCTTCTAGCTTCTGTCTCTGATTTACTCTCTGGTCTTGGGTGATCATGAACTCCCTTGGCCTGCATTAATAAGGAGATGAATCACATTATTCCTCTGAGGGAAGCTGGCAACGCTGATCAAAAATTGAGTGTGCCTTTCCCAATACCCCAAGTTGTTTGTTTTTTGTTTTTTCAAAGAGACAGGGAAAAACATTCTTGAACAAATAAAAGTGCACCAATAATAATAGACATCTTAAAAGATGACCTAACAGTCCTTTTGCCATATGAAAACAACTATAACTAGGTTCACCCTCTCCCCCTTAGAGAGCACACAGTAGGTAAACTAATTGCTAGGAGCCTGGTAAGGCCCTGGGAGCCCCAGCACCTATTTCTGGCCATCAGAGCTGTATCTGGTTTGGTCCAGGGCTTCTGAGACACATGGCAGGTGGTTTGGTCCCTGTGACATGATGAGAATGTCCATCACAAACCGTGGTGTCCCCCCACCTACCTGAAAAAATATTGCGTTGCCATCAAGCCGCCAAAAGTTGGTTACAGGGTACCCGCTGTGCCCTCGACAGGGGATCAGTTCCAAAGCAGCTTGACAGTTGGGGCATGCCTTCTCTGCAAAGCCAGAGGCGAGAAATATTAATAACACCCTGACCCCAGACCCTGCGGAAGGAAGGAAGGGGAAATTCGCTGGGAAGAGGGAACTCACGACCGCAAGGCCACCCCGTACCCAGCCCCATAGCTCACTTTGCTGCTTCAGCCTGGCCTTGTCGCAGATGGCGGGCCGCAGCTGCAGACGCGAGCCGTCGGGCAGGGCGCAGTCCCGCGCACACACCACCACGCCCAGGCACGACTTCTTGAGGATGTGTCCGTTGTGGTTGTTGGTATTCCGCATGGCCCAGCCGCTCAGATGACGCTGCGCCTTCTTCTCGTCGCCGCGGTAAATGAAGCGCACGTAGCCGTCCGGCCACTCGCAGAAGCGGTCGAAGTGGGCTGGCTCCTGGGAAGGCGCCCAGAAGGACGGGTCGTCAAGTTTATCAAGCCCGAACCAGAGACCGCACGGTTTTAATCTTCCCCAAGCACATTAGGATAAAAACTGAGTCTTTTTAATTCCAGAAACTATGCTCTTAGAAAATGTCACTCATCCTGTGTATGCCCTTCTGACAACTGGCTGTAAATTGACGCTTACATAGTGCTTATCTTCTAAAAAGCTGTACATGTATTCGTTCATCTAGCCTTCATACTGCATACAGACAATAGGTACTATTATTATCCCCATTTAATAGAATAGTAAATGGAGACCAGAGAGCTTCATTGACTTGCCCAAGGTCACACAGCTAGTAAGACTTGGCTCTAGGATTTGAGCCCTCACAGTTTGATTCCAGAGTCTATTCTCCTTTCCACTATGTGATACCACTTCTCGGTGTATTTAAATGTTACAGATATTTTCTAGTTAAGCAGTAAACACCGGGGCAAAAAGTGATTGGAAAGTTCTATCACTGACATACAGTTGAGCCTGTAAATATCTTTACTTCCATCCAGTGCTTTTTCTTCAAAAGCTCTTGGCTTGATACCCAGCACAACATCAGAGAGACATGAACAGTTTCCCAAATTAGCCCTCCAGGTTTACAAGGGTGTTATGATGACAGCCTAACCATAAGGTAAACCCGAGAATTTGGTGGAGCCTGCTTAGCTAACCTCTTCCCAGAGCAATACGGATTGTCATTCTACTACACAAAGAACTGCATGGCTAAAATAATGTTACATATAAAATACTGAGCACTGCTTTACTGTTCATGTTTGTTGGTCCTTTGTCCATATTATGCATTATTTATACTGCAATATGGTTCTTGTACAAACTAGGGACCATGGGCCGAATCCAGCCTGCCACTTGTTTTAGTACAGCCCACAAACTAAGAATGATTTTTATATTTTTTAATGGTTGGGGGGAAAATCAGAAGAATTACATTTTGTGACACACGAAAATCGTATGAAATTCAAACTTCGGTATCCATAAATAAAGTTGTAATGGGACATGGCCATGTACATTTGTCTATGTATGGTCTGTGGCTGTTTTCACACTACAGTGCAGAGTTGAGTATTTGGGACAGAGACAGTATGGTCCATAAAGCCACATTATGCAGTATCTACAATCCTCACAACAACTTTGCCTCATAGGCATCCTTCCTCTTATTTAATAGATAAGGAAGTGGACGTTAGATGGATAACCTTCTCCAGTGGCAGAGCTGGGGTTTAAACAGAAGATCTGTGGCAGCCAGGCCCCACTGACCTTCCTGGTGTGATAGAGGCTCAGAAAACTATTATCGCAGTAATAAGCCATTTACACCTTCTCTCCCTTCCCCCAGCCCAGGATAATTAGATCCAACATCTGCAAAGCAAAAGTATTCTTAGTTGGACAATTCAGACTTGTGTACCACGTTAGTATTGTACATTCTAACAGTAATAAGTAAATGGGCAATTTTGTTTCCAAAACCGCAGAGATATTGTTGAAATCATTATTATTACTAATAGGCATTATTTATCTTTTCTCAGAAATATAATTGACATAAATCAATACATTAACTTAAGGTACATCACAAATGAAATCTATAATGATGTGCTATCAA
Source organism: Eubalaena glacialis (assembly GCF_028564815.1). NCBI lineage: Eukaryota > Metazoa > Chordata > Mammalia > Artiodactyla > Balaenidae > Eubalaena > Eubalaena glacialis. The sequence continues at coordinate 8,082,354 of NC_083722.1, forward strand.
CTCTAAGTTTATGCTAAATGCTATATCTTTGTTTTTAAAGTGAATATTTCAATTTAAGGACCTTAGTAACAAATAGACAGTTTTCCAGAAGAGAATGTTTTGTTCATACTCCCCTGCAAGGGTACAGACTAGACCCCCACTACCAAAGTAGTGACACTGAAAATGAAGACACAGAGACTGCATTTTAAAATCAAAACAAGAATGGAGGACTCCTAGATTGGGTTTCATTTGCTCTAATGTCTTGGTGCAGGGGAGCACATGTGGTCACATACAGACAAGCGTGCCCACACTGAACATGACAGTAGATCTGGACGACAATTTAAGATTGTTGTCTAATTCCACGGCTTGATGACAGGTGAGCAACCTGAGACTAAGGCAAGTTCAGGAACTGTCTCAAGGTCATACAGCTAGTTTAGCGCTTCCTCCTTTGGTTAGCCAGAGCAGGGCTAGGATCCTCTTTCTCCAGTTCTCCTTCTATAGCCCAGTGCACCTGCCTCTTTTGAGATGTCACACACACACACACACACTTTCTCTCTGTTTAAGAACCAATCTCCCAGAGGAAAAATTATTCACATTTACATGGGAAGTCTAGAATAATACTCATGAGAGGAACCACCCTTCCCTTATTTGGATGTGGCTCTTTTCTAAAATGCAAGATTAGATTTTTTTTTCCTATGAAGATGTATGTGGACAGAAGTCAGTGAGAACGAGATGCCCTTTCTGTACTGTGGTCCACTTTCACAAAAATGGCACAGTGTGACTCTAAAGTAGGCAGACTTGAAAATAAACAAACTTACTGCAAATACGTACATCCCCAAAAGTACTGATCTCTTTGAGAGGCTAGACAACCTTGCTAATGAATTGTTATACGCGGCACACAGTAGATGCTGAATAAAGGCCAAGTCTCTTACCCCTATACCACAGTATTGCCAGAAATCCACCTTTGCGAATGCTTCCCAGGTCGCTCCTAACTCTCCCTCCACCTACACCCAGGACTTTAAAGTCACTTTTCAGTTTTTGCCCCAAACCAGTATGACGAATTATAACTGCCCAGCTCATTCCCTGTACTAGGCTCCAAACCCCTTCGTTCGGTTAAAACAAAACAAAATAAAACAAATTCACCCTAAACGGATGATGGTGATTTCCTTGTCATTAGAGAAGTAATCTCAGAAGTTGCGTCCAAAAGCCGGATTCCAGGGGCTCTCCGGGCGCCTGTGCCCTGGTTGGCATGACTATAGAGGCCCCCCAGGAGCCGCGCTTCATCCAGGCAGCCGGGGCAGGCGTCCGATGGCCCAAGTCCTGCTGTTTAAGAGTCGGGTCACCTCGATTTACAGTCCTATCTCACAGTTTTGCTGCGTGAGAAGCGCTGGTGTCTACATTAGCCAAGATTCTCCCCTACCTTTCTCGTGGATGGCAAAGAATGGATAAGGAGAGACTCAGCGGATTTCCACCTCGGTTAAAAGAAAGTGAAGGACGAGGTGTCCGGCTCCTGCCAGATGACCTGGAACTTGGAGCCTGATTGACAGTTCCTGTTGCTTTCGCTGTGTTTTCTAACAAGCGCGAGGTGAGAGCTGGGAGAAGACACATCTCTAAACCCAGCTCTGCCATCTGTGGAGTCCCTGTACACTGGAGGACTCTCAGGGGTGTGTGTTTGGGGGTGGAGGTGAGGTCTGTCCACAGTCTCTGCAAGGACATCCCTCCTCTTTGGATGGACAGCGCCGCGCGCGCGGGGGTTTCACGCACCCGAGGCATCTGCGGGTCGTTGATGTCCCAGCTGAGCTTCATCCCGTGGGAACACGCACCGTCCGCCTGCTGCCCCGCCTCCGCCGGCATCTGGCCCTCCTCGCTGGCGCTCTCCGCCCAGGATCCTGAAAGACAGAAGAAAAACAAACCAACCCAGAGGTGCCCAAGGTGATTCTCCCCCCGTCTTATAGGAAAGTGGAGAGAGACAGAGACAGAGAGACTGATGTCGAAATCCAGAAGCGGCGGACAAGGGTTAAGGACTCGGGCGGAGCCATGTCCTTGGCCGCGGTGCTGAGAGGTCTCCCCTCGGAGCGCAGCGCGGGCGCCCGGCAGCTGCCCGCACGTTTATACGGATGCACCCCCTCCCTCCCCATCCCGCCCCACTCCGCCTTTCCTCGCTCACCCGCCAGCTCCCACGCTCCGGGCACTCGCAGGGCCCGTCATCCCCTCCCGGGCAGAACTGGAGACGGAGGGGGAGGTTGACCTGAGCCCTTGGGGTGACAGGAAACTGAAGCCAAGGCGGGACAGGGCGGGGGGAGGTTGGAGTGTCTCTTGTAAGTTGAAAATCATTTGTGTTTCCCTAACCGCGCCCCGCCTCTGGGGTTTCGGATTGGATCTAGAGGGAGGCTTTTCAGACAGGGCCTTTGCAGCAAAGTCCCGAGAGACAGGACTCCACTCCCTGGCAGCCCGGGCACCACCTGTAAGAGCCTCGGCTGCCGCGCGCCCTAGTCTGAGTAGATGCGCCCAAGCCAGCTGGCTTTGGGCTGGCCCTTTCCGGAGATTTTGTTGTAGCTGATGTGCGTGGTCTGGAATCTGTGCTCATCTTCGGGGGGAGGGGAGGAGGGACGCCCGAGGGAGTGCCAAAAGTCCCTGTGTGGTCGTCGGCCTAGGAGGCCGCCTGCTCCCGGGGGCTGCGGAGAGGCCTGGCCCCGTGGGAAGAGAGTCCTGGAAAGTGAACCCGGAGAAGGTGGGGGAGATGAGCTAGGGGGAGGAAGGGGCCGAGTTCTGCCCCCAAACCCGTAGTTGTCTCTGCCGCCTCGGCTACTTCTGAGCCTGTTTCCTTATCTGTTTGAAAGAGGATTTGGGGCTCAGTGAGTTCTCAATCGCCATCCACCTGAAAGGACCCTTTAAAAAAATAGTCTGCATCGGTATTGTCGTGAAAATACCACGACAACCTTCGATTTACACCCCTTCCGTCTGCAGAGGCTTTCTGGAGACTGGAGGAACCAGGTGAGAGCATAGGGCGCCGTGGGCTCCCCAGGGCTGAGCCCAGGCCTTCTTCACCTGTGCATCCGTTTCATTAGGGTGATTGGAAGCGCCCAATACAAGAAACCGATTGAAGTGGCTTAAGTCGCTATTTAGCCGCTCTGGGCAGCAAGGGAAGGTGGGTTTCCGGAGTTTATTCCTTGCGCCCTTGTTCTGCGGGCTACACGCTCCAGTTCCCAGCCGTAGCCAGGGAGAAGCCGGCCTCTAAAGGCGGATCACTGTTAGAGGAGGATGCGCGCAACCTACATCCCGGCAAATCCTGAGACCTGCGGGCCCTAGACTCAGCATCGCCGAGCGCGCACCAGGTGCGCGGACTGATGCTACTTGGGAGCCGGCGGGGAGGGCGCCCAGGCCAGCGCCCGTTGCAGGATTACAGCCTCTTCTTTTGGCGAAAGGCGGGAAAAGCAGATGCGCCCTTACAACCCCAGGAAGCGAACCTCTTCCACGCTCCCGGTCCTCTTAACCTCCCTGGTCGGGGGCACAGTCAGGCTTGTTAGAAAAGTCAACCCGATAGTGAAGTTCGACTCTGAGCCGCCGACCGGCAGAGAACTCCCTAGACGGGAAAAGCCAGATTTGGGTAATTACACGAATTTTCTTCTTTCTCTGGTTTCAAGCTGGGATTTCTCCCCACCCTCCCCCCACCCCCAAGCAGAGGCGCAAAGTTCTCAAGAAAGTGACTAGTTCATCCCCTAGCCTCTTCCCACCCCCTCGTCTCCAAAGTTCTCTTTGGTCATGTCGGTCAGCGTTTCTGGTTAAAATCGCTCTCACAGAGTTGCCGCCAAGGTCTGGGAGGAAAAGAGGAAACGCGTTCACTCTTCACCTACTAGTTTCATCCACAAACTTTCATCATATTAACCGCCTACCGAAGGCCCGGCAGCTCCTGTTATTCAGTTGCTTTTTTGCGTTGTTTTGTTTTTCAAAGGTTAAAATTACTGACACTTCTCTGTTTATTTATTTACAAATTGACATTTCTTTGTGAAGTTTAAGATAATGTACTCTTTAAAATGTTTTTAACATAACTTCAAAGACTAACTTAAAATTACTTCTGAGAATTCATGGAAACTAATTTCTGGTCTTATGGTAACCATTGTTAAGACTATTTCTTGTCTCTGTAACTTTGGAATATTTCTAGAGAGTCCTTACCCTTCAAAAATATAAAAAGTACAATTTTTTAAAAATTAAAGCTAAATCAATTAATCAAATACTTTTTTTCCTAAATTGATTCCGGTGGCCAAAGAAATGTCATTGTCTCTACCATATTTAGTTTGAGCAGAATTAGAATACATATTCCCAGTTGCCCTAAAACTATGTCTGGGTAAAACATGTTAGTAAAAGAAGCTAATCGAAGTGAAAATATAACAAAATAAAATAAATAAATGGTGTTGTCTGTGGTGTTATCTTTAATGTCTCCTGAATTTTTGACTGTGTTAACAACCATATAGTTTGAAAGGATGTATGTTTTCCCCAAAGTCTGAAAATAATTGATTAAAACTTTTAAACTGATATTAAGAAAACTTTAATTTTGTTTTATATTATATTCTTATTGTATTACCTGTTTTATTCTCTAAAATAAAGTGCTTTTAAACTGTATTTTGATTATTATTTGTTATTATCCTTCAGTTTTTCCTGCACTCATATTTGCATTGATTCAGAACACTTTATAGTCACAGCTGGTTCTTCCTTGGCTAGTATTTTGAAATAGTAAAAGTCCGTTAATACAAAAGCAAAGGAAAAGGGCTTTGAATTTACTTGGTTTAGATTAAAATAGGTAAATTAATGTAAGTATATTTACGTCATATTTGCCAGGAAATGGATATGATGAGTTTTGAAATAAGTATGTATTGTTTTGAATGGACTTGGAGGTACAATGCAGAGATGCTGGTTATATTATGTTTTGGTTTGATGTAAACAAATACCTTCTGTAAACGTCATGACAGGAAATACCCATGCATCTACTTATAACACAAGTTGATTTTTTACAAGGAATGTTTGGATTTGAGGGGTCTTGTCTGCTTGCTTGTTTTTTTTTTTTTTTAATCTCTGTCCTCTTAATATACACTTTTATTTATTTATTTATTTTATTTATGGCTGTGTTGGGTCTTCGTTTCTGTGCGAGGGCCCTCTCCAGTTGTGGCAAGCGGGGGCCACTCTTCATCGCGGTGCGCGGGCCCCCCACTATCGCGGCCTCCCCTGTTGCTGAGCGCAGGCTCAGTAGTGGTGGCTCACGGGCCCAGCCGCTCCGCAGCACGTGGGATTTTCCCGGACCAGGGCTCGAACCCGTGTCCCCTGCATTGGCAGGCAGACTCTCAACCACTGCGCCACCAGGGAAGTCCCCTGCTTGCTTGTTTTTTCAAAGAAAACTCCAGCCCAACTTATTTTTGCCACCCTGTTCACATAACAGACAACCTATCAGCCTAAACCCGGCCATAAGTACATATTCTTGTTGGGTTAAAGGAAGTGGGCAGAAGAGCAGACTGGATGAAAATGTTTGTTTGTTTGTTTTTATTTTGGCTGAGCACACCGGGGTATGTATTAAAAGAAAACAAAACACTTCTTTTGTGATATCAGGAATAAACTCACAATTTCGGGGACAAATCTGGTTCCTATGGGGAAAGTTCGGTTTCAGTCTATAGCAGTATCAATGGATCACAATCAGCTCTACCAGCCGTTAAAGGTGGAGAGAAAGCAGCCGGCTTCCGCACAGGAGACGCCTATCAGTTCAGAATTTCGCCGACATGTTTACATCCTTTAAGTAATCGCTTTTCCTAAGGTGCGTGTGCGTGCGCCCAGGTGGCCTGACCCTGATTGCTAGTTAACTCCCAAGCGTTTCTCGCTCCTCAAACACGGGACTCTAGTAGATTTTCAGGGGCGGGTTTATTAATTAGAGTTCCGGGGAAGCTTGGCATCCGGGAGCCGCGGGCTCCCCGGGCTCTCGCCGCAGCGCACCCCCGCCCGCTCGGGCCTCGGACGGCGGAAGCGCGGGGGCTGAGAGCGGCGCAGCGGCGGGGCGCGCCCTGGTCCGGGTGTGCGCCCCGGGGCGGGTGCGCGGCGGCCTGCCGGGAGCCTCGGGATGCGGGAGGTGAGTGACCTCGAGCGGAGCCGGGCACCCGTCGAATCCCGGCCTCCTCTCCGCCGTTCGAGGCGGGCGCCAGGGCGCGCGTCCGTCGGCCTCTGGGCTGGGAGCCTCGCTTGCTCGCCCAGAGACCCGCCGCCGGGGGAAGAGCTCTTCGGGGGCCCTTGGGGCGCTTCACGTCCTTAGGTTTGCTTGGAGTTTATTGGCAGCTTTCAATGAGTGCATGAGGCGGGATAGAAACATCTGGTCCCTCGCTAGTAAAGCGTTCGGAGAAGGGGGAACTGGAGTATTAACGTTTGAAGGCAACGAGATGGTTCTTTTTTAAGTTGCTCGGGATGTTTTCCCAGCCCGTTTTCTCCCTCGCCGAGTAGAAAGCGCAATGACGTTAACCCACCCGGGGCCCCAGGTCTACGGTCCCAAGTGCTGGGACCCGCCGCCCGGGGATTGGGGTCGCGGGGTGGGAGGTGGATTGGTACCGTTACTGCGCCTGCTTTTCAGCATTCACTTTACTGAATACACTGCTGGTGGGGAAAAAAACAAATATGGATTTTGGTCTTTGAATTCATCCTGTTTTTCATATTTATAATAATGATATTATTGTAAAATATGCTGACATTTAAGGATGGTGGTCAAGTACATATAGGACCGTTAGCCCAAGCTAGATTTTTTTTTTAAACCTCTTTGGAAGAGGTTAATAAAATTTTTTAAAATTATTCTTTGATTGTTGGGATGAAGTGAGCAGATGAGATGCTGTTATTTAGCATGTTTGTGAAAACGAGGTTGGTAGATCCAGGGATTACTTCTTGAAGAAAACGTGTAACAACACATTACTCAATGTTTTGTAAATTTTCTTGTTGCTGTTCAATCCTTGAAGTTTCAGTTTTAAGTCCTAGAGTCACATTTAAAATTCATATAAGTCAGAAACATAAAGCTTAAACTCATGACTGGGCTTGAAACGCACTCTGAAAAACTTTGTTTTACAAGCTCTCATTCTAAAAACCGTTCATTAATTCAAAGTCTTTTTTATAGTTGCCATTATAGAGTTTAAATTTATTTTTTGTGATCATTTATTACAATGATGTTAGCTTCTTGTGATAGTTTGTATTCGTCAGAGGCAGTGTTAAAGAAGATTGGATAAAGCTTTTGGTTTTTTTTTAAAGTAGTGTCTTAGCTCTATTATCAGTGGCATGAATGAACAAAAAGCTTTATTCAGGAAAACAATATGAACCTTTATTTTAAAACTTAATGCATTTCTTTGAAATAAAATTTAAAAAAATATCTCTTTTTGTACACAGGAGAAGGAAGTTCCTTTGCAGTCTGTTCAGGAAAAGGATGGGAGTGGCGTGGCACAGGATGCTTTCTATGTAAAGATCAAGTTTGTGTTCTTTGTGTGTGTGCTGTCTCTAGTTCTGTGTTTCCTGGGCTATCAGCATACTTTTTCCTCCAGTTGCTCAACAAGAGGCAGAAGAATCCTCTTCTCCTACTTCCCTAATCTCTCACATCCAGTTTATCACCACGTCTTGTCAATTTTGCCTTTGATTACCCTACTAATATCCTAATCTACTTTGTACCTAGCACTGTTCTGGGTGGAGGTAGACAGTATTGAACAAAACAGACACAATTCTTGCTTTCATAGAGCTTTCAGCCTGGCAGAGAGTCAGAGACAGATTAGGAACAAAAGTAAGGTGGTAGGAAGAAAAGGAACAGGGTGTTGTGATGGAGAATAATTGCGGGGGGAGGGAGGCACTTGACTAACTTTAGGTCCTGGAAGACCTACTTGAAAAGATGATACTGAAGCTGACATCTGAGGGGTGACAAGGAACCAGATGGTAAGTGGTGGGGAGAAGCAGTGGAGGCATAGAACAGCCAGTGCAAAGGCCCTGAGGCAAGGAAGAGCTTGACTTATTCTAGGACTCAGCAGGGCAGTCAGGCAGGAGAAGCTGACAGAGATCAAATCGTGCAGAGCCTTGCAGACCAAGGCAAAGGGTTTGGATTTGTTCTGAGTATAGAGAAGCCAGGCAGAGTTTTAAGTAGGAAGAAGCCTGAATTGCTGAGTCAGAGAATTTGAGTGTGACTCTCAGCTGGGTGATCTCATACAGCCTTGCTATTATTATCCCCAGATAAAGAGGCTAACCGCTAGATTGGTGGTGGGGATTAAATAACATCTACAGAACACTTAACCCACTTGGCTCAAAAAAGCTTACTATATGGTAACTTAAAAAATCTGTTTAAATGTTTAATTTCAAATGCTGTCTCATTATTTAAATCAATACTAAGAAAAAGTGGAATTTCAGGCTGTATGTAGTAAAATGACTCCTTATTAAAAGAAGATTGTAATTTAGCCTGTAGAATTGGACTGCATTTTTAAAATATCTTTTATAGCACAGATATTTAAGAATGTTTCTGTTATTCAAATATATATATATATACACATACACACTTAGAAATAGGTCTTAACAAGCTTTCAGGCAGAAAAGTTCAATTTCATCCATCATGGCAATTTGCATATTTATCAATTGCCTTTAACTGTAATTATTACTGTTGAATTCATTTTTTTCTATTATGATCATTTATGTAACTTAATAAGTGATAATAGGCTTGAATTTTATAGTGTTTAGAATTTCTAGCATTACGGAGGATAAAGTCTCTTTACCCGCAGATACCTGTAAGTCAGGTGTAGTTTTCCGTAAGTCAGCGGTTCTCCAAGTTTAGCATGATGAGAATCACCTGACGGGCCCTGCGCCCAGAGTCTGACTCCTAACAAGTCCCCAGGTGATGCCCGTGCTGCTGGTGGTCTAGGAACCACACTTTGCCAACTACTGTCTTAAGACAACAAAATCACTGTCTACATGATTACTGTTCAAGATATAACTCTCTATATTTACCTTCTATTTCTGCACTGAATTATTATTGATAATGATAGAAATATTACTGTGAAATAAATGTTCTTGGGGAAAAATAGTAATTTTCGTACTATCAACTTTCCAGCTTCAGTCACTTATTACTAATGCATTCCATGATGAAGGATTTCAGAAAATAAAAGAATATTTTCAACAGAGAGAACGCCACGTTCCTCAAAAATATAATAATCTTTTGTTACACCATCTTGACAGATCAATAAATAAGGCAAGTGAGTTGTTTTGTTTTTTTGGTTTGTAACCAGAATGCCAATGTGTAACTATGTGTAAGGTTTTTAACTTAGTGTGGTCTAATCCCAAGGCACTGGATAAAAATGAATTTCAGTGTGTTTCACTGTTGCTGAGATGTGTTCAGCGATTCTTCGTTGATGGCCTCAGAGAAGATGAGCCTTTGCTAATTCAGCAGGGACTGATCCCAAAGATAAGTGTCATTTCATTTTGTATAGGTTTGGGTAACTTAAAGAACTAGAGAGGATTCAGTTGCCTAGTTTGGTATTTTATGTTCCTTTGAAATCAAATTTGAAAAGGAATCGGTACCAGTGCTTGTTGCCTACATCCAATCAAAAATTAAGTTCCACATATGTTTCCTGATGTATGGGGTGGGCAGGGCACTTTGGGGAGTGTACAGGAATAAGTCGGACACAGCCCTCTCCTCCCTTCGACAAGCCATTGCAGTAATAGTATGTTTTTTATTAGTGAATTTGGAGACATAGGATGGAGAGAGTGGACTGTTACACGCTCCCCCATAACTATGTTAATAAACTTTATCAACAAGATTGGACCTGGATAAATTATCAAATACTTCCCCTAGCCACAGCCCACTTTCCAACTTTCTAAAATCCTAGTTGAGTCTGAAAAAAATGCCAAAATACTTTTTGCTTATTCTAAGTCATCCCAGTTACGCAATTCTGACCTGTTCTTAATTAATCAGGAGGTAACATCATGCGTGCCTTAATAATGGCATCTGGAAGCAAAGCGGAGTTTGCAAAGTCTCTTGCTGCATTTCTCTTTTTTTCATGATAAGATTTGCAGCCCTGTGATTGATTATTGGTGAGAACGTGAGGGCAGAAGGGTGATCTGGCTGCCATTAAATCTCTGATTTACCCCCTGGACTTTGGTACCTGAAGTTTATCAAGATCAGGTTGGGCCAAGGAGATGTCTCTGTCCTTTTTCACTTTAAAATGCCTCTCATTATGGGGCTGCCCCTCCATGGGGGGGAGAGAGTAAACTCCAGGCTTTCCTAACTTCTCTCAGGAACTTTAAAAGTGTTTGCGGCTAGGGTAGGGGGTGGGTGGGAATGTAAATCTCAGGGCTGTATTTATGCAAGCCGTGTATATTTCATTTTGAATTATATATTTCATTTAGCCCCATCTAACTCCCTGATACACTTACTCAGGCAGATAACAGGAAGCAGGGAAAAAGAGCAAAAACTCCAAAGGAAATGGGGCAGGGATGTCCCAGGGGTACTTTGGAGCCTTAAGCTGATTTGGGGGAATGAATTGGGATCTGCTCCAAACTGAAATTCCTATTGAGACTTAAGAATGCCATCCCAAGGTTGAAAGTGTCAGATCAAGTCTCCACCGGAATTTTGAAACCAAATAGGAATTTCCACATCCCACTGGAATTCTAGCTGGTGATGGAAATGCCATAGCCATAATTTAAACACATTCTAAAGCATGTACTATTAATTCATGTAGGTTTTGGCCAAGGAGAATAGATTGATATTATCAAAGTGGATGGGATACTAGATTTTACACTTCTAAAGCCCACTGTGTTTGCAGGCTCAACATGAAGTGTGCTGGGAAGTTATTCTCCATAGAATAAGAATTTCCTACAGAAAGGAACATATTTGGCCCTGTACTTGAAGATGCAGAAGGATTAACTTGTCCTTTACCATATGCTTAATGAGTAACAGCTATTGCATCTGTCAGTAACCATCTGGCTTCTGGTAATGACGCAGCTGTGAGGGCAGCTGGTATATGGGTTACCATGTATGATCACGGCACATAAATGGCTTCAGAGTGACCTCCTGGTCCAAGTCTTGATCAAGTAATGTGGCATTTCCCCCACTTCTCTGAATCTATACTCAGCCAGTGTATTTTGGTGGGCTAGGAGGGGGACACGATTTGGGGGCATAAATAGAATAGTGACAAAAATGTATTAAAAAGCATAGAATTTTGAGTATGAACATGGGGAGGGAGAAAATGTCACCCTAGTGGTGAGTTTTGCTGTGTAGAGGGACATTTCTTCCCTCGGGCTGTTGGAGAAAGGTTTGCTTCAGGTGGTGGATGATTCAATCAAATGCAAATATTTGTCTGATTTGAGATAAAAGAAACATTGCCTAGTGACTTCCAAACCCTGCTGTACCTTAGAATCACCTGGAGAGCTTTAACGAGATGCACTGCGTGGGTCCCATCCCCAGAGATTCTGATTTTCTGGATCCACGACGGGTCCCACGCGTCAGGGCGTTTCAGAGCTCCCCAGGGTTTCCTAACGTGCAGCCAAGATGGAGAGCTGATCGGTTTGTCCATGGTCTTCAGCTGGTACCTTGGGTTCCTGGCTCTAAAGTGGACAAAGTTTCCAAGGCCCCACTCCTATAAGAGTTACTCATCACAAACTCATGTCACTAACTTCTTGGTCAACTGATGACTTCTAACTAGGATTTTTTCTTTCTTTTCTTTTTTTTTTTGGTAAGAGTGACTAGCCTCAGCAAAAAACGGTCCAAAGATGGCCTTTGCTTTATTGAATAAGTATGTTCTAGGAAGGTTTATGTAAGTTAATTTTAAATCACACCAGTTCTAGCAATGTAATATGAACTTGGATATATGTTCCCATGGGGAAAAAATCTCCAATTAGCTGGAAGCTTTTGACAAAAGGAAGGTGGCCAGGCCTGAGGCATGTGTACTGTACTAGCATACTTCTGGAGCACTTCCTAAAATCTGCATGTCCTTTGATATTTGATGACTTGTTTTCTACAGCCTCCCAGGTGTAACAGGAATTTCTCCTGTGTTGACAAGGCTCATTTATCTCTTAACCATTCACTGCCCCCTTTACAAGCCTTTCTAGTGTTGATGATCCTGGCAAAGTCTCCAGTTCTGGCTGGTATCTGAGAACTTGTTGCAACTCTGTAGCAGTCTGATTCCATTCTGGAGTGTTCTAGATGGGGGCCTCAGAATCAGGCCTAAGTGAAATGGAAAAGGGTCTTTAAAATTATAGAACTCTGTTGTGAAATTTTATCGAATGAGCAGTAGCTATTCAGTCATAGAGGTTGCATCAGTGTTTCTTCTCTTGTGTACATGGTTTCCTGGTTTGAAAGAACAACAGGATTTCTGACCATGACAGACCTAGCCTCGGACACATCTCTGATTACTGTGACAGAAGACTTTTTTGACACAGCCTTGGTAAGGATGAGGTTGGATGCTTTACTGAGCAGTTACCATTGGTAATTTGTAGGAATCTTCAAGTTGTTCATAAAACTTGTGTTTTTCTAAGATGTGGGTTTTACTAAAAGACTCTCATATTTTATTATTAGAAATATTATATGAAATAGTAACAAATGTATATAACCAATGTTATAGAAAAATGAGGTGATTGATTTTCAAATATATTATTCACCTGATTAGAGGTGATAGGCTGATTTTAATAAAGTAATTGAAAGTCAAATAGGATTTCTCTAAATTTTTTTCCTACTGTAGTTAAAGTCAACTCCTGCCTGTTAGAGAATTATCAGCATTAACACATTAATGTTATAGTTTATAATGCTTTTTAAAAATAATACGAGCTTTACTTTTTTCTTTTTATTAGATTATTTCCAGAAGTAGTAGGAAAGGTAAGTGTTTTACTGCTAATTGGCTGTTTACCTTTCATTAATAGAATATTCCTGTTTAGAGAAAATATTTATCTAAATGATATATAAAAGTGAAGTGGGTTTAACTATTATATTTGCATTAATTGGCCATCTTACGGTAGTCAGATTGTGATGCTGAAATGAATTTTGTTGTAAAGTGTGTCTCATTTGCCTGCGGTGCGTCTTTATTTAGCTGCTCCTGCCACCGTTTGGCCATTTAGCTCCAATCAGGGATGGAGAGCCACTTACGTCATTCCAAAACAGCAAAAGTTAGCTTTCTCTGTCTTTCAAGAGCTCAAAAAGTAGATAATTTGGAGGTTAGGGCGATGATGTTGTTCAATGTGGCTCATGTTAAAGGTAACCCAACAAACACTTTGAATTCTGAAACTGTGGATTCGAAGACGCACAGAAATCGGGGCCATCTTAAAATGCATATGTCTGTTCCCTATTGTCCATCTTTTTATTTTTCTTTTGAAAAGCTGTTATTAAATTGACACTACATTCTACAGTGGATGGTACCTTGTAAATTGAGGACATTTAGAGCTAGAAGCTTAAGTGTGCATGGTGCTTGGTTGATTTTTAAAAAGAGGTCTCCATAATCTAAGTCAGCAGATCCAAATACTTGCAAGTCAGTTTTTTCTGAACTTCATAAGTGATAGTTCCTGTCTCTAAAGTTGGTTCATAAAATACCCACTGGTAAAAACTACTTTGAATTTTGTAACTTTTAAAAATAAACATTTATTGATTTACAACAGTGTGTGTACACTGCATATTCGAAAAAAAATACGTATGAGAGAGATCTGTTGAGCCTATAGCTGTTGCTTGGACCACTTAATAGGTTCATATAGTCCCTGCAATCACTCCATTGTCCCAAATGGAGGAAACACTGCTCTAGGTGACTGTATTAGTCAGCTCACGCTGCCATAACAAAATACTATGGGCTGAGTGGCTTAAACAACAGAAACTTATTTTCTCACAGTTCCTGGCTTGCAGACAGCCACCTTCTTGCTGTGTCTTCACACGGGTAGAGAGTAAGCCACTCTCTGGCATCCTATAAAGACACTAATCTCATTATGAGGGCCTCACCCTCATGACCTCACCTTACTGTATGTGTTTCATTTTTATGATTCCTTTGTTTTGTGCTTTGCTATATGGATTATATTTTCTTTCACTATTTGCTCCTCTCTAGTGATTTGAATGGCTTATGTCCTAGTTTTATTCTTTGTTACTCTTAATTTGATTATCAACATCAACATGAGAGTGCCAAAATGATAGCACCTGTTTCTTCTTTATGTATGGCAAGGAATTCAACATGTTTTTATTCCTCCTCCATTTTCTACCCAGATTTATTTAATTTAATCCAGGGTTTTAGTCCTGTATTATATATATATATATGTCTTTGTAAATAGTATTTGCTCTTTGCCTTGTATTGCAATCTTATTTACAGTAGTTATTTAGGGCTCACTACCAGCTTGTTTATGGCCTGATGTTCTCATTCTTGAGTTCTTTATTCTGCTTTGTCTCCATCTGCTGTAATACATTTTGAAGAGGTTATTAGGGTATGTGGGTAGAACATGGTCAGTGCTTTTTATCATTTAAGAGTGTTCTTGTGGCTTTTATCCAATATAACTCTTGCTTTGCAGAGTCCAGAGTCTCCACCTCAAAACTGTTTCACTGTCTTATATTGAGTGTTGTGAGCACATGTGCACATGTGTTGTTTTATGTGGTTCTTTATGAGTTGTTTTGAAATCAGATCTTACTTTAGCTTGGGAAATTTTATTCTTTGATAATTTTATCAGTTAGAGCAGGGCTTCTCAACTTTGGCAATATTGGCATTTGGGTCGGGTTGGATAAATCTTTGTTTGGGGGGGCTGTCCTATACGTTATAGAATGTTTAGCAGCATCCCTGGCCTTTACCCACTAGACGTCAGTAGCAGTCCCTACTACTCGCCCAGTTGTGACAACATCCTCAAATATTGCAAGAGCGCCGTAGGAGAGCAAAAATCACCTCTAGTTGAAAACTGCTGAGTTAAAGTGCTTTCAGTATATGTAACAGGATATCTAGTTCAAACAGCCTTAAGTGATAAAGATGACTTAATTTGCTCAAGGAACTAAAAAGTCAGAGACAGGAAGTTTCAGGAGCAGTTTGGCTGTAGCTAGGCTCTGTTTCCTGCAGTTCTTTCTATTCTGCCTCCTCCGAGTCTTGTCTTTGAGCTCAAGTTGGTCTCCCTTAGTGGTTGCAAGATGGCGGCCAGCAACCAGAGCCGTGCTTCCTGGTTCACATCTGGGGGAGAAACGTTCACTTTCCTCAACCGGCTGAAGAAAGCCCTAGCTTGGCTCTGCTTGTGTCCCCCCACCTCCACCCCCTTAATGAACCGATCACTGTGAAAAGATGAATGGGATGCCCCTGCATAGTTTAAGCCAATGAGGATCCACCCCTGGAGCTAGTTAGTCCCACCCAAGAGCATAATTGTTACATCAGAGAGGAGGTGGGAAAGGATGATTACAGTTACTCTTTCTATTCTCTTCTCTTTCTAAGATTATCTATTATTCATCCATTGCATCTTTTTTTTTTGTCTTCACATCTTTTTCCCACTCGTTTTTTCCTGTGTATTTTGAGAACAATTGCTACTTTTTTCTTGGAAGCCGATGCTTTAACTAATTCTGCTCTCATTGCTTCCACTATGGACTTCAATTCTGCTCTCACATCTTTGCTTCCTTGAAACCCGTGGGTGGTGGTGATCTACCTCTGCTCTCAGATTCATTTCTCTCTGCCTTCCTCTCTCTCTACTTTGCAGAGAACAATTTCCTAGGCTTTTTAACCAACTGGTTGCCTGCCAGGTTTAGCCAATGGCAGGAAATTGGAGGTAGGAAGGACATTTCTCCCGCTCCCTTCTGCTGAGGTGCTATCTCTGGGAAGTGACTGCATAGTTCCTGTGACTCTGGCTTATTTGTGGCTACAGCATTTGCTAGGTGACCTTCATTCCTGGGATCTGGTAATACCACTTCTTTCCTGTGGCTTTCCAGGGATGTATAGGGGGTGGTAGTGGCTACCTATGTTTTTGTAACTAATTCCCTGTATTAGATTCTCTCAGATTGAAATATCTAGAATGGCTTAGATTTTCATATTACATATTTCTTTCTCCTTTACTTCTGTGTTCATCTTATACTGTTGCCTTCTCTTACAAATCTAATTTTTTATTTCATAGAATTCACATTCTTTTGAGTTTTGAGATGATAAATCAGATGCTTTTGATTTGGCTTCCCAGCTTTTCTATCTTTTATTTCCTGAAGTAAGCATTTTTCAAAAAGTCATTTTTTTGCTACCTCTTAACTTATGCTCCTTCCTTTTTCATGGGGCTATATTTGTTAGTTTCTCTTTACTACTCTTTAAGTGAAAAGGTCGAATGACATCTGATACTTGCTGGTTTACAGAGTGCATAAATGTCTCTAGGGTCCCCTGCTGTCCACCTGGGTCACCTGGGCTCTGTTACAATCTCTCTCTCAAGTTTTAAGCCGGCAGCCCCTGGCCATATTTCTTGTTTCCAGAAATCATTCAGCAGTATCAATGTGGCTTTTTTGGACTGAAGAGGGATCTTTTTAAAATTTCTGCTCCCTGATTTGGATTCCCACAATATCATGAGTTATATGGGGATTAAAAAGTATGCAATGTGTGGTTAAAAGAAAAAAAAATTCACATATCCAAATCGCACCTCTGAACCTATCAAAGTAATGTTAGGACTTTACCATGAGTTTTTGCAGTGTACACTACCACTGTCATATCTAAACACAATGTGCATAAATGAAGTAATAATAGTTTAATAAGCATAAAGCATTACCACATACCTTGTTTTGTTACTACGTTCTGACATAAGTAGCCATGGAAGTTTCTACGATTAAGCTATTTAACAAAGACCAACGCTTTACTTAAAAATTCTTGCTTCTGTTAGCGTAAGACCATTATAAAATTTTTATTTCTATAAAATACACAAATGTAAGAAATGCACAGAAACAGTGGGAAAGTGTGTGCAGGAGCTGCCCTTGCACATTGTTCATTCTGGACAAAAAAGTAGCTTTGCCTGAGATGCAGTGATCACAGACAGTCACACTTTGCACGTACTGCTGCTGTTTACCTCAGTGGGCGTCTATGCTGTGCCAATCGATGGTGGCCCGGGGGTTTCTAGATCTTGAAGCAGGCTGTGATTTGTCCCTTGCTCAGACTACATCATTTCTGAAATGTTTACTGCCCATGGCTGTTCAGCCTTTGCCTCTTCCTGCTGTGCAGGAGTCCTTTCCTTATTCTTTTTTAGCATCAGTTTGATTCTTTGAAAATTCTGCTTTCAGGGAAATGTCAGATGTTGGGTTCCTTCATATTTACCTTAGGATTTCTGGTGACAGAAGAGAGTGTCAGTCGTTTGATCCAGCAGGAGGTGAGTTGCAAATAGTGCTGGTAGCAGTTGCCCTGGACCCCGTGGAGAAGCTCGTGCCCAGGTCTCCGTTGTGTTTCTTCCTCGTGAAAACCTTCCCCAACTCCCAACAGGCACTGAGGAACTTGAACTGCATTCTGCAAGCTGTACCTCGGGAAGAGAGAAGACAACTCGTCTTGTCGGAAGGCTCGTGTCGTCTTATGTACGTGACCTTGACCCGATTAGGTGGTGACGTAAGGGCAAAATCTCTCCGGGTTGTACCACCTCAGTCTTTGTTCTCCTTGGGTGTTTGGGGTTGTTGGGTTGTTTTTTTTTTCTTCCCCATCAAATTTGTGCGGTGAAATGCTTTCTCAGGCTATAGATTATTTTTCATTGTGAATGTGAACTGGATTAGTGACTCATGGGAGAATGTTAAGAGTACAGACTGTGGTGCCAGACCTCAGGCTTCAAATCCTAGTTTGGCCACTTATGCTGGTTGCTCCCCTAGAGCACAGTCTTAGCTCACTACACCTCAGTCTGCTCATCTGTAAAATGGAGTCAACTTTAACACTGATCAATAGAGTTATTGTACAGGTTGAATCAGGCAATCCATTGAAAGCCATTAGCACATTACCTGGTAGAGAGCAAATGCTCAAAGGTTACCAGCTATTACCTATACCAATAGGGCATGTATTGCTTTTCAAGGGATGGATTTTGGGGTTTTTGGTGACCCACTCACAATTATGTAGTTCCTGGGACATAGAAATTTGGAGAGAAGGTTGTAATGTGTGACCATGGGAAAAGCAACACCAGCACCCTGTTTTGAAATCTGAACCTAAACCTGTGACTGTGTGCTGACCACCAGCCAGCATCAGTGACATCACTGTGGCACACCATCATTCGAGGGACATGCAGCCATGACTAGCAAGAGGCAGGGTGACCCAGTTTATCATAGTGTAGACCTGAAAGACGGGATTGGTGAGCATGGAGCTCATCATGTTTGTCCTTTTAATTTGTCTTTGCAGGATGCAGTGTTTTCTCTTCATTTTTCCTACAAAGTATTCATTGAATAGATTAGTTAATCATTACCCTTAGTGGGGTACTTAGATCTGGAGAGAAGCCGACCTGATGTTTTCTCCTAAGTTTTCAAACTAATGCAGTGGTCCTGCCTTACTGTTTGAGTGTTCTAGTCTAGTTCTTGAGTGTTCTGCACTTCAAGTCAAATGTAAAATCTGCAAACATAAAAGTAAGCAGAACTCTCAGTGATGCTGTTCTAAGGCTTCTATTTAATTGTGACAAATCAATCCATTTATTATGAGAAACTGAACTACCACACGATTTCTTAAATCCATTCTTTAACGTGAGAGTTATTTCAGATATTAAAAAATCAACATCAACACCTGTTAGCATTTAACTGAAATTCTTAAGTGAATATGCAATATGGGAGTCTGTGTTAGTTACAGTAATGTGATAACTTAATCCCATTACATCTCTAACTTAAATTCATCAGTTTTTAAAATAAGTTCCAAAAGCTTATAGGAAAGACCCACAGCACCTACTGTATCATTTCTTCCAGGTGTCAAACTATGTTAAAAAAAAAAAAAAAAAAAAAAGGAAGAAGGTATGCATCCTCACAGGCTGGTGAGGTGACTGTAAAATTCCAGGATCTTAGCATTTGATGAATCCTCAGAGATCATCAAATTATAATTCACTTTACAGAGGGAGAAATAGAACCTCAGAATGTATAGTAGCTCTAGCGTCTTTGTAAAAAGTATATGTAAGTCATTAATATATAAACTTGACAATTTTTCCATAAAAATGTATTTGTGACGTTGAGGAAATTTTGACAATGAATTTGAAATACTTTCAAAAATATACATCTCGGATTAAAATTTTAATGCCAATATAGTAGAGTTTTACTTATGTTCATCTCAGTAAAATGAAATTTATCTAAATGTTTCAGGAAAGACCTTGCAAGGACAATCTTGACTGTGGGTGGTAAGAAGTATTAAGAATTTTAAATGTTAGAATGTTAAATATTGGACATTGGGGGTTTTATGAGCATCTTGGAACTATGGGGAATAAGTTATGGTCAAATTAAAAATAGAAGTTAGGATTTTTATATTTAATTTATGATGAAAGCGTTAAGCATGCTAAAACCATAAAGAATAATTAATGAATATTCCTTTACTCACCAATGAGCGTAGTCAAATTTGATCCTTTTTCCACATTTGCTTCAAATCCTTTTTTAAATAAATCAGAGTTACAGGTAAAGCCCCTGTGTCCAGATCCCCATCCAATTCCCCTCGCCATTTGTAGAGGTAATCCTTTGACTTGGATTTGTTTTTCATTTTCAAGAATATTTTTGTAAGCAACATACATTATTGTTTTTGCAAATTTAAGTTTGCATATCCAGCTGCAACCTGCTTTTTACCTTTAAAATTGTTTGAAATCTAAACGTGTCGATATGTGTAGTTTTGTTTATCTGCTGTGAAATACTACAATTTCTTAGGATTTTATTTTTATAGACGTATTTAAGGCTGGATAAAGCTGCTTTTTAAACAGTTGAGGTACAGTTGATGTATAATATTATATAAGTTACAGGTGTACAATATAGTGATTCACAATTTTTAAAGGTTATACTCAATTTACAGCTATTATAAAATATTTGCTGTATTCCCCATGTTGTACAATATATCCTTGTAGCTTATTTTATACCTAATACTTTGTGCCTCTTACTCCCCTACTTCTATCTTGCCCCTCCCCCCTTCCCTCTGGTAACCACTAGTTTGTTCTATCTGTGAGTCTTGGACAAAGTTGCTTTTGATGAATGTTTTAATGTATCTAAAACATAAATTGCAGAAATATCATTTTTAAAAAATTCATTGTATACTGACCTATCATTTGGATTTTCCCCTAATATTTCTTACAGATGAATTTAAATGATTATAATTGCTCCAGGATGTGTCTTGCTGCTTATAACTATGAGACACAATGCTGGTCTTCTAAGATGGACCTTCTTAGAGCAAATGCTGATCTGTGGAACTGATTTTTTCTTTTGCTTTGTGCCCAGAATTATCCATGTCTGCCGTATTTTTAATCTCTAGATTATGACCAGCAGGTGGCTCTTTGTGAAGCATTGTGTAGACTGACCATGAGAAGATCAAGGGAAAACTTTGTCCATCAGTGGTTTGAAGATGATACCATTGCTGAGGCTTTCAAAGAAATTAAGGATCGAGAATTTGAGACGGTGAGATTCTTGGTCATGAAAATTCCATTTAATCAATATTTATGAAGCATCCTTTCAGCGCCTTCCTGTATGTTGGGCTCAGGGGAGGATTTTTTTCTTAAATGTGATTACGTCGCCATTCTTAAACTTCCTGTTTCCCACTTACGTGAAATAACTTGAGGGTAATAGAAACAGAATACCTGTGGACCAGATACCAGCATACAGTTAGGACATCTTTACAGGAAGCTTAGCCTGGAGACAGAACTGTGTGAGTTTGATGGATCCAGTCAGAGACAATGTCATGGAGCGGGAAGTGATTTTCAAGAAACCTTGAAGGGTAGGGAGAGTTGGAGAAGAAAAGAATGTGCATTTCAGCCTTGCAGAGAGCAGCTGGCATGACGACAGGAGGCTGAAGCTGGCATGGGTGCTCTGGTGGCAGAGGAGTATTATGGGGTGCTTGTGTCGTGAGCCCTCCAGCCTTCACATTTTGGAAGAACAATAATTTTCGATGTCTTCCATGCAACCCAGCCTCACTGTGATTATGTCCTCAAGTAGCACAGACGTAGTTTATGGCTTTGCTGTATACTCACCTTTATCCTAAAATAGCTAAAATGTTGTCCCTCTCCTTTAAAAAAGTTCTTAAAATGAGGGTGATTCTGTAGGAAAAGCTAAAATTATTAGTAACAGTGCTCATGTTGAACAAAGCTTTTCTGGTCAAAACTGCTGAGCACTTGGGATTTGATTAAATCCGAACCTTCAAATATATTATTAAATATGTTAAATTTGACTTTAAACCCATTGCCAGATCTGCGGTAGTTGTTTAGCCAAGATGCAGTTTGATCTAAATGGGAATACCATGAGTCGGGTTTGGGTCCCACCTCCCTGACTGATGTGATTTATACATTTTGGCAAAGTAGTTGACTTTTGTTTTTTTTAAAAATTTTTCATTGAAATACAGTTGATGTACAATGTTATATGTTACAGGTGTACAGTATAGTGATTCACAATTTTTAGAGGTTATAGTTCCATTTATAGTTATTATAAAATACTGGTTATATATTCCCTGTGTTGTGCAATATGTCCTTGGAGCTGATAGTTGACTCGTGAAGCCTGAGTGTTCTCATCTGTAAAATGGGAATAAAACCAACTTCAGAATTGTGAGAATTAAATGAGAGAAACTAAAAGTGCCTGAGATGTTGTAGGCACTCCAGTATGAGTTTCCTTTCCCCTCTGTGTGATTCTCATCTGCAGGGAAATTAGGGGAACATAAGACAAAAGTAATTATCCTCTTTCTCAAATCACTTTCCCCCTAGAGCCATCAGCTTCTTAGTGGAACTGCTTTTAGATGAAAGCTCACATTAATGTCCATTTAGTGCTGAATCTAGACATGGCGTGTGAGGACTGTTTGACTACAACAGACAGTCCTTGCTAACAAAAGGGATAAAAGTCTGGATCAGTATCTCTTTGGTTTTAGAAATTTGGGGGTAACAGTTTGCCTCCCTGGTCGCTGTTGGTTGGGAGAACTATAAACGTATTCTTTATTCTTAGAACCTTTAGCAGGAGAGAGATTCCAGGAAGGAGCAGGTTAGAGAACTCCTGATAAGGAAAATCTACAGTGGTTAAATACACCAGAATAAACCCCAAATTGATAAGTTTCATGGGTTTGTGGTTGGCTTGTGCTGGGGAGATGGTAGGGAGATGGATGCCCTGTGGGTTAGTCAAATATTACAATCCAGGTCATCAGTAAGAGGTATCTCTCTTGCTTGTTCCTGCACATAAAACTTTTGGAGACCTAAGCATTCCTCAGCTGCAAGTCTCATGGCTGGGGGTTCAGAACATGGGTCTGGAGCCTCCTCTTTGTGACACAAAGTATTATTTTAGTTATCGTAATTAATAATGAATCCTTGTGAAGCCTTGTGATGTCACTGGATCCTGGAAATGTAGTAGCAAACACTGGCCTCTACATGCTGCAAAGGGTAGTATTGAAATTAAATATCTTGATTTTTTTTTTAACAAAAAAGTTTGCATTATTTACTTTGAAGGATTGTAGACGGTTTCTCAATCACCTAAATGACAGACTTGGTGACCAAAGAAGGTAAGACGTTTCTCTGAGCTTTACTTTATTGACTAATTCTATTCTGAAAATGTCTAATATTAAAAAAAAATTTAGGATCTGTTTTAGGAGAGAATGTAGGATACAGAATTTACTGAGCATTACTAAGTTATCCATTGAGTAGAAACCTCAGAAGATTAGACACATTCTGCCTAGTGATTCATTCGTGTGTGTTTAAAAATGATTTCTATCAGTCTTTAACATATTTATTTGTGATTTGGAACAGTTGTAACTTTATATCCTCCAGGGAAATTTTATGAAGAATGATTTCCTATAGATCTGAGGTTACTAGGGAAAGACGTATTATGGACAGTTAAGTCCTTGATGAGAAAATATTGGCTAAATTCACTCCTTTCATTAGGACTCTTGCCAAGCAGCTGGGTTGAGGTATATATAGTACCAGAAAACCTGGCTTGTAGACTGCCAGATGGAGATTTGAATTCTGCCCATGGTAGAATTCATGGTAGATCTCCATTTGTAGGTTTGAGAGCCCCTTTCATACTTTGTACCAAGGGACATAATGGTGTACCTAGTTATACATGCTTGTTTATAGAACATCCATAGGTCGTGTGTGCGATCCATACATATTTTATTTCACTTTTTAATTGTGAGGTGTTTTGCAGGGTCTATTCATTTCCATGCATTGCTGCTTTTGCTGATGAGCATGAGGTATGTTTGTTTCTCTTTCAGGGGCTGTGAGGGTGGGGGGTGTATAGTGAAACCCATAGGTAAGTTTACATCAGGCCAAACGGCTCTTGCTACACAGAAGGGCTTTTTTAAAAAAGGAAACTTGCTTCTCCTCTTAGGCCTCAACTCTGACGCTTATTATTGAAGAGCCCTAGTGTTACTTCTACATAAAGGAATTTTAGGGTTTATACTGCGTTCATGAGGTCAGTTACAGGAACCTTGCCTTATTTTATCCTATTGATGAACAACATTATTCACGCCTGGATTGGAGGGAATAGGGCAAGTCCATTGCTTCTTTCCACCCAGTAGATACTTCCCACTCTGTCCCCAGCAATTAGGGCCACTCTCCTTTCTCTAGATCATTCTGCCTTGTACTTTATAGTCCAAAACTGAACAGTCTCTTTTCACCCCCTTCTTTGGTTTCTAGAGGCACAAGGTCCGTCATGTAAAAGTGCCCCAACTTGCAGCATCTCAGTTTCCGGGTAAACTTTTCAAAGGTCTCTGAACCTGGACTGTGCTGAGGTTTCCTGGATCATGTCTCTAGAATGTTCTAGTTAACCATTTCATTGTTTTGGGTTGAGGGCCCCCTTCTTGGCCTCTGTGAGCTGAGCCGTTAGCTCAGGACTACATTATACATTTTCTCTCTAGAACTGATTTTGGTAGCCTGATTCCTGTATTTCAAGTCTGTTTTTCTTTCTGGTTGTCTGAGGATTCCAATCTCTGCTTGCTTCTTCTTTCTAGGACTTCTAAATTTCCATCAGCTTCAGTAGGGGTCCTTACACTGGCTTCCCGTGACATAGACTTGTGTTAAAACCTTTGTTCGTATAGACGCCAAGGGGAGAAGGGGGTGGGTGGTGGTGGTGCTGTGATGAATTGGGAGGTTGGGATTGACATGTATACACTAATATGTATAAAACAGATAACTAATAAGAACCTGCTGTATAAAAAATAAAATTTAAAAAAAAACCCTTTGTTCAACTCTATAGCTGTTAAAAAGTAGACACGTATGATGGAACAATGGCCAAGAAATGCTGTTTACTGGAAAACAAGTGGAAGAATAGTTAAGTCTAGTGTTTGTCCCATTGTTGAGGAATAAAAACTTTGTATATACTTCCTGAGTATGTCTAGAACACATCTGGGAAGAAGCAAAGGCATTGTTAATGGTTCCTATGGAAAGGTACCTATGGGAATTTGAGGGACAGAGAAGGAGATATTTACTCTTTCTATTAGCATCATATTGTTTGAATCCGTCTTTCCTTTTTTTCTTTCCGTCTTTCTTTCTTTCCTTCCTTCTTTCTTTCTTTAAGAGCGTATGTTTATTTTATAATACAGTCATTTCTTGGTACCCATGGGGGACTGGTTCCAGGACCCCTCGTGGATACCAAAATCTGCGGATATTCAAGTCCCTTATATAAAACGGCTTAGTATTTGCATATAATGTACACACATCCTCCCATGTACTTTAAATCATCTCTAGGTTACACCTGATACCTAACACAATGTAAATGCTATGCAAATAGTTGTCAGTACAATGTAAATGCTATGTAAATAATTGCCAGCATATGGCAAAATCAAGGTTTGCTTTTTAGAACTTTCTGGAATTCTTTTTCCTAAATATTTTCAATCCACATTTGGTTGAATCTTCGGATTCGGAACCCGTGGATACAGAGGGCTGACTGTAATCAATTAAAATGAAGATAATTTGAAATCTTCAGGTCTTAGCCTTATTCTAACATATGGTAAGTTAGATGGCAAGTCACCATTTATATTTGATCACAGTACCTCCTTTGCTAGAAGTTTCTATCCATAGGCAGTGTGGATTGTTACTGCTTTAACATAGAACAGTTTTCTCTGTGATTCGCACCAGAAAAAAAAAGTTTGTGTGGTTAGAGTTATCTGACACATTTAAACATCTATTAAATTGCTAAGTATAGTAGGGTTTTTCCAGAAATAGATTGGTTATATAAAATTGAAACCTTCCTCCTATTTTGCAGAAATGAGTAAGGCAATAGACGGTGGCCCTATAATCTTAAAGTAGGGTTGTTCTCGGAAAAGCAGTTCTGTTTTTAATGGAGTAATTTTCATTTGACCCTTTCATATGATATTAATGCTGAAATTATATCTTACAGATGAGAAAACCTGCAGATGAAAAATTAGAGAAATTTTGGATTGATTTCAACCTAGGAACTCAGAGTGTAACTTTTTATATAAACAATCCTGAGGTAATCATGTTCGATTCCTGTTTAGACCTAAGTGCGTAGAGAGTGTTTATATCCAAGTATGTGTTATGTGCTCATGAATTTCACTTATTTTTTTCCAAGAGCGCTTTATGGGACTCAGTAAGACTTTTGAAGGAAGCAATGATTAATTTCAGCATAATAGGTAAGATGTTAATTCTAAACTACCCCGCATTTAGTCCTGAGTATTGTTTCTGTTTACAGTTGCAGTGTATGTTTAGTTAATTCCCGAGCAGACTTGCTTGCACTTGACATGGAGGGGAGGTGGTGAGTGCTGTGGACAGAAGGCTGTGCTCAGGGCAAAAGATTAGTGAGTCCTCCACTCTGTAACTTTGGGGTTCCATGACTTGCCTGGTTTTCTCGTTGTAAAAATGATTATGGTTCCTCAACAAACTGAAAATATCATCACCATATGATCCAGCAGTTTCACTTCTGGATATATATCCAGAAGAATCGAAAGCAGGACTCGAAGAGAATTGCATACGAACGTTCACTGCAGCCTATTCACAAGAGTCAAGAGGTAGAAGCAGGGACTTCCCTGGTGGCGCAGTGGTTAAGACTCTGCACTCCCAATGGAGGGGGCCTGGGTTCCATCCCTGGTCAGGGAACTAGATCCCACATGCATGCCGCAACTAAGAGTTCGCATGCTGCAACTAAGGAGCCCACGAGCCGCAACTAAGGAGCCTGCCTGCTGCAACTAAGACCTGGCGCAACCAAAAAAAAACAAAAACAAAAGAGGTAGAAGCAACCCAAGTGTCCATCGACAGATGAATGGATAAAGCAAATGTGATCTGTACCCACAATGGACTATTATTTAGCTTTAAAAAGGAAGGGCATTCTGACACTTGCTACAACATAGATGAACTTTGAGGACATCATGCTAAGTGGAAAAAGCTAGTCACAAAAAGGCAAATACTGTATGATTCCACTTACATGAGGTATCTAAAGTAGTCAAATTGATAGAGACAGAAAGTAGAATGGTGGTTAGTTACCAGGGGCTGCAGGGAAGGGGAAATAGGGAGTTGTTTAATGGGTACAGAGTTGCAGATTTGCAAGATGAAAAGGTTCTGGAGATCTCTTGTACAACAATGTGAATATACTTAGCACTACTGAACTCTACACTTAACATTTACCTTGTCAACCATCTTTATGTTTTGTACCACCATTTTTTAATTTATTTTTTTTTTTAATTTTATTTTTTTATTTTATTTTTTAAAATTTATTTATTTTATTTATTTATTTTTGGCTGCATTGGGTCTTTGTTGCTGTGTGCAGGCTTACTCTAGTTGTGGCGAGCAGGAACTGCTCTTCGTTGCAGTGCGTGGGCTTCTCATTGCGGTGGCTTCTCTTGTTGCGGAGCACAGGCTCTAGGCACGCGGGCTTCAGTAGTTGTGGCCTGGACCAGGGCTCAAACCCGTGTCCCGTGCATTGGCAGGAGGATTCTTAACCACTGTGCCACCAGGGAAGTCCTGTACCACCATTTTTAAAAATGGTTATAGTACCTGCCCTCCCTTTCCCACATATTTATACTAATAATTGGGTATGTACAAACTATTTAAATATCAGCCCTCTGACTCCCCCTTCTTTTTTAAAATAATTAAATAATTAATTTTTATTTTTGGCTGCATTGGTTCTTCGTTGCTGCACGCAGGCTTCTCACTGTGGTGGCTTCTCATTGTGGAGCATGGGCTCTAGGTGCGCGGACTTCAGTAGTTGTGGCTTGCTGGCTTCAGTAGTTGTGGCTCGTGGGCTCTAGAGTGCAGGCTCAGTAGTTGTGGCGCACGGGCTTAGTTGCTTCGCGGCATGTGGGATCTTCCCGGACCAGGGATCGAATCCGTATCGCCTGCATTGGCAGGCGGGTTCTTAACCACTGCACCACCAGGGAAGCCCCGACTCCCCCTTCTTAAATCTCCATCATTCACCTTTCTTCTCCTCTTGGTAGGTAGAGTTGAGGGGCATGGAGTCAGGAGTGATCCTTTTCTGGGTGGGTAGAAGTAAGGTATTGGTCCAGTTCAGTATTTCAGATATAGTCACACTTGACCAGGATTCCTGAATTGGGTCTTTTAAAAAATAAAAGGGGCTTCCCTGGTGGCACAGTGGTTGAGAATCTGCCTGCCAATGCAGGGGACATGGGTTCGAGCCCTGGTCTGGGAAGATCCCACATGCCGCGGAGCAGCTGGGCCTGTGAGCCACAACTACTGAGCCTGCGCGTCTGGAGCCTGTGCTCCGCAACAGGAGAGGCCGCGATAGTGAGAGGCCTGCGCATCGCGATGAAGAGTGGCCCCTGCTTGCCACAACTAGAGAAAGCCCTCGCACAGAAACGAAGACCCAGCACAGCCATAAATAAATAAATTAATTAATTAATTTAAAAAACAAAATAAAGGGGTGTTTTGAAAATAACTCAATACACATAATCATTTTTTAAGTAATTGGCTTTACTAAAGAGTTAAAACTAAATACTATGCAATTATGTGGATTTTATACTTCTTTTCACAAAGGATTTAGGGCAGCTTGCATATTTATAACAAAATAATAGAAATGGAAAATTGGAACCACAAACAAGAATAAAAATGTCTATCATGAAGGTTGATCTGGCCACCATGGAGATTCAAATTTGGTGCTTAGCGCTTCCCTGGTGGTGCAGTGGTTAAGAATCCGCCTGCCAATGCAGGGGACATGGGTTTGCACCGTGGTCCGGGAAGATCCCACATGCCACGGAGCAACTAAGCCCTTGCGCCACAACTACTGAGCCTGCGCTCTAGAGCCCGCGAGCCACAACTACTGAGCTCACCTGCCACAACTACTGAAGCCCACGCGCCTAGAGCCTGTGCTCCACAACGAGAAGCCTGCGCACTGCAACGAAGAGTAGCCCCACTCTCCGCAACTAGAGAAAGCCCGTGCGTAGCAACGAAGGCCCATGCAGCCAAGAAGAAAATAAATAAATTTAAAGAAAAGAAAATAAAATTGTACAATTAAAAAAAAAACAACAAAAAACAAATTTGGTGCTTAGCTTCCTGAAAGCTAGGGTGAAAAGTATAATGGATAACATGATTCTCATCATACAAGTCCTGGAAAGAACAAATCCATCCTTCCTGGCCTTGAACTCTTAACTGAAGGTTCTCCCATGGGACTACTTAGGATAAGGTAATCCTTCCTCAGCCCTGAGCGTTCCTTGCTGGAATTTCTTGTGTACATAAGTTAACTTTGGTGTTTTGTTAAAGGGTAATTTTTGAAAAGGTAAAATCATGACCCGCATACAAATATAAAATAGATGTGGGTAAAAGATTTCATTAATTAATGAGCAAATTAATAAGATGTAATAACCAGGAGAATACAAAGAATCACAGATATAAGCAATGCTGAAATTAATTTACAAACACATGTATGACTAGACTGTTGCACTCCACAGACACAATTAATTTGAATTTATATGAACAAGAATCACTTGCATTATTATTTTTAATTTCTCCTGTTACACACTAGAAAAAGAGGGAAATTTGGGCTAGATTAGGCAGTAAAGGAAGTGGCAGAAGAGGAGGAGAGCCTTTCACCATGAAGCTCTGGGAGAGTGAAGGGACAGTGAAGACTGCCCGCACTTC
The DNA here is from genome assembly GCF_028564815.1 of Eubalaena glacialis. Classification (NCBI taxonomy): domain Eukaryota; kingdom Metazoa; phylum Chordata; class Mammalia; order Artiodactyla; family Balaenidae; genus Eubalaena; species Eubalaena glacialis. Next base: position 8,111,472 of record NC_083722.1, read on the forward strand.
AGATGCTAATCGCAAGTCTCAGGTTGACACCTGTACTTCTGACCAACTGGCTACCAGTCAGAGGTTCCCACAAGCTCCTCCTCGGGTTTGAAACTTGCTATAATGGTTCACAGAACTCTGGGAAACACACATTTACATTTACCAGTTTATTATAAAAGGTATAATAAAGGATACAGATGAACAGCCAGATGAAGACAATACCCAGGGCAAGATCCAGAAGGATCCCAAGTGCAAGGGCTTTTGTTTCTGAGGAGTTGGGGTGCATCGCCCTCCTGGAACGTTTGTGTTCACCAACCCAGAAGCTCTCTGAACCCTGTAGCTTGGGGGTTTTAATGGAAGCTTTATCATGTAGGCATGATGGAATATTAACTCAATCTCTGACCCTTCTGCCCTCCCTGAAGGTTGGGGAGCTGGAAGTTCCAACCCTTTAACCACACCTTGGTCTTTCTGGTGACCAGTCCCCATCCTTTTTTTCTCTTTTCTAGAAATATCATTGATATGTAAGCAAAACTGTTTGTTTTTTTTAAATTTTTTAATTTAATTTTATTTATTTTTTATACAGCAGGTTCTTACCAGTAATCAATTTTATGCACATCAGTATATACATGTCAATCCCAATCGCCCAATTCATCACACCACCCCCCCCACCCCCCCGCCGCTTTCCCCCCTTGGTGTCCATACGTTTGTTCTCTACATCTGTGTCTCGATTTCTGCCCTGCAAACCGGTTCATCTGTACCATTTTTCTAGGTTCCACATATATGCATTAATATACAATATTTGTTTTTCTTTTTCTGACTTAACTTTACTCTGTATGACAGTCTCTAGATCCATCCACGACTCTACAAATGACCCAATTTCGTTCTTTTTTATGGCTGAGTAATAATATTCCTTTGTATATATGTACCACATCTTCTTTATCCATTAGTCAGTCGATGGGCATTCAGGTTGCTTCCATGACCTGGCTATTGTAAATAGTGCTGCAATGAACACTGGGGTGCATGTGTCTTTTTGAATTATGGTTTTCTCTGGCTATATTCCCAGTAGTGGAATTGCTGGGTCATATGGTAATTCTATTTTTAGTTTTTTAAGGAACCTCCATACTGTTCTCCATAGTGGCTGTATCAATTTACATTCCCACCTACAGTTCAAGAGGGTTCCGTTTTCTCCATACCCTCTCCAGCATTTTTTGTTTGTAGATTTTCTGATGATGCCCATTCTAACTGGTGTGAGGTGATACCTCATTGTAGTTTTGATTTGCATTTCTCTAATGATTAGTGATGTTGAGCATTCTTCCATGTGTTTGTTGGAAATCTGTATATCTTCTTTGGAGAAATGTCTGTTTAGGTCTTCTGCCCATTTTTGGATTGGGTTGTTTGTTTTTTTAATATTGAGTTGCATGAGCTGTTTATATATTTTGGAGATTAATCCTTTGTCTGTTGATTTGTTTGCAAATATTTTCTCCCATTCTGAGGGTTGTCTTTTGGTCTTGTTTATGGTTTCCTTTGCTGTGCAAAAGCTTTTAAGTTTGATTAGGTCCCATTTGTTTATATTTGTTTTTATTTCCATTACTCGGATGTGGATCAAGAAAGATCTTGCTGTGATTTATGTCAAAGAGTGTTCTTATGTTTTCCTCTAAGAGTTTTATAGTGTCCGGTCTTACATTTAGTTCTCTAATCCATTTTGAGTTTATTTTTGTGTATGGTGTTAGGGAATGTTCTAATTTCATCCTTTTACATGTAGCTGTCCAGTTTTCCCAGCACCACTTATTGAAGAGACTGTCTTTTCTCCATTGTATATCCTTGCCTCCTTTGTCATAGATTAGTTGACCATAGGTGTGTGGGTTTATCTCTGGGCTTTCTATCTTGTTCCATTGATCTATATTTCTGTTTTTGTGCCAGTACCATGTTGTCTTGATTACTGTAGCTTTGTAGTATAGTCTGAAGTCAGGGAGTCTAATTCCTCCAGCTCTGTTTTTTCCCCTCAAGACTGCTTTGGCTATTCGGGGTCTTTTTTGTTTCCATACAAATTTTAAGATTTTTCTGTTCTAGTTCTGTAAAAAAATGCCATTGGTAATTTGATAGGGACTGCATTGAATCTGTAGATTGCTTTGGGTAGTATAGTCATTTTCACAATATTGATTCTTCCAATCCAAGAACATGGTATATCTCTCCATCTGTTGGTATCATCTTTAATTTCTTTCATCAGTGTCTTATAGTTTTCTGCATACAGGTCTTTTGTCTCCCTAGGTAGGTTTATTCCTAGGTATTTTATTCTTGTTGTTACAATGGTAAATGGGAGTGTTTCCTTAATTTCTCTTCAGATTTTTCATCATTAGTGTATAGGAATGCAAGAGATTTCTGTGCATTAATTTTGTATCCTACTACTTTACCAAATTCATTGATTAGCTCTAGTAGTTTTCTGGTGGCATCTTTAGGATTCTCTATGTATAGTATCATGTCATCTGCAAACAGTGACAGTTTTACTTCTTCTTTTCCAATCTGTATTCCTTTTATTTCTTTTTCTTCTCTGATTGCCATGGCTAGGACTTCCAAAACTATGTTGAATAGTAGTGGTGAGAGTGGACATCCTTGTCTTGTTCCTGATCTTAGAGGAAATGCTTTCAGTTTTTCACCATTGAGAATGATGTTTGCTGTGCGTTTGTCATATATGGCCTTTATTATGTTGAGGTAGGTTCCCTCTATGGCCACTTTCTGGAGAGTTTTTCTCATAAATTGGTGTTGAATTTTGTCAAAAGCTTTTTCTGCATCTATTGAGATGATCATATGGTTTTTCTTTTTCAATTTGTTAATATGGTGTATTGCATTGATTGATGTGCATATATTGAAGAATCCTTGCATCCCTGGGATAAATCTCACTTGATTATGGTGTACGATCCTTTTACTGTGTTGTTGGATTCTGTGTGCTAGTATTTTGTTGAGAATTTTTGCATCTATATTCGTCAGTGACATTGGTCTGTAATTTTCTTTTTTTATAGTATCTTTGCCTGGTTTTGTTATCAGGGTGATGGTGGCCTCATAGAATGAGTTTGGGAGTGTTCCTTACTCTGCAACTTTTGGAAGCGTTTGAGAAGGATGGGTGTTAGTTCTTCTCTAAATGTTTGATAGAATTCACGTGTGAAGCCATCTGGTCCTGGGCTTTTGTTTGTTGGAAGATTTTTAATCACAGTTTCAATTTCATTACTTGTGATTGGTCTGTTCATATTTTCTATTTCTTCCTGGTTCAGTCTTGGAAGTTTATACCTTTCTAAGAATTTGTCCATTTCTTCCAGGTTGTCCATTTTATTGGCATAGAGTTGCTTGTAGTAGTCTCTTAGGATGCTTTGTATTTCTGCAGTGTCAGTTGTTACTTCTCCGTTTTCATTTCTAATTTTATTGATTTGAGTCCTCTCCCTCTTTTTCTTGATGAGTCTGGCTAAAGGTTTCTCAATTTGTTTATCTTCTCAAAGAACCAGCTTTTAGTTTTATTGATCTTTGCTATTGTTTTCTTTGTTTCTATTTCATTCATTCATTTATTTTTTTAAAAAAATTTATTTATTTATTTATTTTTTGGCTGTGTTGGGTCTTCGTTTCTGTGCGAGGGCTTTCTCTAGTTGCGTTAAGCGGGGGCCACTCTTCATCGCGGTGCACGGGCCTCTCACTGTCGCGGCCTCTCTTCTTGCAGAGCACAGGCTCCAGACGCGCAGGCTCAGTAGTTGTGGCTCACGGGCCCAGCCGCTCCGCGGCATGTGGGATCCTCCCAGACCAGGGCTCGAACCCATGTCCCCTGCATTGGCAGGCAGACTCTCAACCACCGCACCACCAGGGAAGCCCTATTTCATTTATTTCTGCTCTGATCTTTATGATTTCTTTCCTTTTGCTAACTTTGGGGTTTTTTTGTTCTTCTTTCTCTAGTAAGGTTAGATTGTTTATTTGAGATTTTTCTTGTTTCTTGAGGTAGCCTTGTATAGCTATAAACTTCCCTCTTAGAACTGCTTTTGCCACATCCCATAGGTTTTGGATTGTCGTGTTTTTATTGTCATTTGTCTCTAGGTATTTTTTGATTTTCTCTTTGAGTTTGTCAATGATCTCTTGGTTACTTAGTAACGTATTGTTTAGCCTCCATGTGTTTGTGTTTTTTACGTTTTTTTCCCGTAATTGATTTCTAATCTCATAGCATTGTGGTCAGAAAAGATGCTTGATATGATTTCAGTCTTCTTAAATTTACTGAGGCTTGATTTGTGACCCAAGATGTGATCTGTCCTGGAGAATGTTCCGTGTGCACTTGAGAAGAAAGTGTAATCTACTGTTTTGGGATGGAATGTCCTATAAATATCAATTAAATCTATCTGGTCTATTATGTCATTTAAAGCTTGTGTTTCCTTATTAATTTTCTGTTTGGATGGTCTGTCCATTGGTGTAAGTGAGGTGTTAAGGTCCCCCACTGTTATTGTGTTACTGTCGATTTCCTCTTTTATAGCTGTTAGCAGTTGCCTTATGTATTGAGGTGCTCCTATGTTGGGTGCATATGTATTTATAATTGTTATATCTTCTTCTTGGATTGATCCCTTGATCATTATGTAGTGTCCTTCCTTGTCTCTTGTAACATTCTTTATTTTAAAGTCTATTTTATCTGATATGAGTATTGCTACTCCAGCTTTCTTTTAATTTCCATTTGCATGGAATATCTTTTTCCATCCCCTCACTTTCAGTCTCTATGTGTCCCTAGGTCTGAAGTGGGTCTCTTGTAGACAGCATATATATGATTCTTGTTTTTGTATCCGTTCAGCAAGCCTGTGTCTTTTGGTTGGAGCATTTAATCCATTCACGTTTAAGTAATTATCCATATGTATGTTCCTATTACCATTTTCTTAATTATTTTGGGTTTGTTTTTGTAGGTCCTTTTCTTCTCTTGTGTTTCCCACTTAGAGAAGTTCCTTTAGCATTTGTTGTAGAGCTGATTTGGTGGTGCTGAATTCTCTTAGCTTTTGCTTATCTGTAAAGCTTTTGATTTCTCCATCGAATCTGAATGAGATCCTTGCCGGATAGAGTAATCTTGGTTGTAGGTTCTTCCCTTTCATCACTTGAAGTATATCATGCCACTCCCTTCTGGCTTGTAGAATTTCTGCTGAGAAATCAGCTGTTAACCTTATGGGAGTTCCCTTGTATGTTATTTGTCATTTTTCCCTTGCTGCTTTCAATAATTTTTCTTTGTCTTTAATTTTTGCCAATTTGATTACTATGTGTCTCGGCATGTTTCTCCTTGGGTTTATCCTGTATGGGACTCGCTGTGCTTGCTGGACTTGGGTGGCTATTTCCTTTCCCGTGTTAGGGAAGTTTTTGACTCTAATCTCTTCAAATATTTTCTCGGGTCCTTTCTCTCTCTCTTCTCCTTCTGGGACCCCTATAATGCGAATGTTGTTGCGTTTAATGTTGTCCCAGAGGTCCCTTAGGCTGTCTTCATTTCTTTTCCTTCTTTATTCTGTTCCACAACAGTGAATTCTACCATTCTGTCTTCCAGGTCACTTATCCGTTCTTCTGCCTCAGTTATTCTGCTATTGATTCCTTCTAGTGTAGTTTTCATTTCAGTTATTGTATTGTTCATCTCTGTTTGTTTGTTCTTTAATTCTTCTAGATCTTTGTTAAACATTTCTTGCATCTTCTCGGTCTTTGCCTCCATTCTTTTTCCGAGGTCCTGGATCATCTTCACTATCATTATTCTGAATTCTTTTTCTGGAAGGTTGCCTATCTCCACTTCATGTAGTTGTTTTTCTGGGGTTTTATCTTTTTCCTTCATCCGGTACATAGCCCTCTGCCTTTTCATCTTGTCTGTCTTTCTGTGAGTGTGGTTATTGTTCCACAGGCTGCAGGATTGTAGTTCTTCTTGCTTCTGCTGTCTGCCCTCTGGTGGCTGAGGCTATCTAAGAGGCTTGTGCAAGTTTTCGACCAGTCCCCATCCTTAAGTCCTCCAACCCCCAGTCCTCTAACCCCAGTCACCTCATTAACTTATAAAACACTCATCACCCCGGGCATTCCAAGGGCCTTAGAAGCTCTGGTGTCAGGAACCAGGGTCAAAGACCAAATATTAGAACAAAAGATGCTCCTAGCACCCCATCACTTAAAATGCATTTCAGGAGCTCTGTGTCAGGAACTAAGGCCAAGATCAAATATATATTTCTTATGGTGTCACAGATGGGAAGAATCACAAACGTGCAGTTATAGAGTCACAAAATTGGAAAGATAGCATACACTGAGTTGGAGGTGTCTCCTATCTGTAGTAAAGGAAAGGGGTTTATAAACATCTTACTAGAAATGTAAATTAAATATAATCATAAGTTAAGAGTAACTTAATTTATATAGTCATTACCTGTTACTGTTCACTTAAGATATGCAAAATATCATTGGTGTTTATTCTGAAGTCAATATTTTATAAAGACTTCCATGGATTTTCTCTGGTACCCCTAACATTACATATTTTAAGTTTCTGAACCTGAACTTTGCTGTTGAGGTGGCTTTCAGCAACCAACTTGCCAAAGTTAATATTCTACACTTCATAAATATATCACATTTTGGGGAGACTTTAAAATTCATAAAGTGCCTCACAGTAGCTGGAGGAAGTAGGTGTGATGTTTTAGTTTTATAGCCAAGGAAACTGAGGTTTGTGTAGCAAACACTACAAGCAAGACTTGCGTTTTGCAAGCCGAGCCCTTCCTGCTAAGGGGTTGACAGTGTTTTAGGAGCCTGTTGAGGGCAGCCCTTGGGCTATTTCTTCTTGCCCTTGTATGTTTGCATCGAGCCCAACAGCCCAACTAGCTATTTACATTTTCAGACCTTGTTTAGAATTACTTTTGCTGCAGGGATTTAGAGACTTTCTCTGCAGTGACTGAACGTCCGGTAAGATCAGCATTTGGGGGATTGTTGAACTTTACTAGAGGCCAGCACTGTTGTATGGAGATAGGATCTGAACCATATATTTAATTAAAATTTTTCTAGTAACCTCATTAAAAAGTTTTTTTCAAGTGGACTAATTTTAATAATATATATTTATTTCACTCAGTATGTCCAAAATATTAACAGTTTAACATGTAATCAATATGAACAATTAATGAGATATTTTACCTTCTCTTTTTTGGTACTGTGTCTTCACAAACTAGTGTGTATTTTATGCTTATAATGCAATTCATGTTGTACTAGCCACATTTCGAGTACCACTGGCCACAGATCTAGACCCAGGTGTGTCTCTTTTTTCCTCTTTTCATTCTCGTCAATTTGTGACTCTGAGCTTTGCCTGCTCTTTCATGGGTTTTACTCTTTTCACCCCTGCTGCTTCCAACACAGCTTGTACTTACTGTGGCTTATTCTTGGGCTCGCTATGAATTGTGGTCTAAACTATTTTCTCTTCTAAACCCAATTACTATTTGTCAGTAAAGGGCTGATGTCCTGGTAGGAGGCCCTGAAGGAGACTGTTGTCTGAGAATTAGGCCTCTCTGGAGAATGTTTCCATTTCTCTTCTTTAAGTGGAGTCTGTTGAGATGAGTGTGGATTATTCCAGTTTGTATATTGAGAACAGTGGATTTTATTTTGAATTTTAGAAATGAGTGGGATCTGAGAGAGACAGAAAGAATGAGAATGAATGTTGTGCTTAATATATTGAGAAGTAAAATACCTGTTACAGATGTTAGCTTTGTATTCACACATGTTCTTTAAAAAATGGATTGAATTTTAGAAGACAAAATATCTCATTTGCTATGCTGCTAAGTTAGTTCTACCTCTGCTAGATTAACTGCTTAAACATATTGTGTGTGTGTGTATGTGTGTGTAAAAATACACATGTGCATCTAATAAAAATAATTTCAGAGTAACTTTATTAAAATAATTTCTTTTCAACTTCTCATTGTGGAAGAATCTGGACAGTGAACAAATATCCCAGTGCAGTTATTTAAAATTATAAAATTTAAAAATATAACCTTTCAGTATGTTGATCTACATTGGTATACTTTATTTTTGCTAGAAACTGAGATGAAGATGCTCAAAATTTACCTGAAGAAGCCTATTAATATCAGAAACAAAGAAGTGATGAAAATAGAAATTCATTTTGAATTGCAATTCAACATAGCACAAGCTTCCATTAAAGCTTTAGGAGATGACAAACAGGTGGCATGTTTAATTCTTCTTGATTATTTATCAGTAAATATGTTTTAGTATGTTTTCATGTCTCTTACATTTCCATGTTAGGATTTTAAAAATTGAGATATAATTGACATAAAACATATTAGTTTCAGGTGTAAATCATAATGATTCCATTTTTGTATATATTGTGAAAAAATCACCACAATGAGACTAGTTGACACCTATTACCATTGGTAGAAGTTTTCTTTGTGTGAGAACAAAAAAAATTTAGAGAATTTAGTCTCTTAGCAACTTTCAAATATGCAATATAGTATTAACTATAGTCACCATGTTGTACCTTACATCCCCATGACATATTCATTTTATAACAGGAAGTTGGTACCTTTTGACCCCCTTCACCCATTTCACCTACCCTCAACCCCCTCCTCTGGAACCACCAATCTGCTCTCTGTATCTATGAGCTTGTTTTTGTTGTTGTTTTTAAGATTCCACATATAAGTGAGATCATACGGTATTTGTCTGTCTGTCTGATTTATTTCACTTTTCATAATGCCCCCAAGGTCCACCCATGTTGTTGCAAATGGCAGGATTTGCTTCTTTTTTATGGCTGAATAATATGCTGTTTTAAATATAGATAGATAGATACACACACATATATATGTGGATCCAGCTAAATGTTTGTCAATTTTGTTTATATTTTCAAAGAACCAGCTCTTAGTTTCATTGATCTTTTCTGTTGTTTTTTTAGTCTCTTTTGTTTATTTCCGTTCTGTTCTTCATTTTCTTCCTTCTACTAACTTTGGGTTCATTTGTTTTTCTTTCTAGTTCCTTGAGGTGTAAAAATATGTTGTTTATTTGAGTTCTTTCTTTTCTTTATTATTATTATTGTTTTGGTCACTCTGCACAGCATGCGGGATCTTAGTTCCCCAACCAGGGATCGAACTTGTGCCCCCTGTATTGGAAGCGCAGAGTCTTAACCACTGGACCACCAGGGAAGTCCTTCTTTTCTTTTCTGATGTGGGCATTTGTCACTATGAACTTCCCTCTTAGAACTGCTTTTGCTGCACCTCATAAGTTTTGGTATGTTCCATTTCCATTTTCATTTGCCAAAAGGTTTTTTTTTTTTAATCTCTTTTTTGATTTCTTCATTGACCCATTGGTTTTTCAGAAGAGTGTTATTTAATCTCTATGTATTCGTGAATTTTCCAGTTTTCTTCTTGTAATTGATTTCTAGTTTCACACCACTGTAGTTGGTAAAGACGCTTGATATGATTTCAGTCTTCTTAAATTTATTAAGACTTGTTTTGTGACCTAATAAATGATCTATCCTGGATTCCATATGTGCTTGAGAAGAATGTGTATTCTCTTGCTTTTGGGTAGAATGTTATGTATATGTGAAGTCCATTGGATCTAACGTGTCATTTAAGGCTCATGTTTCCATATTGATTTTCCATCTAAGTGATGTATCCATTGATGTAAGTGGGGTATTAAAGTCCCTTCTTATTATTGTATTGCTGTCTATGTCTCTTTAGGTCTGTTAATAATAAATTTTTAAAAGGATTACTGCTTTTAAAAAATCATGTGATTTTTGGTTTGCATTTCAGGTGAGGCCTGACCAGACGAAAATCTCCTCAGACCTTTTTGGTGAGTTTGAGAAAGAAGACACTGAGATTCCTAGCAGCCACGAAAGAGAGACAGGTATGTTGGGAAATAACAAAATTTCTTACCTGGATTCCGTAGAGAAGCAAGGATAAAATATTACCTGAAAGAGGTCACTGAAAACCTATGGTCATATAGGAGTAATTAATGTGTTACTATACCTTTGGAGAAAGAAAAGTTGCTGATTAAACCTTGAATTATTTTCTCCACCTGATACAGTCTGTGTTGGGGTCAATTGGAAATGACAAAAGAGAAATTACGATGGAGTGGCAGGAGGCAAGTGTGTAGGGCCCTGTCTACCCACAAAGCTGGCCCTGCACAGGTTACATATCTCTTATGAGTTAGACCCAAAAGCAGTTTTCCAAGGTGCCCATAGCAGGTCCTAATTACCAGCTCTTACCAAAAGATGGTGATGTACTAGCAGTATGAATCTCATGAAGAGCATTTGGAGGGTGTATGCAGCATCGTGTACGGTTATTGTTACCATTCTTTATTGCTCTTTTCTTAATGTGTATAGACCAAGCAAAGGAATCTACCGAGCTGGCAGAGTTAACCAGTGCTGAAGATAACCGTTGCCTAACAACTCTCCCCTTAGATAACCAGTCTGAGCCTGCTGTGAGTACAGGGAACTGGGGACAAGATTCTGCACTGTATCCACCGGGATGCTGGCAGGTGGAAGCTGACTCCCCGGCTTGTTGTCCATTTTCTCCTCGTCAACCATCTCTCTCTTTTTCCACTATCCCCTCCTTTCAATTACTTTTGCCTGCCGTGTTTACTTTTTCTCGACTTTCACTCATCTTGGCTCTCCCACGGAATGTGTCACTTGGCTGGCTTTGCCTCATTCCCTCATTTGGGATCTGGAGACTGAGTTTGGGGAAAGCAGCCTAATGTTTGGAATCAGACCTGGTTTTCACTTACTGATTGTGGGAACTTGGGAAAATTACTTAACATCATTGAGCCTGAGGCTTCTCATCTATAAAACAAAGGTAATAGCTGGTTTACAGTGTGGCCCTCTTAGGATTAAAAGCATAATATACATAAAGCACCTAACACACTGCTTGGCATGTATTGGTGTTCAGTCCATTTTCTTATGTTTGATTACATGGACATATTATACAGAAATGTGATAGTGTTATGAGTTTTTTAAAAACAAATACACCAAAGATTATTCCTCCAGATAGATTGTCTTTTGGGGAACTTGTACATATCTCAACAATTATGATGCTGTGGAAGACATTTTTGTAAGTCTTCCTTTCATGTTTCCCTTAGTAACTCTGAGACACTCTGTGATTGTCTTTGATGGTGGCAAATCTTCTGAGGGTGGTTATTGATGTTTTTGGAACAGCCAACAGTCATTTGGAGCTAAATCTAATAAACAAAGAACCTGATATCCTACTATTTAAATGCTTTTCTTTGGAATTGTAAAAAATTTCAAAGACAACGTAATTAAACTTAGGTATATATGTTTTTCCTGCAGCAAACAAATACAGCTGATAATTCACCTGAAAAATCGAAACTGGATGATACACAAAAAGGTCAGATTTTTTTTCTGTCCTAAGACTTGAATGGTATATTTAAATGTTTACTTGAGGTGCTTAATAATTTTTGTTTTTCATTTTCATGCTTGGAAGCTACTTCAAAACTCGAGCATTCTTTAGATTTACAAGAACCATCAGCAAAAATGCAGGTTCCTAAATTAAATGATACATCTAGGTAGGTGATTTTCAAAACTCATAAACCATGTAGATTGCTGTTAATGTGACTCATTAATTACAATTCGACTGTCTAGGTTTTTCCGCCTTTTTTGCATCTGGCTGTGCTCCACACAAGGAGAAAGCGTTGTGTGCAGTTTTCTGCAGAATGATTTGAGCAGGGCTGGAAAGTTCTCTTGACCTATGCGTCTCTACCATTATAGTCCCAATGTTATCTTTGGTGATGTAGTTTTCTGTAGCAGAACACTGAATATCCCTCGCCAGAAAACATGTATTACTTGGCATTATTTTATTGCCACTTTCCATGTAGGCCTCTGAAGAATGGGTCATACATGTGATTTTTTTTTACAGCTTTATTGAGATATAACTGAAATAAAATAAAGTGTACATATTTGAAGTGTACAATTTGATGTATACTTTAACATCAAATTTTTGACACTTTTTTTTTTAACATCTTTATTGGAGTATAATTGCTTTACAATGGTGTGTTAGTTTCTGCTTTATAACAAAGTGAATCAGCTATACGTATACATATATCCCCATACCTCCTCCCTCTTGTGTCTCCCTCCCACCCTCCCTATCCCACCCCTCTAGGTGGTCACAAAGCACCGAGCTGGTCTCCCTGTGCTGTGTGGCTGCTTCCCACTAGCTATCTATTTTACATTTGGTAGTGTATATATGTCTGTGCCAATCTCTCACTTCATCCCAGCTTACCCTTCCCCCTCCCCGTGTCCTCAGGTCCATTCTCTACAACTGCATCTTTATTCCTGTCCTGCCCCTAGGTTCGTCATAACCATTATTATTACTTTTTTTAGATTCCATATATATGTGTTAGCATACAGTATTTGTTTTTCTCTTTCTGACTTACTTCACTCTGTATGACAGACTCTAGGTCCATCCACCTCAGTACAAATAACTCAATTTCATTTCTTTTTATGGCTGAGTAATATTCCATTGTATATATGTGCCACATCTTCTTTATCCATTCATTTGTTGATGGACACTTAGGTTGCTTCCAGGTCCTGGCTATTGTAAATAGTGCTGCAATGAACATTGTGGTACATGACTTTTTTTGAATAATGGTTTTCTCAGGGTATATGCCCAGTAGTGGGATTGCTGGGTCGTATGGTAGTTCTTGCGACGGTCCAGCCACCGCAGGGGGTCTTCCAGGTCCTGACGGAGAGGGGTAAGGGACTGAATAGCACCGTGAGTATGGGGTCAGAAGGACCAAGACAACTAATGGTTGCTAGGCACTTTATTTAGAATTTACTGAATCTTATATAGACAGAAGAGGAACTCATTATTAGACAATAATCCCATGGAATTGCTTATCGTCTCACTTCAGTCACTACCACGGACGTCAACAAGTTTACAACAACTATCCTTGAACATTATCTTCCCTTAACCAGGCTCACACACAGCCCCCAGCCATAAGGAACAACCAGGACTCTCAGCTCCCTGAGGTCTCCTGGCTTGAGATAGCTTTGCTAATCTCTTTTACATCCCTCAGGCCTGGGAAAAAGAGTGCATTTCAAGGTAAGGGCTTTGCTTTTTGTGAGAGACATACTGTCTCCTCCAGGAGTTACCTCCGGCTAAGACTGCATGCTTCCGACAAGTTCTATTTTTATTTTTTAAGGAACCTCCATACTGTTCTCCGTAGTGGCTGTATCAATTTACATCCCCACCAACAGTGCAAGAGGGTTCCCTTTTCTCCACACCCTCTCCAGCATTTATTGTTTGTAGATTTTTTGATGATGGCCATTCTGACCAGTGTGAGGTGATACCTCATTGAAGTTTCGATTTGCATTTCTCTAATGATTAGTGATGTTGAGCATCATGTGTTTGTTGGTAATCTGTATATCTTCTTTGGAGAAATGTCTGTTTAGGTCTTCTGCCCATTTTTGGATTGGGTTGTTTGTTTTTTTGATATTGAGCTGCATGAGCTGCTTGTAAATTTTGGAGATTAATCCTTTGTCAGTTGCTTCATTTGCAAATATTTTCTCCCATTCTAAGGGTTGTCTTCTCATCTTGTTTATGGTTTCTTTTGCTGTGCAAAAGCTTTTAAGTTTCATTAGGTCTCATTTGTTTATTTTTGGTTTTATTTCCATTTCTCTAGGAGATGGGTCAAAATGGATCTTGCTGTGATTTATGTCAAAGAGTGTTCTGCCTATATTTTCCTCTAAGAGTTTTATAGTGTCTGGCCTTACATTTAGGTCTTTAATCCATTTTGAGTTTATTTTTGTGTATGATGTTAGGAAGTGTTCTAATTTCATTCTTTTGCATGTAGCTGTCCAGTTTTCCCAGCACCAGTTATTGAAGAGGCTGTCTTTTCTCCATTGTATACTCTTGCCTCCTTTATTAAAAATAAGGTGCCCATACGTGCGTGGGTTTATCTTTGGGCTTTCTATATTGTTCCATTGATTTATATTTCTGTTCTTGTGCCAGTACCATACTGTCTTGATTACTGTAGCTTTGTAATATAGTGTGAAGTCAGGGAGCCTTATTCCTCCAGCTCAATTTTTCTTTCTCAAGATTGTTTTGGCTATTCGGGGTCTTTTGTGTTTCCATACAAGTTGTGAAATATTTTGTTCTAGTTCTGTGAAAAATGCCATTGGTAGTTTGATAGGGATTGCACTGAATCTGTAGATTGCTTTGGGTAGTATAGTCATTTTCACAGTGTTGATTCTTCCAATCCAAGAACATGGTAAAGCTCTCCATCTGTTTGTATCATCTTTAATTTCTTTCATCAATGTCTTACAGTTTTCTGCATACAGGTCTTTTGTTTCCTTAGGTAGGTCTGTTCCTAGGTATTTTATTCTTTTTGTTGCAATGGTAAATGGGAGTGTTTCCTTAATTTCTCTTTCAGATTTTTCGTCATTAGTGTATAGGAATGCAAGAGATTTCTGTGCGTTAATTTTGTATCCTGCTACTTTACCAGATTCATTGATTAGCTCTAGTAGTTTTCTGGTAACATCTTTAGGATTCTCTATGTATAGTATCATGTCATCTGCAAACAGTGACAGCTTTACTTCCTCTTTTCTGATTTGGATTCCTTTTATTTCTTTTCCTTCTCTGATTGCTGTGGCTAAAACTTCCAAAACTATGTGAATAATAGTGGTGAGAGTGGACAGCCTTGTCTTGTTCCTGATCTTAGAGGAAATGGTTTCAGTTTTTCACCATTGAGGACAATGTTGGCTGTGGGTTTTTCATATATGGCCTTTATTATCTTAAGGTAAGTTCCCTCTATGCCTACTAAATGGGTGTTGGATTTTGTCAAAAGCTTTTCTGCATCTATTGAGATGATCATATGGTTTCTCTCCTTCAGTTTGTTAATATGGCTTATCACATTGATTGATTTGCGTATTTTGGAGAATCCTTGCATTCCTGGGATAAACCCCACTTGATCATGGTGTATGATCCTTTTAATGTGCTGTTGGATTCTGTTTGCTAGTATTTTGTTGAAGATTTTTGCATCTATGACATACAGTTTTTGACATATGTCTACATCCAAGAACCATCACCACAGTCAAGATAAGGACCATATCCGTCATCTCCAAGAATTTCTTCCTGCCCCTTTGAAATCCCTCCCTCCTGTCTTTCTGCATTCCCACCCCTTGGCAATCACTGATCTGCTTTCTGTCGCTATAGATGAGTTTGTAGTTTTAAAAATCTTATTTAAATGGAACCAAACAGTAAGTACTTTTTTTCTAGCTTCTTTCATTCAGTGTTATTATTTTGAGATTCATCGTGTATCAACAGTTCATTCTTTTATATTATTGAGTAGTATGGAGAATAGTGGATCCATTGTATGGATATACCACATTTTGTTTATCCATTCTCCTGCCGATGGACATTTGAGTTTCCAGTTTTTTGTTGTTACAAGTAAAGCCCTTAGGATTCATGTGTAAGTCTTTGTATGGAGATGTGTTTTCTTTTCTCTTGGGTAAATATATAGGAATGGGATAGCTGGATCATAATTGGTATATGTTTAACTTTTTTAAAAAGTGCCAAAATGTTTTCCACAGTCTTTGCAGCATTTTACATTCCCACCAGCAGTCTTTGAGGGTTCTATTTGATTTTTTTTTTCTTTTTGGCTGCGCCATGCAGCAAGTGGGATCTTAGTTCCCCAACGAGGGATCGAACCCACACCCCCCTGCATTGGAAGTGCAGAGTCTTAACCACTGGACTGCCAGGGAAGTCCCAATCTTTGAGGGTTCTAGTTGCTAGACATTCTTGTCAATAGGTTCAGTAATACAATTTCATTGATGGATGGACTGATGAATGAATGAACAGATCCATTACTGATGTGGGCTATTTCTTCATTCCTTTGCCAGAACCACACAATCCCCCAAAGGGTCCTCAGTGTGTTATAATTTCCTTTATTTACTTCTTTAATTTTTATATGTTATTGTGGCTCCACCTCCCCAATACCATTCTTCTTCTTTGAGTTACTAGATATCTTTCCTATCGTTTTTCTGTGTCAGCCAATATTGGTTTTGGGCTTTAAGGGTTTACAATTTATATATGAACAGTGCTATTTCTCCTTTATGATGTTAGTTTAAAGCACTCTGTCACACTGTGAAATTTGTTCTTTCTTGACCTTAAAAAATGGGAGTTCTAAGCCAAGAGTAGAGCCTACATTTCTGTCAGGCCATGAGCCAGGAAATAAAAAGTAGTGTTTTTATACCATCGCTATGGCTAGCCATTCATTGTTCAAGGATCTCTTTCAACTAGAAGAGGGTAGAAACCTGCCCTACCCTACGCTTCCTTCCCACCACACTTTTTTGTCCAGGCATCCAGTGTCTCACTCTTTAAGATCCTTGGAGCAATCCAGGTTTCTTCCGACTTCACCTCTTCCTCTCACATCTGCCCCAGAAGGAGTGGGGTGCTGGCAGGGGCTTCCAGCATGGTTTGGAAGTGTGCTGCTGTAAGGGAACCCTGCCAGGGCTGTGCCTTCCCAGCAACCTGCTGCCACTCTCTGTGCCTGTCTGATCCTCCGTTCAGCAGTGAGAGAATTCTTCAGCCCCACTGGAATCTGAGAATCCTTTTTCTCGTTCTGAGAGGCATGGAACATTGTTGCTGTTACTCCTAGAAGTCCAGATTCGGCTTTGGGAAAGGGCTGCGTGCTTGGTCCTACGGAATATTTCCACATAGAGCAGAAGGGTAGGTCTTGGACTTATGGAGGGTACATAATTCCCCTAGAGCATCGAACAGTAACACCACAGACTCTGAGTTAAAGATTCCTGACTGGAGTAATCTGTTCATCTCCGGGTCTCTGTTTTTTTGTTCTGCAAATGAGTACTTCAATTAAAAGGGACGTTCAGATGCCATTATTGCAAAGAAATCTTGGGTACTGCTCAGAGCTTTTTAGCTCTTTCATGTTGGAATAAAACAGCACCTGCAACTGCTTATAAATTCAGACTGAAACCGCAGAACGCATTTCGGGACTCAGTAGAGCATAGGTTTTTCTGTCTCAGCACAGAAAGAATTCAGCAAGAGGCAGAGTGACAGGTAAAGAAAGTTTATTAGTATAGGAGACTTGTGAGGGGTACAAGAGGTACAAGCGAGAGGGCTCTGCCCCTAGCACTTAATGGGTTACATTTTTATAAACAAAGGAAAAGTGGGGAGGGGGGAGAAATCCTAGCACTTAATGGGTTACATTTTTATAATCAAAGGAAAAGTGGGGAGGGGGGAGAAACCCACTTTCTTCCTCATTCTTGAGTAGACATCAAGCTTCCCTCATCACCTCCTCCTCCATGTCGGGCAGGGAAGTTTTCTTGTCCCTAGTGGTCAAACCAGGACGGTCATGGCGCTATTCAAATCAGCAGAAGGATGATAATGTATGCTAAAATATGGTAAGTCATCTCAGGTTTCAGTATAATGAGGGTCTTCTGCTTTGGAATGTCACCTTTCCCTTATATTTTTGTTTTTATTATGTGCAGAGGACCATGTCCTAGGGATCATTAACTTACCTCAACCAGCAGGACACAGACATCATTGACTTGATGTATATTTTTGTTGTTAGTTTCGTTGTTAAGCGAGCCTGCTTTGTTTCATGATTTTCCGATTGCTTTCTTGAGTGATCATTAACTTACAGTGGTCTCCCAAAGCTCCCTGAAGTTCCCTGTCTATCTATAATCCCCTAGTGGGATTTTTAACTAGCTATTTGATTATCCTACTGTATCCCAATCAAGACTATACACACACAAACTACCAGTGTAAGACTAACTTTTAAAAAATTGTGATAAAATAGGCATAATGTAAAATTTACCATCTTAACCATTTTCAAGTGTACAGTGGCATTAAGTACCTTCACCTTGTTGTACAGCCATCACCATCATCCGTCTCCTGAGCTTTTTCATCTTCATCTTTCTGAAACTCGGTCCCCATTAAACAACTCCCCTTTAACAAAATGGAAGGATGTAAGATTAACGTAAAAAAATCAGGTTTCTTTCTATATGGTAGCAAATAGAAAGACTTGTCTTTTGGTTTTTTGATAATAGCAAACTATGTATCTGATAAGGGGTAAATATCCAAAGTATAATATATAAGGAACTCCTACAATTCAATAGCAAAAAAAAACCCCACCTGATTAAAAAAAATGGGGAAAGGACTTGAATAGACATTTCTCCAAAGAAGATATACAAATGGCCAACAAGTATATGAAAAGATGCTCAACATCACTAATCATCAAGAAAAGCTTGCCTTTTTAGCACCCAGTTGATTCTAAGGCAGAGCCAGGCAGGAAACACTGCTCTGTAGCATTGTCAACTCACTGCTTACTTGCTCATGTTACCCTGCCAGCCTCTTCTTTGTATGCCTGACAGAGAAGGGCTCAACAAAGGTTTGTTTTGTGTTAAATAGCAGTTGTTGGCAGGCAGAAGATGTATGGAAATGGATTGCAAGATAAAAAGTTTGTCTCAGAATGGGGTACTTCCCATGAGTTGGGCTCACAATCAAAGGACGTGTGAAGGGGAAAAAAAAGTGCTGTGAAGTTGGGAAAGGAGAAGATGTTGGTGAAACAGTTCCATTAATTCAATGTATTTTGCTTTTAGGGAAGATTCTGCTTTTGAGGGTGACAGAAAGCAAGAAACAAGGATGTCGGTAATGGAATCACTTTCATTGTTTTGGGGCAATCCTTCCCATGTTTTAGTTATTTGCATACCATCTTCAAACTTTACCATTGCTCTGCTCTTTGTTTCTCAGTTAAATTTATCTTAAGCTTGTTTTATTTATTTACTTATTTTTTCTTTCCTCACTTTTATTTTTTTAATAGATCTTTATTGGAGTATAATTGCTTCACAATACTGTGTTAGTTTCTGTTGTACACCAAAGTGAATCAGCCATATGCATAAAGCATTTCACTTTGAAATGGAAAGTCAGCATTAGTTGTAACAAATAGTTGGTAAGCCCCCAAATAAGTATGATGGAGAATAACAAAGTTATATCGAATTGTACTTTTCCTTGTATTAGGCCTTGAGCCAAAAGTCTGTTCTTGCTTTGTTAAAAAAAAAAAAAAAAGATTATGAAGTAGAAGAGAAATATTAAAGACCTACTAGCTGCTGAGATTTACTCTGAATAGAATCAGAAGTGTTAATGAATTGAAAAGAAATTTTTGGCTCTGAGTCAGTGATGTGGTTTTGTACCTGTGTGCGCCCGTTTCCGTCTCTCCATTGTTGTTCTTGCTTTGGGAAGCAGAGTGCTTTAAGTCTATTGTCAGTACGTTAAAAAAAAAAAAATCTCTGTATGAACAGTAAATGAAATTTTTTTTTCTAAAATAAGAGATCATGGGCTTCAAACAAACAAGTTAAGGCTCCTTCTGACTTTCTTTTAGCGGTGGTTCTCAGTCCTATGGGTTAGTGTTTTGAAGTTAGTGTTGGCCCAATAATCAGGTGCATCAGCTTTTGGAAAGTTACCTACCATCTCTACAGCTAGCAAGTATTTGATTAGAGAGGATTGTGTCATCTTTTACTACAGCAGCTTGGTGGAGAACTGACTAATGAAATAATCATCCTCTTTTTCTCCCTTCTCCTTACTTCTGTGCCCTTTTATTATGTAATAAAGCCCAGTCTTCTAGAAGAAGGAGTTACTTCTCTGTTGTCTAACTTCATAGTCATATGTTTAATTGCACATAAATGGTACTAACATCCTTTTAATAGTTCTCATTTATCACCTGTGTTTGTAAAAGCTTAATTATAGGAAACACCTCTTCTCGGAGAGTAATGAAGATTCAAGTACTAGTGCCAGTGAACTGTCTTGGACCAGTAACCAAAAAAGGAAATCCCTAAAGTCATATCCTAGTAGAAAAAAGATAAAAACCAGAAGTAACATAAGAAGTAAGTTTGGTGTGTGTTTTCTTTCCAGTCACTTTTCAAATAAATTATCAGGTATTAATTTTTCAGTACGTGATGGGAGCAGCGGGTACCAAAGAGATATATGATCATGTGGTCCTCCTTCCCTGGTAGACTGGAAAGGGAAAATGTACATATGTAAAACAGTATGAAAGAATATGGAATTGACCAATAATTGTTAAATTTGAGACGTAGATAAATGGAGTAAGGAGTTCAGATAAGAGGAATCTGACGTAAGCTGAAATCATCAGGGAAAGCTTCAAGGAAGTGCTGGGTGGGACCTCAGCTAATGCTTGGGAGAAGAATAGGATTTGAAGAGGTGTGGAGAAGGGGAAGCATTCTAATTAGGTAAAACAAGAAAGACGTGAGAACAGCATTCAGGAACAGGATCTGGAGCAGAGAATTCATGCTGGGTAGTGAGGAACAAAGTTGAATAATTAGATCATAAGAGCTAGACATTTCAGCAAGCTGTGGGAAGTGGGAATTGCTTCTAGTGTGTATTTTGGTATTTCTGGTAAGTAAACTTACCCATTGTACTCATATTCCCTTTCATTCTAGCCTTGCCACCTTTCCCTCTCAGCAGTGGCAGTGACCTTGAGAAAGGCCAAGTAAGTAAATTTTGTCTGGGCTGCTGTGTGCCCTTATGGTGTAAGCTCGAAACAAGTTGATCTCTTTAAACCACCTTTATTTCTCAAAAAACTCCTCTCTGAAATATGAGAATAATAAACCAGTGGTTTACTAGTATGTAAACCACTTTCAATAGAAACTTCAAGGACTTCTAAACATTTTATATGAATCTTGGGTAAAAATTTAGGATCTTTTTTCATTGGTTGCAAATTTGTTGCAAGATGTTTATTATGAACTAAGCTTGAAATCTGGGCTCTTCTGATTTCCTGCAAATGTATGCTTTTTTGAATTTATATTTTAAAATAAACTTCTTGGTTTAATTCTTCCGTTAGTTCTCAGTTTGTTGACATGTTACTGCCAAAGATTTTAATGATTTAAACATTTAAGTCTTTATTTTGCAAGCAGTTGAAATGCCTTCAGCCATTTCAAATATTGAATAAGCCCTGAAAGTTTCTTAATTCCTCTCAGTTATCCTTGTTTTATATCAAAGTAGTTAAGAACATGGACACGAGTGTCCTCCGGGCCAATTCAGAGCTTAATTTATCATGCTTTTAGCTGAATTACCTCTCTAAGCAGTTGGCTTTTGTTCTTTGTCAAATGAAATTAGATAGATAGTATATATAGTATAGTGTGTATATATATACTGTATATATGATATTTTATATAAAATATGTAACATAATATATATAATCATGTATATATGATATGTATTATATATAATTGTGCACATATTTTATATGTACAAACTATACACTTATATATTAAAATACATATATGTACATATTACACGCATGTAATACATATATTATATACATATCTAATATATGTACATATATAATACATATAATACATATATTTTATATATGTGTATCTACACACACACACACACACACACACACAAACACACACACTGCAGAATATAGTGCGAAGTGTTTAAGAGTTTTCTAAGGGCAGCTGCTGGCATTCTGAGGGTGTCAGCAGTACCCGGCTTGCCTGTACAGAAATAGAATGTTGTTAGTGCTCTAATAGTAGCTCGTCATCTGCCCTCCCTGCCCGACCTGCCTTCTGCCATCAGCCTGGGGGCGCGGGGTGCTGCCCTCTGTGAGGCTAAGGGACACTCATGTTCTGAGGTGACAGAGAGAGTTGATAGCTCAAACCTGTGAGCCAGAGCAAGTACCTAAATATTTGTTGAATAGTTCAACCTGAGATAAGGAGTTATCAGTTAGAAATAGGCCAAAAGAACAGTTTTTAGCAATATACAGCTTTTTAAAAAAAAATAGGTACCAAAGAAGAAAGAGGAAAGCTTTGAGAAGCCATAAATTTAAGCTGTGCAACTGACAAGAAGTCTATGCTGATTTTCAGTGAGGGCATTGCTGACTTTATACAGACATTGGTATCTAGAACTCACTTCTCTGTGCTGGAGTTTAAGAGAATAACTTAGAAGCAGGGGTTGGCAAACCTTTTCTGTGAAGGGCCAGGTGCTAAATATTTTAGTCTTTTCGGGCATATGGTTTCTGTGGCAGCCATTGAACTCTGCCATTGTAGCGTGAAGGCAGCCATGGACAGTACTCAGATGAGTGGATGTGTTGTGTTCCAGTAAAACTTATATTTACAAGAACTTTATTGACAGTGAGCTGTAGTTTGCTGGCGCCTGAATTAGAGCAGTGGTTCTCAGACTTTAGTGAGCAGAATGGCCAGGATGGCTTGCGGAAATGCAGATTGCTGGGTCCCGTCCCCAGAGTTTCTGATTGAGTACATTGTCATTGGGGCTTGAGAATGTGCTTTTCTGTCAAGTTCTCAGGTGTTGCCGAGCCTGTGGTTTGGGACCACACTTTGAGAACTTTGACTTAGAGTCATCAATTGATGCCTGATGGAATGTGCTTCCAACCCTGCGATCTTATGGTCTTACTGTTTTTTTCAAATGGAGCATATCCAATACTTAATCATTTAAAAACGTTGTTGGAAGTGTCTTGGAATGTTTTGATAACATTCACAACCACTCAAAACAAGTTAACGCTTTATAAAAAATACTCTATTTTAGGCTAAAACTCTAACACCATTACAGAAAGATACCTCCGGGCAAAATAATGTCACACCTCCAAAAATTTCTGGAACGGAACTTCAGAGTAGTTCTGCCTTTTTAACTCCTGAAGATTCTGCCCAGAAGATAGGTATGTGATTTTCTGTCAATCTACGTAGAAAAAATTATATTTTGGGAAAAGTAGTTTGAAAAAGCAAAATGTATTTCTTTTAATATCTGTTGAAGAAAGTGGGGGGGCTTCCCTGGTGGCGCAGTGGTTGAGAATCTGCCTGCCAATGCAGGAGACACGGGTTCGAGCCCTGGTCTGGGAAGATCCCACATGCCGCGGAGCGGCTAGGCCCGTGAGCCACAATTACTGAGCCTGCGCGTCTGGAGCCTGTGCTCCGCAACAAGAGGGGCCGCAATAGTGAGAGGCCCGCGCACCGCGTTGAAGAGTGGCCCCCGCCCGCCGCGACTAGAGGAAGCCCTCGCACAGAAACGAAGACCCGACACAGCCAAAATTAATTAATTAATTAATTAATATTTAAAAAAAAAAAGAAAGTGTGAAAGTATGATTGATCTTCTCTTTTATGCCCTCATTAACAAAAGACAGAGGACATTGTTTTAATTCTGTTTTAACGTTTGAGATCAGCTTGTGCATAAGAATTGCTGGTATTCTTCCTCTTTAAAAATAGCAGGAAGCTCAAATGATGATTTATTGCAGGGGTTGGTAAACTTTTTCTGTAGAGGACCAGAGTAATTACTTTTTGCTTTGTGGCCCCTAGAGTTTCTGTTGCATCTATTCAGCTCTGCATTTGTAGCTCCAAATGAGCCACAGACAAGTTGTAAACCAATGGGCATGGCTGTGTTTCCATAAAACTTTATTTATAAAACCAGGTGGCAGACTGGATTTGGCCTGAGGGGCCAGAGTGTGCCACGCCTTGACCTGTAAGGTTTACCTCAGCCCCCACTGTATTTTATTAAAACAATTCACATCTTTTAAATTGGTAAGAGTAGGGATTTCGTTTTCTTCACCTCTGTCATTTCAGAGCATAGCACATTGGCAGGCACATAATGGCATTAGCAAGCACACGACTGCCAGCCTCTTAGTTTGGCTGCCACTGGAAGAAAAGAAGTAGGGAAAGGAAAATAGGAGAGAGGGAAATATAGCAGGAGAGAGGAAGAGGAGTAAGGGAATGCGTCTAAGAGAGGAAAGAGAAGGACCACGTTGAGGTGGTAGAATCCTTACTGTGTATTTGGGGCCAGATGGGCAGCTACTAAAGGTGCTGACCTAGTAGGTAACTGGCTATTCATTTTATCTACAGACCTGTAACCCCTAATACCCATGCATGCCCTGCAAGATACAAAGTGGTTTTTGGTTTGGGTTTGTTTTTTTTTTTTTTTTAAGAACTGTGTCCCTTTTGCGGGAGGTAGGGCAGGGGATGTTGAAATTTAATTTATAGACTGATAGTGAAATGTTATTGCCTCAATTGCCTCTCAATGTGTTTATTCCCTTAAAACTATTCATTCTCTCTAATACTCAGAACTTCAAAGTCCCCACCCACTGAGCGATCTCTCTTCCTTGGAGCCCTCAGATGTTGAAGAAAATGTATCTGAGGTATTGTACTATTTAATTGTTGGTTACTCATCTGGTTTTCCAGAATTAATATTATATTTGCTTAATGTACTAGCTTATTCCTTCTTAAGGGCTAATGTAGCACCATGTGTTTCTTATTTTGACATGAATACATGTATTTGTGGCCTTTTTTTTTTTTTTTAAGACTGTGACCCAAGAGTCATTGATGAAAAGTACTAACTTCAAACATAAACTGCAAAACTTGGAAGACAGAGGTGAGAGAATTCTAAATTTTTTTTGCAGAATGAATAAAGCAAAAGTAATCTGATTTTGGCAGACTGGGCTGTTATTCAAATTGAGGCAGATACGGTCACTATACAGAGTGACAATTGCCAGGCCTTGGAGAGGGCAGTGTCATCTGCTTACCAGCTCCAAGTGTGCCTGAAGGTCAAGGGGAGGAGCAGAGGTTGTCACTCAGGAACAAGCACGTCTGTGTCAAGAAGCATATGGCCTGGGACCCAGGTCCCATCAACCAGCATGCCTCCTCTCCCACCCCACGGAAGGCAGTCCCCCACTATTATAGTGTTGTCGCTTTCTCCCTTTAGATCTGTTAGTGTTTGCTTAAAATGTTTAGGTGCTGTGATATTGGGTGCATATATATTTACAGTTGTTATGTTCTCTTGATGGAGTGACCCCTTTATCATTATGTAATGAACTTCTTTGTCTCTTGTTAAATTTTTTGACTTTAAAGTCTGTTTTGACTGATATAAGCATAGCTATTCCTGCTTTCTTTTGATTTCCACTTGCATGGAATATCTTTTTCCGTTCTTTAACTTTGAGCCTATGTGCGTCCTTAAAGCTGAGTTGAGTCTCCAGTAGGCAGCATATAGTTGGGTCATATTTTATCCATTTAGCCACTCTGTGCCATTTGATTGGAGAATTTAATCCATTTACATTTCTTTTCTTTTTTTAAAATTAATTTTTATTGGAGTATGGTTGCTTTATAATGTTGTGTTAACTTCCACTCTCCATTTACATTTAAAGTAATCATTGATTTGTAAGGGCTTACTGATGACTTTGTATTAATTGTTTTCTGGCTGTTTTGTAGTTTCTTTTAATTTCTTCCTCTCTTGCTGTTTTCTTTTGTGGTTGATGATTTTCTATAGTGCTATGCCTTGATTCCCTTTTCTTTATTTTTTATGTATCTACTATAGATTTCTGCTTTGTGGTTACCGTGAGGCTTACATAAAACATTTTTGAGATATAGTTTAAGCTGATAACTTCTATTGCATACAAAACTCTACCGTTTTTCTCTCCCCACCCACATTTTATGTTTTAGATGTTATAATTTATCTCTTTTTGTATTGTATATCTATTAGAAATTATATCTATAATTATTGTAAATATTTTCACCTTTTGACCTTTACTCTAGAGTTCATTAACACACCACTGTATTACAATATTACAGTATTCCAAATTTGAATATATACTTTACCAGTGTGTTTTATATTTTTTAATATATTTTCATGTTACTAATTAGCGTTTTTTCATTTCTTTTGACAAACTGCTTTCCACACTATTTGTAAGGCAGATCTAGTGGTGATGACTCCCTAAGCTTTTGTTTTTCTGGGGAAGTTTTAATCTTTCCTTCATTTATGAAGGACAACTTTGCCAGGTAAAGTATTGTTGGTTGGCAGTTTTTTCTTTCAGCACTTTATATGTATACATTATCCCACTCTTTTTTGACCTGTAAGGTTTCTGCAGAGAAATCTGCTAATAGCGTTACGGGTGTCCCCTTATATGTGAGAATTTTTTTTCTTTTGCTCCTTTTAAAATTCTCTCTGTGTGTTTGATTTTACACAGTTTTGTTATAATGTGTCTTGCAAAAGATCTTTGTGGGTGAATCTTTTGGGTGTTTGAGAGCTTCATGAACTTGGATGTCCAAATTTCTCCCCAGATTTTGGAAGTTTTCAGCCATTATTATTATTTTTAAAAATTAATTAATTAATTTTTGGCTGCGTTGGGTCTTCATTGCTGCATGCGGGCTTTCTCTAGTTGCAGCGAGCGGGGGCTGCTCTTCGTTGCCGTGCACGGGCTTCTCATTGCGGTGGCTTCTCTTGTTGTGGAGCACGGACTCTAGGTGCGTGGGCTTCAGTAGTTGTGGCACGTGGGCTCAGTAGTTGTGGCGCACGGGCTTAGTTGCGCCGCGGCATGTGGGATCTTCCCGGACCAGGGCTCGAAACTGTGTCCCCTGCATTGGCAGGCGGTTTCTTAACCACTGCGCCACAAGGGAAGTCCCTATTATATATTTTTTTAATTTTTTATTTTATATTGGAGTATAACCGATTAACAATGTTGTGATAATTTCAGGTGCACAGCAAAGCAACTCAGCCATACGTATACATGCATCCATTCTCCCCCATCAGCCATTATTTTTTAAAATAGCTTTCTGCCCCTTCTCCCTCTTTTATCCTTCTGGGACTCCAATAATGTGTAGATTGTTTCCATTTTTTTAAATTGGGATATCATTGACATGTAGCATGGTGATTTCAGGTAGCATATTAATTTCAGGTGTATAACATAATGATTTGATATCTGTACATATTGTAAAATGATCACAACAATAAGTCGAGTTAACATCTATCCCCACAGGTAGTTACATTTTTTTTTCTTGTGATGATAGCTTTTAAGATCTACTCTCTTAGAAACTTTCAAATACACAATAAAGTATTAACTATAGTCACCATCCTGTCTGTACATTACATCCCCAGGACTTATTTTGTAATTGGAACTTTGTACCTTTTCACCCCCTCACCCACCTCTGGCAACCACCAATCTGTTCTCTGTACCTATGAGTTTGGTTTTGTTTTTTGTTTTCCTTTTCAATTCCTCATGTAAGTGAGGTCATACAGTATTTGTCTTTCTGTCTGACTTATTTCACTTAGCATTTTGCCCTCAAGGTCCATCCGTGTTGACACAAATGGCAAGATTTTATTCTTTTTTATGACTGAATAATATCCTGTTGTATATGTATACCACATTTTCTTTATTCATCCATCATTGGACACTTATATTGCTTCCATGTCTTGGCTACTATAAATAATACTGCAGTGAACATGGTGGGTACATATATATTTTCAAGTTAGTGTTTTCATTTTCTTCTGTTAAATACAAAGAAGTGGAATTGCTAGATTATATGGTAGTTTCATTTTTAATTTTTGGAAGAACCTCCATACTGTTTTCCATAGTAGCTGCACCAATTTACATTCCAACTAACCGTGCGCAAGGGTTCTCTGTTCTCCACATTTTCACCAACACTTGTTATCTCTTGTCTTTTTGATAATAGGAATTCTAATAGGTGTGAGTTTATCTCATTGTGGTTTTGGTTTGCTCCAGTCATTGGTGATGTTGAACATCTTTTCATGTACCTGTTGGCTGTCTGGATGTCTTTGGGAAAATGTCTATTCAGATTCTCTACTCTCATTTTAATCAATTATTTGTTTTTTTGGCTATTGAATTATGTGAGTTCTTTATATATTTTGGATATTAACCCCTTGTCAGATGTACAATTTGCAAATATTTTCTTCCCTTTTGTAGTTTGATTTTTCATTTTGTTGATGGTTTTCTTTTCTGTACAGAAGCTTTTTAGTTTGATGTAGTCCCACTTGTTTATTTTCGTTTTTGTTGCCTTTGCTTTTGGTGTCAAATCCAAAAAATGATCATCAAGATGGATGTCAAGGAACTTACAGCCTGTATTTTCTTCTAGGAATTTTATGATTTCAAGTCTTACATATAAGTCTTTAATCAATTTTGAGTTAACTTTTGTGTATGGTGTAAGATTGTGGTCCAGTTTCATTCTTTTACATGTGCCTGTCATGTTTTCCTAACACCATCTATTGAAGAGACTTTTTATTTTTTCCATTGTATACTCTTTGCTTCTTTGTTGTAAATTAATTTGATTGTATATGCCTGGGTTTATTTCTTGGCTCTCTATTCTATTCCATTGATTTATGGGTCTCTTTTTTATGCCAGTACCCTACTGTTTTATTACATCTTTGTAATGTAGTTTGACATCAGGAAACATGATGCCTCCAGCTTTGTTCTTCTTTCTCAAGATTGCTTTGGCTATTCGAGGTCTTTTGTTGTTCCGTACAAATTTTAGGATTGTTTGTTCTGTTTCTGTGAATTGTTTCTATTAATGGTATAGTTTGTTTGTATTAGTGCTATCGCATAGTTCATATAGGCTTTCTTACTCTCTCTTATTCTTTTTCCTTTGTTCTCCTCTGACTGGATAATTTGGGTAAATGATCTGTCTTTGACATAGATTCTTCTTCTTCTGGATCAGGTCTGCTGTTGATGTTCTCTATTATTGCATTTTTCATTTCACTTTTGTATTCTTTCGCTCCAGAGTTTCTGTTTGGTTCTTTTTTTATTATTTCTATTTCTCTATTAAACTTTTCATTTTGTTTGCTTATTGTTTGCCTGATTTTATTGAATTGTCTTTGTGTGTTCTTGTAGCTAACTGAGCTTCCTGAAAGCAACTACTTTGCAGTCTTTTTTAGGCAAATTGCAGAGCTCCGTTTTCTGTGGCAGTCCGTGACTATATAATTATTGCGGTTTTTTGGAGGTGTCATGTTTCCTTGAGTTCTCACGTTCCTTGAAGTTTTGTGTTGCTGTCTTCATATTTGAAGAAGCAGTCACCTCCTTTAGTCTTTGCTGACTGGCTTCAGGAGAGAAATACCTTCTGTCTACTAGGGATTCTGAAGCCTTCTCAGACCTTTCCTATGGCTATGCCTGCTCCACACTTCTCTCTCTCTGGGGGACCTCTGCAGATCGCGCTTTCTCTGGACTCTGCATGGCCAGGCCAGGTGCTCACAGCCTCCTGCTGCTTTCCCTAGGGCAGTGGTGGATGTTCAAGCTTGTGTGCTTAATCCCCATCCTGCTAAGTAGGGCTGGCTATCTACAAACGTTCACAGTCATTGCCCCTGGGGGGGGGTGTGCAAAGTGAGCCAACCACAGGGTGGGGCTGTGTATGGGTGAGGCATATGGATTGGTTGCGCTGTCCATGGTCCAGTTGCGGGGGAGGGGATCTGTAGGTGAAGCATCCCCAGCAGCTCATGAGTAGGCTTCCTAATGGAGTCTCTGAAACAGTTAGTAGGATCTGCATCCCTTTGATGCTCCCTGAGAACCCTGGATTCTGTTCTCCCAGCCACTCCCCACCCCCAAGCCATGTAGTGTACCTCAGTATCCTGGATGGGGCAAGCAAGAAACGGTCTTGTTTGGCAGAGTCCCTCACAGCTGGGGAAACTGAGCGCTCCCTCAAACCCTCTCACCTTCCCCAGTGGAGAGATCATGAGCTAAGAGGGTCTCTCTTGGCCCTGAGCTGTGCTGCCTTGAGCAAGTGGTGATGTGGCTCAAGCAAAAGTGTCCTTGTTACCCTCTTCAATGCATCCAATCTTGGATTTTTTTCTTCCTCAGACAGTGTGCTAGATCTTCCCCACTGGACTCTCAGACTTCCACAAAGGCCACTCTGTCAGTAGGTGATTTTCAAAATCGGTGTCCTTTGGGGGAAAACAGTAGAAAACTCCTATTCTGCTATTTTGCTCATAAACTGTTGTTTTAATGTTTACCCTGGAACTTTGGAAATGCCGTGCTCCCAGAACTGCAAGCAAACAGGATGACTACTCATGATTTTGCATTTTGCCCTCATGTACCTTCTTGGAGAGGCCTCCAGAATTGGGAAGGAGTCAGGAGGACAGCTTCTTTGTTCCAATGGTGCTATGAATGCCTAGTTTGGTGCCTGGCATATAGAGGCATTCAATAAATATTTGCCAAGGAACCAGAATAAGAAACTTAGAAAATGCTAAGAAACTTAGAAAGTCATTTAGTGATGAACCTCTGCATAATTCCATATTGAATAATCATTTATACATAGTCACAACTAAGTATTATTAATTGATTTACTGATTTTTAAAATGCATTAATCCAGGCAAAAGATATTTCAGTACTCCCCGTCAGACTGAGGAATTCAGCAATAAAGATTGTCTTCAATTTTTCATATTCTCGGCATAGTACACATTGGTAGAAAAAACAAAGGAATTGGCGCTAGGAAAATGCCTCCACAGGAAGGATATTTTGGTAAAGAAGACTATTCTCGCTCCAGTGAAGGCTGTTGGCCTTTATCATTTTAAGCCACAGGGTGTCACCTCAGAGTAAGATTTTTTTAAATGCCTTAACTTAGGAGAACTTGGCTATTAATCATAGGGTTGATTCTGTGTAGCACTAAAAACCGTTTTATCAGAAGTATGAGTAAATAAATGTAATATGGACACCAAATTATTCTCTACAGCCTGTGCCCAAAATAAGTTCAGAAGCTCCTCAGATGGCAGAAGTCTTCAATTTTCATGGCAATGAAGACAGCTGTGTTCAAAAGCAAGAGTACACTCCTTCTACCAGCCACCAACAAACGAGTTAGCATTCATTTGAGATCACTCTAGTTTCAGCCACAGTGTGTTTACTGCTTGTGTTCATTTTTGAAGTGCTGTGTGTACATAGTTTTAACCCCTTTATGAGAATGTCAAAAAGTCCTGGTTAAAAGAGGCATGCAGTTACCATGGAAACAAAGCTGAGCCAACTGCATCACTTAGGACCTGCATCCTTTAACAAGTGCACTGATTTCCCTAGGGGTCCCTGTTCTCTCTGGAGAGCCATTCCTTTGTTTCAGGCGAAGTACTTAACAAGATTGCCTCTTCAAAAAGGGTTTTCTATGCCAAATTATTTCCATGTCCTGGAAGTGGTCCATCTGGATGATGACTGTTTAGTAGGTTCACAAATTCCAAGCAGCTCATTCAGGGGGCAACCAGCTTATTTACACAGTGTTACTGGATTCGTCTCTCCATTGAAGGTAAATATTGTCTGTGCCAGCAGATGCCCTGCTTTTCCACGGGTGGTGCATTAGCATGATAAGTCGAAATTCAAGGCCATGCTTTGAGCTGTTACTACAAATATGTTGTCAGAAGAGAAAAAAAAAAAAAAAAATCCAGAGGGACAGAACAGGCAGCAAGGAAAGAAATGTAAAGAAACGTAGTAGTTGTTCATTGGTGCCTAATTGGGGCTGGCTGGAATCCTTTCTAAGTGGTTTCTTTGGGCCCTGACTGGGATATGGACACCATGTGAGATTCAAGCATGAGCTCTATTTGTTTTGAGGCTGGAAGAGGACAGTGCTGTGTCTGGATTCTTTCTTTGATTTTAAAAAATCATTTAGCCTTGAAACAGTGCAACTCCCTAGAAAATATCCACCCATACTTTTCAAACAAATGAACACAATCTAAGAGCAGTGAGAAGAGATAGTGGCACCTCTCAAAGCTGAGAGTTTTTCTTATGCTTTTCATTTTATTTTATTTTATTTTATTAGAGAGGCTGGTTGTGGGCTCTTTCTTATCCAAGTGAGAATGTGACCTCTAACGAAGTTTTCAGTTTATGAAACTTCTATTATAGCAAAGCAACTAAGGTGTCCCATGAAGGTCATCATTCATATATGATCATTTTATCTATATGTCTGATATTATTAATTTAGTTCTTTCTGCATTTGGTCATCCTTTTCTCTCAATTAGATATTTATTAATTCTCTTGTTTTACCTCTTGTTTTGCTATTTCCTTTTCGTTTCTTTAATAGAAAATAATCCAAGTTGACATTTAAACCTAAGTTGTTCATTTTTCTTAAAAATGTATCTTCTATTTTACCACAGGGCATGAACTATTTTAACATTGACTATTCTCTGTTTTGCATAATTTTAATAGCAAAATTCTTTTTCTTTTCCTTCTGTCACTTTGATGTTTATGACTGGTATTTCCTACTATGGTGCTATTTCTAAAAATTAGTATTCTACAGTTCCTCCCAAAAGGTAGTTTTAGCAGATCTTAAAATGCTAAATTTTATTAATTTCAGTTTGTTATTTATGTAGTAGGTATTTGGGTCTCTAAGGTTTTTGATATTCCTGTATCTCTACCCTCACTGCTAGTATAAGATAATTAGAATACATTCTTGTTTTACTAAGATCCTTTTTTAGAATATAAGATATATCTTATTTTGTAGAATCTTGGATATTCTGCAGCATTTACTCACTTATTCGTTCTTTCATTCAGTGAATGTCTACTGATACCTACTATGCACCAGCCACTTTCCTATGTGTTAGATATTCTAGTGAACAAAACAGACAACATACCTGCCCTCACTGGACCTTACCTTCTAGTGGGGGAGACATAATACACAAGAAAAGTGAAATATGTAGTATATTTTATTGTGATAGAGGCTAAGTAAAAATTAAGCAGGGAAGGATTTAAGAGCTGGGGGGTTGGGTTGAAATTTTAGTTTGGATGGCCAGGGGAAACCTTAGTGTAGTTATGGGGGTGTGGGGGGAGGCTGCAAGTCAGAAGAGCAGCAGGTGCAAAGGCCCTGAGGTGAGAGTGGCCCAGGGTCTGAGGAGCTGGAAGGAGACCAGGGTAGAGCAGTGGAATGCAGAAGGGGAAACTTGCCTCTTTGCTTTCCCACCATTTTGCCCAGCTCCCTGCACATAGTAACACTCAAATATTCATTGAGCAAATTCATGAAATTAAATTCCAGAACTTTCAGGGGGAAAATCTATAGTGACTAGCTAGATGTGGGAGGAGAGAGGGAAGAGCAGATGTCTTCCCAGTTAAGTGTGTGTGGCGGGGCTGAGTGTATGGTGGGGAAGAAAGAGCAGCTGGGGTGGAGAGGAATGGAAAAGAGTGGGTTTTGAGTGGAGATGTTGGGTAAGCAGTTGGGAACACAGGTTTGCTGCTTGAGAGAGCTCGGGCAAGAGAGGGATTTGGGGGATGACAGTTGAAGGGATGGGACTGATGAGCTCCTCCCGGGAGCTGGCCTTGGACAGTCACGGTGTGGGGATGCAGAGAGGTATGGATGCTTTCTGTAGGCAGAGCCTCAGGCCTTGATGGTGGGAGAGAAGAGGGTGGTAAAAAGCAGGGGTCGGGCCTGGTGCTAGTGCACTATTGACAGCGACAAGATGCCACTGATAAGACAGAGGGCCCGGATGGGGTGAGGACATGTTTGGGGTGAACTGAACATCAAAATAAAAGATATTGTACTTTTTATTTCCCTACCCCTATCTTTCCCCTCCCTGCCTCCCTCTCCCCACTGGTAACCACTAGTTTCTTCTCCATATCTGTGAGTCTGTAAGAGGTACAAACTATGAGGTATAAAATAAGCTACGAGGATATATTGTACAACATGGGGAATATAGCCAATATTTTATAATAACTATAAATGGAGTATAACCTTTAAAACTTGTGAATCATTGTATTGTACACCTGTAGCTTATCTCACATTGTACAGCAGCTATACTTCAATTTTTTTTAAAAAGAAAATGTTTAGTAAATGCTGAACTGAAAACAGAATCTATTTAAATCTCATCAGCAGAGGCTCTCAGTCACTTGAGCTAGCGAGGACCCAAGATGAGCTCCTTTATGAGGCAGCTCTCAGTTCGGTGCTGAAGCTCCTGTGTCACCAGCAGGTGGCGCCCTCCGCGGGGTGATCCGATGCGCTTCCAGGGGCCAGTCTGCCTGGAAACCTCGCCACCTTGCTCTTTAGCCCAGAGCCCTGGAAGTGGTTTTTTTTTTTTTTTTTTTTAAAGCAACCATCTGCCTTTTTTTTTTTTTTTTTAAATTAATTAATTAATTTTTATTTTTGGCTGTGTTGGGTCTTAGTTTCTGTGCGAGGGCTTTCTCTAGTTGCGGCGAGCGGGGGCCACTCTTCATCGCGGTGCGCGGGCCTCTCACTGTCGCGGCCTCTCTAGTTGCGGAGCACAGGCTCCAGACGCGCAGGCTCGGTAGTTGTGGCTCACGGGCCCAGTTGCTCCGCGGCATGTGGGATCTTCCCAGACCAGGGCTCGAACCCGTGTCCCCTGCATTGGCAGGCAGATTCTCAACCACTGCGCCGCCAGGGAAGCCCCTGGAAGTGGTTTTGATGCGAACCATTACAGCTTTTCGTTTGATGCAGCCTGTATCCTGCTCAGGGGAGTGTTCCTGAATGTTACTGAGCTCATCAAAGGGATGCACGTTCCCGTGGGTCCTCTTTCAGGCACCAGTAGACTTAGTGCTTTGATACTTGTGTTGTTCTTAGTCAACATGTCACATGATAAGCAATTTGTAACAAGTAGGGAATGAGTCTGGCTTGCTGCTCATCAAGGCTAGATACCAGCGAAAAGAGAGCAAGATAAATTTAGGACCCAAGAAACGTGTGTGTGGTTATCAGCGAACTGCGCTTGTCTTCAGACAGAGCAGATGGTCATTTCGCCAAGTGGAAACAGTCGCGATTGGAAGAAGGCAATGCTCCAGGATGCCTTTCCTCAGTGGCAGAAGAAACAGACTTGGCAGGTAACATGTGCGCCCAGCCAGCCGGTCAAGCAAGAATGTGGCAAATGTGTAAGCACTGAATGTCCCAACGGGAATTACAAGGCAGTTTCAGTTTTAAGATCATAGTAGCTGCAGGACCCTAAAAACTAAGCACTTTGTCCTTTCAGAGACAAGTGCATTGCTGCACAAATGGTAGCTAAAAGCAAGCACTATCTCCTCCTGGCAATTTGATTTCTGCCTCTTAACTCTTTGTGGCAATTTTCAGGGCCTAGGTGTTCTTAAATTTACAGGTCTCTGCTTTAGGTGATGATTATTAGCTAAATTTTTGAGTTAGAAATATCCACTCTGTACAAATGAAGGAGACTGATCTGAAAAGGCTGCATATGTGGCGTTGGCCTTCTGGATGAGTGACACTATGATACTTTGAAACAAAAGGCTCCAAGAAGGCAAATTTGGAAGCCCTGAGGTACTCGAGGGCGGTGGTTAAGAGCCAGGCAGCCTGGGTTCCAATCCTGGAGCTGTCAGTGTGAGCTTGCACCAGTTATGTGATATCTGTGTTAAAAGTGGGCATTAACAGTGCCTATCTCACTTGGATTTTGTGAGAATTAAATGAGTTGATACATACAAATCCCTTAGAACAGTGCCAGACCCCTCATGAGCCCTCGTAAAACACCTTGGCACCCAGAAGCTGTTATGCCAGCATTGCCCCTAGAAATGCCCTACCCATCACATCCTCCGAAAAGCCTCTTACAACACCTCAACCTGCTTCTTAGACGTACTATCAGTTGCTCTGATTTAAAGTGCTGGGAAAGTTTGGATGAAATGAGCACTTGCCAGAGAGTGAGTTTTAGTGGGAAGCAGCATGAAGCATCCGCCGAGGACTCTTGGCTCAAGCTGGCCTGGTGGGTCACGGCCAGAGTCAGCCCTGCTGCGGTCACAGCCAGGCAGCCAGTGGGGCTTCTGTGGATCGCATCTGTGCTTCCAAATGACTGTCCACGCTCTGGGCAGCGGGTGGACTGAGCACACCTATTTTGAGCCCTTTGTTAGTTTTATTTAATGTTCTATTCTTCTTGTTCAGAAGGCATTTCTACTTCATCCTTAAAAGTTATTCCAGAGAACTTGAAAGGTTCTGCGATGATCACCACCTTTGAAAACTTCACTAGAGAACTGAAAAGAAAATACGAGGTAATGGTCCACTAAAAATGAAAAGCTAGCTCGTTATGTGTTTAAAGTAACAGGTTCATATTCATTAATACCATTGTTATCCTTCCTGTGTGAAGGTGTCCCTGAGTCTCTGGGGAGGTAGGTTTGTTTTAGCTGTGGTCACTGAATTTAGTGCCTTTGTGAATTGTGGTTTATATTTATAAGACAGCTATTCCATGTCCATTTGCTACCATGGGACGAGATGGACCTATATGGAAAGGTTTGGTTTTGTTGATCGCATTCTCAGAAAACTGGACAACCAGGAAGCAGTGATTTGGTCACAGTGATAGACAAGGAAGAGAAGGCAGGGGGACCATGTGGACGAGAGAGGTGTCTGGGACAAAGAAGGAGGTGACCGTGGGCAGGTGGTCAGCTGAGTGGTGGCCAATTGAGACACACCGCACATACAGGCTGTCACAAAACCTTGCCTGCAAGGTGAACTTTGAAACCACTTCCATCCCCTCCATTTTGTCCTACTATTTATAAATCCCTACTGAGTTATTTATTAGCACATTTGAGAAAAGTATCTTACCCTAACATAGATTCATTGAACTAACTTGGAAGATCTCCAATCTTATTTTCTGCAATACCAGTGTAAGCTAATTTATCATGGAAATTTGTTCATGATATTCAATATGTGTATTAATAGCATGAATATAAGTTTTACTATTTTTGGCTTATTGTCCTTTATGGGTATCAAACCTGAGGTAACACACGAAGTGTGTGGCATGGTGTCTTATTACAGTTCTTTAGTGATAATGTTTGCTGTGAATATTATGTGCAGGCAACATCTTTTTAATACAAAGCCCACACCCGATTTGGGTAGTTATGTTTAACCCAACCGTGCTCATTTTGTTATTGTTATGGTTTAGCTTAGGTACAGAAGGAGCCCACTTTATTCAGAAACTGCAAAGCAAGCACCAGATTGCCTAATAAAACTTTTAAACCAGATACATCTGTGCAGGTAAGTGTTGGGTTCAAAACAAATTTATGGACTTGGGATCCCTCACAAACAACATTTCCAAGGGGAAAGAAGAGAAAGGAGACGTGTATTTTTTTTTAAATAAATTTATTTTATTTATTTATTTATTATTATTATTTTTTTTTGGCTGTGTTGGGTCTTCGTTTCTATACGAGGGCCTTCTCTAGTTGCGGCGAGCAGGGGGCCACTCTTCATCGCGGTGCGCGGGCCTCTCACTATCGCAGCCTCTCTAGTTGCGGAGCACAGGCTCCAGACACGCAGGCTCAGTAGTTGTGGCTCACGGGCCTAGTTGCTCCGCAGCATGTGGGATCTTCCTGGACCAGGGCTCGAACCCGTGTCCCCTGCATTGGCAGGCAGATTCTCAACCACTGTGCCACCAGGGAAGCCCAGGAGTTGTGTATTTTTAAGACAAGAACCGTCTAGAGAAAAATATGAAGTATCTTTGCAGTAAGATTAAGAAGGTCTTGTGTCAGGTCCAGGCGGTCCCAGTGAAATTCGTTGCTTTTGTTTTTGTCAGACTGAATAAACTAGAAAAGTTTCACACTTTCGTTCTTCAAGAGCTGAGCAATCTTGAGGAGGATATTGGGGGTCTGCAGCGCCTTGAAGAGGATGTTCTGGTAAGTTCTTTTTGTTTGGAACATTCTCTGTGACTTAAGAGGATCTGTTCCCGGGTGGAGTGACTGTCAACCACTTCAACCAACCAACCTTTTGTTCAATTTTAGGAATTTTGGGGGAAACAGTCTGATGATCTGAGATCGTTCTGTGAACTGCAGCTGCTGAGGTATTTATTTATTTATTTTTTAACAAGCATTCTTTCTAGAAGTATCTTAGTGGAAGTATGAGGTATTTAGCTAGAGCATGAGCGGTCGATGTTGGTAAAAGCTTACATAAGTAGCTAATTAGCCGCGTCTTTTCTAACCAGCCACTTCCGGGGCACTCTCTGGGCACAGGGCGTGGCTTGGAATATCACTCAGGATCATCCGAATTTCAGTGTTTTTTGATACAAAGTGTTTTCTTTTTAAGCAATATTTTAAAAAATTAAAATAGATTTTAAGAAAAATATAGAGGTTTCTGTGTGAACAGTTGATTTTCATTTAAACTGAATTGTGTTCTTGAAAGAATATATTCTATACACCTTATGTATATGTAAATATTTTAAACATATATATATTTTAAAACAACACATGGGTTTATCTTGCTGCACGTTCCTTTCACTGTGATTAGTCAGTTATATTCTGAGGCTGCTGCTTCTATCCATTTGGACCATTGCTCCTCTTTCTAGAGTGTAGGGAGTCGGGGAATGGAGAGTGGAGCCCTTCACTCCACTGCCTGTGCCCTGGGAGAAATTCTAGTGTTTTCTTCCTGCTTGAATCAGAAGGGATCCCTATATAAAGTTATAATGGCTAAGGCTTTCTCTACCAGTTGAGCATCAGCTTTCATCACAGAAATGTAAGTCACGTGGTTTTCAAAAGGCTATTATTCTTTTTTTCCTTTTAAAATATTTATTTATTTATTTATTTATTTATGGCCTCCCCGTGCAGCATGTGGTTCCCTGACCAGGGATCGAACCATCGCCCCCTGCGTTGGAAGCTCAGAGTCTTAACCACTGGTCCGCCAGGGAAGTCCCCAAAAGGATATAATTCTGATCACATCGTGTTTTTCAAACCAGAACAACAAAAACTGTCAAAATTTGAGTTATCCATTCTACTGTTTACTCCAGTTAACATAATGAATAATAATGACAGCATAGTCTATAGATTTTCAAAGTGCTTTCATACACACATCGTCTTCCATGTACCATTATACATGATGAAAGTGGATATCCATTTAAAATCTCTTCACTGAATGCCCGTGGTTGGTTATGAATGGTTCTCAAACTGGTTGGAATAAGACCTCCTAACACTTTTAAAATTTATTGAGGATCCCCAGAGAGCTTTTGCTTTGTGGGTTATATCTGTGAATATTTTCCACATTAAAAATTGAGACTGAGTTTTTTAATGTATTTATTTAAAAATAACAGTAATAAATCATTACATACTGATTTAAATAACAGATTTTTATGAAAGATAATCAGACTTTTCAAAACAAGAAATTTGAGAAGAGTAGCATTGTTTTATGTTTTTGCAAATCTCTTTCATGTCTGGCTTAATAGAAGACTTTATATCTGCTTCTGGATTCAATCCGTTGTGACACCACACAACACATGGCCTCTAGAAAACTCCACTGTACATTTGTGAGAGAGGAAGAATGAAGAAAGCAGATAATGTCTTAGTACTAGTAACATTATTACCAAAATAGTTTTGACCTCACAGAACCTTTGGAAACATAGTCTCCTTAGGGGTCCCAAAGGTTCACACTAGAACTTTGACATCTTTGAGAAACTGAAAGTTCTTGGATCATAGTAGTATAAGGGGGACAGTTACTTGAAATGAAGCTGGGAGCATGACCGACTCTCTGTGACCATGTTTGTTTGTTTATTTATTTATTTATGGCCGCGTTGGGTCTTTGTTGCTGCACGCGGGCTTTCTCTAGTTGCAGCGAGGGGGAGCTACCCTTTGTTGCGGTGCGCGGGCTTCTCATTGCGGTGGCTTCTCTTGTTGCGGAGCACAGGCTCTAGGCACGCAGACTTCAGTAGTTGTGGCTCGCGGGCTCTAGAGCGCAGGCTCAGTAGTTGTGGCGCACGGGCTTCGTTGCTCCGCGGCATGTGGGATCCTCCTGGACCAGGGCTCGAACCCATGTCCCCTGCCTTGGCAGGCGGAGTCTTAACCACTGGGCCACCAGGGAAGCCCTCTGTGACCATGCTGAGTAGTTTGAATTTTATGCTAAGGGTGAAGGAAAATATGGATGGGTTTGAGCAAAGGCATTGGGTGTGATGGTGATATAATCTGATTTATATTTTAAGAAAATCTTTCTAGCTGCTATGTTGAAAATTGATTGGAAGAGGGAAGAGTAGAGGAGGAAAGCTTGACTGGAGGCCTTTGGAGAGGGTGAGAAATGGAGAGATTCCAGATACGTTTGGGAGCTGGAATTCGTAAATTACTGACAGATGGAAGCAGTAGGTAAAGGAAGGAGAGTTAGGGATATGCCTCCTAGGTTGCTGTCTTCTAGCAATTGGATGGTGCTGCCACTTAGAGAGAGAAGGAAGACTGGAGAGGGAAGTGTGGCTGGAGCAGAACCTAGAGTTCATTTGTTAACATTTTAACTTTCAGTTGTCCACACACCTCCAAGTTTTGATGAGAACCTGGAAAAATGGACAATTTTCCAGAAAAATACAATTTAATAAAACAGACTTCTAAACAGATGTGAAAACATGGGCAAATATTCATAGAAGAAATAAAGTTGTTAAAGAACTTCCCTACAAATATGTGTATGGTCCAGATTGCATCACAGAGGAATTCTACCGGTCCTTTAAAGAGGGATAGCTTTAGTGTTGTTGAAACTATTCTAGCACATAGGAGAATAAAAATTCTCAATTTTTTTAAATGAATCTTGCATTGCAATACCAAAACAAGAAAAATTGCAGAGACCCATGGAATAATCTCACTTATGATTGCGGGTGGTACCATCAGAAGTCAGTCACATTTTAGTTAAAAGAAGGAGGCAAGGAGATATTTTCTTCCAGGAAGAGGCTGAGGATTTTGGGGAATTTGTTGCCAAGAGATTGAGTTGTAGGGGCTAGAGAGGAGGAGCTCAGGAGGGTGGGGAAGGGGAGTAGGTTGGAGGAGGAGATGTACAACCAGCAGCTGGTGAGAACGGATGACAGTATGGGTGACAACGGCTGTCTTTTGGCAGTTACGAAGGCAAAGAGGGATTTGAAACCAGACAGGATTGACTCTGAGAGACTTTCAAAGGAGAGAGTTTATAGAATTGCCACTGTGATCCCTAATGCTTCCCGGATGGGCCAGTGGCTCATGGGGCTACCACTCCAAGAGCTTTCTGGCAGTGTTGTCAGGCCCACCGAGTAAATAAATATGGAATGTGTAGAGCAACTGCCACATCTTCTGTTTTTGGACACAGTCACTTTAAGGACAACCACCCTCCCACCCAGCTAGATTCTTCGAATACTATCTTGTTCATTCCTACAGCATTTAATAACGGGGCTTGTTGAGCAGATATCAACTTTGAGATTTTCTTCAAGCTAGAGGTCGGAATTAGATTCCCTAAGTAGACCATATCCAAATGCATTTTAATAAGAATGCAATTTCATTTATCTTAAAGAATTTAGTATTTCTTTTTGGAAAACGTGTGTTCCGTTTCATTTTATTTGAAAGTAAATGAAGTGGGTGATTTTCTAAAAACTCCTTCAGTGTCCAAAGTTGTGATTTGAGATTTCTGACACAGCAGTTATTCCACTTGTAGGAAATGACCTTAAAGATGAAATCGGACTGTGCAAAGACATGTAGACCAACATGTATTACAAACTACTCTAATAGGGAGATATTGGAAGGTATCTAGATGCCCAGCTAGTGTCTGGTTAAGTAGATTGATACATTCATGTGATATACCACGTTGCCATCAAAAAGAATGACTTAGATCGTATTGACTTGAAAGATGTTCAACGTGAGTAAAAAGTAAAAGCTTGTCGCAAAGCAGCTTCTATAACAAAATCCCACGTATTTTTTTTTTAAAGATTGTACCAATTTACACTTTTTTAAAATAAATTTATTTTATTTTTGGCTGCATTGGGTCTTCGTTGCTGCGCGCGGGCTTTCTCTAGTTGTGGCGAGCGGGGGCTACTCTTTGTTGTGGTGCGCGGGCTTCTCGTTGTGGTGGCTTCTCTTGTTGTGGAGCACGGGCTCTAGGCGCACAGGCTTCAGTACTTGTGGCACGTGGGCTCAGTAGTTGTGGCTCACAGGCTCTAGAGCGCAGGCTCAGTAGTTGTGGCGCACGGGCTTCGTTGCTCTGCGGTATGTGGGATCTTCCCGGACCAGGGCTCGAACCCGTGTCCCCCACATTGGCGGGCAGATTCTTAACCACTGTGCCACCAGGGAAGCCCCCCATCTGTTTTTAATGTTAGATGAGGGTGCATATGTTCGTATGTTCACTCACTCAATGAACTGTTGAGTCTTTTAGGTACCAGGTACTGTCTTCGATCCTGAGGGTAGAACAATAGGCAAGAGGTCCTCGACCTCACAGGGAGTACATTCTAGTAGGAAGGTAGAGGGTAAACAATTAAACAGATAAGAATTCATGATAGTGGTAAAGGCTAAGAAGGAAAAAAGTGTGAGGTGAGAGAATCTGATAGTACGGAAAGAGGAGAGTCAAGTCAAACCTTCCGAAGGAAGTGAAATTTGCGTTCAAACTTGATGGGTGAGATGGAGCCACTGGTGGGAGAGCGGGGCAAGAGCTCTTCGGAG
This sequence comes from Eubalaena glacialis, assembly GCF_028564815.1. Taxonomy (NCBI): domain Eukaryota; kingdom Metazoa; phylum Chordata; class Mammalia; order Artiodactyla; family Balaenidae; genus Eubalaena; species Eubalaena glacialis. The sequence continues at coordinate 8,153,478 of NC_083722.1, forward strand.
GAAATGGACGGGATGTCTGAGGCCGTAAGCAGCTTGGTATGTTCTAGGAATTCAGTGAGGGCCAAACAAAAGGACTGAGGGTGTCGCGGTATAAGATGAGGTCAGGAGGCGGGTGAGTGGTGCTGGTGGTCACCTAGGGCCCTGCAGGCCACAGTAAGGACACTGGATTAGATTCTAATTGCAATGAAAGGGATAAAAGTAAAGGACTGTCCGTTCTCAGGGGCGTGTGTGTGTTGGTGTGGGGAGTCAGATCAAGGTGCCGGGGCACATGGAGCTGGAAGGGTTGCTGGTGGGTTAGATGTGGTGGGTGGGGAAACAGCAGGATTAAGGGCAACTTCCAGCTTGGGGCTTGAGCAGCGAGGTGGAAATCGGTGTCATGTAAGGAAATAGTGAAGACTAGGAAAGGTCTGGTTTTATGGGTAGGGGGAGGAGGAGGATATGGATAGATACTGAACACTTGATTTGACACATACATCTGATTTGTGACTTCAGCGTCTGGATGGAGTTGTCAGGTGGGTAACTGGATGTTCAGGACTGAAACTCACGGCAGATGGGCTTGAGCACGAGACTGGATGAGTTGACTTAGGGACCAATTATAGAGAGCAGTTGTTCCAGGACAGAATTCTCGGGCTGCTCCAGTGTGTTGAAGTTTGAGAAGGGAGAGGAAGCCAGCAGAAGAGGGCGAGAGGGCTTCCCTGGTGGCGCAGTGGTTACGAATCCACTTGTCAGTGCAGGGGACATGGGTTCAAGCCCTGGTCCGGGAAGATCCCACATGCTGCGGAGCAACGAAGCCCGTGCGCCACAGCTGCTGAGCCTGCGAGCCACAACTACTGAGCCCGTGTGCCACAACTACTGAGCCTGTGCTCTAGAGCCCACGAGCCACAACTACTGAAGCTCGTGTGCCAAGAGCCTGTGTTCCACAACAAGAGAAGCCACCGCAATGAGAAGCCCACGCACCGCAACTAGAGAAAGCCCATGCGCAGCAACGAAGACCCAACTCAGCCAAAAATAAATAAATAAAATAAATAAATTTATAAAAAAAAAAAAAGAAGAAGAGGGCGAGAAAGGATTGTCCAAGGATGGGGTGGTGGTGCAGAGGATGAGAGCGTGTGGGTACATGCATATGTAGTAAGAGGTCTAGATTCTAGAAGATATTCATCAAAATGTCATCTGTGGTTATTTCTGTGTGGTGACATTTTAGGTGACTTTACTTTCTATATAGGCTGTTCTGTATTTTTAGAATTTAGTGCAAGATATAAATTACTTTTGTGTAATAAACTCAAACAGCATAACATTTATAAAGTAAGAGTGAACTTTTTCCCCTCTCCCTAACCCTCCCTCTTCTCTATGATCCAGAGAGAACTATCTCCGTACTGTTTAGTATATGTTCTTCTAGATATTTTCTCTATGTTTATGTAAGGATATATACAAATCTCTTTATAAGTTTAATTGTGTATATTTTAAGTGACATAAATGATATACTAAATATTATGAGTATTGCTGTTCCTTTGTTCTCTCAGTAACAGAAGTAGGATTCCTTTCCAAGTCAATAGTAAGGATCTGCTAATTTTTTAAATAACTGTAAAGTATTCTAGCTTATGGGCCTACTACAACTTATACATGTGATTTCCTATTGATGAACATTCAGATTATTTTAAATTATTTCAAATAAATCTGTAGTGAATACCCTTGTACCTATATCTTGAATGACTTTCGTTATCAGGAAGACATTACTATTTTATTTGGGGGAAACAAAAATAACAAATCTCCAAATCAGAATAGTACTAAAAGAGGATATGGGTAAAAGACTAATCTGGGCTAAGAATATTAGAATTCCCAGCCCTAGTGGGGAATTGGATCAAATGCGAATTAAATGTATGTGTTATAGTTGGTCATATGTAAGAGAAATCAGACTCCAGTGGCTAAACCAAATAGGGATTTAATTTTAACCCTGTAAGCAGCAGCCCGGAGGGCTGAAACAGCAGCTTTAAGTGGTCGTTAGGGACCCAGGTTCTTCTAGCCTTCCGCTCTGCCATCCTTCGTGTGGCTTTGGGCTTCTTGGTCACAGGATGGCAGCTCTGCCTCTAAGCATGTCTTCTATACTCCAGGCAGGGAGAAGGGGATGGGTGAAGGATTTGGTAAAAGACGTGTGCCACTAGAATCTATTCTCCCTTTTTTTTTTTTTTTTTTGGCTGTGCCACATGGCACGTGGGATCCTAGTTCCCCAAGAAGGGATCAAAGCCATGCCCCCTGCCGTGGAAGTGTGGAGTCTTAACCACTGGACTGCCAGGGAAGTCCTTCTCCCCTTTTTTTAAAATTAGGGAAACAGTTTTCATGGAAGCCAAACCAATAGACTTTTGTCTCCATCTTGTTGTCACGTGACCCTCCCTAGTTACAAGGGAATCTGGGGTGGCAAGAATCTAACTGAGCACATTACCGTCCTCCCGCAAAGTGGGGTTCTGTTAATAAGGAAGAAGGGGAGAACAGATGTTGGATAGGTAACCAGTAATGTCAGTCATGCCTAAATTAAATTATACGTGCTGAACACAGGAAGAAATGGAGAAATAAATTGCACAGGTGATTCTGTCTGCCATTCTTCTCAATGAGCATGCGCCCTAGTGTTTGCATGAGGATGGGAGACTGTGTTGCCTCAGTTGACATCAGCTCCTACCTGCCTCTTGTGTGAGCATCCAGCTGGGCTCAATGACAACCTGGTTATTAACAACATGCAGTTTTTTCATACAAGGTGGCCCCAAAAGCCAGCCCAGCCACTTTATCTGGTCCTTCACCCAAGAAATAGCTGTCTTTTCTCCAACACCAGAGGGAAAAATAACCTAGTGCATTAGACTGTCAGGAGATGGCATGTGTGTCTTGAAAGCAGCACATGTTTAAGAGAATTTTGAGAGCGATTTTGACCCCGGGCAGTTTCCCCCATTGCACTGACCTTAGCTTCCAGTGGCCGTGTAAGATGCAACTTCAGTGAATATCTGAGTTAGGGATGGAGCCAATGAAAAGGAGTGACATTCATGTTGGCTTGCTGAGTTCTAGAGACCAGGAAGGGGATAGTTCAGGCTCCACTAACTACTGTTCTCCTGTTCCTTTTCCACCAGTCTGAGCCACGGGAAGGAGATAAATCTACCTCAGGCCACAGCAGCGGTGCCTTAATGCTCTGTGCTCATTCACTCCAAACGGAATTCCTGAGACCAGTCAAGTTGGAATAGTCTGTAATATGTTGGTAGTTTGTCCATTTGTTTACAAATGTTAACCTTTTGTATTAAAATTTGGTCAGAAAATAGGAAATTCAGGATGTTTAGCAACTTGGAGTGATTTGCTTTTTTTTTTTTAATGATTTTTTAAAGTAAAATTGATTTTTGAGAAGTGTCTTCAAGTTATTTGGGGGCAGGGAAACCTCAGCATCTGTATATATACTACTTAGTATATCTCTGTAAGGGAGGGTTTACTTTTATTTTCATAGCTCAGATGAAAATGGTGTTGTATTTTGAAATAGTTACTCTTTCATTTGATCTGCAAATATTCTAGTTTCTGTAGAACTTTAACAAAACTACCAGCTTTAGCAGAGGAGAAATATTCATCTTTCAGTAATTACTAAATGCTCTAATAAAGTATGGTGCATGAAGTTGTATATACAGTTGAGTGAATTTATTTTAGGAAAATGAAACCTACATAAGTTCAGGCCATCTACAAAGTAACTTTGCTTATGATTGGATAAGTACAATTAAAGACTGTAGACTGAAAACCAGCTTATACATTATATAATTAAGTTACATAATATAGCTTATTTATAGTTTAATCAGCCTAAAGCAATCTTTACAACCCCTATTTGTCATCATTTTTCTTGAAAATTTTTTAATGAGCTATGTTTTAGTATATTGTTGTAAGCTTTATAGAGTATAAAAGTGTTTAATAAACTTCGTTTTTAGACGTGATTAACATTTAACTCAGTGGACTTTGAGTAAAGCAGATTACCTTCCATAAAGTGGGTGGGCCTTGTTCAATCAGTTGAAGGCCTTAAGAGCAAAGACTGAGGTTGCTGGAAGAAGCAGTTCTGTTTCGAGATTGCAGCATAGAAATTCTGCCTGAGTTTCCAGCCTATTGGCCAGCCCTGCAGATTTCACATGTGCCAACTCCCACAGTTTTGGGAGCCAATTGCTGAAAAATATCTCTCCCCCATCTATAATTTACTTATACATATATTTTGTAAATCAGGATATCTATATATATATCCTATTGGTTCTCTTTCTCTGGAGAATCCTGACTAATACAGGGTGTCTCAAAACCAGTGTAGCTGAGACCTCTCCAAGGAGCCTAAGGAATGAAGTGTGTATGTGTGTGTGTCAGAAAGGTGGGCAGGGGGTCGGAGTGGTTAGAATATGTGGATAATAAGTGTCAGTTTGGAATTTTGGTGCTAGAAAACTAGTATGTTAAGTAAAGCAATAAATCTCCAACATGAAAAAAACTCAGCTTTGCCTTTGGTCAAGGAAAGCTGGAAAAACTTGTTGCCACGTGGACCAGGATCTATTGAGCAGGAGGCCCAGCTGTACTTGGTCAGGCTCTTATGTTTCTGGTCATTTAATCATTTGATTCTCCCATTGATGATATGGTCATTATTACTGACCTGATAATAGAGAAACAAATGCTGTCTGCGTTCCAGAGCACTGGTCACCATTGGCTGAAACCCCTCTTACCAGGAATTCAGGTAAGCCTAGGGGCTTGCCTTTCGATTTTTCCATTGGGTCACTGGGTTTCTTTCTTTATGTGGCACAGGCATTTTAAATTGGTTATAACGGGACATGGTGGCTGTGTAATGTGTCGGCTAGGCTGACCTGAATTTCCCAGGATCCCTGCTCCTGTACCTTTCTGGTGAGAGGTGGGCCACAGAGAGAGGCCAGCAGGAGGCTTGCAGGGCAGAGTAACGGATTTGCCATTTTGTGTGCACGTGCCCTGAGGCAGATGCTGGGCCTGCAGCTACTCTGCCTTCCCCTGATCCTCTGTCACCTCCTCCTCTGTGATGGGCCAGGTGTGTGCATAGCTCTGTGACACAGGCCCTGGCTTTTGCAGGTCACCCTCATCCCCAGGGTCAGAGGCAGCTAGGCTGGCAGTCTGTCCTCGGGAGCTCCAGCTCAGGGCTTGCTCTCGGTCTTCCCCACTCCGTATCTATCCCCTCTTCCTGACTGTCTGCCGTGTAGACTTCAAGCTCTAACATCAGACCTGACGACAACAGCCTTACAGAGGCTGCTTAATCACTCCCACAGCTGTGTAAGGTCAAGTTCTGTAGGGATATATGTGGGTCTGCTTCTCAGCTTGGACACTAATAAACAGTGCAATAGTTTGTTTGGTTTTTTTGGTTATCAAAAGAAGAAAAAAACTTCAAATAGACTTCAGAAGTGTGATTATTCTCACTGGGTGATGGTGTTTCAGTTGTCTTGGTCATTTTTCTCGAGCCAGGAGTAGTAGCACGGTGGTGTGAGCTGAATCAGGAATAAATAGTGGCCTCAGCGTTCATCTTTGGTTCCCCACGTGAATGAGGGGAGACTGAATCCTGACATGTTTAACAGCATAAACAGCACATTCTTACCATTTTGTGTTAACCCCCGTTTTCCCTCTAGGGGGTGCCCACTGGACGAGAGCTCTTTGAGCAGAGACCTTGTCTGATCTCTTCACCATTTTATTCCAAACCCTAGTGCGATGCCTGGCACGTGGGGGGCACTGGAGGAAGTGCCTCACCATCGCGGAGGGGATCGTGACTCCCATTAGAGTCCTGGGTGTTTAACCTCTGGAGTTTCCTTGGACAAAGTTTCCTCCTTGTCTATTTGGAGAATTCCTCACCCATCAAGACAGCTCAGGCACTGTCTCCTTTGGGAGAGTTTTCGAGGTAAGCTGTTTTCAGTACTTCTGTTATTTTATAATTAAATGTTTCTCCATCTACGTTACCAGACTATGAACTCTAAGGGCACATATTTCATCTGGGTCACTTCTGTATCCCGAGTGTAATATACAGCACTGGGAAGGTAGAGTTGATGCGCTTTGCAATTGAACATTACTATTTCTAGTAGAGTCTATCAAAGCCCATAGGATTAAACTAGCCTTAAAAAAAATAAAGGCTAGTTCTACATGGACTATCTTTGGTAGAGGGCTTACATCTTTCAGAGAAATTTGCCACTTGTAATATTTATCATTGGGGTCACAGTCAACAGGAAAGTTCATTTCCCTCGAAGTACACGACATCAGTCCAGGCAAAACTGTGCAGAATTTTTTTCAGTGCTCAGATCTCACGAATTGAGGTGCCTCCCGGGGTCAGCTAGGTTCACAGGCCAAGTGTAAAAGGCTGCGTGGTGGTAACTGGCAAGCACAAGAGCACTGCCCCGTCTCAAGGGAACAGACTGGTGCATGCAAATGCCACGGTACGTGCCGGAGCTTGGAGAGCGCCGATGACGGCTGTGCTGAGCCTCACCCCAGCTGGGCTGCCACATGGGATTTGGCCTCAGATGGTGTCATAATGGGCTCCCAGTGGGTTGCCCGTTAAGAGCCATACTGACTGCATTTACAGAGCGCTCAGTGAGGGTATGACTTTCAGATTTACTCGTCCTCTTAGTGTCATCCCATTGTTCCCTCAGCGCGGCTTCTCAAGACAGAAAAATGACCTACAAATCAGTAGCTTTTTTTTTTTTTTCCCCATGACTGAAAGTCATGTGTTACTGAAGGTCAAGGGATATTTTAGGTGAGTGTAGTTTAGGGGTCATAAGAGTGATTATTTCTTTACCTGCCCTGGAGTAGAACTCTTCTGTAATGTGAATGTAATTTGATTTTGAAGAAAGCCTAAATAATGAACTTAAGTAGTAATAATAAATTTAATAATAAAAACACACTGAATTTTCCTTTACACGGAGACACTAAAACTTATTTAGGTGAACGTTTATCATGTATAAGCAGCTTCTAGTTTGCAACGACAGTTTTACTGTGCTTTAATGAATTGGTTCCACCCGTTGTTTAAAATAATGAAATCCCAGTAGATTAAGGGGAGGCTCTTTAGCCCCCATTCAGAGGTAAGATGAAGTTTCCCCTCGTCAGGGCCACCTCCCCCTCCCTCTTCCCCTCCTGCTCTTCAGTATTTTCTGCCCCATCCTTGTTACTATCCAGGACTTTAAGCTACTTCATAAGCAGACTTTGAGCCCTTTTGTACCATTCTGTGTGTTTGTTCTCAACGTCACATTAAACCTCTGCTCTCTGCGTCGACTATGCCAATCTGTGATCCGCTCCACGCCCTTAAGTCTCTGCCAGGCTTCACCAAGGTCAAGCCTCAGCTCGCAGGCCTACTCCTGAGCTGCGGTGGCCTCCTGTCTGCCCGTCTCTGCAACGGGAGAGTCCAGGGCTGCGGAGCCTGGCACCATGTTGTTTGTGCCTAATCTCATCTCTTCAGTGATCCTCCCTGGGTTACCCTGTAAAGCGGTTTTTGTGATAACCCTTATATCCTCTGCTTATCTAACTGGTCTTAACTTTTCCTTATGAATGACCATTTTCTGAAATAGTTTAACTTGGTATATGAATACTACATAAAGGTAACAATGTTACATAAAAGCCCACTGCTTATTGAAATGAATTAAACATCTAAAATTAATTGCTAAAATGTCACTTTAAAAAATTCCTGAGTAATAAGGTCATTTGGAACAGCATGCAGAACACATCTTAACTTCTTTGAACCAAACAAAAAGAATCACAACATACTTTAGTGTACAAATCAATTTATTATACAACAATTATACAGAATGCTTTTTATCTACAAAGAAAAATGGCTTCTCCTGCCTCCCTGGCTGCCCCAATCATGATACTATATTCTTAACATATAAGTATTTTCAAAGGAAAACCAAAAAAGTGATATCCTTATTTTCCAAATAAGGAAGTCCCCAGAAACATAAAATGATATGGAAATACTGGAAAGAACTAGACTGGTCTCTTATACGAAGTGTTAGTGGTCCATCACAGTAAACTTAAAATACTTAATACTTAAAAATACTTCTCTAATGGGGAGGACTTCCCCCCCCAACACAGTATGCCTAAATAGTTCAGTATATAATTTCAATGGGTTGAAATTTCTATATTTAACTCCATTAAGTAAACATTCCATTTTGTTACTTAAAAAAATTGGAATTAGCAACATATATGCTTACAATATGCATTTAAATGTTTTCATACCTATGAGTAAGAGGAAATTTATTTGGGGAAAAAACATTTTAACAAATTATACAGATTTTTTTTTTTAAAGCTTTGCTTTAGGAAAATCACATTAAAAGTAAACATTTTGTTTAAAATTGTAACACTTAGAAACAGGTGAAGATATTTACCTGATTCAATTTTTGTGACTAAGACTTTATATAGCTCTGTATTTTTTTACCAGCCCTTGAATGGTTTAAGGCAATAAGTGTTTCATTAAGCTTCTCTAGAATTAAAGACCAAGTTGGAAATATGCATCCTGAAACCTCTAGCCAAACTGAGCTTGAAAGTGTAAACTAACCAAGTTTTTCCCTTTGATCAGAGAGGTTTCCAGCTGCCTGGGCTTTCTCCTTCAGCTGAAGGGTGCTTCCTTCCTTGTTGTGCAGATATGAAGCCCATCAGAGCATCCAGAACTGCAGGTATGAGGCCAAGTGGTGAGCCCAGGGCCTCCACTGACGATTAAAAATAAGCTGGAGCCAATGACTGACCAGTGATGTCTGTCTTTTGAGTCTCATTTTTACCTGCGGTGAGTGCACTTTGGTAACAGATTTTAGCTCATGTCTGAGACCTAAAACTGAAGTAGAGCCCAGCTGCTCCAGGGTGCTTCGTCCTCAGTCTGTCGCGGGTTTGGTCACAGAGGAGTGCTGAGCCATGCTCGAAGCGAGCCCTTGTTTTAAAGTGAGTTTCTGGGAGAGAACGAGACGTATAACCGTGCAGGTATGATGTGATGGAAGCGGGGATTAAGCACCCTAAAGCAAGTCAGTTTTAGAAAACTCTTTAGAAAGATCCAAGAGTAAGGGGGCATCAGACAGAAGATGTCTGTTCGGTAGAAATGGGTCAACTGGCAGAGAAGGGGCTACAGGGCACGATGCCCTCACCGTGAAGACGGGACTAAGGTCAGTCACCTTTCAGAGCAGCAGAATCCCAAGGGGCGTTTACAGGAAACAGAAGAGTTGGTTTCGTCAGTGTATGTGTCAGTACCGAAGTCAGTGTGTTTGTTTGTTTTCCTGTAGTTTAAAAAAAAATTTTTTTTCCAAATACTCGTAAAAAAAAGAAATGCCCCCAAAAGGACAAAGTCGTTCCGAAACAGACTGTAATGTGTTGGGGCAATGGTGAAAACGCCTTTCTGGCACTTAAGCCTCTGATGTCCATGTTATGACCTAAAAACTTCTTAAAATAAGGTAGGAAAGATGATTAAGTTGGCAAATCTTGTTTTATAGGGTATAAAAATTTTACAGTGTATAAATCTTCATCAAATCTTCAGAAAATATCCTCAGTTTCCATTCTTGGGACAATTTAATAGTAAATAATAGCCCCGCCGCTGGGAGAAGGGAGATGGTCCTGCTAACCATCCTCTACTCTTGTGCTTCTCAGTGGAGCTCGTGTTACTCGGAGCAGGGAAAGGAAGCGCCGAGTTTGCCAAACTGGTGCTTTTTGTTGTGGCTCGTTCCCAGCCCGTAGCTCGGTGCCGGAACCTTCCCATAGCCCTCTTTTTCTTCCTATTTATTTTCAAAAACTTAACCTGCAAAGAGTGATAGCAGGTATTTGGGGATAATACTCAAAAGGAGGCTCATGAGAAATCGTTGGCAAGTTCAATGTCTGTTTTGCCCCCAATGCTCTATTAATTCTGACTTATTAATACTCCAGTGACATATCATTCTAAGAAAAAGGGCCCACTGGACTCGAGTCCTTGTCAGAAAGGAAATGGGCAGGCAAAGTCAGATCCTGCTTTTAAAACTGAGCATTGCGTCTGTATCCTAACCTGGGGCACCTTAACATCGGAGGTAGATGTGAATATATGAATAATTAAGGAAACCCAATTAAAACTGAGGAACTACTCCTACCCAAGCCCCTGAGCTATGAAGGTTTGGTAGAAGATTTTTCTTCAAAGTAAAAAAAAAAAAAATACAAACTTTATTACCATGTCACTAAGTTGAGAATTAGGAGTAGTTGTGGGAATTTGAGACTCCAGAGACCAATGAGAGAGAAAAGTTTTGCTGGGTTTTCCATTTATGTGACCATTTGAATATTTTCTGGGGTTGATTCGTAAAGGAACAAATGGACTGATTACTTTATGTACTGAGAGTTATTGCTGAAGATAGATTAGAGCATACCCTGTATTTAGAAGACAATTAACATTTTGTTTTAAACGTTTTAATCTGAACAAAACTCTAACTTCTTATTTGCAGACTTGCTGTGAGAAACAGTGCTCACCGTGTCCTGGCTTTGTAGGTGCAGAAGGCTTTATCAAGACAGTGTCTGGTGAGGGGTTAGGTCGGTGCGGGAAGGAGAGAAGTCGCACCAGTTCTGAGGTCTGCAGAGTTGTCACCTCACTGCTAATGGAAGCATTCAGTCAACAGATTAACCTATTAGCAATATATTAATACATTCCGGGTACAAATGATTTATAAACTCAAAAGAAATTAGTTTATGCTAAAACATATATAACTTTCAATTCAGTCTTTGCTTTAAAACAAGCGAATCTGTTAGGCTATTATATATGCTTTGTCTTACTCAACATTTATTGTGCTTTCTTGTTTGTTATTCCATTTGTTGCAGTGAAGTAGGCTTTGGAAAAACCATTCTTAACTTCTTTCCCTGCATGTGGCTCTTCCCCATCTTTCTTCATTGGCTTTTTCCGGTATGTCTGTTGGTTGTGTACATGTTGAAGAGAGAAAGAGAAAAGGATCTTTTAATAAGACCTTGTCTATAATGTGACATATGGTCTAAAACAATGCATGATCTTCACTGGGTACTGAACTTTCTAGTAAGAATTCTTGTTTGTAATATGACAGTTTTTAAGCTTTGGGTTAAAAATAATAATAGGGTAAAAACAAGACGGATGCATGAATTCCAACAATGAAAAGTTGTTTCTTTCGCCTTATCCACATCAGGTTAGTATTTATGTATTAAGTTTTATGGGATTAGCATTCAAATTATTCTGCATTAGTTGCTTACTTGGAAAGAATACGATTTTTTTGAACTTTTTAGAAAATCAAGGTACAAGTGACATACAACATTGTTAGTTCAGGTGTACAACATGATTTGATTTGTTGTATATATTGTGAAATGATCACAAAGTCTAGTTTACCATCACCACATATAGGTACAGAACTATTTTTTTTGAGATGAGAACTTTTAACATCTAATCTCTTAGCAATTTTCAAATATGCAATACAGTATATTATTAACTGAAGTCACCATGCTGTACGTTACATCCCCATGACTTATTTAAGGATGTAATTTTTTGAAAAATACAATTCAAGTGAAAAAGTGCTGTTACTTTAAAAGTACTAGTACCTGGGATTTTGGCTTGATTTGCGTTCTCTCATATTCTTCCCACTTTTTTTTTTTTTTTTTTTTAAAAGCAATAGCATCAACAAGGGTCAAGACTGAAAAGCATACACTCAACTTTAAAGGACTAAGACTCTTTGAACCAGCAGGTAGGGCCACAGCTCTGAGCGCCACTGCCCCCTGCTGGGCTACCGATTCCCTTCACCTTTCAGCGCCAAGGTGATTGATTTCCTTAGCCTTCCTGCAACACTGAGCAATTTTTTGGGGGGGGTGGGCGGGGGGCGGCAGGGCTGGGTGGTGGCTTTGTTTGGTTCTCTCAATGGTTATTTCTTTAGAAATTCTCAAAGGAAACTTTTATCTCTTACAAAAGACAAAGCCTTGCCCGTCCAGTTTCAGGAACACAAGAGCGGAAAAGCTGTCAGAAGTTCAGTTCCCACAGTTGTCCTCTGTGTAAAACCACTATGCATTTGCTGAAAGTCAACCCAAACTAAAAAATCAGCAAAGCAGGAGAAAATACAGTTGAATACAATTTCAAAAGTACTGTTTTGAATAAACTGTGTGTTCTCATTTTTCTTATGAAGCTTTCTGTTTCCGCAGCCCACAAAGGAGAGCAATTTAAAATCTACCACCACGTGAGGCCTGTGCTGTTACCACAGCCATCAGTTCTCTTGTAACAGTCGCTTTGAAATTGCATTTTGAAAATCTCTTCCACTGAAACTGTTAAAAAGAAAATGACACTTAAGAAAAAGTCAATGTGACCTTTCCGTACTGGTTCGCCTTAAAATAATTTTTTTTTTCCCTAAATAAACAGTGAGTCTACACTGTAGCAGTAGATGACATGGAAACAGTTTTTTACTATTAAGTTCATTTAGTCCATGTTTTCCTCCGTTCATACAGAATTCCTGGATCTGTGTTACTATACACAGTGTTTAACTTTCAGAGGGCAGACTTTGGTAGCATGGTGCAAATACATGATTCGAATGCATATTTTTGATAAAACTGTATGCATGCATTGAAAAACGTCTAACAAAATGCCCACCAGACCATTAACAGTGGTTATCCTTTGAGGAGGAGGACACAGGGAGAGGAGTTAAGAATGCAGGTTTCACTTTGTACTGTGTGCACCTCTGCTATTTGAATTTATCAACAAGCCTGTGCTACCGTAATATTTAATTGGTAAAATTAAATACATAATGCAAAAGTGCACAGTCTAGTGTTTTACAGTTGAATATTTACCTGAACATAGAAGTTTAAGAACAGGATGACCAGCGTCAGCATATAAGAAGACTGGAAGATGAGACAGCCGAAGGGGAAGCCGCAGGGCCTCACGACGGCACTCATGGTGTGGGTGACGGTGAGCACGAACTGCGCCTGCAGGGGTGGCAAGGGCGGAACCACTCTGCAGTCAGGCAGTGAGAAATCGACTACTCGTACTCCCTACATCTTGCAGGGGTAAAACAAACAAGACAACGCTGAAGCAGCCCACCGTCCTATCCAGAAATCTTGTTTGAAATTAGGAAGTGTATAAAATTGGCCATGATTAATTTTCTCCTGGAAAAATCACAGTTGAAATCATTTAGGTAAAAATGCTTTAACAACGGACATTAATTTCAAAAGTATTCATAAGGACGTTTTAACACACAAGGTTTCACTCTTCACAGTCCATTTTTAGAGGAAAATAGGCAGCCTCACCACACACAGAAAAGCCTCTGACCTCCAGGGCTGGGACTGAGGCCACGCAGATGCTTCACATGGAGAAAAGCCGACAGAGGGATGACATACCAGCTGAGCCTGCGTGAGATACTTCTTCCACCAAAGATACTTGTGCATAGATGGAAACACCGAAAGGCCATAGTAGGTGTACATGAGGATGTGGATGAAACTGTTCAGGGTGGGTCCAAAGAAACCTAGAAAAGTACAGTATAAATTACTGTTCTTCTAGAAAGTACGACTGTTCGTTGTCAAGTAATATTCTTCCTGTACATCATAACTGAAGACAAGTAACAATATGGCACTAACAAAATTCACCCTGATTCCTGTGCCATTATCCGGGGATTCACCCAAGGTCACCTAGATAGAGGGACTAACCTGGGGTAGGTTTTCAGTCAGTGCCAACCAAACAGTTAACTCCTGATTTGCAAAGCCTTTGCTGTTTCTGTCATTACCACCATCCAATCAGGTGGCAGAATCTGAGGACGTGTCTTTGCTTTCGCTAAACCTTTGATGAGCCATTTTGATTGTAGAAAAGAGCCTTCGTACATGGCTGCACAGGGTGCTAAAGAGTCAAGGGAAATGTATTGCTCTTCGTAGTTAAGTAAATAAAATCTACCTGGCAGGGACCTAGAACCAGAAGATGCTGCAGAAGGTAAGAGAATACAGGGGAGAGAAAAGGTCCAGCAGGGTAAGAGGAGGCTGGGGCAGGGGAGAGGCGGGCATATGGGACTTTCCCAGTAGCCAAGCCACCTCGTGGACTTCTGGAACAAAGAGTGTCTAAAATCCAGTTTTAGGATATTTCCTGTGCTGAGCTGTGCCGTGGAATTCCCCTGTCCCCCGCTGTCCCCTTCATGAAATCTTCTGACATCAACGTGGGTGAATCGTGTTTCAGGAAACCAAGGAGCGAGGGCTGAGTTCTAGGTTGGGTCAACCAAGGGTCAAAAGGACTGAGCTGCAAGGGGTAAGGTGCCGGAGACGGAAACAGGGAACTCGTCGTAAGGATAACATCAATCAATGCAGGCAAAGGGCTCGGAACGGTGCCCAGCACAAAGTGAGCGCTATGCCTCTATGAGCTGTCAACCCTATGGGAGAGGAGACGGGCTGTGGAGCCAGAGGACCTCCTAATAGTTCTGTCCCCTTGGACATACTAGTTTGTAAATTTTGTTTCTCATCTGGAAAATAGGTATAGAGTAATTATCTCTTAAGAGTGAGATGCGGTTAAATGAGATAATACTATATAAACTAAAAGGCACTGCACATATGTTGGTTAACTAATCAATTTAAATTCTCCTGCCTGGTTTCCCAATCCTGGATTAGCGACCTAGACAGATCAATTCAAGTCAATGAATAAGAAACAAGAGGAACACCACCAGGAATCTAGCAAGTCCTCATACACGGGCTGGAATAGCTTGTCAGGGGCAGTGAATTTATATGAAAACACAAATATAGTTTCAGAGTGCCAGGCAGCACAATATTAGTGATGTTTCTTTACCAACCTGAGTTTTCATTTCCATCAATTAATAAAAAAGAGTAGTTGCTGACTTTTATAATATTCTAGCTTGAATAGAAATCATCACACACACACAATTCCTGTGAATGAAATACGATGTCTTTACGAAGTGATTATTCAAGACCGACTTTTAGATGCTTTAGTGAGTTATAAATGAAACTTGATAATCGTAAAACATACTTAACCTTGACAACGGTCCTGCAGTATTGATTTCAGCCTATATTTTGATTACAGTGCAAGTCTGTTGTAATCCTAATAACCAAGACCAGAGTATGTCGGTCTAGGAGGCGTGTGAAGGCGTCCCTTTTCTCTTTGCTGCACCCCCAACAATGTTTCTTCACACTGGAGTTTAAATTTGCATCTTCACAGTCAATGATGTATTGCAAATACCCTTGGGGTTTTTAAAAATACCATCTCTACAAGCTTCTAAGTTCTAGGACAAAATTATTTTAAGTTTTACCTGTTCTAATTTTTCACAGAATACTTTTAAATTCTTGGGTACATCCCTGGTGGCACAGTGGTTGAGAGTCTGCCTGCCAATGCAGGGGACACGGGTTCGAGCCCTGGTCTGGGAAGATCCCACATGCCGCGGAGCGGCTAGGCCCGTGAGCCACAACTACTGAGCCTGCGCGTCTGGAGCCTGTGCTCCGCAACTAGAGAGGCTGCGATAGTGAGAGGCCCGTGCACCGCGATGAAGAGTGGCCCCCGCTTGCCGCAACTAGAGAAAGCCCTCGCACAGAAACGAAGACCCAACACAGCCATAAATAAATAAAATAAATAAAATTTAAAAAAAAACAAAACAAGATAATATCAAATAGAAAAGTACTGTTCTCTCGAGCTCAGTGTTTCTCAAACTGCAGGTCATATAACCAACACTTCAGTCAATTGTGAAATCAATATAGTGAGAGTTGTCATTAGCTTTTTGAAAAAGTGAGATCAATTTTTTTCCTTTTTTAAGTGCATCACAGGCCTTCCCTGGTGGCACGGTGGTTAAGAATCCGCCTGCCAACGCAGGGGACATGGGTTTGAGCCCTGGTCCAGGAAGATCCCACATGCCGCGGAGCAACGAAGTCCGTGCATCACAACTACTGAGCCTGCGCTCTAGAGCCCGAGAGCCACAACTACTGAAGCCCACGCACCTAGAGCCCATGCTCTGCAATGAGAAGCACACACACCACAATGAAGAGCAGCCCCCACTCGCCACAACTAGAGAAAGCCTGCACGCAGCGAGAAATAAAGTGCATCACACAGAGCTGGGCTAAATACTGTTTCATGAAATTTGTTTCATACAAAATGTATACATGTGAATGAGGTCATTGGGTTGTGATATAAAACGTATTACTTATTGAGCTCTCAGTTAAAAAAAAAAAAAATTGAAAGCCACTGCTCTGGTGGGTTACAGTGACGTGACTTTAATTTTTCAGAATGGAAAAACAAGCCCCCAAAGTTGACGTGACTCAACCTGTACCACAGCTAAGTGGTGACTGTGGAAGGTGCTGTATTTTTTACAGCTGCAGTTAATGAAGTAAAACTGCTCCAGCTGGGGTATGGGTGTCCAGCCATCAGGCATTTGGTGCATGGAAAAGAAAACATTTTTAAAATTTATCGTAATACTCAAAGATTTTGCCAGGATCAAAGACGAGAAACGAAACGGCCACTGGCAAAGCTGTGCTTCCCCGTGTGACAAGCAGGCTGGGCCGGGCCCAGTTCTCTCTCCTGATCGTGTGCAACGCTCAGTATGGGAGACGCATCACATAGAACTGAAAAACTGACAACTTTACTTACTTTGCCCACAAGGTATCCAGTTCAAAACGCACCACCAGATGTTAAACATAGAGGCATGATGGTATACGTGAAGAAAGGTAATCTGACTGGTTTTTTTCCGCAACACAAAAAAAATCGTGTCCAGGAACTCTATTAATTTGGAGAAGTAGTACCACCATAACACTCGGGCTACCTGTACGAAATGTAAAACGGGAAAAAGACAAGGTGAGGCGTGATGCCGCCCCAGTGCCGCCCGCCTCTGCGTTCCCCCCGTTTGTGCTTCACCAGCACGCCCAGCTCCCAGACTATCTATCGAGAAAGCATCTCACCTGGCATCTTTGCCTCCAGCTTTTCCTTATTCCCAGCAATCCAGCCCCCTCTGGTGAAAGGAATTCTCTTTCCAAAATACATTAACTGATCAAGTTGCTCCTCTGCACCTACAGAACCAAGTCTATGATTCCTCGGTTGATACAGGTTCTCCGCGGGCCTGGGGGGCTGCTGTGTCCACTGTCCTCCTCCGAGCACACCCCCGGGCATCCTGTGTGCTGTTCAAGTGGTCGTTTCCTCTCCCTGGAGCCCTGCTGCCCCCATACGCCTCATTCTCATGCGTCCGGCACGCCTCCCCTACCCCACGTCTGGCATGCTCCTGTCAACCTGTTAGCACTCCTCTCAAATGCCACCTTGCTCTGGAACGTGACCTCACCCTCCTATCTCAGGCTGAATCATCCCCTTCTTCATCTGTGGTCCCAAATTACTTTACGCCTCTATTATCAATAACCACAATCATGAACAAGTCTCCTTCCCACTAGGCTGTAAGTCACTCCGAGGCGGAGATGGTCTCCTTCACCTCCGCTCGGGGCTTGGCAGGTCACTTATGTTGTTCCACTGATTTTGATTCTTCTCTGCTCCTTTATTGTTCATATTTTGTCCCTTAAACATCATGCTCCCCGAGAGCAGTCTAGGACAAACCCTTTCATGTCTTTTCCTCAGAAGAAGAGATGAAAAATCCAGGTGCTTCTCCGCCCTTCAACCCCCAGCCCCAGCAGGTCACAGCGAGGGCTTGGCTTCCCTCCCAAGTCCCTCACACAGCCCCCATCGCAGGGAGGCGCTTTCATTAAAGGCACCGGGCTCTCAGCACTCACGGTTAAACAGAAGAGGAGACACTATGAGAGGAGCTTTGAAATTAGAATTTAATGCTCTACTATTTACTTCCCATGAAGACAATCATAAGGTGTGCTGGCACCATCGTAAATGTTTGAGGGAATCATTAACCTTCAAAAATATTAAACCATAAGTAAACACATACATACAGCAGTGGCTTTTAGAGAACCGTATGGTAGCCCAAAGTGCACTAGTCTGTGATAACAGAAATGAAACGGGTGTAGAGAAATCTATACATCTTACTTCCTGTATTATAGCTTTTGAAGATGTTTAAAAATGCTCATCTTAAAATTTTAATTAAAAGGTTTCCACCAACCTCTTATTAATAACCCATGTTTTTTATTATGGAAATTTTCAAATATTCACAAATGCAGGAAGAGTAAGGAATGCAAACCCTCTGGTATCTATCCCTGAACTTCAAAATTTTCAGTATGATTCCAATTTGTGGAATCAATTCTGTTTCCTACCACTTTTTTTTTAGGGGGGGGAATGTAACATAAGCAAATACAAAGTATCAGTTTATAACAACTTCTAATAGATGGGGAGGCTGGAACATAACCACTGAGACACTATATTTTTTTTTAAATTTTACTATTTTTTTATACAGCAGGTTCTTATTAGTTTTCTATTTTATACATATTAGTGCATATATGTCAATCCCAGTCTCCCAATTCATCACACCACCACCACCACCCCCTTTCCTCCCCCCCTGGTGTCCATACGTTTGTTCTCTACATCTGTCTCTCTCTTTCTGCCTCGCAAACCGGTTCATCTGTACCATTTTTCTAGATTCCACATGCATGCATTAATATACGATATTTTTCTTTTTCTTACTTCACTCTGTATGACAGTCTCTAGGTCCATCCATGTCTCTACAAATGACCCAATTTCGTTCCTTTTTATGGCTGAGTAATATTCCATTGTATATATGTACCACATCTTTATCCATTCATCTGTCAATGGACATTTAGGTTGCTTCCATGTCCTGGCTATTGTAAATAGTGCTGCAATGAACATTGGGGTGCATGTGTCTTTTTGAATTATGGTTTTCTCTGGGTATATGCCCAGTAGTGGGATTGCTGGGTGATACAGTAATTCTATTTTTAGTTTTTTAAGGAACTTCCATACTGTTCTCCATAGTGGCTGTACCAATTTACATTCCCACCAACAGTGCAAGAGGGTTCCCTTTTCTGCACACCCTCTCCAGCATTTGTTGTTTGTAGATTTTCTGATGATGCCCATTCTAACTGGTGTGAGGTGATACCTCATTGTAGTTTTGATTTGCATTTCTCTAATAGTGATGTTGAGCAGCTTTTCATGTGCTTCTTGGTCATCTGTATGTCTTCTTTGGAGAAATGTTGATTTAGGTCTTCTGCCCATTATTTGATTGGGTTTTTTTTTTAATATTGAGCTGCATGAGCTGTTTATATACTTTGGAGATTAATCCTTTGTCCCTTGATTCATTTGCAAATATTTTCTCCCATTCTGAGGGTTGTCTTTTCCTCTTGTTTATAGTTTCCTTTGCTGTGCAAAAGCTTTTAAGTTTCATTAGGTGAGACACTATCTTATCTAATATCTTATTTAATAAAATTAATGAATCTTTAATATCTTCTAATAGTCCGTCCACCTTCAAATCCACCTGATTTTCTCAAAAGTGTCTTTTTATAATTGCTTTGTTTAAATCAGGATCAGGGTCCAGCTTGCATTTATTTGACGTGGGTCTTAAGTTTCTTCTAATCAGTAACAGTTCCCTTTCCCTGCTCCCCTGTTTTGTTCCATGTCTTTTCTTTCTTAAACTAGATCAGTTGTATACAACTCCTAAAATGGATGTGGATGACTGTTTCTTCCTCGTGTGGTTTAACTTGTTTCTCTACCTGCCCTCCCCCTCATGTTCTGTAAACAGCAATAAGGGTTAGAGGCTTAACTGGATTCAGGTTTAAGGTTTAGGGGCAAGAATACAGTTGACCCTTGAACAACACGGCGGTTAGGGCGCTGACCCTCTGCACATCAAAAATCTGTGTACAACTTACAGCCAGCCGTCTGTAGCGTGGTTCCTCCGCGTCTGCGGGCTGTACAGTACTGTGGTATTTAGTACTGAGAAAAGTCTGCGTATAAGTGGACCAGCGTGATTCAAACCCACGTAGTTCAATGGTCAACCGTACTTCAGACGTGGTTCTGGGTATTTCCTATGGAATCACATCAAGAGGTACCTAACTTCTGATATTAAAATCAACAGTGAGTTCGGGTGTTAACAGCCTAATCTAATCATTATGAAGTGTCCATTCAACTTTGACCCATTACTTTCATCATTTACAGATGACCGCTGTCTAGATCCATTACTTCACTAGAAGTTGCAAAATGGTGATTTTCAAATTCTCTTCATACTTATGCATTTTTCTCTTTATAGAGAAGAGCTCTTCCTCTTTAGCTATTTGGAAACTTACATATGAAAGGCAAGATAAATGTTTGATTCTCTTCCTTTAATTTTTTCGTCTAGAACTTCTTGGTGTTCTAGCAACCTTCAAAAGGTAACAATGAGGGTTTTTTTTTTTTAGTATTTTAAACTCGGTTTTTCATAAATTTAGTATGTCAGTATTCCTTTTGATACTCAAACTGTCCCACCTTTAGCCATGGGAGTCCCTTCAAGGTGGCTCCTACATCTCGTCATGACCCTAGTGGTCTTGGGTAGCTTCCTTGCCCTGTCACAAGATGTCCTGGATTCTTCTCATATACATTTCCCACCCCAATCAGGAATCGGCCAACTCTCTAAGAATCCTAAACCCTTTTGGTGGATTACATTTCGAGAGCACAATTTTGGTATCATTGCTGGGCTGTCAGAGACTAACTAGGCCTTTCCTGTACACAGAGCTAAAAAACACATTTGTTTTTAGAAAGAATAAAGTTAATTCTGCTATTTCCAATTTGAATCTGTAATTACTGAGTTTTAGTTTCTTCTATGTTTCAAATACTAGTTGTAATAATAGCATTATTATACAGCTTACCCTAAGTATACCTATAATAGTCTCACAGCAAGCAATACCAATATTTTTATTAATAATAGCACCCCGCAAGTTACTGCATGCTGTTAAGATGCATCTCACTTGGGATATGCAGTCAAAACACTGTTTTAAAGGCACTTGAAATAATTCTTCTTTGGGTGGTTATGTCAACAACTTAATATGTGGGTATATTAATTTAGTTCATTTCCGAGATATCTGGGGGGAGGCTGCCTTGTAATCTTTTAAAATTTGTTTTATAATTATGTAAAAACACCAACTGGTTCTGAAATATAAGACAAGGTACATTCAGAGAAGTCTGGCTTCCATCCCTATCCCCTCTGACCTGTTCCCTCCCCCAAAAGGAAACCATTTTGTTAGCTTTTGGTTTATTCTGCCATTGTTTCTTTTTAAAAACATAAGCAAATATACACATATTCCTATCATTTCTTGCCCACAAGGCACTGTACTGTAAGCACGGTCTGCGGGTTGCTCTTTTCCACTGAGCTACATCCGGGAGATTATTCTGTAACAGGACAGCGGTCATCCTCATTCCACTTTGCAAAGGGACCCATTGCATGGATGCACCATGGTTCATTCAGTCTGTCCCCCAAGTAAGCATTTCTATTAGGACGGGAGACCGTTTCTTATCTAACCCCAGCTTCCATCGTCGTATCTGGAAGGAGAAACGGTTACAGATGGTTGACTCACCCGGATATCGGCTTCCCCTGCACTGGTAAGGTCCTGACACTGTAAGTTGTAGCCCCCTTCCCAACTGGAGAGAATAAGCTGTCAAAGAAAACAAGGGGAGAAAAAAAAGTCAATGTGAGAATTTGGACGAAAACTGAATTTCCCATTCATGTTTCTAATTGGCGTCTATTCAAGATTGAGTTCTTCCCAGAATGAGTTTGACTCGATCCTGTCCCCAAACACATGATATCAAAGGATCTAATTCTTGCTGTTGAACTGATATCAGTGGTTACAATCCTTAGTTAATTTACTTCTAACCTCCACATCCATCAAAAACAGAATTTAGCTATCATTTGAGTACCAAAATATTTTACGTAAGGAATTTATCTAATCATATGTTCTACAAATAAAATGTAGAAGTAAATGTAAACAAATGTGAGGAAACTACACTAAAATGTTAAAACTTTATATTGGCTTATATATAGTTACTTGATCATCTCAGTAATTTTATGAATTATGTATTTATTACCATTTTACAGATGTGAAAACCAGGGCTCAGAAACGTTCTTAAATCATTTTCTTCATTTTATTTATGCTATGTGGTAACCAGACATTTGTGCGATCATAACTGATTAACATCTGTTTTCCCCATTATGCTCAAAAAACAAAGAGCTCCATAAAGTCTACGCCTCCTTCTTTGCTCATCTTCGCATCTACAGCTCCTGCCCAACGACTGGCACGGAGCAAGTGCTCAACGATATGATGAATGG
Source organism: Eubalaena glacialis (assembly GCF_028564815.1). Taxonomy (NCBI): domain Eukaryota; kingdom Metazoa; phylum Chordata; class Mammalia; order Artiodactyla; family Balaenidae; genus Eubalaena; species Eubalaena glacialis. Next base: position 8,175,605 of record NC_083722.1, read on the forward strand.
ATTATTTGCTCACAATCACATGGCTAGACAGTGGTAGAACAATGATTGGATTCAGGTCTTCTAATTCCTTGTCTAGTATTCTTTCTACAACATCATAAGAAAATGAACTTTGTAGAAAATTCTACAGAAGAAGTTTTCTCCATTCTTTCCCACTATTACTAAGAAACTTAAAATTCTAGAATATAATATAAGGCCTTTGGCTTTGATTTACATGAGATATTATATGTGAAAGCCTACAATTTTCTGTTGCTTTATCAGAACTGTGTAAAGGTACAGAACTGTTACAATACACAAACAGAGCAGGGAGGGACAGATGTTCATGAACTGAACAGTAAGAAGAGATGAACTACTAAGAACATTGGGAATGTTCTAGAACCTTTGCAAGTCTTTGCTCTACTATCCTTATTGACTTCTCTATCCTTCTAACAAAAACACCTTTCAGTTAACATCATGACAAGTACAGATTATCAGGATAAGTGAATCTGGTGAAAGTAAAGGAGACTGACCTTTCCTGATGGGGTCTATTACAGATCAAGTCACCCCCCAGGTACCCCACAGCTTCACATGCTGGTTCTCAAAGGGGAACCCGTGACAGGCCACAGGGGATCTAGGAACACCTAGAAGTGCATGTAAGTTTTTGTGTGCCTTTTTCAAAATAAAGTTACTTAACTTTGTAAAAAGATTAAAAACCTCTATGGTCAGGCTGTAGTTTTGCAGTCAGGGGCTCTAGTATATACTTTGTGTAGTAACAATACAGAGGTGGGGAAGGACAGGCTGTATTCTGCTTTAGTCAGCTCTATCCAGGCTGTCCCCATCCCCATGGCACCTCTGCAGGACTATCTGACAAACTAAACAGCAGAAGTCAGCAATCAGGCTACGGGAGGCTCTAGCTGCTCACCTTGGACCCTTCCTAACGCCCTAGCTGGGCTGGCTGGCAGAAACCACCCAACCTACGTGTTGAAGAGGAGGAAAGCAGGCTGGCAAACAGGGTTAGCCTTAAGGAGGTGTGGACTAACTCGCTCCAAAATAGGATTAGGGTCCACTCCCCACGTCCACCACCTGAATCCACGCCGCTGGCGTCTGCTGACTGTAGCCCTGCAATCATCTCCTAAATGGACCCTCTGCTTCCATTCTTGCCCCCAACTCACTCTGAGTCCATTTTCCATGTAGCAGCCAGAATAACCTATTTAAAAAGGGAGATCCTGTCACTCCCTCATTAACATCCTCCAGTGGCTTTTCATTACACTTAGAACAGCAGCCAAATTCCTGACAAGGCCCGACGTAACCTGCCCCCAACCTGCCTCGTCTTGAATCGGTCCTCTGCCCACTGTCCTAGCTCCTAGCCACACGGCTCCCGCTCACGGGCCTCAGACACCTCAAGGCCTCCACACTTGCCGATACTCCTGTGCCGGCGCCTCCCCGGAGCTCTGGACGCCGGGCTTGCTCTCATCACCCAGCCTCAGCTCAAACATCACTTCCTCAGAGAGGCCGCCCCGCCCCGCCCTGCCCCACCCATCGCTCCCTCTCACACACGCAGAGGCTGTGCTCCAGAGCCTAGAACACAATCTGACACAGTGCAGGGGCTCAGAACACATTTGTTGGAAGAATGTTAGTAATTTTAGTGTAGCTTTCCGGCCTAAGCAAACATCTGGCCTGGACGTAACAAGTTAGCAAGGTTAAGGTAAGCTATCCTTTGACTAGAGTCTACCAAACATACCCCATTAGCGTCAGAGAGAAGACCTTATGCCCTGAAAGAGGTTGCCGTTGGGAGACTAGGAGGCAATCAACCAATAGCAGTGATTTGGAACCAAGAGATGGAAGAGTGTGAAAAGAGAACCACTGGACAAGCCAGAGCTAAAACTCTTGGTGGAGAATGAGCTCCACGCAGACGTTCTCCCTAAAAAAGACAAACCATGTACCTGGCTGTTCAAACGCTGAACTGTTGCCCCTGCTGACGGTGGCTGATGCCCACCTGAAGACCAACGAGGCCCTTCCGCAGGGACTGACTGCTACTTGCACTAGTCTGCGAACTCTTCAAGTACAGAAACCACGTCTAAACATCTTTGTGGCCCCTGGGCTGCACGGAGCAGGTGCTCGCTGAATGCAGGCTGAACAGAACTGATTCATCCTTACACTCACGAGGGAGTGAAGTAGGACAGACATCGTATCTCCAATTGAAAGCGAAGCTGCCTGAGGTTCAGAGAGCCTAAGTAACTCCTCCAAAGTTGCAGAGAAAGTGAAAGGCTGACACTTGAATTTGGGTCTTCTGCCTCCACTGCACCGTGGCTTCCAGCAGGGATTAGAGCTTCCAACGCAGACAGATGGTCAGGCCGGCTCTCCTGATGCAGCTGCCACTTCTGAGAACCACCCAAGGAAGAGTAACTCTCCCTCTGTCATACAGGGAGAAACTAACTCCGTAAATTACTATCTTGCAAGCTCATCTAGTGAACTAAAATCTACCCAGAGAAACCTAAAATAAAAATTCCCCTTTTAGAGTCAGGTAAATTAGGGAGCACCTATGTGACATGATTTTAGAGCTGTCAGCATGGCTTTCCTGACCCCAGATTCTGTCTCCTGCACTCTGAGGCCTAAAATTCCATAATTAGAGTTTCATGACAGTCATTTTAGATAATGGTTATTAACCATTATTAGAATGGTACATATTAGACTAATGTACAGATTAAACTCTATGGGTGAGATGGCCTGTATTTTAGGCAAGAATTTATTTTCGTTTAGAAGCCAAGGACACCAGGAAGGCAGCTATACCTATGCCACTGTCAGCCATTTATAATTTATATGAATGAGTTTATCCTAACTTTTCCCCAAAAAGATTGTTCTGTTTTAGTTCTTTCTCTCAAGCACATTTATTTAACACTTTTCGATTTTCTCTTGCATTATAGTAAAATAACCTTCAGTTGTAATAGGCAGGGCAATCATTACTTGTTCTTTTTCTTGTGAAATTACTTAGGTTTGGCACGTTATAAAGGAGCAGGGAAGACATGATGTAATGTGGGGAGCCACAGCCGAGCTGGAATGTCACCCCAGGCCTCTGGAAGTCAGTCCTGAGGACACACAGTGACCCAAAGATGGGAGGAGTATCCTTTAAGGGAACGTATATTTGCATTTCGGTCAAACTAACTGCATTTGATATTTAACTTAAAAAACACTGTTACTCAATAGCTGTCTATTCTCAGGCAAATCAGGTTAACTTTTCTAAGCCTCAGTATCATAATCTATAAAAGAAGAAAACTATATATGATCTTTAAAGGCCCATTCAGACCTAAATTGTGATTTTAAATTACAATGAAAGACTAAGGACTAAAGAAATAGGTCTAAATTGGGATAAAAAAAATTCAAGTTAGAAACAAAGACTTCTAGGACTTTTGGAAGGAATAACATCAGATACTGGAACAGGTTCTTGAGATGTTAAAGAACAGTACTGACAGCAACCGTGGATAGTTCTAGAATGCCAGATGTAATTGCTTCTAAAAATCACTCGGTCACTGTTCTCCAGCTTTAGCTACACAAACACTTACCTCTGCCAGCATGTATGCGGAGAGAAGTGTGATTCCAAGATTGTACAAGGTGAGGATGCCCCTGAGGGAAAGAGCAGGTCTGCTCCTCATGTATTTGTTGCCCAGCCATATGGAAAGCAGGTACAAGACAGTGAGAGAAAAAGTAGGAAGGTAGGAGTCCAACATGAACCACCCTCTGACTCGAGAATCTGCAAAGAAACACACAGTGAGAATCCCGAGGGCACCCCGCGTGCTCAGTTGGGAGACACCGTCACGTGCGCCGTATTTGCTCACCCAAGTTCGACAGGGAGCTGCAGGCCACAGCGTAAGCAAGCTGGGTCTGGGTTATAGTTCGGAAGAAGAAACCAGTGGGGGCTGGAATAGTTAAGGAGGGGTCCCGTGGAGCAAACGGGGCTTAAGTTGAACGCTGAGTGACAGGGACAAGTAATAAAGGTGGGAAGTCACAGTTCTTGAACGTCTAACTTCGGAACAGTTACCGTAGTTACTCTAACTCAATAAATATGAAGTATTATGCCATTTTATGGATGTAAGAACAGCTCCGAAAGCGTCCGCATTTGCAGAAGGCGCTCCGGTGGCTGGGAATTCACGCCCGACTCCCGTCCATTTTACCGTTCTGCTGCTTCCTATGGAGAAGCTTTGGATCGGCGGGAGAGCAGACACAATGAGAGTGTGTCCTAATTCCTGGAACCCACACTCCCTGGAATTTGCTTAGGATCACTGTGCATAAACCAGGAATGGCTGAGCGCTGGGCTGAGCCAAACAGAGCAGTGGGATTGCAGGAGGGCAAAAGCGGGAGAAGCTGCAGGCGGCACAGGCAGCGCCCTGGAGCTGAGGGTTCAGAAGCGAGCGCAGAAAATCCAGCCGAGGACCCAAACCTGATGGTGGACCAAAAGTACAAAGAGCCAGGCAGCAAGAACCTGGACAGAGGTGTCCCTTTGTTCATCTAGGTTTTAAAATTTTAAAACCTAAATAAAACACACATAATAGATCTATAATATAGCAATTAGAAAATAACTGTAGGGGCTTCCCTGGTGGCGCAGTGGTTGAGAGTCTGCCTGCCAATGCAGGGGACATGGGTTCGAGCCCTGGTCTGGGAAGATCCCACATGCCGCGGAGCAGCTGGGCCCGTGAGCCACAACTACTGAACCTGCGCGTCTGGAGCCTGTGCTCCGCAACAAGAGAGGCCGCGATAGTGAGAGGCCTGCACACCGCGATGAAGAGTGGCCCCCGCTTGCCACAACTAGAGAAAGCCCTCGCACAGAAACGAAGACCCAACACAGCCATGAATAAATTAAAAAAAACAAATACTTAAAAAGAAAGTAAAAGTCTATTAATTTAAAAAAAAAAAAAAGAAAAGAAAATAACTGTAGGCACAAAACGATTTTTGTTCTCTGCTCCTTTTTGTGGCTTAAACAGAGAAAATGACTTGGCCCAGAATTACGACAACTGCATGCTGCTTTTGATCTCTGTAAACAGAGCTGTAGGAACTGGTTTCTCCCTCTTCCTGATCCCTCGGGCCCCCGCGGTCCCAGTTCCCCTCTCTGCTCCCTGCCACCCCATCTACCCCCAGCTTCTCTACACCCTCCCTCCTACAGAGCACCATTTCTGTGAGCAAAGTGCCTTCTCAAGCTCTGTCCCACCGCTTCTTCTGTAAACTTCTCCTTATCCTGACAGAGATAAAAAGGTGAGAGAGGAGCATTCACGCAACTAACAGATATTACCTTTTGCACAACTGGCTCACAATTATCCATCATAAATTTCGTGCGCTGTGCCACTTCCTAACGTCCCCTCCACATCCTACGTGCCACGTGGCCTAAAGCCTCCGTGTCCTTCAACCCCCAGATCGAGGTCCTGGCCTCTGAAGGAAGCCAATTCCCACCGCTCTTCCCTAACTACAGCTCGTCATCTGCATGACAAAACAGTTATTTTACAATTTATGTGTTGTCATGGCTATCATACTGTTACTATAATTAACATTTACTGAGCACTGATTTTGTGCCATACACAGTCCTAAAGCCTTGTATGTACATGAACTTCTTTAAAATTCTCAAAACAAGCTAATGATATAGGTGATATTATTTTTAACAGCTTTATGGAGGTGTAGTTGATAAAGTCCTGCACATATTTACTGTGTACAATTTGCTGAGTCTGGACATCTGCAAACCCCTGTGATGCCATCACCACAGGCGAGGTGATAGATAAATCCATCACATAGGTGGTACTATCTCCACTTTATGATTGAGAAAAATTGGGTAAAAAAGTTAAATAACTTGAACTAAACTGCCACCCTGCCTCTTGTTAATGGTATTAGGGGTTGAACTGTGTCCCCCAGAAAGATGTGTTCAAGTCCTAACTCCTGGTATCTGTGAATATAACCTTATTTGGAAATAGGGTCTTTGCAGATGTAAGCTGGTTAAGATGAGGTCGTACTGGATTAGGGTGGGCACTGCTCAGTGACCAGTGTCCGTCCTGACAAGGAGGGCAGACTGGCTCTCAAGGAGGAGAAGGCCACATGGAGACAGAGGCGGAGACGGAGCCACGCAGCTACAAGGCAACAGCAGAAAGCAGCGAGGGCTGAGGCATGAACAGGCTTCTCTGAAGCGCAGAGGGAGCACGGCCCTGCCGACACCCTGACTTCCAGAGCCGTGGGAGAATAAACTGCTGCTGTTTCCAGCTGTACAGTCTGTGGGCTTTTGCTACGACAGCCCCAGAAACGAGCACGCATGGTTTACCTCCTTGCTTTCCGACTGCCTCAGAGGTGACGGTTCTACCTCCCAGCCACAGTGCACGCTCCGTGAGACCCGACTACGTCTTATGTTTCTACTCTGTCTCACTCGTAACTTATTGCCACTTAGTGCAGAGTTGACGGGAACAGTCATTAAATGCGTATCAATCAACACACTGAGTCAAGCACGTTTAGCTAACACAGCGCCTGAGGCTGGCATTTTCTTTTGTCCCAGCCCTGTAAATGTTTGCCGCCGCTGTTGGGGAAGACCATAACTGTTCCAACCAAAAGATGGGAGCAAATACTTATATCATTTATTATCTTTGGGGCTTGAGATGTTAGCTCTGCATCTGGGTCACGTATTTGCCTAGAACTGTCTCCCCTGATGGTACCAACGTGGTGTAGGTAAAGTCAGAAAAGGCTTGGGGACACCTGTGGGTTTAGCCGGGGGCCTGCCAGACAACTTCAGTTTGGGCCACCCCTCAAAGGGGAAGTGGGCACTTGATGGCCTGGAGGCTAGACTCCCTGTCACTGTGGAGGTCACCGGATCCATCTGTCAACTGTCAATCTCACAACCTCCTTGCTACAAAGGAAACTCCCACAAAAATGACCACTGCTGAGCAAACAACTGCAATCCTATCCTTAATTAATCCCCATCCACAGTAATAATAAATAATCCCAGGTCACAGTGACCTTACCAATGGCAAAGTTCAGTGTGACCTTGGCTCAGAGACACTGATAGCTCTAGTGCAAATGTCACGCAGAAAGCCGGTCACCCAGAAGCCCCGCATGCCTGTTAGAGCATCACGCCCTCGACGCTACCCACTACAACGGTACAGCAGAGAACACGTCAAACAAAGCAGACTACGAGCCACAGGTCCCAGCCTGCCTGTAGGATCATCACAAGGATAAAATGGAAAACAAAACAAAAACCAAAGGCAATGTGAAAAAATATACATATATTTTAAAGCTCTGTACAATCAGTAGCATTTCACTAAAACTATATCAATAGTCATTCACACAGGATAGTTTATGGAGCCTGTATGGAAAATGGAGAGTGGTCTAAGTCATCTCTGTGTGATTCTGTTTAAAGATTTTGAGAAACAGGAAGACCTCCTCACTTCCCGCCTCCTCCCACCCAATAATGCTGAGGAGAGAACTTGTAGATTTTCCAGCTTTGTGAACCAGCAAGGCTCAAGGGAAACAAAACATGCTGTTGAAAATTTATTCATTTATTTGCAAAATACAGTGTCTCATAGGTTCCTAGAACCGTAATACACCCTGGAGACAACAGTCACGGATCCTGCCCTCGTGGGAGAAAGAGCTATGAATAAAGTATATGAAGGAAATCCACAGAGGCTGAAATACAGCATAATGAGAGGCTTTCGATTTGCCACTCTCGAGGGCAAACCTCTGCCATCCTGGTCAGGGAGAGCCTATCGGAGAAGGTAGCGTTCAAGCCGGCACCTGACGTATGAGGAGGAGCTGACTACACTGGGGAGGGGGAGGATTCAGCGAGAGGAACAGCATCTGAACGACTTTTACATGTCGAGGAAATGAGAGACGTCTACGGCTTCCCTGGTGGCGCAGCAGTTGAGAATCTGCCTGCCAATGCAGGGGACACGGATCCGAGCCCTGGTCTGGGAAGATCCCACATGCCGCGGAGCAACTGGGCCCGTGAGCCACAACTACTGAGCCTGCGCATCTGGAACCTGTGCTCCGCAACGAGAGGCCGCGATAGTGAGAGGCCCGTGCACCGCGATGAAGAGTGGTCCCCGCTTGCCGCAACTGGAGAAAGCCCTCGCGCAGAAGACCCAACACAGCCAAAAATTTAAAAAATAAAATAAAGAATTATTCTGCCTGAAAAAAAAAAAAAAAAAAGAGATGTCTAGAGCAGCACTGGTGTCGGGGAGGCAACTGAGGCTGCACAGCACAGGGCTGCGTGGTCCACGATGAGGAACTGGGTTTTCATCCTGAGGACGCCGGAGGGTGCTGGGGAGTGCTAAGCTAGAGTACCGCATTCTACGATTTAGGCTTCTAAAGTATCATTGCAGCTGACGCTTAACAGATGATGAGAAAGGGGCAGACGTATGAGGACGCCCTGCAGTGGCCTGAGTGACCGGTGATGGAGGAACCGTCGGGACACTAAGATGGCTGAGCTGAGAAGCCCGACCCCATGGCCCTGGGCAGATGAAGCCCACACATCTTTAGAGGGAGCGGACCAGGACGGGTAAGGGCAGAAGGACTGCGTGTGACTGTGCACGTGAGGAGGTGGGAGGAGGATGGGCGGCAGGGGGGAGAGGAAGCAGCAGACTTGGAAGGAAGGGTACCGCCACCGTGGCGGCCAGAGGCAAGGAGCGCACGGCACTCTGTTCCCGCTCCCAGAGCTTGAATCCCAGGAGAGGCTGAGCAGGAGGCAGGGGGCGCCTCTGCATGTTCTGGGAGGAGGACATCGAAGGTGAGGGCGGGTAAGTCCCTCCATGCCAAGTACCATTTTCAAGACACCAGAAAGGACAGCATCCTCTTCTCTAACTAAACCGGGTTCCTTCCACATTAAGTTCTCAAGCAGCTCACTCACCCCGAGGTCCAAACATATTGTCCAAAAAGGCATTAATTTCATCATCAAAGGCCTTTAGATGCTCCTGAAAAGACAAAGAAAAAATGATTTAAGTGGGTGTTTTTGGAATCTCTCAAAATGAACCACTGCCAACAACATGAGGTTGACAGACTCTCCAAGGGTCCTGGCCTTGAGGACTTTTGACTGCAGAGACTTAAGGAAAGTGGACCAGTAAATGCAGCCTCACCTTCACAAGCTTGTAAGGATTTGGAAGGAAACAATTCCTCTTTCATTTTCTTAGGCAAGAGGAGTCCTGGAAGACAGGTTTGGTACCTTTAGACACTGAAGGGTTACTGGCCATCCCATTTCCCTTGACAATGCTTTTAGAGGCGTAAGCTTTTCCGTAAGCAACGTCTATTGCTGCAATTAACAGGGGTTGTGTGCAAGCAATAGGGGAAGTCTACACCTGCATTACATAATTATTAAATGAAAATTCAGCTGAATTGTATTTCCCAAAGCTGAATGTAAAGCCATAAAGACGACGTTTTTCAAGTAAGGAAATTAAGCACTATAGCTATTTTTCCCATTACCTTTATGTTTTGTTTGTTTTCAAAACATTTTCAGTACATTAGCATGTATTTAATGTTACAGTAGATAGCATCACTAGGGTATCCCAGATTAACTACCACCACTTTAACTGGATTCAGGTTGGGACTGGAGAGTTTCTGCTAAGAATCTTAATGCTGATAAACTGGCTGCTGGCTCTTGACTTGGCTCCTCTTCATGCTGGTCTGACACTATACCTCTCAAAATACCTGCTCAGGTGTTCCCTACCCCTGCTGCTAAGGTCTAGAGCACCTCCCTCAAGCAAAGGTAGGAAAAGATGGATCACTGCACAGTGCTCTTAGGAAAGGGATCTGTGAGGAGGATTTTGGGCGAGTGGACCGGTCCCTGACTACGTGTGAGTTTCCTGGACGGCCCTCAGGAAGTCTGTACAGAACATTCTCCATAATCAATAGCCGGAGTGCAGTCAAAAGCATCTTATTCTCAAAGAAAACACAGGTGCAGAAGAGGAGAAGAAGGTTCCTGCCATCTGTAAAGAAGAGGTGCACATCGGTGATTGGCACGTACAGTTTGCACCTGTCCCTTATTCATGTCATTGATCCAAAGAGAAATATCAAGGAAACTTAGGTCTCTGGGAACCTTAGGAAGCTTGGGAAGGAGGATAACGACGAAAGCCTAGCATTTATTAGCACCCACGACTTGCTGACCAGTGTATTAGGACCTTTATTATTTCGTCATATCTCTATGAAAAGTATCTGGGCTAAACCAAGTTTGGAAGGTTTTAAACAGTGTCTTTACCTTTGGTTTCCATAATGGACATCTTGGGAGACCTCCAGATTGGAGAAAGGTCAACTACCTAACATCTCAGTGTGACAGAATTTTGTTTGTGTTGCCGTTAGAGTAGGGCAGATCTGTTCAGAGGCCTCTCATTCCTTAGCAAAGAATGTTAACCTCACTGATGTTCCCACCCTCATGACAGACACCAGTAAAATCTTCATTGCCACATCTACCCACAACATTTAAACTTTTCCAATTTGTTTGCTAGGGTTCAAAATCCATCTTCCAACATCTGTCGAGCTAAGAAAACTCTACAGGTCACAAAGCTCGTATTATTTCTATTATCTTGCAGAAATTTAGTCAGTGGAGAAAAACAGAAACAAAAGAAAAGTTAAGAGGGGAAGACATGAAGAGAAAATAAGAGAATGAAAGATGAATACGAATGAATTCTTTGAGTCATTAACTTACTGATTCATTAACTGATTTTCTGGACATTACTATGTACCAGGCACCATGTTAGATGCTGAAACATGAAGTCAAATGAGGCATGGTCCTATCTTTAGATAGGGTAACAGGCAAGTAATCAGTAATTACGGACCAGTTTTTTAAGGAGGATGAGAGGGGTTTACGGGGACGTGCTATAAGAAGGGAGAGAAAGAAAGTATTATTCAGCCATAAAAAGAAGGAAATCCTGCTATTTGCAACAATATGGATGGACCTTGAGGGCATTACGCTAAGTGAATAAATAAGTAAGAGAAAAACAAATACTGTATGATCTCACTTATGTATGGACTTTAAAAGAAACAAAACAAAAAAACCAAACTCACAGATACAGAGAACAGATTGGTGGTTGCCAGAGGTAGGGGCTGGGGGACAGGAGAAACGGGTGAAGGGGGTCAAAAGGTACAAACTCAGTTATAAAAAAAATTAAGTCAGTGGGATGCAATGTGCAGCATGGTGACTACAGATGATAACACTGTACTGCATATTTGAAAGTTGCTAAGAGAGTAGATCTTAAAAGTTCTCATCACAAGAAACAAACTGTAACTGTGAGGTGATGGATACTAACTAGACCTATTGCGGTGCTCATTTTGCAATACACACAATTACCAAATCATTATACTGTACACCTGAAACAAAAGAAAAGACAGGAGCTATCATGCGAATCTCTTAAAAAGAGAAGCCTTCCAGGAAGAGCTGCTGCTTTGCTGAGTTTTGAAAGACTCTAGGACGTCGTCTAGATGGAGAAGGAGGGAAGGATCAGCAAATATACGGAGACATGACTCACTTGGGAAATGCTTATGGCCAGGGTCTCTAGTGACCTATCTGACAGAAATAAAGCCAAGGCTGGGAAGGTCAGAAACCTGAAAACAATTACCTCTTTGGTTCTGGGTTATTTAATACAGTTAGTGAGGATGTAGTCTAAAGAGACAATGATGAGAGGACATCAGAAGAACAAATCAGAGTTCACCCTGGGTCAGTATAAGGTAAGAGAAAGTACAGAGTTGGGGTAGCGTCAGCCAACTAAGGACGAACTGTTAGCAAAGGATGAGAGCAGAGTGTGGGTAACGAGCTCCCAGCTGTACACCGGGTCCTACGTATGGTAAACGCTGAAGCGTGCTGGACACTCTCTCAGGTGACCCTTAGGAGCTGAGAAAAACCAACTACCAGCAGCACTTCATTCATTCAACCCACATTTCTGAACAGCTATTACGTACATAATACTTTGTCAGACACATGAAGAAAAAAGGGATAGAGTGCTTGCCTCAAGAGCTTACAGACAAACTGGTGAGACACGGAGAAGGGCAGACACCCAACAGCTGAGGAGGAGGAGATACACAGAGCGGCCACAGTGACGGAAGATACCATGCGAGTGAGTACCTAAAGTGGATTTTAAAGATGGTTAGAATTTGGATTAGGAGAGGGGAATTGTTCTGCCCTTAGACCTGGGCAAGATGGCTGCCACCTGCACCCCACACTTTAGAGGGCCCCACTCTGGTCACCCTTTGGCTATTCCCCTCCACACAGGAAAAGAATCCTCTCAGCCAGGGAAACGCCTGCCCGCGGCCATAGCTTCCCCCTCCGGACTGTGTTCCAAGTTCCCCAGGCCACAGAATTCTCTGCCAAAGAATAATTCTCTGAGCTCACATCCAAAACAACTTTAGCGATTTCTCCTTGCCCGTGTAATAAAGCCCACGTTCCATGACTTTGAATTAAATTTGTGCCTGTGTATAGTAACAGCTGAAGCATGGGAAGATTGGGAGCAGGTAGGGCCTTATTTAAAGGTGTATCCCTGACTGCCAACCACAGATGATGAGAATGTAAGATGGTACAACCACACTGGAAAACGGTTTAGCAGTTTGGTAAAGACATAAATATTCACCTACCATATGATCCAGCATGCCACTTCTAGGCCACCCAAAAGAAAATAAAGCACGTATCCGTGCAGAGACTCATATACAAATACTCAGGGCAGGTGAATGGGTAAACAAACTGTGATATAACCACACAATGAAACACTACTCAGCAACATAAAGGAATGAACTACTGATGCACACACAACATGGATGAATCTCAAAATTATGACGTTGCATTAAAGCTAGACCAAAAAAAAAAGAATACACACTCTCTGTTTCCATTTATTTTCTGGCCTTTCATGTAAAAAGTTATCTATGTGATAGAAAATCAGTGGTTGCCTGGGGACTGCAGAGGAGAGGAGCAGAATATCCTTCAAATATGAGGGTGAAACAAGGACATTTTCATACACACGTAAGTGAGAGAATCTGTAACATCAGAACTGCACCGCAAGGTATGCTCAAGATGTTCTTTAAGGAACAATCTAGAGGGAAATGGTTCCATATGGAAAGTAGCATTTACGGAAAGGAATAAAGAGCATCAGAAATGTATCTTTCTGGGCTTCCCTGGTGGCGCAGTGGTTAAGAATGTGCCTGCCAATGCAGGGGACACGGGTTCAAGCCCAGGTCCGGGAAGATCCCACATGCCGTGGAGCAACTGAGCCTGCGCTCTAGAGCCCGCGAGCCACAACTACTGAGCCCACGTGCCACAACTACTGAAGCCCCACGCGCCTAGAGCCCGTGCACCGCAACGAAGAGTAGCCCCTGCTCGCCGCAACTAGAGAAAGCCCACGCCCAGCAACAAAGACCCAACGCAGCTGAAAATAAATAAATTAGGAAAAAAAAAAAAAGAAATGTATCTTTCTGATCAAAGAGCCCTAGCCCAGAGCAAGCTAACCTCCACCCACCTCATCACGTCCACTGCAACTGCCATCATCACCTCCCACACCCTGCGTATCCCACCCCAGGAGCAGTGCTGTGCATCACCCAGTGATGTCCTGCGTCTGCCCCTTGTTCTACAGCCAGAAGGAACACCACGTGGAGGTAGCGGGGACCCATCAGAGGCAGACCCACTGGGCTGACTTCTTATGGAAAGGTGAGATGGTCCTCCCGGCCACGTGACATGCATCTCTCAGCACAGGTGGACTGGATCACCATGCCCTCCTGCCTCTGCTACCATTTTCTGAGAGTACCTGGGACACAGGAGAGACGTGAAGGGCACACCTAATTTTTGGCCACCACGGTGATGACTGAGACTCAGCATAAATCAGGGGCGTCTCCAACAGGGGGGCACTTCCTGGTCTGTTCGTGAAGGTGTGAACTCTGATTGCTGCGGGCACTGCCCCAGCCTGAACACCTTGACGGCTCAGACCTTCCTCTGCAAAGGCTGTCTTGCAATCGCATGAGAATCGCTATCACCAAGACTCAGGGCCGTTCTACAGAAGCCGAGCCAGGAAGCAAGGCAGAAATAAACCTGCCACCAGAGCTCTGCCTGTGCGTCCTCTGGTCTCTAAGTGCTCTCTAAACCAGATGCCCGGTTTCTCTCTTCCTTTCCTTCTCCCCCGTCCTTTCCTTCTTCATGTTCCTTGTTCCTCTTCTCACCTTCCCTCTCTCCCCTCCCCTTCTTCCTCTTTCCTCCCTCCTTCACTCATTCCTTCTTCACATTCCTTCAGTGTTGTTTTAGGCAGTTATGGTTTTTAGTATTTATCACGGGCATTATGTTGTAAAAAAATCCAATGATTCTAGCTCTTGGGTTGGTCCTATTTTGTTGATGTAGTTTCACACGACATTTTAAGGAAACTTATTCAGTCAGAATAGTTACCTATTTTCCATGACCAACCCCCTTCCTGCTTTTTAAAATGAGCAAAAGCCATTAAGATTATGAAACAGACTGTTAAGTTGGAAGAAGACACAGTAACCAAATCTTTACTTTTTTTTTTTTTTTTAATATTTCAGAGAAAACTAAATCTGAAGTGTTCGATGACAGCAGGTCAGGAAATGGGATCTGACAGCTCAGGTTAACCAGACATGATTCTGAAAATCTCAGGGGCGAGGGACAGACTAGAGCCCCGTCCCACAGTGAGGCCTCTCTCCTGTTCCCCGGGCTCGGGATGGCTGTCAAACACTGAAACCCCTTTTGCAGGCCCCTGAGGGATTGCTCCCAGCCAGTTGCCCATGTGTTTGAAGAATGGAAATGTGTTCACATTTGTGAACGATTCTGGGAGGTTTGGAGGACGGCTAAAAGCAGACGTGATAAAATCTTCGCCTTTCGTGCAGCTGAGTTCCCACGATGTCACTCACGCATATTTTACACTGATCCCCCCAAACTGCCCTGGAGAGGCCCACCCACTCAACACCTACCTTCCACTACCATACCCTGGAGGGAGCAGCTGACTATGGTAGGCTGAGGGGAGGCACGAGGTAGGGAACTCTTATTCGCTTATGGGAACTCTAAATCGTTATAAAAATTACTCCATAGAACAAATAATGAGACTAAAACTAAGTCAGATGATGAAGAATCTGGGGGAACATTTGTAATTTGATTGCCACATATTAAGGTAGATATAAATGAACTAATAACCACAATGGTGAGTAATGATAATAGCTCCTGTTTTTCAAACACTTAATATACGCCAGGTATTTGATGTATATTAGCTAAAATTTTCACAATAGCCATGCAAGTTAGGTATTTCCCCCAATTTACAGAGGTGGAAACAGACTAAGCTCAAGAGTGGACCTGGGGACTTCCCCGGTGGCGCAGTGGTTAAGACTCCACTCCGCCTGCCAATGCAGGGGACACGGGTTCGAGCCCTGGTCCGGGAAGATCCCACATGCTGCAGAGCAACTAAGCCCATACGCCACAACTACTGAGCCTGCGCTCTAGAGCCCGCAAGCCACAACTACTGAAGCTCGCGCGCCTAGAGCCCGTGCTCCGCAACAAGAGAAGCCACCGCAGTGAGAAGCCCGCGCACCGCAACGAAGAGTAGCCCCCGCTCGTCACAACTAGAGAAAGCCCACGTGCAGCAACAAAGACCCAACGCAGCCTAAATAAATAAATAAATAAAATATTTTTAAAAAAAGAGTGGATCTGTTGTGTTTAACTTGAGCTAAGTCTGGTAACACCTGACCAGTGTTTTCACACCACTGCGGGGAAGGTGTCTGAGCTGTGGGGCCGACGGGCTCTCTGCGGAGCTCACGCTGCTGCTGTGCTGGGACATATTTCAGGACACCAAGCTGATGAACAAAGCAGGGGTTGATGGTATTTGCATCCTGGGTAATAACCCTGAGGCTGTAGGCAGTTTCACTCAATTAAGGAGATGAAAGGTCTTTAGAGCAGAAAATCTTGCTGCCGTTTTGTTTATGGGCCATTTCACCCCACACGGCTCTTTCTCATTTCATTCAGTGTCCGGTCGAATGGCGACTCCTTCCATGTTCCCCTAATTACTGACGAGGAGGAAAGCCCCTGCTTTGTGGCGTCGTGATCTGTCTCCATCCCCTCACCGGCTCTGTATTTTCTTCATAACACTTAGCATTATACAAACATTCACTGGCTGGTTACTGTCTGGGCCCTCCACCAAAACATAAGCTCCAATAGGCCATTTTATCCCAATTCCAAGAACAATGTCTGGCACCTCATGGGCACTTAATGCTTAATGAATGTGTTGACAAAAGTCTCATTCTTCTAAACCTTCACAGTACTCACCTGATACTTATTTCATATCACTTCGCATTCTTAGCTACATTTTCGTATATACAATCTGGTTTCCAGTATATTTTGAAAGATCCTTAACACTTGGTATATCATCAGGGTCTACTGGACCGAATTTTACTCTGAGGGTTTTTTCCCCCAGAAGATTCTTTCTTCCAAAAAACAAAAAATTAGTATATTTTTAAAGTAGAATAAAACTCATTCTATTTTGCAATTAAAATACGAGTTCAATGGACTCCTATAAATCTAAGGTACACTGTGGGATCTTAGTGATCTATTTTTTCTGTATCTTAAAACATTTGCTGTTTAATCATCCTAGGAATTAGCTCACAAATACGCAATCATTTCAATCTGTGCTAAAAAAAATATGAAAATGTAAGAATGATAGAATTGCCTAGAAGGACAATGCAACAGTCACATAAGCCATCACTATTATATCATCCTTCATTTTCACTCTACCTGAAGTACTGCATCACTCTTTAAAGAGGGTATAAAAAGAAGTTTGGAGACATTTTCATAGCTTTTTAAATCTTTCATTGAACACAATTGAAAGTTTTCATGCTCCTAAGCTTTCATGCTCCTAAGCCCCAGGTGATGTGGATCACCTGGGGATCTTGTGAAAGTGCTGGTTTTCATTCAGCTGGCCTAGGATGGGGCCTGAGAGTCTGCATTCCTAGCAAGCTCCCAGGTGTGCATGCGACCATGCTTGGATTGGAATGATTTAGACCACTGTCTCTTGAAATTTGTTTCAATTATAATCAAAGGCACATAAAAAAATTAATACCTTATCATAAAAATACCAAGTTCTTGCTTACTTTCTATAAAGCTACCAAGTATTTTATTGCATATTCTACTCTATGAAATTCAAACTTGCTGTATACTAGTTATGTTACCATGCATTTCACAGGCACTTTAGTAATTAACTGTCTCCACAAACCCATTAGACAGTATCCACACATTGTGCAAACAGAAACAATCACTGGTTTGGTCGTATTTTTCCTTATATTTGCTATATCTGAATACAGTATTCTGAAAGTAGCCTACGAAGGGAAGAATGCAGAGAGACTGATACCCTCTATTGATCAGGATATTATATTTCTATTAAAGTATCAGAAAACTGCATTCACACATCACATCAGTTAGTCATTGTCAACATCACCAGATACTTCTCATGTTAATTGCTGTCAAATTCAAGCTTTACCCATCCTATATTCATACAACTGAATTTTTTTTTTTTTTTTTGCTTAATGGAATTTTAGATCTTTATCCCTTTTGAATTTATCTTCATTTTCAGCCCCACCTTTGTACTCTGATAAGATTATCTAAACTCCTAAATAAGTATTTATTTTCCCTTTGGTTTAGTCATTTTTAAAATGTCAGCACCTACCAATAAAGATGTTTAAAAAAAAAAAAAGTCGGCACCTTTATTCACATTACTAATTAAAAGAAGTGGCATAGTCTGGGTGTTATGGACTAAATGTTTGTGTCTCTCATATTTATATGTGAAAGCCTTTACCCCCAATGTGATGGTATTTGTCGATAGGGCCTTTGGGAGATAATTAGATTTTGATGACCTCATGAGGGTGGGTCTTTATGATAGGATTAGTGCCCTTATGAGAAAGGGACCCCAGAGAATTTATTCTTTCTCTCCCCCAGCACTATGAGGGCACAAGCAGAAGGCAGCTGTCTGCAAGCCAGGAAGAGGGCCTTCACCAGAACCCAGCCACACTGGCACCTGACTTCCAACTTCAGGTGACAGAACTGAGAAAATAAATTTCTACTGTTGAAGCCACCCAGTCTATGCTATTTCGTTATAACAGCTTGAGCTAAGACACTGGGTAAAAGAAAGAAAGAAAAAAAAATTGCCTTGAAGAATGCCTTTCTATAAGCCTTAAAGAATGACTTTTTACAAGAAAAAAAAAAATCATGGCTTGAAATCATCTAATGTATAAGCTTCACATTATCTGATTTGGTTTAGATAAATAAATACTTTAACAAACATCAATCTGCCTATGCATGTATAGGTACAAGTATATATAATGTAAATATAGGAAAAGTTTTGGAAGGGCACACAAACTTAAGAATGATTATCTCTGGGGAGGAAAGGAGAATGACAAGGGTAGTGGGAGAAGGCCAGGAGAGACTGTCTTTACCCTGTATATGTCTTATGTCTTAGTTTTTAATAAGGAATCATTAACAGTATATTAATTGTGTAATTAAAATACTACAATTAAAAACTAAGGGAAACGTTAACGGAATGATTACAGAGGAAAGTTGTACAAGTTCCTCCGTAAGTCTAAACAAACAAACAAAAAAACAATCACAATTCTTAATAGGTTGGTCTCTTCCTATTCATCTGAAATAGAAGATGAAATAGATGATATCATGACATTAAATGACTAGAAATGTTACTCTGTGAAATTCTTGCCTAAGTACATGACAAGTAACTTAAATTTTCATCAAATACGTATTTTATTATTTGTATTGATACAAACAGATTAGTGATTACTGTAATCAGCCCAAGGCCAGTTTTTGAAAAGATAAAATTGACAAACCTTTAACTAGGCTAACTCCGGAAAAAAAAAAAAAAGAGAACTCAAAATCAGAAATGAAAGACAGACATTACAACTGCTATCACAGAAATACAAAGGATCATGCGAGACTACTATGAACAATTTACACCAAGAGACTGAATAACCTAAAAGAAATGGACACATTCCTAGAAACAACCAATACTGAGTAACAGAAATCTGAACAGACTAGTTACGAGTGAAGAGCTTGAATCAGTAATCAAAACCCCCAAAATACAGAGAAGCCCAGGACCAGACGGTTTCACCGGGGAATACTACCAAACATTTAGAGAAGAATTAATGCCAATTGCTCTCAAACTTTTCCAAAAAATGAAGAGAATACTTCCAAACTGATTTTATGAGGCCAGCATTGTCCTGATACCAAAGCCAGATAAAGACACTAAAAGAAGATCACAGACCAATACCCCTGATGAATATAAATGTAAAAATTCTCTATAAAATGTTAGCAAACTGAACACAACAGCACATTAAAATAATCATACATCATGATCAAGTGGGGATTGTCCCTGAGATGCAAGGATGATTCAACATATGCAAGTCAATAAATGCGGTACACCATATTAATATCAGAATGAACGATAAAAATCATATAACCATCTCAATAGATGCACAAAAAGCATTTGACAAAATACAACATACTTTTATAATAAAAACACTCAACAAATTGGGTATGAAGAAACATACCTCAACATAATTTAAAGGCCATATATGACAAACCCACAGCCAACACCATACTCAATGGTGAAGGGGTGAAAGCTTTTCTTCTAAAATCAGGAACAAGACAAGGGTGCCCACACTCACCACTCTTATTGAGCATAGTACTGGAAGTCCTAGCCAGAGCAGTAAGGCAAGAAAAATGAAATAAAAACGCATCCAAATTGAAAAGGAAGAAGTCTTTGTTTTCAGATGATCTGATCTTATATATAGAAAATCCTAAAGGCCCACCAAAAAACTCTAGAACTGATGAATTCAGTAAAGTTGCAGAATAGAAAAATCAACATATGGAAAACAGCTGCCTTTCTCTACACTAACACCTAAACATCTGAAAAAGAAATAAAATAATTCCATTCATTTTAGCATCAAAAACAATAACACACTTATGAATAAATTTAACCAAAGAGATGAAAGATCTGTACACTGAAAACCACAAGACTTTGATGAGAGAAACTGAAGACACAAATAAAGATACCCCATGTTCATGGATAAGAATATTGTTAAAATGTCCATGCTTCCCCCAAAGCCATTTACAGATCCAATGCAATCCATATCAAAATTCCAATGACATTTTTTTCACAAAAGTAGAAAAAAAAAATCCTACAATTTGTATAGAATGACAAAAGATCCTCAATGGCTACAGCAATCCTGAGAAAGAAGATGAAAACTAGAGGCATCACATGTCCTGATTTCAAACAAAAATATAGCTACAAAGCCATAGTAATCAAAACAGTATGATACCAGCATAGAAACAGACACATAGACCAATGGAACAGAATTGAGAACCCAGAAATAAACTTTCAGATACATGGTCAACCAACATTTGACAAGGGAGCCAAGAATACTCAACGGGGAAAAGACAGTCTCTTCAAAAAATGGTGTTGGGAAAACTGAATAACCACATGCAGGAGAGCGAAATTGGACCCCTTTCTTACACAAATCACAAAAATTAACTCAAAATGGAATAAAGATTTAAATATAAGACCCGAAACCACAAAATTCCTGAAAGAAAACACAGGGAAAAAGCTCCTTGACATTTGTCTTAGCAGTGATTTTTTGGATATGACGCCAAAAGCACAAGCAAGAAAAGCAAAAAATAAGTGGGACTACATCAAACTAAAAAGCTTCTGCACAGCAAAAGAAACAATCAACAAAATAAAAAGGCAACTTACAGAAAGGGAGAAAATATTTGCAAATCATATATCTGGTAAGGGGTTAATATCCAAAATATATAAAGCACTCATACAACTCAGGGACTTCCCTGGTGGTCCACTGGTTCAGAATCCGCCTTCCAATGCAGAGGACGTGGGTTTGATCCCTGGTCGGGGAACTAAGATCCCACATGCCACCGGGCAGCTAAACCCATGCACCACAGCAACTACAGAGCCCACGCACCGCAACTAGAGAGAAACCCGCGCACTGCAATGAAAGATCCTACATGCTGCAACTAAGACTGGACGCAGCCATAAACAAACAAATAAATATTAAAAAGAACTCATACAACTCAATAGTAAAAAAAAAAAAAACCAAAAAACCACAACCTGATTAAAAAATGGGCAGAGGAACTGAATAGACATTTTTCCAAAGACATACACATGGCCAACACGTATATGAAAAAATGATCAACATCACTAATCAGAAATGTGTAACCATAATGAACTATCATCTCACACCTGTTAGAATGGCTGTTGTCAACAAGACAAGAGTTAAAAAAAGTGTTGACAAGGATATGAAGAAAGGAAACCCTTGTGCACTGTTGGTGGGAATGTAAATTGGTGCAGCCACTGTGGAAAAGAGTATGGAGGGTCCTCAAAAAATTCAAAATAGAACTACCATATGATCCCGGAATCCTACTTCTGGATATATCCAAAGGAAATGAAAACAAGATCTCAAAGAAATCTGTGCCATGTTCACTGCAGCATTATTTACAAAGGCCAATATACGGAAACAATCTAAGCATTAATCAATGGGTGAACAGATAAAGAAGATGTAACAACACACACACACACACACACGTGCGCGCACACACACACACGAATATCAGCCATGAGAGAGAAGAAAATCCTACTGTTAGAGCAACTCAGATTAACCTTGAGGATGTTAAGCTAAGTGAAATAGGCAGAGAAAGACAAATATGTTGAATATAAAAAAGCTGAATCATAGAAACAGAGCAGAGTGGTAGCCACCAGGGGCTGGGAGATGGGGGAAATTGGGAGACACTGATTAAAGGGTACAAACTTCCGGTTATAAGATTATTAAGTTCTGAGGATCTAATACACAGCATCGTGAATATTGTTAACAATACTGTATTTTATAGTACCTGAAAGTTGCTAAGAGTGTGGATCTTAAATGTTTTCACCACAAAAAAGAAGTGGTAATTATGTGATGAGATGGAGTGTTAGCTAATGCTACGCTGATAATTTTTTTTTTGCAATAAATTAAGTGTCAAATCATATTATACACCTTAAACTCACACAATGTTATATGTCAATTATATCTCAATAAAGCTGGAAAAAATGGTAATCAGCCCAACTCTCAATAGTAATTGGCAGTGTTTGGTTAAATCTTAAGTCTTATATTACATGCTCTAAGCTAACAAAATTCAACTATCTTCCAAAGATCGGTAGCTGTTCAATATTTTGCTATAGGTCTTTCAGAGATGCCTTCAGAGAAGGCCACCAGAGGGTCCTTCAACTCTTCAGTTACTCCCCTCCGCTTCATCCACTAACACACACCACAGCAAGAGGTGTCTGGGTGAAGAGTGGCCGATTCCCACACTAAGAGAAGGATTTTTCCTTGGTCAAAAGAAACCCACTTAGGGCTTTCTTTAATGCGTTTGTAGCCGTCTGTTCTCAAAACACTGGTCAGATAACCATTTTGTTAAAAGTAAAAACAGGATTTTTTTTCCCTAGGTTAAAATTATACAAAAAAAAAGCAAAGCCCCAAACCAAGCGAAGCCCAGTGACAACCTCATTATTTTTTATTATTACCAGTGTTATTATTATTTTAATACAGTGCAAATAACACAGTACAGAACTCAGGGGAAGGAAAGTCCACTCTATTAGTGATCTGCACTGAGATAGCCCAGACATATACACCTGCATTTTAACCTTGATTCCTTGACATCCAATTGGATGTTGCAGGAAGAATTTGCATTGTTTGCCATAAAATCTGAGGAATTTTTTTTAATTTAATTTTATTTATTTTTTTATACAGCAGGTTATTAGTCATCCATTTTATGCACATCAGTGTATACATGTCAATCCCAATCGCCCAATTCATCACACCACCACCCCCACCCCCCCGCGGCTTTCCCCCCTTGGTGTCCATATGTTTGTTCTCTACATCTGTGTCTCAACTTCTGCCCTACAAACCGGTTCATCTGTACCATTTTTCTAGGTTTCACATACATGCCTTAATATACAATATTTGTTTTTCTCTTTCTGACTTACTTCACTCTGTAGGACAGTCTCTAGGATCCATCCACGTCTCAACAAATGACCCAATTTCGTTCCTTTTTATGGCTGAGTAATATTCCATTGTATGTATGTACAACATCTTCTTTATCCATTCGTCTGTCAATAGGCATTTAGGTTGCTTGCATGACCTGGCTATTGTAAATAGTGCTGCAATGAACATTGGGGTGCATGTGTCTTTTTGAATTATGGTTTTCTCTGGGTATATGTCCAGTAGTGGGATTGCTGGATCATATGGTAATTCTATTTTTAGTTTTTTAAGGAACCTCCATACTGTTCTCCATAGTGGCAAAATCTAAGGAATTTTTTAAAAAAATCAAATAACTGGTATTAAGTTCTTTAGCCAACTTGGCCAAAATTCACCTTCCTAAGCCTCCTCTCCTTCCAGATGCCTATGTGCACTCTCTGCTCCAGGCATATGTAATTATCTGAAGTTCCCCCAATGCATCTCTCTCCATCCATCCTTCCCTGTCCCCACCACCCTGCAGGTGTTCTTCCTTTTGCCTGGATGACGCCTAATTGTCTTTTGGTTATATATATATATGTATGTGTGTGTGTATATATATATATATGAATGAATGAATGAGTTTGCCAGTATCACACCAGAAATGGGCTTGCAAACTTCAGGGGTCCACTTTTGACCTCTTTTTCCTTTGACAACATTCTTCTTTGACAGGTTTGGAGAGTTATCAGGATTATTATGTGTGAATATATACATGGCAAGTAAAGAGTGTTGGGGACTGGACTTCCCTGGTGGTGCAGTGGTCAAGAATCTGCCTGCCCCTGCAGGGGACACGGGTTCGATCCCTGGTCCGGGAAGATCCCACATGCCGCAGAGCAACTAAGCCTGTGCGCCGCAACTACTGAGCCTGTGCTCTAGAGCCCGCGTGCCAGAACTACTGAAGCCTGCGTGCCTAGAGTCTGTGCTCTGCAACAAGAGAAGCCACCGCAATGAGATGCCCGCACGCTGCAATGAAGAGTAGCCCCCGCTCACTGCAACTAGACAGAAAGCCCGCGTGCAGCAAGGAAGACCCAACGCAGCCAAAAAATAAATTAGTTAATTAATAATAATTAAAAAAAAAAGAGTGTTGGGGATTAGGAAGAGAGAACAGAGACACTGAAAGAGCTTTGACAAAGTATCCCTGTATTTTAAGGCAGAGGGATACTGAGACAGCAGTAACTCCAAAATTGTAGAGACTCATGACTCAGTGAAAACCACCTAGAAGGACTCTTAAATATCTTCTTCGTTCTAGATTTTTAAGAGATAAATACCAATGTTTAAAAATTACTAATTTCAATGCAGGCATACCTTGGAGACATTGTGGGCTCAGCTCCAGGCACCACAATAAAGTGAGTATCACAACAAAGCAAGTCATGTGAATTTTTTGGTTTCCCAGTGCACATAAAAGCTGTTATGCTATACTGTAGTATATCAAGTATGCAACAGCATGTCTAAATAATGTATATTCCTTAATTATAAAATATTTTATGGTAAAAAATGCTAACCATCATCTGAGCCTTCAGCAAGTCATAGTAGTAATATCAAAGATCACTGATCACACATCACCATAATAAATAATGAAAAAGTCTGAAATATTGTGAGAATTGCCAAAATGTGACACAGAGACACGAAATGAGCAAATACTGTTGGAAAAAATGGTGCAGATAGACTTGCTCGATGCAGCATTGCTACAAACCCTCCATAAGTAAAAATGCAGGATCTGTGAAGTACAATAAATCGAGGTCTGCCTGTAATGCATTTTAAATAGTTTTCTAGTATCTCTAGGGCGTGTACACGTTTAGTCACCTGCTATGTTGATACACTGTAAGGCGGTGCTGCCGGCTCACCTCTTGGCTCAGAATTCTCTGCAGACTGGTGGGGCAGTCAGTCCTCTTTGCACAAGAGCCTGGGCAACATATCGTGGGAGGGCACTCACCCCTATGAGGTGCATCGGGGAGTGGTCAGATACAGACAAGGCATCTCAATAACAAAGCTCTGGACATGAGGAGTAATGTTGAGTAAAGAGTCTGTTACTTGGTGTTCTTCATGGCTCAGTTCCCTGTGGGACCCAGGCAGAGAGAATGCAGTGATGAAAAAGGTACGGGATGTACTTAAATCTACATACAGTAATGGGGTTGCAAGAGAGGAACGCTTTGAGATCTCTCCCAAAGGAACAGAAAACAAGAGACAGAAAACAACACGTGGTTATGGGCGTATGGCAAGGGCAGACGAAGTGCAGGGACCTGTGAGGAGTTGGGGAAAGAACTGGTGAGACATGAGTGTGTGTACACAAAGTATTGTGAGCTACTGCTCAGAGATGTATCTCGCGAGCGCAGAACAGTCCCTGGTTAACAAAGATATGACATAAGTATATCGGATTTGTTAAGTCACGAAAATAGATTTTAAACACTTTAAAAATAAATTCACGAAGCTTAATTTGTGAATTAATTTGTTGGTTACACAGAAATTCACCAAGTTTAAGGAAACTGAAATTTGACTAAACAAATAAAAATTTTTAATAATGAATATAATTATATTAGTTACCCTGCTGCCAGTCATTTTGCACGTTATGGCCTTCTCTCCAAGAATATGGACATAAAATCCAAACACATTATTTCTTTTATAATATTCTGGTCTCATTAAAAGATATTAAATAACTTGCCTTAATTTCAAGTGAATAAAATGAAATCTGCTATACAGAAAAACAAAGAGGCAATTTCACAATTAGAAAATAAAGTCATTCGGCGGTTCAATACTGGGTATGCGAGGAGCCAAAAAAGCTGCTACGGTTGCGACGCAAGATATTTGTAGTGATTATTACAACTTCTATTTCCCCGTGAAGTTGTGAGTGAATACCAAACTCCTTGGAGATTTAACCCAAGGCCAGATAGTTGTATTCAGGACACCTTGGAACTGTACCAGCTTCTGAATTTGGGGACATGGGGAAGAATAAAGCTCTTTCACGATTAACAGCAGCAGTGAAAGGAGATTTTGTCTGTATGTGCTCTGGTTATCAAGTACTGACCAGAGGGGAAGCAGGTTGGCTATTCTGCATGTACAAGTGCTATCTTTTTGAATGTGAAAACAAAGGACAGCTTTTAATGGTTTTCTTGGAAAAGACATGGGCCAGATTTTATTTCTAATTTTTAAGCAATAATCATACCTGTCTATTCTACCTATTTATATATCTATATTCTAATCTATTTCTATATGTTCTAAAAATATCTACAGTATTTCAGGATATTCATGGTAATGTCAAAAGATGCGTTCTTTTACTGCTAATACTAAGAGACAATCTGAGTCACATGGATAGACTGTATTATATTTTCCTTCTTTCAAGCTATGGAACCAGCCAATACTGGGAGTTACTGAGCCATCCAGACTCTTTCCCTGCTGAATGAAATCCTTATCACATCCTTTTTTGTTTGAAGTATATTATCGTGACAGTTAGTTGCTCCACACTTCACTGTATAAAGCCTTTTCTAAGAGGTAAAGGAAAATCATACCTTTTCCTTAACATTTTAATCCAGATGTCCAATCAAACTGAGCACCATTAGCAGACTCTAAGAGGAAAACAAGTCATAGAAAAGGCAAAATGCAGCTTGAGCTGTGTGAAAAAAAAAAAAAAGGCCTTTTTTATGGCCACCTGACAGCTATGATGGTTAGAGAGTTTTACAAATAATTTTAGTTATCTCATGTTATTTTGAGCACCTTCTGGGGTCTCACCTCAATTAATTAATCAATCAACATTCAGTCATCAGCCCAACACGGTCTCCCAAAACACTGGGCTGATGATAAAGACAGACAACTCTATGGGGGGGGTGTGGAAAAAAGAGAGCAGTGACAAGTATTATCTATTTGACAGATGATATAAGGCAGAAGACAAAATGATTTGTTACAATTATACACCATGCGTGGCAAAGCCCTTTGCTTTTGCCAAGATACTATGTCAAAATAAAGAAAATTATGTAAATCTAAGTCCCTGACCCCCCATTTTTTGAAAATTAGCATTGCATCACACATCTTCTCACCTGGTTCTTCCTGAGCTACTGTTTTGAATCCTGCTAGATGAGCACTTTTATGAAATATTACTATCCTTAATCTTACTGATAAATCATTTCTATTCGACAGAAAATAGAGAGCATTATGTAGCGTGTTTTCTCAATTTTCTAAATAACAGATGCTTCAAGCCCTGCCCCGAGGTCCCCACCCTCCATCTCCGCTCCCAACCAGACAGCCATCCCATTCTTTGCCTATATAAGAATTTTGAAGCTACTATTGGAGATAAACATAAAACATATTAATTTACTTTATTATATAACAAAATTAATACATTTTTAGCTTCATATATGGTGCCAATGTCTGAAGTATGTCGGTCCAGTGGGTAATTTGGGAATGAACTGGACAGATGGGACTGAAATCAGAGAAAGTGAAATTTGCAGCCTTTCTTATTAACACTGAAGTTTCTGTTTGGTAAGTTGGGTTACTTCACTCATTTTCATTCAACAATTTTTTAGTTTAACTTCATGCAAGCAAGGTCTTTTGAATGCTTATCTGCAGCGTAACTTTTAATAGGGTAGAAGAAATATTTTAAAGTGAATAAATACCTATTTGAAACAATTATAAATGTATCATAAAAATGAAAATGAGTCAAAGAAGCACAACCATTTTAAGTCATATGAATAATGAGAATGTTACCAAATTTTCTTTTAAAAGTGTGTGCATCAATCTATTCCTTTGTCTATTAGAAACTAGTTGACTTCTACAAAATAAAGAAACACACACAAAGCACACTAATTGTTATCTTCATGATCTTATGATTTAAAAAATATTTTCTTGGCAGAAGTCTTCACCTAGTTTTTGCGTTTCAGCACTCAAAGGTTATTTGATTTTTCTTTTTAAATACAGCTTTTTAGGCTTGTATCATTATAGAGCATGTTAACTACTACAGCTAATGCAGCTACAGAAGGTTTACAGTGTTCTTCCCTCCCAGTCTCTAAAAGAGAAAAGATAAATTCAGTAACACTAATGGGTACTACCTCTGGGCAGTGGAAGGGGTGGGTTAGAAACATTACGGAGTTTTATTTAGGATGGTATTTGATGCAACGCTGTTTTCAGGAAGATTATGTGAGCACTTGCACTTCACTAGTGATCTCACTTGATCAGTAGTTCTAGTTGTTTCTCAAGTTGTGGCCCAAGCTAGTCTCTAGAGACCGTTAGGTCTGATTGTGTGAAAATGTGTGTTGGATCTAGATAAATTAGAAAAGTTAAAGAAGGAGATGTTAGACTATGAGTTTTGTTTGTTTTTTTAAAAAAGAAAGTCTGGCCGACTAACTTGCGTACTTTTTAAAAGCCCAAGGACTGAAAATGTAGCCAGTAGCAAGCAGGGCAAAAAGGTCGGATAATGCCGGCTCGGCTGGGCTGCCAAGCTTCAGCTGGGCAGCACGTGGTAGGAAATCTTTTGTGATCCTTCTCAGCTGTGACTGGAGGGACCAGCCAACTCTTCTGCATTAATCCTGGACTTGGGTTAAGCGTTATATTACAGATCTCCGGGACAGCCACCAAGAAGCTGATTTTTTTTTTAATATTTATTTATATTTATTTATTTATTTATTTAGGCAGGGCCGGGTCTTAGTTGTGGCATGCATGTGGGATCTAGTCCCCTGACCAGGGATCGAACCTCAGCCCCCTGCATTGGGAGCGTGGAGTTGTACCCACTGGACCACCAGGGAAGTCCAAGAAGCTGATTCTTAAATAGCGAGCCTCCTTGGTTTCACCAGACAAACTAGAAACTGCGGGGAAATGGAAGCCATTTATTTTCTTCATGTCCACTGTCTCATCGCTATAGAACCCAAGTCCACCAAGACACTATCATGAAGTAGCAGCTGGTAACAATCGAAGGGAAAACCTTACAACACACACACACACTCATTCGCCACTTTCTCTCTTCCCTTTGAAGGACTCAAGTGAGGAGTAGTCCGATTTTCACCTAATTGTTCATGCTAGTTTGCTATTCCTTCAATCTCTAGAATTTCCTAATAGAGGAGTCACCTAAATATGTTCACAGAGAAAGCTATTTAACTCCATGACAGCAATGGTTATTTTAGCTTAGGATAAAATCTTTTAGAATAAAACATATTCATGTTAAACCCATATGGATAACTTGCATGCACTTAGCAGGATGCCAGAATGTAGGATGAACTCAATGTTATATATGAATTAATTAAAGGTCCTATTTAACAAAAATGGGCTTTCCCAATTCCATGGAATCTCCTAAAGGAGATGCCCATACATTTACTCACATAGTAAAGATTACTGTTTCACTATAAAGTCAGTAATTGTCATAATGAGGCAGAAAACACTGGAGTACAAATTAAGAGACCCAGGTTCCTGCTTCAACCCTGGCACCAACAAGTATTGTGGCCTTGAACCTCATTTACATAATACAGGGAAAAAAATCCCTTCTTATGATGACTGAATTAGCTGCTGTTGAGTATCATTCACCTAGAAACAAAGATTTTATAAGACAAGGAGTCATGGAACATGGACAAGCCTAAAATGTCCAATTACATTTTAGAATCAGTAAAGTAAGTATACCTTTGCAGTAAGTCCAATGTGATCACTGGATTAATGATACGAAATTTTGTCCTTGGCTACACTCAACCCAGAAATAACAGGACTTACTGCCAGTTTATAAACTGTAGCCTGATTCCTTCATATGAACGTTAACATAACTATATGGAATATTAGTATTATTATATCTAACAGAGTAACTATCTGACTCTACAGAGTAACCATCTTTCCTTATACAGAGATGCAATATCTTTAGGTTAAATAATATTTGAAAATATTTGAAAAGTTTTGATGTAAGTACTTCTCCATTTCTTAAGTTTACCCTTCTATGTTTTATGAAAAATAACTTTAAAAACGTATTATAGTAAAGATTAACATGTTTCTTTATAAGGATTCCTTTCCTACCACACAGCACTATAAAGGCCTAAGAATTAGCTCTGCATGGTCCAGACTTTGTTATGAACAGAAACAAAGAAAGGAAACACACAGAATGATTTTTTAAACCTCAGATGAATCAAGGAGCAGTTTATTGGCTCTCATAATATCAGAGAATCATAGACATCTAATTCAACTTCCCACCCAAAGCTGGAAATAATTGCTTTCCATAATAATTCTGATAGAAATCCACACACCTTACTGGAAAAACTCTAGAGAAAGACTTCTCACTATTTGCAAGGTAGCACAGTCTATTTTTAAAATGTTTCTCATTTTCAGGAAACCATTCCTCATTTGGGGCTAAAAATCTTTCTCCATTCAAAGGTTACCCATCAATCCTAGTTCTTTCCTCTAAAATCACATACAAGTAGCACCATTTTTTTCACATGAGAGCCTTTTATAGAAATTAACATTTTAAAAAATAAATTTATTTTATTTATTTATTTTTGGCTTCGTTGGGTCTTCATTGCTGCACGTGGGCTTTCTCTAGTTGGCGCGAGCAGGAGCTTTTCATTGCAGTGGCTTCTCTTGTTGTGGAGCGGGGGCTCTAGGCGCGCGGGCTCAGTAGTTGTGGCGCGCAGAGGCTCAGTAGTTGTGGCACACGGGCTTAGTTGCTCTGCGGCATGTGGGATCTTCCCGGACCAGGGATGGAACTGGTGTCCCCTGCACTGGCAGGCGGATTCTTAACCACTGTGCCACCAGGGAAGTCCCGAGAGCCCTTTAGATATTTGGCATTTCACACCAAGCCTTCACTTTTCCTAAACAGCCTCAGTAAATTCACCTTCTCCCACTCTCGTCTCCCACCCCGACTTTGTCATCTGACCTTTCCTGCTTCCCTTCCTTCCTCTTTCCCCAAGTGTTAACTGAATATACCATTACACACATGTCCACATATGTGACATGCACTCTAGACCCTCACCTTCTTCAGCATTCTCTTCTGCATTTATTCCAGTTAGTCAATATATATATATTTTAAAACAGAGCCTTCAGATGTGAACAATGTCAGGATGTGGTAGAACTTATTACCTCTCTTACTGTGAAAGTCATATTTCCATTGATATAACCGATTCCTTCTGCCTGTGCCTAGTTTAGAAGTGTCTCCAATACCATTCCTCCAAATGGGCCTAATTTGGACTTCCGTTGCGGGGAATCTACAGACACATAGATTTCTCTTCTCTTCTATCAACCAAATGATGGCTTATAGAGCTTCTTTATGGCAATGTATAAGTTGCTTTGTTGATAGCATGCCTTTTTCTCTTTGGGGATTTGGTTCTGCTTTAAATTTGGATGTGGCATTTTAACTCCATAATAGATTAAAAGCGGTCCTTGTCCTAGAACACTGTATGCCTCCCTTGTTGTGGCTGCCCTGATAAATAAAAAGTTAAATCAAGCAGTAGCTTATCTGACTCTTCAGTTTGGCCACCTTTTATAAAGAGATTTTATTCTTGGTTAGAAGCAGGTAGGGGCAAACAGGCTGATCTGTGACTGGATGGCTTCAGTCCAGAGTAACTATTTCCACCAGCAGAGAATGCCTACAAGTTGTAATACTGGTTGTAGGCTCTCTTTTCCTTTCTTTTTTACTTACTGATTGGTTCATAAAGAAAAGCATTACACTCTCCTTCATTAGTTACCTGCAGCTGTCATGAAGCATGCTTTTAATGGTTTTTTTTTTTTCATTTTAAAACAATATGTCAAGGAATTCCTAATTTCAGAATTACCCCCAATGTCACTTATTTCTTCATTATAGAAATTACAGGTGATAATAATAGCAATAATAAATGAAAATAGAATGTGTTTATTAGGTATCAGCCATTGTATTTATTGGGCATATTACATACTATTATCTTAATTCTCTCAGCTAGTCTATAAAATGGTTTTTTTCACCTCCCTTGACAGATCAGGAAAGTGAGGCTTAGAGAAGTACAGCAACTTGCCTAACTAGAGCTAGTGAGCGATGACCCACCACTGTTTAGAGGAATGCTGTGTCATCTTGCCACTCACTCACGTGGTGATTATTTGTAGCCAATCCTGGGTCTGGTGTGCATGGAGTTAGGGTTACAAGAGGTAGCATGGCAGTCAGGGTGGTTCCTTGCAAAGAATGGGAGTCTTACAAGGGTTCTAGTCTTGGTTCTGACACTAAGTAGCTGCATAACCTTGGGCAAAATATTGTCTGAGTATCATCTTCGTTATTTATAAAATGAGAAAAGTCATTCTAACTTCACAGTGAAGCTCAGATGATTTCATATTTGCAAAAGCATCTGTGATGGGCCTGTACACTATGTAGATGCTTAATAGACATTCATTCATTGTCCTGCACTTTCAGATCCCGATTGAGCTGCACACTGTCACATCCTTCTAACTCCTACTGCCATCACCCTTGGATAATCTAGAGGGAGTGACACCACATAGGAGAAATGTACCTTCGTTAATTAGGGCTTGTCTCAAAAGTGGTATCTTTAAAAAAAATTTTTAATATCTTTTTTAAAAGTTACAAGAGGAAATGCAGTAGTGTAAAAAGGAGAGTAACAAAACTCCAGTTTGAGTTTTAACACTGGAAAAGGACCCGAGGGATATTCAAGATAAATACTCTCAAAGACAACACTGGGTAAGTCAGTTGTTAGAGAAGAGAAAGTGAAAGGATGCTATGTCGGTGGTTCAAAGCCCTCCAAAACTGCCTTCCTATTAGGACACACAAGTACAGTGTATAATTTGAGTAAAAATGCTCTCTTTACGCTTCTTTCCCCAGCCTGTCTCAGTTTCCCTATCTGCAAAAAGGAAGTGACAGTACCAACTCCCAGGTTTGCTGTGAGGATGAGGAAATACAGGAAAGGTTCCTATAACAGTACCTGGAACTCTGTCTTACTATCAAGAACTCAATAAATGTGATCAGTTGCTATTGTTGTATTTGGCTATTCCTCTCTTTCGCACATGGGAAGATACACTTATTCCTTTAATTAACATTGAGAATGACAAACATGCCCTTCTACAATTTGTCCTTTAGTTCTCTAAAAGTGCATGGCTGCCGAGCCTGACCTTGAATGGTCTTTCAGAGTTGGTTCAGTCAGCCAAGAACGACGGACTAGGGTCTAAGAAAACAACAGACCGTCCTCCTGCCTTGTGGCTAATCTGTCCCACATGTGCTATTCATACCAGATCTCTAACACAGATCCCAAATCCACTTTTAACTCAGGAAAAAATATAAAAGCATAAAAATGTAAATACTAAAACAAATATATCACATGTTAAAACTGTATCATTTGTTTCAAATCTTTTAAAATTAATTAATTTGATAAATATTTACTGAATATACCTAGCAGGTGCTGGGAACTGAGAAATAAAATATAACTGCTAAAGCTGTCCTTCCCTTGTATATCTCTCTAATCTTGTGTCCCTTGTTCCTTCCTCAGATATAAATACTGCAATAAATTTGAGGTCAAGCCTTCTTGTCAATGTTTTCATACATTTATATACAGATATTCAAACAAAACTGTAACAATACGACTTTAAGGATGTATATAAATTATATCATACTTGATTTCGGCAGCTTGATCTATTCATGTTGATACATGAAGATCTAGTTCATTCACTGTAACTGCTGTATAGTATCCCATCATATGAATATTCTATAGTATTATCCATTTCTTTACTAATGGATATTTTAGGTTGTTTCCAGTTTTCTGCTTTTACAAACAATGATGCTTTATACAAATCTCCTTGTGTTAATAACTGAGAATTTCTCTGGGAATAAATCTAGTTGTGGAATTGCTATGTTGTTTATTAACATTTATAATTTTAGTAAAAACTACCATATCGCTCTAAGAAAAGTTATAGGACTTGCTACTGTCAGCATTTTAAGTTTTTGCCAAGTTCATGGATGTAGCATGGTTTTAATTTGCATTTCCTTATTACTACTGCAGTTGTGCATGTCTCTCAATGTTTATTGACTGTGGTTTCCTCTGCAGTGAGCTGCCATTTAATAACCCTCATCCATGTTTCTAACGGGTTGCTTGTCTGTTTATTGACTTATAAAAGTCATTTGTATGTATAACAATCTATATTGTTATATAGATGGAAAATATCTTCTAGTCTGTTGCTTGTTTTTTTAATCTCTGCCTATGGTGTCTTCTGTCATCTCAAAATTTAACATTTTGATATGGTCAAACCTGTCACTTTTTATGGTTCGTGTTTTCTCAGTCTTGCTGAAATTAACATGGGTATCAGGAAAGTCAATTACTAGAATGAAACAAGCAGTGGGGTAGAAAATATGAGACACAGGTATAAAGTGGGTTTGAATCCCCAATCCACCATTTACTAGCTACAGGACTCAGAACAATCTGAGTCTCCGTTTCTTCGTAATTTACACATCTGTCCATTTATCCAACAAGTATTCTTTGGGTGTCTATTACACGCTGGCACCATTCTAGTGTGGAAATTGCAGTGGTAAGCAAGACATATGAAGTTCTTGCCCTTACAGACCTTATACTGCAGTAGGGGAGATAGATAATGAACTAAGTAATTAACTAAAAAACATACAACTGAGATGCTGTGAAAGTGTTCTATAAATTGAAAAGCATTATGCAAACATATGGTATTATAATCATTACCATGAGGGACACTGTGGAAAGTTCTTCTAAAGTTGCTCACAAATTGAAGGTGTAATTATCCTATTTTGGGCAGAAAATGAACTGATAGGGAATCAAGCCATACAAGACAAAATAACTCTACCAGGGAGGAAAGGGTTTGATGCTGGAGGGCATCATGGACTTTGACCAGAAACCCGGGGACTTCGTTCCATTTGGTTCAAAGCCCTCCTCCACCCTTGCCTGGACCAGTCCTCTCAGCAACAGCTTCACGCCAGCCAGGCGGGTCTATTCACTGCCCGCAACACGTCCAACGAGTCTTCCACTTTTCCCACCTAATCTTTGCCTCTTCTAACACTTTCTTCTCCTAGGTCATGAAAACTAAGCCCCATATTGTCCACCTATTTCGGTTTTACACATAACGCTTAAATTTCTAATCAATTTCCACTACTTCCAAACTGACAGGGAAAAAGTAGGAAAAGAAGCAGTATACATATATATTCTCTTTCCTCATTATTTCCAATACAACATACAAATCCAAAAATCTGCTATATTTAGGGTTTTAGTACCTGAAGTAATGACGATCCAGTGGCAAAGGCAGAGCCTGGAAGATCTGTTTTCTTGTACATTTTTAGGGGTTAAGGCATGAGATTAAGCACAACTAAGAAGCTCAAGACATAGGCAATCTGATGTGGGCGGTTGGGCAAACAGCTAAAGTTTAATCTGATTACGTGGAGCTCTTAGGATTTTCTAAAGTTGTGATTCAAATCCATGAAACAGTTTTCAAAATACACTGTTTTGTGACTGCATCTATAGGTGAGAACTTTTCAACAAGACAAACTGTTCTGAAATAAGCACACAGTTTAGCTTTTCATTTTTTATTAATTAACAGAACTCACGCAGCCTAAAGAAAAGGACCCAAAACTCACAGAACTAAGTTTTTATCACTTTTTCATTCTCTCCAGAAAAAGTCCTGAATGTTAAAACTAAAATCTCAGGAATATGAAAAACCTTTTAATGTAAATATATGTAGATTAATCAAGTTAGATTTTTAAAGATCTCTGTTCCAGGCATAGAGAAAAAAGTTAGGTTTGTAAAGATAATATGATTAAG
This sequence comes from Eubalaena glacialis, assembly GCF_028564815.1. Lineage (NCBI taxonomy): Eukaryota > Metazoa > Chordata > Mammalia > Artiodactyla > Balaenidae > Eubalaena > Eubalaena glacialis. Next base: position 8,211,310 of record NC_083722.1, read on the forward strand.
TTTCTATGGGTAATAGCCACCAGTTTTGAGTATCTACTCTCAGCTAGCTTGTGTATCATGAGGGGCTTTATATATTATTTTATTTGACCCAATCTTCACCATGTGTTATTATACATATTTTATGGATGAGATAAATTGAACCCAGGAATGTGTGGTGAAAGAGATAAGTTTTCAAAAGTTGACAACATGAAAATAAGAGAATTAACATATTAGTTCAGCCCCTTTATAACCTCCTTATCCAGGCTCTCCCAGCCCCAGATATTATGGAAACCAGATTAAATCTTCCTAAATAATGCTTTCATCATTTGACTCTCCATTTCAAAGCCTGGTTTACAAAATCTAGAAGAAACTTCCCAGCCTCAGATTCAAGACTCTTCAAAATCTGACTTGATCTGTCCCATAATCTCATTTGTCCCTAACCTTCAAACTCAACTCTTTATTGAGCACCAATTCTGTGCTAGCCTCTACAGACGTGGCCTTGTCCATAAGCTGCTCATAGCTTTTTCTCCAATATATGTTATTGCTTTCTGGTTCCTTACCAACTTATTTCCCCTAAATGGAAGGTTCTGCTCGATTCTACCTTTCTCCTTTTTCCTACATATCAAAATCCAACCTATTCAAGATCCAGCATTGATCCCAACTCCTTCATGATCATACACTAAACATTTTTGCTAGAAAGCGGTCACTCATTCCTTTGAGCCCCTAGAGCACTAGATTCCAAATTTGTGTGCACCCGATTCCTGGCGTACAGATTCCAAAGCCCCTCACTCAGATTCTGAGTCAGTACATGTGGCTTCACCGAGTCTGGGAACGTACATTTAAATACACGTCTGATTCCTAAGGTCATGCTCCTTCTACCCACCCTTGCTCTCAGACAACTGGTTTGATGTTTTCTCCTCTCACGGAATTGCCTCGTCCTCTGAGTACTCTGGTGTCACAGACTCAATCTCGATCTCAGCTTTATCAATCCTGATGATTTTGCCTCTTCAGTTACCAGTCACCTCCTGGTCCTGACCACATTTTGGCCTGATAAAGAGGCAAAAGCTACCCATGCTGCAGGGTTTAGTTTTTTTTTTTTTTTAAGTAATAACACAACTAGTCACCTTATTATACTAAATCTTCTTAATGGATAAAATGTCACACAGGCATAAAGCACATTTACTGGCCTGAGTGACTTGAAACCTCAGCTACTGACTTGTTCATGTGCTCACACTAGAGGACACAAGATTCTCCCCCGGCACTGCTGGCTTCCTGAGGCAGGAACTGTCTTTTCTATTTACGCTGACGGTGCCGAGCACACTGCCTGCTACTGATCACGTGGCTGAACGAATGAACCGATGGGTGTAACCTAATCAAAAGCTTACTAAGGCAACGTACTCCCATGTCCCCTTGGTATCGATTTTTAAAGAACACGGTACTCAACGTAGAGAACGTTTCTCTTTCCTTCAAAAAAAGAATTAATGTACACTATCAATTCCAAAGTTTACACCAAGGACTTAAGACTATGACAGACACTTGTTCTATCTTATATAAAGCAAACACCGACAAGGTCAGTGTTCTTCAGGATCTTGTGGCCCAACTCATGAGCACGCCCTCTCAGGCAGCACTTCACCTGCTGTGATCGGCTACAGGCCTGCCTGTGGCTGGTTGCCCTGGGATCCAGTGTCCATCCTTAGACAAATCAGGGGTCAGGGAGGGAGGTCACATGGTATGAAATATGGCTGCCCAAGGCCTGACTCTCCTGCCAGGGCTGGGGACAAGGCAGTCTCTTCTGGAAAATTCTGTGCACAGGTGTGGTCTGATGTGTTGTTATGGGCCCCTGGTTCAACTGTAACTCCTGGCACTGCTGCTGTTCCGGAGTTTCTGAGGTTTCCATCCCCCCTGTCACCTCTACTCTGAGGAGTGGTTGTGAGATTGAATGTGATCACTGATACCAAAGTGCTTTGAAAATCATAAGCACCTCACAAATGCAAGATGTTATTACCACGTTTCATAAATATACTACTATGAGTGACAGAGAGAGGAATGGGAACCCAGATTCCAAAGGAAATAGCTCATTTTCCCAAGAAAAGGAAATGACTGAAGTTCTACCAACAAGCAGTTGTGTGAACTCAGATTAGTTGGCCACTTCTCAGCTGTGTGACCTTGGACAAGTCCCTGCCTCAGTTTTCTTATTTCTAAAATGGGAACATTCATGACTGTGCTTCCTTCCCTCAGGGTGGGGGGCAGGGGCAGGAGCCTGCCCTCCATTCCCCGCCCCAGTGCACCCTAGTTTCTTCATCTCAGTCCCTTCATGGGTTGAGGACAGATTTGAACTAGGTAATCTTTACCATCCCCCATCCCTTCCAGCTCCTAAATTGATTCTAACCAACCCTCCTCTCCGGGTCCACCCTCCACCCACCACTCTGGTCCTTAGAAACCTTTCCTCTAAAAACCCCACGACACAGAGAAAAACATCACGCACCCTGTTTTATAAGTTATGCATTTGTGAAAAGTTGCATTCATGTCACGCTTTTGTAATTCTATATTCCCCCCCACCAAAAAAAAAAGATTAATGTTCTTTTCAGTAATCTGTTACAACAGGGATGTTTCCACTTACTTTTTAAATTGTAAAAAGAAAAAGATTTATGGTATAGTAAACCTAATTTACAAAAAAAAGGAAGAAAACACGGCAGCATTTTAGTAGTACCGGCAGGACGTTTAAGGGATCAGTGTAATAAGCACATTATAGTTGAGTGAAGAAACACGGCTTACGCAACAGTGAAGCTAGTGTGCTGTGAGTGTGTAACAGAATTCAGGTAGTAAATCCCAAAACAACTTGTGACACGTGCCTTTTCTTTTTAGGAATCTGAATAGATAAGAGGCCAAAGGAAAGGTAATACTTTCCTTAAAAATACGAAGAACTAACAACTCTCCAGCCTATGGAGAAAAGGGATATGAAACAGCCTCCAAGGGCATTTCTGACAACTGAATATTTTTCTGACAACCCAAAACACCCTTCCTCTTAGGCATAACTTCACCACTGACATTAAAACAGTCATGAAATCTGCATTTCCAAAAATCAAGGAAGCTGCTGGCTCCAAGAGAATGAGTCTTCCCTGTAAGAATTTAAGGAAAGCCTCTGGAATGGGAGCAGAGGTCAAAGAATAGCCATCCTTTCTTCCCACTGTGCCTTGGAGAACTCTGCAGAGACCTCCCAGAGGCCAAGAAGAAAGTCAGCTGATCAGGTCTGATCCCTCAGGAAACTGAAAATGGCCTAATTGATTTTTGCATTATGGATACCTTCCGATTTCTTCTTTAAAGGCTTGAGTTAATTTTTAATCCAACTCTCCAGTGTAATGGTCAATAAACTTTTTGACCCTTCCAAAAAAAAAAAATTTAAGCATCTCCCAAGTTGCCATAGTAGCTGTTAAACTCAAAGATTCTAGTAAACCAAATCCTACCTAGCCTTACAGAAAAATCAATACTTTAAATTTTTAAAGTATTGGAAATAAACCCAAATGATGAACTCTCATTATGAAACAAAAATTTATGTGCAAAGCTAACGCTGGTCTCTCTGATCAATGTCTTAATACTGCAGTCATTCTACTCAAAAACAGACTAACTTTACTTCCTTTGTAAATTACTTAATTGTCTACTATATGGGTGTTCCCCTACTCATTATACTGGTAAGTAGATAAAGTTTGATATGTACATATGTTGTTCATATCACCGCCATTTAAAATAACACTTTCCTGGGACTTCCCTGGTGGCGCAGTTGTTAGGATTAGGGTTAATAAGACTCTGCACTCCCAATGCACGGGGCCCGGGTTCCATCCCTGGTCAGGGAACTAGATCTCACATGCATGCTGCAACTAAGAGTTTGCAAGCCACGACTAAGGAGCTCTCGTGCTGCAACTAAGACCCGGCGCAACCAAATAAATATTTTTAAAAAAATAACACTATATGCTCCATTTTCCATGTATATGAAACAGATCTTTAGGCATTATATATATTTAATACTTTTAAATGTATCTGTGTGTATATATACCTCTATCCCTATTCTTATAATTCATGAGAAAGAAATTACATGGGGAAATCATTCTGATTTTTCCATTCTCATCTATAGTAACGAGAAAGTGCTCTTCTTTCATCATATTTGTATGAGAAGAGTACATGTGCACTGGTTCTAGGATAAGGCTATATGGATTAGCAGAAGAGGTGATATTTTTGGAGTCAGAAGGTTTATGCCTGGTTTTGTTACCTCTAGTATGTGACCTTGGGTAAAATCATTCATCTTATTTGAAACTCAATTTTCTCACCTGTGAACTGGTATAGTGATACAGGACTTGTCTCTCCCAAGTCTTTTGTGAGGCTTCAAGAGATAATGTGTGTAAAAATGCATTAAAAAACATTTTATTGATTAATATAAAACACTACTATCCTTGTATTGAAGTGATAACTCAAAGCCAAAAAAGGCAACATATGTAAAGTAAAAATAATTATTCAGTAAATTCATGAATCATAGCTTTGTTTATATTACTATTAAAATAAATATTCATTTTTAATTTCAGTAAGAACTTAATGCTATAATTATAGATTTCATTACGTAAAAACAATATAACCTGGCCCAGTCTACAAATTATGAAATGCAAATAGAAATGCATACACATTTCTACAAAATAGAAATGCATACACATTTTGATTTCACTAAGAACTTACGAAACCATACGTTTCATTATTTAGAAATAATGACCTAACCTGGCCCCTTCCACAAATATAACGATTGTGCAGTGTAAATATAGTTGTAGGAATACACACACATTATCATTTACTAAGAGGTTACTTGGGCCTATGTGCATTGGTGAAACATCTGTATTACTGAAACACGCCTAAACTGAATTGTGATAAATGACTTTAAACGCATTAAGAGAGATTGTTCTTTGAAGGGACTGTGCTGTGGGTATGTCTGCAGAGCAAATGTTCGTTTCCCAATTCATCCTTGGCATGTGGGAAACGGGACGTGAAGGGAAAGGAGCACTGCCCTGGGAACCAGCAGAACTGGCCTTCACTCTATCCACAATCATTTAGCATTTACTGTACGTCAGGGGTTAGTCTCGGTGCCCGAGATACATCGCTGAGCAACGCAAACAGAAATCTGCCCTCGTGAAGCTTGTGTTGAGGTACGAAGGACAACAAATCACACAACGTAGTAAGTAAATTATTAGAAAGTTCTCAGCACTATGTAAACGAGGAAACCGTAAGCTCACAGTGTTACGAAAAAAAGAGAGCGGCGTAAGGAGAAGGGTGTGAACACAACCGGCAGTTTCCAGTTTTAAGTAGAGAGGTTAGGGTAAGTCTAATTAAAAAGCGTAGCGGGAAGAAGCCATACAGCTCTCAGGAGAAAGACCCACCCAGAGGGAACAGCCAGTGTAAAGGCCCCAGAATTTGATACTGACAAAACAATCTTGTGAAAAAGAGAGTAACGCATTTTGCTGATGAGTAAACAGTGCCCCAGAGTGACTTGATCGAGGGCACAGAGCTGGTCCACAATAAAGCCAGGACAGGAAGCCAGGTTTCTTGCTCTTGGTCTGGTGCCTTTCTTCTGTTTTGTAGCTTTGCTCACCAGGCACAGAGGAAAGCACCCTGTTCCTCTGAGGCATTGAGTAACGTAGGCTGTCATCACTGTTTAGGAGGTTGCTGGTACTCTCATCAGGTCCGTAGATATTTCTTGAAAGGAAGATAAAGCTCAAAAATAATCTCATCTTCCCTTCCTATGGTTTATTTTTCTCCTCCCTTTACCTGAGCTTCTTTTCTTGGGTGGGTCATCTTAATAGCAGATTATCAGTGAAAGTAAGTGTTATTTCTTTGGACATTTGATAAAGGAAAGGTGTTCAACGTGGAAATAAGCGATAAAATAGAAAGCTTCTATGACTTAACATGAAAAAGAGCTGATGAAAGAATGGAGAGAATGTGGAGGCCGGCGACTCGGAGGAGAGAGGCGGGCAGGAGGAAGGGAGAGCACAGGGAGGGGCGAGACCTCGGAACATCAGAGGACCAGAGCCCCCAGCAATAAGCTAAGTGAAAATGATGACGAAATAACAAGCTTCAAGTAAAAGAACAAACAGACCACAAAAGAGGAAACCTGTAGAAAAAGCAATAATGGAAAAGGGGCTGGAGAGAAGAGATTGAAAGATATTTTCAAGTAAAAATATGAGAATATTAGACAATAAACAATATAAAGAAAAAAGAGAGTAAGAATCAGATTTCCGACACAGTAGCCTCCAGAGCTGGTGGAATTACTAACAGCAAGAGGGAACGGGGGCGAGTCTGAAAGGTGAGTAGCTTTCTTTCAGTCGTGCTAGGTTTAAGGTGGCAGTGAGGTTGACACGAGTGGAAAGGGGCTAGCAGATAAGAGGTACATTTGGAAGATGTGTATCATCTAGAGCTGTTTTGTCTCATACAGTAGCCTCAAATCAAGTGGCTGTTGAGAAACTGTGGCTAGCCTGAATTGAACATGCCGTAAGTGTAACACACACCAGATTTTGAAGATTTCATACGGAAAAAATATATAAAATACCTATTTTTTTTAACATTTATTACACGTTGAAATAATATTTGCATGAATTGGGTTAAAAATGTTAAAATTAATTTCACCTGTCTCTTTGTCCTTTTTAATGTGACTACTAGAAAATTTTAAACTACCTATGTGGCTTGTATTATATTTATCCTGGATAGCGCTGATACAGAGCAATACTAGGTATGTTTTAGGATCACATATGGGGAAGATAATTCTGAGAAGAATCACAGACATCATTTAGAGGTGTTTCGACTGCAAACAGATACGGGAGATAGAACAACACATGTCATTACAATAGTTAATATTTACTGAACACTCGCAGCACTAAACTAGTCACATTAAGAGCAGTATCTTATTTGTTCCTCAAACCATCTTATGAAATAACAATACTGCTTCCTTTCACAGAAGAAAAAACTGAGGCCTAAAGAAGTTAAGCTGCCCAAGGTCATAGTTAAATGCTGGTGCTGGGATTCAAACCCAGGGTTGACTCCACACCTGGAACTCCAAATTGCCACATCAACCCCAGAACAATTTACACTCTGCAATTATTAAATTTTAAATGGCTACATTTAAACTAGCAATTTATTATAATGGTTCATTGTCAGAGTCAGTGAAACACTAGCGATGTCCTAATTCGATTAAGAAAAAACACAAGTGAGCAAATTTGTAACTTCAGAATTATCACGAACTACTGGTGTTGACGTACTTTGGCCATGTTGAGCCTAACTAAGAGCTTCCAGGGCAACTTCTTGCCTTCGGTCACCATCTACTCCTAATACCCCAACCCGACAAGGTGGACGGTACACATCCGATTGCTGAAGCGAGGTGATCCTGGGTGCAACCCTGACCAGCAGAGCCCCGCCTTCTGAAGATAAGTGGATCACATCGTGTATCCAGTTAACAAATTGTCCACACTCTCAGACTATGAAAGCACCTGAACCTCCCCAACTGTGATTGAAATGTTTTGAAGGAATCAATTATACCTCAACTAAAAAAACATGTCTTGAAGGGCGCTAGATTAAATTGCAGCCTTTAGTAAGCTTACCCAGCTGGGTACGTTAAAAATGGATTTTGTACTCCTTGATAATGCTTTGCTTTCGAAGAAAAAAAATGGCTTGATATTTTGACTGGAGTCATAACACAGCAAAATCTCCTACAAGTATAAACTTGGTTAAGAATGAGGTGTCTTTCATTTGTGTTTGGTTGGTTGGTTGGTTTTAATTTCAAAGACAAACTTACTTTTCTTTCCTTTTTACCTTTAATTTCACTACCTATCTGGACAAGACAGTCATCACAGAACCACAGAACTTGTACAGTGATGGCTATAATTACATCATTTTCAGAAACTTTCCCAGGTAGATTTTATTAAGCAGTTTGGCTCAGATTATAAAAGCACACTTCCCCAGGTTTAAAACAAAGGACTACCATAAATTTACACTCTGGAAGTGGAAAAATGAAAGGGAATTTGAAAGAAAAATATGTTTTGGAATAAGCCTAGCAGAGACATCGTGAGAGGCTGTTCACGTTGGACCAGGATCCTGAGGGGTGTCTCTGAACTGAACCACTACTTTATTTATGGATTATAACCCCTATGTCACACTCTCTGCATCATTTTTTTTTTTTTAAGTGAGAAGACTTGGGTTTGGACATTAAAAAATCTCTGAACCCAAAGTTTCTGAAAAATGCTTTTCTGAAGGTAGTATCATGACTGTATAGAGCAGCTTATAAGAGCTTGTTTGCCCTTTGTTTTGGCTCTTTTAGGTTAATTCCCATGACTCTTCCATCCAGTTAAGGAGACATCCTTGGACTTGTTCCCTCACTCGTTACAATTCATAATAATTTGGAACAAAGGTGCAGGACCTGAAGGAGACAGCCAGTTAGCCCTAAAAATGCTTTGTCCACCCAGGTGCCAGGGTGTCGAGAGCATGGTCAGCTATACCCTTATCACTGAGGGCCACCAAACTGAGCCCCTCTTCTCCAAGACCATCCCTCCGCTCAACTTCACCTGTGATTCTCATCATTACAACTGTTAACTGGATAGATAATCCTGTAGTGGCACTACTGTTTCTCATTTGTACATTATAACATTAGCATCAGCAGGCTGCTTTACTGGGCTAATTGTTTTAATTTACTGAACACCTGCTATGTGCCAGGCACTGTCGTAGGTACTAGTAACAGAGCCGTTAACAACATGACCAAAAAATCTCTGACCTACTGAAACTTACATTCTGGTGGGGAACGTGTTCAATAAACTCCATAGACTAAATAGATAGTATGTTAAATAACAGATGCTAAAGAAAAAAAAACAAAGCAGACCAGGGTAATATGAACTGTGGTGGGTAGGACGGGAAAGACCGGAATTTTAGGAAGAGTAGCCAGAGAAGGCTTCCCCCGTAATCAGGGAGATAGCGTGTGCCTGAAACGGCAGAGAAGACAAAATCTAGGGTTGATTGGTGTCGGCTGAAGCGAGGGAAAGGGGATTCGCATACGAACAAGCCCTGAAGTGGAGAGGAGACCATATGGGAAGGAGGAGAGAGAAGCAAAGATAGACTAGGGACCACTGAGGACAAACGAGACTTCATATTTTGCTCGGACTCAGAGCCTGGCACACACATTCCTTTTTTGCAGTCACACAACCAGGCTCTGCCGCCAACACTCTCGGGCAGCTCCTGGGGCACGGGCACGCGGGGACACCCCACCCCCTCCTCTCTCCAGGAACAGACCTTAACGCCCAGCAGAAAGCGTTATGAATTCGGGGTGGAGTCGGAGCCTGGCAAACTGGGGGAGAGACGAGCTGTCGGAAAGAACACAGCAGCGGTCCCTCCATCCCAGTTCACACATGGAAACCCACCCCCGACCCCACCGTGCAAACCCGGGGAGGTACGGGCCGGCGCACAGACACACCCCAGGGACTGTAGGCACCGCGCGGGCAGAAATTCAACCGTTAGCGCCCCAAAGCCTGAATTTCCCGCGGCGGGGCTGGTCCCGCGCGAGGGGGGCGCCGTTCCCCGCGCCGGGAGCGGGGGGCGGCGGGGGGCGCGCGAGAACAGCCGCCGCGGAAGGAGGGGGCGGTTTGGCGGGCATCCCGGCTCCGGCCGGCCGCGTAAATGCAACAGGGGGCTGGACACAGCGGGCGCCTCGAGGGGCCGGTCGGGGCCGCGGACACGGACCAAGCGCCCGAGACCCGCGCCCCCCCCCTCCCCCTCCCCCTCCCCCTCCCCCTCCCGCCCAAACGTTCACCGCCCTCTCCCCAAGCCCGCGCGGCCCGGCCCGCAGACAGCGACGGGTTCCAGCGGTCGAACCCGCAGCTGCCGCGCCACCGCTTCCTCGGCCCCTTCCCGCCCGGCGCGTCGGTCGCGGAAAGAAAGAAAGAAAGAAAGAAAGAGGCAGGCGGCGGCGCGCTGCCCCCACTCACCATGATCCGCAGCACGGAGACCCCGGCGTCTGGCGATGCGCTGTCCAGGGTAGCCGGCGTCCCTCTGCCCCGCGCTCCCGCCGCGCCCGCTCTTCTTACCCCCACCCACGCCCGGCGCGCGCACGCCCGCCCGCGCCTCCCCGCCCCCTCGGACTCGCGCCGCTCCAGCTCGGCGCTCCGAGCCGCAGGGCCGTTTCTGGCGCCCGCCGCTCCCCGCCCCCTCCCCTCGCGGGGGCTTCGCCGGCCGCGGCGCGAGCAGGGCGGCGTGGGAGGGGCGGGCAGCCGAGACGGCGGCCCAGGACGGCTCCGCACGCGCCCCCCGGGCGCCCGGGTTCTCCAGCCCCGCTTCGCGCGCCGCCTGCCGGCCGGGCGGCGATTTGCAGGCCCAGCTGGCGCCCGCGGCGCTCGGCCGCTCAACGTTCGCGGACCCTGGGCGAGGACCCACTCGTCACCCGCCACTGTCCCCCGCCCCCGGAGGCTGCGACGGCCGCGGAGCTGGGGGAGTGGGGCTGCAGAGGGCCAGGGCATCGTCCTGCTCTTAGCTGGCTCCGTGGCTTTCAAGCACAGGTTAAAGAGAGACTAGCTGCTACTCACGTAGGTTTGCGGGATGTGGGGTTTCAGATGTAGGAGTCAATCGGGTTCCTTTTGGGATGAGGTCAGGGGCGGATCAGTCTCAGCAGGAGAGTCCTTGTCTCACGTGAATCTACCTCCAGAGGATGAGCTTAGTCTATGGGCTTCTCAGCTGAGGCCACTAATGGTTAATTCAACACTTAATTGTGAAGAAAAAGTAAGGGATCTTAGGTACTAGGCTTTTAATTAAAAAAATATTTTTGTCGCCCAAGTGAAAGATGTGAAAAGGTAGACTTTCCTATTTTAAGCATTAAGAATGTGTGCTGGAAGGAAATTCACCCAGGTACCAAATATTGATATTGTTTTCCACCCCCCCGTAGCCGTATTATGAAATGATTTTTCTTTATATTTTCTCCTCATTTACCAGGTCTTTTACATGCATTACTTTATATTTTTAAATCCACAGAAGTAGCTTCCACATTCTTTGGATATTGAACTAGAAAAATACTGGATCTCAATTTCACTGTGTCATTAATCTGATGTAGTAGAATGTGAATTCTCAACGTACCCTCAGACATTATTGTGTATAAATTGCACCTGAGGACTTAATCAACTACAGAGACCTGGAAGTATTAAGGTGGTCTCAGGTGAAGACCAGGAATACAAATTTTTAACAAGCATCACAAATGTTGCTGATGCAGGCAGGTAGGCCATGGACCACGTTTTGAGAACACAAGTCCATCATCTAGGAAAGGCTTTAGTCTATTTTTCTAACAACATTAAGGGGAAAAAAGTGTGATAACCAGCCTCAAAGCATTCTGCTGTTTGCTTGTAGGAATTATACCACTGATGTCATCTATACCTGGCAAAGAACACCAGGTTCACATATGGAAGGAACCCTTAAATTTTGAATTATTCCTGTACTTCCCACTACCATTTAGCTTGATAATCATTATTTTACGTTTATTATTTAAAAACACATATCAACCCACAGGTCCAGAAGGAGGTCTAAAAAGTCACCAATATATTATCTATTACTTAAAATATTATTTTATGGCTTTTCTTGTCACTACAATAAAGGAACATAGGAGATGGCAAATGCCAGAGGGTATTTTTTCCCACCAATTAATTCATTAAATAGAAAAATGAAGTGGTTCTACCTCTATAAACACAGAACTGGGATCATACCTTAATATTCTGACCAGAAATAACATGAATTCCCACTTATTTATCAATAAAAATATCTTAATATGCCGTCAAGATGCTTTTACAAGATTTTTCTTCCTTTTATTATTCTCTTATGTGGATTACTCACTTACAATTTATTGTGACTTTAAATCAATCTGCTTTTCTTCAGAGGATTTGTATTTTTAGACTAATGATAGAAACAGGCTCTGGAAATCACATTCTTTCCCTGGCCATATACTCTGCCTTTGTGTAAAGAAAGCTCTGTACCTATGTGTATGGTCAGGCCATTCAAGATGGCTGTTCCCTTGCTCTCTGTACATCCCCTGCTCGACCAGTCCAGCTTCACACACATGACTAACCAATCCTCTTAATTATAAAGCTTAATCAGTAACTGCCTACGTGCTTGCCCCCTGCCCCAGCTGCCCGTTTCCCTGGTAACTGATGAGGCAACCTGATATCAATTTCCCCTATAAATGGTAGCCTCTTTCTCCCCTGGGTAGTGAAGGTTGTTGCTGTGTCCTGCCTACCATCTGCTGTACATGGTAGGGTACAGTTGCTCCAGGACCTTTTGTTTCAGATTTGTAAGATCCCCTATCTGTTAAGACCTTGATGTCTCTGTTGCTGGGCTCTTTCTTTGGTCTCGAGGTTGGGCAACTACGAGGCATGCAGGCCTGTGGGGTGCAGCCCAATACTACCAGTTTAGAAATGAAAAATAAGAAGAGTAAAGCCAGACGAAGCCACACTGGTGCAATTCAATTACCTCCAACAAATTTAGGGCATCTTTTACTCAGTATTATCAGGGCTAAGGATTTATGACAACGATATATGTATATACTGCTCGTTTGGTTGTTGTAGAGTAACAAGTGGACAATCATTTCTTCGTATCAATCCAGGTAAAAAGAGATTTATGTTCATTCATTTAAAAATATTTACTGAGTACTGTGTTCCAGTACAATATTCTAGAGCAAGGGTTGGCAAACTACAGCCACAGGCCAAATCTGGCCAGCTGACTGTTCTTTGTAAATAAAGTTTTATTAGAACACAGCTATGTCCATACATTTACATATTGTCTGTGGTGGCTTTCACGCTACAATGGCAGAGTTCAGTAGTTGTGACAGAAAGACCATGGCCTACAAATCCTCAAGTATCTACTGTGTGGCCCTTAACAAAAAAAAGTGTGCCAATTCCTGTTGACTCTAGATGTTATAAATAAGGCCTTGAACATGATAGGTCCTTTTCTTTTGTGAAGCTTCTATTTTAACAGGAAGGAAGAAGACAATAAAATAATTTTAGAGAAGTGCTGTGAAAAAACACTATTATGAGAGTGTGACGTGGAGGAGGAGACACTTTAGATTGGATGGTAGGAAAGGTCCCTCTAAGCCAATGATGTCTGACTTGAGATCTCAGTGGCAGAACAAGCCAGTTATGAAGCCGTGAGAAAATCTAGGGGAAATCCTTCTAGATGAAGAAAACAGCAAATGAAAATGCTCTGAGACAGGAAAAATTGGGCCCTACCTTTGAGGATCTAGGTCCCTAGGGATCCTGGCCCTGGCAGAACAGTCTCAAGTGATGTCTACTGGTCAGTTCAAGAAACCCTACTGGGGCCATTACTTTGTACTCTTACAGCCATTTGACTGTATTTATCTAAGCGCTGAAAAGGAAAAAAAAAAAAAATTAACAGAAGGCTTTAATGTGATTGGTCCTTTTCAAGGAAATAAGTCAGAACTCAGAAGGAGAATGGATCATGAAGAATTTTTTGAATGAAATATTTTGGTTCTTTCACTAAACTAGATAGAATAGTATATGACAGTAATCTTGATATAGTCTGTCCACCACTCTATAACTAGTTCCATTAAAGGTAATTTGTAATTAATTTAGTTCTCCAGCTACTTCAGCTTATGTCAGAATTTGACTTAAAATGTTAATTCATGGACTTCCCTGGTGGCACAGTGGTTAAGAATCCGCCTGCCAATGCAGGGGACATGGGTTCGAACCCTGGTCCAGGAAGATCCCACATGCCACGGAGCAACTAAACCCGTGCGCCACAACTACTGAGCCCGCGAGCCACAACTACTGAGCCTGTGTGCCACAAATACTGAAGCCCGCATGCCTAGAGCCCGTGCTCCACAACAAGAGAAGCCACTGCAATGAGAAGCCTGCGCACCAGAACGAAGAGTAGCCCCCACTCGCCACGACTAGAGAAAGCCCGTGCACAGCAACGAAGACCCAATGAACCCAAAAATAAATAAATAAAATAAATAAATTTATTTAAAAAATGTTAATTCAGACTGTCTTTACAGCTTGTGTCACATAGTAGACATTCAATCAATATTTAAGGCAGACTTGCCCCCCATCTTTTTTTTTAACCCCATGCCACCTAAGGTTTCTGTGACATTCTAATGAGACTCTCATTAGATTCAAAGGTCTTTGGAAAGTATATTATTATTGGCTAATGGAAGTGTAGTCCCTGAACAAACACTAATTTAATGATATCATTTATAGAAACAATATTGTGAAAAGGTGTGGTCATTACCATTTCAAAGCGTACACCTGCCAGCACTTTAATACATAGTGGTCATGGTGGGTGGCCTCTTTCATCGTGCAACTTTGGACTCACCCTGCTGCCCCAATCCTTGTCTCACCTCCAAACTCTCCAGCAAGTAGTGCATAGTTTGGACCTTGCTAAATAAATTGCTGCTGCTGACTATACACAATTTTATCATCCAGACTAAGCTGTATCCGGTAGCCAGACTATCTCTTGGAATCTTAGCATGCTGTTTTGTGACAGTCCTCAGAGCATACTAATAAGTACAAAGGCCTAACCACCTTTTGAATCCCTTAAACAATTTAAAAAACTGATGTCTGGGGAATAGGTCAATAACCTTTACTCCATTTCTGGAAAAGAGAAAAAACAAATAGAAAACACACACACACACACACACAAACACATGTTTTCACGAGACTAAGATACTTAACTCTGCCAGAAGATAGGTTGTGAATCAAAATTTTAAGTGTGAAATAGAGACCAAGGGAGAAGACATAATCTCAGAGGCCTCTTAATCATCTAATAAAGTCTTCAAGAAAAGAAGGCAATAGCAACTTTGAATTCTACTGTCTGCAAATGAGGAGAGCTGAGGAAATAAACTGTTAGCTTTGAAACAAAGCAGAAACTCTTGCCGCAGCCCAGCTGTGGTGAGGGGGGGTTTTCTCAGACACGTGCCCTTGTTAGCATCATTGGTGGATGTCTATCTGCACTCTTTTTGTCTAGTGGTATATCTTGAATTTACTGACACTGAGTATCTATCCAAAGCCTAACTGAGAGAGGAACTTTTTATGGGAATTTGTCATTTTTGTAGTGTTATCTGAATAGTCTAAATCCACCCCTGCATTAAGCTAGATCTTTAGAAAGCTGAGGACATGGACTGAATCCAATTGGCCCCCACTAAATTGTTTGACTCAAATGAACTCTGCACGATACCATCATTTTATTAAATACTGTAAGAAGCAGCCCTATGAAATATTTTATTGTGTTTATCTCAACGTAGCTAGAAGGGACCTGAGATAGAGATACTTAAAACTTATTTTTCTCTGGCTTTAGTATGTATGTTTGTACTAGAATAACTTTCAAGTGTTCTAGTTGCTAGAATAATCATCATAATAAATTCGAAAGAGTTAGTCAAGTAGCAGATAACTTTGGGAAGGCCAAACCTCCTTCACTCATTCATTCATGCATTCAACAGGATTTTCTGAGCACTTTTCATGTGTGCATTTGCCACCAGTATGCCTTCTTGGGTAAAGAGTCTACCCATTTTTTTTATTGGGCTGTTGGTTTTCTTATTATCAAGTTTTGAGAGTTCTTCATATATTCTGGATATATTGTAAGTCCTTTATCAGATGTGCATGGTGCAAATATTTTCTTGTAGTCTATGGTTCTTTTTTTTCTTAACAATGCCGTTCAAAGAGGTCTTAATTTTAATGAAGTCCAAGTTTTCCTTTTCCTTTTTTTTTTTTAATGAATTGTGCTTTTGTTGTTGTATCTAAGAAACGTTGCCTTTCTAAGGTCACAAAGATTTCTCCTTATGTTTTCTTCTAGAAATTTTGTAGTGTTATGTTTTGCATTTAGGTCTATGTGATTTTCAGTTAGTTTTTGTATTTGGTGCAAGGGATGAGTCAAAATTCCTTTTTTTTTTTTTTTTGGCATATAGATGTCCAATTGTTTCAGCACCATTTGTTGAAAATAGTCTTTTCTTTTGAATTGCCTTTGCACCTTTGTCAAAAATCAACTGACCATATTTGTGTGGATCTATTTCTGGGCTTTCTACTTCTGTTCCGTTGATCTATGTGTCTATCTTTTCACCAATACCAGGCTGTCTTGAATACTGTTTCTTTAGAGTAAGTCTTGAAATCTAGTTTTATAAGTTTTCCATTCTCTTTTTCAAAATTGTTTTCACTATTCCAGCTCCTTTGCTTTCCCATATAAATTTTAGGATTAGCTTATCAACGTTCCACAAAAATAATTCTTGCAGAAAGTTTGATTCGGATTGTGTTGAATCTATAGATCAATTTTGGGAGGGGCTTCACTGGTGGTGCAGTGGTTGAGAATCTGCCTGCCAGTGCAAGCGACACGGGTTCAATCCCTGGTCTGGGAAGATCCCACATGCCGCAGAGCAACTAAGCCCATGGGCCACAACTACTGAGCCTGTGCTCTAGAGCCCACGAGCCACAACTACTGAGACTGAGTGCTGCAACAACTGAAGCCCGTGCGCCTAGAGCCCATGCTCCGCAACAAGAGAAGCCACCGCAATGAGAAGCCCGTGCACCCCAACAAAGAGTAGCCACAGCTCGCCACAACTAAAGAAAGCCCGCACTCAGCAACGAAGACCCAACACGGCCAAAAAGAAAATTTGAGAATTGACATCTTAATGATATTGAGTTTTCCAATCCATAAACTAGTATTCTTTTCCATGTGTTTAGATCTTCTTTGACTTCTTTCATCACTGTTTTGTAGTTTTGATTGTTTGTTGCTAGTATATAAAATTATCATTGATTTGTGTACATTGACATTATATCTTGTGACCTTGCCAAACTTATTTATTCATTCTAGAAGCTTCTTTTGTACATTCTTTGAGATTTTCTATGTATATTATCATGTCATCTGTGAATAGGGACAGTTGTATTTCTTCCTTTCCCATTGGTATGCCTTTTATTTCCTTTTCTGTATTCATTATACTGACCAGGATCTCCAATATGATATTGAATAGGGGTATGAGAGCAGACATCTGTTCCTTGTTCCTGAAATCAGGGGTAAAACTTTCAGTCTTTCACTATTAAGTACGATGATCGTTGTAGAGTTTTTTGGTAGATGTCCTTTATCAGGTTGAGCAAATTTTCTCTTTTCCTAATTTGCTGAGAGTTTTTATTTTCAATAAACAAATGTTAAATTTGGTAAGATGCTTTTGCCATATTTACTGAGCTAATCATTTTTTTTTCTCCTTTAGTCCATTGATATGGTAAATTTCATTGACTTAGCTTTGAATGTTGAATTAACATTTCATTTCCTGGATAAAGCTGACTTGGTCATGATGTATTATCATTCTTATATATTGCTGGATTCCATTTGCTGATATTTTGTTGAGTTTTTTTTTTTTGCTTCTGTGATCTTGAGAGTTATTGTTCTGTTTTCTTATAATGTCTTTGTCTGCTTTTGGCATCAGGATAAAGCAGGCCTCAATACATGAGTTAGGAAGTCCTCCCTCCTCTTCTGTTTTATGGAGAAGTTTGTGTAGAGCTGGTACCATTTATTCTTTAAAACGTTTTGTAGTACATACCATTGAACTCTTCTGAACCAGAAGCTTTCTTTCTTAGAAAATTTTAAAATATGAATTCAATTTCTTTAATAGATGTAAGATCATTCAGGTTATAAATTTCATCTTGAGTGAGCTTTGGTAATTTTTGTCTTTCAAAAAATTGGTCCATTTTGTGTAAATTGTCAAATCTGTGGCATAACCTTGTACATCGTATTTCCTTATTGTACTTTAAATGCCTGCAGGATCTATAGTAATGTTCCCTCTTTCATTCCTAATATTGGTAATTTGAGTCCTCTCTTATATCCATGGTCAGTCTGGATGGAAGTTTATCAGTTTTATTGCTCTTTTCAAAGAATCAGCTATGGTTTCATTGTTTGTTTTTCGGTTTTCAGTTTCATTGATTCCTGCTCTTCCTTTGTTATTTCCCTTCTTCACTTGTTTTGGGTCAGTTTACTTTCCTTTTTCCAGTCTCTTAAGGTAGAAACTTAGATTATTTTTTTTTAATTAATTTATTTAATTTATTTATTTTTGGCTGCGTTGGGTCTTTGTTGCTGTGCACGGGCTTTCTCTAGTTGCGGTGAGCGGGGGCTACTCTTTGTTGCGGTGCGCGGGCTTCTCATTGTGGTGGCTTCTCTTGTTGTGGAGCACGGGCTCTAGGCGTGCAGGCTTTGGTAGTTGTGGCTCGTCGGCTCAGTAGTTATGGCTTGTGGGCTCTAGAGTGCAGGCTCAGTAGTTGTGGCGCACGGGCTTAGTTGCTCCACGGCATGTGGGATCTTCCTGGGCCAGGGATCGAACCCGTGTCCCCTGCATTGGCAGGCAGATTCTTAACCGCTGCACCACCAGGGAAGTCCCAAACTTAGATTATTGACTTAAGATTTTCTTCTTCTCTCATGTAAACATAAAATGCTGTAATTTTTCCTCTAAGCATTGCTTTAACTACATCCCACATAACTTGGTATGTTGTGATTTCACTTTTATTCAATTCAAAATATTTTCTACTCTCCCCGTGATTTCCTCTTTTACCCATGTGTTATTTAGTAATTTTTTATTTCCAAAGATTTGGGGTTTTTCCAGATATCCCTTTGTTATGGATTTATAGTTTAATTCTGTTAAAGTTTGAAAACACACTTTGTATGGTTTCAATTCATTTAAATTTGTGGAAGCATTTCATAATATGAATCTATTCATTGAGCCCAGATTATGTCCTATCTTGGTAAATGTTCCACGTGTACTTAAAAAGTATGTGCATTCTGTTGTTGTTGGGTAGAATGTTGGTTTCACTCAGTGTCAGCTAAGGCAAGTTAGATCTTTTATATACTTAGGTTTCCCTAAATTTTTTGGTTGTTGTTGAAGTATAGTTGATTTTCAGTACTGTGTTAGTTTCAGGTGTACAGCATAATGATATCCAGTTATCTTTTAAAAAATTATATTCCATTATAGGTTATTACAAGATATTGAATATAAGTCCCTGTGCTATATAGTAAATCCTTGTTACTTATCTGTTTTATGTATACTAGTTTGCATCTGTTAATCCCATACTCCTAATTTGTCCCTCCCTCCCTCCCTCTCCCCTTTGGTAACCATAAGTTTGTTTTCTATGCCTATGAGTCTGCTTCTATTTTGTATATAGATTCATTTGTGTTATTTTTTAGATTCCACATATAAGTAATATCATATAGTACTTGTCTTTGTCTGACTTACTTCAGGTTGCTCTAATCTTTAGTTAATCACAGTCTATCTTCAAATAATATACTGCTTCTCATATAATACAAGAATGTTATGAGAGTATATTTCCAATTCCCTGCTTCTACCTTTTGTGTTGTTGTCGGCATATATTTTTTCTTTATATATACCATAATTCTAAAATTCTACAATTCATTGCTACTATTTTTGCTTTAGATAATTATCTTTTAGAGCAATTAAAAACAAATATCTTTTCAAAGGAGGCAAGACTATACAATGAAGAAAAGACAGTCTCTTCAATAAGTGCTGTTGGGAAAACTGGACAGCTATGTGTAAAAAAATGAAATTAGAACAGTCTCTCATATCATGCACAAAAATAAACTCAAAGTGGATTAAAGATCTAAATATAAAATCGGGGCTTCCCTGGTGGTGCAGTGGTTGAGAATCTGTCTGCTAATGCAGGAGACACGGGTTCGAGCCCTGGTCTGGGAAGATCCCACATGCCGCGGAGCAACTGGGCCCGTGAGCCACAACTACTGAGCCTGCGCGTCTGGAGCCTGTGCTCTGCAACAAGAGAGGCCACGATAGTAAGAGGCCCGCGCACCGCGATGAAGAGTGGCCCCCGCTTGCCACAACTAGAGAAAGCCCTCGCACAGAAACGAAGACCCAACACAACCAAAAAAAAAGAATAGCTCTTTAAAAAAAAAAAAAACAAAAAACGGAAATCATAAAACTCCTAGAGGAAAACATAAGCAGAACACTCTTTGACATAAACTATAGCAATATTTTTTTGGATTTGTCTCCTAAAGGAAAGGGAAAAAAAGCAAAAATAAACAAATGGGACCTAATTAAACTTAAAAGCTTTTGCACATAGAAGGAAACCATCGACAAAACAAAAAGACAACCTACTGAATGGAAGAAAATATTTGCAAATTATGTGACTGATAAGGAGTTAATATCGAACATATATAAACAGTTTATACAGCTCAACATCAAAAAAATAAAAAAACGCAATTCAAAAATGGGTGGAAGAACTCAATAGACATTTTTCCAAAGAAGACATACAGATGGTCAACAGGCACATGAAACGATGCTTGATATCATTAATCATCAGAGAAAGGCAAATTAAAACCACAATGAGATATCACCTCAAACTGGTCAGAATGGCCATCATCAAAAAGAGCACAAATAACAAATGTTGGTGAGGGTGTAGAGAAAAGGGAACCCTCCTGTACTGTTGGAGGGTTGTAAACTGGTGCAGCCACTGTAGAAAACAGTATGGAGGTTTCTTAAAAAACTAAAAATAGGACTACCATATGACCCAGCAATTCCACTCCTGGATATCTATCTGAAAAAAACAAAAACACTAATTCAAAAAGATACATGCATCCCAATGTTCATAGCAGCATTACTTACAATTGCCAAGATATGGAAGTAACCTAAGTGTCCATCAACAGATGAATGGATAAAGAATATGTGATATGTAGTATTCTACTCAGCCATAAAAAAAGAACGAAATTTTGCCATTTGCAGCAACATGAATAGACTTGGAGGGCATTATGCTAAGTCAGTCAGACAAATACTGTATGATATCACTTATACGTGGAATCTAAAAAATACAACAAACTAGTGAATATAACAAAGAAGCTCACTCACAGATATAGAGAACAAACTAGTGGTTACCAGTAGAGAGAGGGAAGGGGAGGGGCAATATAGGGGTAGAGGATTAAGAGAGACAAACTATTATGTATAAAATAAGCTACAAGGATAAATTGTACAACATGGGGAATATAGTCAATATTTTATAATAACTATAAATGGAGTGTAGCCTTTAAAATTGTGAATCACTATATTGTACACCTGTAGCTTATGTAATATTGTACATCAACTATACCTCAATTAAAAAATGTCTTTTATATCTTACTTTCAGTTTAACCATTTCTGGAGATCTTCATTTCTTTGTGTGGAGCCTACTTTCTGTCTAGCATCATATTCCTCTGCCTGTAGAATTTCCTTGACCTTTTCTTGTGGTATAGATGTTCTGGTAATAAATTCTCTGTTTTTGTTTGCTTCATATTTATGTGAGATTTTAGATACTTTACCTGAGGTAAATATGTGTCTAAAGATGAATGCCATCGATCCCTTTTTTTTCCTGTAAGCACATCAAGGAGTGAAATCTATTCCCCTCCCCTTAAACCTGGGCTCATCTTATGAGTCTCAGAATGAAGTAATCAGAAGTAATGAATATGGCAGAAGTAATCATGTGCCCGTTCTGAGTCTAGCCAGCCTATAAGAGGACTGCCACCTTCTGCCTTTGCTTGAAGAAGTCAGCCACCTGGGTATACAGAAGCTCAAGCATACTACTGAATTATGAGACCCCATGTGAAGAGAAAAAAGCCACATGGGGGAACACCAAGCACCAGATGTGTAAGTGAAGCCCTCCTGGACCTTCCGTCCCAGCCCAGCTACCTGCTAAATGAAGTTGAGAGAGTGACCTCAGCTGATTTGACACAGAGCAAATTCCCTTATCCCTGCCCAGATTCCAAACCCCATCACATGGTGATAACAAGTGAGAGGTTTAGTCCATATTAAAGATGTTTTTACTTTCCCCACAGAAGATACACCCCCTTGTTGTTCGCACCCAGATAGAACTCTTCCCCCTCCACTGATATGCCACTGAATAAGAGTGATAAAACTTGAAATTGCATAGCCCTAGTTCTCCTACTTTCTAGTAATTCCAGATAATCAGGTGTCCGCTAGCTGATTGCTTGGACCAGCAACAGTAATTTTGCTATGTACATTCAACTATCAGTTTCATTAAATATAGTTTACACCTCCTCTGCAATTACACTTGCCAAGACTTCAGATATTCAGGATCTACTCTTCAGTTGGGAAAAAAAATCTTGCACTTTTTCCTTCATTCAAATGTTAAAATGTGTTGTGGCAGAAGAGAGAAAAGATTGTTTTAGCCTTTGTTGAAATCGAGTCATTGCTCTTCGGCCGCAAGCCTTTGTGCACACGGAGGCCCGAGCATTGTGTCTGGACTCGGTGAGCTGAGACTCTCTCCTGAGATGGAATCAGAAGCCCGCCCTTCAGCCTCAGGAGAAAACAAAACTGGCTGCGATAATGTGTCCTTGAATGTGACTGTCTAGGAATTTTCACTGTTTCTATTTATTTTCTCTAGCTTCCTCTCAAGGTTTCAACAGAAAGCTCCTCATTATCAGTGTGAAGAAGCACATGTGCATACATGCCTCACCCACTTGCATCCTTTCTACCAAGTAACGGAAATGTCTTCCTCAAGCTATAGCCGGTAGATAGAGTAACAAAGAGAAAGATGACTTCCTGAAATACATACAAAAATGAAATACCCGCTATCAGGCAGTCTTGATTAAGGCTATGAAAGATCCAGTCATTGTACTTCGGATGGAATAAATAACGGTTTTGATTTTTGGACGCTTGTTTGTTTTGCTACTGACCAATGTTTATCATTATTCACGCCCACCTACTCCCCCAGTTGCTGTGAGCGCTGGCTTCAGGTAGCCGAGTGTGTTTCAGGACTCACTCTAGCCTGGAGAGCCTTGCTGACTTGCTGAGAGTCATACCCCCTCTTTTGCCCAGGTTATGCCCACGTCCAGTGAGTGGTCACGTGTGACTAGAAGGGCCCAGTTCCCTCGACCTAATTCAGGATGACTCTGAAGGGCTATCCCACCCCCAGAGCCCCTATAGGACCCAATGAGTCCTTTCCCTATGGCCTCAACCTGCTTCCTTCCCTCCCTCACAGATGTCGATCCCAAGAGCTCTCCCAGGAAATTTTCTCCATCTTCTGCTTCCCAAGGGGAAACTGACCCATGACAAATACATTCAGGTAGCTGAATATTTATGGAAAACTAATTTCAAATGAATGGAATTGCCACGCACTCACTACCCAGCTTCAGTTATCAACTAACAGCCCATTTCGTTTCACCTAAACCCTCATTTGCTTCCTCCAGTCCCACCCTAGTTTATTTTGAAGCAAATCCCAGAAATAGTAAATTATAATCTGTGAATGTATCTCTAAAAGATGACTCTTCTTTTTAAAAACTGTAACTGCAATACCATTGTCACATCTTAAAAAATTAACAGTAATTCCTTAATACCAACAAAGCCAGTGTTCACTTAGTGTCCATCAGTATCTATATAAGGTCCCCTAAATTGTAACTGATTGATACATCTTTGAATTTTCTTTTGGTCTATAGGTTCTCTTTCTAGCCCTCATCAGTTTTTTTTTTTTAATATATATTTTAAATTTTATTTATTTATTATTTTTGGCTGCGTTGGGTCTTCGTTGCTGTGTGCGGGCTTTCTCTAGTTGCGGTGAGCGGGGGCTACTCTTCGTTGCGGTGCGAGGGCTTCTCATTGCGGTGGCTTCTCTTGCTGCGGAGCACGGGCTCTAGGCGTGAGAGCTTCAGTAGTTGTGGCACGCGGGCTCAGTAGTTTTGGCTCAGGAGCTGTAGAGCGCAAGCTCAGTAGTTGTGGCGCACAGACTTAGTTGCTCCGCGACATGTGGCATCTTCCCGGACCAGGGCTCGAACCCGTGTCCCCTGCATTGGCAGGCAGATTCTTAACCACTGCGCCACCAGGGAAGCCCCCTAATCAGTTTTTAAACAGTATACTTTTTGACGTTTAGGATTACCATGTTTGGAGTCACAAGAGCTTCTGGTCTCGCTTATGATACTAACAACTGCTGCCTTTTACGGCCTTTTTATGAGCCAGGAGCTGTGGCAAGTGCTTTGCATGTATTATCTCATTTAATCCTTAAAGCAATCTGGCAAGTTAGGTATTATCAGCCCCAATTTACAGAGGGAAAGCTGAGGGTTAGAGAGATGAAGTAATTTGCCTGGGGACGCACAGTTAATAAGAAACAGTTGAGATCCCAAACCACATTATTCTGATTCCAAAGTCCATGTTGTTAACCTCTAGGCTATACTGCCTGGGGTTTTAAATGCATTAGGAGAAACCAATGCCACTCTGAGTGTGGGCTTTATTATTCTTGGATTTCTTAGGTTGACAAAGGAAATTGACCATCATAAAATGTCCATGTAAAAACTGCGGTGGGGTGGGGATGGTGGTGTGCTGAATTGGGTGATTGGGATTGACATGTATACACTGATGTGTATAAAATTGATGACGAATAAGAACCTGCAGTAAAAAAAAAAAAAAAAAAAAAAAGTCCATGTAGTTGATCTAAACCAACGGACATGTATTGAGTACCTTCCGTGTGCACAGAACTGGGTAGGAGCTGGGTGGAATCAACAGATAAACAACATTTGATCCCTGCCTTCCAAATGCTCCCAATCCAGAGGCTGGTGTGAAGGGAGGAAGACAGATACACAGGCAGACGCAACGCAAAGGGGACCGTGGTGTGTGCTCTCAAAGAGCTACCGATGAAAAGTAATGCGGAACAGAGAAGAAGAATTCTAAATTGAAAAAGCTTTTGGAGAGCATGGGAGCTGCAAGGCTCTTGAATGGAGAGTAGGATACTAGGTTTAGGATAAAGTTTCGGTGCATGGGGAGTGAAGATGACGAGCATTACGGTGTAATACCACATCCTGATGACGTTTACTTGGGGCTGCTGTTTCCCCCTGTTGATTTTATGGAACTACACAAAGCGTCCCTCCAGCTTCTCTACAACTGAGCATCTTGCACTACAGGTGGATGGGAACTAACTCCAGGCAGGATCCAGGTTGAGGTGGCAATAGTAGGGGTGTATTGACCATCCATATTAACTGCCGACGATCTCTTTGCTGGTCCCTTTAAAAAAGCCCAGATTGTCTTTGGATTACTAGTGGCCATGGTCCCTGTGACCCTCGCTGCCACTTACCTCATCAGCCTGCTTCTGACCTAAAGCATCCTTGGGCTTTGTTGAGGTCAGGCAACTTGCCAGCTCAACGTTGGCAGGAGAGCCTCAGTGCCCGAGATAACCAGCTTTGTGCCTCTCTGATGACAACCTGATTACAACCCTGGATTGTTCTTGGTGAGGTATGACAGCTATCACTGCCAGAGGTGGTCAGACCCTGTGCTTAGTGGCAGATCCACCTGAGATTCCTTTTAGGTCTGTTCCATTAAGAAAGGAAGCTCTCCTTTCCAGGATTTGGAAGGACTACTTCATTTTACATCTTTATTAGAGAAATCTGTTTCTCTGGCTTGACAAGGTTAAGCAAAAAGGGATTGCTGAGCACCAAATTTTTCATTTCTATTTTGACAAGGCAACATGGAGGAAATTACCCTTGTATTTGATTTAATATTAAAAATTTCACATTTTAAAAACTTTGGTTCTTAAGACCTCCTATGCCCATATTCCACAAGACTAGCCCTTTTTACGTATATTTTCTATAAGAACCTGACAGCCAAGACTGAATAGGCAAATCTATTATTCAAGTAAACAAACTTTTGCTAAGCTTCACTTAGCAAAAGTGCCGAATTTATATTTTAGCGCCCTCTGCTGGATAAATTGCATGCATGTCTGATAAATACAGGTGATTACGGCCAATGTGATATTTTTGACTTGTGCTTTTCAAATATAGGTTCTGGAGGATGTATTATTTATAGTCTGTACTAAAAGAAGTTTCTCCTTTAAACAAATGTCTCTGACAAACTAACCAGCTACCAGTGGTATTTGTCTCCTTCAAATCCCATAGGGGGAAAAATATAAATGTACATGGAGTCATTAATGTGTATATAATTTACACATTCACAATGTAAAAATACACTTTGTGAAAATCAGAAATTTGTAATATTTAATTTTTGTCATTTAAATTACAATGTGTCTTGGTGCGGTCCTCTTTGGGTTGATCTTGTTTGGATCTCTTGGACCCAGTCTCACAGGAAGGGAGGTTTAGACTAGATCCATAGATATCAAAGTTTTTGTTTGAAATTCACAGTAAGAAATATATTTTAAGTTATGATCCTGTCCATAAAGAAAATTTTCATAAATAAGACAATAACTTTACTCTGTGAAATGTACTCTAATATTTCTTTTTCTATTGCAATCCATCTAGAAAAAAATGCTTTTCACAATTCATGAATGCATGGTGACCTGAAGCTAGAAAAATCTGAACTCGAGGACCCTTTCAGCTTTTTTTTTGTCTTTTAATTTTTCATCGCTATTCATCAACAAAATGTCATGAGACTATGTTGCATTTAGGTTTCTACAGCATGCATGTGTCTTTCTTACTGTGTGAGATGTACTATTGGAAGGAGGGATTCACGGTAGGCTGGATGGCAGAAATGACCTGCTGCGTCTTCCAGAACAATTTATATTATAGGTCCCAGTTACTTTTTTTTTTTTTAACATCTTTATTGGAGTATAATTGCTTTACAATGTTGTGTTAGTTTCCGCTGTATAACAAGGTGAATCAGCTGTATGTATACATATATCCCCATATCTCCTCCCTCTTGTGTCTCCCTCCCACTCTCCCTATCCCATCCCTCTAGGTGGTCACAACACCGAGCTGATCACCCTGTGCTATGCAGCTGCTTCCCACTAGCTATCTATTTTACATTCGGTAGTGTATATATGTCAATGCCACTCTCTCACTTCGTCTCAGCTTACCCTTCCCCCTCCCCTTGTCCTCAAGTGCATTCTCTACGTCTGCATTTTTATTCCTGTCCTGCCCCTAGGTTCTTCAGAACCTTTTTTTTCCCCTCAGATTCCATATATATGTGTTAGCATACGGTATTTGTTTTTCTCTTTCTGACTTACTTCACTCTGTATGACAGACTCTAGGTCCATCCACTTTACTACAAATAACTCAATTTCTTTTCTTTTTATGGCTGAGTAATATTCCATTGTATATATGTGCCACATCTTTACCTATTCATCTGTCGATGGACATTTAGGTTGGTTCCATGTCCTGGCTATTGTAAATAGTGCTGCAATGAACATTGTAGTACATGACTCTTTTTGAATTATGGTTTTCTCAGGGTATATGCCCAGTAGTGGGATTGCTGGGTCATATGATAGTTCTATTTTTAATTTTTTAAGGAACCTCCATACTGTTCTCCATAGTGGCTGTATCAATTTACATCCCCACCAACAGTGCAAGAGGGTTCCCTTTTCTCCACACCCTCTCCAGCATTTATTGTTTCTAGATTTTTTGATAATGGCCATTCTGACTGGTGTGAGGTGATACCTCATTGTAGTTTTTCTTTTTTTTTTTTAAATAGCATTTTTTTTTTCTTTTTTAAAATACAGTAGGACTGGAGTGTGGAGGACACTTAACTTTTTTTTAAATTAATTAATTTGTTTTTATTTTTGGCTGTATTGGGTCTTTGTTGCTGCTCATGGCCTTTCTCTAGTTGAGGCAAGTGGGGGCTACTCTTTGTTGCGGTGCGCGGGCTTCTCATTGTCATGGCTTCTCTTGTTGCAGAGCATGGGCTCTAGAGCGCGGGCTCAGTAGTTGTGGTGCACGGGCTTAGTTGCTCCGCGGCATGTGGGATCTTCCCAGGCCAGGGATTGAACCCGTGTCCCCTGCACTGGCAGGCAGATTCTTAACCACTGAGCCACCAGCAAAGCCCCCTCATTGTAGTTTTGATTTGCATCTCTCTAATGATTAGTGATGTTGAGCATCCTTTCATGTGTTTGTTGGCACAAACATCTGTATATCTTCTTTGGAGAAATGTCTATTTAGATCTTCTGCCCATTTTTGGATTGGGTTGTTTGTTTTTTTGATATGGAGCTGCATGAGCTGCTTGTAAATTTTGGAGATTAATCCTTTGTCAGTTGCTTTGTTTGTAAATATTTTCTCCCATTCCGAGGGTTGTCTTTTAGTCTTGTTTATGGTTTCCTTTGCTGTGCAAAAGCTTTTAAGTTTCATTAGGTCCCATTTGTTTATTTTTGTTTTTATTTCCATTTCTCTAGGAGGTGGGTCAAAAAGGATCTTGCTGTGATTTATGTCATAGAGTGTTCTGCCTATGTTTTCCTCTAAGAGTTTTATAGTGTCTGGCCTTACATTTAGGTCTTTAATCCATTTTGGGTTTATTTTTCTGTATGGTGTTAGGGAGTGTTCTAATTTCATTCTTTTACATGTAGCTGTCCAGTTTTCTCAGCACCACTTATTGAAGAGGCTGTCTTTTCTCCATTGTATACACTTGCCTCCTATATCAAAGAAAAGGTGACCATATGTGCATGGGTTTATCTCTAGGCTTTCTATCCTGTTCCATTTATCTCTGTTTTTGTGCCAGTACCATATTGTCTTGATCACTGTAGCTTTGTAGTATAGTCTGAAGTCAGGGAGCCTGATTCCTCCAGCTCCGTTTTTCTTTCTCAAGATTGCTGTGGCTATTTGGGGTCTTCTGTGTTTCCATACAAATTGTGAAATATTTTGTTCTAGTTCTGTGAAAAATGTCATTTGTAGTTGGATAGGAATTGCATTGAATCGTAGATTGCTTTGCGTAGTATAGTCATTTTCACAATGTTGATTCTTCCAATCCAAGAACATGGTATATCTCTCCATCTATTTGTATCATCTTTAATTTCTTTCATCAGTGTCTTATAGTTTCCTGCATACAGGTCTTTTGTCTCCCTAGGTAGGTCTATTTCTAGGTATTTTATTCTTTTTGTTGCATTGGTAAATGGGAGTGTTTCCTTAATTTCTCTTTCAGATTTTTCATCATTAGTGCATAGGAATGCAAGAGATTTCTGTGCATTAATTTTGTATCCTGCTACTCTACCAAATTCATTGATTAGCTCTAGTAGTTTTCTGGTAGCATCTTTAGGATTCTCTATGTATAGTATGTCATCTGCAAACAGTGACAGTTTTACTTCTTCTTTTCCTATTTGGATTCCTTTTATTTCTTTTTCGTCTCTGATTGCTGTGGCTAAAACTTCCAAAACTATGTTGAATAATAGTGGTGAGAGTGGACAACCTTGTCTTGTTCCTGATCATAGAGGAAATGGTTTCAGTTTTTCACCACTGAGAACGATGTTGGCTGTGGGTTTGTCATATATGGCCTTTATTATGTTGAGGTAAGTTCCCTCTATGCCTACTTTCTGGAGAGCTTTTATCATAAATCGGTGTTGAATTTTGTGAAAAGCTTTTTCTGCATCTATTGAGATGGTCATATGGTTTTTCTCCTTCAGTTTGTTAATATGGTACATCACATTGTTTGATTTGCATATATTGAAGAATCCTTGCATTCCTGGGATAAACCCCACTTGATCATGGTGTATGATCCTTTTAATGTGCTGTTGGATTCTGTTTGCTAGTATTTCATTGAGGATTTTTGCATCAGCGTTCATCAGAGATATTGGCCTGTAGGGTTTTTTTGTGACATCTTTGTCTGGTTTTGGTATCAGTGTAGTGGTGGCCTCGTAGAATGAGTTTGGGAGTGTTCCTCCCTCTGCTATATTTTGGCAGAGTTTGAGAAGGATAGGTGTTACCTCTTCTCTAAATGTTTGATAGAATTCGCCTGTGAAGACTTGGTTTTTGTTTGTTGGAAGATTTTTAATCACAGTTTCAATTTCAGTGCTTGTGATCAGTCTGTTTATATTTTCTATTTCTTCCTGCTTCAGTCTCAGAAGGTTGTGCTTTTCTAAGAATTTGTCCATTTCTTCCAGGTTGTCCATTTTATTGTCATATAGTTGCTTGTAGTAATCGCTCATGATCCTTTGTATTTCTGCAGTATCAGTTGTTACTTCTCCTTTTTCATTTCTAATTCTGTTGATATGAGTCTTCTCCCTTTTTTCTTGATGAGTCTAGCTAATGGTTTATCAATTTTGTTTATCTTCCCAAAGAACCAGCTTTTAGTTTTATTGATCTTTGCTATCGTTTCCTTCATTTCTTTTTCATTTATTTCTGATCTGATCTTTATGATTTCTTTCCTTCTGCTAACTCTGGGGTTTTTTTGTTCTTCTTTCTCTAATTGCTTTAGGTGTAAGGTTAGGTTGTTTATTTGAGATTCTTCTTGTGTCTTGAGGTAGGATTGTGTTGCTATAAACTTCCCTCTTAGAACTGCTTTTGCTGCATCCCATAGGTTTTGGGTTGTTGTGTTTTCATTGTCATTTGTTTCTAAGTATTTTTTGATTTCCTCTTTGAGTTCTTCAGTGATCTCTTGGTTATTTAGTAGCGTATTGTTTAGCCTCCATGTGTTTGTAATTTTTACAGTTTTTTCCTGTAATTGATAGCTAGTCTCATAGCATTGTGGTCAGAAAAGATACTTGATACGATGTCAATTTTCTTAAATTTACCAAGGCTTGATTTGTGACCCAAGATATGGTCTATCCTGGAGAATGTTCCATGAGCACTTGAGAAGAAAGTGTATTCTGTTGTTTTGGATGGAATGTCCTATAAATATCAATTAAGTCCATCTTGTTTAATGTGTCATTTAAAGCTTGTGTTTCCTTATTTATTTTCATTTTGGATGATCTGTCCATTGGTGAAAGTGGGGTGTTAAAGTCCCCTACTATTATTGTGTTACTGTTGATTTCCCCTTTTATGGCTGTTAGCATTTGCCTTATGTATTGAGGTGCTCCTGTGTTGGGTGCATAAATATTTACAATTGTTATATCTTCTTCTTGGATTGATCCCATGATCATTAGGTAGTGTCCTTCTTTGTCGCTTGTAATAGTCTTTATTTTAAAGTTTATTTTGTCTGCTATGAGAATTGCTACTCCAGCTTTCTTTTGATTTCCATTTGCATGGAATATCTTTTTCCACACCCTCACTTTCAGTCTGTATGTGTCCCTAGGTCTGAAATGGGTGTCTTGTAGACAGCATATATACGGGTCTTGTTTTTGTATCTATTCAGCCAGTCTATGTCTTTTGGTTGGAGCATTTAATCGATTTACATTTAGGTAATTATCGATATGTATGTTCCTGTTACTATTTTCTTAATTGTTCTGGATGTGTGTTTGTAGGTCTTTTCCTTCTCTTGTGTTTCCTGTCTAGATAAGTTCCTTTAGCATTTGTTGTAAAGCTGGTTTGGTGGTGCTGAATTCTCTTAGTTTTTGCTTGTCTGTAAAGGTTTTAATTTCTCTGTTGTATCTGAATGAGATCCTTGCTGGGTAGAGTAATCTTGGTTGTAGGTTTTTCCCTTTCATCACTTTAAATATGTCCTGCCACTCCCTTCTGGCTTGCAGAGTTTCTGCTGAAAAATCAGCTGTTAACCTTATGGGGATTCCCTTGTATGTTATTTGTTGCTTTTCCCTTGCTGCTTTTAATATTTTTTTCTTTGTATTTAATTTTTGATACTTTGATTAATATGTGTCTCAGCATGTTTCTCTTTGGGTTTATCCTGTATTGTACTCTCTGTGCTTCCTGGACTTGATTGACTATTTCCCTTCCCATGTTAGGGAAGTTTTTGACTATAATCTCTTCAAATATTTTCTCAGACCCTTTCTTTTTCTCTCCTTCTTCTGGGACCCCTATAATTTGAATGTTAGTGTGTTTAATGTTGTCCCAGAGAGAACAAATGTATGGACACCAAGGGGGGAAAGTGGTGGTGGGGGGGTGGTGGGATGAACTGGGAGATTGGGATTGACATACATACACTAATATGTGTAAAATGGATAACTAATAAGAA
The DNA here is from genome assembly GCF_028564815.1 of Eubalaena glacialis. NCBI lineage: Eukaryota > Metazoa > Chordata > Mammalia > Artiodactyla > Balaenidae > Eubalaena > Eubalaena glacialis. The sequence continues at coordinate 8,243,093 of NC_083722.1, forward strand.
CCTGCTGTATAAAAAAATAAATAAAATAAAATTCAAAAAAACAAAAAAACCAACAAAACCAACAATGAATCAACAAGGTAAAACAGAGCCCCGATCTAAAAGAGGAAAAAAAAAAAAAAAAAAAGCCTTGGCTATGGGAGTGGAGTTTAGGCAGGGGTGGAACTTAGGGAGGGATGGGGTTTAGGGTGGGGCGGGGCCTAGGCAGGGTGACGTTCAAGCATGGGGTGGGGCTTAGGCTTAGGACCTGGGCAGAAGGGGAGAGGCAGCAGGTGGAAAGGAGGGCCTGGAGTGTGGAGTTCCGGAGTTTGGAGGTAAGGCCTGTGGTGAGGGTGTGTGGGTGGGGCTTAGGCCCAGTTGGAGAGGGTCTCCGAGTGTAGAGGTGGGGCCCTGGGTGGGGGGCAGGGGCAGGGGCGGGGCTTGGGCTCTGCACGGCAGGAGGGAGGGCAGAGGATTAGGCCCAGGAGCCCAGCAGGCTCCCCGGTGCCCAAGTGGCCAGGGAGAGCACTGGCCATGCTACTTTCTCTTCCTCTGCCCCCCAAAGTTCTCCCCCCGTCGCTGCTGGACCCCTAACCGGGGTGGGTCCCGCTGCTGTAGGAACTCCTCCCCTCCCCCAGCTGCCCCTCAATGGTGCCGGTCCCGGAGGTCTCGCCTTTACTTTTGCTCCCCCTTCCCTCCCTCCCACTCCCTCAGGACCCGTGCAGCTGGAGGGGGCCTCGGTGGGCAGAGGATCAGGCCCGGGATCTCAGCAGGCTCCCGGGGGCCCAAGTGGGCAGGGGAAACCTGGCCATGCTCCCTTTTGATCCTCTGTCCTCCCAACGGTCCCCCAGTTTCCCCCTTTGGGTGTGGGATCCCTTCCCCTCCCCCAGCCGCCCCTCAGGGGCACCAGTCCCGTCCCACCTCCACTTCTCCTCCTCCCTCACTCCCCCCACGCCCCACGTCCTACCCAGTCGCTGGGTGTTCTCCCGTCCCCTTAGGTGTCTCTGGTCCCCCACTGGTGCCTGGTAGCTGCCCAACTGTAAGGAGAGGTGAATTCTGCATCCTCCTAGTACGCCATCTTGACTCTGCCTCCCTAAGTTACTTTATTTTTCTCCCAATCTACTACATAACTGCATGATTGATTCTTAGAATTTTATGGAGGCAAGTGGAAGTATTTTTTTCCCCTGTAAGCACTTAACTCTCACTTTAACAGCCAGAATAAGCATAGTGGTTAAGAGCGTGGACTTGGGGCTGTCTGGGTCTGCATCCTGGTTCTCCCATTACTAGTTATGTAACTTTGGTCTGGTTACTTAACCTCTTGTGCCTCAGCTTCCTCATCTATAAAATGGGAATAATAATAGTTCCTACCTAATAGAATTGAGGTGAAGATTAAATGAGTTAATACAGTAGACAAGCACAACAGGAGTGTTACTAGCTACTGTTAGCCAGACTTCAACTAAGTGACAATGTAACATTTGAGCCTAACTTTACATTTTCTTGATGATGTAGAAAAGTACTGTATTGATAAGTACTTTCAAAAGAGTGGCTTTAGGAGCTTCCCTGGTGGCGCAGTGGTTGAGAATCTGCCTGCTAATGCAGGGAACACGGGTTTGAGCCCTGGTCTGGGACGATCCCACATGCCGCGGAGCAACTAGGCCCGTGAGCCACAATTACTGAGCCTGCGCGTCTGGAGCCTGTGCTCCGCAACAAGAGAGGCCGCGATAATGAGAGGCCCGCGCACCGCGATGAAGAGTGGCCCCCGCTCGCCGCAACTAGAGAAAGCCCTCGCACAGAAACGAAGACCCAACACAGCCATAAATAAATAAATAAATAAATACTTTAAAATAAAAAAAAACAGTGGCTTTAAAGTAGTGGCTTGAGCTACAATATTAAGTCCAATAAAAGTGTTTTTAGTAATCCCCAAATGCATTTTGCCCTAGTCCTGATTCAGATAGACCTGCAATAACTTAGTTATTCAACTGATGAACATCCTACAACTATACCAGAGGGAAAAAATTCTAACAGAAATTAAAATTTTGTACTAGAATATAAAGATCCAGCAAAATACCACATGTCCCTAGAAATGTAAGAATCAGGGCTTTATTGTTCAAACTGAAGGATGTAGACTTCATTCTGTGTATCATCAAGGAAAGCATGACATGATTTAGGAATTTCTTTTCTCTTAGAGAATTTTTCCCCCCTCTCTGATATTACCCAGTTTTTTGGTAGGCAGAAGAAATAAGATAGGTTGGGCTGTTAAAGGAAAGAAACATGATATCTGTTATGGGCTAAATGATTGTGTTTCATATGTTGAAACCCTAACCCCCAGTATGATGGTATTAGGAGATGGGCCCTTTGGAAGGTAATTGGGTCATGAGGGTAGAGCTCTCATCACTGGGATTAGTGGCCTTGTAAAAGGGACCCCAGAGACCTCTCTTTCTTTTTCTGCTATGTGAGGACAAAACAAGAGGGTGAACCAGGAAGTGTTTCTTCACCAGACACTGAATCTATTGGTGCCTTGATCTTGGACTTCCCCACCTCCAGAACTGTGGGAAATAAATGTTTGTTGTTTAAGCCACTCAGTCTACTGTGTTTTTGTTATAGCAGCCCAAACGAACTAAGACCACATCCATTATAAATGTTCAACCTATTAAATTGTGAAAATAATAGTATAGCTATCTTTTACAGTTCTAAATTGTTTAGCCTTTCTTTTAAAAAAAAAACAACTAGCTAATTAGCCTAAACAGCTACAACATAAACTTTTATACATATGGTCTAAAAGCAAATATTCTATCTGTCATGGGAATAATTAGACCAAGAAAGGAAATGAGTATCAGCCATGTGTGCCTTCTTGCTCATGACAAGCTGTTGCTATCTGGGTAGATAAAAATCTATTGCTATAGTTAGCTGTTTAATTTGCCATAGGGAAACTGGCGTGCATTCAGTGCCTAACTGTAACTGAACTAAACCACTTCTAAGACTTAACACCATATTTATGTGGGTTTCCATGAGGTCAGGATGAGAATAGAGGACAGTGTATTTGGAACACAGATATTTTTCCAGGGCCTTCGCTGGCTACCCAGTGCTTAAGACTCCACGCTTCCACTGCAGGGGTTGCGGGTTTGATCCTTGGTTGGAGAACTAAGACCCTGCATGCTGCCGGGCACGGCCAAAAAAAAAAGATATTTCTCCAAATAAGGTCCAAAAGGAACTGTTGAATTCTTTCTTTTCCCTGGCTTCTCACAAAGAGCTGGTTAGTCACAAAGCTTGCCCTTCTTAGTGACGTCTCTTGAACCCCTCCTCTCCTATCCATCCCTCTGTCCTCCCCATGCCCTTGCCTATGGACTTCATTTGCCCACATCTGTATCCCCGTAGCCTCCTCTAGGTGGCCTTGAGACTCGTAAGTGAAGCAAAACTTCTCCTCTACTCTCTTAGGTCTCTGGCTGGGCCTAAGAATTAAATGGACATAAGACAGATGAACAGGAGAAAAAGCATACAAATCTTATTTAGTAATTTTTACATGTACATGGGAGCCTTCACAAGAGTAACAGAGACCCAAAGAAGCAGTCAAGGTCCAAGTTTATACACTAGGTTGGACAAACAGTAGTGAATTGTGAACAAGTGACAAGACAAAGGGGTTTGAACTAGGGCAGTTAATCGTAGAGAAGTGGCTGGGAAGATAGGGGTTATTTTGACCAAGTTTTTTTGCACGGATTTCTCTCGGCCATGACTTCCTGTCTCCGGTGATGAGAAGGCGTTTTTCCTCTGGTGCAGGGAGGGCACCTTTCACAGGAGAATTTTATTTCCTGCTTTCAGGAAGAAAAAGGAAGGTCAGAGTGAACTTTTTACATGTGCTGTTTCTCAAGTGCCTTTAACTCAAAATATCAATATGCCAATGTGGCAACTTTTGGGGTGACGCACTTGGAACCCCTATAAGACCTAAGGTTTTTCCAACAGATCTTCAACTGCACTGCTAGGCCTAACTTTTTTTTTCAAAGTTTCTTCTTTTTTTCAAGCCCAGTCTTTTTTTTTTTTTTTTTCCATTAATTTATGCATTTGGAAGCAATTACTGAGAGACTAACATGTAAGTATCTACATGCAGGGAACACAAATGTCAAGGCCTTTGCCTTGAAAAAAAACAATTTAGTGGGAGAGACAGAAAAAATTGAGAGAGTACTGAACGATGAATACATAATCAATGTGAATACATGATCTAGGTATACCATCATAGAGAGGCTGATAAATCACCCCTGTGCAATAAAGATTTCAAAGAAGCAATACATTCAAGGAGTTTTAAATAATGAGTTTGTCAGGAAGACAATTTTTCAACAAGTGTGCATCACACTCAAAATCAGAAAAAAAGAGATAAAGAGTCATTATTTCAAGATCAAGCCCAATCTTTTAAAAATACTTTTCTGATCTCGTCATCCTCTCTTCTTAGACGTTCCTCAATCCTTCAGCTTTCACTTTCCCAAATTTGCAGACGGCTACTTGAGTCCTGACTGCTCCTTTGAACAACTTCCAGCCACCCAGTGAGATCTTCCTGCTGAACATCTTTATACAGGTGTCCAACCACCATCATCCAAATCCAGCAAGGCAGACATTACCTTATTCCCCAAGTCAAAAATTTCTGTCCAGGGCCCTGACTTTCATTCAGTCACTTAGGCTAATGATTTGGACGTTGTCATTGGTTCTTTCCACGTCCTCCTCAGCACAGACAACTCGTGTGTCTGTGTCCATCATGCTCTCCCTCCTGCCCTTCCTTTGTCACACCCTAGGTTCCGTTCTTGTGGCTTTTGGCCCAGATGAGTGGAATATGCAATCTGATACACTGAGAACACAAAAAGACAATATGAGAAAGCATATATGTTTATTTTAAAAGGTAAAAGTGTAAACTTTCATAATATTCACTGGGATCCTCATTTGGTCCTTATGTTATATGGTCACATATCAAATAGAATAATAGGAAATATCCTGAGGGCATAGTCGGAGCCCCACTTTCCAAGTATCTCTATGCATTGCTCTTTCCTTGCTATGACTTGTTTTTGATGGGCTTCATTTTGTAAAAACAAGACTTGAAAATAATAGGCCATCATTACAATGGCCAGGCAAACCTTTTGTACCACACACAAGTTTTCTGGTTTTCTCTTGGCAAAGATTGTAAAGACAAGTTATGTATTTTTTTTTTTTTTTCTCTTAAACGATGATGTCACAGTTTGGGTCCCTGGGAAGAAAATTCCGAGACACAGCCTGCAGAACGATTAGAAGTGCAAGCCTCTGGTTTCCACAAGAGTAGAAGGAAGGGGAAGAAGGAAGCAGGACTGAGCACAGGGCGAAGCTGAGCTGCATTGCAAGCAGAAGACCCCTCGGCTGGAATGGTCCTTCTGAGTTGTCCTGAGTTGGGCTCAGACAGCCGGATCTTTATATTCCTGTGTGGGTCATTCCCTTGGATGGGGGTCGCCCCAGGCAATCCCTGAAGTGCCACCAGCACTCCCTACAGCTGAAGCCACTGTCCCACATCCGGGGAGGATGCTTATGGGTGGTGGATCACAGTGTCCACCTAGAGGACAACTATACAAAGTTTGCTGGACTTTTCTGCAGCAAAATGATGGAGTGACTGTCATGTAGTACGTAGCAGACAGTTTGGAAAAATAGCCACATTTAATGTGTTTCCTCAAAATAAATGTCTTAACAATAAACAAGAAAGTTGTTGCTTTTAAAAGAAACATCTTATAGAGAGAATATTTTGAAAACATGTCCACTGTTACACAACTTAATTGTCCAAAACTACACAATTCTGTCTCCTATCTGCACACAAACTTGGAACCAGAATTATTTCACTTGTTTAAAAATTTCCCACACAAAGAGTTCCTATGGATTTTTAACCTATTCATAAAAATAACAAAAATGCAACATCTTCCAATTAGTGTCCAAGAAAACTAACATCAAAAAGATGGTATTAATAATTCACTAGATGAAAATCAACACCAATCTTTGGATAGTAAGTGGATGGGATTAAAAAATGTGTATCACAACTCAGTCAGTTGGAGATGCTCTGCTTTCATTTGGATCTCAGATTTTTTGAAGCATCTTTTACAATTATGACAAACATTAAAATTAATTATGGGACTTCCTTAGTGGTCCAGTGGTTAAGACTCCGTGCTTCCACTGCAGGGGGCGTGGGTTCAATCCCTGGTCAGGGAACCAAGATCCTGCATGCCATGAGGCGCGGCCCCCAAAAATAAATAAAGTAAAATTAATTATTGAGATAAACCAAACAGACTGTGGGGCTGCTGACTCTCAAAGTGTTCATCATTTTCAAAAGGTTTTTTTTTTTTAAATAATGAAGACTATTTGGTAATTACTATGGGTTGAATTGTGTCCCATGAAAAGTTGAAATCCTCATCTCCAGTACCTCAACACGAAGTTATCTGGAAATAGGGTTGTTGCAGATATAATTAGTTAAATTAATGACTGGTATCCTTATGAGAAGAGAAGGCAGAGATAGGATTTATGCTGCCACATAAATAAAAGCTGGAAGAGAATCCTCCCCTTGAAGCTTCAGAGGAGCCATGGCCCTGCCAACATTTTGACTTTGCATTTCTGACCGCCACGACTGTCAGAGAATGCATTTCAGTCATTTCAAGCTACCCAGTTTGTGGTACTTCATTATAGCAGCTGTAGAAAGCTAAAGTGTTGTTAAAACTTTTTCCTACCGTTAAAAATAAAATTTTAAAAACTCAAATATTTTATTTCATCTCTATCTCATTTTTGTAAGCGAACAAATATGTATTAAAGGTGTGTGCTCAATTTTATTTTTAAAACTAAGAATGGCAAGCAATAAAAAATGTTTGCGTATGTGTTGGAAATTGTGTTTGAAAAGTTATTTGTAGAAATAATTTGAGGCCTTGGACGTTGAGTTTCTTAATTTGTTTCTGCCAGGCCTCAGGGCTGTAGTAATCCAGGATTCCCCTAATCCAATTTCAGGATTTGCTTTTCTGGGTCAGCAAGATCAGACAAAGCTGACCTAGCCTGCAGGTTTATTTTTCATTCCCTCCCTCTCCTGTGATGCAAACTTTTGGTGTGTCAGCCCCATGTGGCTGGTTGTCTCCCAGGGTCCTGAGCCCGAAGTCCCCAGAGCTTGGGAGGCACTTCTCGGCCTGCTGGCCAAGGTGGGTGGTTTTGGTCAACGGTTCCCTAACATAAAGACTGGAGTTCTTAAAGCATTCTGGGAAGGTGGTTACACAGTCTTCCCCATTTCAGGAAATAGCACTGCCATTCACCTAGAAGCTCAGGTTACAAACCTGGGAGTCATTTTTTGATTTCTTTTCCTTACCTGTCCCCATGGCTAATCCATTGGCTCACCTGATGATTTTTCTTCCAAAACATATCCCAAACCTCTCCACTTCTCACTTGCTGCATTGTTCCCTTAAGATCATTAACTACTGAAACCTATTCAAGGGCAAGCATTGCAGCCAGGCTTAGATCACCAAATGGCTTAGACCAAAAATGGCTTCTCTTATGTCAAGAAAGTTATGCCTGGTTTTCTTTCTCTAGGGACTTACATTAGGTGATTCAAAATGTGCATCTAGGGTTGAGAAACACTACCAAGGCTTAAAGGAACAGGAAAATTTGTTTGCTCCCTGTGGCTTTTGTAAGAACAAAAGAATGCAGAAACACAGGACTGTTATCAGGCAAGAGAAGTAACAATAGCAAAGATAATAAATCAGGTGTAAACTCCCAGTTCTGTTAACAGTGGTAAAGATTAGCCTGAAGCACTTTCTTGAGCTGTTTTGAAGAATTTAAACCCCCTCCAGTGCTCAACCACGAGATCAACTGGAGCCTAAGGGAGGATGAGGTTGACCTTTTCCGACCCTTGTGACTTCAGTCAGCTAAAGCTTGGACTCTGTTGACCTTCCAAGCCCTTCCTGAATATGCATGTGACCTTAGTTTAAAACTTCCCCAGGCTTCCCTGGTGGCGCAGTGGTTGAGACTCTGCCTGCCAATGCAGGGGACACGGGTTCGAGCCCTGGTCTGGGAGGATCCCGCATGCCGCGGAGCAGCTGGGCCCGTGTGCCACAACTACTGAGCCTGCGCGTCTGGAGCCTGTGCTCCGCAACAAGAGAGGCCGCGACAGTGAGAGGCCCGCGCACCGCGATGAAGAGTGGCCCCCGCTTGCCGCAACTAGAGAAAGCCCTCGTGCAGAAACGAAGACCCAACACAGCCAAAAATAAATAAATAAATAAATAGCGTTCCCTTTCAAAAAAAAAAACAAAAACCAACTTCCCCAATTTTGCTATTCCGGGAGACACTGCTTTGGGAAAGACCCCCAGTGCTCTCCTTTCTTGCTGCAAGTAATAAATCCTTCCTTCTCCCGCTCTTTGGCTTAGTTGTGTCTTTTGGCTCAATACCCACCACGAGGTGACTCCAGTTTTCGGGTAACAGCTTCTGCACTAGCTGCTCCTGTTACCTGGTACACTCTTCCTCTAGATCTTTCCATGGCTGGATCCTTCTTGTCATTATTCAGGTCTCAGACTAAATGTCACTTTCTCAGGTAGGCTTTTCCTGATCCCCCCCCCAATCTAAAATAACACCTCTATCGGACTTCCCTGGTGGCACAGTGGTTAAGAATCCGCCTGCCAATGCAGGGGACACAGGTTCGAGCACTGGTCCGGGAAGATCCCACATGCTGCAGAGCAACTAAGCCCGTGTGCCACAACTACTGAGCCTGCGCTCTACAGCCTGCGAGCCACAACTACTGAGCCCACGTGCCACAACTACTGAAGCCCGCACACCTAGAGCCCGTGCTCCGCAACAAGAGAAGCCACTGCAATGAGAAGCCCGTGCACCGCAACGAAGAGTAGCCCCCGCTCGCCACAACTAGAGAAAGCCCACGCGCAGCAAGGAAGACCCAACACAGTCAAAATAAATAAATAAATAAATAAATAAAATAACACCCCTATCTATATCACATTGTCCTGCTTGTTTTCATTATAGAAATTAGCAGTTCATGAGGTTTCCCTATTTAAGCTTATTGTCTGTATCTTCCAACTCTAGCATAAACACCTTGAGTGTAAACACCTTTGTCTTACTCACTGCTGTATCCTCAGCACTTAGAACAGTGCATGGCGTATTCAATATTTGTGAACGAAAGAAGATACAAAGGTTTAAGATAAATTCTTCCAGTTCTCTGTTCTTTCCAACTGTTTAACTGGATTTTAATAAAATGTGCTTATTTATGCAATAGAATTGAACTATCTCTGAAAAAAGCGTCAATGGATTTTTTTGTAAATGTACCATAATAGCACGAGATTCATTCTCTCTTCATAGGAACCCTGAATTAAATCTTCTGCAAAGTCATTATCCCTTAATGTATTTTGATATACAGTATTTGTTCATAATACTGCTGCTTAGGGAATACAGCTCACAGAATGGAGCAGCTGGGTATGGCCAGGGTCTATTTATTAAATCAAGGCATTGCTGCTCAGATTTTGTTTGCTTGTTTTTGGAGACATAGTGTTACCCCAAAATGTTATTTGAGCCCAATTTGAGGATTATAACCCAGGAAGAGCATCTCCGCACAATTATAGAAGTTTTTTGAGACAGAGGGCTGTACATTAAATGACGTATTATTGACAAGTTTACACAATCCAGATCTGAGCGGCATCGTAGTGGGTCATGTGACCCCTTGCAAGCTCAAGAAGGAGTTGTCTTGATGCAAGGAGAATGTTGCTCTTCATGGTTGAGTAGGCATTTCTGCCAATGGGGAAGGTTGGGCATAAGGCAGATACACAGCGCACAGTAGTGGGGAGAGAGGAGGCCAAAGAGCAGAGAAAAACTTTAAAATTTTTCCTGTCTTGCCATAAAACTTTTTTTTCTTTTTTGCCACATCGAGTGGCAGGCGGGATCCTAGCTCCCCGACCAGGGATCGAACCCGTGCCCCCTGCAGCGGGGGCACGCAGTCCTAACCACTGGACCGCCAGGGAAGTCCCAATAAAATATGAATTTTATTTCACACTGGGTTGGCCTCTTGGTGGGTACTGAGCCAAAAGACACAACCAAGCCAAAGAGCGGGAGAAGGAAGGATTTATTACTTGCAGCAAGGAAGGAGATCACTGGGGATCTTTCCCAAAGCAGTGTCTTCCTGAACAGCAAAACTGGGGAAGTTTTTAGCTAAGGGTACATGCATATTCATGAAGGGGCTTGGGAGGTCAACAGAGTCCAAGCTTTAGTTGACTGAAGTCACAAGGGTCAGAAGAGGTCAACCTCATCCTCCCTTAGGCTCCTGTTGATCTCGTGGTTGAGCACCCGAGGGCGTTTAAATTCTTCAAAACAGCTCAAGAAAGTGCTTCCCGCTAATCTTTACCACTGTTAACAGAACTGGGAGTTTACACCTGATTTATTATCTTTGCTATTGTTACTTCTCTTGCCTGGTAAGTCTTTTGTTCTTTTGTTCCCTTAAGATTGTGACTGTTCTAGGGCAGGCAAGCATTGCGGCCAGGCTTACAACACAAAATGGCTTAGGCCAAAAATGGCTTCTTACATTCTCTTTCTCTGAAGACGCTTTACCTTACCTGCTTACGAGAGGACAGGGGAAAGGAATCAGTAGAAGAATGGAAAGGTATGGCAGGGAGCCACAGACTCACAGGAAAACATGAAGGCTATAGCTGGTTCCTTCTAAAAGTGGGATACACGATCCTCTTTTCTTCGGGGGGCACCTCTTTAACGAATGAGTGTAATCTGGCGGAATTGAGGAGTTTTAATTTCAGAGTGCTTGAGATTATGACATCGTCCTGTTTCGCAGGGGTTTGTTCAAGCCAGTGCGGCGAAATCTTCACTTGTGGGTCATCTGTCACTTGGTCTCAAGGAAGCAGCTGAATTAAATTCGTAACTCAGGCGAATTAAGGGCAAAGATGATGTCCTTAAGTCCCTCGCGGGCCATTTCCGAAATACATTAGCTATGAAAACACAGAACAACATCTATTACACGGGAAATAGGGAGATTCCGTGCCTCTGGCCCCTTTCTTTGGCAGGGACGTTGGTATTTCCTCAAAAGTCCCAAGTATCCAACCTCCACCCCCAGCAATAGGGCTAGGTTCACAGGCAACCAGTTTTTCAGGCAGCTGCCTCCCCTTTCTTCCCTCTTCGTGCTTCGTCGGTCACGGCTTTAAACAAAACGACTGTGCGTTTGAAATCACTCTGGCGCTTTGGCACAGTGCAGGAGGGGCAGCCAAGGGCACGGGTTCCGAGAACAGCAGTCAGTAGACAGAGATTCTGGCTTGAGAAAAACCAAAGGAACAGGGGTGAGAGGGAGGGAGAAGCAAAGCAGCTGAGTGGGAGGTGCATTCTGGGAGTTGTAGTCCCCTTGGGGGCGGCCTCCTCAAGGCTCCACCGGGCTCTGCACTTCATTTCCCAGCAGCCCCCGCGACGCAGAAGCGGCGAGCGGTGGGGGCGCTGGGTGATGAGCTGCCGCAGGGGGAGAGGGCCTGGGGCGGGTAAGCGCCGCAGACGTTGCGGGGAGACGTTATCTACTGTCCGTGGGGGCCGAGGGACCCTCGGGCGGGCGACGACGAGGGCCGGGTGGCCGCCGCGCGTTCCAGTGCTCGCCCTCTGTCCCCTCCACGGGCGCGCGGCGTCCGCCATGGAAGCACATCCGGCTGCCGCCGGGGTCTCCGGGCGCCGCGTCCCCGGTTCCCCGGAGCGATGAGGCGGTAGGGGCGCCCCGCGTTCCGCCTCCCGCCCGCGCTCCGTCGGCCGGACCGAGAAGGACCGTGGGTCGGCCGGCCGGCCGCGGTGCCGCCCCCGCGCCGCCCCGCCCCGCCTCGCCTCCTGGGGGCGCTGCCGGGCGTCCGCCGCTCATGCCGCCCCGGCGCCCTGCCGCGCCCGGCGCCGGCCGCTGAAGCCCCGGCCGCGCCGCCCACCCGTCCGCCGGCCCGCCCGCGCCCACCGCCCAGCCGCCCGGAGCCAGCCGCCCTCCTGCCCCCAAGATGTGGCACAGCGTCGGGCTGACCCTGCTAGTGTTCGTGGCCACGCTGCTGATCGTGCTGCTGCTGATGGTGTGCGGTGAGTGCGGCGTCGCGCGGGGCAGTTAAACTCCACGGTACACACGCCGGCTCGATCGTGTGGTCGACTGGCTTGTTTTGTCTGGTTTAAAAGAAAAAAAGAAGGCCTGGGTGGGCAAGTGTCTTCAAATCATCTGTTTTTCACTTACCTCTCGGGAGTGAGCCCTGATCCACGACAAGCCCGCTGTCATCCAGGAGAGGGAAGAACAGCATCCAGGGCTGGGCATCTTGACTCGGGGTTAAAGCAGGTATTGCTTCACCGGCAGCGTCTTGATTGCCATTCTTACCGCAGTCTGCTCAGATTTTAACCTTGGCCTGTATCCGAAGGTGAAGTGATTGATTACTCCTTTTTCTTTTTTGACACGTTCTGACTCTGATGACAAAGCGAGGTTTCATTACCTTCGTTTAACCAGGGGCAGGGACAGAGTTGGGTTTGAAGCACGCGTGAAATCTTTTGTTTACTTGGAGTTCAGGCTTAAACTAAATTCCGAGCAGAAATGTTGAGACGCGGCAGGACTTAGAAACACCGGCTATATTAAACTTCCAGGGTCAGGTAACCTAACTCTTAGTTCTGTAATAATGGTGCTGTTTTGTCTGGTGTGATTTTTTTTTTTTTTTCCTTCATGGTATGAGAGGACGTGAAACTTTTTTCTCAAGGTAATATTAGCGCAATTGTAGATTTTTTCTTTTTAACGCACAGTAACTGATAACCACAGCTCTCTTAGCTAAGTGGCTGAGCAGTTGTGAAAATTTGGGAGTTGTTTAGAACCAGATGTCAGTGAGTATTTTTTGATAATTACGCTATTGAAGTAGGGGTTCAGGTTGATGCAGTAATTGGTCAGTATTCAAAATACTATAGGGCTTATTCATTGCATGATTAATGTACTAAATGCTCAGTATCAGCCATGTTTGGAGACACTCGTGCATATACATGTATAGACTTATATATTTGTATTTATACACTAGTATGTATATTTTTAATTTTATTGCTTTTATATGTGCATAGACATGTATATATATTTGTATTTGTATACTTGTATGTATATTTTTAATTTTCTTGCTTTTACTAAGGCACTAGAGTTAAAGCTTCTAACTTACAGCCTTTCTTTTCTGATGATAAAACAATTGGAAAGCCTTTCTCAGTTTCCTGCTTGTGATGTCAGGATTTTGGGCTAATTGTAGGTGTTTAAGATCCTTGAAGTAAGGAAATCCAGATCTATGTGATTTGTTTGGATGTGAGGAAGGAGGTAAGCATATGCTTTCTTTTCTAATTTGAAGATGAAAGCTACCTGGAGATAGGAATGTAACATGTAAACCATGTAACAACGCCTTAGATAGAATATTTGCCAAACTTGCCTTTGGGGCCTCAAAATTCCTAATTGCTGCATACATTAGACTTGCTCTCTCCACTCCCAGTAGGTATTTGACTTAAAGTTTACTCATTTTTCTAAAAGTACCCTGCCTTTGGTTTCAGAAAACATTATGGAATGAGAGGTGACCTGTGGTAAGTAAAAGAATGCCGTATTTTGATTGGAATGGTCAAGACTAATAGCTCTAAGAAGTAATCCAAGCACTTTTTTGTTGGGAGAGTGAATGATGTGGTAGCTTCATGTTTTGACTAGGAGGGGCCTGGGGCTTAGGAAGAGGAGGGAAGGATCCCACCAGATTTGAGAGAGAAACTAGGGTGTTGTATTAGTGTGCTAGGCCTGCCGTAACAATGTACTACAGACATGAAACAGCAGAAATTTATTTCCTTGTAGCCTGGAGGCTAGAAGTTCAAGATCCTCATGTCAGCAGGGTTGATTTCCTCTGAGGCTTCTCTCCTTGGCTTGTAGATGGCGGTCTTCTCCCTGTGTCTTCACGGGGACTTTCATCTGTGTGTGTCCATGTCCTAATCTTATGTAATAAGGACACCAGTCATATAGGATTAGGGCCCCACCCTTATAAATTCATTTAACCTTAAATAACCTTTTAAAGGCCTTGTCTCCAAATATAGTCACATTGGGGATTAAAAATTGATGACACGGGTCTGCCCCAAGAAACTCATAACCTAGTTTATTTTAGAACTCTGACTGACTCTTTCACATAGTGAATTATGATTTTCAAATTTCAGGTTCCTTAGGGAGGTCTACCTTCTCCTGTCTCTGTTGATTGTACTTTCTTGCCTCTCATTCATTCTAAAAATATTTTCCACTCCCACTGTTCACTGAAACTGCCCTTGTCAAGGTTCATAACAAATGGCCTCCGTATTACCAAGTCCATGGTCCCTTATGAGTTGTAACTGTATTGATACGTAACCTCTCATACTCATTCTATACAGGTGAGCATTCCTTCCATGAAGCTTTTCTCTTGGCTTTTGTACACTATACTTTCATGGTGTTCTTCCTACCATAGTGGTTAATTGTTTATCTTTTCCTGGCTTCTAATCCCCTAGAATTTAACTTTTTTTGATCACAATCTATGATAGGAAATAAATTTTCATTATTCCCAGTACATTCATAAGTATATATAGATAAATTACATATATCAATTAGTTATATCCACATCTATCTACCCATCATCTTTCTTGTCTCTGAAATAAAAATTTTACAGACTAGTACTTGCCATTACTCCATGAGATGCATGCTATTTTCTATTGTATTTTTATGTTACATTACGTTATAATACAAATGTATAGTATTTCTATTTTTGCCTTCCTTCTGTTCTCTTACTCATCTTACCCAGTTCTAAAGATTTAAATAGTAACTATAACTGATGACTAAAATTAAATCTACAGCTCTATTCCTCTCCTGCACCCCAGGTTCGTGCATCAAACTTTTATTTTCGATATCTCCACTTGAGGATCTAACAACCATCTCAAACTAAACACATCTAAAACAGAACTTTTGATTTCTACCAACTGTTTCTCCCTCCCTGCTCACATGTTGTCAGCAGCCAAGGACTTGGGTGTCATCCTTGGTTTTGCCCTTTCCTTTCCTTATAAATATCAACTCCATCTGGAAGTCGCATCAGTTTTGTCTCTTTTTTTCTTCTAGTTTTATTGAGATGTAATTGACATACAGCACTGTATAAATTTAAGGTGTATAACATAATAATTTGATTTACATACATCATGAAATGATTATCATAGTAAGTTTAGTGAACATCCATCATCTCATATAGATAAAAAATTAAAGAAATAGAAAAAAAAAATTTTTTTTTCCAGTGATGAGAACTCTCAGGACTTACTTTCTTAACAACTTTCACATAGAACATACAGCAGTGTTACTTATATTTATCTTGTTGTACATTACATCCCTAGTACTTACTTTTCTTATAACTGGACGTTTGTACCGTCATCCAATCCCATCCCTCCTCTATCAACCACAAATCTGACCTCATTTTCTGAGTTTGTTTGTTTTTAAGTATAATTGACCTACCACACAGTTCCTGTTACGGGACATAGTGGTTTGATATTTCTGTACATTTCGAAGTGATTACCGTGAAAGTCTAGTTACGTCTGTCACCATACAAAGATATTACGTAAATATTTTTTAATAGATTTATTTTTGTTTATAGTTTTTTTATAGATTTATTTTTATTTATATATTTACTTATTTATTTATTTATTATTTTTGGCTGTGTTGGGTCTTCGTTGCACGCGGGCTTTCTCTAGTTGCGGCGAGCGGGGGCTACTCTTCTTTGTGGTGCACGGGCTTCTCATCACAGTGGCTTCTCTCGTTGCGGAGCACGGGCTCTAGGTGCGTGGGCTTCAGTAGTTGTGGCACATGGGCTCAGTAGTTGTGGCTCACGGGCTCTAGAGCACAGGCTCAGTACTTGTGGTGCACGGGCTTAGTTGCTCCGTGGCATGTGGTATCTTCTCAGACCAGGGCTCACACCTGTGTCCCCTGCATTGGCAGGCGGATTCTTAACCGCTGTGCCACCAGGGAAACCCTATTTCATAAATCTTGACGTTATTCCCCACCCTGTACATGTCATACCTGTGACTCATTTATTTTGCAACTGAAGTTTGTACCTCTTAATCTCCCTTACATATTCCCTACCCTTCCCTCCCCCCCACCTCCTCCCCTATGGCAACCACCTGTTTATTCTCTGTATCTGTGACTCTGTTTCTGTTTAGTTATGTTTGTTCATTTGTTTTGTTTTTTAAATTCCATGTGTAAGTGAAATCATGGAGTATTTTTCTTTCTCTTTCTGACTTACTGCACTAGCACAATACCCTCTAGATCCATCCAGGTTGTCGCAAATGGCAAGATTTCATTCTTTTTTATGGCTGAGTAATATTCCATTGTGTACATATACTTCATCGTCTTTATCCATTTCCATTTGCATGGAGTACCTTTTTCCATCTCCTGAGTCTATGTTTGTCAGTTTTGTCTGTGATGGTTTGAATCGGCAGATGTGGAACACATGGTTACAGAGGGCTGACTGTATTTTATGTGTTTGTTTCTCCCAGTTAGGGCATAAGCTCAGTGAAGGCAGGGACCTTCTTTGGCTTGTTCACTGCTCTATTCCTGGATCCTAGAGAGTAGAAGCATGTAGAAGGCCCTCATATATTTGAAGAAGAAATGAAGACAGATTCCTCAATATAAATTACTAAATTTCTATTACAAATACAGTCTTAAATGTGGTACAAACCAAGGTTGTCTCAAGGTGGATAACCCTTGTATTACTCAATAAAATACATTTAATGAACTGTTATGTTCAGGTGCTGTGATGGAGGTCATGAGTGTCCAAAAATTAATAAAGCATAATCCCTAGTATACTTTCTTAAATGTTTGGTAGAATTAATTTAGGCCAGGACTTTTGGGGAAAGCTTTTAACTGCAAATTCAGTATCTTTCATTTGGGCTAATATTGGGCTATTCCAGTTACTTGTTTCTTCTTGAGTGAGCTTTTGTAGTAGTTTGTGTCTTTCAAGCACTATGTCTATTTAATCTGAATTAATGTTCTCTCATTATCATTTAATATCTGTAGGATCTGTGGTGATGTCTTCTCTTTCATTCTTGATATTGTTTGTGTTCTTTTCTCTTGTTTATCAGTCTGGCTAGAGGTTTATAAATTTTATTGATCTTCTCAAAGAATCTGGTTTTTGGTTTTATTGATTTTTTTATTTCTTTACTTGTCCATATTTTAGTTCATTGATTTATGCTTATATCTTTAGTTTCTTCTACTTATTTTGATTTTAGTTTGCACTTCTTCTAGTTTCTTATGGTGGAAGCTTAGATTATTGATTTTAGACCCTTCTTATTAAAAAAAAAAAGCTATTTAATGATATAAATTTCTTTCCAGGTATTACTTTTGATTTTTTTAAAAAAACTTTATTTGGTTCAAAATATTTTTTAGTTTCACTTGTGATTTCTCCTTTGAACCATGACTTATTTAGGACATTTTCCCCCCATATATCATTTTATCATTTTCTAGTTTAATTTTGTTATGGTGAGAAAAGTGTATCAAGTTTAGGAAGGTTTACACTTAATGAGACAAAAAATGGTCTGTTTTGGTGGATGTTCTGCATATACTTGAAAAGAATGTTTATTCTGCTGTTATTGAGTGGAATGTTCTGTACATGTCAGGTCAACTTGGTTGATAACATTGTTCAATATCAATGTTGTCAATAACATTGTTCAGCAGTTCTTTTTATCAGCTACTCTGTTACATAGTAGAAATCTTAAGAGCTCTGAAATGGATCAATTGGTGAAAGTCATTAACCCCTTAAATTTATGGTACTTTTGGTGTGTGTTGGGGGTTGGGGTTGGAGGATGGAAGTTGAATGGTTTGTTTGGACTACCTACTCTGTGCCAGATACTCTTCTAAGACATAGAGGACATAGTGGAAACCATAGATAAACCATAAATTTTCTTTCCTTAAGAAACTCATGTCTTGGGGGGATGACAGTTAGTTATTAAGACAATGAAGGATGGAAGTGAGCCTGAAATGCTAAAGCAGTCACCCAAGAGAGTACTTTACTGAAGAGATAGTATAGTAGAAAGACGTAAGAGTTATGTATTCTTGTTGCTTAAAAATCTCAGAGGCAGTGGTAGTAACCTCTTGTCTGTGGAGTTTGCCCTGGAGAGGAAGAGACTGGAGCCTAAGGGATTGTAACAATGGATAACATTTGATGAGTGTTTATTATATGCGGGCATTCTTTTTAGAATGTTACACACATTAATTCTTTTTATTACCGCATTGACTCTGAAAGTGGGTGCTGTTGTCTCTATTTTATAGATGAGGAAACTGAGGCACATAGAGGTTAACTTGCCCAAATTTCAGCTGAGCTGTTGAGTTAGGATTCATGGCCAAGCAGTGTGGCTCCAGCGTGCCTCTGAGTTATAAGAAGTTGTGGTGGTAATCCAGTTGACAGATAATAAGGATTTGATGTAGGATAGAGAATGGCACTGGGAATATAATGAAGGAAACAGATGGGAGAGGGTTTATTAAGGTAGAATCTATAGCACTGAAGTAAAGCAGGGTAGGGCTGAAATATGCTCTTTCCCACCTGAGAGATGGGGAAAGGATACAATACCCATTACAGAAATGTGAAAATCAGAAGAAGGAGCTGTTGGATGAATATACTTTTTAAAGATGTCTTCAAGCCAGTGAGGTAGATTCCTTCCTGGGGTTTAAGAAAGGTAGAAAGTATGGATGAAAAATTTGGTCATCCTCTATAATAGGGGTAATATTTGGATCTGTGGGAGTGTTGTGATCACCAGAAGGAGAGGAAAATAAAAAGAGGAGAGGTTTTAAAGGGAACTTTAAATTTGCCTTCCATTTACTGGGTAACAGGGTTTTGGGTGTGGAGGTATTTCGGTTCTACGTTGTGTTGGGTCAGTGATGGTTTCTCCGGGGGCTTGTCTGCTGGGGCCTCCCAGTGTGTCTTTACAGAAGGATGTGCAGTACAGGGAGCTTGGTGGGAAGGGTTGGAGAGCATGGTTCTGTTTTCACTTTGCCTGTGTCTTGGCCTTGGACATATTACCTTAGCAGTGAACCTTAGCTGCCTTCTGTGTAAACGGAAAATAAGGTTATAGGATTGAAAGTGGAAAAGAGCTTTATACAAATCAAGATCGGTATTAAGCCAGTCAGTTAACCACTTAGATATCATCATGAAGGTGGGATTAACTCCATGGGAGGAGTGATTCCACAAAGATAAGAACTTTTTGTTCTACTGCGCCTGGGCTTTTTGAACTCAAAACATCTTGGGTAGGAAATCATATTCTCATTCCCTAATTAGTGTTTTGTGTTTTGTTTTTTTTTTTAAATTATTTATTTATTTATTTATTTATTTTTGGCGTGTTGGGTCTTCGTTTCTGTGCAAGGGCTTTCTCTAGTTGCGGCGAGTGGGGGCCACTCTTCATCGCGGTGCGCGGGCCTCTCACTGTCGCGGCCTCTCTTGTTGCAGAGCACAAGCTCCAGACGCGCAGGCTCAGCAGTTGTGGCTCACGGGCCCAGTTGCTTCGCAGCATGTGGGATCTTCCCAGACCAGGGCTCGAACCCGTGTCCCCTGCATTGGCAGGCAGATTCCCAACCACTGCGCCACCAGGGAAGCCCAGTGTTTTGTGTTTTAGCCGTACTTTCACTATGAAAATATGAGAAATTTGATACACTTATTGAATTCATTGCTGTTTTGCCGAGCTAGCCCTTTTCAATGGTTATGAGTCACTTTGAGCCTTTGATTTCTTATCTAGAAAATGGGGATAATGATTCCTAGTCTCACTAATTCAGAGGGCTAATGAGAGGATTAAATGAGATGTCGAATGTAAAGCACTTCATGAACTGAGAACTCTGTGATTACTCCTGTCCCCTGGGTTTGTGGTGTGTTGACAGTGATGGTCCGTTGTTCAAGTTCATCTGCCATTGCTACCCTTCTGCTGCCAGCACATTTATCTTGCACAGAAAAACAATATACAGTGTGTTTCATGAGATCCATCCTGTGAACTAATGCTTAGTTACTGGCACACACAAGTTGAGTGCTTATTTGCTTATCCCAGGACACACACCCTTTGTTGCCAGCCAGTTTTTCTGACTCACAGACTTGCCTTTTAAACTATGAAAAACTGCAATACTTGTTTTAACAATTAGTGTAAATTTTTGACTAAGTACATATAATTGTGGACAGTCCTTCTCCCTGCCCCCTCCACCCCCTCCTTTCTGCTATTCCTCTGTCCCTCCCTCCCATTTTTCTCTTACAATCTCAGGACAAGGTACAAGACCCACGCTCCACAGAATAAGAGTAGGTAAGGAGTTTCTGGTGTCTGCGTATCAGGTTTGGGTGGGAGGAGTTGTAGGAGCTGTAATTTTATAAGCGGTCCTGTAGGCATGCAGGGTACAAGGGGTAAGTCCCTTTCAGTAGAAGGTAGCCTGGGTTATAGTGGTTATTCTTCCTCCTGTCCTGCTCTCCCCCGAAGATGCAAGCACCACCTGGGAGAAGTTAGTCACTAGGGCCCGGAGTCCAAATCAGGCTGGCCTATTCTTATGGTAAGTCAGAGTTATAAATCTGAACTGGTGGTTCTTTCCCTTGTGTCTGTGGTGCCTTTCCCCCTCCCAATACACACTTCTACACACATGTTCCTCTCTTATTTATTTGATGCTGTCTTACAACCAATAGCATGTAGATAGAGGATGATGCTTCATGTTGCATTATGTAACATTCCATGTGTTTTCTCGATCACTCATGGTATACTAGAGAATGAACTCTGAATACATAAATTGTTATTTATATTAAACTATTTGGTTAACCAGACACAGCTCAATACTACTTGGAGCAAAGACAGAATCATTCTTTATGTCCAACTTCTGCCCTTCCACTGCATCATTCCTCACACATCCGTTGTCCTCCTGCAGCATGGCCCACTCATCAGCGAAGCCTGGGCAGTGTCTTTATAGCTCCCCCTTACATATTCCCGTTGTCCCATTAGTAAACACTAATGAGCTTTTGTTGCCTTTTCTCAAGTGGGATCTTCTCAGATAGGCAGTCTGGTCAGGTGTTGATCCATCTCTTCCCTGCTCTTCCATTGCTTATCCTTTTCTCCTTTTCCTTGGCCACTTGCCGTAATTGATCTGCAACAGCACTCATGTTTCTTCTTTACTTCATTTCTCTTTTCCAAACCTACATGTGTATCAGAATCATCTAGAGAGCTTAAAAAAGATGAGTAAGCACAACCCTGGAGATTGATTTGGAGCATCTGGGGTGAGTCGTTGGGAATCTGTAGCTTCTCACAGCTCCCTAGCAGAGCATGATGGGTAGCCAGGTGGCGTGATTTTCCTGGGAATGGCTGCAATGTGGTAATCATGTATCTTTAACTAGGGTCATTCCATTGGACAATAAATGCTGTTGAAATTGCTTTACATGTACATGTGTTCTTTTTCCTAAAAGGGAGAATGTGACTTCCAACCTCATCTGATCCTACCTCACTTCCACCCCAAGTAGTTCCTCTGCTTCAGGGGTTGAAGACCCCTTGCGTCGTGGACGTTCATCAGAGGTCAGATTGTGTTAAGGTTTTAAAGAAATCGAAGCAGGTCCCAAGCAGATCAAAGGTTTTGTTTAGCCTTCATCCAACAAAAGAATTGCCTGCCCAGCTCAGGGATGGATTTTGGGGGGTGATCCTGAAGTAAAGACCGTCCTCCAGGACCCTGTTGCCTAATAAGTGTAGAGCGGACATCTTTATAGGAGCTCCTTCCCCGAGTTGTCCTGTCCACTCCCTTCCAGCCTTGAAAATCACCCGCAGCTCTCAGGGCTAGGCTGCGCAGCCCTGTTCACAATACCTGCCCAGGTAATGCACACCGGTCTTGGGCCTGACAGTTGACCCAAGTTGGGTCAGAGATTCTAGGCTGTTTTTTGAGGATAGCCAAGAAATCATAGAAAGCTGGGAAAAAGCAGCCATGTTCAAGGGAAGCCTAGAAGGACATGAGGCAAGGGTGTAGAGAAAACAGATAATGCTGGAGGATGACCTCAGTTCATGAGCGCCTCCCCCTAGATCTAGTCCCTCTACGTCCCTCTCATGGGCTCTATGAGACAGTCCTATAAGCTGATAACAAATTCCCCCTTTTTTGGTTAAGCTTAGTCTTAGGACTTTTGTTACTTGAATTAAAAGCTGCTTTATTAAAATAACAGGAGGTGAACTATGTATTTATATGACTTTCGACTTTGTATTTTAAGATCAGTGCAAGTAAAATACTGTAGATGAATAGGTGAGGCCCTATTAATCACCTGCAGGGAATGTGACATACCAGATGTAAGTGGAAGGACAGTTTATATTGAATAACAATTTGGCCATGAAACGATACGTGCAAAACATTTCCTCACAGTACCTGTCCCAAAGTTAAAAAAAAAAGTTAGCTATTTTTATTTTCATGTCTAATTAACAGCCAGTGACTATTAGCAGCTTTATCTGGCACTGTAGTACCTCTCTTAGTTTCTTCTTTGCTAAGTCATGCTTTTCCTGGTATATACCTATTGGGGTTTTAATAATGGTTCTTTTTCCAAAATAACTGTCATGTGTAGTTGTTTTTCCGTTCACACTGCCTGGCATTTTTAGTATCATCCTTTCTTCAGAGGATTAACACTCTTTGATGAGCGGTCTGTTGGGGAAGCTTGAGATCTTACCAGTTCCAAGTACCGTGAGATGGAAATCCCCTCCCCCGCACCCTCCAACCATCTTCCCACGATTACAGCTGTGTAAGAACTTAGTCATTTTACTCGGGGAATAGCTTGTTGAACATCCCTGAATTTAGCGAATACCACTGCAGTTCTTACCACCACTACAATTTCCCTCTTAACTTTGCTCTCCCACCCTGTCATTACAGTAGCCATTGTGAACAACCCCGGCACAGCGGATGTGTGTTGTTTTTGGCTGCTCAGCTGATGAGCTCCATATCTGTGTTAGGGGGAATTCTCTACCTCACGATTTTTTGTGGGAAGCAGTGTCACTACCCACAGGCTCCTCCACCCCCAGCCTTCACACACCTTACACGCAGGCAGAATAGGGAAAAATAAGCTGCTTTTCAAGTTTGCTTATCTGCAGATTTGGGGGTGGCAATGGAAGAGGTGTGAAGTCGGGTGGTTGAGCTGGTGCAGCGGGGAGGGAGCGGTGAGTGTGGAGCTGGTGGCTGTAACTTGCTGCTCCAGACTCTGGAGTCTCTCTGATTGGCTACCACATTCTGAATTTTGACTTCAGATTGAGTCCCCTGCATTGTTTGATCACTGGCAGTGATTTAAAAGAAAATCTTTTTTTGGATTTGTTTTATTAAAACTGAGAAAGACAGAGTTTGTGATCTAACTGCTCTTATTTATATCTCCCCAAACTGACTGTTGAAGCAGTCTTCAGTTCCTTATTTTGTAGATTTCTGTGCTGGGAGACTTTACTTTCTCTTAACCACCCCAAGGGCAAGAGTATTTTATGGTGGGAACCCCACTGGTGACAGCCCTTCACCATAGTCTGTTTTCAGTCAGAAGAGTTCCAGTAACCTCCCTTTACTTTTCTAAATTTATGGTCATTTTATACCTAGTAGCCGCTCTTGGAATCTTTGATCTTTATGAGGTCAAGACTATCATCATCTTTGAGCTTGCTTATAATTTCCCTGATGGTAAATGCAGGTGCATCATCTTTATTTAGCACAGTACCTTGGGAAAAAGAGGTTTTTTTAACTTTTAGGTTGGGTTCTCAAAACTAACCTAAGAGGAGTTTTCCTTAGTATCTTTAAAATCAACCGGGCTTATTAATTTAGGCCAATTAATGGTATTGGGGTATTTAAAACATAGACGTCTACAGAGTAGTTACGATTTACTTAGTTTCTGACTTGTTTTTCTCCTGATTTTTCTGATTAGCAAAACCATGTATGTCCACTCTGGAAAACTTTTGATATGTACAGAGAAATATTATTAAAAAATGTCGGTCCCCACATTGACCTACAAATTTAATACAATCCCTATAAAAATTCTTGCTGCCTTTTTTTTTTTTTTCAGAAATTGACAAGATAATTCTAAAATGCACATGGAAATGCAAGGGACTTTAGCCAAAACAGTCTTGAAAAGAACAAAGTTGGTAAACTTACACTCTTGATTTTAAAACTTAATACAAAGCTACTATAATCAAGATAGTGTGGAATGGCATAAGGATAGACAGATCAATGGAATAGAAATAAACTGTAACATTTATGATCATTTGATTTTTGACCAAGACAATTTAATGGAGGGAAGAACCGTCTTTTCAACAAATAGTTCTGGAACAGCTTGGTATCCACATGCAAAAGGATTAATTTGGATCTCTCTCTCACACCAAAGTTAACTAAAATCAATCAAAGACCTAGCGTAAGAGCTAAAACTAAAACTCTTAGAAGCATGCATAGGCATAAATCTTCATAATTTTGGGTTAGTCACCAGTTCCCTAGATACGACACCAAAAGCACAAGCAACCAAAGAAAAGAAGATAAATTGGATTTCCTCAAAGAATAAATGATAAATTAGGCTCCATCATAATTAAAAACTATTGTACTTCAAAGAACATTATCAAGACAGTGAGAAGACAGCCCACAGAACGGGAAAAAAATGTTTTGCAGATCATATATCTGATAAGCGTCTGGTATCAAAAATATATAAAGAACTCTTACAACTTAATAAAGAGACAACCTGATTAAAAAGTAGGCAGAGGAATTTAATAGACATTTCTCCAAAGAAGATTTACAAATCGCCAATAAAAAGAAAATGATGTTTAACATATTTAGTCATTAGGGAAATGCCATAATAAAAGCCACAATGATAAACCGCTTTACACCCACTAGGATGACTATAATAAAAAAGGCGGACAATAAAAAGTCTTGGTGAGGATGTAGAGAAATTGAGAACCTCTTACGATGCTGATGGAAGTGTAAAATGGCACAGCTGCTTTGGACAAGACTAGCAATTTCACAAATGGTTACGCATAAGTTACCATATGACGCAGCAATTCTACCCCTAGGTATAGTGGACCATTGAACAACACGGGTTTGAACTGTGTGGGTCCACTTAACATGCGGATTTCTTTCAATAAATACACACTGCAGTCCACTACATGATATGAGGTTGAATCCTTGGATGTGGAACCGTGGATATGGAGGGCAGATTGTAAAGTTTCTGGTGGATTTTCAACTGTGGGGAGGATATAACCCCTGTCTTGTTCGAGCGTCAGTTGTATACCCAAGAGAAATGAAAACACGTCAGTGCAAAAACTTGTGCAGTTGGTCATTGCAGCCAAAAAGTGGAAACTACCCGGGTCTGTTAATTGGTAAATGGTTAAAACTAAATGTGATGTGTCTTTACAATGGAATATTATTCAACAATAAAAAGGAATAATGTGATACATGCAACAACATGTTTGATGAACCTTGAAAATATATGCTTAGTGTAAGAAGCCAGGCACACGAGACCACATACTGTGATTCCTTCTGTATGCCATGCTCAGAATACACAAATCCACAGACAGAAGAGTACATTAATGGTTCCCAGGGGCTGGGGAGGGAGGAACTGGGGAAGGGACTGCTGCTAATGGGTATGGGGTTTCTTTGGGTGTCGATGAAAATGTTTTGGAGTTTGATAATGGTGATGGTGGCACAACCTTGTTAATATGTTAAAAACCATTGAATTGTACATTTTAAAATGGTGAATTTTATGACAGGTGAATTGTATCTCAATAAAAAAAGGTAAATAATCAACAACAAAGGAGAAGTCACCTCAGATCCCACTGCCCAGGGACAGCCACGGCTCCTGTCGATTGAGCAGTTTACCAAATGTGGACTCGGTGCTAGGCACCTAAGCCCTTCATTTATTTATTCCTCACAGTGGCTTTATCAGTCTTCTGTCAGGCCTGAGCCTCCTGACCCCTCCAGAGCTCTTTCCTCTACCTCGCTGTGCCTATTTTTACAAAGAATTTTGAGTGAACAGGGAGCTTGCTAATTTGGAGTATCGTTAAAATACTATTTTATAGAGTTAGGTGCTTTACTCACACAGTTGACTAAAATATATTTGTGGTGTGGTTCAGTTAGCACTCAGCACTCAAGCTTAAAGGAAAGCAAAAACCTGAGAAAAGGGTTAAATCTCTGAAGTTAGTTTTTTAGTACCAAGGATTTTATGTTCATCTTTCCCCCCAGAGATTATAAAAAAGAAACAAGTAAAATTAGAAACTTCCTTAAGTGGCCATTCATCTCAGCCTTTGTAATGCTGGGGTAGAAAAGCTGGTTGGATTTTGTTTCCATAAATGCTAGTCATCAGAATATGCTATGGTCCGTTGCTTTTCTATGAAACTAGAGAGTTTTAAAGTAGAAGGCATCAAGAAAACACGCTAGCATGGAAAACTGTTAGCAGTGGTTAGTTTTGTTTATGAAATACTCTTTAACATTTCAGAGCAACCAGTCATAGGTTCAGGAGTTTCAGCTCCTGTGTTCTCCTTTATTGACTGTTTGTTCTATATTAGTGGACGTCTAAAACTTAAAACTCCTTGCAAAAACAAGCAAAACTTGGTTAGTAATTTTTTTTTTTTTTTAGGAGAGTTATTCAGACTTTTTAATGGCTTTGACATGAAAACACTGTATTTTTTAAAATCTTGAATTTAAGATACTGGTGCTCTGGCTTTTCATCTTTCATTGTGTAATTAAAGAAAATTTATTAATTTTCTGCGAAAGTTTATTATTTCTAGAAACTTACTGAATAGTTTGGTCCTGAGAAGTTTTTACCAAAGTGCAGGTGATTCCTGCCATTTACTGTCTTGCCTTCTGATTGAAGCAAACTTGTTTTTAGTAAATAATGGCATTGAGGTGTGAATGTCCAGGTAAATAGCGAGGTGTATTCTTTCTTCCCCAGAAAAATGCTCTCAAAAACTTGAGTTTAATACAATAAACACTCTACTTAGATATCATAATCTCATTATAAATTTGATGTAGATGGACCAAGCTTGGATTCTCAATTCCATAAAGGCAGAAACTGTTTTTGCCATTCTGTAGAATTCCGGAGTTTATCTTTATGCCGTGTCCATAGTAAATGCTTGATAAGTGTTTGTTATATAAATTGTAATCACATATACATTTAAATTATGCATACTGTTTCGTGACACACACACCCCACACACAATTAACTGAAATATTCCCAACTGATAATACTGTGTGTCATAATTTCTCTTAATGTTTTTCTCTCTTTTTAGGTTGGTATTTTGTTTGGCATCTTTTTTTATCAAAATTCAAGTTTCTTCGGGAACTGGTGGGAGACACAGGATCTCAGGAGGGAGATCATGAACCTTCAGGGTCTGAAACAGAGGAAGACGCTTCATCATCTCCACACAGGATCAGATCTGCTCGCCAGAGGAGGGCACCTGTTGATGAAGGCCACTGACCTGAGCCGTGGTCCTCTGATAGCGAATGACGAAGGACACTGGGAGTCTCTCTCTGTAATGACTTGGCTTTGCAATCTGCTAAAAGATTGAAGAACATTCATTCTTGGATCTTAAGTCCAATTCAAAAAAAGATTTACATGTAAGCCATATGAAAATAAAGGGAATTACAACCAAATCAGACCATTGCAGATTTCATCGTAAAGATAATTTTTGCTTATATACTTCTACATATATACTTATTCTTTGACTCTTGGGCTTATTTTCTGGCACCGGTGTTAATCTGGTAAATATTACAGGCTTGAAAAACCATATTTTATTAATATTAGTTCTATGTTGTACTTCTTTTTCCCCCACATTATACCTTGTCTGAAATTGGGATGCATTTTACGATTACTGTCAACCAGGCAATAGTCATGATGCAATTATCCTCGCCTGTGCCTGTGTGGACTTAAGGTTTGTCCTGTTGTTGGTATCAAATGTGTCAGGTTTAATTGGCTTTTAAAAATGTCTTCAAAAAGATTACACTATGATTCAGCATTGAAACGAAAAGTTATCATGTATGCAGAAAAGCATGGAAACAGAGCAGCAGGGCGTACGTTCGATATTAGCGAAGCAAATATCCGTCGCTGGAGGAATGACCGAAGTTCCATATTTTCTTGTAAAGCAACAACAAAATGCTTTACGGGACCTAAGAAAGGAAGATACCCACAAGTAGACGAAGCTGTGCTACATTTTGTCAGTGAGACAAGTGCAAAAGGACTGCCTATCACACGCCAGGCGATGCAGCTGAAGGCAGGAGAAATTGCCAAAACCCTTGGAATAGACGAAACAAAATTCAAAGCAACAAGAGGCTGGTGTGATCGATTCATGCATTGAGCAGGACTGTCGTTAAGGCGTCAAACATCATTTTGTCCAGAACTTCCTGCTGATATTAAACCGCAGGCAGTGCTGGAGTGCTGTTTTAAGAGATGCTGCATTGCCGGCGCTCTTGATGCCAAGGGTGCTGTGGTCTGGGAGAATGCAGACACCGATGGCTGTGATTTGAGTGATTCAGAGGAGTTAGACTCAGAATATGAAGTTATAGTCATAACTTAACCAACTTATTTCATCATACACTTTCTTTACGTATGCACAAGATTGACGCGATAAAGATCTGTTTAAAAGCTGTTTGAGTAAATTTAAAAAGTAGACGTTCTACAGGATACAGAAGCATTGTGTCATAGTTTAATTGCCTATGTGTTTTCTTAGTGATACATGTGGTGCGTCTTACAACTGATGGCATCTTAGGTTAGGAAAAAAAATAGTCTGTAAATTTATTTTTCTTTCTAGGATAGCAATTATTTATTGGGGACCTTAATTCTGACTCTTAGAATGTTGTTAAAATAGTTATCCTCTATGAGATACATTTTGGAGCGCCCTATTCAAGATTTTAGAGTAGTAACTTGGGAATCTAGGCCCTATCCTCTACTTTAGGAAGAGTAGGATTAGTTACTCCTTTTGTGTGGGAGGACTTCATGCTCAAGGCATGTGTTGTGGAGAAAATACTTCTTCACAAACAGCAATTCGGTGACAAGACCTCAGAGGTACTGGGTATTGAGGAAAAAATAGAGAGTGGGTGAAAATGCCTGCTTTACTCTACAATGATTCTTGCCAGGTTCCCATGTTTGTCTTCACTGAACTTTGGACTGCGTGTTTCCTGGGGAAGAGAGATACGGATTAAAGAACCTTCCCGTTTAGCGTTGCCTGCTGTATACAAGAATGAAGTGCGAAGCCAAGTTGTTTTATTAATCCAAGTTCTTTTTACGTTTTAAACCTTTGGTTCTCGAGAATAGTCATTACAGAATGTCACCTCTCTTTTACGGTGGTGTGTGATTTTGTCTGCTACCTCATACTCCATGCTGATAGTTTTGTTTGTTGATTAACAGCTCATCTGCTCTGCCCTAAGGTGATGAACACCTCTGCTGTCAGTGTAGCCCTTTGGATGTACTAAAAGGGAATTTACAGAGTATAACTTTACTTCTAAATATTTGCTACGGAGAGGTCCCCAGCAGCTGAGAGTGGGGCACAGTCTTTGTCTTTATTTCCTTAGTGGATGCAATTTTCTATTTTTATGTGACTATATTGATTAACAAAAACAGTGACACAAGTTTCAAGCATTAATTTTAATGCTTCATACTAGCTAAATATCACATTAAAATACTCATCAGTTAGAAAGAACTTTAATGCTTCTTGGTGGCTGGGAGGATATTTGAATTAGGTCTTTTGCAGTCTGATATTTGGAGCTGTGGATTCCGCTTTGTAGTGAGTACCTTAGGTTTAGGTAATAGTTGCTGACACACTTTAAGTAGCTGGTAAGCTTCCTCTTGTGTCAGTATTAAGAACGATGGCCGATATAACCCCTGAAATCTGCAAGGGTCATCCACAAATTAATCCCTGAAAGATGTACATGTTGGTATTATTTATTAATATTTATGCTTTTATGGGTGTCTTTTTAAAATAGAATTGTATGAAATGTTCTGCTTAACTTGCTTGGGAAATATAACCAAAGCATATTAATAGCTCACACTCGACCATGTTTTAACTCTTAGGAAAGTGAAATCACTGCTGCCAATATGAGAATTCTACAAACGAATTCCTTTGTTTAAAACGTTTTTTCCCCCTGCACTCCTCTGCCCCCAGTACACTCACCATAGTACATATTTCTAAGGCCACTGAGAGAGGCAGGAGAAATAGTTGTTAACACAGAATTATTTGTGTGATACAGTGTTTTTGTTCTTTTTCCTGTTTTAGTGCTTTTGTAGCTGAACTTACAGAACTCATCGTAAGTGCATTTTCAGTTTCTTAGTAGGAGACGGAGTAGCCTGTGGTCAGTTTTAAAGTTTAGAGGGTCCTGAGCATTAAAAACACAAGTGTTAGTCTTGTTTGAATCCTCACAGACAGTGATGGTGAGCAAGTGCGTCATTGTTTGAGGATTAATTCTAAAATGAGGATTCTGGTGGGTGCTTTTCCTTCCCAACCAACCATTTCCAAATCTTTTTCTTCTGAAACTTTTGTGAAAATTGCCTGTATCAAATTTATTGGTAGCATGGCTCTGATTTCAAGGCCAAAAAACGCTAAGTATTTGTGTGACACTGTTAAATAAGGTTTTTAATATTTACATAAAACTAAAAATAGAATTCATCCAGTGGATTTTTGTAGTGATGTTTTCATGGTGGAAACATAAATGCGTCGTTTTGTGGTGGATAGCCAATTTATAGACATGCTGACCTATTTCTTCAGATGTTATCAGATTTAAAAACAACTTCAAACTGTTATTTTGCTGAAAGTTGGGAATATGTTAAGTAACGGATTCACAAAATAGGGCATTTTAAACCAAACTGTGTTGCAAGGTTTGAAAGTAGTGCATTTTTACTTTTAAGAGCAACAGTTTTTGAAATTATTTTAAGTCAACAATGCAGTATTTTTTAAAGTCAGTTTTTCTTAAAAGGTATGTTTTAATGTAACATGTAACCAATGTAACTTCAGCTTTTGACTGGTAAACTTCCAGTGCTTTTATATTTCAGGTTGACTTTAAAAAGCCAATGAGCAGTACTCAGAGGTTATGGATTCTTAAGCAATTAATGAAATAATATTTTGTTATGGAGTCTAGAATTAAAGCACCTTGTATTGTCTGCTTTTAAAGTATTCTATAGTTTTTAACTTAAAGCATAAAGAGTAACATTTTATCTTATATTAATTTAAAAAGTTACATTTTCCATTTGTTAATATACGTGTGTTGCCTGTTTTATGACCAGTGTTTACCCCTCTAAGTCAGTTCTATGCATAACCATTCACCAAATACTGCTGCTCTGGTTTCTTAGAGGAAACATTCTGTGCTATGCTATGATGTATTGTCATCTTGCTGCTTGACAAATAGGTTTATAAGGAATTAGAACTGTGTGTGTTAATAGTACCTTTGTATAACGAGATGTAAAATTAGAGATGAGGATTCTGTGTAAACGATTATTCACTGTTTTAAAACTGGTCAACACTATAAAGCTTCTGTGGTTTGTGTGATGCTTCACTTTACACAGAATAAATTAAAATGAAAACAAAAGTTGTGTTTGTTTCACTGATAAAGAATAAGAAGTGTGAAGGGTACCTTGGACATGAGGGATTGGAAACCAGCCATTTTTACCAGTGGTTCCCCCTTCACCTCATTTGTCAAACTCTAAACATCTATAAGAATTAAGATAACATCTCAGTAGTATTCCTAGTGCCTTGAAAGTAATTGACTTGGAACCTAAGGGCACATAGCATTAGAGCTAATTTACACTTCATGTTTAGCCTTTTTTCTTCTCATGCTTTATCCAGTACCTTCAAGATTATTTTGCAAATCTGTTTACCATAGATCATGTCTCACATTTTGTTAGTATTAACCACCAGGAAGACTGAGTGAGGGAACGGACCAAAGCCAAGTGAAAAGATGGAGGGATGCCTTGGAACCCATTTGCAATAGGAAACCGTGAATTTCAGTGGCTGAGTGCCAAGTCCTGATTTTTCTTCAGCAGTGCTCGGCTGCCAAGAATGTAGAATGGAAAAAGTGGACTGTGTCAGGGTCAGGCTTTGTCAGGAGTGTCCAAAGGGCACGGTCACTTGAGATTGCTGGAGACTGGCCGTGGGGTTTGGGCTGGGTTGCGAGAGAAGTCGGATCAGTAAGGCACTGATAAATGGGGCTAATGGGAAGGGATAGAGATTGAAGATAATAAGATGCATGTGACATATGTATATAGTGGATAGAAAAGGAAGTTCGGGATGGAGACTAGGATTTTAGAGCTGAAGCAACCATAGCAAAGGGGAATCTGAGAACGTGACACGTTCTAGGGTGTCATGTGGGCTGTCAGCATGGCCACTCATAGTTCTGCATCATGGCTGGAGTTGGGATGGAGAAGATGACCATGACCTGGGGAACAGGTCAGGGACTTGGAAGACTGACCTTAAGGTCTGGGATGTCAGGTGGCCCTTAAAAGGAGGAAGGAGTTTCCTGAAAATGAAAGAGGAGCTGTGAGAACGCTTTCTCTTCATGCTGGCCCCCGGCAACTCTCCAAGCCAGGACATGATTGTTACATACGATTAAGTACTTTGGTTATAAAAATGATGCTGTTTATGGAGAACTTTGCTGGGGATGGGGGAGGAGAAAGGAGTTGAGGACAACAAAAGCTTCTCTAAGAATCTTAGGGAGGAGTAGGAGTTTTCCAGGGTTCTGGACAGGAGAAAGGGCAGGTGCCAAGTCACAGTTGAGGGAAGATGCCTTGTTTGGAGAACCGTAGACAGTTGATTATTCCTGGAATGGAGAGTGATTACGGGGTGCAACATTTTGAAACTGGAGAAGTAGGAAAGATCTAGGTCATCAAAGACCTTGTATGCAATGTCAACGGCTAAGTGGCTGTTCTTGCAGTCACCTGGACAAAGTACAGATGGCTTAGGAAGCTCATGCTGACTGCACTGAAGAGGTCTCCTTTGGAGACACAATGGAAACAGGGTGATAGAAAGCTAGCGGCAGGCTTGAAAGGAGTGACAGCCATGGGAAGTTTGAGGACATGAAGAATCCACAGGGCTTGAGACTGGGTTGTGAAGGCAAGTGACGGAGAAGTGAAGGATGATTTCAACATTTGAGATGGACAACGTTGAGGGATGTGTATAGAAGAAGTAGGCTTGAGGTTGGTCAAAGGGACATGGAAAATGAGAGTCCAGTTTGGGGCATACATATTTGTATTTGAGGTGCTTACAGGCCACTGGGTGGACAGAAATACTAAACAGTTGTGAAAATGGTAGGAGGGCCATCAGTGATCATCAGCGTGTGAATGCAGTTGAAGCTGTTGGCAAAAATAGGATCTGCCAGGGAAGAAGCCAGAATAAGAAGAGACCCAAGGAATGGCCCCTAAGGAGCATCAATATTTCAGAGGCTGGTAAAAGAAAAAGAGGCCACTAAGGACATTGAGAAAGACTGCTAAGAACCAGGAACATACCTGGAAGGCAATGTGCTTGAGGCCAATGAAGAAAGAACTTGGCAGAAAGAGCAAGCGTTAAACTGATATGTATTAAAGAATGATGCCGCTCAGATCTGATTATTAAGAAATTGGGGCAACCTAGTTCTGGCAGAAGTCCGTGCAAAAGAAGATGTGAGGGCTTCCCTGGTGGCGCAGTGGTTGAGAATCTGCCTGCTAATGCAGGGGACACGGGTTCGAGCCCTGGTCTGGGAGGATCCCACATGCCGCGGAGCAACTAAGCCCGTGAGCCACAACTACTGAGCCTGCGCGTCTGGAGCCTGTGCTCCGCAACGGGAGAGGCCGCGATGGTGAGAGGCCCGCGCACCGCGATGAAGAGTGGCCCCCGCTTGCCACAACTAGAGATAGCCCTCGCACAGAAACGAAGACCCAATACAGCCATAAATAAATAAAAGTCATTATCTAAAAAAAAAAAGATGTGAAATTTCTGCAAGGTGACAGCGGGGACAAATGGAATAGATATTGACGGGAGTCAATTGGACAGGGTTTGGTGATTGATTAGCTATGGGAGGTGAAGGGCAAGGATGAATCATTGGTGGAGGGCTGATGGAGGGCATGGGTGGAGCATGTTTGAGGGGATACGTCCAGGTGCATGGAAGACCAATGGAAATGGCCACCCTGAGGATACAGGTCACAACTGAGTTCCTACCCAGATGCTGTAACTTGATAGTTGGCAATTTATTTAACCTCTCTGTTGCCTGGTCTGCTGCGTGAGAATGAGAACGGGCAGGGCTGTTGTAAGGAGTAAATTTTTTAAAACACCTGTTAAGCACGCTTCTTTTTAAAAAAAAATTTTTTTTTAATTTATTTTTGGCTGCATTGGGTCTTCGTTGCTGCGTTCGGGCTTTCTCTAGTTGTGGCAAGCGGGGGCTACTCTTCGTTGCGGTGCGCGGACCTCTCACTGCGATGGCTTCTCTTGTTGCGGAGCACCGGCTCTAGGCGCGCAGGCTTTGGTAATTGTGGCTCGTCGGCTCAGTAGCTGTGGCTTGCGGGCTCTAGAGCGCAGGCTCAGTTGTTGTGGCGCATGGGCTTAGTTGCTCCACGGCATGTGGGATCTTCCTGGACCAGGGCTCGAACCCGTGTCCCCTGCATTGGCAGGCGGACTCTTAACCACTGCGCCACCAGGGAAGTCCCACACTTCTTAATATATCGTAAGCAACCCGTAACTTCACTCCCACCCCCCTTTCCTTACTTCTTACCTTTGTAACCGAGGCAGCCTCCTAATGACGGCTTGGTCCAGGAGTTGGTTTCACTTCACCGAGAAGAGTTGAGATGGGGAGTCACAAAAACACATACATTCATCCTACAGTATTTTGAGGTAAGGCCTAGGCTTTGTTTCACTGAATATAGATCCATTAGAGTTCAATCTCATTTTCTTTGCAAAAGCCAGACTTATAATTCGGTGATCTCCAGTTTTGTTCTCTTACAACTGGAACAAGAACAGAGTCTTGCAGAGCAAAGATTTTTACTGTAGTGTTTTTCTGTCTTTGACAGTTGCCTTGCTTGTCTCTAGATGGACAGGATTTTTTGCATCTTGTCTTTATCAAATTTTTCCAAAACATTCAACTAAGTTTTCACAGAAACAGCAACCCTTTACTCACACTCGTATTTAGTTGTGACATTTCATTATGTAATTGCGATATCAGAGACAACTGAAGTAAGCAGGTTTGGGAACCATTTGGGTTAGACAGAAGTCATCTGGTGAGAAAAATATGTGAGCATACAAGATACTAATCCTCTGTTCTTGATTAGGTACCCCACCCAGGCGGGGACTGTGCATCTCATGTCACAGAGCAAATTGAAGCCTCAGCCTGGAATCTCTTTACCCTTCCACGGAGCCTTCATATCTGTCTATATCTCTTCCGACCCTCTCCTTCCCTCCTACATTAGAGGACAGACCCCTCTGCTATCTGAAACGAATTTCTCCTCCTGTGCTTTGGATCCTGTTCTACCTTTTCAGCAAATTAACACTGTTAATTATTTTCTTCTATACACTCAATTGCTCTCTGTCATCTGGATCGCTCTCTCCAACATCTAAACATATTCAATAAATATATTCTATCTTGAAAGAAGGAAAGGTCCTGCCTACTCTGTCCCCTCAGCTGCCAGTGGCCCCTGCCTTGCCACGTCACACCAGACTTCTCTGAGGAGGTGTCTCCGTGACCCTGGCGCAAAATCTGAAGGACATTTTCCAGCCCTCAGCTTTGCCTGACTTCCCAACAGCATTCGTGTGGTTGCTCATCTCTTCCTTGTTCCTTGAAACCTTCTTCTCCTTTGGCTTTAATGATACTAAATTCTGGCTTTACTGGTTTTAATCCTTCCTCTCATTTCAGGCTTATCCTGCAGTGAAATGTCAGAGTTCCTCGGGGCTAGGTTCTCACCCCCTTTTCCTTCCTGTCTCCAGGAAGACAGGAAGCTGCCACCTCTTGACCAGTGGAGCCACATTCCCGTCTCTTGAGCCAGTGATCTTCCCAGTATCCCCTCTTGGTTGTCTTAAACACTGGTCTCACCCAGCATCTGCAGCCGCTTCTGATACTGGGGTCATACCAGCCTCCCTGTCGACCGTTGTAAAGTTGACAAACTAGGTGTCACTGTTGACCTTTCTTTTTTTTCTTTTTTTGTTTGTTTCTTTTACTTTTCGGCTGTGCCCTGTGGCATGTGGATCTTAGTTCCCCCCCCAGGGATCGAACCCTCGCCCCCTGCATTGGAAGCGCGGAGTCTTAGCCACTGGACCACCAGGGAAGTCCCTCTTGACCGGTCTTTCGGGTCCCTTATTCAACACATCAAGTCTGGTTGACTTTACTTCTGAAATAGCTCTTGGAACCTTCTCTACTTTCCTCCATTTTCCTATTACCCTCTGTAGGCAGTGAAGTGTAGTAGTCATGATGGTGACCTCTGGAATTGCGACCTCTGTGTGCCTCATCTTTCATCTGTAAAATGGGTGTAATAGTAGTACCTATCTCATAGGGCTTCTGTAAGGATTGCATAAGTGAACACACACAAACATGTAGAATAGCGCCCCATCCCCACCGCTCTGATGCCCACCTGGATCCTGCGACAGTGGCTGTCTCAAATCCATGACAGCCCCTCTCCAGCCTTCTCTCCTCCTTGTCGCCAGAGTGATCTTTTTGAAACTCAAATATGGCCCTGTCCGCTCCTTGCTTATATCGTGGGAATGGCTTCCCACTGTCCTAGAGAAAAGGTGGAAAATCCTCAACACGCCCAGGACACGCTGCAGGGTTTCATTCACCAGCTTGTCAGGCACCTTCTCCCACCACTGGCCTCCCCACCACCTACACTTACAGCAGGTGAGCCTCCTCTCAGCTACACAGATACTCGGAGATCACCGGCACCCCTGTCCCTGGGTCCCTGCACTGGCTCCTCCCCCCCCTCCCCCCTTCTCCTAGTCATTTGTCAGATTTCAGCTCAAAGTCACTTTCTCCGGGAAGCGTCTTTGAACACTACCCGACCCCTTTCCAGGCAGTTCCTTTGTTACGTAGACTGGTCCTCCTCTCCTCCAGACAAGAGTTAAACACTTCTTGGTGCATTTATTTGATTAAGTGCCATCATCCCCTCTGTTGAATTAATCAATATATCAGTATAAGGTAGAACTTATATCAAAATGACATTGTAACCCGCAAGCTGCATATATTCAATCTTTTAGTCAGAATCTGAGTCTAATCTGAGAGGCTTAATTCTGCCTTATCAGCATCTCCTGACAATGGTTACTGTTTTCTTTAATCAACAAACACAAAAGTGTATGTTAATGAGATGCTTATTTTGCAAGCCCCTGATTCTTTCTGTGTATTCTGTGTCCATTACTCTTCCATCCCTTCTGAAAAGGTCCAACTAGCCTGTCAAACAGCAGCTTTTAACCACAAGATGGCGACAGATTTCAAGAATTAGCCAGTGAGTCTAGTTGCTCTTCCTCTCCGGGGTGTGTTCCTTTCAAAGGATGTTGACGGGTTTGGTAATTATATGGCACCCTGTTTTGCATCATAAGTATTTAACCTAATCCTCTTTACTTAAAGCAGTTAAGTGAGCGTATAAATCGTTGATCAAACTGGAAGGGGATGGGGGATTATTCATCACTGGGCCAGGACAGATGTAAACCAGGACTGTTCTGGCCACCCAGGACATCTTTCCACTCCATCTAAAGCTGAGGCGGGCCAGACGACAATATTTACAGTCCCGCTGATGAGGGCTTGTAATCAGAGAAACAGGAGCACTCGCAAACAGCATCTGAACTCCACCTCCCAGTGTATGACTCTAGAAGCTAGTCAGTTTCATGAGCAGCAGATGAAAAGATGGTTGGTCCAAAGGCCCACGTGTTTACGTGTGGGAGCAGGACCCCTACCTTGGGTGAGATGCCATGGAACCGTAAGGCTCTGTGTCGCTAGAAAGTGCCTTTGATTTGCCAAGTCCTTTTTCATATATTGCCTTCCTAAGCTTTGTGAGAGTGAGAAGGGCAAGGAAAACGTTATCTTTGCTTTACAGGTAAAGAAATTGAGGTTTAAGGAGGTAAAGCAGCTTGGCCATGGACATGATAGTGCCAAACCCTGGACCCCCCGCCTTGTTGCTTAGAGAAGGGAAACAATTTCTTTTTTGCTTAAAGCATCCAAATCACCTTACGTCATTCAGCACAAAGGGAAATAAGTACATGTTCAAATACAAACACAAGGTGCAGCCCTGACTTGTATGAGCATATGTGGTGGGATAAACTAATGGAGAAAGGGTTAGCCGGCCTCTGTGTCCTGTAGCGCTGGCCCTGCTTCACCCCAGGAGGGGCTCAGCAAGTTGGGCTCACTGGGGTTCCGATTGTCCAATAGGGAGAAGGACTTGCAACAGGTTGGGAGGGAAGGGACATTTGGGGAAAGTGAGCCAGTGACCCGCGGGGCATGCAGCTGGATTCCCAAGGACTGAAAGCAGAGCCCTCATCCTGTTCTTACACAGCCCTGGGAGGTGACAGGCCCCTGATGGGGGTGACCTGCGGTACTGGGGATCTGAAGGCTAAGCTCTGGCTTTGCAAAGTGCAGCCAGGTTTTCTGTGAGCACAGTGGGCCCAGGGAGTGATGCTGGGAGTGGATCTCACGGGGCTGAATGGTGAGCATCTCAAAGGCAGCCCTGATAGACTGAAGAGCAAAGGCTTTCGCTCAGGTTCCTGGGTTGTGAGGGACCCTTTGGGAGAGAGAGAGGGAGATGGGTTGGCCTGCAATGACTAAGACCAAATGTCTCACCAACCGTGGTGGAGAGGCTCAGAGTCACTGCTCATTTGGTTTAGACAAAACAATGCAAAGCAAAACACGCAACAAGTCTTGCACTGAGTGTTGTCAAGTTATTCCACGCTCACTAATGATTACATCTAAAAGCAAGCTCTTAGAGCTCCTCCCCAGACCAAAAACAGAAACACAGGAAGAAACCCAAGGCCTTGGCCTTTCTCACCCTCTTCCTCCCCATCTCGTATCTTGGGTCCATTGGGGGAGCTGAGCTCCGGGCTCTGTGCTGCCGCAAATGTGGATCACCTTGCCTGGTCACCTCCTCTCGCCTTTAATTCCCCCTCAAGAGCCACGTGTCTCCCCGCCCCACCCCACTGGCCCCCAGCAGAGCACTTCGGGTTATCTGGTGATCTGTCCTGCTAACTCAGTGCACGCAGAGTCACTGGGGTGCTAAATGCAGACTTGGGGCCCTTCCTTATTTCAGTCGACTTAACTCAGAATCTCAGGCAGGTCAGAACTAAGA
Source organism: Eubalaena glacialis (assembly GCF_028564815.1). NCBI lineage: Eukaryota > Metazoa > Chordata > Mammalia > Artiodactyla > Balaenidae > Eubalaena > Eubalaena glacialis. The sequence continues at coordinate 8,282,272 of NC_083722.1, forward strand.
ATCTGTGTTTTTAACATGTCCCCCCAGGTGATTATGATCCTTTTTGTTTAACCCCCCAGTACTGGGTTGAATAGTGCCCCTCCAAAATTCGTTTCCACCTGGAACCTGTAAATAAAGCCTTCTTTGGAAATAGGCTCCTTGCAGGTTAACGCGAGGTCATTCTGGATTAGGTTGGGCCCTAATCCAGTGACTGGTGTCCTTGTAAGAAGAGGAGATTCAGACACACGGAGACACAGAGGCAGGCCGGTGACGGTTGAGGCAGGGGTTGGAGGGATGCGTGTACAAGCCAAGGAGCGCCAAGGATTGTCGGCCACCGCCAGAGGCCAGGAGAGAGGCCGATTCTCCCTTAGAGCCTCCAAAAAGGGATCTCTGTCTTGCAGCCTCCAGACTGTGAGAGAACAGCTACGTTTCTGCTGTTTTCAGCCTCTGAGTGTGTGGGACCTTGTTCCTGCAGCCCGAGGAAACAAATAACCCCCATCCCCTTTTTTCTACCTTCTATTGTCTTAAATTATTTTTATTTCCTCCTTTCTCTCTGCAGGAAGTTATACTTCCTATTCAAATAATATTCCTGTTATGGTGCACATATGTACATTTTTTTTTAGCGGTCCAGTGGATGCATAGAGGACCAAATTCCTTGTTTCCTTCTTGCGCCTGTGTGCAGAAATTTCTAGTCCCCATTTCATAAACGAGACTCAGAGATTCTTGCCTGGGCTTGGTTCCAATTCCTCTGCCCCCTGGAACTGGGAGGCCGCGTCTCCTGTGTGGGTGAGACTTTCCAACTCCAGGCCCTAGGGCCCTTGCCAGGGCCCCATCTTTAGTGGGCCACCATATCCAGTGCTGCCACAGCTCACTTACTGCTCTAGCTTTGATTTCTATCTTTGTTCTTGGCCCCTGGTCATCTCCCATTCTTTCTTTTTCAGTTGGATTATGAAATACTGCATTTAAAAAAACTATTACATCCAACTCTTCTGTATGTTTGCAGTAGATAGGAAGGCCTGTGTGCATCACCTTAGTCTGTTGTGTTTCCAGAAGAGATTTCTCATAAACGATATGTAGTTTCAAATATTGGAAACCACATATACAGCACCTTGGCCCCAGCATGAAATGGATCCACCTCTCCATCACTCCCGAGATCCCCTACAGTTGTCACCTTCAGGTGCTGTTTTAGCCCTGCCAATTCCCATTAAATGTCAGCTCCTGTTCCAAATATATTAGTCAACCTCCTGCCCAGGTACTTAAAATCTGGGTAGTTGCTTTTTAAGCTCTAACAGAAGTAGTTGGTTTGAATTCTTAAGTACCGTTGTTAAACCCATGAGGCATGCTTTTGAATGGCCATGCAAGAAATTGGATTGAGAAAGCTGGGGACAGAGTCCCAAAGAAGCGTGTGGTTCAGTGAAGAGATCTCACATCATGTTGTGTTTGGTGGGACGATAAAGGAGTACCAAGCATTTCCTGTAAGTCAGAAAGGTAGAAGCGCCTTTTGCTTTTTTTTTTTTTTTGGTTATTTCGTTTGTTTATTTTTTTGCTTGTTGTGTATGTGAGGAGAGTGACTCCCCTGGAAAAATGTGCATAAGCAGCAGATAAGTATCAAGGAATAGCTTAGTGTTTTCTCAGAAGAGAATAACATCTGCTGTGCCATAAGGTAAGGCTAGGAGAGCTTAGATGATACATAAATTGGGTAAAATGTAAGGCGTGACTATAAAGTTATGCTCCTTGGGGGGTCATGTTATGGAAATTTTATTATTTTTATTACTTTTTAGTCACAAAAAGTTTATGTTCTTGGGCTTCCCTGGTGGCGCAGTGGTTAAGAATCCGCCTGCCAATGCAGGGGACACAGGTTCGAGCCCTGGTCCGGGAAGATCCCACATGCTGCAGAGCAACTAAGCCCGTGCGCCACAGCTACTGAGCCTGCGCTCTAGAGCCCGCGAGCCACAAATACTGAGCCCACATGCCACAGCTACTGAAGCCCGCACGCCTAGAGCCCGTGCTCTGCAACTAGGGAAGCCACCGCAATGAGAAGCCCACACACCACAACGAAGAGTAGCCCCCGCTCGCCACAACTAGAGAAAGCCCGCGCGCAGCAACGAAGACCCAACACAGCCAAAGATGAATAAATAAAATAATAAATAAATTTTTTTTAAAAAAGTTTATGTTCTTATCTCTTTGTGGAGAAGTACCTGTTTCTAAATGGTAGTTCAGACACATCTGGAAATCTTTCACACACTGAAAAATGTGACTTCAAAAATCTGTTTCCTCTCTTTTTCCTCTTTATTGCTTTTAAAACTTATTTTTAATTTGTTGGCATAAAGTAGGAGTGCTGCTTTTGGTAACAGAAGATGGGGGATTCAGACCAACCCTCTTGCTAAAGTAAAGCTAGAGAAAACATAAAATGCAGTTTTAAAATCATCAAAGAATTAACAAGGTAGAAGAAATTATCAACCAAGTGAGCCTAGTATTGGGGGCTACTCTTGGCCTAGAGCAAGATATGTCATCAAACTATTTCTACAAATAATTTTTCAAATACAAAAGTCTAGGGAATTCCCTAGCGGTCCAGTGGTTAGGACTCCGTGCCTCCACTGCAGGGGACCTGGGTTCGATCCCTGGTCGGGGAACTAGGATCCCGCAAGCCATGCAGTGCAGCTGAAAAAGTAAAAAAAAAAAAAAAAGTTTAGCATACACAGAAAAAATAGCATGGAAACACTTCTTTTTAAAACCTAATAAAATGTGTGTGTGCGTGTGTGTATCTGTCCAAAAGCCAGCTTCTTATTTGACTGTCAGATGTCAAACACCTTTAGGGAGTCAAGTCAGGAGGAAGACAAGGATGCCTGCTACCTCTACAATGATTTAACTTTGCACTGGAATGTTAGCTAATGCAATTAAGCAAGAGAAAACAATTAGACTTGTAAGAACTGGAAGGGAAGAGGCAAACTCTTTGTTTATAATTGCGTATCTGGAAAAACCAGAAGAATCAATGGAAAAGTACTACAAACCATAAGATAATAAAGTAGCAGGACATAAAATTAGCATAGTAAAATTACTAGCCTTTGTAAATATAAATTATAAGCTATTTGAAGGTATAAGGGAAGGGAAGACCCTGTATACAATAACAAAATTTTAAATACCTAGACAGAAACCTAGTATGTGCAAAAATAATAGGAAAACTGCAAAACATTCACGAAAGAGATAAAAATAGCTTTGAACAAACTGAAAAAAAACCCCACCCTAATATTGAATAGGAAAACTTAACATCATAAAGATGTTATTTCTCTCTAAATTAGTTTTATAAATTTAATGCAATCTCAATAAAAATTTCCTCAGATTTTTTTCTGGAAGTAGACAAGTTGATTATAAAGTTTATATGGAAGAATAAACAACTGAGAATAGCCAGGAAATATTTGGAAAGAATACTTAATGCATGGCTAATCCTATTAGAGTTAGTAAAACATTTAACATCCTCTAAATTAAAGCAGTGAGGTATTGGCTCAGGAAAAGACTTATAAACAAATGGATCAGAATAGAATGTCCAGGAAAATTTAGTATATGACAAAAGAGGCACTGAAGTCAGAGGGGAAAATTAACTCTAAACAGTGCTGGGCCCAATGGATAGCTATGAAGAAAAAGGAAGAAATTGGATCTTTTTCTCACAATGTATTCCAGGAGAAATTATAAATGTATTAGAGATCTAAATGAAAATTAAACACAAACAGAAAAACATACAATACTAGAAGAAAACATGGGTAAATCTTACATTTATAACCCCAAAGTGGGAATTTCTAACTAATTCTAAAAATCTAGACAAAGAAATTTGACAACATTGCCAACAACAAAATAAGTAAAGTCACAAGATAATTACAAATTGGGAAGAATTTTGCAACTTGTATCACAAAGTACTCACATACTTAATGTAATAAGGATTTCCTAAAAATTGAAAAAGAAAATATCCACAACCTGATTTTTTTAAAAATAAGCAAAGGTATGAATAGAGAGTTCACAGAAAAGGTATACTGATAGCCCTCACTCACAATAAGAGCAATGCATGTCAAGACTACTGAGATTCCATCTCTCATCAATCAGATTGAAAAAAGAAACTCCCAAGTTTGACAATGTAAATTTTGGCAAGACTATGTGAAAATAGGCACTTTTATACACTGCAGGTGGGACCCCAAAATGATACGATTTCTATGAAGTGAAATTGGCAATATCTAGCAAAATTGCATATGCATTTACTCTTTGATCCAGCAATCGTACTTCTAGGATTCTATCTCAACTATTCAATTGCAAATATATGAAGACATATGCAGAAGGCTATTCACCATGACCTTATTTGTTATAGCAAAAGGCTGGAACAACCCAATGTCTCTTAGTAGGGAGTCAGTTAAATAAGCTATAGTACATCCATGAAGTGAAGCACTATGAAGTTGTAAAAAGAAACAAGGAGACAGCTCCCACTTCCTGTGATGGAGTATTTAGTAGAAAACTGCTGCTTCCACTGAGAACAACTGAAAAAGATGGATACAATTAAAATTGATCTGTATGAAGTTTTCAGAGAGCCACTGCAACAGCCTGAGTTGAAGGATCAAGATACCAGAGAGAGGACTTCCCTGGCAGTCCAGTGGTTAGGGCTCCGCAATTCCACTGCAGGGGGCGTGGGTTCGATCCCTGGTGGGGGAACTAAGATCCCTCATGCCGCGCGGTGCGGCCAGAGAGAAGGGAAGCTCAATGAAGGGAGCCCAACATTCTGAAAGCTGCTTTTCTCCTCTTGGCATCTGGTGACTCTTGGCATTGACAAAGAGGCTGAGACACTCATAGAAGCAGAAAAGTATCACAGCTCTCGGCAGCCTTATAGGTCTGAGGAAATAAAACTTGGACTGTGGGGCTCCCAGATCAGCCAGGATTCCAGAAGCCAAGGTTCCAGAAAAAAAGGGAGGTACAGAGAAGTGAGCCTGACAGTTGATGGTTTTCTCTTTGAAGTACTTGGTGAATCTTAGTCATATAAAATGAAAGGCTAAGAAGCCAAGAAAAGCAGCTGGAAAATAGAGTGGAATTTTTGGCAGTCTTATGTTGTTGTGGAGATGAAAACTGGAAATCAGGAACTGACCAGGAGGCTGCCCTCTGTAAATGCTGTAGGCTTTCAGTTGGGATCTTTAAGAGCAGGTGCATTAGGGTCGATCAAGCCTCACTACAACTCAACCTTGAATCACCTGAGTCCTTGATTGGATTAAGACAAACTGCCTCTACTCTAGCTGCCTGCTGGACCATAGAGTGAATCCTCTCTGGAGGAAAATAACTTCATCCAGATCCCTCTTTCAGGCACAGGGATGAGCATCCCATCCAAAATTACTAGGATCCAAGAAAGAGAGCCAAGGGAAAAAAGTGTAATAGAAATATACTCACAGGTGTCCCAGATTATTGCAGTTATCAGGCACAGATTTAAAAATAATTGTAATTAATGTGATCAAGAAAATAAATGAAAAAAAAATGAACACTTTAGTAGAGAACTGGAATCAATATTGTCAAAAAGCAAATAGAAATTCTAGAACTGAAGAAGATGTAGTAATCAAAATTTGAACTCAAAAATGGGGTTTAACAGCAGATTGGACACAGCTGAAGAGAGGACTGGTGAGCTGGAGAGGGGGCAGTAGAAAATATCCTGACGGAAGCACAAAGAACAAAAAGGATGGAAAATACAGAAAAGTGTCAGAGACGTGTGACATGGTCTATCATGAGACATTCTAGCAAACGTAATTGGGGTTCAAGAAGGGAAGAAGAGAGGATGTAGCAGAAGCAGTATTTGAAGAGATAATAACCAAGATTTTTCCAAAAGGGATAAAAAAAATGCAAGTCACAGAATCAAAAATTACTAAGAACCCCAAGCAGGATAAAGACAACAAATACTACACTTTGGTACATCATCATCAAATCAAGAGAGAAAAATCATAACAGCAAGTAGAGAAAAAAGATGCATTACTTTCAAAGGAGCAACAATAATACTAAAAGCTACCTTCTCAGCAGAAATGATGGAAACCAAGCAATGAAATGACAGCTTTAAAAGGCTGAAAGGAGATAACAGACGTTTAGAATTCTATACCCAGTGAAAATATCCTTCTAAAGTGGAGGCAAAATAAAGATATTTCCAGAAAAAAAAACCCAGAGGTTATAGATCACATATGTTGCAAGTAAACTTCTATTAGGAGAAATATTAAATGGCATTTTCATGTTTTGCCTCATGATTGTGGTAGATTCTCTTAATGCACTGAGGTATGTTATTCTTTTAATCTACTAATATCCTGTTTAGAATCTTTACATCTGTTTCATTAGGTTAGACTATAATTCTGTTTTCTTTTTTTTTCTTTTGTTTTGGTATCAAGATTATGCAATCCTTGTAAGATAAATTAGAAACTCTTCATCTGGAAAAAACCACATTCACAGAAAGATAGACAAGATGAAAAGGCAGAGGGCTATGTACCAGATGAAGGAACAAGATAAAACCCCAGAAAAACAGCTAAATGAAGTGAAGATAGGCAACCTTCCAGAAAAAGAATTCAGAATAATGATAGTGAAGATGATCCAGGACCTCGGAAAAAGAATGGAGGCAAAGATCAAGAAGATGCAAGAAATGTTTAACAAAGACCTAGAAGAATTAAAGGACAAACAAACAGAGATGAACAATACAATAACTGAAATGAAAACTACACTAGAAGGAATCAATAGCAGAATAACTGAGGCAGAAGAACGGATAAGTGACCTGGAAGACAGAATGGTGGAATTCACTGCCGCGGAACAGAATAAAGAAAAAAAGAATGAAAAGAAATGAAGACAGCCTAAGAGACCTCTGGGACAACATTAAACACAACAACATTAACATTATAGGGGTCCCAGAAGGAGAAGAGAGAGAGAAAGGACCCGAGAAAATATTTGAAGAGATTATAGTTGAAAACTTCCTTAACATGGGAAAGGAAATAGCCACCCAAGTCCAGGAAGCGCAGAGAGTCCCATACAGGATAAACCCAAGGAGAAACACGCCGAGACACATAGTAATCAAATTGGCAAAAATTAAAGACAAAGAAAAATTATTGAAAGCAGCAAGGGAAAAATGACAAATAACATACAAGGGAACTCCCATAAGGTTAACAGCTGATTTCTCAGCAGAAACTCTACAAGCCAGAAGGGAGTGGCATGATATACTTAAAGTGATGAAAGGGAAGGACCTACAACCAAGATTACTCTACCCGCAAAGGATCTCATTCAGATTTGATGGAGAAATCAAAAGCTTTACAGACAAGCAAAAGCTAAGAGAATTCAGCACCACCAAACCACCTCTACAACAAATGCTAAAGGAACTTCTCTAAGTGGGAAACACAAGAGAAGAAAAGGACCTACAAAAACAAACCCAAAACAATTTAAAAAATGGTACTAGGAACATACATATCGATAATTACCTTAAACGTGAATGGATTAAATGCTCCAACCAAAAGACACAGACTTGCTGAATGGATACAAAAACAAGACCCATATATATGCTGTCTACAAGACACCCACTTCAGACCTAGGGACACATTCAGACTGAAAGTGAGGGCATGGAAAAAGATATTCCATGCAAATGGAAATCAAAAGAAAGCTGGAGTAGCAATACTCATATCAGATAAAATAAACTTTAAAATAAAGAATGTTACAAGAGACAAGGAAGGACACTACATAATGATCAAGGGATCAATCCAAGAAGAAGATATAACAATTATAAATCTATATCCATAGACTGTATCCAACATAGGAGCACCTCAATACATAAGGCAACTGCTAACAGCTATAAAAGAGGAAATCAACAGTAACACAATAATAGTGGGGGACTTTAACACCTCACTTACACCAATGGACAGACCATCCAAAATGAAAATAAATAAGGAAACAGAAGCTTTAAAATGACACAATAGACCAGATAGATTTAATTGATATTTATAGGACATTCCATCCAAAAACAGCAGATTACAGTTTCTTCTCAAGTGTGCATGGAACATTCTCCAGGATAGATCACATCTTGGGTCACAAATCAAGCCTCAGTAAATTTAAGAAAATTGAAATCATGTCAAGCATCTTTTCTGACCACAATGCTATGAGATTAGAAATGAATTACAGGGAAAAAAACATAAAAAACACAAACACATGGAGGCTAAACAATACGTTACTAAATAACCAAGAGATCACTGAAGAAATCAAAGAGGAAATCAAAAAATACCTGGAGACAAATAACAACAAAAACACGACGATCCAAAACCTATGGGATGCGGCAAAAGAAGTTCTAAGAGGGAAGTTTATAGCAATACAAGCCTACCTCAAGAAACAAGAAAAATCTCAAATAAACAATCTAACCTGACACCTAAAGGAACTAGAGAAAGAAGAACAAACAAAACCCAAAGTTAGCAGAAGGAAAGAAATCATAAAGATCAGAGCAGATATAATGAAATAGAAACAAAGAAAACAATAGCAAAGATCAATAAAACTAAAAGCTGGTTCTTTGCGAAGATAAACAAAATTGATAAACCATTAGCCAGACTCATCAAGAAAAAGAGGGAGAGGACTCAAATCAATAAAATTAGAACTGAAAAAGGAGACGTTACAACAGACACCGCAGAAATACAAAGCATCCCAAGACACTACTACAAGCAACTCTATGCCAATAAAATGGACAACCTGGAAGAAATGGACAAATTCTTAGAAAGGTATAACCTTCCAAGACTGAACCAGGAAGAAATAGAAAATATGAACAGACCAATCACAAGTAATGAAATTGAAACTGGGATTAAAAATCTTCCAACAAACAAAAGTCCAGGACCAGATGGCTTCACAGGTGAATTCTATCAAACATTTAGAGAAGAGCTAACACCCATCCTTCTCAAGCTCTTCCAAAAAATTGTGGAGGAAGGAGCACTCCCAAACTCATTCTATGAGGCCACCATCACCCTGATATCAAAACCAGACAAAGGTACTACAAAAAAAGAAAATTACAGACCAAGATCACGGATGAATATAGATGCAAAAATCCTCAACAAAATACTAGGAAACAGAATCCAACAGCACATTAAAAGGATCATACACCATGATCAAGTGGGATTTATCCCAGGAATGCAAAGATTGTTCAATATATGCAAATCAGTCAATGTGATACACCATACTAACAAACTGAAGGAGAAAAACCATATGATCATCTCAATAGATGCAGAAAAAGCTTTCGACAAAATTCAACACCCATTTATGAGAAAAACTCTCCAGAAAGTGGCCATAGAGGGAACCTACCTCAACATAATAAAGGCCATATACAACAAACCCACAGCAAACATCATTCTCAAACATGAAAAACTGAAAGCATTTCCTCTAAGATCAGGAACAAGACAAGGTTGTCCACTCTCGCCACTATTATTCAACATAGTTTTGGAAGTCCTAGCCATGGCAATCAGAGAAGAAAAAGAAATAAAAGGAATACAAATTGGAAAAGAAGAAGTAAAACTGTCACTGTTTGCAGATGACATGATACTATACATAGAGAATCCTAAAGATGCCACCAGAAAACTACTAGAGCTAATCAGTGAATCTGGTAAAGTTGCAGGATACAAAATTAATGCACAGAAATCTCTTGCATTCCTATACACTAATGATGAAAAATCTGACAGAGAAATTAAGGAAACACTCCCATTTACCATTGTAACAAAAAGAATCAAATACCTAGGAATAAACCTACCTCGGGAGACAAAAGACCTGTATGCAGAAAACTATAAGACACTGATGAAAGAAATTAAAGATGATACCAACAGATGAAGGGATATACCATGTTCTTGGATTGGAAGAATCAATATTGTGAAAATGACTATACTACCCAAAGCAATCTACAGATTCAACGCAACCCTTATCAAATTACCAATGGCATTTTTTACAGAACTAGAACAAAAAATCTTAAAATTTGTATGGAGACACAAAAGACCCCAAATAGCCAAAGCAGTCTTGAGGGAAAAAAACAGAGCTGGAGGAATCAGACTCCCTGACTTCAGACTATACTATAAAGCTACATTAATCAAGACAATATGGTACTGGCACAAAAACAGAAACTTAGATCAATGGAACAAGATAGAAGCCCAGAGATAAACCCATGCACGTATGGTTAACTAATCTATGAAAAAGGAGGTAAGGATATACAATGGAGAAAAGACAGTCTCTTCAATAAGTGGTGCTGGGAAAACTGGACAGCTACATATAAAAGAATGAAATTAGAACACTCCCTAACACCATACACAAAAATAAACTCAAAATGGATTAGAGACCTAAATGTAAGACTGGACACTATAAAACTCTTGAGGAATACATAGGAAGAACACTCTATGACATAAATCACAGCAAGATCTTTTTTGATCCACCTCCTAGAGTAATGGAAATAAAAACAAAAATAAACAAATGGGACCTAATGAAACTTCAAAGCTTTTGCACAGCAAAGGAAACCATAAACAAGATGAAAAGACAACCCTCAGAATTGGAGAAAATATTTGCAAACGAATCAACAGACAAAGGGTTAATCTCCAAAATATATAAACAGCTCATGCAGCTCAATATTAAAAAAACAAACAACCCAATCCAAAAATGGGCAGAAAACCTAAATAGACATTTCTCCAAAGAAGACATACAGATGGCCAAGAAGCACATGAAAAGCTGCTCAACATCACTAATTATTAGAGAAATGCAAATCAAAACTGCAATGAGGTATCACCTCACACCAGTTAGAATAGGCATCATCAGAAAATCTACAAACAACAAGTGCTGGAGAGGGTGTGAAGAAAAGGGAACCCTCTTGCACTGTTGGTGGGAATGTAAATTGATACAGCCACTATGGAGAACAGTATGGAAGTTCCTTAAAATACTAAAAATAGAACTACCATACGACCCAGCAATCCCACTACTGGGCATATACCCAGAGAAATCCATAATTCAAAAAGACACATTCACCCCAGTGTTCACTGCAGCACTATTTATAATAGCCAGGTCATGGAAGCAACCTAAATGCCCATCTACAGACGAATGGATAAAGAAGATGTGGTACATATATACAACGGAATGTTACTCAGCCATAAAAAGGAACGAAACTGGGTCATTTGTTGGGACGTGGATGGATCTAGAGACTGTCATACAGAGTGAAGTAAGTCAGAAAGAGAAAAACAGATATCGTATATTAACACATATATGTGGAACCTCGAAAAATGGTACAGATGAACCGGTTTGCAGGGCAGAAATAGAGACACAGATGTAGAGAACAAACGTATGGACACCAAGGGGGAAAGCGGTGGGGGGGTGGGGATGGTGGTGTGATGAATTGGACGATTGGGATTGACATGTATACACTGATGTGTATAAAATTGATGACTAATAAGAACCTGCTGTATAAAAAAATAAATAAAATTAAATTAAAAAATTAAAAAAAAATAAAAAAGAAACTCTTCATCTTTCTCTGTATTCTGGAATAGTTTAACTCACGTAAAGATTATTTATATCTTCCTTGATAGGACTCTTTAAAATCCATCTGAATCTCGTGTCATATTTTGGGGGTAGTTCTTTGTAACTTTTTCAGTTTTTCCCCTAAGGATTATTTCCCATGCAGGTTTCTACGTCTTCCTGATTTTACTGTGATGATTTAAATTTTCTAGGAACTGTCCTCTTCATCCAGGTTTTCAAACACATTAACAGAATTGTATATAGTAGTCTTTCCTCTATTCCGTAATCATTCCTCTTTTCATGTCTTATGTTACAGATTCATGTTGTTGTTTTTTTTCTTTTCTTTCCTGCACACAGTTGCCAGGGATTTATCTTTTTTGTTGGACTTTTAAAAGCAAAAATCTTGATTTTACTGATTAATTCTACTTTTTGTTTGTTTTCTAATTTATTACTTTTTGCTTTTATCTCTACTGAGGCTTTTTTTCCACTTCATTTTGATTTATTTTTTTTTTTAATTTTTGAGTGAAAATTAGTTGGTTTAGTTTAGTTCCTTAGTTTCCAATATTTTTTTGATGTTCTTTATTTAAATGTGAATTTGTAGATAGATGCCTTCTCAAGAGAATTGAAAGCATTATTTCCAAATTCCAACTATGGTACTGTATGAATTGTGATCTCTTCTTTAAGGAATCAGTCTGAGAGATTTCACATGAAGATATGAAGTTAGATATACAAGCGAGAAAAGAAGATTGTAGTTAGTCTTGTAAATTAAAAAGATATCTCTCTATGAAGACATTAAGAAATATGAATGACCGTATTTCTCTTCTTTTATTCCTACTTGAACCAATGATAATCCAAATTCCCATTTCCTAAAGCTGCTATTCAAAAAAGGAACACTATTTTTGTTCCTTTTTGAACAAGGAACATCTTTCCTTTAAAAATGTCACCCTACTTACCCAAAATCTTTATTATTAATATTATTTGACAGGTCTCATTCCTTTTTGACCACCCGGTTCTCCAAGTTCAACCAACTTTGTTTAGGAACATTTAAAATTTTTTATAATGTGGAAAAGTGATTAATTTTAATTGAAGAGAGCCTGTTCAGAATTTCCGAAATGAAATTTGAGCTTACACAAAGAAAGCCTCAGACAGAAAGGGTAATTTTTCATACACTACTGAAAACGGGATACAGAATGGATGTCTGTGACCTTAGCGTTTGTGGTTCCTGCCATGGAACTGAACGGCCATTCTTTGTTGTTCTGTGACTCAGCCCTCATGCATGAAGACTTGTATAAAACAGAGGCACACAGCAGGGCAATTCTTCACCAGTTTAAATTGTTTATAGTTTCTTTGTACCTATAATTCACAATTTAAACATCCCTCTAAGTGCATTTGTTTATATGTTACTTGAGCTTAACACTGGAGCTTTGAGAAGTTCCTACGTACTGTTTCGCTGTGAAATGTCTACTTAGCATGGAAGAGAAGGCGGTGAGGGGATGGAGAATATGACCTTATGCCCTGAGAACATGACCGAGGAACCCAGAATGCCCGTGAGAATCTGGGGAAAGAAACGATTCTTCGAAACGCTGAATGAAGACTGTGAAGCAGGGGCTCCAGTGCTGGGAGGCTGCACAGGAGGACAGAGCCTGGGTTTAGGAGTTGGACAGAGGCCCGAGGTAATTCCTGGGTGATGAAGAAGAATTAGACCAGTGAAGAAACGTGGTGATTGTGTGCCAGGCAGGAGAGGCAGCGTGAGAAAGTTGGGAAGGTGTGAGTTGGCTGGTGTGTGCAGAGGGGCTTCACAAGTGGCAGAAGCAAGTGTGGGCAGGATGCAGGGGCTGAGGCTCCCGTCAAGGAGGGCCTTGAATGCCACCAAGGGGGGCATTGGAGCGCCCCCTAGGGAGGCATAATCACACTGGAATTGGATGGAGAATGGGTGGGAAAGAGCCAGGTGAGCAGTTAGAAGGCCCTTGCAGTGATCTCGCTCTTACTATGGTAACGGGCATTAAGGAACTAGCCATGGGAGTAGTGAAAAGTGGACAGATTTGTGATATTAGAGGCGAAATTCGATTACTCTCTTAGTCGCTGGTTGGACATGGGGCCTGGAGGAATAGAATGACTGTTGATACCTGGTAGCAGAAGTGTTCCATCCGACGATAGCCAGGAGGCGGTCCTGGCTGTCCACCGACGGATGACTGGATAAACAAAACATGGTATATGCCTACAACGGAGTATTATTCAGCCTTTAAAAAGAAATATAGCCTGTCGTGTGTGACAACACGGATGAACCTTGGGGACGTTATGCTAAGTGAAAAAAACCAGTCACAAAAAGACTAGTACTGTGTGATTCCACTTATGTGAGTTATCTAAAGTGGGCAAACAAATAGAAACAGGAAGTAGAGTGGGCGTGGCCAGGGGCTGCGAGGTGGGGGAAATGGGGAGCCATTGTTTAATGGGTGTCGAATCTCAGTAAGGGGAGGCGAGAAGGTTCCGGAGAGCTGTGACACAACAGTGCGGACATGTTTAACACTACCGAACTGAACACTTAGAAATGGTTAAGACGGTAAATTTTATGTTACGTGTTTTTTTTTTTTTAATTTTTTAACAGCAAGGCAAATTTTTATTTATTTATTTATTTATTTATTTATTTATGGCTGTGTTGGGTCTTCGTTTCTGTGCGAGGGGCTTTCTCTAGTTGCGGCAAGTGGGGGCCACTCTTCATCGCGGGCCTCTCACTATCGCGGCCTCTCTTGTTGCGGAGCACAGGCTCCAGACGCGCAGGCTCAGTAATTGTGGCTCACGGGCCTAGTTGCTCCGCGGCATGTGGGATCTTCCCAGACCAGGGCTCGAACTCGTGTCCCCTGCATTAGCAGGCAGATTCTCAACCACTGCGCCACCAGGGAAGCCCTGTTACATGTTTTTTAAAGCCACAATTAAAAAGAAAGACATACTATAAGCAATAAGATGTTTAGTTTGATGTACAATTTTAAAACAAAGATGTCCCTTCTGCTGAAGGGACGAGCTGAGCAGGCTTGTCCCGCACTTTCCTCTCGCCCTGCTCACTTCCGCTGGTCCTGGGGCCCCCCGCCTGGTGTCTGCTGTCCCGACACCCGGTAACGGATGTTGGCCGCGACGTGAGGATTTGATTTTTCCTGTTGCCCCCGCCCTCGCCAGCGCTGACTCACGGGGAGGGCTTCGGGTTTTGCTCTCACCAACCTCTGGTTGGTACATCACGCAGGGGGCTGATTCCTCGAGCTCATAATATTAAGCAGAAGGCCACCTGTAGGATTTCTTTACACACCACCACATGTTATTAAGGGTTGAGGAAAGCTTAGCGGTCCACTGGGCCCTTTAAAACTACTTTTTAAGATGAGCAGATCAGGGTAAGAGGAAAATTAGGTGAGACACATGAGAAAGCCCAGAGGAAAGCATGCTGCCCTGAGATGCATGTCGTGAGGTCTGAGGGGAGTAGAAGTGAGTCTCGCCTTTGACCCTGAAGGTCCTGGGATCATAGCAGTGAGAGGAGCCCTGATGGCTGCAAAGTCTACGAGATCCTTAAGACCCATTCAGTACCTGCTTGGTGGCTTATGGCTATTCCAGGCACTACTTTTGCTTCTGAGGTCTCAACAGTGGATGAGACAGAAAGGATTTCTTTTCGCCCAGGATCACAGTTTAGGTGGAAGTAACAGAATAAAAAAAGCGGAAAGTATAAAAGCTATTAATCAGGATTCTGCGAGGATTAAGAGAAGTGAATGTGCTAGGAGATGGCTGGGAGGTGACCTTAGATTGGGAGGTTAAAGCTGCTGAGGTCTGGGTGACAATGGAGAGCCTGATCCTGACCATCTGGGAGGGGAGCCTCGGGGCAGAGGGGCAGCTGGGCAGCTGGTGCAAAGGAATGACTTCGGCTTATTTGAGAAACAGAAGGGAGGCCTCTGTGGTTGGAACGTGAGGGGTCAGGGCGAGCACGGTCTGAGCTGAGGTCAGAGGTCAGCAGTGATCACGACGGGCTTGGCAAGTCCAGGTTGGAGTCAAAGGGCAGAGAGGAGGGCTGGAGGGCGCTGGGCAGGCGGGTACCAGGATGTGATTCATGTTTTTAAAAGTTTGTCTTCTGTGTGGTTGCTGCACAGTAGATGAGCCAGTGTGGAAACGGTTGTCTTCTGTGTGGTCGCTGCACAGTAGATGAGCCAGTGTGGAAACGGTTGTCTTCTGTGTGGTCGCTGCACAGTAGATGAGCCAGTGTGGAAACGGGGAGCCAGTTCACAGAGAGACGACTGTAGCTTGGATGAGGTTGATGGGACCCGGTGAGACACCGTGGTGAGAAGAGAAGGGGACAGGGACCAAGCCCCGGGTCCTCCAACAACCAGAATAGCCGTACGGGGAAGCTCAGCTTTTCTAGATCTGAGACAAAAGAGACATTCTCAGGGTGTCTTCGTGCAGGGGCGCTCGTGGAACACAGACTACTCCCCGAGGGCATCGCTACTGTCCCATCTCCTCCTGCCCGCCTGTGCAGCTGGTGTGTTGGGTGCAGACCCGGCCCCTCTTCAGTGATGCAGCAGCTGAGGGGTCTCAAGCACTCACGTGGCTGATGCAAACCCCCAGGAAGGGTCAAGACAGGGACGTTGAGCAAATTAATTTGAAGGAGGTCAGGTGGGTGACTCTGCTGAAGATGAAGAGGAATCCAGCGCTCGTGGATGAATGAAAACCTGGTGTGAGTGACAGGGCTTGTCACTGAGGCAGATTAGATTCCAGTCTGATGGGCAGATAATCAATGAAATAGATGCACTTGCACAGATGGAAATGAAGGATGAAAATACAGACGATGTGCTACTTCACCCCGGAACCCATAGGCAGGAAAACGTGCCAAGAAAAGTACAGTTTGATTCTGCACATCCTGACTTGTATTTACCGTTTTTCTCTGCTCTGTCATTCCCCTCTCCCTTTCTTTTGTTGTGCATAAAGTAACTGGCATATGTTAAATGTTATCTATTATACTATTATTATTACTTTTTACTAAATGGTCAGTGATATATTCTATTGACATCAAAAGGAAATAGAGTGGAAAAAAGACTTTCTGTAAGAAGACCCACTAGCAGTATATTCATTCAACTTTTATTTTTCTATGTCATTAAGTTATTTTGCTCTCATTGCCTGACAAACAATAACAACGACAAAATCCTTTGCCTACTTTATTTGATTGGAGAATTTCAACATATTTTATTTATCATTGTAAAACAAAGGACAATTTTATAATTTTTTGTACAATCATCATTACATGTAGGGCAGTCTGTTTTTAAGTTGGAATAAATTTCTCTAAAGGAAATGAATCCGAAATAGATTTCCTTTCAAGTCAATGTCTTGTTATTTAAATGAACTTCTTGTTTAAAAGAATAATATTTAAAAAGTCCATCACTGCTTCAACAGAGCAGTGAGGCTGTTTCTTATAGCATGGCCATCGGGGCAGGGCTGTGTGTTATCAAGTCAGAGGCGAATAGTACTTCTGTGTGATATGAGGGGCCTGTGTGTTCTAGGAGCACAGGGAATGACTTGATGGGGATACAGTTTAGCACAGCTGGAGGTATTGCTGGGGTAACCCAAGGTGAAGATGCATTACTTCACCAAAGTAAATATTCATTACTGCCCCCAGGCTGCTGTCACCTGACCTGCTGGGTCAGAGGCACTGCCACCCCCTGGATGCTATAGGTGGTCATTTTCCTGGAACCTCTGGGACCAACCAGGTGGCCTCCTGAGAAGCCTGCGGCCCTGGGATGGTTGGAGATGGCGCTCCCTCGGGCCCTGTGGACATGAGGGCTTTCCTGGCAAGAGTCTTCAGGATCTTTGCAAATAAGTCTCTGAGTTGCCCCAACCCTGCTGTCTTCCAGGAAAAATTATAGCAGAGGCCCCAAATGGAAGAGTTTTCCCTTTCCTTCTTCGGGGTTTTGGTGTGTAATAAGACATTCTCCTATGAAGGCTGAACAAGTCATGGCTGTGAGAAGACAGTTTCTGATTTTCTAATTACGTTGCATCCTAAAACAAGACTGGGCCATCCGGGATATTATCATATGTTCCCCTCTTATTTCTTGGAAACTCAATATAATATTCAAAGATATGTTCAGACAAGTAATGAGTACTTATTTTTCTGTGTTTATTTTAAGTCAACATCTGATTTATAGTATATTCCGCTGCTTTTACAAAAGCAGTTACACAAGTTACTTAAGCCTTCCCACATTTCTAACCCTGCTCGATGAAGCATACTTGTCTGGTTGGTAACCCAACAATGAACACATAGTTCATGCTAAATCTATGAAAACATTGACATATTAATTGAGTCAGTCCGTGGCTCCCAAGAGAGAATTTTTAGGTTTGGACAAAGTTGTTTTGTGTGTTTGTGGTGTTTTTAATTTCAGAATTGTAGCAGTTTATTTACCAAAGAGTCGTATGGTGCCGACTTTGTGCCAGGACGTGTTCTAAGTGCGTTACAAACATTCATTTGTGATATTAAGCCTTGTGAAGAGCCTACGACACAGCTGCTATCATTAGACCCATTTTATTGATGGGGAAATCAAGGCTTGCAGAGAGTAATAGCTCAAGACCACACAGCTAAGAGGCAGAGATGAGATTTAAACCCAAGTTACCTCAATAATAACTGAGGCCAAGCTTTTATAGGTAAGAATGAAGTGTTATTGTTGTTGTTTTTAAAAACTTTTTATTTGAAAATAATTCCAAATTTACAGAAAAGTTCTAAGAAGGAGGATAGCACATTTTACTGAGAATCACTTGCTACTGAGACGTTTAAAATTCTTTTCGTGAAACACAGTGCCTACATTGTGGCCCTTTACCCTAGAATACATCAGTGCCTATCTGCTAGGAATGAGAATATTCTCTTACAGAACCAGAGTACTGATCAGCCTTGGTCAGTTTAGCATGGATTTGGTACTTCTATTTAAGGTACTGTCTGTGTTTCAGTGTCTACAATTAACCCAACAATAATGTCCTCGATTCTTTCCTCCAGGATGGGGTCCAGGCCAGTAGTGCCACGTATTCCACCAGTTATTGGTTCTCTCTTGCCTCCCTTAATCTGAAGATCTTTCACAGCCTTCCTCTGTCTTGTGTAACACTGACAGTTTTGCAGAATAGGTTTCCTCCGCCTTTAAAAACTAGGACAGGCTGTCTCCATTTTGTGCTTGCTGCCATCTCATCGTGGTCAGGTGAGGAAGCTCAGTGTTACCTCTGTGATGTGACAACCGGCTCAGGGTCTCCCTCCTGGAGAAGGTACCCCATCCGTCTGCCCCTCACTGGTGGTGTTGACTGTGACCACCCTGCTCCATCAAGGGGCTGTCTGATTTCTCCACTGCATAACTACTATTTTTCCCTTGCAGCTAATGTGCAGTCTGTGAGGAGACTCAAAGATGTTTCTCTGCCACTAGGAAGCCCCAGTCACAAGGCGGAAGGCAGTTCTTCCCTCCCATGGGATTTGCGGTCCGTCCACCTGTAACTGGAAACTCTGCCCGCCTCTGATTGTGAGGCTTGCAGGTGTCACAGGACGATCTGTTAGGGCTGAGGCTCTCAGGTAGAGCTCAGGGGCTTGGATGTTTCCAGGCACTGATGACTCAACTTGCATCTGTGAAATGATGAAGTGGCCGGCGTGCCTCCTGAAAGAAACAGGAATGGGTTCTAACCCTTAATGCTACATTTAAGGGTCAAATATATTAATAACTGTCTGAGACCAGATTTCAGGAAAGGGCTTTAGTTCCCTGACGGGAGACTAACAGTAGGAGAAATGGACATCCAGTCGGGGTTCATACCCAAGCCTGGGAGAAGTTGCAATGAAAGGTAGATTTGGGGTGTGAGAAATAGCCAGTAGAAGAACTTGCCCAGCCAGCCCCCCGGCAGTGGGCTTCTGTAGGAGAGAACTGGCTACAAGCCCAGTAGGACTGGCCCTGTGCATCTTACTGGGGAACATCTTGACCTCACAGCAGGAGAAGCAGCATCTGTGCTTTGGTACCCGCCCCATAAGCATCCAAGCTCGTACGTGCTCAAAACATTTCACATGAACCCGTGTAATATTAGAGACAGTGGCTAAAAAGAGAAGACAGAGAATAATTTAAGCAGAAAGGATTAGATGAAGAGAAAATTTAGAACCCAGATAGTCAAGCCTTAGGTTACTGGCTACCGCGTTTGTCTTTGACCTTCTTGGTAGTAAAGGCAAAAAGGAAAACATCAGTTAGTTACAAAAAATCTCATTTCCATGAGAAAAACTTGTCTGTTACTCAGGAGAAACAGAACACTCCCCAATGCTTAAATGTGAATACATCTGCCTGTAATTTGCTTACTGGTAATAAAGCTTTTCTTCCACTTAGCCTTTTGTCGATTTTCTCTGTAATTGATTTTTACTTGTAGGTGCCATAGTTGAAAGGTCCATAAATGCTGGGATGCGCTAAAGATCTGAGTATCAGGATGGGGAAGTAACAAAAATGTTGAGCCGTCTTGAGAGAGCACATGGGGTGAGGTAACATCGCAGTTATCCAAAACCATGGGTTCGCAATCCAGGGACTGAGGGTTTGGTTAGGTCTGGTGACACCAGCTTTGCAAGGGAGTGCACTGGAGCTGGGCCCACGGCGAGCTGTGAAACGCAGTCTCCAACCTCAGGAACTTGCAACAGAGAAATCACAGACATCCAACGGCAACAAAAAAAGGCACTAAAGTAAGTGATGGGAAAGTACTTATATAATGTGAAACAATACAACAGTAACTTATGGACACTTGCAATCCTGCTCTTTGGAGAGATTTCAGTGTTTATTATCTTTAAGGATCCTGCAAAGTCCTTTTGTTTCAAAGGGCTCCTCCACTGTGGGATTAGTGGGGGGTATCTGGGGAGTTCGATTCATTCATTTGGTCAGTTAGTCAGTCAACAAACACGAATTGAGCTCCTCGTGTGAACCAGGCCATGAGATGGAGGAGATGAACTCAAGAGACCCTAAGGTCTGAAACGTACAATAGAACGGGGAGATGTGCAGGCAAAGAAGTCGTAGTACTGCTGCGTGTTTGTAGAGCACTTAGGAATTATTTTAAAAGCTTACGTTCACGACATTGAGCAACGTTGGCTTAGTATCCCCATTTCACAGGCAGGTTGGTGGCGGAATCTGACAGAAAAACCAAATTGTCCTCCTAGGGCTTTTGTTTCCCCACCGGCCCACAAGGGGGTGATGTGTGAGGCCATCCGAGGGGTCCCAAGTGAACTCTGCTTTAGATCTGCAAAACGCTGGACACTTAAAAGCTTCAAAACCATCCTAGGTGGTGCCCAGATTAAGACGTTGTTACCTGGAGTGACGGGGTGCTGGCTATTTGCCCCTGCGGGGAAATAAAGGACTCTTGGAGGGCCCCTTCCAACAAGGGCAGTGGCCTGGGACCCTCACGATTCCACTCCTTTTGGGTAACTTTTCTCTAGAAAACTTTCCTCCGCACAGCAAGCCCCGACAGGCCCTCTTCTTAATGCTCCTTGCACTTCTTTTGTTTTCTTGTTTATTGATTTTCCTTTTGCAAACAAGATAGGGGTACCCATTATTCAACGATAACCTTCTTTCTTCAAATCTTAGGCCTTTTCCAGTGTTGATTGGATGTCTAGACAGGTAGGTAGGAATAATTGCCCAAGGGCAAGGGCAACCTTAGCTACGTTCATTGTCCATTTACATTTTTACATCCTCCTAGAAATACACCTGCATACTCCTTTGTCTTGGTGTTTCGACCTCGGGCAAGACCCAGGAATATGCAGCTTCTCCTACAGATGTCTAAAATGTCCCCTTCACAACCATCCTCCTTAGAGAATTCAACTTCTTTAATAGGGGTTTAGGTCACAAAGGGCCCAGGCCGTTCTGAAAAACCCCCGTTATGCTCTCTGGGTCATAAAGGAGACTCATAAATGGCTTTTGGAGAAACGCTGGGGAGGGCTGGGTGGTGTCTGGTGTCTGCTGGTGTCCTGACCGATGGGCTGGCCAGAGAAAATTATGGGTATGTTTTCATTTAACATCATTTCTTGCTGACTCTTGTCTCCCTGGAAAATTGTCTGTGAGGAGACAAAATAAGGTGCCCTTTCTGTTAACTCAGTGTTCTTAATTATAGTTGTTGGGAGATGCCTTAGATCGTGTTGTGAGAGCTACGGGTTCTTCCTCGGCAGCTCTCCCCCGCCCCCCTGCCCCCGCTGCAGAGGAATTTGTTTTAGAGGCCAGGGTAATAGTCAACACCGAGATAAAAGTCAGTGCTCGGTGTTTTCAGTTGCCCCTTTTTAGAGGTTTCTTCCCTGCACGTTGGCCTCTACTCATTAAAACACTTTCAAGGTTGTTTTTCTTTCTTTTTTTTTTCAGCCGCAAAATAAATCTGTGCCTACTTGTTCGGGACCTGGGAAGAAGTAAGGTGAGCTTAATGTAGCCCTCCTCCCGGTACAGTTTGGGGTTTCTTGGCTGGCGTTGCTCCTTTGTTCTTGTTCTTTACGAAGCCCTGCATCCAGTGCCCGGTGGGGATGGTGCAGTAAGCGTGGAGTTCACACAGGCTGGTTCCATGGAGATGTCGAGACCTTGGTGCTTCCTTGGTGTCACAATGGATCCACATCCATTGAGATGCCCACGCCAGGAACCCTCAGCCTGGCTCCCTCTCCATCAGACACCACGTCCAATTCTTTACAGATCGTGTTGACTCCCCTCCTATGCACCTGGAGTCTATCCACTTCAGCATCCACTCCTCTTCTTGAATTCAGGCTACCTTTGCCCTGTCTCCCAGGACTGACAAAAGAGTTTCCAAACTGAGCTGTTAGGATCTACAAGGCTCCTCCTCACTTTCCACACTTCAGAGTGCTGCTTTCAGAACAAAGTATGTATTTGTCTGTATCATTATTGGCCACTTTTCAGGAAGCTTTCCCATGTATTAAGCACCTCTTAATCTGTCTCTGACTGGATTTCTCTTCCCATCTGTATGTATTTTATTTTTCTTTCACTTTCTTGTTTTCCATCTGAAAAGTACTTTTACCGTATTTTTAAACTCCTTATATAAGATTGACCTTCACAAAGCATTTCTACAAAAAAACCAAAAAACCAAAAAAACTCATCCAAAGGAGTTGATTATCTGGGGGACGTTCATCCAAATGAATCATTGATTTACTTTCTCCTTTTTTATTCTGGGACATTCAGATGATGAGAAACGGATTGAGGAAACAATGAAGTGTGTTTGTGTGTTTCTCTAGGTGCCTTGTGTAAATTCAGGGCTATGGGTGGCAGAGGTCAAGATGCTGCCTCTTAGCCTGCTGGTTCTAAAGCGCTATCATCGGGAGAGGTCTTGACTTTGACAAGTAGGGGCGAGACCGACACTGACTCTGCGAGTCTTGTTAGCAGGCCTCGGCCTTTTGAGAGGGGAGGAAAACAAAAGACGAACTATCTGAATATCCTCGACCAGGTTTTCATAAGTGTTAAGAGAGAAAGCAGATCTTAGGGTCAAAAAAGTTTTGGGAAACAGTAGACAAGACAGGTTTCTCTATTGAGAGATTCCATCGAGGCTTTACTCTACTCCCGTGTATTACTACGTACTCTGGTATTTTCCAAAATGACGACAGCATATCCGCCAACAATTTATTTCTCAAAATATCTTGAGAACCTGGAATATCAAAGAGCGTAAAATATTGCTTTAGAATATGCATCTCTTGAAGCTGATATTTGTTCCACTGACACTTTTTTTTTATTGAATTTTTATTTTTTTTGGAGTACAGTTGATTTACAGTTGATTTACAATGTTATGTTCGTTTTGGGCGTGCAAAGTGATTCAGTTATGGACACACATATATCCACTCTTTCAGATTCTTTTCCCGTATGGTTCATTACAGAGTACTGAGTAGAGTCTTTCTCGACTCTTCGCCTCTCCCCACCCCTCTTGCTGCCCCCAGTCTCCCCTCCTCTCTCCATTCTCCTCCTTCCATCCGTCCATAGTCTTCATTGTCTTTCTCATCTCTTTTGTCTCCTCTCGACCCCTTCTCCTGCTACTTCTCCTTTCTCTTGTGTGAAAGGATGTGGTATCCGCCTATTCTGAGCTCAGCGGTCCTCTGGAGGTGCCCCGCGCAAAGCCCCCGTCCCTGTGCGGTGGAGCCCCAGGCGGTCCCGCAGGCCCCCTGCCCACCTCTGCCCTGCTCCTTCCCGACGGCCAGCCTCAGCCAGGCTCCCTGCCCTTGGTGTGTGCTTTCTACCCAGCCTAGATCACTTTGATTCTTCTCTCTCGCTGTACTCCTAAGTCTTTTCCTGAAGCTTTCAGTTGGGCATGTGTCCATCACCTGACTTGAGTTGTTTAAGAGGCATGTTTACTTCTGGTCCCAAACGAAGAAAAGCGGAGAGCAGGGCTCCCCCTTCTTCCTGCCCTTTGGTGCACAGCACAATGCTGAGGAGAGGCGCAGGCTGTGAGGCTGGTGGCTCCTCGGGCCGGGACAGCTGCCGCTTATTGACGGACAAGGCGGATTTGCCAACTCTGTCCAGCCAAGCAGGAAACTTTCAATGAATACACAAATCCTTGTGTTTCATGTCCTCTGGTGAATAGCAACATTTCTTTTGTCATAATTCCTCAAACACTGTGAAGAATGTAGATGTGGTTTATGGGGAAACATCTGAAGCCCAGATCAACTTTTACTGACCAGGGGAGGAGAAAACCGTGTTTGTCTCTCGGGTGGGTCATGACCTAGCCCAGGATGGACTCTTGAGAAAGCTGAACTTTCTGATTGGATCTTTCTCTATGGGCCCTCCAGGGTTTCTGTGAGTTGGTGGATGATAATAATTGATTTGAAAAAATGTCAATATTATTAATATCAATATTAATATTGATTTGAAAACAATGGAACATTAGAGTTAGTTGGGAGATATTTTTACGTCTTTTAAAAATCAACTTTATTGAGGTATGACTCACATACAATACAATGTGCCCACTTTAAGTGTATATTATGCAAATATTTGCATTCACATAATTACCTCAGGAATCTAGATATAGATATAGTTCCAAAACAGTGGCCACTCACCACATGTGGCTATTTAAATTAAAATTAACTAAAATTAAAAACAGTTCCTCAGTTGTACTCATCACATTTCAAAAGCTTAATAGCCACATGTGATTATTGTCTACTGTATCGGACAGTGAAAATTACAAATACACACACACACACACACACACACACACACGGCACTGAGATAAAACATACATATCGCACTGAGATAAAACATATCCATCACACCCAAAAGTTCCTTTGTGTTCTTTTCCAGATAATTCCTAATTCCCAATCCTGATTTCAGGAAACCACTGATTTGATTTGTTACTACACATTAGATTTGTGTTTTCTAGAGCTTCATATATACATACTCTTTATTTACCTGGCTTCTTCTCAGCATAGTATTTGTAAGGTTGATCCATTCATGCTGTTACATATGTAACTAGTTCCCTCCTTTTTAGTGCTGAACAGTATTCCATTGTATGAAGAGACCACAATTTATTTATCCACTCACCTGCTGATGCCATTTGGGACTATGCTAAATAAAGCAGTTAGTTTTGTAGACATATATTTTATTAAAAAAAATTTTTTTAATTGAAGTATAGTTGATTTACAATGTTGTGTTAGTTTCAGGTGTACAGCAAAGCGATTCAGTTATATATATATATATATTCTTTTTCAGATTCTTTTCAGGTTATTACAAGATATTGAATATAGCTCCCTGTGCTATGCAGTAGGTCCTTGTTGTTAATGGACATACATTTTCATTTCTCTTGCCTAAACACCTTTGGAATTGCTGGGTTATATGCTAAGTGTATACTTAACTTTATAAGAAATTGCAAAACTGTCTTCCAAAATGGTTGTACCATTTTACATTCCTACCAGCAATGTAGGGGAGTTCTAGAGAACTCCAATTATTAGCAATTATTACCATTTTTTGTTTACTTGTTCTATTAGGTACTGAGAGATAGTATCTAAATCTCCACCTGTAATTACAGATTTTCCGTTTCTCCTTTCAGTTCTATCAGTTTTTGCTTCATAATATTTTGAACCTTGTGACTAGGTACATTCGAATTTAAGAATGTTTTGTCTTCTTTATGAACTGACCCTTTCACAACGACGTGCCCCTCTTTGTCCAAGTTCTGAATTCTACTTTGTCAGCTGATATAGTCACTCCAGCTTTTCTTTTTAAAAATTAGAATGTGCGTGGTATATTTCTCTCTCTTTGCTTTTAACTTATCTATTTTTACTTAAATTGGGCATCTTTTAAATAGCATATAATTTAATCTTGCTTTTAAAAAAAAATCCGGTCTGAGAATCTCTGACTTTTAATTGTCCTGTTCAGACCATTTACGTAAAAAAATAATAATTGACAAAGAATAAACTGTATGCATTTCAAGTGTACAATTTGATGAGTTTTGACATGCGTATACCCGTGAAGCCATCACCACGATCAAGAAAATGGGCATTTTCATCATTCCCCAAAGTTTTCCTGAGCTCCTTGGTAATGTACTCCTCCCCCCACTCCTCTTCCCTGGCAACCACTGATCTGCTTTCTGTCACTGTGGTTTGCATTTTCTAGAATTCTGTAGAAATGGAACATACTATATGTCCTCTTTTTTTCTCCACTAGGGAAGTCCCAACTTTAATGATTCTATTTGGTGGGTTTGTATTTCATTTACTTATTGTCTATTCACGTTTGTTCGTTTTTTAATTTTACCTGTTCCTTTTTATTTTTTTTAAATTTTATGTATTTTTTGCCTGCGTTGGTTCTTTGTTGCTGCACGCGGGCTTTCTCTAGTTGCAGTGAGTGTGGGCTACTCTTCGCTGCGGTGCGCGGGCTTCTCATTGTGGTGGCTTCTCTTCTTGCGGGGCACTGGCTCTAGGCGTGTGGGCTTCAGTAGCTGCGGCACGTGGGCTCAGTAGTTGTGGCTCACGGGCTCAGTAGTTGTGTCTCGTGGGCTCTAGAGCGCAGGCTCAGTAGTTGTGGCGCACGGGCTTAGTTGCTCCACGGCATGTGGGATCTTCCCGGACCAGGGATTGAACCCGTGATCCCTGCATTAGTAGGTGGACTCTTATCCACTGCACCACCAGGGAAGTCCCCTCACATGTCTTCTTTTGTGAGGTTTCTGTTCAAAATTTTGGCCCAGTTAAAAAATTTAGTTATTGGGACTTCCCTGGTGGTGCAGTGGTTAAGAATCCGCCTGCCAATGCAGGAGACATGGGTTCGATCCCTGGTCTGGGAAGATCCCACATGCCGCGGAACGGCTGGGCCCGTGTGCCACAACTACTGAGCCCTCACACCTAGAGCCCATGAGCCACAACTACTGAGCCCACGTGCCACAACTACTGAGCCTGCGCTCTAGAGCCCGTGCTCCACAACTACTGAGCCCACGCGCCTAGAGCCCGTGCTCCGCAACAAGAGAAGCCACCGCAGTGAGAAGCCCATGCAGCAATGAAGATCCAACGCAGGCAAAAATAAATAAATAAATTTATATTAAAAAAAATTTAGCTATTTGTCTCGTTATTCTGATACATGTCCTTGGCTGAGGTATGTGGTACAAATATTTTCTCCTGGTTTGTTGGTTAACTTTTTGTTTTCTTAATGGTCTTCTTAGAAAAGTTTTAAATTTTGATGAAGTCCAATTTATCAATTTTTTTTTATTATTTATGCTTTTTTGTTCTACCTAAGGAACCCTTGTCTTCCTAAGATCACAAAGATTTTTCTCCTGTTTTCTTCTAGAAGTATGAGAGTTTTAAGTTTCATGTTTAGGGCTATGATCCATGTGAGTTAATTTTTCTGTAAGATGTAAGGTAAATATTCATTTTTTTTTCCATGGAGAGATCTAGTTGTTCTAGTGCCATTTTTTCAAAAGACTTTCCATTTCCCAAGAAGTGCCTTGACACTTTCTTTGAAAATGTATATAGATGTGGGAAAAAGGTATATGCAAGGTATATTCAGATACTTTATCTGTAACTTTCAGTAGGATACCAGAGTGAAAGAGTGGGCCAAGCATTAAAAATAATTTATGTGGTTACGAATCTCTTATTTTCATCAAATATAGTTTTCTTTTAAATATTTCTTGATGTCCATTCCAGAATGAATCGAGCAATTCCCTTTGATTCTAAAACCATGTGAATAGTAACATCCATATTATGATAGCAGAAAGCATTCCACCCATCATTTAAATATATAGGCTTTCTGGCGAAGAGCAGCTTTGTTCCAGATATTTGGGTCTGGTAATGTTCACAAATTCCAGAATTTTCTTTAAATGATGCAAAATGACATGATGCAAAATGAAAAAATAGCACTCAATTTTACTCAAAAATCCAGATCTATAATATTGATAAAATCACCATAATTTAACTTTCTATATTAGGAGTGCCAAAATAAGCTAATATTTAATTTTGAGACAAGGAAAGAAATAGAGAAAAAGAAAACCCAATGCCTATGAAAACAGACATCTAAATTTTTAATGATTTTAAAATAGCCTGTATATACAATGTGGGAAAGAGAGTAATACAGATTGAACATTTTGGTTTGGAAAACGTGAAATGTCACCACTTTGCTCAAGTCTGTCATCTCCTAAGAAATGCACATTATACAATGAAATCTACAAGGACACTTTTCAACCTCTTCTTCATTGATTTTCAGCAACTTGCTTCTTCCTTCCCACACACTTTCTTTCTTGTAACAATACGGCTTCTTCTGGCAGAGCAGAAGGTCAAGAACTACAAGAGCGGTAGTTCTGAAAAGCACCTTCTAGGGTAAGTTTCACGGATTATTTTGTATCCCACTTAGATCATGCATCCTTCTCTCCTAAATCCTTTCCTGTTCCAATGATTTGGTTGTTTAAAACAAGCAAGCTCAATTAAGTCAAGGCATATATTGCAAACCAAAACGTTTTCCAATCAGCTGGAATAGCATCATTAAATAAAAACTGGACTGATAAACCGTAATTTGCTTCTTGACTTGGTAATATGTGACTACATTTACCCCCCGGGTAAGAAGTGTGATGAATCTGATGGCTTGTGGTGTGTTTGTGCTGTGCCAACCCCAGCAGGTATGAGAGGACAGACTATGGAATGGAAGGATGCTGTGCCGAGCTGGGAGACGGTGGTGGGCAGTGTGCACAGGGTCATTGGCCAGACAGAGCTGTAACGCCTAGATGGGCTCCATACAGCTGCTCTGAGTGCTGGGTCTGCATGTGCATCTTTTAGGGAGGGTACAGGATCAAGCATCGGATTCTCTTACAGTGGGATGTGGCCTGGTGGCTTTAATGTTTAGGTGATCAAGGAACTGGCCAGTTTCCCTCAGGTAATGGGGTAGTAGCACCTAAGGGAATGTTGAGAGTCAGAAAGGCCCCTACTTACAACTGGCAGATGGGACCATCCTTCCTTTTGTGGATGATCATAGTCTGATGTGTCTTTATGAATTCCTGCTGCAAATAATATAGTTTTTGCAAATCTAAAAACATCCTTTGGAAAATCACATGGCCAAGTCACTCATAAATGCCAATGATCAAAAAGCCCTGCGGAAACACGTCCTCTCCATGCTGAAACAACCCTAAGTGGGGACATGGCCCCTAAGTACACGTGTCACTCCTCCAGCACCTAACATGTCAGAGTTTGGATTAACATATACTTTGCGAAACTTTCTAAGAGGGCTTTTTCAACCAGAAGTGAGGCATCTTGCAATAACGTGCCCAACACAGCCAGTTTTGGAAGGGGTTTCAAAAACAAAAACAAGGCATAGCATGCCTCCTTATTGGAAGGTGCACACCTGCAAATATACTATGCTTCCCAGACTTGGGGGTGACAGGCTCAGAATAATCGCTAGTATATGTCAAGCAATAGTACAACCAGCTGGTATGTTTTCTAAAAAAAAAAATGCAGCATTAGGAGGTGCTAAGGTGCTTCTTAATTCATGGTTTTCAATGGAATGTACCAGACAAACATCTCCGAACGAACATGAACACAGAGTCATACACACACACACGGACAGGATTCTGTACAGTTTACGTCTTAGATGCTTATGTGTGTACACAAGAACCACGCAGGAAAAAAAAAGTTCCCCTAGAGTTCCCTGAATTTCTGAATGTCGTCTAACCCATCAAATGTTAAAATATTTCATTTTCATATAAAATATCTACAAAAATAGATAAGATTTACAAAAACCAGAGAGTATTTCCAGTTTTCCTCAGTAATCCAAGTCGGTCCCTCTTCTGCTGGTCTTCTTCTCAGAATGTCGCCATCTCCAGCAGAGATCGCTTGAAGAGCTGCGCGTTCCTGGACAGGTCCGTCACCTGGTGGACCATCTCCTGCAGGGCGGAGGTGCTGGGGTAATGGAGCGCGGCCGTCTTGGTCGCCAGAACTATAGTCTTGAGCTGCTCGCAGAGCTGGTTGCTGGAGTTCATCACTTTGTTGCGAACGTCCTGGGCGGCCACCTGCCTTGTCAGCGTGTCTCCGATGAACACCAGTTTGTGGGCGCTGAGGATGACAAACTTGCTGTGCGCCACGAAGATCCGCGGGGGCTGTGCCGAGCTGAGGCAGCTGAAGAGAGCGTCGATGGCGTTGAGGAGGGAGATGTAATGGGTCTCACACTGGTCGTAGTAGAAGCACAGCAGCTGCCTGTCCTGAGCGCCCACGCCGCTGCTGGTGCTTGGGAGGCTCTGGGAGGGCTTCCACTTGGAGATGTCGTTCTCCACGGGCTTTGTGATTTCTTGTTCCAGCAACTGGAACTGACTCAGCTGCAGGGAAGGAAAAAGCCGAGTTTGTTAAGGATGAGGCGGTGTGCCGAAATGGAAATTAACCAGGGCTTGCAGTTAAAACGCAGGGATCTTCATCCCAGTGTGAGGTGCTTATTAGATGCCAAGACTTGTCCAGTTGCCTGGCTTTCCTGTTGTGAAATGTAGAGGCTGACAAAGAGGATCCCTAAGGAATCCTCCAGCT
Source organism: Eubalaena glacialis (assembly GCF_028564815.1). Lineage (NCBI taxonomy): Eukaryota > Metazoa > Chordata > Mammalia > Artiodactyla > Balaenidae > Eubalaena > Eubalaena glacialis. The sequence goes on from NC_083722.1 coordinate 8,312,693, forward strand.
GTGACTCCTGTGATTGGACACGATTGGTCTCTTCTGTCCTCAGGCTGGAAGGCAGCACGGGGTTTAAACCCAGCTCTGTTACCTACACCTTTGCGAAGGTTAAATGAGTTAATATTTGCAAAGTGCTTAGAATAGTGTTTGGCATAATGGAGACTAGGTAGATGTTTATTAAATGTTGAGTGGCGGCCAGGGAAAAGCAAACGGAGGGATCTCTTTGTTGTCAGTCACTGACACTTTGCTCCTTCTGGGGGAAAGCCTTGACTTTGTCCCTTCAAGGCACTGAGATAAATGACAATCCATGACCCCTTTCTATTTCTCCTACTCTTTCTGTCCAGATTTATAAATGTTATCATCCAGCACTACAGGGTAGACTACTGCATATAAATACATGTGCACTGTGGAAGAGAACTTCTCTAAGGGAACCTGAACGCAGGCTGTGCATCATAACACTTAGACCCCCGGAGCGGTCGAAAGGAAGGGGCCTCACGCAAGGTCAGACTCAGTGTTAGCTTTCTCCCTTCTCTCCTCACTGCCCCCAGCTGGTGTATTATTTAAACTGCAATGATAATAATTTCCAGCTATTGCACCAAGTGTCAGGAGAGGCTCTCTTTTACAGACAAGGACTATCTATCTGTGACCGGAGTTTAGGACTCAGTCTTCTGCCCTGAAATAGGGTTGAGTCTGAGCAGGGTCAACCTCACCCAGCTTCTCCCCTGAGAAGTGCACAGCGAGCTTTCCTTTTCTGTAGACCCTGTTTTCTTCTTAGGAATTACTATGATTTCAACAAGTTCCCCAAAGCCCTGCAGTCTCACTTGGCCAAATGCCAAAGCAAACATAAACAGATACAGGGCGATGCTTCAAGATATTCAGCTTATGCTTTTCCAAGTATGTTCATAAATATATCATCTCATTAGGTCGGAGGGGAGAGGGACTTTCTCATTTTATAGAGAAATAATCGAAGTTCAGGGAGGTTAAGTGACTTGCCTGAGGTCATATGATTGATTGGCCAGAAAGCACAGATTAGAACTCTGGTTTCCTGAGTTCAGTGCGCCATTTCATGTCCCTACACGCCATTTCAGTTCATCCTAAAAGGCCTATAAATCCTCAATCCATTTCTTGTTATTTTTGTGCCCTTGTATTAGCAATACCCATTATTACTTGCCCCACTCATGCCCAACTTTTGAATGAAACTGCCTTGCCCAAAGCCCTTAGTAAATGGACTTGGATATATTTTGAAAACACTGGATCCTGCCCTCCTCCCCTTAGATTGGACCAAGAACAGCCAAGAACTACCCCTTGGGTAGTAGGGGAGAGATAGAGATAGAGATGATAGAGACAGAGAGACAGAGGGAGATCGATAGAGATAGATAGATAGATAATGGCCCAGACTCTTTTTTAAGGAATTTGATAAACCACAGAAGGGGCTGACTATTAGCGAGGAAGCTGAGATGAAAAACTATACATAGGAAAGGCTTTGAGTGTCCAGCTGTGGGTTCTGTAAAGTTACAGGGGAGCCAAATGAGTAGATAATCTGAGGAAACTGCCAGAAAATAGAGGCCAAGGAAGTCAATTTAGAGAGACACAAAGTTAGTACAAGAAGGAGAGGAAATTGACAGTCCTAGTTCTTTAAGACATGGCTAAATCTTCATTTTCTGTTCTTGAATTCCCCTGTTATGGCTTTACTATAAAACACGTTTGCTGGGGCCAGCTTGAGAGGGTCTTGCTCCTTGAGACCAACCGCCTTAACCCAATAGTCTTAATAGGTTAGATGTACAGGCTTAGCCTGGAAAAACTGCTATTTGGACCTAGTCCAGGTACACCCAGCTAGATTACTAAGGCCATAGACCTTCTCTTTGTTCTTATACCCTATTACGTGCCTTGGAGCTTGTTTATGCCAACGTGTACTGGGAGGATCAAAACCATGATCTTTTGAAGTTGTGCTTCCCTTATTAAGTGGGAAATCTTTTCAATGCCGAGGAGTTTTCGTTCTGACTGAACGTACCTGGTGATGTTCCAGCTGCATCTTGTTCTGTTTGATGATATTTTCTCTTTCCAGCAGCTCCTTCTGTTGTCTCTCAAACTCCTCCTTACCCTATTATTTTTCAACATAAAGAAAACATGATGTCACCACTATGATTCACTTATGCTAACAATTTCATTGACAAACACGTACATACTCTTCCATTTTCCACTGCCTTGGCAATTTCCCGCATGCCCAGTTAGGCCCTGTGAACCCCCAGACAGGGGTTCTCGGCCGGACTTCCAGAGTCACTGTGTAGATGAGAACTGAAAACTAAAACCCATTTGCGTGTGGGGTGCCATGCTCTCCGCTCCACTTCACCATTTTTGGAGGGCTAACCATGGCCCCCTTCAAACCTCCTTAAGCGGTACTTTTTCTCAGGGCTCTTTTCTAATAGATTATATGCAAACCCATAAACCTCCTAACGTGGGTCTAAACATGGTCCACATTGTATTTCTAGTTTCTTTCAATCATCTACAGCTCTACACCGAATTAGCATTTCCCAAGAGGTGGAGTTGGACAACCAGCCAGGTAAATGTTTAATGCCTCGGTCTACTCTCTCCCCATACTTTTCTTCAGCACAAGGTGTGGCTCTGCTCTCCCCTCCCCAGTTGTACGCAAAGGAACTGTGTGTAATAATCCTCAGGATACTTCGCGGCTGTCAGTCAAATGAAAAGAATGGCAGAATAAGATAGTAAAGCAAATTCTAAATCATGGATCTTGTAGAATGTTTTAATCCCCCAAAGGGAAGGAGCAAGCTGTCAGGATCCCGAGTCAACCTGGTGGAGTTGCCACCTGTAGGACGCAGACTGTGATGGCCCGATTTCCATATGCCGTTAAGTTCTAGGTCAATTGGCAAATGCCCAGTGCTCTTCAAGCTAAGCCTATGGTGGGGTTAAGTTTCTCTGTGAGTAATTCTACACACATACACATACACAGGATAGAGCTGAAGGGACCTTAGAAATTGAGAGGTTTCCAAATCTTTTTCCTTAAACGTGACACACCCCTCCCCCTACTTTTTTTTCAAATAAAGTATCATGTAGAACCATATCATGAAATGCAAACAGAAGTGGAGCTGGTATGTTTATTTGCGGGCCCACTAGCCTACTTGGGGAGTCTCCTCCTGCTTGCCTGAGGCATATCCATCAGATCTAATCCAACCCTGTGCTTCATTCATTTTGCAAATGAGGCAATGAGATGAGGTTACATAAGTTGGTGACACAGTGTCACGGAAAAGTCTAGGGGACTCAGGACTCTCAGGCCAGTATTCTTCCTACTGGACAACATTGCCTCCAATCTGTGAACCATTCATCATGTTTCTGAACGTTAATCTTGGTCTCCGCTCTGGTAGTCTAGCTACCAGCCTTACAGGCATGAGCCCCAGGCCCCTGCCTGTGAATGTAGGTGCCTTAGGAGTCTGGTTCTTTACCTGGAGGTGGACATAGTCATAATCATCCATCCAGCTCCGTTCAGAGCCATCACTGCTACTACAGTCAGGGGGCTGGTCCTTGCCCAGGCTTGGGGGCAGCGGCTTGTTGAGGGCTGGAGCCTTGTGGTCCCCGGGATGCAGCAGCTGTACCTGGGCGCCGGCGTGTGGGCACTCAGCGGAGTTCGTGATGCTCTCAGGCCCGCTCTTCCCATGCGAGCTGCCAGGGCCCGGCTTGAAGAGGGCCTCCGCGTTGGTGTTGATGGTCGTGGTCAGCTGCTTGGCATCGTCTGGCACCGTCTTTGCCACCATCACGAACCGGTCCAGGTCATCCCATTTGTTCTGGGGCTTGTTGACGGCCAGCACGTTCAGGGACCAGCTGCACTCGTTTAAGTCGTGGCTGGTCTGGCTCAGGATCTGGTGGGAGTCCTCCAGCCGCTGGAGCTCCCGCCTCACCTTGTGGTGGAGGAGCGGCTCCGGCAGGCGGGAGGCGTTGGCCGCGGCGCCCCTGGCGAAGTGCAGGTAGTCCCTCAGGGCCAGCTCCACGCTGTCGACGGCGGCGCGGACCTCGTTGACGTGCCGCTCCATGTAGCCGTAGCCCCGCCAGTCGGTGGTGACCAGCGCCCTCAGGCCCGAGACACCCGTCTCCAGGGCCTGCTGCAGCCGGTGGAGCCTCTCGATGGCCGTGTCTGGGTCCAGGAAGAGCCTTTTGCCCTGGGCCGGCGAGGCGGACAGCGCAGAGTCCTTGGAGGCGGTGGAGGACGTGGACATGGTGCTCCGGCTGCTGCCGGTGCTGGAGAAGGACAGCCGGTTGATGCCGTCCACCACGTCCGGGGAGCCTTTGGCGTCCGGCGGGCTGCGCAGCGGCACGTCGTAAACCCCGTCCCTTTCCTCGAGGTTTGCTTTCTCGCTGGTTTCTGCTGGCGGTGCCAGAAACTGGACCCCCCGGGGGACATCGTAGGCGTCGTTCTGGGAGCCGCCGGGCTGGCCCAGCTGCGGGGCCGGGTGGCTCAGGGAAATGCTCTGGTGTCTCCGTGGCGCCAGCTCCGCTGCCCCTGCAGCATCGCCGTTACATTTAGCGTGAAGGTCCTTCCCCAGGGGCTTGGTGCCGGCTGGGGGGATGTCATACACGCCCTCGGGTCTGCCGTCGGGCCGGCCGGCGTGTCTCATGGGAGGGGGGAAGTCGTACTCTTTCTCCCTAAGCCCGGCCTCATCTCTGCAGGCAGGGGGTGGAATGGCGTATCCCTGAAAAGCAAGTGGAGAGCGAAGCTGTTACTTGCTCAGTTGTCTCATGTGACGGTGCGGAAACTGAGCGGTACATCAGGATGAGGGCCAGGTGCTGCCTCCCCCTCGCTCGCCGTCCACCCCTAAGTGTCTCCCAAGGCCCGGCCCTGCCCTCACCTCCCCCGCCCTTTGACAAGTGCATCCTTCCCTGGCCTCCACGCTGCCTTGCGTGGACCCCTCCTGCCTGCGCTGCTCTCCTGGGCCCGCATTGCTGACCACCTCCTGGGTCTCCTTCCTCAGTGCTGCAGGCTGGGAGGGCAGATGATGCCTTAACAGCCCGGGCCAGGCGTCGGGAGGCCTAGGGTCTCCTCCGGACCTGTCAGCTGTGTGCTGCCCAGTAAGCTGCTTCAATGTTCTGAGACACAGTTCCCTCATCTGTAGAATCAGGATAACTGTACTTCCTGGGCAGAATGAGTCCAATGCGTTAACCCATATATATACGGCCTGAGTAAGCTGTGACACCCTATAGAAACATGAGCTATGTGAGCTACAGGAGTTGCTTGCCAAATGGAATTGATTACCTTCTTATTGGCTCTCCTTACTGACTCCCATTTTTTTAGTGTGGGCCCCTAAATATGGAATTCCTAGAATTATCTTTATTGCCGTTTCTTCCTCCCTCCCCCCTTCTCTTCCCTCCCTGTACTCTCTTACAAAGGCTAGCTTCTCCTCTTTGGTTTGTTTATCCCAGTACACACACACACACACACACACACACACACACACACACACACACGTTTTTTGCTGCTCTGTAGTAGCTCTTACCCCTTTGGTAGGAGGGATGTCATAGACCCCTTGAGGTTTTATCTCCCCCACTGGAACTGAGAACACGGGGCCTTTCACAGATGACGGTGGGATGTCGTACACCTGAAGAGAAACACCCCACCAGAGTTACCCAGCACGGAAATGTCTTATGCTTGTCATTTTTTATGTACTAAGCTTTTAATGATGGATTTATTTACCAGGTTGTGTGTTCCCTTGCCCTTCGGCTGAATTCTATGTAATAAAGGGTTGATGGAATTTTTCTTTTTCAATTTTGTATTCTTTGACTTAGATTGAATATAAAAATGATCTTAGGTGAACTGTCTACACTGTACTTTAAATTGTAGCTTCAATTTTACGCTGCCTGATAAATTGATAAGCAATAAAAGCTTTGTTAGATCAAAGCCTCGATTCCCTAATAAAGCAAATCCAGAAAACATAACTTAAATAACATTGGCTAAAATGGCCCCTGGATAGACAACCTAAATAAAGCGTCACATGACATGTACATATTTTGTGAACTTCCCTTTCCTCTGTAGCCCTGAAGGAAAGCTGCCCTCTCCCCCAGTGACCACATTTCTGGTACGCACCCCGTGAGCGGTCTGGGAAGGAGGAACATCGTAGACGTCCTTTTGGTATCTGGATGGGTACTCGTACACATAGCCGTGGCCTGTCCTCATCGGCGTGATCACCTGTGGCAGGAAGACACAGGGGTAAAATTCCGAGCCGAGTCCTGAGGGCACCTCCTAGCCTCCTGATGAGACACTCCACCCTCATCTTTCACCCGACTAAAAAGAAAGAAAGAAAGAAAAAAAACAAAACACACACACACACAAAGAAAGAGGGAAGAAACAAAAGGAAGGAGACAAGGAAGGAGACACCAGGCCCGTAAACTTTTAAATCCCTCTTGAATCCCAGCGAAGAACCATCCCCTGAAATATCTCTGTCCCCATTCCTCATGGTAACAAAATCACCTCAAAGTTAGTCAGATAAAGTCTCAATTCCCAAAAGGTACTTGAAAGGAGAATCATGTTTGAATTATGAAAGTCCTAGATCAACCCTTTGGAGCATGAAAAGCACAGCATTTAAAAAAAAAAAAAAAAAGGCTCTGAAACTATTTGTAAATAGAGCTCAGCCACTTAAAATTCCTCTCATACCTTCCCCAGGAAGCCTCTTCATCTGACGTTATTATGATTATAACTAAAATTCCATAGGTCACTAGAGTACTTTTATGAAGCTAAGGCTCACACAGCGCTGCCCTTAGAAGCCTCCAGGAGCTTTCATTTTAACGAATGAAACACATGAAATACTGAGTCTGGGAGCCGACCAGGAAGAGAGTTGAGGTCTAATCATTTTCCCATTTCCACCGGGGAAGCAAACATCCAGACGGTACCTACGTCCAAGTGATGTCAAAAGTAAAGTACACTCATCACAGCTCGAGCATCTGGAACCAATGTCAATGACACAAATCTCACCCGACAGGCTCGCATTTTCATATCTACACACTGCATTGTGTCCTAAGCACAGGTAGAGAAACGACTGGAACTTAAACTCCTCTGAAAATATATTTAATCCCCCCAAAGCTTCTAAGCGACTAGGGTCTTGTTTCTGCCTAACCCCTGTCCCCCGAATGCTAACAGCACCCACCTAAGTATTGCTCATGACATTTGTGAGAACAGACACTGCAAATTAGGAAGAGTTTGTTGTTCCCTAAGAAACCATCATCTTTTATCCTTTCTCTAATGTGAAAACTCTGGTGTCAGGCTGCCTGCAAAACTATGCGAAAAATGCTCATATCCATCTTACCCCGAAATGGGTGGAACTCAGCCAAATGCACGATGCCCTTCTCCCTGGGGGCTCTAAATGCCCGGGATCAATTTGCTTTTAAATCCCTGGTGCTTGTAGCTGATTATGTCTTGCAATGAAGGTAAAAGAGATTAGTATGCAGCCACCATCCCATCCAATCTCTCCACTGCCTCTGTTTTCAAAAAGGAATCTCTTGCTTTAAGGTTTGTTGGCATGCAACATACAGAACCACTTTACAAAGTGGCTACTGTACTGTGCAGAGCAAATCTTCCTTTTTAAAGCAGGATGCTCTCTGCTCAAGAAAGATACACTGTGTTCCCAATGCCCTTATATAATTTTTTTCTTCACTCACTATTGTCCAGGAGAGAAATGAAGTATCTTCTCTTGGTCTATCTCATCAGCTCCTCTATTTATAGCTCTCTGTTTTGGCTGTTTAATAGAACCTGCTCACAGCGCCGCTTTTGTTCAGTCTACAAGTTTCTAAGAGTGGATTCTATCCAAGGTTGCCAAGTTAGTAATAACGCTAATGGAAAACCAAGGCTGGTTATGCTGAAGGCCAGCAGACGGGTTTCCTCTTTAGTTTAAAAAAGGGAGCGGGGCTGGGAGATAGATGGGGTGGTGCTAGTATCTGAAAATAGCGCTTGGTGACATGTAAACATAAGGCACAACCTCAGGAAGGCGGGTCGCCAGTGAGGCTCTGCCTTGCCTTTGCAGATCGTCCCTGGCAGGGAGCATTAATGCTTCCCAGTATTTAAGGTCTCACTTCCTGACAAATGTCACAGAACCCCCCGCGTGCTCTCTCTTTCTCATTTAGAGGATGCCTGTGGTCATCTGGTTTTTTAAAAACTTTGCATTCCAAACCAGTCATTTTCCTTGTTTATGCATTAAAAGAAACAGTTGGTGAAAAACCACAGGGGGAAAAAGCCAACAAAATACAACCTTCCCCAATGCCAGCACCCTGATGTTACTATCCAATTCCCACCGGTCCACGAATGTCATGGAAATGGGACCGGGGTTGTGCATCTGGTCAGACACAGGCAGGGCACAGAGTGAGCCCCTTTGTGACGCCTGAGAGAACAAGGAGCTGGACGTCCTCTACTTTTGGACCTTCTCCTCCTCACCCCATGGCTTGGGTCACTTTCATGCCAATTGTGTGTTCTCTCCTCAGAGGAAAGTGCTGACTGTTCTGTACCTTACAAAGTATCCAGTTTTGTGGTTCATAAGGCCTTTTCTTCCTGCTTGACATAGTACACAAAAACCTTTCTACTTTCCCAGGATTACTGAACCTCAGCCTATGAGGAACACCAAGGTCTAGCTAAGGGGATGTACATTTGGGAAGAAATCTCCTGGGCATTTGCACAGCAAGGCACTGATGTAATTGCTACACAAAGGGCATCTTAAAAACTAATTTTCTCAATGAAATCAAGTCAGGTTTTTCATTTCCTTTTTCCCTCCATTTGTTTTTCTTTCCTGCACTCCTTTCATTCTGCGTATTTATTTATAGTTATAGCCTTAGGAATTACCAAACTGACTTCTTAGTTCTTTAGCGTTGCCACAAAGGGGGCTGAACCGTGGGCTCCCCAGGGCTCTATGACCGACTACTTTCCTGGCTCCCCTGCAGAGGATTTGCATTTTCCAAATATGGATTTTCTGTCCAGATGAGGAATCCAACCTTCCTTGGACGTTAGTATACTGTTCTTGTCAACTAATGGAAAAGTCTGAAGGTGGACACTTTGAGAAGAGCTATGAAGCAGAGAAGGGCAGACTAGAGACGTTTAGAAAGGGACGAGTCCATGGAATAAATCTCAGAGGCCGGACCCCGGCAGGGGAGGATCTAAAGCCTGGAGATTGGGGTCACGTTAGCTCTCTGCCAATTCCGCTTGTAGAAAAAAACAAGCAAACAAACATGACTTACCCCAGCCCACACTTTGATTCACACCATTTTGAGCCTCAGATTCTGGGCAGCACGAGCTTTTTAGAGATGCTACTAAGACTTCTGCGTCTCATAATTTTGAGAGCCGTGCATGCTGAAATTTGAAAGGGGAGTCTGTGTCCTGGGTAGCAGCGAGGGCTAGGGAACATTGAAAACCACCAGGTGTGAGAGTCAGTGCGCTGGGACAGAGCCCTGAGGTCTGTCATTCGTGTCTCCACATTCAGTTGGCTTGAGTTCGCACCTGTAGCAGAGCCAGGGCCTTATGCTTAGATGTCTGTGGGCTGAGCAGGCTGCGTGAAGGGAGAGATAAGCCGGGATCCTGTGTTGGGGACACAGAATTCATACTCTTTTGAAAGGTGGCAGCCGGTCCTCAGCTCCAGCCAACCACCATCCTGAAAAAATACTCCCTGTGTTGCCAGATCTTTCCAATTTTCATGAGAAGTCAGAGGGGGGTTCCTTAAAAAACTAAAAATACAATTACCATATGACCCAGCAATCCCACTACTGGGCATATACCCAGAGAAAACCATAATTCAAAAAGACACATGCACCTCAATGTTCATTGCAGCACTATTTACAATAGCCAGGTCATGGAAGCAACCTAAATGCCCATCGACAGACGAATGGATAAAGAAGATGTGGTACATATATACAATGGAATATTACTCAGCCATAAAAAGGAACGAAATTGGGTCATTTGTAGAGATGTGGATGGATCTAGAGACTGTCATACAGAGTGAAGTAAGTCAGAAAGAGAAAAACAAATATCGTATATTAATGCATATATGTGGAACCTAGAAAAATGGTACAGATGAACTGGTTTGCAGGGCAGAAATAGAGACACGGATGTAGAGGAGAAACGTATGGACACCAAGGGGGGAAATTGGAGCGGGGGGGGTGGTGGTAGTGGGATGAATTGGGAGATTGGGATTGACATATATACACTAATATGTATAAAATAGATAGCTAATAAGAACCTGCTGTGTAAAAAATAAATAAAATTTAAATGATAAAAAAAAAAGAAATCTGGATTTTTATGTGATACCTGATTTTGGAAATTGGCTCAAATATTTCAAACAGCATCTTGGCCAAATGACACGTCTCTGGCCCCCAGGGTGCCCGGTCCTTGCTTTCATCTGTGTATTTCTTCCTTCCTCCTCAGTCCGAGGGCAGGACCTGAAAGCTCTTCACCAGTTCTGTGCTTTGGCAAGACTGAACCACTCCATTTTTCATAGATGCCCTGCGTGCCACACCTCTGTGTCTTCACACACTGTGTCTTTGTCTAAGATGCTCATCTTTCTTTCCTCATGTGCAAACTTCATTCAATTTTCAGGGCCAACCTGAGTGCCTCTCTCCCACAAAGCCTTTCTCAGACAGATACAATATCTCCGTCCTTGGAACCTTCCGCGTGTGCATATACATCTCTAACACTGCTTAACCCTTGAGGTTTCACTGTTTCAGACCATCTCTTCTCTTCTCTTCGCATTGTGGAGACAGAGACCATTTCTCCTCCATTTGTATATAAACAGCAGGGCCTAGCACAGTGCCTTGAATATAGTAGATCTTGGATAAGTGTATTGACTGAATATATTAATGAACTAAAGGAAAACTCAAGGCTTTTCTTAAGCAAACTGGTGTGGATCTGGAGAGGACACTAAACAGGTCTGGCGATAGAGGATGAGGTTGGTTTCCAGGTAAGTCAGCTCTAGGATGAGTGGGACCCATGGGATAAGGGGCATGTCTTATCAGCCATGCATGGTAGTGCTGGGCAAGTGGGGTGGCCAAGAAAGCAGGGTGGATGTTAGGTGAAGTTGAGAAATCAGACACCATGGAAGAATCAGCACCTGCACCACTATTTGGAGCAAACCATGGTTGGATGGCGGCCAAGAAGGGCCACTAGATGGTTTCCTTTTTCCCAATCTAGAGCTTGCATGTGACCCAAACACCTGCATTCTTCTCAGCCACAAGCCAGAAACATATGGGGGAGTTTTACAAAAAGAAATGAAAACTAACTCTGCTTTTTACCTTAACATCAGAAAAAAAAATACAATAGAAAGGAACAGGAGTCATGCTTTCTCTAGTTCTGAAAATATGTGACAGGCCTGTGTTGCATGAAGTCTTCTACCAAAGGCCAAGGCCACATTGGGTCTTTGGCTCATTGAAAGGATTAGGTCTGATGAGGGGAGTGATTGAGAACGTAAGCTGGACCCAGGCAGAGCTGGATCTAGATCCTGGCTCTACCACTTAGTAGCTGTGACGACATGACCAAGGTATTTCCTGGCCTGTTTCCTCGTTAGTAAAACAGAAGTAATAATACTTAGAGGCTATTAGGAGTATTAAATGAGATCAAGTACATAAAGTACCTGGCAAAGCATAAACCCGTAATCCTCATCTATTTTTATCATAATTGTTACCTAGGTTAAGCAGATTTTACTTTTGGGCTTAAATGGTGGACTAGGTAATTCAGATCAATCACCCTAATGAAGACAGCTTTAAAAAAGTGAGGAGAATATATGAAAAATCTTCTTGATAACATCAAAAGTTAAAAGATAGTAAAGAATTACCAGGTCAAAACTGAAAAGTGGAGAAGGAATTCATAGAGGGAAGCCCAAATTTTGAGGCTGCTTTTTCTCTGGGGGCATTTGCTGATCTAAAACAGGTCTAAGGGGCTACATTGTGTTTTTTCAGCTTCTGTGGTGGAAGGGAAACATTGGACTCTAGGGCTCACCAAGGTAGGGACCCTGATAACCATCCTGCAGTTTGGGTTGGGACCCTAAGGGCTGCATGCGAAAGTAAGGAGTAGCTGGAAGTGAACCTACCCTTGTACAGGCTGAAGCTAGGTTTTAAGTCATCAGGCTTGGCAAGAACATCTCAAAGCCTGAAATTAGATTTATGTGTGCCTGTGAGGCTGGCAGAGGAAGTAAAATCCTCTCTGGATTTTTACTCTCTCTGAACAGCTTTATAGGCCTTGTATTATTTCTACAAATATTTTTTAAAAACCACAATGTCCAACACACAATCAAAGATAACTAGGAATTCAGGAGACAAGGCAACAGAAGCAAGAACAAAACAGCCAATTCCTGCTTCCTTCCAAATAGGATGAGGATGGTTCTGTCTTGGTGATCACAGATCTCAGGGCTGTTGGCTTTCAAAATGTTTCATGATTAAACCGTAGGAGAATACAAAATTTAATCATTCCTAGATTTAAGTCATGTAAAAAGAAACTAATCTTCACAAATGTATACAGTGTTCCCAGTGAGGTCTACGAGGCAATGGGAATTTCAAATTAAAGTGGTACATGACAAGAGACTTTTGCCCTTGGTGATCATCAGTGTATTTACTTGGGTTACTATTTTACTCTGGTCATATCAGTGTTGCCATTGTCACAGTTATCACCATAACAGCACAAGACACACCAGTGGAAAACCCCAGGAGAAAACGTGCTTTATAATCTGAGAGATAAAGATATTTATCCAAGAGAAAGACAGCAAAGTCCCAAACCCAAGAGACTTTATTGAATTTCTCCTCTGCATTTCTTTTCAGTGGAAGAGCACATGCTGGGTTTGTCAAGAGGATCTCACCAAGAAGTAGAACGCATACCCATGAGGAATGTCTAGAAGCAAAACACTTTCTATAAAGACAACTTCTGTTCACACGGTATCACTTGTACCAAGGTCTCGGCAAGTCTACTTGGGGGCGCTGCTTCCCTTGGGCATCTAGTTTGCCTCCTTAAAGCTGAGCTGATGGGAGCCTGGGATGGGGCATAGCAGAAACAGAGGCCCCGTGGTTAGGAGAGCTTCAGCAAGATGCTGCCCATTCAGGGGTGCGCTGGGGGAAGTGGGAAGGGAGCAGGCTGTACCATTCATGAAGGCAGATCCTCCTTGACCACCCACCGACCCTGTGAAAGCCGATTAATAGGGTCTCAGGTCCCGCCACGTTCTGTGCTCCCTCGCACCGGCCCTACTGCTCACATACTTATCACAAATTCTCATTTCTCTCCTCCAACACTCGCCCGTGTTTTGACTCTTTCCCTCCTTCCGTGCTATCAGCAACCCGAAAGAAGAACAAAACAGTAAAAAGCATGCAGAAAAATCCTCCTGTTTGACTGAAAGAATTGGGTAGAGTGGATGAGACCAAGATGGGAAGGGGAGGAGCCCGGGGAACTTCAGCAGCATTGGTCCTGTTCTAGTGTATTATTATCATTCATAGTTCTACACTGGATGTATGTACGTATCAAAAAAGAATTCAAAATCGTAAAAATAGAATTTTTTATAATTTTAACAACATTTTAAAAAGTAATAAGAAATCCCACTTGGAGGGGTAGGGAGGAATCTTTTGTCACTCTTTTCAGTTTCTGTATCCCATGATTTAATTGTGTCCAAGTCTCTACAATCCAAAGCAACATTAGGAATGGTGTGAATTACACAATCCTTTGCTTCTGATATCTAGATAACGCCTCGATAATGGCCCAGTGGAGTTCACCCATGAATCCGGCAGAGCAGCAATGTGTGTGAGCAGCTCCTGGCGTTCTGCCCTAAGGCCTAGTCAAGAACTGGGCACCCCAGGTGGTGCTCAGGAAACGTAATGGGTAATTGTTGAGAAGTTAAAAAGTGCCACTGTGCCATAATGATTACAGTACAGATTTATAACCTCGCCATTAACAGCACCTAAGATCCTCTGAATTCAAAAGTAGGCCTCACTGATGAGCAGCCATCTTTTGCCTTTTTCTAGACATATGTGGAAAGTAAAATTCCATTGCTTCCTGTCTTTCTTTAATTCCTTGACACCCAGTTTTATTTATACTGTCTCTGGGACCTGTACATTAACAAGAGTATTTTGATTTCTAAAACTGCCTGTTGGAAAGGACTTATTTCACTTAAATGCCCTTAAAAAGCATTAACAGAGCCACCACAGTATTTATTCGATCTTATAAGAACCTCTTTGTCTTAAAGCCCATGAACTGTGTGACCCTTTCCCTTTAAAGAAAACCCTAGGAAAAGAAACATCAGAATTATCAGTGGCTGCTCATTAGAACTTGGATCCCATTTTCAGAAACTGCAAAGTTATCCAGGTTTGTCTGTTTCAAATCCAAGATTACTTGTTGCTTTTCTCTGACTGGATTTATTAATTCTCTATAAATTCTTTCTGCCCCACTTGGGTGTAGCAGTGAGTCCATTTATTTACTTGTTATAGCAACAATGTAACAAAAACTGAGCCCGGCCTTAAAAATACACCCTCATGGGCCCCGAGCACTGGTTAACCCTTCCTACTGCTTCTCTCGTGCTCATCAAGATTTCTTCCCCTGTATTTTGGGAGGTGATTTACTTTCCTTCAAAGACATTTTAATGTCTGATTTTATGCTAGAATGTAGCCTTTTGCTAGCCACGTCTAAATCACTGCCAGGCTCTTTTTTCAAATGAGGAAAAAGTCACAACTGAAAGCTCAGAGGTGGAATGGCGCTCCTGGGTCACTTTCCTTTGACACAGCGTTTGGGCGGCAAACCACTCCATACAAACAGTGCCCCGATTGTCAGGCCTCCAGCATGTCTCCCCTGCTGCTTTCAGGAAGCTCTTTGTGTAGCAAGTGCTAAAGCAATATTTAGTTATGGAGTGACCAAGCGCCAAAGAGCAGCTAGAAGCGTTTAAACATGAAAGAACATGATGGGAAATGACTTCTGGGTTCTGCCAGTGTTTGAGGTGTTTCTCTGGACGAAGCTGAACACAGTCCGGGACAGAGATGGGCACAGCACAGCCATTTTTTTATATCTCATGGACCGAAATGTTCTTTGAGTGAAAACTATAAAAGGCACGAGCATTTTGGTTCTTTTTTTGTCCAAATAAATTCAACAAACCACTAAGCACTAAATCTAGATTTTTGAATTGGATTTTAGAGAGGTGCCCACAGACAGCCCTAAAGGGATGCGATTATGGAAAGAGGAAAGGGATGAGAATTTCTGCACCCAGATGCCTATGGGTATCGTCTCCTCCTAAACAGGCACAGGAAAGACGCTGTGACTGAACGGGGAGACACGACATGATGGAGGATGTGGCGCAAACAGCTCACATGGCAGAGCCTGGTGCCAGCTCTGAATGGCGCTGACCCAAGGCTGCGGCAGGGCTGTCGCTTCAAGAGGCGTCAGACCCATCAAGGGTCTCACCCAAGCCGAGAGGGTGAAACAGAGGAAAACGGGCAGAAAACGAGTTCCAGGATGACACACTGTCTTAGCTCTTCGTAACAAAGCAGGGAGGAGAGTTTCTAACGAGGCGCTCCCCGGAAGGGTTCTCATGTATGGGACCAAGTCTGCGAACTCTGCGGCCCCCCGCTCGGCACCCCTGACCCCCCTCTCCCGTGCTCCTGCCTGCTCCTTGCTTTCTAAGACATGGTTCTATCCTCTAAAGGAGACTGCGGTTTCCAGATAGAAAGGTGGACAGGATCCTAAAGGAAGGTAAAAGAAGGATATGCCAAAACGTAGGGGGTCAACTGAAATTTACATCAACGCCTGAGTGTCTTTTCTTCTTTCTTAAGAATCTTGAGGCCAAGTCGTTTTACTAAACTTTTCAAGTGACTCTGGGAAAGAATCAGATAAGGATGTCTGGGTCATAAAATTTTAGCCAAGACCATTAAGCGATAATCCAACCCTACTCTCCATTTCACAGTTGAGGGGACTAAAGTTTCAGAGGTTATTCAGCTCAATGACCACAGGGGTGTGAAGGAGCACCTCGGTTAGCGGGGTCCAGCAGCCCATCAGGGCCCCCCCTTCCAGTGCCATGTTTGCTACACAGTATTTATAGGCTACACAGTGAGACAGATTAACTTCACAAATAAATACTTCTCTAACTTCACAAATAAATACTCCTAAAGAAAGTTACTTCCTTATTTGAGAGGCAAAACTTGAAATCTGGGTATCTTATGTTCTGGGGGTGTCCCTTTCACACTGGCAAGCCAGTTCTGGGAGATTTGACTGTATCTGGTTAAATGAAGTTATTCACTTGGAGCAATGTGAAGTCATTTGAAAAGACAGTGTTTCCAATGGCAGAGAAAGCCACCGTAGCAGTACGTTGGTACCACGGTCTTTACAGCACCTCGATGACCCGTTCAGGCCTTCTGAGGGTCAGCCTGCCCTGGAGCAAGGGACTGCAGCCGGGTGGCAGGCATCTCCTTGGTCGTTAGCTCAGACTCCCTCAGCATTGAGGCTACGCTCTGGATCTGAGGTGGGAGCCTTTGGCAGTGCCTTTCACTCTTTCTGACCAACAGGATGCTTTTTAGCACGCAGGGTTCTGGTGAGCTGGAATTGCTCATGAAGTGTTTAAATAGGCCCTCTTATTTTAGGGCTTGGCAACATCAACCATTAGCTGGGACGTAAAAGTCATTAGCTTCAGAGTCAGGCAGACGTGGACTCAAATATCAATCCTGCCTCTTCCTAGAGGTATGTCCCTCAGCAAGTTCACTTCTCAGACCTCAGATTCCTCCCCTGGAAAGTGGAGGCTGTGACGAACACCTTATGAGACTGTTGGGAGGATTAGATGAGATTATGCACGTAACGCCCCCTAACGTGCAACCAAGCTCAAAGGCACCTGCAAGTCCCCCCACTTTAGCTCTAAAACGATTCTTAAAAGAAGTGAGTAGCTTAATAACATGCTGAAACGTGAAAACGCATAACTATTCTGAGAAATAACTGGTTTAAGCACACCATGCTTTAAGAAAAGCAAGTATTGGGCTTCCCTGGTGGCACAGTGGTTAAGAATCCACCTGCCAATGCAGGGGACACGAGTTTGAGCCCTGGTCCGGGAAGATCCCACAGGCCACGGAGCAACTAAGCCCATGTGCCACAACTACTGAGCTTGCGCTCTAGAGCCCATGAGCCACAACTACTGAGCCCACGTGCCTAGAGCCCGTGCTCTGCAGCAAGAGAAGCCACTGCAATGAGAAGCCCGCGCACTGCAACGAAGAGTAGACCCCGCTCGCCACAACTAGAGAAAGCCCACGCGCAGCAACGAAGACCCAACGCAGCCAAAAATAAATAAATTTAAAATGGATTTCTATTTATAAAAAAAAAAAAAAGAAAAGAAAGTATTATAAAAATTGTTCAAATAAATCAGATGTGATTATGGCCTTGCTAAAGGATTTGTTTTGGCTTCAAAAATTGATCTACTGTGGGGTCCCTTTAAAGATGGGACTCCTTGGTGCTCTTCACACATTGCTGGAATCACAGCTTTGAAGGGAGACATACACGTCCCGAGTGAGTCACACCTGCGCCCCTTAGACAGGAGCAGGGTGCCTCTCTGGACGGGGACCTGGGCAACGAGGCTCACGGCACAGCTATTTAAGAAGGCGCCCAGCTCTGCATTTTGCACAAGGGACTCAGACAAGTCTGCTTCTAAAAACGCGTTCAACCAATAGTAAGTCTCAGTTTTACAGTCAAATCACCAAAATTCCGTATTCTTTTCTCTCCCTCACAAATAGAGCATTATCTACTGAGCCAGCCAACATACTACGTATGATGCTGACCTAGTCTCTCTGATAAGCACAGTCACTTAGCATGAAATCATTCAGGAAGGGAGGAAGATTACCTCTGTTCGCTTCGTTTTGAGTTTGTAAGAAGTTACTAAACGCTCCTAGAAATACGCATTATCTACGAGCTTTATAAGCAATTGCCACCGAGTTTGAAGGCCTTGGCATTGACCAAATAAAAAAGACCTTTGTTCATTTCTAAGGAGGTGTTACAGTTTGCTCATTCCACTGGCCTGGGTGACTTAACTGGGAAGAGATACTTTTCCTTTTTAAAGTGAGGTCATAGAGCCCTTGAAATGCTCAAGGACCTCGAATTTTGTGTAAGATTTAAATTTTATCTTGACTCTTGAGGGTGGAGATTTTAGGTGAACAATCACTTCTCTGCATACACTAAAGAGCCATGGTACTGAGGAAAAAAATTCATTTAAATCAGGATTATCTTTATATAGGAATGCATAATTCTGGAACAGGGTCATATTTTATTGAGTTTATAAGTGAAGAAACCGGAGGTACCCTCTGCCCTGTCAAACTCTGATTCTCCCCAGTATTTTTGAGGGTGTATATGTATGATTTTGTGTGTGTGTGTGTGTGTGTGTGTGTGTGTGTGTGTGTGTGTGTAGGAAGGGAACAAAGGAATGTGAGGTGAAGTCAGAGTTTATCTTCTCTGGGAGCTTTCATTTCCTCTTAATCTATTTTTACTTGTTGGTAGACAAATCATACTGCTAATATATAGCAGTTGGTTTGCTGGTATATGAGTGTTGTTCTGGGCAACCAGATTTCACAATGCTTCACATCCCAGTAAAGGAAGTCCTCAGTTCCCTAACCAATGGCTTTGGGTGTGTGTGTGCCCGTGTGTGTGTGTAATTTATGATGATTCAGTGTCTAAGAAGGCACAAACATTGTAGCATAAACTATTTACGGTTCTTATATTACCTTTCAAGGAATGGGCCTGGAAGACCTGGTTATAATCTTTGAATCATTTCCTGCCAATATTTGGCTATGTCTCACCTTGGAAGGTAGGAAATGGTCTTTAGAGATGATGTCATGGGGTTTAGATAAACCTTACTGTTACTTGAGTTTACTGAGTGCCACCCCCGAAGCAGTACTTGCCCAGTCCATCATACACACTATAAATGTGGGCCATTAAAGTTTTAATGAGCCTGTGAGCTCCCTTGAGATTAAATGAAATTACAACATATTTTGGGACCACAGAGGCAGGAGAAACTGTTGGGGTGCAGAGAAAGCTTCACAGAGGGGATGAACATTGAAATGGGTTTTAAAGTATGAATAGGAGTTCACAGGTAGCACAGATGAGGAAAGGCAGTAGATACATAATAGCATAGGTAAAGGAAGCACTGTTCCTCAGTGGGAAAAGTGTGGTTCTCCTTTTTAGATGACTATAGACGTGTTAACTAATCTTGTTGTCTAAATTTGGCAAAATGCATAAAAGTTAGGCCCTCAGAAAAGTTGAACATGACATCATGCTTTGGATGCTCATTTGTTGTGAACAGAGAGTTAACATTTCAGAAAGCAGATGGTGACACTCTCCAAGACCCTTCTGGGGGAAAATGACCATGTAAAATCTGACATATGTCATAACAGACTAATGAGCTGGACACGGGATTTGACTCGTGTGTGATGGTGAAGGGGTGATAAGATCAGAACCACTTTTCAGCTTATTTAAAGGTCAACTCAAATTAAATGCTTCGTTTCTCGCTTCCGCCTGTGCGTTCACTCGTTGGCTGTTATCTGCGTGCTGATGGTTTGCTCTGAGCTTGGCCTATAGCAGTAAAGAGACAGCCATGGCCTCTGCCTGCCTGAATGGAATTCATAATTTAGCCCCAAACTGATCTTCAGAAGGATGCAAAGCAAATCTAATTCCGCCAGTTAGAATAAAAGCGACATGTCCAAAGAATAATCAGAGAAACACACATAATTCCCTGTGAAGATCAGGCACAAAATGGATGAAGTCAGGGGGCAGGTTTTGATCTTTGAAGTAGAGAAATTAAGCTCTTTTAGACCTTTGTAGGCCTTATGCTTTTGAAGTTTGGGTCTAAATCGTCCCCTCCAAACCACAGTCCCATATTAACTACAATTTTGCCTTTAAAAAATCGAGGACACTTCTTAAAAATATAATTCAGCTTTGCAAATTATTGGACTATGAGTAACTCATTTAATTTAGAAATGCCTGTGAGTTCTTGGCAATCACAGGCATATTTAGAAGTCTTTGCAAAGTGAGAAAAATCTAACCTACAAATTGTTTTCACATGTAATGAAATAGTTATGACATCTAAATGTAACAATTAATGAGGTTGACATCGTGTTGTTTCCGGCACGTTTGTCTAAACGTTTATTAATTTCTATTTTGCAGTTTCTGTGTTTCATATTTCGGAGCCAAGACTTTTTATTCAGTGCTCCAACGTTCTCGTAGACCTCCGGCATTCTGCCCACAATGCCTAATGGATAAAATGGCCCTGCACACAAAACCCAGAGTGAAAAAGACCAATGAAATTAAGTCAAGGTGTCAGTGTATATGGTTTCCAGATAACTTTGAGAGTTCTTTCCACCCTGTACTAAATTTCTGGAGAACCAAAGAGAGAGCCACACACTCAAAGAGAACAGCATATATGCTAGCAATAAAGTAGTTGCATATTCAGTGCAGCGTACAAAACACAAACAGGGCTGATCAGTTCCAAATAAACTCTGAGAAAGGAAAGAAAAACAAAGCAAGGGGCACTAATTTTTTTAAGCCCCTGCTTTGCGAAACTCTGTGCCAGGTCCTTTCTATACAGTGTTTCATTGAATTCTCACAGCAACCCTAGGAGATAGCTATGATTATTCCCATTTGACAGATGAGGAAACTGAAGTCTAAAGAAGTTCAGTTACTTGCCAAGGGATTAACAGCTACCAAAGAACAGAACCAGGAGTCGACCTCACCCCAGAGCCCAGGCTCTTTTCACAATCCTCATGCTGTCTTCTTGTTTCAGGAAAGGGTGGAGATTATATGATTTTCTTTCTCTCTCTAACCACTGATTTAATAAGTGATGAATCTCATTTTACGTGGATGGGATGCAAGAAGGTGGGTGGGGGCTGGAGTTTCCCAGACAGCAAAGTTGGAGTGACACAAGGCAGAATTCACTGTCTTTTTTTCCCCTATGTGATTCATTAGTAGAAAAAACTGTGGTGGATAAAACTTCTGAAGCCCACAGTCTGTAGCAACATCAAGGGAATCTTTAACTGTGGAAAGTCCCGAATCACAGATTGGAACATATCCAACCCCCTTCATGGCCCGTAACAATGCTTCTCAGAGTGCAGTCCTGGACCACCTCCCCCAGAACCATCCCAGGAGCTTACTGAAATGCAGATTCCCCGGCCCTGGGGCTAGAATCTGGGGGAGGTCTGGGAATCTGCATCTCAACTCACCTTCTCTAGCTCTCTGGGTGATTCTTATGTTCCCTAAAATTTTAGAACCACACTTTAGTGATTCAGAACAAGATTCTACCGCCTCCTCTTTCTCTCCTTTAATAGCTTTTAAGGACTATGACGTAAGCTACCAGGAATGTCCAGTTCTGGGTTCACCATCATTTTACAGATGGGAAATTAAAAGAGAAAAATGGGTATGGGGCTATTTAGTAAGTCAGCAAAACTACTACAACGAGAACTCAAAAAAAGCCCTGCCGGATCCCCCCTGTACTGAGATTAACCCTTGGAGCCTTGGCTTAAGTCATTAGTATGATTCTCACCCATTGAGAAGGTCTTGAGTCAGAAACCTCACAGAGGGAGATGTTGATGGAAGTTTTTAAAGCAGCTGTTTTTACTCAGAAGGTTAAAATCACCTGTCAGCAGCCAAGCCATCTCCACTACAAAGGAAGGAAGGAAGGAAGGAGCGAAGAAAGAAAGGGGGAGAGAGAAAGAAAGCAAAAAAGGGTGTGGGAGAGAGAGAGAAAGGAAGGAAAGAAGGAAGAGAGGGAGAGGAAAGGAAAGAAGAGGGCACACCCACTCCCATGGGGCATGAGCCAATAGTCCAGTGGACAGGATAGAGGCGGCAGCCTGAGACCCAGTGGCACTGAGATGACTCAGGGTGAGGTCAGGTGTCCTAGAGAACACGGTGTTTGGCAGGGAAGAGCCAGGACTGTCCCCTCCTGCCTCACCACGTTACCACCTCAGACCCCGACGGCGCGAAGCTCAGCACTCGGGGCACTGCCTACCCCTGAGCTCTGGTCAAGCCTCCCCCAGGTCTGTGGCATCCCCTGGAAGGGCTGGCAGAGCGCCCTTCTGGAAGCTGGCTTCCCCCTACAGGAACCGCCTACCTCTTGCTAAACATAAAACCTTCCACTGATTTTAGAATTAAAAACAAAAACAAAAACACCGAGTTCAAGTGCCCGATGGTAACCCCGGCACTCCAACCTCCATCCAAGGGAAGGTGTGTCAAACTCTCTCCCCTCTAAATGGATCAAGGGTCCAGGAACAAACCTGCAGTACAGTTATAGCAAATGACATGGGAAGAAGTCCGAAGTTTTAGACTTTTCAGACTTGGAACTAAAAAGGTAGAGTCTAAAAAGAAAAACAGGTCACCTTCCTGCCAAAATAAACTGTGATGAAAGCTCAGACCCCACCACCTTTCAGCCAAGCATTTCCTGTGCTGGCCTCCCCTGTCTGCCTCACAGCAGCTCCGATGAGGGAGGGCTATTTTTAAGATGCACACAACCAGGGCTAAGAATGAGAGAAGTTATTTATTTATAGTCACACCTTTCAACTGTTGTTTTTCCCTCTGGAGATAGAGGCCTGGTTTGACTCTCCCTTTGAATCTAAAATCCCTGGGGTAAGAAGGACTTTGAAAGGTCACGGGCGCAGTCTATGACCCCCAGACAGGGATCACTGTTCCAGGCAATACAAGTTGGAAAACTGTTAACTTCTTGAGGAATCCCTCCTAATGTTTATACACTCAGCTTATGTAACACCTGTGCTCTTGAGCAGTGTTTTGTAAAACACACGTTTTGTATAAAAGGTGATTTGAAAATACATTCGTGGCTTTGTTATTTAAGGAATCCGACAGTAAATCACCCCCCCCCCCTTTTTTTTTTCCAACAGAGGATTCCATTATCACGCAAATAGATATTCCATAATCTACTTGGGACTGTAAATTCAAACTCTGTATTAGGTTTTCTCAAGGCAGGGCACATGTATACGTCATGTTCTAAGCATCAACAAGCTCTTTCTGGCGTCCAACTGCATCTTTCCTCTTGTGATTCAGGGATCTTTTCTTACTCTGTTAAATTAGCCCCTTCTTAATACCAAACCCCACTGGACCCATTGTAGGCCCTTGGAATTTGCCAGCAAACTGAAGAGAAAAGCCCTCCCCTGCAATGTTCCCAGGAGCATCACCTTTGTGTTGGCTATTACCCTCCACAAGTTCACTGGTTTTATTTTCTTCACAGCACAATTCCCCACCTGACATTCAGTGTCTGCTTATGTCTCCTTACTACAGCGTAGGTATCATGGAGGCTAGATTCACTCTTGAATTCATCACTGTATCACAAGCATTGAAAATATACTAGATGCTTGAAATTAAATCGATTTTCTACTTCTCTCAAATTGTTACGGCATTTGGAATTATATAGAGTGCTGAAGAGGGCCTTCCTTTTTTTTTTATTTGACATGATGCCTTCCTAAATACCCTAGCCCCACTATATTCACCCACGACCTCAGGTATTATTATAGGAATGACTCGAAGGACAAGAGGATGGCTCTTTTCTAAATTCACTAGTCTATGTGTTTTAAATGAGTCAACCTTGAAGCTGACAACTCTCCAGAACAAGTTGGTTGGCATGACCCACTCCCACCTTCCTTGCTGCCTCTACTTCTGGTGGGTTCTTTGTGCAGCCAGGCCAGTGGGGTCATGATTCAGTTTTTGGTGAAAGGAGAGTCCTTTCTGCCTAACTGTGCTTGTGCAAAATGTGGTGCCTTGTACCACTCAAGGGAGAAAGAGAAAAGACTGGAAACTGAGTGCAGAGTCCAGGTCTAGAAGCAGGTCTATCAGAAATTTGGAGAGAAACACTTGATGACGCACTATGACCTGGCATGCCTCGGGAACTCATAACGGCGACGGATCAACAGTACCTGGCACAGGGTGGGCGTTTTGCTGACCAATGAATGGAAAAATAATACCCAAGCTAGGGTATTTAGATATTCTTACTTCTTGGAAGATATACTTACTTCTCGGATGTACTTCTTGGAAGCTCCAAGTTCTTATTTTAGGAGTGCGAACACACACACACACACACACACACACGCTTTGAGTACAGTGGAAAAAATTAAGTAAGAACAAAAATCCAGTCTGTTGTTCACTCACCTTTTTACTTAAGTGGGGACCATTAGCCCCCGCGATGCCTCTCTGCACTGATGGTGGGACTTGATACACATCTTGTTCCTGGGTACCATGGCCAGTGGGTACTTGGTAAATTCCCTGATTTTGGTAGGAAGGTGGCACTTGGTAGATGGTGTCTCGAGGGGCGCCCTGGGGGTTTGGCATTTGATAGAGCTTCTGTTGGCCAAAGGGCTGGTGCATCAGTCCAGAAGTCGGCGGGTCCTGACTGGAGGAGGTCTCCTGCACGGGGCCAATCAGAAGCTTCACCCGGTTGCCTGGGACGATGCCTTGCCGACCGTGTAAGGAGCAGAGCCACCACCCTTCCAGTCCTCCTGTGTTCTGCTCTATGACAGTCAGGATGTCTCCCTTGCGAAAGGCCAGCTCCTCAGCACACTCTGGGACGTTGTCGTATAAGGCCCTTGCCATAAGATTCTAGGAAGGAAAGAACAGAGGGAACCCACATTAGAATAGTAGCTCAGTCCCTTTAACACCTAAAGCCCATGCTCTTATGGAGAGGCACACTTCCTGGAGAGAAGAGAAGAATCTGAACAATAGCCTGTAAGGAGAAAAACAGATGGTGCAGACAGAAGACAGATCCATACATACTGTGTCTGCCACCAATGACATCAGACCGCCTCCCTGGAAAAGCTCAGAACGCCACAGAGTGCTTTCTTCCAGCAGTACATGCTGTGCCCAGGGAGTTATGAGTAGCATGGCTAAGGGTTAGAGAACGGTTCATTCTACAAAACATTCCTCTCCCTTTCTTAAACCCAGTCGAAGGAATAAAATATTCCAAGATATTCAGATGTACTACAACAGACATCTCTTATTTTGTTAATATATTGGAGGTAAAACGAGTCAAAGAAAATCCCCAATAACAAACAGCACAAATGGCATTGATATTCAGTGTTAAAATGGAAACAGAGGTACACTGATCTCTGCCTTGGCAGGGCTTAAAAATTCTTATTCTCAGTTGATCAAGAGGTCCTTGGATACGGGGAGAATCTACAAGTAAGTGATCTTTCCATGATAATCAAGCACGGAATGTAGTGTGACGGTAGTCTACATCTCCAGATTTGATCATGGGGAGCTACAAAGAAGTTACCCCGCGTAGGTAGATGGATACCATCTCTTCCTCTTTGGTCTTTTATTCCTACCTTTCCTGAGGGCCCCTCCTCACCCTGCCACTTTATTTCCTACTTCTTGAATCTCACCATTCACATCGGAAAGGCTCTGCTTTCCCCTTTCATGGGCCCCAAACACTTTCTCTCTTTGTGTGAAGGCCTGTCTGGCACTTTCAGTACTAAGCAGACAGCCAAAGTAGGCATTCAGCAGAGAGCGGGCAGGCAGTACATGCTGACATTCTTGGAAGCCTTTCAAAGGCTCCAAAGATTTCATTTCTTGGCATCAGTCACGTTTCGCAGCACGATGGCAGCCATCACCCCATGCCTGCTCCTTCCCAGCACACAGAGGAGTCGGGGAATGCTGTAAATTCATAGCAAGCCGTCAGAAAACTCAAAGTGATCTCTCTAGTGCCTCGCTAGAAAGTTGGGGTGCACTAGGTGTCACTGTGATGACGATCACTTGTGGGAGAAAAGACCGCTGACTGGACGGAGTGTGTTGTGACTACACATTCGTGGCACTTGGGGCTGTTGTTGTTTGGACTTCTGCCCCCTGTTTTCTTCTCTGAAAATGTGGATTCGATCTTTCAGCTTCATGCTTTTCATTCCTTTACCACTGACATCCGTTAATCATCTCCCCCGTACTCCGCCCAGTAACCGCGGGTCTCGCACGGTGGGCTGGTTCTCTGCTGTGCAGGCGCTGTGCCGTGGGAGGGTCTGCCCCCAGTCAGCAGCTGGGGGGCTCCTACTTTTACTGTTAGCCACAGTCCTCTTAGTGAGTGAGGAAAGGAGATAAAGCCCTAGAGCTCAGCGCCCAGGAAGCCTGGTGATGCTCCTTAAGAATGAAGTCCTTGTTCTTGACAGTTTTCTGATCCAGGAAGTCTATGATGTGGACAGGTGAGCAGTAAGGGAAGCTAAAGGGATACTGAGGGCCTCGTGTTCCAGGTGAACGTTTTACTTAGTATCTGTATTCTAGGGAGCTTTGTGTTCCTTCTAACAATTAGAAGTCCACATACTGAAAGATAAAACCATACAGCACTGTATCCTGGTTTGAAGAACCATTTAAGGATGTGTCCTAATCCTAAAATCTCTTGTTTCTCTTCTTCCATCGTTTGGGTGTCCCGTTATTGAAAGAAAAGTCATCGAGTTGAAGAAGACAAGATGCTGGTCCTTTGTACCTAAATGATCAGAAGGAAATTACTCCACCCAAGTTGTACTGTGATGATAGAGCAGGAGGAGAGCTGACGGCTCTGGTCTCGATCCCTTTCTCTGGGGCCCATTCAGCAACTGGGAATGGCTGGTAAGGGGGCCCTGAGGTGAAATCAGAAGTGATGGGGGTGGGACCAGTCCTGTGGGAGTTGAGGGTGGAGAGCTGTGCGATTATATTGGCTACCAAGAAGGGAAAGAAAAGAAACAGAAAACAGTAGAAGGTGAAGGACCACAGACCTCATCAGCATACGTGAACTCCAGGCATTCGGAGTTGGGTCACGTCCACGGAGCTCCATCAAGCACTGAAGTAGAGCCCCAGACCATGCCCGACTCGAGGCGGATAGAAATCCCTGTACGAAGGCTGTTCTGGATGTTCTTTGTCTCCTGTCCCAGTGACCTTCCCACCACCAGCTAAGCAGCACACTGTTTCTAGACAGGCCTCCAGAGCTGCTTCTCCAGGAAAACCTGGAGAGCCTCTTGTGGATGCACAAGATGATCACAAGGTGATTTCTGACTAGCTGTCCTCCCCACCACTCCCAGAGATTGGGATTCAGAGAGCTTGGCATGGCTGCTAGTGGAAGCGCCCGGTGCCAGCTTGACACCTCACACGCTGAGAGTTATTCTCAGCCTCGGGTGAATGGGAATAAGTTACTTAATATCTGTGCCAGCTACAGGGAGCCAATGTTTACAGCCAGCCACTCTCCCACACAGGAGGTTACGGATCCTGAGACCTTCAGAGAACACCTGGGCCTGACCTCCCTGTTTTACAGATGAGGAAACAGATCTGGGGTGGGGGGGCGGTTTATCATCTGCCCAAGGCCACACCGGTGGAGTCAGAGATGGGAACAGAACTGTGGTCTCTTGGCTCAGTTCTCTTTCCAGAACTCTAAGCCACCTTAGCTCTACTACACAATGTCCTCCTAACTGGGCTCCGTTCCATTTTATAGTAAAGCTCTGAAGGTGACAATTCTTTTTGTCATGTCTATGGAATAAATCAGTTCCTGGGGTTTGGGGTCCTGGCTGTGTGACTTGGGCAGGTTACTTCTCCCCTTGGCACCTTAACTTCCTCATCTGTAAAATGAGAATGAGGATAACATATCTATGCCATGGGTTTGCAGTGAGGATTCAGTGAGTTAATTCAAGTCAAGTACTTTAACATCACGGGAGACTTGGGAAGATATGACTATTTATTTAATGTGCTGATGGCGCTTTGATCTTAAGCTTCCTAGCAGATTACCTCCACAGTTCTCAATCAAAGGTTAGTCCTATTCTAATGTTGTTATTATACACATTTTTATACACATCTGATATTTCTCTTGCTCACAATTACACTTGAGGAGAACTGTATCTTGAAGCAGTACTTCTCTGAATAATAATGAGTTCTGGTCACTGCAACCTCTAGTTGAGTATTTGCCTATAAACCACAATAAGGAAACTATTGGTTGCATTCAAGAGACACTGAGACAAAATAATAATAATAATAATAATAAATTACTAATGTAATTAATAATATTATTATATATTATATTAACATAACAAGCAATTATATTAATATAACATATAATAATATTAGTATTATTATATAATTATATTAATTTTAATGATATATCATTATATTAATATCATCACAATATTATTAATATTATATCATTACGACATTATTAATATTATATTATTATTATTATTACTGGACAAATTATGGATAAATCTCATTAGATTCCAGAAGAGTACAAGCCATCAGAAAGTACGGAATAACACGGGTAAAGAGCTTGGCTTTTGAAAATACTTGGTGTGTTGAGGCAAGAGCTTAGTAAGGAGCTAACAGCAAAATTAACTTCAACCAGAACACAAACCGTCTCATTCAAAAGTGCACAGGCAGATCAAGAGTTAATTTCTCTGGCTAGGACTAGGTGGAGGGACCCTTTCCTTCAGGGCAGAGTTGTGATTCCTTAAGGCCACAAAGTCAGAAGGTGATTATCTGAACATCTTACGAAAACCCAGGAAAGGCAGTTTGTCTATTCAAGACCTACTCCTTCTCCCACCCTCCCTGGGATATTTATCTCCAGGGCAGGAAAGGTCAACACAGAAACACGTCAAGGAAAGATAAGAGAGCTATGTAATTCTATATCCAGCTGGATGGTGAGCCTCCAGAGGCTGGCAGTTAGAAATGCAGCTAGAGCTTGGCAAAGCACCAAAACAGTTGGGTCATAGAACTTGAAAGCCAGAGGCACTTCAAACAATTACAGTTCAACTCGTTCACTTTACAAATGAGAAAAATGAGGCCCAAGAAGTTAATGATTTGCCAAGTCAGCTGGCTAGAAGGTCACAGAGCTAAGAACACGGGCCTCTTGTCTCCAGCTCCAGAATTAGGACGGTACTGAATAAAGTCAGAGGCATGTGCTACAAAAGCTGTGGTTCTTTTTTTTTTTTTTTTTTAATAAATTTATTTATTTATTTATTTATTTATGGCTGCGTTGGGTCTTCGTTGCTGTGCGTGGGCTTTCTCTAGTTGCGGCGAGCAGGGGCTACTCTTCGTTGCGGTGCGCGGGCTTCTCATTGCGGTGGCTTCTCTTGTTGTGGAGCATAGGCTCTAGGTGCGCGGGCTTCAGTAGTGTGGCACATGGGCTCAGTAGTTGTGGCTCGTGGGCTCTAGCGCGCAGGCTCAGTAGTTGTGGCGCATGGGCTTAGTTGCTCTGCGGCATGTGGGATCTTCCCGGACCAGGGCTCGAACCCGTGTCCCCTGCGTTGGCAGGCAGATTCTTAACCACTGCGCCACCAGGGAAGTCCCAAAAGCTGTGGTTCTAATTAGGATGGGAAATCTGCATTTAGAGTCGCAAATCCCATTTGAGGGATCCTAATTGTAGCAGCCTCTAGCATTGACCCCACCCCGATCTTTGAGAAGAAACTGTCCTTGGCTTCCATGATTCCACGTCCGGTCCTCTCTCTTCCCTTGTTCTCATGACCGCTCATCTTCCTCCTCCTTCACAGACTAATTTCTTTTCCTGTCCCTTTAGTGATCATGTTCCAAAGGGATCTCTCGTCTCTCTGAGTTTGCTCTCTACAGGACATCTCATCCATGCCGATGGCATTTAACACGCAGGTAACACTCAGATCCACAGCTCCAGCCTCGATATTTCCTCTGCTCTCCAGTCCCATATTTCCAGTTGTCTAATGAGTATCATCTTCACCTCTCACTCAACAAGTGCAAAACCCCTTTCTCCTGATCTCTCTCAGTTAACAGCACGCATAGGCCGCCCAAGATCAGAGCCTCAGAGGTTTGCTGAGTCACTTCACAACCTGAACCTCGGTCAGCTGGGACCTGGCTTTTCTTCCTCACTGCCACTCCTCGCTCAGGTCCTCAGCAACTGTTTTTGGGGGGGCGGGGGGAAGGTATGACAATTGCTACCCAACTGGTTTTCCTGCGTTCAGCCTCTTCCCACCTCCAAACTCATCTTCCACATCACCAGAAGAGTTCTATTCCCAAAATCTATCTCATTGTTTTCCTTTCTAGTTCTCTGTGATAGTATTTCTTATAGTACGACTTGTACCGTCCCATTCAAGACTGGGAACTCCTTAAGTTCAGGGAAGCTGTTCTTTCTTTGGCATTTTCAGAACCAGTGTGTGAAACAAAATACACACTCATTAAGTGTTTGCTAAATTGAAATGGATTCTGGACTCTGATTTCCTGGTTCTCTACAGGGAGGGTGAAATGGTTCTAGAGATGTCAGCAAGATATTCGGTTGAAATTTTCAAATGGACATGGAAAGATCAGCTAACAGAACCAGAAAGTTAAATGGCATGTCCAAGTCACCTAAGCCTCACGGCCAGAGAACGTGGGAGACGGCGAGCAGGAAAGGGCCCGTCCCTCCCTGTTAAAACAGGATGATGACGTAGATGGGGAGCCTGCATCTAGTGCCACAACCACTGAGCAAACAGGAAGGCCAAGAGGAGCCAGCCATCCCCGTCTGATTAAATACAATGGTCTCTGTAAGAGCCTTTTCTCCCTTTCGTGTAGCAACCTACGTCTGGCGGTAGATGACCGAGCACCATTCATGCTTTGCCAGAACGTTTGGGTTCTGCAGTTCCTGGTTCCCAGGCTATGCCCAAGGACTGGGAAGAAAATGCTGTGCAGTATTACAGCAAGTAAAGAGAGCTCCAGGTCACATGAGCATTTCCACACCACCCTGCTCTTCCCTGCCCTTTTTTTTTCCCCCACTACTATCAAAATGTCAAGAAAGCTTATTACTCCTATTGCCAGGGAAACTATCTGCTATTCCAAATACAGAGAGGTGTGTGACATAATTTCCATGACCATTCATGCTGCTGTTTGAAGAAAAATGAGACACAATGTCTGGTGTGTCACCCCCCCCCTCCCCCACCGGACTGATAGCATCATCAATGGCCCAGCTTCCTCTTATTATTTTACTTCATTCTATATTTATCATGCAGGAGCTCCTGCCAAGCCTCAGGACTGCCACATTCTCAACAATGTGGCTTTCCTGTACCCAACCCCCCAAACTTTAGCCCTGGACTCTGGCAGGGACACACACGGACACACACACAGTAAAGAAGGAAATGGCCATTGTCAAGAAAATCGGTCCCAAAGGAAGTGGCTGAGGGATGAGCGTCAGCAGGGTCAGTCTCAGGACACACTGGGGAAGAGAAAGAAATGAGCCTGTGTTTTTACATTTGTCTGCCGACAAAAATCAGCTTAGGTCTTTTCCATTATAGTTTATTACAAGATTTTGAATATAGTGTCTTGTAATAAACTATAATGGAAAAGAATCAAAAAAAAGAATATAGATATATACATATATATATGTATGACCGAATCACTTTGCTGTACGTCTGAAGCTAACACAATATTGCAAATCAAATCTACTTCAATTAAAACAAAATCAGCTTCAGTCTGAGGGCCATGCAACCCCTTTGGCTTCCTCCTACCCTCATCTTTAGGATACAGGGGGATGTGGGATTTCCCCAGAGAAGGATACAGCCATAGTCAGAAAACACGGATATCGACAAGTGTTTGGATTTTGATTCTTGGAATACTTGGTTTACACTGGATATCTGGAATGGTGAATTTTTTTAAGAGTTGAATCCTCTGGAGATTGTTAAGTAGTAGACACTAGGCTTTTAGGTTTAGGAATTAGAAGATATGATGCAGAGCACATCCAAGTTTTTTCTCAGCAATATTTGTCCATTGCAACCAACCTGACACACTTTTCATTATGTGATCTGAACTAGCCACAGAAAGGCAGTGTGACATCCTGTGAGGTTCCCAGGCATACTTCCTGACCCCTGGGGAGGTGCGTCCAACACATGCCACCAAAGGGCCCTTTAGCACCTAGACCACATTTCAGCCAATGATTTTCATTTTCTGGAAAGTGCTTCTAAACCCCTGTGGTGGTTATAAAGCTTACATGAGTATCTTGGACTCTCTCTAAATATTCATGTCATTTACTTTGTCCCAAGTCCTCACATCCTCTAAGATGGTCCAGCTTTGTGAACATTAGCCATAGCATCCTCTCTATGTGCGTGTACACATGTATGTGTGACCTCACAGCCAACTTCTATTACTTCTTGGCCGTTTGCGGAGGATGGATTTGATTGCTAATAGTATGTGAGAAAAATAAATTAGTTTTTCCTCACAACTCTGATGATCATAAATAATACATATGTCTTTAAGAAATCAATTCTCCACTCTTCTGTGGTCTTTGGCGTTTTCTTGAGTAACTCCTGAGGGTCTGAAAGAAGGTGGGAGAACACCTAGGTTTCTGTGGATACTTAGAACCAGAAGTCACCCATGGCTTGACCAGACCGACTAGGCTAGAATATTAGACTACGAAGGGATCCCAGGGATCACTCTCGCCCAGTCTTCTTGTGCTACAGCCCAGAGGGTCTCTTATTACATCAGCAGCAGAGCCAGAACTAGCATCTGGTTCCCTTCTTAATCTAGGATTTTTTTCCACTGGACTAGGGTATGCTTCCTGAGAACCTTTTCCATCTTAGAATTTAGTAATGCTGCTATTAAGCCTCAGAATTTATAAGCATTTGTCCCAGGTTGCCTGGTTTTGATAGATTTAAGCATAGTGTATTGGCAAAGGATCAAAAACACGGGGCAGGCACAAACGCTTTTCAGGGTCTGTCCCTAGATAAATCTGACAGGCGCCATATAATGATGAAGGCCTGACACCCACTCACCCAAAAGATAGGTTTATTAATGGTAAAACAACCATCTGGATTTCAGCCAACATTACAGTATTAGCATCAAATCACTTCTATTTGCCTGTCTAGACAAATCCCTCTAACATCCAGGTACTTGGGGAAGTGAAATGAGAATTAAGTTATAAAGGAGTAGGAGACTCTAGCCCACAAATATTACAGTATATTCCAAAAACTGTATTATTTCTCAATAGTCAAAACACACAAGTTCTAACATCTAATAAAGTATCTGAAAGAAGGGAAAGATCTTCCTACTTTTACATTCCCATATATCTTATCTTTCTACATCAAGGTATGCAACCCCCAAGGTATGAAGTTATATCTAAACCCACGAATGCCAATATGTACACATACTAGCAACCCTCATCTGCCTCCCAGCCAGAACCCAGCTGATGTACCTTGGACGTCACCCCTCACTGGAACTCTTTCAGATGACCCCTCAACTAGGTTTGGTGCCTGATTGCTATTATCCTACTTAACTTGTGAGGTCCTCAAAAAGTTTTTAAAAATGGATTCGCACGCTTGGCTGAGAGGGTGTGTACAATCATATACTGTCAGCACTGCAGTTGCAGAGTTGCCTCAAGAAAGAATTTTTAATATTTATTTATTTATTTGGTTGCGCCGGGTCTTAGTTGCAGCAGGCAGGCTCCTTAGTTGCAGCATGCGAACTCTTAGTTGCGGCATGCATGTGGGATCTAGTTCCCTGACCAGGGATCGAACCCGGGCCCCCTGCATTGGGAGCGTGGAGTCCTATCCACTGCACCACCAGGGAAGTCCCAAGAAAGAATTTTTAGAAGCTGCAGCTTCTCAGCTAGAAGAGAGAGGAAAGATGGCAGAAGCAAATGGAGGAGAAGAAGACCTCAAAATGAAACTGATGAAATTGTTTAGTGGCTGGGGATATAGACAATCTCCTACAGGTACATATGCTACAGCAGTTTATGAGAATAAAAGAGTTTTCTTCAAGGCCCATTATTAATGGAACATGCATTTAGAACTGGGCCCTGAAGAAAGCTATTTTATATATTTATATATTTTATATAAAATAGGACGACTATTAGGAAAATAAAGCCAAAGGAAGACTTCAGAAAATTCAGGTTGCCTTCGCGATGGTCTGATGGTTTACACGTGACCTAGTGAGACCCTATGCTTCTTAGTATTTTGTGGTATTCACTTGAACAAATTCACGCTAAGCATAGAAGAGGAAGCTTCCTTTTGGTTAGGAACTGTTAACATTAAGCCCAACCTCGGTCATGATAAAATTATGGCAAGCAGCTTTATGATTGTATTTTTGTGCTTCTATTACATAAAACCAGTAAGGTAATTATTTTTAAGCAGAAGGAAGTAGGGGAGATTATACCAGTGATTCTTCACTAGGGGGGATTTTGTCCCCCCAGGTGATATTTGGCAATGTTCAGAGACATTTATGGTTGTCACACTGTGTGTGTGTGTGTGTTACTGGCATCTAGTGGGTAGAGGCCAGGACGCTGCTAAACATCCTGCAATGCAAGGGACAGTCCCCACTACCAAGAATTATCCAGTCCTAAATGTCAATAGTGCTGAGGTGGAGAAACCCCGGATAGAGGGATGGACATGACACTGTTAAATTAATAGAGTCTAATCTTGGTCCTCATCTTGTAAGACTAATGACAATGAAAGCACTGCCTTTTACGCCTCTGTTTCCCCATTTGCAAAATGGGGCAGAAAGGGTCTCTGTAAAATCAAAGCACAGTTATGATTACTGCACTATTATGAGCTCATGAAGTTGTGTCTTAAGAACTGTACTCCTCCCCCTCAAAAAAAAAAATTCCTCCGGGGAAAGAAAACAAACCAGAAATGATCTCATCATGATTACACCTGCCATACCAAAAAACAGACACAGTTCAGAGAAACTAAATTCTTTCCCTCCAGCAATGAAGTAAGCTGCATCTGTAATTAAGATCTTAATAAGGGAGGCAGGAGGCTTGATACAGACGCTGCAGGCTGTGAGGCACGGAGCTATCCTGCCAGGTTTCAACAAGAGCAATTGAAACACAATCCCCCCTCGCTGCCTAGCACTCTCAGGTGTTCTCTGCACAGTCCATATTTCAAAATGGGCTTTCCTTCATTGCTAAAGATTCCTACTCCTGCAAGGAGAAAGAAAAGGACTGCCTCATATTTACAAGCAAATGTCGTGTGGTAAATATTTTTTACAGGTAAATATAAAAAATTTGCCGGAATCCACTTTAAAAAAGCCTCTTAGATAATTTCCTGACAAGAAGCTGAAAACAAGTTAGATAAAAGGCTGGCATAAGGCAAAAGGGATAATGCCTTCGACGGCTGATTGATCTCTGAAGCAGCTCGTGTTGACTGTCTAGAACGACCATGTGTTCCTAAACTTTCCAAGACGGTCCCCGTTTCAAATATCCTTCCCATTGTCAGACCATCTGTCCCATTTTTGGGTCTGTGAAACATGGATACATACCTACAGAAATGATATATATTTTAAACTAAAAATAAAAGATAGGCATCCAAGTATATATCTTGCTAATGGATCTGCCTTGGCTGAATTTAGGATTTGGGAGAAAAAAAGGTAAGTACTGATAAGAATCTTAGGTTTAGTCAATGGACTGTTCTCTCACTGACAGGACGATCTTTATAAGGAAATGAGATCTATTCCAAGGGCATCCTGGCCTCTGTGAGACTGTCGAGCAGTCCAGCTTCATGGTGAATGCCATTGGGCTAACTGTGTTCCCATCACCCCCTTCCTTTACCCTCCCCGCCATTTAAGGGGATGCTCATCGAACTTAGCTCTGAGTGTAAAAGATTGGAGAATCAGAGAATAACATGGAAGTTCTAACCCAGAGGAGCACTCAAGGGAAAAAAAGACTTCAAAATTTTGCTCTACCAATGCTGTTGTGATGGCTCTGCAGCACTGCTGGTCCACTCAAGCCATTTCCTGCTAACTCTAAGTCATACCATGGATGATTAATGACAACAAACAAAAAACAGTAACAACAAACTCATGGACAGATCACTGACATGTCCTGTTAGAAGGCTGGAGTGTCTACAAGTCCACTTTCCTGACTTCCCACTGGCTGGCGTTGCTTGTTATGGTTACTGGGGGCTGGGGGATGGAATCCCAGCTCAGTCTTTCAGTAGAGCACAGAGCCTGGGGACAGAGAAGCCTGAGTCCTGAGTCAGCCCCATCTTCTGTGGGAGTGAGGTGCTAAATTAAGGGCAACAAACTGACTACCACAAATCAATGAGATTAAGGCTAATTCATACAAGAGACAGCATAACTAAAATAAATTAGGAAAAATATTAATGACATATCATACTGTCTAAATAAATATTGCTTTAATTAAATAGAAAGATCTGGTTCAAATCATAACCATTTATGCCTTTTGGTGGTTGCAACTTTCTACTGAGTTTCACAAATAACACCCTCCCACACACACCCCCGCCCTGCCCACACACAAAGAGTAAAGAAAGGAATTAAATTCAAAATGAGCTATCAAACGTTTTTGTGCAGTGCTTGCACTTTTACATATTCATGGTTGATCAGTCTTTATTCCTGGTAATCATAAACATCAACATTCCACATACGGAACATTTTTGGTAACATCTTATAACTATTACCTTGACATATTAGAACTACCAGGAGGAATTCTCGTTTGCAACATACACACCAAGATCTGCAAAGAAATAAGATGCCTCCATATGAATGAACCCAGCCTTTGAATAAGGCTCATGAACCACCTACCTAAATACCATTTAGCACAATTAATGTGCTAAACTAATTGGGGAAGAGGTTGAGGGAAAGGGACTAGCCTTTTTTTTTTTTAAAGAATAAACCTGTATTTAGTAGTCCATGATAAGGCCCAAGTATATGTATTTGAAAACATTCCACTGGCAATTTCATTATCTCCATGATCAGCTGTCCCACCCTCCATCTCAACCATGAAAAATCACGGTCACACACCATCACAACTCGTATTTTCTGGAGTGCCTGTTCCATCTTCCTCAAAGCATACGCCTCAATTCACCTAGATCACATTGTCTACCTTCTGAATCACTCTTTCCAGTGGAGGGTGGAAAAGGTCACCAATAAGGCATTTATCTTAAAATGAAGATTCCTCAGGAAGACAGTCTTTTGCAGCTAAGCTGTAATGTTCCCCAGGCCTGCGGAGTCCTCATTAACTAGTAAGAATTCCCGCAGGGGGATGACTGGAATGTTCAAAGTAAATAAGACGGAGGGGGTGTTGCTGACAAAGTATAAACAGGGTTTTTTTGTGTTTTTTTGGTCCCTTTTCCATGCCCATACTCTTTGCAGTCATCCATTGCCTAGGTAACTGGTAGCTATTCTCTTCATTTTAAGTTGGAAAT
The DNA here is from genome assembly GCF_028564815.1 of Eubalaena glacialis. Taxonomy (NCBI): domain Eukaryota; kingdom Metazoa; phylum Chordata; class Mammalia; order Artiodactyla; family Balaenidae; genus Eubalaena; species Eubalaena glacialis. Next base: position 8,349,719 of record NC_083722.1, read on the forward strand.
AGAGGATTTCTTCCCAGTGGCCCCGTTTTGTTTATCTTGGCAAGGAGGCTTGGTAATTAAGTCTATATGTTACTGCAGAGTAATTCCATGGTCCCAGGGGCTGGGATTTCAAACCAATTTGTTTAAGTTTCTTTCTAACCCTAGAATGATCTAAAAATATATCACCAACACCTCTTACTTTACATCTCCATCACTCTAACTGATGGCAGTAGGCTAGGGATATGGTTTCCCTGAGCCCCACTCACCTCCTGGGCATTTCACCTTTGATTTTTTACAGTCATGATTTTCTCTTTCCCTGCGTACTATTTTTGTTGTGGATAAACAATTGCAGCAAAGGTTTCCTCTTACATTTTTATGTATATAATGCTTCTGCACCTATATATCTGAGTATATATATTATACGTATCTTATGATGCATCATATAATACCTGCCATTTTAAAATGCCTATTATGTACTAGAAACAGATGATTTTCATATATTGTATCCTTACAACTATCTGATGAGACAGGTACCATTACTCCCATTTTATAAATGAGGAAATGGAGACCTGAAGTAGCTTGCCTAATATTATACTGTTAGGAAGTAACAAAAGTGGGATTTGAAACAAAATCCACTATGCCATACAGCGAGACTCTTTTAACGGCTATTTGTGTAAGTATTATATGTAATTCAACATTCAATTCAATGTTTGTTGAGTACCTACTGTGAGCAAGGTCCTATAATTTCAGGAATATCAAATCTTATTAATAACAATGAAGATACCAAGTCATTAAAATATTAGCAAGTGGGGACAGAGGTGTACTGGTAAATCCCCATGTCTGCCATCTGCATTTCTGCAAGACATCTCCAGGCCCATGGAATATTCAATAATACTCAATTATCTTAACCTAGTGACTGGGGTTTTGACATAATCCTGTCACCAAGTCTTGAGTCCACACTATCCTTTCAACATCTATTGGGCACCTACTTACATAAGGAGAGCTGGGGCCGACTAGCATTGTCTACTTCCATTATGCAGGAGCCATGGTAAATACCTTACCATGGAAAATGTCTTGCTTAGGCTTTAGAACAATCCTATGAGGCAGTTATTATCCCTATTTTACAGATAAGAAAACTGAGGCTCAGAGAGCTTAACTTGCCCAAGGTTACAGAGCATCAAGTCACAGGAAACAGAAATGCCTTTCCCCAAACCTCATACTCTATCTTGTCTCTACTGCAAGAACACAGAAGACCAAGTCCCTACCTCCGCCTCCCACCCCCAAGGCCACAACAGATCCTGGATCATACTTTTTATTCAAGGGACTCATCTGTCAATCTCCTTCTACATACAAATAGAGGGTGAGTCTCTCATATTCAGTGGGGCTTACCTAAAACTGGACAGCCCCAGTGGGCAACCTATGTGAGTTCCAGGTATCATTTAGATAGTGCTTTGATTGAAAGAGGTTAATGAGTAAGGTAGTGCTAACAGAGTAGGGCAGAGGTGAGAAACAGAAAGCCTATTGTAGGGATTATAGGACAGTCAGGGAGACAAAGGTTTAGGCTTCTGATTCTTTTATACAGTGGATGGATGAGGAGGCTCGACTCGTGGGAAGTGACGGACGAACCAAGTCACGCAGGCACAAAGAGACATGGGCAAATGAATGGGAGCAGCAAGGGACCAAGATTTCCCATAGCAGAGTCCAAAGAGAGGAGGGAGGTAGGGGGTACGGAGTGTGCTTTAAGTGTGTCACGTCTGTGTAGGTGGGGAGGCAAGCCCTACAGAAGTCGGTATTAGAGAAGCATAAAGAATGCTTGAATGAAAAAAATGAGAGACGATGAGGTCATAAGGGCACGAAAGGGGACGGAATTGGCAAAGAGGCTTGAAAAGCGGAGAGGAAGTTTTTTTAGAAGTGGGGGGCGCAGAGTGGAAGCCACTGATGAATTCTCAGAAGAGGACTGATGTATATTCCAGCAAGGAAAGGATGCTGAAGGAATCTCCGTTACTGTGCAACCTGCTAGATCGGTGTTCTCTGAACACCTTCAGCTCTACAAAGACTCTGATCTCTGTATAGGTAAATCGTTTAGCTCTGAAAATGGGTTTGCTCAGTTAAGAAATAAATACGTAACCAAATAATTTTTTCAAAGCATCTTTTGGTGCTTTTAAATGCATAGATCTCACATAAGATTGAAAAAGGAGGCAGGGGGCAGGAGTCCCTCATTTGGAGGGTGTGCAACACATCATTTAGAAGAGAATAAAAAATTTAAAACCAAAATGTTGAAGCCAGGAAAGAATCAGAAATTATATAGATTATAAATGACCATGCTGACTAAATCAAAGACACTCGATCACATGTTCTCAAGCCACCTTGAGAAAATAAAAATATTTTCCAAGTCCCCTAGAAAGCTTTTCATAGTACACACTTTCTGGTTTCCCTAACCTACTTTACCATGTTCATTCACGACGCAGGAATCTGAATTTCAGAATGTAGTTTTCTTACTTGTGTTCTAAGCTCTACCTGTTCTAACGTTCAATCGGAACATTCATGAATGAGTTTGCTGAATGGCAGACTAGATAAGTAATTTAGCATTTTAATGTAGGCACACAGGGTACAGAAATTTGGCCTAGCCACAGAAGCTGCTCAGCTATTAAAGATCAAACAGGCGGGGCCCGTGGGTCACTGACCAGGCCTGGGCCTGCACAAAGTGGGTGGGGCCTCGGGCCTCTGCTCAAACACAGCTGTGCACCACCCTCCAATTACCCTCCTGGCAGACAGCAGCGATAACCCACCCCCAGACCCTCAGGAGGGAAGCCTTCCCCGAGCAAGCCACGGCCACCGAGGCATAGCCCCCAACCCCAGTAGCCAGAACATGCTGTATATGTTCCGAGGAGCTTGGGGAAAATTCTTGAGAAATGAAGTCCCCCGCAATTTACTGTCAGAGAACCTCAGACGGAATCCTTTAAAAAGAAATGGAACTTTACGTGCATATGAGAGTGACTGCACCCTTCCTGTGAACAAATAAAAATACATACAATGCAATCAAAATAGACTAGATATAGGCTAACCAAAAAAAAATTCACCAGAGTAATAGCTTGCATTCCACAGTGCTCAAGATTACCGTAAGTATGAGCCGGCTGAGCTGGAGCTGTGTGTAAGCTCAAAATGAGTGGAGGCTCGGTTGTTCTCTAGTTATGGTCCCTGAAGTAGCCAAACCAGATAATCTGGTTAAACAAAAAAATCTTAGGGACTTCCCTGGTGGCTCAGTGGTTAAGAATCTGCCTGCCAATGCAGGGGACACGGGTTCGAGCCCTGGTCTGGGAAGATCCCACATGCCCGTGGAGCAACTAAGCCCGTGCGCCACAACTACTGAAGCCTGTGTGCCTAGAGCCCGTGCTCAGCAACAAGAGAAGCCACCGCAATGAGAAGCCCGCGCACCGTAACGAAGCGTAGCCCCCCCTCGTCGCAACTAGAGAAAGCCCACACACAGCAACAAAGACCCAACGCAGCCAAAAATAATAAATAAATAAATTTATATAAAAAAAATCTTAAGAGTGGCTGGATTATAAATCTCTCAGTGAGCATTTTTAAGTCTGACTGTGCTAAATTTATAGTGTTTAGAGCAATATAGTGTCTAAAAGGTAATTCCTGACTCCAGGATTTTACAATCTAATAATTATCTGGTTTTACTACCTAAGTGGCTCGAATTAAACAACACTACCAAACATGCATTTCACTTTGCTTTGTACAGTTACTGTCTTAAAAAAAAAAAAAAAAAAAGAATCTATTCTGCAGGAGTACGTTTTTTTGAGTTCTTATGATTTATTCAATAAGCACGAAAGGTCTTTTATATAATCGTTACCTTGATGTGCAGGAATACTCTAGATGACATAGAGTCTTAAACTTCCTGGGAGAAGAAAACACCAGTCACACAGCACATTTTAGGGAGGTCACAGAGAGTTCTTTCTTTAACAGTGGTTTAAAGTCACAAGTTCTGGAGCCAGATCACCTTGGTTCAAATCCCAGCTCCGCCACTTTTTAGCTGTGTGGCTTTGGATAAATTACTTAGCCTCTCTTTGTCACAATTTCCACATTTGAAAATGAGTATAAAGTATTAACACCACCTCATGGAGTTAATTGGAGATTTAAATATGGAATCCTGTATTGTCGTGGTGAGTCTTAAGAACTGTTATTTATCACTCGTCTACCTTTGTGCCACCTCCTCTACTTAAAATTACAAAATCCTCTCCTGAAATGAAGTCCATTATTAACTTGAGAGAAAATAGGCTTTATAAGAAAGGGAAGTAGATTGCTTCAGCTATTGGTTCCTTTTATAGTCACCACAAGGTGTCAATCTGTCATTTGGTTAGTTGGGGAAGTCAGTAGTTTTGATGGTGAAGATGTGCACAAGCTAATAAAAATCATACATTTACAACACTTGGCAGGATGTTCGACACTGGTAAGACCCGGCAGAGAGGCAGGTTTTCCCCATGAATGGCAACCCCAGTTCACAGCGTCAGCTGCCATGATGTTTTCTTTCCACAAAAGTAAAACTAAACATGATGAGGTCACTGAATAAAAGTGACTTTAGACTTTGTCACTTTTGTCACTTTCCAGATTGCAGCACTCAATGTTAAAAACAGCCATTTACACTTTCCAATAATAAATGTAGGAACGTATTTTCTCTATTTTTCCCCTTCAAGCTGGTTTTTATGAAACTAAAGGCATTCACAATAGGCAGAAGAGGGGCAAAGATTCACTGAAGGCTAAGTAATATCTGGTGATAGGACATTATGATATCCTATCACTGTTCAAAATAAGGGAACTGTGGAAATACGGGTGAACCATTTCAAGAAAGAGAGCTTTCCTGCCAGGTAGAAGGATTTGTTTCTGGTTGCATCTTAAAGTCAAAAATATTAAGAATCTTCAGGATTATCCATTCCCCTGATCTCTCCTATTGAGGTAGAAAATGGAAAGCTGATAGTACAGTGATAACTGATACCTCTGCCTTCAGAGAGTTCTAACCTTTCCAAGGAGAACTATAAGTCATGCATCACAATAGAGACTTTCAACAGTTAGATTTAGAGCTACTGAACAAGATTTATAGCTTTTGAATAACAGGTTTATCACTGAGGTTAGCCAGTGGCTATTAGCCAGAACTGAGTATTTACAACCTCACATTAAAAAAGGACGAGCCAGAACCTAGGTAATTCAGAAAGAAAGCAAAGTAGCTCTCAGCTAGCACAATCTTGAAGGTCAGACAGGTAATTCAAATTGCCAATCCCAAAGCATAACCACCTTGCCTAAATGTGTTTTAATAACAGCATGTTTGTTTAAACGCGCACTGGGACTGTACCTATTCTAAAACACACGTATTCATCCTCCAAGCAAAATTCATATCCAATCCCTTGCAGTCTGCTCTGAATAGGGCCTCTGGAAGCTGCTTGCCTGGTTAGATGGGGGCAACTTAGACAAAAGGGGATATTCTAAATAAGTTATAATCCTTTTGCCGAGAATAAACACACAAAGGTGCGAAATGCATGGGAAAATATGCTGCTGAGTGTCTGACACTACTATGAGTTTCAGGGACAATAAGCTCGCTGGAGCCTTCAGACCCTCAGTCCATTCAAACGCCAATGAAAGTGTTTTCAAGAAATGGCAAGTACTCATTGGTTCTGAATCCAATGTCATTTATGGATGTCAAAATTCTCCATCATCAGCTGTATAAGGGTACCTGGGGCTTTGAACTTCTCCCACTAAAAGTACATATGGCAAACTGCTTCCCGAAGCAAACGCTTTAAAGCAAAGGCTGAAAACTGCTTGAAGAGCCAGGCTGAGAGGCTCAGCAGTTCTGATTCCTCTCTTACTACGTCTCCCGGGACAGTGGCGGCCAGGCGCGGGCGCGGAGTGCTGAGCTAAGGCGCGCTCCGCTTGGAGTTAGACACCCTCCGATCTACAGTGGCCATTGCAGCTCCGCCAGACTTTCAGGGGAGGTGGACCGGGTGTGCTGTGAGCTCCCGGCGTGGGTCTTAGAGGCTGGATCTCCGCCTGCCTGCTTGTATGCCAACCCCAGTGACTGAGACCCATCTCAGAACAGAACACAATCGGGCACAGTAGGGGTCCCTGCAGAGGAGCTGTCCTGCAGAGGACACACGGACACACACACACACACAAACACACACACACGGAAACCTTCTGTAAAAGGCACTCTCTTACCTTATACTTCATCTCGGCAGCGGTGAATTGAGGCGTTTTCCTACACTAGTTAGACTGCATTAAGCACTGGCGTGTCCGCCCCTCCATCGAGCGCTGGGCTAATTGAAAGTGAGAACGGCCCGGCTGCAGCCAGTTGTCAGCGCAGCGCGGAACTCCGGCACCGCTACGCCCGCCGAGCCTCTGAGCTCACTGTTTTGATTGAGGCAGGCCGAGCACGGAGCTCATTTGCATACCGCCCCGCCATTGGCTAGTGGGCCAAGGTAATGCGGACGCTCCGCCCACCCTTAACTCCTGAAAACTGACAAAGAACTTGTAATGTGATCATTTCTTTTTACATTGTCAGAAAGGGTGGAAAATAAAGTCAGGAACCTTCCCGAACCTTACTCCACCCCCACCCCCAAAACCCCATGGAAAAGGAGATAAATTCTTTTTAAGCTTAACCCAAATTTTAAAGAAATGGAATTCAGAAAGCAGTCTGACAGTCGCGCTTCCTGTGACCTAGCAACTCCTTCATAAATCCATTTCATTTCAAAGCCGTTCACCTCACAATCTCTACATGAAACAAACTCGGGGAACAAAAGGTTTTCTGTCTCCGGGCCCCTTTTTACTAACTACCCCTGCTGATATCTCTCTCTCTCTTTCTCTCCTCCCTCCCCTCCCCTTTCTTGCGGCTGTTTGCTTTTTTTTGTTCTTTTCAATGTTCAAAGTACTTGCAATGTCAGTCTGCAAGGAGCCAGAATACAATTCTCCCTCAGTGAAAAGGAACTTGGTAGCTCAGGCACCAGGGGTTCCCTGGCCGGCTTCTCACGAGGGCCTCAGAGAGTTGAGTGTCAGCCACATTCAGAGACCTTCTCTGGTTTTGCTGAGGATAAAGGTTAGCTGTGACCTCTTAGATGGGGCTGGCCAGTGCACGCCCTATACATCATCACTGTTCACCAAGTACTGTGTTCTTTGATGGCTGGCATTTCTAGCTCCAGCTTTGAACACTGCAGTTTTTCCTTCTGACCTCTCTCTTGAAGATGACCCATTAACCCACCAACACTTATTATCCAGGGAACAAAAAATGCCCACTGTTTGACGAGCCTAATTTAAAAAACTCAGTCTTTTCCCAGTGAAGCACAGAACATTTGGTTCAACTTCATGCTTTCTATAGAGAGAGAGGATCACCCAGGAGAGAACAGAAATGGTCACCTTCAGCAACTCTTCTGAGGGATGGAGCAGTGAGGGGAAAATTCCGTTTCATGGGACCTCAGGATTGAGACTCGGTGAGTGCAGACAATAGCTGTCCCCGAATGGGAACGACTCCAACCAGACTACACGACTTGGATGGAAAAATCAGCCTTTTTCTCCTGAGTTGGATCAGAATCAGTTTGATATTTTTCCTTCCCAATTCCCAATGGATTAAAATTCTACTTTTATGGGGCTTCCCTGGTGGTGCAGTGGTTAAGAATCTGCCTGCCAATGCAGGGGACATGGGTTCGAGCCCTGGTCCGGGAAGATCCCACATGCCGTGGAGCAACTAAGCCCGTGCGCCACAACTACTGAGCCTGCGCTCTAGAGCCCGTGAGCCACAACTACTGAAGCCCGCGCACCTAGAGCCCGTGCTCCGCAACAAGAGAAGCCACGGCAATGAGAAGCCCGCGCACCGCAACGAAGAGTAGCCCCCACTCGCCACAACTAGAGAAAGCCTGCGCACAGCAACGAAGACCCAATGCAGCCAAAAATAAACAAAACAAAAAATAAATAAATTTATTAAAAAAAATTCTACTTTTATGATCTAAGCAAAAAGAACAGGAGAGCAGCTGTCCTACAAAAGTGGTTTCCGGATACAGGGCTCAGAGTTTAGATCACAGTTTAATGTGGCACCTATTCCCTGGACAGGACCCCCCCCCTCCCCCGACCAAGGTGGTCATAGTGAGGTTGACACACAGGTTTGGGACCTCCACTCGACCTCTTTCCCTCATTTAGCCTTAGAGTGAAAATGAGCCTGAGTGATTTTGCAAGGTCCTTCTGAATACACATTAAGCATGTGACATATCACACTGCAAGGATCTTCCTAAGGGTCCCACAGACTTATGTGAGAGTCTAGCTGGCAGGAAATTGTTTTTGGTGTCTGCCTGGATAAGTCAAAGACCTTCTCATCTGTAAGATGAGTCTTGTGGCCTCCAGGAGATCTAGATAACATTCCTTTGGCTTCCTAAGCAGTAAAGCTGAATCCGCCTTCTGTTTTGTTTGATGAGTACCACTGAATAGTGAACACTATCTCACCCCTTTTTAATGCTTTCAAAGAGTTTCCCAAAGCATATGCTAGGGCTTTTTCTTTCTCTAGGTAAAAGCTTAATTCACACCAAGTGGTTCTCCTGCTTTCCTGTTTCTGTCCTGTACAGAATATACCTGAAAACCTACCTGAAGTTTATTTCAAGGTGGTTTGGGTCATTGTATTGGTAGTTATATAGAGGAAAGCATGAGGGTGTTGGAGTCAGGTAAACGTGTGTTAGAATCTCAACAAATTTCTAACTTCCTAATTTTGGTGTCCTGAAGTGTAAAATAGACAATAATATCAACCTGCTAGCGTTATAATGAGGATTAAATGAGCTAACGTGGATAGAAGTTAATAGTATTTGGCACATAGTAAGACCTTAGTAAATGATGGCTTACTAGTATTATTACATTATTAATTATTATTTTAATATTAAATTTATTATACATTATTTTATTGCTATATCATATAACATTAACATCCTATATCATTATAATATTACTGTTATATGATATAAATTAATTTTAAATTATCATGTTAATTATAACTATTATCACTATTAGACTATTATCGATATTATAAGTGTGGTGGGCATTCAGAAAAACATGGAGGAATCCCCCCATCTCTGTGCCATCCTCTCACCGGGCAGCTTTCTAATTTAACAAATATCAATTCAGAACCAACCACGTGCCATGGCTGTTCTAGGTAGGGAGAATACAACAACAGCCCAGTTAAAGGTCTTACCCTCACAAAGCTTACAGTCTAGTAGGAGTGGAGGACAATAATTAAAGGAATATATAGTACAGTTTTGGTGTGGTAGATGCCATGAAGAAAAATTAAGCAGGAAAAATTGCTAGAGGAAAACAGACCAAGGTGGGTGAAGAGAGTCTTATTTTAGAGCGAGTGGTCATGTAAGCCCCTCTAAGGAGGTAATATTGAAGCAGGAATCTGAACAACATGAGGGATCCACTCAAAGATCTGGGGAAAGAACGTTCCAGACAGAGGAAGTGACCCATGGGAAGGGCCCGAGATACAAGTGAGCTTGGTGTATTTAAGAACAGTGAGCAGTCCAGGATGCCCAGAGAGGGGTACCCAGGGGACGGAGAGAGAGAGCGGTACCCAGGGGACGGAGGGAGAGAGGGGTACCCAGGGGACGGAGGGAGAGAGGGGTACCCAGGGGACGGAGGGAGAGAGGGGTACCCAGGGGACGGAGGGAGAGAGGGGTACCCAGGGGATGGAGGGAGAGAGGGAGGTGGCAGCCGTTTGGATTTGCTCCTGAGTGTGACAGGAAGTCACTGGAACGTTTTGAGCAGGGAATGATATGATCTATTTCTCTGTTTTTACCCTTGGTTTGTTTAAACACTCAGGGACAGTAGACTACTAGTTAAAAAATATTGAGCTCTTTCTTAATGAAGCTGACATAATGCTGATAGCTGTTACTTTATTAGTGTCATCTGCTGTGTTTCCTTCAGAACCCTTTGGGGAAACACAAATGCTCTCCATGAATACAGAAGCAGCACCACCCCCCCCATCTATCACCTGACCTTCTGGATGAAAAGATACTGTTTAAACTGTGCTATATAAACACTGTCGATTGGTTTATGCAGCCACCCTAATGCTCCCATGGGTAGCCTCATAAAATGGGTCAGGACCCCAGGGCTCGGACACTAACCTGTGCTCAGCAGCACTCTCTCGGCCTCCCCAGACGCCCGTGCAGGCCGGAGCAAGGGAAATGGCACAGATGCCATCCAAACCATTTGCCAGCTGCCACTGGGCACTGGTGTGGATACAGCAAAAAATCAGAGAGGATGCTAGAGGGAAGAGAGTCTTCCATCCACAACTTAGGAGGAGCCCATGTGGCTGCTCGCTGAGAGTGAAGGGGAAAGTCAGAGCCTGCGAGGGCAGGAAGCAACCTTGGGAATCATCCAGTCCAGCCCCTGGTAGAGAGGACGGAGCTGCTGCTCTGGGGGTGCCCTGCCCGGGGGGCCACCAGGTTGGATCCTGACCACAGACAGTGCTTTAGGTCAGTCCTCTGTATCTCCTGTCTGATTTATTCCAGCCATTCCTTTTAGTTACCCTGCTTGAAATCTCTCCTTGTTCTGGTCTATGTTCCACATTGCTACCTGCTTAGTTTCTGGAATACAGAGCTGATCACGTTACTACTATGTTTAAAGACCTCCAGGGACACTCCAATGCCTTAAAAACAGGATCCACACGCTTTGGGCTGGACTATAATCGGATCCCACCCTCGCTTTCTGGTCTCATCTCACCTCCCCTCGCAACCCACATCCCACACTGTAGCCACACATTGGGGCGGGGTGGAGGGGCGAACTCGCTGAATCCAAGACGCTTGTACAGTCCTGACTTTGCACGGACGGGTCCTTCTGCCCAGAATGTCCTCCCTTCACTCTTCTGTTATCAAGCCCAGTGCCAACACTCACTCTTTGGTGCTTCCTTGTCTACACCCCCAAGCCTGCCCACCTCGCCTTTTCAGAACGAATCCCTCCCTCCCTGTGCTATGCCCCTATTGTACTTGGACCAGGGCCCTAGCATAAGGCTCTGCCACATTGTATCATGATGATTTGTTGATGTCTGTTTCCCCAGCTTCCAGGTGAGCTGGTATCTTGTTCAACTCTGTGTGCCCTGCAGGCTTATACCTTATAGAAGCTTAAATGCTTTCTGAATGAATGAGTGAGAGGACCCGCGCATCTTCAAAGGACTTGTGTAATCTTGAGGTTCTGCCTGTTGCTTAGGAAGGCAGTGGGGAAACTCGTGGTTGAGTGCGGGAGTGCCGTTTACATTTATTAGACCTGGAGCTAGGATGCACCTCTTCAGAACCAGCTCAAGGCCTGTTGCCAGTCCTGGCTCTTAGACACAGGTCAGTCAGATAACTACGGCTTGTGGGCCGCCTGTTTTTATATGACCTACGAGCTAAGAATAGCTTTTACATTTTTAAATGGTTGGAACAAAATCTAAAGAAGGATAATATTTCATGAGATGTCTATAAATAAAGTTTTATTGGAACAGGCGCACCCATTCATTTACACGTTGTCTGTGAGCTGCACCAGCAGACTTGAGCAGCTGCGACAGAGGTGGTTAAACACTGAAAAGCCGAAAAAATGTATTATCTGGCCCTCCATGGAACAAGTTTGCTGACTCATGCTCCAGAAGAGTGCAAGATATATCCATCCCTGAGTTCAGGTAAGTATAGATTCTGCCACATCCACAGAGAAGCAACATAGAAATACCCACTCCAGAGCCATGTTTTACCATTTTTAGTTTGATACCAATTTCAAAAAAAATCTTCATTGTAACAAAGTTATTGCAAAAAAATAATCCGAGGCAGCAACTTTTCTATTCTACAGGTCTCCAGAAACGTCCCCAAACAAAGATGAGCCATGGAGAGTTTTCTCCTTCAGTCCACTGGCTCATTCAGGTACCAGGCCCTGTGCTGGGCCGTCACAAACATCATTTCTCTTAATATTCATCTAACAACCCTAACGAGGTGGGTCGTAGTGTTCTAGTTTTACACATAACAAAACTGAGACTCAGAGAGGTTCCACAGCTTGCACAAAGGTCCAGGCCAGGGAGTGTCAGGTCTGGCATGTGAACCCAGGCTTTCTGGCTCCCGGGTCTGTGTGTTACACGGCTGCCAGGCTTCCTCTGGGTGCCTTCATTATCTGAGCCCCCATTTGTCAGTTCGATAAATTAGCATCTCTACCCTAGTGGGACTAAGCCTACCTGAGGAACATGTATTGCTCTGGAGTCGTGACTAAGGCTAATAGTGCGCACACACACACACACACACACACACACATCTTACTCACTCATACTTTCAAGCCTGTGTGTGTGTGTGTTGTGTGTGTGTGTGTGTGGTCCCTCTTGCCTAGACGGCCTTCCTTTCATCTCCTGCTTACCTAAATCTCGTTTTCCCCCCAGTTTGCGCCACATCTCCTGCATGGATCCTTTTCTAGAAAATCACTCTATTGTTGATTCCTCCACTGCCCACCCCCGCACCCCGTGTCTTTCATCACCTATGGCCTAGGTCAGGGCTTCCCAAATCTGAGCTCCTTTAAAAACCAGTTGTGGGGCTTCCCTGGTGGCGCAGTGGTTGAGAATCTGCCTGCCAATGCAGGGGATACGAGTTTGAGCCCTGGTCTGGGAAGATTCCACATGCCGCGGAGCGGCTAGGCCCGTGAGCCACAACTACTGAGCCTGCGCGTCTGGAGCCTGTGCCCCGCAACGAGAGGCCGCGACAGTGAAAGGCCCGCGCACCGCGATGAAGAGTGGCCCCCACACCGCGATGAAGAGTGGCCCCGCTTGCCACAACTAGAGAAAGCCCTCACACGAAACGAAGACCCAACACAGCCAAAAATAAAATAAATAAATAAATAAAAAATCCTTCCCTCTATTTAAAAAAAAACAAACCAGTTGTGGATGCTTCAGCTTCTCCCCTTTAAGTTGGATTCCGCAGGCCTTGGAATCTACACATGAGAAAAGATCCTCATAGGATTCTGTATACAGCGTTTTGTGTGTGGTATATCATTTAGTGCTTAGTTATTGCCTTGTACTGTTTCACCCATGAGGGTGCCTCCCCCAGAGTGAGATTTAAAGCAACTTGTAGAAGAGGATCCTGTCTTTCCTTCTGTCATATCCCCTTCTGCACCTGTGTGGGTAACCGCCTCGCATCTATGTCTTCTCAAAGCCCTATGCCTTGTCCACGAGCCCAGCCTTCATCGATGTCAATATGAAAAAAAAAAGCCACTTTTCAGCAGGCAGGGGAAGAACACCTCTCACTCTAGGCAATCGCCCTCGTGTATCTGTTGAGCGGGTCGAGCTCTTGGAATGAATGAAAGTCTGTTATTAGAGAGACGCTCAGAACAGTCTCCAGGCTTCTTCACGTGTGTGGGGTGGAGCTTTCATTCACTTTCCCTCCACTCCTATTTTGGCACAAGAGACCTCATGAAGGCCACCCAAAGCCCACCCATCCTCCCCGCTTTTCACAGCAGTGTCCTAGGAAGAATATCTGTTTTTCTGAAAGAGTTGTTAAAAGCACTGTTTTAACGTTAGTTTCTGCAGATGGAGGGTGGTGTTTACTAAAAAGGCTGTTGACTCATGATCCTTGAATTACTTCTGCTTTGGTTCCTCCCTGACTTATTTCTTGTTTTCGCTCAATGACGAGCCACCTGGGGTGAGGTGGGGCTCTAAAGAGATTAGCAGTGGTTCCTCCAGACCTCTCTTCACCTTCACACATGACATGTGGATTCCCACACTGTGAAGCCTTTACAAGGTCTGACTGCCCCTTTCCACGCAGTCAAGTTTGTAAGTGTGTCACTGTCACCATCCTTTTAAAAGTCCACCACCCTCTCCCCCTTCCCACTGTCCTCTGCCATCCATCCCAGACTCTACGAGGTGGCTTTTAATTTTATCAAGGGTGAAGTGCTAACGCTGAGTGTCTTAGGGCCCTCTGAGTCCTTGGTAAACCCTGCAAGAATACATGTAATACCATGTCACTAACATGCTACAAAGACTCCTGTAAATGGGGCGATTGTTGGCAATACCTTGACTTGATTTTTGAAAAACTTGTGTAGCTGTAAAGTTTCTGATGATATATATATACACCTACATACTACTGATATTATAACTTTAGAATACTTAATTACTACCTTTTGCCCCCACAAAGGACTTAAAAAACGTAACAGATTAAATTATATGTCGAGTAAATCCACTCAGTTCTAGTGAAATATGACAAGCATTTGTGAGGCGCCATCTTAGCATTTAGTGTTTTCTTTATATGAAGGATTTGGGGAAGTTAACTTAGGGGTGAAATAATAAGAAAAGTTAGAAACACGTAATAAAGATTTAGGTTTATTCATCATTATAAATGTGCAAAGGCTTAGATTGCTACTATTTATATGTATCCAGCTGGGCAAAGGAATGAAGTTCAGTAGAACAGAAGGAGTTTTTAACAGTAAAATTGTGCAGGCTGCTGGCAAACGCTCCCTCCTGTTTTCTCCACCCTGAGGTGTTCTATTATTGCACGCTTTAGTTTGTCCAGATAAACAATTTGTTATATGAAACTGCCATGGAAATCTCTTCTGCTGGTAGAAACTTGGACTGTGGGTTTTTACAAAGGTCAAGGTGATCTGCGAAGACCAAATAAGCAGGAGTGCCATGACTGGACGGAAGATGGCCTCTACTTTTCTGAAGGCAGGGTCCAGCACAGTGATATTGCTACATAATATGTATTAAATAAGCAGTGACAAAGGCGCCATGGTTTCCTTCTTGGTAACTTTTGTTCTTCCTTTGTGTATTCTTAAATTTGAAAAGTCTTCCTGACCCCTCCTCGCATACGTAGCACATCACCCTCTAGATGGCAGGACGTGAGATCACGGAGCGTCATGCTAGAGCTTTGCCATCCCCTTCGCACTCTCCACTCTTTGCTACCATCTAGGTGGAATGAGCAGAGAGATTTATGGACTGCGTGCCCTAAATTCCCGGATGGGGCTAGATGTTCTGTTTCCAATCTGCTCCTGAGCTTTACCATTCTCCAGACACACGGGCCGCTAAAAGTCACCCTCCCCATCTGGCATCCAGCGTGACTCCAGGGTGGAGGTGGGTGGGGAAGAAAAGGGGGGGCGGTGTTTCAAACCCCCAACAGTCACTTAACTGGAGGCACAGGGTAAACCACTTCTTTAGGGTTTGGAGATGCATTTTCCCGCCTGGGGCCCAACGAGAGCCCTCTGACCCAGTCCTTCAAGAGCCCCTGCCTTCTGTCCCCCACCGCCCTCATCAGCTGAGGCCAGTGAATGTCCAGCAGGCCCTGTCCCAGGGCATCCGGCCCGTCTGAGCAGCCCAGGCGGCCGCCAGCTGGCGCTGATGAGGGAGTCGAAGGAATCTGAGTAATGCAGGGCCTGGGGTCGGAGTGGGGAGGGCAAGACGGTAGGAATGTGATGTGGGAACGCAGCACACCCGGTGCTGCTGAATCCAAGCTTTTGAAGAGTTTGATTCATTTTAGAAAGCAAACAAAGCACTCCAGCTATCAGCAATCTTTTATTTTGTCTGCCGGAGGAATGCCTTTCCAGCGTGGGCCGGAGACTGGGCGGCTGTGGAGACACCAGCGTCCACCCTTGGCTTGCCGAGCGCGTGTGGATGGCGCATTCCTTCCTGCCCACTGAAGCTGGGAAATAAAAAGCAGCTCTCTCCTCTGTAAGGAGAGCCGAAGAGGAGCCCAGCTAACGAGCAAGCACAGGACGTAAGGGCTCACTCACGCACAGCACTGAGGTTTACAGGTGTTAAGTATGAGTTCCCTTAATTTGCTTAAGTCCTGGCACCCTGTGATTTAGACCAGAAGATGTAGACAAGGGTGGGGAGGCTTTTCTTGAACTTTGATGCCTGCGGTTCTCATGACTCATGCTCTAACCAGCCTGTGGAGATTCTGGTCATAGGAAGGGTCGAGGGTCGGGAGAAGCAGCAAGGCCACGGCCCTCCTGTCCCTAGAAGGTGGAGGCTATGTGCTCCTCACCTTTAGATTTTCCCATCTCAGACTCGTTCTCTATCTTCTAAAGCCAACCCCTGTGCAGTCAGCTCACCAGGAAAAAAATCTTCCCTCCTTACCCCACAGCTCTGTGGTTTTTATCGTCCCCTCTCAAACCCACCCCGGGACTTAGCTCCCCACCTCTCCCTTCTCCCATTCCCACCCCTGATCTTTCCCATCCTGCTCTCTAAAAGAACGTTTCGGCCTTCCTCATCCTAAACACAGATCCACGGTTCTTTGTTCAAAAACCTGGAGGCCAGACGAGTTGTGGAATTCAGAATATTTCAGCCTTTAGAAACAGATTTCGTGTCTATAGGGCATGCTACAAAACTCCCAGTGGGACCTGGGCCAGCATCCTGCACGCAGACTCATTCAGATTTCAGCAGATGTGTGCATATTCATACCACGGTGGGTAAATGAAGACTATGCATCACCTTGGGCCAATCCAGTCAGGTTTTGCTGCCAAATGAGTCATGAAAGAACTCTAGATTTTTATGCTTTGTAATCGTGGGTGGACGAGCCTGGACCACTACCACACTCTCCAGTTCCTCAGGACTCCCCTCTGACAGCTCTCCTTCCGCCAGCACCACACCAAGTGCTCTGCTCTCTCTTTTCCTTGCCACCGCCTGCCAGCGAGCCGCGCAGTCCTGGCCGCCCCCTCCTCTGCCTCTGCCATCCTCTCCAGCCACCTCCATCCTGGGCAGTGCAGCCCAAGCTCTCCACTGTAAAGGACCAGCGTTTTCCATTCCCGAGCCATCACGCACCACTTAAAAATACATTACTAGGGGCTTCCCTGGTGGCGCAGTGGTTGAGAATCTGCCTGCCAATGCAGGGGACACGGGTTCGAGCCCTGGTCTGGGAAGATCCCACATGCCGCGGAGCAACTGGGCCCGTGAGCCACAATTACTGAGCCTGCGCGTCTGGAGCCTGTGCTCCGCAACAAGAGAGGCCGCGATAGTGAGAGGCCCGCGCACCGCGATGAAGAGTGGCCCCCGCTTGCCGCAACTAGAGAAAGCCCTCGCACAGAAACGAAGACCCAACACAGCCATAAATGAATAAAAAAAAAAAAGAAAAAAGAAAAAAAAGAATACCGCTAGAGGCTTCTATGTCCTTAGTAATAAAAAAAAAAAAAATACATTACTAGGAAAATGCAATGAAAAAGACTTAGGAAATACAAGCCTTGTTTGTTGTTGTTATTATTGAACTCATCTGGGATAAAATGACCCCTAATTGCGGTCAGACTGCAAAGTGCTCACTCTCAGTCTCAGTCCCGCTATGGGCCTGGGCAGCGTGCAGCCCGGGGCGGGTCTGCAGATGGCGTTTTGAGGAGCGCGGCTTGAGATCCTCGTCTTCCTTTGCCCAAGTTGGGGGCTTTCCTCGGTCCTTTGCATCCCCTTGCTCACGACATTCTCCCCCACCCCCTGTCCTGAAATGGCCTCCTCCTTCGGCTTCCACAGCGGTGGGCTCTTCTTACTCCTCAGCCTCTCTCACCGATAGGTGCAGTTGGCACCCCTGCCCTCAGTATTCGCGGGTTCCGAATCCACGATTTAACCACCCGCAGATGGTGTAGTATTTTCTGTCCAGTGCTGGTTGAATCCACAGATGCAGACCCCGTGGAGGGAGCATCCTCAGATTCTGGTATCCGTGGGAGGGTCCTGCTGAGGATCCCGAGGGACCACTGCGTTTTAGTCTTCTTTTCAGGCTGGCTTTCCCCAGGGTTGCATCCTTAGCCCTTTTTCTTCTGCATTTTCTCCTTTATCTATCTTATCCTCTCCAATGACTTCTACTCTCGTTTCTGTGTTGATGACAATCACATCCCCTGACCTGTGCTCTGCGTTCCAAACCCTCATTTCCTCCTGCACCCAAATATTCCAAAGGCTTCTCATCAACTCCTCATATTCACAGATTGTGGCGGTTCATTTTATGTGTCAACCTGGCTAGGCCACAGTACCCAGTTATTTGGTCAAATACTAGTCTCGACTGGCTGTGCAGATATTTTTTAGATGAGAATAACATTTAAATCTGTAGACTCTGAGTAAAGCAGATAAGCCTCCATCATGTGGGTGGGTCTATCTAATCAATTAAAGGCCTTAAGAGAAAAAAGACTAACGCCCTTCTAGGGAGAAGGAATTCTGCTCCAGATGGCCTTTAGACTGAGCTGCACCATCACCTCTTCTCTGGGTCTACAGCCTGCCAGCCTGCCCTGCAGATTTTGGACTCATCAGCCTCCACAATTATGTGAGCCAGTTCCTTAAATCAGTCTCTCTCTGGGCATACACACACACACACACACACACACACACACACACACACACACACACTCACACACACATCCTATTGGCCTGTTGGTTCTGTTTCTTTGGAGAAACATGACTAATTGGCATATGAACTTCCCATTGAAACTGTGGCTACTTCTAACTATTCTGTTTCTATTTATGATGCCACCATTGTCCCAGGTGCCTAGAATCAAAAGTTCAAATTGATCTTTTGTTTCTTTTTCCCTCCTCTTCCCACATCCAATCAGCCATGTCAATATTTATGGCATAAATACCCTACTTTCCATTCATCCACGAATGGAGATCCCTAACCACCAGACAGGCCTGGTTTGTCATAGAATGTATCCCCACATTGTCCACAGTGATTGGTCCAAGAAATTGGCATGTGACCCAGAGAGAGTGACTCTGAGATCTTCTTTGAGATTTTTTTTTTTAAGTGACAATTTTCTTTTTAATATCTGTATTGGAGTATAATTGCTTTATATTGTTGTGTTAGTTGCTGCTGTATAACAAAGTGAATCAGCTATATGTATACATACATCCCCATATCCCCTCGCTCTTGTGTCTCCCTCCCACCCTCCCTATCCCACCCCTCTAGGTGGTCACAAAGCACCGAGCTGATCTCCCTGTGCTATGTGGCTGCTTCCCACTAGCTATCTATTTTACATTTGGTAGTGTATATATGTCCATGCCACTCTCTCACTTCGTCTCAGCTTACCCTTCCCCCTCCCCATGTCCTCAAGTGCATTCTCTACGTCTGCATCTTTATTCCTGTCCTGCCCCTACGTTCCTCAGAACTTTTTTTTTTCTTAGATTCCATATATATGTGTTAGCATACGGTATTTGTTTTTCTCTTTCTGACTTACTTCACTCTGTATGACAGACTCTAGTTCCGTCCACCTCACTACAAATAACTCAATTTCGTTTCTTTTTATGGCTGAGTAATATTCCATTGTATATATGTGCCACATCTTCTGTATCCATTCATCTGTTGATGGACACTTAGGTTGCTTCCATGTCCTGGCTATTGTAAATAGTGTTGCAATGAACATTGTGGTACATGACTCTTTTTGAATTATGGTTTTCTCAGGGTATATGCCCAGTAGTGGGATTGCTGGGTTGTATGGTAGTTCTATTTTTAGTTTTTTAAGGAAACTCCATACTGTTCTCCATAGTGGCTGTATTAATTTACATTCCCACCAACAGTGCAAGAGGGTTCCCTTTTCTCCACACCCTCTCCAGCATTTATTGTTTGTAGATTTTTGGATGATGGCCATTCTGACTGGTGTGAGGTGATACCTCCTTGTAGTTTTGATTTTCATTTCTCTAAAGATTAGTGATGTTGAGCATCCTTTCATGTGTTTGTTGGCAATCTGTATATCTTCTTTGGAGAAATGTCTGTTTAGGTCTTCTGCCCATTTTTGGACTGGGTTGTTTGTTTTTTTGATATTGAGCTGCATGAGCTGCTTATATATTTTGGAGATTAATCCTCTGTTAGTTGCTTCGTTTGCAAATATTTTCTCCCATTCTGAGGGTTGTCTTTTCATCTTGCTTACAGTTTGCTTTGTTGTGCAAAAGCTTTTAAGTTTCATTAGGTCCCATTTGTTTATTTTTGTTTTTATTTCCATTTCTCTAGGAGGTGGGTCAAAAAGGATCTTGCTGTGATTTATGTCATAGAGTGTTCTGCCTATGTTTTCCTCGAAGATTTTTATACTGCCTGGCCTTACATTTAGGTCTTTAATCCATTTTGAGTTTATTTTTGTGTATGGTGTTAGGGAGTGTTCTAATTTCATTCCTTTACAGGTAGCTGTCCAGTTTTCCCAGCACTGCTTATTGAAGAGTCTGTCTTTTCTCCATTGTATATTCTTGCCTCCTTTATCAAAGATAAGGTGACCATATGTGCGTGAGTTTATCTCTGGGCTTTCTATCCTGTTCCATTGATCTATATTTCTGTTTTTGTGCCAGTACCATACTGTCTTGATTCCTGTAGCTTTGTAGTATAGTTTGAAGTCAGGGAGCCTGATTCCTCCAGCTCCATTTTTCTTTCTCAAGATTGCCTTGGCTATTCGGGGCCTTTTGTGTTTCCATACAAATTGTGAAATTTCTTGTTCTAGTTCTGTGAAAAATGCCACTGGTAGTTTGATAGGGATTGCATTGAATCTGTAGATTGCTTTGGGTAGTATGGTCATTTTCACAATGTTGACTCTTCCAATCTAAGAACATGGTATATCTCTCCATCTGTTTGTATCATCTTTAATTTCTTTCATCAGTGTCTTATAGTTTTCTGCATACAGGTCTTTGGTCTCCTTAGGTAGGTTTATTCCTAGGTATTTTATTCTTTTTGTTGCAATGGTAAATGGGAGTGCGTCCTTAATTTGTCTTTCAGATTTTTCATCCTTAGTGTATAGGAATGCAAGAGATTTCTGTGCATTAATTTTGTATCCTGCTACTTTACCAAATTCATTGATTAGTTCTAGTAGTTTTCTGGTAGCATCTTTAGGATTCTCTACATATAGTATCATGTCATCTGCAAACAGTGACAGTTATACTTCTTCTTTTCCGATTTGGATTCCTTTTATTTCTTTTTCGTCTCTGATTGCTGTGGCTAAAACTTCCAAAACTATGTTGAATAATAGTGGTGAGAGTGGACAACCTTGTCTTGTTCCTGATCCTAGTGGAAATTGTTTCAGTTTTTCACCATTGAGAACGATGTTGGCTGTGGGTTTGTCATATATGGCCTTTATTATGTTGAGGTAGGTTCCCTCTATGCTTAATTTCTGGAGAGTTTTTATCATAAATAGGTGTTGAATTTTGTCAAAAGCTTTTTCTGCATCTATTGAGATGATCATATGGTTTTTCTCCTTCAATTTGTTAATATGGTGTATCACGTTGATTGATTTGCATATATTGAAGAATCCCTGCATTCCTGGGATAAACCCCACTTGATCATGGTGTATGATCCTTTTAATGTGCTGTTGGATTCTGTTTGCTAGTATTTTGTTGAGGATTTTTGCATCTATGTTCATCAGTGATACTGGTCTGTAGTTTTCTTTCTTTGTGACATCCTTGTCTGTTTTTGGTATCAGGGTGATGGTGGCCTCGTAGAATGAGTTGGGGAGTGTTCCTCCCTCTGCTATATTTTGGCAGAGTTTGAGAAGGATAGGTGTTAGCTCTTCTCTAAATGTTTGATAGAATTCGCCTGTGAAGCCATCTGGTCCTGTGCTTTTGTTTGTTGGAAGATTTTTAATCACAGTTTCAATTTCTGTGCTTGTGATTGGTCTGTTTCTATTTTCTATTTCTTCCTGATTCCGTCTCGGAAGTTGTGCTTTTCTAAGAATTTGTCCATTTCTTCCAGGTTGTCCATTTTATTGGCAT
Source organism: Eubalaena glacialis (assembly GCF_028564815.1). Taxonomy (NCBI): domain Eukaryota; kingdom Metazoa; phylum Chordata; class Mammalia; order Artiodactyla; family Balaenidae; genus Eubalaena; species Eubalaena glacialis. Next base: position 8,371,359 of record NC_083722.1, read on the forward strand.
ATAGTTGCTTGTAGTAATCCCTCATGATCCTTTGTATTTCTGCACTGTCAGTTGTTACTTCTCCTTTTTCATTTCTAATTCTGTTGATTTGAGTCTTCTCCCTTTTTTTCTTGATGAGTCTGGCTAATGGTTTATCAACTTTGTTTATCTTCTCAAAGAACCAGCTTTTAGTTTTATTGATCTTTGCTATCGTTTCCTTCATTTCTTTTTCATTTATTTCTGATCTGATCTTTATGATTTCTTTCCTTCTGCTAACTTTGGGGTTTTTTTTGTTTTTCTTTCTCTAATTGCTTCAGATTGTTTATTTGAGATTTTTCTTGTTTCTTGAGGTAGGATTGTATTGCTATAAACTTCCCTGTTAGAACTGCTTTTGCTGCATCCCATAGGTTTTGGGCCATCATGTTTTCATTGTCATTTGTTTCTAGGTATTTTTTGATTTCCTCTTTGATTTCTACAGTGATCTCTTGGTTATTTAGTAGCATATTGTTAGCCTCCATGTGTTTGCATTTTTTACAGATTTTTTCCTGTAATTGATATTCTAGTCTCATAGCATTGTGTCGGAAAAGATATTTGATACGATTTCAATTTTCTTAAATTTACCAAGGCTTGATTTGTGACCCAAGATGTGATCTATCCTGGAGAATGTTCCATGAGCACTTGAGAAGAAAGTGTATTCTGTTGTTTTTGATGGAATGTCCTATAAATATCAATTAAGTCCATCTTGTTTAATGTATCATTTAAAGCTTGTGTTTCCTTATTTATTTTCATTTTGGTTGATCTGTCCATTGGTGAAAGTGGGGTGTTAAAGTCCCCTACTATTATTGTGTTACTGTTGATTTCCCCTTTTATGGCTGTTAGCATTTGCCTTATGTATTGAGGTACTCCTCTGTTGGGTGCATAAATATTTACAACTGTTAAATCTTCTTCTTGGATTGATCCCTTGATCATTATGTAGTGTCCTTCTTTGTCTCTTGTAATAGTCTTTATTTCAAAGTCTATTTTGTCTGATATGAGAATTCCTACTCCAGCTTTCTTTTGATTTCCATTTGCATGGAATATCTTTTTCCATCCCCTCACTTTCAGTCTGTATGTGTCCCTAGGTCTGAAGTGGGTCTCTTGTAGACAGCATATATAGGGGTCTTGTTTTTGTATCCTTTCAGCCAGTCTGTGTCTTTTGGTTGGAGCATTTAATCCATTTACATTTAAGGTAATTATCGATATGTATGTTCCTGTTACCATTTTCTTAATTGTTCTGGATTTGTGTTTGTAGGTCTTTTCCTTCTCTTGTGTTTCCTGCCTAGAGAAGTTCCTTTAGCATTTGTTTTAAAGCTGGTTTGGTGGTGCTGAATTCTCTTAGCTTTTGCTTGTCTGTAAAGGTTTTAATTTCTGTGTTGAATCTGAATGAGACCCTTGCTGGGTAGAGTAATCTTGGATGTAGGTTTTTCCCTTTCATCACTTTAAATATGTCCTGCCACTCACTTCTGGCTGGCAGAGTTTCTGCTGAAAGATCAGCTGTTAACCTTATGGGGATTCCCTTGTATGTTATTTGTTGCTTTTCCCTTGCTGCTTTTAATATTTTTTTTTGTTTTTAATTTTTCTTTTTTAATAAATTTATTTATTTATTTATTTTTGGCTGCGTTGGGTCTTCGCTGCTGTGCATGGGCTTTCTCTAGTTGCGGTGAGCAGGGGCTACTCTTCCTTGCGGTGTGCAGGCTTCTCACTGCGGTGGCTTCTCTTGTTGTGGAGCATGGACTCTAGGCATGCAGGCTTCAGTAGTGTGGCACGCAGGCTCAGTAGTTGTGGCTCACGAGCTCTAGAGCGCAGGCTCAGTAGTTGTGGTGCATGGGCTCAGTTGCTCCGTGGCATGTGGGATCCTCCCGGACCAGGGCTCGAACCCATGTTCCCTGCATTGGCAGGCGGATTGTTAACCACTGCGCACCAGGGAAGTCCCTGTATTTAATTTTTGATAGTTTGATTAATATGTGTCTTGGCATGTTCCTCTTTGGATTTATCCTGTATGGGACTCTCTGCACTTCCTGGACTTGATTGACTATTTCCTTTCCCATATTAGGGAAGTTTTCAACTATAATCTCTTCAAATATTTTCTCAGTCCCTTTCTTTTTCTCTTCTTCTTCTGGGACCCCTATAATTCGAATATTCGTGCATTTAATGTTGTCCCAGAGGTCTCTGAGACCGTCCTCAATTCTTTTCATTCTTTTTTGTTTATTCTGCTCTGTGGTAGTTATTTACTCTATTTTATCTTCCAGGTCACTTATCCGTTCTTCTGCCTCAGTTATCCTGCTATTGATTCCTTCTAGAGAATTTCTAATTTCATTTACTGTGTTGTTCATCATTGTTTGTTTGCTCTTTAGTTCTTCTAGGTCCTTGTTACACGTTTCTTGTATTTTCTCCATTCTATTTCCAAGATTTTGGATCATCTTTACTATCATTGCTCTGAATTCTTTTTCCGGTAGACTGCCTATTTCCTCTTCATTTGTTTGGTCTGGTGGGTTTTTATCTTGCTCCTTCATCTGCTGCATATTTCTCTGTCTTCTCATTTTGCTTAACTTACTGTGTTTGGGGTCTCCTTTTCGCAGGCTGCAGGTTCGTAGTTCCCATTGTTTTTGGTGTCTGCCCCCAGTGGGTGAGGTTGGTTTAGTGGCTTGTGGAGGCTTCCTGGTGGAGGGGACTGGTGCCTGTGTTCCTGTGGATGAGGCTGGATCTTGTCTTTCTGGTGGGCAGAACCGCGTCCAGTGGTGTGTTTTGGGGTGTCTGTGAACTTAGTATGATTTTAGGCAACCTCTCTGCTAATGGGTGGGGTTGTGTTCCTGTCTTGCTAGTTGTTTGGCATGGGGTGTCCAGCACTGGAGCTTGCTGGTTGTTCAGTGGAGCTGGGTCTTAGCATTGGGATGGAGATCTCTGGGAGAGCTTTCGCCGATTGATATTACGTGGGGCCAGGAGGTCTCTGGTGGTCCAATGTCCTGAACTCGGTTCTCCCACCTCAGAGGCTCAGGTCTGACACCCGGCCAGAGCACGGAGACACTGTCAGCCACATGGCTGGAGTGCCTTCAGAGTTGGAGAAGCTGGCCTGCAGTGGCTGTGCTTCTTCGCTGCACATTAGAATCACCTACTTCTTCCTTGTTTTGCCCCAAAGGCAGTGTTCCACAGAGAAAAACAGTAGCCTTGAAAATAGTCACAGCTCTGAGATGGCTTCTTTTTTTCCTTTGTGCTTAGTTGGGTTTCACTTGCTCACAGTGGGCTACGTGCAGAGGCTTTGCACCCGGCTCTTCTGACCAGAGTTCCTAGTGCGGAATCTTCTTTGAGATTTTATAAATGAAGCTTGGGAAAGAGAGGACACTTCTTTCCTTGGATAATAAATGCAAATGTCTGCATGACAGCGAACATCTCTTCCTCATTGTAGAGAGTGTCCATAGCAAGAGAGAATGAGTCCACACACAAAAGAAGCAAAGATATTTGGAGTGGAGGAATGGCGAGAACTCTGATCCTGTTGTGTGTGCCTCTGGATCCAGCCATGCCTGAACTCTGATCTTAACCCAATTTCTAAAGCAATAAGCACACTTTACTGCTTAACCTAGTTGGGGTTGAGCTTCTTTCACTTGCAACCACAGTGTCCTGACTAAGCCTCTGCCAAAAAGTACTCTCCTAAAGGGCATGGACTATACCTTATTCATCTGTATCCCCTGTGGCATCACATTTAGGATCTTCTCAGTCTATGTGTTGCACTGAATTCCCAGCTTGTCCTTAAGCTACCAGCTACCTTGTGAAATTGTGTGTGAATAAGAGGAGAGAGAGAAATGAAAGGAAGGAGCATTATTCCTTGGCTCCTATGAAGGCAGAAATAAAATGGAGACTTATGTATTAGGAAAATTCCATTTGGGAATTTGGTGACCCAAATGAGAAGCAGATCTACCCTTTTATTTTAAATTCGTTGATTTAGATACACAGATTTAACAGTGAAAGGAAAAGCAAGGCATAGTTTTACTGCTAAGTGCAGGGTTGCAGTGTTTTGTCTACCTGGAGATCCGTATAAATATTTATATTACATTTCCTTTGCCAATTAACTTGTACTCGTTAATCACTGCTGAGATCTCATTCATCCCTCCACCAATACTTAACTAATTGCCCAACAGAATGCCAGGCACCATGGGAATTACAAAGATGTATAACACCCAGATGCTGCTCTTACTTCTTAAATACCTATTACGGTAGCAGCCAAAGGGACTTCATGAAGATAAACTTGTGTAGAAAAAAAAAAGCATGCCGTAAAGTTACGTAAGTTTCTATTTTAAAATCATCTGGTTCTAATTTACTAAATTTAATACTTTAGCGTCAATGCCAAAGTGCTACGTTTGATTTATGGAAATACTTTAGCACATTTTCTATCACACTCTTGTACAATATATTTACTGCTCTTTTGTTATGGTTAGAAAGATTATGGACCTTAAAAAAAGCCCTCTTTACGAGCTTGCTGATATTTTATTATAAAATGCCATAAGATGGAATAAGAAGTCTAGTAAACAATAATATTCACTTAGGAGCATTCCACATGGTTTAGCTTTTTGGGTATATATATATATAAATTTAACAGAGAGGTCCATCTGGAAAATGGATGTTTAAAAACTCTCACTTTAGGCCAAACCACTTCTTTCATGGCAGACAAGTACTTGGGGACGGGACGGGGGAGAGATATTTAAATAGCAGTCATACTACACTGCTAACAAAATAATAATAACGTTAATACCAAAGGATAAAAGGATGCCAGAGACGCAGACTTCCATCACCCCAAAGAGGGAACTTGCAAAATATTCCAGTGAAATGGAATATAAGAATATGGCCATCTGTACCTCTGTTTGGCTTTCCAGGTCCTGAGCTCGACCAGCTTACCTGGCATGGTAGTTTGGCGACTACCCCATGGCATTTTACAGAAAAATCAAGGTCTCGAACCAACCTCTTCACTGAAACCTCCCAGACGTGCTGTGGTTTAGCCAATGAAGTCTGCCCTGAATTTTCAAAGTGGTATTTAAGCCCGTGCATACTCATTTTGCTCCTGCCTTACCCCGGTTTTGCTCGGCTTACAAAGCATGAGAGGTTTTTCACTACACACCCACATAAAATAAGATGGCTGCCTAGGAATTCCCCCTGTGCCTGGCAGCACTGTGCTTGCTTCAAACAAAGAAACCTCATTTCCCTCAGACTTTAGACAACTCTTACAACGAACAATTGCAAAGGCCAGGCCAGTCAAAATGTTTTCATCCCAACAGGCCATCTTCACGTCAGGTTAGAGGACCTCGGATGCAGGTGTTCAAAGGCATCTGAAAGAGTGATAAGTGACTGCCTGGCTCCAGGGTCCCAGATGCCTACATCCTGGGTCCTCTCACATCAAGACAAGGCTGAATTAGTATCAGAGTAGACCCGTCTACTCTGCCCTGTCCTGCCAGGATTTGCTCTCCCAACTCCTCTGCCCTGGAGACCAGCCTTCCTATCTCCCCTTGAAAACACCGTAATAAGAAATGAAATTAAAAAGACAACAACAGCAAAGTCAAGACAACACCATGATCTCTTACTCCTTCTGGGTTCTTCTCTAGAATGTCTCTTATTTCACCTCTTCAAGTTCATCCATTCCTCCCTCATCCTCAGCTTAAGTCTCACCTTCTCCTTGAAACGTAGTCCAGTCTCTATGGATGAGTCCTTTTCCTGAATTCGTGCTACGCTCACTGTCTGTGCCACCTCATCTAACACTGGCGTCCTGGCGCCATTGTGTTTGGCTTGTGAATCTCTAAGGGTGGTGGCGAGTCCCTCTCGTTTGCACAACAGTTGGTCTTGGAAGTAGGCATCCCCTATCTGACTCAGGCAATTTATTGAGATGCAATTCACATACATGCAATGCACCATTTTAGTGTGTGCTATTCAGTGGTTTTTAGCAGAGTCACAGAATTATACCACCATCGTCACTAGCTCACTCCAGAACATTTCCGTCACCCCGAAAAGAAACCCCACGCCCATCAGCAGTCACTCTCCAACCCTCCTCCCCCACCCCTCCCCCCAAATCCATGGCAACTATAACCCCCTTTCTAATTTCTGTCTAGCAATAACAATTTACAACTGACTTCATGCATTTCTTTCTAGTGAAATTCCAAAGGCTAAGACAAACATGCGATTGGCTATGACATTGTGTGTATGCATCTAAAAGGATGGCGTCAGTTGTATGAGCACAAGGGTACATTTAGTCCTTGTGAGAGAATGTAGAGCGATAACAACCAAAAAATGGTATTTCAATATAGAAAGGAAAAGCAGAAGTTAGGGAGTGTTAGAGAGAGTTGGAGAGTGAAGTCTTTAGAGAGAGAGGAGAAATAAGTTCTCCCAGAGACATGGAGATTATTCTCTTTGTAATTTACCACAAAGAGGTCTTATCACATGCAAGATACAGCTATGCACATCATCTGATCTCCATAATAACCAGTCAGGTATGGGTTAGGAATCCTATACCAGAGATGAAGAACCTGATGCCCAGAGAGGTGAACGCCTTGCCCAGGGTCACACAGCAAGTGTTTAACCAAGGCTCATCAGGCTTCAAATCTCATGCTCTTAGCAACTTTGTTATTCCCTTTCAACATCGTGCTTATATAGATCCTCAAACTGGTGCCAGAAAAGTACCCTGATAAAGAAATTGCTGTTCTATGGAAAACAGGCAGAATACAGAGACAGGTATTACAAACACTCTCCCAGTCTGGATAGGAAAGGGTCTGGGCTGCTCTGTTAGGCTGCAGGGCTACTTGAGGGCTTCATAAAGTCTGCAGAGATTCAAGTTTCTCTTCTCTTGTGCTTTGCTATCTTCAGTACAAGGTCCAAGGCTGCTCATTCCAGCCAGCAGGAAGAGGGGGCTGAAAAAATGTGCCTTTTCCCTGAAAGGTGCCCATGGACCCTCTGCTCTCATTCCATCAGCCAGACTTGGTCACAAGGCCACAGTCAGCTGCAAGGGAAACGTAGTCTCTATTCTGGGTGGTCATCCCATGACTAGGGAAGGGGAGAATGGGCATCAGAGGATGACAGTGTCAGCCATGTGTACCTACTAGGTAAACAGCGTAACTGTGTATAGTAAGTGCTCGAAATGGCTGAATGTATACACCTCAGGCTTTGTCTGCCTGTCAGGATAGCTCTCTGCTCACGGCAGATACTCAGACTGGGTCGGCAGGTTATACACTGCATTTCCCTCCCCCTCCCCAGAGGTTATGCTCTGTCTGCTGGCCTGGGCTTCCTCCCAGCCTCTGCCGCTGGTCTGCCCTCCTGGGGCACGATGAGGTAGGTGTAGAGGTCCTGGCGAAGGGGCTCCGAGAGGCTCCTGCCAGGACCAGGTCTTTCCCAGCCTTCCCCAACCCACAGAGGTGTCTGGGTCCCGAGCCCTCCCTCTTCCCGACACTCCACGGGGAGAGGTGTGCAAATGGATGGGTATGGCCAAAGCAGAGCCAGACCACCGCCCAGCTTGTGTTTCAGAGAGGACAGGAGGGAGGGAAAACTGGGACCAGGAGGGGAGAGAGCCCCCGCTGCTCTTTCTCCCAACTGGCCATTGTCCCTAGAGGTCAAAGACGGTGTAAAGTCATAAAATTTGTGAAATGCTGGCTCTGGATGAGTTAGAGCCCCGTGACAAGCATAGTAGCCAAAGCCTAAATTTAATCTGACACACCATGAAAATAAGACCATTGTACACTAGCCATGCTGGAATCCTCACATGTCACCCTCCACGGGTTTCCTCCTCAGCGTGGCTTCCAACATCTCTCCTTTTCCTCAGCATCACAGATGGGAAGGGAAAGCATCCCTTGGTGTCCTTAACCACCGAAGAGGAGAGAGGCTGCTTGGTGCCCAGAATCACATTCCGAATCTACCAGGGAGGTTTTAGCTCACCGTCCTGTGACCCTCCCCACGTGCTTCACCCAGCAGAGGGATCCTTCCTCCCCAGATCCCAGAGGGACCTGTTAGGTGAGTCCAGCGGACGACGGTCTTTCAGCTTGACTACCATTGTTTCCTTGGGATAAAGGATTTGGGGAATGTACTGTGACATCAGCTCTGAGATTCCAGAACTGGGCACAGCAACCCCGTCCCATTCCTCTGAGCACTGAGGTTCCTTTAAACTTCACCCTTCCGCCCAGTTTCAAAGTTCTCATTTGCAAATCAATTTAACAAGGCCCCAGGCGGAACCCCCTGGTTAACACCATTAAAATGGTTCTCCTGACTAGATGGGGGGGGGCGGTGAATAAACCACACACCTGCAAATTCCTTACTACCTTTCACTGTAATCTTTAACCACGGGTCAGTGTACCATATTTTAATTTCTCTAGGTACTGTGCCTGGATTTTCCACCTGTGGAGATGTCTCCAGAATTTCACTCCTATGAGGAGACATACGGAAACAATGGAGTATGGGATAAGTGGCCTTTTAATTTGGGTTTTCAAGAAATATAACCTACAATGGAAAGAATACATGCAATCCTATAAAAAATAAAGCCCTATAAAAACTGGTTGCCTATCTACAGATTCAATGCAATCCCTATCAAACTACCACTGGCATTTTTCACAGAACTAGAACAAAAAATTTCACAATTTGTATGGAAACACAAAAGACCCCGAATAGCCAAAGCAATCTTGAGAACGAAAAATGGAGCTGGAGGAATCAGGCTCCCTGACTTCAGACTATATTACAAAGCTACAGTAATCAAGACAGTTTGGTACTGGCACAAAAACAGAAATATAGATCAATGGAACAGGATAGAAAGCCCAGAGGTAAACCCACGCACATATGGTCACCTTATCTTTGATAAAGGAGGCAAGCATATACAGTGGAGAAAAGACAGCCTCTTCAATAAGTGGTGCTGGGAAAATTGGACAGGTACATGTAAAAGTATGAAATTAGAACACTCCCTGACACCATACACAAAAATAAACTCAAAATGGATTAAAGATCTAAGTGTAAGGCCAGACACTATCAAACTCTTAGAGGAAAACATAGGCAGAACACTCTATGACATAAATCACAGCAAGATCCTTTTTGACCCAGCTCCTAGAGAAATGGAAATAAAAACAAAAATAAACAAATGGGACCTAATGAAACTTAAAAGCTTTTGCACAGCAAAGGAAACCATAAACAAGACCAAAAGACAACCCTCAGAATGGGAGAAAATATTTGCAAATGAAGCAACTGACAAAGGATTAATCTCCAAAATATATGAACAGCTCATGCAGCTCAATAACAAAAAAACAAACAACCCAATCCAAAAATGGGCAGAAGACCTAAATAGACATTTCTCCAAAGAAGATATACAGATTGCCAACAGACACATGAAAGAATGCTCAACATCATTAATCATTAGAGAAATGCAAATCAAAACTACAATGAGGTATCATCTCACACCGGTCAGAATGGCCATCATCAAAAAGTCTAGAAACAATAAATGCTGGAGAGGGTGTGGAGAAAAGGGAACACTCTTGCACTGTTGGTGGGAATGTAAATTGATACAGCCACTATGGAGAACAGTATGGAGGTTCCTTAAAAAACGAAAAATAGAATTACCATACGACCCAGCAATCCCACTACTGGGCATATACCCAGAGAAAACCATAATTCAAAAAGAGTCATGTACCAAAATGTTCATTGCAGCTCTATTTACAATAGCCAGGACATGGAAGCAACCTAAGTGTCCATCAACAGATGAATGGATACAGAAGATGTGGCACATATATACGATGGAATATTACTCAGCCATAAAAAGAAATGAAATGGAGGTATTTGTAATGAGGTGGATGGAGTTAGAGTCTGTCATACAGAGTGAAATAAGTCAGAAAGAGAAAAACAAATACAGTATGCTAACACATATATATGGAATCTAAGAAGAAAAAAAAAGGTCATGAAGAACCTAGTGGCAAGATGGGAATAAAGACACAGACCTACTAGAGAATGGACTTGAGGATATGGGGAGGGGGAGGGGTGAGATGTGACAGGGTGAGAGAGTGTCATGGACATATATACACTACCAAATGTAAAATAGATAGCTAGTAGGAAGCAGCCGCATAGCACAGGGAGATCAGCTCGGTGCTTTGTGACCACCTAGAGGGGTGGGATGGGGAGGGTGGGAGGGAGGGGGATGCAAGCGGGAGGAGATGTGGGAACATATGTATATGTATGACTGATTCACTTTGTTATAAAGCAGAAACTAACACACAATTGTAAAGCAATTATACTTCAATAAAGATGTTTTAAAAAAACAAAACAAAAAAAAAACTGGTTGCCTATTATTTCATTCTCTTGATCTTAAGTATCTCAACATGGAAACATTAATTCAAATTTAACTAATATAGTTAGCCCCATTCTAACATTTCAGGCAAGATAAAGGTTTTGGGGAACAAAAAAGACGTTTTGCTGTGGTGGCTCTGGTTTCGTTTAAGTCACCTTTCTGGGTCTCTTGTCCTTTATTAACAGGGCACCTATGATAGGGATGTCTCAGAGGGTTTGGTGTTAACCAGGTGGGTATATTGGAGTCTCAGCAGTTAAGTAAGGAGCTCAATCCATACTGCAGAGGAAAATAACAGCCTTCCTTGTGGAGAAGTTACGTCCAGGAGCATCGTCAGTTCTCATGGCTTTCTCTCTCCCCTCCAAGGTGGGCAGGACCCATGTTAGGATCCCAGTTTTGGAAGGAGAAGGCCGAGGCCTGCTCATTTTCTGTGGAAGTGATTTGCCCAGGCAGCCGAGCCAGTTCAGCCTGAGTCCAGGCTTCCCGGTTCGAATCCAGGTCCCTCCCACTGACGGGTTTGTTTCCAGTGACCCATGAAAGTCTCGGTGACAGACACTCAACCACTTCGGGGATTTAGGAACAGTTACAAGGGGAAAACAAAGCAAAACTGGGAATAGGCAAGGTTTAACTGAAGAATACAGTTCTTTTCTCTGTGGATCAATTCCAGGGTATGTTTGCCATGGGCTCTGCTGCTTCACACCTCAGGCTGAGTCTGTGTGTGTGTATGTGAGTCTGTGTGTGTGTGTTGGGGGGTGAAGGGCAGAATTCTCCCCTTACCTCCTGCTTAGACTTCACGTAAATACCTCCCCACAGACTCGTGTGCTTCTGCTCTGCCCACGGGTTTGAGGCTATGTTATTTGACCCGTGTCAGTCACAGGCTGTATTTTGCTCTCCCCACGTGAACCATGTGAATTAGAGCCTAATCTTCAGTCCTGGGTGTTGTAGCTCTACCCCTGCTAGATCTTCATTTCAAGTCTGTCCTTGGACTCTCAGCTGTGGCAGTGGAAGCCTCTCCAGAAACAACTGGTATTCTCATTTTCTACCAGCCTGAGCGTGTCATGAACTTTTTGGCCCACTGGCAGCTGAAAATACAGATGACTGCAAAAATCAAAAAAGGGTTTTGGTGGCTCTAAGAAGGTGCCAATCAAGTGAAGGAGCAGTAGGTTCCCACTGAAATATCCAAACCAGCTCTCGTGTCCCTACCTTGTGCTAACTCATTTATCTCTGCTTGCTTTGAGTGCCTCTGCAAACCTGTGCTAATATAGCTTTCTGTGGGTCCGAGGGGGCCCTTCCTTTCCTTTAAAGAGAGCAAAACAAATTAACACATGCACACAGACACCCCCCACTCCCCAACCCCTCTGTATACACACACACACGCACACACACACACGCACACAGATACACACTAAAACATGATTCATGGAGACTGGCGTTAAAGACCCTGGAAGTTATGGCTGACCTTTTCCCAGGCTTCCTGAAAGCATCCCCTTCCATGGTCAAAGAAACACTACAGAGATCAGAAAGGAGCCGCTAGGAAATCGACATCTTTGTTCCATGTCACCTCCATTGTTTGGTTATATAGAGCCTTCTGCACAGGCAAAGCATCACTATCTTCATATGCAAAGTCAGAAATGGTGACTATTGGAGAGAAACTCATTCCTAGCCTGGTGTAGTTCTATTTTCCCAGAAAAAGCTCTGTCTCTCAAATACATGGTTTGTTTTTGTGTGTAAATTGATTTTGTATCCTATGGTCAACATATCCTTTTTAAAAAAAAAGAAATAAAAGTTAGAACAGAGAGAGATGATAGGAATGCATTCCCCCTGCTCCATTTCAACACAGAGATCATTCTTTTGGAAAACTGGGCTTGAGCAGATGTTTTTGACGCTTCCTGATGGTTGCCTAGGAATAAAACATTATCTTCTGAGGAAATTGTAGGGACACAAGACTGTTTGTCTTAATAATCTAAGATTCTTGCAAACAGCTGAGTCCCAAGGAGGTCAGGACATATTCTTGCAAAAACCTCTAGACAAGGATCAGATTATGGTCAAAAGAAAATGCACAGACTTTAGTCCTAATAGGTTCTCAAGGCAAAGTCCTATGTTGGTTTTGCAACGTTCACATGTGCACATGGTCCCTTAACTCAAAAAAACTTGTCAAATCAAAATGAGTTTTAATTCTTGTTAATAATAATAAAAAAGTCTCGCCTTGAAGGATTGTAAGGGAGGAAAAGATATAATGAAATCAAACAAAGCCTCCCCGGTTGTGGGCATCTGGCCACCTCCATCGAGGTTACAGGGAGCAAATGTACTGTAGCAGTCAGTATTTCTGAAGGGAAAATTTGATCAGAGTCTCTGTCTCATTCTTCACTTTTATTTCCTCCTCCTTGAAAAGTCACATGTCTCCAGGAAAATTGCAGGAAATATACGATTTTTATTCTCCCTGTACAACCCTATGCCCTAGGACAAACTCACATTTGATTGTGAGTTAAATCCTGAACTTTCAGGTTAACTTATTTAAAACATTCAAAATTGATTTCTGTTTTTCTATTTTTTTTTAACGTATAATTTTATGTATGGGAAACTATGGTATTATTTTGGAATTTAACTCTAAATCTGTGAGAATGTTATAAAAACTATCAACAAAGTCCATTCCTTCTTCCTGAACATAATAGGCAGCAAGACAAGTATGCATTAACGGCACGTATGACTGCAACATCACCCTAAGGACTGTACACAAATGATAAAATAGATCCAGCACCCGCCCTTTAAGACAGTGATGATTCAGTCAGTGATATGACAGCCTTAGAGACAAACCAGTAAACACTGAGAAGGAATTACATTCATGTGATCATTTTGTATTGGCATTCTTGTGTGTGTGTGTGTGTGTGTGTGTGCGCGCACACGCATATTGTTATTTGGAACTACCAGTTAATATCACAGCATCTCCAACCATATGGTAAAAGCATGTGGTTAAGACTGTCAGAGAAAATACAGAATAAGTTCCATTTGAATTTCAGATAAACAATGAATAACTTTTTAGTATAAGTATATCCCATGAAATATTGGGGACATATTTCTGCAAGAAAATATTTGTTTCTCTGAAATTCAAATTAAGCTGGGAGTCCTGTATTTTTATTTGCTAAACCTGATAACCTTACATGCAGAGAAATAGTGTTACTGCCCTGACAGCCATCTGGAACAAGAGGAGAAATCCCAAAGATGACAGTAACTTACTGTTAATTAGAAGATGTTCACAATATACTTAGTTTCTCACCCTCTGCGAAGAAAGCACCTCTTCCCATCTGCATTCTGTATCATCTCTTAGAAGCTCAAGTGGGTAGAATGTCACTGGTATTAGTGTTATCTGAGAGTGGCTACTTGAGATTATCCCTATCACCGGAGCTTTAACGAGTGGCATTTCAGTTCAACAAATATTTATTAAGCACATACAACTTTGCAGAACAGTAATGTAGGCTGAGTCTCTATTCTCCAGGAGTTCAGAATTCAAAGGGGGATACTAACATGTCTACAATGGATGTTAATTAAACCGTATATTTGATAATTAAATATATATTTTACATATTTAATTTAATAAGAATTAAATTGAAAGATACAAATAAAGAGCTACAGGATCACAGAGAGGGACAAATAAATTTTGTGAGCGCTGGGAGATGAGAGAATTTCACAGAGGAAAGAGTGGGTGAACTGGGCTTGGCAGGAAAGGAAAACTCTCAGTGGGGAGAGTCAAGCCAACAGCTTCCCATGCTAAGAGGATGGAAACACTAAAGAGACAGAAATAAGAATGTGTGTTCAGAGAGAGTATTCTACCCAGGAGGGAACGATTCTTTCGCTTGCTTGTTCAGTAGGTGCTTATTGAACATCTATGCACACATCGATGTATAACGGCAATTGTGTAAAGAGCTGTGAAGATGAGGCACATGGTGCCATGACCTAGTGAGGGAGGTGGGACAAGGCCTTTGTGATGGAGGCAGTGATTGAGTTGAGCCCTCAAGGGAGAATAGAATTAACCAGGCGACAAGGGGTGGTGAGGGCCTGGGAGGAGGAGGACATAAGGCAGATGAAACAGTATGTGCAAAGGCCCTGTGGCAGAAGTAAACAGGAAGCCTTTAAAGAACTGAAAGAAAGCCAGTGTGTTTGGAGCACAAAGAACATGGTGGGATATTATGTTTGAGAGGCAGCATGCAGTTGGATCCATGCCAGGCCTTTTGGGATCTGTTAAGGAATTCCATCTTAATCTCCAGAGCACTATAGAGCCATTCTATGTGTTTAAGTAGGAGTATAACATAATTCGCTTTGAGTTTGAAAGAATCACCCTGACTACACTGGTGAGAAGAGATTGGAGGGGAACCGGATAGCTGTGAGGAGACCAGTCAGGAGGCGACTTCAGTAATTTGGGCAGGAATTGAGGGACACCTGTATTCTCCATCTTCTCTGATGATTTTTTTGCTACATTTTCAGAGGGATCTGGGAAGAGCACCACTAGGCCTCTAATCAGCATATCACAGAGCATCTGGGTCCTGATGGCCCAGCAAAGTGAGAAGAATTTCACATGTCACTATGTGTGGTTATTGCTAAAGTGTAGTAAGGCATGTGGTCTCATACCTGTTCAACAGAGTGCTAAGGGGATATTTTAGGCCTCAGATGGGTAGTGGAATGCAGGCAGACTGACAAGCCTACTGGCCTTGGCAGTTTGGAACCTCCTTTCCTGTGCCAGGCACCTGACAAGGCAGAGCCCCAACTGCTCGAGCAGGGGTCTTCCTGTGGCATCTTCAGGGAACTAACATTTTTCTTCTTCCATTGGTTCCTTTCCTGCCAGGTGTACTGGGGGCAGGAGAGCAGAAAGGTTCTATAACTCTTGGCAAACTCTAGACCCTCTCCAGCCCACTCTAAAACCACAGGGGCACCTCTGCTCTTAAGAGTTGGCTGTACTCACCAAACAATTGCCAAGAAGGGTTGGTGGCATCTCTTTCATAGTATTCTCTTATATTTAATTTCTATATTATATATATATATACTTGTTACAAACTCTGTGGATTCAAAAGGACCTTTGCAGGAGCCTTTTAGGATCCGCAAGTATGAACGGATTTAGGTGAAGCTGTACGTTGTGCACACTCAGAGCAGCCTCCACGTGGACGGCACATTTCCTGACTGGTCCACGTTCGTGCACCTTCCAACTTTTCCGCAGGCCGAACCTCCCTTTGAGTAGCAGTCATCAACCTCTGAGTACGTTGGACACATGCTCATGAATGCCAGGAAACAAGGCAACATTTCTAAGTATAATGGGTCATGTTGGTTCTCAGGCCCTGGGAAAATGCAAAGGATGGCCACTGGACTCCTGGTTCTAGACCAATCCTCTCCTGAGGGGCCATAAGCCACATGGATCTTAATAGACCCTTCAAATGAGGCAGCCCGGAGTGTTTCACCGTTGCCACAGTCGACACGCTGGGTGGGACAGCCCTCCGTTTTGAGGCTGTTCTGTGTACTGCAGGATGTCAAGCAGCGTCCGTGGCCTCTATGCACCGGATGCCGGAAGCACCCTCTCTCTCCAGTTTTTGTTTTTTTTGTTTTTTTTAAACTCCGAACGCTTTTATTCTTTTCCTTCCATCTTCTTTGGTTATAGAATTTTTATTTGCCATGGTGTATAAAATTTACATTTTGTTTTAAAGTTTTTACACAAGCTTAACATGGAATCCCTTATTTATTAAATAGCTTTGTTGGTCACCAGACATACTCTTGCTTATTTTTCCTTTTTATTTTTATATATTATTTTTTCTTTCTTATTCATTTCTTCCTTGCCTGGAAACCATTTTTAGAAGAATGTTTGTTAATTTGAAAATATTGTCTTTACATTCCAGTGTCATATTTGCAGTTTAATTATTTCCTGGATCATACTTTTCTTCCCCTGAAGACATTACAGGCATGATTTTAATGTCACTTAAAGAAGCCTGTGTTGTGCAGAAGCCTCTGGTCAGCCTGACTGTTTAGATGACAAAGGATTATTTCTTTTCCTTTGTCCTCCAGGATTTTAATTAGGATAGAGCTTGCTGTTGATAATAATTCTGTCAACTTATCCATAGACATCATACAACTTTTCAGTATTTTGAAGCACTTTTTTTTCTGGAAGGTTTTAAAAAATTATACGTTTGTATAGTTTTCTTTTTCCATTTTCTCATTCTCTTCATCGGAAACACTAATTAAGAAATATTGACAAGTACCCCCGAGGGGGCAGAATGGCCCTTAGTTGAGAACCCCTGGTAGAGTCTACCCTCCTCATTTATCTAATGGGAAAACTAGGACCCGGAGAGGGAAGGATGCCTCCTGAGGGCCCACGATTCCACGGGGACAACGTGGAACTAGCCCTTGGGTCTCTGGACTCCTAGTCTGGGTCTGTCTCCCAAACAGACCATTTTTCTGAACTTTGCTTTTTTTCTGTCGCTGTCCCCACTCTAGACACCACTCCTTCCCCTTCTCTTCTGTTTTAATTTCTCCTTTTTTTGGGTCCTCTTGCTCCTGAGGTCTGCCTAGAAGCATGAGGAGATTTGCAAAGTCAAATTCCAAGCCAACAGATGAGCTGGTCTCAGGCAAAACTCTAAACAGGATGAGAACTGAGGCTTTTCATTTCTGCCTTCCCCCAGCCCGCAGGGCTCCAGGCACAACGTAGATGCTTCGTGTGTGTGTGTGTGTGTTTTAATTGAGGAGCATGAAGGTTATCCTTTTTATTCCTTGTCTCCTGTTCCAGTGATTAATCTCTTGCTCATAGACAAGTGTCCTATGTCCATCTGCTGCTTTAAAAATGGAATCTTACAGCCTTCATTCACACCAAGATATGAATAACTGATAACAACCACAAATGATAAGTTTCTGCAGAGTTGGCATAACCTGAAAGAGGCAAAGTGCAGATGCAAGAGGCTCTGTTGCAACTATGTAACTGGTGACACTTCTGTAGCACCTAAGTATGGACCTCTTTCTAAATGAATCATCTAAAACCAAAGTCCAAAGTGAGTGCAGACAAACTCAGATTTCATCCCAGCATCTTGTAGCATACACAACAATTTCCTGGCATAAGTACATGTTTACAAGACTTGGACCTTTCAGCTATGGAATGCTCTGAGGCTTGTATGTGCCCACCAGGGAGGCTCAGGGGCTTAGTCCGGCCCCCACTGCTTGCATATCAGCATTTTCCTCGCAGGAGAACAGTGTGAGAGCTGGGGCCCAGCACCCAGATGCGTTCTGTAGTATAAGGTGTGAATGCTCTTCTCTGAACTTTGCTTACTTAATGATCTAACATGATTGCTATCAAGAATGTGAAGGGAAGTGGTTTTGTGGGTTTTAATGCATTTTTTACATTTAACTTTTGGGTCACTCACTTATTGGTCTGAAGCCGCTTTTTTGCTATCTGACCTGCTTTGAAAGCCAGTTTGCCATCTGTGCCCTTCGCCTGGAATCTGGACTGGAGTTTGCAGGTTCTGAACCACCCGAAGCCACGCAAGTGGTGACAGCCCATGGGTGACCGTGCCCACACTTCCCTCCTAGAGTCATGTCATTACACCCTCCGAAGGGGTGATGTCGCTCCAGGTGGAAGGGCACAAAATCATAAGCTGTTCAGGGCTGGTTGTGTCTCTAAGCAAAGTAAAGCTGGTAAGCGTCTGGGGGAAAGGTTATTTATTACTTCATAGGTCTCTGGCGTTGCAGATGTTATTCTGTCGTAAGAGGAGCTGCAATGTGAAACCAGAAAACACACATATCATGTCTCTCTGTTGGCGCTTGGTGCTGCTGTTTTTCTTGGGGGTCCAGGGAGTCTCTTCGTGCAGGATTGCGGGGGACTTGGAAACATGACCCAGCTCTGGGCAGTTCACGTGATGGACCCAGACGTGGCTTCCAGGTCCGGAGGGAAACATGCTTGGCCTTTGTGCTACACGAAGTGGGTGTCCCTGCCTCTCCTCACCCGGTGACCCCAGGTCAGCTGAGAAGGCTTATGAAATAAGACCCTCTGGTGGGATGAGGACTCCTCCCATCGCCTTTACTCTGATAGCCTTGCAGGGAGGGCTGTTTCAACCAGTGAAGGTATTCCTGGAAAGCACTCCCCACTTGGAACCTGGTTATTCAGAGCATTTTCCAGTTAACCTAAGCTTAAAGACCTTCCACCTCCAAAGGCCAACTTGAAAGAGGGGCAGAAATGGTGAATCCCAAGTTTTTTAAGAGGCAAATCATTGTTTAGATTTCTATAAATTAAGCATGTGATCATATCCTTGGAAAGAGCAGGGCCCTAAGAAAACTTGATGTAAAAGGCAGATTTTGAAGATGAGTATTAGTCCTCTCTCCCCAAACCAGCCTTACAAAGGGGTGCCTCCACGAACAATTTTATGAGTATGTATAAACATCCAGTCTTAGAGCTCTCGGCATGTGTTATTATTAGCAAAATTGACTGCTTATACAATGGAATTCTGTTTGTATGCTCTTATTCTAAGCCAAAAAGTGACACCCTGCAAAAATAATACACAGACATGAGTGGTCTGAAACGTACTCCTTCTCCATCCCTGGAGTTAGAAAAACAAGTCAGATCTTTAGAATATTGTTTTAAGATAGACTGACCAAATATGAATGTCAGTAATAGCCACTGGGGCTTCCCTGGTGGCGCAGTGGTTGAGAATCTGCCTGCCAATGCAGGGGACACGGGTTCGAGCCCTGGTCTGGGAAGATCCCACATGCCGCGGAGCAACCGGGCCCGTGAGCCACAACTACTGAGCCTGCGCGTCTGGAGCCTGTGCTCCGCAACGGGAGAGGCCGCAACAGTGAGAAGCCCGCGCACCGCAATGAAGAGTGGCCCCCGCTTGCCGCAACTAGAGAAAGCCCTCGCACAGAAACGAAGACCCAACACAGCCAAAAATAAATAGATAAATAAATAAGTAATAGCCATTTTTACATCTAGGATAAAGACATTTAGAGCCACACGAATAAGATCAGAACTATGAGAGATCAGATGAGATGGCTGACTGAATGGTACGGTGACAGGAGTTCAGTGGTTGCCTTTTAAAGCAAACACACAAACACACACACACAAATCATATTTATCTTTATTTTCATCAGCTTAGTTGGTTTTCAGTTCATTCATTCAACATATACAGAGCCCTTTTTATTTGCCATGTGTCATATAAGGCATTAGGAATCTATAGATAAATATGTCACAGTCATTGCCCTCGGGGAGCAGTTAAACTGTATCCTGTCATTTACAAACTGTACCTAGTTTATAATTTTAATTTTCCTAATTAGAAACGGAGACATACTACCTGGCAAGTATGACTACTTTTATGGGAACAACCGGAGACATGATATGAACACAGGTGATGGAAAATTCAGGATATATGGTGGTTGTTGATAACTTCTGCCATGTTTTTACCTCATTTTCTCTGCTTCCCCTTATTCTTGCTCCACCAAAACCCCAAATGGGTGAAATCTGGGCGGTGAAATCTCACACCGGCCCGGTGGCGAAGCTTGCAGACCACCACGTAGTCATTGTTGGGATCTGTTAGATTCTTGTCTTACCCTGAGGATGTCAACTTTGGAACTGATCTTCTTGGAAGAAACCTCCATCTTAATCACCTCCCAAATTCCTCAACTTCATCTGACTTTGAAGCATTATCTTTTTAAAGAAATAGACAAATCAAAAGCCTCAAGTGTTCTGGAATATTCCCCAATGTGGAAGTTTGGTGCTGAACATGTGTCCAGACTAGATTTGCAAAGGGCTGTGGTTTTACTGAAGGTTTTTGTCTTGCAGCCCCCTGGACCAGGTTCTATTTGCTGTGAGTTGCTAGTGCAGAAGCTCCGGCTTTCAGATGGCCAGAAAAGGAAATTAGCAAGTAAGTTTCAAAAAGAAAGCACCAAAGAAGCTTTGCTTTAAAGATTTACTTTTTTCTGCACTTTGAAAAATTCTGGCGGCTATCTTGGTGACAGGTTTGTGGCAACATTCTTCTGGCCTAGGCAAATGTTTGCTCTTTTTTTTCCCTCCCGGACTGTGCAATCAAGAGCATATGGGTCTTGAGTCCCTCCCTGCCCTAAGGTGGAAACATGCCACCTGACCTTCTGAGTGTAGAAGAAGGAACACATAGACTTTGTTCACTTCCTGGATTCGCTGCTTGAAGCAAGTTTAGGAATTTATGTGTGGTTGGAATGGGGATTTGATGATTCTGGAACCTGCATACCACTCCACATTTCCAATTTGGCTTCAATTGTTATCCCAGGATAGGGTTCTTAGAGAAAAGCATTTCCATCCACAGAGCCCAGAAAACTGAAATAGAAAACTCTGAGTTAAACATAATATAGATTTGCTAAAAGACTAAAATAAGTGAAAGCCCAGCAAATACATGGGAAATATGTTTGTGGAGGCGCAGGGAGGAGGGATGCTCCTGGATTTCAGATAGGTGTGGTTTTGTAAATCATGGCACCTGCTTTATGTAAAGGTCACAAATAAAATCAGGTGACATTGCAACATACAGAATCCTACATTAAAGTGTAAACTCTGGGCCACATTCTCACCTAAGAAAATTAGATCGAAATAAGTTATTCCATTTTTTTCCATAGCATTTCTATGAAATCTAGGATAGCCAATGTTTTAACAGAAAATCTAAAGGAAATGAACAATAAGTCTGTGGCTAATTTTTAATTCTCATGATTTCATGATATGCATGGCAATTGCATTTTTGGTTTTGTTTGAGTCCATTTCAAAGTTATTAAGCATATGTTCTAGGTTGGGTATGTATTCCAGGTAAACCATTGTTTAAATATTTAAAATCATTTAAATCAAAAACCAGGCAGGATTTTGTAGCTTTTTTGCGGGGAGCAGGGGTCGGGGGGGTGGGTTGCGATTCTGATTAAATGTAAAACAGTTCAAAGAAGTTCAAGAGTCTGGTCGGCACGATTAATAGTCTGCAGTAGATATTAGAAATCCAGACAGACTAAAGGCAAAATGCCTTCCCCTTGTAGACAGACTGTATTCTAACCTCCAAGGACTCTGCTTATTTAGTCACTCTCTCAATTCATCTGCCTTTGCCAGCCCAGGCTTCATTGGATTAGAGAGTAGTGGAAAAACCCCCTCCCAGGAGTAATTGTATCAAATTCCCCACGTGGTTAATCTGTCTGGCACACGGATGGCCCTCTTGAGCTGTAGAGAGCACACGGCAGGGAGAGCCGTCTTGGGCTGGCAGTGCTTGCGCTTGGAAAGTGAAAGCAAGCTGTTATTTTCTCCTCGTCAACCCACATTCCTGGCCTTCGACAGCATGAGGTCATCGTTTGGTTGGAATGGAAGAGTGTGTGTTAAGGTCACACATGGAAAGGTGTCATTTTTGTCTGGGACACTTACACAGGGAGCTTGTAACCTCTTGGGGATGGAGCCCCATTGTTTTCACAGGAAGGAAGTTCATTAGTCCTAACCAAAATTTTAATTCATGGTTCGATAAGCCTATATCTTTGCAAACCAAAGTGAAGATGGAGGACAGTCTATTTCCCTCACAGTAATCCCTGTAGAGCATCTCTTAGTCCTCCTGGGTTCAGGTTCAGACTTCCCCACTTACTAGTTGTATGATGTGTGCAAATTCCTTACCTCCTCTATGTCTCAGTTTCCTTGTTTTTAAAACAGGGACACTAATAGTACCTTTCTCCTAGGGTCGTTGTAAAGATGGAACAAGATCACTTCTGTAAACA
Organism: Eubalaena glacialis; assembly: GCF_028564815.1. Lineage (NCBI taxonomy): Eukaryota > Metazoa > Chordata > Mammalia > Artiodactyla > Balaenidae > Eubalaena > Eubalaena glacialis. Next base: position 8,393,377 of record NC_083722.1, read on the forward strand.
ACTTAAAGCAGCGCCATGTACATGAGAAGCACTCTGTTAACTATTATTATGGTTAAATTCTATATCCTGATGTTTCACTTATTTTGCTATTCCCTCATGCATCCTTTTTTCCTGAGCCCTGGAGCACGTTAATAGAATTTTTAAGACATCCCCTTTATCAGCAAATGTTTAAGAGGCTTTTTGACACAATCTAAAAAGATAACTATTCATACAGTCTGGACTTTCCATGTGCTAAGATTAAAAATGCAGTCCAAATGCAGCAGGGAGAGAGTAGGTGATAGTGAACTGAGTGACACTTGAAGAAGCTGGAGATTTACCTGTCTTGAAAGATAGATAAGTACTTAATACCAGAATGTCGCCATGGAATCATGGGATGATTAGTCTTTGGTTATTTCATATGTACCATTTTGGAATGAATGGGAATATTAAGAGTATATAAGAAGACCTCTTTGGTACCCACTAGGGTACTAGAAGAACTAAAATAACAAGGTGTGCCCAAAGGGCAGAACTCAACTGCAGATCTTAAGTGGGAAAATTAAGCAGAAAGAAGACTGGAGGAGAGAGAAACAGTGGCTTATTCAGGGAAAGGGGAGGGAGCGATGGCTCCGTGCATTCTAGATCCAATGGGAAGAGAGAGGAAAGAAGGGAAAGAGGAGCCACCAGAGTTCCCTTCATGTGGAAGGCGGGCAGTGGGAGAGGAAGGAGTGTCTGCTCCTGTCCTTGTGAGAGAGGAAGAGGTGGCTCTGAGCACAGCACTGGGTGGGGAGGCCAGAAGAGACTTGCCTAGAGCTAGCAGTCCACCACCTCTACTTTCTGAAGGGCAGCAATGGCCTTCAGGTGACTGGAGCAGGCCAAGGTGCGGCCTCAGTAAGTGACGTCCTGGAGAGGAGGAACCAGGGAGCCCTGTGGAGCCACAGCGTCCAGTATCCAGTGGGCTCAGAGGTCACCACAGTGGGAACTGGCCGTCGACTCCAGCAACGATCCTGGAGTGGCATCTGTGAAGCTTGAGGGCAAGAAACGGTCACTCAAGAATTGAATCTCGGGGCTTCCCTGGTGGCGCAGTGGTTGAGAATCCGCCTGCCAATGCAGGGGGCACGGGTTCGAGTCCTGGTCTGGGAGGATCCCACATGCCGCGGAGCAACTGGGCCCGTGAGCCACAATTACTGAGCCTGCGCGTCTGGAGCCTGTGGTCCGCAACAAGAGAGGCCGCGATAGTGAGAGGCCCACGCACCGCGATGAAGAGTGGCCCCTGCTTGCCACAACTAGAGAAAGTCCTCGCACAGAAACGAAGACACAACACAGCCATAAATAAATTAATTAATTAATTTAAAAAAAAAAAGAAAAGAATTGAATCTCCAGCCAAGTTGTCTTTGGAGTATGAAAGTGGCAGACAGCTGTCATCAAGGATTCAAAAGCTCAAGAAATACAGCCTCGATGGGTCCTTTTTGCAAATAAGAACTGTCTTGAAAACCAATCCAGCCATAAAGAAGATGTGATATATATATATACAATGGAATATTACTCAGCCATAAAAAAGAATGAAATAATGCTGTTTTCAGCAATATGGATGGCCCTAGAGATTATCGCAGTTGTAGAGGACAGACTTATGGTTGCCAAGGAGGAGGGGGTGTGGAGGAGTGGGGGATTGGGAGTTTGGGATGAGCAGATGCAAACTATTATACATATAGGATGGATAAACAATAGGTCCTACTGTATAGCACAGGGAACTATGTTTAATATCCTGTGATAAACTGTAATGGAAAAGAATATGAAAAATAATATATATATGTATAACGGAATCATTTTGCTGTACAGCAGAAATTAACACATTATAAATCAACTATACTTCAATAAAGAAAACAATCCAGCCAATTAAAAAAAATGAGTCAAAATAAAGAATTCAGGAACTGAGAGGCTGTGGATTCATTTAAAATGGAACTGAGACCAAAGAACTGTAGGAAGTATGGCTGAGGAAGAGAACTTAAAGGTCACATGTAAATATAACAAATCAAATTGGGGATGGGAGGAACAGGGGTAGGAGAAAAATATAAGTTAGCTAACTTCCTCATCTTTCCTGTTAGAGTCAGTACATACCATTTAATGTTGAAAGAGAAGTTTAAAAATAACAATTACTTCAGCTCTTAAAATTTTGCATAAACATTTTCTTAATTTAGGGAGACCTTTTAAGAACCCGTCTCTCTAGTAGTTGAAGAAACATTTATTTGAAAATAGTCAGTTTCTTCAGTTTTCAGTTTCTTTCTCATCTGAAAATTAAATATAATTCTTTTAATTTAAAACTGCACGAGTATAAACTCATTTTTGTAAATTTCAATATGGAATCATGGGATAATTAACCCTGGACTATTTTGTAGAAGAACTTCTGTATAAAATCAGGCTTTATACCTGTCTGTGTTCATGGAGAGTATTCTGGAAGAACATTCACAAAATATCAGTAATGGTTATTTCTGCATGGTGAGATTTTAGGTGATGTTTAAATGTTGTTTTTCAAAATTTTCTCTATCACTTGAATTTTCCGAGCGTATTTGCTGGGGTTTAACTTATTTTATTCGTTCAACAAATCTGCACTTAGAGTTTTCAATTTTAGTTCTCCAGGATGTGTGGATGGAAACACGTTTCTCTAAGAGCTCCATCCTGGGAAAACAATTGAATCGATTCATGTATTGTCCTTGTGACCCAGAAATATTGGTAGGAAAGCTGTATAAACTAAAGCTGGTCATCTTTCTACAGAACAAGAGGCAATTCTTTTACAGGGCTTGGGAGTGAGGAGTTGGGGGAGAGGTGTCATGGGTACAGAGGGAATGTGTTTATTAAATAATGGCCTAAACCAGTGGTTCTCAACTGGGGGTGATTTTGCAACCCCTGCTCCCCTGCCCCCTCCCCCCCAGGGGACATTTGGCCATGTCTGGGGACATTTTTGATTTTCACAACTGGGGTGGGGAAGTGCTACTGGCGTCTAGTGGGTAGGGTCTAAGGATGCTGCTAAACATATGAAATGCATAGGACAGCACCCACACCAAAGAACTACCAGGCCCGAAATGTTAATAGTGCCAGTGTTGAGAAACCCTGCCCTAAAGTCTTGGAAAAGAAACCATTGTAGAGACAATTAATTCACTCACCAGAGTGAGCCCGGAAGCAGAGGAGCCTATTTTGGAGATGAAAGCTCTCTAAGAAGCTGAGTTTATTCTTTCTGGACACGAGGGTTTTTAGCCAAATACGTTTATTAAAAACAAGTTTTCGGTTTTGTGTTGTTCTCTAATTAGTCTTCGACTACAGTATTGATTCGTTTGTCACTGACAGATGAAAAATTGCCATTGGAATCAGTGGTCTAAGTCTAACCGAGGGCAGATGTAGTTTCCAGTAGTGCTTTGACTGAGCTGGTCTCTGGTCTCAGTGCTTCAAGCCCAGCCAGGTATCTGAAGTCTCTGTGAAACCGGGTGATGGTCCGGATCAGCCGCATTAAGCAGGAAGTTAATGCAGGAACACTGGACCCGTCTTGGTGTATAAGCATGTAGGGAACAAACTACCCTCCCCTCACTCACCATAAGGACCATCCATCACTGTGATTCAGGAGCAAAGCATCAACACATGGGAGCGGAGATGCCTTCAGCGGAGTAGAGATTTTGCTGTCAGCCCAACAGCTTTTACAGCACGCATATGCCAAAGAGAATCTGCACGTGCTGGAATTACCTGTCTGGCTTATGATTATAAACGGCCCTCATATGAAAATGTCAGCATCTCTGGCTGCTGCTTTCAGCAGCTCTTTCTGAAGTCAGTATTCCTTGATGTCAATTATTTTATTTCAGGCACAGTCATTTCTCTGGCAGCACTTCCTGCAAATGTGTCTTTTCAAGAAAACTCAACCTGGAAATGGCTTGTGACATGCCATCTGACTTTATCATGCTAAGAACAAATGACTCTTGGGCTTATTAGATGCCAGATGAACTGATGAGCTGAATTCTTGGTCTGAAGTTTTGATGAGGTCAGACGTCTCTGCAAAATAGAGAGCTACCACTTCCTTGGTTGCAGGGGTGTAGTTTCCAAATATCTTTTTATAATGCCTTAAGACTTGTACTTTGACTTGGCTCTAATGTATATATCTTAAGAGATGTAGAATTGGCTTTATGGTAGTAGAGAATCTTTTGGTACTGGAGAGCAAGCTAGGCATCCAGGGCTGTTAGAGGCTTTGGCTTTCAGCTAAATATGCTGATTGCTGCATATATTATTAATTTATAGCAGAGATCCTAGGGGGAAGGGGGCGGTGTAGATGTAGCACTAATGAGATAGTATGAAAAGAAAAAACAAAGCTATTATCATGTCTATTGAGATAAGGATCTTATCTGGGGGAGAAGAGTCGACTTTCTTCAATTTTCCGTAAACTCATTATATTTGAATATTATATCTAAGGCTTATAATAAGGTTTATTTCTAAGCATATTCCATAAAAATAGATTGAATTTAAGTAGAGAAACGTAAAAAGGGAAGCAACTGACCTCTGAGGCCTCTCCCGACAATGCCTTTGTCCACAGCAGTCGGGCCTTAGCAAGTCTAAGGTTGGGAATTTTGCATACAATTTTTAGGAGCAAGTTATATTACATGTGCGAGAATCTTAGAGCTTTCTTGGATCTAAAATAAAGCCCCATCTCCCTGCAAGTTTCCCCCTTACTTGGAAAGTTTTAAAACCACGAGGATAGTGTTCTCCAGTCATATTTCAGAGAAGAAGCTTAAGACAAATCCTTAGGGCTCAGTGTATGCCCCTTGCCCATACGTGGACTTGGACACATTCTCTTTTTTTTTTTTGGCTTGCGGGATCTTAGTTTCCCAACCAGGGATGGAACCCCATGCCCCCTGCAGTGGAAGTGCAGAGTCTTAACCACGGGACTGCCAGGGAAGTCCCTGGACACATTCTTCGGCTCCCTTTCTCTAGACCCCATGTGGCCTACCAGCCTTTTTGCAAACAAGCCTTTCCCCACGCACTTTGCAATGTAATTGAAAATTATTGCAAAATGATACTTCCTTGACAGGGACTTATGTATTTCCTAAATCTCCCTTAGCACACATTTACAAAGCACCTCAAAGATGACTATTCCTGGTCATGGATAAATCTGGGCATTTTGTGTTGATTTTCACTAGATTTTCTAAGGGATCAACGTCCTGATTTTATCCTTGATTTGGATTCATTTATCATCGTCCTCTACGGCCTTGACTAGCTCTCAAAGAAATGTTAGTTTAACATTAAAGGTATAAAGCATTTGTAATATTTGGAACCTTAGGTATTTTGTATTAGCAACAATAAAGACTTCTGTTACCATTAACATATTACATTTAAATAGCACTGTGTTGTTTATGAATCATTTCCACAGGCAGGCCATTTTGTTATCTTATTTTGTAACAGGTACAAGGAAATCAGGGGAGGAGGGAGAACAATCCTCTCATTCCCTCCATCAGCCCTGGTGTGTGTACCAGGCAAACGCACCTGCCCTGGGATCAGCCAGTCGCACCCTCACCCCCCTTTTAGCTCCTTTCCCTGGCAGCTGGGGAGAAAGGCAATCTTACATGGCATCTTCGAACAATTCTTGTGAGTCTCGGGAGAACACAGAAATAAGCATACTTTGAAGTATTCTATACATTGAGCTTACAATTTAACTCTCAAGTGGAAATCTTATTTTTTCAATTTTCCAGTTATTCTAGGGCCCCTTTCAGGAGCTCCCACATACTCAAGACATGAGCCAATATGTCAATTTACTAATGTACGATGTCCTTCTCAGTGACTTGTCTACTGTTTGGGACACCCCCTTTACAGAGCAGGGCATGTGGGCGGCAGAATCAGGTATCAGGAATATGTACAGAATTAGGGAAAATGAATTGAGGTTTGGAGAGATACTTGGCCTAAACCTTTGAAAAATGTGATGAAAACCTCCTGAGCTGACAATATATCTGCGTCCAATGTCCCCTTCTGGTTATTACTTGGCTTTCTCTGTAAGTTTTCAGGTAGGGATCACACGAAATGCCAGCATTCTGTTTCTTATGAGAATAATTTCAAAAAGTGAACCATCCGAGTGGCTCCAGATTAGGACAGAGCTTCCCGTACGACCTGAGAACTGGGAGGGAATCACGCCCACACGATTGCTTGGTCTGGTCCACGGTATTTTGAATAGATTAGGCATTCTAGAGGATTCCCTAAGCACATCTGCATTTTGGTTGATGTCACCCCTGGACACAGATAAGAGCAAGTTTCTGGGATTCCAAAGCAGAGCACGAAGCTTCTAGAATATAACTATTTGGGCTGGCCAAAAAGTTCGTTCGGGGTTTTCCGTACCGTCTTATGGAAAAACCCAAACGAACTTTTTGGCCGACCCAATACCTTCTAGAAGTACCAACCTGTGGGGTGCTGCCTAGCCTGGGCTCCACCTGACTTTCCCACCTATTCTTTCTCATCTGATTTCTATAGGTTATACATCAATTTCTTACCCATTTGATTAATCTGTAAGTTCCCGAGAGTCTGATTAGTTCCGGGACAAAGAGAATATTTATTTATTTGTTTGTGTGTTTATTTACTTATTTATTTATTTTGGCTTCTAGGAGCAAATCCTGGAATGCGGCGTTATCTGGGAACAGGAGGCAAGTGGCTTAGTTGCCTGGCTATTCTCTCCTTTTTAGCAGCTCTATTTCCTTGACCTCTAACTGAAACGCAGCAAATGGAAAAAACAAAAGGATGTATTTTCTGGGAAATTCATAACAATAGAAGTGTTGCTATTTTGTTTGCTGTAACATGGTAGAAAATGAAAATAGATCTTCAATTAACTTACATCGAGTTATTCTCTGATTTATAAACTATAAGGTAGCAATTTTAATATTGGACGTCTATCAATCAAGGTTAACAATAAAACCACTATACTTGTAAAAGGCATTCACTTTCTAACACAAGAGGAATAAAAGAGCAGATATAGGAAATAAAATAAGACTAAGTTAAAGTTGTTGGCTTTTAATGATAATAAGGAATTTTCCAGTGTTTGGAAAAAAGGGACTAAATTTATTTTTACTTTCATTTCACCTTAGTTCCTTAACCTAGTTTCAGAGATATTTAAATCTGCTTGAAATTAGGAAGAGAAATTTTACTTGTTTATAAGAAAGTTCAGCGAAGTTGAAAGTTGAAATTAGAATTTGTGAACTTAAAGAAAAGGCCCAAATTCCCGAGATTCCTTATCATGCAAAAGTGCTGTTCTCTTCTGGTTTTAGATTATCTAATGTAAGCCCAAGGGTCTGAATTTAACTGTAGTCAGTGACTCTAACCCGTTCACTACAAACTGGGTATCTGGTGAAGGTTTTGGGCTGGGGGAGGGCTGGTGATAGCAGGATAGGCCTCTGGAACCTCTGCCCCCATGGTTCTGTCCTGTTCTCTGTTTGATTAGGTCATGTGGCATTCTCGCTGCTGGGAACTACTTGAACAATTAGTTTCTGATGTTCTCTCATGTCTTAGGCTATTTAGTAAGCTGGTGAGACCTTTGGGAAGAAGATTGAGAGAATGGTAGCTGTCCCACTTGTTTTGGTTCGTTTTTATTCCCAGGGGTACATATATTATGATGACAAAATGGATCACTTATTATTGGTTTGTGCTGGGCTAAATACTGAGGTGGTGCTCACGACAAATAACTGGACTCTTCCCTCAAGGATCTTCCTGAGAATAATCTCTTTACTTCCTCTGGTGCAAGCCTACAGTAAGCCATAAAAAGTAAACAAACACTCCCTATTGATAAACAAAGAGAAAATACTCCCCTGATATAAGAGGTGTGCCACAAGGCTCCTTCTAGCCTTCTGTCAACTTCAATTAACAAGCAAAGCTACAGTGTTCATTACCCTGAGGTTACAACATAGTAGGTAGTTATTAGCTGCTCTTAAGGGAAGCTATAATTACAGCATCATCAAATGCAGGGTATGTGCTGTCTCCCCGCCCCCTCCCCCCCAACTTTTAATGTGCCAGGGATGCCAACATATCTTCACACTGTTCTAATTTAAAAAGTCTCCAGTGATCTCCAGCCCCCGGCATTTCCTACCCTCCCAGGAATAATAGCAACACTTATCTACCTAAAATAAACAAGCAGACACTTTCTGGACAGCCGGAGACCTTGAATGGTCTCGGCCACAGCTTATCAGCCTCCAGTGACGCAGCTGCAAAGCCAAGAAAGTCTTGAGCACTTACCTTTACCCTGAACAGCAGCATCCCTAGCAATGTCACGTCTGCATTCACGAGCTGAAACTCCAGGAGGTTAAGTGGCTACAGATATATATTAGTGTTACTCATTTATTCACTAGCTGAGTGCGTACCATGGTGATTGGTTTTAGGAACACAAAGATGAAAAGAACATTGCTCCTGCCTCCAAAGGGTTTTCAGTCTAGCTGGACAGACAAACCCAAAGAGACAGTTACGAATCCAAAGGGGGGAATCAATGAAAGAGAATTGCTTGAGGATTTCAGGGTAGGCTTCTAGGAGAAGGTAACACCTTAGCTGAGTATTGGGGAAAAAAAGAGGAATTAGCTGACAGAAGGGAATTGGAGGTGGGTGGGGTGTGGGAGAGAGAGTTCCAAGCCAAGGTGATGGTAGAAGCCAAGGGAAGCTGCTGAGAAACAGCAATTGATTAGTGCTCGCGGTTGACATATTCCTAAGACTTCAGAATCCTTTGTTGATGTGTTTTCCCTGCTTTTGAGTCTTCGGCAGGGCAGAAAGCCCTGCTCGGGCAGTGTGGGCTTGTCCCGGGTTGCAGCGTGATTTGGCTGCAGAGCTGGATCTGGATCTTAACAGTTAGCAGGTGCAATCTGAGCTCTTGGGAGACACCAGCACCCCAAGAGAAGGGCCGATAGGTGCATTCTAAGCAGTTAAAATATTGCACCTGCAAAAAAAGGGGCCCAGTGTAGAGAGGGGGTAAATACACCCTGGAATTGTAAGAAGTAAAGGCAGAACATCATCTGCTTTATTTTTAGTCCTGTTTTATGTCCACCCTTACTCCTTCTGTGTTTGGAAGGAAAAACGCAGAGTCATGACACTTTGACACCAATTACATTACAACTGAATCTGGAGCTTCATTAAACAGGGAAGTTGTAGGTCATCTGTTCCGATGTTTTAATTCTCCCTCCGTCTTCCTTCCCTCCTCCCCAACCTCACTGAGCCGTTTTCTCCAGCTGTCATTGGTAAGGAAATAGTAAACATGCACATAGTTTAAGTATGACAATACTATACAGAGCTGCATCTGTACCGCTGCTGTGTAAACCAGGCTCGTGTATCGTAAAACCACAACGAGCAACAAGACGCATCCCTTCCCTTAAAGCATATTTCTGTCTGGTTCTTGTATTGAGACATTTCCCCAAGCTCATCTTAGGTGGTCCCACTGCAGAAGATAGCTGTCGTATCAAAGGACAGCCCAGTGAAGACCTGGCAAACCAGAGCAGGACGTGCTTCCCCTCTGCTTCCTCCACTGGCCCTGAGCCTGGGGACTCAGTTTACCCTCCTCTACCGAAGCTGAAGACATGGCATCCCCATGTCTCACGGATCGCTCCTTATGCAAAGATAAGAAATCTAGTCACTCCTTCCGTCCTCACTGGTCACAATCTGTGGCTCCTCCCACCTGCCCAAGCCCCCGTGGAAGGAAGGAGGGACTCATGCGAGATGTCCTTTTAACATTCAGCACTTCCCAAAAGCTATGATTGTTTTTTCAATAAAAGGAAACAAAGCGATCACCTCTTACTTTTCAGGTTTCTTGCTACAAGTACAATTGACAGCAGGTTGACCTAGATGTGTCTTCTTGGCTTGCAATGTGTTAAATTAAGGTAGGATGTGTGAGCACCAGGTAAAAAAATGGAGACTACCACTGTCTGATGGATTTTCTTCGAGATCATGAACTGGGAAGATTCCATTTTTCACCAATGGCAGAAAGTATGTTTCCTTCCTCTTTCCCTAACCACAGGCTGGATCCTTGCCTCCCCCTTGCACAGGCCTTGGCTTCCACAGACCCTGGAGGTATGTGATCTAGGTGTAGAGCTCTAGGAATGAGGCCTCGGGGGGGTTCTCCAAGTTAAGGAAAGAAAAGCCATGCTTGGGAAGTGCAGTTGAAAGCACCATTTCTTTCTTTCTGGCCTTATCCTCTCCCCACTTCATTGCACATTCTGCGCTGTGTGAAGGAGAGCATTGCTGATCCGCACAGATACTGGACTGTTGTGCTTCTTATCTGGTCTTCATCACTGTCTGCTTGATTTTCATTTCTCTTCCCTCCCGGTTTGATTAATCACTTCTCTCTTGACCCTGAAACCTTTGGTGTGTCCAAAGTGAATGGATCTGCCACACAGCTTTGTGCTGGGGTGTGAAAGATATCCCTGTTGCTTAATCGTTGCCTAATTTAACTCAGTCAAGGAAGTGGTTTCTTCAGGGTAGGCAAGGTGAAGGCTTGTTGAAAGGGGTGTCTGAGATTATGGTGTTGTGAATTAAACAGCCATATGATTACCTATTTACCTTTCCTTACAGGAGTGTATATTTTATAATAGCTATGTTCGTGTTTTTAAATTATAAATTTATTTATTTATTTATTTTTGGCTGCGTTGGGTCTCTGTTGCTGCACGCAGGCTTTCTTTAGTTGCGGCGAGCGGGGGCTACTCTTCGTTACGGTGCGCGGGCTTCTCATTGCGGTGGCTTCTCTTTGTGGAGGAGCACGGGCTCTAGGCGCGCAGCCTTCAGTAGTTGTGGTACGCGGGGTCAGTAGTCGTGGCTCGCGGGCTCTAGAGCGCGGGCTCAGTAGCTGTGGTGCACGGGCTTAGTTGCTCCACAGCATGTGGGATCTTCCCGGACCAGGGATCGAACCCGTGTTCCCTGCATTGGCCGGCGGATTCTTAACCACTGCACCACCAGGGAAGTCCCAATAGCTATGTTCTTGAAAATGGGTATTGATGTTGAAATTTTAAAAAATTATTATAAGTACTAGTGCAGAGGTATTATTTAAGACTCTGGTGAAATGAAAAAGTACTTAATAAATGAATAATCCTTCTCTAATTTGGTTTCCATAAAAAAGAGTACACCAAAGGTTGAATTGAATTTGCTTAAAGCGAGGGCAAGCGGCATCGTGCCACGTGTCACACAGAGCCAGCGAGGCTGAGGCGTGCATACCCATCTCTGTCTGCCCACTTGAACTGCCTTTGACGTGGTGCCCGTCAGCCATCAACTCGCTGCTCCTTTCCTCCTGGCAAATTCCACTCTGCCAGTGACTCAGTATGACGTCATTGTTATCAAGGAATTGATCGCATAGCTGGAGGCAGGATTGACATCCGTAACCTGTAGAGCACCTGTTAGCAGTTCTCAGCACGTTCAATGTGTGGTTGTTCCCTGGAAAATGACTCTGTCCGTCTGGACCAGCTGACCTCCATGGATGTGATTCCTGCACTCAAGGGCTCTGACCACTTGTGCTGGGTCTGTTCCTTCCTCAGTAGCATTTCCCCAACTTGAGCCAAGAGAAGAGGCTGCCTGCATTAGTGGTTAATGACACTTCCTCCCTGTATAATAATGGCATTCAGCCACAAGCTCCAGTTAAATCACAGAACGCTACGGGGCTTATGGTCCTAAATAATTTTCTTGAAATGTTTTCAAACCAAATCTAAATGTCCTTTTGAGACCACATTCTTCAACTCTTTCTATGTCAAACCTGAGAACTAGGTTAGAATTTGAATTATTACTTGTTAGGAGCCTTTCGAATGTACCTTAGTTTTACACATAATCTGGTCTTCAAGTTTTATGGGAGTAATGATAGAATGATAATCATGATAATCGTGGTATCAGGGACTAAGTAATCTGGTCCTTGTCTAGGCTGCCCAATCATCATGGAGTGTCTTTGCCATGTGTCTGAAGGGGGATGAAGGCCTTGCCCCTAAGATCTTTTCCCAGCCCAAGAAGAGATTCCCCAGTTCCCAGTCACTGGCTCAGTTAACCCCTCGGTGCAAATGGGGCTACGGCTGGTGCCACACTCTGGGCCTCTTTGCCAGGGAAGGTTATGGACACCTCCTCCCTTTCCCACAATTACTCCTAAACCTATTCCTGCTCTCCAGGAGCTTGAATGCCTATGTTTTCCCATTTTCCATTAGTCAGTTATTTGATCAATTCATTCATCCACCCCTCCCTGGCCTGCTGGACACAAAGCACACAAAGTATTCCATGTTGGGAAGGCCAAGCTGAATAAGACCCACTGCATGTTCCCCAAGAGCTCACGGTGCAGGGAGAAGGCCACCACGTGCATGGCGAGCAAGCACAGCATCTTGTGAGAGGTGCTGTGATAAAAATGCAGACAGAGCATCAAAACAAACGGAGCAGGGACTTCCCTGGTGGCGCAGTGGTTAAGAATCCACCTGCCAATGCAGGGGACACGGGTTCGATCCCTGTTCTGGGAAGATCCCACATACCACGGAGCAACTAAGCCTGTGCGCCACAACTGCTGAAGCCCGTGCACCTAGAGCCTGTGCTCTGCAACAAGAGAAGCCACCACAATGAGAAGCCCGTGCACCACAACAAAGACCCAATGCAGCCAAAAATAAATAAATAAATTTATGAAAACAAACAAACAAACAAAAAAAACAAACGGAGCAGATGTTACCATGACAAGTTCATCATTTACTTGTAATAACATTCATCACTATGACCCGAAAGCTGAGACATTCTTCAAAATCACTCATATTACTCAGTATTGGACCTTGTCTTTTCTAGCGACACAGGTGGACAAATGAGGGGTAGTGCTCTTGGAGATATTGGCTTTGCTAAAATAGAGCCCACCTTGAAAAAAAATGAGAACTGAAGATATAAAATGCATACTTCAACTTAAACAGGGAGTTATCTTTGGATAATTTCTACTTTAAAGTATTCTTGTCTTGACATCATCTTAAGACAAGTCTTCAGATACTGATGGATACTGATCTTGAGTAAATTCGTGGATGTGACATGAATTCAAAATTTCAATCAATAAACTAGATTTGGAAATGGGAGACATCTTTCAGCCACTGAAATCATGCATATAAAAACAGAGATGGATTAAGAAGTATAGTAAAAATCCCACCTATACCATTTGAAATGGAAATTACCTGGGTAGAAAACCAACCTTGAGTAAGGGAAATGCTTACATTACAGATTTTTAAAATGCAATTCAATCACTATTATTTACATACTATTTAATTGGCATTCATCCTATGCTAGCCTGCATTATTAGTAGTGTGTGTGTGTATGTGTGTGTGTGTGTGTGTGTGTGCTGTATCCTCCCTCCTTATCTAAAATGTAAGCTCCTTAAGGGTCAGGATCTATTGAATCCCTAGGGCCTATGTGTCTATGAGTGCTGCTATTTCTGCTATTAATGTTTCTGGCTCACTCTGACCCCGAATCAGCAGTCAAAATCCTGCCAACTCAAATCTCACCAGGCCTCTCTTAACTTCAATCCAGCTCTTTCTTGGGGCATTGGCACCACCCCTGTGATGCTTTTGCTTACGGGCACCTATGTCCTGGGAGAGGGACAGGAGGGGTTTCATCTTCTCTCTTTATTCAGAAGAGCCCAGTAGTAACATTTGCCAGGCTCCCGAGGGGGAACAGAGCCAAACAGTGGCTATTATGATAGCACCGTGTGTATGTGATGGAAAGCATGAATCCGAAGGAATTTGGAATGAACATAATGGAGTAATGAGGATGAATAGTTCAATTAAATCTGGTCAAGGAATATCTAGTTATAGGATCTGGAGAAAACATGATGATGGAAATGAGGACAGGGTCATGGCAGGGTCTCCAGTGCAACCGAGCCTGTGTATCAGCACAGAATCAGAATGTTCCAGATGCACCCAGGCGTAATCTACAAGTTAATCATTTTCATTTGCAACATGGGGCAGTGGCAAAACATGGAGAGGAGCCTGTCACACTGTGTAGATGTCTACGGGGAAAGCCACCCTGAGCCCTCTGCCTAGAAGCCGCTGGCAGATAGGGGCTTCTGCTTCTATTTAAGCAGCTCAGTACTCATAGGTAGTGAGACTCCAAGGGCTGTTTTGTAGGTCAAATGTAAACACATCGGAGAATGGCTACTTAAGTAGAAAGTGGGCGGTTGGAAGACTGGAGTCTTTATTGGACAAAAGGTCAACATTCATGAGTGAGAAGAAAGAGGTGGTGTTTGGGGGTGGGGAAGAGATGGAGGAAGACATTCCGAAGTATGCTGCCAGTCAGGCTCAGGAATGTGTTTCAATTAGCAAAGGGGGAGAGCCAGGAGCTCTGTTTTCTGAAGCACAGGTGCAGGGGATGGGAAACAGACCAGGGTGAGCAAGTGGGAAAAGGGCTCAGACAGGAGCAGGAACTAGTCGGTAGGGAGGAGGGGCTCTGCTCTGAGCCCTGAAACACCCAAAGAGCTTAGGATACTTTTTAGAAATTGGACTTTTGCCCACAGCCATGTGTAGCCATCTCAGTTTGGCACGAAAGGTCTGTGGTGATGGCACCTTTCTCCCAGAATGAGTGTGGTTTGAGGGGCAATTCTCTTTCTGATTCTACAGCTGATGCCATGTCAAGTTCATCCACGCTAGGGCAACAGGGACTTTCTCTGGTGACTTTGCAGCTCAGGTAATAATTAATAACAGATACGTGTGCTGGTTTTTCTCCGTTTGCCTCCTTACCCACTCAGATTCTTTCTCCCCCCTTTTCTGATCAGCTCTGTGCCCTGGGAGGGTGACGCCTGAGGGCTGCTTCCCCTCTGCCCCCTGGCTTCTCCCTGGGTTCAGAGGTTGGAAGGAGAGAGAGGTCGTGGCATTTCTTCCCTGCTCCGTCCCTGCTTCTGTGTCTCCTCTTTGGCAGTTGCCATGTCTCTCTACAGCCTCAGCTTCCACTGGATTCTGGTAACGCTACTGCTGCCCTTCCCCTTCCAGACTAGGCTAGTTACAACTTCCCACCGCGGCCAGTCTCTGGATGCCACGGCACCCCAGGTTTGCTCCCTTAACCCTGCCCACATCTCCATCTCAACACCTTGACCATCTGAAGTGTTTAAAATTTGTTTCTTGCCAAACCCTGAACTTATAACACTAACTTTGTTGAGTGTTGTTATGTGCCAGGCTCTATTCTCAGTCCTCTGTGTGCACTGACCCACTTAATCCTTAAACTTTATTGATGAGGCCAAGGCACAGAAAGGTTAAGACATTTGCCCAAGGTCACACAGTAAGTGGCAGAGTCAACTTTGAACCCAGGTATTTGAACTCTAGACTCTGAGTACTTAACCACGGAATCATCCTACCTTTCTCTAGCTTGAGTCACTTCCCGGGAGCACAGCTAAAAACAAGAAAGTGAGACCCAAAGACCTCTAAAATACATGCCCCAAAGGTTCACTTACTAAAGCTTATTCATAGGCAGATGTCTCAGATCACAATTCACTCTCGTTTTATGCCTAATTATGACAGGATAGGCTATCAAATTTCCCATCGCAGTGGTTCTTAGCCTTGGTTGTACAACAGAATCATCTGGGGAGTTTTCATCTATCCCTATGCCCAGGCCATGCCCTAGACTAATGCTTTCACAACTCTGGAGGTGGAACCCAGGCTGGAAAATTTCTTAAGCTCCCAGGAGATTTCAGAATGCTGCCCAAATCTGAGCATCTGAGAACGGTCCTAACCCACAGCAGCAGTTACTGGAAGGCAGGGATGATGAGTGGACAGGCCTGGTGATATAAGACAAGGGTAAAAGCTGGCAGCTATCCAAATGGAGGATGAAGAGGAGCCATGGAGAGTTTGCCCAAGAACCAAAAAAATAAATAAAAAATAAAGCACGATCTGGGTTCATTTAGTGCCTGGGAAAACTGCTCCCAAGTCTGAAGACATTTTATTTTTTTCTTATTACTACATTATAGTAATTGCCCCGAGTCACTTTAAAAGGTAGAATTATTGTCAATATACTTTGTTTCTTGAAGCAAAGGACATGTATACCTTTTAGAAAACTTTTTACCCCCAAAGAGTACATCAGTAACGTTATTCTTAAATAAGGTAGAGTCAGGTACCTGGAAGATACAGTTACAATACAATATTTCTGATTGATCTATAGATGCCAGATAAAGGAGGAATTGCTGTTTGACAGCAAATGTTTATCAAAATACACTTGCTGATCTTTAGCAGAAGCTAAGCTCACCTGCTCTTGATTCATGGTCACAGTGGACATTTTTATATTTTTCAGTCCGCACATGGGTGCTAGGCCTTTGTAAAAACAGAGGGTGCTGCCAGCGGCTGGTCCTCTTGGAAACGGTTGGCACAAGGAAAACGCAGGCTTCGTGTATCTGAATGTCGGATGCGGTCTCCTAGTTGTTATTGTTGCTTGTTCCTTTTGGACTGGGGTTGGAATATTCCAACAATCTGTTCCTGGCAGCAGACCAAACAACTTTTATTCCTTTCTTATGTTTCTTGTGGCTGGTCTTCTTGTTTACATGCTTGCCTGCACAAAGCTAATGTGGGATGTGATGACGGTTTGCACGCTGCCCAGCGGCTGGCGCTGGTCCACTCACCGCACCCCCTCCCCACCCACCAGGAGCTCAGAAGCAGGGGTGCTGACCGAGGGGAAACTCAACAACGGCCATTCCAATGCCAGCAAGGGCCCCTCTTCTCCTTTCACCCGCCTCACCCCTGCTCCTCTACTCCCACTAATGCCTCTCCCCCCTCCCTGC
This sequence comes from Eubalaena glacialis, assembly GCF_028564815.1. Classification (NCBI taxonomy): domain Eukaryota; kingdom Metazoa; phylum Chordata; class Mammalia; order Artiodactyla; family Balaenidae; genus Eubalaena; species Eubalaena glacialis. The sequence goes on from NC_083722.1 coordinate 8,410,079, forward strand.
TCTCACAGGGCCCTAGTGCTCTTTTTTTATTATGGTTTTTTTATTATGGTTTTTTCATGGTTATTTCACCATGAAAATAAAGCTTCAGCCCAGGTACACTGGGGGAGCTTCAGGGTGTGGCTCCCGGGGACCGTCTTACAGTGACAATCTTGCACAGACAGTTCCTGCTGAGTGTCTCATCCTCGGCACTGGTGACATTTGGGGTCGCATCATCTCGTGGGGGACTGTCCTGTGTGTTGTAGGATGTTTCGCAGCATCCCTGGCCTCTACCCGCTAGGTGCCGGTAGCATCCCTTCCCCCAGGTCGTGACAATGAAAAATGTCTCCGGACATTGTCTGGGGGGCAATATCACCCCTGGTTGAGAACCACAGATGTAGACCCTGACTTTCAACTTCCACTGGATGCTGGGGTCAAGGACTAAGCTAAAGTCTCAGTGACTTTCATGCCAGCACTTGGCTGTGAGATGGGTGGGCTGCTGTCCTCTAACTAAAGCATCGTCATGGAGACGAAGAGTTAGACCTGTTTTGTATGGACCCCCAGGTTGACGGGGAACTTTCCAGCAGTCAGAGTTGTCCCAAGGTGAAATGAGTGGCTTCGGAGTGGCTAGTCTTCCCTTACAGGGCAGGCCGGATATCCTCTATTCGCCCTTCCAGAACCGTCTCCACCCTTCTCTCCCCGTCTCTGTGGCCCAGACTCTCACCTGTAGGGACTCCGTGGATGGGCTTCCTTGCCCTCCGGCTTCTAGTTGGAGGGAGGGAGGAGGTGAGGTCAGGGTGTTGATTCCCTGTGTTCCCTCATCCTGCAAGGTTGCTACGGGCTGGCTGGGCCCCTGACAAAGGCTGAGCTCCAGTTGGGTGGCCGCCCTTCAGCGCGCTTGGCCTCCTCCCAGGGAGGCCTCAGGTACCAGCCCTGGTGGCCGTACCACCCTGTGGCTTTGCTCTGCCCAGCCCTCACTCGTAGCTGGTCCTGGCATCAAATCCTCTGAGTTCCTGTTAAATTAGGATAATTTGGATATATCATATATTTCTAGCTGGGACCTTGTCTAATACGCAAAGTCGTGGCGACTTTATATTGAGGATACACAGACCTTCAAGGCCTCTTTTGATCCCCAGATCTATGATGCTATGGTAGGCAAAGGTGAGTGTTTCAATAGTTGCTTGAACGGTACTCCGAGGAGAAAAACCTCTTCAGCTTGGCTGAGAGATAATGCATATTTATTCATAAATATTTGTGTCATCGCTGTGGAGGAAAGACGGGCATGTTGGGAACGCCGAGCACTTGCGTTGCAGATGGTATCAGTCATCGGACCAAGAACCCCTCTTACAAGCCCTTCTTTCTCACAGAATTCTGACTGTTTTCACCCGCAGAGTAGCCATGTCCTTCAAGAGACTCTGGGCTGTTCCTCAGCCCCAAGATGTGAATATTGATTTATTTCATTCTTCCTGCTAAGATGAGCTTAGGCATGAGTGTGTGATGCGTTCTGCATTAGCTGGAAAGGGAGTTCATCAGAGGGGCTGCTAGTAAAATCTCCTCACTCATAAAAAAAGAGACACAATAAAAGGCTCTTCCCTTTACCCCACCTCTGGACACTGTGAGGGCTGTGATATCCAGAGCTGCAGCAACCCTCTTGCTACCATAAGGAAAGTGGAGCCCAAAGATGAAGGGATCTTGGGCCTTGATGCCATCTTTGAGTCAATGAATTGACCAAACTTAGAACTACTCTTCTTCCAGAGTTATATCATGTGACATAATAAATCTTCTGATTGTTTAAGCTACTTTTACGTGAGATTTCTGGTACTCGGCCAGCAGCCCAAAGTACGCTAATACACTGTTCCAGCTGTTCATCTCATTTAATCCAGTAATGAACTGTAGAGATTAAAAATGTCATCTTAAGCCTCTCAGCAGCTTTTGCTCACTCCTTCCTTGAAAATCTTTTAAAATCGGGCTTCCGTGTTACTGTGCTCTCCAGCTTTTTCCTCTGCCCCATTGGCTATCCCATTTCACTCTTTTCTTAGATTCTCCTCTTCTTGTTGGGACTCTTCTCTTTTCCAGCAATAGTCACCACGTGGGTGCCCTCACCCGGTGCCATAAATTTCATTACCAGGCAGACGCTGATGGCCCCACAAGTAAATCTCTAGCCCTGATTGCTCCCCTGCTGCCCAGCCTTGTATATCCAGCCGCCTACTCGACCGGCCCCTTGGCCATCTAATGGGCAACCACAACTTCACACGTCTGAAACAAAGTCTTGGGGTGCCCCCTCAAAACTTCTTCTTCTCCAGGCTTCTATATCTCAGTAAATGGCATCCTCTTTTTGCACAGGCCAAAGTATCGAAATCATCCTTTATTCCTTTCTTATTCCACAACATGCAACCCACACCCTACAGCTAACTGTTTAACAAATGTTCCAAACATTCATTTCTTACCTCTTTTCACCACTGCTAGTCTAAGCCACAGAGCTCTCTGTCCTGCACCATGGCAACAGCTCCTTCTGGCTCCTCCTGCTTCTCTGGCCACCCTACAGTCTGCACTCGGCACATCAGCCCCAGTGATTTTTCTAGAATAAGTCAGATCTTGTTATTCCCCTGCTCAAACCCCCCGTGATTTCCCATCTCACTCCGAATACACTCAAAAGTCACTATGCTGGCCTACGATGCCCCGTATGATTTGGCCCCTAGACCCCCCTCCAACTATCTCTTTACTGCAACCATATGGGACTCTTTTATTTTCCTTGAACATGTTTTCTTTTCCTCGAGCCCAAGTCTACCTTATGACCTTTGTGTTGACCACTCCCCATGTCTGGGATGTTCTTCTACCAGCTAGCCCCATGTCACATAACTCACTAATTTTTTTATTAAAGTATAGTTGATTTACAATATTATATTAGTTTCAGGTGTACAACATAGTGATTCAAAATTTTTATAGATTATACTCATTTAAAGTTATTACGAAATATTGGCTCTGTTCCCCGTGCTGTACAAGATATCCTTGTAGCTTATTTATTTTATACATGGTAACTTGTGCCTCTGAATCCCCTACTCCTATCTTGCCCCTCCCCCCTTCCCTCTTCCCATTTGCAACCACTAGTTTTTTCTCTATAACCGACACCACTCTCTTCAGGTCTCGACTGGACTGCCACCGCCTCAGAAAGAACTTTAACACTCTACCAAAACTTAACACTTTAAAACTTTAGAACTTAACTTTAACACTCTGCCAGAACTTTAACACTCTTTAACACTCTACCAAACTAGCATTTCTTTTCATTTTCCATTTCTTCACCCTGCTTTATTTTTATTCTTATAATGTCCCACTCCTTGACAGCCAATTACGTATGTGTTTGCTTATTATCTGTCTCTCTGACTTGAATATAAGCTCTGGGGGAGCAGGAATTTTGTTTTGTTCGCTGCTATATCTCCACTTTAAACAACACCTGGCTGTGTAAGATTTGCTGAATGAATGAATGGCTCAAATCCATTATCCTTTTATTGTATAGCAGAGAGCTTAAGTGGAATCTTAGGTTACAGAGAGAGGGAAAAAGGCAGCTAGGATTAGGACCCAAACCTTTACTCTTCTGGTCCAGGGCTCTTTCTATTACTTTATAGTGTCACATACCTGAATAAGTTAATGATTATTTTTCCTTCAAAGGTAATTTGTGATTTTATAGGGAACAAAGTCATCAAGCACAGAAATGGGTTTCCAATTGGGCAGTTTGTGTCAGCAAGCCAGGAGGGAGATTGTGTGTGTGTGTGTGTGTGCGCGTGTGCACGTGTGCAGTGGTGGAGGGTAGAAGTGCTGGGTGACAAGAGGTGCAAAGGGTCTTCCTGGACTTGGATATCATATCACACCGCAAAACCAGTCTAGAATGTAACCTGGACCCTTCTTTACCCTATAGCAAGTAGATGCGTCTTCATGAAGGAGTTAGCTTTCTAAGGATTTTAAAAGCAATGAGAGAAAAAGAAATGCAACATCCAGATTGTAGAATGGGGGGGGTCTGTGTTCAATATCAGGGTCAGGTCTCTTAAGAATAAACCTCCTTCCAGAAAATTCAGTTCAGTCTGCGATATTCAAATCAGAAGGGAGGCATACCTGAAGGTGTTAACCAAGTAGCCTAGTTTAGCTGTATAAGCTAATAATAAAATCTACCCTTTATTGGGTGCTTACTATGTTTCAGATGCTGTTTAAGTGCTATTAATGATAAAATCAACACCCATTGCTAACATTTACTTGTGGCTTAGTACATGACAAGAATACGTAATTTTAAGTGTTTAACAAGCTCATTTGACCCTCATGAGAACACTTATAAGGAAGGTGCTAGTATTTTCTGCATTTTGCTGATCAGAAAACCGAGTTCTAGATGGATCGTGAATTTCCCAAGATCGTTCAGCTGTAAGTGAGGGATTTGAACCCAGGCAGTTTGACCCATAGCCTGTGCTATATTAAACTGCATACTTGTGCCCTCTGATTTAATGACCACAATTCTAGGAAATAGGTAGTATCATCCCCTCTTTATAGTCCCTGCGTTGAATTGCCATAAACCAATACAGGGGCTTAAGCCTCTGGTGCTTTTACGTTGTTAGTCTTGAAGACATTGGTCATCCTTCCTTATGGTTTGTGATTGAGAAATGTTCACAGTTCTCTGTACACTGAAAACTACAAAACATTGCTGAGAAAATTAAGGAAGACCTAAAGAAGTGGAGAGATATGAGGTCTTCATGGATCAAAACATTCATTATTGGTAAGATTTGAACTCTCCCTAAATTGTTTATAGACTCAGCACCATCTCAATCAAAAGCTCAGTGGGTTTTTTTTTGTAGAAATTGACAAACTGATTCTAAAGCTCATATGGAAATACAAAGGACCTAGAATAGCAAAAACGAAATAAAACAAACAAAATTTTAAAAACAAAACAAAAAAAAGATAAAAGAGGAACAAAGTTGGAGGACTAATGCTACTTGACCTCAAGGCTTATAAGGTACACTATTCAAGCTTCAGGATAGACCAATAGATCAATGGAACAAATACATATATAGGCAACTGATTTTTGATAAAGGTGCAAAGAAAATTTAGTGGGGAAACATGGTCTTTCCAACAAATGTAAAGCCGAAAATATAAAACTTCTGGAAGGAAATGTAGGAGAAAATGTTTGTGACCTCAGGTTAGGTAAAGATTTCTTAGACACCACACCAAAAGCACAAGCCATAAAAGAACAAATGAATAAATAAGACTTCATCAAAATTAAAAATGTCTGCTCTTCCAAAGACAATGTTAACAGAATGAAAAGACATGCCAAAGCCTGGAAGAAAATGTTCACAATACAGATATCTGACAAAATAATTACATCTAGAATTGATAAGAAACCCTAAAAACTCAATAATAAGAAAACAACCTGTTAAAAATGGACAAAATATATGAACAGACATTTTATTAAAGAAGACATATAGATGACAAATAAGCACATGAAAAGATGTTCAACATCATTAGTCATTAGTAAAACCATGGTAAGATACCACTATACATCTATTTGAATGGCTAAAATTAAAAGAAAAATATGACCACACCAAATGTTGGCAAGTGTTGTAGGAACTGGAACTCTCATATACTGCTGACGGGACTGTAAAATGGTACAACCACTTTGGAACCTAGTTTGTCAGTTTCTTAGAAAGTTAGGCATAGACTTACCATATGACCTATTCATTCCTTCCTAGGTATTTATTTAACCAAAAGAGAAGAAAACACATATCTATGCAAAGATTTTAATTTTGCTAAGTAAAGGGAGCCAGAAAAAAGGGTATGTACTGTATGCTTCATTTATATAAATTTCTAGGAATTGCAAACTAATGTGCAATGGCAGATAGGAGATCAATGGTTTTCTGGGATGGGAGTAGGAAGGGGCAGAAGGTGGGATTATAAAGAAGCATGAGGAAATTGGGGGAGGGGTGATGGATATGTTCATTATCTTGGTTGTAGTGATGGTTTTACAGCTGTACATGTATGTCAACATTATCAAAACTTACAGTTTAACTATGTGTAGTTTATTGTATGCCAGTTATACTTCAATAAAGCTGTTTAAAAAAACCAAGGAGTTAACATCTGTGGAGATAGGTTTATACGTGTGTGACAAACTGGCATGAGGTCACAGAGTATACAAACCCTTCTCCCTAGACACACAGGAAGACAGACAGACAGACAGAAACACGTACACACACTAACAAAACACCTGTAGAGACTAGGGATAATGCTCTCGAGTTTTCAGGCCATATTCTTTATCCCCTGCATCTCTGCCCTTTATGTACTGTCCTATATATCCCTGAGGTTCGGTAGTAGAGCCTTTTGACTTTATTTTCACTTCAACAGGTTTGTGTGAAATCTAAAGCCTCGAGTGCACAAGATTCCAGACAGAGTTGTGGGGTGGAGAATGGAGACGGACCTACTGTATAGCAGTAGGGAGAAGGGACAGGGGTTAGATGCTAACCCACCACCCAGCAGGTGAGAGGTGCCACTTAACCTTTCAGCTTCTGGAAGCTGAACTTTGTAATGAGCTGTCACTCTATTTATCACCTAACAGTTACTGCGATTGGATAAGGTGTGAAAAAACCTGGAGAACATTACCTGTCAATGACCTTAGTATCTTTGATGAAGCTGTCTAGGGTGGGGTCCCAGATGTAATTGAAAATCAGCACGTAGACTGTTAAAATGGTTTAGGTTCTTTCCATCCCTCCATTCTGTGGACTGTTTCTGGCTTACAATATGGCAATTGTTTTGTCAGATCACTAAAGACAGTCATATTATTAGAACATCTTGATCTTGACTTTATCTATGTTTCAGTCAAAATTGCACGAGGCTGGTTCAGCTGCAGTTCCAGAAGAGTGTAGAGTGAGCCTGAGCTGTTGCTGGGTAACAGTACTGCCTGCCCAGGTGCACCCATAAGGTGATGTTTACCTTGACGTATATACCATGGTCTAAGGTCAGTTAGGTTCATAAAACTGATTTTGTTGGCATGTTCAAGGTGGAACTGGCTCACAGCATCAGCTATAGTTAGAGTAATTTAAAATAAAAAATACAACTGGCAAGTAGACCAGAAAGTTTTGAGGCAGCTCTGTCAGTAGGCTCACTACATGAAGAGCCAAATTATGACAAGGTTGCTTGGTGTCCACAGAATCATAAAAAAAAGGCTCTTAATTGGTCTTAGAATGTTACCGTCAATGGTTTGAGGCACTTTTGCCCACAATAGGGATGGTTTCATCAAGAGAACCATAATGCTTTGGTCAACACCGCCAAGACTGCGTCTTCCCTAGATGCTTCACGTTGATGGGCTCTGCCATCCAGAGGGCTTCTGTGACACTCTGATTCTTCTTACTGCTTCCTTGGCTAACCAACTCCTGTTTACATAGCCTTCATCCAAACAGGCAAGATGCAGCCAATTAGTTTTCTACTAACTTAAAATCACGTGCACATCCTCCTCATTACTGTACTCCAGGATCTGTGGGGCTGAAGTTTGAGACGCTCCCATACACTTCTATTTTATATATAGCTGGATAGTTTCTTGGCTTACTTCCACAGCTGGCTAATTATATCCTTCCTGTTTTTGCCAGTTTGTATGCATTTTATCCGTGCATTTCACTAGTTTCACTCTGAAAGCAACCTTATTTCCAAGTTCCTTAAAGACACCTAACTAGCCTGCCTCCACCTTTCCTGCTCCCCACACTGACCACTGATTTGAGTTCAAGCTTTGCCAACAAACCTAATCCTCTCACTGTCTTAATAAGATGGCCATGATATTTCCCCAACTCACAAGAATAATTTTTTTTAAGGAAGGGGAGCAGTGAGCATGGAAAATAGAGAAGGAGGGACTTCCCTGGTGGCTCAGTGGTTAAGAATCCGCCTGCCAATGCAGGGGACATGGGTTCGAGCCCTGGTCCGGGAACATCCCACATGCTACAGAGAAACTAACCCCGTGTGCCACAACTGCTGAGCCCGTGTGCTGCAACTATTGAAGCCCACATGCCTAGAGGCTGTGCTCTGCAAAAAGAGAAGCCACTGCAGTGAGAAGCCCATGCACCGCAATGAAGAGAAAGCTTGCGCGCAGCAAAGGAGACCCAATGCAGCCAAAAAAAAAAAAAAAAGAAAGAAAGAAAACAGAGAATGAGGTAGAAAGTTTGTAAAATAAAGGCGCATGTAATTAAATTTTGTACTATTTTTAGTATCTGATCTGTAAACCTGGAAATGTGATTGTATTTTGGCTAAATAAAGTAATATAATTGGCACTGCCATAAATCTAATTCCTATTATTATTGTTACTTGATTTTATGTGATAATGTTTAGAGTAAATCAGCACCATAATTTCCAGCCAAGTGGCAGCTATTATTTTTATTTCTTTTCCCTCCCTTGCTGTTATGGTGGTGGAGGGGAGACCTCAGAATGTTAAATAGTTTGACTAAGATTCTTAGAGAAATTAAGAGAACTAATGTGCAGCCTTTAACTACTCAGTGTCAGATCTCCAGATGAGAATGTTAAAATTCAGGCAAAAAAATCCAGATATAGAACCTGTGTGAAGGTAAAGTCAGAATTTTAAAAAACAGTTATATAACTAACTGAGTGTTCCATAGACATGCAGGTGGCCAGAGGTGTGGCCAAAGTTTACCCAGATTTCCACACGGGAGTTCTTTCCACGAGTGAAGCACTGCTCTCCAGACAACTTTCAGAACCTGACAAGGAAACCAACCTTCCCTGGGCCCACTTTCTCATTCTTTTCCAGGTATTTTTTTGAAGGCTCTGTGTCTTCTCATGTTTGATTTCAACTGCGAGGAGGACATCAAGGCGTCTTTTCCATGAGACAATGTGATGGTTGTAAACCAGGCTGACACCATCTAGAATTTCTCTTCTTATAAACTCTGTCTCCACCCTTTAAGTTCTCTTGACAGAATCAAGCACAAAACACAAGCCCTAATAGGTGACTTTGGCCTCCGAATAAAGCATTACATGGTATTCTGCTTCTATTTTTCTTGACTTTCCGCAAAGTAATTTTATATCCCTAAGGAGCCAAGAGGCATTTCCTGTAATTAGGGTTTGCTACTGGCACTTGCTGCCTGAAACAGTCATCTGTCCAGCTCTCAGACTGAGGGGACTGTGCTGGAATTGTGGGTTCAGGGCAGGGTGGTCATAGTCTTCCTCACCCTGGAGTCCTGGATAGAAGGTTCTAGAAACAATGTTCCAGCTGTATCTTGAGATTTTATGAGCCCTTTTATACATTAATTGGAAGCAACAGGAATGGGTAGGAGGCCTCTTGGCCAGCACTGAACTGAGCTGTCACTGATTAGCTGTGTGTAGCTTACGTTCTCTGGGTCTTTGTTGCCTCAACTAAAAAAAACTTGAAAGGATTGAAAGCAAGGGGCATTTAAGGACTCTCTGAGGCAAACACTACTATCATCTTTGCACTTCTTCTCAGCCTTCTTTGGGCCAGTAGCATGCTGGTAGAAGCAATTTACTCCACTTTCCTGGCCTGCTCCCTAAAAGGTCCCACACCCTCTCTCTTCTTATCTATGCTGCTGGAAGGGAGAGACCCTGAGATGTTGGGGCCACATGGTGGAAAACCCAGATTCCTGAGGAGAGCTGCCCAAGAAAGCCACAGACTATCACAGGAGTGAGGGCTGAACTGTATTGTGCTAAACCACTGAAATTATAGGGTTTACTTGTTACGGCAGCTCGCTGCAACACTACGCTGACTAGCGTGTTCTTCCAGCTCTGTTGTGTCTGAGGAATGGCAAGTATAGGACAGAGGCAGAAAGAGATGTGAACATAGGAAGGAAGCACTAGATGTAAACCTACTGTTTGCTTGGATGTCCTTCTCAAGGATGCTTCTCTCAAAGAGCCAGTGAAAAGACAGAGAGGGCTGTGGATAATACTTAAAGGTTAGGGGATGCATGGTTCTTTATGGTGTAACGGTGACTCTGTGTGTGTTACAAGGCCCTGGTCAAACCCGGAGAAATATTTTTAAAAAGAGAATAAAGGACAGTTGTGGGAAAATAACGACAGAAACCTCCTTCATCAATAAGAGAACTCAGGATAGGTCTAAGGACAAAAAGCTCACTGATTCCCACACTCGTCATGTTTGTGTGGAGATGGTGAATATAGAGTCACCTCAGACTTCTTAGTGATTGCGATATTTTTGTTGTGCTCTTCTAGAATTTTTTTTTTTTTTTTTTTTGTCATATGGAAAGTGATTAGGTCTGGGTGGCTACTGATCATTTGGGGAAAACAGACTGTTCTTTCCATGTTCTTAGTTTAATCTCTTTTCAGAATGGATTCCCACAGATAGCGTTTTCATCTTGACTTATTTTTACTGAGTGAAAGTACCATTTTCAAGAAACCCCCAAAGCTTCATATTTTCGAATAAATGGGGCCACTCTGTGGGAAAAGAAAGCCACAGAAGACAGTGGGAAACCACGTGGCCCCGTGTTAAATCAGGGGAAACGTCTGGTAGGGATAAGAAAGCTGGTCCAAGCTCAGGGGTCACTTTCTGTGTTCCGGCTCCTGTTTACTTTCTGGACCTAAGTCAGGTGTCTCTTTGACAGTGTAATTTCTGCAGTGCCTCTGGGCTTTGCGATCCATAATCAAACACAGTAAACCTTCAGCAATCCCATCCAGGGGAGCTCAATTTGACTTGATTTAGATGAGAAAGTTAAATCTCTGTCCAGACATGCTTCTTTGCAGGCACAGCGACTCTTACACCTGCAGGACACTTCATCTTGGAATATGCTTCCCATTTCCCAGACAAGCTCAGGGGATCTGCGTCCCCCAATAAAATTCCTGTCTGCACTAAATTGCCTTATAGTAGAGATTTATACCTCAATAAAACTACATCTTGAAAAGGAGAATTGGTTTGATTGTATAACTGACATAATTTATGCATGTTTTAGTTTTGGAATAGACTTGGTATTTATGCAAGGGGGAGAGGTCTTTGTGATGTGATGTGTATTTCCACATCGACAGAACTGGTGACAGTCAGGACAGCGGGAAGAAGTATCCTCAGGCACCTTTAGATCACACCAGAATTTGAGAAACACCCTCCTTCAAGTTAGGAGATCAAACCTCTCTTCCTGGCTTGTAATCAGTTACCACCCACTAACTATCTGCTGAAAGAAAGGGAAGGGAGCAAATGCTTTTTGGATGACTTCTTTGTATGAAACATTATGCTACATCCTCTAAGTATATATGTTTTATTTAAATCTTTCAACAGTCTAACAAAGTTGGCAGTATTATCCTCATTTTGCAGAGGAGAAATTGGAGGTTGAGAGAGGGTAAGAAATGTTAGTAAATAGTGGGGCAGAGATTTGAACCCAGATCTTTCTGTCTCCAAACAGCATCCATCCTTTTCCCACTAAGCCACTCGCTCACTCACCATCCTGCTCGGCTTCCTCTATGTGTCCAGAATTGGGCTCAATGTTTTAGGGTTCAGAATAGGTCACCTTTTAACCTACTGAGAGACATAATGAGAAATTTCTTAAGAAGATGATGGTGAATTCTTCCATGCACTTAGGGAACTTCTGTTCACGTGTATGGCTGTGGACACTGCAGTGCACTGACCAGGAGCCCCACTTGAGACCGAGCAATCATGCCGTCAACGTCTGAAGACTCGGCCACTGGCAGCTCTCAACCGAGCCCTCCTGAGATTGTCCTCAGCCGAAGACAGCCTCTCAGGCAGGTCATGCCTCCTCCCTGGGGCAGCCCACGTCCTGTGACTAGTCTCCACCCCCTTGCCTTGGTTCCGGACAACTCCGAAGGGCCACCCCAGAGGGTCTGTGTGATCAGCTGGGGCCTCCACTGTGACGGCACTGCGGTCCAGCTCTCCCTCTGCCTAATCCTGCTTCCTTTGTTGCTCGTATGTGTTCCTGAGAGCACTCCCTGTAACCCCCTGCACACCAGTCTCCATCTTTCCAGAGTTTGCTTCTCTGGGAACTCGACCTGTGAGGTTGTCAAGTCAAATTTGCCCTGTGGATAAATAATGCTTATGCTTAGTCAGTTAACGGGCTCATGTCCCCCTCCAAATTCATAGGTTGAAGTCCCAACTCCCCATATCGCAGAATATGACTGTGTCTGGAGATAAGGTCTTTAAAGAGGTGATTCAGGTTAAATGAGGTCGTTAGAGTGGATGCTACTCCAATAAGACTGGTGTCCTTATAAGCAGAGATTAGGACACAGGCACACACAGAGGGGAGACTGTGTGAGGACACAGGGAGAAGACAGCCAACTACCAGCCAAGGAGCGAGGCCTGAGAAGAAACCACACCTGCTGACAGCTTGACCCTGGACTTTCTGCCTTCAGAACGGTGAGAACATACAGTTCTGTTGCATCCCCTGGGCTGCAGAACTCTGTAATGGCAGCCCCAGCAGACTAATAAAGGCAGATTTCGAGGCACTTCTTCATTTCAGTCCCTATTCTTCCATCTTTACTCTCAAGGAACACCCAGAAGTCTGAACAGGTTAAACGGTCTTTTAGATGCAAGGAGGTAAGGTAATAAGTCTCAGTAGTCAGTTTTCATATTCTCGAAAATATGTCGAAATAATCATATTTTAAAAGAGGTGTAAAAGGAGTATGTGAACTACCCCATCTCGTTGTATTTTCCGTTTTAGGACAGTCATCACAAGCCTGTAGGTCCTCCGTCTGACACCTGTGTTGGGCCTGGAGTGAACTTGTATTTCATGGGAAAAGGATGCCATCTTCAAGCTCTGTCAGTCAGCACTTTTCTGGCCCTCTGTGAAGCAAGAGGTCAGCGTGGCTTTTCTTCTTTAGGTACACCCTAACAGACCATGTCCAACTGCCAGCTTCCTGCCTTCGTACAGAGGGGAAGAGTAAGGAACGCCAAAGAAAAAGCTTTGCAGTTTAAGACATTTTTTTTTCAGTTTTTCCAAGCCAGCCTTTGTATCTTCCCCAGCAGTGCGTCGGGGAACGTTTAACGACCAGCTTTCTAAAAATGAAACAAAATGAAGCTGCGGATTCCTGTGGTGTAAACACCCCCATTATGGCTGGCATCAGGCTACCGAGGCGGGAGTGCACAGTGGGTCTGCGGGCCGGACCAGCTGCCTTCACACGTGCCGATTCCCGCTGTACGGCGGAAGAAGGTCGTCCGCTGGTGACCCTCAGCTGGCCCTCCAGGTGGCCCTCCAGGTGCGGCCTGTGCTCTCCACTTTCTCCTCAGGGCTTGACATTTTCATGGTTACCCCAGGGCTTGCTGTTATTTGCGGAGCTTTTTGGTAAGGGGCCTTCTTTTAAGAGTATCTATGAACGTAGCACAGGTTTCCCCAAACGATGTTTCTGGCCATGCACTCACGGTGTCTCCATTGCCTCTCCTAGAACCAGAAAACCGCAGCCCGAGGGGGCTCAGGAGCACAGCCACGTCAGCCTAAGTTCGACTCTTAAAGGCCCATTCTCTCTCCAGGCCTTTCCTTACTCTCTGCTTCTCCCATCTTCCCCCTCTAGTGGTTTCCTTTAAGCTGCAGAGACTTTTTTTTCTTCTGTGCTCTGGAACTCCAGGTCTCATTGGAGGGCTTGGTATGTGCCAAACACAACTCTTAAGCTATTTACATACTTCATCATCAAAACATCCCCTCAAGGTAGGTGCTATTCTCACCCCCATTTTATAGATGAAGAAACTGAGGCACAGAGAGGTAAAGTAACCTGTTCAAGGTCCTACTACTGTCAGTGGCAGGGCTGGGATTCAAATCTGGCAGGATGGCTTCACGGCCATATGTTTAACCAGCACACTGCCCCGCAAAGAGCAGTAGGGATACAGCCTTAGGAAGCACTGACAGCAGGGAATAAATGCTCCTTTTTAGTAGGAGATACTAGCAATTGCCAAACAGTTACATTCTACGTAGTCTAGTATAAAGTTACATGTAAGTGTGTGTGTGTATGTGTGTGTGTGTATGGAATATTTAAATAAAGTTCGATAATGAGGGAAAGACTACCCAGAAGTGATGGAATTAATGATCTTAAAGGACCCTTGGACTCTGAACATAGATAATTCCAAAGCACATTGAGGATTCCAGGTGGTAGGACTGTCCAGTTTTCAGGTTTAGGGCACCAAAAGTTGAGAAGCAACATGTATTTGAAATACCACGGAGCTAATATTCACTGCAGGGACTCAAATGAAATGAAATACTGGCTTGCTTTAGAGAATGCTATCTCCCCTCCCTCCCTCTCCCTCTCTCTCTCCCTCTCTCTTCCTTCCTTCCTTCCTTCCTTCCTTCCTTCCTTCTTTCCTTCCTTCTTTCCTTCCTCTGCTTTTGTCTCAGTTTAGTAAAACTGGTTGAGTAGGTATAAAAAAATGAGAAGAGGTGATTTTTGTTTCACTCTTCATTAAGAAGCTCACACTGAATGACTTGAGGAATCACAAATAAATGTAATCTGCTCCAGTTTGAATTCATACTTTGGTTTGGTTGAAGCCTCAAAATGTCCAATTCTGTGACAGATTTTTGTCATAGAATCCTAAGACTAGGAGGAATTTTTAAGGGATCATTACTTTAAAACACTACAGTGATATGACAATCTTACTGGTTTTTAAAGGCTTCCAGGAAAATCCTTTTATTACTTACCAAAATGTTTTAAGAAAACATTTGTCGTTTTGCTTAACTTACAGCCTTTCTCTGTAAATGAAATAGGGCCCTCTTTGGATTGACGCGGCTGCCTGGTGCTTTCTTATTTATGTTGATGGTTAGTTCTCCACGTGACACACACAACGGATTACTGATCTCAACACATAAGGGAATTAACTTTCTTTCTGTCGAGCACAAGTCACTTTATGTGCACTTTCTCATTTCATCCTCAAGACAATCCTCCTATCACCATTTTATAAATTTGAAAACAGAGATTCAAAAGCCTCCAGTAAGCGGCTCACACTCACACAGGAGTGAGGCTAAAGCCAGTTCTGCCCCCAAGGGCACCACGCGAGGCCCCGCTGCCCGTCTCCAATAGAGGTCAGTTAATAGGTGCAATTACACATCACTTCTCCTACTTAGCTTCCATGAAACCTTTAGGAAGCCTTGGTCCGATAGGAGAGTTGATTCTTTTAACCCTAACCTCCACCCCAGGCCAAGGTGGTTTTCTTGGGGAATGGCTGAGCGGAAAAGGAATGGTTCAGAGATGACTGGCAGACAGAGAAAGGAGGCACCAGAGAACTGGCTAATCGGTAACCTAGGTGATCAGCTTCTGGATGTTCAGAACTGTAACATCCAGACTTGGGCACTAGTTATACTAGGTGGAATATTCTACCTCTTTCCCACAAGACTGCTTCCCCTGAGATTTCTGAATGGAAGAGGATTTCCCGTGGGCATCAGCATGCCCATGTAAAAAGATACCCATGTAACAGAGCAAAATCTGGTGGCCTAAAATCAACCTTTCAATTTCAAGTGTTAGTGGCAGTCCTGGGTGGGAAAGGAATGCCATTTGTGTTACTGTTTCAAAGGAATT
Organism: Eubalaena glacialis; assembly: GCF_028564815.1. NCBI lineage: Eukaryota > Metazoa > Chordata > Mammalia > Artiodactyla > Balaenidae > Eubalaena > Eubalaena glacialis. Next base: position 8,425,541 of record NC_083722.1, read on the forward strand.
TGTCCGAGTTGAGTTGGACGAAAGAGACGCACACGAAATGCCTGGGATTTTCATCACTACTCACCCTTGCCCACATTTTCCCAGGTGCTTCTGTCTGTTAAGCCAAGGAATGTTGGAGCTCTGGGTCTTGAAAAGGACAATTCCAGTGTTTTAGTCAGCTGACCAGGTTCTTCGTTCTCATAACTCTGCTTAAAGAATACACGATGTTCTCAGGCCAGTGTATGACATTAAGGAATTCACAGCTTCCTGAGCCTGAAAAGAGAAGTTAAAAACAGTGGGTAGGGACTTCCCTGGTGGTGCAGTGGTTAAGAATCCACCTGCCAATGCAGGGGACACGAGTTTGAACCCTGGTCCAGGGAGATCCCACATGCCGTGGAGCAACTAAGCCCGTGCACCACAACTACTGAGCCCGCGTGCCACAACCACTGAAGCCCGCGCACCTAGAGCCCGTGCTCCGCAACAAGAGAAGCCACGGCAATGAGAAGCCCGCGCACCGCAGAGCAGCCTCCGCTCGCCGCAACTGGAGAAAGCCCACGCGCAGCAATGAAGACCCAACGCAGCCAATAAAAAACCAAAACAAAAACAACAAAAAAAACAGTGGGTAAACTCTGGCAGAGGCTGAGATGCTTTTCATCACTTAAGGGTGGCATCATAGCAGCTGGAAAAGCCAAATCTATATTAATGGAATCCATCAGTTATTCATGCAGTCGAGGATAACATTTATGGAGCTCATACTATGCATTAGCTGGAACTTTAAAGATCCATAAAATATGGTCCCGTCCTCAAGGAGCCCACAGTCTAGGAAGGCAAACCAAACAGTACAGTCCTGTAAAATGTTACAGCAACTCTGGTAGAAAACTAAGTGGGTCTGGTGAAGGCACGAAGGAGGGAGAAGGTAAACTTTGGGTGGAGTCTTAAGTGATGGGTAGATGTCTGTCAGGTGTTTCTTACTGGGGCAAAATGGTAGAAATGAGTGCTCTTTCATTGTCTGTAATCTACAACTTTAGTCCTGTTATTGATTTAACTTGTTTTTCTACCCCTCTACCCCACTGCCTCATCATCCTCTTTTAAACTAATCTAATACATTGCTACTTCGATAATCTTGAAGCCACCAAATGTGACCAGCTCCACTTCTCAGCAGCAGTTTGTGAAGGTCCCTGGAGCCATATGCTTTTCTTGTTTCCCCAAAATGAGGAAAACTGGTACTTTGGCAATGTGGCCTTTGAACAGCTTAGATTCAAAGCCCAGAAATTAGATTTTTTGGGAAAAAAAAATTGCCTGGGCTTTTGGTTGGTTAGTACTGGCCAGTTTTTCACTTCCCCTTCATCATCTCTCAGCCATAAGGTTCAGTTTTGGGGGGAGGTGTGTGTGTATCTTTATGGACCGTAGTTGAAATATATATTCTTAGAGAAACCCTGATACTTAAACCATGTGGGGCACTTGGAAGTCTTTTTGAGAATCAGAAATCTAAATCTTTGTAAAAGGAAAATGTTTTTCCTATCAAGAATGAAAAAATAAAAGCTAAATGAATGTTTTAAAATGTGGAGCTGAAAAATAAGGGTTGCGTCTAGGACATAGTAGAAGCTCGGCAAACTGTGTAATGAACCCATCCAGCTGCCTTGATGGAGAGAAGTCTTCCTAGAACTACTTTCCAAACAGAGGATAATTGGGAGTTGGTCTTCTTTCACTTCTGCTAGGATAGGAACAGCCTCCTATAATTTCGGTTTGATAAACACAGTATCTGTAATCTTGTTTAAGAGGGAGGAAAAGGAATTTCCCTCTGAGGCACTTGCAGTGGCTAGGCAGGAGGACACGGGCCCATGACTCATTGCTCTGCCTGAATCTGTCCATGTCACTCAAGGATCTCGGTCTGGACAGTGGAGAGGACCAGCAGTGAGAGTTATTGTGTTTCCAGCATCTGTCCATTTCCCCCTTAGGTCTTCACACCTTGAGGCATTTTAACGGCCCAAGGTGTCTGAGCTTAAATGCAAACACTCTGAGCTGATTTGTCTGTGGGGATCCCATAAACTGCAGCACCCGGAATAGAACATATAGAGATTTCATTAATTCTTTATTGTGAAATATAACACACGTACAGAAAGCTGTAGAAAACAAATGTAGAGCTTAATAAATTATTGTAAATGTAAACCACCCCCCCAGGTCAAGATATAGAATACTGCCAGGACCCCAGAAGTTTGCCAGTGCCTCTCCTAATACAACCCTCTTTTTCCTTTAAAAGTGGTACTGCCCTTCAGAACTCTAATGGAAAACTGATGAATTCATAAAAGTGCTAACAAAAGATCAAGATGAAAAAAAATTAATTACATGGGACGGAGTGAACTGATGAGGATGATTATAATTTTTGTGACTTACTGTGTGAATAAAAAAAAAAAAAATCCCACAAGGACTCAGAGGCAAAAAATATACAAATCAATTTTCACTGCAAAGTAAAGGAGCTGTTGCAGTGGAGGATTACTGGACTGAATGTCAATATTATGACATAGTATGAGTGTGTTTCGTGTTTGGTAATTGCAATCATTGCTTTTGTTGTGGTCATCCATTTACAATGTTTGGTGTCAGTCTATTTATCTCTTGTAAAAATAAAATACAGTGTGTGTGTGTGAAAAAAGAAAAAAAAAAGAATCTGCCTGCCAATGCAGGGGACACGGGTTCGAGCCCTGGTCCGGGAAGATCCCACATGCCACGGAACAACTAAGCCCATGAGCCACAACTACTGAGCCGGCGCTCTAAAGCCTGCGAGTCACAACTACTGAAGCCTGTGTGCCACAACTACTGAAGTCCATGCGCCCAGAGCCCATGCTCCGCAACAAGAGAAGCCACCACAATGAGAAGCCCGCGCACCACTAAGAAGAGTAGCCCCAGCTCACGGCAACTAGAGAAAGCCCGCGTGTAGCAACGAAGACCCAATGCAGCCAAAAATAAAAAAATAAATAAATACATTTATTAAAAAAAAAAAAAAAGTGGTACTGCCCTAAGCCGCACACAGGGGCTCTCTGCTGGGCCTGTGCTTCGGGGCTTCAGCCCTCCTCCAGTCGTGCCCCTTTCCAAAGGGACAGGGGCGTCTGTGAGGCCAAGAGGCCATGTCCACTTGGAACCCATGTCTCCCTTTCCAGACAAGGCACCAAGCACGGGGGCATTGGAATTCCCTGTCCGAATGATTCCAGGCCCACTCCCAGGTCTTCCCAGTGCTCTTCCTCAGTTCCACCTTCCTGATGGGTGGCCCAGGGGCAGATATTTGTAGGATGCTGTGGATGAAAGTTAGGGAGTACACACACTTGAGCCCAAGGTCCTTGAGGTATGGGATGGAGCAGGGGTGGGAGGAGAAGGCGGATGGCCCGAGGGTCTGGGGGTCAGCTCTTCTTGTGTCACGCGTTCCAGCAAGAAGCTTTAAGCCATCCAAGAATTCTCAGGTCCAACCTGGTCTTGCAGGTTGCAATGAAGATACATTTGCAAGGTAGGAGGATAGAACATCTGTTATTTAATAGCTTACTAGTTTAATTTACAACTTTTAAATATTTAGGGCTATGGTATGCAGTTCTCCATTTAAGCCCCACAGATGTTAGCGGTAAGCCTGTCTAGAGGCAACTATCCTGACTATGATGGTAATCCCTCCTTGCTTTTCTTTATACTTTACCCACTGAAGTCTGCATTCCTATATATTAGTCACTCTTCCCTGTTTTTGAACTCTGAATAGACATATCATACAGTATGTATTTATGTTGGCTTCTTACACTTGGCATTATGTTCGTGAAATTCATCAACGCTGTTGCCTATAGCTGTAGCTTGTCAATTTCATTGCTGTATAGTGTTCTATTGTATGGATATCCTTCCATTTTAATGCTGATGGACAACTGAGTTGTCTCCAGTATTAGACCATTATGAACAATTCATGCTATGCAGATCTTTATCTATTTCTGTTGTTCATATACCTAGGAATGGAACTGTTGGATGATGGATATGCATATCCTCAATTTTAATGGAAAATGCCAAAATTTCCAAAGTGGTTGCACCAATTTATAGTCTTAGCAGCAGGGTATGAGAGTTTCCATTGCTCCTGACAAAGTTTGGTATTGGTTTTTAGTTTTAATCATTCTGTACTAGGAGTATTTTTAGAATGCCACTAAAAAGTTTCTTTCCCCCCTCCCCCCCCCCCAGTTATTTCGTATTGGAAGATACTAAAGTGATTCTAGTAACTTGGAGTTCTGAGTTGACTGCTAATAATGTCAGTAGATGTATATTAAGAGAAGATCTGTGGCCTTGGAAGATTCACAGTCATAAGATCCAAATAAACAGGGTTGACTCATGTAGCATTAAAAATAACACAGAGATTAGCAAACTGATGTAGGGTTGAACCAACACACCAGATATGCAGCTGGTGTCGACCTCATCCTTTCATAGGGATATGTGTGTCCCCAGAGCGTGCTCTGACCCTTGTGGCTAGGTACAAATTGCTGAATTACCCAGCTTGGGCCAGTCAGGACCACCTTAGAGGAGGAAGATCAGCTGAGGAGCCCATTGGCCGCAGCTCACTAGCATGCCACATCTGGCAGCATCTGTCCCTCCGGGAGGCAGCAATGACCGTGTGCTCTGGTCAACAGCAAGCAAGGGGCATGTGCAAGGCTCGTCTGCAGAAACAGGCACAGTCTGCTCACTGCCCACTTCCTTCTCTACCTACCTGGGCCCCTGAGCTTCCTCACTTCAACCTCCTCTTGCTAACATCCTCAGCCTCCTTGCCCCTCTGTCCTTTTAATGTACCCTCCTGGGCAAAGCCCAGCTCTGGATCAACTCAACTGTTTACTTTCTCTACATCAGTCTCCCAGCTGTTGAGCATTGCTGGAAAAACCTCACACCCTGCAGATGGTGCCACTATAAACTTTGGTCACCAACGCCATCTGGACCCTTGTTACGGTCATGCAGCCCTTCTCTGTTCCCCTGGTCAGCTCACCTCTCATTCTTCCATTTTTCTGATACAGCGATAACAGATCCTCTTCTGTAACGATGTATTGGGTGCCTACTCAAGACAAAGCTTGCTATCGTCCACTATACACAGGGCTATTTCAAACTTTCTCCACCCTCCTCAAGTCTCTGGTTCTATTTCCTGTCCATCTACTGAGCCCCAACCCCAAACTCCACTGTCAGCCTCAATAGGCAGGCTCTCCTGCTTCACGAAGAAAGCGGGGCCATTTGAAGCAACTCCCTTGACTTCCCTCCTCCATATTTGTATATCATTTTGCATCCAAACTCATCTCTTTCTCCTTCCCACCTCCTTGTGATAATACAGGAAGTGTCTCCCCTCCTACTTAAGCTAATCCCTCTACCTGGCCTCGGGGCCATCCTCTCTTATCTTCCCAGGGACATCTCTCTATGCACCCGCTCTCTCCCCTGACTTCTTCCCAGCAGTGGTCAAGTATGCTCACGTCTCTCCCTTAAGGACCTGGTATCAGGGACTTCCTTGGCTTGACAAAGATCTTCATCCAGACAGGGCAGGAAGCAGTGCTATGGACTGAATTGTGTCCCCCCACCCCTGCCCCGACTCCCCAGTTCATATGTTGAAGTCCTCATGCCCAGAATCTCAGAATGTGACCTTGTTGGGAAACAGGGTTGGTGCAGATGTAATTCATTAAAATGAGGTCATACTCTCTTTGGATCTCAGTGTCCCCATTTGGGACATGAGGGGTAGTTGGATAGTACTTTTTGTGGAGTGCAGTTCCAAAATCTGTGGGAACAGAGGTGGTGGGATGGGAGAGGGAGTTTAGGAGAGAGGGCTCTGAGCTCTCCATCTCTCCCTTGACCAAAGCAGGTCCAGTTTTAACTGTTTTATGTTTGGGAACTTTTGGTAATATTTGGCTTAAAAAGTGTTTCATTGTTTAAAAGATAAAATTAAAAAATTCAAATCTACTGGCTTAGGTGATATCTCAGATGCTTTCCAACTGCAATAGCCTATGATTACAAGGTTTGACAAGTTAACACATATGGGTTTGATGAACACATAGCACAGATTTTTCTCAAAAAAAGCCTGATTTAATAAAATTTATTTCTTTTCAGTAAAGGAAATTTGTTAAAGAACTTATGAAAGCAATTTAATTTTTAAGCCTTTTAAAGACCTTCATATAGAACAGTCGTAAATTAGAAAAGCAATCTTTTTTTGGACCAGATGTTGGGATTTGGGGTTTAGAAATATGCCTGCTGTCCACATGGAGCTATTAGACCCATGTGCAAGCAAGCACTTGTACACAAATAGGACCTTCAGATGATGAGCTCTTGAGAAGAATAACTGTGTCTGTTCCATCTTTGTTTCCCCAGGACCCAGCTCAGTATCTGGTACACAGTAGGTGCTTAATAAAAGTTTGTTGAATGAGAACATATGATGAAGTAGACTCTTTCCCTGGAGCTCGGTGAGAACTGTCGGTGGTAGGAAAGAAAAAGAACTTCTTTCTAAAGGAAGGGGAGGGTGGAGTGGAATCCAGAAGAGGGGCAGGCATGGGTAAAAGTGGCAGGGCTCTTGGCCTAGGCATGGGTAAAAGTGGCAGGGCTTCTGTGTGAAGGATGGTTATTTCTGTGGGACGGGATATTCACAGTTGAGAAAGGCAGCTCTCATGGCTCCCTCAGGACAGTCTAAGTTCCTGGTTTCCTGGCAACCTATTTTATTTCCCACACTGAGGCCAGTGGACCACTGAGTCTACATTTTCCCCATTTCTCACTGGGTGTTTCCCTAGTCTGGTATCTGATCCTTACGCTTAAGTCCTTGATGGGGAGGGGCCTGGGTTGCTACTAAGATAAGCCAGGTTCTGCAACCTTCATCTTCCATCTGGCCATACGCAACTGGCAATGCGGTAGGATGTTCATGGCAGGAAGACCAGTGGCCTGAAATCAGGAGACCTGGGCTCTAGTCCCAGGTGTGTGGCTTTGGGCAACTCAGCCATTTCTAAGCCCCAGTTTCCTCATGTGTAAGATGAAGGACTCAGACAAAAATGTGTCCTCAATTCTGTGTCTTATTTAGGTTATTGCTTGGATATATAATCGGTGGGATATGACGAAAGGTATTATTAACCAAAGACAGTATCTCTCTTTCTCTCTGTCTCTGACCCTGTCACACTGTGTGATGTTTCCACCTTGCTGTGCCTTTGAGATAAGGCCTTGAAGGTGATGGTGAAAATGCAGTGCTATTTAATTAAAAGGCACAGAAGCTAAGCATTTATCAGTAGTGAACATCATAAATTGAGTGTATTTATCTGGTCCCCCTTTCACCACCTGGGTAGTGTCCTAAGGGAATGGGGCTTGCCCTGGGTCAGATTTATGGGTAAAGGTGTCAGAAAGACCCTCATCAGGGGACCAGGTAATGTTCCATAGAGGAGGACACCAAGCGGAGGAGGAGCAGGGCCCAGGGGCAGAAACCAGCTGGGTCCCCCTTATGGCTCTGAGGACAACTCTGGACCCAGGACTAATGCAGCCAGCAGAGCACACTGGCTGTTACTGTCCGGCCACTGACAATGCCTGAAACAGAGGCCTCTTGAAACTGCATACTTATTGACTTGTCTTCCTTAGTAATTTCATTTCCCTAGGCTGTGGAGCCCTACTGAGATGCCGGCCAGCTGATGATAGAGTCCTTCTATCATGTTGGGATTCGTGCAGTTTATTTTGGTAGGTAACTAAGACAGAAAGACAGAGTTAATCAAACCCTTCATAAAACAGTCCATCAGCCACCTGCTCGCAGAGCAGAAAGTCAGATATTTTTGCTGTTCTTTGGCAGAAAGATCAGCCTTCCCTTGATTCCCATTCAGAATTCTAACCAGGTTACCTGTGAAAACTTCTTCTTAATTATGGTATGTATATATTTTCCATTTGTGTAAAAACAATAAATAAATAGCACTTATCTCATCTGGCCACGCCAAAGAAGAATTTGTTGAGGATTTAATACCTTAATGCATTGGACATACTTGAATTTGACTAAACAGTCAACTTGGGTGATTTGGCTCAATTTAACCAGTTTAAATATCGTTGGTGTATAGATTTTCCAATGACCTTGGTTCTTTAAGAGTGATCCCTGAGGCGACTGGCTTTTAAGTGAATTGGAAATGCTCAGGTATGTTTCAGAGATCTATAAAATAAGCCTTTTTTTTGTTTTAAATTGGTAAGACTCAGTAAAGAGAGTGAGGTGAAAAGAGCTGTCTATTAGTTCATCCATGTGCACATCTAAATGTGCACCCCGGAGGCATAGCAACTAGATAATTCATGTTTAAAAATTTTCTGCAAACAGCAAGATATTCCAAACTACAGCCAAAACCCTGACCAAGAAAAAGGGAACGGCAGTGCTCATGAAATAAATGAGAATGGCAGTCAGAGATCTAAGTCCTTTAAACCCCTTTGCACTTAGGTAATGTCTTGCTTAGCACATGGCCGTGGTTCTTTTCCTGGTCTTTGCCAGCAAACTTTTAGGAACCTCCTGGCAGAAGAAGCCTCTGTTTCAGGCACTGTTTGCTGCACCTTGCACTCCTGTCGAGTTCTTAGATGCTGACTATTTATAGGGACTTTCAACTGCCTCCTTCTCCCATCTGGTATTAATCTTTATTTCTTCTTCTTTACTAGGTTCTGACTCATCTCTGCCCAGACTGACAGGTTTCCTGAGGCCTCGTTTCCCCAGACGTGGTGCCCCACCCAGGTAACTCAACTTGCTTCTGTCCATGAGGAAAGGAAGGTCTTGATTCCCAGGCTCAGAGAACGAGGCCATGATCACTCAATTTTCCAAGTCAGAATTGGAGAGTTTTCCTTAGCGCTTCTGTTATTCCCACTCCCCACATCTAATCAGTAATGGGATCTTGTCCTTTCTAGCTCCTTAGGACCTCCATACCCCTCCCTTTCCTCCCATCTCTCCATCTCAGTTGCCACTGTCTTAGCTCATTGCCTCTCTCCTGGACTGTTGAATTGTCTCCACACTTCATCCTCAAAACAGTGGGGAAGACTTTGAAGAGTTTTAACTGAGAAGTAACGTGATCACATTTCCTTGTCACAAAAATCACACTGAATCTAGTGGATGAATTGAAAAGGCGTCTGGAAGGGTGGTGGAGAGAAACCCATTACAAAGCTCTGCTAGGGTCTAGATGAGAAATGAGGAGGGTCCGGTTTAAGCCCATGACAGAGACAATGGAGAGGTGAGGAGGTGGGTATTAAGCAAGTAGAATGGATAGAGCATAGTAACTGATTGGAATTAGAAGGCAAGGGGAGAGGGAATGTTTGTTATAAATGTCTCCCAGGTAGAAGCTTAGGAGATTGGGTGGATGATAGTATCATTATGAGAAAGAGGCAATTAAGAGTTAAATCTGTGAGAAAATGATGAATTTAATGATATGTTAAGTTCCTGTTTCATGTGTGGAATGTCATATGGAGAGAGAACCCATGAGCAGTGACATACAAGTCTGGGATTCAGAGTGAGGTTAATGTTGAAGACACAGATTTTGAGTCTGCGCTTATAGCTGGTAGTTAAAGCCAGGGAAAGTATGACACTAGTGGACGGAGCTTATAAAGTAGGAAAGAAAGACAGTGGGCCCCCAGGGAATGCCACAGAGGGGAAGGGGCTGGAGAGGTAGGAGGAAATTCAGGATGCTGTGCTGTTACAGAAAGCAAGAGAGGAAAGAATTCGACAATTGGATTATGGACGTTCTTAAGAAAATCAATTTCAATGGAGAGTTGGGGACAGATGACAAATGCCATTGGGATGAATAGTGAGAGGTGAGACATTTCAGACAGTGAGTCTAGATTTCCCTTTCTAGAAACTTTACCATAAAAACAAGTGGAGAAATGGGACACAGAAAAGATGACATGCAAGATCCCTGTCTTAAACCCACAGCCAACATTGTCCTCAATGGTGAAAAACTGAAACCATTTCCACTAAGATCAGGAACAAGACAAGGTTGCCCACTCTCACCACTATTATTCAACATAGTTTTGGAAGTGTTAGCCACAGTAATCAGAGACGAAAAAGAAATAAAAGGAATCCAAATCGGAAAAGAAGAAGTAAAGCTGTCACTGTTTGCAGATGACATGATACTATACATAGAGAATCCAAAAGATGCTACCAGAAAACTACTAGAGCTAATCAATGAATTTGGTAAAGTAGCAGGATACAAAATTAATGCACAGAAATCTCTTGCATTCCTGTATACTAATGATGAAAAATCTGAAAGTGAAATTAAGAAAACACTCCCGTTTACCATTGCAACAAAAAGAATAAAATACCTAGGAATAAACCTACCTAAGGAGACAAAAGACCTGTATGCAGAAAATTATAGGACACTGATGAAAGAAATGAAAGATGATACAAATAGATGGAGAGATATACCATGTTCTTGGATTGGAAGAATAAACATTGTGAAAATGACTCTGCTACCCAAAGCAATCTACAGATTCAATGCAATCCCTATCAAACTACCACTGGCATTTTTCACAGAACTAGAACAAAAAATTTCACAATTTGTATGGAAACACAAAAGACCCCGAATAGCCAAAGCAATCTTGAGAACGAAAAATGGAGCTGGAGGAATCAGGCTCCCTGACTTCAGACTATATTACAAAGCTACAGTAATCAAGACAGTTTGGTACTGGCACAAAAACAGAAATATAGATCAATGGAACAGGATAGAAAGCCCAGAGATAAGCCCACGCACATATGGTCACCTTATATTTGATAAAGGAGGCAAGCATATACAGTGGAGAAAAGACAGCCTCTTCAATAAGTGGTGCTGGGAAAATTGGACAGGTACATGTAAAAGTATGAAATTAGAACACTCCCTGACACCATACACAAAAATAAACTCAAAATGGATTAAAGACCTAAGTGTAAGGCCAGACACTATCAAACTCTTAGAGGAAAACATAGGCAGAACACTGTATGACATAAGTCACAGCAAGATCCTTTTTGACCCAGCTCCTAGAGAAATGGAAATAAAAACACAAATAAACAAATGGGACCTAATGAAACTTAAAAGCTTTTGCACAGCAAAGGAAACCATAAACAAGACCAAAAGACAACCCTCAGAATGGGAGAAAATATTTGCAAATGAAGCAACGGACAAAGGATTAATCTCCAAGATTTACAAGCAGCTCATGCAGCTCAATAACAAAAAAACAAACAACCCAATCCAAAAATGGGCAGAAGACCTAAATAGACATTTCTCCAAAGAAGAGATACAGATTGCCAACAGACACATGAAAGAATGCTCAACATCATTAATCATTAGAGAAATGCAAATCAAAACTACAATGAGGTATCATCTCACACCGGTCAGAATGGCCATCATCAAAAAATCTAGAAACAATAAATGCTGGAGAGGGTGTGGAGAAAAGGGAACACTCTTGCACTGTTGGTGGGAATGTAAACTGATACAGCCACTATGGAGAACAGTATGGAGGTTCCTTAAAAAACGAAAAATAGAACTACCATATGACCCAGCAATCCCACTACTGGGCATATACCCTGAGAAAACCATAATTCAGAAAGAGTCATGTACCAAAATATTCATTGCAGCTCTGTTTACAATAGCCAGGACATGGAAGCAACCTAGGTGTCCATCATCGGATGAATGGATAAAGAAGATGTGGCACATATATACAATGGAATATTACTCAGCCATAAAAAGAAATGAAATGGAGGTGTTTGTAATGAGGTGGATGGAGTTAGAGTCTGTCATACAGAGTGAAGTAAGTCAGAAAGAGAAAAACAAATACAGTATGCTAACACATATATATGGAATCTAAGGGAAAAAAAAAAAAGAGGTCATGAAGAACCTAGTGGCAAGATGGGAATAAAGACACAGACCTACTAGAGAATGGACTTGAGGATATGGGGAGGGGGAGGGGTGAGATGTGACAGGGTGAGAGAGTGTCATGGACATATATACACTACCAAATGTAAAATAGATAACTAGTGGGAAGCAGCCACATAGCACAGGGAGATCAGCTCGGTGCATTGTGACCACCTAGAGGGGTGGGATAGGGAGGGTGGGAGGGAGGGAGATGCAAGAGGGAAGAGATATGGCAACATATGTATAAAAAAAAAAAAAAAAAAAAAAAAAAAAAAAAAAAGATCCCTGTCTTAGGAGCATGTAGCAGTGGCCTGTGCACAAGAGGATAGAAAGGCAACTGTGATGTTTAATTTTATGTGTCACCTTGGCTGGGCCACAGGGTGCCCAGATATTTGGTCAAACACTATTCTGGGTGTTCCTGTGAGAATGTTTTTGGATGAGATTAACATTTAAGTATTATCATTTAAATGATTTAAGTAAGTAGACTGAGTAAAGCAGATTGCCCTCCCTAATGTGGTGGGCCCTGACCAATCACTTGAAGGCCTAAATAGAGCAAAAAGACTGACTCTCCCTGAGTCTGAGAGAATTCCTCCTGCCTGAATGTCTTTGAACTGGGACATTGGTGTTTTTCTGCTTTTTGACTCGAGACACCGGCTCTTCCTGGGCCTGTCAGCTTTTGGACCTGCTTCACACTCCACCATCAGTTTTCCTCATTCACAGGCCATCATACTTGTACTGGAACTAGATCACTGGCTCTTCTGGGTCTCCAGCTTGCCTACCCACCCTGCAGATATTAGGACCTGCCCATCTCTCTAATTACATGAGCCACTTCCTTATAATAAATCATACATACATGTCTTCAGGTTATTGCTTCTGTTTCTATGGAGAACTCTGACTAATACAGCATAGAATGGAAAATAAAAGGGAAAAAAAAAGGAAATAAGGAAGGAAGGGAGAGTGAAGGGAAGGTGTGGGGTGGATGAAGTCCGTGAGAGCCTACGTGCTTCAAACTGTAGGGAGAGAGCGGGTGACCGTTTAGCTGTCTGTAATCTCTGATGGCATTGAGGACTCATTCCTGTTATGTAACTAGAATTAACCTTCAGACTTTGCTGTCTTGGAGTCTCTTGTCTTGCAGAAGCGAGACTTCCTAGCTTGGCTTGTTTTCTTGTTACTTAGGAGCTGTTGCTAGCATAAGGTCATACTTAGAAAATTGAACCCTCAATAAGATTAGTCAGAGACTTGGCTGCTTTCTCCCTGGCCATTTTGTCTTTAGGTTGAAAAAAAGAAACAGCTCACTTTCCTAAAGTGACATCACACATCACTTTGAAATATGCTCTACAGGCCAGCCCTGAAATCTATGGGGTTTTTTGTTTTGTTTTGTTTTGGTTTTTTGGAAACTCATGAAAGAGAAACTTTTGTTTTAAAAAATGTTAAAAGATTTTTTTTTTTTACTCTAAAAAGCTGCTCTGATAATCCAGTTATTAGGAAACTGTGTGCTGAATAGAAACAGTAGCAGAGGTGAGAATTTGTCCACTTCATACCTGACTCATTTCTGCCATATGATAACCTCAGAAATGACTGGGGTGATTTACATGAGAGATTCATTGGGCACTCAGAATTCATTTCATGTCTGCTCTATTTTTGTAATCCTTTTTGTTATACTATTGAAGTGACTAAGATAAATCACTTTATTTGTGGTTGCAGCCGATGCCATTTGGAGTATCTGCCCAGTCTCTCCGCTCACTCAGGGTAGTAGGTTCCAGATTTCAGTTTGGACAACATGATGCTTTAGTGTTCACAGCTGCCTGGACCTGGGGTGGGTGCCTGACCCAAGTTCAGAGTCAAAGTCCTTCACACACTCACTGAGTCGCTCATGTAGACCCTCTCCCAGTGCAAACTAGGGCGCACGGCTGCATTTCTGCCTCTGGTACCATGAGCTATATGCTTGTCCTTACGATGACCACCTCCCTTCCTTTCTCACTATCCTATTCCCCACCGAGCTGAGTTGAACTGAATTTTATTACTTGCAGCCAAAAGAGTCCTAATTTATTCAGCCATAATTTAAAAAATAAAAATATTCCCTTCTTGAGTTGAAATAAGAATTTCAACGGTAACTGCTGGGAACAGTGCGTTGGGGAACACAATGTTCTAATTAAATAACTACCCATCCTCTCTAGGCTCTTCCTCACCCCAAGAAAGCCTCAGGAACTAGTCACAACAGGCAATGCCACACCCTTGGAGGAGGTGTGGTCAGTGCAATATCTATGACAGGTGACTTGTCTGAATCCATCAGGATTACACATGCATACACCTGTGGACCCAGCAAGAGCATTTGTGGGAATTTATGTTACAGATAATTTATTGTATGGGTGCAGAAAAAAAAAGTATATACATATAATCACACAGGTGCAAAAAAGACACAGTAGAATGTCACTTGGTAAAGCATTGTTGGGAAGAGCAAAATATCAGAAACAATCTACATTTCTATTAATATAGAATTGGTTAAATAAATTATACAAATCCACACAATTGGAGTACTATGATGCTGTAGAAAGGAACGAATAAGGTCTTTCTGTATGGAAAGATTGCTAAGTGAAAAGAGCAGAGTGCATGAATGAGAGGAACCCACAGCTCCATGAAGCGTTGTAGGAATGAGACTGGAAATTCCTTCCCTGGGGACAAAATCTCCTATTCCTCATATTCCACGACAGAAACCATGCTTAAAATTTTACCATGTCTGAGAGAGAGAGAAAACAGTGACTCAAAACCCACACTAAGGTAAGTAACCTTAAATTGCTCTTTTCCTTGAAAATGAGGATTCCTCATCTTCATTAGCGATGATAAAGTCTGAAGAAACAACTTCCGAGTTTACTTGGGACTGCCCAAGGTGGTGCTGACAGATAGGAAACAGGCCTCCTAGTTAAATGTGAATTCCAGATAAACAACAAATACTTTGCATACTAAAGTGACATGCTAAAAACTATATTAAAACTTATTTGTTGTTTATCTGAAATTCAGACTTAACCGGTGGCCTGTATTTATATTTTGCTGAATCCGTCAACCCAGGCCCTAGGGACTAGCCTGCCCGAGTGGAAGCTCCAGCCTCCATGGCTTGAGACACAAGTGGGAAGGCCCATTGGTCTCCGTCATTCCAAGGAAATGACAACCAGACACCCACTCATCTAAGAACCAACCAGATGCCCCGATGGGCGTGACAACCGCTGCTAATTTCTCTGCCGCCTCCTGCCCCAGCAAATGGCCACCCTCCAGGTCCCACAGAGAAAGCACGAATACCCCCTTCACTCGGATGGGTGAAGCTCACAACCATCACATTTGATGGACTTTGTGTTTCTAATAGGAAATATGGATTTGTGCTGCTTTCCCAAATTTTCTCACCTGGCCTGCCCACTCTCGTGACTTAAAAAGACAGAATGACTGTGTATTCTGTCAAGAAACCCCCTTCTAGCAACCAGAATATGGTCCAAGGCAGCCCCTTCTAGGTGCCAAGGTATCTGGCAAGCCTCGAAGGTGGTAACCCATCATCTCAGCTGCTTCATCTGAGAGGAGGAGGGTGGCTCTGATGAAACATCACTCCCACAGCAGAGACCATCTTTCCAGTTATGAGGGGGCCTGCTCAAGTCTTGACTGTGACCCCCCATCAGAGAAGGGGAGCAAGCCTGTCCTCAGGGATGTCAGCTCATTATCTGCCCTTCATTGGTTCAAGGCACAGATCGTGCTCATGGAACACTGCTCAGCTTTCCTCCTCCATCAAAGAGAAGAATCTCCTGCATGGGAAGACCTCTCGGAATGTACACCTTGGGCTACCCGCAGTCTACATGTGAGGCCAGCTCTGCAATTACAACACACACGATGACAGTGAACACAGGTCCCAGCAGCCCTCCTCCCAGGGACAGAGGAGATGTGTAAACCCCACAAGTGGTAGGCCTGTCTTCTCTGAACCTCGGTCCCCCCAGGTTCCAGCTTGGTGAGCTGACCACCTGTCTTCTGAACAGTCCATAGGATTGGAGGCTAAGCTTCCAGTTTAGCTTTCTGGAAAAGGCGGGCCCACAGAGGAACGATTAAAGACAATAGCTGTGCTAGATCAGTGCCACAGAAGAGGACTGGCTCTTTCCTGAAGCTGCAGCTCACTGAATAAAGGCCAAGCCACCAGCAGCCACAGTTCAAACAGAGAAGTGCAGCCACTGCAGTAATGATTCAGAGACACTGAACCCTGCACGAAGTGTGGGCGAATAGTCAGGTGTGTTACGTCATGGAGACTGATTTCAAAGTGTGGTGAACCCAGTGGGGTTTTTAGGGCAGACACACAACTGCTTGCAAACAAGTAGCAGGTACGATGAGCAGCGCTTTGTGTTTCTCTGTAGGTTTTCTCTTTGGTCTCTCGAGGGAGCTGGAAGAAACCCAATTCTGAAACTCAAACCTGCATCGGCCATTATTTTCCCTTAAACTAGATCTGAACTTAGGAGATCTTCTGACTTTATTTGCCAAATTCTAATGGGAACTGAGCCCTCCAAATATTATTCTTATTATGTTGTGCTAATATTTTTTGCTGGAAACACATCATACCAAGATGTCTTGGACCCCTTCCTTTACCAGACTATTTGAAAGCTCAAATGAGCAGACATCCAACTTCCGGGCTGATCCAGGTTTTTCATGATCAAGCCAGGGCAGGCAAAGATTCCAGGAAAAGTCTCCTGGGAAGGCCAAGGATTTCTGAAAGTATCTGTGGACAAACAGATGCAATATTACTGGGCTAATTCCCATAACTCAGCTAAACTGATGAAAGTGCTTTGTGGATTATTGGCAGGTAGACTGACTGTGGCCTGGGCCCTGGCACCTGAGGCCTGAGCTGGGGGAACCCGCCTGCCGTTCAGATGCTCCTTGGCTGCAGAGAAGCAGGCGAAGTCAAGGGGCATCCAGTGGGGACTGGGGTTTTGGACACAGTATTGCCAGGCAGTCACCTGGCCAAGCCTGCGGGGATGTGGGAGGGGACCCAGATACTTTTAATCGCTCCCAACCCTTCTCCTGTATGTCCCACTTTCTTCTTCTCCCCTCCCCAGCAGCTCACCAGAAATCATGGCCTAACGGAGCAGGATGGAGTTCAGTGTTTCTCAGGTGAGATGCACAGACCACTTCATCAGAATCTGTGGAGACACTGGTTTAAAATCCTGTTTCTTGGGGCCTGCTCTAGACCTACCTACTGAGTCTCTGTGGGGAGGCCTGGGAAGCTGCACTGTTCACAAACTCCCCTGGGTGATTCTTACAGGCACTAAAGTTGAAAAGCATCACTAGAAGTAAAAGGGTCTCCAATTAGCAGCCAAAACACCCAAGTTCAACTTACTACCTAGATGGTCTTGGGCAAGTTGTTTATTACTTTCCAGCCTCATTTCCCCACCTGTAAACATGGGTATGCCATTTTATGGGACTGATTTTTCTTCTCCTTGAGGATTCAATGCAATAAGACACAGGACTAGGCTGAGCTCTTGCTAGATTTTAGTACCCAGGACCCCAAGAGAGATAGAAAAGGGATGGTGAGCTAATGAAAATCTTTGTAGGCCTCAGGGTGTATATATTTTACAGCAATCTTCAAAGGCTCAACTTTTTCTGGATGGACACAGAGCACGGAGATTTAACACCAAGTGGCTTGACTACCCACTAAAGCCTTACTAACATAGCCAGGAGTGGAGGATATGGTGCCACAAGGAAGAAAATGTGACAAAGAGATGCTTTCAGACAAGCAGACACAGGCTAATATAAAAGTGGAATAATACACCTAGCTAAGAGCATAGGGTAAAAACCCCACATGCCCTCAGTCACTGATTCTCACCAAGGGCAATGGTGTCCCCCAGGGAACAGGGGGCCAAGTCTGGAGACGTTTTTGATCGTCATAACTGGGGGACGCTATGGCATCTAGCGGGCAGAGGCCAGGGATGCTGCCACACGTCCTCCAGTGCAGAGGCCAGTCTCCCATTATGGAGAATTCACCGGCTCAAAATGTCAACAGAGCCGAGGTTGAGAAACCTTGCTGTAGGCTAACGCAGAAGGCGGAGTCACGGGTGATGGCGGGAGGCCTCCAGGTGGCTAAACATCTCCCAGGTCACAGGGTTCTGCTGCTGGATTGCAAAGTCTCCCAGATGGACCGTGCGACCCGGCGTCCTGCAAGCTGGAGGATCACCACTAACCTCTTTTCGTATCACATGTTTAGCGTAGCCAGTGTCCTGCTTGTGTCCACCATGAAACAATCGGGGAAAGCGTTCCTAGAGCTTTGGCAAAGCAGAAGTGTTCTTCTCTGCAGGGGAGGAAGGAGGCCGTCTCACTCCTAGCAATTGTCTCTATTTTTACCAAGAGGGTAGAACAAGAAGAAGGAACTGGGAAGCCCGGCCGTCCAACGGGGTTTGCCCCTCTAAGGAGCCACGCCCAGGCTCGCGGAGCAGAGCTCACAGGCTTAGAGGGGTGCCGGGGAGGGCACCAGGTTTGGGACCAGGTCCAAATGGCGGTTGTTTATAACAATCCTTTGCCAGCATCTTGCTTCCATGATCCTCGGCTGCCTTTCGTGGATCTTCCCTGGTTCTTTCAGGTTAGTGCTCGTTAACCAGCTCCCCGGCTTTTCTCCCTCTGCTTGGTCCCCTGTCTCTTGCTGTCGCCTCTTTCCTGTCATGGCTTGTGTTCTGGGGCTATAGCTCCAGAAACAAATCTCTTTGTGTGCCCTAGACTCCTTCTGCACAAACTCCCCGTGGGCAGGGCTGGCCCACTGGTTTGGTTTCTTTCTCAGGACTCCGTCCACATCCCCTGGGATCCCTTGACCATCTTCACGCATGTGGCCTTCCTGCCTGCAGGGCCAGCGTCATGGGGGTGTGTGACCCGTGTGGTCACCAGGACTTCATGTTCAGAAGGACCCTACGCTGAGTTTGATGCTCTACTGTCATTTTGAAATTCTTAAATGTTTTTCCTTTGAACTTGCATTTTGTAAGTGAATTCTGATGGGGCAACAGAGCATGCACACGAACAGAGGAGATACACACAGTCCGTGTGTCTGTCCCTTCTTGCTGCCCCACTCTCACAGATGCTCCTATGAGCACCGAATTCCAGTGGACCCTCAATGTGTGGGAGTTCACAGAGACTCAAGGCGAGTACAAGGAAAGTGTGTTTTGTCTCCAACTGAGTTAGCTGGGGAGCGGGAGGGATGCTGACAGCCCCAAGAGGCCACACTTTCCATCTGAACCAAGACTTGCTTCTAACCCAGAAAGAAGGCAGTGGTCCCTAAGAAACATGGATGAGCAAAGAGCCCTCTTATGTTCTTTCTTCCTCACACTACTTTCCTGCACTAGCGAACGACCTGACTGATGCTAAAAATGATGACAGAGAAGGAAAGGGAAAGGTTAGGCCACCCATAGTCCCTTCCCTTTCAATCCGTCTTTACTCATCAGTAGGCTGAAGGTAGACTGTTAGTAAAATGTGCATGCATCAAGAAATGAAATAAAAGCAGATGAGTTGGTTTTGCGCAGCTTTTCCACTGTTACGGTAAGAATGAAATATGCAAATTGTGTAATTTTGGCAATTAGCATACTCGTTAAATGCTCTTATATTTGCATGTAAAACAGGCATCGCACAATATTGAAATGAAAAGGGTAAAATTTATGCTAATGATTTAAAATTTAAATTTTCCTTCACTTAGAGTGGCATTCAATAGTGGCATTTAAAAAAAAAACAACAACAACAAAAGAAATGATGACAAGCCAAGAGAGAGACTGTGGAAGAAAGGAAAAAGCTTTTATTTTAGTACCTTTTATTTGTCACCTTTTCCCTGCTTTTTAAAAAAGGGCTCCCACATTTTCATTTTGCACCGGGCCCTGCCTGTATGCTCTTCTTTCTACAGCCACAGTGGATTGTTGTGAGGCTGTAGGAATCTATTAGCCTGTGTGCACAGGCAGTGCCCAGGAACTGAAGTCCCCTGGGAGCAGCACCGAACCAATGACCGATGGAATGGGAAGTATAAAAACCCCAGCTCCTGTGTTGTCCCTTCAGGACAGCCTTGTCATGTGGCCTGGACCAGCTCCAAGCTCCCCTGTGGGTTTGATCCAAGTCACCTTCTATCCAACTTCGCTCTTGGCAGTGTGCCTTTCCTTTCCTGCTCTTGGCAGTGTGCCTTTCCTTTCCTGCTCTTGGCAGTGTGCCTTTCCATGGTCCCACTTCCTCACTCCTTACCAGTTTTTCCTGGGGAGAGTTCTGAAATGACCACTTTCATTTGACCTGAAACGCCATGTCCATATCTCTGGAAATCTGGGCCCCAGCCAGCTGAAGCATTCAAGGGTCTGTGGATGAACTCACCCGTCCTCCTCAGTTCTGTGATCTGTCTCTGCCAGGGCCACTTTTTGTGAGGTGTCAATGGTAGATGGCAGGAAGCCCAACGCCATGGACATTCCCAAAGGAGTCTTCTAGAAACGTTGAGTTTGAAGGTTTACAGTGAAACGTTTTATTCAAACATCTTTCCGTGCAGGTCAGAGGGAATTTGGAGAGTACTTTGGAGAGCGGGCTCCATCATGGGTCACTCTACTGCAGGCAATGTTCTGGGCAGGTCTGGGCCAAGACCCCAGTGAGAGAAGAGCGGATGGCTCCGACCTCAGGGAAATGTGCTCTATTTACCTAACAAGCCTCCTGATGTCACAGTGTCCCCAGCTCTGCTTGCTTGGCTGGGGGAAAAGAGAATAAAATGTACAAACAGAAGGCTTTGTTTTACCTGTTTAAATGAGTCATAATCTATTCTGTAAAAATTGGTCTGGAACCAAAACAAAAGTCGTATCATCTTTTTCCACTCATCCAGGTACATGGTTACTTATCCTGAACAATCCTGGAAAGCCCTTTCACCTTCTCTGCCCGGAGAATTTTTATCCATGCTTCAAAACTCAACACAATGTCAATAGGCTCTCTTTCCCATTGCCACCTCAGAGCCCCACATAAGTATCTGCGTGTATGGTTGCTATGCCCCCTTAGAATGTAAGGACTTCAAGTCAGAATCTTTATCTTATTCTTTTTTTAAAAATTTATTTATTTTTAAATAAACAAATTAATTAATTTATTTATTGGCTGCGTTGGGTCTTCATTGCTGTGAGCAGGCTGTCTCTAGTTGCGGCGAGAGGGGGCTACTCTCTGCTGCAGTGCGTGGGCTTCTCATTGCGGTGGCTTCTCTTGCTGTGGATCATGGGCTCTAGGCAGGCGGGCTCTAGAGTGCAGGCTCAGTAGTTGTGGCGCACAGGCTTAGTTGCTCCGCAGCATGTGGGATCCTCCCGGACCAGGGCTCGAACCCGTGTCCCCTGCATTGGCAGGCAGAGTCTTAACCACGGCGCCACCAGGGAAGCCCCATATCTTATTCATTTTTGAAGCCTCACAACCTGGTGCAACACTTGTTATATAACTGATCTCAGAAGCATTTGATTAAATAACCATAATGGCAGCTATATGAACCAGGCCCTACACTGAGCACTTCACATGCATTATTGTCTTCCCTCTTCACAGCAACATGATTAGGATCTATAAGGTGGTCATTAGTATCCTTGTTTTACCGTTGGGGAAACTGAGGCCAAGGAAGGTTAAGTAAGATCTTGCCTAAGATCACACAGCCTCCCTAGCCATAGGACAGAGTCAAATAGCACCAGAGCCTGTGTTGTTCACCACGGAATAAATGAAGTTGGTGAATAGGTATTTCCAAGGTGGGCAGGAAGAGAGCTCATTAGAAGGCAGACTTGTCTGTACAACGGCCTCTTAATTAAACAGAACAGCACAACCTTCCAAGACTGAACCAGGAAGAAATAGAAAATATAAACAGACCAGTCACAAGCACTGAAATTGAGACTGTGATGAAAAATCTTCCAACAAACAAAAGCACAGGACCAGATGGCTTCACAGGAGAATTCTATCAAACATTTAGAGAAGAGCTAACACCCATCCTTCTCAAACTCTTCCAAAATATAGCAGAGGGAGGAACACTCCCCAACTCATTCTACGAGGCCACCATCACCCTGATACCAAAACCAGACAAAGATGTCACAAAGAAAGAAAACTACAGACCAGTATCACTGATGAACATAGATGCAAAAATCCTCAACAAAATACTAGCAAACAGAATCCAACAGCACATTAAAAGGATCATACACCATGATCAAGTGGGGTTTATTCCAGGAATGCAAGGATTCTTCAATATACGCAAATCAATCAACGTGATACATCATATTAAAAAATTGAAGGAGAAAAACCATATGATCATCTCAATAGATGCAGAAAAAGCTTCTGACAAAATTCAACACCCATTTATGATAGAAACCCTCCAGAAAGTAGGCACAGAGGGAACTTAACTCAACATAATAAAGGCCATATATGACAAACCCACAGCCAACATCGTTCTCAATGGTGAAAAACTGAAACCATTTCCTCTAAGATCAGGAATAAGACAAGGTTGTCCACTCCCACCACTATTATTCAACATAGTTTTGGAAGTTTTAGCCACGGCAATCACAGACAAAAAAGAAATAAAAGGAATCCAAATCAGAAAAGAAGAAGTAAAGCTGTCACTGTTTGCAGATGACATGATACTATACATAGAAAATCCTAAAGATGCTACCAGAAAACTACTAGAGCTAATCAATGAATTTGGTAAAGTAGCAGGATACAAAATTAATGCACAGAAATCTCTTGCATTCCTATACACTTATGATGGAAAATCTGAAAGAGAAATTAAGGAAACAATCCCATTTACCATTGCAACAAAAAGAATAAAATACGTAGGAATAAACCTACCTAAGGAGACCAAAGACCTGTATGCAGAAAACTATAAGACACTGATGAAAGAAATTAAAGATGATACAAACAGATGGAGAGATATACCATGTTCTTAGATTGGAAGACTCAACATTGTGAAAATCACCATACTACCCAAAGCAATCTACAGATTCAGTGCAATCCCTATCAAACTACCAGTGGCATTTTTCACAGAACTAGAACAAAAATTTTCACAATTTGTATGGAAACACAAAAGACCCCGAATAGCCAAAGCAATCTTGAGAAAGAAAAATGGAGCTGGAGGAATCAGGCTCCCTGACTTCAGACTATACTACAAAGCTACAGTAATCAAGACAGTATGGTACTGGCACAAAAACAGAAATATAGATCAATGGAACAGGATAGAAAGCCCAGAGATAAACCCACACACATATGGTCACCTTATCTTTGATAAAGGAGGCAAGAATATACAATGGGGAAAAGACAGACTCTTCAATAAGCGGTGCTGGGAAAACTGGACAGCTACATGTAAAAGAATGAAATTAGAACACTTCCTAACACCATACAGAAAAATAAACTCAAAATGGATTAAAGACCTAAATGTAAGGCCAGATACTATAAAACTCTTAGAGGAAAACATAGGCAGACACTCTATGACATAAATCACAGCAAGATCCTTTTTGACCCACCTCCTAGAGAAATGGAAATAAAAACAAAAATAAACAAATGGGACCTAATGAAACTTAAAAGCTTTTGCACAGCAAAGGAAACCATAAACAAGCCAAAAAGACAACACTCAGAATGGGAGAAAATATTTGAAAATGAAGCACCTGACAAAGGATTAATCTCCAAAATTTACAACCAGCTCATGCAGCTCAATATCAAAAAAACAAACAATCCAGTCCAAAAATGGGCAGAAGGCCTAAATAGACATTTCTCCAAAGAGGATATACAGATTGCCAACAAACACATGAAAGGATGCTCAACATCACTAATCATTAGAGAAATGGAAATCAAAACTACAATGAGGTATCACCTCATGCTGGTCAGAATGGCCATCATCAAAAAATCTACAAACAATAAATGCTGGAGAGGGTGTGGAGAAAAGGGAACCCTCTTGCACTGTTGGTGGGAATGTAAATTGATACAGCCACTATGGAGAACAGTATGGAGGTTCCTTAAAAACCTGAAAATAGAAATACCATACGACCCAGCAATCCCACTACTGGGCATATACCCTGAGAAAACCATAATTCAAAAAGAGTCATGTATCACAATGTTCATTGCAGCTCTATTTACAACAGCTAGGACGTGGAAGCAACCTAAGTGTCCATCAACAGATGAATGGATAAAAAAGATGTGGCATATATATACAATGGAATATTACTCAGCCATAAAAAGAAACAAAATTGAGTTATTTGTAGTGAGGTGGATGGACCTAGAGACTGTCATACAGAGTGAAGTAAGTCAGAAAGAGAAAAATAAATACCGTAAGCTAACACATATATATGGAATCTAAAAAAAAAAAAAAAAAAATGGTTCTGAAGGACTTAGGGGCAGGACAGGACTAAAGACGCAGATGTAGAGAACGGACTTGAGGACACAGGGAGGGGGAAGGGGAAGCCGGGACCAAGTGAGAGAGTGGCATGGACTTATATACACTACCAAATGTAAAATAGATAGCTAGTGGGAAGCAGCCGCATAGCACAGGGAGATCAGCTGGGTGCCTTGTGACCACCTAGAGGGGTGGGATAGGGAGGGGGGGAGGGAGATGCAAGAGGGAGGAGATATGGGGATATATGTATATGCATAGCTGATTCACTTTGTTATAAAGCAGAAACTAACACACCATTGGAAAGCAATTATACTCAAATAAAGGTGTTAAAAAAAAATCAGAATAGCAAAATTCCTTACGTTAAAAAGAAGCCATTTTACTCTCCCAACTCTATATGGAACCAATTTTCATTTTAACCAGTTTCTCCCAAGTCCACTGAGCGTTGGTATCAGAAGGTCTCGTTACACAGGTATTTAGTTCTGTTGCAAATTAACAGCAATAAAGAAACCAAGCACAGCCGCAGAACCAGCCTCTTCCCAGCTCATGATTATAGCTTGCTGGGGGACTCTACTAAAATTGCATTGTGTGTTTATGACACAAAGAAATTCTTGAGGGTGGTACTGATATACCCATTAATGACACTGGTATTTTTCACCCCATGGGGCAGACAAGGAAAAGGGATTTTATTTTGTTATGAGAAGCACTTTCTTGGTTATACTTAACTTTTATTGTTCATAAAGGATTTCAAAGTATTACCAAAGAATATGAACACCATACTTGAATCATCTGGGCATACTGGACTTTCATAGCCTAATGGGTGGTGTTTCACACTGCATTTCTTTTCAATTCATCTTGGATTCATTAAAAATAAAATCACAAATGTTCACCAGATTCCTCGCCCCCACCCACCTCCAGCCTCGGGCACTGAGGATGTGGGGCACTTGGGTGGCTTTCTAAGGCTTGGTCAAGGCTGAGAACTTGCCTGCGGCCCAAGTGATCCTGTTTCTGGGGTGTCTTGCTTCCTCGTCCACTTAGGAACCAACGGCCCCATAGTTCAGGCAATCTGGACTTGGAGTTGTTATTTATAGCCACCCAAACTTTGAGGATGACGAAGTTATGAAAACATGAGAGATGGACTCAACTAGGAGGAAAAGTTTTGAGAACCATAAAAAAAGAGAAAGAGGAAGGGTTGTATAGTGGGAAAAGTGATGAATTGATGGTTAGAGAGACTTAGGTTTTAGGTAGGGTGATCATAAAATTTATTATCCAAATTGCGACTCCTGTGAGGTTGAGAGAGATTACTGCTGATAATTCTGCTGGGACAGCAGGCACTAGTGGGGACTGTCCTGGTATGGCATGGTCACCATAGTTCCAGGACACTAACTAGCTGTCTAACCTTTAGCAAGTCACTTAGCATCTCTGAGCCTCAACTTCTTTTCACGAAAGAGACAACCTACAATCTTCCCAGCCTTTTTCCATGAAGGACCTCCTCTTCAACTTCAATCTCCATGTTTTCCTCATGTTTCCTCCCAACTTAAGGCCTCTTGCTCCACACCTAGGAGAGTTCTCCTAGATTGTATTTACAGCCTTAGGAGATCAACAGGGAGCAGGAATGGAATAACTGAGCAGCTGGTCATTCTCTTCTCCTGTCTCCCCCACCCCCTACCCCATACTATCTCACTCTAGGGGAAGAAATGCAATGGTCAAAACCCCTCTGCAGATCGGGCAAAGTGGGTCTCAGATCTGAGGTCTGCAGAATCAGCTGGCAAAATAAATAAAGGATACGTTGGCTACCTAAATACTCCATGGGTAGTGCAAACATTCTAGATTCTACAGCAGTGCACTTGCAATGTGCTCAGTGGGGGCAGTGCTGCCCACCAAGTGCTAGTGGGGAATGAGTGTTAGGGGATGGTTGGTTGTGACAATGACGGAAGGGAGACACCACTAGCATTTTGTGCCTAGAAGTTGGGGATGCTAAATGCCCTGCGATAAGCCAGAGACACTTGCATAGCGAAGAGGCATCCCACCCCAAATGTTAAAAGCATCCCCACCGAGAAACACTGAATAAAAGAATGGGCTTTTAAGTCTTACCTGTAAAGAATAATTTAGACCCTCTTAAGAGGGCTCAGATCACACTGGACGGCTTGCTATGGTGCCGGAGCATTGGACAGAATTTCCAGGTGGAGCGCGTAGTTCTGATAGGCCCTGAATAAAAGGAAAGAGCAGAGGTGACACCGAAGGCACCGTGTAACTCATCCCCACCCTAGTCTGAAGTACACAAAGTATTTTGTGGGGCGGTTTCTTTTTGCTCTCAATGTTTACAGAATTGTTGAATCATTGTCTTCATTTACTTATGAGATAATTGACATCGTCCCTGAAAACAGAAAAACAACTTGAGCTAAATCTAAAATGCATGTATGCAGGCAACAGGGCGGTCCCTGGTCTCTGCTTTGCCTTCTATGGTAAACTTGGACTTCTCCTGAGTTTGGTTTCATTCATTGCAGCTAGAAGTGTGTGGCGAATAAACTTTTCACCAGTCTTCCCATGGAATGGTTGACTCAGCTTTGCCGTGAGTTAGTGGCCCCAGGGGGAGAAGGCCAGGGCTCCCTCTCCATAAGATGCCTCCTGAAAGGGAAGAAGTCATTGACGACCCACAAAGGAGGCTGTGGCCATAAATATTTCAGAATTTGGCTTCCTTAACATCTTAAATAATGGAAAACATTTGCTTGTTTAAGACTTTTAAGTCCTCCGGTCTTTGGATTCAATCTCCAATGGCGAGGTACAAGCATGACGTCATGGTCAGGAGGAATGCACAGCACATAATGCCTCGCCTGGGTCAGAGGGAAGCGCTAAGCTCTTGAGAGGGCCCTCAGACAAATATACAAATGTGGCCTAGCACACGTCAAAGACCTGTGCAAGGACAAACATCTTCATGACTTTGGTCCTGGGAAGAGAGACCCGGCCTGGGATTAGAATTTACAGCTGACAAGCTGCTGATGAGGCAGTTATGGTCATTTAGTGCACGAATGGCCACTTTGGGAACAGGGGGCTTAGCACACCAGGCTGGAAATCTCAGAGTGAAGTGGAGGCAACCCCGTTCACCCGTGCTGGGATAAGTTTACTCACCCCACAATCTGCCCCCTGGGCCTTTTCTCTGCCTTCCTTTGATTTACAGCCCTCCCTGCAGTTCTGTAGAGCTTTGACATACATGACAATTTAGCATCAAGGGAATTCTCAACACCAGGGGAAGAATATCTTTCTGGGCTATAAATGTCACTCTGAAATTCTTCTCATCTGTAATGTTTCAAGAGCGTGTGAAATGTGCATGGCTTGCCCCCTGCAGAGTCCCTGTCTTCTAAGCGCTCACAACTCCCTGAGCCTATCGTGCTCACAAGTGCGCTTACACATGTCCTCTACGACCCCCAAAGTGTCAGCCGGCTTTACTGCAGTGGTTCTCAACTGGGAGCAGTTTTGTCCTGTGGGGGAACGTTTGGTAATGTCTAGAGACATTTTTTTTTTTTTTGGGCCGCACTACGCGGCATGTGGGATCTTAGTTCTGCAACCAGAGATCGAGCCCGTGCCCCCTGCAATGGAAGCGTGGAGTCTTAACCACTGGACCGCCAGGGAGGTCGCTAGAGACATTTCTAAACCACTGGACCGCCAGGGAGGTCCCTAGAGACATTTCTGATGATCACAGCTGGATGGGAAGTATTACCAGCATGTAGGGGATGGATGCCAGATATGCTTCCAAACATCCTACAATGCACAAGACAATCCCCCACAACAAAGAAGGATGCAGTCCAAAACGTCAGTAGTGCCCATACTGAGAAACCCTGCGCTGGGGTAAGGGTGGACCACCTCTGCATAGGCCAAGAAAGTAATTATCTGAACTTGCACTGTCTGATGGAACTTTCTGTGATAATGGAAATGTTTAGTATCTGTGCTGTCCAATACATTAGCTGGGAGACACATGAGGCTCTTCAGCACTTGAAATGTGGTCAGTGTGACTAAGGAACCAAATTTTTTATTTTATTTACTTTTAATTAATTAAATGTTAATCATCCCATTCAGCTAGTGACTACTGTTTTGGACAATGCAGGTCCATATAATGGGAGCTTAGAAGCAGTGGAATAGCCTGCTCTGGTGGGTTATCTACTCCACCGGCTTATAATTAGAATTCCACGGCTAGACACTCCTTCTTTAGCTAAGACTTTGACCCATATTGGTATATTACCCTGGGAGGGAGATGACCTTTAATGTATCAAGAACCGATGCTAATTTAATATGACTAATGGATCTGAAAAATGTTTGGGGCGCCCTGAAGTGAAGGAGAGGCCACCATGAGATGGGGGGCTTGGGGGCGGCATCTAGAGGAAAGCTAAGGGGGTGGTGACGTGCTAGAGGTAGCAAAGGCCACCTGTGCCTACTTTCATCACATAAGCTCTGCTGAGGACAGAAGCCAAATACAGTCGTCCCTTAGTATCCGCTGGGCATGGGTTCTAGGATCCTCCACGAATACTGAAATCCGCGGATGCTCAAGTCCCTTATGTAAAATAGTGTAATAGGGTTGGTCTGTGGAACCGGAGGAAGAGGATGCCAGGGAAACTGGAACAGGGTTGGGGGGGGAGGGGGGGAACTCGTGGAAGAGAAACCAGAAGCAGAACCCATGGAAGCAGAACCACTGTACTCACAATTCCCACTCAGATATATGTTCTGTGAAGACTAGAGCCGAAGGGAAGCAGAAGAGACCAAGTGTGTCACAAAGGCGAACCTGTTTCCAGCTCCTTCTCCGCCTGCCTTTGGCTTTTAGGCCAAGTCTCCAACCACTAAGATATTATGGGGCTCCCTCCCTTATGTAGCCCAAATAAAAGCAGTAATAAACCACAAGACACAAAATGGTTTTTCCCTTTGATCTGATTATGAAATTTTGGATAAGCTCGTCAGAGCTGTATGGTTGTGATTTCTGCTGGTGCCCTAAGCACATAAGTGCCTCCTTCTTAATCTAGCTCTGCTTTAGGGTCTTAGGTGCAGGGCTTACAGTCTTTGTAGTTCATTGAATAGCTAGCGTATTGTACAAATTTTCCTCAATGAAATATTGTGTACTCAACTTTAAAATTTTCTAGAGAAGGACGTCACCAACCTCACTTGGTAAGCTACATCTACCCGTGTTTCTTGAGATGGGGAAAGAATAATAACTAAACCAAACCAAACACAAATCCTCTCTTCCTAAATGTTCTATAGGGCTCAAACTGGAGGTCCTGGTGGCATCGATTTTGGTCATTCCCCAGGGGAACAATGGAGATTGAACAGAAAGAGTAAGTCCACCAAAATTATGACAGGGACTGGGAACTGTGATATAAGGAGAGCTAAAAAGATGAGAATTCTTCTGTCTAGAAAGACACAAGGTGAGAGAGATACATGATGAGAGAAGACAGAATTGCGAACTTTGACTTTTTCACAAATCGCTAGTTTGTCTGAACATGGCAGGGGTGAGAGGGGAGCAGAGGCGAAGGTAGGTAAATTTAGGACAGGAAAAGGAAGTATTTCTGTCTTAGTCCATTCAGGTTACTATAAACAAAATACCATGGACTGCGTGCTTATAAACAGCAGAAATTTATTTCTCATAGTTCCAGAGGCTGGGAAGTCCAAGATCAAGGCACCAGCAGATTTGGTGTCTGAGGGCTCACTTCCGGGTTTATAGACATCCTATCCACATGTCTCACATGGAGGAAGGGGCAAGAGAGTTCTCTGGGCTCTCTCTTATAAGGGCGTTAATCACATTCATGAGGGCTCCACTCTCATGACCTAACAACTTTCCAAAGGCCCTACCTCCAAACACCATCACATTGGGGATTAGGTTTCAATATATGAATGTTGTGGGGACACAAACACTCAGTCTACAGCATTCTGTCCCTGTCCCCCTGAGATTCATATCCTTTTTGCATACAAAATGCCTTCATTCCATCCCAATAGCTCTCAAAGTCTTAATTTCTTTCAGCAGCAGTTCGAGAGTCTAAAGTCCAAGGTCTCATCTAAATATCATCTAAATTGGATATGGGCAAGATTCAGGGTGTGAGTCGTCCCGTGGCACATTCCTCTCCAGCTGTGAATCCCTGAAACCAGACAAGCTATGTGCTTCTAAAATACAAAGGTAGGACAGGCATAGGATAGACCTTCCCATTCCTATGGAGAAATAGGAAAGAAGAAAGGGATGTCAGGTTCCAAGTAAGTCCAAAACTTAACAGGATCAACAGCATTAAAACTCAAGGCTTGAGAACACTCCTCTTTGGCTTAGTGCTCTCCCTTCCAGGCCCACTGGGGTGGCAATGTCACCCCATGTGTCAGTGGGACAGCCCTTTAGTGGCTCTCTGCTAGGGCTCTGCCGCACCGTGGTTCTCTTCTGGGGCCTGTGGCTCTCCCAGGGGGCCCTATCCATGCCATGGTTCCACTGGATGCAGCCCAAGCTGGGGGACCCCCCTGCAGGGACCCACAGCTGAAGCACTGCAGGGGCATCTTGCCTCACCTGACCCAGAAAGCTGGTCCCACCCTTTGAAATTACTCTGCTCCCTAGGCCCTTGCACTCTGGCCTGTGATAGGAGTGGTGTGTGATGGCCTCTGAATTGCCTTCAGGGTCATTCTTCCACAGTCTTGAAGAACAACACTTGGCTTGAGATGGCTGAGTCATATTCAGCTCCTTAGTAAATAGTCGCTTGGCCATACTCTTCATGTTCTCATTTTTTTGCCGTATGGACAGGCTGAGAATCTTCCAAATCTTGAAGTTCTGCTTTCTTTTTGCTTAATTCCACCTTTAAGTTTTTTCTCTCCCCTCAAATTTTGCTATAAGCGGTTGGGAAGAGCCACGCTGTACCTTCTGCACTTTTCTTAGAAATAGCTTCAGCTACATATCCAATTTCATCACCCACTAGTTCCACCTTCCACTAAACACTAAAGCACAAACACAATTCAGCCAAGTCCTTTGCCAGTTTATTACAAGGATGGCCTTTCCTCCAGTTTCCAATAGCATGTTCCTCATTTTCCTCTGAGACCTCTCAGAATGGCTTTTCTGTCCATACTTCTACCAACATTCTTTTCATGATTACTTAGGTATTCTCTAAGAAGACTGAGGCTGTCTCTACAGTTCTCTTTGCTTTCTGAGCTCTTACCAGAATCACCCTTAATGGTCCATTTATCTCAATGTAGGGTTTTTCTAGCATACTAAAAATTCTTCCAGCCCCTACCCATTATCCTCACTACCCAGTGCCTCCACGTTTTACAGTATTTGTTACAGCTGCACCCCACTTCTCAGTAGCAATTTCTGTCTTAGTCTGTTCAGGCTGCTATAACAAAAACACCATAGACTGGGTGGCTTATAAACAGACATTTATTTCTCACAGCCCCGGAGGCTGGGAATTCCAAGATCAAGGCATCAGGAGATTTGTTATCTGGTGAGAGCCCTCTTCCTGTTTCCTAGACAGCCATCTTCTTGCTGTGTCCTCATGTGGCATAAGGAACAAGGGGGCTCTCTGGGCTCTCTTAAAGGAGCACTAATCCCATGCATGAGCGCTCCACCCTCATGACCTAATCACCTCTCAAAGGCACACTTCCTAACGCCATCACGTTGAGGATTAGGCTTCAATATATGAATGGGGGGTGGGGGACAAACATTCATTCTATGGCAATTATTTAATACACTGTAGTAGTTGGTGGGGAGGAGTGATTTAAGAGCCTTTTATCTCAATGCCAAGGGCTGCAGAAATAAAGAGCTCAAAGATGTTTAAATAAAAAATGACAGTTCCATAATGAATTCTTGACTGGAGAAAACTACAGTGTTTAAAGCTAATCTCTTGAGACAAGCACAGAGAGGGGCTCCATCTCCTTCCCATAAGGACCCCTGTGCCGTTCTCCAAAACGGGACACTAGACCCGTCTTGCCATAAGTCTTTGGGGTTTATCTCATTTGGCCACTCCCGCTGTGGAATAGAGGTGAGCTAATCTCCTAAGTGAGTTTGCCATTTACCCATGTTTGACACAAGCAGCTTTTACATGTTAGTGCTAAACAGGCTGAGAGACACAGTACCCCCCTGGGAAGAAGTGGGAGCTTCCCTGTGGCAGCAGCAAGCCCAGGCATATGGGGTTGGGAGCTGTAGTTCAGATGCACTGATAGCTGTTTTTAAACTGATCCACTCTAAGTCTTTGAGTGCAATGGCTGATTATTGGGTCAACAAACATGAAAAGCTTTGTCACTGGCCCAAGTTTCAACCAAAAGCAACATGTCTTTCATGAGCATTTAGGATGAAAGATGTAAGATTAAAACAGAAAGTCTTGGTAGCAGTGAGCACCATTTGAGGGTCTTTTTTACGTGTGCTTTGCCCTAAGAGAAAAAGTAAAGCAATAAGATCTATGAAATGTCCTTGATCTTTTTTCAACCCAGGGTTGTAAGCCCTGAGTTACCTTCATGTTTCCATTACAAGAACTGCAGGGTAGGGTTTCCAATGGGACTTTCAGCTTTTAGCTTAATAAGACGATGACACTCATATATAGTGGTGCAGTGAACAAAGGTTCAAAGAAACACTTTACTGAGTGCACATTTGACCATATCATGCCTCTTCTTAAAATCCTTAAAATTTATCGGAAGCTCTCCATTACCTGCAGGATGGGGCCAGGGGTCTCCTGGTGAGTACCTATACCTCTCGTCTTTGCTCCCATCTCATTGAGGTACTTCCAGTTCTCCAAATGCTTCACATTCTCTTGTAACCCCACACCCTTGCACGTGCTCTTCCCTCACAGTCATATGCATCTTCCCTGCAAAACCAAGCTCAACGACCCTTGAACTATCAATAGATTCTCCTTTGCACTCTGTGCTTCACTTCATTATAGCCCCCATCACATCCTACTGAAATTACCTCCTAACTCAACTGTGAGATTCCTGAGGCTGGGACTGGGTGCTATGTTGCAGCCATCCCCACTTTCCGAATGCCTAGCATGATGCCAGGCACAAAAGTAGTAGCAGGTCCATAAATGCTTAATGAGGGAAATGAGTGAGTTTCAGTGAACTGCAAATGATGGAGAGCTTTTTGACAAAGGTGCATGCCATATTTTCTCTTTGGCAGAATAACTGCTAAGAGAACAGTTAAAGAAGAGCAATAAATGCTAATATGAGAGTACGTTCCTATCAGCTCCACATAAACATATACTCTAAACCCCGCAGTTTCCCTTAAAGTAAGAACAGAAATAGTTCATACACTTCAGAAAAAGAAAAAGGAAGGAGGGAAGAAAGGAAGGTAAGAAGGAAGGAAGGGAGGGAGGGAGGGAAGGAGGAAGGAAAGTCCTTTGCTTTTGAAAGTCTACCTCAGGCACAAGAGAAGAGATTATTTATATTTTGTTCTGAGGCTTGGTCCATGAACATAAAGAAGAAAGCCACTGAAATTTATTACTTTCCATTCATAAGATTAAAAGAGGAATGTCTTTCAGTTCCTAACTGGTCAAAAGACACAAGTTGTATTTCAACCATAAACCTTTTCTAAAGAAGCTCAGAAGTGTAGGAGTTGCATTAGACAATGGAAACCAAGCTGCACCTAACATGAAGCGCCTGATTAATTAGTCTGTTTGCCAATACCTCCCCTTTTCATTTCTTTGGAAATGAATAAGCTTTGTTATTCGCCTCCACTGGACTTATTGTGCCTCTCAGGGATTGAGGCCCCTCTTGGAAAGAGCCGCTCCATCTCCTCCCCCTCTCGCTGTGGAAAGGGAGTGCCAGGACAAGCGTGCCCTCCCAGGATGCGGGGAAGATGTCAGGTGAGTGACAGGTGCAGAGGCCGGGCAGGGCCGCAGCGCCTGGAGAGGCTTGGCCTCCTGGCAGAGAAGGCTGTCTCAGCTTGCTTCCCTCTGCGATGGCTCATCAGGTGCAGCTGGGATTTGGGCGGCCCGCAGCTGTGTTTAGGAGTGCATTTGTTTTATCTACCATATCCTTTGAGGATTTCAGGGCAGGCCATTTAATCTATTTTAATGAATGCTCTGGCAGTTTCTGAACACGGGGCTATGTCTGCGTGCCCCGAGGAGTGGTTATTTTCACTGTTGTGGAGATTGACTAGAACATGTATTCACGGATCCTTTCGGATGTCTGTTTCCTCTGACGTTCCTCCAGTTCAGGCCTAAACAGGAAGACAGCTGCAGGGAGAGAGGCTTCAGCTCGGAAGCTGGGGTTCCCTGGTTTTCTCCCTTTTCCACATACTCATCAGCTCATCGGTCACCTCTTCATACGATTTATAACCCTTTAACAGTTTGCAAATCTGCCCCCTAGATTGGCTAAAGAAATATGGCACATCAAATAAAATCAAGTTGTACAAAGTCACTGAATGGAATAGGGAAATGTGATCTATGCAGGGGAGAGATCGGCTTACAAAAATAGTTTTTGAGTAAATGACTACATATGTTCATATATATGATTTTGAAAAGAAATAGGAGCCACACAAAAATAATAATGCTTTTTCCCGGAGTGCAATTAAGGATCATTTTGATTTATTCCACACACATTGAAAATTTTTTTCCAATGAGCTTGCATTGACTTTTACAATCTGAAAAATAATACAGAATTTTAAGAAAATGAAATGAATGCATGCAAATAAGAGAAAACAATTATTTCCTATCTCCTCTAGTCCTGTCATCACCGCCCTAGTTTATTGCTCATTTTTTCCCCTCACCTACAAAAATCTCCTTGTATGTTACCCTCTCTTTAATCTGTCCCATCTTTATTCATTCTCTCTCAGAAAGGTCTTCCTGTAAAGGAAATCTGACCAAGTAGCTCCCCTAAATCCTCCAGGGTTTCCTATAGAATAAGGCAGTCCAAAACCCTCAGGCTGAAGCTTAAAATGCTTCAGAAGCTCGTCAGCACCTGAGGTTCAATGCCAACTCTTATGTCCCCATCCCAGGTCACTGGAAGCCTGTCTGGGTCTCTCCTTTGAAAACGGCATCCCCTGGGACCCCCTTCTCCTCCTTCTTGCCTCTCCCTGTCCTCACGTACCTCATTTATCTCTGACTCCACCCTCAAGAGTCAACCCCAGGGACTTCCCTGGTGGCGCAGTGGTTAAGAATCCGCCTGCCAATGCAGGGGACACGGGTTTGAACCCTGATCCGGGAAGATCCTACATGCAGAGGAGCAACTAAGCCCATGTGCCACAACTACTGAGCCTGCCCTCTAGAGCCCACGAGCCACAACTACTGAAGCCCACGCGCCTACAGCCCGTGCTCCGCAAGAAGAGAAGCCACTGCAATGAGAAGCCCGCACACCGCAACGAAGAGTAGCCCCCGCTCGCCGCAACTAGGGAAAGCCCGCGCACAGCAACAAAGACCCAACGCAGCCAAAAAAAAAAAAAAAAAAAGTCAACCCCAGCGTCACCTCTCACAGGAAGCCTTCCTTGCCTGCAGTTAGGGGTACTCTTTTCTTGTTCATATCTCCGTATGAGCACTTACAACATCACATAATTACGACTTTGTGTGTCTCTTTTCTCCACCTGAAGGGAAGGCAGATGCTCTGTCCTACTCTGTGCTCAGCTCCCAGAGCAGTGTCAGGCACTAGGAGGTGCTTAATAGACATTAGTGAAAGACTATACCCTTAGCTGGCATTGACGGGAGGAGGGGGCTGAGGGAATCAATTCTACTGATTTATTGCTGTGACTGTAGAAACTGCTAATTCTTCGTTAACCAAGTTGAGGGTCTCTCTTTCCTCAGAGGATGGTAATGCACTCGAAAATTTTAAGATATTCAACTATGCCAGCATTTATTTACTTTATACACTTGGGACATGAGATGCATCCCATTAGCTGTGCTTTATAGACACACTTCAATATACTTCCCCTTTGTAGCAAGGTAACTCTGGATAAGTGAATGTTACTTGGTGTTATGGGTTGAATTGTGTCCCCCTTAAATTCATATGTTGAAGTCCTAACTCCTAGTACCTCAGAATGTGACCTTATTTGGAAATCAGGTTGTTGCAGATGTAATTAGTTGAGTTAAAATGAGGTTGTTAGGGTGGGCCCCCTGATCCAATATGACTATTGTCCTTATAGAAGGGGGAAATTTGGACAGACAGACAGACACACACACAGAGGGAGAACGCCATGTGAAAATGAAGGCAGAGATGGGGGTGATGCTTCTACAAGCCAAGAAATGCCAAGAATTGTCAGAAGACCACTAGAAGTTAGGGGAGAGACATAGATTTTCCTCAGAGCTCTCAGTAGGAACCAAACTGCTGACACCTTCATGTCAGACTTTAAGCCTCCAGAACTGTGAGATCATAAATTTCTGTTGTTTAAGCCACTCAGTTTATGGTACTTTTTTTACAGCAATCCTAGCAAACGAATACACTCAGGGACCCTTGAGTGAAATATCAGAGAGGAGTACTTTATCCTAAATCTCCACTATTGAACTCTCATTTTGGTCCCAGCGTCCAGCATGATTATGGCTCATTTCGCAAATGGGAAAGGGAAAGACCTATTCTACCTCTTTTGAAAATTTCATTATGGGTGTTATTTTTTTTTTTCCTAAACTTTTAAATATTTTCAACTGAGAAAAACAACGTATCTGAATTTAAGTACATACAGAAATAAATTCAAGAGGTAAAAGGATAAATAAGTCCTGTGCTTACTCTCAGCTACTCAACTCCCCTCCCCAGAGGCAACCTCTTTTATGTCTGTGCATATGTATATTTCTTTTACATTAATGATCATATACTCTAAACATCATTCTGTCTGTACCTTGATTTGATCGCTGAGTTTCCAATGTTGGAGATAATTCTCTATTAGAATACACAAACATGCCTCATTCTTTTTGAGGACTGCATTGTGTTTCTTTGACAGATATTTTCTGCCTGTTCTTAATAACTTCTCGGCTGGCTTTTCTTAAAACAAACAGAAAGTAATTCCCAAAGTTCTCTTTGCAGCCTGCACAGGGCTGAGCCTGCCCACCGTTCTTATCCCGTTAAAGAGATGGATCTTTTCTTTGTCACCAGAGGTTGTTAGATAAGCTTTAAACCCCGTGAAAGCTGGCTTTCCTCATGTTTTATGCAGGTATCTCCAAAGCACAGCAGCTTATGTCTGGTGTACGGCTGGCCCATCTTGGCTCACTAGATCTTGTTTCAACAAGTTTTTCTTCTCCCATGGGCTCTGCTAGAAATGACCAATTAGTTACATGTTGGGCCAGATGAAATGTGAGACCACATGCGTTAATCAAAACCTTTGAGTAATGTATCCATTACCTTCCTGTGGCTCACAGGGCCATCATTCACTTCCCAAATGCTACTGCACTGGGATTTCAGGACTCACCCGACTTCACTCTGCTTGCATTTCTTGAATCTTTCCTACATTTTCACAGAGACAATCGGTAAATGCTTCTGGTTCAACAAGATTGTACTTGCATTTGTTATCTAATTTCTCAAAATAAGTTAATAAAGCCATTCAGCTGTAATTTAAATAACTACATGCTACTTCATATGGTTGATTCTGAATGTGAGCTTAAGGAGCTAATGGCTATGTGTAACTCATTAATTTTCACCTTGAATCTAAGAAGCTGTTTAAACATTAGCCATGGCCACAAATTCAGATGATCTTCACAAGCCATATTTGCATGGAACATCGTCCCTAGTGGGTCTGTGATTTTTGAATAGGCTAAGCAGCCCATGTGCAGGATATAAATGTCCTTCTTTTTCAAAAAGTATCTGTATCTCATTCATCCTTCAGTGTCTGATTACACCCCAGGAGTCTTCCAAAACCTGCCCTGTCTTAATGAATAGCTTTCCCTCCTTATTTAAGAGCAAACTGTGCACCTCTACTTGGCTCTTGTTTCTTTCAGTGTTGCTTAAGATATTGTTTCCCTGCTGGCTTCCTTTCCTAAGCTGCCCACATGCCTGGAGGATAAAAGCTGGCTGTCTGTGCCCCTCAGACAGAGAAGATCAGTCAGTAACCATTGGTGAAGAGATGACCATCACATATTCAGATTATCAGAGAGCAATAGTGAACATTTATAGAGCACTCACTGTATACACATAAGGCATCATTTAAATAATTTTACACGAATTATCTCATTTAATTGTCATAATATCCTTTATGTGATATTATTATTATTATCTCCAGTTTATAGAAACAAAGAGAGACATTTTAAGCCCCTTGCCTAAAATCACACAGCTACTTTTTGACTTTAGATGATGTATCCTTAGACACTAAGATGCCTGTGTCTTAGCGAGCCCTAAAATCTACAAAATTGATAAAAATCTAGCCATCAAATTTGTATAATATAGAGGTTTAATTAATTTGAAAGTTCTGTCAACCAGTTGTTTCATGGCCTTCTAATTCAGCTCCTTGCTTTTGTCCTAGAGGTCTCTTCTCGACAGACAGTGTGATCCAGTTATAACTCAAATCAGTTCTTGGCCCCCAAACTTTCCAATGCCTTTCCATTTCACTAGAGTAAAAGCCAGAGTCCTTATAATGGCCTATGAAGCTAAACAACAGCTGTTCCCACCACCACCCCTCCCCTGCCCACAACCTCTCTGACCTCATTTCCTACTCTCTCTCCTTTGCTCACATACTCCAGCGGTGTGGCTTCTGTGCTGTTCTACTAACAAGTCAGGCATGCTTCTGCCTCACAGCCCTTTCCATTGAAGTTTCCTCTCTGAAATTCTCTTCCCCCAAATATTCCTCATCTTCTTCGAATTGTTACTTAAAAGGAAACTCCTTGGGCTGATGACTGATGGAGTAACTGGTTCCAGACTAGCTCAGCCCCTGTAAACATAGGAAACTGGACAAGATAAGCATGGTAAGATACTTTTCAGGCAATGGAAAATAACCAGCACAAGACTTCAGTGCTTGGGAGAGGGGAGCGTGAGGGGAGCCCCACTGCTTGCTGTCCAGCTCTCTGCCTGGAGATCTGAATTTGCACAGAGCACAGTAGTCCTGTGGAGCTGAAAAGGCAGGGATCAGGGTTCAAGGCAACTGAAATGGCTGGGATCTGTGCAGAAAGAAAGCCCTAAAAGTCCATGTAGATGTGTGGGGCGGTCCCTCATGAGTTCATGGCTGAGGGCTGGAGTGTGCACGTGCCAGGCAGAACCATCCAAGCCTTACCAAATATCAGCTGCTATGGGGTTGAGACTCAAACAAATATAATAAAGGTTGAGCAGTTCTGGGGGTAAATATGTGAGTATTTAAACTTAAATTAACAAAAATTTAATGAAATTTAAAATTCAGTTCCTCAGTCATGTTCAAGTGTTTAATAGCTGCTACCATATTTCATGGTGCAGACATAGAGTATTTTCCTCAATGCAGGAAGTTCTATTGAACAGTGCTGATCTCGAGTCTCTATGATGCACAATTCACAATGTCCAGCAGTCAGTCAGAAATCACTAGATGTCCAAAAACACAAATAAGCAAAAATCAGGATTGTGTAATTCACAGTAGACAATAAAATAAGTAAGAAGAAATCTGATTCTAAGATGGACCAAATGTTGAACTCAGAAGATAAAGACTTTAAGACATATGTGTTTTACAGTATATATTCAAAGAATTAAAATTAGAAATATACTTATTAATTTTTTTAAAAGGTCCTAATGAGTGAATAGGTAAGGATCTTAGTAGGGAAATGGATATCATAAAAAGAATCACATGGAAATTCTATAATTGTGCAATACCCGAAGTGAGTCATTCACTGGAGGGGCTTGGAGTGAAGATGGTAGAAGACTCAGTGAAGCTGGAAACACATCAGTAGAAATTATCAAAGAGAGAAAAAATATTAAGGAAAAATGAACAGAGGGTCAGGGACCCATAGAACAGTATCAAACAGTTTAACACATGTGTGATTGGTGTCCCAGAAAGAGAAGAGAGTGAGGACAGAAAAAAATATCTGAAGTAACAGTTGCCAAGAAGTTCCAGATTTTTAAAAAAATGACTTACAAATCCAAGCTCAAGAATAAAGATAAAGAAAATCCTACATAGGAATATCATAGTCAAACAACTGAACACTGAACATAAAGACAAAATTTTGAAAGCAGTCAGAGAAAAAAGACAAATTATATACAGGGGAACAAAGTTAAAAATGATTGCTAATTTTTCATCAGAAACAATAGAGGCTAGAAGACAATGAAACGACATTTTTCGAGTATTGCATGAAAAATCCTGTCCACCCAGAATTCTATATGAAACAAAAATATTCTTCAAAATTGAAGGTGAAATAAAGACATTCTTAGATAAACAAAATCTGGGAAAATTCATCACCAGCAGACCATGCCAAAGGATGTCCTCCAGTCCAAAGGGAAATAATACCAGATGGAAATTACAGAAAGGATGAAAAAGAGGAGAAATGATAAATAATCAAATACACAAATTGTGGTATATTCATCCAATGGATTAATACTCAGTAATAAAGAGCAGTAACTATTAATAAATGCAATAACATGGATTAAGCTGACAAAAAGAAGCCACATACAAAAGACTCTGTGCTATATGTTCCATTTATATGACATTGTAAAACAGGAAAAACTAATCTATTGTGATATAAATAAAATCCGTGGTATCTTGGGGTGAGGCGAGGAGAATGACTATAAAAGAGTGAGGCGACACTTTCTGGGGAGATGGGAATTTTCTACAGCTTGATTAGGGTAGTGGGTGCATATGTTGGTCAAAAGTCATCAATCTGTACGCTAAAATGTGTGAATTTTACAGCAGATAAATTAATAAGGTGGGTTAAAGTTTTTTTAAGCTACCGTCTCAGGGAGGCTTTCTCTCCTATTTAAAGCTGCACCCCGATACTACTTATTTTCAGTTTTCTCCCTAGTACATATCACTGTCTAACACACTGTATATTTTACTTATCTTGTTTTATCTTCCCTTCTAGAATGTAACTTCCATGTGGGCAAGGACTTTTGCCCATTTCTTTCATTTCTGTGAACAGTGCCAAGAACAGTAGTTGGCACATTATACTTAATAAATGTTGAATGAATGAATGAATGGATGAATAAATGAGTGAATGAATGGATGAATAAATGAGTGAATGAATTACTGAATCCTTTAGTGTTATCAAATGTAAGATTGAGTAGACAGGCTAAAATAAAGATACATTGAAATATCATGAAACTCGAGACACTATATTTTAGTCTAACTCAAAGTTAAAAGGCAAGAAACCTGAGTAAGAAAGTAACATGGACTAAATACATAAACAAACCGTCGGCACGTCATGTGAGATACTTTACCCAGGCTCTCAGGTGAACTACGGATGTTTACAATAAATATTACCTCAGCTTTTTTTTTTTTTTTGTACTTCACCCACTAGAAAATAGAGGTGTAACTTGGGAGTTAGGATAATAAGGGGGAGGGAAGTGGGGTTGTAGTTGGCAAGAGATAGAGGTGGGTAGCCTGCTATTTATCTTCCTGAGAAGGAAGATAAATAGCACCTGGAGGCCCCTTTTTGGCTCTTTTAGAAAATTAGTAAGAATAAACTCTCTTGGGAATTCCCTGGTGGTCCAGTGGTTAGCACTCTGCGCTTCCACTGCAGGGGGTATGCGTTTGATCCCTGGTCAGGGAACTAAGATCCCGCATGCCCGTGGTGCAGCCAGAAAAAAAAAAAGAATAAACTCTCTTAAAGGTAAAGACATTGTGACACCTAGGCCTGGCACATCTCTGGTTACAGAAAGTACTGATAAGCACTTGTGATGGACATAATATTAGAATTTGTGTGGCCTCAATTCCTAAGAGTTAGGCCCCTCACTGAGCATCAAATTCCAGACAATTGAGAAAAATACACCTAGTCCATCCTATGGGAAGGTCCACCCTATTGAAGATATTTACCTTGAAGAGAGGGAAGTCATTCAAAGTAGGAGAACGTTTAGAAGGGGCGTGTGTGCAAAATATCCAACAGCATCATTTGTGCTCCTGTCCTAAGTGTCACACCCTTCCCATGAAAAGAGCAAACTGGATTCCAAGTTTCAGGTAAGGGCATGTTGATTCCAGGTCATAGTTGATAAAATACGATTTGTACCTGCAGAGCCATCTGGATGGCTCTGAAGTACGTGCCCTCATTGCTGCCTCCTCCAAGGCAGACGGCAACCTCACTCTGACGTCCACTGCACTTAGATTACATAGCACACATTCCAGGGACCACATTCTGCTGGGCATCGTCCCTGGTTGTCAGCCAGCTTGACCGCTCCCCACCCTCCCTCATGACTATCAGCCTCTCCAGCTCCAAAGTTCAGAAAACAGACACCTTTATTTATTCTTATCATTAAACAACAACAACAACTTTCTTCTCTTCTTTTTCATCCCTCTCCTTTCCCCGACTCCTGTCCCCAAACCCCATTAGAGAGTTAGTATTTAAAGAAACTGGAGACTGAGACTCAAGGATGAGGGAGAGGAGGGGAGAACTCATACTTCCCATTCCATGACCTTCTGAGTGTTAGAGTTATAAATGCCAGGAGTCAGCCCTTCCAGTGGTAAGAAAAGGAATCTGGGAGCATTCCTGTAAAAGTAGAGAAGATATCAAAACAGAAAGACGTTGTGTAAAAGATCTTCTTGTCTGGAATAAGGTGACTGGAAAGAGGGACCAGGGTGAGGCAGGATGGAGAGGGGATGGGAGTGAGAATGAAGTAAACTTAAAGGTTCTGAGAGAAGAAAGAGGGACAAGAAATCCACCCAAGGGAATATCTAAGATCTAACAGGGAGTTGCTGGGAGTGGAGGATGGGAGATGGAGAAGATGTGTTGATTGGTGCTTTGAACCAAGTCGAGGAAACTTGTCTTTAGTAACAAGACACCATGACATTTATGACTTATTTCAACAGTTTGGGGCAGTGTGAAGGAATCTGGGGGCTTCAAGTTACTTGTGATGTTATCTTGGTTATCTTGGTGTGCTGGACAGCAGTGGAAAAGTGAACACCAAAGTAGCAGGTGTGAGAGTATGTGTGCATGTGCGAGTGTGTGTGTGTGTGAGAGCATGTGAGTGTGTATGTGAGTGTGTGTGTGTGAGCATGTGTGTGAGAGCATGTGTGAGTGTGAGAGCATGTGAGTGTGAGTGTGTGTGTGTGTGAGTGTGTGTGTGTGCCGCACTTTAGCTCAGTATGTGAAGCAAGAACCTGCCTCCTCCCCTGCTGTCATGGCTTCATT
Organism: Eubalaena glacialis; assembly: GCF_028564815.1. Classification (NCBI taxonomy): domain Eukaryota; kingdom Metazoa; phylum Chordata; class Mammalia; order Artiodactyla; family Balaenidae; genus Eubalaena; species Eubalaena glacialis. The sequence continues at coordinate 8,468,839 of NC_083722.1, forward strand.
TCCAGGGGAACCTCAGATTGCCCAAGACTGAATCTGCCCTTAGTCCCCTGTCCCCTACCCCAAGTTTCCAAAGAGACTTTCTGGAGGACGGATGATCTTCTTTTCAACCCCATAAACACCTGTAGAGGACTTACCTCCGAGTTGAAAGTACACAACATCATGCATTGGTTGTAAATACCAATATATAGAAGTCAGCATAACAGCATTAGTGAAAGGTGTTTTAGGCTGAGATCAAAAGGCCGACTCAGTGTGATAGAAGGGGGTGTAAACAATTCCCAAGCTCACCTCGTGCTACTTTCTCCAGCTCAGGCCCTCCAGCCCACAGGCCTCTTGCTGCTCCATAAACACGACCTCTGCCCCGGCTCTCTTTGCCGAAGGCTCTGACCCCTGACCTCCAGGGTCACAGCTCCTGAGACCTCTCTATCTGAAGGGTCTCCTATGCCACATCGCCCACTTTTGCTTCTTGGTGGCACTTAGCACTCTCTGGCACAGTCCAGTGTCTCTATTTATTTACTTGGCTTATTTGCGTCCCCACCTTTGGAATATAAGCTCCGTGAGCACAGGGGCGTTGTCTGTCCTCTCCTGCACCGAGGACAGCGTCCGGCACACAGAAGTGCTCAGTAAGTGCTCCCTGAACGAGTAAACATGCCCGTTGATATAGTATTTGTATCTTTCATGTCATGTAGAAGGCATTTTTCTGCACTAGGTACTGATTCAGCAGCCTCTCCCAGCCCTGCCATGTCCTACAATGATGAGGACAGTCCTTAAAAGACAAGAGACCAGTGTTAGGTGTTAAAGACTCACCCCGAAGAGCAACGCTCTTTACTGAGGAAGCAAATATCTGTAGTTCACTTTGGTTACGTGGTCACGAGAAGGCTCAGAGGCCCCCAGGTGAGTTCAAAGTCCCCTCTGTTTGCTGGGTAGAACAAATCTTATTATGAGGCACACACCAGAATTCGCAGGCAGGGAGGGCTTGGCCCTGTCTTTGACTTCTCTCCAGAGTCTCCGTCTGAGGCCGGCGTGGACCCTTGCTGGGGAGGAGTTTAGGGCTGGGGAGCACTGCCGTTGCAGACAGGATCCAGGCTGGCTGCTGACGGAGCAGCCACCCGCTCAGCTTTTCAAGGCTCCCCGACTTGCTTTGATCACTCAACCAGTAACTGCTGCAGCCCTGAGTCTGTGCTCAGGGCCCCCCTGAGAGAGGGTGTGAAAACCTCTTCTGTCTGTGGGAGCCCAAACAGCCAGTTTCGGCCCAGAGCTACTGAGTCAGGGCTGCCCTGAAGCTGAGTTGTGAAGGGTCAACCAGTCTTCCCTGTTGCCCCTCCTCACCTCTGCCTTTCCACCCCCCAGCCCCTTCTCCTTTGCCCTTCACGGGTCTCCATTTGGGCAAAGGGGCTGCTGTGGCCACAGCGTAGCCAGCCTGCTTTGCCCAGCCCTCACCCCACCTCTCCGCCAAAGGAGCAGAGCCAGGAGGTGCACGTGAAGAGGGTCACCGGGGCATGAAGACTGGGGTGCCCGGCCACTTCTTTTCCTCTTTATGAGCTGCAACTTTGGGCAAGTCACTTCACTCCGAGACTCAGTTTCTTTCCTTGTAAATCTGTGATAAAAATGCCCAATCTATCTGGCTCAGAGTATCTTCAGGTTCAAAAGAGATGACGGATGGTGTACAGAGTCTTATCCAACCTTCTAAACTGAGAAGTTCACAGTTCACAGTTTTTCAGGAGCTAGCCTGGGCAATACAGTTTGATCTAGTAAAAAATAAACTAATTTACAATTGGCCCTTAATGGCCAAAAGTGGCTTCAAGGGTTATACCATTTGGGTAACATATTTTCATTTCTGTCCAATCTCTTCCTGTCTATCCAGCCTTAAGGAGAAATCATTTAAGGTGAGGATTTCAGGTTTCAGGCTGACCTCTAGAGGCAATGCCTTGAGAGAGAAGGGGCTCTGAAACACTCAGATCATAGTTTTGACGATTGTCCTTTTGGCTCATACGCAAAGCCGACCCCCACAGAGCCTCATATAATCTAGACAGGGCCACAGATGGTTTAGATGCCACCGTCACTAATACACAACCAGTTATTTTGCAATTCTTGCCTCATCAAAACCACGTTTTTTCTCTTGGTTCAGTTTCTCTTTTAAATACCCTGATTACAAATTGCAAAGACCAAGCAGACCTGGGCAACCCCAAACAGACGTCTTATATCATCTGGCTTCGGCAACTTCCTGTCCTCTGTGACAAACCGTGGGAGCAGAAATAGAGACTCACAGACTCTCAGAGTAGATGGGAACTCGGATGTCGGCAGGCCTGACCGCCCTCAATGTCACCAGCAAGTGAACGTGCTTATTGAGCACCTACTCTGTACCGGATGCTACAGTGAGGGCTGGAGGGGATACGACCAAGATGCTGAACAAGACCAATTGCTAACCCCGAGGGAGGGCGGCAGGCAAGGAGACAAGCAGTTGGGATGCTCGGATAAACAGAGTGTAGTTGTACCCTCGGGGGCTCGTGGAGGGGATGGGATGTCAGCCAGGCTTGGGAGAATCAGAAAAGGTTTTGGGGGGGGCTTCCCTGGTGGCGCAGTGGTTGAGAATCTGCCTGCCAATGCAGGGGACATGGGTTCAAGCCCTGGTCCGGGAAGATCCCACATGCCGCGGAGCAACTAAGCCCGTGCGCCACAACTACTGAGCCTGCACTCTAGAGCCCGTGAGCCACAACTACTGAGCCCACGTGCCACAACTACTGAAGCCCGCGCACCTAGAGCCTGTGCTCCGCAACAAGAGAAGCCACCGCAATGAGAAGCCCGTGCACCACAATGAAGAGTAGCCCTCGCTAATCGCAACTAGAGAAAGCCCGCGTGCAGCAATGAAGACCCAACGCAGCCAAAAATAAATAAATAAAATAAATTAATTAATTAAAAAAAAAAAAAAGAAAAGGTTTTGGGGGAGAGGTGGAGTCTTGAAGGAAGGAGAGGAGTGAGCCCGAAGATGATCAAAGGGGTGGATGGAAAGACATTCCAAGTGGAGTTTACAGCCTGTGCAGGGCACAGAGGCCAGAAAGGAAAAGAGGTGGGAAGAGAGCAAGGGAGACCGAGAGGGCGAAGTGAAGGGGTGAGGGAGGACCAGGGTCGGGGGATGTTGCTAAGCTCTCGCACGTCTGGGGAGCTGCCAGTTCAAGGTCAGGGGCGGAGGGAGATGAGGCGAGGAGTCAGGCCTTTCCTCTTTCGCAGCGTTAACAAGCCCAGTCCCTTCTGCTACTTCTCATAGGACACAGGAGGCTTTCTCCCCAGAAGTATGGGGCTTGAAAACCCCAGCTTTCCTCCTCTTATCTCTCCTCTAGAGAAGTGAGTTGTCTACACCAGGGGTCCCCAACCCCCAGACCGCAGACCGGTATCAGTCCGCGGCCTGTTAGGACCCGGGCCGCACAGCAGGAGGTGAGCAGCGGGCGAGCGAGTGAGGCTTCATCTGCCGCTTCCCATCCGCTCCCCATCGCTCCCCATCAACCCCATTGCTGGCATTACCGCCTGAATCATTCCCCCAATGGCCCCATCCGAGGAAAAACTGTATTCCTCGAAACCGGTCCCTGGTGCCTGAAAGGTTGGGGACTGCAGGTCTACACCACAGCCATCCAAGCACAGATGGAGCAGATGAATCCTCTCCGGGTCGGCAGCATAGACGTTTACACAGCATTGAGCCCAGTTTGCTGTGCTTTATAACAATCAACATCTGGCATTTGTTTCATGGAGTAACTAATGCTGCCACCGACCACTTCCTCTTCACTCTTGCCTGTTCCCCAGGAACATGCTCTTTTTATGTTGCTTTGTTTCCTTATGCCTCAAGTATAACTACTCAGCTTCTTCCTGCAGCTTCATTCTCTGAACCTAGGTCAATGTTAATTTGGAGTCTTAACGTCCCCCTTCCCCCAGGCAACATGGCACAATGGTAAGAAGAGTCTTCAGAGTCAGAAAGATCTGAGTTTGAATCTTGGCTCAGCTAGTTATTAACTGTGTGACTTCAGGCAAGTGACTTAACCTGTCTGAGCTTCAATTTCCTCATCTGTGTAATGCTGACAATATCTATTCTTTAGAGCTGTTAAGAGTTTAGCTAATTTAGGTAATGTCCTTGGTACATAGTAGACATGGGAGTATGGATGGCTATTAATAATAAAAAAAACAGTAGTACTAATGATGATGATCTGGTACTTCTACTCACAGCCCTGGATCTACTGACTTAGAATTTCAGTTTTCCCATCTATTAAGTGAGGATAATAGCAATTATTTGGTAGAGTTATTTGGGGATCCAATGTGATAAAAATGTGTAAAACACACAGTGGGCTCTTGGAGCATGGGTATATCACTGCCTCCTCACCCTCCAGGGCATCCTTCCCCTTTTAGCTGTCACATTCATCACTAGGCCCTTTCCCTCCATCTTGAGTTGCTCCTGGCAGGGGTCTCAAGCGCTTTCTAGGCAAACGGCCTCCGGGATGAGGCTCTCCTTTTTGGGTTGCCCAAGATCAAAGAGTCATTTTTTTCTGTCCCTTGTTTCTCTCTTGTTCTCTCTTGCCTGTTATAGGTTGAATTGTGTCCCTCACTCTCTCCCCCAAAAAGGTACCTTGCATTCCTAAGGCCCAGTACCTGTGAATGTGACCTTATTTGGAAATAGGGTCTGCAGATTTAATCAAGTTAAGATGAGGTCATCAGAGTGGGCTCTAATCCAATATGACTGTTGTCCTGATAAGAAGACAAGAGAAGCCACGTGGAGCTAGAGGCACGCAGCGAGGAGACAGCAGTGTGAAGACGGAGGGAGATAGGAGTTTTGTCACCACAAGGCAAGGAACACCTGGGGCTGCCAGAAGCTGGAAGAGACAAGCAAGCCTCCTCCCCTAGAGGCTTCAGAGAGCTCATGGCCTCACCAACACCTTGATTTCAGACTTCTGGTCTCCAGAACTGTGAGAGAATGCATTTTGGTAATTTCGAGGCACTCAGTGTGTGGTACTTCGTTACGCAGCCCTAGGAAACTAACACACTGGCTACGTTACTAGTTTGAATCCACATGACTGAGAGGTTTATTCATTTGTGAAACAAACATCCGTAAGCCCACCTTTAGGATTAACTAGTTGTTTATCCAAATTAGGGATGTATTATGCAATTATGTATAACATAAAATAGATCAAATGGAGTAAGTTTAGGCTGATGAGGAAGGGGAAAAAAACTGCTTAAGAAGACTCAAAACCCTACCTTACTGATGGATGAGAGACAGCAACTTTCTGTAAGAGCTGGAAGGGTCTTACGTGAATGTCAGGGCGGGAAGGGTAACAGGAGGTCATGATTCAGATGTCTCTGGGGAGCTGGCATTTTCGTGCTGATTTGATCTAAGATTCCAGCTTATGAAGAGATGAGGTTTACAGACTAAAAATTAGCCACAAGGTACAACTTTACTCCTGGCTTAACAGAAGACTGAAAGAATAAAGCAAGCAGCTTGTCAGAACTTGCAGGCCAGCGTGAGATGCCGTGGTCTGAACAAAACTGAGCTGGCTTGCGTATGAATTACAGGAAGAAAGGAAGGAAGAAACTGAGCTCTAAGGCTATTTATTCCTTTTCTGTGGGACACGCTGAAGAAAAGATCGAGTCTCATGTCACAGACCCAGCGGGAAAACATGGGGCCAGATGGGGCTGAAGGGGTGTGAGTCACCAGCATCCCGCTTTCAGAAGCTCCATATTTGGGAGCCCAGCAAAGGCTCATCATGATTCTAATGGAGCCCTCTTGGTTCTGGGGCTGCTGCGAGCTTCAGCCAAATGTGTGTAGGTCTTAAAAGTTAGAATGGATGGTAATGGCCTTGGACTCACACAGCCTCATGTTTCAGCGAAAAATAGTACTTAGAGCTCAGCTGGGTGGGGACGGAGGAGGAAACTGGGGTACACACTGTTGAAGGCATGATCAGATCTGATGGGGACGGGCATGTGCCCACCGCCGGCCAATCAGAACTCTCCATTGTCCTGGCCACAGAATTGGCTTAGGAATGGGCACAGGGCACACGTCGGCCCAAAGAGAGTCAATCTAGGGACTTTTGCACAGACTTTGTCAGGAATGAGATGCAGTCAGGTGGGTGGCTGAGAGAACAGTGTGTTCCCGGAGCTGCTGGGGGCACCTTGTTACTGTTGGAAGAGTCAGCTTGAGTGAGTTCAAGGATGGAGAGAGAGACTCAGTCCTGATGAGACTGAGCCCCTGTATCCAGCTGTGCCCAAAGTTCTTTTCTGTTACATGAGCCAATACGCTCCATCTTTTTATTTTCTTAAGCCATTAGCGGTTAGGTTTCTTTTACCGGCAACCTAAAGAGTTCTGACTAATACGCAGACCTCAGCAAGACACAATAGGACCACAGCACATACCACAAAAGTATATAGAAGCCAGACAGAAGATTCAACCTGTATGCACACAGCATATTGGACCTGAGGGCTTGTAAAATAGAGAGGGTATAAACACAGGAATGGTTACAGGAGTATTTTAAAACACAAAATGATGGTGTTATTTCTTTAAATCCTTCTGGAATTAGGGAATAAAGACAAAGTTCAAAAAAACATGATAATCTGAATCCTTGCAGTAATATGGCATCATCACCACCACCACCACCACCATCATCATTTCATCCCAAAGGCAAGAAGTGTGGGTTTTGTCTAGGCTCTGACCTAGGGCAACCGACTCACCCAGGTTTGTCCAGTGGGACTGTCCCGTTTGAAAACTGGAAGTCCCCCATCCTCTGGACTCCCTTAGTCCCTGGACGGTGAGTCATGCCATATTTTGGAGAGCTCCATGTTTTTATAAAGCGTCACAGCGGCCCCTGCAGAAGGGGGAGGGGTGCCAAGTGACCTCTTCTGCTTTGGTCATCGGGGTTTCTCTTCTGTATGTTTTAAAAGTCGGAGATTTCATTCGGGGGTAGGGAAACCTGCTCTCCGAGGGACCTCCCTCTAGAATTCCATGATTTATTTATTTTTGTTACAGGACAAATTGGCTCTTATAGACCAGTGGTTCCTGCACCCGGCTGATCCTAAGAGTCACCTGGGAAACTTTAAAACGATATAGGTTCCTGGCTGCCACACCTGGAGGTTCTGACTCAGGTGGAATCGGGTGGAGCCAGAGGTCTGTATTTTTAAAAATCTTTGCAAGTGACATATACATATAAATTATTCACAAATGTCGGTATGTTAACAATCATTAGTAGTAAATCACTTTCCACACACCTCACCAATGGCTAAGACATACCATTGTTTGAGACACCATGTTCCAGTTCAGCTTAAACTTTCCGGGCACTGGGGGGGCTTGCGAAAACACGGCTCACTGGTCCCCACCCTCAGGCTTTCTGCTTCTGTGGGGCTGGGGTGACAGGGAATTTGCCCTTCCAAGACGCTCCCAGGAGGCCATCAACTACCTTGAGTAGCACCGTTGCAGACTGTAAGCTCAGCTGAGTGTCTAGTCGGGTCTCCTTAATCTTTGTTATCATTATTACTCTCTCATCTCCCCCTAGGATGGTAGTCTGTGAATTGTTGATAAATGAACACGTGGATAAATGTTTTATGGGCCTCAACGACAGTGACTTTTCCACCAACTCTCTGAAGAATATTGTGTCCTACACCCCTTAGCATGTCAGAAAGGTTTCTGCTGGTTATCTAAGGAATATTGATTGTATTATAGGACCTCAGCTGAGGACATGAGTGGGAACAACAGGATTTCCTGCTCTCAGCTTTAGGGGCTTTGTGCTGAATACAATAAACTAAGGGCTGCCTCTATCCTGGGGCCTCCAGCCACGCCCACTGGACTCTCTCAAAGACTCCATTTTGCTTGTTTGTCACTTTCTAAGGCTGGTAGGTTTATTTTTCACCCACTAACTCCTTTCTGGCTTTCTTTAGCTTGTCGTCACATTTACGTTTTTAAATTGATTTGCTGGGACATTACCCAAGCATATTCTGGTTGCAATGATTTTTTATTCCTGTGGGTAAATTTGTCATTATCTCTCTGGAAGCCTAAGAATGGCTATTCCAATCTCTGCCCAGGCCGTGCAGGACCCCTAACGATCCCCTCATCCTCTGGCCTGTTTGTTCTCTGTTGGTGCCGGCACAGCTGTGGGCACCTTGGCACTGTCTTCCCACGCATCTTCACTAGTTAAAGGAATGTTTCTTGGACTACAGAGATCTATGCATGGCTGCAACCCAGACCTCAACCCAGACACACCCCAAACAAAGTTAGAAAGGAAGAGAAAGCCACTGACCATTATTAGCCACTAAATAGGGGAGCATCCTGTCCAAGTTCTGCAGGAGCATTCAGATGGTGTTTAAGTGGCTTTGCAACTGTACATGGGAGAAATAATCCCTTCTAGATCAGTTCTACATCAGCCTAGCTGAACGGCCAAGTCTGTGGCAATGAGCAAAAGCCACTCATTACCCAGTCACTGTGGGTCCCGCCTCCAGAGCTAACTAGTCAACAACTAAAGGAGCAACCACTCTGCTATTTCATAATGTCAGCAGCATGACAGGGGCAATGCCTGTCTGATGCCATCCATGGCAGAAATGCCAGCCAGTGAAGAACTGTCCTCTAGTGCAAACTGGTCTGGGAGGTTTGGAAGGTTCCAGAACTTTTTGATGTTGCGTTCATGACATTTGTGTTTCAGGAAACGTCTCTCCCTGGCTGACAGGAAAATATCATGTTAGATAATAAATAAAACTGAGGATTTTTTTTTTTTAAGTTTTAACTCTCCATTTGGAGAATTAAGTTACTCTAGGGGGAAAGTGGGTATTTCTCTTGTAGATATATGTTTGTGTGTGTGTGTGAGTGTGTGTGTGTGTATAAAATCTAAATGTGACCCTGGTACACGGGCAGGAGGAGAAATTAGTCCGAACAATGGCAGAGGCACAGATACTCAAGGAATATTTGGGAAATTGCATAGGAAAAAAATAAAGTCTTAATGAATGGTGTTATGCTAGCTTTCTTCCCTTTTCATCTTTCTCTTTTTCCCCCTCCCTCTTTTGTATGTTCTGCCTCTTGCTTCTCCTCTGCATGTCTTAAGCCTTTCAGTAGCACCCTTGGGCCCAGCTACTAGCAACAAGAGCCACAACGAATACTTTGACCTCCATATTCTATGAGCTTCATTTCTTATTTCTTTTCTAGACTCCATTATTTATTCCTCAAATTATAATATTAAACAACCCCAGTCACATTATTCTTTCATTTAATTCCCTTCTCAGTTTGCTTTTCTCACTGGAGGAAAAGATTTGTGTAGGTGCAAAAATCTGGCACTGGGTTGACTATAGCCATGCAGGAAATACCCACCTACACACGCGGGCTAAGTGATAAACCACCAAGCCCAAAGGTGAATCTCTTATTAAATGGCAATACATTAGGAATTGAATGTTAAAGGAACAGACCTTTACTGACCAGTTACCATGTGTAAATTCCATACGAGGCTCTATGGGGGACAGAAATGACTAAGAAGTTTACAAAAAGCTTCATTTATTAGAAGAGGCAGATGCATGACAATGAACTAAGCTAATGTGGAAATAAATTATTGCTCCAAGACTCTTCCTTTCATCATACTGTATGACCATATTGCAATAGCCATGGATAATGCATTATTTTTTAACTTAAATTTCTCTCCTTGCAAAGTTTCTCTTTTAGAATCAAACTACTGATGCAACATTCAAAGGATTCTGCTAGGCCTATTCCATTTCTAAATCTTTTTTTTTTTTTTAACTAAAAGATCCCTCTCAGTCAGCTGCAGTCAAGGACTCCAACTCAATACAGAGATTCCTTTGGTTCAGCCTAATAAAGTTGTGCCATAATTGTCTACAGCACCTTCACAGCTAGCTGATGGATACATCTGCTACCCATCCCACTGACAAAGCCAAAGACACAAAAACCTGGCGAAAGATGAAGTAGAGGGAATTCTGTGATTTAAGGAGGTTGATTAACTGGTTTGCACTGGGAGGAGGTGGGCAGGAGAAATGCCTTTGTCAGAATTTTTTGAAGCCTAAAAATGATTTACAATTGGATGATTTCAAGTATCAAGTGAAGATTCACTATCTAGATCTTATAAAATAAAATTCTTAGGGCATTTAGATACGTATTCTGAAAAATGAGAGACATCAACAAAGCATGCCTAACTGAGTAGGAGGGAAAGATTGTGGTAAATCCAAAATATGCTCATTTAGGGCATTAAAGTACTAGACCATGTCTACACTCTAGAAGTAGGTTTAATCAATGAGGATTCTGCACCATAGTGTGATATTACTTGTAGCTAGAGGAAGCTATGTCTTCAAAACAGCTACACTTAAAGGCTCCATCAGTTACAAGTCTGAGAAGGGAGGGATCTCCCTTCCTAGCAGAGGTCTGAAGAATACTCTTTTGTTTCTGCTTGCATGAGGTGAATAAACGCATGGATGTTTTTAAGTCAGGTAGATGTGAATTTAGATTCTTAGCTCTGTAGTCATTCTAAACCTCAGTAATTTTTTTCCATTTAATAATAATGGCTAAAAAATTTTTAGGGCTTCCTAAGTGTAAAGCACTGTTGTAGGCAGTGGATATATTTTACTTCATCTAATTACACAATCATCCAATGAGGTGATGTGCAAAAAAGAGTTAACACAGCTGGCCTGAGGCTGCTATCCTTAAAAAGCCTTGCTTACATGGTTGACCCTGAGCAGGCATCTGGGAACTTGGGTTTCAAGAGGGTTCCCACCATTCCCTGAGAAGAACTACTCACTGTACGTAACCATTTGTACAAACAATGGGGTTTACGCTGAACACCTGCTCCCTCCTGGGAGTCTGGAATTTTGGTATGTGCCACACAGAGGGTGCCCAAGTGACCGGCCCTCAGTCAAAACTCTAGCACTGAGTCTCCAGTGAGCTTCCCTGGTAGACAATACCTCACACCAGTCATAATTCATTGCAGGAGGAATCGAGCATGTCTTGTGTGACTCCCTGGGAGATGAACCTTGGCAGCTTCTGCCTGGTTTCCTCCGGACTTTGCCCTGTGTACTTTTCCTTCTGCTGATTTTTTTTTTTAACGTCTTTATTGGAGTATAATTGCTTTACAATGGTGTGTTAGTTTCTGCTGTATAACAAAGTGAATCAGCTGTATGCATAAATATATCCCCATATCCCCTCCCTCTTGCGTCTCCTTCCCACCCTCCTTATCCCACCCCTCCAGGTGGTCACAAAGCACCGAGCTGATCTCCCTGTGCTATGCGGCTGCTTCCCACTAGCTATCTATTTTACATTTGGTAGTGTATATATGTCCATGCCACTCTCTCACTTCATCCCAGCTTACCCTTCCCCCTCCCCGTGTCCTCAAGTCCATTCTCTACATCTGCGTCTTTAGTCCTGTCCTGCCCCTAGGTTCTTCAGAACCTTTTTATTTTTAGCTTCCATATATATGTGTTAGCATTCGGTGTTTGTTTTTCTCTTTCTGACTTACTTCACTCTGTATGACAGACTCTAGGTCCATCCAGCTTTACAACAAATGCTAAAGGAACTTCTCTAGGCAGGAAACACAAGAGAAGGAAAAGACCTACAAAAACAAACCCAAAACAATTAAGAAAATGGTAATGGGAACATACATATCGATAATTACCTTTTGCTGATTTTAATTTGTATCCATTTGATGTAATAGATCTTAGCTGTGGGTATGATTGTATGCTGGGTCCTGTGAATCATCCTAGTGAGACATTGAACCCGGGGGTGGGCTTGGGGACCCTGACACAGATGTGTGACATTGTTATTACCTCAGTTTTAAAGGTGAGGAAGCTGATTCATGGAGAGGTTAAGTACCTGTCTTAAGGTCACACAGCAGGCACATGGCACAACCAGGATTTGAACTCAGGCAGTCTGGTTCCAGAGCCCTTGCTTCTAACCCCTACGGAGACTCTAGAATTATAGTAGCAATACCTCCTTCGTTGGGTGATTGTGAGTCAAAGGAGGAATGTTTGCTTAGAACATACTAAATGCTCAATAAAACTACTATTATTTTATTATGCAACAGCCATCTATCCCTTCCACCTGCTAATCAGGAAATCTACCATACATTTCCCACAGCTCAATGACAAGTAGAATGTCTTCAAGAAGTTGAAACATCTATGAGGAGGAAAAAGGGAGGGGAATGGTATGGCACTCATCCCACTATTTTTTTAACAATAATATTTATTATAATACTTGTTCCTTACGAGCTAATTGGAGCCTCGACACCTTCCCTCCTCTTTCTTCACCTCTTCTGTGGTCTCCTTGGGTCCACTGGAGACTGGACACTGGACACTGTGGTGACAGTGGTGGAATCAGTACAGCAGGCTGAGTGTTTAGAAGAACTGGGGCAGAGTTGGACAGGGATGGGTGGTTTTAGCTGAGCCCCTTTCATTATGGTACCCGTATTTTCTACCAACCGTTCCCCAAATGGAACACATTGTCTTACGACAGAATACTTAACATTCTGTTTGCTGAAATTATTTCTCAATCGCCCTCACTCTTTCCTACCTTTCAAACCTTCTAATTAATGCAGGAACATCCTGTTTATGTCCATTGAGGAAACTAAATGACCCCAGCATTCCACAGACCTATTCTTGCACTGCTTTCAAAGAGAAACAACTTTCTGCTAAATGCCTGTTTTCTCTGCATCACAGCAAATGAATGGCAAGTTTCTATGATGGCTTAGTTGGTGGACCAAGATGTCCTAGTTAGCGCTGGAGTTGGCTAAAGCACAGTATATCTACATGGTAGAATTTGGAGCGTAAAGGAAGATGCCCCTGTTTTAAAACCTCATCTCCATCTACTCCCCAAAATCCCCTTTACTGGAGAAGCAAACTTCTTATTTCATAGTAAGGAATATGACTTAAAATGTAACTAGCAGGAGAGTAATGGCTTGGCGTTCCACCAAATGAAATCAATGAGATCAAATCCTTCCTTACAAGCACATTTTGATAAAAGTAAAATTGGAAGGAGACCATGGATATCAGGTATTTGAAAAGAGGACTTTGTCATAACAAGTGCCAGAAAAAGGAAATGGGATTTAGGAAGAAAAACTGGTGGTACCCAAGGATCACTTCACGAATACAGTAGATTTTTCCATGGGAAATCTTGGCTTTTGGTGGTTAGCACTTTAAAAGCAATAGAGGAGAGATGGAAATAAAATTAAAAGCCTCCTATTTTCAAGTAAATGCATTTTTCATCTAAGAAAAATCAACGTCTTCACACCAAAGGCATCTATGCTGTAAGGATCCACCACAAGGAGTTTCTTAGTCATTAGATGAATGTCTTTAAGCAAATGACTTAGTTAAAAGACCAGGGTTTCAGTTCTAGCAGTTGTCATATGATCACTTGCCTGACTTCACATGGTCTCCTCAGTTTCATTATCTGTAGAGTGGAGGAGATAATAATACTCCCCAGTACTGTTGTGAACATTAAATAAGTTGGTTGATGTGGGTCAATGTTCTGATGGAATTGTAAGTTAGTACCTAAATGTTAGCTATTAACGTTTTGATCCAATGATGTTAACTAGCACCAAGATTGAAGAGGAAAACCAAACATAAGACAATGACCTAGTTTTCACTGTACTGGACGTCAAGAAAGGAGGGTCACCTCAGGAGGAGAGCCTTATAGAGCTAAATTACAAATGGAAAGGGTGCTGCAGTAAACTCACTACATGACTGGTCAAAATATTAGCCTTTCCCCATTGCAACCACCTTAATCCTTCCTCCTGGGTCTGTCCGGTTGAAATCACGCACAGTGGTCTAAACAGGCAATGGCATCAATTAAGATTTAGGTCAGAGCCTCTGAAGTAGCCAGTGATTTAGTTTCTGGGATTAAGGAAGAAAAAAATCTTACCAATGGCTGGATAAGAATAACATTCCTTTCTATTGTGATCATCCTACATCAAGGAAATGTTTGAAATTTAGGCAGTGTAGTATGATGTGCCTGCTAAAGTTATTATATGGTTGAACTTTTGAAAAACACAGCGGCACAAATGTGTTTTATCGATCTTTCCTGTTGGTAAGAATCTTGGAGAAAGCAAATTTGACTCATCTCCCAGTGCAGTTCACTCTAAAATGGATCATTGTTCTAAAGGACTCATTTTGCCCTGTTGGATTCCGGGCCATCTGCTTGGAGTCGCCCCTCCCGTCACCATCATTGTAACATCCTGTGCTTGCTCCCAGAATGCTGCTGACCATCATTAGGCTCAGAGTAAGCTGCAATTAGCAAGTCTCTCAGCTTGTCTCCCAAGGAACTTATTTTTCAGTGGAAATTTTTGTAATGTTCCTGTCTGATTTTTTAACTCTTCCGTGGAGACCAAACTCCCCAGCTCAGTCCTTGGCACTGCGATTCTAAGAGCGAATGATACCATACCCTTTGGGACCAACTAATTACTGCAATTTCTTAAATTTAGCTAGTAGCTGTTTTGGCATCTTCCACGTGGTATCCCTTGCAAATTAATCCTGCTGAACTGTGAAATGTCTGGCTTTTCTGTTTGAACAATCAGAGATTTACAAGACAGGATCTTGGCTCTCACAAGGCCTCTTCAGTGTGGTCAGGGGTAGTAAGCAAAAGCCTCAGTGTTTCAGGGACCCACTTGCACTTATTTACTGGGAGAAAGTGATAAGGTGTTTGCCAAGGTCACCCCGTTCAGTGACCTAGGGGCTGCTTAAAACTTACCGTGGATAACCACAGCTGCTTTTCCCGTCTCCCCCTGGGCCCACATGGCCATTTGCAAATTGAGAAGGAGAGATGGGGATGGAGGATAATCAGAAATCCAAACAGATGGAGGAAGGCTTTGAACTTAAAAGGCAAACAATGATGATTTATTTAACTTATAGGTAAAATAAACATAATTTAATCTATCAACTATATTTATTCCTGTGATTTCTCATTAGCACAGAAAATCAAGAGTCGTCTATGCTTTAAAGGTTAATACAGGGAATTCCCTGGTGGTCCAGTGATTTGAACTCCAGGCTTTCACTGCAGAGGGTATGGGTTCAATCCCTGGTCAAGGAACTAAGATCCTGCAAGCCACGTGGTGTGGCCAAAAAAAAAAAAAAAAGGTAATACAATGAATTTTTTTTTTTTTCTATTTATTAATGAGTCACTCTGAGGTAGCTACTCTAACACTTGGGCACCTTACAAATCAACATAAATGAAACAAAGGATCCCAGTAGTTTTCCGACTTTAAACTCGCTTGAAAAAAAGTTTCATGTTGGCAGGGACTGTTGGTCTTGTTCCCCTCAGTGCCCAGCACCCTGTAGGGACTCCATCAATGTCTGCTGACTGATGACTGATACGCAGGTTGGTCGACATGGTAACAAAGGAAAGCTAACTTTAAAAAATCCTTCTTATATTTCCTTTCAATAATGGTACCTCTGTGATCCTGTTTATCACCTAGATAATGAGATATATACCATTTTGACTTTCTTTTCGGAGGTTGAATTGAATTAAATTGGATTGTTCCATTCATCCTAGAAGACTTTTCTATATATATATTTCCATACTCTCCTCTTCTGGAATTCTCTTTTCTTGTCAAACCCTACTCATTCTTTAGGGTCTGTCTCATTTTTGAAACCTTATTCTCTCTCCTCTTCCTCCTACCAGCTAATAAGTATCGAGTATTTAATGTGTCAAATACTGCTTTAGATACTTGGTGTATATTGAACACTCAAAGCCATGTATTGACTCAGAACCTTCAAAACCAACCAGTGAGGTAGGACTGTTATTACCTCCTTTCTGCAGATGAGACACTGAGAAACAGAAAGGTAAAGTAAATTGCTCAAGAGCACACAGCGGCTGGGTAGTAGAGGAGGGATTCTAATCCAAGCGGTTGGCTCCAGAGCTGCCCTCTTAAAGACTCCACCAGTTACTTCAGCCCTCCTGGATCTGCCCATTTTCTGAATTCCAATGATCACTTTTTTTTTTTTTTTTACGAGATAGATAATAATGACCATTTCATTAAAAATGGTCTTATACTATACATTCCATTGTATTTGTTGTTTTGAATTTAGTTCACATCTTTTCATGTCTTGGTGTATAGATCATCTTTATCCTTTTTTTAACAGTAACATAGTATTTCAAAGTGCGGATTGCCAAATTATAATAAGGACGTCACTGATGGACATTCTGATTGTGTTCACATTTTCAGTAACATGCACAATTTCATCTCAGCCTCAAAAGAAAAGAAACCTGTGCTAGGTTGAGCTCAAGTAGAGAGTGTTAGGCCAAGAAGATCATCTATGCTATTAAGAAATAAGTTATTCATCAGAGAGAAAATATGACACAGAACAGACCAACACTTCTCTAACTGGGTATTCAAGGAATGCTATTGTTGGGGATGTTAATTGGTGTATGTGAAACAATCTTTTCCCTCTGCAATACTTTGTTTAACTATGAAATAGACATATCTCTCTGCTAAATCATCCTGGCAGGAAGCCAGGAGGGCCAATCCCTGCATCAGAGGCCTGCTTAGAGTAAGATATTACTCAAAAGCATGACTGAAGTTTTCCTATAGCTAAAGCAAACAGCCAGCAACATTTTCTCTGAAAAAATGCTCAGGGCAAAAGTATTCTTTGCTCTGCTATATTAAGTGGAACTCTGTTTTTCAATCAACCTGTGATTAAAATACTAGAGCAGATTCAAATTTGCTTTCCTGCGGAAAGTCTGTTTTGCCTACAATGTGTGCAGCCCAAGAGGGTGGGCTTCTTGCTTTCACAAAGGATTGCCAGGCCTGCTGCCCACTCGTCTGGTGGCAGCTCCCACCGGGGCTTGGGAGGGGATGGGATGACTTCCCCTTCTGCCCTCCCATGACCTGCACTTGGGTCAAAGGGATCAGCTCGCAGGTCCCCAGAAGTGCATTGGTGCCCGGATGCCTTGCTTCTTTGCTCAGGCCACTTTTTCTTCCCATCACAATCTCCTCATGCTTTTCTATATCCTTCCTATTCTACAAAGACCATCCTGAGTCTACCTCTCCTGAGCAGGCTTCCTGGCTTGAATGGTTCTTCTTCCCCTACACAGTAGGCTCATTCCTAACACTCGCTAGGTCATTCATTCATTCATTCAACAGATATTTACTGAGCACCTACCAAGTGCTAGAGATGTAACAGTGAACAAAACAAGTCCTGCACCCATGGAGCTGGCATTCCAGGGGAGGAAACAGACAATAAGCAAATACACAGCTACACCTATGTTAGGTGATAATAAGTGCAGGCAGTGGAGTGGGTGTGTGAGATGGGGATGGGGCTATTTTATAAAGCATGGAAGGGGAGGGTGGCATGATAAGGTGACATGTGACTCAAGAGCTGAACGAGGAAAGGGAGGGGCCTGATGAGGAAAGGGAGGAACCTTGCACATATCTCCTGGAAGGTCCTTCTAGTTCAAAAGTCCTGAGTTGGGCACATGCTTGGCCTTTGGGGGAACATCAAGGAGGCCATTTAGCTACTTGTTAAACGTGATTTTTGTTTTACAAATGTATGCTCTCTCCTCAACTCAAATGTAAGATTCTTGAGAATGGGGCTTTATGTTGGAGATAATAGGTGGCACATTTTGATGATGCTTTCTTCAGTAAAATTCTACTCTTTGAGGTACACCACTTTGTAGTGTACATCCTTGGGCCCTCTCCAGCCCTTACCTAAAACTTTGATTGGATTACTACCCCTAGCTTTTGGCAGCTCAGATATCCTAATAAAATACTGATGTTCTTAGAGTGGAGGTCAGGTGTGTGAGACTCCTATGCCTGTGGTCATGTACAGCACTTAGCAAGCCAGCACAGATAATCTCATCATTTTAAGAAAATGGATTCTCAGTTCTAAACAATATGAAGTAATGCCTTATTTAATGCCTATCTTTGCTTCAGGAAAAAAACCAAAAATGCAAGGAAAAAAGAAACCAAGAAAGTAAACAACTTAAAGCAACCAAAGAAACAAACAAATACCATCTAGTGGTCTTAAGCCTTCCCAAATCAATCCTTCCAAAATCATAACACTTTCATTCAGTGGTTCTTTTATCTGTCTTGCCATAAAAATGAAGACATTATGAGAAAATTAAATAACTATGTACTAAATACCTTGGCTATTTTATTTTAAATACCATTGTATGCAATTTGTTAATCCTCACTGTCACTCATAACTGAATTATATGTGCTTTTGAAAGCTGTATAATGGAGAGCATGTGGTGTACAATTGTTGAAATGTGTTTATGGTCATCATATAATTCACATCTGAGGTCCCTTGTCAACCATAAAGTCCATGAAGACACAACCTCACTAAATCCAATACCATATTATAAGGAAAACTGGATTTGATTGACTCGAGTCATATTTGCAGTGCTTCTTGAAGGCATGAAACCTACTGTAAGTGGTTTTAATTCCTTGACCACTTCCCACATATGAGCTCCTTGAGGATGGGGACTTTATCTGCTTGGCTTCACTATAAGATCCTCAACACCGTGCACAGTGCCTGGCCCAAATGGGGCTCTTAACAACTGTTGAATAAATAACTGTTAAATTATTTTCTAAAAGGAGATATGTTATCTGTGATGGTTAATTTTGTGTGTTACCTTGGTCAGCCCAAGATACCCGGATAAGCAGCACTATTCACAATAGCCAAAACATGGAAACAACCTAAATGTCCATCAACAGATGAATGGATAAAGAAGATGTGGTATGTATATACAGTGGAATATTACTCAGCCATAAAAAAGGACGAAATAATGCCATTTGAAGCAACATGGATGCAACTAGAGATTGTCATACTAAGTGAAGTAAGTCAGAAAGAGAAAGACAAATATAATACCATATGGTATCACTTATATGTGGAATCTAAAATATGGCACAAATGAACCTATCTACAAAACAGAAACAGACTCACAGACATAGAGAACAACAGACTTGTGGTTGCCAAGGGGGAGGGGGTCGGGAGAGGGAAGGACTGGGAGTTTGGGATGAGCAGATGTAAACTATCATATACAGGATGGATAAACAACAAGGTCCTACTGTAGAGCACAGGGAATTATATTCAATATCCTGTGGTAAACCATAATGGAAAAGAAACTAAAAAAAAAAAAGAATGTCTGTATGTGTATAACTGAGTCACTTTGCTGTACAGCAGAATTTGGAACAACACTGTAAATCAACTACACTTCAGTTAAAAAAAAAAATCAAGTTAAAAAAACATACCCAGATATTTGGTCAAACATTATTTCAGATGTGGCTGTGAAGTTATTTTTTTAAGTAGGATTAACTTTGAAGTCAGCAGACTCTGAGCAAAGTGATAACCCTCCATACTCTGGGTGGGCCTCATCTAATCAGATGAAGGCCTTAAGAGAAAAAAGACCGACTTCCGCTTCGAGCAAGAGTTCTGCCAGCAGACTGACTCTGCGCTCAACTGCAACATCAAATCTTCCCTGGGCCTCCAGCCTGCCAGTCTACTCTGTAGATTTTGAACTTGCCAGCTTCCATGAATGCATGAGTCATTTCCTTAAAATAAATCTCTCTTTATATGTACATATATACACACATCCTAATGGTTCTGTTTCTCTGCAGTATCCCTTAGTCTTTTACTCTTTCAGTGAATTAGTCAATATATAAATGTAACTTACCAGGAAGTATCCTCACCCACCAAAACCCTACAGTCACTGAAGCCAGACCAGTGACACAACCCCTGACACTACCAACTGACCTCAACTTCTCCACTCGGGTGGAAGGACAGAGAGCATTACCTCCTCAACGTTCTCTCTTGCGATGTAAAGCCCCTGCACATTTTCCCTCTAGAGAAACAGGTGCTAAGAGAACACGGAACTTGCTACAGCCATGCTGCGATGCTGTTATGTGAGAAGGCACAGGCTTACTACTGTGCTTTTCGGGGAAAATACTTGCCATGGTGATGCTGAGCCACTGATAGTATCACTTCCTCTAAATATTTCCACTCTTTATAAGTGAAGCTGTGGGTGGGGAATTTCAGAGTCACGGAACTAGTCCAAAGGTTATGAAAGGTTCACGGACACGGTACCATTTGATGACTATGTGCTCATTAGTCCCATATACTCTAAGGAAAAGATGAATCTAAAAATACATCAGTGGGAAGGCGCCAGGGGAGTTTTGCATGAAATGTGGACTCTTCAGGATCTAGCAATGTGGTTAGTACTCATGGTGGCCATTTGCTGATTGGGCGGAGGATGCTTCTGAAAACTACGTTTCACATAGATCCTTGCCCCAGGGGTTTATGCGGTAGGGGAAGTGGACAGCGAGAGTGAAAGCGTTCCTTAATGTGCCCACAACCAGCACAGTTCTCCACCCAGGAGTCATTTTTATTTCTTCTTTCCCTCCATTTAAGGCCCCTTTCCTCCTTTGATGTCTTTTTCCTTTTGGCTCTCAAGTGCCTAATTCATTCACCTTTTATCCCCAGTTAAAACCTGTTTCTAACATGAGGCAAAGCTTCACGCCTCTGCAGGCAGGATTTTGTGCATGAGAGACGGAGAAATTTGGGAAGCATTGTGCCTTCCTGCAATCATACTCCGAGTCTTCACCTTTGGCAATGACCTAGCAGTGTCAATTGATAGAGACGATAAATACACTGTCACTTGTTTACACAACAGAATGCTCTATAGCCGTGAGAATGAGTTATCAGCACGTATTTACATCGACATGGATAACCCTCCAAAACAACGCTGAGCCACAGAGCCAGTTACGGAGGAATGCATATGGTATGATTACATGTGTTTAAAGTTCCCAAACAGGCAGAAATCAACTGCATATACACATAAACTATACATAAATTAATTTACGTATAAATTGCACATACACATATGCATATATGTATACATATAGGCACATGAGGCCAATCTGAAAAGTAACGGAATGTGATGAACACAAAACTTAAGACCGCAGTTCCTTTCAAGGGTTGGGAAGGTGGGCAGTGGGTACACGTGTATTTGTTTTCTTATTTCTACTATTATTTGGAATGTATGTACACATTATATGTACCTCTTTGTAGTATGAAATGTGTCGCATTATTTTTAAATTTTTCTAAAATGAAATTTATCTGGATTATCAACCTTCGTTTCCCACCTTCCTTGGAAAGTGGAGGGAGGGCCCTGGGGGAGAACAGCTGCCTATAGAAATTAAATAGAGTTGAGTTATAGACCTCCTTTAATCAAAGCTTCTAATCTGAAGTGAATGTGAAAAGGAATGTGGACGCATTGGCACCTCTGCCTGTCACCTTATTTCACCACTGCTGAGTTACTCTGAACCCCCAGGGTTTGTCCTTAGGGCAGAACTACCCTGCAGTGGAGCCTGGGGCTGTGTCGATTTCAAGCAGTCTTTCCCATCACTGCCTGGACATTTGGGAGCCATTGTGGTCACAGTGAAGTTGCTTATTTTGATGACCAAAAAGTCTGCAGCACACAGAGTGGCTTGGACACCCCCTTCCGAGGACGTCCACGCCACTCCTGGCCCTGCAGACCGCGTGGGATCGGACACGGCCGTGCCGTTGAGGGGCACCGCCTCTAGTGGAGCCCTGCCCAGTCTCTCAGTCAAGTCCCACCTGCCAGGGTTTCCATATCAAGTGTGCCGCCAGTACAATGAGTAACACGATTCTTTTCTTTAAATTGACTCACTTTTAGGGTGGTGGGGGACGGTGAATTGGAGGAAGGTGGTCAAAAGGCACAAACTTCCAGTTATAAGTAAGTACTAGGGATGTCATGTGCAACATGATAAATATAATGAACACTGCTCTACGTCATATAGCAAAGTTTTTAAGAGAGTAAATCCTAAGAATTTTTGTCACAAGGAAAACATACTTTTTTTCAATGTCTTTAATGTTGTATCTATATGAGATGATGAATGTCTACTATGATAATCATTTCATGATGTATGTAAGTCAAATCATTATGTTGTACACCTTAAACTTATTCAGTGCTATATGTCAACCATATCTCAATAAAACTGGAAGAAAACAAAAGCAAAAAAAGAAAAATAAACAGACACTTTTTTTTAAACTTAAAGACATGTAAATTAAAAAAAAAAAAAACTTTCATGCCACTCCTGCAAATAAAAACACATTGCCATTGTTGTTACTAGAAGGTAGTCATTAAGAAAATAAATGCAGGAAGACAAAACCATGATATTAAATTTTAGCTAGCTACCATTTCCTGCTGATGGCTTATAGCCTGAGGTCTACTTTCTCTTTGTGCCAAAGGTAAATGGCCACAGGTTAGAGGGGTCTTTAGATCAGGCCTACAACAGAGGATCAAAAGAGAGAAATGGAAAAGATTTCTCTGTATGACAAAGTCTAGTGACTCAATGTGATTAAATGCCATATCTGGGTACCGAGTACCATATCAAATTATCATATTGTGTCCCACACTTTGGAACTTTTGATCAAATGAGTTTATGGGGAGACAGAGAAGCAGAGGGAAAGTGGAGGCAGTTTGCGGTAGGATGTGTCTTCACGTGGTGTAGTTTCGTACAGGACAGGATAAGTCTAAAGGAGCTTCCCCGTGCTGGTACCTGGGTCCTTTCTCCAAGTGGGACCTCACAAGGGAATGAGAAGGACCCTCCCCCCCCAGGGCCCTTGAGTGGATATGAGGTATGTTGCAGGGAGGGAAGGGTGAAAAGAGGAGAGGAAAGCCATAAAGGGCACATTACTAAGCCAGCTACCACTGTGGGCAACTGCAGTACAAGTCCAGGTGGAAATTTTGAGAAAAGGTGAAAGGCTGTCTTAGAGTTATTCCACTCGGGCCCAAGGGAGCTGGGACATTTACAGCCCATTAGAGAGTTAATTTCTGGACGTTTTCATTTGTCTTTGAGCAATTACAGTGACCCTACCCGGCCTGGAGAAAGCCCTCAGGTCATGAGAGAAAGATGCAAGCTGTTAGAAGTCTGCCCAGTCCTGCTGAGGCCTGAAGGATGTAGGCAGGACTCTGACTGCTTCTACTACACCCCTTCCCTGCTAGATACTTTAAAAATTGTTACCACGTTTAATCCTTACCCACAGCCCTTCCCGATAGCGATTAATTTCCCCTTATTTACATATAAAGGAAGAGGCACCAGGAGTTACGTCATTTGACCAAAGTCATACAGTCTGTGTTCTCCTGCACCTCTGGTTATACCTTTCTAGTCTTCTTTTTCCTTTCTTTTTTAAAAAAACATTGAGGTGAAACTCACATAATGTAAATTAGCCAACGTAAAGGGAACGATTCACTAACATTCAATATATTCACAATGCTGTGCAACCACCCCCTCTATCTAGTTCCAAAACATTTGTATCACCCCAAAAAGAGGCCCCATACCCATCAAGCAGTTGTCCCCCATGTTTCCCTGCTCCCAGACCCCAATCTACATTCTGTTTCTATTGATTTACCTATTATGGACATTTCATTTAAATGGAATCATACACTTTGCGGGCCTGGTTTTTTGAGGTTCATGCATGTTGTAGCATGTATCAGACCTTCATTCTTTTTTTTTTTTTTTTTAAATTTATTTTTGGCTGCTTTGGGTCTTCGCTGCTGCATGCAGGCTTTCTCCAGTTGCAGTGAGCGGAGGCTACCCTTCGCGGTGGTGTGCGGGCTTCTCACTGCGGTGGCCTCTCCTGTTGCGGAGCATGGGCTCTAGGTGTGCGGGCTTCAGTAGCTGTGGCGTGCAGGCTCAGTAGTTGTGGCACACGGGCTTAGTTGCTCCGCAGCATGTGGGATCCTCCTGGACCAGGCATCGAACCCATGTTCCCTGCGTTGGCAGGTGGACTCCCAACCACTGTGCCACCAGGGAAGCCCCAGAACCTTCATTCTTTTTTGTGGCTGAATAATATTCCATTGTATGGTTATACCAGAATTTATTTATCCATTCATCTGCTGATGGACATTTAAGCTGTTTCTACTTTTTTGCGATTGTGAACAGTGCTGGTATGAAAGCATGAGACCCTGTTTTCAATTCTTTGGGGTATATAGCTAGGAGTGGAATTGCTGGGTCATGTGGTAATTCTGTGTTTAACTTTTCAAGAAACTACCTAGTCTTCTTAGAGAGCTCATTCTCCTCTCCCTCTATTTAAATGTTAGGATTTCTTGAGGTTCCATCCTAAGCCACCCCCCTCATTTCTCACTTGATATTCTCTCTCAAGGATGTTTCATCCATACCCATGGCATCAATCAGCATCTATATGTTCAGGATCCCCAGGACCCTGCTCTGAGCTCTAGACCAGCATGTCAACTTCCTGGCTGACATCTGCCTTTGGATGTGTTCAAGGCCCTCCAAAATCATCCATTCCAGAACGGAACTCAGCCCAGGCCTGGTCGTTCACCAGCTACTCTAGTCTCTGTGAGCGGCAAGCAGCATCAACATCCATACGGATGCCCCAACCAGAAAACTGGGGATCATCTTCAACACTTCCCCTGGGATCTCCTTTCCTATTTACCCGCAAGTCCTGTTGATTTTCCTTTCTCGATGACTCTATCTGTCTAGTTCTGCCTCTACTGCTACCATCCTTGTCTTGTCTGTACTCCCACTGATATCCTTGCTTGGCTGACTGCATCAGCCTTCTAACTGGTCTCCCTGTCAGCAGGTGTGGCCCATCCCATCCATTCTCCACACAGTAGCAAAAGGGATTTCTTAAAAATGCAGATCAGACCATGACACCCCAAGCTTCTCCACCAGTTTTAGAATAAGCAGCATCTTCAACGCTGCCTCTTTCTCCAGCCTCATCTTGAGCCACTCTTCTCTTCCCTCTGGCCACACTGGCCTTAATTTAGCTGGACAATTCGGGTCTCCCGCCTCAGGGAGCGCCATAAGCTCCCTGCACCTGGCACTAGCCAGCCCTTTGCCTTGTTCATGCCTGTTCTTCTCCAGTTGTCATGGCCCCTGTGCTATGGAAACCTCGCTGACGCCCAGACAGATCAGGCTCCCCTGCGATGTGCTCTGGTCCTCATTGCACTTGGGTAATGAATAATCAACAGACTACAAGCTTTTGGGGGGCAGGGCAATGTCAGTTTTACTCCATCTTACTTAAGTTTTGACTTAAAAGTGGCTTCCACACCATGAATACTCACTAGAGACTTGTACAATAATTTAGTGACCTAATTCACGAGAAACGGTGGCGCTCTAACATGAAACTGATTTCACACCCTGCCCTTTCCACTGCTCCCTTCTGCTCCATTCTTAGAACAGAAATGTCCTTAAAAATAAGCAAACTTGGGAGCAAACAGAAACAAGGAGGAAAACCGCTTGGCTGGTTCCCAGGGCTCTGTCGTGGAGGATAGTTCTTCACACCCACTTCTGGGTGGGAAACCAGCTGCTGGGGGGAAGGGAGGGGCTCTCCAAGCAGGAGCTGAAAAGACCAGAGGCCCCTCCCTCACCTCTGGTCACTAGCTGGGGGACTAGCCTGCTCACCGACCCCTGGCAGCTTGAGAGACCATCTGACCCCTTCAGACGGGCTTTTCCTCTTTAAAGCTGTATGTATTCTTCATTTTGAAGTAATTTCAGCAAGATAAAAAGTTGCCTCAAGTCTTTTGCGGAAGAAAGGCAATTGAATGAATGAACACATTAAATGGATTAATATACAGAGAAAAGTAAGGGTGGAGCTGTTCGGGTGGCCCAGTGTGGACACAGAGAACAGTGTAATTTGTCCCCAACCCCTTAGAGGGGATACTAATGACCCATTCTCTGCAGAGCCTGGACACACACAGAGTCTGATTCTCATCACCACTTCTTGCCCCTCCATCATTCCCATAGAGGCTGAAAATGACATTATAAATGACACTAATCCACCATAAATTGTAAGTGACAGCCCACACTTAGAGGTTCTGAAATAATTAGGAAAAGTAAAAGCTCAGGGTCATTTCAGGTAAGCTCTCCGAGGCCAGTAGGAAGGGGGAGGAGCCATGTATTTTACACACCAGGAAGCACCTACCCAGGAAGATATGAAACTAGAATCACATAGGTATTAAGTTGCACTAAAGCAGTGCCTCCAGGTCATCCTGAAGGAGGAGACTCTTTCCTCCTGAGGCCTGCTGAGTCCCTCCCAGCAGCTGCAGATAAGGGTGACCCCAGCAGGGAACACAGCTGGTTGTCTGACACCAACTCAGGAAGTCAGAGTCTGAGTGAGCCCCCTGCCTTCCCCTGAGGCCACAGCAAGTGTCTGGGAACTCACCCAGGGCGGAAGGCTGCGGGATCCTCTGGTCGCGTCCTTGCCCTCCCTCTGGGCAGGCAGGCAGGAGGTGGCGGCTCAGTCCTGCCTCATGGCCGTGCTTCTGTCTTGCTGCAGCCACTAGACTTGCTTCTGAAGGCAGCTGTGAGCATTTCCCCACGGAGCAACTGCACATGCAGACTGTGAATGGAGACCTTGTGGGTGTTTTTCCTTCCGGTTGCTGTGAAGTGATGTTGTCTCAGTTCATTTCCTCTCTGTGCATCTTTTTTTTTTTCCCTCTGTCAGACCTCCTGACACACTGAGGGCCACTGGTTGTTTAGGGACAGGCGAGCCATCTAGTTCGGATTGGCACCGTCTGCTATTTTGAGAAAGAGATCTTTAGATTAGGATCGCCATGAAATTCTGTGGGATGTACTTTCTAAGTGGCACGAGCACCTTTCTAGGCTGCACTGAGGCAAAAATTAGGCTTTTCAAGACCAATCAATTTAGGATTTTGTGGTTTTATGAGCTCAATATGTTCTAAAGAGTTCTACTATAAATTGACATGAAACATCCTTTCATTTGACAAGTATTTATTGAGCCTGTACTCTGTGTGCTGGGGGCTAGGTACCCAAACAGATCATTCCTACGTACAACGTGATATAGAAGCCTAGATTTGATTATGTGAAAGGGAATTTGAAAGTATTTCATCCCAAACCCTTGTCTTCTTCCAGCTGGGCATTTGAGTAGCAGACAAGGGGATGTACTCTGAGACTGACCACCTGGGTTTGAATCATGGCTCTACTCTTTAAACACTTTTGATCCTTCTGTGCTTCAACTTCCTCATCTGTAAAATGGGAATAATAAAAGGGCTGCTGTGAGAATTGAATGAGTTAGTATATGTATTCAAAGAGCACCTGGCACAATAAATAAGTAAACAGCATATGCGTGCTTACCATTATTATTAGTGGCAAATTATACATAACTTCAGTCCTTGTTTTTTTTTCCTTTTTTGCCCCACTTCCCACCCCTTGCTGGTGCCTAGGAAATGACTTGGGGGCATAGTGGATTGAGGGAAGAGGGAGATGGTTTGAATGACTGATATTCCGAAATGATGTGGTGGTGCCTGATGTTTCTGCTCCTGCCTGCTCCACCCCCGAGACAAGGACAGGGCTGTCCTTGGCCTTCCCCTCATCTTTACACTCTGCTCATGCTGTCTGTTGCACTCTTGCGACTTCCGTTTTCTTGTTGTTTTGTTTTGTTTAGTTTTAATTTCCTGTAATACTTCTCTGAAACTCAGATCCACGTTATTTAGTTTTAAATGTCGAGCTGGCCTGAATCATGCTAAGAAATACTCTGTCCGTAAACAGATGCTACCCTTAAACAAAGAAACAAAAACTCAGCTCAATGCCTTGTGCAACTGGGACTTATAAATACATCAACAATAAGAAGATCTATATTAATCTTTATACATGTACATAATTAGCAAACTTCATGGTACAAATACCATTAAGGTACTCCATTATTTTTCATTCTCTTCCCTCTCCTTAAAAAACTATTCTTGAGTACATGCTATATATCAGGAACTGGTCCAGATTTGAGGTAGAGTTATTCTAAGTTTTTACTTTATAGTGCAGAGTATTTATTCATGATACATAATAGAGGTAGAGGAGAAGTACAGACAGTAAATAATTTTTTCAAAATGCTCCTCTATGTATTTCCCATATCAGTAAAATACCATATCAGTAAAATATTATTTGCTTCATTAGATGTTTGTGCAGTATACATTTAAATGCTAAATTTTAGAAAAAATATTTTACAGTTACATAGTGTAACTTGAAGATTAATTCTATCTAGTTGTTTCTGTAAGTCGATGATACCCTAGATATTCTAAAAAAACTAAGCTTGGGCTTCTTTTAAATAAAGTCCTTGAGTTTGGCAACTTGATTATCCTTAACTCTGTTATTTC
The DNA here is from genome assembly GCF_028564815.1 of Eubalaena glacialis. Taxonomy (NCBI): domain Eukaryota; kingdom Metazoa; phylum Chordata; class Mammalia; order Artiodactyla; family Balaenidae; genus Eubalaena; species Eubalaena glacialis. The sequence continues at coordinate 8,496,926 of NC_083722.1, forward strand.
ATCTACATCCTCATGGCTTCTTTCCCCACTTTGAGCTGCCTGGACCTCCCACTGCTGAGCTCTTCAGGATGGAGAGAGGGCACATCTGTGAAGGCAAACTAAGGAGCTCAGACTTTGTCCAAAAACAGATCAGATTTGTTTGCAAAAAACAAGTTAAATATTTTTCCCACTTGGAAAGATGGAAGCTTCCTACGTCTGTTTTCCTACTTACAGTCTTAGATTTCCTTCTTCTTCTTTTTTTTTTTTTGTGGTTTGTTTTCTTCTTTTGATTAGTGGCAGGTTATGCCACATATCAAAATTTTGACAAACCACAGATGGTTCTGACAAAAAACAAACAAGTGTAATTTGTAATCACTGTATCCAATGAAGACTGTGTTTACATTTTCATCTTTATTTACAGTCTTCTTGACTGCTTTAATTAGCTTCTTCATGCCATCTCAGATTGCTGGAATCTCAGCACCACAGAATGGTTTATAACTACCTGTTAAGCAGTAGCCAACCTCCAGGCAACAGTTTTGAACCTGTCATGAATATTTGGTCCAAGCAGGGCCTGCTGTGTGAAGTGGAGGCTGAGGGGTGAAGGAGAAAGAAGTGAGGAGAATTTGAGAAGATAAAAAGTTTAAAAAGTCTATGGCCAAGTTGTGTCTGTGTGTGTCCGTGTGTGTGTGTGTGTGTGTGTGTGTGTGTATTTATGATTCCATTTGCTTGACTCATTTCCCTCCACGACTGAAGACAGTATTAGCCCTGGGGAATCAGCTGCCCACTAAGGAATTTAAATGAATATGCTCGAGTTGGTTTGGCACGTTTTACGAGCAGAGTTGTCTAGTATTAAAACGTATGCCTCCTCCCTTCTCGGCACTGTGAGTTGGTCTTGTGGTTTTCATTTTTAGATGAAGAAATCAGAGTTCAAAAAGATCCAGCTCATTTGTCCATTCAATAACTATTGTGGACCTGCAAACTCCTCTGAGCTTTTCCTGCACATTTTTGATATATCAGTTCACAAGACTCAGGGCCTGCACTCAAGAAACTCATAGCTGTATATGTATAACTGATTCACTTTGTTATAAAGCAGAAACTAACACACCATTGTAAAGCAATTACACTTCAATAAAGATGTTTAAAAAAAAAAAAAAGAAACTCATAGCTTAGTTGGTAGATTATCTAGTGAGATCACGATTCCCCTTAATGGGTTCACTCACGATATTAAAAGCATTTATTGAACAAGTGCTATGATAAATAAAAAATGAATGAAAATCAGCTCCTAAGAGAAATTACAGTCTAGTAGGCATGACAAAATGAACCTTATTCTCCTTCCTCTTTTGTTCTCTTGCTGCTTACAACCCTTCTGTTCTCTCTCTTGTAACAGGACATCTTTGTCTTCCGTCTCTTCTGTTCGTTCTCCCGTCCATCAACCAAGTCCTAGAGTGTCACGCTCTTACATTGCCAGAACCCCATGGAAAGCTATTTCAGTAACATGTTAATGTCGATTTCCTTGTTCTTGTTCTTCTGGGTGTTCACCCATTCCCAGCCCTAGGTGGAAGTTCAATCTACTTTCTCTCATGCTTCAGAGCAACCCAGACTCACTGGGAAAAGTTAACAAAGGCCAAATTGTTTCCTGGCATCTCTCTCAGTAACCTCAACTGAGGCCCTTCTGCTGCTCAGGAATCTTCTCACTCATTTCCTACTCTCTGTCAGGTCTTCTTTCCAAACTTTCCTCTCTCTCCAGAAGCTCTGAGCCCAGCCCTGAGCTCACACCATGCCGAGGTAAGATGCTGATGTGAGCTCTTTCAGCGTCCCTCATGATCTCTGCAGAATTTCACTCTTTCATCCATCCAGCTCCTCATTCTCTGCTCATTCTTCAATCCTTTGAATTATAGTTTCAAGCATTACCATTGGATTAATAAAAATAGTAACAGCTACCATTTTTGATGTTTATCATTAGGAGGAAAATGACATCTTCATAGATGAAACCATTCTTCTAGCTCACAGAACAGCTGTTTGAAGAAACATGGGTTCCAAGAGGAGCTAAAGGAAGAAAGACTGAATTCTTTTTAAGACAGAACTGATGACAAACATAAAGGGTTCTGATTTATTGGAGGCATTCATTGCATTTAAGCATCTGGCAAACACCAAGCACTGATTTCTCCATTACTTATATCTCGATCACCTATCCCTCTACTAAATGATAACCACCTTTGACTTCCCAAAGAATAATTAGCAAAATCTTGTCAGTGTTGATTTCGCCATAATTTTTAAATTAATTTTTTAAATATACAACTAATAAATTTATATTGTAAAAAAACTAACATTGAAGGTAAAATTAAAGTGCTTTCCAACCATCAACCCTAATTTCAGGTCTCGCCTCTGCTTTGCCCAAAGGGAACCCCTGGTACCTGTTTGGTATGTATTCTTCGAAGACGTTTGCTAGGCATTTACACGAATATATGTAACCACCGTCAATTTGCAACGTGCACGTGTGCAACCTTGCCCTTGAGCGCGCTCTTGTGCACAAACAGAACACAAGACTGAAACCATCACATTATGCTCGGTTTCTGAGGAAACTGTACAAACTGCTGTTCTGGTTTCACATGAAATAGGAATTTGAAAGAAACATCTTATTCATAAGAATATACAAAATAAAATTACACTGCTGTTTTCGATGGTTGAAGAGATTAGACTCCTCCAACTATCTGACTTTTGACCATTTGTTTTCTAAATATACAAAAATGTGGATTTACATCCAACTGGTTTGCCCCTGAGTAGAGATTCCCAGATCAAATACCAAAGGTTGATTAGTCATTTGGTAAGGTGATTTTTCTGGATTTTCCTTTATTGCCTACACAATCACTTAACCAAAAAATCAAGTCAAATCATGCCTCTCCCGAGGTAGGTTTGCTGCCCTGACAGTGACCCAGTCCCAGGGAGGGACTGCCAAGTGTCATGATAATTTACAGCCCCTTTTTGCTCTGCCATGGCTGGTTCTTTAGCTTTCCTTTCCCTTGAGCACGTCCTCCTCCTGATTCTCGGAGCAGCCTCCATTTCACAAGCCCATATCGACAGATTCCTACTCTAAAGACTTAGACATATTTTTTACTGATTCCTGGTACTTAAAACCCCAGCACACTTGTTCCCTTTAGTTTTTATATAAGTATTTTACTCTAAGACAATAGAAATTCTAAAAAGAAATCCAACTTATCCCTCCTCTATTTTCACCACAACTTTTCCTATCGTATAAGCGAAAAGCCCTGTGCCCACAGGTTCACGGAAACCCTAATACTTAGTGCCTTAATTCTATCCACTCTTCTTCTTACTCTGCCTCCTTCCTTTCATGCTCAGCTTTCCTGAAAGAGTTGTTTCGTCTACACTGTGTGCTCCCACTGCCACACCTTCCATTCCCTTCTTCCTCGCTGCGTTCCCTCCATCCTGACCTCTGGCTCCCACCCCCAGCTCTGCATGCAGTAGTCCCTGTTAATGTCACCCATGGCATCCTAGATGGTGAAACCAAAAGACATCACAATGGCTTTCCTCTGTTGCATTTAAAATGACCGATCACTTCTTTCCTCTCAGACCCCTCTTTCTTTCTCTGGGGGATCCTGCTCAGCTCAGTTCACTTCCTTCACAGTTCACTACATCCCCCCGCTTATTGCTACTCATGTTCCACCACTGGACCTCACATATTTTCACTCTACTTCTCCCTCTGGGTGGGCCCCTCTACTCCCATTTAGGTCTGGGGCAAGTCTTCTCCTCCTGACTCTGCACTAATGTCATTATCATCCCTTCAGTCTCTGTCTTAGTCAGTTCTAGTTGCTTTAACAAAATTCCATGGGCTGGATGGTTCAAACAACCAAACATTTATTTTTCACAGTTCCGGAGGCTAGAAGTCTGAAACCAAGGGTGCCAACACAGTTGGGTTTTGGTGAGGGTCCTCTTCCTGGTTTGTAAATGGCTCTCTTCTTGCTGTATCCTCACATGGGGGAGAGAGATGAACCTTCTTTGTCTCTTCCTATAAGGACACTAATCCCACTCATGAGGGCTCCATCCTCATGACCCATTTACCTCCCCAATGTCAATCTCCTAATGCCATCACATTGGGGATTAGGCTTCAACATAAGAATCTGGGGGGGGGGGACATAAACATTTAGTCCATAGCAGTCTCTCTGCCCTAAAACATTACAAACATTTCCTCGCTTCTTAAATCTAACCTGTCACCAAATCCTGTTATTTAAAAAATTAAATCTTAAATCTTGTTGACCAATTCAATACATGCCCACTGCTACTACCTTAGTTTAGACTTTCATTGCTTGGACTGTCACAACAATTTCTAACTGTGACAGGGCACAAGGTGGGTCCTCAGGAGATATCAGTTGAATGAGCATCTCCACAATACTAGATGTTCTCATAGAAAAATTTCAAATCTCCTCATGTCACTGTCTGCTTAAAAACTTCCACCAACTCCCTGTTGCCTACAAAACAAAGTGAAATGACTTAGTTGGTGAATCGAGATCCATGCTCTCTTCTTAGATTCTCTCCTTCTTATCCACACCTAGAGTTCCTCTCACCTTCCCATCACCCTGCACAGCTCACTCTTCCCTAGTATTTCATGTCTTCTCATGATTTGGGGATTGTAAAGGCTGTTCCCCTACCTAGAATGCCATTCCTTCTTCTCTTTTAGGCGACATGCTTCAAGACTGTCCCCTGGACAGAGAATCTTTTCCCCCTTTCACTGTCACCAAAACTTCTATTATTGTGCTCATCACATAGTATCATAATAGTGTGTCTGTTTCCTTGGACTTCAAGGCTCTGGATGGCAAGGAACTGTTGCTTATTCATTTTGTTTAGACCAAACTAAACATTTTACAAAGTGGTCTGTAGAGGTCTTGTATCAAAATCACCCGCAAGGTGGTTAAATATAGATCCCCAGGTCCCACCCTTGAATTGCTGTATCAGTTTCTCTGGGGAGTGGAACCCTCCCAGCTAATTCTTATGCACACGAACATTTGGGGACACAGTTACAACATCCAACAAACATTTGATGAATAAAGACATGATGAAAGTGTTAAGATCTCTACTCCTGAAAATCTGCTCTATTTCCTTCATTCCTCTGGGGTGTAGCTTGGCTGGAGACAGGTCCAGGGAATTTGGCTCGGCTGCAGGTCAAAGTGACCTAATGGGAAACAGCTTTGCGTTATTCTCTAATCAGGTCATGCAAAGCACCTATTGTCCTGTCTAAATGCGAAGTTAGGTTTAGGGCCATTCAAAGCCCTGAAGATGGTTGGTTGTGATAAGAGCTAACAAATTCTTGCTCAAGTGAGAACTGGTATTTCGGGCATGCTCTGCAATTTTAACTCACCAAAGCCAAGTTCTTAACCTTAAGTGGTTCAGAAGTACCTTCAAAGGAGTCTCACTGTCTCACTTGCTGTGCTTATCACCAGTATTGGTAACTCTAATATCAGTTAATAGTCCTCCCCTATTGACATTGGGTGAGTTGTGAATGAGCCTAAGAGTTTTTAGACTTTGGGTGAGGCTGATGGAGTTGTGAAGCCACAGCGTCTCTAAAATGTCCTTTTAAAATTTCTTCAGTAGATTTTTGAGCTCCATCAACATGACCTTGAGATCTGTCACAATGCACCATACCAGGCCTAACAAAGACTAAAAAACGTGCAGTATCTAAATGACCTCAGGACTACACAAAGTACCTTCAACAAATGTTTGTTGGACTTGTTATTTACCAAATAAATCTTACCAAAAGTACACATAACAACTTCTTTATTACACAAGTAACATATACTCATTGTTGAAACCAGAAAAAGTAAGGAATTCAAAAAGACGACATAACCAATGTTACACTGGAGTGTGTATTCGTTTAAATGTTTTCCCATATATATGTAGAGTGATATTACAGTGGATTAGTTTACTATTGTTGCTGTAACAAGTTACCACAAAATTAATGGCTTAAGACAAAAGACATTTATCATCTTACAGTTCTGTAGGTTAGAAGTCCCACACAGGTCTCCCGGGCTAGTTAGTGTATAGGCATGGCTGCATTCTTTTGGAGGGGCTAGGGGAGAGTCTGTTTCCTTGCCTTTTTCTCTTCTAGAGGTTGCCCATATTCCTTGGCTCCTGGCCTCTTCTTTCATCTTCAAAGTCAGTAATGTTGAACCGCTATGACTGTTCCTCTATAGTTACATCTCCTCCAACCTCAGCCGGGAAAAGTTCTACTATTTGATTTTAAGGACCCAAGTGACTAGCTTGGACTCTCATGGATAATATAGGAGCCCAATTCAAGGTCTCTAACTTCATCACACTTGCAAAATCCCTTTTGCCATGTAAAGTAACATATTCTTAGATTCCTAGAATTAGGACGTGGACATGCTGGGGTCATTATTCTGCCTATCGCAGGTAGAGATTGAACATCTAATGTTCATGGAGGTTAAGTGACTTACCCAAGATCACAAAGTTTGTAAATATTGAACCTAGTAGTTAAATTCTTTCAGATTGCAAGAGTTTGACACAATCAGATTCTCAGCAAATGGAGATTTATGATGAAGGCATGTAAGGAACAACGGTAGGGAGTTCGCATAAACGTAGGACCAAGCCTCCCAGGAACTGGCACTTCATCCTCAGTCCACAGACCCCAGGATCTTGCTGACTCTCAGCAGCGGCCACCCACGGCACCACATGAGGCCACTGCCTGTTTCTTAATACTTCTCATACCCTTTTTAGCTCCCTCCAATGTCCTGCGTAGCTTCTTAATCTTAAATTCTACTGATTCATGGCTTTAGCCTACTGTCTCCTCTCCATCAGTCTCTTGGTTTTTGAACCCTTCTGTCACTTGTATTTTTCTCTCTGTGTCACCTTCATACTTCTTAAGAGAAAGTCCATTGGTCACTACAGGGCACTGGACACCCCTGTCCTACAGAGGGCTCCCACTGGATTATCTCATTGGCTGCTGGTCAGCTGACGGATGGCCATCTTCAAAAACAACTGCCCCTTCCTGGTTCCATCAGCCAGGATCAGGGGGTCAAATGTGATGATCTGTATGTAAGAAATCACTTAGGATCCCTTCCCTCAGAATAGGGCCATGAGCAAGTGGGCACAAAGAGACTCTTCTCCAAAGCCTCGGCCAGAAGGTCTTCCCCACGCGCCCCTGCATACACTGCGGCTGAACCATATCTGGGAACCACAACTGGAATAATCTAGCTGAATGAAAGCGTATAAGCAGGGGCTGAACAAGAGGAAGGGACAGTGCCCAGAACTAATACTGAATATGGACATTTTGAAAACGATTTAGGTAATTGTTTTCAGTACTTTAAGGCCCTAATTGCTGATCTTCAACAAAGAGGCCACACAGGCTTATGAAAGTTCTAAAATTATATTGTATTTATCAGTCACCAGGACCTCAACTTGCTTCCACAAACCACATAGGGCTTTGTGAAATGAGGCTTTGGAAAGGGGACCCTGTTGTTTCTAAATTTTCACCCATTTGTTTCCCTATCTGCATTTGCTCTGAAAGGGGAAAGTGGCCTCATTAATTTGGAAAGAATGAGTCTAAACATGTTTCAGAAGGAGAAAAACTCTCTTGGGCATGCTGAAGCCCGCCCCACCCCCCGCCCCCCCGCCCTTCCTGATGGAAGAATGTTGCCATAAAACTTTCATCTGATATTTCCCACAAAAATGTGAGCTGTGGTCGCAGCTCAAAGATGCCAACACAAATCTCGAACACAGCCACCTCCTGACTGAAAACACAATCTAGGCTGTTCTTTAGTCTGGACCTCGGTAACCAGGGACACAAATTGATTTTAAATTTCAATTAATTACGTGGGAGGAAATGGCCGTCTGATAGACAGAGGTCTTAACATAAATATTTCTCCCTGGTGACAGAGTACTGAGATGCTGCCATGTTACACACAACCAGGGTTTTTTCCATGTGGTGTGCTCTTTTTCTCTCCTCCTCTTGTGCTTTTAGAGAGAACGCCAATGGCATGTTGTCACCTCAATTTTCTATACCCTGTAATAATTCATTGAATTCATTCATCTTTACTCTGAAATACACAACATTCTTCATGCTGGCAATCAAAACATTTTTTTTTGAGCAATTACCACTATGTTAGGAGCTGGGAATAAACCAGTGGGTAAAAATATACACAGTACATTGTGTATATTGGATGCTTTGGCTACAAATAATGTAAAAATAGAACTTAAAGTGGCTTGAACAATAAATACCTGTTGCCTCACCAAGCAAGAAGTCTGGGGGTAGATCAATAAATATCTTCATGTCAGTTTTATTCTCAGGTGGTTGGTTCCCTCACAGTTGCAAAGTGGCTGCAATAGCTTTAGGTAGTACCTTCTCAACCACATCCAAATGCAAATAAATACATAAATAAATAAAGCCAAAATGAAGACACTCCCCTTTTTGGGTCCCACTCCCCAGCAGAAATGTCCTCACGTCTTAGGAGGCAGAACTGCATCACAAGCCTGTTCCTGAGCTGATCAACAGCAAGACAAATGAAATGGTCATAATTTGCTTAGACCAGTCAAATTTTGGCTCCGGGCATTAGGAAAGGGCTCAGTCTTTGCTGAAGCACAGGGTTACCCCATACACAAAGAAAATCCAGTTCTGTCAGCAGGAAGATAGGATTAGCTATTGGATAAGAAACCAGCAAGTCTGCCTCTGTGCAACTTCCAGATGACATAGGAGGGACGGGAAAAACACTCCCCAACATACACGTTTTTCATAAGGAGTCCAAAAGACAGAGGTTCCAGTATCCATTAGTAGTTACAAGATCTTGGGTTAGCCTCCTGGAACCTCAATTTCTGAATATGCAAAATGGGAAATCATATCTATCTCACTGGGTTGCCCTGAGGATCAAATATATTAGTACTTGCAAAATACCTAGCACTGTGCCTGGCCCATAGGAATTGCCCAAAACATGCCATTTCCTTCTTCAAGGCCCTCAGGCTGCTCAAGTCTAAATGGCTGGATAACTGACAAGCCAATGAGCCTGTATTCTGATTGATAAGCACTGGGATATTAGGATTTACAGAGGCTTCCTGGGGGAGGTATTACTATCACAGTTGCCAGGAACCATTAAGGTCCCCAAAATGCTTTTGCTACCTCCAATGGGTCCTTTCCATTTTTTCCTATTACTTTATCTTTCTGCAGCCTTGCTACTCTTGTCAATCCCCTTTCCTTTGGAACTCTATCTTCCCTTGTGTTCTGTGTTGTGTTATCTGGGTTTACCGCCTTCCTCTCTAGCATCTCCTTTCCATGCTCCCTTAAAAGGTCCTCTTTATGGCCTTCCCCAGAACTGTGTTCTCCACTCCTGCTGCAATCTCACCTGTCAATCCCCGACATGAGATTTCATCCTTTCTTATAGCCTCAATTCCTAGTTATATATTTATGACACATATTAGACATTCAATACATATTTTTTTCATCCATTTTTAGTCAATCATGTATTCAACAAGTATTTATTGAAGGCCTGGTACTATATGCCCATTACTGTTCTTCATGCTGGAGATATAGCAATAAATAAAACAGACCAAACCCTGCTCTTGCGAACTTACATACTAATGAAGAGACAGATAATGAATAAGCAAACATTTCCTGTTAGAGATGAAGTAAGTGCCATGGAAAATATCATGCTGCATAAGTAGGGAAGGAAGGTCGGGAGGGAGGGACAGCTCCTTTATAGGGTGCCTAGGAATGCTTCTTTGATAAGACATTTACATACAGACCTGAAAGGTGTAAGTGACCAAGACATGAGGCATGGCAGCGGGAACAAAGAACACAAGTGCCCTGCAGTGGGATCGAACTTGGCATCGTCAAGAAACCCTCAAGGGGCTAGAATGAAGTGATCCAGGGGAAAGAGGAAGGAAACAGATCAGGGGGCAGTGGGGAGGGTTTCACGGGCAATGCCAGGGCTTTGGCCTCGCCTTTGAGGGAAATGGAGAGCCACGGGGTTTTTTTTTGTTTTTTGTTTTTATTTTATTTTTATTTTTTAAATTTATTTCTGGCTGCGTTGGGTCTTTGTTGCTGCACTCGGGCTTTCTCTAGTTGCAGTGAGCAGGGGCCACTCCTCGTTGCGGTGCGTGGCTTCTCATTGTGGTGGCTTCTCTTGTTGTGGAGCACGGGCTCTAGGGCACACGGGCTTCAGTAGTTGTAGCACGCGAGCTCAGTAGTTGTGGCACACGGGCTCTAGAGCGCAGGCTCAGTAGTTGTGGCGCACGGGCTTAGTTGCTCCGCGGCATGTGGGATCTTCCCGGACCAGGGCTCGAACCTGTGTCCCCTGCATTGGCAGGTGGATTCTTAACCACTGCGCCACCAGGGAAGCCCGAGCCACTGGGTTTTAAGAAGAGTGATAGGATCTGACTTACACCCTTAGAGGATCACTTTGGTGTCTCTGTTAAGAAGAGACCCTGGAGGCCAGAGCAGAGGCAGGAATTTCTGTTAGAGACAACTGCAATAATCAAAGCAAGAGATGATGAGGGCTTGGATCAGGGTGGTAGCAATGCAGTGTTGAGAAATGGATGAATTTTGGCTCTAATTTGAGGTGAGATCAATAGGATTTTCTGTTAGATGTGGGAGTGAAGGAAAGAAACCAAGGTTAAGCCCAAAGGTTTGGGCTCTGGCAAGTGGAAGAAGGAGTGGTCATTTTCAGAGATAAGAAAGGCTGTGGGGGACCTGGTGGGGAGGGGACAGAGAGTTAGATTTGGGGCAGGCTAAGTTCTACACGGTTCTTAGACCCTGTGTAGCTGTTGAGAAGGAAGTAGGATATATGAATGTGGACACCAGGGGAGAGGTCTGGAGATAGACCTTTGGGAGTCACCAGCATATAGGGTGACATCTGAAGCAGTGACACTGGGTGAGATCACCAAGGGTGTGTGTTCGAAAAAGGGAAGCAAACTGACGAGTGAGCGTTGGGCGTGCGACATGGAGAGGCCGGGAGAGGACAGTCACCAGCAGAGGAGACTGAGAAGTGGCCTGAGACAAAGGACCGCCGCCAGTGTGTGGTGCCCTGAAAGGCCAGCAGAGTGTCCAGGGGGACATGAAGTGTGTCAACTGCTGAAAGGGGAAGTACGACGGGGGCTGAGCACTGCCCAATGGATTTGGGGATGCAGAGGCCACTGATGATCTTGACAAAGCAGTGTCAGTTGTGGGTGGGAGGCAACGGGAGAAGTTGGAGGCTGCAGTGTAGACAACTTCTCCAAGAGCTTTGCTATAAAGCAGAAGAATGGGGTGATAGTGGAAAGACGGTAGAGGGTCGAGGGAGGCTTTTTTTTTTTTGGTTTGTTTTTATGATAGGAGATTTAATATGCTCGAATAATAGACAATCTAATCGGAAAATTTTTATGACACAGGGGAAAGAGGAGTGAATTGTTGGAGGGAGGTCCTTGAAAAGGGTAAGGGGATGGGATATAGGAAATAGTGGAGAGGTTGGCTTCTGTCAAGAGTTTAGTTAAACTACTCCGTGGCATTTCTGCCTCAGCACTCATGTTGTTTGGCCAAGTGACCTGCAGGGGCCTTAAATGGACACCAGCCCCTCATACCAGCCCATGGCCTAAAGAATAGCCCACAGAGTCACAAGCAAATGTAAGTTCCTGATATGACTTCCCCAGCAGCCCTTGTGATCAAACAGGCTCCCCTGTCTCCCAGGGCCTTCCCTTTGTGCACCCCTTAGATAAGACCCCGTGGAACTTACCAAAACCACACTCATTTTGGTTTGAATTGACCAATCTGGCCTTAGCCTGGGAAACCCAAGGCACTCCCCCCATGACCCTAATGAAGGCACATGCCCCAGGACCTGTCACTCTCACAGCCTGTACCCTGTCTTGACCTCCCCTCATGGCCCCTGGCGGCCTGCCCTGTACTTCCTCCAGGACCGATGAGTAATGAACCTATTTCAGTGTTTCTTGTGGTCTTTTGTTGAACATCATTCACCATCTCACACCCTGTGCTTTCCTTAACAAATGCTAACGAAGTTGTTAACAGCTTCTCCTGAAGAGGAAGGGCAGACTACAGGTATGGGGGTGTGAGTGGGTGCATGACCTCTGCTGACCCTTCTAGTTTTTCCTGTGAAATAGAAAATAAGGTTGTCAGCCAGGACTGAAGTGTGGGGAGGAGGCGATGGAGGTTTAAGGAGAAAGGACAGGATGTGAGATGGTCATCCTGAAGAGTGAATGAACTAGGGAAATGTGGTAGGGTCACTGAATCAACACTGGCTACTGCGTGCTGGCTCCCATATCTAGTTTTGAACACTGGTATCGCTCCTGAGCTCCAAACTCATATATCCAGCTATCTACTGGTAGTTGTCCCCTTGCTTTCTCGTGGGAAAGTTAAAGCCATTCTCTCTCTGCCCACCTCCAGCCAATCCTCCTACCCTCCGTATTTCAGTGACTGTCACTCCCATGCCCCCCACCCCCGTTTCCAAAGCAGAATAATAAAGCCTTTGAATAAACTAGTGTAGGAAAATATTTCTTATTTTCTGAGGTTGAGAACACTGGAAGAGAATCATGTTTTGGAAGGACCATTATTAGTTCAGTTTGAACATTATCAACTCGAGATATCAGTGAGAGATCCAATTGGAAGTGGTGAGTAGTTCAGCTGATACACATTGGTTGGCTGACTGATTATTCCTTTAGTAATTAGGAGATGTGCATAAGGCCACAGTTCACCTGGGGCTCCTGTTAAAATGCAGATGGTGATTCAGCAGATTTAATGCTAAGCTTCAGAGTCTGTAGTTCTAACAAATTTCCAGATGATGCCAACAGTACAGGTTCACAAACCTCACTTTGAGGGGCAAAGGTTAGGAGAAAGAAACCCATGCAGATCATTTCAATTTAATGTGTTCAGAGTTATAATAAAAAGGGAACTACATGGACATAGTTCAGCATAAGAATTAGGCAAAACCATGGAGGTTGTTCACTGGCAGGCCAAGGAATGTGTTCTCAGTTCTGAGAAGTATGTAGAACCATGGAAGGATTTGAACAGAGCATAACATCGTTCTATTGCAAAATGCTCATTGAAAGTCAACCATGTGTCAATTGCTACCTCAACAGCGGTGGTAACACAGTGAACAGGGAAACCGGGCATCTCGCATCCTGGAGGGGTTAGGGAGCTCATAGTAAGCAAACAAATAAATAAACAAGGACATTTTAGATTGCAGAAGTGCTGTAAAGAGAATAAAAAGGATTCACGTGATTGAGCCTGGGGGGACTGCTCTAGTGGGAGTAGTTGTTGAGCCAAGAGGTAACCACGCAGTGGAACCGGTCAGTCCTGCAAGGATCTGGGGGAAAAGCATTCTGGGCGGAAGGAACAGCAAGGGGGTGGCCTTGAGGCGGGAGTGAGCACTGAGGCGGGAGTGAGCACTGAGGCAGGAGGACCAATCACGTCAGAGTGACTGGAGCCTAGCGAACAAAGGGGAGTGGTATGAGATGGGGTAGGGAAGATGAGCAGGGGCCAGGCCATGTGAGGGCTTTGAAAGCTGCACTAAAGAGTTTGCATTTCATTTTAATGTGGGAATGAAATAATCCAATTTTTAAAAGATAATTTTTGCTACTCTGTGAAGATTGTATTGTCCGTATGTTTGTTAGGTCCGGTGGAACATGGATTCCTTGGACGTGTTCAGAACTGTACTTTAGAAAGATGAATCTGTCAACAACTTATAAAATAGCTCAGAAAAGAGAAGCTCTTCAGAAATGTGTACAGTTGAGAGGTAAGGACAGCATGAACTGGGGAAATCAGACTCACACTTCCAAATGAGGCTACAGGAAGCGAGATGAGAGATTCAAATAGTACTCAACGCTCTTAAGCTAGGACTTTCTCAATAACTCCCTCGTTTAATCCTCTCTACAACCCCACAATGCTGGTTATGAAAATCAGTTTCTGAGGTTTTAACCCAGACCTATTGAAAGAGAGATCCAAGGGCATTTGGTTGTCAGTACATAAATGCTTCAGGTGATTTTAAATTGAGGGGAGGTTGATTTGCTGCGTCTCCACCTCCTTCTGTCGAAAAGAATGAAGGTGGTTACCATTTCGTAAGTACCAATCGCTCTCTCTAACCCTTCCTGCTTTTCTTTAAACTCTGCTGATTAACTTACAACCTAAGTGGTGAGATTTCAGGATTCCAGGATGAATCCACAATGAAAATACCAACGAGTAAGCTTCTGGAGCTAAAGAAGTCTCTGCTCCTTGCTGGGGTTGGTGTGAATCTTTGCTGGGGTTTTAAGGTAAAGGAAAACCTTGATGTAATGCTCTCAGATGCAGTCCTCATTTGTATTTTAATGTAAATGAGTTTCAGATCCTTCTTGAGAGAAAATTTTGGCTGGGAAACTATGGACAGTTCTGTGCCCAGAGTTGGGGGTGAAAGGCTTGGGGAGTAGAATAGGGAAGGGGAAAGGGGAAGGAGGTGGCACAGGGCACTCAACTTCACTTCCTTCCCGCGTTTGCATGGAGCCAGGAAACAACCACCCATCTCCTTCCTGAGCCCGAGGGCTCTGAAAATGTTTGCTGAAGAAGAAAAAATAATCTGGTTTTATAACTTTGCATTAGCTGTGCTTGTTTAGATTCTCATGTGAACCGTGCATCTGGATGGTTACCTTAAAATATGCATTTCTTTAAAAAGAAAACTCTGATCTGCATTTTGACCACTTTCCCTTGGTGTTGCTGCTGGGCTGTGTTCAGCCATCTCCAAACCAGAAAAGGTCTCATGGGCACAGGGAAGCTACAAGGTAGGGCAGGGCGAACTGCACACTTGACATTCAACTTCATAGAAACAGGGAGATGACAAAAGTGGAAGGAAGGAAAGTCATCACTTACTGAGTGCCAACTGTGTGCCCGGGTCTGCTTGGACACATCTCGCGAAGGTTCTCTCAGGGCCTCCTCATTTCCTCTGGTTCTCCTCGGAATCTCCAGTATTAGAGATGAGCCCAAATGGTGAACACACCTCCTGCCAAGTCATTTATATGAGTATTAGTAATAACTAATATTTATCAAGCATATAATGCACGCCAGGTGCTTTACAGGGATTCCATCATTTAGTACTCTCAACATCTTAGGAGATGGTTCTCTTTCATATATTCATTTCCAGATAAAATAACTGAACCCTAGAGATTCTAAGTGACTTGTCCAAAATCAACGGTGCTGTGATTCAAACCCAGGCCACCAGATTCTTGAGATCACATGTTTAGTTGATATGGGATATCACCTTTCACTGAGACAGTAAAGTCATAAAATTATACCCGCTCTGGGTATAACTTGCCCGTAGGTTTATCTTTGAGGTCTTTAGGTCCCTTAATTTTTGTCTCTTTTTTCTCCCTAAAGGCATCCTCTCTTCACTTAAGGTACCTACAGCCCTTCTATATTGTATACCTCACTACAGTACCACCTCTTTTCTGAAAAAATTACCTAGTATAATTCACTCATTCACACTGATGCTATCTATGCCTTCTAGGCATAAGTGCATTTTAAAATTTTTTATCTCTAACTATAAAGAGGGTTTTTTTTTTTTCTGAGAATTTTCAGCTATCAACTCAGGGATAAAGGATCCGTTTGTCTCTACTATGGTCTGGGGATGTCTTCGGCTGGTGACTGGTTGGAATATCTAGGTGTAAGAACTTCCTCTCAAGGGTTTCCTGCTTATCTGGAGAGGGTGAGCTCCAGAACCAGTCACAGGAAGTGTGTTCTCCGAGTGATGTGAGTTATAGGAACAGGTGTCCTGGCCTCATTAGCTCCGGGACCTGTGATTCTGAGACACTGAGCCTACTCTGCCTGAGCATTCATTTATTCATTCATTCATCAAGTAAGCATGGTCACTTCGAACGGCACCGGGGATGCTCTGATAACCCAGACAGACATTGCTCCTGTTGCCACAGAGTTCACCGTGCGGAGTAGGAGACAGACATTAAGTAAGAAACTTCAATGAAAAATGGGCATATTTTGTCTCCCATTGGTCCTTTTCCTTCCTCTTCCTTTCTTACTCCATTGACATTATAATTTTTCTCCCATCCTTTTGCCCCAAGGCTCCCAGATGCCATGTATCTAGAACCTTCCTTCCACCCTTGTGGCAATATCCCATCTTGGACTTTTCTATCTCACTTTTGCCTAGTGGGTGATTATTACATTTGGTCCGCTCACTGCCAGCCAGAAAACCCATGGCTTGTGACCCATTTTTATCTGCCATGAGTCTTTTGGTCATTTTAAACACACAAAATTAGGAACAGTGTCAAGAACAGGGAGTAGTTGATGATCAACTTCAAAGTATCCATTAATTAATTCATTTATTCATTCAGCAAGCATTACATAGCTGGTATCTGCCAGGAATTGAGGTATATGGATGGAAAGGAAAAACACAGTTTCTGCATAGTAAAAAAATATATAAATTTCCAAAGGAAACGACCCCCATCTATCTTCTTCATGACCCTGTCCCCAATATTATATTTAACTCCTTAGCACAAGGTGGGAACTCAATAAATATTTGCAAAATAAAAGAATGAATTCATATTTTGGCTGAAAAGACAGATATATAAAGAACCGTAATAAGGTAGGATGACCATTCATTCAATAAATATTGATTGAATATCTCTAAGTGTTACATAATATGTCAAATAAGACAGATGCTGTCCTTGCCCTTATGAACCTTACAGTTAAAAATCTGCACAAATAAGTATTGGAGTTATGATAAGTAATGTGAAGAAGTGTAGGGTCTAGAGAGCATAAAACATGATATGTTTACCCAGCTCATGAGAAAGCCCTATAACTCAATAAAGCTCAGATTACTTTTGAAAAACTGAAATATTAATATGGTTGAAACATTTTGAGTGGGGGAAAGGAGAGAGTGGAAGGAGCGAGGTTAGGAAGAAAAGCAGAGATTGGATCCCCACGGTGTTAAGGCGAGATCCCCAGATGTGAGGGCAAGTTAAGGGTTCAGTGCTTATCTCAAGAGCAGTGAGAAGCTTTCCTAAGATTTTAAGAGCAAGATATGATGGGTTTTAATTTTTAGAAAATCACTCTGCTTTGAAGATAAAGAATGGGAAGAGATCAAGAATGGACAGTAGGTGACCAATTAGGAGGCTATTGCAGTAACCTAGGTATGAGGTGACATTGACTTGAACTAGGAGGGTGATACTGGAGACAGAAAAATGTGGACGGATCCAAAATATATCTTGGCTGTAAAATCAATACGACATGATCATTGGATTGTGGGTGGGTGGTGGTGACAGTAAAGGAGAGAGGTTGTCAAACATAACTCTCGTCAATCCCATAAATGTTGGTGTCATTTTCTGAGATTGAAAATACTGGAGGAGAATCACGTGTTTTGGAGGAACATTAGGTTCCTAACCTAGTTAGGTTTTGGATACTATCACCTTGAGATACCTGTGAGAGATCCAAATGGAAATTTTAAACAGTTTAATGGATACATATTGTGTGACTGCCTGGCCCAGCATTCTTCCTCTAGTATAATTATGAGGTGTGCATGTGACCCAATCTAAGGCAATCGTAATATCTTGACTCCCAGGCCACAGGGATTGATTCATAGAGAAGTCATGTGAACATCAATGGACCAACCAAATTCCTTCTCTTAGTCTGAGTGGACAGAAGAGAGATTTTTACACTCTGGTTGCAGAGCTGTGAGGATATATGTTCAGAGCTCTTAATGATTATGGGGATTATATTGGCTTAGAAAAATGAAAATAATGTGCAGAGAGACAGGAGTCGGAGAGAAAGGATCCTGAGAATAACAGAGTCCTCTTGCTTCTGCCCCTGGTTCGGTTACATGAATTAAGAGTCAGCATGTGTCTATTAATCTCACACTCTCTCTCTGACTCTTTCTGTTTCTCTGTCTCTCTTTCCTTTTTTTTGTTTGTTTGTTTGTTTGTCTGTTTTTTATCTTAAGCTAGTTTTGGGTGTGATTTTATCACTTATAATCATGACAATGCTAGCAATATATACAGTTGGATTTATTAGCTAGAACTCATACAGTGAGATCTTGGCTGTAGATATATTGTTGAGACTTGTTGATATGTCATTTGAGACAGGGAGTGGACAAGGTCACCAAGAAAGAAAGGAAAGAGACAGAGTACTGAGGTCTAAGCTCTGAGGAACTCTAACACTAAAGATCCAGGAGAGGAGGATGAATTCCCAAGAAGGCTGAGAGAAATGTCCTAAGTCATTGGAGGAAAACCAGCAGAATGTGGTGTCCCAGATACTAAGGGTGTTTTAAAGAGGTGGTGATCGACTACATAGAATGTTCCAGAGAGGGCAAATATGATAAGAACTGAAAAGCAGCCATGGGATTGGGCAGCACAGATGTCATTGGTGCCTTTACCAAGAAAAATTTAGTGAAGTGAGAGGTCAGAAGCTAGGTGGAGTGGATTGAGGAGGAGATGGGGGTGAAGAAGTAAATAAAGCCTGAGTTTGGAAATAATTCTTTTGAGAATCCTAGCTGTAAAGGGGAGGAATGGGTAGGATGGCACTGGAGAGGGAGATCAAAGAGGGATATTATTTATTTATTTTTTTAAAGATGAGAGGTACTAAAACCAAATTATATTTAAAGATCTATTAGAGCACAGAGAAAAAGCAGGTAACTCTGCTTGGGTGAGTAGAAGAAGGTCTCCCTGAGGAGATAACGGTGAGCTGGGTTTTGAAGAAAGAGTAAAACTTTTCCAGAGGAAGATGGCATTGCATGCAAAAGGAGATTGTAAGCCAACACACAATGCTGCGTTTAAAGAATGGTCAACAGCTTAGAGCATGGAAAATTTTAGTCCTGGACCCTGTTAGAAGAAAGGAAAACCCATCCAAGACTTTTTCTACCTTTTATCTTTGTTCTCAATTTCATCTTTAAAATAATTGGTTAGACCAGATTATCTTTAAAGTCTATACCAATATTAAAATCCATAGCTAATGGTGATCTGTCTTGAATGTTTTGTTAGACTGATAGCAATACTCCCCCAAATGAATATGCCACCACAGCTGTTTTCTGAAATTATGCTTTATATTGTGATGCTTTCAGGAGGTTGGAGGCTCAGCTTAAAGTGGTCCCCTTAGAAAAAAAATAATCATGAAATATCTTTGAAGTCTACTGTGTTTTACCTTAAAGGTTCCTGTGCATCCTATTCCTTAATATATTTGACATGAGTACTATTAAATTGTTTTATTATTCACTGATGCCCCAGGAAGATAGGCCAGCTACACCCTTTAGATTTAAATATTTCCACATAGTTATATGCATAAGCTCTGAGCAAGGCTGAACGTCCTGGCTGGCTTCTATTTCCTAGTCTTTCCTCACTTGCCCACTCACTACCAGCTTCATAGAGGCAGAGAGTCTGAGTGTCAGCTCTCTGCACAAGTGAAATACGGTAGAACCTGGGATAGAGAGGAAGGGAGCTTTAAGAGTAGCTTAAACTGAGTTAGTTGATCTTTATAAATGTCCTGTGCCAGCGGGAATCAAGTAATTGCATTATGGGCCTTAGAATCTTAGTTACTCACATATCATAGGATTCACATCAACTTGGGTGTATAAAAGCCACAGAGAATTGCCTGAAAGAAAAAAACAACACACATTAATTGGATTCTTTGCAAAAGACTGAAAAAAATGTCCCAGACTGATGAAGCAAGTTATTTTTAGACAATTTTGCCCTAAAATATGTTGGTGCCTCTGTGAATGAGTTCATAACACATGCTAAAAACTCCTTTGGCTTGATCCTTTAAAAAAATCTCCATTTTTTCCTTTTTATTACATAATAAAATAAAATGAGCTGTCTCCCATTGCCGTTTCTTAGAAGCATTCCTCAGCTGAAATGTCTTTTTTCTGCTTCCATCTTCATGTTTACCTTCCTATGAGCCCCCTTCCTTTTTTTTTCATATGCCCTACTTTTGTAACCTAAAGACATTGATAGAAATTTAAGTTCTTTCCACCATTCATTTAGTATTTTAGTTGTCCCCATCTTTAACCCATGAGCTCATCCTTATGATTCATCAGATTTCCTACATTTCAGCCCTCTGTCCTTTTTCTAATGAAAAAGTGGAGGACTACCACTTTACATGGCATTGCAAGGGAAGGATTAAGCCACTGGTAGTTACAGAGATCTGGCTTTGTGATAAGAGATCTGCCAATGATTAGAAGACTTCACCTACTTGGTCTTAAGATGGAATCAGTCCAGATGGTGCCAATGGGAATTAAGGGACTGTATGGTCCCGGAGCAAACACAATGCCTGTCTTTTGGATGCTCTTAATCTCAGAGGTAAATGAGGGAAATCGGGCTTTCTGAGGCCTTGGCCACACATTCCCTGGTGATTATAGTACCAAATACTCATGATTCAAAGTGACTGGTTATCAGATACTAGACACATCTTCTAAATCATTAAAGGATTTAAAGGTCTGCTTGATGGTCCCATATTACTAAAATTAATGAGTTTTAAAGTCATTTATTATATTTCTGAAGCTGCATCTACAGAGGTATTCAATAATCTTGGTCATATATATCATTGGAAGGAAAGACAAGTTTAATTCTTCAAGAAAGCATGACATGGATATAGATATGTTTCCTAAGTGTGTCCTGTTTACTTTGCTTACAGAACCTCTACTGTGTATATCCTGGACAAACTTCATGAACTCTATGCAAACAGGCATACTTATAGTGCTTCCTTCTTTATGTTTCTAGCAACCTAGAATTTGACATCACAGTTAAAGTAGATTCTTAGCATATGTATTGCTTTCAGGGGCTAGGAACATCCAGATGCCCTCTGTACTCACATGATCTTGCCCTTTAAATTATTCCCTAAAAAATTGTCTGATGACAGAAACAATCAATTTCCAGTCTTCATGTGTAAGCTCAAATCTCTGATAAAATGCACATTGTCTGATTGAAACATTCTTTATATTGTTATCATTCATTTCGACTTTAATGTAAATGAAGATCCTGAGAAGTTGTGACTTAGAGTGGAGGGGAGAGCTGGGGTTACTGGGTGCTATTGGGTGATAATGAGGAAAGATTCGCTGAGGGTGGAAATGAATCAATCCTGACTTTGCTTAATTCAACAGTTGTGCATGAGATGAACTTGCTCTCAGTCAGGAAACTAGCGCAATTCCTCCAAAAGGAGGAGCTTCCAAACTTTTCTGTAACTAGGAATGGAATCTAAGGCCAGCTCCCATCTCTGGAGGCCCCATTCGTGGGCATCACCATCTATGTCAATGTGGGCAAATCAAAATGACTTCTTTGCAGAAATCTTAGGCATTTATATCCATCGCACGTTCTTTATGGTTAACTTTCTTGCTTCTGATTACAGATTTGACTCTCGAAAAGGAGTGATGCAAAAACTTCCGGTCAAGTCATAGAGTTTGCACGTAGAGTTTTCTTTTCTTGTGATGTCTTTGTCTGGTTTTGCTAACAGGATACTACTAGCTTTAGTATAATGAGTTGGAAAGTGTCCCCTTATCTTTTCTTTTTTGGGAAAGTTTATGAAGGATCGGTATTTTTCTTTAAACATTTGATAGAATGCACCAGTGATACCACTGGACCTGGGCTTTTCCTTCTGGACAGTTCTTTGATTACTACATTGTAGAGAAAAAGAAAGTAGATTAGTGGTTTTCTGATGACCACCTGGTAGTGGTTGATTGCCTAGTAACTGCTGAGGAGCTGAGGGTTTCTTTTTTGAGGGTGACGAAAATATTCTAAAATTAGTTTGTGGTGATGGTTGCACAACTATGTGAATATACTAAAAACACTGAATTGTTCACTTTGAGTGAGTGAACTCTATGGTATGTGAATTATAGTTTGGTAAAGCTGTTTAAAAAACAGGTATTGATTCTGTTCATCGTCTCTACTATTTCTGTTTTCAGTATATTATTAATTTCTGCCTTTTTTCTTCTTTTAAATTTCTTTAGGTTTGCCCTTTTTTTCTAGCTTAAGTTGCAAATTTAATTCATTCATTTTCAATTTTTAATTAGTTTACTTAAAGTTATATATTAACCTTTAAAAACATTTTAGCTACATCTAACAATTTTTAAAGTAATACTTTTATTCTGTTGTAAATATTTTGTAATTGTCATACACTTCTATGCCCCTAAAATTATAGCTTCCAAATACATAAAATATATGAATATTTTGCTATGTCTACGGTGATTTCTGTTTTTCCCAATGAGTTATTCAGGAGCACATGTAAAAGTTTTAAAAATATGTGTCTGTGTTTACTATCTCTTAATGGACTTTTATTTTCTTTATTATGTAGTACCCAAATTTATTTTTTAATAAAAAAAAATGTGTGTTGTGCCTGAAATTCTATTTTGTCTAATATTGATATTGTTACACAAAATTTCTTTGGTTATGAATTGAATGACACCACTTTTCCCATAACTTTCGATCTTTCTGTGTGATCATGCAATTTTGCTTAGTGTTTCTTATAAACAGCAAATAACTGTATTAAAAAATTCAATCTGTTTATCTCTGTCATTTATCAGACAAATTCATTCCATTTTCATTGTTACAATCACTGATATTTGCACTCATTTCTACCACCTTATTTTTTTTTACTATCTATTTTTATTGGATTTAAATACATATATGTGTGTGTATATATATATACTTCCATGCTCTTTTTGGATAAAGTTGCTGTGTTTTATTTTTTATTTTTTTAGACAGGTCTTTTAAAAAAATATTTATTTTATTTATTTATTTTTGACTGCATTGGGTCTTTGTTGCTGTGTGTGGGCTTTCTCTAGTTGCGGCGAGTGGGGGTTACTCTTTGTTGCGGTGCGTGGGCTTCTCATTGCAGTGGCTTCTCTTGTGGCGGAGCACGGGCTCTAGGCACGCAGGCTTCAGTAGTGGTGGCACGCAGGCTCAGTAGCTGTGGCTCACGGGCTCTAGAGCACAGGCTCAGTAGTTGTGGCGCATGGGCTTAGTTGTTCCGCGGCATGTGGGATCTTCCCGGAAGAGTGATCGAACCCATGTCCCCTGCATTGGCAGGTGGATTCTTAACCACTGCGCCACCAGGGAAGTCCCAGTTGCTGTGTTTTTGTTTTTGTTATTGTTGCTGTTGTTTTAAATACTCTCCACACATCTTTTCTCTCTACTCTGTTGATTTGGAAGTATTCTATTATTTTAATTTTATTATTTCTATTATTTTAATTACCATCTCCAATCTTTGACCATGATATTTTTTCCAAAGTCTAAATTCATTCAAGAAATTTTGGAATGTTACAAACTCTCTGGGCATATTTAACTACTCATTAAACAACTACCTCCTGGAGTTTTCAAACTTTCCCCCCAAATTGCTAAAATAGCTTTTAAAATTGTTGATATTTTATTAAATTAATCAACATGTTTTGTTAATATTATGTTTATCACCATTTCTTGTATCCCATGCCCTCCCTCTGGGTCCATTTTTTTTTAAACTTAAATATATCCTTTAATATTTGTGCTCATAAGCATCAATTGGTGGTAAACTCTCTTGCTCTTTCTTTATGAATCTAAAAACACCTTTATTTCTCTTTTTTTTAATGATAGTTTGTCTGGGTATGAAACTCTAGACTGAGATAATTTCACTTAGTATTTTGAGGATATTATTCTTTTATCGCCTCGTATCTACTCTTGCTGTCAATTTGTCAGTCCTTTGTAAGTAATCTGTCTTTTTACTCTAGTCATTTTAAAGATTTTTTTTCCCCTCCCTTTGTTCTCAATGATTTGTAGTCTCACTACATTTGTTACCTTGTAGTAATTAATATTTATTTATCCCTCTGGGTCCTTAGATTTAATTTTGAATCTGAGGACTCATGTCTTTTTTCAGTTCTGTAAAAACATTAGCAAATCTCTCTTCAAATATTGCTTTTCTACCTTTCTGGGAAATTTATTAAATAAATTGGACATTTCCATTTATCCTCTAAGACCTTTAACTGTTTTATCATATTTTTCTTTCTTTATCTTTTTGTGATGCAGTCTAGTAAAACCCTCAGGGCTATCTTCCAATTCCCTGGTTCTGTACTGTCTAGTTGTTTATCAAAATTTTTTTCAATAAATACTTTTTTCATGTCTAAATTTTTTACATTGTTTCTTTTAGATTTACCTATTTTAATTTCTTCCTGATTTTGCTTGCCAATTATGTGTTCTATTTTTAGTGGATGTTATTCTTTCACTTATCTCCTTTATCATCCTGAAAGTCTCTGTCAGGCTATTCTTGTACTTTAATTTTGTTTGGCTAAATGTATACCCTTTTTTATATTGATTTATATTGGCTATGTCTTAGCATTCTTTTCTTTGTTTTTGGTATCATGGTTTCTAGGCTCATTTTGAGAAGGAATTAAGTTTTCTTTTTGTTGTTTTCCTTCTCTGCTTATCCCTCTCTCTCTAGTTTTTACGATTGCCTCCATCTGGCTTCTTGGGGCTTGCCGTCCAAACAAGTCTTATGTTAACAGGTTTGGAGCTCACATACCTTAAGGATTATGGCCTCAAGGATTAAGGTTTATGGGCAATCTGGTCATAGAGCCAGAAGTTAGCTCCTTTTGGTTCGTGGAAATGAGGCTGTTTTTATGTCCTACCAATTCAAAGAGGCAATATTCCCAGGCAACAATTAGCAGAGCTTTTCTCAACCTTTATTATTACTACTACTAATACTACTGTTTTGTTTTTTTTTTTTTAATAAGGGGAAGTTCCACCCCAGTCTCCAGCTTGAGTCCTGTTGCCACTTCATACTGAGTAATTTTAATTACTATAATCTCAGATGAACAAAACTCCCAGATATCTTTGCTTGCTTCCTGCCCCAGAAGCAGGCCCAGATCTTTGTGCCATATGCTACTGATTGCTTTGCTTTTCTGGTACGCATACCTAGTCCATGTAGGTGCTTATTGTGTTTTGAACCTACTTATATCATTTTACTTTTTTATTTATACTTCACCTATCATTGTACTTATTTGAAGGGGGGATTGAGTATAAAAAGCATATACTTACTAATATAATCTTAATACCTGCTTAGGGTGATTCTTGCTTAAATACAATTTCCAAATTGCTTTAAAAATAATTTGAGCCCAACTGAAATAAACACTTTCTTAATGCTTTCTTAAACTTTAGAGCAGTGTTGTCCAATAGCAATGAAATGCAAGCCACATATATACTTTTACATTTTCTAGCAGCTACAGTAAAAATATTTTTAAAAAACAGGTGAAATGAACTCTCATAATATATTTTAGTTAATCCAATATATCCAACATATTATCATTTAAAATAAAATCAATATGAAATTATTAATGAGATATCGTTATTCTTCTTTTCACACTAATTCTATGAAATCTAGCATGTATTTTGTACTTACGGCACATCTCAGTTCCGAAGAGCCATGTTTCAAATGCTCAATAGCCACATGTGGCTCGTGGCTTCCATATTGGATGGTGCAAATTTATAGTATTTATCAAATAATAGTAAATCTAATCACCACCATCACCAGTTTGGACTTTTTAAACTTCTTTTGTTCCAAGAATTTCATTAAGTAATTAAGACACACAGAGCAAAATTTAGATGGCCGCAAAAGCTGTATGGTCCTCTATATGATACTTGTCATCACAATGCTAGTATATTTGGAGAACTTTCCTTAGCTGCTTTTTCTGAACTCAGGAAAGATAGTGAAAGTCTTGTGTGTACAAATTTACGACAGAAATAAGACCATTTAGGCTTTCAATCTTGAAAAACTGGTTTCTGAAAAATTAAAGTTTCCGTTTTTTTCTGAGTGACAGGAAATGAGAATATATAGGGTTTGAAATGGTCATTACGTTAATTACTTAACGAATTAATTAAGAAGTTAAACTCCATTTACTACCGAAAAGCATTTGAAGGTGCTAGTAAGAATTAGAAAGGAGTCAGAAGTGTAAAGTATGATGGAGTTTTATGAGTTTATATGGATTTTCTTTCAGTTAGGATTAATTTTCAATTCCCCCTAGACACAGGATATTTGGTTTTTCTGAGTGTTCTAACAATGATTTTGAAAGGCTGTTTACAGTCTAACATCTCAGGTATCTCAGACACCTAGGTAGATCTGTTGGGTGCAAGAACTCCTTGCCCCTGTGTGGTATTAACAAACCTTGTTACTTCCGGGGAAAGTAATCCTTTCAAAATACTTGGTTACATTGTTAAATCACTTGTTTTCTAAACCATGGGACTACTTTCTCTCAAGATCTCGAAATCACACTCCTTTATAAAATTGTTTATTTTTACAGCTTAGAAACATTGATAGTTCATCAACCTCTTGATTTTATGGCCAATCTTTAGACATGCTAATTTGTCACATCTTTTGAAACCCCTTCCTTCATGCGGAGTGGTTTTCCCCAGTAATTCCCAATCATGTTATATTTAATGAGAACAACACCAGTAATCACTATTGGTACATAGCCCTTTTCTCTTTGGAATCTCTAAATGGTTTCCAGATTGGTGAGGGGTTGGTTTTCAAAAGCTCCTTGTGAAGAAAGAAGGGGAGGGGATTAGTTCCTAATCAAGGCAGTGGGGATGAGGCTCTGGACAAAACTGAATCGTTACCCATGTTGTTCAGTCCATCTGTGCTGTAACATTTCCATCCTGACTGAATGTTCCAATGAGCTGAGATGCACCTATTTGGCAGGGACTCCTCTTATGCTGGCTGGGGAACCATCATGCTGTCATCACAGCTGGATATGACAGGTTCCAGGAACTCAGAAATTGTTCTTGACATGATGGGAAACATATTTCTGTCTGAGCATCAGGAATGCGTCATTTCCTATGTAAGGAGAAATAGTACTGCTGCACCCCCAGCTCTTTCTATCTCAGTTGCCATGGCTTATTGTTCCCTATGGCACTTATCACCACATAACATGTTACATACTTGTTAATTTTCTGCCTCTACCCACTAGCAAGTAACCTCCATGAAATCCCTAGCTTTGTCTGTTTTGTTCACAGGTGTTTCCTGCCTCAGACACTTAGTAGGAGCCCAGTAAAGCTTTATTGAATGAAAGAATGAATTTACACGCACGAATCCTGCCTTCTTTCAAATAGTTAAGTGGAGTTAGGGAAGCCTAGATTGAGATCACAGAGCTCTGGTTTGTGAGCTGTGAGATCTTGAGCAAGTTCTCTGGCTTTCAGGTGTCTCAGGTATGAAATGGAGCAATAATATGTACCTTATAGGTCAACTGAGGATTAGATGACGTCAAATGCTCAGGCAAGCTCAGGACCTGGCCTGCAGTAAGCACTCAACAAAGGGCGGCTATTTGGAAAAAATGCATCACTATTCCAGTGGTTCCTCACCCAGAAAGTTGTTAGCACTCAGAACCAGCTGTTAGAATTCAGAACCTTCACTTCAACCACAGAGGTTTAGGCCTCAGGGCTAAGTCACATTCCTTCAAGGATCTGGGCAAAGACCTGGGCCTGTCACGGGTCCCAGAGTCTTTAAGGCAGCAGAATGTGCTTAGGGGTTTTCCAGCAAATTTCAACACAGTCTTCAGGAATACCTTGTTCCGCACACTGGGGCCATCGGTCGGCTTTGTACCCCAGCCCAGTGGGGACAGCTGCCGAGAAGGGGAGGGGCTCATGATACCCCACAGCATGTAGCTTTCAACAAACAGAAGGGTAAAAATTTGGTTCAGCCCCCTCTGGCTGGGGGTTATCAAGCTGGCTTTGCTAAAGGGTGCTTTGTCCTTATTTGGATGGGGTGAGAAGTGGTGATGGGAGGCAAGAAAGTCTGGGGTGGGGTCCCTCCTAGACCCCTGATTACCAGCCCTAGCTGGTAGCTAGTGCTGAAACAGCAGCGTCAGTGTGGCGACAGCTGACTCACAGCCCAAACCCTCATCTTTGGAAAGAGAGATACCTGGGCGGTCCTGCTTCTCCTCCTGGGCCCTCCTGGAGGAGGCATACCTCTGAAAGCAAGTGAGTGTTAAGTGCATAATCTTATCTGCTTCTCAAAGCACAGAAGGAATACTTTACCAATCATTTGAAATAAGTGGCATTGCAAAAATGCAATATTAAGCTGATAAGCATTCCTGAAAGCTCCAGGAGTGGGTAGATGTAGGATCACTTCAAGCAAGCTAATAATACAGTGTAATAAGTGAGACAGAAATGTGAAAAGCCACTTTGGAGTTGTTTGCACTTTTACGCATGTGAGCTATTGTTATCATTACTAATACGCAGACTATATGTTTTAGATGAAGAAAAGGGAGGTAAAAGGATTTAAGAAACAGGGTGTGCAAATAAAGATTTCTATTAAAACACGTATGTGCATGCATGGGTGTGCTTGTACACATGCACACGCACACATGTGCCCGTACACTGTCTTTGCAAGGTACTCATTCTCTCTGACTTCTGGACAGAAAGTGGTCATGCGGAGCCCTGACCCTACACCCTATGCCCACTCCCAGCTCCCACCTCAGCTGACTCCCCGCAGGAATGCTAGGAATGCCCTCCCTCCCCCTCCCTGCCCCCCATGCCATCCCACCTACCAAAATCATGGGCTCCAATCCCAGAGCCTGGAGAATCCTTCCCTAGGCCTTTCACGGTGATCCACATTCTACTTTCTCTAAATGTCTGTCACATGTTTGTGTTGTCCCGTTTCTGTAATTGGAAATTTGTTTTTGTAACTGGAAGAGGGGAATAAACCAATCGCTTCACTCCATTCCCCATACTGTCGACCACCCTGAACAAGGTAGGGGCTATGGGGCTTCTTGCTCAGAGGGTCATAAATCTTCACACTCCCTCTTCCTCTGATGGAAGGTCTCTGAGAGGCCTCCCTAGGACAGGGAGGTGACCCAGCGGACAGAAAAGTACCATTTCAGAGCTTCTGCAGGGCTTCCTGCAGCCGTCTATGATTAGCGGGTCCTGACTTATCTGGGGTTTCTTAAGCAGGGGTCAGTGGTCCAGGGGCAGCCTGGAGTCCCTCTGAGGGTGAGCAGAGCTGGGGGTGGGGAGGAGGGGCGACGACACTTGACACTTTTCAGTACATTGATATAAAGTATGAATTCCACAGGCTAGAATTACACTGTATTAGTGTGGAATGGGTTATGTTGTATTCAAAAAACATGCTTGTTCCTGGATATTGAAGTACATCCCATGATGTTAAAAAGTAGTGGTTATTTTTGGAGGTGGTGAGTGTGCATGGTGTGTGTGTAATCAGCAAGCCCTCCTTCAGTGGCCTGCCCTGGAGACCCCCAAGGAGACTGTACTTCAAAGCCCCTCCCAGATCCCATGCAGTCAAAAACTTCATTGAGCACCTACTCTGTGCCAAGTAATGTTCTATGTAAATGAACCAGTTCCCACCCCCAGGAGGTCACAGCCTGCCAGGAGGCCAGAGCAGACAAAGGCAGAGGGTACACAGAGCGGTGGCAGGGGGAGGCTGATAGCCCAATTTAGATGAGTAAGATGATTAAACACTGATGTGAAGCGAATTCTAGAAAGAATTCCTCTCTCCTGGAGTAGAAACAATTTCCTGTAATTCTTTTATGGAGAAATCTAATCTCATGAGGTTTTTTTTTTTTTTTTTTTTTTTGTCCCTTTCCTGACTAATTTGTTTTTCTGGTGTGTGTGTTTAACTGTCATTGAGATTGCCATACACAGGGCCTTGGCATAGCCTGAACCCCATGTCACTTTTACTCTTCCTTAAACCTTTTCAGTGCCCCCCCACACCACTATACACACCATACACACACCCCACACGACACCACACACACCCCTTTGTGTTGGGATGTCCTAAAATGCAGTGACCTGGGCTTACCAGGTGCCTTGCAGTCTTCCATCGCATAACATGGCCATGGGGAGAGGGGACACTGGGCAGGTCTTTCTCCCCCTAAGACAGTTTATGGCTAAGAGCAGCCTCCGGGGAGTTTCTGGGATCTGTTCTTATTCCTATTCATACCTTTACATCAAAATTGACTAGGAACATAATAATCCTTATGACTTGCTTGAAAGGACATAGGAAGTCAGGTTTTTTTTTTTAATTTACTTTTTCTAAAAGGTTAAAATTAAGGCAGGAAGGAGCAGAGCATCACTCCACTGGGCTCGGCTGGGACGGGTCGTCTGCGTATCTTTCCCATTTTATCCACGGTTCACCTTCCTCAACTACATGGGGAGTCACCTCGGAGGTGATTTCAGATGCCCTCCTCACCCGCACGCTTAACCCATCCTTCTCAGGCTGCTCTCCCACTGCCCGGCCTCTGCGCTTCAGTCATTTCCCCTCCTGAAAATGCTTTGGGCCTCCCAGTCTCCTGGCTTGACTCACCTTTGCTCCCTGACCTGAAAGAGTAACCTCTTCCTGTCACCCCTCCATCCGCTGCATTGAGTCCTACCCCTTCCGGAAAGCATTGCTGAAATTCCACCGTCTTCATGAAGCCTGCCCGAATCCACTGAGCCAGGACAGCTCACTTCTCAACTTGGAGAGGATTCTCTGTGCTCACGTGGTGCTGATCTCATTCATTTATTTGACAAATATTTGTTAAACGGCTAGTATGCACTAAATAAACATCACGCTCCTTGTGGGAGATACAGTGACTGATGAAACACAAAGCTTTCTGTCCTATTGTTGGTCCCCAGACTGCCTGTAGGTTCTTTGTACAGGAAGACTGGGTGTAACACTTCCTTGTACCCCCCAGAA
Source organism: Eubalaena glacialis (assembly GCF_028564815.1). NCBI lineage: Eukaryota > Metazoa > Chordata > Mammalia > Artiodactyla > Balaenidae > Eubalaena > Eubalaena glacialis. The sequence continues at coordinate 8,527,512 of NC_083722.1, forward strand.
GGTAGTAAGAATTCAGTCGAATTTACTGAACTGATTAACCAATGAAGTCATTCTTTCTTTCATGCAATGCCATACAGAGTTTGAGTCAACACTGTAAATAACCCTTCTGAATAACCAAAGCTGAGTGTGGAAAGAAGAGGAATACATTTCACTCTTATTAAAAACAGCATGTGATTGTTTTCTGTATCAAATGTAGAATCCCGGTTTTATCAAACATATCTCAGAGAAACACCCCAGCCCCCAAGACAGACAGCGGTTGTAAACATCTCCCCTTCCTGCTCAGAGACTGGAATTCCAGAGCCTGACCTGTGAAATACCAGTTCTCTTCTCCCTCCCCAGGATGGAAGCTAAGCCCCGAGGGTATTTGCGTGTTTAGACCCTCTGGGTGATGCCTACTACAGGACTGGGAGTTAGCTCAGCCCACAGACCACTAGCAGAGGGGTTGAAAAAAGACAGACGGGGCTCAGAGGAAAGGAACACAATTGCTCAGTGACCCACAATCTGGATCCTAGAAGGCTCATTATGGTTAGACACATTGCTTCACTATAGACCTTGTTCTTTGATACATACATTCTCATGTGTACACTGTGTCTTTTTCTAACCAGTTCCTCCTTCCCACCAACACCAACATACTAAAAGATGGCAAATGGCACGTATACTGGCATTCTTCTACAGCTTAAGACCCAGTCAAGACTCTTGATGCCTTAAAAGAAAAACAAATGACATCAACTATTTCCTTCCTGATAACTACACTACTTTAAAGGAACACTGAAGTTTTGTTTATAAAAATACACTGATGATTACATAACCAGTGAGATCTACATTCTCACCATATTTTGTTTATTACAGACTCAATTAAAAATTTCAGTCCTCGTGTAATCTTCCTTAAGCTTTGTGGTTTATTTGACAATCTGGTGAACCTTCACACTTACCTGAGGGTTGGTTGTGCATTTTAAGGTGTCAGAGCATGAGGAGTTCTATGCTGAGGTGAAGGAGGCTAAATGGAATAGGCTTCCTGTTAAATTAGCCATTAGGTCATAGGCTTCTGGGGGCCCCATGACATCAGGTGACCAGAGTGGTGGAGCAACAGGAGTCCATGAATCACATGATGGCTGGGGAGGAAACTGAACAATTCTCCTGTCTAGCTGAGATTGTTAACGCCCAGGCTGGGGAAGAGCTGTGTCACCCTTCTGTGGCCCTGAGCTGGGCAAACCTGTGGGTTTCTGGAGAAGCCTCTGTTTGTATGGCTAAATAATAAAAGACTGTCTTAGATGGGCCTATGCTTATACTGAGTGATGAACCATTATTAGAGTCCTGCTAACTGATCATACTTTTGACTGACTAATGAGGAGTCTTATGGTTTTCAGCAATCAAGTCCATGGGTGTTGGGAGTGGGCCAGAAGAACTTGTCAGTCAGTTCTTCGGCACCATGCATTCTTTCCTCCTCTTAATATCTGCAAAAGCTATCCTCTGAGCTCAACGTGTGCCTCCAAATTTATATGTTGAATCTCTGATCCCCAAAGAGACAGTATTTGGAGGTGGGGTCTTAAGAGGTAGTGTGGTTTGGATGAGGTCCTGAGGGTGGAGCTCCCATGATGGGATGAGAAGAGACAACTTCTCCATCACATGAGGACACAGCGAGATGGCAGCCACCTGCAAGCCAGAAAGAGAGCCCCACTAGACACCAAATATGCCAGCAACTTGATCTTGAACTTCCTAGCCTCCAGAACTGTAAGAAATAAATGTCTATTGCCTAAGCTGCCCAGTCTATGGTATTTTGTTATAGCAACCCAAGCTGACCAAGACAAGCTGTTTGTACTTGTTGAAAAGAAAATTGCTCACACCCAACTCTTTTAAGCACACTACCCTCTTTTCTCTTTATTCACCTAATAATTGTAGTATTTAATTAGCATCTTTTTATGTACTCTCCTTTATCTTTTTATGTGTCCCAATATCCTTTTCCACCTCACTGCTTATCTTTTCTGCTTTTACATAATTACCTGGATAAATCCTAGTGCATGTATGTCAAGACTCAGCTCAGGTGTCCCCTCCGACATGAAGCCTTCCCTGCTCTCTTCTCCTTCACCCCAGCCTGGATTCAGCAGTCCCATAGCACCCCGTTGTGGCTCCTACCAAAACCTCTATTCCTCTGTGTTCTACTCTTTAATGTCCTTCACTAGACTGAGCTTCTCATTGAAGGCAAGAGTGTGTGCTGAGTTCCAGGAGCAGAGCCTAGAGCAATAGGCATAGAAAATGCTTATTGAGTGAAAGATGTTTTTCAGTGAAATCCTTGGAACAGAGAGTTAAGTCGTTGATACAAATTAGGGTCAGTGTGCAGGGAAGGACATGGGGGAGATGTGCTGGGCAAAGACTAGGGAGCCCCCTGGGGTTAGGTAGGAACTTTAAAGTCAAAATGGGGCCTCAAATGTTGCTGAAATTGTTGAGACAAAAGCAGTGAAGTAACAGAGGAGTCTGTAATGGAACCGGGTTGTAGAAGCCCATAATGCGGTATCTCAGGAAGTGATGAAGTTCAATATGGAGGGTCAGAGACTCTAGAATTTTTACCCATTTGAACAACTGTAATGGGTTAAATTGTTCAAAAGATGTTGAAGTCCTAACCCCTAGTACCTGTGAATGTGACCTTATTTGGAAATAGGGTCTTTGCAGATGATCAAGTTAAGATGAGGTCACTAGGTTGGGCCCTACTCCAGTATGAACGGTGTCCTCATAAAAAGGGAAAATTTGGACACAGAGACAGAAACACATGAAGGGAGATGATGTGAAGACATAGGAGAATGCTATCAATAAGCCAAGGAATGCCTGGGGCTGCCAGAGGCAGGAGAAAATAATGGAACAGGTTCTCTCTCCCAGCCCTCAGGAGGAACCAACCCTGCAGACACCTTGATCTCAGTGTTCCAGCCTCCAGAACTGTGAGGAAATAAATTTCTGTCGTTGAAGCCACCCTGTTTGTGGTACTTTGTTAACGACAGCCCTAGAAAACTAGCATAAACTTCTCCACCAGGCTCTGAATGGGGGTAATTTATCCTGGAATCTCTAGCACCTGGCATATTCATGAGATGTTTGCAGGAATCTGAGGATTAATTCGCCGTGACAGAGGCTTGAAGTGCCTCTAAGGCAAGCTTTCCTCAGACTTTAAGTTGGAGGACAAGAGGCTAAAAAGGGTAGAAAAATGAGAGGCTGGAATTGGTACACACCAGAATTTTGCCTAAGCTTTTACTGTCACCACTCACCCTCCACCCCCAAATCATGACACCTTCTCGATACAGAGACCCCAGCAAGACTCCAAGATCCAAGAAGGCCGTTTGTGTTTAAAGCCATCACTAACTAACGAGGATGAGTGAGAACACGATGTCCTCACCCTGGGTCCTGCCCCCATTCCTACCCTGGGGTTTAGCTACCCCACAATTGCATAGGAAACTCTTGTTTCTTATTATTTAAAGGTTAACTTGAAATTCATTTCTGATGAGAAAAGTAAGAAAACTCTGGAAAGCTGTGCTTGAGTAAATGTTTTACCTTAGGTTAGCTTCCAATTCCAGAAACTTTGAAAACTATAAAGCTGGAGTGATGGATTTATGTGGTTCCCTGACCAATACAGATATTTGTAATAATAATAATAATAGAGCAAAAGATAGCACAACCTCAGAGTTTTTTCCCTTTACTCAGCTGAAAATTAAACCAGACAGGCAATTACCAAGGTTTTGCCATAATATATAATATGTATATACACCGCATTTATGGCATATTTCATATTACATGGTTATTATTCTGCATTTTCATCCAATCATCTTATTTTTATGTGGTGAATGACTACAAGCTAAAAGTCAAGTGAGAAAGGCACTGGTGGAGAAATAAAACACAGACTCAGTAAAATAGGGCCCATTAAAGAATGTGACCACCATTACAATGGACCACAATTGGGGGTGTTGACAATGAACTCTTGAAGACTGGGAAAATACTAAGGTACTAATAAGGTGAGAAGCACCATCTCTAATACCATTTTTACTGCTCCAGTTCTGTAATTCATCCTACTATCAGACACAATCATTCCTCATTTGTCTTTCTCAAGCATCATGGTTAGATAGCTTTGTGAGTGCTTTTGTAATGTTCTACTCACTTAACTAAAAAAAAAAAAAATTAAACGAGGAGAGTACCATGTTAAAATAGAATTGACGATGTCTTTAAATATGTTTTTTAGACCCTAGAGAATGCCATTGTATATTCTGACATGTTATTAGAGGAAATCGAAACCGCTCTATTAAATTCTAAAAATAAACTTGGATCCATTTTTATAGCTCATTCAACCGATTTTCTAAGTTATGAGTCATTTGTTTGGTGCTTTTGGTGTTTGATGTCATTTACTTGAAGCTAAGTTGAATCCTATTTTGGGTATGTAAGCAAAGAAATGAAGGATTATAGTAAATTGGCCTGCTATTCAGAGTTAAAAAAATGTTTTTCCTAACAGTGTTTGGTCTATCTTTTCTTTTGCCTTCTTTCCTCTTTCTAAATTCCTGAACTTCCTCTGTCTTTTCTTCTGGAGCTAAAGTTTTGTTTTCTTTTGTTTATTTCTTTCTCACTTGCTCTAACTTTTCCCTTTTTTCTTCTGGAGTTAATGTAAACCATCACCACTGGGAAGTCCGGAGTTTTCCATCCTGAGGATAAATGCCGCTCAGCCAAGTAGGTCTGAGGGTAAAATTCAACTTCTTAATCATATTCTAAAAAGTAGGATTGGTAGAGAGAAGCTCTTTTTTTCCCCTCCAATGTAGGAGAAAGTGGTCACGTGAAGTATATTAAAACTGAAGGATGTAGATACCACTTACTGGCACCGTAACTTATATGTAAGTTATCATCTGTTATAATTACATATTGGACCATATATTCTGACTTTGAGAACCAAAAATCAGCATGCATATGTTATGAGCAATTCTATTCTGACCCACCAAAGAGCAGTAAATGACAAAGCAATCTGTCAAAATATGTAACTTCTTTTCTATAATCACTAGGTATAGTGAGCTAGTTAAACGCAGGATGTGGGACCATTTATTTCTGCTCTGTAGCTTAACGTCTAGCTCACAGTAAGGCTTCAAAGGTCAAAGTGAATCAAACTAAAGGAGTAAACCCTTGATGAGAATCAAATCTGTAGCTGCCTGTTGGAATAGGCTTTTCTCTCCTTCCCTTGAATTCTGGGGAATTCCTTGTAATCTTTGAGTAACTTGATTCAGAGCCTAAGCACTTGATTCTAGTCTTTCATTTTCTTATCACTGACTGTAAACTTGGAAGAAATTACGGATTCTGTGTTGCCTTAGCAGACAGAGCTTGTAAATGCACTGTATAGTGGGGAATTAACAAAACCAACTCAATTCACAGTGGCTGCTGTGATCAGAACAGCTAATGTGGTCAACCAGAATAAATCTTAGAGGGTTGCTTTCCTTTCGCCAGAAACAGAAATGCATTCTTGGGCATAAATCAATGTATGGCTTAAGGCCATCAAGTGGATTTCTCAACCGTCTTCTCTATGGTGCAGTGCACTGTGTTGGAACCCCATAGCTTGAATTCCTGATCCTCAAGGCATGGCCAGGACACTGAACTCCAGGTCAGTTAGGAATTCCTGGCAGTGCTTAGGCACCCAGGTAGTCATGTGAGAGGCAGCGGAATTCAAACAGATGTTACGCTGGGGTGTCCAATTCTGTGCAGAGTCAAAGTGATCTCCACGTAATGATGCTGTTTGAACACTCATCCCTGTAGGCTACTTGGAGACATTTAGGTGATAATAGAACCACCTATAGCCTAGTTGGGTGGAAAGAACGTGGCATTTAGAGGCAGCCCAATGTGGCTAAAAATTCTGGCTCCAACATTTACTGTGTGATCTTGGGTAAATTACTTAAACTCTTTGAGCAGCATTAGTTTCCTCATCTACAAATTAGAAACTATTCCTATATTGTAAGTTGTTATTTCAGATTAAATGAGATTATACCAAAAAAAGTTCTTACTACAATTCATGGCATACAGCAAATACCAAATGAAGATAGCCCTTCTTCCTCTCCGCCTGCTCTTCTTATCCTTCCTATTTTTTTTCTTCTTATTTTTATTCTGTCTGTGTAACTGGAGCAAATACTCAGCACAGAAGGCTGCAACCATCGTGCATAGAACCAGTTGTGATTCAGGATGCTGGGCCTCCTCCTGGCCTTGTGTGTGTGTATGTGTGTGTGTGTGTGTGTGTATGCACGCATGTGTAAGAGTAGGGAAAGGGTTTTGGGTGGAGGGAGAAGGTGACAGACTTTCTGAGGCAAGGGTGTTATCTCATACCGCCCAGTGCCTGGATTCCCCACCCACCTCCTTCACAGCTTAGGCTCCTTGAGCCAGAGCGGATGACGTGCTGTTTTGATATGACTGCTAACTCTGCAGGCTCTCCAATCCCCATGTCCTAGAGGGTGTGTGGAAAGAGAGAGGCGGTATCTTTCTAATGGATGGTTCTGCACCCTCACGAAGACTACTCTCAAGTTGACGGGATTCAGAGGGTTGCTGGCCTCCAGTCACCCTTCCCTTCACTCCAGTCGCCTTTTGGTGAAAGCAGGGCTACTGAGAAGCTTTTTCATCAAAACGTTATCAAATGCCAGCGTGCACGTGGCCTGAGCGGAATATGGGCTGTTAAAGGCTTGAGTGCTGCCTCTCTTTCATGTTTGCACAGCAGCTGCTGCTCTTCGCTGGGCCAGCCCTATAGCCTGCAAAGGACGGGGGCGAATAGTCCAGAGCAAGATTCCACTGAACTGGAATGGAGCCAGGGATGAGCGCACTGAGCCAACCCATCCAGCCAGGGACCTGAGAGCCCTTTCTTCCTGTGTCCAGCCTCGTTTGCTCTGAAGACAGACGGGGAACATAAAGGCTCTCTTCTGGCTGTGATGAGGCATTCAGGTGATAGAAAAGAAAGCCAGAGAGAGGCTGGGGAAGCGAGACAGGAATTGCTGTTTATTGACTTGTTAGTGACCCACAAGGTACAAGGCCTTTCACTTGGCTGCTTCGTTATCCCAAACATTGGGACAAGAAACAGTCAAGAGGAACACAGTAGGAATCCATGACGTAGAATTTGACAGACAAGAAAAACAATGTCTTGGGCAAACCAGCTGTCTGTAACTAGATGACCAAACTTAAGGTGTGAGAAAGAGGTGGATAAACACAAAGCCAGAGAAAGGAGGCACCAATCCAGTCATCTATTTATTTAGTTAAGATTATTTACCAAATACCTATTATGTGCCAGGCATTGAGCTAAAAGCTAAGGTTATAATAGCAAACAAATCAGATATAGACCCCCACCCCCATGCTTGTAGAATCTGGTGTGGGATCTTACAGCCTAGATAAGTGAACATTCATTTATACAACAATGTTTCAGTTACTAGTGCTCCGTAACAAATCATCCCCAAATCTAGCAGCTTAAACCAACCACTTTATTATGCTCGTGGCTCTGCAGCTTAGGAATTTGAATAGGGTACAGGATTCCATGATGTCTGGGCCTCAGCTGAGAAGACTCATGGTTGAGGGTGACTTAAGGGCTGGGGGCTAGAATTATCTGAAGATGTGTTCACTCACTTGGCTGGCAGTCCTTGCTGAGCTGTCATCTGGGAGCTATTGTCTGGAACACCTACATGAGTCATCTCCACCATGACTATCTTAAGGGAGACCGTCTTAAGGGAGACTTCTCACATGGCAACTAGCCTCCCCCAGAGCAAGTGTCTCAACAAAATCAGACTAAAGCTTCAGGGCCTTTTCTGAACCAGCCTTAGAAATCATGCGCCATCACTTCCACCGCCTTCTACTGGTTACTAAGGCCAGCCTAGATCCCAGGGAAGGAGAATCAGACTCCTCCAACCTCTGTCCCCAACCTCTTGATGAAGGAGAACAAGGTAAGACTGTGTGGGACAGGAGATACAGTTATGGCCATCTTTAGAAAATAAAATATGCCAAAAACACAGTGAAATAAGCGCTATGGTAGGGAGGACAGGAGAACATATAAGGGGACCTAATCTTGGCTGGTAGCGTTAACCAAAAATTTTTCAAAGGAAGTGCCTACTAAGCTGAAATGGAGGCTCAGTGGAAGTTAGCTAAAGACTGTCTTAGTTCAGGCTGCTAAAACAAATTATCATAGGCTGGGTGTGGCTTAAACAATAAACATTTATTCTCACAGTACTGGGGGCTGGAAGTCTAAGGTCAGGGCACCAGCGTGATCAGGTTCTGATGAGGGTCTTCTTCCCGGTTTACAGACCTTCTCTTTGGATCCTCACACAGCAGAGAGAGAGAGAGATCTACTCTCTTCCACATCTTATGAGGACACTAATTCCATATGGAAGTTCTACCCTCATAACCTAATCACCTTCCAGAGGCCTTGTCTCCTATTACCATCCATTTGGGGGTTAGGGTTTAAACATATGAATTTGGGAGCGTTCAAACATGCAAAGTCCGAAACAAAGACTATGTGTAAAGTAGTATTTTAAGCAAATAAAACAGCATGGGCAAAGGCCCAGAGGCTGGTGGGAACATAGCCATATATGGAACTGAGATAATTTTCACATGGCCGCTTTGCAGTGTGTGAGTGTGGTGCCCCATCACGGAGGATGGGATAGAGGTTTTGGAGGGAAGTTAGCATGTGTATATGTGTGTGTTTCTGGAGGATAAAAAATGAAGCTGGAGAGGTAAGCAAGGGCCAGATCATGAAGATTCTGGGGAAACATACAAGGGAGTTTGAACAATAGTTAATGGGAAGCGAAAAGAAACGTTGTCTGTATATAGAAAGGCCACTACAGGAAGCATAAAAATGAGAACAGAATTCAAATGCAGGCAGCCCGTAATTTTCCAAAACCCAGACTCTGGAAAAAATAGGATGTTTATCTTGCCTGTTTGGATGAAAGTGCATGGTGCTCATCTCCTTCATTATTATTTTAAAAATGTTCCCTGTGATATACAGTAGGTCCTCTACTCAGTACTCTGCAATGGCCTATATGGGAAAAGACTCTAAAAAAAGAGTGGATATATGTGTATGTATAACTGATTCACTTTGCTGTACACCTGAAACTAACACAACATTGTAAATCAACTATACTCCAATAAAAATTTTTTAAAAATGTAAATGGAAAGTCCTCTTCACTATCCCAAAGAAGCATACTGAAGACTCATGGACTCAGAAACTCCCCCTCCTCAACATATAGCATCTTCATCACACATATAAGACTTTCCTGATTCCTATCAAAAGCAGTAAGTGCAATGGAAATATCCACATAAAGCCTAACGTTCAGCATCATTTATTGTTAGTATAATTTTTCGCGAACGTGGAGAAAAACTTCTCTCCAAGAGAAAATGTAAATCCGCAGTCAGCAATTTATTCTCTAGAAAGAATCAAACTTTCCTCAGGAAGGGAAGATCGAGTAGGAGATGCCATCATTATAAGACATTTTATGACACTGCAGACTACGTGGCAAACGACCATTGATGTGAAACCATTCATTTCCTGCAGTGTGGTTCCCAAGTGTTTGCTTTCTTGGAACAACGATGGGAAATTTCCTAACACAAGAAGAACTATGATGTCAGCTCCACTTATATGTTGCTCTTCCTAGTCTTGGAAAATGTCCCATTATCGTTCATGCATTAGATGGATCTAAAATAAGCAAGTCTAGACAGTGGAAACCATATATAAGATCTATGGTTTCTTTCCCCATTATGTAGTACTGTAGAGTGTAAGTCACTCAATAATCTCCCTCTAATTGAAGGAAAACTGGGGAAGTACACAAGGGTATAAAATATATATATCAGGTAATAAATCTTTGGCTATTTTCCTAGGTAATTAGTAGCTACTTCAAGTCTTTTAAAGAAGTAGCTGGGTCTTGGGCTTCTCTGGTGGTGCAGTGGTTAAGAATCCACCTGCCAATTCAAGGGACATGGGTTCGAGCCCTGGTCCGGGAAGATCCCACATGCTGCGGAGCAACTAAGCCTGTACACCGCAACCACTGAAGCCCACGCGCCTAGAGCCCGTGCTCTGCAACAAGAGAAGCCACGGCAGTGAGAAGCCCGCGCAGTGCAACAAAGAGTAGCCCCCGCTCGCCGCAACTAGAGAAAGCCCGCGCTCAGCAACGAAGACCCAAAGCAGCCAAAAATAAATATAAATAAATTTATTAAAAAAATAAAAAAGAAGTAGCTGGGTCTTCAATAAATGGTACTGGGAAAACTGGACAGCCACATGCAAAAGAATGAAAGTGGACCCCTATCTTATACCATACACAAAGTGAACTCACAATGGATTAAAGACATGAATGTAAGACCTGAAACCAGAATTCCTAGAAGAAAACACAAGCGATAAGCTAAGCTCCTTGACATTAGTCTTGGTGATGATATTTTAGGTTTGACATGAAAAGCAAAGGAAATAAAAGTAGAAATAAACAAATGGGTCTACATCAAACTAAAAAGCTTCTGCAGAGAAAAGGAAACCATCAACAAAATGAAAAGGCAACCTGCTAAATGAGAGAAAATATTTGCAATTCATATATCTAATAAGGGGCTAATATCCAAAATATATAAAGAACTCATACAACTCAATAGCAAAGAAGCCCCAAACAAACAAAAAACAATCCAATTAAAATATGGGCAGAGGATCCGAATAGACATTTTTCCAAAGAAGATATACAGATGGCCAAAAGGTACATGAAAAGGTGATCAACATCACTAATCATTATGTAAATGCAAATCAGAACCACCGTGAGATATTACCTCACACCTGTCAGAATGGCTATTATCAAAAAGACAACAGATAACAGGGTTGGCGAGGACGTAGAGAAAAGGGAACTCTGTGCACTGTTGGAGGGAACGTAAACTGGTGCAGCCACTAAGGAAAACAGTATGGGGTTTCCTCAAAAAATTAAAAATAGAACTACCATATGATCCAGCAATTCCACTACTGGGTATTTATCCACAGAAAATGAAAACACTGATTTGAGAAGATATATGCACCCCCATGTTCACTGTAGCATTGTTTACAATAGGCAAGACATGAAAACAACCTAAGTGTCCACCAACAAATGAATGGGCGCTATTCCTGTGTGAGCTCAGGTACTGTTTCCTCTAATCATTTTGGGTGGTTCTTCCTCTAGCTTCAGATAGTTTCCTCATACACATACACTGATGATTACTCAACTGATTGCTTATGGGAGACCCTGCTGCAGATCTCCGGGTTTTTCTCTCCGTGCAGCTCTCCTCTTTTCAGGATTCTGTCCTGTGAACTCTATCTGTCTTGCTCTTCTGAGACTCTCAGCTCCATCTCCTCAACTCAAGGAGAACAGCAGGCTCCACTTGTGTTCCCTCTCCTAGTGGCACAGCCTGCAAACGAAAGGCAGCAAGCTTGAGCAATTACAGGACTTATTTGTTTCTCATTAGGATCACTATCTTCTGTTACTTGATGTCCAGTGTCTTAAAAACTGTTGCTTCTTATATTTGTTCTTTTTTTTTTTCTCAAATAGGAGGAGAAATCCAGGCCCTGTTACTCCATCTTGACTGAAAACTGAATTTCTCTTTTTTTTTTAAAGCCATGGCTATATTGGGTTTTTCTATTCCTTTACTGGAACTTAATCCTAACAATCACAGAAAATTATTAGCAACTTGATAAATAAAGAAATAGTAAACTAGAAAAATTTGAATAAGTTATTCAGAATGCAACACAGAGAAAAAAAAGAAATAGAAAATATGAAAAGTTATAAGAGACATAGGGATAGAATGAGAAACTGCAAAATACTTCTTGTGTGCCAGTCCTTCCTACTGGGTTTAGTTTTCTTCCTGCTGATGTACATCCTCTTGTAGTTTTTTTCAATGATGGAAAGACCGTGAGTTATAAACTCTCTCAGGCTCAATTTGTTTGAAATTGTCTTTTTTTAAAAAAATAAATTTATTTATTTTATTTACATATTTTTGGCTGTGTTGGGTCTTCGTTGCTGTGCGCAGGCTTTCTCTAGTTGTGGCGAGCGGGGGCTACTCTTCGTTGCAGTGTGCGGGCTTTTCATTGTGGTGGCTTCTCTCGTTGTGGAGCATGGGCTTTAGGCACGTGGGCTTCAGTAGTTGTGGCACACGGGCTTAGTTGCTCTGCAGCATGTGGGATCTTCCCGGACCAGGGATTGAACCCTTGTCCCCTGCATTGGCAGGCGGATTCTCAACCACTGTGCCACCAGGGAAGCCCCTGTTTGAAACTGTCTTTATTTCACTTTTACTCTTGAATAATAATTTAGCTAGATAGAACCTTCCAGATTGACAACTATGTTCTCCCAATACTCTATTGTTTTCTGGCTTCTAGTAATGCTAATGAGAATTTTGCTGTTTGTTAGTCTAATTATTGTTCCTTTGTAAGTAGTTTACTTTTTATTCTGATTGTTTTAAAAATTTTCTTTTGTCTTTAGTATCCTGCTGCTTGCTAGTGACTATGTCTCAGAATTTCCTTCATTTTTAAGACTAATATTCTATTATAAGTGTATACCACATTCTGTTGAACTTCTTAATAATTTTTGAACAAGGGTTCCTGCATTTTCATTTTGCACTTGCCCTGCAATTATGTGGCTAGTTCTGCTTTTATTCTATCACAGAAAACTTTTATCAAAAAGCTGTAAAAGAATATAGGAGGAGAAATTAATAGTGTGTCCTTCACAAAACTATTCCAATAGTCCAACAGAAAAATCACTCAGAAAGTTAAACCCTTCACAGATACACAGAGTACCCAGCCCTGGCTCCTGATCCTCAGGTTTTATCTCTCTGCAAGGAGGGCTTCCTTCTTCAAACCAATAGAATGTGAATCTTCATCTCCCCTTGGAGAAACCTGTCCCCTACTCACTGGTAGCAGTTATGTCCTAGAATTCCCTTCCTACCCATTTCTATACCTAAACCAGTGCAATTCCTAGGACAACCACTTGCAGCAAAACATTTCTCAAGTTAAGCCAGACTGTCACTGGGAGGCAGGGGGCTTCCTGAAGACAGTCCAGGATAAAAGTTGGCTCTCCAAGTTCAGTGCTCTTTGAGATTTCCCTGGTAGTATAATGTGCAAATATGCCTTATTATTTCTGAGTCATCTCAGAAGTAACTCTTGTCTCAGAAGAGACATTAAGTTTCAGAAACATCACAATCAAGATCCATATTGAGGATAAGAAACATTTTTCTAATTACAGGAAACTGTGCTCAGACTGCTCCCCAAGGGGATGGCAATACACATCATGATGTGCTGAAGTGACAGGTTGGCCTCTGTCTCCTTCCTAATTCCACAACTTGACCAGAGGCCCACAGCACATTAAAAATGAGCCCTAGCATATATAACTTTTTCAAATAACAGAACTATTTGCTTCTTGATGTCCTTCCTCTAGCCACATAAAAACCTAGATGAAGCTTTGACATAAGGGTTTTTCTGTACCTTAGGCAGAACACATTTTTAAACAAAACATACTGACGCTGCTTTTTTGTACTAAAAAGCAAATCAGAATTAAAGTACTTTCCTAATTTAAAGCGATTCCCAAGGGTTGGAGGATAGGATACTGCAGGGTTATATGTGTGGCGGAGGGGTGCTGCTCAAAACATGTGTTTCGGGTGAATGAGAGTATGTGAAATTGATGACAAAATAATGACAAAATATTTTGGATGACAAAATAATCCTTAGCGAAAAGTCTCTTAGGTAGCTGGAGTTCTAAGTATAAATGAAAGAGGTCAGACCTCACGCTAATAAGAATAAAGTTTGGCTTCATGATTTCAGCTAGTGCTTTTGATCTGGTTCTTAAAGATCCTGCAAGTATTTTAGAAGTAATCTGGTTCATATTGTCTGGACTTGGGCTGACCAGCACGGTGGCAACTAGTCACAGGTGGCTTTGGGACCCTTGAAATGTGCTGTGAGGGTAACATTCACACTTGATTTTGAAGACTTAGTATGAAAAAAGTACTTACATATCTCACCAGCCTTAAGAATGATAGCATTTTGTACATATTGGGTTAAAAATATACTATTTAAATGAACTTTGTTTCTTTCTACTTTTTTAATGGGGCTACAGACCACTTAGAATCGCTTTCGTGGCTCTGTCTCTATTAGACAGCACTGGTCCAGAACCCAGTTAGTTTTTGATACCAACCCATTTGGCTTTGGACCTTTGGTGTTCACAGATATGTTCTCATCTCAAAGACCCATCACAGTTTGCACTCTTCTTAACTCTAATCTCAGAAGTGAGTCCTTTGCTGGTGAGTGGGCCCAGCCTACCCCCAGCAGATATACCTTGATCCCTCTACAAGTTACTTCCTACACAGACTTCGGGGAAAGGGGAAATCATTTTATTTCTTTGAAGAAAATACCCCCCTCCTCAATCCAAACTGACATTCCACACTGTGGGGTTTTTCAAGCTGAAATTTGGATCAGAGTGAGGAGTTGAACTGCCAAATTTGGCAGGACGTTTCTTTCTAACACCAATGAGCCTGTCAACCGTACTATAAATAAATACATGATTTAAAGCCAGGGATGTCTTCCTCAGTGTCTTGGCCAGAGCAGCAGCTACTCATAAAGAGAAAGAGAAGACGTCAGCAAAAGCAGGATTTCACTAGACTTTATTCTAAAGAAGGCAGCTAATTCATAGTGTGAGGAAGTGCACAGAAAACACCGTGCTCAGTGGATTCAGGTGAGACTTATTTCATAGATACAAAATTGATTTTGCTGCTGGAAGCTAAAGGGCAGAGAGAAGGGAGGCAGAGGGGAGAGAAGGAGGCATAAGAATATATGCCGTAGGATTTCATTACTTAAGAATGTTAAGAATATACTCCCTGCGTTAATTTTTTATTTTCTAAATGAAAGGTTTTTCTATTTTGTACTTGGTTAATAAATAATAAGTGTAATTTTACAGTATTTTAAAATTCATTTGGTGTTGTATTGAGCAAAACATGTAGAACAGGATATATAGCTCATTCATTTTTATTGTAAATTTTATTTAATGAAGTTCATGTTGAACTTGTAATTGGAGCTCATAATTAATACATCCCGTGAGGAACCAAAATTTTGGATTCCCACCTTTCTATAACCCTATTATTTAAACATTAAAATCTTATTTAGGATTTTTGTTTAAGTTTGATGTTTCTAAGAGGTTACTATTCTAATTTTTTTCCAAGCTGATTTAGAAACTTTTGATGCATCTTGAATTTTTTTTGAATTTTTCCTTGTGTGATATGAAATACCCTAATACCCCCTTAAAATGCAAGTGATGGGTAACAGAACTAACATTTTCCTTGAAATCGCTTTATTGTAGTTACTTTATTGTGTCTGGGAGCAGTGATGGATTTTTCTGGATGTCATCCAAATGTCTTTACCGTGTTTAACATTATAATAGGAGTCTCTTTTTTTTTTTTCCACTATAATTTCAGCTCTTGAACGAACTCCAGAATATGTATGGTGCACTGTTTGACACTGCAGTGAAGAATACTGGTTGCCTGCCTCCCAACCCCTCCTGAGGGTTAATACTAGGAATTATAATAAGTAAATGAAATATGGAGCCCGTTTCCTGACCTCCCTCATGGCCTACTTGAGAGAGCCTGAAATAACTACTGAGAAAAGACTATATATATATTTATTTTAGTGCTTCTAAAGTTAATTGTGATAATGGTATTTCTCTGCTAGTTAAATTAACTAACTACTTTATTTAGAATAAAAGCCCAGATGAAATCCTATTATTTCAATCTACCTAATGTACCGTTAACATTGAATCAGTATTACAGTCGTGTAGTTATTATTGCAATTCAATCTCAATTTTAATATCATATTTATATGTAGCTGAATCATAGCTGAACTTATTATAGCTGTATGTGCCAAGAGCTGCTTACTGCTAATACCTTTAATTTTATGTCTGAGGACTTTCTTTCTGGCCACTGGAGCCTGATTGTTCCAACAATACAAAGGTTAAGCCAGAAGTGCCAGAGAATTAATACTCTCAGAAATGGCCCAAAACCAGTATCAAATGGGGAAGCTGAGGGATAAATGTCACAACTTTCTTACCCCTTCGTTAGTTTAACTTTGAGACATTTTCTGCTCCAGTACTCTATAAACTTTATCACTAGGGGATACTGTTAAAAATTCACATTCTGATTCAGTAGATTTGGGGTGGAGCTTGAGATAATAGTGATAATCCACTTTGAGTAGAAGTTTTACAGTCTCCCAGAATCCCCCAGAGGAATTAAGTTCCATTTGCCTTCAATGGGAAGTTGTTTGATTATTCTCCTTTAGTTTTCTTCTCTTCCCTGTTTCTCACATCTTTATTCTCCTACTAGTGTTTCCTACCTGCATGTGGATCCTTATCTCAGGGTCTGCTTCTAGGGGAACCCAAATCAATAATATACATACACATACAATACTTATCCATACCCTGTTCTATCTATTTAGACCCTAACTACCTATCGATCTATCATCTATCATCTGAACACAGCAACACAGTGCAGCTTCTTAAAGAATGCAGACAATTGAGGAGCTAGAAGAGAAAGGATAAAGAAATCCAGGAGACAGCAGAAAGAGCAAGCTGATGATCACCAGCTAAAAAACTGACTTTGCCTCCTTTGTATGTAGCTGTCAAGAGGATGTGATGTTTGGGAACTCTGGTTAAAGAGGAGACTGGGCGGTTAGTTCTGGCCGCACAGACGGTGCCTCTTGAGAAGTCCACAGAGGGACAGAGGGACAGCAATTCTGCTAGGAAAGATGGCTGAGGACTTTTCGCCTGAGTCTATTATTCAGGACATGCTGTTGGGAGGGTTGGCCATCGGGGTCATGGAAAGAAGGTAGGTCCAATGTTAATATCGGAAAGGAATGAAATCAGCATAAGCAGAGGGACACCGGCCGAGGTGGCAGGGGAGGCAATGCCACACTTCGTGCTTGTGGGTCAGCTCTGCAAAGGAGAGGAATATTAGTGAATGGGCTTTGCAGATGTTCACCTGGGATTCTTTAGTGACTTTGTGCAGCTGATACAACGTGTGCTACTTATCTTGTGGGAGCAGGATTGAGAGCAAAGCTCTGGACTTCCTCAGCTCAGATCCCACCTCTGCCACTTCCTGGCTATGCCACCTCAGCATGTTCTTCAACCTCTTTAAGCATCAGTTTTCCCATCTATATAGTGGAGACATAATGCCTATCTCATAGCATGGTAATGAAAATCAAAGGAGATGTTGTGAATAAAGTACCTGTGTTAATAGTTAATAACCAGAGGATAAGAGAGCTGCCCTAATATTGCAAATATACCCAAGAATGCTGGGGAAATGGTGGGTGGTGGTGTTACCTGATTCAGGCATTGTGTACACACACACACACACACACACATACATGTTTAATATCATATGCGTAGAAAGCCACTGGAGTGATAATGCCCTGATGACGTCAGTCAGTCCCAGCTATGACAGCCGAAAAATCCTCCTACTGTCTGTGCTATGCATGAAATCACTCTGTGAAATCTCTCTTTGAGCAAAGCAAATACCTGTCCTTGGCGGAACGCAAAGGGAAACTTGGTTTAAAGCTCTTGCTTCCCCTTCTTTTAAAAGTCTGTGGTCCCTGCTAAGATAGCTCCTGCCAAGGCCACTTCTGGTTTCTGAGTCAGGCCATCCATGTGTTCTCAGGGCACAGGCTCAGTCCTGACAGTGTCCCACTGTACCTGAGAGTCTGTGGGCTGAAAGAGAGGAAGAGTCACTTTGTTTTTACCACCAAGACCCACTGATCACACCCAGTGGTCTCACCATTTGCTGTGGCTTCTCTCCACAGTCCTGACAGGTTGATATTCTGGAAGGTCAAGGACGGGTCAGTTCTTAGGATTGTGCAGAAGAGAATCAGTCATTGTTATAATCATTTGATCCCAGCAGTTCTTTCATCTCAGTCTTTTGAAAGCAACTTCCGCTCCTTAACCAAGTTCTGCCCCAGTCTCTTCATGGGCCAAAGACGGTGGATGCTGACGGAAATCACAGATGTGGCCAAAGCTCCCTGGCAGCAGTCTGGTCGGAGGTCATATGGCCTCCTTCCAGTAACAGGTGGCACTTGGCCTCTACTTTTCAAGAGAGTTTGAATCAAGAGACATTCAGGGTAAAACACTGTCACGTTGCTTTTAATTTTCTGTAAAGCTTATTTTCTGTAAGCTATTTGACAGCTGGCTTTTTGACATAAGCTTGTAGGAGTGTCGTAGGTCTCAGAAACAAAGTCTCTGCTCTTTCAATAGGATGAATTGCCCTTGTTTCAAATTTCAGGATGCCACATAATAGATATATCACACACACACACTTTGTCTCACACAGCCTTACACACACATGTGGAAGTGTGGAAGCAGTCAGAGAAGGAAGCATAAAGAATTTATTATAATTATGAGTAAAATAAGTAGAATCTTATTTACACTATACTACTATTATGAAGGACAATCATCTGTTAGTTAATTAATATGCTGGACTTGAAAGTGGCTCTAACTTGTGCTGAAACATGAAATGTTTGTCCTCCCCCCTCCTCCTTTCCAACTGGGATTAATAAAAGATCCAAGATTCACACATACTTGTGAAATTCAAACACATTTTAAAAGAATCGATAGGCAGCAAATCTAATCTAAAATACTCACATTGAAACCACTGATCAGAGAAATCTAAGTGGTCCTAATTAACGAAGGGACTCAAGCATTCCCTGCTTGGGGGGAATAGCCCAAGTTCCAAGTGCAGACTTGATGTTCATATAATGTGCAAAGACACAGAGTTCAAACACAGAGACCATGGGATGTTGCCTAGAGCTCCACCGATGGCATCAGAGACACAAACATTACATCCGACAGCCGTGTGATATAACACAGCTGACCTATATGGAAGATTTTAACGCTGCCCCTTATTCTCCCTTATGTAAAGGGGTTCAACAGGGTGACCACCCAGGGATACACGCGTGCATTTTCCTTTTAACTTAAGAGTCATATTTGTAGCTCCCCTAGGAAAGAATCAAAGGCCAAGAGTGGGTGACCTGGACTCTTGTTTGGACTGGAGAGCACGGACAGCAGCTGCAGCCTATCACTGAGATTGGCTGCTGACAGGAAAAAGCATTAACAATTTCATCAGATCTTATAGATCAGTAACAACGGAACACCCTTCCCCTAACTGGTGGCCACTGTGGTAGCTACAGTTGGTTTGATTGAAATCAGTATTTCAAAAAAATTTTTAAATGTGGTAAAATACATGGAACATAAAATTTACTGTCTTAATCATTTTTAAGTATACAGTTCAGTAGTTTTAAGTACACTCATATTGTTGTGCAAGCAATCTCCAGAACTCTCTTCATTTGCAAAACTGAAACTCTGTACCCATTAAATAATAACTCCCCATTTCCTCTCTCCCTCAGCCCCTGGAAACCACCATTCTATTTTCTGTCTCTGAAGGTGACTACTCTAGGTATCTTACATAAGTGGAATCATACAGTATTTGTCCTTTTGTGACTGGCTTATTTAACTTAGCATAATGTCCTCAAGGTTCATCTATGTTATAGTATGTGTTAGAATTTCCTTCCTTGTAAAGGCTGAATAGTATTCCATTTATGCATATACCACATCTTGATTATCCATTCATCTGCCAATGAACACCTGGATTGCTTCTATCTTTTGGCTGTTGTGAATAATGCTGCTATAAACATTGGCCTATGAAATCAGCATTTTTAATTACAATGGTAAAAGGCTCAAATTCCATTTCATGACTGACTTACTGTCTGATCCTCAAGAAATGGTGTTTTGTAGAGAGTGTAAAATCACTCTATTTCAGGAAGCCCTTTTGGCCCATGATCCTCACTGATATGGCTGAGGGGGGTGTTAGGAAATCTATGGGCATGGAGCAGAAATGAAACTAATTGGTCTATAAATCTATCTCAGTTTTAATCTTCAGCTCCTTAGCACTAAATTTCATTGTTCCAGCAAGATGCACTGAATGAGAAATATTACTCAAGAGTTCTACCCTTGTTGATACAACAGTATTGGCTAATACTTGCAAAGTGCTTAAAATGTTCCAAACACCATTCTTAACTATTACACTATCAGTATCCCTGATGTACAAATAGGAAATGAGTCAGAGAGTGGCAAAGCACCTGGCCCAGAGGTACACAGCGAGTCAGGTATTTAAACCTCAGTAGTTTTGCTCCAGAATTCATGCACTTTACCACCACACTACACTGTATCTCATTTTTTCACATATATGAATAGGTGTGTCTGGGTGTATGTCTATAATTGTTATTTTTTTGACAACCAGCAATGAAAGAAGGCCCCTTAGAACTCCAAAATGATAATTCTAGAAAATGGTGCAACAACATGTGATAGAAAATACTCTGGTTTTGTAACTGAACACAACTTTGAATCCTAGCTCTCCCATCAACTGTCTGGTAACATTGACCACGTGTTTTATCCTCTTGACTTTAGTTTCCTCACCCGGAAATGCGAGCAATATAATATCTACTTGGCTTAGTTGTCAACATTTAAGGAAATAATGTCTATAAAATCCTTAGCTCCTGGTAGGTACTCAATAAATGCTCGTTCTCTTAACTTTTATGAGGCAAGAGAAGAATGTGATCTCAAAAAAGTGATATGTGTTTTCATAACAACCTGCACTGCATAAACACATTAATTACCACTTTATTTTTCTATGTACAAGGTACTTAATTAGATGGCCTCTTCTCTCTTTTGCATTCTGCCAGAGTTTGTTCAGAAATACAAGAGACACGCTATGTTGGATACCTAACGGTAGGTCCTGATAAAAATCAACCCCGTATTGTCTTCAAGTGGGGAAGGAACTCCAAATGCCAGGATCAGGGGCACAGCTAATGGGCTGTACCTGTATCCTCCTTCCCTTTGTTCCAGAATACCAGGACTTTGAGCACTCATCATAAATCAGCCTTCACTGCCAGCACAGAAAGAACTGCCTCCCAGCCTTGACCCAAGGCCATCATTGTGTAATCATGTCTTGACAGCCTTATAATCAAATTCTTGCCTCTTCCCTTGATTTGATTTTTTTTAATGGTGTAACAATTTGATTAGTAGAAAATGCTATAAGATCCACTATTTTACTGATAAAACAATACTCACATGGAAGCTAAGGTATTATTTGTCCACTTAGCTCAGCTGATTCAAGAATGATCATACTTGGTAGGATAGTGCCGCACAAGGAAAGATTTCTTCAAATTGCCCCAAGACGCTTTGCTTTGAAGACACGCAGTGAGGCACTAAGGGGACCAACGAGATGCACACACATCCAGGCCTGCCCCTCTCAAAAGAAGACTTTCCAGACAGCAGAGAAGGAGTTTCTTCATAGAGACTGAAAGATAGTGTATGTCCCCATGTGGACATACTTGCATCTTTACACATGTATATGAAACAAATATATGTCTCATGTAGTTTCTCACTCTCTCTATTATTTTAGAGCAGTTTAAGGTTCACAGCAAAACTGAGAGGAAGATATGGAGGTATCCCCTATAACCCACACGTGCTCAGACTCCCCCACTATCAGCCTCCTCCACCAGAGAGCTACATTTGTTACTGCTGATGAACCTACACTGACACATCATTATCATCCAAAGACCAAAGTTTGCATTAGGGTTCACCTTTGGTGTTGTATATTCTATGGGTTTGAACAACTGTATAATGACGTGAATGTATAATGTCTAATGACAATGGAAGTGTGGGTTGTCTTTCCTCATTGCTCTCTCTTGTTTATTACCTGAGATGAAAAGTTGAAAGGCCAGTATCCAGTTAAGCTGTATGGAGGGGCTGGTGCTTTCCTGAATGGAAGAACTAACTGGAAAAACTACCATTTTCCAGAGTTGGATCATCATTTCTGACTTTTAAGATGTGGCCACCAGCTCTGTTTTTGTGTGCTGTGGTAGTTCATGATTTCTGATGTTTTTTCTCGAACAAGTGGGTCCCTCCTTGGGAGTGAGTAGAATGTCTCCTGCCAACACTTAAGTCAGATCATGTTTTTCCCTTAGGCCAACTCTGCTTACAACTGTTCTTGAACTATTCAGTTATTGCTATAAAGCACTATTCACACATTTTAAAGGGTAATCACTGAGCATTTGCATTTTTTAAGTTATCAGGACCACTTTTCTTAGTTATCTGCACTGTCTGCTATTAGGGCATATTCTCATTGCAGAGATGAAACCAAGCATGAGATAGGGTAGTGACTGGCTCAGAGGTTAAGGTGAATTTTGGTTCAAGGTGAGAATTCACAGGCTTTGGTTCATTGAGCCATGTTTCCCATGCTTACATATCTGTGAAACAGCAGCTATGAGGTGAAACTCTGAGAAATATTCTCAGTAAAGTTGAAGATTTTAAAAGAACCAATCTCCCCCTTCCCCCTCTTCTTCTGATATAGCATCTGTTACACTCCTAGTAGCATCTGTCACCTATCTTCCTTGGCTTGAATACCTTGTGACGGGGTGCTCGCTGTCTCACAAGCAACTCATCTCAGATCCAAGTATCTCTTCTTGACAAAAGGTGTTCCTTCTTTAGGTAGAACCCTGTGTCCCTGAGAGTCTGCTTCTTGGTCCTTGAAACTTGGCCAGCATTTTGGGACAAAGAGTTTCAGAAATAATTTTTAAAAGGGAAACGGTTGCACGATCTAGCCTGAGTAGCTAGATCACTGCATTTGAAGTTCATGAGCTTTATTCGTATAATTGATAAATCAGGTTAGTTCTCTGTTTCTCAGGGTATCATCTCTTTTCTTTTTACCTCTGTCATTTTCTTCTATTTTCTGCCTGGTGTCTTCCTTCTCTTGTAGATGTTTCTATCGTTTTCTCTGTCTCTCAGGTTTATATTTCTCCCTGTGGTGTTTTTCTATTTTTCTCTTTTTGCTTCTCTTCCTTTTCCCCTATTTGCCTTTTCTGTCAATTTTAATGAATATTTATTAGATATCTATTTCAGACTAAGGAGTGTGCTAAGTGCATAAGGAAATATAGGGAAAGCCTTTGCCTTTTAAGAAAATAAGCTCTTCTGTAGAATCGGGTATCTCTCCTTTAATTAATCACAATAAGAAACAGTTATTTTTCCTGGCTTTGTCTTTTGTTCCTCATAGTTAACTGGAAAAAAAGGCAAATTGAACATGTTCTATTTCTTATTGGAAGGAACAAAAAGATAATCTAAGTGGGTTTATTTTTTGTACCTTTATGTGACACTAAATTAATTTTTTCACTTTTTACATCAATGGGACTTGGTTGAAAAACATGTTTTTTCTTCATCCCTGCATTACTCCCTTTCCTTTGACATGAGAAAAATGTTAGGAATAAGGCTCAAGTGCTCTAGAGACCCTATTGGTTTCTCTATGTTATCAGTAAGCAATGGCATATGGTTGGCTTATATTCAACACCAGTTGGTTTTTCACAGAGTGAATTGTATGAATCCAGTAGTCCTCAACTTGAGCCTGCAGCAGAATCACCTAGAAGGCCGGTTAAAGCACCCATTTCTGGGTCCTACACACCAGAGTTTCTGATTCAGCAAGTCTGGGGTGGGGTCTGAGAATCTGTTTCTCTAACAAGTTCTGGAGTGATGCTACAGGTCTGGGGACTGCATTTTGAGACCCACTGTATTCAACTGAACTTCGAATAGTAAAGAGACAGTTTTGGCAGTAGGGGATTGGTGGCAGGTCTATTCACCTATGCTCATTTTTAGGGTTCAGAACAGTGAAACTTAAAATAAACCTTTAAATAAAAATATTATTTAATACACTGTTCTTATATAAATGTTTTTCTATGAGTGAAGAAAAGGATTCTTCTCCAGAGTCTCAGAACTTCAGCCTGGCACAGATCCAAAGGGCAGGAGGAGGCTTCCTCGGATGCTACTCAGTGTTTGCACACTTCTCTCCAACTGTGCCATGCACTGCTAGCCAGTTTTAGGTCAACTCTGCGATACTGTTTTTCTAAGCAAAGGAGCAAAAACATGAGCATGATTCAGGTTGTAAAATGTTGGTTTTAAGGACCTCCTGCTCTCATTGTTTTGGTAATTTAAAGAAATCTAATCTCCGTAAACTACCCTGCTGTGACTTTCCCTGATATCATGTTTGTTTGAGTTTTGGATTCAACAGTAAGATCACGATTTAAAAGAAAAAAAAAACAGCAACCTTAAAAGTCAGGTTTCTTCTAGACCCAGGCTGTAGACAGGCCAGCTGTTGTGGGCGTGGACATCCGTCCCTGTACACGTGTGTGTGTGGCGTTTGCACATCCTTGCAAAGGGCAGGTGTGCGGGGGAGGAGTGGAGAGCTCTGGCACTACCCAACTCACGAAACATACAAATACTTTATCGTTTAACATCCCTGAGGATCAGGACGATGGCTGGGCTCGGTGACACAGGAAAGAATTTTAGAATTTAAAATTTCCTGCAGATCATAGTTAAATGTTATTTAATAAATTTAAACTTCCAAGAAAACATTTCTATTAACTTGCTGACTTCCTGTCCATCCCAGTAATAGCAAACTTACCGCAGTGGTTCTCAAATGAGAACCTTTTTGATTTTCTGAGACAAACTGTAAGTTGTTACACTACTTCCCATCTGAACCATAAAAAAATTCATTGTGAGTATTGAGAATATTTCACTTACAAATGTTATACTATCTTTTTTTTTTAATGTATTCAGCAGACTTACCTTCAGACCCCAGTTTAGTGGTGCAGAGAACACTTCATTTCAATTCATTTAGTCTTGTCTGTAGGTACGTTGGTAGAACTGGAGAGATTCTGACACATACACTTGCCTGGGAGAGAGGAGATTTAAAATGTTACAACCAAAGAACAGCAGGATGGGATGTCCGAACTCTATTCCAAAGTACCTTTGTAATTTTCTCAAGATGCGAATACCACAGCAGATCACTTCGCCCATTGTCTTCTTTGGTCTTTCAAAGAACCTCAGTTTCTGGGACAAGGACAGAGACCCTGGAGACAATCTAACTAATCAGGAAGGTAATTCCTTGTTCCAGAACCAGGCTATCCCAGAATAAAGTGAGTCTTGTTCTCTTTGATGACTATTCGTAATCTGTGCATTGAATCATGAATAAATATCTGAACTTACCAAATTCTGAGCATCTCAGATCTGATTTCAAAAATTACGAATGCACAGAGCTTACTCTGAAATATTCTGGTATAACATATGAGGTAAGGCTCAGGCATCAGGATCTTTTAAAAGTTGATTCTAGTGGTTTGGGAACCACTCTGGTATGAGAACACAGAGGGGAAAGCCACTGATTTTCCAGGGGGCAGGAGAAAACAAGGTCTGGGAAGACTTCACAGAGAAGGTGGCATTTAAGCTGGGCTTAGAAGCATGAATATGATTTCGACAAATGCATGAGGCTTTTCTAGGTAGAGGGGAAACCACAGTAGGTCCTGGGAGGTGTAAGAATTCACGGCATGTTTGGGGAAGCAGGGCAGCATGCAGTAATCACATGGGGCTACATCAGAGGATGTATGGGGACCGAGTAGGAAAGAAGGGAGGGTGGGAAAAGTAGACTGGGGGCCAAGGACACACTCTCTTTAGCGTTATGTAAGAAATCTGAATTTTGGTGCAGGTAGTGGACAATCATCAACAATTTTTATTTTAAGGAATGCTTTTTAAAATTACTTAATTAATTCTTTTTTAAGGAATGATTTTTTAAAAAAGAATCTGTATTCTAGAAATGTAATTTGTGAAATAGCATGGAAGAAAAAGTGTAGTAAAAAGAAATGGAAAACAGAGTCTTCATTAGTGAGGCTATCCAATAGACCAGATAAGAAATAGTCATATGGGTCTGATTTTAAAAAGTGGCAGCGAGAATGAGCAATGGATTTGAGACACACTTGCAGGAAGAGTTCACGTGCCTAAGTAAGAAGGAAGAAATGAAGATGGTGTCCATTTTCCTGACACAGTGGATGAAGTAGGAGGTAATACTTTTGACCAAGCTAAGAAATAAGACGAGGAATCCAGTTGGTAACTGTTGAGTTGGAGATGCCAGGGTAAGGATGCCCAGTAGTAAGGTACCAGTGGGGCTGAGTTTCAGGCAAGAAATCTAGGGTGGAGACACAGGTCTGGAAGTACTCAGTGACTATGTGACATCATAGCAGGGGTCCCAGGAGAGTCTGGAGTGAGGGATGAGAAACTGACAGTGGTGAGACCCTGGAACTGCCAGTCTTTAAAGGGTAGGCAGAGGGAGAGGAACTAATATAGAGATGGAGGAGGAAAGAGTTATCGGAGAAGAAGGGGGAAAAAACCAAAATAACTTCAAAAATGGACAACTAAGGGAGTCAAGGGAGAAAAGTTGCAGAAAGAAGGAAGGGATCAACAAGAAAAGTGACTTGATCTCCTTAACGGGTCATTGAAGAATCTGCAAGAACAGTCTAGCTCTAGCTCAGCTAAGGAAGTGATTTGGCTTCCAGTGTTGCAGGATGGGTGAGATTTAAGTGAGTAGGGAAATGAATGGGACTTTCCAATGGGAAAGACAGTCAAGGTGTAGAATTGGAAGGAGTCGGGTCCCAGAGGAGGGGGTAGAGGAATGGAGATGGCTACAGGCGGATGATTATACCTATTTAAATGTGCAGGGACTTCCCTGGTGGTGCAGTGGTTAAGAATCCGCCTGCCAATGCAGGGGACATGGGTTCGTGCCCTGGTCCGGAACGATCCCACATGCCGCGGAGCAACTAAGCCAGTGCACCACAGCTACTGAGCCTGTGCTCTAGAGCCCACAAGCCACAACTATGGAGCCCGAGTGCCACAACTACTGAAGCCTGAGGGCCTCGGGCCTGTGCTCCACAACAAAGCGAAGCCACCGCAATGAGAAGCCTGCGCATAGCAACGAAGAGTAGCCCCCTCCCACCATAACTAGAGAAAGCCCGCGCATAGCAACGAAGACCCAATGCAGCCAAAAATAAAAATAAAATAAAATTTATTTAAAAAATGTGCATAGGACGAGAAAGGAGATTAAAATACACAAAATGAATGATGGCAGCAATGTTAAGGAACTGGCTGGGTTATGGGAGATATTTTCTCTTTCTTAATTTTTCTATGTTGCTGTTTTACATATTTTTGCAGTTCTTTTACCTCACTTTTATATTGGAAGATGAACTTTATTTTTAAGAGCCATTTGAAGGAACAGCCTTAGAAAAGAGTAGACACCTCTTCTAAGATAGGAAGAAAGATGGTAAGAATATCTGTAGCTATAGATGACTTGGGAAGCAGAGGGAAGGGAATTTAGGAAGTTCATCCCAGATGGTCTTTGTGATGCTTGTCCTGCTTTCTAAGTGGAATTAATGAGTCTTCCCCTACTCTCCCTTTGCCCTATACATCTATGCATTAATTCACCTACATGGTTTGACTGCCCTTACTTGTTTTCCTGTCTGTTTATCTCCCTCTACCCAGCTATAAGCCCTCCAGGGTAGAGATCACAACTTATTTGTCTTTATGTTCCAAAAATTTAGCATAATTCCTGCCTCATAGCAGGTACCCAATGAATTCTTATTGAAAATCCTCCCTTTTCTTAAGAAAAGAACTTAGATCACCCTCTGAGAGTAAAGGGGGTAAGAAGAGGGTGAGAACTTAAGAAAAGAAGTTACGTTCAGAAACAACCGTGCTGGAGAAGGGCAAAGTGACTGGCGAAGGATCCATATAAGGATTCTTGGGTAAAAATCTGCTCTAGAGGAGACAGGGGTGTTTTATCACATTAGTCTAAGAGCAGCATTAGCAGCAATAAGGTAATGACGCAGGCACTACCTTGTAAGAGCAAAATCCAAGTTGAGGCTTTCAGAGACACTTGATAGTTACCAAGAAGTCTCCTAAGACTTCCTCTCATACGCTGGTGAGTGCAGAGCCCTGAAGTCAGGACATCCACAGCCCCCCTCATCCTAAGAGGCACTCTTCAGAGTGTCAAGGCACGTGATGCGTGTGCTGTGACCGCCCCCTCGCAGTCACTGGGCACAGGAACAATCAGAACGCCCCCTCTGCTGGGAGAAGGTCACAGTCCAAGAAGACAGGTAAACCAAAAGTTGGAAGCGCACACAGCTCTCAAGGATGCCAACTGGCTTTGCCGTGTCGGGTGATTTCTCACATTCCCTCGGCCAAGTCTCCTGTTTTGTAACAAATTCAGTCAAGGGTTTTACTGGAGTAGACAAGCATGAAATGAATTTTCCAGAGAAGTTTCCGAAGTGGGGGAAAGTTCATGGCTCGAAAGCACTGGTGGGTAATGAAACGAGACTGTGAACTTCTGTTTTTCTTTATAAAAAAGAAAAAAAGAGAGTTTTCCAGGTTTTAAAATCTGAATCTAAAACTTGTGCTGTGTCCTCAGCTCTCAGCCCATCTTATTCTCTAACCCTGGTGTTGCAAGCTTATTTTATGCTGCTTCAAAGCTGCCCAAGTGGGTGACCTGGTCCCACTGAGCACCAGGATATGCGGTGAAAGACACGCAGGCTAGCCTCCCTTTGCCAGGGACCTCTGCTTTGTGACTCCTCGGTCACAGCTACCCAAAAGGAATTCACTGAGGGCAAATGTATTGAAGGCGGCTTGCCTTAACCAGCTGGTAATCCCTCATTATAAGTCTTTATTAGACCGTTGTTTATTATTAGGAACTCGTCTTTCACTCACCTAAAACCAAATGCTAGTTTTAAGGATGAAGAAGCAAAACTAAAACCAATCTGGCCATCACTCTCTGCTTTGGGCATTACCTACTCAGCCCTTGTCTTTGATATACAATCAAATACAAATGAATGTTAGGCTCCCAGACTTAGGAGAAAAAAATAAAATAAAGTAGAAATACAGCTTTATAAAACAAACAAATGAAAATGCTTTGATTCATCCTAGGTCCACCACCCATCCAATCTGCTGGTTCTCAAACCTGGTTTCACTGTCTGACCTTGAGTAAGTTATTTAATAAGTTACTGGAACTCAACCTATTATAATAATACCTATTTGGAAGGGTTGTTGTGAGAATTAAGTAAAGTATAGAGCACGTAACCCTTGATAAATGTCTATTTCCGTTACCTTCAAACTCCCTCTTGGAATTACTCCTATATCTCTATTAAAATTGCCATATGATCCAGCAATCCCACTCCTGGGCATATATCCAGACAAAACTATAATTCCAAAAGATATATACACCTCTATGTTCATAGCAGCAGTATTTACAATAGCCAAGACATGGAAACAACCTAAATGTCCATTGACAGATGAACAGATAAAGATAATGTGCTGTATATATGTGTATATACACACACACATATACATACAGTGGAATATTACTCAGCCATAAAAAAGAATGAAATAATACAATTTGCAGCAACATGGATGGGCCTAGAGATGATCATACTAAGTGAAGTAAGTCAGAAAGAAAAAGACAAATACCATACTTATCTGTGGAATCTAAAATACGACACAAATGAACATATCTACAAAATAGAAACAGACTCACAGATTATAGAGAACAGACTTGTGGTTGCCAAGTGGGAGGGAGTGTGGGGAGGTAAGGATTGGGAGTTTGAGATTAGCAGATGCAAACTAGTTGTATAGGATGGATAAACAACAAGGTCCTACTGTTTAGCACAGGGAACTATATTCAATATCCTGTGATAAACCATAATGGAAAAGAATAGGAAAAAGAATATATATATGTATAACTGAATCACTTTGCTGTACAGGAGAAATTAACACAACATTGTAAATCAACTATACTTCAATAAAATAAAAATAAAATAAAATTACCATCATCAGAATGCAGATCTTTAATTTATTACATTTTACATCCTTATTGCAGAAATGGCATCATGATAAGACCTCGAGCTTACCTCCTTGCAACCCACCTTGCCTTATGCCATCAATCCTTTCCCTTCCTAAAACATCACTTCCTTCATGTCGCCCTTGCTTGAGGTTTTCTCCAGCTTCTTACTGCCTTCTCACCCTGCAGCCTGGAGTTTAAAACCCACAGCCGCTTCATGCCATTCATTTCCTATGACTATTCTAAATGTTTCCGTTTCAATCAGGGTACCCTTTAAAACTTTTTCCTAGGGATAGGGAAGTCTAACTTATTTTTTCTACCTATTTGTTTTGTTTTTGTGCATGTGTCTCTCTTCACACTTTCTCCTCAGTGCTCACATCTGTCTCTATCAAAATCCACTGCATCCAACAAGATTTAGCTGAAGTCCAGCTCAGTCCATAGAGTAATTCCTGCTTCTCCAGCCCACACCGACCCTCAGCCTCTTGCTGAACTCTGACCGCCCTGAGAGTCCTCATCACGGTCTCACGCTTTCCACAGCAGAGGCACACTGCAGAACATGGAAATCCCGAGTACACGCAGGTAAATACTGACCGTCATTTTCTTGATCGCACAGCCCAAGAGACCGAGCTCAAGTGGTTAAACTAACTCAGGAATGGCCCCTCTTCAGCAAACTCTGCCTTCCTTTCCTTGCCCTTCCTTCTTCCCTCTTTTGCTTCTTTTCTTCCAGTAAAAAAGTATTTTAGGGCTTCCCTGGTGGCGCAGTGGTTGAGAGTCTGCCTGCCAATGCAGGGGACACGAGTTCGAGCCCTGGTCTGGGAAGATCCCACATGCCACGGAGCAGCTGTGCCCGTGAGCCACAACTGCTGAGCCTGCGCATCTGGAGCCTGTGTTCCGCAACAAGAGAGGCCGCGATAGTGAGAGGCCCGCGCACCGCGATGAAGAGTGGCCCCCACTTGCTGCAACTAGAGAAAGCCCTCACACAGAAACTAAGACCCAACACAGCCATAAATAAAAATAAAAAAATAAAAAAAAAAGTATTTTATATTGACTCTTTTATCCTGATCTGCAACATCTTATATTTAATTTACCATTTTTTCCGTACGTTTTAGAGGTACTTCTTTGACATTTTCAAGAGTGTTAAATGTAATATCTTCACCTGACCTTCAGCTTTTCAGGCATTGTTTCAAGTCGGGATTTAGAATTGCTGAGTTGTATGTTTGAAGCAACACACCTGTTAGTTGAAAATTTGTTTTATTTTTTACTTTAGAATTATACACAAAATTTTTTTGATGATACAGTGTGTCACAAAACACAGATGGTTTAGCATCCATTTATATTATGAGCTCATAGCATTACATCAGTGTTTCATAGATACAAATTCATATCCCGAGGTATTGTTGCAATGAGTTCCATATCAGCATCTTTATTTTGTAATTCTTGAGAAGAAAAAGAGTTAGTATCACATAGTCTTGGGATCAATGTATTTGAAATAAAAATGTTAATTTTGTAGCATTTTTAGAATTCCAATGATTGAAAATCACGTACAAGCAACCCTAACCCTTCCACAGCATTGTTCACATTCTAAATTCAGATAAAATAAAATTCACAAAACAGACAGAAAATAGAAAAAATTAAATTTTGCTAGTGAAACTCTGATAGCTCTCATAACTTAATCTTTGATTTTTTGCCATCGTTAAGGGATATACTGTTGAAAAGCTAAGACTTAAAAGCTTAGGATCTCCCTCTAATCTATTAAAGTTCCATATTCTCTTTGAACAGAAGTTGCAAATGAAACATGTTCCTTACTCTAATGCTCAGATACTTTACCAAGGAGTAGACTGGCAAACAATCAAGGATAACCAAATGGCTTGAATAATCTAAAAACTGATTTATTCACTCAACAAATACTTATTGAATATCTATTGTGGACAGTCATTGTTCTAGACAGCAGTGATGCAGGTATGAATAAGACAGAGCAAGTCCTTACTCTTATGGAGCTCACATTCTTGTGGGAGATGAATGACAGCAAATAAGAAAACAAGCCTATAATTACAACCTGTAGTAAGGGCTTTAATGGGAATGAACTGGGTGTGCTGATGAGAGAGAGCACTTCCTTTGAACAGAGTCGTCAGGGAGGTTTGATCTAAGGAGCTAACAGTAACGTATAAACTGAGACAAATAAGAAGGTACCAGATAAGCAAAGGGATAGAGGGAGAGCATCTTGCCATATTGAAGGAGCAAGAATTCAGCCAACATGGCTGGGAGAGAGGAAGTGAGGGAGAAAAATGGTTTAAGGTGACAAGGAGTTAGGTAGGGGTCAAGTTAACTGGAGTCTTGCAAACTGGGGAACAGAGGTGCATTTTATTCTAAGTGCTTTTGGAAGGGAAATACCTGGTTGGTTTAAAGCATGGAAATGACATGCTCTGATTTATATTTTTAAAAAATCTCTCTGGTTGCTGTGTGGAAGTGGATTGTTCGTGGCGGAGAAGCGGAAGTAGGGAGACATTCAGAGGCAACTGCAGTCGTCAAAGTGACAATCATGGTTTGGATAAGCATGATAGCAATGAAGATAAGGTGAGGTGGATGGATTTGAGATCTATTTTGAAGATGAAGCTACCAGACTCACTGATGGATTAGAAAAAAAAAAAGAAAAATCAGGGCTTGAACTCCCGAGTGGGTAGTGAGGCCATTATCGAAGACTGGGAGGACTGGGAAGGAAGAGGACAGAGGGTAGGAGAAAGTTAACTATATTTGCCATTCCTCTTAGTGAGCCAAATGGAGGTAATGAATACAAAATTGGATATCCAAGTCTGGAGCTCAGAGGAGAGTTCAGGAATGAATGAGAACCTGGGAGTCATGGCATATCAATGACATCTCAAGCCTTAGGATAGGAAGGATTATTTCCCTAGAAAGACAATGTAGGTAGAGAAGAGGGCCTGGAACTCTGCCCTGGGGGCCCTCCAACATATTAGAGACTAAGCTGAAAAGGAGGCTTCATCAGAGAAGATACAAAGAACTGCCAGAGAGGTATGAGGAAAACCAGGTAAATACAGACTAAGAGACATGAGAGGTTCCAGTAGAGGAAGTGGTCAGCTGTGGTAAAAGATACTGAGGGACTGGGTCAGAGAAGGACCTTGAAAAGAGTCTTGGATTTGGCAACATGGAAGTTTTCCGGGATGTGGACAAGAATATCTTAGGAAAATCCGCAGGGGTGAGGAAGTAGATACAGAAACCATAGATGACTCTGTTGAGAATTTTGCTACAAAAGGGAGAAGAGAAAAAAGGCAGAACCTGGAAGGGGATGTGGGGTTAAAGGACGTTTTTGTTTGTTTGTATGTTTTGCTTCGTTTTGTTTTTTTTTTTTTTTTATTTGCTTTATTTATTTATTTTTAAATTTTATTTATTTATTTGTTTATTTATTTATTTATTTATGGCTGTGTTGGGTCTTCATTTCTGTGCGAGGGCTTTCTGTAGTTGCGGCAAGTGGGGGTCACTCTTCATCGTGGTGCGCGGGCCACTCACTCTCGCGGCCTCTCTTGTTGCGGAGCACAGGCTCCAGACGCGCAGGCTCAGTAATTGTGGCTCACGGGCCCAGTTGCTCCGTGGCATGTGGGATCTTCCCAGACCAGGGCTCGAACCCGTGTTCCCTGCATTGGCAGGCAGATTCTCAACCACTGCGCCACCAGGGAAGCCCCCTCGTTTTGTTTTAAGATGAGAGATAGACAAGTGATTAGTATTCCAGAGGGAATGATCTAGAAGGGCTGCAAGCCTGCTGATGCAGGAAGGAAGGTACTTACAGGAGTGAAGCCAGCCCTCAATGGCGGAGCTAATTATACTCCCCAAGTGAAAGCAGACACTACCACACCTAGGAAATGTTCAGGTCTCAAACATGTATTCTAAGACAAATCTTTTGCCTTCTGTAATAAAAATATAAAGTCTGAGTAAAAGGGTTGCAATTTGTTTTCTATAATTCCTAAAATCACAGAGCAGGGATATAAAGAAGCATCTTTAACACTCGTATTCATACCTATCTACCTTCTGTTTTTGTTTCTTCCACTTATTATTTGTAGCAGCTTTTAATCAGACAAGAATCCAAAACTTGCTAAAGTGTTTTCAAAGCTTCCTCCAGCTTAAAGGTGGAAACACATTCCCCAGACCCCAGACCCCCTGCCACCTTGGGAAACGTCAGAAAATAAAAGGACTTTATTTTCTCAAATGAAATGGCTCTAAGTTTAGAGAGTGATTAAATATGAACTTAGCTGAGGAAACAAACAGAAAAGAAAAAGTGAATAAAATGCAAGGCAGAAGGAGTACAGTTTTAGAAAAATTATTGAAAAACTTCTGATAAATTAATAGTGTACTCTTAAATCATGATTCCACCATATAAATAAGAGTGAGACCTAAATCTGGAAAAATCCCATTGAGCCATCAGGACAATATACAAAAGGAAATGTGTTGTTTGGGGACTAAAGGGTACACAGAAAATTGTACGTTTATGGTGCAGCTTGGATACAGTGAATATGAAACTTGGCACTTTCTTTAAGTGTAATTAGGAGATTGGAATGGATTCAAAGATTAGACACTGCTACCAAAAAATAAATGGATAAACAGTCACACTAAGTTTCCATTTCCATCTCTGATCTCTCTCCAACCTTCCACCACCGCTAGAATATCCCTATTCTCAATCTTATGATCTGAACCCCATTTTCTAACCTACGATATATGTTCCCACCAGTTCCTAAAGACCAGTGCTTGGGGTGAGGGTGGTGGGCTAGAGAGATACAAATTTTAAAGACAGCTTCAAATTTCTAATTTCATATTTTCATTTGAGGAAGCAATACCATTGCTTTTTCCTTCATGAAATCTTCCCCAATCTTTCCAGCAGGAAGTAATCTCTCTCTTCCCTAAACTTCCATAGCACCATATCTGTGCCACTTTTTATGTGTTCTCATGTATATATGGTTAATTTTAGTTATTTTTAGTTTACCCTATTGGGTAAACCCTGGATAGAAGGGTTCAGGCTTTTAGATCTTAATATTTCCTATTGCACTTAACACAATGCCTCGTATTTAGTAAGTATTGAATAAATATTTAAATATTGGCTGAAAAGTTTTACGAGATTTTTATGAGATGAAGGTGGCTGATTCAGGGTAAAACTACAGTGCGTTTGGATTGGAAGATTGCTGTTCAGCTCTTTACTACCAGAGCCACCGCTCTGCACGACCTCGGGGCACTGCTGGCACTGCGCTCTGTGTGAGTGGAGGCCCCAGATCTTTGTAACAAAGTGTCCCCTTTTCCTACTGAGGCCTTTCATTGCTACAGGGTTACATCCTTCACTGCACACCCTCAAGGTATGAGGAGGGCAGCATAACAGAATGAGTAAAAGCATGGACTCTGGTGCCAGACAGCTTGGGTTCCATAGTCTCCCACTCAGACCTCCCTTCAAGAGAGAGGGGCAGAGCCCCCAGTGGCTGCTTTGGATCCCCTGCAGCATTGGTGGCAGACCACACTTCTCTTAGACTCCTCCCAGCTGTGACTGAGCAACATGAGGCTATGAAACTCGACCATTCATGCTATATGAGGGAATCTCCCACTTTGACCCAGGGACTCTCCATCCATCAGTCTGTCTGAGGCTTTCCCAGATCTGCACAGGAGTCTGAGGCTCTCGCTACCCAGTCCTTCCTTCCTTCTTGCCTTTCACAAATATCACACCTGCATCTCGGTCTGAAGCCTGTCCCTGCCCACTCCTCCTGCCTCTTCCTTCTTTATCTGTCATAGATGTTTGTCCCAGTAAACCTCATCTGTGTCTACTCTCACCCTGGTATTTGTTCTCAGAGAACCTATAAGGATACAAGTTCAAATCTTGGCTCTTTTATTTTATAACCTCAAGATGTGACTTCGGGCAAATAATTTTTATTTTTGCCTGTTTCCCCACTTGCAAAAATAGGAAAAGAATAGCACCAACTTCATACGGCTGTTATGAAAATTAAATTAATTCCTGTGTGCAAAGCACTTTAAACAGTGCCCACAGACCAAGCCTTCTGCAAGTGTTAGCTATGATGAATTTTTCAGTGCCCGAGGCCAAATGGGCCTTTAATCAATGTGTGATGAATGTTAAATTCCTGTTAGAAGTAAACATCACTATTATTTCAATTATCAGTGGAAAGTGTTTCTGACTCTGTTATGTGAATAACATTAATTCTCCACTCCTCTTGGTGGGTATTGCTATGTTCTTAATCTCCAGATTGATCTGTGGAATAGTATTCTGAAATGATTCTAGGATAATTTCCTGAGTCCCTAAGCATTCCATTATTATTTTGTAAAAAATTAAAATAAATTATGTTAGTTAAATCCTTTGCTCCTGCCTATATTCACTTGTTCTTGCTAACTCTTTGGGGAAAAAGAACGACCCTCGTCCTGTTTATGACAGTTAGGAAAAGTACGACTCTACTCCTTCTTCTCTTCTCTAGACTAAACATTCCCAGTTCTCCCAATGCTTTCTTTTTGATCTTCATTTCCAAACTATTTATCACTTGTGCTCTCTTTCCTTGAAAGTTCTCCAGAGTTCCAAATAGTTGAGCCATGCACTGAAGAAACTTCTCCAAGGAGGTTTAAGTGATTGCAAATAGAAGCAATAAGAACTTTGCTTGTCTTCCCCAAAAAACCTGTGATTAATAAAATCCAAGGAAGACAGTTTCTTTCTTTAATTTATAACTTCACTTTATTGGGGGGAAAGCAGTAGATTAATAAGGAATTAAGTGGAAGCAATTGGTTTTGCATCTGGACCTAGTTACTATAAAAGAAATTCAGTATGAAGAGTTTCTATTTTTAATTAGAATAAAATGCATTTGTTTATCATTGTTAAAAAGCGAATTTGAAAGGCTTAATATTAATTAGTTCACATATGATTTTCTGGTAACCACATAACTAAGAAAAATTTTCAGGGACCAGAACTTAAAAGGTGCTCTAAAGTTTTGTTTAAAATAAACAAACAAAACACCAATTAAAACTAGAATTTTGTTTCCTAATACATCTTTTTTGGCAGTTGAACTACTTTATGGTGCCAAAGTCAAATCCTTGATTAGAATGTTTGTTTTGAATCCTATTTTTAAGTAAGCACTACCTTTTGTATCCCTTACTAGTCCTTATGAATCAGGCCTGTTTTTACTTCCTCTCCATTTGCTGAAAATGAACGTGAAGCAGTTTCCATGGCCCCCTGGCTTCTGATCTGGAGTATCCATGAGCAGAATAATCGCAGACAGTCTGTGCAGACTTGATCAGTAGTCTCAGCTTCATATGTTGGTGTTTGTGACAGGCAGTCCAGGCCACCAGCCACCAGGCTCACAGTACAATGCCTGGCACTGCGTCAATCACACCAATCAGTGGAAACAGGTGGGGAAGCTTGTATTTCACCTATAGAAGTGTGGAGAAAACGATGGGTTTTCTGAGAAATAGCCTGTAGGCACTTCCCCCTTTTTTAACATCAGGATTATCCACAGATACCAATAGACTAAGCTCAGTTAGCCATGCTTTATTCAGATTCAAAAGCTTTGCCTCATCTGTAAATAAAATAAATGGGAGACAACCACTCAAAGAGGGAAATCAGAGATTTAGAACACCTTGGGATGTGGCAACAACAAGAGTGTAGCAGGGGACAGGAAGGCGACAAGACAATGAGTCTTAAGCTTCCCTGAAACTAACAAGAGCTGTGCTTTTAAAAGCTTGTCATCTGAAACCAACCCGGGGTTGAGAGAGAAAATTAGTCGGCATTCTGAGGCCCTTGCCTTAAAAAAAGCTGAAAAGTCCAGTGCTCAAGAAAAACAACAACAACAGATACTAAAACTAAAATAAAATTGAATTACAAATTACTTAAACTCTCCCACTGCGAATCCCCCAGCTGTCCCAGATTTTTCTCATCAAAGGAGGTTCTGTAATACAATCAACAAATCAGAGATGTAAACATCGAAGAAAAGAATAAGATCTCCTTGGTTACGTGTAGGCCCGTTAGTCCAACATGGTTTCATGTATTTAAAAATCATGCTGAAGTCACTTTGGAATGTCTACAACCAATCATTTTTCCCAGTTAGGAACAAAGCTAAGAATGGGACTAAGAATAGAAAACAACAAAAAGTCATCAGTAAGGTAGCCCAAGAGTCATAGGATTTTATAAGACGCTATTAAACCAGCGAATCATTTTCCCACCCATTCCTTTCATATAATGGACTAGACACCAACTCTGGCCATTGCTCTTTCCATCATCCTTCTCCCTCCCTTCTGGAAACGCGCACAAGTCAAATTCAGGGGTGTGGCTGGTGCAAGTCCTCTGGGCTGAGAATGAGGACCCCTGGAGCCTGGACCTACCACTGATACGAGCTGTGTAACGCTGGACCTCAGATTCTTCAGAAGTCAAGAGAAAGAGTTAGACCAGACGGTTTGATAGGGCTGCCATAACAAAGTACCACAGATGGAGTGGCTTAAACCAGTGGTCCCCAACCTTTTTGGCACCAGGGACCAGTTGCGTGGAAGACAGTTTTTCCACGGACCCGGGGGGCTGGTTCAGGCAGTAATGCGAGCGATGGGGAGCGGCAGATGAAGCTTCGCTCACTAGCCCGCCGCTCACCTCCTGCTGTGCGGCCCAGTTCCCAACAGGCCGCGCACAGGTACCGGTCCGTGGCCCAGGGGTTGGGGACCCCTGGCTTAAACAACAGAGTGTATGCTCTCACAGTTCTAGAGCCTGGAAGTCCAAGATCTAGGCGTTGGCAGGTTTGGTTTCTTCTGAAATCTCTCTCCTTGGCTTGCAGGTGGCTGTCTTCTCCCCGTGTCCTCACGTCATGTCTGTGTCCTAATCATCTCTTCTTATAAGGACACCAGTCAGAGTGGATTAGGGCCAACCCATATGAGTTCATAATCACCTCTTTAAAGGTCCTGTCTCCAAATACGGTTACGTTCTGAGGTACTGGCAGTTGGAACATACGAATTTTGGGGGAACACAATTCAGCTCATAGCAGTCTCCAGGGTACCTTTCAATTCCAGAGTTCTCTGATTTCTTTTCTCTCTCAAATACTGACTTTTCATTAGCTTATCTTCCCTTTTCTAACATGGAGAGATTCAGCCTGCTATCTTTATAGACTGCAAGGGACTGAGGTTGCACTTTTAGGCTGTCTGTGGTCTTGGTCCGTTTAAGTTAAAGCTACTCAGTAGGGTAGGGGGTACCATTCCAGACAGTAGGTGGGTCCACATGAATTTTCTGCACTTTTTCTAAAGACAGGACCATTGAGCCTACGGCCATTGGAGACTCTTCGTTAAGGACCTGGCACTGTGAGAGTTTTCTAGAATTATTTTTTGCAAGGACGCCAACACTTCCACCTTACTCTGCCTTCCAGACTTATGTGTTGTTTATGTTCTTTCAGATTGCAAGAAACAGAATTGTGCTTGGGTTTTAAAAAATCATTTGTTTAGTTGTTTTATTTTTCCATAAGGATACAAGGGCAAGTAAGGAAGACAGAATCTCAGCAAGGCTGTGTGGAGAATGAAACACTTAAAAATACTATGAAATTCCAAGGTTCTAGACAGCTCATTTCTTCAGGGAAGATATCCGTTGTTCTTTACTCAGAGTGACTTCGGGTGACAAAGTGATCATTCTATCTCTACCTCTACTGCTCTCTGAGTCTCCCTGATGTCTTTGAGTTCTACCTCCTTGACCCAGAGGATGAGTGGCTGGCCAGTCAGCAGTCAGTACGCATGCACTGCCTCTGTTGGATAGAGCTCTTCTACCAAACCACCCCATTGGATATTGGTTAGCTTAGCAATGGCTGGCTCCTGTCAGCTGTCTATGTCTGGTCCTATCAACCTCATGATGAGACCACATGGCTCTAAGTAAGGTGACTAATGGCCGAGGACTTCCTTTGAGAAGACATTAGGTGTTCTAGGTACTCTAAGATTTCAAAAAAGTAGAAAGTAGAGCCAGCAGTCAACTCGCTAACTATTCGCAGTATATCTCACCTTTTTCCTTCCATTTACCAAGAAGCTAAAGAGTAGTTTGTATTCATTGCCTTTACTCTCTCACCTTCATCCACTACTATCCTAATCCTTGAAATTCTTGCATGCTGACTTCTGAGCCCACCTTCCTTAACTCTAACTGAAATTACCTTCCAATTTTAACATCAATTTGTCATTTTCTCCTCAAACTTGCTGCTGCACTTAAAACTGTTGATTGACCACCGCTACTTGCAAAGCCTCTTGCCTTGGCTTCTGTGACTGCATTATTCAGGGGATGGAAAGTGGACCGCAAGCTGTAGGGAAAGCCTTGGAGTCAATGGCCCTGGATATGCATGCTGATTCTCCCCACTCAACATCGATGCAGCATTGTGTGTGTTAATTCTATTCCATTCAATACATTTCTATTTGTATACCTATTATATTTGCGATGATTGAGTAATGGGGAGGAATTCCAGATAACACCAATATTTGGACTTAGATGAATGAAAAAATAGATGTGCAGATACTTAAGCCTTACTTCTTATACCCAAGTAGACACTAAGACCTATTGATTCCACCTCCGTAATATTGCTCACATTTATTCCTCTTCTTTATCCCTATTACCCTGGTAGAATTCCCCACTACCTCTGACCTGGCTTAGTGGTTAATAAACTGAGTTCTGAGCAGCTCCTGGAAATCCCAGGGAGATTCCTCAAGGACTTCTGTAGGTGTCCTACAGAAGGCAAGAAAGTGGTGTGGCCCCTCACAGGGACCATTCCTGCCTCCTCATTTAAACAGGATCAGTTATGTGTTTTGTTTTGTTTGTTCTTGGAAAAAACCTTTTTTATTTTACTTTTTAAAAAACCCCACTGGCCCACGTATTGATTCTGTCGCATCATAAGACTCTATCCTCAGAGTACCTCCCTTACAATCCACTTTATAGTTGGCTTTCAGGTCATTTAAAGCGAAGCACCCTTCTGATCATGTCCTTTCTCCACTGTCTGGAAATGCACTACTAGATACGGTAGCCATTAGCCATATATGACTATTAAGAATCTATAAAAGAGTGGATATATGTATATGTAAAACTGATTCACTTTGCTGTACAGCAGGAACTAACACAACACTGAAAATCAACTATACTCCATTAACATTTTAAAAAAGAATGAACCCTAATGTAAAAAAATAAAAATTAAAAAAATAAATTAATTTAAACTAAATTAAAAATTCAGTTCATTAGTTGCACTAGCCTATTTCAAGTGTTTGATAGCCACATGCATCTAGGGGCCACCATATTGCACAGCTCATATTTGGAACATTTTCATCATTGCACAAGTTTCTATTGGATAGAGCTGGTCTAGCTCACTAGACAAAAATTTCTGACTTTGATTTAGGACTTAAATCTATCCTTTCTAGGCCCTTCTGCTGCTGTTTTCCTTCATATAATGCTCCAGTTAGACTGAACTGTTCCAAAATATACCTACTCACTTCTGCCTTCATGCCTCAGCTTACCCAGCCCTGCCCAGAGTACCCTTCACTCCATCACTGTATGCCCAACCCTACTCCTCATTGGGGGGCTGTCCTCCATGAAGTCCTTTAAAGTTTCCCAACTCAAAGTTATTCCCTTGTCCTGCGAATTCTCGTAGGATTTCACATGATGTACCCTAATGTCATCTACCACCATTTCTTCACGGTCAGAATCAGTGACCTGGGGACCCAGCCACACAGCCTCTAAAGAGTACACTGGGTGTGTCACATCTGCTACTTCAGGTCTACAAGGTGGTTTTGGGGAGCTTTAGGGCTTCTTAGGAGTGCATGTATGAAACGCTCTAGAAATTTCCATTACTAGCTGAGAGACTGGAGATACTCTGAGGTTCTCATAGTCCACAATTTGTGGTTAAGCCAAAGAGGGCAGCGTTTGCTATTATTAGTGTGTTATAGATAAGTATGTTACATATACATCCTCTGAATACCAAGTGATGAGACATTGCCATAAGTTATACCCGAAAAGCAATCATTTACAGACACATGTTAGGTAGAAACATCATTCTACTACCTTTACCATACATTTGTGTTTGTTTTGGCTTTGTTTTAATCCCTATGGTGGGGATCAAAACAAAACAACAGGATCTGAGTTGATCAAATCTCTTGTGGTTGATCATCAAGATGGTAGGTCAGCTAGAGCTGGGGTTGAGTCAGTTACAGGACACCCTCAAAGAATCAGCTCTTCAGAGTTCAGTTCTCTCCCACTCTAGTCCCCTTTGATTTATACTCTACCAGCCTGCAGAGTCCTGACCTCACAGCATAAGGCTCTAATCAGATAAGCTTACCATAAACCTTTCTTTATTCTCAAAACCCCTGCTCCATTCAAGCCCCAGCTATACCTGAGCCACCTCAGGGGAGGGCCAGCCTTCAAGAGGTACTTCGAGACAGGCAGACCGTCATCATCGGTGCAGGCTGCCAACCTTCTCAGGTTACTGTGAATGATTATGGGTAAAGTCTGCTTTGAATTTGTTGGAAAAGGGGGAGACTTACAATGTATTTGGTTCAGGCAATTCATTTTAAGGGTTTGGGTTCCCCAATTTCCTGCAATCATAATCATGGCCCATTTTCACAGTCACTAGACTATCAAATCCTGTGTATATAAAATAAAGACCTAGAAAAAAAATGGGAACTTGAAAATCTGTAAGTTAAAGTAGTGGTACAAATATTATTTGGGACACTGTGAAACAGTATTCAGAATTACCCTCTCGCCATCAGAAGCTAACTGCGGCAGAGAGACTGCTTTTGCCACGTTTCTAGATGTGGTAAAGATTAGGTACAACGTTGTTTAGAAATCATAGGCTTGCAGATCCCTTCTCCTCTTCAGGGATTAAGGAAAAGGCAACCTGCTCTACCACATTTAAAATGGAAAAAAAAGAAGTGTGGGTGGGGATTTTCTTCTCCTTTGTCTGCACATCCAGTCCGTGGGCAGCGTTATTCATCAGAAATAAGCTTTCTTGTTTTTTAGACTGTGTTTACGACGGTTTTCCAAAACGTCTTCCTTATGTATGCTAATTCGTTGGTTCTGAAGCCTTTTTCCATTCCGTCAAGCTCACCTTCCGAAAGGGATAGTGAAAAATTAGGGGCTGGCTCCCCCTGGTGCCTTGGTTGGAGAACCTCAGCTGCATGTCTGAGACCATCTGCCAACGGATAAGAGTGCTCTCTAGTGCATAGAGGCAGAGTAAAGCTACAAATTAAATGCTAATTACTAATTAAATACTCATGAAAAAATTAAAACTACAAAATACTAACACTACAGGAAAAAAGTGACCAATTACGCCCGAACTTAGCATTGCGCTAAGGGCCGGATGAGCATTGATGCTTTGGCTGTCCACTGCAGTGGGACATATCGTCCCCTCACACGGCAGCTTAAAATAATGATCGTTTATTATCTCCCACGGTTTCTGTAAGCCAGGAATTCCACAGCAGCTCTGTTGGATGGCTCTGGCTGGAGGTTCCTCACGAGATTGCAGTCAGATGGTGACTGGGGCATCTCCAAGACTCCTTGGTTCACATGTCTGGTGGCTGAGCTGGTGAGACTGGAAGAGCTGGGGCTGCATCCAGCACCTCTCCCTGGCTCTCCATGACGGCCATACCTGCCCTTTGGAAAGAATTCTCTCTCTGCTTTCTACCAAGATGCTGGTGTGTGTGTCTGTGTGTGTGTGTCTGTGCAACTCGCACAGATTTACTTAGTGCATTAAAGAAGGAACTGGCGCGGTGACAACGATAGTTCAAAGAAGGAGAGGAAGAACTATTATATCTAGTCAGTGGATGAAAAGAATGCTGAAATAAGATTACAAATTAGATGGAAACCGATCAATGTCCTATAAAACAATAAAAGCACAATCTATAGGATTTATTTTTTTCTACTGGACAGGAATAAATTGCAATACATAGATCTTCTATAAGTGAACATTAACTTTACAGAGCCCTGTCTCTCTGTAGACCCTCCTCTGATTCCCCAGAATAGCCAGACTTCTTTCAGGTTGGATCCCAACGAAGAGGGCCAGGAGGAAGCTGCATTGCTTTTTATGACCCAGCCTCAGAAGTCATGCAGTATCACCTCTGCTGTGCCCCACTGAAAGACGCAGTTACAGAGGGCCACCCAGGCTCAAGGAGAGGGAATGTAAACCCCACCTGGGATGGGATATATATTTGGTGGCCATTTGTGTAAAAATACAATCAACAATTGTTTTACTTAATTCTCCCCCAAACTACATGAGGTTGCTACTATCATTATCCCAATTTTACAGTTAAGGGAATGAGGTCAAGAAACATGAAAACTGTGCTTCATATGTCCTTTCTATGTCATACTGGAGCATTGTCTAATAAGCTATGTGAAGTGTTATCTGTACATGGTTTTCAGTCTGGGCACTACTGACATTTTGGGCCAGGTAATCGTTTGTTGTAAGAGCTGTCCTGTGTATTGTAGGCTGTTTAGCAGCGTCCCTGGCCTCTACCCACTTGATGCCAATAGCATCCCCTCCCTCCCTCCCCTCGGTTGTAATAACTAAAAATGTCTCCAGACATTGTCAAATATCTCGGTGGGGGAGTGCAATTTTGGCCACGTTAAGAACCACTGTTTTAGGGGAAGGTAAGTTTGTTTATTTACTATTGATTAGGCCAGGCTCTGTAAAGTTAACATTCACTTATAGAAGATCTATATATTGCAGTTTATTCCTGTCCAGTAGAAAAAGTAAATCCTATAGATTGTGGTTTTATTGTTTTATAG
This sequence comes from Eubalaena glacialis, assembly GCF_028564815.1. NCBI lineage: Eukaryota > Metazoa > Chordata > Mammalia > Artiodactyla > Balaenidae > Eubalaena > Eubalaena glacialis. Next base: position 8,571,997 of record NC_083722.1, read on the forward strand.
GACATTGATCAGTTTCCATCTAATTTGTAATCTTATTTCAGCATTCTTTTCATCCACTGACTAGATATAATAGTTCTTCCTCTCTTTCTTTAAACTATCATTGTCATCATGCTAGTTCCTTCTTTAACGTGTTAAATAAATCTTTGCCAGTTGCACGAGCGTGCAGACACACACACACACACAGACACACACACCAGCATCTTGGTAGAAAGCAGAGAGAGAATTCTTTCCAAAGGGCAGGTATGGCCATCACGCAGAGGTGCTACTCGGGTCTCCCTTCAAGAAAGAACTAGCAGATGAGCTGTGAGAGGTACAATTAGCTCATAGCATTGACTGAAGTGCCTCTGGGATCCACCACAGCAGTTGAGCTGAGGCTGTGCTTTTACGAGGCAGTCTCGAGCCAGTGTATGAGCCCAGTAGAGGTACCAGGGCTTGTCCATTTCTGATCAATGTGGAAACCCTCCACCAGGCAACCTTTGCTCTGGAGCTCCCGTTGGGCTGGCTGAGACTTTTGCAGGGCAACACTGCAATTTGAGACTCTTCCTAACATATTCTTCTGCCTCCCGCCTAACCTTTCACAGGTAACAGGCCTGCATCCTGGTCTGCATCTACTGCAGAGCCCTTTCCTGCTTCAGGCACCACTCAAAGCTGGTAGCCATCATGCCACCCAATGTGTTCTTAGCTGTGGAAGGAATTGCCTCCAGAACTCAAAGAGGCCTACGAGGTACCGTGCTTCCTTCTCTGAGGTGGGGCTTCAAGGTGCAGCAATTCGTCTTCGGCTTTGGAGGGGATATCCAGTGTGCACCTGACAACTGCACTTTTGAAAGCTTCCCTGAAGTGGCAGTTCTCTGAATCTATGTGGAATTCTGAGTTGGTAGGTTTTTCTTTTTTCTTTCAGTATTTTAAAGATGTCACTCCATTATCTTCTGGGTTGTATATATTCTAATGAGAAATCTGCTGTAATTTTATTTGGACTGCCTTCAAGATTTTCTCTGTATCTGGTTTCCAGCAGTTTAACTGTTATTTGTCTAGGTGGATGTCTTTTTCTCACATTTATGCTGCTTGGGGTTTCCTGTACTTCCTGGATATGCATTTTGAAGTCTTTCTCCTTATGTTATTTTTGTTAGCGCTTCAAATATTGTCTGTCCTATTTTTTCTCTTTTATTTTCCTTATATGGCATCAACTTCTCTTCCTCTCGTGCTTTGACCCAGGTGTGACAGTGCTTATATCCTTAGAAGGGCCTGTCTTCTTTAAATTTCAGACTTCTTGGCTATCCTGCAAACTTAGTTCTCTGACGGGTTCAAAAAGAGTTATAATTTTATAGTTTATCTTGCATTTTCTTGTTATTATTGTGGAAGTGATGTTTTCTTTCTAAAATATAGCTTTCTATATATATATATATATTTTTTTTTTTAATCTTTTGGCCGTGCTGCACGGCATGTGGGATCTTAGCTCTCAGACCAAGGATGGAACCTGTGCCCCCTGCATTGGCAGCGCAGAGTCTTAACCACTGGACTGCCAGGGAAGTCCCTAGTTTTCTATATCTTAAGGATAAGTGAAACTTACCATAGTTTTAAATTTTGTTATAATTTAAAATTTAGATAAATGATGCAAAAATAGTAAGAGAAACTCCTAAATAAACTTTATCCAGATTCATCAGTTATCTACATGTGCCTCATTTGCTTTATCATTCTCTGTCTCTCTGCCTTTCTCTCTCTTTATATATATTTATCTACCTATATCTGTATTTATATATCTTATGAATTATTTGAGAACTGGCTGGAGTCATTGTATCTTTTACCCTAAATACTTTAATGATTATTTTTGTGAGGACTTTTCCTTATAAACAATAGTATATTTATCAAAATCAACATGCTTAACATTAGGAACATATTTCTATATCTATATCATTCATATATATAAAAATTAAGCCTACAATACACAGAAGGACTTCTCAGAATTGCCAACCCATACCCCTGTAAAAAGCAATCCTATTAACTAGAGCTCAGTATCTCTCTACAGTCTTTTCAGGTAAAATTTAAATATATTGAAATGCATAAATTGTAAGTGTTCAATTTAATGAGGTTTAAAAATTGACATACTCCTAATATCACACTGAAATTTAACCTCTTTATGAAGACTGCCTAGGCTAGCCTCCACACGCAACTTGAACATCCCTCTACTACAAAATTTACTGCAAATATTTCTCTATATGTTCACTAGACTATGAACTCATTAAAGAAAGAGACTATGCTTCTTCATTTTGGGGCCCCCAGTTTCAAACAATATTTGGCATATAATGAGGTATCAATAAAAGTTTGCTAAATAAGTAAAATGGCAATTGGAACAAACAACCTGCAGCTTTAAGTAAGGAAGTTGTGTAATTTTCAAGTTAAGATCTGCTTACTACTTCTACTAAATCACCAGTAAGGAATGTATGATAAAAATTGTCAAGACATGAAAGGAAAAAAAAGACAGCAGTTGGAACACTAATAAATCATTATGTTCTTACAACTCTTTACAAAGACATGAAGCTCTTTTAATCATTCATGCAGCATTTGCAATTGGTGGGTGGTACAAATTACTACCACTTTTTTTATACAGTAAAACCTTCAGTTTTAACAAGATATTTAAAAGCAAATATATGTTACCTGTCCAAAACCTAATGGAGAAGAACTTTTATGTAGTTCCTGGTTGATATTCTAACACCTGAGATTTACTATTTTCAGTTGTCTAAAAGCAGTGGTAATCAAATCTGTTGACAGACAGCTACTTCCTCAATATCACTAACTATCTTGGCAAAGGGATAGGCTACGTGAATTGACATTTGATTATGCAGTTGCTTCAGAGTCATGTTTGTAGTTGCTCTTCCTTTTCTTACTAAAAAAAACAAAATATATACTCTTTTGAATATAATTAACTAAGTAAATGTTTTTAATTCCTGTGAGAAAGTACTACAGAATAGTTTTATGTAGTAAAACTAACCCTAAAATAGATACATAGAGTCAGGAGTTTTCTTGTAGTTCCCTTATCTATTTCAAGTCTTCAGAGCTTATTGATACGCTATTTATATTCCCTAGGATGACTGATCAAATCTTTCTAATCAATAAAAATTCAGCTTAAGAATCATTTCCCCTTTGGATCTTTGTAATAACAAGTAAGTAGTATCACCTCTGCTCAACTGTCATACCTTATATACAACTCTATTCTTATACTTTCTCATGCTATATTTTAGTGATGCATTTTCATATCATTCTCTTCCACTATACCAAGACAGTCCATTAGAACTTTTTGGATGATGGAAATGTTCTATATGTGTTCTAGTCACTACTGTAATATTAAACAGTATAGCACTAGACTCTGAGCTCTGTGAGGGCAGAGACTGTACCTTATTCACTTTTATGTATCCAGTACCTAGGACATAGCGGATCCTTGATAAATATGTGGGGATAAACAAAACAAATCAATCAAAGAATAAATCAAGGGATTTCCCTGGTGGCGCAGTGGTTAAGAATCCGCCTGCCAATGCAGGGGACACGGGTTCAATCCCTGGTCCAGGAAGATACCACATGCCACGGAGCAACTAAGCCTGTGAGCCACAACTACTGAGCCTGAGCTCTAGAGCCCACAAGCCACAACTACTCAGTCCGTGCAGCACAACTACTGAAGCCCATGTGCTCTAGGGCCCATGTGCCACAACTACTGAGCCCACGTGCTGCAACTACTGAAGCCTGCGTGCCTAGAGCCTGTGCTCCACAGGAGAAGCCACCGCAATGAGAAGCCCACGCACCGCAAAGAAGAGTAGCCCCCGCTCACCACAACTAGAGAAAGCCCGTGCGCAGCAACGAAGACCCAATGCAGGCAAAAATAAAATAAATAAAATAAATAAATTTAAAAAAGAGAGAGAATCCCTTAAAAAAAAAAAGAATAAATTAAACATTTTACAGTGGTAGAGTAGAAGAAAATCTACTTACAACCAACACCAGGCAACTGCTACATGAGGTAATGGGAAAACTAATTAGTAATCTCTGATTTCTCAGTGAATTAAAAAGTAATGCAAATAGGTTTCCAGTAGTGGAAAAGTACCTTCTATCAGTCAAATCTCTCAGAGAACAACTATAAACTCTAACTAAAATATAAAATATAATAATTTGAAGGCAGTCAGAAGAACTAAAAGAAATGAAGTAAATCTGTATTTGAAAGAAGTAAATGGCACAGGGTAATTTTCCTGTTTTGATACAGATTTTTGTTTGAGGCTAAGCCCTAGTTTCAGCTTGCTGAGTAGCTAAAGTTCTAATAGAAATCCATAGTCTTACTGGCTTGGAAAGCCATAGGTCAGAGTTTGGAGACACCACACAGCTGGAACCTGAGGGGGGTTGGAATCCTGGAAAGGTGAAAGCGATAGACATGGTGGAGAGAGGGGGATTCTGTATATAAACTTGGCCAAAATCTCTGGTTGATCCCTGAACTACATACACATGGGGTAAACTTCAAATAGGCCAATTAAATCTAAAAGAAAGGCAATAAGTGGAAACTGACCTTGAGATGACCCAGATGTTAGAATTAGCAGATAAGGATTTTAAAGCAACTATTGTAACCATCTCAAGGATTTAGAGGAAAACACACTTATGATTAACAAATAGAAAATCTTAGCAGAGAAACTGAAACCACAAAAAAGAACCAATTGAAAATTCTAGAAATGGAAAATATAATATTTACAATTAAAAATTTACAAAGTGGCTTGACACAGACCGAAATGAGAAAAGAGTAAGTAAATTTGAAAATAGATCAATAGAAAGTGTCTAAGTTGAAAAATTGAAAGAAAAGGTTGGAGAAAATAAAAAGTGTCAGTGAGCTATGCAGGCACTGTAGAAAGGTCTAACATTTGTGTACTTGTTGTCTTAGAATGAGAGAAAAAAATATATAAGGAAATGATAGTGATAATTTCCCCAAATTTGGTGAAAGGCATACATTTACACATCTAACAAGTCCAGTAAACCCCAATCAGGAAAAATACAAGGAAAAGCATATCTAGGCACATCAGAGTCAAACTTCTAAAAGCCATAGTTTAAAAGAAACTCTTGAAAGCAACTGCAGACTAGCTACAGATTAATTTATTACATGCAGTGGAATGATATGATTTAACAATGATTTCTTGTCAGAAACACTGGACACAAGAAGATAATGGAATGACATCTCTAAAACGCTGAAAGAAGAAAAAAGTCAATTCAGTGCAGTGAAAATAACCTTCAAGAATGAAAGCAAAATAAAGATAGATGAAAACTAAGAGAACTTTTTATCAGCAGACTTGCAGTACAAAAAACCACAGAAGTTCATCAGGTGAGAAAAACTGATGCCAAAGGGACATTCAAATGTTCAGAGGAAAGTGAAGTACCAAAAATGATAGATGTGTGGCTAAATATAAAAGATTTTTTCTGTAGTTTTTTAGAAATATGTATGACTGTTTAAAGCAAAAATTATAACATTTTATTGTTTGATTTATAACATTTGTAGATGAAATATAGACAACTAAAAAATAAAGAAAGGAGCTTAAAAATCTATATTTTTTGAAAGATCATTACACTTTGTATGAAATGGTCCAATATTAAATGTAGGAAAAATGTGAAAAATTAAGGATGCTGTATATATTGTGGTTCCTAGAGCAACCAGTTGAAATAATGCAAAATGATATAACTGAAAAGCCACAATCCCTTGAAAGGGGATTCTCAAAAAGATTCAATTAAATCAAAAGAAATTAAGAAAGTAGGAACAGAGAATCAAAAAACAAATACAAAAATGATGGGACCAAAGGAAAACAACTAGTAAAATGGTTGGTCCAAACTCAACCATATCAATAATTGGATTAAATGTAAATGGACTAGACATTCCAAATAGTAGTTAGAAATTCTCAGAATAGATTAAAAAAATAAGATCCAACATAATCTCTCCATAAGAGATGAACTTTAAATATAAAAATACAAACAGGTTGAAAGTAAATGATGTTAAAAGATAAATCATGCAAACAGAAAACCTAAGAAGGTTGGAATAGGTAGATTAGCATGAGATATAACAGATGCCAAGGCAAAGAGTATTACCAGAGATAAAGAGAGACACATTAGAACAATAAAAAGGATAAATTTATTAAGACACAAGAATCATACATGTATATGCCTAATAAAAGAGGTTCAAATACATTAGATGAAAAAGTAACATAATTAAAGGAAGAGACAAATCCACAATTACAGTGGAGTCTTCTCTCAGCAACTGACAGAATAGACAAAAGGTCTCAGTAACACTATAACTTCCTTCACCTAATTGACATTTATAGAACACTACACCTAACAATTGCAGGATAAACATTCTTTTCAAGTGCACATGGCATATTAACCAAGATAAACCATTTGCTGGACCATAAAACATGTTCTAATGTATTTTAAAGGATTGAAATAATATAGACTATGTTTTCCGATCACAAGGCAATTAGTCAGATATCAACAACAATAAGATATGTAGGAGGGATAAAACCCAAATATTTGGAAATTAAATGTTTGTCAATAATTTATGGGTAAAGGAAAAATGACAAGGTACATTAGAAAATTTTTCAAACTGAATTATAATGAAAATATAGCATATCAAAATTTGTGAGCTACAGCTAAAGGAAAATTTATAGCTTTTAAATGCCTAGATAAGGAAAGGATAAAGGTATAAAATCAATGACCTAAGAGTCTACAGTAAGACCTAGAGAAAGTAGAGCAAAGTACAGACGGTCCCCAACTTACAATGGGTCAACTTATGAATTTTGAACTTTACGATGGTGCAAAAGCAATGTGCATTCAGTAGGATTTGAATTTTCAATTTTGGTCTTTTCCCAGGCGAGCGATATGTAGTATGATACTCTCTTGGGATGCTGGACAGTGGTAGCAAGCTGCAGCTTCCAGTCAGTGCCACAATCACAGGGTACTCAACTGATACACTTAACAACCATTCTGTTTTTCACTTTCAGTACAGTATGCAATAAATTACATGAGATATTCAACACTTTATTATAAAATAGGCTTTGCGTTACATGATTTTGCTCAACTGTAGGTTACTGTTAAGTGTTTTGAGCATGTTTAAGGTAGGCTAGGCTAGCCTATGATGTTCGGTAGATTAGGTATATTAAATGCATTTTCGACTTAGGATATTTTCAACTCACAACGGGTTTATTGGGACATAACCCCATTGTTAAGTTGAGGAAGATCTGTAAATCCAGAGTAAGTAGAATGAAGGAAATAGTAAAGAGGAGAAATCAATGAAATAGAAAATAGATAAATGAAAGAGAAAATTAACACATAAAATTTTTTTCGTTTTGAGAGAATAACAAAGATGATAAGCCCTACATAGGTTGATAAAGAAAAAAATAAGAAAAATCACCAATATCAGGAATAAATGTGTGAATATACTACAGATGCTACAGATATTGTAAACAAATTTATGTTAATAAATTCAACAACTAGATGAAATTTCTGAATAAAACAACTTACCAAAACAGACACAGAAGAAATAGGAAATTTTACTGGCCCTATATCTATTAAGTAAATTGAATATGTTATCGAAATCTTTTCTCAAATACAACATCAGGGTCAGACAGTTTCACTGGTGAACTCTGCTAAACATTTAGGTAAGAGATCAATCTTACACAAATGCTTTCCAAAACAGAAGAGGAGGAAACACTTTGCAATGTGTTTTATGAGGCTAGCATGACCCTGATACTAAATCTGACACAGGCATTTTAAAAAAAGAAAATTAAAACACCAGTCATGTCAAACTGCCCACCTAATTTAGTTTCCTTCCTCCACTACCAACAGGCAGACAAGCTTCCCTGCATTGGGGGGAGGGGAGGGAAGAGCAGGCTGGCTGGCTGGTGGGCGACAATATCAAACTTTTGCACAGCCCCCAACGGAACATGGAAGATAATGGAGTCCAATCTGACTTTCTTTAGGTTCCTGAAAGATCTGGACAGAAGCCAGAAGTGGGTGAAGAAATGTAAGATATGTGACTTCGAAGATAAAACACCTGATCTGCTAAGCAAACATTACTGCCAGATGCTTTAAGAGACCTATGGTTTGTAGAACGAGTACTTAAAAAGGAGTTCTTTGAGATTATGCTATGCCAGCAGTGGTTGATTTCACCAGTCATCTGAACAATCCACATGGAGACACTGAAAATCAATAAAATAACTGAGAGATCATGAAATAAGAACACAAACAGAAAAAGAAGTGGTAAAACTTCTGAACAGGAACAAACTCAGAAATAAAGAAACCATAGCAATCCTCACCACTCCAATGCAGAGAAAGAAGGTAAAGAACAAGATGAAGGCATTTTTATCCTTAAACTTTGCAGAGAATGAAAACAAGGAGCAGCTAAAATCTTCATCTGAAGTTTGATTTTTATAAAGCACAAGTCTGGATTAACATGAAGCTGACAAAATCTCTAAAGATATCTTTTCTCCTGCTGGAGTGCAGAGGATATTCTGGTGAGGCAGTTCTGAGAAAATGCTTCGAGACAATAGCAGTTACACATCCATCCTTTTGAAATCACAGCAGAAATAGGTGCTGGACACTGCAAGAGTGCCATTGGAGAGAAACAGGAAAGTGAGAGACTCACCTCTTCCATTATCACTGATAATAAGACGGACATAGTAGGGGAGGAGCAATCACCAGTACTGGTGAAGTTCATCAATGAATCTCAATCCAGACAGAGGAATACAGGCTTTCTACCTTCTGAAGTTGATGCAGAAATTCTGGCTATGAACTTTCACACTATTATAATGGAAGAGTGGGGGACAAACATGGAGCACTGATGTGGTCTGGCTTAGATTATGTCTAGTGGACTTTCTCCCAAACGCAACTCATGGTAACTAGACTTTTAGAGAAACAACCCCAAAATATCTACACAGTCTATTCTTCCTCTGCCTTAAATACGTAGTTGTCAAAAGCAGTGTCTGTTGTGGGAGTATCTGTTGCTTTGGGAGAAATTAAAGATGTCTGCTCTTTTTTCTGTTGATCGCAACTACTTTAGAACTTAACAATGTAATATCTGTCCTCTTTCAGAACAGTGAAGGATAAAAGGCACATGAACTGAAGGAAATTTGCCAGTCTCAATGAATAGGCAGGTATGATGCTTTTGAAAGTTTTGTAGAACTCCTGTAAATACTTGTTTTGTGTTTAGATGGTATAAATAATGATACGAATGTTAGATAGAATAACTTTATAGCTGGTTGAGCTTTTGTTCTCTGTAGTGCATTAACAGATTTTGTTTTAATTATTATTGTTGTTCATAAAAGTATCCTATTTTTTAAAATAGCCTTTGGAAAAAATTTCCAGGGCCGCATTTCCAATATTTCTTTGCAGCAGAGTTGCACTCTATGAAGAGATGGAAAATATTTATGTTTATCGTAAATTTTGATTTGAGAAAGCCATGATTCAGCACCAAACTTGATATCTAAATGGAATTTCCTGGGACTTCCTCTGGGCTCAGCAAGATAATCTCAACTAACCATTGAGAATTAGTATAAACAAATACTTAGTATCCCAACAATGAAACACATTATTCAGGACGTTAAAGATATTTTCTTACAATAGCACCTCACAAGTTCTCTTTTTTAAAAATTTTCTTAGTTTTTTTTTTTAAATTAATTTTTATTGGAGTATGGTTGCTTTACCATGTTGTGTTAGCCTCCACTGCACAACAGAATGAATCAGCCATACACATACAGATATCCCCTCTCCTCCCTTCTGGACTTCCCTTCCATTTAGGTTACCACAGTGCACTAGGTGAGTTCCCCTGTGTTATACAGCATGTTCCCATCAGCTGTCCATTTTATACATAGTATCAATAATGTATATTTGTCAATCCCAGTCTCCTAATCCCTCCCCCCCCCCACCCTTTTCCCCCTTGGTATCCATACATACAGCAATCCCACTACTGGGCATATACCCAGAGAAAACCATAAATCAAAAAAACACATGCACCCCAATGTTCATAGCAGCACTATTTACAACAGCCAGGACATGGAAGCAACCTAAATGCCCATCGACAGAGGAATGTATAAAGAAGATGTGGTACATATATACAATGGAATATTACTCAGCCATATAAAGGAATGAAATTGCGTCATTTGTAGAGACGTGGATGGACCTAGAGAGTGTCATACAGAGTGAAGTAAGTCAGAAGGAGAAAAGCAAATATCGTATAATAATGCATATATGTGGAATCTAGAAAAATGGTACAGATGATCTTAGTTGCAAAGCAGAAATAGAGACAGACGTAGAGAACAAACGTATGGGCACCTCACAGTTCTTAAATGCTTATCTCTTATAGCACCAGTCATGGAACAGCTCACATTCAACACCATGCCAACATGTACCAAAGTGACTTATCCATTCCCAACACACTCTCTGCCAACCTTCATTGTTGGAGGATCAAACAAAACACAGAGAAAAGGACACAGAGCTTCCATTAACCATGTACAAAGCCCCCTACCTGTCTCACTTCAATTTTTTTCTTAATGTCTATGCATGGCTGAAGGTCCTGTGTATTCTTCTTTGATGAAGTTTGAGAATGAGAGCAATGAAATTAGATGAAAGCATCTTAAGCATAATTAAGAAATATTTCAACAGACCAGAGGTCAAATAACTTTACTTTGTTTAACATAAATCTTGATATAAAATATGACTTAATTTAATGGTAGACACATATATCAAACTATGAATTTAAGCCAGAGTTTCCTACAAGTACTTTAAAAAGAACACTGAAAATACCTAAGAGAAGTTTTAAAAATTGGTTTTATCCTTAGAGTTGATATTTGGAGGAAAAGCTCTAAGGTGTATGTAGGCCATTTAATCACTGACTATTTGCTTCTGAGCCTTCCATTGAATGCATTAAACATTGATAAACTGCCGGTTAAATGGCAGCTGTTTGAAATTTTATTCTCTGAAGACCTCTCATTTCAGAAGACAGCATTGAAAGAACATTTCATTTCTCTGTGATTTCTCTTGGTGGTACTCCGGGGAAATTTTAGTTGAGTCACTTGAAATAGAACATTATTATTGCCATAAATCAAATTATTAGGTATTAGTTTCCAGGTCTTTGAGGAAATAAATGTCAGAGAGGTGTGGGGAGAAGGAATATATTTCATAAAATACTGCAATAAAGCTCAGGACTGACCATTGACTAGTAGGTGTTTTAGTATGTGGTTAAAAATCTGTAATGGGCAGTTAAGGAAATTACCAACAAGTAGAATAAACTTTGAGATCACCAAACAGAGACTGCAGTGTAGATTTTGTCTCCATTAAGTAGAAAATTGAAGTTTGAATAGAAAGCAATCCACTGTGGTTCTTCTTCTGGATGTTATTTACAATCATTTGTCAAATTTATACCTTAGCTGAGTATAGTCTTTCTAGCAGGTGTACATTGAACACTTTTGTTTCATGGTCAAGAGAGAATCAGAAGCCAAGGCTACTGACCATCTATTTGACTGTTTTTTCTCTCCATGACCATACCTACTGCCTTGTTTTGATTTATAAAAATTACCTGGGAAAAACAGGAATTTTTTTTGCTTATATAAAAGTAATACAGAAATTATTGCTGTTATTTTGGTGAGAAAAATTTTGTACAATGTGTTTTAATCTAAATAAAACGTAAATTTTATTTTTTTAAAGAAAATTACAAAAAAATCCTTTATAACCATAGATGCAAAACTCCTTAATGAAATATTCACAAATGGAATCCAGCAATATATTAAAAAAATGATATACCATGACAAAGTAGAGTTTATCCCAGGAATGCAAGGTTGGTTTCACATTTAAAAGTCAATCAGAGGGCAAGATGGCGGAAGAGTAAGACGCGGAGATCACCTTCCTTCCCACAGATACATTAGAAATACATCTACACGTGGAACTGCTCCTACAGAACACCCACTGAACGCTGGCAGAAGACGTGAGACCTCCCAAAAGGCAAGAAACTCCCCATGTACTTGGGTAGGACAAAAGAAAAAAGAAATAACAGAGACAAAAGAATAGGGACGGGACCTGCACCAGTGGGAGGGAGCCGTGAAGGACGAAAGGTTTCCACACACGAGGAAGCCCCTTTGCGGGCGGAGACTGCGGGTGGCAGAGGGGGGAAGCTTCGGAGCCACGGAGGAGAGCGCAGCCACAGGGGTGCGGAGAGCAAAGCGGAGAGATTCCCGCACAGAGGCTCGGCGCCGAGCAGCACTCACCAGCCCGAGAGGCTTGTCTGCTCCCCCGCCGGGGCGGGCGGGGCTGGGAGCTGAGGCTCGGGCTTCGGTCGGATCGCAGGGAGAGGACTGGGGTTGGCGGCGTGAACACAGCCTGAAGGGGCTAGTGCGCCACGGCTAGCCCGGAGGGAGTCCGGGAAAAGGTCTGGAGCTGCCGAACAGGCAAGAGACTTTTTCTTGCCTCTTTGTTTCGCGGCGCGCAAGGAGAGGGGATTCAAAGCGCCACCTAAACGAACTCCAGAGACGGGCGCGAGCTGCGGTTATCAGCGCGGACTCCAGAGACGGGCATGAGACGCTAAGGCTGCTGCTGCCGCCACCAAGAAGCCTGTGTGCGAGCACAGGTCACTCTCCACACCGCCCCTCCCGGGAGCCAGTGCAGCCCGCCACGGCCAGGCTCCCGTGATCCGGGGACAACTTCCCCGGGAGAGCGCACGGCGCGCCTCAGGCTGCTGCAACGTCACGCCAGCCTCTGCCGCCGCAGGCTCGCCCCGCATCCGTATCCCTCCCTCCCCCCGGCCTGAGTGAGCCAGAGCCCCCGAAGCAGCTGCTCCTTTAACCCCGTTCTGTCTGGGCGGGGAACAGACGCCCTCAGGCGACCTACACGCAGAGGCAGGTCCAAATCCAAAGCTGAACCCCAGGAGCTGTGCGAACAAAGAAGAGAAAGGGAAATCTCTCCCAGCAGCCTCAGAAGCAGCGGATTAAAACTCGACAAACAACTTGATGTGCCTGCATCTGTTGAATACCTGAATAGACAACGAATCATCCCAAATTCAGGAGGTGGACTTTGGGAGCAGGATATATTAATTTTTCCCCTTTTCCTTTTTTTGTGAGTGTATATGTGTATGCTTCTGGGTGAGATTTTGTCTGTATAGCTTTGCTTTATAATAGCTTTATTTTATTTCATTTCATTTTATCCTCTTTCTTTCTTTCTATTTTTTCTCCCTTTTACTCTGAGCCGTGTGGATGAAAGGCTCTTGGTGCTCCAGCCAGGCATCAGGGCTGTGCCTCTGAGGTGGGAGAGCCAACTTCAGGACACTGGTCCACAAGAGACCTCCCAGCTCCACATAATACCAAACGGCAAATATCTTTCAGAGATCTCCATCTCAACATCAAGACCCAGCTTCACTCAACGACCAGCAAGCTACAGTGCTGGACACCCTATGCCAAACAACTAGCAAGACAGGAACACAGCCCCATCCATTAGCAGAGAGGCTGCCTAAAATCATAATAAGGCCACAGACACCCCAAAACACACCACCAGACGTGGACGTGCCCACCAGAAAGACAAGATCCAGCCTCATCCACCAGAACACAGGCACTAGTTCCCTCCACCAGGAAGCCTACACAACCCACTGAACCAACCTTAGCCACTGGGGACAGATACCAAAAACAACGGGAACTACGAACCTGCAGCCTGTGAAAAGGAGACCCCAAACACAGTAAGATAAGCAAAATGAGAAGACAGAAAAACACACAGCAGATGAAGGAGCAGGGTCAAAACACACCAGACCTAACAAATGAAGAGGAAATAGGTAGTCTACCTGAAAAAGAATTCAGAATAATGATAGTAAGGATGATCCAAAATCTTGGAAATAGAATAGACAAAATGCAAGAAACATTTCACAAGGATGTAGAAGAACTAAAGAGGAACCAAGCAACGATGAAAAACACAATAAATGAAATTTAAAATACTCTAGATGGGATCAATAGCAGAATAACTGAGGCAGAAGAACGGATAAGTGACCTGGAAGATAAAATGGTGGAAATAACTACTGCAGAGCAGGATAAAGAAAAAAGAATGAAAAGAACTGAGGACAGTCTCAGAGACCTCTGGGACAACATTAAACGCACTAACATTCGAATTACAGGGGTCCCAGAAGAAGAGAAAAAGAAAGGGACTGAGAAAATATTTGAAGAGATTATAGTTGAAAACTTCCCTAATATGGGAAAGGAAATAGTTAATCAAGTCCTGGAAGCACAGAGAGTCCCATACAGGATAAATCCAAGGAGAAACACGCCAAGACACATATTAATCAAACTATCCAAAATTAAATATAAAGAAAACATATTGAAAGCAGCAAGGGAAAGACAACAAATAACACACAAGGGCATCCCCATAAGGTTAACAGCTGATCTTTCAGCAGAAACTCTGCAAGCCAGAAGGGAGTGGCAGGATATACTTAAAGTGATGAAGGAGAAAAACCTACAACCAAGATTACTCTACCCAGCAAGGATCTCATTCAGATTTGATGGAGAAATTAAAAGCTTTACAGACAAGCGAAAGCTGAGAGAGTTCAGCACCACCAAACCAGCTTTACAACAAATGCTAAAGGAACTTCTCTGGGCAAGAAACACAAGAGAAGGAAAACACCTACAATAACAAACCCAAAACATTTAAGAAAATGGGAATAGGAACATACATATCGATAATTACCTTAAATGTAAATGGATTAAATGCTCCCACCAAAAGACACAGACTGGCTGAATGGATACAAAAACAAGACCCATCTATATGCTGTCTACAAGAGACCCACTTCAGACCTAGAGACACATACAGACTGAAAGTGAGGGGATGGAAAAAGATATTCCATGCAAATGGAAATCAAAAGAAAGCTGGAGTAGCAATTCTCATATCAGACAAAATAGACTTTAAAATAAAGACTATTACAAGAGACAAAGAAGGACTCTATATAATGATCAAGGGATCGATCCAAGAGGAAGGTATAACAATTGTAAATATTTATGCACCCAACATAGGAGCACCTCAATACATAAGGCAAATACTAACAGCCATAAAAGGGGAAATCGACAGCAACACAATCATAGTAGGGGACTTTAACACCCCACTTTCACCAATGGACAGATCATCCAAAATGAAAATAAATAAGGAAACACAAGCTTTAAATGATACATTAAACAAGATGGACTTAATTGATATTTATAGGACATTCCACCCAAAAACAACAGAATACACATTTTTCTCAAGTGCTCATGGAACATTCTCCAGGATAGATCATATCTTGGGTCACAAATCAAGCCTTGGTAAATTTAAGAAAATTGAAATCGTATCAAGTATCTTTTCCGACCACAACGCTATGAGACTAGATATCAATTACAGGAAAAGATCTGTAAAAAATACAAACACATGGAGGCTACACAATACACTACTTAATAACGAAGTGATCACTGAAGAAATCAAAGGGGAAATCAAAAAATACCTAGAAACAAATGACAATGGAGACATGATGACCCAAAACCTATGGGATGCAGCAAAAGCAGTGCTAAGAGGGAAGTTTATAGCAATACAAGCCTACCTCAAGAAACAGGAAACATCTCGAATAAACAACCTAACCTTGCACATGAAGCAATTAGAGAAAGAAGAACAAAAAAACCCCAAAGCTAGCAGAAGGAAAGAAATCATAAAGATCAGAGCACAAATAAATGAAAAAGAAATGAAGGAAACAATAGCAAAAATCAATGAAACTAAAAGCTGGTTCTTTGAGAAGATAAACAAAATTGATAAACCATTAGCCAGACTCATCAAGAGAAAAAGGGAGAAGACTCAAATCAATAGAATTAGAAATGAAAAAGGAGAAGTAACCACTGACACTGCAGAAATACAAACGATCATGAGAGATTACTACAAGCAACTCTATGCCAATAAAATGGACAGCCTGGAAGAAATGGACAAATTCTTAGAAAGGTATAACCTTCCAAGACTGAACCAGGAAGAAATAGAAAATATGAACAGACCAATCACAAGCACTGAAATTGAAACTGGGATTAAAAATCTTCCAACAAACAAAAGTCCAGGACCAGATGGCTTCACAGGTGAATTCTATCAAACATTTAGAGAAGAGCTAACACCTATCCTTCTCAAACTCTTCCAAAATATTGCAGAGGGAGGAACACTCCCAAACTCATTCTACGAGGCCACCATCACCCTGATACCAAAACCAGACAAAGATGTCACAAAGAAAGAAAACTACAGGCCAATATCACTGATGAACATAGATGCAAAAATCCTCAACAAAATACTAGCAAACAGAATCCAACAGCACATTAAAAGGATCATACACCATGATCAAGTGGGGTTTATTCCAGGAATGCAAGGATTCTTCAATATACGCAAATCAATCAACGTGATACATCATATTAACAAATTGAAGGAGAAAAACCATATGATCATCTCAATAGATGCAGAGAAAGCTTTTGACAAAATTCAACACCCATTTATGATAAAAGCCCTGCAGAAAGTAGGCATAGAGGGAACTTTCCTCAACATAATAAAGGCCATATACGACAAACCCACAGCAAACATTGTCCTCAATGGTGAAAAACTGAAACCATTTCCACTAAGATCAGGAACAAGACAAGGTTGCCCACTCTCACCACTATTATTCAACATAGTTTTGGAAGTGTTAGCCACAGCAATCAGAGAAGAAAAAGAAATAAAAGGAATCCAAATCGGAAAAGAAGAAGTAAAGCTGTCACTGTTTGCAGATGACATGATACTATACATAGAGAATCCTAAAGATGCTACCAGAAAACTACTAGAGCTAATCAATGAATTTGGTAAAGTAGCAGGATACAAAATTAATGCACAGAAATCTCTTGCATTCCTATACACTAATGATGAAAAATCTGAAAGTGAAATTAAGAAAACACTCCCGTTTACCATTGCAACAAAAAGAATAAAATATCTAGGAATAAACCTACCTAAGGAGACAAAAGACCTGTATGCAGAAAATTATAGGACACTGATGAAAGAAATTAAAGATGATACAAATAGATGGAGAGATATACCATGTTCTTGGATTGGAAGAATCAACATTGTGAAAATGACTCTACTACCCAAAGCAATCTACAGATTCAATGCAATCCCTATCAAACTACCAGTGGCATTTTTCACAGAACTAGAACAAGAAATTTCACAATTTGTATGGAAACACAAAAGACCCCGAATAGCCAAGGCAATCTTGAGAACGAAAAATGGAGCTGGAGGAATCAGGCTCCCTGACTTCAGACTATATTACAAAGCTACAGTAATCAAGACAGTTTGGTACTGGCACAAAAACAGAAATATAGATCAATGGAACAGGATAGAAAGCCCAGAGATAAACCCACGCACATATGGTCACCTTATCTTTGATAAAGGAGGCAAGCATATACAGTGGAGAAAAGACAGCCTCTTCAATAAGTGGTGCTGGGAAAATTGGACAGGTACATGTAAAAGTATGAAATTAGAACACTCCCTGACACCATACACAAAAATAAACTCAAAATGGATTAAAGACCTAAGTGTAAGGCCAGACACTATCAAACTCTTAGAGGAAAACATAGGCAGAACACTCTATGACATAAATCACAGCAAGATCCTTTTTGACCCAGCTCCTAGAGAAATGGAAATAAAAACAAAAATAAACAAATGGGACCTAATGAAACTTAAAA
The DNA here is from genome assembly GCF_028564815.1 of Eubalaena glacialis. Classification (NCBI taxonomy): domain Eukaryota; kingdom Metazoa; phylum Chordata; class Mammalia; order Artiodactyla; family Balaenidae; genus Eubalaena; species Eubalaena glacialis. Next base: position 8,589,726 of record NC_083722.1, read on the forward strand.
GCTTTTGCACAGCAAAGGAAACCATAAACAAGACCAAAAGACAACCCTCAGAATGGGAGAAAATATTTGCAAATGAAGCAACGGACAAAGGATTAATCTCCAAGATTTACAAGCAGCTCATGCAGCTCAATAACAAAAAAACGAACAACCCAATCCAAAAATGGGCAGAAGACCTAAATAGACATTTCTCCAAAGAAGATATACAGATTGCCAACAGACACATGAAAGAATGCTCAACATCATTAATCATTAGAGAAATGCAAATCAAAACTACAATGAGGTATCACCTCACACCGGTCAGAATGGCCATCATCAAAAAATCTAGAAACAATAAATGCTGGAGAGGGTGTGGAGAAAAGGGGACACTCTTGCACTGTTGGTGGGAATGTAAATTGATACAGCCACTATGGAGAGCAGTATGGAGGTTCCTTAAAAAACTAAAAATAGAACTACCATACGACCCAGCAATCCCACTACTGGGCATATACACTGAGAAAACCATAATTCAAAAAGAGTCATGTACCAAAATGTTCATTGCAGCTCTATTTACAATAGCCAGGACATGGAAGCAACCTAAGTGTCCATCATCGGATGAATGGATAAAGAAGATGTGGCACATATATACAATGGAATATTACTCAGCCATAAAAAGAAATGAAATGGAGGTATTTGTAATGAGGTGGATGGAGTTAGAGTCTGTCATACAGAGTGAAGTAAGTCAGAAAGAGAAAAACAAATACAGTATGCTAACACATATATATGGAATCTAAGAGGAAAAAAAAGGTCATGAAGAACCTAGTGGCAAGACGGGAATAAAGACACAGACCTACTAGAGAATGGACTTGAGGATATGGGGAGGGGGAGGGGTGAGATGTGACAGGGTGAGAGAGTGTCATGGACATATATACACTACCAAATGTAAAACAGATAGCTAGTGGGAAGCAGCTGCATAGCACAGGGAGATCAGCTCGGTGCTTTGTGACCACCTAGAGGGGTGGGATAGGGAGGGTGGGAGGGAGGGAGATGCAAGAGGGAAGAGATATGCGAACATATGTATATGTATAACTGATTCACTTTGTTATAAAGCAGAAACTAACACACCATTGTAAAGCAATTATACTTCAATAAAGATGTTTAAAAAAAAAAAGTCAATCAATATTACTCATTGTATTGACAGACAAAAGGAACAAAATCATAGGATCTTCTCAATAGATGTGTAAAAAGTACTTGACAAATTTAAAAAACTCTCATGATATTAACAAAAAAATTCTAAGTAAACCAGAAATAGAAGGGAATTTCCTTCACCTGATAAAGGACATTTATGGGGAACTTCCCTGGCGGTCCAGTGGTTAAGACTCCACGTTTCCACTGCAGGGGGCATGGGTTCGACCCCTGGTGGGGAACTAAGATCCCGCATGCTGTGTGGTATGGCCAGAAAAAAAAAAAAAGGATATTTATGAAAACCTTACAGTTAATATAATGCTCAGTGGTGAGAGAATAAGAGTTTTTCCTCTCAGACTGGACACAGGGCAAAGATGTCTCCACTTAATGTTGTAATGGAGGCCCCAACCAGTGGACTAGGGCAAGAAAATGAAGTAAAGAGCGTAATGTGTTTGTATGAAAATTCTAGGGAACCTATAAGCAACTACTAGAACTAATAAGCAAATTTTAAAATGTTGCAAGATACATTGTCAGTATTCTAAAATCAATTGTTCTTTTATAACTTACTGATTTAATGGTAATAAAATTAAAAATTTTCATTTACAATAGCAACTAAAACATAAAAATTTAGAGGTAAATTAAACAAAACATGCAAGACCTCTTCACTAAAAATTACAAAACATTGCTAAGAGAAATTAAGGAAAACCCAAATAAATGGACATATGTACCATGTTAATGGATTAGAAGACGCAAGTAAATCTGAAAAAGAAGAACAAAGTTGGAGGATTTACACTATCTGAATTCAAAATTTACTAAGGCTACATTAATCAAGACAGTGTGATACTGGCATAAGGACTGAGAAACATCAATGGAACAGGATAGAGAGCCCAGAAATAGACTCACACTCGTAAAATCAATTAATTTCCAACAAAGGTACCAAAGCAATACATTGGGGGGCAAGGAAAATCTTTCCAACGAAAGGTACTGGAATAATTAGATATTCAACTGGGAAATGTTTATTCAAAAGGAACCTGGATGTTCTTCAGCATTACTCTTGTTCAATACACTAATCTGATGTGTTGTTCTTTTCTATTTACACATTAGCCTATCAAAGCACTTTTTCCACTATTATAATAATATTCCTACTGCAAAAATGTTATTTTTCTTTTTATAAAAATAACCTTTTTAAGTTTTAAAAGCAATAGTTTTTCACTTATGACAACTCATATGTTAAAGTATAAAGTAAACAAAATTACCCATGATTATACAAGAAAACCAGAAATCACCCAAGTTGACATTTTGGGTTGGTCTTTCTAATCTTCTGTATATAGTGTCATAAAATTGTATATTGCATTTTTAACCTAATATTATTTTGCATGTAATTTTCTTTTTCCAAGACTCTGAGATTTTTTGTTTGCATGTAATACGATGATATTAGCTTTCATTTTAACATCTTTTTATGACACTTGTAATTGCATTTCCTGAAGACATAAATTTTAACTGTAAGCTACATCCAAATTGCACTTCCAACAGACATCTATTTCTGGAGTATCTGCCAAACTCATAAATGACTCTTCTTCCATGGCAATTGTCCATTTCACAATCCCCTATCCAAAATGTAACTGTACTATTGAACAAGCATGACTCAGGGAAGCAATCATGGAACAAATTTTATTTTAAATTTAAACTGTTACTTTAAATTTATTTCATATGTTTAGTTGTTCTCTTGCCCCTGATGAAATTTAGGGCAGGTCACAAAACTGAGCATTTCAAAATTATTTTTAAGTATCCTGTTACAAGAAAAACCACAGAAGCAATCTCTAGGCAGCCAAATTTACAGCAGATAATCTGTTCTAAGGCCACAAGTGATTGTTAAAGTTCTGGCAACCTGAACTAAATGGGCCAATTACGCTCTCACACAGGAATTCCGAAATTAAGTCCAGAGTAAAGTTTGCCTGCAATTGTAGCGCACACTGTGGACTGAAGGCCAGAGAAACGGAGTCTTCAAAGGGAAAGAAGACAGGAGGAAATGCAAAAAGGAGAAGCAGATATGGACCAAGAGCATGTCCTGGATTCTGCCAGCTGTTAATTGCTGGTATCACTTCCTTCCAGAACTCCAGTTGCATTCCTGCCTTTGGGTTCTGTGAAACCCCTCAATCATTGTAATACCCAACTTCTAACTTTTTTTTTGTTGAATCAAGTTTTTGTTAAAGAGGCCCAAATAATACAGAAATGAGTATGGACTATGGGAAGTTTTATCCCTTAAACAACTAACATATTCATGATCAGTATATCCTTTGGCTCTGCCCATGGATGATGGCCTTTCTCTGATCTACTCCCTCCATCTGAGGGTCCATGTTAGCTGTAAACTTGTAGTGTTCCCTGCTCACTCACTAAGATGCTGACTGTAGAGTTACCTAGATCATCTTTGCTCTTTTGAAACATCAATGTCAAACTTTTATGTATAGTTTCCTGATTTGAGAGAGCACATTGTCAGAAAATGCATAGGATTTGATATTCAGTGACTCCTGCAGATGTTTTTAATTCTAATCCCTTTGTGTTGTTCTTAGAAAGGAAATCAAGTTTTATTTGTCTTACTATTATTTCCAAGGTAGTCAATAATTTTAATACTGTGAGAATAAAGCACTTGAGTTTTTTTGGCTTCTGAATGTCAATGAGTTCTGTTTTCAGAAATTTGCCTTAGGTGAAGCATAAATTTACATGACATATTTTTAGTGACTGAGGGAAAATTCACTCACATTGCTAATAAAAAAGTTCCAGTATTACCAATATAATTTGTATTGGTTAGTGTAGCTCTAAGGATATGTCTAGAAAACCAAAGATAGCAGAGAATTAACACAACCCTAAAATGTCCTGATATTAGTTTTTCATCACATGATTTAGAAAATTATCTTTACTATTCATATTGCAGACTCTACCTTGGGTGAAATACTTTTAGCTTAGAAAACCAGTCTGTAGGACACATTAAGTTTTAGAAACTTGGTTTCTTCACACTCTCAAACTATTGTGAAACTTTATTAAATTAAGTGAATCAAACAAAAATTATTCAATAAATATTTAACATTTGCTAGGTGATATGGGTGTTATAGACAAAAAAAAAAAAAAAAAAAAAAAAAAAGACATGTGGCCTTTGCCCTCCTTTACCTGGTAAAGTAGTTGGGAAGAGATACAGAGCAAGAGTAATAAAACAAGACAGTGTAGAGTGATGCGTATGCTGACGTTTAGAAGTTCTGAGATGGGGGAGAGAGAAATGGAAAAAAAAAGTAAACAAAGAAGCTAAGAACAGAGGATACAGAGAGAGAGTATATCTTGCATTTATGACAACTTTTCTGTCATTCCCTCCTTGGGGCTCCACTGAAATGAACTGAAGTTGAAATGGTCAGAGAGAACTTCCTAGAGAGTTGATTTGATTTGGGACCTGAAGGAAGAGACAGGATTTGAAAGGATAAATGGCTAAGTAGACAACATAAGCCAAAGTATGGAGATGAGAATACATTCAGGTTTGCAGAGGAGCAATTAACCTTACTAGCGTTGGAAGCCATAGGAAATAATACTGGGTGAGCATGGTGAAAAAGAGAAGTCAAAGGATTTTAAACATGAAGAACATAGGGAATTGCTGAGCAGAGGGGTACCAGGATGAAAATTGGTTTGGGAGGATTAGTTGGGCAAGGTTATGAAAGGTGCTTGGGAAGGGTGCACACTGGCATCTGGCAAGGTAACCAGGGCGTTGCTGTACTGATCCTTCCATGAGGCAATGAGGGCAGTGTCATCGCAAATAGGAAGGACCAATAAGAGCTTTCCAAAAAAGAAAACTATCTGATCTTGAGCAATCTGAATCAGAGATGATGGTAGAACTTCTTGTCTAAAGGAGTTGGGAGGTATGAGGCTGGAACTTAGGGAAGAGGACAGCAAGGAGAAGTAGATTGACATAGATTTAGTAGTCAATGATATAGAAGCGACAGCTGAAGCCAAGAGAATGAGGGAGGATTCATCAAAGAAGGAATGTGGAGGAGAGAACAGAGAAATGAAAGTTGGGAACCACCCACATTTAGGGCATAGGACAAATAAAATGAGCCAATGCAAGAGGGAACGTGTGGCCTGGGATGTAAGTGAGACTCAGATAGTGTTGCCAGAGAATTAAGGCAGCAGAGTGGTTAAGGAGGAGGACGCTGTCACCAGTGCTGGAAGAAGGTGAAGGAGCGAGAAGATGAGGACTTTAGGAGAAGAGTTAATAGTGATCTGGGACTGGAAACCAGATCACATAGACAAGGGAGGGAAGGAGCTATGAGGTGATGAGCGAGTGGACATGGGCAGAATAATGAAGCAGTTAGGAGGACAGGCTCTGATGGCAACTCTACCTGAATCCTGGCTCCATCCAGACTGGGCAACTTAACACACAGAAGTTGACCTAAGTCTCCATGCACTGGATTGAATAGCATCCCCCCAAATTCATGTCCTTCCCAGAACCTCAGAATGTGACCTTATTTAAAAATAGGGTTGTTGCAGATATAACTAGTAAAGATGAGGTTATACTACAGTAGGGTGGGCCCTTAGTACAATATGACTGATGTCCTTATAAGAAGAGGAAAGGACACAGAAAGAGACACACACAGGGAAGATGACCACGTGAGGATGGAGGCAGAGACTGGAGTTAATATGCAACTGCAAGCCAAGGAAAACTCAGGATGCCTGGCAACACCAGAAGTTAGGAGAAAGGCACAGAACAGATTCTCTCCTAGAAACTTGAGAGTACAGCCCTGCTAACAGGGCTGATTTTGGACTTTGAGACCCCAGAACTGTGAGAAAATACATTTCTGTTGCTTTAAGCCACCCATTTTGTGGTACTTTGTTATGGCAGCTCCAGTAAACTAATATTCTTGGTAATCTCATCCTTAATGTGAGGATACTAACACTCTCCTTATAGGAAGGGTTAGCAGTATAATATGAAAAATGCTTAGCACAGTGTCTGCCCCACTGGAAGAGCTCAGTTATATGTTGTCATATATTATTTTTTTCTTTGAACAATTTGGTGTGGAAGAAAGGAAAAAGTGGTCCTAGAAAAACCATACATATAGTGAGGTAAATGTTATTGTTTCTTTTTACATTTTTATTTTAAACATTTTATCAAGAGGGTACCTCTTTTTTTTTATACAGCAGGTTCTTATTAGTCATCCATTTTATACACATAAGTGTATACATGTCAATCCCAATCGCCCAATTCATCACACCACCATCCCCACGCCCCCACAGCTTTCCCCCTTTGGTGTCCATACGTTTGTTCTCTACATCTGTGCCTCAATTTCTGCCCTGCAAACCGGTTCATCTGTACTATTTTTCTAGGTTCCACATATATGCGTTAATATACGATATTTGTTTTTCTCTTTCTGACTTACTTCACTCTGTATGACAGTCTCTAGATTCATCCGCGTCTCAACAAATGACCTAATTTCGTTGCTTTTTATGGCTGAGTTATATTCCATTGTGTATATGTACCACATCTTCTTTATCCATTCATCTGTCGATGGGCATTTAGGTTGCTTCCATGACCCGGCTATTGTAAATAGTGCTGCAATGAACATTGGGGTGCATGTGTCTTTTTGAATTATGGTTTTCTCTGGGTATATGCCCAGTAGTGGGATTGCTGGGTCATATGGTAATTCTATTTTTAGTCTTTTAAGGAACCTCCATACTGTTCTCCATATTGGCTGTATCAATTTACATTCTCACCAACAGTGTAAGAGGGTTCCGTTTTCTCCACACCCTCTCCAGCATTTGCTGTTTGTAGATTTTCTGATGATGCCCATTCTAACTGGTGTGAGGTGATACCTCATTGTAGTTTTGATTTGCATTTCACTAATAATTAGTGAGGTTGAGCAGCTTTTCATGTGTTTCTTGGCCATCTGTATGTCTTCTTTGGAGAAATGTCTATTTAGGTCTTCTGCCCATTTTTGGATTGGGTTGTTTGTTTCTTTAATATTGAGCTGCATGAGCTGTTCATATATTTGGGAGATTAATCCTTTGTCCATTGATTTGTTTCCAAATATTTTCTCCCATTCTCAGGGTTGTCTTTTCGTCTTGTTTATGGTTTCCTTTGCTGTGCGAAAGCTTTTAAGTTTCATTAGGTCCCATTTGTTTATTTTTGTTTTTATTTCCATTACTCTAGGAGGTGGATCAAAAAAGATCTTGTGATTTATGTCAATGAGTGTTCTTCCTATGTTTTCCTCTAAGAGTTTTATAGTGTCCGGTCTTACGTTTAGATCTCTCATCCATTTTGAGTTTATTTTTGTGTTGGTGTTAGGGAGTGTTCTAATTTTATTCTTTTACATGTAGCTGTCCAGTTTTCCCAGCACCACTTATTGAAGAGACTGTGTTTTCTCCATTGTATATCCTTGTCTCTTTTGTCATAGATTAGTTGACCATAGGTGCGTGGGTTTATCTCTGGGCTTTCTATCTTGTTCCATTGATCTATGTTTCTGTTTTTGTGCCAGTACCATATTGTCTTGATTACTGTAGCTTTGTAGTATAGTCTGAAGTCAAGGAGTCTGATTCCTCCAGCTCCGTTTTTGTCCCTCAAGACTGCTTTGGCTATTCGGGGTCTTTTGTGTCTCCAAACAAATTTTAAGATTTTTTGTTCTAGTTCTGTAAAAAATGCCGTTGGTAATTTGATAGGGATTGCATTGAATCTGTAGATTGCTTTGGGTAGTATAGTCATTTTCACAATATTGATTCTTCCAATCCAAGAACATGGTATATCTCTCCATCTGTTGGTATCATCTTTAATTTCTTTCATCAGTGTCTTATAGTTTTCTGCATACAGGTCTTTTGTTTCCTTAGGTAGGTCTGTTCCTAGGTATTTTATTCTTTTTGTTGCAATGGTAAATGGGAGTGTTTCCTTAATTTCTCTGTCAGATTTTTCATCATTAGTGTATAGGAATGCAAGAGATTTCTGTGCATTAATTTTGTATCCTGCAACTTTACCAAATTCATTGATTAGCTCTAGTAGTTTTCTGGTGGCATCTTTAGGATTCTCTATGTATAGTATCATGTCATCTGCAAACAGTGACAGTTTTACTTCTTCTTTTCCAATCTGTATTCCTTTTATTTCTTTTTCTTCTCTGATTGCCGTGGCTAGGACTTCCAAAACTATGTTGAATAATAGTGGTGAGAGTGGACATCCTTGTCTTGTTCCTGATCTTACAGGAAATGCTTTCAGTTTTTCTCCATTGAGAACGATGTTTGCTGTGGGTTTGTCATATATGGCCTTTATTATGTTGAGGTAGCTTCCCTCTGTGCCCACTTTCTGGAGAGTTTTTCTCATAAATGGGTGTTGAATTTTGTCAAAAGCTTTTTCTGCATCTATTGAGATGATCATATGGTTTTTATTCTTCAATTTGTTAATATAGTGTATCACATTGTTTGATTTGCGTATATTGAAGAACCCTTGCATCCCTGGGATAAATCCCAGTTGATCATGGTGTATGATCCTTTTAATGTACTGTTGAATTCTGTTTGCTAGTATTTTGTTGAGGATTTTTGCATCTATATTCATGACTGATATTGGTCTGTAATTTTCTTTTTCTGTAGTATCTTTGTCTGGTTTTGGTATCAGGGTGATGGTGGCCTCATAGAATGAGTTTGGGAGTGTTCCTTTCTCTGCAATTTTTTGCAAGAGTTTGAGAAGGATAGGTGTTAGCTCTTTTCTAAATGTTTGATAGAATTCACCTGTGAAGCCATCTGGTCCTGGACTTTTGTTTGTTGGAAGATTTTTAATCCCAGTTTCAATTTCATTACTTGTGATTGGTCTGTTCATATTTTCTATTTCTTCCTGGTTCAGTCTTGGAAGGTTATACCTTTCTAAGAATTTGTCCATTTCTTCCAGGTTGTCCATTTTATTGGCATAGAGTTGCTTGTAGTAGTCTCTTAGGATGCTTTGTATTTCTGCGGTGTCTGCTGTAACTTCTCCTTTTTCATTTCTAATTTTATTGATTTGAGTCCTCTCCCTCTTTTTCTTGATGAGTCTGGCTAATGGTTTATCAATTTTGTTTATCTTCTCAAAGAACCAGCTTTTAGTTTTATTGATCTTTGCTATTGTTTTCTTTGTTTCTATTTCATTTATTTCTGCTCTGATCTTTATGATTTCTTTCCTTCTGCTAACTTTGGGTTTTATTTGTTCTTCTTTCTCTAGTTCCTTTAGGTGTAAGGTTAGAGTGTTTATTTGAGATTTTTCTTGTTTCTTGAGGTAGGCTTGTATAGCTATAAACTTCCCTCTTAAAACTGCTTTTGCTGCATCCCATAGGTTTTGGATCGTCATGTTTTCATTGTCATTTGTCTCTAGGTATTTTTTGATTTCCTCTTTGATTTCTTCAGTGATCTCTTGGTTATTTAGTAACGTATTGTTTAGCCTCCAAGTATTTGTGTTTTTTACTTTTTTCCCCCTGTAATTCATTTCTTATCTCATAGCATTGTGGTCAGAGAAGATGCCTTATATGATTTCAATTTTCTTAAATTTACTGAGGCTTGATTTGTGACCCAAGATGTGATCTATCCTGGAGAATGTTCCATGTGCAATTGAGAAGAAAGTGTAATCTGCTGTTTTTGGATGGAATGTCCTATAAATATCAATTAAATCTATCTGGTCTACTGTGTCATTTAAAGCTTCTGTTTCCTTATTAATTTTCTGTCTGAATGATCTGTCCATTGGTGTAAGTGAGGTGTTAATGTCCCCCACTATTATTGTGTTACTGTTGATTTCCTTTTTTATAGCTGTTAGCAGTTGCCTTATGTATTGAGGTGTTCCCATGGTGGGTGCATATATATTTATAATTGTTATATCTTCTTGGATTGACCCCTTGATCATTATGTAGTGTCCTTCCTTGTCTCTTGTAACATTCTTTATTTGAAAGTCTATTTTATCTGATATGAGTATTGCTACTCCAGCTTTCTTTTGATTTCTATTTGCATGGAATATCTTTTTCCATCCCCACACTTTCAGTCTGTATGTGTCCCTAGGTCTGAAGTGGGTCTCCTGTAGACAGCATATATATGGGTCTTGTTTTTGCATCCATTCAGTGAGCTTGTGTCTTTTGGTTGGAGCATTTAATCCATTCACATTTAAGGTAATTATCAATATGTATGTTCCTATGACCATTTTCTTAATTGTTTTGGGTTTGTTTTTGTAGGTCCTTTTCTTCTCTTGTGTTTCCCACTTAGAGAAGTTCCTTTAGCATTTGTTGTAGAGCTGGTTTGGTGGTGCTGAATTCTCTTAGCTTTTGCTTGTCTGTAAAGCTTTTGATTTCTCCATCGAATCTGAATGAGATCCTTGCTGGGTAGAGTAATCTTGGTTGTAGGTTCCTCCCTTTCATCACTTTAAGTATATCATGCCACTCCCTTCTGGCTTGTAGAGTTTCTGCTGAGAAATCAGCTTTTAACCTTATGGGAGTTCCCTTGTATATTATTTGTCATTTTTCCCTTGCTGCTTTCAAAAATTTTTCTTTGTCTTTAATTTTTGCCAATTTGATTACTATGTGTCTCGGCATGTTTCTCCTTGGGTTTATCCTGTATGGGACTCTCTGTGCTTCCTGGATTTGGGTGGCTATTTCCTTTCCCGTGTTAGGGAAGTTTTCAACTATAATCTCTTTAAATATTTTCTCGGGTCCTTTCTCTCTCTCTTCTCCTTCTGGGACCCCTATAACGTGAATGTTGTTGTGTTTAATGTTGTCCCAGAGGTCTCTTAGGCTGTCTTCATTTCTTTTCATTCTTTTTTCTTTATTTTGTTCCGCGGCAGTGAATTCCACCATTCTGTCTTCCAGGTCACTTATCCGTTCTTCTGCCTCAGTTATTCTGCTATTGATTCCTTCTAGTGTAGTTTTCATTTCAGTTATTGTATTGTTCATCTCTGTTTGTTTGTTCTTTAATTCTTCTAGGTCTTTGTTAAACATTTCTTGCATCTTCTTGATCTTTACCTCCATTCTTTTTCCGAGGTTCTGAATCATCTTCACTACCATTATCCTGAATTCTTTTTCTGGAAGGTTGCCTATCTCCACTTCATTTAGTTGTTTTTCTGGGGTTTTATCTTGTTCCTTCATCTGGTACATAGCCCTCTGCCTTTTTATCTTGTCTATCTTTCTGTGAATGTGGTTTTTGTTTCACAGGCTGCAGGACTGTAGTTCTTCTTGCTTCTGTTGTCTGCCCTCTGGTGGATGAAGCTAAGAGGCTTGTGCAACTTTCCTGATGGGAGGGACTGGTGGTAGGCAGAGCTCAGTAAAACTTTAATCTGCTTGACTGCTGATGGGTGGGGCTGGGTTCCCTCCCTGTTGGTTGTTTGGCCTGAGGCAACCCAACACTGGAGCCTACCTGGGCTCTTTGGTAGGGCTAATGGCAAACTCTGGGAGGGCTCACGCCAAGAAGTACTTCCCAGAACTTCTGCTGCCAGTGTCCTTGTCCCCTCGGTGAGACACAGCCACCCCCCACCTCTGCAGGAGACCCTCCAACACTAGCAGGTAGGTCTGATTCAGTCTCCCCTGGGGTCAGTGCTCCTTCCCCTGGGTCCCGATGCGCACACTACTTTGTGTGTGCCCTCCAAGAGTGGAGTCTCTGTTTCCCCCAGTCCTGTCTAAGTCCTGCAATCAAATCCCAGTAGCCTTCAAAGTCTTTTTCTCTAGGAATTCCTCCTCCCATTGCCGGACGCCCAGGTTAGGAAGCCTGAGGTGGGGCTCAGAGCCTTCACTCCAGTGGGTGGACTTCTGTGGTATAAGTGTTCTCCAGTCTGTGAGTCACCCACCCAGCAGTTACTGGATTTGATTTTACTGTGATTGCACCACTCCTACCGTCTCATTGTGGCTTCTCCTTTGTCTTTGGATGTGGGGTATCTTTTTTGGTGAGTTCCAGTGTCTTCCTGTCGATGATTGTCCAGCAGCTAGTTGTGATTCTGGTGTTCTCACAAGAGGGAGTGACAGCATGTCCTTCTACTCCGCCATCTCGGTTCAGGGCCAATTGTTTCTTTTTAAATAGTAGTTATGTGTGCATATTTAAACACAGAAAATAAATAAAATCTCCAGAGAGAGGAATAGACTAAAGAATTTGGAGATAATATATATCTTCATCAAAGACCAAATCCAGGGCAAATGAAAGATTTCATGAGATGTGACTATAAAGTAATAGATTGCATGTTTTAATGACTTACTACCATTTATAGTTCCAAAATGATATTATTCTTCAGAGAAGACACTCTGGAAGGTAGATTGTTATTCTAATGGCGTTGCCATTACTTCAAATACATTTCAATTTTCTTCCAAACCAAGTAGTTCCAAACTACACAAAGGTTTCACCACTCATGACACACCTCACTTTTACTCAAAAGACGTTTCTTGCCAGGCTGGCCACTCAACTGACATTACACCAAGCAACTTCTGACTATTTCCAAATGCCAAGTCCACCCGTAAATTATAAACATTAGCACCATTGAGGGCATTTTTTAGAAGTGTGCCAAATATTTATCAAAGTAGTCTTAAATACCCAAATGTGAAAGAAAACATTCTGATTTCAAATAGAGTATCTATCTTGTTGGCATATATGCTTGATGACTTCAAACCAGGCAAGGCTTTTGACAAAAGTTTTCTTAAGTACATATTATAGATCAATTTTTTCCCAGATACTTCAACAGTTAAGCCCTAACTGGCTACTCACTGAAGCAATCATGGTATCTTTACTGGTGAATTTCCAACTGAGGTCCACTCAGCAATTTCTAAGTACATTTAAATACATGGCTTTATTTTTTCCTCCTTATTTCTTATACCTCAATATGCATGAGAAGGAAATGGCCTTGTTTTTCAAAGGCTTACAAAGAACAGAAAGGAATAAACTATGATTTCAAAATGCCTAATAATCTATTCACATCATGTTCAGAGTTTCAGAAAGGAAGAAGGACAAGCAAAGGGAAAAAGGGTCATCTTTAACTTGCCCCCACTTTAACTTTCCCAGAAATTACAGACAGAAAGAAAAAAAGATCATTAACAAAACGTCACTTTGCTTAAGACAGAAACAGACTCATAGACCTAGAGAACGAATTTACGGTTACTGTGGGGAAAGGTTGGGGGAGGGATAGATTGGGAGTTTGGGATTGACATGTACGCACTGCTATATTAAAGATAAAATGCCTTTCCATGAAAAAAAAAGTCACTTTGCTTAAAATGAGATCTTTTTAAATGGGACTCTTAGTTCACATGAAACACAAATTTTTCACTGTCTCATCTTCACCTTGGAGTAAATTAAGTTCTTTATTCATCCTTCTATTGCATTCTGTGTCATATTTCACAGTGAAATACTAACCTGCACTTTATTTGAGCTTGGAAATCCACCACAAATATAAGAAGGTTGAAATAAAAGAGGAGGCTCCCTTGGAGGCCAGACTCTGAGAAGCAAGAAATGCACCCTGGTTGCAGAAAGGAAGTTGCATTTTGTTGTACAACTTGTTGGTTACGCAGAACTCTTGGCCTAATCATGAGAGATGACATCTGTTCAACAATTGCACAACTTACTCCTCACTCAATCAACATCTGTTAATTTGATTTGATTTATTTATTTTTTTAATTTATTTTTGGCTGCGTTGGGTCTTCGTTGCTGCGTGCGGGCTTTCTCTAGTTGCAGTGAGTGGGGGCTGCTCTTCGTTGCGGTGCGCGGGCTTCTCATTGTGGTGCCTTCTCTTGTTGTGGAGCACGGGCTCTAGGCTTGCGGGCTCAGTAGTTGTGGCACACGGGATTAGTTGCTCCACAGCATATAGGATCTTCCTGGACCAGGGCTCGAACCCGTGTCCCCTGCATTGGCAGGCGGACTCTTAACCACTGCGCCACCAGGGAAGCCCCTGTTAATTTGATTTTAAGACACAGTCTTCCATTCCTTTGGTCATCAAGAGTGATGGAGAAACTAAGAGAAGAAGCCAAGTGCCCTACTTGATACAACCTTTTCCCCAACTTAGAACTGGGTCACATGACCTTGGCTATGAAGAAGGCTCTAATTCAGCCTATCTTATTCTTATAATACCCTCAGCACTTATGGAATATATATATATATATATATATATATATATATATATATATATGGTGAATATATATGTCTGTAACTGAGTACACACAGTGTATTACATATATAAATATATACATATATGTAATATATTTACTGACTACATACATATATTATGTAACATATATAAAATATATAATATATATTATTCCTGCAATATACAATACATATATGTATATTATTATACATATTACTATATGTTACATATAATACATATTAAAATAATATTATTGTATACTATATACATGTATAGTAACACATATGCATTACATTCTACATGTATACATATTAAGCATACATTTACATATATATAATTATACAATGTTAGTGTATACTCAGTCACAGGTTGTTGTTAACTGTGTTCTATTGTTTCTAATGCATGTTTTATTCTCTTAAACCAATGCTAAGGTCTTTAAGGGAAGGAACAGTGTTTTTCTTATTTTTTAACACATATGATTAGTATAATGAAAGAAAAGTGATGAAAATTATTAACTTCAGTTCAAACTTATACTTTTACAGTGGGCCAGATGTTCTCATTTTATTCCCAGTTACCCCAGATATTTACTATCCAGGTAGATCCCAGGGGAACCGCAACAGGGCTGCAGCTCTCATGCAACACCAGCAAGAAATAAGATTTGTTGTTTAAACCAATGAGATTTTAAGTTTCTTTGTTATGTAGCATGGTCTAGTGAAACCTAAGGTATAGCCTAAAGCAGATCTAGTGGACAAAAATAAGTAAGATTATAGAAGACCTTTAGTAACGTAATAAATATGGTAGATCTTATTCATATAGACCACACTATTCCCTAAAAACAGAGAATACACCTTCTTTAATTGTGTACTCACTTCCCCAAATTAACCATATACTGGCCTACAAAGAAAACATCAGTAAATCCCTCAAAGTGGAAATGGTATAAATAACATTCTTTGGCTACACAGTAATTAAACTATGAACTGCTAACAAATATAGAACCGCCTCCCTTTGAAAGTTGAAAGTTAAAAAAGAATCTCTCTTTTAAATAACTTCAAAGTAGAAATCAAAAGTAAGATGGCAGAATTTCTAGAAGATAACAACAGAAAATGTTAATAGAACATCATGTATCAAAAGCTACAGGATACAACCTAAGCAATGCTCAGGGCAAATTCAAAGTTAAATACTTACATTAAGAAACAAGAAAAAATATAAAGAAATGAATCAAGCAGCTAACATAAAATTTATAGAAAATAACAAAACAATCCAAAGAAAAGCAGAAGAAACTAACTGATAATGATAAAAGAAAAAAAGTGAAATAATATACAGAAACACAGAGAACTGATAAATACATCTAAGAGCTGATTAATTGGAAAAAATATAAAATGATTAGCAAATATAATTAAGATAAAATTAGAGAATGTGTAAGTTTGCAAAATAAGCAACGTGTTGGAGAAGTTAAAAGATTTACAAGAGGTATTGATTAACACTGCAAATTACTTTAAAAAATTGTATCAGATAGACAAAAATAGGTCAAATGAAAAAATTACAGAAAGAAATCAGGAAGAGAAAAAATATTGAAATGGATAAATTGCCATAGGAAAACAACACTACCTAGAAAAAAATTGACAAAGAGCTGCTTCCCTAAAGCATCGACAGCAGTTTTACAGTTGAATTTCACCAAACACCGAAGGAAAAGAAAAATCCAAATAAGGACAGCTTCTAAATATTTTGTATAAAGCCAACACAACGTTAATTAGCAAAAATAAAAAATAAAAATAAAAACCACAAACTAAATTAAACACAATTCTAAAGAGAAACGTACAGATCAATCTCACTCACAATACTGATGACATAATTCTAATAAAAGATTAAGACATGGAATTAAGTAGCATATTGAAAGAATGAGAGATCATGACTAAGTGGCATTAACTCCAGAAACTCAAAGAAAATGTATTAGGAAAATTTTAATATAATCCTCATATATTTAGGACCAAAGGAAGAATCACATTGTCATATCCATAGATGCTAAAAAGAGACATATTCAACAACTTTTCAAAATCAAATTTCTTAATAAAATAAAACATTAAAATATCTCAACATCCCCTAAATTTATTTATAAATGTAACACGATTTCAGTGAAAATATAACCAGTAATATTTTTAGAATTAGGAAGCTGATTTTAAAGTTCTTCCAGAATAATACACATTCAAGATTAATCAGGAAAAAAAATTGAAAAATGAATAGAAAAGGAGGACCTAACTTAGAAGAACCTGAAGCATATTGTACAGTTAAAGAAAATAAAAATAGTGTGGTGCTGACACATGAATAGATAGATAGGACAAAAATGAAAGTCCAGAAATAAATCCAAGTATACATAGAAATTTTGAACATGATATAGCTGGTGTTTTAGGTCAGTGGGAAAATGATGGATTTTTCAATAAATGTCTTGGGACAACTCAGTTGCCATCTGGAAAAACAAAATTAGGTCTCTACCAAACATTTTACATTAAAAAAATTCCAAGTGGACCAAAGGTGTAAACAAAGACACCCATAAAATTTTTAGAAAAGATATGAGACTTAAAAAAATCAAATCTGAGAAGGGAAGACATTTTAAAGCATGGTGGAAGACTTAGATACCATAAAAGAAAAGGCTGACAATGTAAGTATCAGAAATTTCTACATGATCAAAGAGTTTTGTTAAAGCTAAAAGGCTACTGACAAACTGAAAAAGATGTATACAGTACATATCACAAATGGTTAATTTGTTAAATATTTAAAAGCTCCTACATGTAAGTTTTTAAAAGATAAATTACCCAAAAGAAAAATGGGCAGAAGTGCCTAGAAAAGGCAATCCATATGTTCCTTCACACACACATAAAATGTGTCACCTCACTTAAAATCAGAAAATCGCTAATAAAATACAGTGAAATACCATTTTCACCATTTCGTTCTTGGCATACAATGTTTTATGATGTTTAGCTCAACAATTAAGTACTTTAAGAATTGGGTTTAGTGTGGATTATGCATCATGAATCTACAAGAGACATTTAATCAACACACTATTTTATGTGTTTTATATTTGGCCTTCCATCCATAATATGACCGGACTGGATGCAGGGTAATTTCAGACACTGGTTTTTAGGGGGGAAACTGAGTCTCCTGTGTTGCCAAATGCAGGATTTTGTATGCGTGTGATTTTAGCAGAGTCCTTCTTTACACTCACATTCAGGCCTCAAAGAATGAATTCTTAGAGTTCAAATGTCGTGTATTATCTCTTTTAAAGACTTAGGATAATACACAAGGAGCTACACGGCGGTGGGGAGTGGGCTGGGCAGCATCTGGCAGAAATTGGAAGGTAGGTGGTTTGTATGCACAGGTGGAGGGAAAACAACAAGGATGAGGTGGAAAATGGAGCTAGAGGCACGGGCAGGTACCTGCCTGTCCTTCCATCTCAAACATGCTCCTAACCCTCCATGACTGTGGGTGGACGTCATTTCCCACTGCCAATATGGAGCATCTCTCTGCTCTTTTCTGGACAGGGCTGGACCCCTCAGCAGCCCCATAATGGTGACCTGGCACCCTAGGTATGCCATATGTTACTGCAGAGACAAAATAGGACATACCTTGTTTTTCTGATTTACTGTGATAGAAATGTCTCTTGACTCTTAACAGGTGTTCTGAGAAACATTTCAACAAGTAAATTTCAGTGCAGTGCCTATTTTAAAATAATATGCACGACCATTTCTTCCTCTTATTTCTGTCACTTCTTCCAACAGAATTTTATATTCTTCTTCAAAAAACCAACAGTGTTTTTGTTTTGTGTGTGTGTGTGTGTGTGTGTGTGTGTCCGTATAAGAACAAGATACAAGATTTGGGCAGAAGTGAGGTTTTGTGTACAGATCTTGAAAAAAAAAAGTAGTCTAATAGTGTTATAAAATTTAACACTATTAAATTAGTGTTATGAAATTTCAACCCATCCTTGTGAAAATTAAATGAGCTAATATGTTGTACTTGACACAAGGTCTGGCAGGAGGAAGGAGCTATGTGTTGATTATTACTATTAGTTAAATGATGCCAAAAATCTGAAGAGGTACCATTATTATTCCCATTTTAAAGCTAGTAAGTGATGCAGCCCGTGTTCAAACCATATTTTCCAGATAATGAATCTTTTAAACCTGCCCCATCAATCAGAGTTTGGAGCTGCTGAAATGTGTCGCGAGATGAAATTAGGTTGCCTATGTAATGTGACTCTGTGATGTAGTACCGTACAGCGAGAAAGGAAGATAATAAAGGAGAAAGATGTCCTCATAGTTAATGTTTTTCTCAAAGGATCAATATCATTTTATATTCTAATTGACTTTAAAAGCTTTCTTCTGGGCCCTCTCTGGACAATTAATAGGATTCCTAAGACTTATGGGTGTTCCCTTACTTGTGTGTAAGAAATACACCAGGAACTCTTTGTGAATTGTTATTTATTTCACATGCAAGGGCACGGGGCTAAAAGAGACCTCTAGGATTTATTTGGGGTGTTCCCTGATTTCTGGCAGGAATGTGACTAAACCATTCCTTGACCGGTGTATTAACTCAATACTGAAAATCTGCAAGGAAAGAAACTACACAACTTCCACCTGCATTAATTCAGTTTTGGGTTTCATAACCTTGGCCATTGAGAAATGTTCAATTCACTTAAGAGTATACGCTTCCAACATATCATTATGTTTATCATTAGCTTTATCAAGGCAAACACAAGTTGAATGCAAGGTATTAGCCTAGAGAGCTGAGACCTTATGAATCTTCAAATCCTATAGATAATGCCTAGCACAGAACATTATTATAGATAACAGATGCCAAATAAATGCTTACTGAATTGAGCTGAATAGCAAGGGAAACGTTGTCTGGTTATCAAAGTGCATTATCGATTTGGGCCTTCCTTGCTGTGTCTTACTTTCTCATTTCCAGAAATGAACACTTAGGTTCCATTAAAAAAATTATGTGAAACAAGAAAAATGCTGACTTTTCTATGAAGTTTATTCAATTATTCATTCAACAAATATTTGATGAACACCATGTGCTAGGCACTGTCCCAGGTTCTGAATATTTTAAATGCATGCTACCATGTTTTAAACAGTAGTGTGTAACAATAAGAACCCCACTGATTCCGTGTAAACTAACTAAAAGTTCCTGATGTGAGAGTTTAATGAGCTGCTGCTTAGAGAGTTTGATATGAACCCTTCATTGAATGTAGTCATATTCTCTAATACCTCTAATCATATAATATCAAATCTCTTATTGGTAATCATTAGGTAACCTCCATCTCCCCATCCAGAACCTTAAAGGTATGGAGTTGATAGTGAGGTAAGGAAGATGGTGTGGCTCCTGGAAAGAAGGAACAGACTAGGAATTCAGAAACTGGGCTGTGAAGTGGTGTCACCTCTGTAAGGCACGTAATTCTGCAGAATCAGTTTCCCCTATCTGTAAAATAAAGTGAATTGGCAAAGTGGTAAAGCCTCTTTTAAGTCTGCCTATTTTATAATCTTAAATTAAGATCTCATTAATTCTAAATCCTTAGAAGACGATAACTCCACATTATGAGTTTTGGCTCAGTTCTTATTAGTGATGCAGACTCTTCCCTTTCCTCCTGTGTTGTGACATCAAACAGACAATACATATGCCAACTAAAAATTGTTTTCTGCCTTCTGGTTCTATAAGAATGAAGTCAGTAGCCACTGCAGTCGCTAACCTTCCCCACACCCTGAAAGGAGTTCAGGGTGGAGATCAGGAATGAGGCCCTCTGTGCTCCAGGAAAAACTGGCAGAACAGGTCTTCAGTTAGGTATTTTCAGGAGAAGATTTTATGAGCCCAATTTCTTGCATCTTCTCATATCTAGAAAAGCACTAAAATCATTAACAGAGATACCTGCTCCTTGTGACTAGCACCAACCTACTTGTGACCAGCAGCAACCTTCTGCCAAAATGTGTGCTTAAGGGCACATACGCCGCCTTCACCAAAGTCACGTATATACTGGCCTCCTCCGCACTTCGTCAGAGCAGCTGCTCAGAGCTACCTGAAAGGCTGTATCCCCGGCTACAGCCCTCGTTCTGCCCCAAATAAAACTTAACTCACACCTCTCGCGCAGTACATTTTTTCAGTTGACACATACATACGTATATAAATATACATACGTATATTTTAAGGTGGTCACCAAGAACACGCTTTACAGGTGATCCAACCCTGCTGCGTTTTGCCCAAAGTACTTGATGATTTAGCTACAGCATGAACTTCGGCGTCCTTTGCAGATTTTCTTTTCAGACAGTAAAGAGGTTGAAAAAGGATGGGGAGAGGCGGCTGACTGGTGCATATGTTGTTATTGCCAAAACTTAATTCTTATTTTTCAAGATAAAAGGTTTCAGACTTAAAGGAGGAGTTCACTTTGTTGTGGCTGAATTTTAGACAGTTCCTCGGGCTAACGGTGGATGTGGAGAAAGGCAGCAAACCACGGGAAGAGAGGTCTAGTTTAAGTCCTGAGCTGGGCGGGGGGGAGATAACGGAGACTTTTACAATTTAGGTAAAGAGAGTACTGCAACGAAAAAAGAGCTAGCCCCGAGGGTGACCTTGAGGTGTAGGACACCTGCCCAGCCCCGGGACTGCAGGTGATTTCAGATGCCGGAACCACGGGAGGCCCAGGTTCTTGCTGTGGGTAGGACTGGATGAATCGTAAAGTGGGTCTGTTTCTGCTTTAATGGCTTTCGGATATATTCTGCAAGTAGTGACCTACCCAGGTCATCTGACTCACACCCCCCCCAAAATACTCAAAAAACCCCAAACCCACAAACTGACAAATCTAAAATGTTGAGATATTTACACTTGTTAGAAAAAGTTGTACTCAAACCTTTTTTTCCAACGTATTTCATTCGAAGCCAAAGATGTGAACTGTCACAGCATCCACCTGACGGAGTGTGGCACCTCGCTCCCCGCCACGCAGGGTCGGGACTGCAGCTCAGCCTGGAGCTCCAGCACCGCCTGGATTCTCCCAGGGCGCGCGCCCGGGGCCGGGGGGTCGGGGGGCCGGGGGGCCGGGGGGCCGGGGGCAGGGAGGGCGTGGAGCTGGTTCCCCTGGAGCGCCCAGTCAGCAGCGAGGCCCGGCGGTGGCGCTAGTGACGTAGGCCGCGCTTCCCTCCGCCCCACTGCGGGCCGAGGCTCAGCCCCGTCAGCCTCGCGAGCTCGCGCGCGCGAGAAGCAGGAGGAGGAGGGCTTTGGGGCCGGCCGGCTGTCGGAGGGCGACGGGTCGCGGGAAGGGGGAGAGTGAGCATGCGCAGCAGCTCCGGGGAGGGCGGGGGAGGTGGGGACCCGTGCGCGCGCGCACGATCGGCCCGGGGCGGCCGCGGGTGGAGGGGGCGGTTCCTCGAGTGTCGGCGGCAGGAGGGTTGGCAGGCTGGCGGCAGGTGCTGCCGCGGCCGCCGCCGCCGCCGCCGCCGCCGCCTCCGCCTCCGCCTCCGCCTCCGCCTCCTCCGCCTCCTCCTCCTCCTCCGAGTCCCGGGTCTGCTCGTCCTCTCGCGGTGATGAGCTGAGCCCCGTCGGGGGCTGCACCTGCCGGCTGCCCATCACCCCGGACCTCCCGGCGTGACCTCGGCCTCCTCGCGTGCCCGGCCCCCGCGGCGGGCGCCGAGCTGCCCCTGAGAGGGAGCGGCAGCGGCCTCCTCCGACCCGAGTCCTCGCTCGGGGGGCCGCGCGGGGAGAGCGCCCGGCCCCCTCCCCTCCCCAGTCCGCCGTCCTCGATGTCTCCCCGGCGGGGAGGGGGCTGCCTGGGAGACGCGCTGAGCGGACCCCCCCGGAGGCCCATCGGCGGCAGCAGCAGCGACCAGCCCGGCGACCCGAAGCCTCCCCCGGCGGCGGCGGCCTGGAGGAGCCGCGCACCCGCCGCCGCCCCCGGAGCCTCGCAGCCGCCGCCGCCGCCCGGCGCCCGAGGAGAGGGCGGCGGGCGCCCCCCAGGGAAGATGAAGGCGGAGGGGGGCGACCACTCCATGATCAACCTGTCGGTGCAGCAGGTCCTGAGCCTCTGGGCCCATGGGACGGTGCTGAGGAACCTTACGGGTAATTGATGCGCCCGGGGTGGGGACCGGGATGCGGTGCCGCCCCTCGCCTCCCTTCTCCCTCCCTCGGAGGGGAAGCGCTCCTCGCCGCCCCACCCCCGTGCGCGCCCCGCTCGGGAGCTCGCGGTCCCAAGTCCTGGCGAGGAAGGTGTTAATTGGATCCGCTCCGCTCCGCTCCTGTTCTGGGGGCGCCGACGCCAGTGCCCCGAGACCCCGGCTCCAGAAGCGCTGGGGGAGAACCCACGACCCCCGCCTCCCCTCCCTTGCTGCATCGGGAGGGCCGGCGACCGCCCTGCCTCTGTAGTACGCGCGGAATTGCTTTAGCGCTGAGACTTGAGTACAGTTAGCCTTTATTTATCTCCCCACCTCCATACACACACACACGCACACACACACACATGCACACGCACACGCGCGCGCTTGCTTCTTGCTCTTTAGGTGTTTTTCTAGTTTAGCTCTTTTTCTTTCTTGCAAATCTCAAATCGAATGCAGGACTTAAATTCCCTGCTCACAATGATCAGTTTGCTTCAACTGTTAATTTTTTTTTTGCGATATAAATGACTCATTAAGTAGATTATATTAGGTCACGGGCTGGGTCAAGGTCTAGTGAATTCTAAGCACTTTTTGCTTTAACCGTATATCTCCTCTCTCTGTTTCCTTTTGTCTGTCTCCCCCTGGCCTCAAGCTGCTGCTTCTGTGACATTTGATAATTTTGTGTATTTCCCTTTATACGTCAAGGCTATCAGGAGGGAATTGGACTTAATATAGTAATTAACATCAATTTCTAGTTGTAAAAGTAAGCAATAATACTCAAACTTTTAAAATCAAATTTGTAGGTCTGGTTTGTGGAGAAACTTCTGGCTTGGTTAATGCAGAAATGCTTGTATTATACCCTGACTTTAAAAAATACTCGCTAAAGATTAGTGTTTACGAGAAAGTGATTTCAGTTGCAGTTTGATGACTCCTCAGTGCGTGCTTCTCAGGGAAAAATCTTAAAAACATACTCAGGATTTAAGTTTTGAAAATGTATAAGACAGCTAATTTTGACAGAGCATTAGTATTTCAAAATGCATTATGTTAAACTGGTTAAGAGTATGGAGAGTATTTTACAAATATAACCTGTCTTGATAGGATACAAGATATTATAAAATCTAGCATTACATGGAATTCAGATATTCATAGAGAAAAATTAGGATTATTTACCACCAGGTTGAGTTTAAAGACGCTGGGTGCCTTGAATGTGGAAAGTGCTATATAAAATTAACATGGATTCTGGATTGATTTATGGTGCCCTCACTTTTAATCTGTGGTTATTTAACTTGGAGCACACTGACCTTACATGATGTTTGCAGGTCAGGAACATGTTTTTAGTTCTGAAAACCTACACTGACAGAAGAACCATTTCATAATTCAATTGAATTTTGAGATAGACCACTTTATCTTACTTATGGCTTTCCTTGTGTTTATCCACTGTTAATATTTCAAATGTTGTATGAATTATGTTTATTGGAGTAAAATGAAAAATAAGGATTTAAGAATATGTATTTGTATATGTTAATGACTGGCTTAGCTCATCGGTGGGTATTTAGAGAAAATTAGCTTTGGGAACCACAGAGTAAATGTAAATGTAACTTACCTCTTGGACAGATTTAACAATATTTTAAAATATTTACTTTAACATTCTGAATCATTATAGTGGCTTCCAGTTCCCATAGGTCAACCGTTAGACTAACAATAGTAGTTTCAACCCAGGGTTAGCTCTAATTATCTCCTAATATAATCTTAATAATCAGCTGTTGCTCATTGGACTTTGCCATTTTATAAGGGATATGGGATATGCTGAACATCCAAAACCAGGACTGAGGTGGGACTGAGGAGCATGGGAACCTCTCCTAGGAAATTTAAATAGAGTGTGAGTACGCAAAATTCTGTAAAAATGGAGAAAATAGATTAGGAATAGGCTTCACCAGCAGGTGAATGTACCACGTTAGGAACCACATCACTGCTAAAAAGTAGACTCCGTAAGTGGTAACATTCTGATGTGGTTCATTATGGCCTTCTCCATGCTGGTGACCTTCGCGATCCCATATGCAGCTTGATCATTAGTTAAGTGATGCCTCCTACAGTGCCATTTTTTTTTTCAGCTTCATAATTAAGATGTAAGTTAAAATTGTTTTTTTTTTAACATCTTTATTGCAGTATAATTGCTTTACAATGATGTGTTAGTTTCTGCTGTATAACACAGTGAATCAGCTTTATGTATACATATATCCTCATATCCCCTCCCTCTTGCATCTACAGTGCCATTTAGAACTTAGTCTATTAAAAACAAACACACAACTTCTAAAACAAGATGACTCCTATTTATTGAATGCCTGCTATGTATCAGGCAATTTACATATATTATTTCTAATCTTCAGAGTAACTCTCCAAAGCAGATTTACAAAAAAGCTCAGAGAGGTAAAGTTGGCCCACATCAAATAGCTTGAAATGGCTGAGCTAGGCTTGAAACCCGTCTCTGCCTACAGAACTACTCTCTCCCCCTTTCCAAGATGCTTTAGCTACTTCTTCTCTGTTCTCTATAAACAGAATGAATTAAGTGCTTCATCTTGTTCCTTCAGCTCCTTATACATGCTTTTGTTGTTATATTTTTCAATTACATTATAATTTTTATTTGTCTCTTCTAGACTGTGAGCTTTTTGTGGGTGGGGTCATTGTTGTAATCATGGAATTCTGGAATCCTAGCGTATTGTATCTGGCACGTAGTATATACTCAATGCATGTTTATTAAATTGAGCTTTTAAAACAATACTTAACAGTTGCATGATTAAAACATTCTATTTGCCTTATTTTTCAGCTACATCTGTTTGAGTGAATATGCTTTTAACTAGGACATAAGGTGTTTAAGCAATTTATATAGATAATTGTCATACTTTTAAAACACACAAATGCTTTTTTTGTGCTAGTTACCGTTCTTTCATGTATTTTATTTAATCTTTTCAACCATCTTGAGAGAGATTAGTGTTTATCCTTATTTTACAGGTTCAGACATTGAAGCAAAGAGTAACTTGATTAGATCTGGTAGCTAATAAGTGAAAAATTATTACCTTTTTTCAGATTATGATAACACATATTAAGTCAGAAGGCATTGTGTCATCATCATAAACTTGGAAATGAAACAGGTAATAGAAAGGAGCATAGTGTAGAACCAGACTGATTTAGATTTAAGAAATGACTGTGAAGGATTTGCAGAAATCTCGTTAATAGGAGTTCTGGTTAATTAAAAAGTAAATAAAAGGGTAATGTACTCTCATCTTTTATTTTTTTCAGTTAACAGGTATGATTTATTCCTCTGTCTGTATCTTATCCCATAGGTGAAGCAGAATTATTGACCTTTTTATCTCAGAGACGAATCTTTTGAAAGTAGTCTTGTGTATGTATTACTTTGATAGAAATAGATTTTTTAAAAGTGATGACAACTAGAAATTAGAATTAGCCTAACATTTTAGAGCTAGAAGTTATGTAGTTTGATTATTTCCTTTTAGAAATATTGGGATATACATGGCTGGGATCAAACAGTCATTTAATGACAGAGCCAGGACTAGAACTGCTGTTCACTGACTCTCAGTTCTGTGCCTTTTGCTTTTATTCCACATCTGATTTTAACTCAGGCAGGTCTGATAGATGATAAATCTTAAGGCACTTAAGGACAGCTTTGTAAGTATTTGCCCCAAATGAGCCCAAGAATGGGTGAATGGAACTAATTTTTGTCCAGAAATAAAAGATACTGTACAATGTAAGATATTATTGAATAGTGATAATAATAGTAATAATCTTTCTAAAATTTTAAGTTGCCATAGCCTATGTAAAAGTTAGTGATCCATATTTACTATATATCTAGTTTTAGAAATCCTACCAAGTTCAATCTCTTTTTTCTCCTTCCTGGAAGACAGTAGTACTATGGGGATTTCATATAGAGATTACCACCTGGAGACCCCATCTTTGTCACTTCATAACTATTGCCGGAGTTCTCTTCTGTATGTCACTTCCCACAGTGTGTGATTCTCAGGATTCCTAAATTGTTTGTTAACTGTGTATAGGTTATATGCTTATTCAGCTCACTCAAGTAGAGAGATAAGTGGCTTCCTTCCTTCTCATATAGTTTTTCTTTCTCTGAATATGTCCTAAATCCCTCTTCCCCACCACAACCTAAAATTAGAGTCAGAATGTATATACTCTTTCAGTTTTATGGGTAACCTAACTTCAAAAAAAAGATCTACAGTGAAATGTATCCTTTTGCTTTACTTATATTTTCTTCAACTATTTTGGCTCCCAACTTTGTGTTCCCACCCAAATTTGGTTGCTAAGAGTTTAGAGAAGAATTTTTTTCTTAGAAGGAGGCAGGATCCCTCAACCCCCGGATAAACACAGAGCCGGGCTCGGGTTGGGAAAGGAATAATTGGTTCCTTGGAAAAAAGGCAAAGTCTGGCTTCAGGCTCATCCCCTCTCTCAGTGTCAGCAGCAAATGTGGGCGCAGGTGCTCCTCTCTCTCTGTTGGTATAAACATCGGGAAGCTGGGAATTCAAACTGGAATGAAGGTCAAGTGTATGTGTGTGTGTGTGTGTTTACAATATATATATGTGCTTATTTATTTTTACTATATACATACACACTGTTATATTTCCCTTTTAGATTTTATAGTTGCTAAGCCACTTTAGTGTTAATAGTGATTATCAGAAAAAAAAAGAGAGAAAGGGGGAAAAACTTGGGAACCTAGTATACATACTTGTAATTGTTCACACCTCATACTAGTATAGCCAGCAACTTTCTTTGGTGGTGCTCCCAAACAGGTATGCTTCTCTCAGTACCTGCACGTATTCTAGTGTCCCATAAGGTTAAGTTCCTCCTCCTAAATGCTCTATTATAGGAGGTGAGTTTATGCAGATAAAATTATTTCAGATGTCCAATTATAGAAATTTATGTTTTGTAAATGTAGCCCTAAAGACAATGTGCTACTCTTCAATATTTGTGCCAGACCCCAAAATTTACTTTTTCTGAAATACGTGTGAAAAATCCCTTACTCTTTTGTGGTACTGAGCCAATTAATAAGTACTGGTATGATTGGTACTTTATAGGATTTTGCCATTTGGAAGATTTACCTGTGTTATCGGGAATGAAGCCGCTGTAATTTTTCAAAAATTAGAATTGCCATCTTAAGGTTTTTACTTTCCTAATACCCATCTCATTATCTTTGAATCATATATCAGTATCCTCTGGCGATACCACGTCCAAGGTCCTAGATGATATTTCTTAAACCTAAAGCAATTTCCAGATAAGTCTTGGGACTGTGTAAGCTATGATTTTGATTCTTAAATCGTTAAATATCAGAATATAAATATATTTATCTTTGCTTTGTTTAGTGGTTTGGAATAAAGGACCAGAAAAGTAAGATAATTCAGGAAGAGAAGTTAGAATAACTAGGGATATTTTTCCTGTAGAAAGGAATTCTAAACAGAAGAGGAAGGATGAGGCAGAGGTGGGGAGGAGGAATTGGAACCAGGGAAGGAAACTGGAATTAAGAATGGTCAGATGTAAGAGGAGAGCCCAGAGAATTCAGCGCATTGAACTTACCTTAGAATCAGATGAGTAATTCTAATAATGGCTATATTTATTGAACCCCTACTATACGTCAGGTACTGTACAAAGCATTTTGCATGCATTTTACTTACTATAATTGAAGTGGCCATAGAATGTATTGTTTTATTAAATGTATATAGAAGAATTATACTAAAAAGCAGCATCTAGCATTTTCAAGGATCAATCTTGTTGGATATTTCTTGATCATGAGCATTTGCCAGTCTCTGTGGTAAACATTGATAAACAAAAATGAAAATGTCAATCATTGTACATAAGGGTTTCATGGTGTAGAGAGGCGAACTAACCTTCAGGTTAAGTCGTACCTCGGCGGCTTGCTGAGTTCAGGGAGAACCAGGTAATGGGACTTTGAAGACAACAAAAGAGGTAGAGAGCAGAGAAAGAACCTGTTTAAGGGATGATGGAGAGAGAGGAGAGGTGATCTGTTTTGAGGATGGTTCAGGAATACCGCCAGGACTTGATTAAATTTAAAAGTATTATATTGCTCTTGGATAACTATGTGTAGCCAATATGTTTTCTTTTATTAATTAATAATTAATTAATTAATTAATTTTGGGGCTGCATTGGGTCTTAGTTGCTGCACACAGGGTTTCTCTAGTTGCAGCGAGCGGGGGCTACTCTTCGTTGCGGTGTGTGGGCTCTAGGCACACGGGCTTCATTAGTTGCAGCGCGTGGGCTCAGTAGTTGTGGCATATGGGTTTAGTTGCTCTGCGGCATGTGGGATCTTCCTAGACCAGGGCTCGAACCCGTGTCCCCTGCATTGGCAGGCAGATCCTTAACCACTGCGCCACCAGGGAAGTCCCGCTAATATGTTTTCATTATAAAATTCTCCCTGTCTCCAGTCCCTACCATGAATTACTTTAATCCAATATGGTTACTAAATCTTGCTACATATCAGAATTACCTGGGGCTGGTTGAGGGTACAGTCCATAGACCCAGTCCACAGCTATGGAATTAGAATCCTTGAGACCAGGGCCTAGGAAGGTACATTTTAAACTAGCTCTTAAGGTGATTTTATTACTGAGAGCTCAAGGATTGGGAACACTGGATTTTTTAAAAAATGAAGCTTTTTTGTGATCAATTTGTAACTGTGTTGTGATATATAATGCAAGTGAATGTGGAGTGTTTAGTATAGCTAAAGACTTATTAAAATTTCAAGATAAATGACTCATTTCCAAGAGGATGCTATAACCCAGTTTTTTTAGGTGACTGTCTTTTAACATTAGAGGTTAATATTAGAATTTATCTTTTAAAAATGTTTTCTTTACTTATATGAGCTATTAGCTATAGAGAAAAATTCTTATTAAATGGTAATACTTTAAAAATTCTAAACAGTTTAGTTATATTTAATCTGAAGTATATGGGAGAACTAAACATTAACAATGTTTATGTAAATACTTACATAATGTGCAGTTATTGGAACTTCCCCCACTCGGATAAATTGGGTTCTGTTAGATTTTTGTATGCAAATAAAGAGTCTAAAGAAGCAATAGGATCCTTGAATTCATGAGTCAGTAAACAGTTTTATCCTTGAATGCTATTAATTGTCTCTCGTACTTTAGAAAAGCCACGTATTTTTTTTTAATATCTTTATTGGAGTATAATTGCTTTACAATGGTGTGTTAGTTTCTGCTTTATTACAAAGTGAATCAGCTATACATATACATATATCCCCATATCTCCTCCCTCTTGCGTCTCCCTCCCACCCTCCCTATCCCACCCCTCTAGGTGGTCACAAAGCACCGAGTTGATCTTCCTGTGCTATGCGGCTGCTTCCCACTAGCTAGCTATTTTACATCTGGTAGTGTATATATGTCCATGCCACTCTCTCACTTCGTCCCAGCTTACCCTTCCCACTCCCCATGTCCTCAAGTCCATTCTCTATGTCTGCGTCTTTATTCCTGTCCTGCCCCTACGTTCTTCATGACCATTTTTTTCTTAGATTCCATATATATGTGTTAGCGTATGGTATTCGTTTTTCTCTTTCTGACTTACTTCACTCTGTATGACAGACTCTAGGTCCATCCACCTCACTACAAATAACTCAATTTTGTTTCTTTTTATGGCTGAGTAATATTCCATTTTATATATGTGCCACATCTTCTTTATCCATTCATCTGTCAATGGACACTTAGGTTGCTTCCATGTCCTGGGAAAAGCCACATATTTAACCAGACCTTGGTTTCCTCATCTATAAGACAATCCAATGACAACAATTTTCACATTGATGTTAAAGGAAAGATGATCTAAAATTTTTAATGAGTTAAGAAAAAAGTTGAGAGATTTTACTGTGAGTTAAGAAAAACATTTACCCGTTTGCATATAAATTTGTTTTTTTAGTCTTAAAAATTAAGAAGCTTTCTTTTTTAAGTGGGGCTTCAGACCTTTAATATGCTAATTTGTAGAGTGAGGTTTAAGACCTAGAAAATCTTTGTTCTCTAAATACCATTTAATAGTTCTTAGAATTAGGCCTTCTTAAGACTTGGTTTAGGAAACTCTGGATTCAGTATCTGATGATCCCTTCCAGTTCTGAAATTATCTGTGTTTTTGTTTTTTAACTCCAGTGTGGCATAACTGCTTCCTGAGGATTACTGTCATCATATCAAAGGTGTGACTCTTCTGACCGTGCTTGTGCATTACTTGTTTTCCTAGTTGTGCTTTTATTTTCTGATCTGTCATTCATTTGGTCTCTTATTTAGATTTAACTTTAAGAATTTGTTACATTGGGAGTTTCATTATAAGTTATGCTCATTGATGTGAAAAGTTCATTTTTGAGTATTCAGTGTAAAGATCCTTTGGAAGTACTGTATCATGAGATTGTAACATTTTATCAGTCACTGAAAAGATTATTTTTTAGGTCAGTGACTGATTCAAACAAATATGTTGTTACTGACATTTTTTTGGTAGGACATGTATAATTTAAGATGCTTAAGGGCATATAAGTAATAACAATTGAAACTATTGTATATTGCTCTGTTATAACTTCATAATAGATTCGGATTTTGCCATTTAATCCTTATACTTTTATAACTGAGTAATCGATTATGGGAAAGAACAAATTGAATGGCATCTTTTAGGAAGGTAGTGCTATGGCTTAAATGTAAAGCAAATTTTGAACTATTTTAAATAGCGTTAACCTGATTTTTTTTTACAGCAAATGATATTCTGATTGTTTTAAATTAAAAATTTATTTTTCTAAGAATTTTTTTTCTATTCAATGATGAGTACTGTAATTTACAGTTTAAAATTATATAATTAGCTGGTAAAAGGGTAATAAACAGTATTGCCATAAGCTTTGAGAGAGGCAGTATATTCAAGCAGCTCTTGAAGGTGTCACAATTAAATTTAAAAACTAATGTTTTTGCTCTCTTTTAAGAAGTGGAAGCAGACAGCTATTAAATATCTACAATAGCTTTAACTTCTATGTTAAATGAGGCTTCAAATGAAAAAAACGCAACAACTTATTTTTAAATCTGGTTAAAATATTAGAATGATTAAAAATAAGAAAACATATCTTTTTTAAAAAATTAATTTATTTATTTTTGGCTACGTTGGGTCTTCGTTGCTGCGCGCGGGCTTTCTCTAGTTGCGGTGGCTTCTCGTTGCGGAGCACAGGCTCTAGGCGTGTGGGCTTCAGTAGTTGTGGCACACAGGCTCAGTAGTTGTGGCTCGTGGGCTCTAGAGCTCAGGCTCAGTAGTTGTGGCACATGGGCTTAGTTGCTCCGCGGCATGTGAGATCTTCCCCAACCAGGGCTCGAACCCGTGTCCCCTGCACTGGCAGGAGGATTTTTAACCACTGTGCCACCAGGGAAGCCCAGATAACATATCTTTTATGTTTACCTTCATTTTAATTTTCTTTGTTGCTCACTTCTTTGTGGAGCGTTAAGTTTCCATCTACTATTACACTCCTGTTTGAAGAGCTTCCTTTAATATGCCGTGTAGCATAGGTCTACACTGGCAGTTAATTTTTCCAGTTTCTTTTTTTTTTTTTTCTGGAAAAAAATCTTCATTTCACCTCCAGTTTTGAAAAATGTTTCTCCTGAATATAGGTTCTGGCTTTGCATTTTTTTCCCTTTTAGTCTTTAAAAGTGTTACTGTATTTTGTCATCTGGTTTGGTTGCTTCTGATGAGAAGTTTGCTGTACTTTTTATCTTTGTCCCTCTGTGTGTAATGTGTCTTTTTTTCTCTCTTTCTTTTTTCCTTATTTCTTCTTCAGTACTTCCCCTTTATCTTTGGTTTTTTAGTCATTTCACTGTGGTGAATCTAGGTATGTGTGTGTGCTTTATTTTTGTTTTGTTATTTTTTAGTTCTTTTGGGAGGTCTTTATCTTGCTTAGGATTCTCTGGGAATCTTAGATTTGTGGTTTGATATCTTTTATTATTTTTAGAAATTTTCGGCCACTATTTCTTTAAATATTTTTCTTCTCCATTATCTCTTTCTTCTCCATCTGGGACTCCAGTTACATGTATGTTAAACCATTTGAAATTGTTCCATAGCTTTTGGATGGTTCCTTTTTTCCCTCCTACTACTTCTTTTCCCCCCCCCCCCCACTCTTTTTTCTCTTATATTTCAATTTGAATAATTTCTATTTGTCCACTTTTACATTCACTGATTCTTTTTTTAAATTTTTTTATTGAAATGTAGTTGATTTACAATGTTGTGTTAATTTCAGGTGTATAGCAAAGTGATTCAGTTATATAGATAGATACATAGATAGATAGGTAAATAGATTCTTTTTTAGATTCTTTTCCATTATAAGTTATTACAAGATATTGAGTATAGTTCCCTGTGCTATACAGTAGGTCCTTGTTGGTTATCAATTTTATGTATAGTAGTGTGTATATTTTAATCCCAAACTCCTAATTTATCCCTCCCCAACTTTCCCCTTTGGTAACCATAAGTCTGTTTTCTATGTCTGTGAGTCTATTTCTGTTTTGTAAATAAGCCCACTTGTATCATTTTTTAGATTCCACATATAAGCAATATTATATGCCAGGGGTCCCCAACCCCTAGGCTGTGGACGGGTACCGGTCTGCAGCCTGTTAGGAACCGGGCCGCACAGCAGG
Organism: Eubalaena glacialis; assembly: GCF_028564815.1. Lineage (NCBI taxonomy): Eukaryota > Metazoa > Chordata > Mammalia > Artiodactyla > Balaenidae > Eubalaena > Eubalaena glacialis. The sequence goes on from NC_083722.1 coordinate 8,622,770, forward strand.
AGGTGAGTGGCGGGCGAGCGAGCGAAGCTTCATCTGCCACTCCCCATTGCTTGCATTACCGCCTGACCCATCCACCCCCGCCCTGGTCCATGGAAAAATTGTCTTCCACAAAACCAGTCCCTGGTGCCAAAAAAGGTTGGGGACCGCTGTCATTTGCTATTCGTTTTTCTCTGTCTGACTTAATTTCACTTCGTATGATGATCTCTAGGTCCATCCATGTTGCTGCAAATGGCATTATTTCATTCTTTTCTATGGCTAATATTCCACTGTGTCTATATACCACATCTTCTTTATCCATTCATCTGTGGATGGACACTTAGGTTGCTTCCATGTCTTGGCTCTTGTAAATAGTGATGCTATGATAAGTTCACTGATTCTTTGCTTAACTATGTCAAGTCTACTGGTGAGCCCTTTAAAGGAAGTCTTCATCTCTGATATCATGGTTTTTTTGTTTTTGTTTTTGCCTTTTCTCGTTTTTTTATTTAAGCATTTTCATTTGACTTTTCCTTGGACTTTCCATCTCTCTGCTGAAATTCCCCATCTGTTCATGTGAGTTGTCTACCTTTTCCATGAGAGTCTTTAACATGTTAATTTTAGTTAAAGTCCCTGTCTGGTTGTTTTAAAATCTGGATCATCTCTAAGTCTGATCACTTTATTTCTTGACAATGAATTGGTTTTCCTGTTTTTGAGGGTGTCTTAATTCTATATTTTTTTTATTGAATTAAGGACTTTGTATGTATAACAGTAGTGACTGAGGTATATAATATCAATATTTATGCCTGGAAACGGGCTTCTACTGCTAGACCAGTAGGGTGAAGGTTGATTTAATTTAGTCAGGAGTGAGCCGAGTTTGAGCTTTCTTGTTATGGTTACCTTCAGCGTACCCCAGGCTTCAAATTCCCCAGAAGGTGCTGTTGTTGCCTTGTACTCAGAGTGGGGGCTGGGTGCTGCAGGGTTGGCATCAGTGTTAGTGCTGTATTGTCAGCTTTTAGCCATCTCTGCAAGCCTGCACCATGGAAGAGGTGTCTCTCCACATCCTTGCTTTCCCCCAGCCACAGCCTTGTGTTGCTCATTACTTGGGGCAGGGGAAATTTCTCTCTCGTCCTGTCCAGTTTTAGTCTCAGGCAAGCGCTGTGTGGTGGGGTATCTGAGTGGGGCTGTCCACGGTCCTGCCTTTCTGAACCGTGGTAGCCACACTCTCCCTAGTATCTGTGATTGGTCTTGGGCAGGAGTCTTCTATCCTTCCCTCAGCAGTAACTGACTCTGCTTAGAATAGGATCCTGGGTCCTGGATGGTTTTCTGCCCCTCCCCCAGGGGTAAAGGATTTTTCCTTCTACTCTTCCCCAAGCTGGAGCTGCAGTGGGTCTTTGCTTGTCCCCTGAGGGTGACAGGATTTGCTGCCTTCCAGCAATGGCTAAGGCTTGTTTTGAATAGGAAAAAGGTTTCCAAGAAGCACGCCAGGTTGTCTATGTTTCCCTTAGCAGCCACTGATCACCTCCTATAGGCCGACATACATCACTAGGGTGGCTCTCTCCAGTCTCCGTCTTTCTAGGGGGTGCTCGGTAGAGACCCGTGGAAAAGAGCTTGTAGGTGACTGTGCACTTTCCTTGTGTCACTTACTCCAAGCTGACAGGTTAATCGCACACTTGGACTTTAACTGTTGGTTAAAATTTTAGCTGATTTCTTTTTACCCACTTGTATGGTACCCACTTCCTGTTCCTGTGCTTTGCCACAGGAAACATAGTGAGTATGTCAGCTGTCTCCTTGGAGGGTCTTGTCCCTCTTTGAAATTGAGGTTACTTCGTTATCTTGTAGTGTCACCTGACTGATGGGCTAAAGAAGAGCTATGATTTTGTAGTTTATCTTTTTCTCATTGTTAGGGTGAGAGTGACATTCTTTATAGCTTTCTATATCCTAAATTTGATTCAAATTTATATCTAATAACAGAATTGTTTTAGTAATCATAGATATAAAATTTGACAAATCATGAACTTAGGAAGATTGCAGACACAACAAACGTGAGATTTACTGCTTTTTAAAACATGGCCCATAATATACATGTATAGGTAGTCTTCACATTTTTCTACTTGACATATTCTTGCCTTTAGCTTCTTTACTCCTTGCTTCTCACCAACATTTGAATAGTATTGCTGATGTATGAAACATATTTTCCCACGTTTCCAAACCTGACGACATTGTCGTCTATTCAGCTGTCCATAGCAGAAATCTGGGAGGCCAGACATCACATCTTCCTCACCTCCATCATCCAGGCCATCAACAAATCCTAAATATTTCAAATTCTTTTCAATCCTAGGGCCAGTGCCTAAGTCCAGGCCTGAGTTTCTCTTGGGACTCTTGAAATATTCTGATAGTCTCTCATCTCTTTCTAGTCCCCCTGTCCCATACTTGCCAGGATAATTAATTTTTTAAAAGGTAAATTGTGATTGTATCACTTCCTTATTTAAAGTCTTTCATTGGCTCCTCATAACCTTCAAGCTTCAGGATAAAGTCCACATCTTTAGGGTCTGTAAGCACCCTCCCTTCCCCACAAAAGCTGCTCCAGCACACCTCTATAATCTGCAGCCAATTCTCTCCATATTTCTCGGCTTTAGCCAAACCGGAGGTTTTGCAATTGCATATTCTCAGTTGTACATAATTTCATGCTTAGATCATTTTGTCTTAGCACAGTTTTTCACTCTTGGCTGTGCATAAGAATCAAAACTTTAAAAAATTCTGAAGCCCAATTAAGTCAGAATTTCTGAGGGTGATATTTCTTTTAGGCTCTCCCAAGTAACTCCAACACCTAGCCAAGGCTGAGAACCGTTAGCTTCGAGTGCCCCACTCCCCATTCCTCACCCTCATTCCATCTCCAGTGTGTTTATCATTTGGTTCAGACCTGTTTATTTTAAAAATTCAGGTGGCAACGAATTCTCTTGGGATCTTTCTTGACATTTCTCCCTCTTGTTCTGTGTAACTATGGGTGTGTGTACCCCATAGCGTCAGCTGCATACTGTGCCCTGAAGAACCTGTGGTATCAGAATATATGCCATTGACATACCATTAGTTCAACACCCAAAGTGTCAGGTCTTGATAACATATGAAAGTACTGTGACTGTAATTTTCAGTGGGGTGTGGGGTGACAACCCAACCCCCTGGAGCATGTGTCAAAATCATCTAGACCAGGAGTCAGCAAGCTTTTTCTATAAGGGACCAGTATTTAACATACTCAGCATATATATAGTAACTGCAGTAAATATTTTCAGCTTTGTGGGCCATGTGGCCTCTGTCATAACTACTCAGTTCTGCCATCGTAGCATGAAAGTAGCCATCGGCAATATGAATGAGTATGACTGTGTTCCAGGAAAACTTTATAGACACTGAAATTTGAATTCTGTGTACTTTCTATGTGTCATGAAATACTGTTCTTCTGGTTTTTCTTCAACCATTTCAAAATGTAAAAACCATTCTTAGCTCGCAGACTGTACAGAAACAGCTGGTGGTCAGATAGGACTCATGGTCCATACTTTGCCAACCCCTGATCTAGGGGATCTTTTCAAATTATAAATGCATCGTCTCCCTGAGAGTTTAATAAGCTGCCTATGTGGGACACATCCCCAAACTGAGAAGTCACCGGTGTCAGAAACTAAGGGGGGCGATTGCCACACCTTAGATTTGCTGGAATGAAAAAAAAAACTTGAGGTAACCAAATTTGAACACAGATTATTTAAACATATAATGAGGACCATTTCTATAAAGAAGATAGAAATTATGAACAGCCCCCAAATTTAGTCTTACTGGTATGTTATTTTCACCTTGAGGCTTAGAGTATGTTGAATACATATAAATGTTCAGTATCTACTTGCTAATGATTTTGTTAGAAGGGTTAGATATGCTATAGAGGATTAAAAATTATGTTTAGTGTTTGTCTATTGAGATAGGTTTTGTTGTTTTTATGACTTTTGGATTTTTTTAGTAAGTACCTCTTATGTAACCTTAGCCTAGAGTGGTGATTTCTGTCTTTATTGCATGTCATGATTATCTGGTAGAGTTGATGAAAATATAATTGTTTAGGTCCCCCCTCAAGTGATAGTTTTAGTTGCTCTGTGGGTAATTCTTGTGAGCAGTCTGGGTTGAGAAGCATTGGCTTCATAGAGCATGTTCTCCTTTGATGAATTCTAGAATGAAAAACTATCTTTTAAAGACAGTGTATCTGCAGTAAAGTTAAAAAAAACCAAACAAAACCAGGCTGGTTGCTAAAAAATAATCATTAAAGAATAAAATAATATAACCCATCTCCTCTCTTATCTTTAAAAGATAGCCATTGTTAGAATCTGTTTATGTGTTTCTCTGTACCTATGATTTTTGAACAAATAGGATCATACAATATGTACCATTCTTTGACTTGTTTTTACTTAGTTAATATATTCTAGATATCTAGAGAAATTCATTTCTCATAAATAATTTTGTCCAAAGATTAAATTCAAAAGCACAGAAGATAATTTTTAGTGACTTGGCAACCAGGGCTGAGAGAGATACAGATTGGGATCAGGGCTATTTCCAGAATTGTTTGGAGACTGGAACAAATCACTACTCCTCTGCCTCTTATCCCACTAAAAGTAAACAAACACACTGCAACAATTCAGTTTAAGATGAAGATTATGGACAGCCTTGAATAGGGAAGAATAATGAAAGGGCTTTAATGAAGACGGAATATCTCCTTTCAGTGAATTACGGTAATTGTATGGACGGCATGCTTCAAGGTTTCTGTTTTGTAGAGTGTATTTTGTTCAGCACCAGCAAAGTTTCCCTCTGGCTTCATCCTTTTATTGTTGCTCAGTTGCTAGAAGCTTGGATTAGGTGGGATATGGGTGGAAAGAGAAAGCTGGGCCTTTGGGTGTTCACGTTAGCCATACAAGCCTGCACAGGTTAAGAAAAGGTGGTCGTACTCCTCTCCCGTTCTTAGCACCTGTTCTTTCTCTAGGGCTCTGGGGCATCTATCTTCGCTCTACTCTTAGGGTCCTGCAGTTCTCCAGGTGTCCTGCGTTTGCCACTAGTGAGTCGGACCTTAGACAGCCTTGTTTATCTGGAGTAGAACCAGGTCTTCAGAGGCCCTGTTCATTGACATGGTTGTATTGATCTATCAGGTAATTTAAAATAGTAATAACAACATGAAATCTAAATTAATTGTAGATATTCTCAGCCGCATTCGGTTTTTTTTCCATGATAAATAGTGTGATTAAGAAAAACAAACATAAAAATAAATTTGAGTTTGGGCAGTTTGTGCTCAGTCTGCTTGAGGGATAATTCCGGATTGGTCATTAGAGGACCATTTGAGATTCTGTTTCAGTTGTATAATTCTTTGATATCTTGGGGATTTATAAGACATTAGACTTAATTTTCCTAATTATTAGGTAAACTGACTATAGCTATATAGTCAGTAGGCAAACAACATTACTTATAATGTCAGATAATCCCTGTTCATAGTGTTACATATAGTCAAGAAAATTTTCACTCTACCTGTATTATAAGGACAACAAATAAAAGTGCTTTTGGGGGTAGCCCTGGTAAGAAGCAGGATTGGGGATCAAGGCAAATGGCTGCTCTTATTAAGAGTAGGTGCCTGTTCCAGCGCCTGTCTCATCTCAGAACCGCCTTGATGAGCATCCCTCCCCACCCTGTTATTGCTGTATTATAGTCTCGCTTTGTTAGGGTCACTCTGGAAAATTATATCTTTTAAAATATAAATATTCTTCAGGGCAAGTTAAGCATTTTTGTCTTTATTTTTTATAAATTGAAGCTATTTGTTTGGGAATGACAGTGTGAAAGCATTACTTCTCTGAAAGCTGGAAGAGAAAAACCTCTAAAAGGCAAGCTTTGTCTGTCTTTCCTTAATCACCAGCATCTCTCTCTTATGCCATAGAGAAGCATGCATGGTACTTTAACACTGAAAAATATATCAGATATTTCTTCCTTGAAATGATTTCAAATTATAAGTCCATTCTAAGTGTCAATTCCTTAGAATTTAGCAGGCTGAAACTGATTTTTTTAAAAATCTGTTTTCTATATATCCTCTCTTCTTAAAAATTAAACTTTTAATTTTGAGATAATTGTAGATTCACATGCAGTTGTAAGAAATAATACAGAGAGAACCCACGTGCCCTTTACCCCATTTACCCAATGGGAACATCTTGGAAAACTGCTGTATAATATCAAAACCAGGATATTGACATTGATACAACCCACCAATCTTTTTCAGATTCCACAAGTGTTGCTTGTATACCTGTACTCATTTGTGTGTGTGTGTGTATTTAGTTCTGTACAGTTTTATCACTTGTATATGTATCCACCACCACAGTCAAAATACAGAGCAGTTCCATTGCCACAAAGATCCCTTGTGTTTGTAGCCATTTTAAAATAAGAAGTCCCCCATTTCCCTCTCCCCCAAGTCCTTGGCAACCACCATTCAGCCAGAAAGAGAGAGAATGAAAGGCATGCTCATCAATTGTCTGTAAACCAGGCTTCAATGAACAGTAACTGAGACTACATTGAAGAAAGAGTGATAGAGCTTGAGGAGTTCCTGCTAAGGACTAGCATATGACCTGAGACAAATAATTTAAAAAATTCTGACTGATTCTTTAGTATGTACAAGTGAGAGCCAAGAGGGAAATGGCCTGAAATTCTTAAAATCATAAAAGATAAAAATCACTGACTTATTTCTGAATTCTGAAGGTAAAGATCAGTTCACTTATTTATTGAACAGATAGTTTTTGTACTTACTGTACTTATTATTTGAATTAAGTGGTAGTTTTAAAAAATGTCTGGGCACTTAGTATAGAAGATAGAAAATTATATATCAAACAGCAGTTAATTAACTTATATAATTTATTGCAAGAGATTTGCAGACATGAGGGTTTATTAGAGAAATTAATAGATTATAGCTATATGATGGGCACATTTAGAGGAAATTAGAGGCTTTGACCTTCTGAAGTCATGGAGGGAATGATTTCCCCATCAAGCATTAGTGATGATGATAACTGTTAAAATTTATTTAGTACTACTATGTATCAAGTACCGTACTAGGCATGTTTTTAATCTGTTATCTCATTTAACCTTCTTCCAGACCATGGGTGCTCACTATTTGTTAAACTGGATTTTCTAAGATGTTTTTCAACAGAATTATTAACACTTTGCTTTTCCTTTCAGAGATGTGGTATTGGATCTTCCTCTGGGCTCTCTTCTCCTCTCTATTTGTCCATGGTGCTGCAGGAGTGTTGATGTTCGTGATGCTACAGAGGCATCGGCAGGGGAGAGTAATCTCTGTCATTGCAGTCAGCATCGGATTTCTGGCTTCCGTGACTGGAGCAATGATTACTAGTAAGTTGATTTAGTTTTAAGCACATAATTTTATATGCACTTACAGTTTTGGTAACTTTATTCTTATTGTAAATGCAACAGTGTAATCTTTCATGTAGAATATTTTTCAGCACTAACCACACTTCATCTAGAAGGTAAAGATCAGTTCACTTAATTACTGAACAGATAGTTTTGGTACTTCTGCTGTATGAATACTCATTATGTAAGGTTTTGGGGAAATGGAAAAACTTGTAGAAATTGTCAAGAGGTAAAGCAGTTCGTGGGAAAATTTATCTTATAGTGGATGTAGTTTCTGCTTTAAAGGACCTCACTATGTGGTAAGGGAGAGAGGTAGGCACACAAATATGCCAGTGATAATTGTCATTTAAAAAAAGTGAAGATATAGCTCTTAGGTCCTTGATGTCATCTGCCTGTGACTACAAAATAAAAGTGTACTTCCTTCTTTTTATAAAAGTATATTCTAAATATATTACAGATAATTTGCCTTCTTTAAAACCAGGAAATTAAAATTGGAATAAATTCTAATTTTGACATACTTAAAATATTTTTTAAGCTTTAGTTATTATTGTTTCACATAGTCTTAATTTTTAATCATTTAAATAAATTTCAGGACAAATTGGTTTATTTATATTTTAAGAACAGCTGGAAGTTTAGAAGTAGCAATTACATGTTTTTTTCCTTTTAAATTCTTGGGTTTTAAAGTTTTTAATTTTTTTATTGATGTATAGTTGATTTACAGTGTTTCAGGTATACAGCAAAGTGACTCAGTTATACATATATATGTATTCTTTTTCAAATTCTTTTCCATTGTAGGTTATTACAAGATATTGAATATAGTTCCCTGTGCCATACAGTAGGTCCTTGTTGTTTAACTATTTTATATATAGTAATGTGTATCTGTTAATACCAAATTCCAAATTTATCCCTTCCCGCCCTTTCCTCTTTGGTAAGCATAACTTTACTTTCTACATCTGTGAGTGCGTTTCTGTTTTGTAAATAAGTCTATTTGTATTGTTTTTTTTAGATTCCACATATAAGTGATATCATATGATATTTGTCTTTTTCTGTCTGACTTACTTCACTTAGTATGATGATCGCTAAGTTCATCCATGTTGCTGCAAATGGCATTATTTCATTCTTTTTTATTCTGAGTAATATTCCATTGTGTATATATACCACATCTTTATCCATTCATCTGTCCACGGACACTTAGGTTGCTTCCATGTATTGGCTCTTGTAAATAGTGCTGTAATGAACATTGGGGTACATGTATCATTTTAAATTAGAGTTTCCTCCGGATATATGCTCAGGAATGGAATTGCTGAGTCATATGGTAACTCTATTTTTAGTGTTTTAAAGAATCTCCATACTGTTCTCCATAGTGGCTGTACCAATGTACATTCCCACCAACAGTGTAGGAGAGTTTCCTTTTCTCCACACCCTCTCCAGCATTTATTATTTGTAGACTTTTTGATGATGGCCGTTCTGACTGGTGTGAGGTGATACCTCGTTATAGTTTTGATTTGCATTTCTCTAATAATTAGCAATGTTGAGCATCTTTTCGTATGCCTAATTGGCCATCTGTATATCTTCTTTGGAAAAATACCTATTTAGGTCTTCTGCCCATTTTTTGATTGGGTGGTTTGTTTTTTTGATGTTGAGCTGCATGAGCTGTTTGTATATTTTGGAAATCAATCCTTGTCGGTCGCATCGTTTGCAGATATTTTCTCCCATTCCATAGGTTGTTGTTTCATTTTGTTTATGGTTTCCTTTGCTCTGCAAAAGCTTTTAATTAGTTCCCATTTGTTTGTTTTTGCTTTTGCTTCCATTACTTTAGGAGATAGATCCAAAAAACTCTTGCTGCGATTTATGTCAAAGAGTGTTCTGCCTATGTTTTCCTGTAGGAGTTTTATAGTATCCAGTCTTACATTTAGGTCTTTAATCCGTTTTGAGTTTATTTTTGTATATGGTGCCAGAGAAGGTTCTAATTTCATTCTTTTACATGTAGCTGTCCAGTTTTCCCAGCACCACTTTTTGAATTTCTCCATTTTATATTCTTGCCTCCTCTGTCGTATGCAGATTAATTGACCATAATAGTGGTCCTTCTTAAACACAAATTATTATGACATAAATCTCCCCTGGCCTACTAGAAATTAGCCACTTTATGGTGTCCTCCAGCTGTTTGCAAGTTTTCTACTGTGCTGCCTCATGTGCATGTCTTACAGTCCTCAGGTTCACTCCCTCTGACCTTCTCCTCTTGGCGCTGTACTTAGGCCCCAACTCCAGCCTTGGGTTCTGCTGTGCTAGTTGAGCCAGAACTTAGATGCATCCTGTTGAGCCTGGAGGGGCCTCAGCCGCTTCCTTCGTGTGGTTCTGCTGGACACTGGTGCTTCTCTCTGCTGCGTGGTCTCGTCACTGCAGGTGAACAGCAGAGCTTCTGTTGCCATTCACTCTGTCCGGCTTCTGGGAGGCTAGGGCAGCTGGCTGTCACTGCTGGATCTGCTTCAAGACTCACCAACGAGGGCGTCTTCCTTTCTAAGTTCGTTCTTAGCCCCAGAGATGAGAGGAAGTCCTTTTCTTCCATGGCGCCAAGGCCTCCCTCCTTCTGTGTCCCACAGTCACCTTTTCCCAGAGTGATCAGCACGCCTTGCCTGGAGGGGAGAGCCCTGTTCCCATGTCTCTGGGTTTGTCCTGTGGCACAGATGAGACAGTCATAAAACAGTTGCGGGAAATAGGGAGTAGTCTATTTTCTCATCCTGTCTTCATTTACTATTTGGTTTTTGTGTGTTATCTTGCGTTAGGTTTTTGTTGTTGCTGCATTCAACCTGTAAATTTCTCATATGGTACTTCATTCATTTTGCCATAGGTAGAGTTTAAAACAAGCAATCGGATTTAGCTGAAGCACTGAATGTGCAGAGTGGAGTAGTAGGAAATTCAGTCGGAAAGAGCCAGATCCTCAAGGATCTTGGACGGCCAGCCAGAGTCTGGACTTTATTCTGTGGGTCATGGAAAAAATTAGGTATTTTAGAATGGGGTTGGAAAGGGGCAGAGCAATTCAATAGGAAAATTCATTTTATGGCTGAATGTAGAATATATGTGAAGAAAGAACCAAGAAGAAACTCTGAAAGAGCAGGAACCTTGTCTGTCTTCATCACTGCTGAATCTCCAACAATAAAGCAGTACCTGGAATGGAACAGATACTCAGAAAATACTGGTTGGATAGATGGATGTAGTGAGGGAGGAAGCACAGAGGAAAGGAAGGAAGAAAGTGGGGGGAGGGAAGAAGGGAGGAAAAAGGGGAAAGAAGAGGAGTTGAGGCATTAACTGTGATCTGAATTTGAGGCTAGATCTGAACTAGACTAGTGGCAGTGGGTTGGAAAAGGAGTTGGTGTCAGGACTGTGGCAAAAGGAAAAATCCAAATTAGTTGTTATTCACTGTGGTGGCATACAAAGAGACATGAAAGGGACTGCTGATGTTCTTGATGTGGGCCACTGCTATAATTGTGGAACCATAAACAGAGGAGGAAGGAAGAAGGAACAGCTTGTTCCAAGTCGAAAGTAGTATGTGTATTATATGTGTGTTTATTGGTGTAAATTATTGTGAAATTTTAAAGAGAACATGATTCTACTTCCCTAGTGATGTGTATGTATATATTACCTGCTTTCAATTCAGTCAAGAATAAAATACGCTAATGAATTTGGAAACTGCAGTGTTAATATTTAAAAATCCTTACAAATATGCCTGACACAATTTCAAGTAAAAATTTGTATCCAGGTTAACAATAAAACATATAAATTTCTTCTGGCTAATTTTTTGACCTGCAAACACTTGAATTAAGAAAACTAGCCAATGTGAATATTTAACTGCATTTATTTTCTTAATGTATTTTGTGAGTGCTAGCACAATCATAGCTGTATATTCAATTCAGCAAATGATGGCTAAATATCTGTATTCAGCAAATGATGGCTGACTGAATATAGATACATATCTATTATATTTTACTACCTCTTAGATTTTTATTTCCAGAATAGAGTGATTTTTCATTTTAGTTAGTACTGATAGTTAATACCAGAATTGGGAGGAAATGGGTTTCTCTATAATGCCATTGCTTGGCATTGTATTGCTGTCTAATTTTAGCAAGTCTGAGGGCTAAAGTGACACCTCTTTGTTGGTTTAATTTGCATTTCTCTGATTACTAATGAATTTGAACATCTCTTTTTATTCTTATCATATATTTAGATTTCTTCTCCTACAAATTGCTTCTTTAAATTCTGTGCTTTTCTTTTGGGGTTCTTGTTTTTTATTAAATGATAGATGTTTCTTAGATGTATTGGTGTCTTATTGGTTTTGAACTTTGCAAATAACTTCTCTGTCTTTTATCAGTACCTTCATCCATGATGTTGTTTATTGAGCAGAAATCCTTATTGTATATAATCAGCTTAAAGAGTCTTTTTGCCTATGGTTTATAATTTAGAATTTTATTTAAGAAGTTCTCCTCCACACCAAGGTCAAAAGATATTCTGATATATTTTCTTTTGTTAATTTTATAGTTTTACCTTTGTATTAAAGTCTTTAATTTATCCAGAGCGGGACTGAGCAAACATTTTCTTAAAAGGCCAGATAGTAACTATTTTAAATGTTGCAGGCCAGAGGGTCTGTGTCACCACTATTCTGCTCTGCCATTAGGGCATAAAAGCAGCCATAGACATTGGTAAATGAATAGGCATGGCTTTTTCCAATAAAACTTTATTTACAAAAACAGATGTCTGACATTCAGGTCGTAATTTGCCTTCTGGTCTAGAGTCTATCTTTGTGTTTGGAACTAGATAGGCTTCCAGGTGTATTATTTTTCCTCCCATGTAGTAAGTCAATTTTTACCACACCACTAAAAAAATCTATCCATTGATTCATCTTTTTTTGTGTACTGTGTTCTCAAGGTACATGGACCTGTCTTCAAATTCTGTTCTGGTTTGTTAGTCTTTTTATCTGTTCTTGCAGCAAGGCCTCATTTTTTTGTCTCTATTGTTTTGTAGTATTTCTTAATATCTGGTAGGGCTGGTCCCTCTCATTTCTTTTCTTTCTCAAAGTTAACATAACTATTCATGGACCTTTATTCTTTCATATAAACTTTAGAATATGTCTACTGAGTTCCTCAAAAAGTATAACTGTGATTTTTATGGGGATTTAATTGATTGTAGAGGTTAATTTGGGAAGAATTGACATATTAAATTAAATCCCACCCAAGAACATGTAATATATCTGCATTTGTTCAGATCATTTTCTACGTCTTTTGTTAGAGTTTAAAAGTGTTTTTTTCAGGGCTTCCCTGGTGGCGCAGTGGTTGAGAATCTGCCTGCCAATGCAGGGGACATGGGTTCGAGCCCTGGTCTGGGAAGATCCCACATTCCACGGAGCAGCTAGGTCCGTGAGCCACAATTACTGAGCTTGCGCATCTGGAGCCTGTGCTCCACAAGAGAGGCCGCGATAGTGAGAGGCCCGAGCACCGCGATGAAGAGTGGCCCCCGCTTGCCACAGCTAGAGAAAGTCCTCGCACAGAAACGAAGACCCAACACAGCCATAAATAAATAAATAAATAAATATTTAAAAAAAAAAAAGTGTTTTTTTCAATAGGAGGGTTGTATATTTTGATTAAGTTAATTCCTAAACTCTTATTATGTTATGGTTGTTGTGCATGGTATCTTTTTTAATTACGTTGTTTAGTTTTATTATATATATATATATTTTATTTATAGAGAAATGCATTTAAGTTTTTTAAGTTGAGTTTATGAGAGATTAATAACAAAGCAAAAAACTGGTTTTCTGGAAAGATAATAAGGTGAATAGATTGCTGCCGTAACTCTAAAATAGTTAAGACAGAAAAGTAAAATATGGAACAGCATAGAAGAAATAACTACAGACTCAATAATAAAGGTAGAATAAAGAATTATAAAAATGACAGTTTTGTAAACAGCTATATATTCCTAAATATAAGTTGCTAAAATTGGCATAAGAAGAAATAGAAAATATGAATACTACAATAAGTATTTTTAAACAATTGAAATGTTGAAGACCCCTCCTCCTAGAAGAAGTCCAGACTCAAATGAGGTTTACAGATGAGTTCTACCAAATTTTCAGGGAACAGTTCCTAATTTTTCCAAATTATTGCAGGAAATGGAAAGATTAAAAACTGTGGACAGCATATTTGCTGGATCAAAGTAATCTTGTTGCTAAACAAGATGAAGCCTACAGGATGGAAAAGTATAGGTTCATTTACTTTAAGAATGTTATTCTAGGAATGCAAAGATAGTTCAGTATCAGAAATGACTATGGCTGTATGCCAATAAAACATTATTTATGGACACTAAAGTTTGAATTTCATATACTTTTCATGTATCATGAAATATTATTATTCTTTTGATTTTTTTTAAACCATGTAAAAATGTAAAAACCATTCTTAGCTCACATGCTGTACAAAAACAGGTGGTGAGTCAGACTGGACCTGTGGATCATAGTTTGCTGACCCCTGATCTGATTACACAAACTGAGAATCAACACCATTAGAACCAAATCTGCCTTAACCTTTATATTTGCATTCTCTCAGGAATGTGGAGGGCAGATCAAATCACTTTTCAGTGGTCCACCTCTCTGCAGACACTTTATGTTGCTGTATATTGACATCTCTGTCCACTGGTGACTCTTCTCCTAGTCACCCTTGTCCTTGCAGGTTTACATCTGTTATTTACCTTCAGCTCAGCTCAGCAGAATTGCTTTCTCCACTTCATCTTTGCTATGCCAGTCTTCTCTAGCCCCTTAGTACTTTTGGGGTCTTTACATATTTCTAATTGATACCTTCTGCTGTTGTTCACAGTGGCAGTTCCAAACATGTTTCATTTATTTCAGGCACCCTATTACACTTCTGCCTTCTTCATTCTTGCATACATTTCACCAGGAAAATAAGGATCACAATATTTGTACTCTTTCAACTGGCTATTGTTCAGTAAAATACATCTTAACAGGAGTGAAAACTAAAGCACAAATTGGGGGAAGACATTTGTTAGCTTATATAAATGTAAAAAGATTAATATCCAAACTATATTTTAAAAAACCCTATGAATCAAATAAGAAAATGACAATCCAATAGAAAAATGGACAAAAGATTTGACAAACATTTCATAGAAGTAGAAACCCTAATGGCCAAATGTGAAGAATATGTGAGGAAAAGCTCAATGACATTAAAAATCAGGGAAACCCAAATTAATTGCAGAGATAACATCTCTTACCTGCCAGACAGACAAAAAATTTTTTTAAAGATATCAACTGCTTCTGAGGATATGGAGTAACTGGGATATAAATTGGTACAATTACTTTGGAAAACAAGTTGGCATTACCTAGTAAAGTTGAAAATGCCCATAACATAGGACTGAGCAATTCTACTTTTACCCACGTGGTAGAGAAACTCTTGATTGCGTATGTGTGCCAGAGGTCATGTTACAAGGGTGTTTACAGAAGCAGGGTTTGTCATTGTTAAGGACTAGAAACAATGTCATCCACAGTAGAATGGATAAATAAGTTGTGGTATATTCATACTTGGAATTCTATACAACAGTGTAAATGTGTGAATTACTGCTATATACAACAAGATGGATAACTTTCTGAATATAACATGGAGCTAAAAATTCCAAAATACTTACAGTATCAATTTATATAGAATTCATTTATTTAAAAAACTAAATAATAGACATCTTAGGATATAGGCAGGCGGTAAAGCTGAAGAAAAGCAAAGGAATGATAAAAACCAGATTTGGGAGGGAAAGGGATGTGATTGAGGAGAGTCCACTGGAACCTCAAATGAAATAGTAATGTTCTTTTCTTCAATTGGATGGTGGTACTTGGGAATTTGTTGTGTGTTTTTTTTTTAACAGTCTACATGTATTTTATAAATACTCCTTCATATCTGCTCAATATTTAATAGCAGCGTTTCCAAAATCATTTAATAGGCACACAAAATTGTTTTCTTTCAGATCTTTTCCATTAAGAGTTCCACTGGAACAGTCTTTTCTGACTAGTGCTTCTGGGTTGTGAAATGATATAGTGCAATGGGAGCTAGTGTAAATCTGCTTCTTTTGAAGGGAAGTTGCAACTTACAAATTGGTTCCTGATTATCTGCTGGGAGGAAAACGGTAGTTCGTTTTATTTTCTGTATAACGCTATAAATATCTCTCTTGATTTTGGAAACTGGAGTTTTACAATGGTTTTTCTCCCCTTACATTATAGGGTTGAAGATCTTATCCTCTGTTTCTTGAAAGAGTATAAAGAAAAGTGGGTTATTTGTGGTTTTGTAAGTTATTCCTCAAACAGCAAGCCTTCCAAAGTGAAATTCATTTTATTTATTTGCTTTTAAGATCTAGTTTTTTAACCCATCTGAATTTACTCTGGGGAGTGGTGTGAAGTAGGGACCTAAATTTATTTCTTCCAAGTGGCTAGCAGTTGTTCCACACCATTTATTGAATGATGAATCACTGATTGGAAATTCCTTTATCATTTACTACTGCAACAACTACTAACCAAAATTTGGAGTACATACTAGGACCAGACACTATTTTAAGCCCTTTCCAAGTATTATCTTCAAACCCACCCATTTTACAGTTGAAGAAATAAGTCACAGGGAGGTTAAGTGATTGCTCAGTGTAACACAGCTACTCATTAGTGGAGCTTGGATTTTAACCCACAAGTCTAGTTCCAAAATCCACGCTCTTAACTTTATATAAGCATGAGATGTTTGAATGAACAAATTGGCGCTTCCCAGGCAGCCTGAGCTAGTAATTGCTATGTTTTTCACCTTTTGGATCATTTTTGAAAATTTAGTGCTGGAGAAATGGAGGCCAAATTGTGGTTTTTAAAATTGAAGATAGTCATGGAAATCTAGGGTGAACCCAAAGTAAAGACAGTATTTCTCAGGCTTATTTTAACATCATTTCTGATAACAAAGAAGGCTAAGATCTTTAAAATATTTTCAGAATGTTACCCAATTCTAAAATTTGAGGATATGACTAATTATACTAGTGAAGTTTATTACTTGATAAAGTAAATGTTGGTGCTACTAGGAGTTTTATTTAGTATTGAGATAATTATCAGTTACTTTATTATTTTCTGAATTCCTTATCTCTTTTTCACTTGGTGTAAATGTGAAATGATAGAATGATTTGGAAATTTATAGCCAGACTAACCTGGATTGAAATTCCAGCTCTGTACTTACTGTATTTCCTTGGGCTAGTAATTGAAACTCTCTGAACCTCTGTTTTTTTCATCTTTAAATTAAGTAATAATACTCAGGAGTGGTATGATATTTAAGATGATAAAGTTCCTGTCAAGATACATAGTATGCTGTAAATATACTATATATTTTAATTTCCTTCTTTAAAATATGTATATGAAAGCCCTTGGCTTAAATTAATAATTTTCTTTTCCTATTTATATCTTCTATAGAGGAATATAATATTTTGAATTTAAGTGAACTATGCAGTTAATTCTTAGCTAATTTTTATGAGTAGAATTTCTATCTCAAATAATTATAATTCAGTGTCTTCAAATAATTTATTTCTGTTCTTTTTGTTTGATCATTCTAGGATACATAGACAGTTTTTTCTAGAGAAGAGTTTTAAGGCCATCTCAGCCTGTGAGATGGCATAACCATAGTTTAAATGTTTCCTCATTTTATGATTTCTGAATGTACTTTTAAAATCAGCCTCTTAGATACCACATCATTATACATACTATAGCAATAAGATGAAGTGTTGAACCAAAGCCTCGGGGCTTTGAAGCTCCTGAGATTCTCTCAT
Source organism: Eubalaena glacialis (assembly GCF_028564815.1). NCBI lineage: Eukaryota > Metazoa > Chordata > Mammalia > Artiodactyla > Balaenidae > Eubalaena > Eubalaena glacialis. The sequence goes on from NC_083722.1 coordinate 8,639,984, forward strand.
TCTCAGAAATGCACGTTATCTAAAAAATTTTCCTGGAACACATGGATGTCAGGTTCATATTCCACTTCTATTAGATGTCAAGATACTCGTCTCCAAATAACTTTACAGTTGTATGCTTTATTAAAACACTTAAACCATTTTATATGGTAGATTGTGAAGTAAGTACATTAGTCAAAATTCTGATATTTTATGTGACATTTAAGAATTAATTCATTTTACTGAAAGAAATTTAAATTCCTTTAATATTAACTTTTTTCTTGAATAATTTAGAAATTATATTAAATTGTATGGTTTTCTGTATTATTATTTATAATTACCAATATATTGTGTCATATGTTTATAAGAGTGCTGATGAGGTCTGGCCGATTTAACACCCACCTGAGAGATTACAATAATGAATTACTCATTTTTTATGAACATATTTTGTGTCAAGTAAGCAGCATATACCATAAATACGTATTTTGCAGTTGAATAGAAAAGCCTGTTATTCAATTTTGTGGGTAAATGTGATATGGTAGAGTGTAACTTTTACCAATCACATGGAAACTCTTTCATAGAAAATTATAAAATGAGAATGATTGATGACTTAGTGTTTGGCTCAAATGAAAAGAGATCTTAAGTTACAGCCAGGTAGCGTGTCTCAGAATGAATGAAGGTGTTATTTGTCTCTCCCTCTTTCTCATCTAGGTGCAGCAGTCGCTGGCATTTACAGAGTGGCAGGGAAGAACATGGCCCCCTTGGAAGCACTGGTGTGGGGCGTTGGACAGACCGTACTGACATTAATCATCTCCTTTTCAAGGATCCTCGCCACACTCTGAGGTTTCTGTGGGCATGTCTTACTTCACATAAGGAAGCAGATGTACAGATTCTCTGAAAATGGCATTGTTAACAAGTGGGAATGAAATTGTACAAGAATGTGGAAGGAGCAGGTCAAAACATAAGGCCTTGAGCTGTGTGGGAAGATTGCCCTCTGGTGTTCAAGTGATTGCACTACCGCACTGCACCTTACGTGCCTCCGTCCCAGGCAAGGCGCATGACACTACGTGAAGCTACAAGAAAAAGCACCTTGTTTAGCTGCCAATCAGGTTAACACTGGCATTGAACCATCATTCTTAACAGTGTTGTGTTAAGTTACAGGGACGTTTTGAAGAATTGACATATGTGCCAAACTCTTTTCTTTTTTTAACATTGATCATGTGAAATTTGCAAGTGTAGACGTAGATGAGTGCTGTGAACATATCTGACATGAATTCAGGTGGTGTAGTGAGATTTTTGTTTTGTAACGCTAAATCCCGTATGAGTGCTGAATACCGAATCATTTAATGTGAGACAAATTATTTGATTTTTAATGTTGAACATTTCTGGGATTTAGGGCTTTCATATAAATTAGGCATTATTGTTATTTACTTTACGTGAAAAATAATACTTAATGGAAAACTGCTGAACTCTTTTAACGACTCAAAGTAGATCTATAGGGTGCATCCTTTTCACTCACTTAAGTAACACTCTTTTAATAGTTTCCCTCATACATAAACATTCTATTGATATGAAATTAAAAACTTTATGGGTCATACACATTGATTGTAGCTTGTGTGTCACAAAAGTATAATTTGAAAATTTTCTTATAAATTTTGTAAGAAATCTGAAATGCACGTTGCATTCTTGACCCTTCTAAAGAAAGTTTTTGCCATGTATCTCATGGAGAAAACATCTTTACAACTAGTATCTCAGTGGGATTATATTACTTGTTGCATATATCTTGATTTTTGACAAAACATAAGCAGTCTTTCATTCTGGAGTATTAACTATATTTAAAGAGTGGCCTAAATTAGGCTATGAAAGCAAGAAGCCTCATTTGTAGATAAGAAACATATAGGAAGAGTAATAAACTATCTTACTTTGGGTATGTGGTAGCATCATAATTTCTCTAAGTAAAAATTGGGGAATATAGTAAATAATAAAAATTTGGCAACAAATCTCAGCATATCAATACAGTATTGAATGCATATTTGAGTTATTCATTTCAGTTGTTCAGCTCTTGTTTTATGCTGTTATTTAAGTTTACTAGAATCTGTGATGACATTTATTAGAATGAAAAAATCCTTAAGAGGTTTTAAGAGGTTTTGGCAATATGTAATTGTATTTAAGAGTACAAGAAGTAAGGGCAACACAGAACCTGGTGGAATTTGTCTCCTACTGAGATTTTTTTAATACCAGATACAATTATATATATGCTAACTCAAAGGAAGAGCCAGCTGCAGAAAATATGAAGTTAAGGACAATCTAAAAAATAATCTGCATACTCTAGCCTCACTGTTTTATAATCTAATTTGGAAAACCATAAGTTTCTATTAGGTCCCATTCAAATATAAGACCTTTGTTTACCCACGGCACCTTTTCTCCACCAAAAAGCAGAATAGTGTCAACAACTCACCGATGAGGAGTTGGGGGTATTTTACCAGTATGGAAGCCAGTTTGGGGCGGCGGGGGAGTTTAGTAACACTGTGGCTTGGAAATTTGTTTTTAAAAAACCCAAGAAGCAACTATGCATTCTTAGAGATCTTTAAAGTAAATCTTAAAATTGATTCTTTTTATTATGTTCAAGCCTGAAATTGTTTTCATGTGTTCTTTATATTCCTGACATTATCCTAAATTAAATTTAGGCCTAAATCTTCCAAGTCAATTTGATTTTTCCTTTTCTGTTAGACTTGAATTGTGTTCTTCCTTTACTTTGGTTATTCTTTAAATTCTTTAAATTATTTGGTCAATAATTTAAACTGTTTGTATTCTTTGGGAGGAATTACCAGTAACATGTTGAAGTGGTTTGAGAGCTATAGAAATGAATATTTATTTTAACACACGGTTATTTCATGTTTCAGAAGGTTACCATGGTAAGGTAACATGGAACACATGGTTCAGAATCTGAAATTAGCCAGAAAATAACTTGGACACATTAAGTGTATGGCTGCGTGGACCAAAGAGAATGAAACTCCTGTTTCTGCTCTAGAATGGCAGTATGAGAAGGTGCATCAGTTTGTCGAGTGTCCTGCAGTTATCTCATCATCAAGTTGCTTGACGTTATGAGGAGTGTGTGTGTGTGTGTGTGTGTGCGGTTAACTTTGGGGGGAATTTTTGGTTTCTTTGTTGTTTTTAGTTGCTTCCATTGGGATTTTGTGCAACTGTTACTATTTCGATGTTTTGAAATGCAGTTGATAGTGTGAATTGATGAAATGTCTTAATAGCGATTTCTGTGATGAGATTTTTAAAATGTTATTGGTTTTCCTATAGAGACAAGAAACATTTAATGATATATATCTACATACACATATATATCATTATATACACATATATATAAAGCTGCTATATATGAATACAGTCTAATTGGAAAGCTTTTGTTCAGTGAACACTTTGACATTATCGTGCAGAATTTGATACATTTGCTCAGTTGAATGATCTTTTAAATAGGTTTAAGGAACTTTGAGATTTCTGAATTTGGGGAAAGTTTTCTTGGTTTAATAGTGCTAGAGATCCTTGTTTGTGATGTGACAAAAGTCCTTATTGATGTATTCGGGTTAAATCTTCTTAAAACTTAGATGTGATTTAGCAGTAAATTTTCTTTGTGAAAAATGCAGGCGGGAAGGGGAAAATCCTCTGCAGTTTACACTTCGTTGTTTTTAAAAATGCTTAATAAAATACTGCTGACAGTGAAATCAGTTCCTCAGAGAAGAGACTCCTATATGCCCAAACTAATTAGTAATTAGTTAACAGAGGGAGTTAACATAAGGAGAGTCCTAAGTGGTGGCCATATTCAGTGTTTGCAGGTTAATTATTCTTACTTTAGATCTTAGTGTTTACTGAACAGTGTTATAGTTTGTAACCCAATGTACTTTCTTAGTATTTGCAGCATACATTTCTACTGCCCCCCAAAATGTGAGGGTTTTGTTTTTACTTTAAGTGAGAAATAAAGAAATGAGCTGCCCTGTGTATCATATATTTGTGATGTAAGGAACAGGAATAGTTTTTAAAATGTTCTTGGAAAACGTCTTTAGAGAACCTCTAACTAAGATGAGGAGAGTGGGGCTGCCACGTCAGTGTGCCCAAGCTGGCACTTACATGCCAACAAATTCAATTTTGTAAACATTTTTGGTGGATCTACTATGTACAAAGTGCTGAACCTGGTATTTTCTGTAGTAAGTACAAGGATGACCAAGATGGGGTTCCCGCCCTTGAGTCCCCAAGAGCTACCAAGATGATTTAAATCCTAAAACAGTTGGGAGAACATCTTGCTTCTAGCTGAGAGCTTAAGTCCTGTTTTTTCCCCCAATTCTGATTTTTCTCAGTTTATTGACCAAATGGAATACCGTGACATAGATTTGAATCCAGGCCCTCCCACTTGTTGACTTTTTGTTTATGATGGCGAAGCAGTACAGTCAACTCTCCGTATCTGCGGTTCCGCATTCAGGGATTCAACCAACCTTGGATTGAAATATTCAGAAAAAATTTCCAGAAAGTTCCAAAAAGCAAAACGTACATTTGCCCCACACAGGCAACTATTCACATAGCATTTACACTCTATTTACACCATTTACATAGCATTTACATTGTATAAGGTATTATAAGTAATCAATAGATGATTTAAAGTATATGGGAGAATATGCATAGGTTATATGCAAATACTACGCCATTTTCTATAATGGCCATTTTCTATAAGCATCCTCGAATTTTGGTATCCATGCGGGTCCTGGAATCAATCCGCTATGGATACTAAGAGACGACTCAGTATTTAACAGTAAATGATCAATAGTCATTATAATTTTTTTTAAAATACACTTTGCAATACCAATTGAATATATTGTTTTTCTTCCATTTCCACATTTTCCCTACATATATTTTAAGACGGAAACTAAAAAAGTTCTCTTATAATGTTGCTTCTCCTCTCCACCTCTTTATTTTTTAAATCAGCAGATAGTTTTCTAAGAGCACTTTTGGGAATTGGTGGCGATGGAAATGGCCAGGGCAAGCAGGATTCAATATCAGGCTGTGTTTATTACTAGTTAAAACAGGAAAAGGGAGGAGTAGCCGGGATTTAGCCCTTACCTTATCCTGCTTGCTTCTTTTGGATTTACTCAGCCAATATTCATTGAATCTCCACTACATGCAACTTACTCTCCTTGCTTTCGGGGTGGAGAGGTGTCCCCTCCCTCTGTGTACCTCCCGCCACCCCAGCCTGTGGCTTCACCGTGCGGGGCGAGAACAGAACTGGGCTGCAGTGTCTGCCACGTCCCTCTTTCCGTGGACCAAAGGTGCTTAAGCCCTACTTGTTTGTTTGTTTTTAACTTAAAAGGAAATACTTTTATTTTTAATTTATGTCCATTTTATAATTCAAGAAGTAACAAGATGTTAAGAGGACTTTCTGAAATGTTCTCAAACTACTTCACTCTCACTATTACAAATGTTTCTCTCAGAAAGTCTTAATCAGAACTCTTCAAAGAGTTGCCATTTGTTTTTAAGATGGAAGAATGTGGAAAGTTACTGAAGAAATTCTAGTGACCTAGACTGCAGAGAAGTTTGGCAACACTTGGGTAACTGGTTGTTTCTTTTAATAATAAGGGGTGAGAATCTCAGTGGTTAAAATTGACTAGTAATTTCCCTTATCTTCCTGTCCTTTTTATAACATCGTGGAGGAAGCCTCTACGGCATAAAAAGGACATTATTTGGTTAAAAAATGATAAACTTTTTCTAACATGTGGTAGCATTTATAGCAGAGGGAAGTTTAAAGACAGGAAGAAGTGTTGGAGGGGTAACGCACAAAAACACAGACACACTTGATGAAGCACCCTGCGTTATGTGAACACAGTTTCCCCCTCTGTTAAGACTATAAACTACACTGTATGAGTACATTTAGTGCATGTTTGCAAAATGCAGTATTTCTTTATATGTGAGACTAAACTTACCACAAAGCATTTTGAAATCATACTACATTTTTTGTGCGTGTGGTGGTAGGTTTGCCTACTAACTTAAGGATCTCTGTTCAGTGTAGGCAATGCAGTGTTTTTGAGGAGGTTGCTGAAATTGTTATCTAAAAATGTATCTATGAATTTGTTTAGAGGAAGTAATGCTTAATATATAAAGTATTTTCAGTAAATGTGGAGATACACCAGTTAATACATTATTAGATTAGTGGAAACACCCAAATTTCCGAGAGCGCTAAGCTATCAACTGTGACCATCTCCCCTGAGCTTAGGGGACTCATTTTCACATTCTTTACATTCATTGCACATATGTGGAACTTATGTAATAACCCTTTCTTGATTTTGAGAACTAATTTAGCAGTTTCTTAAAAATATTCCTCCCCCTTCCATATAGATGTCATATGGTAAAGTTTAAACATATGTACAGTTTGTTGATAGACTCAAAAGTGCTGGGTTAGAAGAGAATGTTCTTAACACCTTACGGTTACGCAGCTATAATCTTGCTGAAAATTAAATACTATAAGCAAGTCAAGAGAGCATGGACCTCCTACATGTTTTTTTAAATTATATCCTGTGCCCGTATATACCTCCCCTCAGTGGTGACATGACTGTCCCCATTTGGGAACTGTATTTACGTATGTAACTGAGACTGGAAAGCAGTGTTACATAAATAGATAGGAAGAGGAACTTATAATGCATAATCACCGTAACTATAACCCTTTTTCTCCTAAACATATAACATACTGATAATTTCTAAAAAGCATCATTTTTTTATAGCCCTGTATAAATGAACGATAACTTGACAGTACTATTGGTGGTGAAAAGTTTCCTTTGTTTTTAAATTAAAGTATTTATACATCATCACTGAGTATCTTTGGGAGGGAACATTTTAAAGTTTTCTCCATAGAAGGCAAAATAGAGGCACTTGTTTGAAAAGTAATCAGAAATGATTTACTTTAATACTGGATGAGTTGATAGTCTAATTGTTGACACTTTCTTGGTATTTGTGATATCGGATGCATTTACGATGGAGGAATTTTAAAAGTTCTGTACGTCTCTCAAACACACATGCGCACACATGAGCTCTACCGTTTAGATGAACAATATAAAATTCCACAGTATTTTTCATTTCAGTCATATAACTAGGTAAAATTCATAGGATCCTACTGTAAAGTATTAACTCCCAACTCTAGTCATTCTAGAACGAGGGGATCGACTTTATCTTAAAGTTAATCAACGAAAATGTTTTTATTCACACAGCAAAAATATAGTTTACCTGATAGGTATTAAAAACTCACTTTCAAATTGTGTTAACTCTCAGACCACTGATGAATCATTTAGTAAACCACAGTGCAGTTTTTAAAAGCTAAATGATGCCTTAGTGCCTTGGAAGTTAAGATACTTTCGCAAAGTGAATTTAACAAGATTCAGGATTGGTACACCTATGTCTGGGGATTCAGAGCTGAGGAACGGTGTAATTGAATTAGGTCCCTGTGGTTTAGTAAAAATCAGTTATTTCACCATTGACTATGACAGATGACAACTGCTTTCATTACATTTTCATCATGTGGTATTTGTCTGTTTTTTTCTTTTTCCAAGTAAGTTTGAAATGAGAGAAAATGTCAAGACAATTAAATGTGGAATTTTAAAATTTGGTTTTGTTGTAAATCAGAGAGTCCAGCGTGAACTGTGAGCTTTATATTGTAGTACAAGGGCAGACACTTCATGTAACTTTTAGGAATATGTTTACCATCAGGGATTTTTTTTTTTTTTTTTTACTATAGAAATACTTAACGTACTGTGAAGCTTAAAGACAGGAAGAAGAAACCTTGGAGGGGTAACGCATAAAAACAAAGGCGTATGTGATGAAGTATCCTACATTATGTGAACACAGTTTTCCCCCTTCTGTTAAGACTATAAGCCACACTGTATGAGTATGTGTACTGCATGTTTACATAATACAGTTTAATTTTGAAGGGTTATTTAAAAAGTATGTTTATTTATAATACCTAACAAGCTGTAAATATTGTATACTATTGATTTTTAATTTTATATAAGCAATTTTTTATTTCCAATTCATGTACAAATCTCATTGTGTATATAGCATAATTTCCTGGAGAACACAAATTTTGCAGTGAATTTTAATTATTTTAATTGTGGTAAGCATCAGGTTTAATTGTGGTAAGCATAGAAATGTTGATCTTTATTTTAAATTATTTTTCACCACTCATTTTCTTCAAAGGGCAGCAATAAATATATGCAAGTTATTTTTAATTATAGAAAGTTGGTGTGCAAAGACAAGATCTAGATTCCAATTCATTGCTTTAAAGAAAAGATGCACAATTAACATCATCCACTGTCTAATCTCAGGACCATTTCTGAGGTCCACATGTGTCTCTCCTCTTTGTAATATACAGGGTGAACTCTTTACTGATACACACAAAACAACTGTTAAAAGTGAATCCAGCACTTAAATGTCATTACACAGAATTTATTGGATTAAAAATTTGTAATATACAGTATTTTAATAAAGTTTCTGTATTCAGTTTCATGCGCTTATATATAAATAAACCTGTCTTCAAAAGCTTTATGGGGTGTTTGATTCTTTACGACGTATCTTTTTAACTCATTCACTGTAGACTCAAGTGTTTCCTCTTACCCTTTTGTCAGGTTTTCTGGGCCAGTTTTACACTGGATTTGGAAGGTAGCATTGAAAAGGTGAGCAAGGAGTTTAAAAGACAAACTTGGCCTAGTTCATAGTTTTACCAAGGACCAGTGCTAGGCCACATAAGCATCTACTTCTAAGAATTAACTGTTTTAAGGAGCCTACTGTCACATTTATTAATAAATGACTACCCTTTATTGAGTGCTTAGTATCTGTTAGACACCTCATAAGCATTCTTTAACACTTATGGTAACCTTTAGGTTAAAGGGATTACTAAGAATTATGAAGGTGATCCTTCACTTTACTAATGAAGCATTTGAGGTTCAGAGAAGGTGATGAACTTCTCAAGGTCACACAGCTAATAATGCTCAACTGGGGTTTTCTTACTCTATTACCTATGTTTTTCCCCCACCGTGCTATGTTGGTTTCTATAGAGTATTCTGGGAGCTCTTATAATGAGATAAGATCTCATTTTTGACAAAGACCAGACAGCATTATGGGGACTTGCAAAATTATCAACTCAGGATTTGTATTGCCAAAGCTATGCATATTTTGAATTTTTGTTAGGGATTCCTAAGGGAAGGTACTACGTACCCAACTAGCTTCCACTAATTCTCCTGCCTGAGAAGAGATTGGGGCCAACAGAGCCAGTCACTGAAATTGTTACAAACCCTGCTGGAATAAAAACTTGCTAAACTTTAAAAATTGTGCAAGGAAAGTGGAAGTAAACATTTTTTTCACACATACTGACATATTTCATGTAATTACTACATTGAAATGTATTTTCTTTTTTCTAGGCAACTTCTTCATTCAACTGTAAGAATTATAAAGTTATTAAATATATTTCCTTCCTGACCATGAGTCTTAAAAAGTTCTTGAACAAAATATAAATCTTGAGATTAAAAAGAAATTTTTTCTTCTGATTTTATTCTTTTTGGCTCTTGAAGTAATATTTTTATAATATTTGTAATAGGAAAGCTATCTTTGGGTATTTTGATATTCACTGAGCATTGAAAGCAAGCATTGAATTTCAGATTTATTGCCACCTGTTTAGAACAAGACCAGAGGGAAAGGTAATCTAGAAGAAAGATGCTCAGTTCTTACATTGAGCTTGCTTTCTGATGGAGAATGAGTTCTTGTGGAGGAAGAATATCTCAGACTTATCAAATGGATACTTATGTCATCTATGTTTTGAAGTTGAACCCTTGTTAATAAAATGGTACCTAAAGTTTTAGGGTACAAAGAAAAAGGCAAACAGGATCTATGGCAGATCTTTGAGGAGCAGAATTGGGGTTCACCTCCAGCTTCCAATAGAATCTTAACAGAAGAGTCTGTCCCATTTCACTATTCCTGTTTATCCGCTTTTAATTTTCCATTATTCATTGTTATCATTTTTCTTTTGGTCAATTTTATGAGTATTCAGGCTCAGAGTTCTGGGGATTGAATTGCAAAATGGAATTGCATTAGGTGGTTTTCTGGCAAAGAAAGAGTTTCATCACTAGATGGTGCAGTAGTTCTATTTTATTTTTCCCTTGCTTTTGTCTTGGCCATTCTTATCTATGAACCAACCCGAATTAAATCAGTCTGTACTTCTGGACTCATTTCCGTAGGATACATTCATTTTATTTTTTTCGGATAAAAATACATGTGAGGAAATTAAATACAAGAAAAACCAAGAGTTTCCATGTTATCACTAATTTTCCAAAGAAGGTTAAGATACAGTGTTCAGGGGTTATTTACAAATTAGAAAACCACATTAATTTTGTGATTTTGGCAAATCATTAATCTGGACCTTGATTTATGTATTCTTCATAAATTTGTGTTCCAGCTCAATGCATAATGGTCTTTAATAGTCTATACTTCAATGATTTTTAATTGCATAGTTGGTCAACTTGTTGGGATAAAAGGAATATACCAACGTATCACAATCAGTCTTATACCATGAGACTTGGTTTTGAAGTCTTGGTCTGCCACTTAGGATATTAACTTGGGCCGAGTTATTTTACTTCTGTGATCTTCAGTTTTCTCATCAGTAAATGAGGATAATACCTCCTGGGGGCTCAGCAAACACTCTGTCCCATGGGCTTCCTCCTCTCGTGTGTCATGTGCCCATAGAAAGATGATGTTGTTCTGGACTTTGCCATATGCGTTTTGATAATACGTTCAGGTACCTCTATGTCAAAGTCTCTTTCCATACAGTGCACACTGGGATTTTAGAGATGATCTGTTTCAGGTTTAAACTGTTCCACTGAACCGTGGGGCTGCTTTGGCAGCAAAGTTGGCTGAGGGAATTTTTCAGAAACAGACCTCAGTGAAAAAGAGCCTGGTTAGAGAACAGAGTGGATAAACTTGCTCAGCTAGCAAATTCCTTGCATTCTCTAAACCAAATATGTACAAGATGAGGAAGCCAAAGCAGCCAACATAAATCCCCCGAAAGATGGTCGTGACTCGCCTGTCAGCTGTGCACACAGTCATCCACCACCTCAGATCCTGTTGCAAGTGGGCTTCTTGGCTTTGTTTATTGTTCTGCAGAGACAGCCAATGGTTCAAACACAGAGAAGTGTTGGTCTCTTCAGCTCCAGAGTGTCTGACCTTAAAAGCTCAAGTCTCAGTACACAGCGTGGTCTGTAATAGCCTCGGAGACAAACATGCACTCCAGGTCTTAAAGCAGTCAGAACGGCACTTAAGAGACCAGAGAAGGGACCCTACAGATTTTCATAAAATGACACCTCTCCTGTCCCTTTTGCTTATTTTTTTGTGGGAATTGGTATTGGTGGGTGACTCCAGGATGTGCTACAAGAAGACACTTGTGTTGTTTTTGATGTGGAAAATAACAGAAGGTACAGAGATGGGTGGGAGGCATTGTAGGGCTGAGGGAACAACAATTTTGAGAGACTTCAGACTTTTGAAGGCCCTGTGCATGTTGACTGAGTGGGAGGGTATCAGACCTGGGTCTTCTCCCTGGTTGTGACCCCTTGTGCACAGGAGAGCTCATGTTAGACTTAATCTCTCTATGACAATTTCTTCTGCAATAAACGTGGAAATAGATTAGCTTCTTTTGTCTTCTCTTAAATGCAGGTTGAAACTTTCAATGGGACAACATCAGTATAGGTCTGTTGTTCTTGGAACTTTTTTAGACCTGGACCGGTTTGACACCTTGAACTTGACATTTGCCATATCTACTATAGTTTTAAGCTTTAATCCATCTTTAAATTTATTTGAAGATTGTCTAACTTGGAGACTTTTTGCAAGGTGAATTAGAAGGGATGAACATTTCAAATCTAAAGTATAACTTCTGTTGTATTTTTTAACAAGTATCTGGATAAACTATGTAAGGCCTATATTATTGATAAGGTAGTCCTTGTAATAATGCTGGCATTCAACTTTCACTCTCAAACCATTTTCACATCTATAATCTCATTTTACCCTCACAATTTGTTCTTACTTGGAGGAAAAGAAAAAAAAATTTTTTTTTTTTAAATCAAAGTAATTTACCTGGTTAAACACAGGTCTTTCATGAGAACTGGGCAGCTGTTTGGACAAATGCCAATAATAAGAGCAGACCTGAAGTGGCCGCAGCAGCCTAGAGGCCTGAAGAGATCCCCGTGGAAACTGATCACTTCCTGGGTAACCCATGATTGGCTCATTCTCCTGCCACAATGCTTTGGCTTAAGAGTTTTTAACTCTTAAGGATGCAGAAAGGCCCAAATGTGTTCACACAAGATCTTATTGGGGCATTAACCTGTTTTCTTCTATCAGAAATATCTTACTTGTGATGGACATCTTCAGACATAAGAGTTACATGACAGCGTTGACAGAATGCTCATTAGCAGTAGAGGTGCCACCAAATTTAATTGTTTTCCAAGATTTCGCTTAACTGAGCAGATATTTTCTTTCATAAATAAAACAGCATGATTTTCAGAGACCCTTGTGTCACCTTAACTGGTTTATCCATACCACCAATTATCTGGACAGGAAAAGTTGCCAAGTCAAAGCAAAACATTTAAGTCTTCCTGGACATTTTGAATCCAAAACAGACGAAAAGAAAAAAGTGTAATTTTGGTATCACAGAAATGGGAGGCAGTGTTTTACATCTGTAGACTGAGGCCTGCGGTATGTCAGCAGCAGGTTTGTTGGCTATGATGGAAAAAATGAACAGCATGCTGATTAACCTCAGAATCAGGATCAAGAAAAAACACATCCACACATGACATCAGGAATCTGTTTGTGGTATCTGAAACTGTATTGGGAAACTATTAAAAGCTTGAACAGAAATTTAGATTACAACAGTGCCCGTAAACAAAGACCAGCTCAGTGTTATGACAGCCCACCTACAATGGAAGGACAAGAGGCAGAGATAATAAGCTGACAAGTAACCCTAAAAGAATTTTTGCCTGACATTGAAATTTGTACCACTTTGCAAATATCTCTTTATATTTTAAAGCGTTTCTTTCTCAAATGGATATAAACCTTGTATTCACTCACCATGTCCAGAAGGGGGCAGAGGTGGTCAAGAGTCAGAGGGTTTCTTTACACGCACAGTAGATGGAGAATTAAGAGGGTCCAGGTAGACAAGATTTTTTTCAAAAGAACGGTCCCCAAAGTTAACAAGATAAGCCCTTCAAATAGGTTCTGTCACTAAAGCAGGGCTTTTTCCATAAGCTAAAATGAGGACAATCAAGCTAATACCTTTAATATTGGAAAATATCAAATATCAACCTGAGAAATGTATCGAATCATCTGGTGAGGTTCCAGTTTTATGACGTATACCTCAAAAAATTCGACGGTTATCTTAGCTGTTACTAATCCAGTCTTGGGTCATCCTTTTGTCCAAAGCTACCAATAAATATGGCTTTTTATACAATAAGTTTGGTAAAATAAGGCCCAATCTCTTTAAAACTTCCCAGGCTTATCTGTTTTTTAAACCACAGTGAAACATGGGTCAGACTAAATGTAAAGAGCACGTGTTAAGTGTGTGCTGCAGAGCCTTCATCGGGAGAGGCTCCTGAGAAAAAGAATTAGCTGGACAAGTGAGTTCGATAAAACTTGTCTTCAACATCCCTGTCTTAGAGATTCACAATTCACACAAGCATGTTAAAGACTTTGAAAAGCTTTGAGTGAGGAACCCTCTTTGGCTTTGTTTCATTGCCATGAATTCTCTGAAGAATGTCTATCGCAATAAGAGAAATCTCTCGCTTGCTGATCCTGTGGACTCCTAGAAAGCATGTCCAAGCATGTTTTAAAAGTCCTACCTGGCATCCCCAGGTAGATCTCCGGCTCAGTCACACTAAATCTGATGCAGGGTTTTAATGTCTAAGTTTTAACCTGAGTGTTTGATTCCAGCGCTGCTCCTCTCTGGCCTCCAATGTCTGCTGACCTCTGGTTCCTCATCCTTTGCTTGGACTCTGCATAGCGGTTCCTTCCCAGCCCTGTGGTGTCATGTTCGGCAGGTCTGTGCCAGGCGCTTCCTAATTTACACGTCCTGTGGGGACTTCCCGGGCCCAAGCTCCCTGGATGGCATTTACTATGCATGGCCCAGGCTCAAGTTAGTCATATTAAATGGGACCCTCATATAAAATCCAAGGTTGCATCTGGCAAATGTCCAATGAGAGGTGCTGGCTAAATGTCACAGCATTTCAGCAAAGGAAGAGACCCCTGGGGACTGGGAAGTTCAGGGGCAGCTCCACAGATGATTTGGCAACAGGACAGGCCTTGAAGGATGTTTTTAAAGGCAGAAGTGGTGGCCCATAATGAAGAGGAAAAGGGTGGACATGGATAGATCAGGTGGGAGAACAATGGAAACCCAGGTGGGGGGATCAGGATATGTGAAGTGAGTTACAGACAGGTGAGGCTGAAGTGGGAGACAGTGGAAGGTAAGACTGAAACGTAAACACACACCAGATACCAGGCACATAAATTTGAATTTTATCCTACAGGCAGAGGAAAACCACTGAAACTTTTTGAGAAGGAAAAGTGCACCTCCGTCTGAAATTCACGGAAGGCACGTGTGGGGTAGTGTTGCTGCTTTTACATCATCGTGTCAGCTTCCTAGACATTAGTGGGAAAGAACGAGGGCTTTTGAGTCAGAATCCTCCATCTGTTCCCACCTATTATTGCCACTTATGAGCTTGAGAAAGTTACATGATTTCTCGGAACCTTAGTCTCCTCTCACGTATGACATGATTTCAAAAGCCACCTCAGGTTGTTGTGAGGCTTCCACCGGGCAGTACTTGTAAAGTGACGGTGCTGTTGGAATAAAGCACAGCTGCAGACGTGCTCAATAAAGCCGTGCACTTGGGGATCATTCTGATCTGTAGTTCAGCAACGTGACCGGCATGCCGCGTGTGCCTCGCAGGACCCCTGAGTCCACACCGCCCTGATTGCCCACAACGGAGAGAACCATGCTGCTACCCTATTTTTCCTTCTTAACTTGAGTTGTTGCGTTATTTGGTCGCTGGTGAGGCCCTTCTCTCTCCATTCTCCTCATCAGCATTAGTGTCTGCTGTCATCAACAGACGGAGGCAGCCACCTGGACTGGCTCTGAGAGTATGACTTTTTGAAACCCAATCTGCCCAGTTACCTCCCAAGCAAAGAAGACGGTCAGAGGGAGGTGAAACCAATTGACCCCAACCCGGCAGTTTTTGCCTAGAGCTGGAAAACTAAAATTCCCTTTGTAGCTTCTCCCTTTCTTCTTTTTAAAGCTAGTTAATTGGGGGAAGGAATGCCGGATGGGAATTCTCTGTAACGTCTCTTATCAGGACACTACCTGGGCTCAAGGCACTGCAAATAAGTAAAAGTAAACTCTTATGCGTGAGAGTTTATTTTAGACAATAAGACATTTAGCAAATAGCTATTACTAGCCAGAAATGTATTTATGTCCTTTGATGTATTGTTTCTCTCCGTACACTATCTCTACATGGGGGATTTTATAAAGTTAATTTAACTTCCTCCCGTCAACCCAGGCTCTCTCCTTCTGGACTGAAGGCCTCACTTTCTCCTCACGTGGTAGCTCCTTCCTCATGTGTCCATTCGGTTCCTTGTCTCTGACCCTGCACGTTCCAGTTCCACCTCCCCCCAGGCACGACACCCACCGCTGCAGCCTGCTCCAGGTGAGGTGTACCTGGACTTGGCCCCCGGGGAAAGACTTGAGTAGGCTCCAGGTCATAAGGAAAAAAGCCAATGGAGAGGGAGGGAAAGGTGACAGAGGGAGAGGGGGAGAAAGAGGAGGAGAGAGAGAGAGAGAGAGAGAGAGAGAGAGAGTGATTGATTGTTGGGGGGAAGCCTTGACTTGGTAAGACATCTCTGAAGAAAGGGAGGTAAGATCCAGTGTGCCTGAGGGTAAGTAGGTGGTATTGCTACAATTCTGTGTTACATTGTTATGAAATGACTACAAACACACACACACACACACCCCCTCCCAGTGGAAAACATCACTTTCCCCTTCCCTTTAAGAAGGAAGAACATTGCAACAAGATGGTTCTGTACCCTGGTTAGCGACTCTTGCTGTTGGGTTCTGGTATGGCTGTTAACTGTGCATTTCCTAGCCTTATGGGCACTGGGGTAATTTTCATAAAGAACATTCCTAGTCCACATTTTCATTCTTGTGTACCCCAGAAGCCCAAATCCTGCTAAAACTTTAAAGCCTATATTTTACCTTTTTAACTTCCTATTGATTAATTGCGTTTATAATAAAATATCACATCTTTCAAATCAACTTGATACCAGCAGGATTGTCAGAATATCTTCCTGGATTTATAAACAGGTATTTAGAAGCTTTCAGTGCTAGGTGATAAACAAACTAAAATAGCTAGATCAATAAATAATTTATGGAGCAAATGATTTGTTTTTAGTATAAATCGGTAGGAAGGTTCTCATGAATGATATCTGCAGTGAGTAGAACATTTTTCGTTTTATTAAAACATTAAATAGCTTAAAGCTGCACTAAGACTTTTGGGATACACTATAGCCATATTTTATGAACTGTAGATTAGATAACAATATCACATCACTGTTAAATTTCTTGAATGTGATAACTGTACTGTGGTTACATAAGAGGGTATCTTTCTTCTCAGGCAAACACTGGTACATTCAGGGGTAAAGAGGAATAATGTATGTAACCGACTCATTATATTAATATTAATGTTATATAAATTATATTAATATTTATAAATTATAATAATAATTACATATAAAGAGAGAATGAATGATAAAGCACATGTGGATCAATGTTAAAATCTGGTTTATCCAGGTAAAGAGAGTATGAGAGTTCTTCGTACTATTTTAGCAACTTTTCTGTAACTCTGAAATTATTTCAAATAAAAAGTTAAGATATATATATATATTTATAATACACATATATAGTATGGCCATATATTGTATACAGTTGTCCTTCGGATCCTTGGGGTCTGGCTCCAGGACTCCCACGGATACCAAAATCTGAGAATGCTCAAGTCCCTTATGTAAAATGGCATAGTGTTTGCATATAACCTACGCACATCCTCCCATATACTTCATTTTTTTCATTTAAATTAATTAATTTTTAATATATTTATACAGCAGGTTCTTATCAGTTCTCTATTTTATATGTATTAGTGTATGTATGTCAATCCCAGTCTCCCAGTTCATCCCACCACCACCCACCCACCCCCTCAACTCCCGCTTTCCCCCCTGGGTGTCCATACGTTTGTTCTCTACATCTGTGTCTCTATTTCTGCCCTGCAAACCGGTTCATCTGTACCATTTTTCTAGATTCCAAAAAAATGCGTTAGTATACAATATTTGTTTTTCTCTTTCTGACTTACTTCACTCTGTATGTTAGTCTCTAGGTCCATCCACATCTCTACAAATGACCTAATTTCGTTCCTTTTTATGGTTGATACTCCATTGTATATATGCACCACATCTTCTTTAACCATTCGTCTGTCGATGGGCATTTAGGTTGCTCCCACGTCCTGGCTATTGTAAATAATGCTGCAATGAACATTGGGGTGCATGTGTCTTTTTGAATTATGGTTTTCTCTGGGTATATGCCGAGTAGTGGGATTGCTGGGTCATATGGTAATTCTATTTTTAGTTTTTTAAGGAACCTCCATACTGTTCTCCACAGTGGCTGTATCAGTTTACATTCCCACCAAGAGTGCAAGAGAGTTCCCTTTTCTCCACACCCTCTCCAGCATTTGTTGTTTGTAGATTTTCTGATGATGCCCATTCTAATCGGTGTGAGGTGATAGCTCATTGTAGTTTTTTGTTTTTTTTGTTTTTTTTGCTGCATTGGGTCTTTGTTGCTGCGTGCAGGCTTTCTCTAGTTGCAGCGAGCGGGGGCTACTCTTCGTTCTGGTGCACGGGCTTCTCATCACAGTGGCTTCTCTTGTTGCAGAGCACGGGCTCTAGGTGCACGGGCCTCAGTAGTTGTGGCACACAGGCTCAGTAGTTATGGTTCGCAGGCTCTAGAGAGCAGGCTCAGTAGTTGTAGCACACGGGCTTTGCTGCTCAGCGGCATGTGGGATCTTCCTGGACCAGGGCTCGAACCCATGTCCCCTGCATTGGCAGGCAGATTCTTAACCACTGCACCACCAGGGAAGCCCTCATTGTAGTTTTGATTTGCATTTCTCTACTAATTAGTGATGTTGAGCAGTTTTTCATGTGCCTCTTGGCCATCTGTACGTCTTCTTTTGGAGAAATGTCTATTTAGGTCTTCTGCCCATTTTTTGATTGGGTTGTTTGTTTTTTTAATGTTGAACTGCATGAGCTGTTTATATATTTTGGAGATCAATCCTTTGTCCATTGATTCGTTTGCAAATATTTTCTCCCATTCTGAGGGTTGTCTTTTCATCTTGTTTATAGTTTCCTTTGCTGTGCAAAAGCTTTTTAAGTTTCATTAGGTCCCATTCGTTTATTTTGGTTTTTATTTCCATTACTCTGGGAGGTGGGTCAGAAAAGATCTTGCTGTGATTTATGTCAAAGAGGGTTCTTCCTATGTTTTCCTCTAAGAGTTTTATAGTGTCCGGTCTTACATTTAGTTCTTTAATCCATTTTGAGTTTCTTTTTGTATATGGTGTTAGGGAGTGTTCTAATTTCATTCTTGTACATATAGCTGTCCAGTTTTCCCAGCACCACTTGTTGAAGAGACTGTCCTTTCTCCATTGTATATCCTTGCCTCCTTTGTCATAGATTAGTTGACCATAGGTGTGTGGGTTTATCTCTGGGCTTTCTATCTTGTTCCATTGATCTATATTTCTGTTTTTGTGCCAGTACCATATTGTCCTTATTACTGTAGCTTTGTAGTATAGTCTGAAGTCAAGGAGTCTGATTCCTCCAGCTCCGTTTTTTTCCCTCAAGATTGCTTTGGCTATTCGGGGTCTTTTGTGTCTCCATACAAATTTTAAGATTTTTTGTTCCAGTTCTGTAAAATATGCCATTGGTAATTTGACAGGGATTGCAATGAATCTGTAGATTGCTTTGGGTAGTATAGTCATTTTCACAATGTTGATTCTTCCAATCCAAGAACATGGTATATCTCTCCATCTGTTTGTGTCATCTTTGATTTCTTTCATCAGTGTCTTATAGTTTTCTGAATACAGGTCTTTTACCTCCTTAGGTAGGTTTATTCCTAGGCATTTTATTCTTTTTGTTGCGAAGGTGAATGGGATTGTTTCTTTAATTTCTCTTTCTGATTTTTCGTTGTTAGTGTATAGGAATGCAAGAGATTTCTGTGCATTAATTTTGTATCCTGCAACCTTACCAAATTCATTGATGAGCTCTAGTAGTTGTCTGGTGGCATCTTTAGGATTATCTATGCATAGTATCATGTCATCTGCAAACAGTGACAGCGTTACTTCTTCTGTTCCAATTTGGATTCATTTTATTTCTTTTTCTTCTCTGACTGCCATGGCTAGGACCTCCAAAACTATGGTGAATAATAGTGGCGAGAGTGGACATCCTTGTTTTGTTCCTGATCTTAGAGGAAATGCTTTCAGTTTTTCACCATTGAGAATGATGTTTACTGTGGGTTTGTCAAATATGGCCTTTATTATGTTGAGGTAGCTTCCCTCTATGCCCATTTTCTGGAGAGTTTTTATCATAAATGGGTGTTGAATTTTGTCAAAAGTTTTTTCTGCATCTATTGAGATGATCATATGGTTTTTATTCTTCAATTTGTTAATATGGTGTATCACATTGATTGATTTGCGTATATTGAAGAATCCTTGCATCCCTGGGATAAATCCCACTTGATCATGGTGTATGATCCTTTTACTGTGGTGTTGGATTCTGTTTGCTAGTATTTTGTTGAGGATTTTTGCATCTATATTCACCAGTGATATTGGCCTGTAATTTTCTTTTTTTGTAGTATCTTTGTCAGGTTTTGGCATCAGGGTGATGGTGGCCTCCTAGAATGAGTTTGGGAGTGTTCCTTCCACTGCAATTTTTTGGAAGAGTTTGAGAAGGATGGGTGTTAGTTCTTCTGTAAATGTTTGATAGAATTCACCTGTGAAGCCATCTTGTCCTGGAATTTGTTTGTTGGAAGATTTCTTTCTTTTTTTCTTTTAATAAATTTATTTATTTATTTAGTTTTGGCAGTGTAGGGTCTTCGTTGCTGCACGCGGGTTTTCTCTAGTTGCGGCAAGTGGGGGCTACTCTTCATTGCAGTGCATGGGCTTCTCATTGCGGTGGCTTCTCTTGTTGCAGAGCACGGGCTCTAGGAGCGCGGGCTTCAGTAGTTGTGGCTTGTGGGCTCTAGAGCACAGGCTCAGTAGTTGTGGCGTATGGGCTTAGTTGCTCTGCGACATGTGGGATCTTCCCAGACCAGGGCTCGAACCCGTGTCCTCTGCATTGACAGGCGTATTCTTAACCACTGCGCCACCAGGGAAGTCCTGTTGGAAGATTTTTAATCACAGTTTCAATTTCACTGTTTGTGATTGGTCTGTTTATATTTTTTGTTTCTTCCTGGTTCAGTCTTGGAAGGTTATACCTTCTTAAGAATTTGTCCATTTCTTCCAGGTTGTCCATTATTTTGGCATAGAGTTGCTTGTAGTAGTCTCTTATGATACTGTGTATTTGTGCGGTGTCCATTGTAACTTCTCCTTTTTCATTTCTAATTTTATTGATTTGAGTCCTCTCCCTCTTTTCCTTTTTTAATTAATTAATTTATTTTTTTGCTGCATTGGGTCTTTGTGCTGCACACATGATTTCTCTAGTTGCAGCAAGCGGGGGCTACTCTTCGTTGCGGCGCGCGGGCTTCTCACTGTGGTGGCTTCTCTTATTGCAGGACACTGACTCTAGGTGTGCAGGCTTCAGTAGTTGTGGCACGCAGGCTCAGTAGTTGTCATTTCTGGGCTCTAGAGCGCAGGCTCATAGTTGTGGCACACGGGCTTAATTGCTCTGCAGCATGTGGGATCTTCCCGGACCAGGGCTCGAACCCATGTCCCCTGCATTGGCAGGCGGATTCTTAACCACTGTGCCACCAAGGGAGTCCCTCCCTCTTTTTCTTGATGAGTCTGGCTAAAGGTTTATCAATTTTGTTTATCTTCTCAAAGAACCAGCTTTTAGTTTTATTGATCTTTGCTATTGTTTTCTTTGTTTCTATTTCGTTTATTTCTGCTCTGATCTTTATGATTTCTTTCCTTCTACTTACTTTGGGTTTTGTTTCTTCTTCTTTCTCTAGTTAGGTGTAAGGTTAGATTGTTTGAGATTTTTCTTGTTTCTTGAGGTAGGATTGTATTGCTATAAACTTCCCTCTTAAAACTGCTTTTGCTGCATCCCATAGGTTTTGGATCATCCTGTTTTCATTGTCATTTGTCTCTAGGTATTTTTTGATTTCCTCTTTGATTTCTTCAGTGATCTCTTGGTTACTTAGTAACGTACTGTTTAGCCTCCATGCGTTTGTGCTTTTCATGTTTTTTTCCATGTAGTTTATTTCTAATCTCATAGCGTTGTGGTCGGAAAAGATGCTTGATATGATTTCAATTTTCTTAAATTTACTGAGGCTTGATTTGTGACCCAAGATATGATCCTGGAGAATGTTCCATGTGCACTTGAGAAGAAAGTGTAATCTGCCGTTTTGGGATGGAATGTCCTATAAATATCAATTAAATCTATCTGGTCTATTGTGTCATTTAAAGCTTGTGTTTCCTTATTAATTTTCTGTCTGGATAATCTGTCCATTCATGTAAGTGAGGTGTTAAAGTCCCCCACTATTATTGTGTTACTGTCAATTTCCTCTTTTATAGCTGTTAGCATTTGCCTTATATATTGAGGTGCTCCTATGGTGGGTGCATATATATTTATAATTGTTATATCTTCTTCTTGGATTGATCCCTTGATCATTATGTAGTGTCCTTCCTTGTCTCTTGTAACATTCTTTATTTTAAAGTCTATTTTATCTGATATGAGTATTGCTATTCCAGCTTTCTTCTGATGCCCATTTGCATAGAAGGTCTTTTCCCAACCCCTCACTTTCAGTCTGTATGTGTCCCTAGGTCTGAAGTAGGTCTCTTGTAGACAGCATATACATGGGTCTTGTTTTTGTATCCATTCAGCCAGTCTGTGTCTTTTGGTTGGAGCATTTATCCACTCACATTTAAGGTAATTTTTGATATGTATGTTCCTATTACCATTTTCTTAATTGTTTTGGGTTTGTTTTTGTAGGTCCTTTTCTTCTCTTGTGTTTCCCACTTAGAGAAGTTCCTTTAGCATTTGTTGTAGAGCTGGTTTGGTGGTGCTGAATTCTCTTAGCTTTTGCTTGTCTGTAAAGCTTTTGATTTCTCCATCGAATCTGAATGAGATGCTTGCCGGGTAGAGTAATCTTGGTTGTAGGTTCTTCCCTTTCATCACTTTAAATATATCGTGCCACTTCCTTCTGGCTTGCAGAGTTTCTGCTGAGAAATCAGCTGTTAACGTTATGGGAGTTCCCTTTTATGTTATTTGTCATTTTTCCCTTGTTGCTTTTAATACTTTGTCTTTAATTTTTGTCAGTTTGATTACTACGTGTCTTGGCGTGTTTCTCCTTGGGTTTATCCTGCCTGGGACTCTCTGAGCTTCCTGGACTTGGGTGGCTATTTCCTTTCCCATGTTAGGGAAGTTTTTGACTATAATCTCTTCAAATATTTTCTCGGGTCCTTTCTCTCTCTCTCTTCTCCTTCTGGGACCCCTATAACATGAATGTTGTTGTGTTTAATGTTGTCCCAGAGGTCTCTTAGGCTGTCTTCATTTCTTTTCATTCTTTTTTCTTTATTCTTTTCCACGGCAGTTAATTCCACCATTCTGTCTTCCAGGTCACTTATCCGTTCTTCTGCCTCAGTTATTCTGCTATTGATTCCTTCTAGTGTAGTTTTCATTGCAGTTATTGTATTGTTCATCTCTGTTTGTTTGTTGTTTAATTCTTCTAGGTCTTTGTTAAACATTTCTTTCATCTTCTCAATCTTTGCCTCCATTCTTTTTCCGAGGTCCTGGATCATCTTCACTACCATTATTCTGAATTCTTTTTCTGGAAGGTTGCCTATCTCCACTTCATTTAGTTGTTTTTCTGGGGTTTTATCTTGTTCCTTCATCTGGTATATAGTCCTCTGCCTTTTCATTTTGTCTATCTTTCTGTGAATGTGGTTTTCGTTCCAATCCAGGTTACAGGATTGTAGTTCTTCTTGCTTCTTCTGTCTGCCCTCTGGTGGATGATGCTCCTCCCATATACTTTAAATCCTCTCCAGATTACTTGCAATACCTAATAAAATGTAAACGCTGTGTAAGTAGTTGTAAATACCATGTAAGTGGTATGTATATAGTTGTCAATGTGCAGCAAATTCAAGTTTTGCGTTTTGTAACTTTCTGGAATTTTTTTCCTGAATATTTCCCATCCACTGTTGGTTGAATCCCAGGATGCAGAGCCTGAGGACACAGAGGGACGACTGTATATATATGTATATATTTATATTACACATATATAATATATCCACATTTTGAATTTAACCTTTAGACTGAGATGGCTCCAGCTGATATTTTCATGAAATAAGCTGAGTCAGGTGATTCTGGTTTAGGGTGTATTTGCAAACTGCAGTGTCTATTCGGTGGCTGCCTCCACATCAGGCATGCCAGTAAAGTGCAGGAGCCCTGAGAGTGAGTTCCCTGCGTTTCCCGTTGTGAGCTGACGTTTGGTTTCCCCAGCTCACTGTGTTCCCTGATTATCACAGAGAGAGAAGTAGCAGGAGCTCCTTTCCCAGCAGCTATAAAATGCCAGTTAAGTGGCTTATTTGCAAATTGCCAAATACAACTACTAGGTTATTTCTACACAAAAATTCCTGTGTAAGCAAATCTTCAGAACGTCAGGACTCAAATGAGGTGAACTAATGAAAAAGTCCAGGGATTAACAGATAAAACTACTGTACATAAAATAGATAAGCAATAAGGATTTACTGTATAGCACAGGGAACTGTATTCAATATCTTGTAATAACCTATAATGAAATATTATCTGAAAAAAAATAACTGAATCACTATGCTGTACATCTGAAACTAACACAATATTGTAAATCAACTATACTTCAGCTTAAAAAAAAAGTCCTTGGCATCCAGACAGCCAAAAAGCACATGAAAAGATGCTCAACATCGCTAATTATTAGAGAAATGCAAATCAAAACTACAATGAGGTATTACCTCACACCAGTCAGAATGGCCATCATCAAAAAGTCTACAAACAATAAATGCTGGAGAAAAGGGAACCCTCCTACACTGTTGGTGGGAATGTAAATTGGTACAACCACTACGGAGAACAGTATGGAGGTTCCTTAAAAAACTAAAAATAGAAGTACCATATGATCCAGCAATCCCACTCCTGTGCATATATCTGGAAAAAACCATAAGTCGAAAAGATACATGCATCCCAATGTTCGTTGCAGCATTATTTACAATAGCCAAGACATGGAAGCAACGTAAATGTCCATTGACAGAGGAATGTATGAAGTAGATGCAGTATATGTATACAATGGAATACTATTCAGCCAAAAAAAAAAAGAATGAAATAATGCCATTTGCAGCAACATAGATGGACCTAGAGATTATCATACTAAGTGAAGTGTCAGACAGAGAAAGACAAATACCATATGATATCGCTTATATGTGGAATCTAATAAAAAGATACAAATAAACTTACAAAACAGAAATAGAGTCCCAGATATAGAAAACAAACTATGGTTACCGGGGGGAAAGGGGATTGGAGGGATAAATTGGGAGACTGGGATTGACATATACACACTACTATATATAAAACAGATAACTAATAAGGACCTACTGTATAGCACAGGGAACTCTTCTCAATACTCTGTAACGGCCTATATGGGAGAAGAATCTAAAAAAGAGTGGATATATGTATATGTATAACTGATTCACTTTGCTGTACACCTGAAACTAACCCAACATTGTAAATCAACTATACTCAAATAAAAATTTTTTTTAAATTATAAAAAAACAAATAAATAAAATAAAGAACTCTTTGAAAATGTCCTTGGACAAGTTAACAGCTTCTTTTAAGTCAGAGCGCTGTGCTCTGCTCCGCTGAGCTCTGCCAGGACCTGAGAGTTAAGACCTGGAGATTCCCATCCTGATCCTGTTCCTGGAAAGTGTTGGGACTTTCAGCAAGTACTTTCACCTCTATCTCAGCCTCTGTGGCCTTTTTTCTTCTTGCTTGTAAAGAGCATTGGTGTGTCCGGGATAGATCAGATGATCTTTACCCAGTTCTAAAAACTCAGGAGAGTATTGTGCTAAAAGGAAGCTCCTTATGGGAGGAGATGATCCTGAGGGAAAAAGGCTAAAAACTAATAGAACTCATCTTTTACTTTCACCCTCCCTTGGGCACCTCTACTTTCTACTGTTCACTCCTGGCATCCTAAGTTCCTGAGTCTTACAAGAATTTCCCATGAGGACTGTTTTTGGCCTGAAAGATACCCTCAAAACATCAAAAACCTTGAACCAAAAAAAGGCAGACTACTTTTCATACTTAAACTGAAAAATTTTTAATGGCAGAAAAAAAAAAAACACCACCAAAACCAAAAACCCTCCTTGACTGGGAAGTAGTAACAGGTTGAAAGTTTAATAGGACATGAGGAGAATTTGACACCTTGAGGGCAAGGGTTTGCTCCAGGCACACCTGGGATGGAGGTGAACATGGTATTTATGGACCCCAACCTCCCCTCAGGGCCCGTGGCCTCGGGTTGCCTGGCCAGAGCACCCCAGCCAGGTCCCCGCCCCCAGCCCCCTGTCAGTGCCCTGGGTTTGATGAAAGAATGTGTTAATGAAAAATTACTCATGACACTGGTGAAAAACGTTAGGCTGACTCTGTTCAGGAGGGAACCAGCACCATGGTGTAGGGATGACTACACTGGAGGAGGAAGTCTAGTGGCAGCATTTTTCCAACAGCATCTGCTTGCTTCATGTCTTTGTGTCACATTTTGCTAATTCTCACACTATTTCAAACTTTTTCAATATTATATTTGCCATGGTGATCTGTGATCAGTGATCTTTGATGTTACTGCTACGACTCACTGAAAGATAAGATGATGGTTAGTATTTTTTAGCAAGAAAGTATTTAAAAAATTTTTTTGCTGCTCAAAGGATTAAATTTTTTTTTCAAAAAAATGGACTGCTTCATGAATTTGTGTGTTATCCTTTGTGCAGAAGCCGTGCTAATTTTCTCTCTATCGTCCCAATTTTAGTATATGTGCTGCTGAAGCAAGCACTGCAATACACTTTTTTGGTTTTTTTTGGTTGCACTGGGTCTCCGCTGCTGCGCATGGGCTTTCTCTAGTTGTGGCGAGTGGGGGCTACTGTTTGTTGCGGTGCGCGGGCTTCTCATTGCGGTGGCTTCTCTTGTTGTGGAGCATGGGCTCTAGGCACGTGGGCTTCAGTAGTTGCAGCACCCGTGCCCCCTGCATTGGCAGGCAGATTCTTAACCACTGAGCCACCAGGAAGTCCCAAGAAAGTATTATTAAATTAAGGTATGCACATTGTTTTTTAGACATAATGCTATTGCACACTTAATAGACTAGACTATGTGTAGTGTAAACATTACTTTTACATGCACTGGAAAACCAAAAATACCATATGACTTGCTTTATTGTGATGGTCTGGATCTGAACCTAGAATATCTCTGAGATATGCCTGTACCTGTTTTCGCAAACTGAAAGAAATTTGAAGACGATTTTTAATTTTAAGAATAAAGGCAAAAAACAAAAATAACATTGATGCTTTATCTCGATTTATTTTGTGCATCTATTTGCAAGATGTGTCTTAAGGTCATTTCTTCTTTGCTTTATGCCATTTCAGCTTACGAAAGGTTTCATAAGAACGCTCTACTTGTGGACTGCAGGGGAAACCTGCACCTCTCAAAGCTCTCTATCTGGCGCACAGCTGCTGAGCTGTCCACAGGTAGGTGCTCCGTGGCACCTGGAGGGCCTGCCCCAAGGAAAACTCTCATTTCAATAACTCACACGCAACTGCACCCTGCCTTTGCTTTTGTAAAGGGATTTACTAAAAAGGAATGCAGGGCCTTTGCCTTTAAATGTCAAAGCAATGTTTCTCTCTTTAAAAATAAAATCTTTCTTTTGGTTCTTCTGAAAGTTAGTGATAAGACCAAAGGGGGTAAAGCAGGGAAGGAACAAGGAGAAGAGAAACCATGGCACCAGTGCCTGGAAAACGGCTCTCTGTGGGTGGAAAATGTTCCAGTTGTTTCTCCCAAGCAAGATCTGAAGCAAAGAAGTCATGCAGAAAAGCTCATGGAAAATCAGAGCCAAGTATTTTTAGGTGGTTGACCTTTTAGTAAGAGTAGTATCTCCTTTAAAAGGAAAAATTATCAAAGAATGTTGTGTTACTAATACTTGGAAGGGAGGCAGGAAGGTGGGGGGGATAAGCCAGGGGTAAAAATATCCAAGTCTGTGGTGTACACTTTGGGGGCCTGCGTGCCCAGAAGCTCATCTTTCTGGACCGGTTGGTACCGGAGCTTTGCTCTTGCATCTGGTATAACTGCATCCCTTGCCTATTGGAATGTGTCTGCAGAACCATTTCTCAATTCTCAAAATGTTCCCATACAGCCTCCCTCCTTCCCCCTCCTTCCTTCCTTCCTTCCTTGCTCCTTTTTTCCTTATTTTCCTTACTGTCTCCAGGAAAAGGCAGCACCTGGGAGGTGATGAAGCTTCCACTTAAGAGCACAGACTTCAGTCATACTGGCCTGAATCTGAGTCTGGACTCTGCTACTTACTCTATGAGTGACCTTGGACAAGTTACTAAATTCCTCTGGGCCTCAGTTTCCGCATCTCTGTGATGGGAGGAACAATAGTACCTGCTTCGCAGGGTGGTTGGGATAATTAAATGAGAGAGCACATGTAATGTGCTCAATAAAACTGAGTTCTCAGGAGAAAGGGAGGGGCTTGCAGAAACCTGCTGACTGTCTGCCCAAGGGGACATGAGTGCAGGATAAGCCAGCAGGTCTGGATGCCCAATCCAGACCTCCTTTAATTTTTGTATTTCCTGTTTTCACTCCAGTACTCCCTGACTTTATTCCGTTGTACCTGCGTGGATTATTTTGACAGAAGAAACTGAGCTAATCCCACTCTGTGTTCTGCAAAATTCTCTGATAATAGGTTTTTTTTTTCTCAAAATATTCCACTGCCCCCCAAAGAGTCAACTCCAAGTAAAATTACGGAGCATACAGGGTTTTGTTTTGCTTTTGTTCCAGTCTACCTCCTCTTTCTGTAGGCTCCGCATCTCCATTTCCTTTCCTTCACCCTAAAATCCCAAGGGGTCTTGCTGTCTAGTTCACTGCAGCACCTGTCCACTTCTACCCTCTTTCTTATCTTCCGAAATAGCCTGTCCCAGTGACCTTGCGCCACTCTCATTTCCTGGGATAGCTGATATCGGCTAATTTTTAGGAGTCAGCATGAGTCTAAGCCAGTCCACAGGTGACCACAATGAATGGCCTCTTTCTTTACTGTGTTTGTCTCTTCATTGTGATTTCAAAGGCTCATCTCCAACAGTGAAATAGGCAGCAATTCCAAAGTAGTAAGGTATTTCCAGGGCACACCCAGTTGTACCTTCCTGCAGGGAGTTCCCTGCTCTTTCTTGCGGTTGGGCTGGCCCCAGATACGACCGGGGCCATGACTCCCAGGATGCTCACTGCTGGATAGAGGGAGCAGGCTGCAGGGGTGAAAACTAGACAGGTCACCAGGCGGAGGTGGCGGCCACCCCTGCGGGCAGCGACTTGATCGTCCCAGCTGCTCTACTAGTCTGACGTCACTGCTCGGCACCATTCCTGGAATGGATGCAAAGCCTTTTCCTTTTCCCGGAAAATCTCGCTGAGCTCACTCTCCCCTGGACACCTGAGGGCTGCTGGAGAGGAGCGCACCTCCAGAGCCTGCGTGCTGCTATTTTAAGGGCTCTGTGGGGTCCAGGCCTCCTGCGCATCAACATTCTTTCCTATTTAGCCAGAGAGGGATTTCCACACCATTTTCACTCCTGCCAAGACCCAGTCCCACCTCGCTGCCCCTCCTACCTGACTCCCTCGCTCAGCAAATGACCTTGGCTCAGCCGAGGGGGTCCCTCCGCTTCTCTCACCTGCCTGCTCTCCCTGCCTGTCCTTCCCTCCTTCCTGCCCCCTCTTCCTCTCCAAGGCCAACGCCCTTTGTCTCTGACCTTGACTTGGAGTCCTCCTACAAACCCACTGGCTTTCTTCTACCATGTGTCTTCTCTTTCTGGTCCAGCAGCTCTCTCCCCATAGGTTATGAATAGTCCCCAGTCTCCTCGAGTGGAGACGAGGTCTGTGCCCCGTTCTCCTCTGAGCTGCCGTCACATCCTCCTCCCCCCGCCGGGGCTTCCTCTTTGAACCTTCACTCTCAGCCCTGCTGTGCATGGGTCCATCCTCACTGTCTCCCCGACTCCCACCGCAGGCCTCCTGGAGGTCGAGTCCAAAACCCTCTCTCCCTGTGGTCACTATGCGCAACCTCCATGCTCCACTGTAACGCCCCCGGCCGAGGCCTGAAGCCTCCTCTTTCCCCCTCGCAGTGGCCCTTCGCTGTCGTGATTCTTCTTTAACCCTTGAAATCACTGTGTTTCCTTACTGTTTCCTTACTGTGTGTGTCTCTCCTCCTTTCGTCCCCTCTCCCCATCCTCCTCCTTTCCAAATGTACAGGTTCTGTCCTGGCTTAGAGTCCATTTTCTCCACATACACTCTTTTGTCTTTTTTCCCCTTTATTCTGACTTCATCTGTGAATAACATGTAAGTTGGCACTTTTAGGAGTTACCTCTTTTCTGAACTTCAGACTTTCCTCCCTCCCTCCCATCCTCCCTCCTTCCCTTCCTTCCTTCCTCCCGCCCTTCCTCCCTCCCTCTCTCACTCCCTCCCGCCCTCCCTCCATCCCTCCCTCCTCCTTCCCTCCCACCCTCCCTCCATACCTCCCTCCTTCCGTCCCTCCTCCCTCCCTTCCACCCTTCCTTCCTTCCTCCTCTCTCCCTCCCTTCTTTCCTCTCATCTATTCAGTAGATATTTACTAAGCATCTTCTGTGGGCCAAGTTCTGTACCATAAAATTAAAACAGCGATCACAATAAAACGTGGTAAGTGCTGTGAGGTGGGAGGTACAGGATATTATGGGAGCACCCAGCAGAGACACCTAAATCAGAATACGAGTAGGGATGGTGAGGAAAGGCTTTCCCTAAGGAAGTTTGTGTTTAGGAGGAGATGTGAGGAGGGGGAGCCTGAAGGGCAGGGCGAGTTTTGGGGGAAAGTCTGGTGACTTCTGCCGCCTCTCCCCTCTCATTCCTTCTTGCAATCATATCCCCACCTTACTAGGCATCCCCTGGTGACAGACACTTCATACTCGACAGGTTTCAAACTGAACAGATTATCTCTTCCTGTTCTTTCAGTGCTGCTGTGTCAGCAAAAGCCACGCCAGTATTGTTTCCCTAAATTTCCATAATGTCACACCTGACTCCTCTAGTTTGCTCCCCCCTCACATCGGCTCCACCATCTGTCCCTTCTTCTCCTTCTGTCATTCTCATTCAAAAATCCCTTGCTCTTGTGTACTTCCCTGGTGGTCCAGTGGTAAAGAATCTGCCTTACAATGTAGGGAATGCAGATCTGATCCCTGGTCAGGGAACTAGGATCCCAAATGCTGTGGGGCAACTAAGCCCGTGTGCCACAACTACTGAGCTTGCGCACCTCAACGAGAGACCCCACATGCCTCAAACTACAGAGCCCGTGCGCGCCTGGAACCCGCACAACTACAGAGAAGCCTGCACACCACAACGAAGATCCCGCGTGTCGCAACTAAGAACTGATGCAGCCAAAAATAAATAAAATGAAAATAAATAAATCTTAAAAAAAAATCCCTTGTTCTTATAGCCCTTCTTTTTCTTAGCCGAGACCTCCAGACTCACCCTCATTCAATCAATCCACAGACTTCCACTTTTAGATATTTTCCTGAAGTATTTTGAGTATCACTCTTTCCTCAAAAACTGTCAAATCACCATAAAATAACATATGCAACTCTGGTGTCATGAACTTCTACCATTTGACTCAACCAGGGGAAACAGCTACCCTGAAGGACTTTTTATTGGTCTCACTCGGTAAGAATCCTTTCAAGATGCTGCCTGCAAGGCCCAGATGAAGGAAGCCTCGCTCCTCTCCCTCTTCTTACTTCCCCCGCCCAGTGGAAGTCACTGCTTCCTTCTTTGCGCTCCCACAGCACTTTATTGGGGTCTGTAATCACACATTCTTATTCCTAAACACTCTGCTTTTTATTATAGTTATTTGTGTATGGTATCAATCTTCATTACTGGAACAGTTGGTTTTTCACTCCCTTTAGGGATGGCCAAACCATCTTGCCTGTAACAGGCATCAGATAAATGCTGCCACATGCAACTGCGTCAGGACTGTAGCTGTGGGAGACCTTGACCACGTCACTGCTGCACTTATCTGAACACACGCGCAGTGCTGAGCTCCTCTGGGGATTCCTGTGTGAGTTCCACTAGCAACGGCCAGGCAGCTAACGATGTCTTTGCCAGTGCCAGAGAGGCTGATGGGACCCTGAGTCTGGACCACGGTTTAGAAATGACACCAAGGGCTGATTCTTGGGGTCTCTCTGCCACCTGGGACTGACCCTTCCTGCGAGGGAGCCTGCGGAGTCAGGGTTGGGGAGAAGCTCTCATGCCAGGAGAGAAAATGACATTGGTTCCCTTCTGAGACCATTCTCGTCAAGCTCCATCCCGAAGGCCTCGCGCAGGCTGAGGCTCAAGAATCCTGGCTGAAATTCAAAGTCCTGAGGACGTTCCAGCCCAGGACCGCTCACCCACAGTGACACTCGGGTTGTTTGGGGCCAGGCTGTGAATTTCCCAAACTCTTGGGCTGCCCCCATCCAAGCTGGGAGTTGTCTAAGAGACATAGAGATAAGGGTCACCCCTGGATCCTACCCGGGAGAGCTGGGCCAGAGCACATTATCAGCTAATTAAGATTGCAGAGCATGAAGTGACAGAGAAAAGCAACAGAATAATCAAGAATTTGCCCTCCTGGATGAAGACAGTGGCCAGACGAACGACCTGTCACGTATGTTGGTAGAACTGAATGTGTAGGACACTGTCTGGAGGTGAGCAGACTGCCTACACGAGACAGGGGATGGCTCAGCTTCAGGACGGTGCTCAGGTGGCAGGGACTGGCCTTCGGTTGAAGCAATACTTTCTCACAGGGTAGCTGTGGTGTGAGTGCCAGACAATCAGCGTTTTTATTGTTTCGTAAGTGCATGACATTAACCTTTTGATTACGGAGGCATCCATTTCAAAGACATTCATCTGGAATAAACACTTCACCAGCTACACAGCTAGATCAGAGCCAGGCCACCCCCCCCCCTCCCGCCATGAAGTTCCCCTGGTAGAAAGCCCTGGGTGACCTACACTGCTGGCCATTTGAGTCACCATGCTTCCCCCTTCCTGTGCTTTAACTCCCACTCATGTTTTAAATTCACCAATAAAGAGTGAACCCACGAAACCCTAGGCACCCCACCCTCGACCCCGATAAAGGCAGAACCCCAGGTCTGTGTTCTCTCTCTCTCTCTGTCCCCACGACCTCGCTGTTGGCCCCCAGGACTCGTGAGTTATGTACCTTGGCTTTTCAAAGTTCCCTGATGGTTGTCAGTGAGGTGTGCCCTGCAATCATAACAAGAACCACAAGGGCTGGTCCAGTCTCAACTGCTGCTTCGGTGGGGAAATGTCTGCGGGGGCTCCTAGCAGTAGCAGGGGCCCAGGTGAGCACTCCCATGCATCCCTAGCTGATAGCATCTCTACTGATAGGCTGAGACCAACCCAAAACAGTAGCCCTGAGAGAGAAACCTTAACCCCTGGAGACAGCAATAACACCGAGATGATTTAAGTTGGCTGGGAAAGTGCGAAAGAGAGGGAAAGGAGGTGTGGGGAGGGGAGGACACCTGGCTGAGCATCAGTGCTTTGGTTCTTCATTTGATTTCTGTTGTGGTTAGAGTGGTTCAAGGCAGGAGGGCCCCAGCATCTTTCACAACTACACTACCTAGACTGTGCCTTGCCTTTTAAAATTTCATCATGTCTATGTAAAAGGCCCTGTGGAAGAATACAACAGCACAAAACCCCATTCTTCCTCAGAGCCTAAAGCAGCCCATTTTTGTCAGCTTCCCAAAGTTTCCTTTTGGAATCATCTGTTAATCACCTTTATTTTAGGAACTTGGAATGGGTAGCATAACTACAAGGGATTCATCGGAAGCCAGATAGGACTTCCAGACCTACACAAACCACCTCCTCCAGGAACTCCAGGGCAGAGCCTTCAGGAGTCTCATTTGGAGCCTTCCACTGGAGAATCCACTGCTGTTCTTGGCCTGGCTGCCCTGGGGGCAGGCGCAGGAGCTCTGGGAAAGGAAGAAATCCTGATTGCAACACCACTTTTCTTGTTTCTCCTAACACCCGCCTTTTCCCACTTGAGTGTGGGCACTCCTGGGCACCATTTGTTCTCATACAAAGGAAAAAATAGATTTGTTGTGAGTTCCCTGTGTGCCTGACTCGGTTACCTGATGTTGGGATGGTTTGTTTTCTGGGATGTTTAGCGCTGTACACGTTCTTTTTTGGGGCAAGTGCTTTGTAGAGACATAAACAGCCAAGTAGGCTGCAGGGAATCAACGCGTAGCTGACTCTTCTTTCTTCGGAGCTACATGCCTGCAGAGATAAATATACAGAAAGACAGACATTATAAAGGAGGAAGGACGCCATGTCAGCATGACGGCTCCGAACAGAACAGAAGAGTTATCTGTGTGCAGAGGCTGAAAATAGAATATAAAGCAATCAGAACTGGGGAAACAGTGGAGGCCTCCTGGGGAATCATCTGCAAAGAAATCCTGAGCCTCCCAGGAAAACAAACCGTGGGTAGAATCCGCGTGAAAGTGAAACTTGAAAATCCACGTTGAGTAATGCCATCGGATGGAGTGGAGTGAAGCCACCGCTTTGGAGTTTTTGCTCTGAGCAAGGCACCCCGGCCTTGGGCAATGGGCTTATTGGGAAGCTGCCCCGGTTGAATGCAGTGTAGCCGGGCCAGTGGGAGGGTGGGGTAGGCCTTTGACATGAGCCACACTAACAGTTCAAATAGAAATATGGCAGCAGAGCTGCTGCGGCGTGTGTGTTTCTAAAACAAGATATGGTACGTTAATTTTACATTTAAGACTCTTTTTAAAAAGCAGATGCTCTCCCCCACCCCCTTCAGCTTTTTGGCAAGCTTGCTAGAACCCAGTGAACCAAGGCAGGCTGTCCCCAGCCCTTATCTTGTGCAGTATCTCTATTCCTTTGCAGATCAAGCAGCTAATGAAAACCTGCTGAAGAAAGGGCAGGGCTCGGTTTAGACTGCATTTCAATGGGTAGTTAACCTCGGAGTTAACGACTCTGCACCCGTGGTCGGCTTCCTCCCCCTGGCAGGCACTTCCACCAACCCTCCGTCAATTCCAGTACATCTTGTTTACTGGCTGGTTTAAGATCCAGTTGGCCACTTGCCCTGTCAGGACAGAGGCAGCCACTGAACTGCGCTGAGAACCATCAGCTATGAGTGCAGCCAGTTAGGTCAAAAAATGAAGGAAAGGAAGAGGCCTTTTAAGAAACCTCGGCCTTCTGATTAAAGAAAGAATTAAGCCATTAGGTCTGTAGGAGGGTCTTTGGGCTGCTGCTAACTTTTTCAAACAAAAGTCCCCCTCAGCTACTGACCCAAGCTCAGTGCCTCATCATCAGTTGCCAGGGCTGAATGACAGGATCAAAATGGTTTAAGATCAAAACGGTTTAAATTTTAAACAACTGTCATCTACCTGCTTAATGTTCACTTTCGAGGTGGAAAGTGCCCCCAACAGGAAGTGGGACTGCCTCATTCTGAGTTTGCCTTGAAAGCCAGAAATGACCCTCCTCCCCAAATTCAATTCCAAGTTTAATTCCAAGCTATCTCTGCCTATAAAGAGATTTGTATTGAGTTTTGTTGCTGTTGGTGGGATGGTGATTTATGATTTAATTAAGAATGGTCCTCATTCTTAACAAGATTACTGTCTCAAAGACATGAAATATATAGCATGCTCTGCTCTGCTCAGCCACGCCAAAAGAGGCCCTCACATGCGTCTTTGTGACACGAAACGAATCCACTTCCACAACCCCCCAGAGGCACATCTTATTCAGAGAACCCCAAGGTAGTTTAAGGATCTCACTGGCCTTATTAAAATAGACACCTAAGGAATGCAGAGAAGAGAGACTAGATAACACAGTTTGCATCAGTTATGGGCTGGGCAGCTGGACGAGCGGGAGAGGGCTTTAGTAAAATGGATGGAATTAAGGTCTCAACCCGAAAGACACCCTGTTTTACTCCTCAGGGACTCAACCTCATCACCTGGCTCCAGCTCCTGAGCCCTGCAGCTCCCCAAGACCTCCATCCCTACATCTCAGTCTGTGGAAGGAGCTGTAAAATGCATTGTGTTGATTTCAGAGATAATCTGAGTGCTGCCAGGGAAAGACTTGCTGAAAGCCCGGCAGAATTAATATGCATCTGGTAGAATCCAGAGCAAGTGAGCAGAGCAAAAGCCAGCCCTCCCCCAGCTCTTTCCCCAGACTGTTCGGCTTGGTTTCTGACCTCAACCTCACCCTCTTCTATCTCTCCTTGATCCAAGCCTGGAGTCCCTTTCACACCCGTCGTGTTGCCAGCATTGTCAGGGGGTTTGATGTGGTGTGAATTCCTGCCACTGGGATGGACTGAGAAATTCACAGAATCTCAGAAAAAGAGAGCATGGGAAGCTTATAAAGACTCTTTCTGGGCAGCCTGTGTCCTACAAGCAGGCACTCTGGAAACTGACCCCTTCATGTAACTGGTTTCAAAGATATCTGAGAGTGGGGCTCCCACAGGCTTTCTGGGGGCTCATTTCTGTGTTTTGTTCCAGGTGGTCTCAGGTTCTTGCATTGGTCCTTTTAAAATCTATCCTGTTTGTTCTATACCCACCCGGACACCTCTTCTGTCACATCTTAATTATGTGCCTGTGAGTTTGAGTCATCCATCCTCCAGAGTATACCCTCCACCCCAATACCTACCCAGCCTTCCATTTAGATTCACACTGACCAGGAGTGTTTGTTGGTTCTGTGAAATATCCGATGCTTTTGATTTTTGGAGGTAAGGCAGATGTAGTCATTCACTCATTCATTCATTCAAAAATTAATTTTGAGTGTCTCGTGTATGCCAATCACTGTTCTGTGTACTTGGGATACATAAGGAAACAACAACAAAAATGGTTGTCTTGAAAGCTTACGTTATAAGGGTGGGAAGGGAGTGTGGAAGCAGATGGTAAACAATAAACAATAAATTGCATGGTATATTAGAAGTTATAAATAGTGTAGAAAAAATAGAGCAGGTAAAGGGACATCTGGTGTGCAGGTGGAGTGGGGAAGGGAAGATTGTAATAAAATTTTCAAGTGCAACTTTACTGAACGAGTGAGAAAAATGACCATTCCTTCTTGTGAAGAATTGGTCTTGCCAATAAACAAACATATATCGCTATCTGTGGAATCACATTTTATTTTCTGCAAATATTTTCATTTATTTATAAAATAATATTCAGAATATAATATTCAGAATATAAAATAATTATGAAATAATATTCAGAATATTATTTTATAATTATATATACATATATATAATCATATGTACATTACAATTTAATTGAAAAATATGTACCTTCAAGGAGCTTTGATAACTCTTTCAAGTCAGGTAGATATATATATATATATATATATATATATATATAGGAAATTTCTAGTTCTCCAAATAGTCTGTTCATTTATTCAGGAAGAACTTTCAAACCTGACCAAATTACATCTCATGGTAACATGAACCACAGAAGCATCTCCCTGCCTTTTGAGCCTGTCCTGCTGACCAGGCTTAAAGCTGCTTCATGCTGGCCTTCAGCCCAAGGTGGCTATTGGGAGCAGAAGGGATTCCGGACAACAGGGCTGGCACAGTGAGCGAGACTCACGCTCTCCTGAAAGGAGGGATGACACTGGGGAGCACGGCCATTGCCAGCACATTTCTCGCACACTTCATTCCTGCTCCAAAACCCAAGTCAGGACTCCAGTTTCTGGTTTATTTGAAAGTACCTGGTGCACAAATAAGCAAATGGGGGATAAGGAATGTCCAGTCATTGTTTGAGGATTTTCTGGAATTTGGAGCATTGTGATTTTTGTTGTTTAGAAAAGGCTTTGGTTGCCTGTTTATCATACAGTGCAGGCTCATGAATAACTTCCTGGGGGACTGGCCCACATTCTTGGTCCCGTTGGCGTCTCTTGCCCAGCAAGGCTCATTCAGGGCGTCTTCCCAACATCCTGTCTGAGAATGACCTTCTTTTCTCCGTTTACTAAGCTCCGAGTCCTTACTGAAATGACCTCCTGCACAGGAAGGCCCGCTGTGGCGCCTGGCAAGAGAAAACAGCCCTGGTTTCTAGGAAGTTAGACACACACGCACATACACACACTCACTGGAAGTCTCGTTCAGAAAAGGAGAAATGTTTATGTTCTTCCACAGACCTGATATGGAAAAACCAGCAACGTGCAGAACAGAGGTGAAGGCAGGCCCAGGGAACACAGCTGGAAACCAGGGAACACGACAGGCCGCAGATCCAGGGGCACAGCAGCCTTAGTGACCACACCATGCGGACGTGGGTGCTGAGATGAAGCCAAAGGCATGTGTGTCCATGGCTCACTCAGGCTTAAAACCCACTCTATGGAAAGCCTGCAAAACCTTTAGCATTTAAGAGAAAAATAAGCGTGGAATTTATCTTAATGTCTAGAAAGAATTCTGCTCTTGCCAAATATGTTCTAAAGCTGTGGGAGTTTTTTTCACTTTTCTAAGTGGCACCAGTGGGAGCAGGGGAACCCCAAAGAAAGGGGCAGGCGTGTCCTTTAAATCCTTTCTAGGTCTTCAGTAAGACCTGCTCAAACGCGGTGAAGAACTTTAAGGAGCCCTCTCACTCTGGTAGGATGATACCATTTTAGAAATAAGACCTTTGTAAATATCATACACAAGACACTCGTTTCATAAGGACTCTGATGGCCAAAGAGTTCAGAGCCTTGCCCCTGGTCATCCCCTTGGGTAAAGCATGGTTGTGATGCAGAATTGTGATTCCCACCTCACGGTACTCAGTGTGTCTGCATTCCCCTCTCTCTGTCGCCTGGGGATGAGGGCTAGCCGGTGAGCTGTGCAGTTGACAGAAGGGACCCACACTTGGTTTAACAGTCTGCTGTCGCCATTCAGAAAACCTTAATAATGTTATCTTTGAACTCATGTTTTGTAAACAAAGTCCATTGGGTCAGCAGAGCATGCATGTGATCTGAGGAGTCAGGAGAAATACGGGTGTCCACTGGTCCTTGCTGCCCATTCACGTGTAGCATTCATGATGCCCCGTGAGCACAGAATTCCACAGGACCCATGATGTAACAGAGTGTAGGGAAGACTCCAAGCAAACACAAGGTAAGCATGTCTATTACTGAGTAAGGTGGGGGTGGGGAAGGAGGAGGGGCACTTCCTTCCCAGGAGGGCACACTTCCCACTGGAACCAGAATGCACTTGGAATGCAGAAGGAAGGCAGTGATTTTTTAAGAAACACAATTGACCAAGGAACCCTATCATGCCCTTTCAAGTACAATCTATAAATTTAAGAAGATAGAAGAAATCATAAACATATTGAGGGAAAACATGGAATCTAGTTTAAAATAAAAAGACCTGAGTCAACTATTTCGATATGAAAATACAATGTCTGAGATAAAATTACACTGGATGGCACTGACAGCAGATTAGACACTGTGGAGGAAACTATTGGTGAATTTGAGGACTTTAGCAATAGAAACTGTTCAAAATGAAACACACAGAGGAAAAAAGACTAACAGACTTCAACAGAGTATCAGTGAACTGTGGGACAACCCCCAGTGGCCATATTTGCGTGTAAATGGAGTTGTAAAAGGTGGGGACAGAAAAAAATATTTGAAGAAGTAATAGCTGAAAATTTCCTAAAATTGTAGAAAACTATAAACTCACAGATCCAAGAAACTCAACAAAAATCAAGCAGACAAAATGTAAAGAAAATGACTCCAAGGCATATCGTAATCAGATTCAACCTGGGGTAAAAATGGTGGTGGGGATAAAGTCCATGAAAAAAAAAATTAGATTTAGATTTAAATTTTAAAAAGTCATTATAAGGAGAAAAATCTTAAAAATAACCAGAGGAAAAAATACACACTATATACAAAGGAACAAAGGTAAGAATTTTAGAAGACTTCTCTTTGGAAACAATGCAAGTTAAAAGACAGTGGAGCAACATTTTCAAGTGCTGAAAGAAAAAACAAACAACTATCAACCTAAATTCTATACCCAGCAAAATTAACTTTCAAAAACAAAGGTAAAATAGAGACTCTTTCAGACATCTGAGAGTTGAAATAATTTGTCACTGGAAGACCTGCTCCATTAGAAATATTAAAGGAAATCCTGCAAGCAGAAGGAAAATGATACCACATAAAAAGCTGGGTCTACACAAAGGAATGAAGAGCATCAGCAATGTCCTGTCACCCATGACATCAGTTCCTCCCAATAGCTCCTCTCCAGATTCCAGTCTCCACACAGAAAAAAAAATGCCCAGGAAAGCACTTGATCCTCAGCACCATGATGTGAGCAAGAAATACATTTTATTTGTGCTGTAGGACCAAAGGAAGAAGAAAGATACTAGTGATGGTGGTGGGATTTGGAGACAAGGATGCTAAGGAAGTGAGACTCTAGAGGAAGGCAGCCCTTCCTTTTGGCCAGGGGCAGAGGATTAAAGCTCCTTTGTGTGCTTGCTTCTGAGAGACTCTTATAGTTCCTTCCTTTATTGAGATTCTAAATAACAGAAGAAAGTGATAATGAATGGGAGGAATTTAACAACATACAGAGTTTAGAGTTTACTTAAAAATTTGACTTGGCATATTAGGGGTCAGCAGGAGAAAAGGCAGAATCTTAGAGGTATGGGGAAGCACAGACAGGAATCTAAATTCTAGACCCTCAAGTTGAAACCTCCACTGCCATTCCTGGCCCAGGTTTACCTTCCTAAAAATAAATTTATGCAAATTTCTCTCTCTCTTTGAGTAACTGTTTTAGGAGTTATTAAACACCCAAAGATGTAAAGGAAGAGGAATCTGCCCTCAAAGATACATTTAAAGAGATCAAATACTCCCCCTCCCATCTCTCCTTCTCCCTCTTACCCCACTTGTTCCCTTTCTGTCTTTATCTGTCTCTCTCCATACCCACAGACAGGGAAGAAATTCTAGCATTGAGCCACAAATGATGAATGTTAAAGATGAAAAAATGTGCTTTTTTGTGTCAAGAAAAAGATCCCACTCTTAGGAAGACGTAGTCCTATGTCCCCTGCCTTGGAAAGCGGACTCAGGGCTGGATTCAGCCATCATTCACCCCCGACCCAAGCATCTTTGGGCAGAGCACAACCTATGGAGCGGGTACACGGTGGTGCTGAGCAGAAACAAATAGTATAAAGTGCGTATGCATGGTGCGGGGAGTGATGAAGTAGTAAAATCATTCAAGGAGGCAGAAGGGGTTATAGAAAGGTATTCCAAGAGAAATCTGTGCTCTTTCTAAGCAGAGACTAGACCCCCTGCTTCCCCCAGCCCTCATCTTTGTCCATCATTTCTACACCATGGATTTCAGGAGCTAAGAGGAGACACACATGTGTAATGCTAATCATGGTGTTATAGGCTGAATTGTGTCCACCCAAAATTCATATGTTGAAGTCCTAACCCCCAGCATCACAGAACGTATTTGGAGTGAGGGTCTTTAAAGAGGTAAATAAATTAAAATGAGGTCTCTAGGGTGAGCCCTAATCCCATATGACCAGTGTCCTTATAAGAAGAGGAGATTAGGACACAGAAAATTCAGACTGAAGGAGGACCATGTGAGGACACAGCAAGAAGACAGCCATCTACAAGCCAAGGAGAGAGGCCTCAGGAGAAACCAAACCTGCCAACACTTTGATCTTGGACTTCAGCCTCCAGGACTAAAAGGGAGTAAATTTCTGCTGTTCAAGCCACCAAGTCTGTGGTACTTTGTTATGGCGGCCTGGGCAAACAACTACACATGGTTAGAAAAAATTCCGTAAGAAAACTGTGAAACACAGTTCCTTGCTAGACTGGACCCTGGAAGAAATGATGTGGGATCAGAGTCTGAGGGCATGAAAGGTGGCAAGTCTATGCACCTGGCTCCAGGTGGGAAGAGTTCTGAAGGTCAGCTCCGTCACTCAGTAGATTTGTGATCTTGGGTAAAATAATCTCTTGGGGCCTATGTATCTGCAAGTGTAAAATGAGCTTTGTGATAGCATGTGTGTTATAGAGATACCACAGGATTAAACGAAAGAACTCATGCAAAGTACTTAGCACGTTACATGCTCGATATGTTAGCTCATCTTCCTGTTTTTTCTGCAGACAGTAAAAGCTCCTCAAGGGCCAGCATCATGTTCTCTTCTGCTTTTGAAATGAACTGAAAGCATTTATGGAGTGTCTCCTATGTGTCAGCCTTTCACTTCAATGAACCAAATCTGTGGGGAAGTCCAAGTCTCGTTAAGGAAAACCAGATACACAATGACGACGATGAGGGAGGAGTAGCAGGTTGCATCTTTGAATGCTTACTATGTTTCAGGCACTGCGTTATGCACTCGATGTAATGTCTATCTCATTTTATTCCTCCACAAAGTTATGAGATAAAAGTCTTCACCTCATTTTTAAAGATGTGAAAATTGATGGCTAGAGTAGTTAAAGAATTTGTTCAAAGCCTGCTGGCAGTAAGCAAGAATCAAACTCAGGTATGTGGACATCAAACCTAACTATGCAATGATTGTTAGAATAATGCCTCCTCCCAATGACCTTTCTAATAACCTTGGAAATCAGAAGAGGACCTAGGAACTACTGAATCATCCATGAATGTACTCAATGTTAGAAGTAAACTCAGTTTTTGGACCCCATGAGGGTTTTTTTTTTTTGACTATTAATCTGATAATTAGATACTGTTTAGATATTCAGATTCTTAGTTAGTGACTCTGGAGATGGTGTCCATGCACTGTGGGTGGATTTGACTTTGAAGGAGGTTTTGGGATGTGTGGGGTGGGAGGCCCCCTCAGTGTCAGCCATGATCTGAGGGCAGTGGGAGGGCAGTGGACTCATGGATTTGGGGTCAGAAGACAGAGTTCTGGATCTGGCTCTGCCACGAACTGGCTAGATGACCTTGGGCACTTCACTCCTTTTGGCCCTGGGTTTCTCATCTTTAAATTGAAGAGATTATGCTTGATGATTTCCGAAATTTGTTA
Organism: Eubalaena glacialis; assembly: GCF_028564815.1. Taxonomy (NCBI): domain Eukaryota; kingdom Metazoa; phylum Chordata; class Mammalia; order Artiodactyla; family Balaenidae; genus Eubalaena; species Eubalaena glacialis. Next base: position 8,682,505 of record NC_083722.1, read on the forward strand.
AAAATCGGATTCTATGATTCCGAATCCGAATGGCCCTAAGAGACTGGTAAGGAAGCCAGAGACATGTGGAGGCAGAGATTGGCCCCCTGTCCTCTCAGCAAGAAGGGAAACCCCCACTATGGGCAATGCCTTTTTATAGCTGGAACTGCAGAGAAGCAATGGCACAGACAACGTCAGGCAGCCATGTCCTTATTAATGTCTTGGTTATAGGAAAAAGCCTACTGGGGGCTTAAAGGAATCCAATTTGCACTCCAAGGACCTGCCAGTAGAAATCCTTCATGAACTCCTCAGCCACAGAACAGAGAGTCCTAGAACAAAGCCTGTTTTGACCTTTGGTTGGTTAGTGGTTATACCGTATCTCCCACATAAACTACAATGCTTGTATTGCTTGCGTGCCAGCAATAAAAAAGGAAAACACCACCAAGTGTTTTGGTTAGTTTTGGCATGTGCAATTCAGGGTGGGAAATTCCCTCAGATCCTGGCTGATCACCTAGTATTTAATTTTTTTCATAAGTGTGTCAGTTTCCAAATACCAGAGGTTCTCGTTGAAGGGTAATCACAAAGAACTCGACATCCTGGCGTTCGGAACAAACATTCCAGCGTATTGCCATCACAGTCCTTACTGTAATATTGGCGATAACAACAGTGCCCACACTGCAGCCTAAGATCCCTGGGGAGCTCCCAGGGAAAGCCTTTCCATTTATGGTAAAAGTCAGTAAAGAAATGGAGAGCTGACGTTTAAACCTAGACAGTTTGTGCTATGGTAGCGCTTCCTAGGCGTCCAGTGTTGAGATCAGTGGGCCTCAAGCAACTGCCTCCAGCCACCAGTTATCTACCTGGCTTTGGAATCCACTGTCTGATCTTGGGCATTCCTTGGTCCGAGCTTTGGGAAGCTTCTCACTTGCTGGTTTGCTCTGTGTTCTGATCCCTAAATCAGAACACGTGACTTGATACTTGGTCTGACAATGGTCTGGGCCCTCGCAACACACAGTTGGTTCACGGACCGGCGGCATCAGCATCCCCTGGGAGCTGGTTAGAAATGCAGAGTCTCAGCCCCACCTTGGAATTACCGCATCACACCTGCACTTTAACAAGATCCTGGGGTGATTCACTTGCACATTCCAGGTTGAGAAGCTCTGTGCTAGAATTCCTGAAATAGAGGCTATTGTCTATACGTCCTATATGTCCACTGTCCTATACGTCCATGAGACAGGTCAGCCATTCACTGCACTAGTCCAGGGTAGTTCTAAGAAGAAAGGACTGAATTCAGGAAACTCAGTGGGCACAATCAGAACTTTACGTGTTTTCTGCTCTGTTGTGTTACCACTTTTCAGCCAAAAGGAAAATTTTATTTTCTATTAAAAGAAATGTATTTGGGGAAAAAAAGCTGAAATGAAACAACAAAAAGGAAAAACACCCTTAATATCACCATTTAACAACATGAACAAATAAATGGAAGTCCCCCTACTGCTTTTCTAATCCCACCCACAAAAGTACATACTGTTAACCAATTTCACTTGTATCCTACCCAAGATACTCCTGTGCTTCTATGTTTGACAATATATATATAATGAACATCTTTCTTAATGATTCCTTTTCCATATGCTTTCTGAGCTAGCACAATGAAAACATATTAGATGGAACCCACTGAAAAGCCTTCCATTTAAAGTAGCAGCTCTGTGTGAAAAGCATTTGCTGAAAGAGAAAACAGCAGGGGCCTTCTGCAAAGTAGGACAATGCAAACCAAATGGTAGTCCAGGGTGTCAGCCAGATGGCCAGCAACCTCTGCCTTCCTTTCTGTTTTCTTCAGGTCTCTCTGCCAACCCCACAGAATACGTAGGACACTCGCCAATGACCTGTGTCCTCCTGGAGTTTACAATTGTGGCTCACAGTCAGTGGATGGGGCCAGCAAAGACTAGGCGACTCAGGCTACACTCCCCATGAGGTCATGAAAGAGCTCCAGGACTCCTGCAAGGAGGGGATTGTTTCTTAACAAATAGTTTCCAATTGCTTTACAACATCCTTAATCTGTTCTAAGCTGGAGCTTTTATTCCTTCGTGGAAGACTAGGCCATAATCCAGTTGAGGTCATCATTTTCCAATTCTCCTCAAATATTTACTTGGAAAATCTTTCACTTAGTTTCCTTGATCCACTTACAATGTCATTGCTCTGAACCTTTCTAAAATTAAAAAAAAAACAAACATATATACTCATACCACCTGAGTTCAACAATCCTGATGGCTTATAACTTTTTTACACACTACACCTCTAACTGCTTGCCTTCTTCATTTTATATTCCCTGACTTAAGTTATATTTCTTTTATGTTCTTGGAGGGTTCAGGGCCTGTTGGTGACCAGTACTTTCCTGCTCTGAAGAAATCTCATCTGAGAAAGTGACACAGTCATATGTCAAGGAGACTGTATCTTTTCTTCTTACATGTGGGGTTTGGAGAGAAAGGATTGTTCCCCTTCTGGGACTCATGACCCATGTTTCTCCGTTTGTCTATGTATTTGTTTCCTCTAGCTGCTGTAACAAATTAACACAAATGTAGAGACTTAGAGCAACAATTTGTTATCTTATAGTTCTGGAGATCAGAAGTCCAAATATGTCTCACTGGGCTGAAGTCCAAGTGTCAGCAGGGCTGGTCCCTCCTGGACGTCCTAGGGGAGAATCCATTCCTTGCTTCTTCCAGCTTCTAGGGGCTGCCAGCATTCCTTGGCTCACAGCTGCATCACTCTAACCTCTGCGTCCATCATTACATCTCCTCTGATTCTGACCTCCTGTCTCTCTCTCATAAGAACCTTGGTGATTACATCCTTAACTTAATCACATCTGCAAAGTCCCTTTTGCCATGGGTAAGATCACATAGTCATAGTTCTGAGGATTAGGATGTGGACATCTTTAGGGGGCCTTTATTCTGTCTACCACAGCCTAAAAGACAAAAATACTGAAATTGTGACCTTTCAGCATGTTCCACCAGCTAAGGTGGAATTTTACTTATTGCCTATACCTCGAGCTGCTTGGAGTCATACCACATAACAATGCCTCAGAGAGGGGGAGGCAGAACCATACTTTTGATAGACCTTAGGGATGTGTTTTTACCGGGATAAAGTCAATATGAAAAACTAAGAAAGCATAAAAAAGGGTTGTGGAGGCTTAAAAGAATGTAATAATCATCAAACATACTTACTGAACTTCTAGCATATTCTAGGCATTCTGCACATATTATCTCATTTAATCTGCACAACTGGTCAGAAAAGCAAGCATTGGTGCCTGTTTTAAAGATGAAAAAACTGACTGTACAAGTATTATGGGCTATTTGCACATCTTCCATTTTAGGTCGGTGTTCAGGAACTTGTTAGTAGAGATGCTGTTTCTGCATGTGGTTTTTAATAACTAGAGTTACATTCCCTGAAGAAAGTATATTTATAGATTTTCCAGAAACTCTCTGCTGTTGGTAAACTTGGTCTAGTCTAGGGCATCAGCAGAATGAGTCCAGGCATCATTAGAGAGAACAGTGTTTATCTTGCTTTCTGGTGTATCACTCATTACTTTCTTTCCCCACTTAACTGGCCAACAGCCTGTTGTATCTGCTTAACTTTGATGAAAACAGAAACTGTAAAGTGTCCTAATGGTTGTAATTCAAGACCCTGTTATAGAATACATTCATATTTGATTTACTTTTATTGAATATCTTTCGTGGGCCATGGGTTGAGCTGGGTTCCTGGCACATAGCTCAGTAAGAGTTTGATGGAAATGGAGCTGCCGCCAGCTGAAGACCCAGTTTGCCAGCACATCACTCACCAACACATACATTTTGTGTGTTTACCAGAGTCAATTAAAATAGGTAATCATTAATTATATGAATAAATGTTAATATGTGTTAGCATTAGTTTAATAATGCTTAAGAGAGCAATATTTTAAAATCATAGATCTATGTGCTGGAAGAGGTCCTACACCAGCCAGAATATTTTTCCATTTGCCAGACGAGGAAACAGAATTGACCCAATAAGAAGAGCTCTGAATCCTTCTTTTTGGATGATCCAAGCCAGATCCTCTTGGAGATGCCTTTCTCTGTGTTTCCCTCAAAGCTTCAGCTCTAAGGGTATCCACAGAGACAGGGTGGTCAAAGCTTCGTTGGGGGGAGGGCAGGGGAGGCAGAGTGAGGCAGTAAATTCAGGATTCAGGGATTTTGGTGGACATATCAGGGATGATTGGCCTCCGCCTAAACTTGTAACAATTAACAAGAAAAACAATTCCTGTTTTTCACAAGTCCTTTATTAATTCCAAACCACCTCTGCATGTCAAGCATGGAGATCCTAGGCCCAGAGCTGGGGTCAGCCATGGGCCATTACGGGACTCTCAGCTACAGAAACTTCAGTGACACATGCAGGAACGTGGTCTCAGGAAAAATTCAGGACAGAGGCAGGTGTTTTAATTGTGTCAGTGTTCAGGAAGTCATCCTTCCATGGCTAACCAAACCAAATGGATTGATTTGTTATAAAAGTTTACATAAGTAGAAAATTTACCACGAAACAGCCTGTAGGAGGATAGGCTTTCGGTAATTAGCATCCAGAGAACATATGAATGTTTCTTCTGTCAACATTCCCCTGCTCTGTACTTCCTGCTCTGTTTGCTGGCCTCAGCCCCACACTGAGCCTGCTGAAGCATGAAGCTGGGGAGGTCAAGCATCTCATATGGACTCCATCACAGATGTCATTTTCCTTCTTCCAGCCCACAAGCCACTGAACCATGTAGGGCGAAGGTTAGAATTATAGTTCTTGGCGATTACTCTGTGTTCCTGGGAGCAGTCTTCTCTCCCCGTGTCCCTCTGGCCTCCACATGCCACCTCCCAACCCCTAACTCCGCCCCATCGTATAACAATTCTTGCAAAAATAAACAAACAGGAAAGATCGTATAATTAACAGTTTGCATATGAACTCTGGTAGGTTGTAAAAGCTGAGTTCTTGTATCCAACAACCTAAGGTGAATCTGGTTATGTGCATTTTATATAGTAGCCTCTGGAAATGGGGTTTCTGATTCCAGGACACCCCACAGCAATGGTTGTAGATTAGTGTAGCAGATATTTCCAGCAATTTTACTAGCCTCCCACTCCCCACTTCTTCAAACTTCTTAGCTACTGCTGCCAGGCATAAAATGACTAGGATTAACCTTCTTTACTGTCTATCCAGGGCCCCTTGAAAGAGTTTCTGAGGCTTGACAAAGATGAGTCTGGCCGCAGAACACATCATGCAATGGCGTGCAAGGGGGATCAGTGAGGATTCCCCTGCCACAAGGCATGGGCCGGGCTATGATGGTGATGAGCCTGGAGAGGGAGAGATAGGAGAGGCAAGTGAAATGCAAAATGGAAAAGATTTTGTTCCTGATGGGATTTAGAGCTTCAAGCATTAGGAAGAATCAACTCTGACTCCAAGGGCTTGAGTCTGAGCCATGGGAGAATGGGGATACCATTGACAGATGGGGGGAGGAATCATATGGGATCAGTCCTGGAGCAATGTGTACATAAGGGAAAAATTCTTAGATAGCACTAGTATTACCAAACATGGATTTTGTGGTACCAGCCCATGGGACAATACTATCAAAAGCAATACTAATTAAGCACTGACCTGCCTAAGGCAGTTGTGCTGAGGGCTGAAGAGAGCAAACTACAAAGGGTTAGCCCTCTCCTCTCCCCCAGAGGGTTGTTATCCTTGACAGGTTACTACTGCTGTGCATTTACAGCCTCTTGGGACAGAGCAAGATTCCTGGCAGCCACTCAGATATAACTCGCTTGCCAAGTGAGACCACCTGGAAAGTTTCAATTCCAGAGAAGTTTATCCTGAGTCATTCATTTATTCCACAAACACTGACTGAGTATCCTGTAGGACAAGCACTGGGCTTGGCCCTGGGAAGACAGGGTAAGCCAGATAGATGTGGTCCCACCACCGTGAGCACACTCAGGTGTGTCTTAAAACTTTGGTCTTGAGATGGTGTATTAGTCTGCTAGTGCTCCGTAACAAAGTACCACAGACTGGGTGGCTTAAACAACAGAAATTTATTTTCTTCACGGTTCTGGAGGCTGGAAGTCCAAGATTAGGGTGTCGGCAGTATTGGCTTCTCCTGAGGCCTCCCTCCTTGTTTTGTAGAAGGCTGTCTTCTCCCTGTGTCCTCACATCATCTTACATGTGTCTGTGTCCTAATCTCTTCTTCTTATGAGGATACCAGTCATACTCAAGTAAGGCTCACTATATGACCTCATTTTACCTTACACACCTTTTTAAAGGCCCTATGTCCAAATGCAGTCACATTCTGAGATGCTGGGGGTTAGGACTTCACCATATGAATTTTAGGGGGACACAATTCAGCTTATAACAGGTTGTTCCCTGAATGCCTGCCTTGCCAAGGATTATTCTGTAAGATTCTGTATAATCAACAGCCCCACCCTGCCTCCTAGTTTTGGGGAAGGCCACTTCATGGGCATGGGGAAGCCAGCATGTCTGAGCTAGCTCTGACCAAAAAGGAAAAGCATCTGTGGCATGGACAGGCCCATCCCTCTGCATAGGGATCTGTGCTCCCTGTCTCTTGAAATCTGTGGACAGAACTGGGCTTTTTGTTCACACAAATGGAGTGATTTGTGTGATGTGGTGATGTGTGTGAAAGGGAAGAACCACTGACATCAGGTAGGCCAGGACATCTATCCCTCTGGCCCTCTCTCCAACTCCAGGGACACTTGGAGGAGCGATCCCCACCTGGGGTCTTAAGGGCTTCTCTGCCTCTGCCCAGGTGCCTGAGGCCTTGCTCTTTCCCACCTGCCACTGCCATACCACTTGCCCACTGTGTCCACTTCAGCCAAGACACTCTGCTATTCAACGTAACATGAGGTAAATCTCAAGATTGGCTAGAAAATCTAACTTTCATAGCTGTTTCCAGTTCTCTTTATTATGACAACAAAATCTTTCTGAGACCTTTTCTACACTCCATTCTGAGACCAAGAACTTTCTTGTAGATTGCCTTCTCTGTGTTGCAGTTGCCCAAACTGAAACTCAGTGACTTCTTAGGACTTAGCTCATGAAATTTCCCTGAACCAAACTCAGTCCTCCTCTGATCATTTCCAATGATCAGGTCCTTTGTACTGAACTCACTATACAGTTTTCTCCAAGCCACAGTTCTCTGTAAAATTCTTAAGTATCTTTACAATTCTTTCCTACGACTACCCCAACTGGGTGGCATGGAATTCAAATTCATGGCTCCATAACTCAGACAGATGTTGGCACAAAGTCATGTTATCTAAATTATACATGATTACTCCAGTCCTAAACAGAATGCATCTGGTCACGAATACACCTATGATTGCAGAAGGGTGAGCACACATGGCTTTGTAGGAGGAGAGTTTTTATACATGGGAACTATTTTAAGTGTAAGTCCCATGAGCTTACTAGATCTTTTTTATTTGTTTTCAAATTCTAATATTCATGCCTGAATTGCTGACAAAACCAGATCTTTTCCAGGAGGGTTGGCAGCAGTGTTTAAAAGTCCATAAAAATCAGACAATAGGTTGTTAACATTTATGCCAAGTGTTAAAAAGTTAAAAGAACCCATGGTAGGCTAAGAAGTCACTTCAGGCCCTTGTTAAGCCAGTATGGGATGCTACATAAGACCTGGCTTGGTGTTAACGCTATTTTTACAAAACTGTTTTATAACGTGATTGTTTAAAAGGGAAAAAAGTTATTTTCTTGTAAAAATGAGGACGCCTTAACGTGAGCACTTTAGACTGCTAAGTGCAGGCTGAGATTTCTCCTTCTTACATCTTGTAATTAGGACAACTCTGCCCGTTGGCTTGCAGGGAAGCAGACTCTGCAATGGAGATTTGCCTGTAGGGATTTGACCGGGGAGTGCTCTCAGGATCGAGGCCTGTGGGGGCAGAGGCAGAAGCTGGGCAACAATGCAGCCTCATCACAAGGTCTCAGCTGACCCCAAGGGTGGGAGGGGCTCTGAAGCAGGGATGGCCCTTTAGAGACGTCCTGAGCTGGCGAGAGGGACCAGGCATTTATACGGAGTCAGCCACCTACTGGAGGTGGCTGTTCCAGGAGGAGTGACCTCTGGTGGGTGACCCCCTTAGCAAAGTTAATTCCGAAAGGGGACCAAGAGCACTGGGCACTAAAGTCTTCATTTTCAAAGCCGGGATCTCGGACTCCCCTTTTTGCAAGAATGTGGGCCAGTTACCCAGGACCCTGGTCAAAGAGCATTTAGGTGACACTACTGCAGTTTATATTGTGGCCCCCAAAAGACATGCCCAGTGGAACTTTACAAAGTGACCTCATTTGGAATAAGTATCTTACGGTAATTAAGATAATTAAGGTAATGTAATTAAGGTAAAGAACTCAAAATGAGATCAAATTGATTTAGGGTGGTCCCTAAATCCAATGCAGAGTGTTATTACAAGAGTTAGAAAAGAAGGAGACATAGAAACACAGAGAGGAGAACACCAAGAGACTGGAATAATGCAACTTACAAATCAAGGATTGCTGGAAGCCACCAGAAACTGGGAGAGAGGCATGAAACGGAGTCTCCCTTGGAGCCTTCGGAAGCAAACGACTCTGCTAGACACTTTGGTTGCAGACATCTGGCCTCCAGAGCTATGTGAGAAATAAATTTCCGTTGGCTTAAGCTACGCAATTTGCGGTAATTTGTTGCAGAAGCTCCAGCAAGCTAATGCAGGCTTGTACCTGAAAAATCCTGGTCGTCCATGTGTCTGTGCTGCTTCTGGCATTGCTAATGGGGCACTATGACCCCCACTCTAATTTTTATTGCTGCTTTCTATAGGTCTTATTAGCTGATCCTTTACTCTCTCCAGTGCAGCAATAGGAAGACTTACAAAATAGGTCTCTTGTTCGCTGACCCTAAAACCCTATGGGAGGCAGGGTCCCAAACGAGGCTCCTAGCATGGTGCCTGCTACAGTTAATGCTGTACAATGAACACTTTTCATAGTGTTCTCACATACAAGCATACCTGGTTTTATTCTGCTTCGCTTCTCTGTGCTTCTTAGATACTGCATTTTTTTTTAAATAAATTGAAGGTTTACGTGGCAACACTGCTTTGAGCAAGTCTTCAGTGTCGTTTTTCCAACAGCACCTGCTCACTTCGTGTCTCTGTGCCACATGTTGGTAATTCATGCAATATTGCAAACTTTTTCATTATTGTTGTATTTGTGATGGTGATCTGTGATCAGTGATCTCTGATGTTACTATTGCAAAAAATTACGACTTGCTGAAGGCTCAGATGATGGTCAGCATTTTTTAACAATAAAGTACTTTTTAAATTAAGGTATGTATATTTTTTTAGACATAATGCTATTGCACAGTTAATGGACTACAGTACAGTGTAAAGCAATACACTATAGTGTAAACCAATGCCAGTGATATTGGTTTTATGTACACTGGGAAACCAAAACATTTGTGACTCACTTTATTGCGGTAGTCTGGAATGGAACCTGCAATATCTCCAAGGTCTGCCTGTATATTATTTTGCCCTCAGAGGAGCTCAATGAGGATGGAGGCCAAGGATAGTTACCTATTTTACCCCGGAGAAGACTAAAGCCTAGAGAACACAGAACTATTATATTTATTCTATTATTTGCTAATACATTTACGATGGAATCAGAGGGGACCAGGTTATTTCTTTCTATTGCATCAATTAGAAATGTATTTGGCAACAAGTATCAAAAATATTGACTAGTGGTGGCTTCGAGAGATGAGGATTTGTTCATCTTACAAAATAATAATAATAGTCTGAGGAGGCCAGGCCAGGGCTGATGGGTGGCTCCCCATGCCCCAGGGGCTGGGACCTTCGTCTTTCCACTGTGTTATGCTTAGCACATAGGGCCCTTCGTCATACTTGCCATCCCTTGTTTTCCAGTATGGCAGCTGCACCTCCAGGCTGTACCACAGGGAGATGAAGAGGGAGCACAGGAAGGTAAAGGGGCCACAGAATGAAGAGCTTCCTCTCAGCAGCCTCTTCCTACCCAGTGGCTTCTGCCTGCATGTCACCAGCCAGGCCTGTGTCACATGGCAGATGGCTTCCTTAAGGAGGAAAGTTGGGGAAGGAGGGATGGATTTTGCTAAAGAGTTAGCCTGCTGCCTTGGCCCTATTCCAAGTGTTGGGCTGAATTTAGAAGAGGAAGGGTGCTTCAAGGCCTGGAATATCATGGGAGGCCTCATGGGTGGGGATCTGAAGTGAAAAACTCAACTGGACCAGCATTTCCAGTACTCTTCGTTTCCTAAACTCTGCTTAGATGGGTATTTGATGATTCCGTTCATTATTCATTTCACTTGTGAACTCCTAGGGAAAGAGCTAGTTACTATTATTAGTTAGTATTAGTAATAGGCACGGTAACAATAATAAAGATGAAGATAAGAGTTACCAATATCCACCTGCTCAGGAGACTCCTTTTTCTTAATCTTAAGCAATGCTGTCCGTTAGAGGAAAACAAATAAGTATGGTGCTGCCATTAATACAAGGTGTTTGAACCGCTGACCTTTTTAATCTCCAAGAAAAAAAAAGAAAGAAAGAAAAGGATTAAGGGCAAATATTTTTGATATGTTGTTTAAAAATTAGTATCTCTGTCCTTGGCTCATTAGAATAACAACAACAAAAAGCAATATGAAAGCTATTTTGTTTCCACCCAGTCCTATAATTTGCTTTGCTGTGAAAATTTCAAGAGGCCAAACTGAAAGGCTGAAGAAAGTTTGGGCTCCAAAAATAGCATGGCATCTTTCTAGAGACCCATGGGAACAGGCAGAGGGAGTCCTCTCACTGTCCTAGACAACCTGCCGCTCTGCCTTTGCAGTTCAATGATGGTTAAGTTATTGGAGGTGGGGTGGATCCCAATTCTTTCCTCTGGAGAAAGACCATTTCTTGGCTTCTGAGCAAAGGTGGGTTTGCCATGAAGTCCGTGAAGCTTGAGCTCTGGGGTCCCTCATTTGCAAAGGTGCTCCGTTCTGCAAAGGACCCAGGCAATGTGTTCATAAGTAATAGGCTTTTGACAATTTGTGGAAGGAATCTTTTCAAATTCTTTTTCTTAAAGAGGTCCCCTAAACTGTCTGAACTTCAGGATCCACAAAACCTGGGTCTGTCTGATGACACTGCTGACAAGCATTTCCTGAGATTCAGCAAACTTTTGCTTTTTCTACCCCTTACACCTTTGGCCCACGACACTTGGCATCCCTCTCCTTCATGGGTCTGAAGCTTGCGGGCCAGGCAGGATAGGCAGTCAGTCCTCCATGGCTGAACTGGGGTGCTTTCCAGCTAGAGGTGTTTGACGCACAGACAGCTGCTCTATGAAGAGTATTGATGGAGGAGAGCCAGGTGGGGGAAATCTCCAGCATTAAATGATCGGGAACCAAGCCAAACATGTATCTTTTAATGTGAGTGAAGTCTCTCTGGGGAAACTTTTTTGAAATCCCAGGCTAGGGGTGGGTTATCTGTCCACGTGTTCCCTGATCCTATTGGTTTCACAAGACCTGGTACATAATGTTGACAGTATCTGCTTATATTTCATGAGCTCCTTGATGGCATTAATCTTTTATCTTCTCTGCGCCCAGGACCAGGGCTAGCAGAGTGGCTGGTAAACAGCAGGTCTTGAAACTATTTGCTGAACACCTCTCTCTTTCTCCTTCTCCTTCTCTCTCTTCTCCTCAAACAGATGGTTTATAAAAAATGATGCTGACACACCCCGGTATCTCTCAGGTGAGGCTGTTATAATGGGGACCTCCTTGTACACAGACCTTTGTAGAGTGTGGGCAGCAGCATCAGCCTTTTGAATAGCTGTTCCAAGTAATAACTGCCGGTGTATGATTTTTTAGGGGAATCAGGCAAGGATTCCTGCCCTCACCTATCCCATCCTCACTGATTACGTCATCAGGACTGTCTTCCTTTGGGTGTGAGAGTTTCCCAATATGAGTCTGCTTTTAAAATGTAAATATTCTACCTTAGTTACCAATTAATGCTTTAGTGGGATATTTAGAGGAATGGGAGACTGGACACCAAGAAGATTAGGAACAGAGAGGAGAGCAGGCAGCAGCAAAGACAAAGTCTTGCTCCATGAATGTCCAGGACCAGTCCTGAGTGGCTTCTCAGCTTTCGGGGGCCCTGAAAGCCTCCAACCCTGGCAAAAAAACCCTTCAGTCCTGCACGCCTGAGATCAGGCCTGGGGGTGGGAAAAGCCAGTAGAGGTCAGCACATGGACCCACATGCACCATGCTTCGCTTTTCTGGTGGACCCAGCTGGAGATGTCACTTTGGCAATAATCTGACATCCACAGCATCACGGGTCTCTTTGAAGAAGCCCAACTTAGGACCACAGTGGGGTGGAGTGGGGCCGCTCTCACTTGGCCAGTAAAATTTTCTGGCAAAGAGTCAGTAATTCAGCAAGTATTTGTTGAGCATCTATTATGTGTGAGGCATAAGCTAGGTCCTAGTTAATTGGACTGTAAATATCACTTTCTTTTGGTCTTACAACTTTCTAGATCACAGGATGCCTCAGAGTCAGCCTGAGGCAGGCCAGACTCAGAGAAGCCAACATTGGGAAGCTGGGCTGGAAAGTGAGAGGCTGGAGGCCATAAGGGGCCAGCGTTTAAGTAGGGGAAGTTTACGTGTGGCTACTCCCTTCCTATACGGTTCACGCTCAAGTACCTTGCAGCCAAGCTCTGGCCGTGACTGGCTTCACGTGTCAGATTAACCTGGTTTCTGAAGTTTATCTGATCACGATTGTATACTCTGTGCCTGCACAGGTCTTATTTTCTGCTCAGGTGGCATTATTGTCTTTCAACTATCACAACACAGAGAAAAAACGATTCCCAGGGAACTCTGAAAAATAACCTGTAACAATACGCAATAGTCACATCAGTAACACCATCATGTTGTGGATTTGTTACTCTATTTGGGGTGTCACCTACACACCTTATTTTTATTTCTGTAAAATTGGAATAAACCTCATTCCATAGCATTTCTGTGAGGATTAGATGAGATAATTGACTTTAAGCACAGGGCTAGTCATATTGTAAACCATTAATAGGATTAGGCAATAATGTAATTAATAATTTTATTTGGTCTGATTACTAATAAAAATTATAATATGCCCAAAGGAGGGCTCAGTGGAGGACAGCGTCACTCAGGGAACTTCTGAGCCCATGTAAGATTTCCTTGATGGAGCCAGATAGGACCGGTTTGCTCATTCCAGGGATTTCCTGGGGTACAAAAATCAGCTGGCTACTGGATGACGTACTTACAGGCCATTGTTTTATTTTAAGGTGTTTGCAATTTGAATGGAGGGGGGGGGAATGCATTTCTTTTTCATGTTCTGGGGAAACTGAAATATAGTGGTGGATCTCGATTGCCTGGACAAAGCTCAGCCTCTTATCCATTCCCAGCACTCCTGACTCCATCCCAGGGAGGGATATCTTGTGAAACACCTTTTCTTTTAGAGAAAAAGTCAGAAAGAGCTGTTGGCTCCTGCTGGCCCTGGCTGGTAGCCCCAAGCCTGGAGAGCTAAATTCATGGACTGTTAGGCAGGAGCAAAATGGGGCCCCTCTGCAGACCGGTGGCTGCTTTGCCGGGAGGGCAGGGCACCGTGACCTGGCTGTCACTGTCTGACACCACCCCAAAACCTGAGGGAGGGGCAGGCATGAAAGGCATGGCCAGCAAGGCCTCCAGCCACCGCAAGAGGCTGTCTGGACCTGTGGGCATTTTGGCCTGAGTATGAAATGTCTGGTTTTGAACCTGTCTGACTTTGGCTATTAAGACAATTCTGACATTCTTTAGCCTCTGTGTCAAACATGTGGTTCTGAACGTTGAGACTGAGAACATCTATAGTTAAAGCCTGATGCTGTGCCTTCTTTAGAAATGAAGATGAAAAGAGGAGAATTTTCCTCGAAATTTCAATAGTGGCGGCCCATCTCCACAGGGAGGAGTCCTGGCTGGTCCAGACACCTGGTGAGCATGGCATATTGGGATTACCAATTTGACCATAATATTGTCATCATGCTGCCTCATTTCTTCCTGCCTTCATTTTTTTTCTTTCGAGCTGTATCTATTAATTTCCAACTGTCTGCCAGGCACTGTGCGAGGCACCAGGGTAGGCCCTGCGGCTGCCCTCCGAGAGCTCACGGTCTGGGCTGTTTTCTCCATTACATTTGGCATCTTGTGTGTCCTGATCCCCCAGTGACACTCCCGACACCTTTTCTCCCTGCTTTCTTTTAATATGAATTCTAAAGCAGATCACAGAAAAAGTAACCACTTTTCTGGCTGATAAACTGGTTATAAACAAGGATGCAAAAGAATAGCTCCAAAAATAATCTGAGCAACAACAACATGGTTAGAATGAGTGCACAGCTTTCCATGGTGATTACTTTGGAGGACAGCATTTATTTGGAGACAGCAGTTCTGGTGGGCTGGTGAGCAAACAAAACCTGAGCCTCCTTACCTAAACAGTCACACAGTCAAACCCCATTATCTTTGTGCCCTGAGGGACTCTTTGGTTGAGCTGGAAACTTTTTTGGGGAGATAATGTTCCACACTGATCATTAACCGATGCTAAGAAATCTTTTGTGATCATATTTTAATATCAGGGTTGAGTTTACACAATTTATTTCACCCATGTCTTCAATGTATCTTTCTTTCCTTGATAAGTGATAGATTGAGAACAGAAATAACCTCTGAATCCCCTTCTAATCCTTAGCATTAAGTGCAAACGAGGTAAAAACCAATGTTTGTTGAATGAATGCATGAAGCATAATGCAGGAGAGACTGTGCCTATTTAACTCATTTTTCATAGGAGTTTTATAAATAACTTATATTTATTTTTGTTATTAGGTATTTAAATTGAATTAGTAATTCAAAAGAACTCGAGAAAAATTTAGGAAGAGACATAAACCAAGAGAAGAAACTACAGCAGCCAAAAAAACACACAAAGCAATCCTTCCCTGCTGTTCTCTAGTTTTCTCTGTGATGTCTTTGTACGTGTGTGAGCTTGTGGCCCGGCCTGTGTCTGTGTCTATTTTTCTGGGGCCTCAGGTTGAGTTTAAGAGGAATTGGCTGAGCTAGGTGAGAGGGGTTTACCAGATGCCTGTTTGCATGAGGAACAAACCAGGTGTGGGCCGAGTGCTCATCAGGGGGAGGACCGGCCCAGACGTGATCTGACTCACTCATACTGAGGTGGGTGCTGCCGGGCCTGGTGTCCACCCACCCGTGCTCGGTTTGCCTCTTACTCTGCCCTCACTGTTCTCACGCTGCTTAGACCTCACTGAAGCAGGGCAGAACCGGCGCCGAGACATAGGGATGAGCCAGATGAAAGATACCCGCAAGGGACTCCAGAACCACTTGGAGGTGCCTTCAGAGGGCTGGGAGTTCCGTATTAGCAAAGGGAGCACAAGGTCAGAAATTTCAGTAACTGTCATTAAAGTGACTCCATTTCTTCCCAGAGGCCCAGGTGGTTTAGGGAAATGTGGGTGTTTTGTGTGCGTGTATGTGTGCATGTGTGTGTGTGAGTGTGTATATGTATGCTTACTTTTAACAAAATGGGTTCATGCTGTATTTATTACTTTATAATAAATTATTTGTATTGTATTGATTATTACTTTGTAATAAATACAAAGCCCAATGTACTGTGAACCTTCCATGTCATTCTTTCTTCTATGTCGTATGCAGTCCAGTGTGTTATCTGAGGAAAGGATGGCTGCCTTTGCTGACGAGGAATTTACGAGCGCTTCTCTCTAAGACTGGGCTGCACTGGGCAGTCACCCCGCGTTAGGCTTCATCTTGGCGCTGGACTCCTTGGCTCCCTGGACAACATGCTCCCCAATGTCCCTTGTCAGGGCTGTCTGCTCCCAGCACACAAATTACTTCATTCTTTCCCTTCCCGTATCTTTAGTTTTATGTAGTCATGCTTTCTAAATTCTTCTTTCTACATTTCCAGATCTCAAGTCACCTTTCTATTCTCTGGGGAAATTGCAGAGGCTCTCACTGGCTTCTGTCTCTTTATTACCCAGTTATGAACTTACTGTGTCAACTAAACCCATGTGACAAAGTCCTTCTTTCTCCTCCCCTGGACCCTCTCTGCCCACTGCTCTGCCTCCTTCAGTCTTTTCCTCTTGGAGCACTTCGGGTGCAGCAGTTCTGGCCCTGTAGCCTGAGGGAACATGTCCTGCTGCCTTCCCTCAGCAGGCCTAGGCTGGGCACACGTCCCAGACTGCAGGCCGTGGGGGAACAGAACCTCTGGGCAGTGCACAGGGAACGGTGCTTGTATGTCCCGGTAATTTAAGACTCACAAATGAGTGTATGAGAGATTATGTTCAAAATCACACGTGTGAAACGTGGTAGGCTTAAGCACGTGGAGGGGAGGAGACCATGGGAGAAGAGCGGGGAGCCGTCTGCTGTGCTGGTGAACCCCCTTCTCTACATGAGGGGGTTCCCCATCTCCTTCTGCCCTGGACCTGGTGCCATGGAGACCCTGAGCACCCTGGCAGAGAGAGCTGAGGAAGAGCCAGCAGGAACATGTGGCTGTATCTACGAAAGGGGCCTCACCAGCTAAAGGCCTTATATGTTGAGACAGGAACTGTAGCTTCCAGAAAAATCTGGACCCTGCTGCTCCATATTTCACTTGGAAAAGTACAAAAAGTTCAGATCACCACCTAAGCCAACAAAGGACAGTCTCAGTTTCAACCCTGCCCCGGTTTTGATAGGTTGATGTATGCCAAGACCTCACCATGGCAACCTTGTGAGGTGCTTCACCTCGCTAGGTCTCAGCTTTCCTATCTGTGAAATGGGGATTGGAATAAATGTTCTCTGAGTCCTTTTTCCACTGTAATGTTATGTTCTCCCTCTATTCCTCCTCCCTAACCCCCTCCCCCTCTTCTAAGCCTCATTCTTCACACAGCTGTCCTAGGCGCCCTCAGCTGACCGTCTGAAATTCTCCCCTGGGATCTCTGTCAAACAGAGAGTTGCCAAAAGCTTGGAGGTCTGCCACCCCCACCAAGAATGAGAATGTGTGTTGTTTGGAAAGAAAGAGAAGAGGAGGGTCATTAAAGCTAATTATGGAAATAACGAGTTAGCAAGATATCCTAAGAAGAGAAAAATCCTGGTCCCATTGCTTGGTGGTGATGAAGTCATTCTGGGTTGGAAGTCCAGCTTCTCTAGAAATGTTTGGGGGGGACTAGTGAGGGCCAGAGAGCAGGCAAGAGCTGGTCATCTTAAGCCACAGTTGTATCCCCAACTGTTTGAAGAACTGGAGAACAGCGTAGAATAATACGTATAAAGCAAGCTGGGCAAACCCCATGATGGCAGCCTCATTCCTCCTAAACCAGGCTATTTCTAGAAATCCTTTTCCCCCAAATGTGAGGGAAGAGAGCTGGTTTTTATTTGTCATCACTGAATTAAAAATATGTTAACCATGACTTGCTAGAGTACACTGAGCACGGGCAATCAGTTCATTGAGGTCTGGCTGCTGCATAGGATCCAAGGGATATTTTAGGAAGGGGAGGATTTCAGCAATCACCTAGTCTTACTGTGGAGACTTTTCTTGAAATCAGAGAAGATACAGACAGCCACAGGAACACAGATGAAGCTGCTCTGCTGGGCCCCAGCACACCTTTCCCTACCGCAGGTCCCATAACTTCTCTGGGAAAACCTGAGGCCTTGGTAAAGACCAGTTTGAAAACCACTTGTGTAGTCGAACCTTCTTATTCACTCAAAAGGCATTTATTGAGCACCAATAATATGCCATGATTGGGGCTTAAAAGAAAAAGTAAATATGGGAAGTCAGCCATCCTTCTTGATGTCTCGTTAACTGTGCTTCCCTGTTTGAAGGTTGCTGCGGATGGTGAGGGCTCTGTGTGGATGAAGCGAGGGCGTGTGACTTTCACCATCCACCTTCCTTTTCTGAATCTGCCTTCAGAAGTTTGATGAACCGCAACCCTACCTCGTGCTCACTCTCGCAGAAGCCTCCCTCGTCCCCATTGCCGCCCCATTTCTAATTGTGGGACAACCTGTCTGGGTATCTTCTCATCTGTTCATAACTGGGTCACCTTGTTGGAAACTGTGAATTGACAGTGTTCAAGGCGAGGGAGATCCTGGTGTGTAATGACAGAGCTACAAAAAAGTATGGTCGCGTCTCATCCTCAGTACTAAGCTGCTTCTGATAACCCAGGAAACAGATTCTTTATTTTTCAAACTGATTTCAAAGGTGAGTCAAACTGCCAGCTTTATGCTCATAATGAGCCAGATTGAAGGTTGTTTGTGAGAAGGACGCCCGCGTTCCCCATGCTCTGAACCTGGCAGGAGTTCTGATCCTATGAGGGGCCTGAGTGAAAGTAAGAGCTGGGTGCTTCCGCCCCTCTGCAATGGGGCTTGGCAGCTGTTCCTAGAAGCGTCATGGAGGACGCTGCAGTCACGGGGCTGCCAAGAACAGATGCCCCCAGGAGAGATGAATCTAGGAGACGAAGGACACAGGATGGTCTGGCTCATTCCCGGCCTACATCTATGAATCCTCCTCTCTCTTCCCGCTTTCCAACTCAGGGCTTCTTTCATCAGCTCTTACAAGGAGTATTGCAATAGCCTCCTAACTAACTTCCCTGTCTTACCTACCTCCTGAGCTTTCTTCTCACTATGGCCAAAGTTATCCAACAGCAGCAAAAATCTCACCAAATCCCTAAATTAACAGTGATGCTTGTCAGGGGTGGAAGAGAGAGAGGGAGAGAGACAGACAGACAGAAAGAGAGGGAAAGAGGATCCCTTTATGCTGCCATATTGCTTATGCTATAAAGCTAAAATCTCTTAGCGTGGTGGTCAGTGACTTTCAAAATCTGAATCACCTCGTAAAGGGCAACCACGTGGGATCTCCTGCTGTCTACTGAACACTCCACACTCCTTCTCTCCTCTTGTTACCCATGCTCTCCCCTTTGCTCATCATGCCTTTCCTGCTTCCTTAGTGAGACCCTCCTCATTCTCCTAGACTCAGCACAAATGTTTCTCTATGCAGAGTTAGTCAATCCTTTATCTGTGTTTTCACATGTGGTGTATACACTCCTTCACACCAAACATTTTTATTCTAATTATCTCTTTTTGCGACCATCTCACTCACCAGACAGAAGTGCCCTAAGTCAAGGCCAGTGTTCTAGGATGCATAGTGCCTACAGTATGGTAGAGGTTCACCACAAAATATATTTGTTGAGTAAATGAATAGTCATCTCTGGTAGAAAGCCAAAAGAGATACAGTCAGGAGTTACTATGCTTTTAAAAAACAACTACAGAGTCATTGTTTCACCTTTACAGAGCTCTGTGTCTGTAGCAGAATTTACAATTTACTGGTTTATCATGGACAAAGCACAAAAGAAGCCCATGAAACATGAGCATAGTTGCACCCACCCATTGGGTCCAGATCTATGTGTATAAGTGTGTGTTTATGTGCCCATATATATATGTGTATACCTGTGTGTCTGTGTATGCACGTGTGCCTTTGCTACCTGGGAATGCTTTTCCTTTGAGATGTTCTTGTCACCTGGTTTCTTGCAGGGCCCTTTCTCTATTTTGGTAGAGGAAGCTTCCATTTTTCCTCTTTGCTTGGTCTTATTTTTCTCCATATGGAATGTTTCCCTAGACCTCTATAAACTGCATCATTGGCAGTGAATATTTTCCCTGACCTCTCTGAACCCATAGTTGGTAGAAAGGATTCTAAAACATAACAGCAAACATTTTTAAAGAAATATGAAATCTTGAATGTAATATACCTCTTCCAAGCCATTCCCCTTACACATAACCATGTGCTTAATGGAAAGAAATGAAAAGCTATATTTTTGTTCACAGAAAACAATAAACAAAATGAAGATGCAGCTAGTTGTGTATGTGTATTTTTTCCCCCCCGACTGTTTTTCATTAGAAAAGAGGTATGTGGAGGAGTGGAGGTTGAAGACTGAATTGTGAGCCAAAAATATTCCTATGTGACTGTAACTCTGTAAGAGGACAGGGCTAAAATTGGCAATTTGTTTTGATTGGTGCACGGAACTGACACCTTAGATCTCCATTTAGTACTTGTTCATAGAAACACAGCCTGTGGGTTTGAATAAGAGCCCAAAGGAACAGCAGAGTGACAGACACAGTATCCAGGGAATTAGGGGAGAGAAAAGGCCAAATAACCTCCAGGAAACAGGCCAAGTTTCTGTAGCTAACTACTTTATAGCTCACCCCTCGGCCTTTATTAGACTCATGATGCAGTTAAAGTGATCAGGGACATTTTCACTGAGTTGCCCTTTCCTATGCAGAGACATTTTAGAAACGTGCTGGGAAGTCAGGGGCTGTAGGAACAAAGTGGCAGTTGTAGCTCTGTTAATCAACTAACAGCCTGACTCAGGAGAAATCATCAGATGACTGACTGTGTCTCCCCCACTCGCCTACATCCTCACCTTCAGAACTTAAGGGGCCCAGTGCAGCCCTGACTCAATGAACAAATGATTGGGTGGACGCATGTCAAAGGTAGCTGCAACAGATCATGGATTTTCTCTTCTACTTTTGATTCCAGAAGGGGGAAGCTTGCCTTGTCAGTGAAACAAACAAGGAATGAATGAAGCGAGCTAGGGTCCTTCTCACATTTGTCCCATTTATGAAAGCATGTGTTCGTATTCATTTCATTTGACATTGAGATGGATCCAACTGAGATGGCTGCTGCTGGATCTGCCTGGTGAGAGGAACTGGTTTCAATAGTTTTTGAACTTTGGAATCTAAAGGCAGGAGAATGAACCCTGCTGTCCTAGAGGCCCATCAAATCTTTACCCTTCAAGGCTATTTCCAATTACTCAGTGAAAGAGTACAGCAGGAGCAAATGGAAATGCATGTTGTTAGCAAACGGAGATTGATGCCATCTTAAACTCTATTTGTAGATTCGTAATATTCTCCTGAAAATCCCTGTGCCCAGAATAAAATTATAGTTTCCTTTGCCTATGACCTATTTTGATGGAATCGTAGACGGTCATGGCTGGAAGAAACCTTGAAAATCAAACAAATCCCCCATTTACAAATGAGGAAACCAAGGCCTGGAGAGGTTAAGCGTGAGGTCACTGACCTAATTAGTGGGGCTTGAGAGAAAATGAAGCATTGCCTTTTCTTTTTAAGAGGGTCCTGATGGCTCCACTTTGTGAGTGCATGTTATAAGTGCTTTTGTGTGGTGCTACCAAAACTTTCTAGTAGAAAAGGGATTCTTTGAAATATGAAGCCAATTCTCTCCCTGCCAAGATACTTAACAACAGCAATGAGCTAGGACATCTGTCTGTCATTTGGAATTTGGGAGGCAAATATTTTTACAGAACCTAAGTGTTCAAACAAACATGAGGAGCAAATGTGGCCTCAACTCCAGCTAAGCCATTAAAACTTGGACAGAGAAGCAACAGAGGATGGAAGTAGAAGGTGGATAGGAAATACAGGGTCCAGGATTCTTGTACGGATTACACGAAAAATGAAATTAAAGAAGACTCAGGTTTTCTTTAAATGACATGACTGCATTAGAAGACTCTGCACCAACATCACTGGTTTCTAGGAAAGCATATGAACTTACAAGTTTCTCCTTTGGAATGTAAGTTGCTGGTTAAAAACTGGCAGAGCTGGTTGGATGCTTAGAGGATTGGGCAACCTGAGCCAGGGAGAGCCTTGTGTCTGCCCTGCAGGACTGGGGTGGCCTAGAATTGTTAAGGGGCATGAGCTGGACCTAGAGGCTCTCAAATAGATTCAAGCCAGGACTTGATTAGGCAAGCAGGATCCTGGGCAGGGAGAGGTCATGGATGGGGGAAATGCAGTATGGGAGGAAGAACAGCAAGGGCTGGGATGTTGGTTTGACGTAAGACAAAATAATTGAGTAAGGCAAGAGCTGTCACAGAGGGGTCTATGCCCAGATTTGCTCCTGGTGGGAAAGGGCCAGGTGGGAGCAGGTAAATGGTACTCTTGACCTTGAATCTTCAAGTGCTTTTGAGGTAAGAGGTGGGGTAAGGGCGTGGGTCTTCCATCCCAGAGCAGTCCCTTAGTGATCCTCCTACACCTACGCAGAACACATGCCATGAGCTCAGGGGGGCCAGGAGTGCTAGCTTACCCCAGGACTAGTGGAAATGGAAGCTCTTGCGATAACCAATGTCATCCAACTTGGGTTCTGATACCACAAATATTGACACAGACCTGATTCTCCCCTTCCTTTTAGGGAAAAGCTGTGCTCTTACAGAAAAATGAGTAGAACTCTTCACTATCTCTTTTGAAATACTCCTGCCTAGATACAGGAGGATCTTATCTCCCTAAAGATTTCAAGCAAATGGCAAACTTAGTCTTTCAGCTTATGAGGAATATGTGATAGCCTACACGATTGACTTAAAAACTAGTTACCCCACAGACTAGTGCAATAGCTATTGGAATTCCAATATTAGAGATTCATTCTTTAGCATTGACTGTAACCCTAACAGTGCAGCTTGCCTTTAAAATGCGAAATACTGTTGGGGTAAACACTGCACATGACTTCAGTGTGAATTAACTCAGCAGTTCAGGGCCCTGTGTCAGCTCTGAGTGAGGATGGGTGAGGAAGGAAAACTGAGAGGTTAAAAGCATGGGGCAATGTTTTGAGAGGGGAGAAGAAACCCAAGGTAAGGTTTACTCACTACAGAGGGCAGTCCTGGAAAACAGTGTTGCTTGTCTGCTTCTGATAAAACACAGAAGAGCGTGAGCAGACTTGGTGCCAGGTAATATCCCACATGTCCAGGGAAAGGCACAGAGGACTAAAGCCTATCCTCACTGTGGGTTGTCCTTTCATTAAGAGAATCACCATGTATTTACACAGTAATCTGCAGTTCCAGTGTGCTTCCATAACTGATACTTCACTTCCTCCTCAGAGTATTGTGATGGAGTAGGATGAAGCACTGTGACAGAAGATTATGGAGAAGAGGAAACTCAGAGGCTCAGGGAGGTTAACTGGTTTTCCTGATGTCATAATACCAGAGGTGATCTATTGAAAACCTTAGTGGGATTCCTGGAAAATTGGAGGATGAAGCTGGTGTTGTTGTTGGTGGTGGTGGTGGTGATGGTGATGATGGTGGTGATTGTGGTGATGATGATGGTGATGATGATGATGGTGATGGTGATGGTGGAGACCGTGGTGGTGGTGATGGTGATGATGGTGGTGGTGATGGTGGTGGTGGTGATGGTGATGGTGGTGGTGGTGGTGATGGTAATGATGCTCATGGTGATGGTGGTGACTGTGGTGGTGGTGATGGTGATGATGATGGTGATGATGGTGGTGATGATGTTGGTGGTGGTAGTGGTGGTGATGGTGGTGGTGATGGTGATGGTGGTGGTGATGGTGATGATGATGGTGGTGATGATGGTGATGGTGATGGTGGTGATTGTGGTGGTGGTGATGGTGGTGACTGTGGTGGTGGTGATGGTGATGATGGTGCTGATGGTCTTCCAACATTGCTTAAAAGACCTTTCCTTGGGCAGCAGGCAATGTCACTAGGTGGACATTCATCTTCCATCTTCATTACTTATTCAGAAGACCCTCCAAATGCTCACAGGTACAGAGATCCTGGTATAGTACCAGCATTTTGTCACATGTAAGAGAGGTTCAATTTATAAAATGTTAATTTATAGGCTTGTTGTGATACCTACAAGTTTCTTAGAAATACTTGGCAACTGTGTGTGTTACTTTAGGTCAATCTCAGGTGCTAATCAAGAAGGCCTAGTTAGGAGGTGGCCAGCCAGGGTTATATCAGAAAGGCCATTCCCATCTTTTACAAAGCCTCCTTGTTCAATTACCATTGCTTTGATAATTCTTATATTAGGTATCAACAATGGGTTTTTACTGATGAAACTAGAGTCTTGTTAATTATTTCTCATTGGTGAATTTAAAGGGATTCAAAATGTGTAAATTAGAGCTCAGAGGTGCTCGTTCTCTGTGAATGAACAGTACCTAAGAATCGACTCAACAATGGACCCAGTCCCCTTGGGGATATTTTCTTAGCTTGAGCCCTATTTGGTCCTACATCCAGTCATTGGTTTAAGAGATGAGATGGTGTCAGTTACAACGTTTCGACTCTTACCTAGGAATATTTCTGTATCTGCTATGAGCAAACATTTTACAGGACATGTTTAGAGTACCTAAAGGAACAGAGAGTTGGGATTTGGTCAAATTTAGAGAACCAGTTGATGAACTGTTCTGAGCCTGCTTTATTAATGAATGTTTATCAAATAGGTGTCTGTTTGTGTATGAGATCTGGCCTGAGACTTGCTCTCATAATGACTTGTTAATGAGGTTGCAGAGGAAAGTTAATTATTGCCCATTCAAATATTTTTGAAGGCTACTGTGATCTACCAAACCAAAGCAAACTAAACCAAACTCCAAAAGTTGTCCATGACCCAAGTGAATTAAGTTATTTCCAATAATTCTATTTTTCAGAGGGTTGCAAATTGTATATGTAATGTAGAGTTTACCTACACAGATTTGGAACATTTTTATCACTCCAAAAATAGTGTGAGGAAAAAAGGCTACTGTTGAAGAGGATTTAGTGAGATGAGGAAGAAGGCGTAAAAAGGCAAGTATAAGAAGACAGCTTAGGGGAGGTCTTCAGAGTATAGGTGAAGATCTGCTCTGAGCACCGGGGAAGACAGGTGGAGACGTGGAGGGATGGAGACCTCACCTCCGGATGGAATGAATGGACACAATGAGCAGAGGCACCGCCTCTCTCCCTGATCCCAACAGAAAAGTTAGAGAAGGAAAATGATGACTTCGTTGTCTCTAGAAAATGCTTAAATGTACCTCGAGAAAAGTTCTAACTGGATTGTAAGTAGGGCACGACCATAGTATTTCTGAAAACTTCCTACTTCCGTTTTCAGAAATCTGTGAACTGTGAGCATTTTACTTGTCTCACGATGTTGGCATGGACCACATCTTTGTAGGTATTCCGAGTTCCATGTTTAGCAAAATGAATTAAATGTTTATTTAATGTCTATTATGACTATGTAGGCACTGAGGGGGAGAGTGGTGAAACACTAGACTCAGTTCTGGCCTCAAGAGCTGGTTGAAGATGCCCATTTCACAGGCATTAAATAACTAGCGACCTATTCTGTGCATTTTGTGCTCATGGTCATTATTGCAATGGAATTTAGCGAAAGGAGATCAGTGTAGGTAGACAAGAAGGCTCTAAAAAGAAGATAGGATTTGAAATGAAGCTGTAGTTTAAAAACATAAACATTTGTTTTGATGGGGAATATGGAATCTTTGGAACAGAGCCAAGGGGCTGGGCATGGGGAAGAGGGAAAGCAAACAGTCCTCTACATCAGTGCAGCCGAGTCACCCGTAAACCCGAGGGCTTGGGAGACAAGGGCCCCGTCCCCTCCTCTATGCAGCCAGTCTCGGCTGAATTACACTGTGTCAAGCAGGCATCTGGCCAGTGATTTATGTGGCAGCTTAGCAGACAGAGCACCCTGTGCCACCACCGTTAAGTAAAAAAAAAAAAAAAAAGGCAAAACTATAACGACAAAACTCATGTCCAAAAAATGTTAGACCATGATATGATTCACCCACAGGCAAGGATTAATCTGCAGGTCTATGTGCTGCTGGGCTAGCAACCTAATAGTCTCAAAACCATATAGGAAAGGCCCTGAGACATAAGAATGAGCATGGGAGAAACAAGAAGGACTCGTGGGTCCTACTTAGAGTGAGTACGAAGGGGCTTCCCAGGTCCTCAGCTGGGTGCCCCCAGAGCCTGGTTCTAAGTAAGCAGATTTTGCTAGTTCACCCCCAGCCCAGCACACAGAAAAAGGCTGTTATCAGCATGTAAACAAATCATGCTAATTTAAAACGCTTTGCTTTCATTGAAATCAAACACAATTAACTTACTATTTTTAACTACCCAATAGAGTTCTTGGTGGAATTTTAAAAACCAAGGAAAAGAATATTATAACTTTAGAGAGTTCAAAGAACAGTCAGACCATTTTATCGGCACAATTGTTTCGGATGTCACTGTTTTTGGAAAGAATTAGAAGTGAGAAGGTCCTCAGAAAGCATTTGTTCACCTCACCTCAAAGGTGAGGACACAGGTCGGAGACTAAAGGGACATGCCTGGTTACTTAGCTGTTTAGAGTAGGGTCAGTGTTAGGACAAGACAGCAAAGATTCATGCACTTTCAATGAAATTTGTCGGCAAATTATGAGTATTTAGAAAGCTCACAGTTGTTTTTTTTAATGTTGTGTTGAAATACAATTCACCTAACACACTCATTTAAACTGTACAGATTGCCTTTAATATATTCACTGGGTTGTGCATCCATCACCACAATCAATTTTGGAATGTTTTCATTACCCTAAAAAGAAACCCCACACCTCTTAGCTGTCAGTCCCAAATACCCTTATTTGGCCATTTCTGCATTTTCTTTGGAGAAATTTCTATTCAGATATGTTGCCCCCTCAGCCCTGCACAACTACTAATCTACTTTCTATCTCTATTGCTGGTCAGTTCTGGACATTTCATAAAATGAAGTCATAAAAGATGTGGTCTTTTGCAGATGGCTTCTTTCACTTAGTATGTTTTCAAGGTTCACCTGTGTCGCTGCATGTACCAGCGCTGCATTTTGTTTTATTGCTGAATAATATTCCGTAGTATGGCTTTATCGCATTTTATTTATCCATTCATCAGTTGTTGGACACTGGGCTGTTTCCACTTTTGGGCTACTATGAATAATGCTGTTATACACATTAATGCACACGTTTTTGTGTGGATATATGTTTTTATTTCTCTTTGGTATATACCTGGGAGTAGAATTGCTGAATCATATGGTAACTCTACATTTAACTGTTTAAGGAAGCGCCAGATTGTTTTCCAAAGTATCAGCACCATTTTACATTTCCACTAGTCTGAGGCTTCCAAGTTCTCCACATTCTCACCAACATTTGTTGTCTGTCTTCTTTACTACAGGCATCTTAGAGGATGTGCAGTAGTTTTGATTTGTGTTTCTCTGATGGCTAGCAATATTAAGCATCTTTTATGTGCTTTTTGGCCATTTGTATATCTTCTTTGCAGAAATGTCTATTCAGATTCTTTCCCACTTTTAATTGTGTTATTTGTCTTGAGTCGTAACAGCTCCCTGTACTGTATATTCTAGATTCAAATCCCTTATCAGATATATGATGTACAAAACTTTTCTCCCATTCTGTGGGTTGATTTTTCACTCTCTTGATGGTGTCTTTTAAGGCACATAAGTTTTAAAATTTGATAACTTCATAGGCTTTTAAATGGTGAATTATATTTTCTCTGTCTTTGGGTCATTTACATATAGACCTTATTATACATGTGGTAATTAAATATGTGCTAAAGAACATATAGTGTATTGATCTATATGAGGTAGTTTCAGCTAGATATAAGGGACAATGATTTTTTTTTTAATTTGGCCATGCCACACGGCTTGTGGGATCTTCAGGGATCAAACTTGGGCCCTGGCAGTGATAGCGCCAAGTCCTAACCACTGGACCACCAGGGAGTTTCCTAAAGGACAATAAAATTGATAGATGCTTCAATATTAGAGAGAACAGCAAAAAAGTAGGGTGTGGTGTCTGAAAGTGTTTTGTGGAGAAGGGCCCTTGCAGTCTTGTATAACTAGGAATCACTCCAGTTGCATAATACCAAAGGCTCCCTAATCAGTGTCATCATGAGAAGAAATAATATCTTTAGGGAACAGAACTCATGTAGAAAAGGACAATCATAAGAGATTGTAGTTTATAATTTTCTGCATTCTCCTGTTTAAAATAAACAGAGCCCCGTAGCAATAACTGTTTATTAATGAAGCCAGGTGTGCTTGCTCATGCGCAGTCCGGTTACTTTATTGCACACATATAACACAGGGTTTTTGATAGATGTATGTGTATTTATGTATGGGTGAGCACTTTTATTACACTTGTGGATGAAGCCAGAGTTCCAGCTTGTTATCATTATAGCATGAATAGAATGAAGTTGTTTTTTTTCTTGTTATTTTTCTTGTCTTTCTCCCTTCACTTCCCCCAATCCTGCCACTTCCCGTCTAAACACAGGAATATACTAATCAGGGAAATATGCACTGCTGTTTAGTAAAGGGGTCAAATCCATTTGGATGGAATTCCAGGCTCAATGTGCTAACAATGGCAGGAAACCGGGTCCTCGAGCTGGCTGCAGCGTGGAGCTGCTGAGCGATAGACTGTTGAAAGAGTCGGCCCTGGGGTATGCTACTTTGGCTTGCTTTGTGTTTGGAATGTTGTGACTGTTCCAGACACAATGAGGGATCTGTCTGTCCACACAGGAGAAGTTGTAATTACAGGAACAGAAGCTAAATTACTCCTCTTAATTGCAAATGGTCTGTATACAAGGCTGCTAATTTGGACTTTGTAGGGACAGGCGGGATTTTTAATTTAATGATTTTGGTGATTAGGGGAGTAGACCGTATATCTTAAATCCACTTCATCCTACTGCAGGTGTTGCCAGGATCCCTTCTGACTACCTGTCTTGTTGATTTTGATGACTCAGGCCAGTACGTGATACTGTCTCTGCTGAAAAGACAGGGTGTTGAAAGTCTCTCCGTCTTTGGTGTCCTAAAACCTTGATTTGTTGTGACCATAACATCCTGTAGAGAGGTCTCCTTGTGTGTGTCACTTAGGAACCATTTCCTAATTAGGAAAGAAGGTTGAAATCTGGCCTGGCATCATGTTCTAGAAAACAGCTACAACAGGTGAGAGTTTGTAGCCAAACAGAATCACCAAGTGGATATATTTTTTTTTATTGTGAACGAGGATCTTTGTCTCTTTATCTATCTAGGGTCTACTATATGCCAGATATTGCACTAGGAACGGACTGAAAAGTAGCATAAGAAAAGGTCTACTCCATGTGCTTATAGTCTCAGGGGGGACCAAAACATGTCAATGAATAAGGCAGGGGGATTGTATCACGACAGAGTTATGAATGTTTCATGGCCTACAGATAAGAGTGATGACGAACATTTCAAGGAACAGCCAAAATCCTTTCTTCACGTATCACTGCTCAGAATTGAGATGTGGACCAATACTAAACCATTTGCTATGGCAAAGAGTCTGACCCTTACACCAATCAGGCACACTTAAGGAGATGAAGGGAGGGACAGCTTTCCTCTACACAAGGCAGTAAAGGGAGTTATGGATCCCTGAATAAAATCCAGGCTTTGTTCGAAAGGAGATAGCGAAATGATGCTGGGAGATAACTAATAACATCCAATGCCTTCAACTGACATGTCAGAGAGCTCACTCTGGCAGCAGCGTAGAGAATGGGGTGGTGGACGCAGACTGAAGGCAGGGAGACAGGGAGGATGTGCTGCAGTATTTGGAGAGAAATGAAGAGGCCTCGAACTGAAGTGATGACAGTTACCAAGAAGAAGAGGGAACAGTTCTGGGAGCTCCGAGGAAGAATTTATAGTAGTGATTCTTAAATGTCTGGGGGGAAATGCACCCTTTTGAGAATCTGATGTAAGCACTTTTGTAGTAAACATCAAGCTTGCTGGTTTGCTCCATTTTAGCATCAGTGGCAGGGAAGTTGGGCTGGTATGCCCTTTGTAAGGTCATGGTCCTTTGTTCGGGTGGGCACCAGCAATTTCTAACCACATCATGGGAGCTGGAGAGATAAAGAATGAGAAGCAGCATTTATCGGGGACTGACTACTTGTATCATGCTCTGAGGCCCACCAAGCAGATGGGAAAACTGAGACGTTATAATATGCTGTTCAGTGTCCTACCCTGAAAAATCACAGCTGTATGGTTTAAGCTTGAGTTTGTCTGAATCACAATACCAAGCAGCCTCCTACTGGTGCTGCCATATTTGGTCCAAATGTGAATTACTATGACTACCAGCTTTTTTCTTTCCTGAAATCCTTTGGTGGTCCCTGTTTGTACAGCTGAAGGAGATACTACCTCATTCCTGACAGTTTTGGGAGCTGACAGCAGAACATTCAAAGAATGACATCAAG
Source organism: Eubalaena glacialis (assembly GCF_028564815.1). Lineage (NCBI taxonomy): Eukaryota > Metazoa > Chordata > Mammalia > Artiodactyla > Balaenidae > Eubalaena > Eubalaena glacialis. The sequence goes on from NC_083722.1 coordinate 8,712,534, forward strand.
CAACTTTCCTCAAGGTCATTTCCTGCCCATGATCTCCACAAAGACCACATTCCTTAAGGATGTGTAGGGGTCGGAAACAGCCCCTGCTCTGTCAGGCGAGAGATGTCTGGGGCAGCTGCAATAGGCAGATGAGTGTATGTGTGTGTCTACATCCTCTGTGACAGGCTTTGCTGGTGAACACACACACCCGACACTTGGCTAAAAACAAACCAGGTCTCCTAGGCTGCATGACTCATGCTTGAACTGAAGTCTTCACCCAGAGTCAATAATTCTCATTTTAAAGGCAAATGCTGAGCTCAACAGCTACTGAGGTTACACTGCCTGGGGTAGCTCTCTGTATTAATTTCGCTTATTAGAAACAGCACCTCCTTAGGTTCTTGAAGCAGGACATTATTCAGTATAATCACGCTACACTGGAGAGTGTTTATAAGACTTGAAGACAATGTGTGAAAAGTACCTGGGCACACAGTAGATGCTTAACAACATGGGCAGCAGCATTTGCTTTGCTGTATGCCCTCTGCCTAGCTGGGACAGGGTTTTCTCCCTTCCCCCTTTACTTTACATTAAGAGCTTTATTTCTTTCTTTGAAGGAGAAAGACATTCAGTCTAAGTGATGTATATTATTATATTCCAGAGTGGCTTTTGCCACCTCTCCCATCACCTCTGTATTTTGCATCACCCAAAAGGAGGACATTGGTTAGAACAAGCATTACGGGGAGGGAGAAGCAGGAAGTGCAGAATCAGGAGACCTCACGTCCATCTCTGGCTCTTCTCTAACTTGATAAGGGCCCATGGAAAAGTCACCTAAACTCTTGGGACCTCCGTTTATTTGTCTGTAAAAAGAGAGGCTTGAACTAAAAGATCTTTCAGAGACTTCAGGCTCTTGCTGGGCTGCTTCTGGGGGCTGTTCTCTCTCAAGCAGTGACTTAAATTCTGGTGATGAGCCACCCATTGCACGAGACACTACCACTCTGCTAAGTCTCGTAGGTGTTTTTCTGTACTGGCTGATACTTGGGACCAAATTTCCTACGTCCGGCACACTAAATAATGCCTTTACCATAAATGTTCCTCTAGAGTACGAGGCAGACAGGGCTTGTCTCTGCTAATCAACCTACACATTTCCAGGAAAATTATTTTTTTCTCCTTGTTATTCAAATATATGGCTTGTGCATATGGAGATTTTAAAACACAGTTGATTTATAAGGGGGTGAATTTCCCTGAAACAGAATTTGTGTTAATTATGTCAGCTAGCTAAAATTGGTAACCTGGCATGGGTTTGTTAAGACATTAAATGTCACTCTTCTTGTTTTTCTCATACTCAGGAATGAATGGTAGGTTAAGAAGTACACTTCCAGTTCATAAAACATCAGAGGGACTAATTGGGTCTATTTATGTTTTACTCGAGGGTGTGGAATGTAAACCTTTTCTCCAAGTGAAAGGGTGAGTTTGCTTGGGCCAAGTGTTAGCATCAGAAACATTCTCAAACCTTTTGGAATCCTAGCATGTTAGAGATTGGAAGGGGCCTAAAGAATTTCTGGGCAATTCCTTCTCCTTCTCTCACTTTTCCTTCTTTTAGCTCAAAAATGAACTCTGCATAAAATATATTACTTTAAAGAACATTTTCACTTAGAGAAGGACACCTCTGCAGGAACACAAATTGCCCCAAGTGGTGAGGTATCTCAGATGGGAATTTTTTTCAGTAAGAAACGTAAATTCTCTATATTCTTAGAAGTTTACCAAATAAGTTGTATCAGGGTTTTTCATATCTAGTTCATTTGAGAGAATGAACGTATTTACATTCTGTGAATGCTAAGACGTCAGCGTGGATTTTGCCAGCAGGTGGCACCAAATGTTTTCATTAGAAAAATAACACTGTGAAGGAAAACCTCGTTTGCATCCTCCCTGCTAGTAAAAAAGCCTTTTAGGTGAGTGTTGTGGTTCATTCATTCAAATTCAGGAAACATGTGCATTTCTTATTTGGTAGCTCTTTGGCAGTACACTGTTGTAGTTCAGGGTGAGTTATTTCCTTGAAGTTTGTTAAAAGGGAAGTATGGTGAAATTAAAGACTTGAAAAAAGCTTTATTAAGAGTTTTGCCGACCAATTAAAGTCCAGTCTCTCAGCCTACAAACCCTTCCACCAGCCCCTTCTAGGCCTGCAAGCACACAGGATGCTGAAACAAAGGACAGTGAGATGGTGGATGGTTCAATTTTCCCTTTTTATCACAATCTTCTTTTTTTCAGACCCCAACCCAGCTTTTACAGTCTGGTTAAAATTTTGTCCTATTTAGAAAAGAGTATCATAAAGTGACGTTACTGATCCAGGCCCTGTTTTGGAGGGACACACTTACACTTTCAGGTGTGTGTGGTGAGGGGGATGATATTTTTCTTCCTCTGTTCAGAGTCACCAGAAGAAAGTTCTGCCATACTAAGGATCCTGAAAAATACTGGGCAATTTGTGCCAAATTTTCATTCTTATAAGACTTTACTTTAAAAATAAAAAGGCATGTGCATGCATTTACCATTTATTTATGTGAAAAATATTTATTGAGTGTCCACCATGCTGGACATTGTACTAAAGAGCCAGGGATACAGTGATGAAGAAAAACATGTGGTTTCTGCTCTTGTGGTGCTTATTGTTTAGTGGAAGAACCAGATACTAATCAAGTCACCCACATGAATGTATAGAAACAAACTGAGGAAAGTGCTCTGAGGGAAACGAACACTATCGCATGGTATTGTTGAACCAAGGAAGTTGACTTAGATTCGAGGGGAAATGAAAGCAGTCAAGGTTTCTTAGGGAAGTGACCCTGCCTGGAGATGAGATTTGAAGGATAAGGAGGAATTAGTTAGGTGAAGGGGTGGGAGGAGCTGGGAAGAATGTTCAAACCAGAGAGTAGTGACCTCAAAGACCTTGGGATGGGAGGGAGAAGGGAGCTGCAGGTCGGGAAGGAACTCAGCGATGGAAGGGGAGAATGGATGCTCTTACAGGAGTGAAAACTCATCATGATTTTTGCACTCTTCTCCGTGTTTATTATATTTTCCCTCCATTAAATAAAAAAGGCCAACACCCACACTCCAAAAGTCTATTAATCACCTGATCCCCACTAATTCCCTGCTTTTATAGTATTGTTGGTTTGAAGTCAATGAGCTAATATTTCTGAAAAGTCTGGGCATTTTCCATTCCCCATTACAGTGAATTACATAAATAGACACAAGTGCCTTTGGGGAAGGCAAGGAGGAAAATTTACAGAAGACAACTGCAATATTAGTACAACATGATTCCTTAGGCATTCTCTTTCCCCCATCATTAGAGGATGTGGCTCTGTGAACTGACTGGGATTTAGAGCTACCATATGATCCAGCAAGCCCACTCCTGGACATATATCCGGAGAAAAACACAATTAGTAAAGACACATGCACCGCAATGTGCACTGCAGCACTATTTACAAAAGCCAGCATGGAAGCAACCTAAGTGTCCATCGACAAAGGAATGGGTAAAGAAGATGTTGTATATATATGTAACAGAATATTACTCAGCCATAACAAAGAATGAAGTAATGCCATTTGCAACAACATGGATGGACCTAGAGATTGTCATACTGAGTGAAGTAAGTCAGACAGAGAAAGACAAATATCATATGATATCGCTTATATGTGGAATCTAAAAAAAATGGTACAAATGAACTTATTTATAAAACAGAAATAGAGTCACAGATGTAGAAAACAAACTTATGGCTACCACGAGGGGAAGGGGAGGAGGGATAAATTGGGAAATTGGGATTGACATATACACACTACTATATATAAAATACATAACTAATAAGGACCTACTGTATAGCACAGGGAACTCTACTCAATACTTTGTAATGGCCTATATGCGAAAAGAATCTAAAAAAGAGTGGATATATGTATACGTATAACTGATTCACTTTGCTGTACACCTGAACCTAACACAACATTGTAAATCAACTATACTCCAATAAAAATTAAAGAAAAATGAAATGGCCCCAACTTTCAGATATAGTGGTAGCCTTGATTCAAAAGACTTGAAATTTTTTCAGTTACATACATCAAGCTGGGCCAGAATCTCCATGACCAATCTACCATACCCTAAAATCTCAACAGGTCCGTCTATTCTAATGAGCCCTAATGTCTATTAAAGTAACCATACCCATTTGTATCTGACTGTTCTAGTGTAACTACTTGCCCTTTGCCATCTTGGGACTTTTTCACATTCACTGTAATCAAGGAGTCCTGTTTCTACCAGTCTCCCAAACCCACAGAGAATAGCCACTACACTGCTTTTCAAAGATGCTGGCATTTCCCTTATCGGTGTCTATCTCAGGCCTTGATGATGAGATCATCTATAGGGCTAAATCTACAGCCACATTCCTATATCTTGACATCTTTGAATTCCTTTCTCTAATTGAACGTCACCATTTCCGGCATCTCAACTTTCCCTAGGCTACACTCCCAACTGATTTCAAGTCTTCTTTAGCCAGCAAGCAAACTATCAGAACCTCTCTCAGCTGCTCCAACTAGCATCACTACACCCAGAGTTATTGCTAAGTGCATCCAAATTTACCTTGATCAAAATGATGTTCCTTCCTCCGTGATCAGTAGCCCTAGGGATCCCTTTCCTCACACATTTTCAGAACGTTGCCAATATAGCTGAGTAAAGTCCTGTATATCTTTTGGTGGGTAAATCTCCTACTGGGTTTGACATTGTAAATATCCTTCCTCCCTTGGAAAATGCTGGACTCTGACTCCAGCTACAGGTCTCAGAATATCAAGAATCACTGTGTATGGGGTGGAGATAGAGCATGAAGAGAATCCGCTCCCTCTTCCAAGGTAACTAATGGCCTCTGGAGAAGGCAGCAGTGTTCTCAGGCCAGACATGAAGAGTCTAATCAAGGCAGGGAAGAGGAGGATGCTAAGGGAGGCAAGAAGGGCTAAGAGTGGGCTGAGGGTTGGGAAAACTGGAGGTCTCTATATCCTCCCACACATCCCCATGCCAGCTCTCTTCTGATCAATGTCCTTACACGTGCAAAACAAACAAACAAAAAGCCATCATGAACATACGGGCTCAGCTGATGAGGTAATTCAGTAAGCTCAGATCAAACTTCACCTTTGGTTTCCAGCTATCCTGGCCCCAACCTTTTGGCACAGTCATTGAAATCCTTGGTTAAAGTCCATGACTTCATGCTTTTCATCTGTCTTTCAATGTCAGTGCCCTGACCATGTCCCTTTGACCCTTTTCACTTCAGTGCACACATGCCAGACTTCTAGCTGCCAGCATTTATGTTCTTTACATCAAGCCTTTCTCTGGCCTCCAGAACTCCTCTGCCCGTGCACAGCAGACTAGAAGGGCAGGGAAGGAGCAACCGTGGCAGCAGCACTCGACCAATGACTGGTGGGAACTGGTGTACAAACATTCCAGCTGCTGTGTCCCTTGGGTGGGATGCTTCTGGCATACGCTTTACTTTCGCACCTAGAGCACCCCGTGGGCTTGAGCTCCAGTTGCCCACGGTGGTAACTGGCTTGGTAATGAACCCAATTGCTTGGCTTCCTTTTCCCTGTCTCCCTCCTAGCTCTCCTGCTGGTATTCCTGGGCTCACCTTCCAAATAAACTATTTGTACTAGAATTCTTATCTCAGGATCTGCTTCCAGGCAAATCCAAACCAAGACAGGACCTTACTGGAAAAATCCCAGGTAACTTACAGATGGATGAAGATGAGTGAGGGACAGAGATGCCAGGGAATAAGATACACTGTCATTATTGATTCATGGGAACATCTGGTTGGGATGCCCCTGCTGGACACCGTATCTTCTAAACCATGCATTCTCAACAGGAGTGATATCACCCCTGAAGGAGCAAAATACATAAATTCTACTCTTTATGTATAATGCATGGATCTATATATATACAGTATGTAAGCAGATATACTGAATATCTGTTGTCTTAAAATTACATGGTGGGGGAAATTTGGAAAAAAATGTCCAAAAAATCTCCTTATGAGAGCAATAATGAAAAAAAGATTGAGAAACACAGCTCTAGACACAGTAGTGAATACATGAATGCTGTATTGCTGCCCCTGATGGTGCTGCCTTGAATTCTAATCATAGCATCACTCTCTTAAGGATCATGGTCTGATGGGAACATCTGATTGACAGAGTATATATCATGTGACCCAGTTCTAGTTGTAGGGGTGGGAAGAAGGAACATCTGCCCCCTTGTCCTTCTGTTGCAGCTGTCAGAGTCCAGATTTCCCCTAAGACTCACAAAATAAGGGAGTTCTCCTCCCAAAGACTGGAGGAGGTCTAGGTCTTCTGAACAGTTGTGGACCTTGAGGAGCTTGAGGGCTCCATCTTGGGAACTCCTGGTACTGCCTCCTTCCAGAAAGTAGAATTTACTCAGCAGTGCTTGTGGGGAGACATCAACTATATCTTGAGTTATAAATGTCTACCAGAGGTTTATTCATCAGAGCAGCTTTTAAAATAGGCAACGGTCTAGTTCAGGGTTCTTGAGTGAAAAGCGTGAGATAAGAGAGCTATCCTTTTTGATATCCCCTTGGATTTGGACCTTTAAGTTCACGCACATATACATTTTGGAAATTGGGATTTAGAATTTCTAATTCAGCTACATGTGCCCTCCACCCCAAATGGCATAGTGGAAAGATCACACTATATTCAGGAGATCTCAGCCTTGCCAATGGCCAACGGTGGGACACATGCAAATCTCTTGCTTCTCTTACCTGTATGAGAAGGGTGCTGCAGTAAAGGATTTTAGGGTCTTTTCTATCTCTACCATTTTATATATCGAGGGAGGTAGGAAGAGGGGATGGAGGAAAGGAAGAAAGGGAGGAACAAAAATAGGCATTGTGGCTTTTTCATGTGTCATGGCCCTTTAATTCTTCTAATAATACCAAGAAGACTTTATTATTTTCACTGCATAGTGAGGAAGTGGAAGTTCAAAGAGGTTAAGTCACCTGCTCAAGTTCACTCAGAAACTAAACAGCACTCAACCAAGATTTGTCTGGTTTTGAAAGTCATGTACTTTCCACCAAACTGCACTGTCCCATGCTCTAAGGGAAACATTAGAGTCAGCAACTGCATGCGTTAGGTGTTTTTCTTTCCCCTGATTTTGGGTGCATTCTCTTAGATGCCTCGGTGTCTCCCATGTTGCTCAGATCCTAAACTATCTCATCCTGGCATGCATGTCTTTGCCAGTGCCCTACATTCACTCTCTTTCCTTCTTTATTTTCAGCTTTCCTTGCTCTCACTGAAATGCACAGTCAGGAGACTGTAAAATGCACTGAATGAACTACACAGGCTCTCCGGACTGAGTGCTGATAGCTTGCTAATCTGGTTAATATATATGTTAATGGGAGAAGGGTAAAGCAGCAGCAGGTCTTTCTGCCTTCAGGCTGTGGAGTAAATTAGATGTCCATTTCAGTCCAATACCTCTAAAGCGTACATCCAGGGCTTCCCTGGTGGCACAGTGGTTAAGAATCCGCCTGCCAATGCAGGGGACACGGGTTCGAACCCTGGTCCGGGAAGATCCCATATGCCGCGGAGCAACTAAGGCTGTGCGTCACAACTGCTGAGCCTGTGGTCTGGAGCCCGCGAGCCACAACTACTGAGCCCGCGTGCCACAGCTACTGAAGCCTGCACACCTAGAGCCTGTGCTCCGCAACAAGAGAAGCCGCCGCAATGAGAGGCACGTGCACCACAACGAACGGTGGCCCCCGCTCACCGCAACTAGAGAAAGCCCGCACACAGCAGTGAAGACCCAACACAGCCAAAAATAAATAAAAATAAAATAAATAAATTTAAAGCATACATCCATATAAACTGTGAGTATAGGGCTGAACACCACTAATTCACAGTAGATATTGCTTCTAGTGTAGCAGCAAAAGCCTTGGACCATGAACTGGGAGAGCAGAGTCCTAGCTCCAGCTCTGGCAGGAAGGAGAGGACTGTGGTGCAGAGCAATGAGAGGCAAAGGAGAGGTTCTGAGCGCGCTCCTTACTTAGTCACAAATCACTCCCATGGGCAGCCATCAGGTCTACCCCAGCCTAGGCTCACTCACCAGGTTCATGCGTGTGTTGCCCTGAGCAGAGATCAGAATGCAGACTGAATTAAAATTTTGGAAATTCGATTAGAAACAGATGATGAGTGGCACTTTCTGAAAAGATGTGATTACTTTTTCTCATCTCAAAGAGCGTAATGATTAAATTTCCCCCCTGGTAATCCCAAGGCAATGTGCTCCGGTGGGGAAAGCTGTGTACTGGCAATCAGAGGACCCTGGTTTGGGACCTGGTCTTCAGTAAATCGAGTAAATCCTCTGAGTTTCCTCCCTCCCTTCCCTCCTTTTAAATCAACTTTATTGAAGTATAATTTACATACAATGAGTGTACCCATTTTAAGTGTACAGTTGATAAGGTTTGATAAATGGATATGTTCACCATAATCAAGATATATGATTTTCCATCAGCCCCAACTTCTTTATTAGATATAAACCTATAATGACTATTTAATTCTTCTTGAGTGAGTTTTGACAATTTATGTTTTTCAAGAAATTTGTCTATGTCACCTCTGCTATTAAATTTATTGGCATAAAATCATTCATAATGATTTCCTTTTATGCTATCAATGTCCGTAGATCTTTAGTGATGCCTGCTTTTGCATTCTTTATATTGGTAATTTGTTATCTTCTCTCTTTAGGTAGAGATTATCCATTTTATTTTGAAATAGTTCTTTTGAAAGAACTAGCTTTTGGTTTTTATTGATTTTTTTCTATTGCTAATCCATTTTTTGTTATTTCTGCTTTTCTTTACTATTCCTTCCTTCTACTTACTTTGAGTTTAATTTGCTCTTCTTTTTCTAAGTTATTAATGTTGAAGTAGAGATCATCGATTTCAGATCTTTTTCTACTCTAAGCATTCAAACCTATATATGTCCCTTTAAGTACTGCTTCAGCTGCATCCCACAAGTTTTGATATTTGTGTTTTCGTTATAATTCAGCTAAAATATTTTCTAACTTCCCTTTTCAGTTATTGGAAATTTTGTAATTTGTTGTTTGATGACCAAATATGTGGATATTTTCCAGATATCTTTTGTTACTAATATCTAATTTAATCAAACATTATTAGTGTGGTTTCTACCCTTTCAAATTCATTGAGATATGCATTATGGTCCAGTATATTGTGTGGCTTGGTGGATGTTCAACACGCACTAGAAAAGAATGTGCATTCTGTAGTTGTTAGGTCTAGTGCTCTATAACTGTTAATTAAGTCAGAAGGGTTGATTATGGTTTCCAATACTGATTTTTATGTGTATGTGTTTTCATAGTATATATTTTTCTCTTCATACTTTTACCCTATCTGTATCTTTATAGTAAAGTGATTTTCTGTAAATTGTTGGATCTTGCTTTGTTACCCACTGTGACAATCCCTGTCTTTCAGTTGGAGTGCTTAGACTTATACACATTTAATGTAATTATCAATAGAGTTAGGTTTAAGTCTATCATCTTGGTATTTGTTTTCTGTATGTCTCATGTGCTCTTTGCTCCTTTTCCTCTTTTTCTGACTTCTTCTCCATCAATTACTTTTTAGTTTTCCATTTCATTTCTTCTATTGGTTTATTAGCTGTATCTCTTTGCTTTCCTTTTTTAGTGATTTCTCTAAGATTTACAAAATGAATCTTAAAATCATCACAGAATATATTCAAATAATATTGTTATTTCACTTATAATACATAAGTTTTACCCACATTTACTTACATATTTACCATCTGTGACATTTTTCATATCCTTGTACAGAGATGAGTTTCCATTTGTTAGTATTTTGCTTCTGCCTGAAGAACTTTAACATTTCTTATTGTACAGATTTGCTGGTGAGAAATTCTCTCAGCTTTTGTTTTACTGAAAAAAAATTTACCTTCATATTTGAAGGATATTTCTTCTGGATATAAAATTCTATGTTGACAGTTTTTTCTTTATTTCAATACTTCAAAGATTTTCTTCCAATATCTTCTAGCTCACATTGTTTCAGATACGAAGTCTTTGGAAATACTTATTTTTGTTCTCCGTGTATAATGAGTCATATTTTTCCCTCTGGCTGCTGTTAAGATTTTCTTTTTCTCACTGGCTTTTGAGCAATTCAATTATGATGTACCTTGGTATGGTTGTCTTTGTGTTCATCCTGCTTGGGGTTTACTGAACTTCCTGTATCTGTGAGTTTACGGTTTCCATCAAGTTTAGAAATGTTTTATCCATTATGACTTTATTATTTCCATTTACCCTTTTTATTTTCTGGGACTCCATTTATACTATGTTAGATTTCTTAATGTTATCCCACATGCCACTAAGGTGCGATTCATTTTTTTTTCAATCTTTTTCTCAGTGCTTTAGTTTGGATAATTTCTGCACCTATGTCTTCAAGGGCACTGACCTTTTCTTCTGTGCTGTTTAATTTGTTGTTATTCCCGTCAAGTGGATTTAACTTTTTTTTAGACATAAGAATAGAACTTTTTGAGACCAGCTGGAAGTACTCTATCCTACACAAATACCAATATGACTTCCTCTACCCTAGGGCTTCTATGCAGAACCACTTTAACAAGTGCTAGCTGAATTACAAGTTAGTGTTAAGCCAATCTTGATCTTGATAGTTCTAGACCTGGCCCAAGTCTTATATTAGAGATAATAGCTGACCCCAGGAATGTGAATTCTCTAGATGCTTATCCTAGTTTAGCTTTTCATCAGTTTTGGTTCCTGCTCTATACACACACACCTTTTTTTTTTTTTTTAAATAAAATGTCACTTTAATTGAAATAGGCTATTTTCTAAAATCTTAAATTTTATTAGTTTGCTTAAAATCTTAATGAAATAATAAATAAAAATAGTATTTTCAATCATATAGTTTTAGTATTTAAAAGCCCAAGAGGCAATTACATCAGAAATTTACATATAACACCAATGCTTGCTTGCTTTATTTATTTATTTTAAAATTTTTATTGGAGTATAGCTGCTTTACAATGCTGTATTAGTTTCTACTACAGCATAGTCAATCAGCTGTACATATACATATATTCACTCTTTTTTGGATTTCCTTCCTATTTAGGTCACCACACAGCACTGAGTAGAGTTCCCTGTGCTGTACAGTAGGTTCTCACTAGTTATCTATTGGGATTGACATATATACACTATTGATACTATGTACTGAAGAATTCATAACTTGAAAAATTGCATTATGTTTAGTCATTTGCATTATATTTAGACAATGTTGAACGTTCAGTGGCCTGACTTATTTAAATAGTATCTCATCCTTTCACAGTTTTCTAGATTTGGTTGTTGGAGGACTCCAGTGAAAGATGTATTATCTTGTTAAATAAAACTATGCATATAATCTTGTTAAATAAAATTAAAATGTATAAAATCATCCTATTTCCTTAAATAAATTTGAGATACTTGGAAGTTGTTTTAGTGACAAACATGTATTAAGCCATCACTTGCTTTAGAGAAGAAGGTGTTTTTTAACTACTCTACACACTACTTCTTAACATCGAAAAAATTTATAATTTATCATGATAGATGTTAATATTTATACAGGTATCTCACACTTTTCAGAAGTTCGTTTTATGCCACTTTGCTATTATGAAAGACTTACATTAGTACCTGTTTACACTAAGTGAACGAAATCCAAGAGGATTTTCAGTTTTATGAAAAAAAGACGCAGCACACTTCCCAAGCAGGGAGAGTGGATCACCAAGCTCCTTCCCTGGGAACTGCATTCAGCATCTCATCGTCAAGCCACCATAGCTTTGAACTGTGTCCGTGAGCATCTGTACTTTATCTTGACTTATTCTGGGTACGCATCAGCAAGATCTGTTCTGGGGTAACTGCTTCTTGCTTTACACCATTTTGGCTTATGAAAGGTTTCTTAGGAATGCTCTACTTTTGGATAGGAGGGGAAACCTGTATTTATATATTTATACATATATACATATCATCATATCTAAGATTAGCTTTTTATATTTTATTTTTATTTTTTTTAAGATTTATTTATTATTTATTTGTTTAATTTATTTTTGGCTGTGTCGGGTCTCAGTTGCGGCAGGCGGGATCTTTGTTGAGGCGTGAGGCCTCTTCGTTGCGGCATCCGGGCTTCTCTCTAGTTGTGGTGTGCAGGCTCCTGGGCACGTGGGTTCTGTAGTTGTGGCGCACGAGCTTAGCTGCCCTGTGGCCTGTGGGATCTTAGTTCCCTGACCAGGGATCGAACCCACATCTCCTGCATTGGAAGGTGGATTCTTTACCACCGGACCACCAGGGAAGCCCCGAATAGCTTTTTAATAAATTAATTAATTTATTTATTTTTGGCTGTGTTGGGTCTTCGTTTCTGTGCGAGGGCTTTCTCTAGTTGCGGCAAGTGGGGGCCACTCTTCATCGCGGTGCGCGGGCCTCTCATTATCGCGGCCTCTCTTGTTGCGGAGCACAGGCTCCAGACGCGCAGGCTCAGTAATTGTGGCTCACGGGCCTAGTTGCTCTGCGGCATGTGGGATCTTCCCAGACCAGGGCTCAAACCCGTGTCCCTTGCATTGGCAGGCAGATTCTCAACCACTGCACCACCAGGGAAGCCCCGAATAGCTTTTTAAATTGTGACCAAAAATCTTGTTTGTGTGCATAAGGGTTTTATTATGCCCAGAAATAGATGAAATCTGACACCTAAAATAACATTAAAGACAAAACAGTACAGAACTCCTAAAATGTGGAGTTTTTAACTTTATAAACCACCAAACATGCAAATTCCTCTCAACTTTGTATAGAAGAGCTCTAAAAACAACTGTCTTTATAATAAAGCCAAAAGTCCTCCTCTCTATGACCAGGATAAAACACTGAATTAAGACAGGGTTAATGCATTACAATTTCATCAATACCATCTAGATCTAATGTCACTTAATTTTGAGGCGGGTCTGTATGAGATGACAGGCAAGAGGCATGAAGAGGTGGGCAAGAAGGGCATGAAGCCTGGAACTGTGTCGCCATTTAAGTGAGTGTTGCTAAAAGGTGGAGAGTGATATATGTGGAACCTAGAAAAATGGTACAGATGAACCGGTCTGCAGGGTAGAAATTGAGACACAGATGTAGAGAACAAACGTATGGACACCAAGGGGGGAAAGTGATGGGGTGGTGGTGGTGGTGGGATGAATTGGGAGATTGGGATTGACATGTACTCACTAATATGTGTAAAATGGATGACTAATAAGAACCTGCTGTATAAAAAAATAAAGAAAAGAAAAAAAAAGTGTTGCCCAGACACTTAAGATTCTCCTTGTTCCTCTGAGTCCTGGGTCCAGCTAACATGGGACTTGATAAATGATAAAAAAAGTTGTCATCATTTCCTTTTCAGAACCTACATGCTCCTTCTCATCAACATTTAAAATACTTAAGACTTTCCTGTACTTTAGGGGGAAAAGCCCTTGACTACAAAATTCCCTTGAACTCTTTCTTGGCAGGAAAACTTTTTGAAAAAGTTTTCTGTATTTCCTATTCTCATTTTCCATTTTTCAACTCTTCCAATACTGCTTCCACCACTCCAATGAAACTGCTCAAGTCAACAATGACCTTTTTACCAAATATAATACATGGTCTCATTCCTTATCTTTTAATCACATTTGATCCTGTTGACCACACTGTACTGAATTCTTGAATTCCACGAGACCACTCTCTCCTGTTTGTTTCTTTTCTCACTAGCTTCTCCATAAGTTCTTCTCCCTTTGATAATTTCCTAAACATTGGTGATCTTTAACTTGCTTGGGCCTCATCTTTTCTCATTTTTTGAACTCTACCAGGGAAGTTCATTAAAAAAAAAAAAAAAAAGGTGGAAAGAGTGGAGAGGAGAAAGCCCAGGAGAAGGTGACAGAGAGCCGATATGGAGGAGGAGGTGAAGTACTCACGTGGGTTAACGTCCAGCCAGGATGCCTGGATGTCTCCAGAAGGAAGGAGATCCCGCATTTGATAGTCCAAACAGAGCCCTCCAGCTCCGGCCGCTTGCCCGGGATCACGATGCTGTGACCAGCCTGTCTGCCTCCAAAGTCGGGCAGGCCTGGAGGGCTGGGGGCGACCCCATCCAGGGTCCGCATCCACGACACTGCCGCCACCTCCTACTTCCGGGATGACGCCTAGCACCTGGTGGTCCTGAAGACAGCGCAGGACCGGGGCATTTCCCCCAGACAGAATCTGCAGCCGCAAAGTTCCAGAGGCTCCACCACGGGCGCCCCCCGAGCTGAGCGGGGCCTGGGGACACGGGCTGCCTGGTGACACCGGCACGGAGAAGCGGGTCTTCCTGCTTGTGGACGCGCAGGCCCCGTTCGACGTGCTGGACAGAGACATACTCGACGGGCCCTCCACACCCGCCCTCCGCTGGGCCTTCATAAAGTGACCGTGTTTCCACAGAAGCGGACACAGGCACCGCGCGAGCCGAGGCGGGCGGGTCCTCTGCCGGGTGTGTGCGCGCAGCCGCGTCTCGCCCGGGCCCCGCGCGCCCCGCACCCCACGTCGGCGCCGCCACCCGCGCGCCTACAACTGAGCTGGGGCCTAAACGCAGGCGGACGCCGCGCTCGAGCTGTGGCCGCAGCGCTCCAGACGTTCGCGCGCTGCGGCCCGAAGACCATGGGCCCGCCTCTGACTACGAGTTCATTAAGTTCTTTGTCCACTGGCGGCGGCGGCTCTGTGGGCACAGCCGCGAGTTCCCGTCGCTGGGCCTGGGGCCCCTCATCCTGAGGAGATTAGCCGGCGCGTTGAGACCTTCCCGGAGGCCTTCGGGTGAAGGACGGCGCGGCCTTCTCACGGTAAGGACAGGCCTGAGCGCCTCGCGGGCGTCACTGCCTGCGCCGTCCTGCTCTCTTGGGAAGAGGCTCCCGGGGCCCCTCGCTTCCGCTTCCGGCTGCCCTTCCCGTCAGTGCGCTGGGGGCTGGGCTAGGGGCTCGGCTAGGGGCTCAGGGCGCCGGTGGCCCAGGTGGCCCTCTGCTGCCCAGGGGCGCCCGTATATCAGCAATTTATCAAGCAACGTAACATGCTAACTCGTTTTATCAGCCAAAAAATAAAAAATTTTAGATTTAAAATTTTGCATCTCTAGAAGTCCCACTTGGTTGTTCTTAATATTTTCTGTGTCTCTCCCCAAGACATTCGTGTTTTTCTTTACACACTTGAACATATTTATAATAGCTGTATTAACATTATTTTCTGATAATTTCATCATCTTTGTCATTTTTGTGTCTGTCTTGATTTACTGATTTCCCCTTTGATTGTTTGTCCCATTTCCCTGCTTCTTTGTCCAGGGATTATTGGTGGGATGATGGAGGGTGTGAATTGATTGGGAGCTGGATTTTTCCTTTTTCGTCTTTTAATGAGT
Source organism: Eubalaena glacialis (assembly GCF_028564815.1). Classification (NCBI taxonomy): domain Eukaryota; kingdom Metazoa; phylum Chordata; class Mammalia; order Artiodactyla; family Balaenidae; genus Eubalaena; species Eubalaena glacialis. Next base: position 8,727,947 of record NC_083722.1, read on the forward strand.
TTGAATTTTGTTTTGGCAGGTATTTAAGTTATTTGTGGATCAGTTTGGTTCTTTTTAGGCTGTTTTTAAGTTTTATTAAGGCAGCCCGAGGGTAGCCCTTATTTTAGGGTTAATTTAGCTCCACTTCTAAAGTATGGCTCTTCTGGGGCCCATACTAATGTCCTGGTGTTCAGTGTGTTCTCTTCGGTGTAGCTGGTTGGAATGCAAATGCTCCTACCGCTACGATGAACTCTAGAAATTGTTCAGCTTTATAATCTATGATAGTTGGTCTAGGCCTGACTTTGTGGAAATTCACCGTATATATATGTATATATATATATACATATATATACCACTTAATATTCAGCAAAAATTCAAGGGTAGCCCTATTCAGATCTCTGAAGCATTTTCTCTATGTAGCTATGATTTCTCCAGTACTTTGTCCCGTATGTTCTAACCACTTTAGCCTCCCTGGATTCAGATGTCTGTATTTGCAATTCATTGAGACTGCCATGCTCTGCTTGGGTTCCCTTGTCCTGTGTCAAGGTCCAGAAACTGCCTGCAGGAAGAAAGCTGGCCAAATTGTCGTGCTCACCTTACTTGCTTTTGTTCTTTCAGTGATTAGTTTTGCACTGCCTATTTTCCAGTAACTAAAAACACTTGTTTCATACATTTTTGTCTAGGTTTATATTTGTTTACAGTGGAAGAACAAGTGTAGTACTAGATAATTAAACTTGGATGGAAGTGAAAGTCCTCTGAGTCTATTTCTTATTCAGTAAATTATAGGTTCTAACAATATTTGCCTGGCCTATTTCACTAGATGGTTATGAAGATAAACTGAGATAATGTACATGAAATTGCTTTGTACACTGTGAAGTATTATACAAGCCGGAGGTATAATAATAACAATAATGACAATAACAATCATGATTAAATAAATCAGGAAGCACTTCTGTAAGACACAGCTCTTGGTGATTAAAGAATTACAAAGAAATACCTCCAATCTAGGGAGTTACGATATATACCTTGAAAGTCCACAACAAAACAAGATGGCAAATAGTATGTGCCGTATAATAACATTATAGCTACTCTTCGTTGAATACTTAAGACATGCTAGCTAAGTTCTTTATAAACATTACTTCATGTAACCCTTGAGAATCTTGAGAGGTAGATATTAGTATCTCTTCTCCACAGATCAGGAAACAAGGTTCAGGAAGGTTAAGTAACTGAGAAAGTTTACATAGAATGTGCTAGAGCTGGAATTTAGACATATAGTTGTATCCTGACTCTCCATTAGAAGGTTAGATCATGAGTTTTATGAATTCGGAAGATAAAAAGAGATGTGTTGGCTTGAAGGCTGCGTGAATGCTTTATACAGGAAGTGGGAGTTTAGATGGATCATCGAAGAAAATTTAAATAAGAGTAAATAGGAATCCAATTTTAGAAGAAAGGGATTACAGAAGCAAAGAAATAAAGATAATGTGTTTCAGAGACAGTAACTAGAGTAATTTTACTAGTTTGTAGGAGTAGGAGTAGGAGCTAAGGTTGCAGCTACATTGAGTAAGATGGTGATAAATTAAGTTTAAGATATTAATCCATTACTTCAGTCTTAACATATCTTCAAATGTAATGCAAGTGTTGGTTGTTATTCTTGTTACTTAAAAAAATAGTAACCAGTGCCAACATATTTGACTATTAAGTGCTTTCGACAGACATTATTCCATAATCTCGTAGTCTTACATAATATCCATTCGTTTTTTAATATCTGTGAGTGTCTACTCTGTAGTACGCGTTGCACTAGGCATGGAGGATATAAAATTAAATCTGATATTGCTCCTGCTTTCAAGGAATTCACAGTTAATTTTCAAGTGGGAAGGTCTGTCAAGCAGATAGAAATTTAGGGGTAGAATTCTGGAGAGAAGTCAAGGCTAAAAATGTAAATTTTGGAGTTGCTGACATGTGCATAGGGAACCTGTGCATCTAGAAAGAAAAACAGTGGTGAGATTTAAGGGAGCAAACAAGAGCACCTTTAAAAAAGTTTCTGAGTCATACACACACACACACACACCTATTTTAGCTAATCTTGCACTAAGGAGGTAGTGAGAAATGTTACTTTGCGGTCACAGAGTAATAATTACAATATGCACATTCCCTTGAATCAGTGGAGTAGGGAAATGTGAATCATTTTCTCAGGACTCTCACTCTTGGGGTAGAAGAAGATAGCTCATTTCCAGAGGTAGAGCTGAACTGTACTCAGTGTATTTGGGACTCATCTCCATTTCTTCAGGAAAAGATTTTATGGGGAATTAATAGCAATAAAATCTTACCATCCACATATGACATACCCAGGGATTTCTTTATCCAACCCTATATTACGATGGAGCAGACTGTGGGAGGGTTCTGAATAAGAGGACTTGGGAGATCCAGGGGCCCTGAAACCCGCTGCAGAACTTGGCCCCTAGCCAGGGATCCTGGAGGTCATAATCATTAAGAGTAGCCAGTGAGGGAGTTATCCCCACAGGGATGCTGGGTGAAGAGATGTTCAGTCTGGGACAGAAAAAGTGAGGAGAGGCAAAGGTGAGGGCCAGAACACTGGGGAAGGCCTGTGATGAGGATGTGGGAAAGACAAAGGGATGGAGTGAAACAGAAGATGAGAGCAGTTTCAGGAAAGTGTTGAATCAGAAGATGAGGAAAAGAGATTTCATCAGAATCAAATACGGCTAAGTGAAAGAACACAACAGGTTTATAAAGATCTTAGATCTGGCTTTTCAAAGTCATTAGCAAAATTTTGGAATATAGTTTCTGATCTTAATTTTCTGAGATCACCAAGGTGTTTTGTTAGCTGCCTTTTTGTTTCAGAAAGCTGATCCTGCAGATCAAATCAATTTATATATATATATATACATATAAACTAGTAATAAGCATATTTGCTACTTAAAGATCATCTTACAGAGATCAATATGGGAGAAAAGAGGTTAAATATTAATGCATATGTAAGTTTATAACAATTGATAAAAGCAAGTTCAGGTGCCTTCTCTGTCCAGAAGCCAGTGGCTCCCCTTTGTCTGTAAGCCAGAGCACTCCTTCTTCCATCTGAAAATCAAAACCCTGCCATTTGAGCTTTGTCTCCCAGGACAATGACCCTGAACCCACTTATTCTTCCCACATGTGTACCTTTGCTTACCCCTCCGCTTAGACTTTCTTTGACACGTTCATTCAACAAGTATTTAGATGCCTTCTGTTTACCAGGTAAGGGGATTACTATGGAAACTAAGATGGCAGTGGTCCCTGTCCATGTGAAGCTTGACATCTTGTGGGAGAGGAAGACATTAAATAACACATATAAGCTGTGTACAGAGGAAATTGATATAAAACTATGAAGGTTAAATAAAAAGAGCTGGACTCAATTTGGGGTAGAGGGGGAACCCTAAGCTGAGATCTGAAGGGTATGTAGTAGTTAATTTGGTAAAAGGTGGGGGAGGTGTTGGAGGTAGAGAGACCAGTGTGAAGGGGCACAGAAGAAAAGAAGAAAACAGCACAAGATGAGATAGTGAGGAAGGCAGGGGCCAGGTTTTGCCGCAACCTGGGCCAGAATGAGGCTTTGATCTTTTTCCAGCTGGTAATTGGAAGTAACTCAAGGATATAAGCAGAGTGATTACACAGTCATATTTATGTTTTAAAAGATCATTTTGGGGCAGTATGCATGAATAAAATTACTTTTGTATAACAGCAATGGTAAATGAAATTTAAAAGAATTATATACCATGACCAACAGGGGTTTGTTCTGTGATGAAAGCCTGGTTCAATGTGAAAACTAGTCAGTGTAATCCACCATGTTAACAGGTTAAAGGAGAAAAGTCACATGATCATATCGGTCAATGGAGGATAAGTACTTGACAAAATCCAATACCCATTCATGATAAAAACTATCAGCAAAATAGGGATAGAGGGGAACTTCCTCAATCTAGTAAAGAATGTTCATAAAAAAGCCTATAGCTAACATCAGACAATGGTGAGAAGCTGAATATTTTCCTTCTAGGATGGGGGACAAGCAAGGATATCCACTCTGACAACTGCTGTTCAACATAGAACTGGAAGCTCTAGCCAGCGCAGTAAGGAAGAAAAGGAACTAAAAGGCATATGGATTGGAAAGGAAGAAATAAAACTGTCCCTATTTTCAGATTACATGTTGTTCCACATGGAAATCCCAAGGAACGTACAAAATAACTCCTGCAGCTATTTAGTGAGTTCAGTATAGATACAGGTCAACATAAGAAACCTATTGTATTTCTATATACTAGCAATTAACACGTGGAACCTGAAATTAAAAATACAATACTATTTACAATTCCTAAAAAAAAAAATAAATTACTTAGATGTAAATCTAACAAGGCATGTACAAGATTCATATGCTCAAAACTACCAGACAGTGATGAAAGAAATCAAAGGAAATCTAGATAAATGGAGAGAGATTCCATGTTAATGAATTGAAAGACTCAACATAGTAAAGATGTGAATTCTCTCCAAATTGATATACAGATTAAACACAATTCCTATCAAAATTACAGCAAGAATTTTTGTAGATAGAGACAATATTTTTCTAAAATGTTCATGGAAAGGCAAAGGAACTAGAACGTGTAAGACAACTCTAAAGAGAAAAAATAGGCTTATACCCAACAAGCCCCATAAGAATTAGGGCTTCCAGGCCCCTATCTGCAGGGCAGCCCGAGGCAACAGGTCAGGTGTCTGTTCTGTGCTACTGTTATGGCATCTAGTGAGACCAGTGGTGGTGGCTCTAAAGAAGAACTGAGTTTTCTTGAGGAGCTGTAGGCTCAAGAGAATCAGTTCTGTTTTTCCCTTCATCTTGGTTTTGTGCTTTGAAATCTGCCTGAAATTTTAAATATTTGTAACATTCTTTGCATAGAAATTGTGTCTCTCTCTTTGGATGTAGTAATCTGTTTGTGTTTTTTGTTTATTAATTCATTTTGGGTATGTTTTAAACACTTTACCATGAAATAATTTTAGTCTTATAACCAAATTGTAAAAACAGTCCCAAAAGTTTTCACATGCTCTTCTTCTGGTTTCCACAAATGTAACCATAGTACAATGACCAAAACCAGGAAAATAAAACAGTACACACAATATCTTTGATTAGTTGACAGACCTTATTCAAACTTTACGAGTTGTCACACTAATGTTCTTTCTAAGATCTAGGATCCAAGACAGCATCAACAATTGCGTTTAGTTGTTATGGCTCCAGTCTGGGACAGTTCATCAGTGTCTTTTTGTCTTTCATGACCTTGATACTTTTGAGACCTGTCTCTCAATTTGAGTTTTATCTGATTTTTACTCATGGCTAAATTCAGTTTTGCATGCTTCTCCCTTTTAGGCACTGGGTCTTAGAAGCTTGGGAACAGCAATGTATATACTATTCAGTCATTATGAGCCTGTGTTCTTAGTGAAGGGCACATTCATTTAGAGGAAGAAGAATCTGCTTCTGGTTCCACCTCTGGAGCTATGAAATTAATTCTCAATGCAACTAATACAACACTTATAGTTCACCTCCTGGGTTTTCATAAAATATTTTTTAAGGCACATGAACTTTACGTGTTATATTGTTTAATGTGCTATTTAAAACAGCTAAATACCTGGGGTGTCAGTTCTAAATCCCTATCATTAGTCAACATTAATTCACAAAGAACACAGCTAAATCATCAAAAACTAATGCTTAGACCAATTATTGGATCCACTGAAATTCCTAAAGACTAGAGTCACCCATAAATAACCTCAGAGCATAACAGTTCTTTAGGCCAAATGCACCAGCAACTAATCATGGGACATGGAAGGACTGACTCTTTAAGAGATTTACAGGCTGGGTATCATTACTAACGTCTCCAAAACAGATATGAGAGGCTGACAGCAGTTAAGAAGTTCTTTCAAGCTTTTAATTCAAATGCCACATGAAACCTATAACTGGGCCAGGAATCAGAAGCCCAATTCCAGTTTCCCAACTTATTGCCGTGTCACCGTAGTCAAGGAACTTAACCTAACTCATTAATTTATTCAGTTTTGGAAAATATGGAGTGTCTTCTGTGTGCTCAACTCTATGCCAGGTGCTGGGTATCTTATGTTGAGTCAAAATAGATAAAGAATCGCCCCAAAGGGGTAAGGAATAGTGCTCTAGGTGGGGGGAACAGCGTGAATAAGAGCCTTTGGCAAAAGAGAGCAAGAGTTCTGAAAAAAGTTTACTGTAGCTGGATGGCAGAGAAAGAGGCAAGCAGGGTTGAAGCTGGGTGGGGAAGGGCAAGGCCTTGGGGAGCACTGCAGGCATTTTAAGGAGTTTTGTCTCACCTATCTACCTATCTATCTATCTATCTATCTAAACTTACATTATTACTATTAAAAAGATGTTTAAGTGATAAAACTGACAGGACCAGGAAATAAATTGAGTATATGAGATAAGCAAGAGGTACATGTGTATGTGTTTGAATTCTTATTTGCGAACAATAGATAGTGCCTCTGTCATATTTAAGTTGAAAGGAATTGACAAGAAGGGTATTGGCAGAATGAAGTTCTCCTTGGAGCCAAAATGGAGTAATAGCGACAAGATTTCCCCTCCTGCCTGAAACAACTAAGAAATTAGAAAAAATATATGACGCAATGGATTTCAAGATGTTGGGCATTAAGCAATGAAGGACAGTTATCCTTGAAAGATGATAAAAAGAAAATAGGAGATAAGCCTTACAAATGCCCCACCTTGCTGCCTTGAGAGTTTCTAGGCTACAGTGCAGGGAGGAGGAGCCACCTGGACACCCTGAGTTGAGGAGGTGGAGCTTCTAGGGAGTCCAAGGTAGCTAGAGTTTTCAGGTTGCAGTACCAGAACGGAGAAAGCTGTACAGAAAGATAACTCTGGAGGTATGCATAAGGGCCCCTTGAGTATTCAGATGAGTACTGAGCAGCACTCATGGTTACAAACATTACCTGAGGCCAGAGAATGAACTCCTCAAAGGTTAAAGGGTGGTTAGAGGAAACAGTATCTAGAGCTCATAGAATGCCGCAAATAGTTCCTGTGTTCAGCCTGACTGGAAAATAGGTCATTGAATAGATTGCTTAGAAGGGTCTTACCTCAGTAGGAGGGAAAATAATTAGCCCTAGACTAAATTACTAAAAAGTAGACTGTGATAAGTTTAAGATGTATACTGTATACTATAAATGCTAAAGTACTGCTAAAATAACAAAACAAAGAGATCTAGCTAAGATGCCAACACAGGAGATAATGTAGAATTATAAAAATGTTCAATTAATTCAAAAGAACACAGAAAAATAGGAGCTATGTAACAAAGAATAGGTAGAAAACAAATAGCAAGATGATGGCTTTAAACCTAATCATATCAGTCATCACATTAACTGTCTGAATACCTCAGTTTAAAAACAGAAATTGTCCAATTGTCTGCTGCCTACAAGAAACCCACATTAAATATAATGATACAAATAGATTAAAAATAAAATCATGGAAAAAGATATACCATACTAACATTCATTAAAAGAAAGCTAGAGTGACAATGTTAATGTCAGATAAAGTAGATTTCACAGCAAAGAATAATCAAGAAATAAAAAGTCATTTTCTAATGAAAAAATGTCAATTTATGAAGAGAACATAATAATCCTAAACTTTTATGCCAATAGTAACAAATTTTCAAAATGCAAAAGCAAGGAGAAATAGATCCACATTTTTAGTTGCAGATTTCAATACCCAACTCTCAATATTTGACAGAACAAGAAGAGAGATAATCAGTAAAGGTATAGAAAGTGAGAAAGCCACTATCAACCCACTTGACATATTTAACGTTGATAGAAGACCCACTATACAACAGTAGAATAGACATTCTTTTAAAATGCATGTGGAATCTACCAAGATAGGCAATATTCTGGGCAATAAAACAAGTGTCAATTTTCAAAGGATTCAGGTAATGCAGAGTATGTTATTTTGCTCAAAAGTTAAATTAGAAATCAATAAGAGAAAGAAATCTGAAAACTGTGCAAATATTTGGAAATAAAATAGTACTTCTAAGTAAACCATGAGTCAAAGAAAAATTAGGAAATGTGTTAAACTAAATGAAAATGAAAACACAATGTATCAAAATTAGTAGGATGCCACTGTAGTAGTACTTGAAGGGAAAGTTATGGTACTAAATGCCTTTATAAGTAAAGAGAAAGGTCTTTACTTACTTTAAAGCTAGAGTGATAAAAATTGTCATGAAGATAGATAAAAGTGTCAGTGAAGCAGAATAGAGTCCAGAAATGGACCTACACATATTTAGACACCTGATTTTTTATCAAGGTACAAAGGAGAAAGAATAGTGTTTTCAGCAAATGCTACTAGAACAGTCAAATACCCAAATACTTGTGTGCACACACACACTCACAAAAACTTCATATCTCACACCATATACAAAAATTTACTCCAAAAGGATCATAGAGCTAAATGTAACACCTTAGATTATAAAACTTTTAGAAGTTAATATAGGAGAAAATCTTTGCGACCTTGAGTTAGGCAAAGATTTCTTGGATGTGATACTAAAAGCAATTTATAATGGAAAAAAATTATAAAGTAAATTTCATCAAAATTAAAAACTTCTGATTTTTAAAAGAAATTCTTAAGATAATAAAATGGCGAGTCACAGGCTGGAGAAAATGTGAAAATATTTGTATCCTGAGTATGTAAAGAGCTCTCAAAACTCAATCATAAGGAAGCAGACAACTCAATTAAAAATGGGCAAATATTGGAACAGATACTTCAGCAAAGAATATATATAGATAGTAAATAAGCACATGAAAAGATACTCAACATCATTAGTCATTAGGGAAGTACAAATTAAACCACAATGAGATATCATTTAATACCTATTAGAAAGGCTAAAATTTAAGAAGACTTATCATACCAAATGTTGCAGAGAATATGAAGAAACTGGAACTCTCTTATTGCTGGCGGGAATGTAAAATGGTACAGTCACTTTGGAAAGTTCTTTGCAGTTTCTTAAGGTAAATATTACCTACCATATTATCCAGCCATTCCACCCTAGGTATGTACTCAGAGGAAACAAAAGCATATGCTCCTATAAAGACTTATATGTGAGTCTTCATAGCAGCTTTATTTATAATAGCCGAAACCTGGAAACAACCCAAATGCCCGTCAGCAGATGAATAGATGAATTGTGGTCTCTCTTTACAATGGAATACTACTCGGCAATAAGAAGGAATTAATTATTGATACCTGCAACAAGCTGAATCTCAGAATAATAATGCTGGGTGAAAAAAGCCAGACAAAAAGTGTGTACTTTGAAACAGAGGCTGGGAACAGAGGCATACTTACCTTATAAGATGGAGGATTCTCCACATGCTACAAGGGTAATCAGATGCTGCGTAGACAAGAGGAAGAATGGCCAACATCAAGAGTCAGGGATGCCCTTCAGCTTACCCTCAATGTCCTAGTTTCCTTAGCCAATAAAGGAGTATTTAAGATTTCTGTAACAATCAAACGAGGTCATATATATGGAAATACTTGGCAATTTTCAGTATAATGTAAAATGTTATTTTTAAAAAACCCAAAAACTTTGGAACTGAACCTTTCTGGGGGCCAACTAAAGCCTTTTTTTTAAAGGAATAAGCGAGAGTTAAATGGCTGAGGGAGGCGGCCCAGTGAACAAATAGCAGGAGACTCCAGGAGACAGGGGAAGGCCTAGATAACAGGGTGTGGTAAGAAAATCACAGAGGTAAAGTGCCATTTTCATCACATCATATCAAGCACACATGTTATCAACATGAGTTATCACAGTTGATATGAACCTTGGTCACCCAAGTTAGATATGTTCTGTAATTTGTGTTGTTTACTCTGTGCTATAGCCATTCTGTCTGCCATTTATTTTTTCATTGTTTTCCAATATTTTGAGAATTTGAAAACATACAGAAAAGTTGAAGTTTTAAGTTTTTATAATAGTTTTTTACATACACCCCCAACCTAGATTCTACTGTTGGTCTTTTACCACACTCACTTTATCACATACTTGTCTGTTCATTCTGCCATCTATCACATCAATCCACCTTGTTTTCCTGATGCTGTCATTTATTTTAGATTCTGCCAGTCTTGCCCTTTAACATAATAGGGAATAGAATCAGCCTTGTTGCAAAGAAACAAAGGAAGAGAATCATGCTGGATTTTAAAATCCAAGTTTTATAGATGAGAGGGAAGGGGCACATTTAAAAGAATGTGAAGGATAAAAATTAGCCTGCAATTTAAGAACTGGTAGAAGTCCTTTGATATTGTGAAGGGTGTCAGAAATATCACTGCAACCGCAAAGATTGCCAAACATTTGCATGGAAAGAAACTAAAGGAAACTGTGGTCCAAAGCATGCATGCCCTTAGGACATTTGAAAAGAATGGAAGAGCAGTTGCCAGTTTTAGATACCCAGGAGCATGTCTCCAAAGGGATAATGCCAGAGAGACCTGGATTTGCATTCCCATTTCCAGGAAACCATTCCCGGCACTAAACAGGGAATGCTGGGATACCGTATTTTAATTATCCATTCCCCTAATGCAAAGAATGAAGCAGTAATGTCCCTTTATATTTCTCCTTGTCTACAAGTGAGAGAGTTTCTCCAGGAGAGTGGTCTTTGTATATGGTTTGCTAGGGCTGCTATAAGAAAGTATCACAGACTGGAAGGCTTATACAACAGAAATTTATTTCTCACAGTTTTGGAGGGTAGAAGCCAAAATCAAGGTGTTAGCAAGGATGGTTCCTTCTCAGGGTAATTAGGGAAAATCTGTTTTAGGCCTTTCTCCTTGGCTTGTTGATGGCTGTTTTATCCCTGTGTCTCTTCATATTGTCATTCCTGTCTATCTCTGTGTCCAAATTTTCCTTTTTATAAGGACACCAGTCATATTGGATTTGGGCCCACCCTAATGACCTCATTTTAACTTGATTGCCTCTGTAAAGGCCTTATCTTCAAATAAGGTCACATTCTGAAGTACTGGGATTAGGATTTAAATGCATGAATTTGGTGGGGTGACACAATTCAACCTATAAGTCTGCAAATTTATTTTTTGTATAACCCTTAAAAGAATTTAGAAAAACTATGTGCCCCTCACACAGTTTAACATTGACATTTAAGGATTTAAATCATAGGTTTAAAAAGTTCCAAAGAATAAAGTTTCTGGCATTTTGTAAATATTAACACTTTAAAATAAAACAGTTACCTGTTTAAGTGTATCTAAAGGAATCTGAATACCATAACAATTTGACTCAGTAACCATAATTCATTATGAAAAATGCATGCGTAATTTCCTGTGGAAAGTTTCTTTCTTTCCATTTTCTCCTTTCTATTCCAATTCGCCCACAGAACTTTATCTTCATGTAATATATTTTCATGCCAGAAAGTCTCTTTTTGAACCACCCTATCATACTTCTCCTTGACAAAATTGTAGATAGAAACTGAAATTTTAAAATATGTTTTATTTCCTGGATCATAAGGCTGTGTTTAAACTTTCTTGTAGATTGAGTTGTTGCAATTGTTATTGTTACACAATTGATCAAGATAAAATTTTTTTACAATACTGTAATTCGTTAAACAGAAAAAATAAAATATCATTGAAAATGCTTCTCTTGAAATGGTGCTCCTCTCTCTAATTAGTTCTTGTATCCATTGTTGAGTGGCATAATGCTAGAACAATACAGATTTCTGCACTGATTTTATTTCTGCCCCAACCCCATTTTTATAGCTGAGAATCGGAAAGACTTGGGCCCTTTGCACTAGAAGGTGAAGTGAACTCACGGGTGGGCCATTAGGATACACAGCGGGATATCAATAATTCCTGAACTAGCTGAAAAATAAAAAAGTTAACTTTATTACTGATAAAAATATTTCTCTTACCATGTTTTAAAATATATTTTCATCAAACCTGAAGCTGCAGATTTATCTAATTTAATTTACAAAACAGTATCCTCCCCATATAAACAAAACCAATACCCTTTTTAAACCTATCATCAAAATAAGACTTATTTTCTGACGGAAATAGTTTAACTTCATTTTTATTTCAAATGTTAATACTGGATTCAAAAATCTCATTAAGTATTCCTTGAATTTAATTTGCATCTAATATTGAATAAATATTAAATGCTACTAAAACTACTAAGAAATAAATTTCAAAATGCATATTGTAAAGAGATTTAAGTGATGCAGATGTAATATAATTAATTTATTTACCTTATAGTAAGTTATACAAACAAGAAAATGTATTGAGATATTATTTCTCATTATTTAATTTATAATAATGTAACATACTATTTAGCAAAAATCATAAGCTATTTTTGAAGTGAGGTATATGATAAAGAGCATGGTGTTTCTTTAGCAGACGTGTTCGTGTGCGTATATTGATTGTTGGTATTCTGCTATGAGGAATAATTAAATTAGAACCAACTATAAATATCATAAATAATGCTATTAATTTCTAGACCTCAGGATAAAACTTTTCCTAGTATTTAAAGGAAGAGAAAGCTACCTACTGCTAAAACTCATTGGTCTAGAAGCAAACATATAATTTTATTATTTTTTTGTTACAGGAGTAGAAAGCATTAAGTGTTTTATAAGTAAAATTAGATGAGAATTAACTTCAACTGGAATACATGTTTAATGATACGCTTTTATCATGTGAATTTTAACTGCTTTACTGAAGCGCACACAGCAGATAAGAAAGAAATTATGAACATGTTTCATATGTGAATTTTATTCAGTTTACTTTGGGCAGTTTGGTAGTTCCAGGAAAACATTTCAAGTGCATTTAAAAAAATCAGAGTCACTAACATATACTCCTTTGGCTAGTCAAAGCTGCTTTTCTTTCCAGCTGATGATACATTTTAGACATAAATATTGAGGATAGCCTAAAGGAATTGCCTACCCCTGAAATTGCCTATACATGAAAAAGTTAGAGTATTAAAAATATCTTACCCATTATTTGTTCTCATGAACTGCCCCTACCCCACCACTGCCAATAGTGTTGCAATTTTTGACATTAGTCTAGGAATAATAGAGGCAAAATAATAGAGGTAAAAAAAAATAGAAGCTATCACTTCCATGCCTCTCTACTACGTAACAGAGTATCCCATTTTTTTTTTTTTTTTTTTTTTTTTTCTTCAGAGTATCCCATTTTAATTCCAAACTTCACTCTTAACAGAAATGTGTGTTACATAGGAAAGACTGGAAGACCAAAGGCTTTATGGTGCTTTAAGTAATCATTAAAGGAGGCTTCCCTTTTGTTTAGTTAACAAAAGGTTTTGGAACTCAGGAGCAATGCACTGAAGATTTGGGATGGATGTGGAAAGGGCTTTTGCGAACATTTGCAGGCTCCTAGGCCAATTCAGTAAAACTCTCTATATTTGTGAACTCTTTGAATAGCTCTGGTGTGAAGACCACCAAATTCTTGGATATGCACATGCTCAATTTTAATAAATATTGCCAAATTGCCCTGCAAGGTGTTTGGCCAATTTACACTTCCACCACCTGTGTATGGGCATTCCCATCACCCTAGATGCTTGCCAACATTTGATATCATCAGACTGAAATTTTTGCCACCTTAATAGGTGAGAAATGTTATTTCATGGATTTTACTTTACATTTTCCAAATTATTAATAAGCTTGGGTTTAAACATTTGTTGGCTATTTGAGTTTCTACTGCAGTGAATTGCCTTTTATTTCTTTTCCTCATTTTTTGATATTATTTTTTAAAATTGAAGTTTGAAGTTCTTTATGTATATATATTTTATATGCTACTCCTTTGTTTCATACGTTGCAAATATTGTATCCCAGTATGTCACTGTCTTATAACTTCAGTTATAAAGTCATTGTCATCATCATCATTATCACATCGTCATCATCATCATTTTAATGCTATTAATAATAACCATATAGTTAAAATATATTGAGTGCTTACCTTGTGCCGGGCCTGCTTAAGTACTGTATGTGTATTACCTCATTTAATTTTCACAGTAGCCCTATGAAATTGGTGCTTATTATATATCACCATCTTAATAGATACAAAAACTGAGGTATGAAAAGGCCTAAGGAAATTGATCAAGGTTGTTCAGCCAGTAAGTGGCAGAGGCAGGATTAGCACCAAGGCCGACTCATTCCAGAGCACTCATCCTTAATCACTATACTGTCTCATGTAACTTCACCTCAATACAATACAAATAGTATTGCAGTCTTCAAGTAACTTCATTTTGTTATAGTATAAATGTAGTTGAAAGCTATTGTCCACTTCATTTTGAGAGTTGACATGAAGTTCCCACAATGGGTTATATATTATGCTAGACGTGTGGATTAAAAAGAAAAAGAAAAAAGACAGTCCCCACCCTCAGAGAACTTACAGTGTACTAGGGAAGATAGGCAATTGCAGTACTGTGTGATGAGCATTGTAATAGGGTTCAGCCCAAAGCACTGAGAGAACCCATAGCAGGGGTCCCTAACATGCAATCATGTGTGATCATATAAATAACCATGTCATATGAATGATTCATACTGAATCTTCAGTCAATAAAACTGCCTCATCTGTATCACATGTGCCCACCTTCCTTTATTTTACACGTTAGTTTGGACCTGAATGTCCTAATTAATCTTGTTGATCTGCTCGTTGAGATCTTTTTGGACTCTCACTTGCCCATGGAAAGTTTTAGCTAGCGTTTCTACCGATTGCCATTTACAGGTGCTTAGAACATTATTGACATCCTTATTCAAGTCATTTAACCCTGAAAAATTGATAAGAGCCCTAGGGTAGATTTCTCAGACAACTCTTGGGGCAACAACCAGGCTGCTGATCAGCATTCTGAAGGTTGTTCATCAGTTTTCCATCTACTTCCAGAGCACAGGAAGGTGGTGAGGGGGAGGGGAGCACAGTGCAAGGCGGAGCTCACCTGGTAAGCAACTCAGGCAGCAGTGTCAGTTGCTGCTGCTGCTTTTCTTTTTCCTTTTTCTTTACACACCGCCCCCCCCAAAAGCTGCATAATCTCTTCAAGAAATTAATGAAGCTTTAAGTTTTCATTTGAGCTGAAAATTACGAGATTTACACTAAAACTGCTGGCACCTCAGTGTATTCCTCTTTCAAATGGAATAAGTAACGCTGGACACTAAGTGAAAAATTTTAGTTGCTTAGTGTGTTTTGGAGAGAAGGAAGATTAAGGAATGCAGGAGATTATTTTTGCTTTTAAATATTTGTGGTACCATCAGGAAAAAGTGCATCCAGCAGTAAAGCTACTTGTGACTTCATAGCAGGGCAGTTGTTGTTTTATCTGGATTTTTCCAATTATGTCATTCCAGATTGGTTATTTTTAAGCACACAAGCACAAATATTTATTTCTTGGCTGCTAGTTTTTCGTCTCACCTCAGTTGCTATTTTAGCGATTGTTCTATACATAGACAGTGCTGTGATCTCACAGAGTGCTGAAAAAGGGAGAGAAGAAAGGGAAGAGGCAAGGATGATGACATGACTGGAAGGAGAGCAGTGTGTTTGCCGTGAGTGCTGTTAGCGAGCAAAAGTGAACAGGAGAGCAAGCGATGAAGATGCTGCCCCACGGGGATGGGCTCTTTGCCATTTATGGGAGAGTTAGGTTCTTTAGAATTACGAAGAAGTGAGGCTGGGTGACACTGACACCAGTGGTAAACAAACAAGGAGCAAGTCCCTTGTTATTCTATTATGCCCTAATGGAAGAGGCAGACTTGAAGGGAATGGCAAAGCAGAAATGGAGTTTGCAGAGTCAGTGCCAGAATCACAAAGCCAAGTATGGAAGGATGGGTTTGACGTAGAGAGAGAGTAGCTTAAGCACTGGCTCACTAGCAAAGTGCACTAGGATGAAATCCTAGCCATTTATCATTAGTACACTTATAGACATGGTGAGAGTCAGGACAGTAATTAGGCAAGTAGGAGAGGACATATACCTTCCCTAGGAAGGAAAATATTATTAGTTTCCCTGTGAAAATGTTTATTTCTGAAATAGCCTCCATGGGATTACTCACTTATACTATGAACATTATTTATTAGCTCATGCATTTATTTAACACATGTCAAGATGTACCTTCTAGGTTTACGGTGTTGCTTCCTGGGGATTGTCTCCCGAAAAGAAGGCTCATTTAAAGTTGAGATTTCCACTGTGGCAGTAGCAAATTTGTCTGAAGCCGAGCAGTTTGTTTTGTTTTGTTTTTTTACCATGGCCCATTCTTTATCATCAGAAGGGGTGTGTGTGTGTGTGTTTGTGTGTGTGTGTGTGTATGAGAGAGAGAGAGAGAGAGAGATTGATTTTAAAATATTAAAAAATAGAAACACTACCTAATCCATGCTATTTAATCCATTTTTGCCATCTCTCAGGAAATTTGACAGAGGGAAGGAAGTTTGAGTCTCTCTCTTTAGGCACTGATTATATAGGGTGAGATTAATTCTCCCATATGGCGCGTGGAATCCACCTCATTGCTTTGCAGTCATACTTCTGCCTCACTTAAGTCTGTTTGCATCTAGCTAAGCACACAGAATAGGGTGTAGCTTAGAATAGAAAAAAGGTGTTGGGAAGGTAAAAGGAGAAAGAAATGTGTGGAGGGCAAAGAGGGAGATAGTGGGTAATTTATTTCTAAGCTCATCTTTCAGAATGAGTTCAACCTATTCGGGTCCGGTCCTTCATTCAGGCATGTACTGTTTATTAAACATTTACATGCCAAGTGTTGCAGGATACAAAGTCTGTAGACACCAGGCATACAAAGACAAATAAAACATGACCCTTACCCTCAAGAAACTTTCTGTCCAGTGGAGAAGCTGCATGAGTGAAATAAGCCACAGTACAATGTGTCAAGAGCTCTGTAGAGGCTTGCACAGGGCACTGAGAAGAAGAGAGAAAGGGTTCAAAATCACGCTAAAAGTCTGGAAGGCTTCCTGGAGGAAATAGTGCTTTTAGCCGGTTGAAAACAAAGGAAATAAGATTTGGGGTAGAGAGACTAGCATCTTTCAAGGCACAGGGGCAGGAAATAGTTTAGTACAACTGGAGCATAGGACAAGAGACAGAACAAGAGACAGGAGGAGGTAGGGCTATCAAAAAGTGAAAGATATGGAATTTCCCCCTATTTGCAAGCTAATAAGTTAGCTTGGTACAGACTTGTGGATGCTGGCAGATGACACAAGGCTACTGGGTCAGAGACAAAGGACTTCATTATTAATGGTATAGCAAGCATATCATGAGCATCAGCATATTTGCACTGGTTTCCCTTCCCCTCAATGTCCCACACGGGTGATGTGATGGACCTAGGTGGTTGCTACATATTCAGTGGGTTTGCATAGCAGCTGAGAAACCCAGGGCCAGGGGCACAGCACTTTTTATGCAAGCAGCCAGCTGTCCAGTCCCCCTCTCCAAGGGAGTGAGCAGTTACACACTAGTCATGCTGTGGTTGCCTTATGCGACGACTAGCTATAGGAGCTGCTCAGGACCAGGAGATGGATGAGTCTTGCAGTTTGGCACCCTCAGCAGAGGGCAGAGACACTTAGCACCCATGGTAGACTGTCTCTTCCAACAGGGGCTAGAGAGTTAAGCAGGGGCTATACCATGAAGGGAATTTTAGGCAATGCTAAGGAATTTGAACGATGTTCGAAAGCATGAGGTGCCACTGAAGACTTCTGACCAGAGAACTGTGATGATGATAACCAAAATTTGAAAAGATTACTCACATAGCTATGTGTGGAAAGGATTAGATAGATAGCTGAGAGAATGCAGAAAAACTAGTTAGGAGGCAATTCCAGTATACCATGTGTGCAGTGAACTGCCCAAAACCAAGGTAGTAGAGATAGACCAGGGCTGGGGAAAGTTTGCAAGTCAAAGAATACTATGTAAGGTAAGATCTCAAACATTTTTGTGGGGTTAGTAAAAAGAAGAAATTTAAGAAAAAGTGTGATAGGCAACATTACCGATAACTTACTTTGTGTCCTGTATTTTATTAGCATTTTACATGTATTGACTTATTTAATCTCATTCTCTGTGAAGTCGATACTGTTAGTATCCTTAGTTTACAGGTGAGAAAACAGGCTTGGAGAACCTAGAAGGTGGCTCCCGGTTACCAGTTAGGCAACTGGATGGGTGATGCTGTCCTGCACTGAGATGAGGCACAGCAGAGGTGGAGCATATGTAAGAGGGAAGGGTAAGGCATTTGGTTTTGGCCCATGTTATGGACTGAATGTTTGTGTCCCCTCCATATTCATACGTTGAAGCCATCATCACCAATGTGATGGTATTTAGAGATGGGGCCTCTGGGATGTGATTAGGGTTACATGAGGTCATGAGGGTGTGATGAGATCAGCGCTCTTGAAAGAAGAGGAAGACAAAAAATCTCTCTCTCTCTCTTTCTCCACACACACACACACACACACACACACACACACACACACACACACACACACATACACACACCCCCCAAGTAAAAGCCATGTGAGCTCACAGCAAGAGGTGCCATCTACCAGCCAGGAAGAGGGCCCTCACTAGGAACTGAATCAGGTGGCAGTTGGATCTTAGACTTTCCAGCCTCCAGAACTGTGAGAAATAAATTTCTGTTGTTTAAGCCACCCATTCTGTGGTATTTTGTTACGGCAGCCCGAGCACACTAAAACAGCCCAGTTGAGTGTGAGGTATCTGGGGAACATCTTAATGGTGATTTCTAGTAGGTATTTCAGTACATAACTGTGGACTCCAGAAGGGAGGTCTTTGTTGGAGAAATACATTTAGAAGCAGTCATTGAGTGGGTGGTAAGTGAAACCATGAGTTTGGATGTAATCCTGAAGAGTGTGAAGAATGAGAGGAGCAGAGGGCCATGGGATGGAGCTCTGAAGAATGCCTACATTTTCAGGGCAGGCGGAGGAAGGAAGCCCCCCAAAAGACAGAAGAGGAGTGGTCAGAGTGGTAGAAGGGAAGAGAAGGAGAAGGCACCGAATCCAGAGGAGGAGAGAATTTCACAAAGGAGGCAGTGCTTAACAGTGACTTGACCTCAGGCTGGGTAGTGAAAACACATGCCCACTGAGTAAGGCAATTTGTAGGTAATTTCTGGCTGTGAAGAGAATAGTGTAAGATAGTACACAAGTCGGGCGTCATTGGAATTTGAATTATAGATCAAGTTGAAATACCATTTGTTAAGTGAGGAAGTTACCTCAATGAAAAAGACTTTACAGGATGTTCTGTCTGTGTTGGTTGGAGGAATATGTGAAGCAGAAATGACAACAAAATGGAAAGTCTTTTTTTCTTTTCCTAAAAAATGTGTTTCCATATCTCTTTGGAAAAGAATACAGTTGGCTTTTAAGAAGGTCTTAGCAAGAATATGCATTCCTCTTGCATAGTTTGGAAAAACAAAATGGGCACATATCCCAGATACTCCACTTATGTTTCAGACAGAGTTTGGACGCTGGTCTAGCATTCCTGTGCCTTGTTCTTCTGCAATAAAAATTGAACACGAGGGGTTAAGAGAAGAGAAGAGAGCTGGCTATCTTGTTGGTTATGCTAAAATGTACCGCTGTTCATAAACGTGTTGGGAGTCTTTTAAGATAGTAGAGAGCAGAGACAGGCCAAAAAGACCATGTGATGGAGATCTTTAATCTTTCACTGCAGTTAATTAACAGCCTAAAGGAGAAAAGAAATGCTAAAAAAAAGTAAGTAAAACATAGGCATATGGTCAAACAGTATACTTGTTGTAGAAGGAGATGATTATTATAATTAATGGTGATGCATATGGATAATGTCAATTTGTGAAAGCTGTGTACTATTTCTTCTGTTTTTCTCTCCTTCTGCAGATCTCTGCTAACTCAGCTACTCCTCTCTTCCACTCTGTTAACCTGGTCACTAACTGTCTTTATATTTCTGGTGTGTGTTGGCGTGGGGGGAATCTAGATAGCTAGATATATGGCTGTAATAAGTATTTCTACAGTAGACAAATATCCCAAAATGATGAAAGGGGCTGGAAAATGTTCTTAGCTGAATGTAATTCAAAATGTAACCAAGTTCATGGTCACCTGTGATTAAAGTGAACTAACATCCTTCCATCTAAAGATGGTCTTCCCCAAATACTGACTATTGCACATTATCTAGCCAATTGAAGAATTACCAAATTTTAAAGGTGGAAGGGCTTTTAGGAATCAAATTTTCTAACTTCTTATTTTTACAGTAGAAAATTGAGGCCTAGATAGGTGAAATTATATCTCCAAGATCACACAGCTGGATGGTGGCAGGGTCCAAATTAGCACAGAGGTTTTCCAGTAACTTTGTTACTCATTGCATGTGGTATACATGTAACTAGAAGAGGTTAAATATGTTATTATGTGTTCAGACACATTTGAATATTTTTTTAAAACTGCTCTCTCTACACTTAGGTTTTTCATACAGAGACATGGGTTCAAAGACCTATTAAACTTTTACTTATGTATCCTTAGACAACAAAATGTTGTTATTTGTAGAATATCAAACTAAATCATTGAGAACCTTACCCCTTTTATCCTTCTAAATCCTGCCTTTCAAAAGCTTCTTTGGTAACCTTTCACTATGATGATAAAGGAAATAACATCGTTAGCTTGACATAAACTCAAGTTCTCTTTGATAATCCTGCCCAAGGAGGGTTCCTTGGAACACAGGGTGGTCTCTGAACTGTAAAGGGGAGAACAGGAAGCAAAGAACACACAGAGGGGTAGAGCTGGTGAAAACTACAGGGCCTTGGCAGTGATCTCTCTAGCTCCTGCTTGGTCTTTTCTGGAGACTTTTGTCACCTTGAATATTCACTTTTGAAACTTGCTCTCAATTGCTGCTTGTAAAAATAGCAGTCATGTCACAGATGCATGTCATTCTCTCTAACATCAGACAGACAGCTTATGTTCTTTGTTGGCATTGTTTCCCGTAGCTGAAGGACGGCCTCCCCTAGCAGGCCATGGGCTCGTTAGTCATAATTCTCCATTTTTATTCTTCCTTTCTTATTTCCATCAGAACTTGTAGCATCAATTGTCAAATCATTTATTTTCATGAATGTTTATATTTACTGCTATTGTTTCCATTTGTCTTTGAAAAAAGCACTGTCAAAAGTTTGGATGTCACGTTCCAGTTTAGCTACTTCTTAATAACTCTGTGGCTACAACCAAATCACCTGACTTCTCAGAGTCTTATTTTTTTCCTCTATAAAATTAGAAAATTTATGCCTGACTTGCTGCTCCAATGAGATGAAATGGGATAGTTCTTGTCATTTTCTGGTAAGTATGATAAACAGAATGCAAAGATGGACCCCGAGATTCCAACCCCTGGTATACATACCCTGTGTAACCCCCTCTTCTTGAGTGTGGGTGACCACCTGTGAATATGATGGGATTTTACTCCTATGAATGGGTTAATAATCAGTTGACTATGAGTTAATCGAAAGGGAGATTATCCTGGGTGGACTTGACCTAATCAAGTGAACTCTTAAAAGAGGAACTGGGGCCTTCCTGAAGGGAGATATGAAGCCTGAGATACCCTGATGGCCCTGAAGAAGCAAGCAGCCTTGCTGTGAACTGCCCATGAGGGATGGACCTGTGGACATGGCAAGAACTTGAGTGTGGCATCTAGGAGCTGAGAATGGTCCCCAGCTGACAGTTGGCAAGAAATCAGGGACCTCAGACACACAGCTGCAAATGAATGAATTGTGCCTCCACCTGAGGGAGCTAGGAAACAGATTCTTCTCCAGTTGACCCTCCAGATAAGAATGCAGCCTAGCTGACACCTTGATTACAGCCTTATGAGACCCTGAGTGGAAAGCCCAGCTGAGGCTATGCCAGAATTCCTGGCCCACAGAAACTGTGAGATAATCAATTTGTGTCATTTCACTAACTGCTAAGTCTGTGGTAATTTACTATGCAGCAATAGAAACTAACATACTCAGTACCAAACACCAAGAGGTGAGGGGTGAAGGAAGTGGGTATTGTCTTTTCTTACCCCCCTAACAGCTAGGGCACAGGCTTGGCCAATCAGACGTGCCCACCTGGAACTTTGAATCTGGAGGGAAGGATACAAAGACTCAGGTGCTATAAGAGGTCAACCCCAGAGAATGGCAGCAGTGGTGGCAGATTCCCAGTGGTGGCAGAGTCTGGGGCAGCTTTCAGACCAGAAATGACTGTGGCATGACTTCGGTTGTGCCACAAAGTCCCTGAAGTTCCTGACTGTTCTCCATGCTTTGGTGTTTATGTAAATTCTGTGAACTAGTCTTTATCCTTCTAATACATTTATTTCCACTGCAATTAGCCAGAAATAGCTTCTGTTACTTGCCACCAAGTATTTGGATTATTATATATCATATATGTAAAAGTGCTTTGTAAACTTTGATAAATAATATAAGCATAACTACCATTTTAATTATTTCTCTGCTTTCACTTTCCTTCAGGCTCATATGTTTGACTTTTGGCTCTTTGAGCTATTATAATTCTTGGTGTCAATCTGCATGCTGATATTGCAATAAATAAAGGTGCCTTTACTCCAAAAAAAAATGGAAGTAATATGTAAGTCTGTGTGAAAATGAGACTATTAGCAAAAAAAAAAAAAGAGTCAACATTTAGGAGCTCATAAGAGGGACTGTTTTCTGGGAATTTGTAGGGCTTATTTCGGCTTAAGGACATGCCTTCAGTCACACTGAAGGGTCAAACAGAGCAATCTCTGCCTGCCTTAAACCATCTAGAAAACATGTGTCTGCTACTGTGAGGATCTCCAGGCAAGATGCTTCCTTGACCGTTCTTCTGAATGGGTTTGAGTCTTGGAAGCGTATGTTGCAATTGATTCAGATTGACATCTTCACTTGCAGTGAACCACAAATCTGTACATATCTTCACAGACTTCCTGTATCCCTGCCACTGAAAGGTGCAGATTGGGGAATAAATGCAATGGAAAAAATCATCTGTGAAAATAAATGATTGAAAAGCATGGCTTTAAAAAAGCACTGCATTTATCAGAGCCACCTCAGGGGATAGGAGTTTGGGCAGCTAATTACACGCAGTCCTTGCAGCTATGCTCTTAGATTTACACGTTAGGGTTTTGAGGCTGTGAAAGTTTGAGAGCACCTGATGGCTGATCTATTTGTTTTGACTGTCTAAACCCAGGACCATTGGGTTAGTTCACGTATGGCCACTGGGGCTCCAGGAATCCTTTACGCAAAAAGGCCCCTGTATTTTAAGGGAAAAGACTATAACCCTAACTTTCTCCACTTAAGACATTTGCATTTAGCCTCCAGCAAGGGGGAATGAGGTTTTTGCCTCTGAGCCGTGGTCAGAGAGCTCTGGTGAAGTACAAGGCCAGCTTGGGGCTGGAGGCAGTCAGAGAACAAGAGTTCTCTTTAGAGCACAGAGAACGTGGTAGGAGGAAGAGGAGTTGGGCTGTTGCGTGGAGCTTTGCTGAATAGCTTCCCCTGTAAAACAAGCAGAGGACTTCATTGAAGTTCCTAAATAGAGAAAAAGCTACCAACA
Source organism: Eubalaena glacialis (assembly GCF_028564815.1). NCBI lineage: Eukaryota > Metazoa > Chordata > Mammalia > Artiodactyla > Balaenidae > Eubalaena > Eubalaena glacialis. Next base: position 8,751,456 of record NC_083722.1, read on the forward strand.
TGACCTCAATAGAGAAAGCTGGAAAAGTGAATAAACATAGCAACCTCGGGTAGCAGTTTACCTGTAGCACTTGGAACAGAAATGATGATTGTATCAGAAAGCCAGCAACCAAGTGATAATCAGTGGGGGCACTGAGTGCATTGGTGGTAAAAGCAGCAGCTGCAGGAAAAGCAGGGCAAGGGCAGGAGGCCTGCCCTCTGACCTCACTGGCATCAGACCCAAGCTGAGGTGGGTGACAGGTTTAGAGGAGCAGTCTAGAGGCGGTCCCAGGCCTAGCCATATCTGTCCTGGAGGAACCTGTTACCCTGAGGTGCCTTATGTTAACTCGACATTAATGGTACATCCCTCAGCATGGGAGAAGACAGGGGGTGGCCAAGGGACTTGGCATTGCTTAGAGTCCCATGGCATCTATGTGGTCGCTTTATTTTGCAGGCGTAGGCTTGGCTGCGAATAATGGTTGTGTGCCAATTGATGCAGCAGAATCAACCTGGCAGTCAACCCCTCTGGTTGATATGAGGTCAGGAGCTCTGCCTCTGTCCCTTCAGTTTGCGTTTATGAGCATGGCCTGTGCTTTAGTGAGACCTTGTAGCTTTTAAATTTCCTATGAAAATGATGCTTCCAGTTAAGGATAATATAATTTCAGTATTTCAAGGCTCAAAAGTTAACAAACAGCTAAACAAAGTTTAAATTATATTCCTTGGTTTATATAAAAATGAAGGTGTCTCTATGTGAGGCACTTTATGTTTAGAAAAATTGATCACTGATTTATCCACACAGTTCACTTTATTCACATTAGTGAAAAATCAGAACTGCAGTCTTTAAATTAAAGGTCATGAGAGAACAAAGGACACTGATATTTGTGAATACTTTGATTATTGCTGGAACCTGATGTGATTGATAACAGGCGCTTTTCTAATGGGTATTCTGATTGGTTGCTTTGGTCAAAGCTTTAGTATGGCTGAGAGAGGGAGAATCTTGGAGCCTGATTAGGAGCCCTCCTACCTACCAGGGAGTGACGAGTTGGCCAGGAACGAAAATAAGAACAAGAACCATGGTGTGAACAAGCCAAGGTGGACATCAGCAACGGCTCTGTATTGAGCAGTTATTCAGTGTCAGCTACTGCACTGTGCTTCATGTATGTTACATCTTCTAATCGTCATGATACGATGTAGGCATTATTATCCACTTTTTGTAAGTTAACAGTAACATACCTAAGGACATGCAGTTGGTAAGTGGTCAAAAGATGATGATGATGATGATGATGACGACGATGACGACAATGAAGATGAGAATTTTTCTGTTTATCATGCTTTTCTGTTTAGAGAATGAATTACTACTAAATAAATGACCTCATTGGATCCCTGTAGTACATAGGTGATGCAGTTTTATTATTATCATTTCAGTTTTTGTGTAGAAAAACTTGGACTGAAACTGTTTTCAAAAGTAATACTTACTAACATAATAAGACAAAACTTCTTCTTCATATTCATTGCAGATCCACCAATTTTTAGTTGTGTGACGTTAAGCAAGTTACTTAATTTCTGTAAGCCTTGGTTCCTTGTACCTACTTTTTGGAGCACAAGGAATGAATGTGATGATTATTGTAAATTGTTTAGTATTGTTAGGGGTCAATAAATATTAGTCTTTTAAAAATAGTTATCACTACAAGTTCAAAATTCCTTGGACCTTTTTCATGGGATTTATTTTACAAAATTGTCAAAAGGACTTTTTTTTCTTTTTCTTTAATTTATTTTATTGAAGTGTAGTTGATTTACAATGTTGTGTTAATCTCTACTGTGCAGCAAAGTGATTCAGTTACAATAAGGTGTTCATGTCCTTGAAACAGTACCATGGTGTAACCAAGACAAGCTGGATTGAAGATAGATTGTCTGCTTATATTTTTTGTGTTTTTAAATTCTTTTTCCTCAATATGTTGACTCAAGAACTACATGGTTAACGCCTCTTGTGTGCCCTTTACAGTGCAAGACATTGGAGATAAGCCAATGCACCAAACCTGGTCCTACTTTCAAAGAGCTTACAGTTCAGTGGGGCAGCCATTTATGTGGATAATTCCAATACGGTGTGGTGAGTGCATTTTGACCCAGAAGTTGCACTTCTAAGTATTTCCCTAAGAGAACAGAGAACATATGTCCACAAAAGTACTTGTACGGGACTGTTCATAGCAAATTTATAATGGCTCAAACTGAAGTTCACCCAAATGTCTACAGTAAGAAAATGGATAAACAGATTATGATATATGCATACATACTAAAGGCAATAAAAAGAATGAAACACGGACGCAAAGACATGGATAACCTCAAAAACATCATGCCCATGCTGAGGGAAAGAAGCCAGACACAAAAGAATACATACTATCTGATATAATTTCTATGAAATTCTGTAGTAGACAACACTATGGTGAAAGGAGTCAGAAACTTGGTTACCTGGAGTTGGAGGTGGAGCACAGGTTGACTGGGAGGGGCAGGAGGGAGCATTCTGCAGTGAGGAAAATGTTTTGTATCTTGATTGGGGACAGGAGTTGTGGGATAACATATGCAGGTGTATGCATTTGCCAGAACTCATCAAACTGAACACTTAAATGCATTTCACTGTATATAAAGCCTACCTTAATTTTAAAAAATTCTAAATACTTTGTTTTTATACTACTGTAAATAATATTTTTGAACATTTTATTTTCTGAATTTTGCTATTATTAAATAGCAAGATAATTTATGAATATTTCTAATATTGATAAATTCATTAATTAGTTCTGGTAGTGGGTTTTTTATATAATTTTCTCTGGGTTCTACATCTGGTAGATCTCCTTTAATCTTCCATTTCCCTTAACTACTGCCTTATGTTTTCCAATTTTGTCTCTCCATGCTACAGTTGGGATAATTTCTTTTGATCTGTAGTCTGTTTCTCTCTAGCTTTGTCGATTCTGCTCTCAAACCTATCAGTTGAGTTTTTAATTTATGTTTTTGTATTTTTCATTTCTAGATGTTCTACTTGGTTCTTTTTCAAATCTGCTAGGTCATTTTTTCAAGTTCCTATTTACTGCAGATTTTACGTTTTTATTTTTTTAAACATATTTATTTTACAACTTGCCTCTGATTCTTCCAGGATCTGAAGTCTTTCAGGGTCTGTATATACAGTTTTGTATTTTTCTTTTGCTGCTGTTTCTCTCTCATCATAACTTCTTTCCTTGTGACTTGGTTGCCATTGACTTCTCACTGCTCACTCTCCATGAGACATCGTTTTTGGTGGTTCCTGTGACTTGGGTGAGGAGCCCTTCTCCAGACAGTCTTGCATTTGCCTCTCCAGACATTTAGGATTCAATTCAAACTAAAGTAACGGCTTGAAGTTTTCTCAATCACTCCTGGGTTTTGAATTATGCTATAAATTCTCAGAGGGCTGGTCACTGGGTAGAACTATGTGAGGACAGATTTTGTGTGTGAGTGTGTGTGTGTGTGTGTGTGTGTGTGTGTGTGTATCCCTTCTTTGCTCTATTAAGACATCTCTGTCTTTGGACTGTTGGGTTTTTTTGGGAAATGGGGAGTGAGGGGTAGGTAGTTTTACTTCTGGTTTACCTTTCTCCTGTAGGTTCTCCCTTTGGGATTCTAGGTTAACATAAGACGTGGTGTCTAATATTAACTTTTCACCCTGGGTGGACCCTGAGCTTTGACTTGTCTCTCTTACTCTGTGAGATCTTCAAAACAGTAACACAAGTCCCCCAGCATATGTCCTCAGGGCAAAAGGTTTTGGTTGTTTTTCTTGCCTTTCTGGGTTCTTGGAGTCTCTTAGAACTTGGTCTGGTAATTCCTCATTATCTTGTCCTTCCTTTGATGCTCTTAAGGAGATTGGAAAATTATTTTATAAATTTTTAGGAAAATTATCTGACACATTTTTAGCAGGAGGGTTGGTGCAAATGGCCCAGCTCTTTATTATTGGAAAAGGGGGAAAATGAAATTTGGAACATTTTTTAATGGTCTCTTTTTCACCATTTCTGAGTATAAAAGTATTCCCCTAAATTGGTAAATTTCACTATGTTTACATATGTCTACATAGTGAATTTTAAAAATTGTGCATGGCAAGAAAGAAAAGAAATAAAAAAGAAATCACAAAGAAGACCAGTAATAAACATTCAGCAAATGGAGAGACGTATTTGAAACTCATATAAATAAGCTCAAACTCAAAGGAAAGAAAGGACTGGTTTTTAAAAATATATTTAGAGCTCTACATTATTATTGATTGAAGTATAATAAATTACTTCAAAACTTAATAGCTTAGAACAACAAACATTTATTATTTCTCAGTTCCTGAGGATCAGGAATCTGGGAGCAGCTAGCTTAGCTGGGTGGTTCAGGCTGAGTGTTTCTCATGATGGGATTGCAGTCAAGCTGTTGGCTGGGGCTACAGTCTCATCTAAAAGCTCAGCTGGGGCTAGAGGACCCACTTCTAAGGTCATTCATGTGACTCTTGGCAGGAAACCTCAGTTCCTCGCTGGCCACTTGCTGGAGGCCTAGGTTCCTCAGCACTGGCCTTCTCCATCAGCAGCTAGCTGAGATGGCAGCTTGTTTCCTTCAGAGTAAGGAACTCAAAAGAGGCGCACCTCCAAGAGAGAAGTACAGCATCTTTTACGAGCTAATCTTGAAAATGACATACCATCACTTCAGCCATATTGTATTGGTTCACTCAGACCAACCCTGGTACAGCACGAGCGGGGACTGCACAAGGGTGTGAATATCAGGAGGTGGGGGTCATCTGGAGCTATCTTGGAGGCTGCCTGCCACAAGTGCCTACAGTTCAATAAGGAAAAAAAACCCCTCAAAACAGAAAAATGGAAAAGAGATATAAAGTCTGTTCATAGAAATATATATAAATTATACATACTAAAATATCTTAAACATAAAAAGATGCTCATCCTCACTCAAAATAAGAATAATGTAAATTAAAACTATATTGAGATACTGTTTCTACCCATGAGATTGTATAACCCACTGCATTGTTGAGGATTTGGGGAAACAGGGTCTCATACCTTGTCGGTGAGTGTAGATATTGGTAAAACCTCTATGAAGAGTGATTTGGCAATAACTATCAATAGTAAAAAAAAACACATTTCCTTTGATCCAACAATTCCACTTCCAGGAATTTATCCTAAATATATGCTGGCACATATGCAAAATGGTGTCTGTATGAAGATCTTTATTGCAGCATCCACTTATAATAGCAAAAGATTGGAAACCATCTGAATTTCCATCAATAGGGAACTGATTACATAAATTATGGTAGTATACATGTTATAGAATTCTTTTAATCTCTTAAAAAAGAATGAGGCAGCCCTCTTTACACACATTTATGATTTTCTCCAACATGAACTGAAAGATGTGAAAACAAGGTGCAGAACAGCATGTCAGTACTGTGAAAAAAATATGTGTATGCTTGTACATGAATATAGTATCTCTAGAAGCATACGCAAGAGATTGGAATTGTAGTTTGCTTTTGTAGAGGGGAACCGGGTGGCTAGGGAATTAAGGGTATGAGAGAGACTGACTTTCTATGCATTCCTCTTGTACTTTTTGAATTTTATAATATGTGCATGCATTAACCACTCAAAAATAATTAAAATATTTTAAAAAGTATGTTGTAATAACCTGAAATGATGGTGCCCTAAGCTAAACTGGTGTCAGTAGAAACAAAGAGAAGTAGAATTGGCAGGACATGGTGAGTAATTGGAGTGGTGAGTAGTAGAAGGAAGTGTCCAGAAAGGTGCTCAGATTCCTGCTACAGGCACCCAAGAGGATAGAAAGGTAGAGAACCTAAGGGTATAACTCTTAGAAGAAAATATATATATTTTATAAGACAATTAAGTTTTATAGAAAAACCGCATTTTAAAAAGCGAAAGGCTCTTGTTTTCTGTACTGTTCAATAAGCTTCTTGTAATTAGAGATTATATTTTAAATTTCCTTGTATCTCTTACAGTACATAGTATGGTCTTTGACTTGTTATAGATGCCCAATAGATACTTGTTAGATAAATGTCTGAGAATTAATTTTTAAAAATGTGTTTTAGCTTTTCAGAAGGATTTATCTGCCCAGATATTTGCAGAGTGTGAGCATCAAATAAGTTGAAAATAAAATATCTCATCATCTCTTTTCCGAGGGTGAGGGATCACAGGTGGAGAAAAGGTGAAGTTCATGCAGCAAGTTGCTCATGAGAACAATGCATAGGGCTTTCAAAACATAAGATAATTTGTTTTAATATCTCTAAGAAAAGGGAAGAGTAAATTTAGCCAGCAGAGGGCTCTCATCATTCCATTTAATTGTAGGCCTAGAACTATTCATGAGATAGAGAAAAGTGCAGTTGAAGACCAGAAGAGGGTATATATCCTTTCCCACTCCATTAACTTTATACTACCATCGTAAGGACATCCTGCCAAGTCATCTTATTACAAGATGAGAGAATTGAAACTAGCAAACTTGTTTTAAATGCTCCGTCTCCAAATGGCAAGGAGGGGCTCCTTGTCTTTTGTTAATTGAAAAATGAATTTATCTCTCATGCCCTATAATAAGGCAAGGACTGCTTGGGAGGTATTCCCATACGTCAGGTGGAAAGAAGTGGGGAGTTACAGTGAGGCCTAATGTAAGCCTACCTGAAGTGGTGATGTTTGCGGAAATTTTAGTGCTTTGTGAAGACTTAGAGGTTTCTAAAACCTAGGATTGCTGGAGTCTATGGCATTTACAGTTTTTCATTGCCTTCCCTCATTTTTATATTGTTGGGTCATTTGTAATGGTCTTCTGTTTGTATTTTAAGTTAGGGAATGATTGGGACCCTTTTGTGGATTTTGTGAAGTCATGCAGACAATAAGTTAGATTTCCCATTAAAATCTTCTGACTCCTGGTACCCCCATTGACTGCTTTGTGCTCTGTGATTTGACACTGAATCCACCAAGGTCACAAGTGACAACCTATAAATATATGCCTCCTTGGATTAATAGAGCCTTTGAGTTAAGAGAGCAGAGAAGGAAATGGATGTTTGTTGAGTGCCACACACTGGGCTGTGTTCTAGGTTCATTATTATAGTCCATCCCTAAAGTAACTCTAACACAAGGTAAATATTGCTCCCCCAATTTATATAGGAGGAAACCCAGACCCGAAAGGTGGAATGAGTCACCCAAGATGGTAAATGTTGTGGGCGAACTGAATTTTGCCTACCCGTGAAGCTCATCTTCTTTCTGACATTGCAGTAGCCCTTATAATATGAGCTTATACCTTGGGTTTTCTTTATCCTCTGGCTGCCCAAGGATTCCTCTCCCCAGGCCATTCAGGGGTCTTTGGAAGTGTGCTCATTGGTTGGGCAGCGTGTTGCATAGCCTCTGCAGTGTGTGCCGAGCGTGTGGTTTAAGGGTGATTGCAGCAACATCACAAGGCCCCTCCGCACAGGTGGTGGGAAAGGGAGGGGTAGTGTCCCCCAGCGCTCCGTCATCCGGAGTGCAGGGGGCAGTGACAATGCCCTTGCAGGTCTCTTGCAGTAACCGCCATGGTCTGGCCATGGCTCTTCTTCTCATCCCAGACACTAACGTTCTCTGACCGTGGGATGGTCTGCAGGTAAACACAGGCAGGGTTGATGAGCCACCAGAATGATTGTACGTATTGATCATTTGTGTTGAGTTTGTGTAAGAATGGGCTTTGCCCCCAGGAGGAAGGCAAGAGGACGTATGCTTATGGATTTGTCCTGACCCCTTTACACCTTCTCACCCAGTTCACCTGGTAAATAGTGTCACGTGAGCAGGAGGGTAGTGTGAGGTTGGTTGTAAAATCTGTAGCCATGGAGGGCAGTGGCCTTCAACACCTCAGTCCGGAAGCCACACCCAAGACCATGGCCTCGTGAGCATCATTAGCACGTGTGAAGATGTGCCAAAGACAAACCTCTGCAGTGCAGACCCAGCCTCTTGCAGCCTGGCCCCTAAAGCAGAGAATTTTGAAACACCAAGTCCCCTTATGATCATGTGTGCAACAGTCTCAGAATTTAATTTTCAAAGCAAAACTCATACTATTAGATTTTTTTCAGAAATCTGTTCCACTGAATGGACTCATCTGAGGGAGGACAGACTGTTGTTTCCTTGATTGGATAATGTGGGATTTTGGGAGACTCTTGAATGAAGAGAGGGGGGAGAGAGTTTGTCACACGGAAGCTGAGGGCTTATTACAGGCCTGTGAGTCACAGGGGCTGCAGGCAGGTGATGGGGAGAGGGGTGAGTGAGTGCGGGCTGGCATGGAGCAGAGCCTGGGAAGGGTGGGGTGCAGACAGGGAGGGAGGGAGCGAGGCCAGGGAAGAGGAAAGGCAGAGGAGTGAATGAGCCTAGCCAGGATTCTCCAGAGAAACAGAACCAAGAGGGCCCTGTGTGTGTGTGGAGAGAAGGAGGGAGGGAGATCGAGAGGGAGAGGTTTCAGGGAGGTTGGTTCACGCTGTTGTGGAGGTTGGCAAGACCTAAATCTGCAGGGAGGGCCGCCGGGCTGGAGACCCAGGAGAGCCCATGCGGCAGTCAAGGCCAAAGGCCGACTGCTGGCAGAGTTCCCCACAGGAGCGGCGGCTGCGGCTGTGTTCTGGCAGTCTGGAATTTGTCACTGCTAGGGAGCTGCGCTGAGATCGACGGATAGACGGATAGACGTGAGGAAGCCCAACCAGGACGCTCCGGAGAGGACTGTGAAGCATCCTCAGAGCCTGGCCTCTCACTCTGCCTCAGGGTCACCTCTGATACCGCGTGCGAAGCGAGCAGTCAGTTACGCCACCAGGTCTGCAGAGCACTAGGATGGCGGGGTTTCAGAAGGCAGCTAGGGCAGAAGGCGGTGGCTCTCCCAGGCGACGTGTAAAGCAACTGCAACTTCTTATATTCAATCAGACCTCAGCTGCTGCCATTTCCAAATAATATTCGATCAGAATTCCCATATATCAGTGCTTCCAACTTTGGCTGCACGTTGGAATGACCTAGAAGTGTTTTTAAAACTCCCAATGCCTAATCCATAGCCTAGAACAATTCAGAATTTCTGGAGGAGGGATCTGGGCATAAGTACTTTTATAAGCTCCCCAGGTGACTCCAGATATATAGGCAAGGCTGAATAGCTCTGCCATATACAGCTCCAGCAGCTTTGTTCTACGGTTGACCCTGAGTAACACAGATTTGAACTGCACGGGTCCACGTTTATACGGATGTTGTTCTGTAGTAAATACTACAGTACTACATGATCTGCTGTTGGTTGAATCTGTGGATGTGGAATAGTGAATACAGAGGAACCTTGGATACAGAGTGCTGACTCTAAGTGACATACAGATTTTCCACTGTGTGGAGTGTCGGTGCCCCTAATCCCTGCATTGTTCAAGGGTCAGCTGCATTTCCTTCCCCACCTCCCCTATGTGAGGCTCCCCCAATGTCCATTTAACCCGTTTCCATGGCCATTCGAGCTGCTAGGGCTGTGGAAAGGGAGTTTTCCACAATAATGTGATTTTCTTGGGGCCTGCACTTTCTCACATTGTATCAGAGGGTTTAAAATGAAAATGTTTAACGTTTTGACCTTGAGGAGCCAGCAGGAAGGGTTGATCTTGTAGACATCATGAAGGAAACAGAAGCAAGATTTGGTAGAAGTTACATGGTATAAAGAAAAGGGGGCATCTGAACTGACCAGACTGGGCTTGGGCTCCATTTTTCTGGGGTAGTTCTTCCTTGGGCAAATTCATCAGCCTCACTGAGCCTGTTTCTTCATCCTTAACATTGGGATAATAATGTCTGCTTTTCAGATAGGGAAGGACTAGAGATAATGAATAAGTAAATGGCTATCCTGTAGTGGGCGTTCAATAGATGGTGTAAACTGTGGGTGACTGCTTGACTTAAGACAGACAAGACAGAGGAATTAAAAGCCAAAATTTGATGTCCAGTGACCTCTGACCCTCAGTTCTCTCATTTTTAAAATAGGGATAATGTGTTGGGTTGAATAGCATCCCTCCAGTATTAATGTCCACTTGGAACCTCAGAATGTGACCTTATTAGGAAATGGGGTCTTTGCAGGTGTGATTAGTGAAGGATCTCGAAATGGAATCATCCTAGATTGAGGGTGGGCCCTAAAACCAATGACTGATGTCTTTATACGAGAAAGGAGAGGGGAATTTGGACACAGATTCCAGATTTCCTCTAAGGTAAGAGACACAAAGACATACAAAGTAGAATGCCATATGAAGATGGAAGCAGAGGAATGATGTGGCCATAGGTCAAGGATTATCAGAAGCCACCAGAAGGAAGGATTCTTCCCTAGAGCTTTCAGAGGGCGCATGGTGCTGCTGACACCTTAATTTCAGACTGTTAGCCTCTGGAACTGTGAGAGGATAAACTTCTGGGGTTTTTAATCCACCTGGTTTGTGGTCCTTTGTTATGGTAGCTCTAGGAAACCAATTCAGGTAGTAATATAGTACTTCTGGGCTATTGCAACTATACATGAATTTATATCGTAAATATTAAATTTAGAAATGGTAAAGTTTTAGCTAACTGTTAATTAGGATTATTTAGATATTGGATAAACAGCCTAGTCTGATGATATTCTGTGCTAGGAGCCAAGGCCGCTGGCGCTTGGAGGGTCTTTCAAGGGTGACCGTTTGAGAGATGGAGTGAAATAACGAGTGTTGCACGTAGCAGGGGGCCGTGTGAGAGGCAGTAAGGCAATAAGTAAAAATCAAATTGCGGCCTGCCCTGGGCACATCCACCCACCAATCAGGGGAAAAGGGCTCCCTGCCCTTTGATCTCAGGAGCACAAGCACAGCCCCTTGTGACGCACACATAAACACACGCACGCTCAACTAGTTTAGACTTTGCTGGCTCTCATCCTTGGACACCCACTCCTGGAGTTGTGATTTCAATCTCTGTCCCAATAAGCAGCCACAGAACAGAGATTCATGTGCACATGACATTTTCGTTAAACCCACTGGAATGTACAGCAAAGTCTCCCTTTATCATTGTTGATACAGTCACACAAGTAAGCCCTGCAAATACTCCATGCCTAGGGTCTAATGTGGCTCCCAGGTGGGCCCGGGAGAGGTTCATCTGTATGTTGGAAGAATATTTTGCAACAGGTCTTTTCTTTCTCTTGACATGAAGCTTACCCAGAAATCCACTTTGCTGGGCGGGGAGACTGTGACTGAATTGGTTGCAGGTAGATCTCTTGGCCTCTTCCTCTGAGTTGGGTGATATAAGGGCACTAAAAGGTCACGATGGCAGGAAGTCTAGCAGAGGAAAATATAGACAGTGCCAATGCAATTTATTTTACAGTAAAAAGAATTTTATTTAACCCCATGACTTTAAAAATTGGCAAAGTTGAGTTAATGCATGTACATAAAATGTCAACACGAGTGCATTTTAGAATTTAGTTAGAAAATTTTTCAAATGGAATAAAACGTGCCTAGATTGAGAGTTTTCAGAACGCTGTACCAGATTCCTGGCAAAGTATAAGTCGTATAGCATTTGTTTTCCTAACTCTACATCATCTAACTTCATAATTTGAATCTTAATAAAATTAAGTGTTGAGTGAAAACAAATCCCAAAAGTATAACCAAATATATTGGCTCAGGCCAGATTAAGCCTCAGCGGAAGGTTTTGTAAGCTCTTGTAGTGGAAGTGTTTTTTCTCTTCTTCCTGTCAGCATCTCAGAGGAGCTGAGTCTGGCAGAGCAGCTGCTAACAGAACGAGCTGGAAAAACAAGGCTTGGTTCTGTATTCCCAAAGGTGCTGCAGGATGAAAGGATACAAATCCCAAACCCTAATGCAAGTGGCCTGGGTGATGGCCACCATGTTCCTGTCCTCAGGCCATGACGTGCATATGGCCAGGGCCATACACGTAGTAGGCACTTTATCATTACTTGTTCAGTGAGTGAATGAATCCTACAGTACGGTGGAGTACAGTGTTGATCAACTTATTGGTTGCAACCCTATTGTTGTTGTATTAAGAAATCAGTTTAAAGGACTTCCCTGGTGGTGCAGTGGTTAAGAATCCGCCTGCCAATGCAGGGGACACGGGTTCAAGCCCTGGTCTGGGAAGATCCCACATGCCGTGGAGCAACTAAGCCTGTGCGCCACAACTACTGAGCCTGCGTGCTGCAACTACTGAAGCCTGTGCACCTAGAGCCCATGCTCCACAACAAGAGAAGCCGCCGCAATGAGAAACCCATGCACCGCAACAAAGAGTAGCCCCCGCTCGCCGCAACTAGAGAAAGCCCGCGTGCAGCAATGAAGACCCAACACAGCCAAAAAAAAAAAATCAATTTAATGGTCACAATATCTTTCTTTTCAAAAAATTTTATTTATTTATTTATTTTTGGCCGCGTTGGGTCTTTGTTGCTGCACGCGGGCTTTCTCTAGCTGCGGTGAGCCGGGGCTACTCTTTGTTGCGGTGCGCGGGCTTCCCATTGCGGTGGCCTCTCTGTTGCGCAGCATGGGCTCTAGGCGCACGGGCTTCGTTGCTCCACGGCATGTGGGATCTTCCTGGACCAGGGCTCGAACCCGTGTCCCCTGCATTGGCAGGTGGATTCTTAACCAGTGCGCCACCAGGGAAGTCCCACAATATCTTTCAAACAATAGGATAGAAAATAATAGGATAGAAAATAAAGTGGTCTATCACACGTGTTAAAAGTGTGTGTGGGTGTGTTGTGTGTGTGTGGGGGGTGTGTGTGTGTGTGTATGTTTCTACTGAGCCATGATGTAAAATGTATTTCTGAAGGCATCAGAAGCTCTTCAGGAGCCAATGGAATCTATTTTTCTCTTTGCTGTCTCCCCTCTTCTTAGGTATGGTGACAACCCAACAGTAACTTCTCTCCCCAGCCATAAAGCAGGTTTAAATTCTTGTAGTGCCAGCTAGTTAGTCAAGACTGGAATCATAAAGTGTGGCATGTCACAGCTGTGCCTCCTCTTTCCACTCCTTCAAAGGGATGCAGAATTTTGCTGACCCATCAGTGGCTAAGATCACTGTCTACTCTATATTGCGGTACTCTAACCATAGATTAGCTCTCTTAGGGAGGGGTGAGAGTCAAGACACACATACCTAGCCATTTCTTGGCAGCCACGTGGTAAAACACTGTGAACTCGGTAAGGTTTGTCCTCCAAGTCTGCAGCTGACCCTTTCTATACCGTTCCTTTTCTCACAATATCCCCATTTTTATTCTTCGAAGCATGCTTCCTCCCATATTAAAACTTGCTTTTAAATAATCAACTAACAGGTATCATCTGTGAGGAAGGGGTTAGCAGGCACCTAAAGGAAAATAAATTCAGATCTAAACGAGATTTTAAAGATCAATCTCCCGGATTTGGACCCTTGTGCCCTATAGGCTATCCTTGGGGTAATCAGGGTCATTCTAATAGTCCAATCTGGAGTGTCACCTGCATGCAATCTTTATTCTGCAGGCCTTCCCTCATCTTTTTTTCTTTATCAAAATTTATTTGTCCTGTGTCCCATTCTATCAGTATGCTTTCCACTGCTGGATCACATGAAATTATAATTTGATCATCATTGTCAATAGGATTCTGGGATTTAAGATGGACAGAGCATCTTAAATGAAACAGTGAGTCTCATGTTGGGAATCTCAGCTTCTGGGAAAGGAGGAAGCTATTTGGTGATTAAGCCTGTAAAATTAATAAGTTGTTAGTAATTCTCAAGTCAGTCTGTATGTATTTTCATTGCTTCCTAATGGTATGGAGTTAGGCCTTATTGGGGATACAGACAACTACCTGGCCTCAAGGAGTTTGCAGTTAAGCGAGTGGAATGGGGAATCTTGGATCCCAAGCACTTGGATCCATCACTTTAAATAATATTTAATCGCAGTAGGGATTATCTTATGACTTTAAGGAACCAAGGCTGAGAAAAATAAACTGTTTTCCCCAAGTTCTATATAAATAGTGAGTGGTGGAGTCAGGATTTAAATTCAGATCTGGTCTGGTTCTGATGCCTATGTTCTTTTCAGCATTGCATATTGTTATGGACACAGAAGCCGAGAGGGAGAGGCGAAGAGAGCTATAGAAGGCTGTGTGGGGCGGATGTGGCCTGCTGTGGGAGTTTAGAGGAGGAAGCGCCCAATGCCCTGGACCAGTAAGAGAAAACTTTTTAGGAGAACTGGGAAGTGGCACTCAAATAGGGTCAGAAGCCATGAAGGACAACTTATTTGATAGTAGCTGGAAGAAGAGAGGTCTTTCCAGTTAGGATGACCAATAAAGGAAAGGCTTGGGAGTAAGAATAAAAATGTGCTGAAGGACAAAAGGGGGGAGATCTGATTAAGGGAATGAAAATTATTCCTGTGGGCTGCCTTCTCTTTTACTGCATCTTAATTCAGTTGAGGGAGGGGGAGTCATCGCAGGAGATGGTTTCCCTCCAAGGGAAAAGAGCTCAGGAAGCTCAGCCTTCCACACAGTCTTACCTGGAACCACTGCCTCTGAGAGGATGTTCAGGGTCCCCAAGGAGAGGGGCCTTTCTCAAAAGTCCCTGATGATGCAAGTGGTGAGCTTCCAGGGAGCCAGGGCAAGGGAGCCAGGTGTTTCTTCCTTCCCTTTTTGGAATCCAGGCCAGTTTCAATTTACATTACACAGCTTAATCCACAGAAACAGGAGCCAGAGGCTGGTTCTTTCTCTCTCTTTTTTTTTTTTTCTCTCCAAGACACAGAAACCTTTATTTTCTCCCTACACCACAAACCAGTGCTGTTAAATAATATTGGATAATTGCACCTGTCGTACTCCCCATATTGTGCTGAAAAAAATAATTGCTGGTTTTCTGCTTTGCAGTTTAGCTGTGACTCCGTCATTTGACTTGGAGCATGTCATTTTCTCCCATTTTAGACTGTGTACAGTCAAACTGTGTGAAAGGACTCATAGATAGCGGCCCTGGGTGTGTGAGTGGGCGCGGGCCTCATTCAGCAATGATTTCTAATTTATACAGCATTGAAAATCCACAGCTATAAATAAACAGTTCTGACTGGCTTTGCTGCCTACTCAAATGCTTTATTAAAAAAAAAAAAGGAACCACCAACTGCATGAGAATGGAAAATAATATCTGGATATGGATTCTGGTTGCTGACACTTGTGCCCTCGGAGGGGGGATACCCAGACTTGGGATGGGTTCAGTGCTCATCCAGGCAGCCTTCTGGGAGGCCCAGCCTCCCCACTCTTTCCTTGCCCCTCCTCACACTCCCCATGTGCAGGCGCAGCGTGTTTGGGGATTACGGTATATGAAACTGACTTCCTGTTATGACAAGTATTGCAAGCGAGTAGGTGCAGAGGAGCCAAAAATAGCTTGAGAACTGTATGACCCATTTGCAGGGAGCATGGGGCTAATGTATTGTTTAGGCAAACAAGATAAGTCTTCTCCCCAAACTCAAAATTGGTGTCACATGTGAGATAGCAACTCCAGAATGTAAGCACAGGTATGGACCAGTCCATGAAGCAGTAATGTAGCTCCTCCCCCTGCCTGTATGGGGGAGAGTTTCCACCAAGCTGGGGTCCCTAACCCCTTCTTTTGTGTAACCTTGCAGATGTACATACATTTTTGCTTTTCAAAATAAAGGCTTCCAGATGCTCAGTTCCTGCTTTGTTCTGTAATAAAGAGGAAGGAAAGTTGGCTTGGGAATCAACCATCTGTGTGACCTTGGATCGGTTTTTTCCCTTTCTCTGAACCCAGTGGTGTGCTGGAGAGAGTTTGTACAGGCTCACAAGGATTCAGTGGTTCTGCGTCTCTCTTCCCAACTCTGCATTCAGTGACATGTTGGTAGCTTGAAAAAGGTCATGTTGGAGTGTTTACACCATGGCAATGGGCAAACTATAAATCAAGGCCTTAAAGTTTTCTTTTTTCCAGAGAGTTGGATTTTAAACATTTACAGCACACCAACATCAGAAACTCAGTTTGCTCATTTGTAAAATGAGGACATAATACATTTTCTACTTTTAAGACTTTTGTGAAGATAAAACGAGGTCATGGAGGTGAGAGTGGCTCTAAATTACATGACACTGTACAAGTATTATTGCTGGTTTTCTTATGATTTGGTTTGTATTGTTGTTTTCTAACCACTAAAGGCCAAACACAGCCTTATGCAGGCAGCTAATACTGTCTCCCTTTTAATGAATGTTTAGTCAGTGTTCATTACAGGTGTTTTGTTGCTTCTCCTTTCTTAAGCTACACCAGCACCAAGGAAGCACTGTGTGCTTACATATATGCTCAATGGGGAATGGTTCTGAGGTATTTCTGGTGTTGGAATAGATATTGCACAGTGGCCAGTCATGCAGCAATCCCAGTTTAATTTGGTCCTGGGGACAGTGAAACCACAAATAGAAATCTGCAGGCTCATCGCAGCCAAGAGCTTACTATGACTCTGAGAAGTATGCAGCCCGAGTCATCTTTGGGGTGTGGAAAATTTGGGTGATCCCCTGCAGGCTTCATGTTTGGAGAATTTCCACTGTGACAACTGCTTCTGGGCTCCTGCTGAGACAGGTGCTAGGAGCAGTCAAGAAGCAGCAGGTGTGGGAAAAGAGGTGGTGTTCCCAGCTTAATCCAAAAAGACTTGAGGCTCATATTTGTATAACTGTAGGAGTAGGTTTCAAGCAGTTTTCTTGGTGCCTGTCCTAGTCTTCCCTTGGACTACCTGCCCTGTTGGGATAGTCTGCTCTCTTCTCTAACCCTATCAGACTGCCCTTGGTGTCCATTTCAACCAGATTTCTCCTCTATAATGTTAGATTGGGAATCCCAAGTACAATTTACTCTGGTGCCCACACCCAACCCACATGGGCCTGTTGACCCATCGATGGACTTGAACATGTTTACCTACCACTAGTCATTTGTGTTCTTTACAAAATATGTCTGTAAATAAAGACCCAGAAAAATCCTCTAGGAAAATTAAAGCAGTGTTCATGAATGTGCTTGTTAATCATCTGACAGTCAGCTTTGTTAAACCGTAAACTAATGCAGCAAAGTGCTTTGTACTTAAAGCAGGCTCAGCAGTCATCATAATCATATCACTTCCCATCCAGATTATTCCCCAAGTAAAATGTACATTTATTTGACAAATTAATCAATATACCAATGGAAGAGATTTTGACAATATCAGTGTGTTCAATGTTTACCTGCCCCAAATGCTTGCTCACAAGAGGGACAGATTTACCAATATTTTTTATAACTTATTTTCTCATTGCCCCAGTTAATTTGCTATTATACTAGGTAGACAGACAACTTCAAAAGCAGCCATCTCCCTACATTTCCATTTAGACTGAGAAAAATATAGATGAGAAATCCATGAAAATAACTAGCTTGTGAAAGTGCCTCTTTTTAGGAAAATTGGGATTATTCAAAAATGGCCCAGGACTGGGAGTTAGAAGATATGGGAGACAAAAGCTTTTATTTTGGTTCTGACGCTAATTCTTTGGCCTCATGCAGGTAACTTCTCATCTAGGTCCTCAGCATCCTCCTCTGTAAAGTGAATAGTTTGGATGATCCTAAGTTCCTTTCCCTCTCTAAACATTCTCTAACACCACATTTACGTGAGTTTCTTTGGCTTTGGGCCAGATGTTGACCATAGACCATCCTCCACAGAGGTCAGACGGATGTAACAAATTCTGTGAGAGCAGGAATTGTTTTGGGTGTGTCCAGTAAAAGTTTTAAAAAAACAAGAGTCCTCAAATTCAGCTACCTTCATGGCTGTCTTATTAAATTTAAATATCATTCCCTGTCCTTTTTACCTTCCTTTGTTGCTCCACCACCTCCCTGCACCAGGAAGAAAAAAGATGAAAAAAACTCTCATGTTTTCTTCTTCCTCGGTTCTTGGAAAATGGTGTCTAATCACTTCCTCTTCTTCCTCGGCTGCATCGTGTCACCTGCACAAACAAGAACAGAAAGAGACCTTAGCCTTCAGGCTTTCCCTAATGGGTATTCTTGTGTGGGTGGA
This sequence comes from Eubalaena glacialis, assembly GCF_028564815.1. Classification (NCBI taxonomy): domain Eukaryota; kingdom Metazoa; phylum Chordata; class Mammalia; order Artiodactyla; family Balaenidae; genus Eubalaena; species Eubalaena glacialis. Next base: position 8,769,407 of record NC_083722.1, read on the forward strand.
CATTCACCCTGACTTGGGACAGTGGAAAGTTGAGGAAGCTTTTCCGAAGGCAAGATGATGTATTTTAAAGAGTTCTGGGAAACCACCAGCACCGCCGCAAGGGCAAGAAGGGACGACATCTTGCTGTCCTACTTGGTGCCTGGCTCACAGCCGGCCAGCTGACCAGCGATGCAGTTCATGTCGCGTGGCTCTGAATATGTCCTGTGAACCACTGATGGCTGTTGCTTTTGGCCATGTGTTTGTAGGCTGCACACAGTTCATCAACAAACTTTGAGACTTTGCAGATGGAGATGAACAAACCACATCAAATGAGAGAGGAAAGAGAAGAATGGATATTCACCGAACTAGGGGCCATTCTGTGACCTCTCACCAGATCAACTTACTGGCCTGGGTAGAAAAGTACTGGCATATTGATTTAGTTTTTAGTAAGCCTATTACTGATTGTAATAAGTAATAAGCTTATTACTAATTAGGAATTACTAATTACCAATCTAATTGTAGCATTAGATTTCTAGAATGACTTCCATTTAGCCAACCATGGGTACCTCCATATTTAATGATCACAAACCTTTACATAAACTTTGAAACTTTGAAAACTTCATTAACTTATTGTCCTTCCTGTCTGTTGCCAAATGCAGTCTTTTTTCAGCTCAGCCTCTTCTCATCCATTCTGGAAGTTAGAGCCCTATTACTTCCGGTTCTGTATTACCATAGCAATCTCAGCTCCCAATTCCATGCTTTATGCTTCAGACCCTGCCCCCTCCATCAGTTATATCTTTAATAGTAAATTTTAAATATCTTATAATTTTATTTGCTGGAACTCCCCTTCTCAGAGGCTTTAGTGACTGATGACTTGAAGTCCTCCTGTGGCCCCCTCATCACACTGATTTTCTAGGGCAGACAGCTCCTAATCACACAGCCCTCGTGGCCACACTTGAATTCATGTCTCTCAACATTTTTAGGCACAGTCCTCTCCTTTCTTCTACTCCTCATCAATCCATACTATATCCAGGCACTCCGGTGAAGCCTAGCTGATTCATCCAGCTTTACATGCTTCGTGTTCTTTTCATTTATGCTTCCACTTGTTTTTCATTTTTCCCCAGTTAGGTCTTCTCTACATTAGGTCTATAAGGACAAACACAGTATCTTCTCTTTTCTGAAATATACACTTAGGGCCTTTAATGAATCAGTTTTTAGGTAAATAACACATTAATTCTCCTGTGTTCAAGAGCTTGGTCAGTATAAACTTCTCAAAGTTGTTCCCTCTGTGGTCACTCTGAGGGCACCTAAAACTTTGTTTATCCATGTTGTTACCAACCCTCAACACTTCGAATCTAACTGTAATCAAAACCTCACTTCTTCAACCCAGGGTTCCAAGGATTGGAGATTCCTTCTCCAGTTAAGAAACACAACAGAGCATGATGGCTTAGAGAGAAACAGCAGAAGCAGGAGCGGAAGTGCTGGTGGGAAGTTCCTCTGGGGGACGAGGGCAGATGGCTTCTTCCAGTGGATCAGGGTCTCCCCTGTCCAACACCTTGAAGCTAGATAGAGCACCAGGAAATTCCCACATGCCCACCCGTGTGCTAGAGAAGGCACCATCCCCAGATGTGTCTCTGTGTGGAGCTCTAACAGTCATTTCATTCTGTAGAGACGTACACGGTGTGAATATCACAGAAATCACATTTTTCTTTTTGTTTCTAGCAGGTGGGGATGGTTCCTTAGTCCTGAATTCTTATGAGGCTGAGCGGTCTCTAGACTTCTTTGAGTCTTCAGAATTTACCTCTGACCGTGTTTCCACAGTGCATGGCTGGAGATAAGGGAAGTGTTGACTTAGTAATAGACCATATTATCTTACCCAAAGTTCACAAAATAGATTTCAAACTGGTTGAGAAATAATGTTCCTTGTTATCACTCTTTTCCTCATTGAAGGGAGTCTTTCCGAGTGGAACACCTCCTAGTTGGTGGTTAGGGGGTTAGGTCCACCCTGATTTCGTTTGTTTCAGTTTTTGTTTTACTGAAGTATATTTGATTTACAATGTTATATTAGTTTTAGGTATACAACATAGTGATTCAATATTTTTATAGATTATACTTCATTCAAAATCATTACGAAATATTAGTTATATTTCCTGTGCTGTGCACTACATCCTTGTATCTTATTTATTTTATACATAGTAGTTTGTACCTCTTAATCTCCTTCCCCTATCTTTCTCCTCCCCCACCCCTTTCCCCACTGGTAACCACTAGTTTGTTTTGTGTATCTATGAGTCTTTTTCTGTTTTATTATATTCATTCATTTTATTTTTCAGATTCCACATATAAGTAAAAATATACAGTATTTGTCTTTCTCTGTCTGACTTACTTCACTAAGTGTAATACCCTCCAGGTCCATCCATGTTGCTGTAAATGGCAAAATTTCATTCTTTTTTCTGGCTGAGTAATATTCATATGTTATCTTCTTTATCCATTCTTCTGACGATGGACACTTAGGTTGCTTCCATATCTTGGCTATTGTAAATAGTGCTTCTATAAATATTGGGGTGCATATATCTTTTCAAATTAGTGTTTTCCTTTTCTTTGGATGTATACCTAGAAGTGGAATTGCTGGGTCATATGGTAGTTCTATTCTTAATTTTTTGAGGAACCAATTTACATTCCCACCAGTGTGTACTAGAGTTGCCTTGTCTCTCCATCCTTGCCAGCATTTATTATTATTTGTCTTTTTGACAATAATAGCTGTTCTAACAGGCGTGAGGTGATATCTCACTATGGTTTTGATTAGCATTTCCCTGATGATTAGTGATGCTGAGCATCTTTTCATGTGCTGGTTGGCCATCTGTATGACTTCTTTGGAAAAAAGTCTGTTGAGGTCTTCTGCCCATTTTTTAATTGGATTGTTTGTTTTCTTGATATTGACTCATATGAGCTCTTTAATATTTTGGATATTAACCTGTTTTCAGACATATCATTTGCAAATATCTTCTCTCATTCAATAGGTTGTCTTTTCATGTTGTTGTTGGTTTCCTTCACTGTGCAAAAGCTTTCAAGTTTAATTTGATGTAGTTTTATTTATTTATTTTTGCTTTTGTTTCTCTTGCCTGAGGAGACAGATCCAAAAAAAATATTGCTAAGATTTATGTCAAGGAATGTACTGCCTGTGTTTTCTTCTAGGAGTTTTATGGTTTCCGGTCTTACATTTAGGTCTTTAATCCATTTTGAATTTATTTTTCTGTATGGTGTGAGAAAATGTTCTAATTTCATTCTTTCACATACACCTGTCCAGTTTTCCCAACACCACTTACTGAAGAGACTGTCTTTTTCCCGCTTTATATTTTTGCCTCCTTTGTTGTAGATTAATTGGCCATATGTGCATGGGCTTATTTCTGGGCTCTTTATTCTGTTCCATTGATCTGTGTGTCTGTTTTTGTGCCAGTATCATACTGTTTTGATGACTGTAGCTTTGTAGTATAGTCTAAAATCTGGGCACATGATGCTTCCAGATTTGTTCTTTTTTCTCAAGATTACTTTGGCTTTTCAGGGACTTTTGTTCTTCCATACAAATATTGGGAATTTTTGTTCTAGCTCTGTGAAAATGTCATGTGAGTGTTTCAATAGGGATTGTATTGAATCTGTAGATTGCTTTGGGCAGTATGGACATTTTAACAATATTAATCCATGAACACAGAATCTTTCCATTTAATAGTATCATCTTCAGTTTCTTTTATCAGTGCCTTATGTTTTTAAGGAATAGGTCTTTCACTTCACTGGGTGAGTTTATTTCTAGATATTTTATTGTTTTTGATGTGATTGTAAATGGGATGATTTCTTACTTTCTCTGTCCGATAGTTCATTATTAGTGTATAGAAAAGCAATAGATTTCTGTATTCATCTTGTATCCTGAAACTTTAGTGAATTCATTTATTTGTTCTAATAGGTTTTTTTTGGTGGAGACTTTAGTGTTTTCTATATATAGTATCATGTCATCTGCAAATAGTAACAGTGTGACTTCTTCCATTCCAATTTGAATGCCTTTTAATTCTTTTTCTTGTCTGAGTGCTGTGGCTAGGACTTCCAATACTATGTTAAATAGAAATGGTGAGAGTGGGCATCCTTGTCTTGATCCTGATTGTAGAGGAAAAACTTTGCTTTTCACTGTTGTATATGATGTTAGCTGTGGGCCTTTATTATGTTGAGATATGTTCCCTCTGTACCAACTTTGTTGAGATTTTTTATTATGAATGAGTGTTGAATTTTGTCAGATGCTTTTTTTTGTGTCCATTGAGATTATCATGTGATTTTTATCCTTCATTTTGTTAATGTGGTATATCACATTGATTGATTGGCAGATATTGAATCATTCTTGCATCCCTGGAATAAATCCCACTTGATTATGGTGTATGATCATTTGTATATGTTATTGAATTCAGTTTGCTAATATTTTGTTGAGAGTTTTTGTGTCTATATTTATCAGGAATATTGGCCTGTAATTTTCTTTTTGTGTAGTGTCTTTGTCTAGTTTTGGTATCAGAGTAATGGTGGCCTCATAGAATGAATTTGAGAGTGTTCCCTCCTCTTCAATTTTCTGGAATAGTTTGAGAAGGATAGGTATTAACTCTTGTTTATTTGTTTGGTAGAATTCCTCCTGTGAAGTTGTCCAGTCCTGGACTTCTGTTTGTTTTGGGAGTATTTTGATTACGATTCAATTACAATACTAGTAATCGGTCTGTTCAGATGATCTATTTCTTCCTGATTTTGTCTTGGAAGATTGCATGTTTCTAGGAATTTATCCATTTCTTCTACATTGTCCAATTTGTTGGCATACAACTGTTTGTAGTGATTTCTTATGATTTTTTTTGTATCTCTGTGATATAGTTTGTTACTTCTCCTCTTTGGTTTCTTATTTTATTTGGGTCCTTTCTTTTTTTCTTGATGTGCCTAGCTAAAAGCTTATAAATTTTGTTTATCTTTTCAAAAAACCATCTTTTGGTTTTATCGATCTCTTCTATTTTTTAATCTCTATTTTATTTTCTCTCTGATCTTTATTATTTCCTTCCTTCTGCTGATTTTGGGCTTTTTGTTCTTTGTCTAATCCCTTCAGATGGTAGATTAGGTTGTTTGAGATTTTTTGCTTGTTTCTTTCTTGAGATATGCCTGTATCACTGTTAACTTTCCTCTTAGGACTGCTTTTGCTGTGTCCCATAGATTTTGGAAAGTTGTGTTTTTATTTTCATTTGTCTTGAGGCATTTTCTGATTTCCTCTTCAATTTTTTTGTTGACCCCTTAGTTTTTCAGTAGCAGGTAGTTTAGCCTCCATGTGTTTGTGTTTTTCTAAGTTTTCTTCCTGTAATTGGTTTCTAGTTTCATACTGCTGTGGTCAGAAAGGATGCTTGATACAATTTCTATCCTCTTAAATTTTTTTGAGACTTTTTTTGTGGCCTGGAATGTGATCTATCCTGGAGTACACTCTATGTGCACTTAAAAAGAAAGTGTATTCTGCTTTTTTGGATGGAATGTCCTGTAGTTATAAGTCCAACTACTCTAATGTGTCACTTAAGTCTACTGTTTCCTCATTGATTTTCTTTCTGGATGATCTGTCCATTGATGTACATGGGGTGTTGAAGTCCCCTATTATTGTATTATTGTCAATTTCTCTTTTTATGTCTGTTAACATTTGCTTTATAAATTTAGGTGCTCCTATACTAGATGCATATATGTTTATGAACATTATAGCTTCTTCTTGTATTGATCCCTTTATCATTATGTAATGTTCTTCTTTGTCTTTTATTACAGACTTTGTTTTAAAGTCTACTTTGTCTGATATGAGCATTGCTACCCCAGCTTTCTATTCATTTCCATTTGCATGCAATATCTTTTTCCATCCCCTAACTTGCAGTCTGTGTTTCCTTAGCTCTGAAGTGAGTCTCTTGTAGGCAGCATGTTTTTTAATTCAGTCAGCCACTCTATGTCTTTTGATTGGAGCATTTAGTGCATTTTTATTTAAAGTGATTGTTGATAGGTATGTACTTAATGCCATTTTGTTATTTGTTTTCTGATTGTTTTTGTAGTTCTTCTCTATTCTTTTCTTCTTCTTATGGTCTCTTCCCTTGTGATTTGATGATTTTCTTTAATGTTATGTTTATGTTCCTTTCTAGTTTTTGTATATATATTGTAGTTTTTTGACTTGTGGTTATCATGCAGTTCATATATATTGATCTATATCTATTTATTTTAAACTGGTAGTCCTTTAAGTTCAAACACATTCTAAAAGGTCTACATTTTTTCTCCCCCCACACCATGTTTTGTATTTTTGATGTAATATTTTACATCTTCATGTCTGTCCCTTACCTGTTTATTATAGTTACAGTTGATTTTACATTTTTGTCTTTTAACCTTCATACAAACTTATTTCAGTGGTTGATCCACAGTCTTTATATTTGTCTTTACTAGTAGGATTTTCCCCTTCCTATAATTTCTTATCTCTTGATATAGCCTTTTCATTTTCATTTAAAGACTCCTTAACACTTCTTGTAATATTGGTTTAGTATTGATGAATGTTAGTTTTTGCTTGTCTGAGAAACTCTTTCTCTCTCCTTCAATTCTGAATGATAACCTTGCTGGGAGGAGTATCCCAGGTTGTAAGTTTTTTCCTTTCAGCACTTTATCTATATCATGCCACTCCCTTCTAGCCTGCAAAGTTTATGCTGCAAAATCAGTTGATAGCCTTATGGGGGTTCCCTTGTAGGTGACTCTTTGTTTTTCTCTTGCCACCTTTAGAATTCTCTTTTTATCTTTAACTTTTGCCATTTTAATTATGATATGTCTTGGTGTGGGTCTCTTTGAGTTCATCTTGTTTGGAACTCTCTGTGCTTCTTGTACCTGGATATCTGTTTCCTTCTTCAGGTTTGGGAAGTTTTGAGTCCCAGTTTTATCAATTACATTTTCTACCCTTTTTTCTCTCTCTTCTCCTTTTGGGAACCCTATAAGTCAAATGTTAGTACGATTGATGTTGTCCCAGAGGTCCCTTAGACCATTCTCATTTTTTAAAATTTGTTCTCCTTTTTGCCTGTTCTGATTGGGTGACTTCCATTATTCTGTCTTTCAGATTGCTTATGCATTGTTCTATATCACCTAATCTCCTGTTCATGCCATCTAGTGTATTTTTCATTTCAGTTATTGTATTCTTCAACTCTGACTGGTTCTTTCCTGTATTTTCTAGTTCTTTGTTGAATTCTCATCATGTTCATCTATTCTTTTCCCCAGTTCAGTTAATATTTTTATTACTATTTCTTTGTACTCTTTGTCAGATAAATTATTTATCTCTGTTTCATTAGCATTTTTTCAGGTATTTTTTTCTTGTTTCATTTTGTCTTCCCATTTTGTTTAACTTTCTTCATCTGTGTGAAATCAGGTGAAACAGTTGCCTGTCCTAGTCTTGATGTCATGTCCTCGTGTGGGACCATTCCCGTGCAGTCTGTGTGAACCCAGTGGCTTTGGTGGGAGAGCTGGATTTGAGGTGAGCATGATCTGCATCTTCCCCCAGGGTGTGCTGGTAGCCACTGCCTTGGTGGGAGGTAGGCCTGGAGTTGGAGGGGCTAGAGCCAGAGCCAGGTGCAAGCCAGGGCTGCTTCTGTGCTCAATGACTGTCACTGCTCTGTTGGGGGTGGGGGTGAGGGCGGAGGGGCTGGAGCAGGAGCCCTGAGGGAGCTGGGTTTCTCTTGGGTATGATGGCAGTCTCCATCTTGGTTTGGGACAAGGTCAGGACCTAAGGTCTTGGGGCCGCACTTCTGTGCTGGTTTTACTTTTTCCCCAGTGTGTGCCCTCAGTTAGAGGCTGGGTCAGGGCTGGAGGGGTTAGTGCCATGCAACTGAGCTGACCCCACCCCTCCTCCCCCAAGTGTTCACAGAGATCTGTGCTCCAGCGATGGCACTCTCCATCCGGAGTGTGGGCAGGGATTCGTGAGCTGGTAATGGTTGCCTCTACCCTGGTCAGAGGCAGGGCCAGGGTCCAAGCCAGCTCCATTCCCTCCAAGTGTGCACATTCTCGTGGGCAGTGGCAGCCTCTGCCTTAGTGGAGAGCAGTGCTGGAGCAAGAGGGGCTGGAGCAGGCGCCTGGTGCAGGCTGGGGGGCACACTGGGATGGTCCCTAGGCATTTTTCAATCAGCTGCCTCTTTGCTGTCACTGGGAGTAAGCAGATCTGTGCGTGTGCTCTTCAAGAGTGGAGTCTCAGTTTCTTACAGCCCTTATTAGTAAATCCCACTGGTTTTCAAGCCAGCCAAGGGGGCTCGTCTTCCCCATGTCAGACCCAAGGGCTGAGGTGCCTAATATATGGCTCGCACCCCTCGTTCCCCAGGGAGGCTCCCTTAGCTTGTGATAGCCCCCTCCTCCTCTGTGTCCCCCACCAGCGGTGCGGGTCCTGACCAGATGGCTTCTTCTCCCTTCCTGCTCAACTCCGTGTGGATCTTTCTTTACAGCCTTGGTTGTAGAATAGCTATTGTGCTAGTCCCCAGGTCAGTTTCAGTGAGAGAGGCTCTATATGCAGTTGTAGTTTCGATGTGTTCATGAGGGAAGGTGAGCCCAGTGTCGTCCTACTACACCATTTTGATCTCCTCCCACCCTGGATTATTTTAGTCCTTTCTTTATCCTATGTTAGTACCAAGGAGTAGAGGTATTTTAGGCCAAACATTTAATGTTCGTCTTGTGCAAGATTCAAACATTTTCTGCTGGCGTGGTAAGGGAAACCATTCCTTTAGTCAACATCACTATGGATACATATGTAATTATATACCTTATTATTCCAGTAGTTGGAACACAGGATAAGTAAAAGCATACTATTAAAAAAAAAGATTTACACCTATGTATCTACCATCACAAAAGCTACTGCTAGACTTTGAACTGAAAATTTGAAGAACATTTGCCTGGTTTTAGAGGCTTGGCTTGGAAAAGGGTGAGAAGGCAGATTGTGGGGGGCATATGAGGTGTTAGAAGAATGAGATTTGAACATAGTGAGTACAAGTGAGTACAAGATTTGAATGTAGTTGAGTACAAGAACATGAGTACAAGTCACAGTGCAGAAGTAGTAGGAGGAGATGGAGTTGAGAGCTGGCTGGAGAAACCCTAGTGGGGAAAGAGGCTGCGGAAGAGGGAGAAGTAATAATCCCTAGTGGACTCTCTGAGCTTAGGGAGATGAAGTTATGACAAGAAATGCAAAAAAGAGATGTATTTTTCTAATGGACTAAATGGTTCCCAGTGAGGCCATGCTTTATAAATACACATGGAGTCAACTCATGATAAGATATTTTTTAATGAAATGATTAGGGACAACATGCAAGATAGACCTTATAATAAATTTCTTTATGGGTAAAACTAAGTAGGTAAACTAGATGGCCTCTAAGCAGCTTTCAACAATAAAATCTCTTTTAAATAAATCTGATCTGTAGGAAATAGTATTAAAGGAAGGTTTTAATATCATTCTGTCCAAGGCACTGTCACAAGGTCACTTGGCCAGATTGGAATTTTCAGCTTATAAACTATCCTAGGTGAAAAGGATCTGTGGTCTTGGGCCCTGACAAAGGATACCCCTGGCATATGTCCCTCAGTGAATGTAAGGAGAGGGGCTGTGGGCCACAGGTAAGCTGACTGCCTCTCCAGCTACACCTACATATAAGAGGCCCTCCATTTTGGCCTGGAGGCACTTAGTCCCTTTCAGTGCCTGGTATATCTTGTAGATTGGGTTTCTCTTCCTGATGGACTTGTGTCCTGGTGTCGGCATCCTTATGTCTTATCAAGAAGGAAAAAAAAAAAGAGAGAAAATTAAGTAGTTAAGTGGCAGAGAAGGAGGCCTATACTGGGACCCCCTGACAGCCCCTTTCTCCCATTCAGAGTAGAAATAATCTGTCTGGAGTATCCCTAGATGCTCAGCCATGGTGAGCCAAGTTTTCAGTGATCTACCAAAGACTGCTTCCCCCTGCCAGCTTCCATCATTGTTTGAAATCAGTGTTTCACCTAGCTCTGCCTGAAAAGTAGAAATTGACTCTTTCCTGGTGGGTATCTGGTCCCAGTAATTGACTCAGTGCTTTTCCACCCTTCTGTTCCATGACACAGAAAAACTAGCACAGTTCAGGAAATGAGATGGTGACAAGTCAAGCAGGGTGGCCCTCTGGAACCTCTTGAGAGCTTTTTGAAGGCCAGCAGGACCTTCCTGAGGGCTTGACAACAGTTGTCTCCCTGGCGCACAGGGTCAGCCCTCTGCATCTGTATACCCCTTGAGGATGTCACACACTTTCCAAGTTTACATTTGATTCCTGGTATCACTCCTTATTATTGCCCTTCTCAATCTCTTCTTCATTTTCACCCACTGACATGACACACGAGGAGGTAGAAAGTGGGTAGACGTGACCATCATTTCCAACACCCTTCTCAGCCAAGCAGCTGACTTGGGAAAACACCACATTGGACAAGGATGCTTGTAGACATAACTATTTAAACTGAAAGGAGTCCAGGGTCCTGTGGCACATAGGGCCTTGCTCTCAGACCAGCAGTGTCAGTCTCTCTGGGGCACATGTTAGAAGGACAGAATCCCAAGCTATCCTCCAGATCTACTGAATGAGAATCTACATTTTAAGAAGATCCTAATTTTAACAAGATTTGCAGGCACATGCAAGTTTGAGAAGCGCTGTTCTGTGACAGTGGTTCTTGACCCTGACTGCAAATTAAAATAACTGGGAAGCTTTTAAAAATACCAATGCTGAGTCCCCATCTCCATAGATAGATTTAATTGGTCTGGGGTGGACCTGGGAGTTAGTATTCTTAAAATTCCCCTAGTGATTTTGTGATGTGCAGTCAAGATCGAGCATTACTGCTAGAGAGATACTTGCACATTACCTGGGTCTTGACTGATACTTCTTGATCACTTGGTTAGTTGGCTGGTGACTCCCAACCCGGCCACACTGTGGCTCAGAAATTTCAGAAGCAGAGATTCTAATCAATTCTAATCTCAATTAGCCTAAGCTCCTGTTTCACTCTATAAGTTCTTCAGGAACTACACCATCTCTGTCAGTTTGCGTTCAGTTAGGTGGTTGTTACTTTTAATCACCTTCAGCTGGGGAAACTGGTAATTTATGCATGAAGTTGAAGGGGATGGTTGGAATATCCACATAGAAAAGAAGGTTACTGATTTTTCCTTGGAAAGAATGAAATTAACAGCAGTAGTGACTAACCCTGTGTGCCAGACCCTATACTTGGCAGTTGACACTTCCCAAGTCATTTATGATCCTCCAGAATCCCACGAGGAGGGTACTAATATTGTCTCCATGATGTGTAAGAGAAAACTGGAACACGAAGACATTGAGTGCCTTGCCCAGTGAAACAGGTCTATAAGTGGTAAGCCCAAGGTAGGAACCCAGGCAATCAGGCACAGAACTTTTCTCCAAACCACAGCCACCCACTGCATCACTAAAGCACTCCTTTGAATTTCTGCTCTCATCCAAGGAAGCTCAGGCTGTGGGAAAAGGTGAGAAAGTAGAATTAGCCCTGAATTTGGACAGAGCAGGTGGCCACTTAACATGTTTCCATAGATCCAGAATAGAGGGTTTAGAGAGGGACTCAGAGATAGAGGGACCGCACAATGTGTTGTCCAAGCCTAGACAATGTAAAATTCTATTCACACTGGCACAGCTGGCATTAACCAGGACTGTCCTAGGCAAACTGAGATGTGCAATTGCCTTTCTTATAGGTCGTCTCATCAGCGAGGAGTTGAAGTGCATTAATACAGGATACATGGTTGGTTTGTGGCCAGGTGAAGGACATACCCTAGTTTTCTTGATTCCTGTTCCGATGCTCTTCTCCTGTTTTGTATTGCCTGCCCTAATTTTCATCTCTTTTTCAGCAACTCTCTAACCAGTATACCATATCATACCCTCCTATTCTCCTTAAACTCCCTGTCCAACACTTTAATCTCCAACCAGTAGAGTCACTCCTTGACCACTGTCTCCAGAACAACTTTGCACAAAGTCCCATTTAATGCCTAGAGAGAAGAGGCCTTGAATATTCTCTGTGTGTGTTGATTGATCCATTTAATATTGGGGAAGCTAATGGAAATGGGGGATTCAAAGATGGATAAGACATACTTCTACCCCTTAAGAAACTCAGGGTCTAGTGTAAAAACAAATCTCGGGGCAGACCAGGGGAGGCTTCCTAGAAGAGCTGAGTTGAAATGAATGAGTGGGTGTGAGACAGGCAAAGACTGGGGGAAGTGAGAGAGCCCATGGAGGTGAGAAACATCAATGTGTAGGGAAAACAAGCAGTTCCGTGCTGCTGGGGCACAAGTTTAGAAGAAGGAGAGTAAGAGTCAAGGCAGGGACTGGGTCACAGTGTGCCATTCCAAGGGCTTGGATTTTCATCTGATGAGGGAAGGCTGACAGTGCTTTCAGCGGAATAGGACACGGGAAAATGTGTTCACATATACAGCTCTGTTTAGTTTTAGGTGATTTAAGGGTTCACTGCTACTGGAATTTTAAATGATCTAATTTCTCTTTTTAATTTCTTATTTAACCATTTATAATTAAGATCAGTTCAGAATTTAACACATTTATGATCCTACTCTGATGCTATGTAGAACTTTTTACCCATTCTATTCTTAAGGAGTTAAAAATCTAGAGAGAAGAGAGAGACACATAGCCACTGACGGTAGTGTCCGTCGTTCACGTGAACATTCACGTCTGCATGATGCAAATGAGGGTCCACACGTTGATGCCAGCCTGCTTGCTCATTGGGATTCAACTGTAGTGGAAAATTGGATATAGCACTTAAACAATGAGGCTTATTAAAAAGAGCTTTGTGTTGAAAATAGTATTGATTTAAAAAGTTATTGTTCTCTAAGCACTGAGTAATCACTTTTTTTCTCTGCACATTTTCTGCCAAGTTTTAAATGGATTAGTGTCTTGCTTTCTTTTTTTTTTTTTTTTAATATAGATTTGGGGAAGACATCAGCAATCTACCCAGAACTTCAAGGAGCCAAAACTAGTTAGAATTAGATGTCAGCACATCTGAAATGTCAACACATTTTTTTCTGGATAATTTCCTGTGATTTGAAATCCTGATTTTTTGAGTCATTTTTAGTATTCCATTTTTTAAGTGTTTGCTTTCAAGGAGGATATTGCCTCTAAGGCTTTCTCAACCAGTTAAATTCTCCAAGAGCAGAAAATATGTGAAAAAGCCAAGTTGCATGCTTATTTCTCCAGGGTCTCAGTCTCCTCTCAGAAATACAGACTCTTGTACTGAACCTTCTGAGACTGTCGTTTTTTTTGCATACACAGGCTTATGTTTTCACACCAGTTCATAGATTGGGCGGAAGATGCCACTTCTATTTTAATAGAACAGAATGGCATGTGGGTGTGTGATATGGGGGACTGTGTGTGACTCTTGCCTTCCTTATATACAGAATCAGAGTGGAGTTCCTGCACTTCTCCTTGGATAGGTAAAAAATACTGGCTATTTTGCAACCTGACTTTTTGGTGGTTACTTTTCCGACAGAAAATATTCTGGGGGGGTGAGGGCAGTAGGGGAAGCAGGAAGAGAATAAAATCTTCCACTTTGAAATCAACTAAGTTAAGATTGCTTTTTTTCTATGAAGAAGCAACATGGTTCTGCCTACCTATAATTAGAAAGCTTAGCTTACTGGCATATTCACATTGCTTAAAACCCCAAGCGAGAATTTCAGTCTCAAGTACAGGGTGTGATTCTACCTGGTGAACACTTTACAAAATGTTGAGAAGCAACCTCATGAGAGAGGGATGGGAACACATCAGGGAAGGCACTGCTGAGGGTGGAAGAGCTAAGAGGGTCATCTGGATCCATTTCTTTCAAAGAGGAATTCTTGGCATTTAATAACTTGTGAACCTCAAGTCCTCACTTAAGGGAGGGAGAGACCTTGAGTCCGTTTTTTCATGCAGGGGTTGGTGATACCCGTGCTCTCTGGGTCCTGAGCTCTCTAAACAAGATGATTTTTAACCTTAAAGTTAAATGAGGTGTTGTTTGGAGGAGGAGGGGAGATAATTTGATGGGGTCCTTTGAGAAAGTATGAACTTCCCCCAGGCTTTTCCTTTGCCGGCTTTGGACAAAGGCATCAAACATCACTGCCTTCTGCGTTACTGGTTTCTCCTTCTGTTTCCAGGAGGAGTCAAGAGAGCATAACGAAGAAGTGTTTCTGTAGGTAAGAGAGAGATGAACTGACCCCATTTCCAGTGGTTGAGCTTCTCTCCAAATAGGTAGATGCCGACGCTAAAGATGTAGCTGAGAGAGAAGAAGGCTGCTAGACCCACTGGGCTGAGTTTGGCAAACACGGGATACACCCATGTACCGGTCTCAGAGTAGATCCATAGAACCCTGCAGAAAAGGACAAATCACAATGATTAGGACAGCAGGGGAAAAAAGCCGTAGTCTCTCTTCAAGATCATTGGGGTTCTGGAGTCCAGGCAGAGGAAAAGAAGCCACAGGGGACATTTAACAGCCGAGGTGTTTCCCGAACCTACAGAAGTGAGTTTTTTCTGGATAAATAGACTGATTCATTGAGACATTCTGTTTCAGGCGCTGGGCTTGGCTATTTTACCTAATCCATTAAAATTCAATGATGGTAAAAGACTATGGGAGAACACTGAACACATCATTAGCCAAACAAAATGTATAAGAACATGAATTATTTCTTTCCCTGAAAGATATGACCTGCTGAGACATTGAACTTGCTAAGATGGTGCCCATTTGCTCACTCTCAGCCAGACAAGTGGGGTTTGCTTTTCTGTGCCTAAGAGTTAAATGTAGCTTTCCATTAGCTCTCCAAGCCTGTTGGGGTAGGAGAGGCAGAGATTGAGCATTATTACTATAATACAGTAGACCTGGGGTTTAATTGTGGGCCTAGATTTCAGCTCGTGGAAATAGCCACGGATAGAGTATTAAGTAGGAATAGATGGATCTACAGGAGGCTCGGATGTTGCTCATGTGAGGATAGAATATAAATCATTTTTGTCAGCCAAGAGAAGGAAAAGAAATGCTAGGAGAGGAGCCACAATGTCTAAGTGAAGCCTAAAAATGCAGTTTGCTGGAAACAAACTGCACCGGAAGATGCCAAAGTCTGAAATAACTTTTAAAATTAAATACGGGGAAGATGATGTATCAGCTACAGTTTATAATCGGTTAAGAGTACGGAATGTGGAACCAGGCTTCTGTGATTCGAATCCTAGTTGTGCTATACCTGCTAGCTGTGTTACCGTCACTAATTTATTCAACTTTTCACTCCCCCTACCCTCATGTATAAAGTAGGGGTACAAACAGCATACAGCTTATAAGGCTATTGTAAAGATTAAGGGAGTTAATTTAGCACATGTAAATTACATAGAACAGTGCCTGGCAGATTGTAATCATTTTATAAGAGTTTAAAAGCTTCTCTCCTCTGAGGGAATACACAGTGGGTGTCGCCTCAGCAATTTTTCTTTGAGGCTATTCATCTCTTGTAAAAATTAGGATAGCCTAGGTTATGCTTCAGCAACAACGTTCATATGTGGGTATCCCAGGTTGTCAAAGGAGTTCAGACGGAAGAATGAAATTCTGTGCTTAATTAAACTTTCAGAACCCAAGTGCAATCTTGGTTGTTTCAAATACTTTAAGTTTGTCAAATGCTTTGTTGGAAGAGAGGGGCTAACATCGGGACCAGGACTAGGGTGAGGCAAGGGAGGCACCTATGGCATAAAATTTAAGAAGTCATCTCTATGCATCAAAGGACACAGTCAACAGAATAAAAAGGCAACTTATAGACTGGGAAAAATATTTGCAAATCATGCATCTGATATGGGATTATTAGAACTCCTAGAACTCAACAACAAAAAATAAACAATCCAATTAAAAATGGACACAGGACTTGAAGAGACATTTCTATGAGGAAGATATACAAATGGCCAACAAACACATGAAAAGATACTCAGTGTCACTAATCATTAGGGAAATGTGAATCAAAACTATAATGAGATATCACTTCACACCTATTAGGGTATCTTCTATCAAAAAACCCCCAGAGAATATCAAGTGTTGAAGAGGGTGTGGAGAAATTGGAACCCCTGTGCACTGTTGGTAGGAATGTAAGATGGTGTAACTGCTGTGGAAAACAGTATAGCAGTTCCTCAAAAAATTAAACCTAGAATTACCATATGATCCAGCAATTCCATTTCTGGGTACATACTCCAAAGAATTAAAAGCAAGGACTCAAAGAGATATTTGTACTCTCATGTTCATAGCAGCATTATTCACAATAGGTAAAATATGGGAGCAACCCAAGTGTCCATTTAAGGACGAACAGATAAATAAAATGTGGTACAGTTATATACACACAGTGGAATATTATGCAACCTTTAAAAGGAAGGAAATCCTGGGACTTCCCTGGTGGTGCAGTGGTTAAGAATCGCCTGCCAATGCAGGGGACACGGTTTCGAGCCCTGGTCCGGGAAGATCCCACATGCCACGGAGCAACTAAGCCCGTGCGCCACAACTACTGAGCCTGTGCTCTAGGACCTGCGTGCCACAACTCCTGAGCCCGCATGCTGCAACTACTGAAGCCTGCGCGCCTAGAGCCCATGCTCAGCAGCAAGAGAAGCCAGCACACCTCAACAAAGAGTAGCCCCCACTCGCCGCAACTAGAGAAATCCCATGCGCAGCAACGAAGACCCAACGCAGCCAAAAATAAATGAAAAAAAAAAAAAAAAAAAAGGAAGGAAATCCTGACATATGCTATAACTTGAATGAAACTTGAGGATATTATGTTAGGTAAAATAAGCCAGTCACAAAAGGACAAATACTGTATGATTTCACTTATATGAAGTACTTAGAGTCATCAAATTGATAGAGACAAAGTAGAATGGAGCTGGGGGGAAGGGGGAAATGGGGAGTTTGGGAAGAAAAACATTCTGGAGAAGGATAGTGGTGATGGCTGCACAACAATGTTAATGTCCTTAATGCCACTAAACTGTACACTTAAAAATTGTAAATTTTATGTTATGTGTATTTTACCACAATAAAAAAGAAAATTTAAGGAGGCATCAGTCTCAGGGCTCTGCATGTGTAGTATTGTCCCTTGGGCCCTGGTCCTGGCCCTGCTGGTATCACTCTGCTGCCCCAGACTTGTCTAGATGCTACTCTCATGTACTCAAAACTGCACTAGATTGAAAACAAGTAATAATTGTTATCATTGTTACTAATATTAGAATTCTGTGAGATGTGCATCCATGGATGCATTTTAGAAGGATATCCACAGCACTTCTTTCCTGTGTGCCTGTCTCTCCTGACAGGCCGGAGGAAGTATAAGGGACAGAAAGTAAATATCCTCAAGTAGCTAAGGCCAGGAGTTTGGCGTCAGCGAGGAAATCGAAATACACTCCAAACGGGTTGCATTAATTAGTTCACTTTGTTTTCTTTATGTACTTGAAATTAGGGCTTCCTAGTTTCCATGCACATTTATATAAGATAGTCTACAAATAAGGACATTCCTCTAGAAGCCTGGAAAGTTTCTGTTTATTTACTTCATTTTTGTTTCCTCCAGCGTAAGGTGTGTAAAGGAAAGTTCCTGAAGTAAGCTAATGAAGTCTGCACTTTCACAGAGAAGGTGCAAAGAAAGTTATAGGTGTGTTAACTGACAGTGGGAAAAGTAATGCAAATACAATTAGAGCGTGAGGCATGATTGCAGTCATTTAATGAAGGGCAGTCAGCAGAGAGGCCTGAGTGCAGAGATAGTCATGGTCAGGTGCTATCACCTCTTTATGGCTTCTGGAATATATGTTAAAAGGGGGGAGAGAGAGAGAGAGGGAAGGGGAGAAGGAAGGAGGGGGGCAAAGAAGGAAGGGAGGGAGAGAGGGAAAGGCACTCAGCACGTGTGCAGCTGAATTGTCCTTGTCCTCCATCTCAGTCAATGTCAGCTCTTCCCTAGCTGCCATATATGATCCCATGGAATCATATTTAAATATTCCTGCAGTGCACTCATTTCATGATCTCAATCCAGGCTCCTTCATCTCGTATAGGTTTCTATAATTGTCTACTCACTGGGCTTTCTTGCTCACATCAATCCACTTTCCACAATGCAGTAACCCAATAATCTCTCTAAAAGAAAACAATCTGTTCATGGTGCTCCCGTGCTTCCAGTGGATCCACGTTGCTTTAGGAAAACACCCAAGCTCCTTCCCCTGGCCTACCTGGCCCTGCCCTGCCCACCCATCCACCCATCCACCCTCAGATCTGCAGTCTAACCCTTTCTGTTTCTTGAATGAACCCAGCTCTACAGCTTCTGGTCTTCACACAGGCTATTGTCTCTGCTTGGAACACCTCTGCCTTTACCCTTCCTAGGACATAGTTCTTGCTCTGTCCCTGGCTGAATCTTACTCATGCTTTGAATTTCAGCTTAAAAGTTAATTTCTCCAGAAAAAATTTCCTGACCATTCTTCCCGCAACCCGCATTTGGTTAGGTTGTTATGTGCTTCCCCTACCATGAATTTACCCTTGTTGCATATTTGACTGTCTTTCTCCAGAGCTTCTGGAAGCTCTGTAAGGACTGGGATTTTATCTATTATGTGCATCTGTTTCCCAAGTGCTAGGAACATGGCAGGTTCTTTATTTTTAAATAAATGGCTGTTTGGGTGGCACTACCAGCACCTATGGTTCCTTTTAACTGCTGTTAGCTGTGGCTTCTATAGACAGGTCTCAGCTGCCTGACCCACCAAGAACACTGCAGCCTCTGAAAACTGGAAAGTGTAACCAGTAGCCTTCCAAATGGTAGTTAATTGGATGCTCACATGAATGGAATCACCATCTTCCCAAGCCACCAGCTGAAAATTCTGAGAGTTATCCTTGATGTTTCCTTTTCATTTGCCCACTACACACCAATTAATCCATAAAACCTATTCTGTTACACCAATAATGTGTCTCAGGTATGTCCCTCATTCCTAATCGTACAGCTATATCCCTCTTCAGGCTCTTCTTATTTCTAACATCTGTAACAGGCGTTTTGGGTGAGCAGGAGCTGAGATTTGGACAGGAAGGATGAAAGGTGTAGGTAATCATTTCCATTCTTAGCCCTCCACCTCCACCCGTCTTCAATTTGCATGCTGGCTGGCCTGGACCCCAGATGCTGATAATAGGGGAAGTTGTGTGGCATCTTCATATTTATTTTCATATATTAATTTACATGAGGGCTAGGGAGTCCTTCTGTGGAAAATGAGGCTGGGATTCTGATCCCCACTAAGATTTTAGGTTGTAAAACAATGGTGCCATCTAGATGGTCCCAGACTAAGGTCATATTTCAGGAAAGGGTAACAGTGGCTCTGGGAGTGAATTCACATAGTGCGCTAGTGGGAGTAGGAGAGGATTGTTGGTACTGGGTATGACCAGGTGGCTGGTCCTGGAACTCAGCTTAGTCTGCCCCTCTGGCAGTTTCTAATGGCTTCTGGGGGTAAGATGTCTATATGTGTAAGTGTGCACGTGTAAACAGGTGCACGAATTTAGAGGGTTATTACGCTTGGGGTGTCCAGGCAGCTTTGCTCTGGGGCCTCACCTGAGTGAGCATAGAATAGAAGAAAGGAATCATCTCTCTTGCCCCATAGGAACTGCTATTGAGAGGTGACTTTAAAAGTATCTTTCCCCAGGCTGGGTTACAGCTGTATATCTGTATGACACTTGCACTTAGCATGCAATACCCTACACGCTAGCAGAGACAAATACAGCATCAGCTGATTTCTGGTCTACCAAGAGCAAGGCGGTGGTGCCCTGCAGGCCAGCTGGGGCTGTTGCAATAGCCAGTAGCATTGTTCTACTTCCACCAACATAGGAGACTAATGGGCAGTGGCATTGTTGGCAGTGACAGCAGCGGGGGAGGCGTGCTAACCTTAAAGCAAGCCCCGTGGAGGTGTTGGATCCAGGAGGCTGGGTATTGTGGCTTCACAGTCTGTGTGGGAGAGTGATTCTCAGGACTGTGCACTACATGGGCATGTGTGAGCCCTCACTGGATTATTAAAATATTTTAGAGATGGAGGTCTTGGAGGACTGGACCCCCTGCAGAAGGGTGTTCCAAGCATCCGGACATGGGATGACACTGGAACTGTGAAATATCCGTTGATGAAGAATAAACCATTGTGATTGAACTAGATGACTTAAGAGTATTCCGGCTAACCTTTATTCGTATATTGCTTTATTCTGTTTTGCTTCCCATGTCTTGCCACTTCAATCCGTTTTAAGCACTATAGTCAAGATAGTCATTTTAAAGCATAATTCTCTGGCCATGTTACTAAGAATTCTCACTCCTACCTCCATGGCAAACAAACACATCTCACATTGTCTGTACCATGTCCAGCCTCCTCCAGCCTGCCGCCTGCAAGGCTCTGTGAGTGGGCAGTTTCAGGGTGATTTCCTGTTAGTCTCTTTCACTAGTAGGTCCAGCGAAAGTGAATTGCTAACCATTGCTTTAACGTGACGTGTGCCCTCCTGGCTTTGCGACTGTGCAGTGTTCGCTTTCTCCCAGTTTTTGCTGCTGCAATCCAGGCAGTCCTTCAGGGCCCAGATCCAATGGCACCTTTCATGAAGTCCTTCCCACACTGCCCAGTCAGATGTAACTGCTTCCTCCTCGTGTTCCCTTTGGCTCCTCGCTTCTGTGATGACATTGTATCACTTCCCATCTCGTGTTCTTATAATTTGTATGCATGGCTCATCTCCACTTATTAGGTACAAACCCCCTACGAGCTGGGGCCTGGACTTATATAACTTTGCTTTTCCCAGCAGGACCAGCGCTGTGTTAGGGGAAATATTTGTTCAATAAAAGAATGAATAAGAGCCAGCAGTAGGAACATTTCTATTTTCCTGCTCCTTAGGAAGAGCTCGGTGATGTGTTTTGGGGTGAGAGAGAAAGGGGGAGTAAGTGAGCTGCCATATATATAGATGACTAATGCTTTCCAAAGGAAATGAAAGATTTACAGTTATTACTACTTTGCAAAGCTTTATTTTCCCGCTTAGGGGCCAGCCCTCCAATTTTGCAATCTGAAAAATAACAAAAAGCAAGTGCCACATATGAGGCAGTCCCCATGGTCTTGGTGGATATTTTTAGGTCATTGTAACATGGTTTCAGCAGTGAAATGCTTCTCCGACTCAGGGTTATTGCCATTTTTTTGACTCATGTTTGTTTCTCACGCTCTCTCTGGCCCAGGACCGTATTCTTTACCTCATTCCTGCTATGCTGTTTCCCTATTTGAACATCCAAACTGGCACGCCTAACAGCTGACCTATAGCCGCTTCCCTAAAATATCTCCGTGGACATCCACAGTTTGTGGAACTTGCTGCTGACCATCCGTGGCCATGAAGGTGCATGTGCCCCCAGAGTATTGTGTAAGGGTGGAGGCAGCTGGCAGCAAGGAGTCTGAGCTCCCCTAATTAGGCAACGGACAGGGAGGGAAGCTTCAATCAATAGGGCAGCGTAAAATGCCTGCGTACAGGTGTATTTGCTTCACTCCAGCAAAAATGAGGCCTACTGGACAGAATGCTGATTCTGTACTTCATTAATGATAAGAAAGTCCAAATCCCAAACCACTTCAGCTCCCTGCCAGGGTCTACCCAGTCACATCCCTACTAGTGATAGGTCTCCATCCCTTCCCTTCATTTGCCCCATTACATCACTTTAACATACAATCAGAGCACAGAGCTGGAAGGAACAACATCGTGAAAGCTTTTAGACTGTAGAGATGATGGTAAGCTTTTTTGCGTTCTCACCCCTTCAGCATTTAGCAGAGTGTGTTTTACACAAACAGGGAGCTGAACAAATACCTGACCATCTGAATACACTGAAAAGAGAACTGGATTTGGAAATAGAAGTCCTTGATATAAGTCTCAGCTTTCATTTTCCCCAGCCACACGACCTTGGACGTGTCATGTAGCCCACTGGGGCTTCAGGTCTCCAAAGCTGGATGATCTCTGAGTCGCCTTCCGCCACCCACCCTCTCTGATTCTATTTGCAGATTGATTGATATTGTCATCTGCGGGCCAACATCAACTCTCTTGAGTTACCACAAATGCCACCAACTGATCTCCCTGTCTGATTCCTCCTTAATTTCCGTACTTCAGCCAGCATCATCTTTCTAATCATCTTTCTTACATAAGCCATGTTATTTCACTTCTCTGCTTATAACTTTTGCATAGAAAAGCGCTCATTTTAAAAGTCCAAATTCACTAACTTCTCCCTGTCCTACCGTTCAGCCACGCCCTCAGCTCCTCCAGCCTTTCACAGATGCTGTTCCCTCTGCCTGAAGGTCTTTTCCATATCTCTTTTGCCTTATTTCTCCTTATTCTTTGCATCTCAGCTTAGACACCACCTCCTTTAAGAAGCCAGTCCTCCACATCCCCCAGCACCCCGTGCTTATCCCTGTTAGAGTCTCACCGCCCTGTCTTCCCGTTGTTTCTGTACTTTCCTCTCTCCCAGGCAGTCCCTAAAGGCATCACGGTGTCTTGTACATCTCTATATCCTCATACCTTAGCACAGTGCCTGGCACTGAGGAATAATTGACTGGACGTGTGATGTGTTCACTCCTGACCATCTTGCTGCACCTCCTTTCTCCAGCACCCCAGTTCCCTGCATTGTCAGAGCTCATGCCCAGGCACCAATGAGCCAAACCCTCTTGACCACTGCTTTTCATCCTTATGGACAGGATTGATGATCAACTTCCAAGTCCTTAGGTAGAAGAAAATTAATAGACCAAAAGTGCTATCTCATATATGAACTCTGAAAGTTATATTTGGCAAGAAAGAATAAATCAGATGAAAGTCCACCAAAAAAAACAGAGTATGGAAATTCATGTGCATAATCAACCAGCTACCACCCTGCTTCTCCTCAACACATACATGAGAAAAAAATATATCTTTTGTGTATACCTTACCCGACCCCAGGTCCTAGATATTCTGTCTTTAGGGATTTATTCCTTTGGGTTAAGCCAGACTTGGAATATACATGGCGCATGTCCCACCACTCTCCATTCACATGCTGTAGGCAGGTATAGGGCCTCAGAATCCTTCTCAACACAGTGCTCCAGACCTCAACTACCAGTAGGTCCCCAATTTATGCCTTATTCTCTAAAAGTGTCCTTTGTTAAAATGCAAAGGCCCCAGGCTAGTGAACAGTGTAAATCAATTGAGTCTTGGGGTGGATTTACTGAACAAGTGCTTTCTTTAAGACAGGTGAAACATGAAAGACTTTAGGCACTCGGGGAAAGAAGGGTGCAGAAGGGTGGGAGGAACATACCTTGCAAAAGGGAAGGAAAGGCTAGGGAGGCACTCAGGGAGAACCTGAGTTCTGGGCACAAAGGTTACTGGCTGTAAGACAAAGGCTGGTGAAGCACATGAAGCAGGCACTGCTGGAGACCAGTCCTTTGGAATGTGTTCTTTTCCTGGCTTCCGCCTCTGACAGAGCACTGCCCTGAGTGAAACTACCCCTCACATAGGGATTGGGGGATTATCCGGATTGGCAGATGTGAAAAGCTTACGTGAGGCTAGGCTAGAGTAGGAACATCATGATTCGCTTCCAATCTGCAGGTATTATGCTTGGCATGCCCCTCCCTGTAGAGCAAGAGCATGGCTGTGGGTGAGAAGGCTGTAGAATAGAAAGGGGAGTTTTCCAGTTGCTAGGCGGAAGGCCAAGCACTTTCCCTTGATTACAGACATTGGGTAGAATTTCTGAGAATTAGTGTCACCAGGTGGTTGAATGATGAAATCTGGGCCAGCTACTTAAATTATCTCTCATGCCTCCAGTTAGGCTGTTCTGCAGACCCCTGGGCAATTGCCCAAATGCCCTTTCAGTGCTCCAGTGCCAGATGTTGATGCAACTAAGCCCATAATAATACAGGCCACAGGAATGGACCAAACCTTGCCTGCTCAACCTGTCAAGCGCCCTTTTAGATGGAATATATTTAGATGCCTTAGATAATTCAGCCATTCAAACATTTTAATTACAAATGAAACCAAAGATTAATGTTTTCCTAGGGAAAGTAACATGTGTAGCTTTACAACGATTAATTCTTCATGAGAGGGAGGGGGAGCTCATGACTTGCTGTGTGTGTGCACGCATACCTGTGTATTCTTGGGCATTTGATGTTTCCATGAGTATCAAAAGGAAACACTAAGATTCCTTTTTTTCTGAAATTTAAAGATGGTGAAATCCCTGTTAACCCAAGATAAAGGCACTCTTGTAGAACAGTGTGCTTCTTCTGGAATATTCCTCAGAGTCTGGAATGACAAGTCTAAGTTGATTTTCTCTCTGCAAGTCTTACCTGCTGACATAAGCAAGGCTAGCAGCAGCCAACAAGGCGAGTCCTTTCTTCTTCAGTGGATAGCAGTGTGGCCTGAGGATGACTTCAGCCAGAGAGAAGGGCAATATGGACGTGTGCTGCAGGAGAAAAGATGACGAATCGTCAAGTCAAGGTGCCCCGGCTGCCTCCAGCACCCCTAATTCTCTCTTCCCCTCCAGTCTACCTTCTTACACAAATACCAGATGAAACTTTCCAAAACTTGGCTTGGATCGTACTCCTTGGATGCCAAGGACCTACAGCAGGTCCCTACTGCCTACCATATTGATCCAGACTCCTTTGTCTGGCTACCAAGGCTCTTTATAATATGCTGTCACCCCCTTCCTAACACACACATACACACTCACACACACACACACGTACACACTTGCACACACTCCTTCATAGAACAAGACTGTCTCCTTCATTCTTTGCACTTGGCATGCTTGCTCCCCCTTCACACTTCTGTTCATGCTTCAACTGTGTGGAGTGTATCTTTTCTCCCTGTATTCATATCGTCCATGGTGTTCACAGCCAGTGCAATCTTCCATGATGCCGTCTCTGTATTTTCCTCTTGCTAATTTCTCTCACTCAGTTCTGCTGCATTTATATCCTGTGCCATGTAGTCTAACACTTACGGTGCGTATCGGTAAGCTCGGTGCGGGGAGAGGCCGAGAACACATTTAGCAGTGCCCTTGGCACCGTGGAACTGTCCTGTCGACAGGTGATGGGTGCTGTAGGGGGTGTGTGAGTCTCCCTCTGAAACCTCTATGTTCTCCCCTCTCCTTCCCTGCTTCACCTCCTTCTTTATAACCATCTGTTTTCTCACATCTTTCAAACTCTTAACACTAGATTTTTTCAAATGACATAATCAAGGAATAGTGGTGTTTTCGGGTGTGAAGACTACGGAGTCCCACTCCTCTCTTGGTTATGGGAACTGATCTGGGAAAGGTGACTTGAGTCTCTTTGCAATGTCCTTTCATTTCTTAAACACATTTATTAAGTTCCTCTGCCACACTCTGTGCTTATTGGTAACATCTCACAGTGTTTGTATTTTATACTTTTTACATTTACATCATTCCTCTTTCATCCCTGCTCCCCAATTTCCTCAGCTCTTGGAAGCCTCTTGCATCCATAGCTTCCACTTGCAAGCTCCCTCCCAGTCCCATTCTTGAGCCCCGAGACAGCTGTGTCAGCACCTCAATTACAATAGGGGCTAGGGCTTAGGAATGTCACAGTGCCCATGTCACCATGCTCCCATGCCCAGCTGTGCTGCTGGAACCCTGGGTGCTGACCCTGGCTGGCCTTTGCTGTCAGTCCTACCGGTCTTGTGCTCAGAGGCATCCACAGGAGGTGGTACCTTCTTCTTGCTCTACCTGTGCTAGCTTGGGTCCAGTCAGGAGATCAGAACCCTCTGATGACAAGACATGTGACAAGTTTTAATGGAGCAGGGGTGGGATGAGGAAGAACAGGTCTTAAATATAGGGCAGTACTGGGCAGAGGGAGCCTGCACTTCAGTGGCACAGAGCAGTCAGGCTTCTTGAAGGCCCTGGGTACCCACATTTTAGCAGCAAAGCTTGGAGGAAGAGCATTGTGGACAAACCACAGCTTTTATAGACTTTCTACAAGGTTGGTCCTGAATATACTGACTGGTTGACCACACAATGGAAAGACTTCCAGGCCCACTGTCATATCCTGCATCTTTCTTTGGTCTAATTTTAGGGACCAAAATCTACAGTTTCTCTGTCTCTCCCTCCAGTAAAGGAGCATGGTGTTTAAGGGCACGTATTTTCGAATCTGACCCTGGACTAGTTACTGAATCTGTCTGAACTTCAGCTTCCTCGGTTATAAAACGTGATGGTAAATAGTACACATGTCATAGAGGTACTGCTCTGAGGATTGAGATTAGTGCATGTAAAGGGCTTAGTGCTTAGCCCAGGAGAGCTTCCAGTGAGCATTAGCTGTGATGATCACTATTATCCTTGTGATTGTCACCCTTCCTCTCATTGGTGGCCCAGTGTGGAGTGGGGTGAGGCCAGTTTCTGGGGTGTCCACAGCACCAGGTGTCTGGATGCACCCTTGCCTGTGGCCTGCAAGCGGCTGGAGTGTGGTAGCAGGGCCATCCCCATGGCTGTCCCACGGGTCCCTCTCCAGCCCACAGCTGGTGCCTACGCTCCCAGTGATGGCCACCTCAGGGCCCTGGCGATACTCTGTGACGGACACTGATGCTCCTTTAATCCAGAGGCAGCTTCAGGAGGCCAGAGATGGGGCTGTCTACCCAGTACAGTTGCCTGCCTTTCTGCCCACCTTCGCTCTATCAGGAAGGTCCGACTTCTATCAGGAACCATTAACAGTGCCATTATACTGGCCATTGACCTGACAGACTCTATTATCCCTGCTCACAGTCAGCAGCTTCCGTTCTCTACATTAATGATCATTTGGAACAGAATTCCTCTGGGATAGTGTAGCGCGTTTGCATTAGGAGCAAATGAGTTCACAGTGATTAATGCTTTTATAACAAATAACTCAGGAATGCATGACTGGTCACCTCTTATAGGAGCCTGCCCTTTGCAAGTGACATTCAGTTGGGTTTCCAAATGAATTCTCCCTGATGGCTTCTGGGAAGTTTACTTCAGTGATGTCATTAGTGATGGGCCATATACTATGGCTTAATACCAGCTAAAAGGTCTCTAAAAGAACCACATTGTTTTGGCCAGGGCTGGGGGTATGAATGAGGAAAGGAGGAAGATTGTATTCTGTGAGCTTTCTAAGTATTGAGCTACTGTGAAGAGCCAAGCATGACACAGTAAACCTCCTGGTATTTCAAACCTACTGGTATTTCACCTCACGTTGATATAAATTATATAACCTTTGTCAGGCAGCACATATTTTTCAAAAAAGGAGAAAAAATTTAGTAAGAAAAATCAAATATGCTTTCTGCTTCCAAAAAATCTAATAATTAGGCTGGGATTGACACAAATTAGAATGCTGCCAAAAATTACTGAAAACAGTGACTCATTCTGTATTTCAGTTAACAGTTTTTCAGTTTCCCTTATAAACAGTGAAGCTGACAAAAATTAATTATCTCAGAGGGGGTAAAATATTTCCTTCCAAAGTAAACAAAACATCATGGGCTGAAACAATAGTATGTGTAAACAGAGGGGATGGAAGGAAGCTATCTTTCCTTGTTAACTGAGCCATCATTTTGGTAGATTTTTCTTTAAATACCTCATTCCAAAAGCATTGGTTAAAAGGAAAAGTGTTGTTCTTTTTTCATCCTTTTCTACTAAATTACACCTTTCCTCCTGTCCTTTGTGTGATGCCTACTTCCCTCGGAATATCTTGGAGACAGAACTATAAGCATGAAAGATTGATTTAAGTGTTAGTATAATAGTTGCCCTGTAGATTCCTTGGTTGCAAAACAGCCTTGTAGATAAGTACTACAATTTACCAGCCCATAGAGAATTCCTATAAGGTTATATGAGTGGCAACATGGAAAGTAATGAGCACTTATTTTTACTAGCCTCGTACCAGTAGATAAGTAGCTGCTCTAAACAGCTTCCCTGTGTCTGAGGCTCAAATTAAAATGAGATGCATTTGCCTGACTCTTGAGAAAGAGGCAAGCCTCGATCACTCAGATAACCCATGGAACCGACAGTCTTCCATCCTTGTTGTGCAGCCTCCAGAGACTGACTCCAGAAGGCGAGGAAGGCCACACTCTTATCTCTAAGATTCTTGGAGGTCCAAGAGCACTTAATTGTCTTCAGTGAAAGAAATTCAGAGAGCCTACACATTGTAAAAATCAGACGATAACACTTTAAAATAAGTTCTCTGCCTCTCTCCTCTGTTTCATTTCCTTATTGCACCAGCTCTTATGTTGAGTGGACCAATATAAATCCATCAGCCTTTGCCTTCTGAGGCTGGTCATTGAAAGGCTTTCTCCTTCATGTGCTGTTCCTAATCATGAGCTTATGTAGTATTGCCCACTTCACATCTGCTTCAGTCTTCTCCTTCCTTCCTCTGTTCAGGCAACGCTTGGATCTGAGAATTCATTCCTTACACTGGCTCTTCCCAAACTGAGTTTCTTTCTCTCAAGTCTCTAAGATAATGTCTTTGGTTCGTTTATGGTGCTACTGGATAGATATTTTAAAATGAAGTTTTAGTGCACGGACAAGATTTTACTTCTGGATACATTAAGGAGGATATATTTGCTTACTGTATATTAAATATATCATTTTTAAAATTTATTTAAAAATGAAAACCTTCACAAAACCTCCTCGGGGCAAACACATGGTCAAAACATCAGTTAAAACTTAAACACAAATACAACAACAGACATGAAAATGGAGGCAAAACAAACCTTAATAGAACGCCATTGTACCCAGGCTTGTTATTACAATGGCGGATCATGTTCCTTAAGCTTGAAAACTACACACAGTAAAAACATGCAGTAATAGTTGTTTTGTAAATCCTAGTAAGGCAATCTCTGGTTTTGATAATATCCATTTACCAGCTAAAAAACTTGACCTCACTCCTCACCAACTTCCCCCACTGCAGTTTCTGCCTCTAACTCTTACAGTTTGGGACAGTGGTGATGGTCTTTCTGGGAATATTTTGTATCCAAAAGCAGAGACCATCTGTATTCTCTATGGCCCCCCCTATGTTACTAAAGGTGCAGTTTTGCTTTAAGTCAATCCAATATATGGTAATCTGGATATGTAGACACAGGTTATATTGCTTACATATCTAGGGGACTTTTTTTTTCACTCTTCCACCTGCACTACCTGCGGGAGTCTTTTCCATCTCAAATACTAGAGTTTAGAAGATAATTGGATTTGTAAAAACTTCCTTTTCTACTTTCTAGGAACTTAAGTGCACAGACTAAGCATCACTGTAATTAAAGAGTCAGCGCCTGGGGATGAGGGATTGGGAGGATAAACCACCCATAGAAAGAACCAAAGTCTCCTCTTTGATCTCCAGTCTACCTAGGTGGGCTGACACAGCCCAGTCAGGTAAAAATTCAGAGAACAGAAGTTAAAAACCAATAGTTTTATTTATTGCAGAAGAGTAGTAATGTTTGCAACTTACTCTGATATGCACCACAGATAAGATGAGTGGTTGGATGGATAGATGCGTAGATTTGTGATAAAGCAAATACAGTAAACTATCAATAGCAGAACCTAAGTGGCAGGTAATACAGGTGTTCACTGTCAAATTCATTCAACTGTGCTTTATGTTTGAAAATGTTCATAATAAAATGTTGGGAGAAATATGAATAGTCTTACTGACCTGGAAAGATAAACGAATGCTCCATTGGGCTGAGGAAGAAAAGCATGCCATTATTTATGAACTTGTATGTGAAATGAACAGGTGGTTAAATGATAACTTTCTGAATCTTTTATGGTTAAATGATAACTTTCTGAATCTCTGAACTTTCTATGTGATTTTTTACTTGCTACTCTATTGTCCTTTGGGTTAATACATAGTTTAGCCAACATTTCAAAGCAGCATTCTTCTAGGAAGCTAGTCGGCTTTGATGGTGCCCAGCCTGGTGAAGAAGTGATTTAGATTCTATTCAGTTAAGGGTAAGACAAAAGAAAGATCTGGGCTCTTGAGAGCCTGCAGTCAGGAATATATCTGCCTCTTCCCATTCTCCTCCTCTCTGTCCCTGCCTCTCCAAAGCACCAAACCCCTTCCTCTAATTTAACTCTCTCCAGCAATAATAACACCCTAGACACCAGCTGTAATCAGTGACTCATTTCTTTCCTTCTCGATCCAAACTTGATTCACTTTCCTCCTCGGATGCTTCCCATAGCTGTCTATTCTTTTATCTTCCCCAGCATCACCTCCCTAGCTTTCTTCTATTTTGGTCCATACTCAACATTGCAATTAGACCAACCTTCTTCAAACAAGTTTCATGTTACTACTCCCCCCAAAACCTTCTGTGGCTCCCTGTTGCCTCAGTCCACTGTCTACTCCTCTAATCTTACCTCTCTCCCATTTTCCACAATATCTCCACAGACTCCATCCCTTCCACTCAATCCAGTCTCCTCATTATTCCTGTGTTTCATTCTGTTTCCTTCCCTAGAACTCCTCCCTCTTTTCATACACCTAACTCTTTTCTTTAATTCTTCTCTCCCAGTCAGACCCACACACTTTTGAGATGCCTTCCAACCAAAAGCACACACATTAACATGAGGAGATGTAAAAGAACATCAGGACCCAGGAGAACACTGAAACAGAAACACGCCAACCAGAGGCTTGCTGGGTTGCTGCTGTCGAGATTTAAATTTAGCAATTTCTTTCCAGGCAGCCAAAGTGAAAAGAGAGAAATGGAATGTATACAGTTCCTGTTTTGTTTTTTTTTTTTAAGGGGAAATTAAGTTTTTCCACTAGTAAGTAGGCCTCAAAGAAATTTTCACTGTTGCATCTCATTTAGGGAACACTCAGTATTAGTAGGCAGTGCTCTCACCAGTGTCGCCATAGCAAAACATATTTTGAAGGGGAGTCTGCCAGTAAGGAGATCACATTGTATGATTATGTCGGCGTCTGATGATCAGAGCAGTAGAGGGGCTCCAGAAATAACATTTCCCCCCATGAGAGTTTTTGTTTGTTTTTACTCTAATTGTGAGTCATAAAACAGCCAGTATTTTATTCTGTGTTTAGAGCCTGGAGTGTAGGTATTATACGCTGTTGATGACATGGAGATATAAATGCTTGCAGGAATTCAGAGAGTCAGTGGTAATGTTGACACCCTTTCACTGCAGATCAGAAGCCTCACCAAGAAAACCATCCTGCCTCTAGGAGCTGAGCACCCAGCACTTTCTGCAACCTCTGGGGCCCCTGTCACATGCATGTCACACTCGTGTCACATCCTGCCTTTGCATTAGATGCTGACTCTCCCCTGTCCTTCCTGCAGCTCTTTTGGTTTGCATTAGACTCTTCTGTGCTTAATTACATTCAGTTTTCACTTTTACACTGTCAATTTCGTGTACTCTTTCTTCTATTCTCAGTTAGATTATAAACAATTTGAGGTCAAAGCTTTCATCTCCTATTTTTTCAGGACTCCCCTCCACCCTCTGATTAATAACTACTTTTCGACCGATTTTCTTCATTCAAACCTATGTGTTACAAAGTATTATAGAATTAAGCCCTTAATATGGCCTGCAAAGCCCCTGGTGATCTGGTTACCTGTCCCATCTTTATTTCCATGCCCTGCTCCGCATCCTGTGGCCTTCACCCAGCCCTCACCCCCTGATGACGCTGCCCTCCACCCACAGTTCCCTTTCTCACCACTGGTACATTACACACACCTATGTCTCCCCTTCCTCAGACCCCTCCACCTTCTTCTCACCTTATAGGGCTCAAGGTAGATATCCCTGCCTCCAGGGCAGAGTCTGGACCTCCGGCAGGTGCCCTTCCTTGGCACGGCTGGATCTCCCTGTGCTCGTCCCCATCACAGCATCACACTATTGTGTTCACCCAGTACCGGCCAAACCTTCCAGAGGTGGAAGCAACTCGAGGCTAGGGCTGTCACCATTTCATCTCCAGGACTTAGAACGGTGCTTAACCTCTCTGGCCACTTACTATCTGTGGCATTAATGAATGAATCAGTGAAACAGTGGAGTGGGGCAAAAGAGGAAGAAGAGTTCCTCTGCATAGCCTGGGAAGATAATCAGTGTGGCAGAGTGAGAAGACGACAGCTGCAGGCCAGACTCACCTGGCTTGGCAGCCACGTGTCGGGCTGTGCCCATGGTTAGCAGGGCCACAGAGTCAATCCCACTTCAGGCTGGTCACCTATACCCTTTGTCATGGCTATAGATGGCACCCCAAATCCTGAAAATGGGTGTTGTGGGTCACGGGGAAACCTGTGAGAAAATGTGGCTCCTGTGAACCATCTCTGGGTGCCAACATTACAGCAACTAAACTATAGACTCAGTAAAGGGGTGTCACCATCCCTGCAGCCCTGCAGGAGTCGGCAGCCCTGGAAGAAGTCAGGAAATTTTTATCCAGCAAAGGCTGTTCTTTGGGACCCACTGGCCTGTGGCCCTCCATTCTGAGATTGGGCCAGGTGTAAACAAACTCCCCAGGTTTTGTTTGGTATCTTCTTTGTACCCCCTCCTCTATATCAATCTGTAATCCACGCTTCCTCCATGCTTCTGTGCCTGGCTCCACAGAGCACACATGGAGACTTGTTTTTTAGACATAGACAGATGGGCAGCTCTCTAGAAAGCTGCTCCGGTTGGAGAAAGGAGACTGTTCTTTTCAAGAAAGAGAAAGTTTCAGAAGCATAGGAATCTGCTCTTGCTTTAGAGCCACCATCTCTCTGGGCACCTTCCTTCCTCTCAGCTATCTCATCTCCATGTCAATAAAGGACTCAATATGTAGGCACCTGGTTTCCCTGGGAGATAAAACAGTGAATCAGGAAAGTACCCTGTAAGCACAAGCACCAGGGCAGAGTTCCAGATTCTCCATGTGACGGATCCCATGATGGACCAGTTTCCACACTTTCTCCTTCCTGCCTCTGGCTTTCCCTTGCTGACCCATCAGGGTATTCCTAGAAGGACTCACCAGCTGTTCTGCAAGAATGGCAGTTGCTCACTGGTGATTTTCCCAGATGTGTGTACTTGGTTGATTTAGGGTTTGTCTGCATGAGGGGCACAGGAGCTCACTGTGGGGTTTCGGTGCGGGGGGGGGGTCTTCCCAGTAGAGGGAGGGGATGGACGGGAGTGGCGCCTAGAGGTAAAAGAAAAGTTTGCTTGGGAAATGCCCTCATTTGCTATCCATCAAATATCTCATGAAAAGCAGTTATGTTTCAGCACTCCAGGCAATTAAAAGGTCCATGAGATATGGTCTTGGAACTCAAAAATATATTAATGAATTTCAACTTACATTTACTGTAACCCTACAGGTTTTACACTACGCCTGGGCTAGTTCTAAAGCATTATGTAGTGGAGGCTCTGAAAGTGTTAGACAGCAGTAGGCAGCACTGGGTTGAGCCCTTGAAGTCCACAACCAAAGAGAACAAGTTCTCATTTACTGCAAAGGCCTGCTTCTCCTTCACGCACTTTGTAAAAATTCTTCACACCTAAGAGACTCAAGGGTTTCTCCTCATCAGCTTTTGTGGCATCCCAAACTGTCTTAATATCTCATAGGCAGTCACTAAGCTGTGTTTTGTTCTTTCAAAATAAAAGTCAATTTTAATTCTCTTTTATTAAAAGCAGGTAGCTATGATCACAGACTACTTTTTCAATTATGAACAATTATTTTTCTTGCTGAGAATCAAAAAGCAAAACAAAATGAAAACAAAAGGGGCATCTGTAGGATATCAAACTGAGGAAGTCCTGTAAGATAGTAGATACACAAGTTTGGTGCTCAGAAGAGAAATCTAGCTGGAGAGAGAGATATGGGAGCAGAGTGTAGAACTTTTTTTAGTGGTAGTAGTTGAGATGACCCAAAGGGAGTGTGTGAGTGAGAAGAATAATAAAGGATCTAGAAGTAAACACTGTGAAAGGCAGGGTTTCTCAGTCTCTGAACGATTGTTGTTGAAGAATAGGTAATTCTTTGTTGTGGAGGGCTGCCTCTGCCTTGTAGGATGTGTGGCATCATCCTTGGCTTCTACTCACTAGAAGCCAGGAGCACCTACCCACCCACAGTTGTGACAATCAAAACCGTCTCCAGATATTGCCATGCATTCCCTGGAGAGCAAAAGCAATCCCAGTTGAAAATCCCTGATTTAAGTGATGGACAAAAGAAGAACGTCTTGCAAAGGTAGTTGACAAGGAGTGTCAGAGAGTCTGGAGGTAAAGGAAGAGAATATTTTGAGAAAAAGATGTGGTAAATTTGTGTCAAAGATCAAGGAAAGGTATTAAGACATGAGCACCAGCACCCCTGGTTTTAGGGACGAGAATGTGTGGTGAGCAGAGAGGAGCTTGCTCCTTGTGTCCCCGATTGCTCCTTCTTCCTTCTAGGCTGACTCCCATGTTCCTTGTCCGGTCTCCTGCATCTTTGGGTTTCAACCTCCTGTTCATAGTATTTTTAGACCTGGACCTTGGAGCCCCTGGGCTCTGGGAGGAGGTTAATACAGAGATGTCTCCAGGGCTGCCATTGCCTTCTGTTCTACAAACCCCAAGAGTGGGTGGACATCTAGACAAGTTTTTTTTTTTTTTTTTTTTTAATTAAATCAGGTTATTGTTGGCTTTCTTCTTTCTATAAGTAAGTGGTGTAATGATAATTACTGTAGGTCTTTCTTTCTTTTTTTTTTTTTTAAAGATTTATTGATTGATTGATTCATTGATTGATTGCTATGTTGGGTCTTCGTTTCTGTGCGAGGGCTTTCTCTAGTTGCGGCAAGTGGGGGCCATTCTTCATCGCGGTGCGCGGGCCTCTCACTATCGCGGCCTCTCTCGTTGCAGAGCACAGGCTCCAGACGCGCAGGCTCAGTAGTTGTGGCTCACGGGCCCAGTTGCTCCGCGGCATGTGGGATCTTCCCAGACCAGGGCTCGAACCCGTGTCCCCTGCATTGGCAGGCAGATTCTCAACCACTGCGCCACCAGGGAAGCCCCTAGACAAGTTTTTAAGTGTAAAATTTGGGAACCTACATGTGGCACAAGTTGATGACAAGTCCACTTGCTCAGAGCCCTCTACACTCCTGGGAATGCAAACCTGGGGCATTGAACTTCTCCCATTGCCAAGAAATTTGGCTTACTTCCTTATCGTGGTCCTCTTAGGAAAAATAGAACAGAATTTCTCAAAAGGTCACAAAATTCCGTCTCACCAGAGAATAGTAAAAATGTGGCTTTTATGAGTTCCTAGATGTGTTTGGAGAGAGATGTCAAAAACACACAAGCTTTTATTCCCAAGCAGTTTGTACCAGGAGAGCTCTCCAGAATACCCCTCTGAAATGATCGTGCATTTTTTGGTTTCCAAACTCAGGGGGGAAAAGCACAAAGGTTT
Source organism: Eubalaena glacialis (assembly GCF_028564815.1). Lineage (NCBI taxonomy): Eukaryota > Metazoa > Chordata > Mammalia > Artiodactyla > Balaenidae > Eubalaena > Eubalaena glacialis. The sequence continues at coordinate 8,804,704 of NC_083722.1, forward strand.
TTGTTTTGTTTTAGTTTGGTTTTTATAGCTTTCAGATCTGAATTTTCACTGGTAAAATCTGTTCTGATTCAGGGAAGTGAAATGCTGAAATCTCCCCTGACTTTATGAGGGTTTTTTTTGTTTGTTTGTTTGTTTGTTTTCCAATTCTGCCCTCAACATAAGACTCTTGATTACTACTGAACTCTTAAAACATTAGGTTCTGGCTTTATGGAAGAGGGGCTACAAAAAGTTGCTGCTGCAGGTGGCCCGGCTTTAGGAAGACCAGTATAAGTGCCATGAAGCCACACATTCTTGACTGCTTTTTACTACTGAAATCCATGGATCTACATTAGTTCCTGGTTCATAATTTTCAGAAGGACTGGAGAAGAGCAGAGATTAGAATGACTCTCAGAATTATAGCAGCTTGGAAATTCTGAACAGAAGCCAGTCTAACAAGGTAGAAAGGTTTGCTTTTACCATTTGTCCCAGGGTTCTGACTGTTTGGGGTTTTTTGTTGTTGTTGTTTGTTTGTTTGTTTTCTTTTTATGAGTGTGTGTATGTATGTTTCTTTGTGTGTTTTTTTTCCGTTTAGTTTTGCTTTTACCATTTGGCTTGGGGTTCTATCTGTTCATTTTCTTTTTTTTTTTTCCTTTTTTTCCCTTCCTTTTCTTCCAAGCCTTGTGACTGGCAGGGTCTTGGTGCTCTGGCCAGGTGTCAGGCCTGAGCCTCTGAGGTGGGAGAGCCAAGTCCAGGACATTGGACCACCAGAGACCTTCTGGCCCCATGTAATACCAATCGGTGAGAGCTCGCCCAGAGATCTCCGTCTCAGTGCTAAGACTCAGCTCCACCCAATGGCTAGCAAGCTCCAGTACTGGACACCCCATGCCAAAAAACTAGCAAGACAGGAACACAGCCCCACCTATTAGCAGAGAGGCTGCCTAAAGTCATACTAAGTTCACAGATGCCCCAAAACATACCACTGGACGCGGTCCAGGCCCACCTGAAGGACAAGATCCAGCCCCACCCACCAGAACACAGACACAAGTCCCCTCCACCAGGAAGCCTACACAAGCCATTGAACCAACCTAACCCACTGGAGGCAAACACCAAAAACAACAGGAACTACAAACCTGCAGCCTGCAAAAAGGAGACCCCAAACACAGTAAGTTAAACAAAATGAGAAGACAGAGAAATATGCAGCAGATGAAGGAGTAAGGTTAAAAACCCACCAGACCAAACAAATTAAGAGGAAATAGGCAGTCTACCTGAAAAAGAATTCAGAGTAATAATAGTAAAGATGATCCAAAATCTTGGAAATAGAATGGAGAAAATGCAAGAAACGTTTAACAAGGACCTAGAAGAACTAAAGAGCAAACAAACAGTGACGAACAACACAATAAATGAAATTAAAAATTCTCTAGAAGGAATCAATAGCAGAATAACTGAGGCAGAAGAACGGAGAAGTGACCTGGAAGATAAAATAGTGGAAGTAACTGCCACAGAGCAGAATAAAGAAAAAAGAATGAAAAGAATTGAGGACAGTGTCAGAGACCTCTGGGACAACATTAAATGCACCAACATTCAAATAATAGGGGTCGCAGAAGAAGAGAAAAAGAAAGGGTCTGAGAAACTATTTGAAGAGATAATAGTTGAAAACTTCCCTAACATGGGAAAGGAAATAGTGAAGTCCAGGAAGCACAGAGAGTCCCATACAGGATAAATCCAAGGAGAAACAGAGGAAGACACATATTAATCAAACTATCAAAAAGTAAATACAAAGAAAAAATATTAAGAGCAGTAAGGGAAAAGCAACAAATAACATGCAAGGGAATGCCCATAAGGTTAACAGCTGATCTTTCAGCAAAAACTCTGCAAGCCAGAAGGGAGTGGCAGGACATATTTAAAGTGAGAAAGGGAAAAACCTACAACCAAGATTACTCTGCCCAGCAAGGATCTCATTCTGATTCCACGGAGAAATTAAAACCTTTACAGACAAGCAAAAGTTAAGAGAATTCAGCACCACCAAACCAGCTTTACAACAAATGCTAAAGGAATTTCTCTAAGCAGGAGACACAAGAGAAGGAAAAGACCTACAAAAACAAACCCAAAACAGTTAAGAAAATGGTAATAGGAACATACGTATCGATAATTACCTTAAATGTAAATGGATTAAATGCTCCAACCAAAAGACACAGACTGGCTGAGTGGATACAAAAACAGGACCCGTATATATGGTGTCTACAAGAGACTCACTTCAGACCTAGGGACATGCACAGACTGAAAGTGAGGGGATGGAAAAAGGTATTCCATGCAAATGGACATCAAAAGAAAGCTGGAATAGCAATACTCATATCAGACAAAACAGACTTTAAAATAAAGACTGTTACAAGAGACAAAGAAGGACACTACATAATGATCAAGGGATCAGTCCAAGAAGAAGCTATAACAATTGTAAATATTTATGCACCCAACATAGGAGCACCTCAATACGTAAGACAAATGCTAACAGCCATAAAAGGGGAAGTCGACAGTAACACAGTAATAGTAGGGGATTTTAACATCCCACTTTCACCAATGGACAGATCATCCAAAATGAAAATAAATAAGGAAACACAAGCTTTAAATGATACATTAGACCAGATGGACTTAATTGATATTTATAGGACATTCCATCCAAAAACAACAGAATACACTTTCTTCTCAAGTGCTCATGGAACATTCTCCAGGATAGATCACATCTTGGGTCACAAATCAAGCCTCGGTAAATTTAAGAAAATAGAAATCGTATCAAGTATCTTTTCCAACCACAACGCTATGATACTAGATATCAATTACATGAAAAAAACTTTAAAAAATACAAACACATGGAGGCTAAACAATACGCTACTAAATAACCAAGAGATCACTGAAGAAATCAAAGAGGAAATCAAAAAATACCTAGGAATAAATGACAATGAAAACATGATGACCCAAAATCTATGGGATGCAGCAAAAGCAGTTGTAAGAGGGAAGTTTATAGCAATACAGTCCTATCTCAAGAAACAAGAAAAATCTCAAATAAATGACCTAACCTTACACCTAAAACAATTAGAGAAAGAAGAACAAAGAAACTCCCAAAGTTAGCAGAAGGAAAGAAATCATAAAGATCAGATCAGAAATAAAAAGAAATGAAGGAAATAATAGCAAAGATCAATAAAACTAAAAGCTGTTTCTTTGAGAAGATAAACAAAATTCATAAGCCATTAGCCAGACTCATCAAGAAAAAAAGGGAGAAGACTCAAATGAAAAGAATTAGAAATGAAAAAGGAGAAGTAACAACTGATACTGCAGAAATACAAAGGATCATGAGAGATTACTATAAGCAACTATATGCCAATAAAATGGACAACCTGGAAGAAATGGACAAATTCTTAGAAAAGTACAACCTTCTAAGACTGAACCAGGAAGAAAGAGAAAATATGAACAGACCAATCACAAGCACTGAAATTGAAACTGTGATTAAAAATCTTCCAACAAACAAAAGCCCAGGACCAGATGGCTTCACAGGTGAATTCTATCAAACATTTAGAGAAGAGCTAACACCTATCTTTCTCAAACTCTGCCAAAATATAACAGAGGGAGGAACACTCCCAAACTCATTCTATGAGGCCACCATCACCCTGATACCAAAACCAGACAAGGATGTCACAAAGAAAGAAAACTACAGGCCAATATCACTGATGAACATAGATGCAAAAATCCTCAACAAAATACTAGCAAACAGAATCCAACAGCACATTAAAAGGATCATACACCAGGATCAAGTGGGGTTTATCCCAGGAATGCAAGGATTCTTCAGTATACACAAAGCAGTCAATGTGATACACCATATTAACAAATTGAAGGATAAAAACCATATGGTAATCTCAGTAGATGCAGAAAAAGCTTTCGACAAAATTCGACACCCATTTATGATAAAAACTCTCCAGAAAGTAGGCATAGAGGGAACCTACCTCAACATAATAAAGGCCATATATGACAAACCCACCGCCAACATCGTGCTCAATGGTGAAAAACTGAAACCATTTCCTCTAAGATCAGGAAGAAGGCAAGGTTGCCCACTCTCACCACAATTATACAACACTGTTTTGGATGTTTTAGCCACAGCAATCAGAGAAGAAAAAGAAATAAAAGGAATCCAAATCGGAAAAGAAGAAGTAAAACTGTCACTGTTTGCAGATGACATGATGCTATACATAGAGAATCCTAAAGGTGCTACCAGAAAACTACTAGAGCTAATCAATGAATTTGGTAGAGTAGCAGGATACAAAATTAATGCACAGAAATCTCTTGCATTCCTGTACACTAATGGCAAAAATTCTGAAAGAGAAATTAAGGAAACACTCCCTTTTACCATTGCAACAAAAAGAATAAAATACCTAGGAATAAACCTACCTAAGGGGACAAAAGACATGTATGCAGAAAACTATAAGACACTGATGAAAGAAATTAAGGATGATACGAACAGATGGAGAGATATACCAGGTTCTTGGATTGGAAGACTCAACATTGTGAAAATGACTATACTACCCAAAGCAATCTACAGATTCGGTGCAATCCCTATCAAACTACCAGTGGCATTTTTCACAGAACTAGAACAAAAAATTTCACAATTTGTATGGAAACACAAAAGACCCCGAATAGCCAAAGCAATCTTGAGAAAGAAAAACGGAGCTGGAGGAATCAGGCTCCAGGACTTCAGACTCTACTACAAAGCTACAGTAATTAAGACAGTATGGTACTGGCACAAAAACCAAAATATAGATCAATGGAACAGGGTTGAAAGCCCAGAGGTAAACCCACGCACATATGGTCATCTTATCTTTGATAAAGGAGGCAAGAATATACAGTGGAGAAAAGACAGCCTCTTCAATAAGCGGTGCTGGGAAAACTGGACAGCTACATGTAAAAGAATGAAATTAGAACACTTCCTAACACCATACACAAAAATAAACTCAAAATGGATTAAAGACCTAAATTTAAGGCCAGACACTATCAAACTCTTAGAGGAAAACATAGGCAGAACACTCTATGACATAAATCACAGCAAGATCCTTTTTGACCTACCTACTAGAGAAATGGAAATAAAAACAAAAATTAACAAATAGGACCTACTTAAACTTAAAAACTTTTGCATAGCAAAGGAAACCATACACAAGACGAAAAGACAACCCACAAAATGGGAGAAAATATTTGCAAATGAAGCAACTGACAAAGCATTAATCTCCAAAATATACAAGCAGCTCATACAGCTCAACATCAAAAAAACGAACAACCCAATCCAAAAATGGGTGGAAGACCTAAATAGGCATTTCTCCAAAGAAGGCGTACAGATTGCCAACAAACACATGAAAGGACGCTCAACATCACTAATCATTAGAGAAATGCAAATCAAAACCACAATGAGGTATCACCTCACACCGGTCAGAATGGCCATCATCACAAAATCTACAAACAACAAATGCTGGAGAGGGTGTGGAGAAAAGGGAACTCTCTTGCACTGTTGGTGGGCATGTAAATTGATACAGCCACTATGGAGAACAGTATGGAGGTTCCTTATAAAACTAAAAATTGAACTACCATATGATCCAGCAATCCCACTACTGGGCATATACCCTGAGAAAACCATAATTCAAAAAGAGACATGTACCCCAGTGTTCATTACAGCACTATTTACAATAGCCAGGACATGGAAGCAACCTAAGGTCCATCGACAGATGAATGGATAAAGAAGATGCGGCACATATATACAATGGAATATTACTCAGCCTTAAAAAGAAATGAAATTGAGTTATTTGTAGTGAGGTGGATGGACCTAGAGTCTGTCATACAGAGTGAAGTAAGTCAGAAAGAGGAAAACAAATACCGTATGCTAACACATGTATATGGAATCTAAAAATAAAAAATGGTTCTGATGAACCTAGGGGCAGAACAGGAGTAAAGACGGAGACAGAGAGAATGGTCTTCATGACACGGGGAGAGGGAAGGGTAAGCTGGGATGAAATGAGAGAGTAGCATTGATATATATACAGTACCAAATGTAAAATAGATAGCTAGTGGGAAGCAGCTGCATAGCACAGGAAGATCAGCTGAGTGCTTTGTGACCACCTAGAGGGGTGGGATAGGGAAGGTGGGAGGGAGGCGCAAGAGGGAGGAGATATGGGGATGGATATATATATACATACAGCTGATTCACGTTGTTATACAGCAGGAACTAACACAACATTGTAAAGCAATTATACTCCAATAAAGATGTTAAAGGAAAGAAAAAACATTAGGTTCAGTGGCAGCCACTGAAGTAGTTATTCTCTTTCTATTGGTGGAATTCCACATTCGTGGGTTCACTTTTCACAAATACTAATGCACCCCATTACTAGCTTCTGCTCATCAGTAGGAATCCTTGGTTGTATGTTATCAAGAATCTCTCTCAGAGGGATTTCCCTGGTGGTCCAGTGGTTAAGACTTCACCTTCCAATGCAGGGGGTGTGGGTTCGATCCCTGGTCGGGGAGCTAAGATCCCACATGCCTTGGGGCCAAAAAATTAAAACATAAAACAGAAGCGATATTGTAACAAATTCAATAAAGACTTTTTAAAAAATGGTCCGCATTAAAAAAAAAAAAAAAGATCTATCTCTCTCAGAGCCACTGCTAGCCCACCAACAAAACTGGGGGAAATTGGCCTTCCACACACTTTCACAGAGATAAAAAGAGGCAGTTTTTGCAACCAATTCTTCTCCTCTTTCTTTTGACCACTTTTCTTTCATCTGGTTTTTTCCGTGGTCATGTCTTCATTCCTTTTCTTAAATTCAGCCTCTGCCACCTTTCTTCCTTGATTTAATGGTTTTTTGAACTCTCTTTGGCTACATGAATACTCAGTTACCTAATTAACATCTGAGAATGGTGATAACAGAGGAAGGTGTAAGCCTGGAAATGGTTTTTCCAGAACCGCTTTTGAGCCCCAGTCCAGTCCAAATCAGAATAAACATCATCTCTCCTTTAACAAAATATATGTAATTGCTATGACTCTGTGCATCTCTTTGAACATAAATCAGTCACTAATATAGCATATGTCTCAGATGCAACAACTAAAAGCCCCATAGATATTTCAAGGTACCAATAATCTCTCTAGAATTTTCCTCACTTGTAACTTCCTGTACAAAAGAACACCTCAAAGTTTCAAACGTGTCATGTCATCCACAGATTGTAAAGGCAGGGCTGCTAAAGGCTTTCTCTCTGCCTCCAATGCCCTTTGGTCCCAGCACACCTCACTCTACCCCTGAGGAGGAACTCTGGGGTCAGTCTAGGGCACAGAGAAGCTACCAGAGCAAGAGGAAAAGACTTCATTCTTCCGTGCAGTCATCTTCATTAGGTGCCTACCCCATGCCAGGTGCTGTGTGAGGTGCTGGGGATTAAACGGTAAACAAATATGGGCCCTGCCCTTGTAGACCTTACAGTCTAATCAGCAAGATTTTCTATAAACAAGTAAACAGCCACATAGATACCAGTCATGATATGGGCTATAAAGGAAACAAACAGGAATCTACTCATTGGAAGGAAAGTGGAGGCACATGCTTTACATAAGGCAGTCAGGGAAGGTCATTCTGAGGAGGTCATTTTTAAGCTGGGACCTAAATGTAAGGGAAGGTCATTCTGAGGAGGTCATTTTTAAGCTGGGACCTAAATGTAAGAGCAAAGCCAGAGAAGAGCAAATGGAGAACATTCCAGGCAACGGGGACAGTATATGCAGAGGTCCTGGTGTGGGAAGGAGCTGTCATAGTTACAGAAACAAAGCAGAGGCCAGAAGAGCTGTAACATAGTGTAATGGGGGGACAGGCTCCACCGGAGTCTGGAGCATTAAGCAGGGGCCAGTTTCATCAGGCCTGTGGGCCATGGGAAGGAGTTCCCATAAGTGTAGTTTCCACTACACTTATTCTAAGTGTAGTGGAAAGCCACTGCAGAGCACTAGGAAGGGGGACACTATTTCCTGTGTATCGTGCTGCTGTATGGAGAAGGTTGAGAATGGAAGCAGGAAGACCAGTTTGGAGGTATTGTATGGTTTAGATGAAAAGTGAAGGTGGACACCAGGGTGTTGGCAGTGAACAGAAAGCAAACTAGAAAGCGAACAGATTTGCTACGTATTTTGGAGGTAGCATCGACGACATTCGTTCATAGATGGGATATGAGGTGGTGGGATGGAGGGAGGTGGGAAGGTCAATGCTGGTTTCTGTCTTGAGCAGTTGGGAGGATGGTGGCTCCATTTTCTGAGATGGAGGTGCCCAGGACAGGTTTGGCAGTGAGTATAACAGGTCCACTTCTGGACACGTTGATTCAGAGATGTCTGTGGCACGCCTATAGGTGTGCCTATAACAGCGATGTCAGGTAGGCAGTTGAGAAACAAATCTGGAACTCAAAGGCTATCTGAGCTATAGACTCAGCACATGGATAGAATTAAACCCATGGGGATGGATGTGAGTAGTTACTGGGAAAAGAGTACTGGCAAAGAGGGTCCAGGGCAAGCCTTAAAGAGGGCATCACTTAGAGGGCAGGTAGAGGACACAACCAGAGACCGAGGTAGGAGGAAAACTAGTCAGTCAATAGAACCAAAAAGGCACAGTTTCAGGGAGCGAGAAGTGTAGTGTGCTGACTGCTGCTGAGAGTAAGATGGGGGCGGAAACAGGAGCCCTGGGTTTGGCAGTTTGGGGATAGTTGGCGGCTAGAATAAGAGGAATGAGCAGAATGTATAGAGAATCCGTATGGGTCCGGGGCAGTGCTCTTGGACTTTGTTCCGTGCGGAAAGGTATACCTGCTTGTTTTGCGTGTGGCTCAAATAGCAGTATCTGCCCTGAAGGAAACTCCTAATCAGCCAACCGCACAACCACCAGAATAGAATAGAATACAAGAACAGAAGGGATTGGGAAATTGGGGAAAAGAAAAGCAGTGCCTGTGTTGGCAAAGTCTCCATTTTGGGGCATTGCTGAGCTGGGGAGAGCTGAGAACTTGGTTTCCAGTTAGATCTCTCAGTGGGGGAAATCCCGGGTAACAAATAGAACTTGCATTTCACCCCTCCCCTCACTAGTAGGTCCAGGTTGTTCTGCAGATTTGTGTGCAGAACTCCCATGTTGACATTAACAGGAAAGTAAATCAGGCAATCTTGAGACATTAAAACCCAACCCTGAAACTTTAATTATATACAAAGGAATACACAGCATGCACCACAATATAAAAAAGATACAAACTTGTGCTTAATTGTTACATTGCCTAGCATGGAAGGCAGGCAATTTGATCACCTCCAGAGATCACTTTATGATCAAGAGCCCTTTCTTAATTGCCAGAGAACTCTAGGGGCCTCCTCTCCAGGGACAGCTGCCAGGATTAGAAAGGAGAACACTCCACCAAATTCATCTATAATCACAATTTAGTATTATTAAATAGTGGCCTGTGGAATAAGCCTTCGGGAACAGGGCTCTTGTCCCTACTAAAGGGATGAACAGAAAGGATGATTTAATCATTAATTCCCTTTTCTTTTGCCTACCCCTTTAAAATGAGTACTTCAGAGGCTTAGCATTTTACTCTCAAATATGTTCTGACCTTCCCATCCTGCACCCCAACCCCCATCATATCAACTACATTATTACCTGGAACAGCTCAGTTAGGGGTTGGTTGCATAATTTAGAGATCTGTGCCTGCAGGAACAGTAGAAATGATTCTCAGGGGAAGGTAACTTAATCCTGCAGGAAAGGCCTTTCCACCATAAGCCACTTCCCATATTCATGGGTTTGAATCTACCTCATACCAGGTCCTGTTCCCATGCTTTTCTCCACACCTTAGAACAGTCTCTGACCATGGATTCGAACTCTCTTCAGTTTATTTTTTTTTCTGTTCATTTTTTCCTTTTCTACTGATGCATAAGTCATACACTCCATTTGTACGTGGCTATTCTAGACATTAAAACACACGTATTTAATGTGGTAACGGCTAATATAAGTCATTATTTCTAGCCCCTCCCCACCAGCAATCCAGGGGGGCTTAGCATGCCTTAATTCTAATCAGCCCTCTCTCAACTTACATTCTGTTTTCATCCAGGATTTTGATTCATTCTTTTTTAGAGTCACCATAAACTGAACACATTGCTTGCCATTGTTTTTGGTATCTCGTACCTCCCTTCTGAGATCATTTTCCTTCTTCCTGAAGTACGACCTTTAGCATTTTCCATTACTGAGGGTCTGTGAGTGATAACGTCTGTTTTAGTGTGCCTGAAAATGTCTTTACTTTGTCCCTGTTTCAGAAGATACTTTCAGAGAGTAAATAGGTTGGCTCTTTTTTTCTTCAATACTTTGAAGCTGTTATTCCACTTCTTCTGGCTTCTTTGTTGGTATTGAGAAATCAGCTATCAGTGTAACAGTGGTTACTTTTTGGGAAATCCATTTTATTAATCTGGCTGGTTCTAGAATCTTTTTGTCTACAGTGTCTGTGATGTCATACAAGTGACTAGATGTCTGCGCTGTGTCCTGTGTGTCTTTTTTTTTTTTTTTTTTTTGGCACTTCTTGACTCTGAGGATTCATTTTTCATAAATTCCAAGAAATAATCAGTGATTCTCTCTTCAGATATTGCCTGCATCTCACTCTCTTTCTTAGCTCCTCTTCTGTTTTATTTTAACTTTGGGGAATTTCCATTATTTTCTTGTCCGTAAGTCAGATGTTTACAAATATTTTAAAAATATTTTTTTCAGCGTTTGAGGTGTCTTGTACTGTTTGTATGTTTGTTTGTTTCAGGCTACTGTTGTTCTCTATGGCCAGAAATGGACGTCACTCGGGACCTTGTTTCCTTTGGATGGATAACTTTCTCCTCCTGCTAAGGGTTGTGGGCATGATTTGGAAGGATGCAGGAATTTATGGTCATTATCAGTCAGGATCCCATCAGGAACAGGGAAGCCCATTGAGGGATTCCAAGGATGAAGGTTTTAGAGGCTTTGGCAGTTATTGGAAAGGTCAAAGCAGTAAAAGTCAGGGAAACTTCTACTGCAAGGGGATGGTTTGAGGGAGCTGGCTCAGAAGCTGTGGTAAATCTCAGAAGTCTCTGGGAACTGCCCCCTCGCTGCTTGTAGTATAAAGCCTGTGATTCCTGGGTGCTTGTCCAGCAGTTGATGCTAACCTCGTGTTTGCACATCTGTTCTCAACTGCCACTAGAGAAAAAGGCGTCCTCACTTTCACGTCTCATGAGAGTGCCTGTCATTGGCTGACTCTCACCTGGAACCATATGGAGAAAGGGATTCTAGGACCTTCTGTGTGATTCCAGGCTTACCCCTTGCTATGCAGAGGAGAATGGAGAAGGGGTGACGGTGATTCCAAGTTGACAACAATTTGGCATAGGTTGTTACAGATCACGGATAGCACTTTATGTTGCACACATATTATTTTATTTGCTCCTAATAGCATCACTGAGAACTAAGAACAGTAAACATACCTATTTCAAGGAACCAATACCCAGTATAGGTCTGTTAGCTTTTCCAAAAATCACACAGCAAGACAATGGCAGAAATGGGACCAGAATTGAGGTTTTCTGGTACCTGTCAATTCTTTTCATGAAATCAAAAATTAACTTGTAGAAAACATCTGAGATCAATTATTTTTGCAACTGAGACACAGGGCTAAGACATTTTGCTTCCACTCATCCCAAACTAACTCTTAGGGATCAAGCTCCAGCACTTTTCTTCCTAATAATTTATCCCTTCCAACTTTTTAGCCCAAGAAGAACCTTAACAGATGTGAAAGGACATTTGTGAAGATAGAATATGATTCACCAGGTGGTCCATTTCCTGATGACCTGTACCTGGAGATGTCTTGGACTGTCTGCACCATGCTCTAAAAGTCACCACCTCAAAAGATACCACTAAGATTGTGTCATTCCCTTTGCATATGCAGCTTAATATTCCAGTTGTCAAATATCATTCAACAAATATTTCTTAAGCACCTTTTTTGCTAGGCTTACAATTTCTGTGATCATCATGATATTTTAATGCTACTAACTCTGACATTATTAGGTTAGCAAAGTATTTTAAAATATGTCAGAAAAAGTATGCATATTAATTAAAATGTTCCCACATATAAGCCTTAAACTAAAGTCCCTGGGTTGATTGGAGACAAAAGACTTTTATTAAATACTATTTGATAGGTTAAGTGTTTTAGTGTCTCTGCCAATCATTGCTACAAAAGAATATTTATCGTCAAGCATGAATTGGGTAAAAAGGGAAATACCACTATATTATTGTCTGTTAGTCATGTGTACTAAGACAATAGCAAGAACAGCATTTTCAAGCAATGGCCATGCCCTCTTGCCCCTGATCAGCAAGCTTGTTTCTAACATCAGGTTTTTATTGTTTCTCAGCATTCAGAATTAGATAGCTGATTCTTTTTTTTTTTTTTAATTTATTTGTTTTATTTATTTAATTTTGGCTGCGTTGGGTCTTTGTTGCCATGTGCGGGCTTTCTCTAGTTGCGGCAAGCAGGGTCTACTCTTCGTTGCGGTGCATGGGCTTCTCATTGCCGTGGCTTCTCTTGTTGCAGAGCACAGGCTCTAGGCATGCGGGCTTTAGTAGTTGTAGCACGCGGGCTCAGTAGTTGTGGCGCACGGGCTTAGTTGCTCCGCGGCATGTGGGATCTTCCCAGACCAGGGCTCGAACCCGTGTCCCCTGCATTGGCAGGCGGATTCCTAACCACTACGCCACCAGGGAAGCCCTAGATAGCTGATTCTTTGAGTGAATACATGGAGCGTGCACCAACATGCCTATAGATTTTTGTATTAATGGAGATGCTCTTTGGTGGCATCTGGGCCCTTTTATCAGACCACTGTTAAAAGACTGCAAGTGTACACTCAGTGTAGAATCACTGAGCATAAAAGCAGGGTCTCCACTTTGAGCAAACCTTTTGCTCACACTCTCACAGACTCTGGCGGTTGCCCCTGTCTCACATGGCTCAACATGCATGAACTCCCTAGAGAAAGAGCTCATTCTTGTTCCCATGTTCTCACTCTTCTTTAGCTTTGCTCTAATTATAAACTTTTAGAGAAAACAAATGAGTCTAGTGAATACATGAAGGTGATAGAAAAAGGATGAAGCTGGTAAGTGAGTAAGGCTGGTGGTAGGTTGGAAGAGTTGTTGAGATTTAGGAAGCAGTTGGGAACGCAGGTACTTATATATTAATGAATGTGCCCATTGGATTGAGAGGAATGAAGTGCAGGGCTGAGAATTCAAAACTTAGGACATAAGCATGTGAGAGCTAGGAATCCATGTGATGGGTGTATAATATGTGGGCAAGTGGAATAAAGCAGACTAGATAACACCCTACAGAAATCATCTACTGGCTGATAATCCAAGGACCTGGAGGTGAGAGTAAGATTAGAGGACTTGGAAAAGCTCAATTCCCAATTAGGCACAAGTGGTTGCTCTGTAGGCAGAGAAGATAAAGAGACCAGGGAAAAAGATGTGGAGGCTGGTTGAGAGCCCGTCAGCAGCTCCCTGTTCAAGGACGGGACTCCGCAGCTGTCAGAGTGTCTGCCTGTGGGGTTATGAAGTAACTAGAAGCACGAAGGGGGCTTTTCTGTGCTGGCTCCCTAATCAGGAAGGGGATGTCCATTCAAATCTGTGGAGAAGGCTCTCACACCCTCCACCAGGCTGCTCGTGGGCATTTTCACTTCTGCTCTGAGATCATGGGACTTTTGCCCTCTCCTACCCACTTAGATTTTATTTCTTTTGGTATTTCAGAGAGGTTTAGGATCTTCTGTTGTGAGTTTCTCCATCTTGGTTATTCTCCAGCATAAAGTCATTCTTCCTGTTGGTCGTATTACCTGTGGTTGCCATGGAAGTGGGGACTAATTACATCACACAGGATGGGAGACCTGCTAGCAAACCCTCAAGGACACCGAATGATTTCAATTATTCAAATTCCCAGTAACTTCTTAGAAGACATGTATAGGTTTTGATCATTAAAAACCTTTGACTTTGATTTTGAAATTGGGATGTATTTTCTACTGGTATTCTTCTATTTCAAAAGCAGCCCATTGATAGAGCATCACTGGATAATGGAATTGTAAAAGCAAGCTACTCTTCAGCACACACTGGAAATTCTCGGAACTGGGATTTTTTTTAAAAAGATATACTTCCACCATTCTGGTTTCTGCTCTCAAGAGATGAAGAAAGCAGGCACTGTGATTGCTTGGTTCTAGTTATATAAAACCTTCAGTGGACTGGTGATCCTTTGGCAGTTCATTATCAGAATCTCCTGTGTTTACCTTAAGGCTTCCTGAGGGGCAAGATGGCTTTACTGTCCTTACCCAGCTAACTCTGCTTCCTCATCCCAGCTTAGCTTCTGATTTCACTGCGGAGCTTTAAGCATTCATTTAACTCAGTGTTTCTCCAGTACCACCGGAAAGTCTAACCTACCTTAGATTAGGGAGCGAATGGAATGAATAAGTGTTTTAAAACAAGAGGGCAACTTTTTATAACACTGTAGTCATTAAACCTGAAAAAAAATCCAAGTAAATTTCAGGGTTTGATAAATGATTCTATCTTCATTCTTGCTCAGAGCTTTAGAACAATGCTCTGAGAAAGGATCTTTCCTGTGGTACACCATCGGCTTAACTAGTGCAACTCTTCCCTCTCCAGAGTCACATGACAAGTTATTTCCCAGCACCATTTTCTGGTCATTGTTGGCAGTCATAGTTTCTCTTTCTGATGTGGACTTGGTCTAGAGTAGAAAATGGCCAGAGAAGATTTTAGAATTTAATGGTACAACAGATTTGAAGGAGGAAGAGACCGTGAATCAAAGAAGGCAGACAGACTGTAGATGGAAGAGGGAAGGAAACAGATTCTCCTCTAGAGCTTCCAGAAGGAATGCTGCTCTGCTGACACCTTGATTTTATCCCATAAGACCCATTTTGAACTTCTGACGTCTACAACTGTAAGATAATTTATATTGCTTTAAGCCATTTAAGTTTGCGTTAATTTGTTACAGTAGCAGCAGGAAACTAATACATACAGCACTACCAAGGCTCTCCCCTCCCCCCAATCAAACTGCTCTTGTACAAGTCACCAGAGAGTTCATTACTGCAAATCCAATGATCATCTTACAGTGTCGTTCTTACTTGACCTCTCAGCAGCTTTTGACATAGAAGACTTCCTCTTGAAACATTTTTATACTTGACTTCCAGGAGACTAAACTGCACTGGATTTCCTCCTAACTCACTGGTATCTCCTTTTCAATCTCCTTTGTTGAATTCTCCTGTTTTTCCTCCCAAGTACTGAAAGTTGGAATGTTCTAAGGCTTAGTCCTGGGATATCTTCTCTAACCATACTTACTCCCTAGGTGATCTTATTTAACTTTAAAAACAATCTTTATAATGAAGACAGCCAAATTTATGTCACCAGCCCAGAAATCTCCCCTAGGCTTATATGTCCAGCTGCCTATTCTGCATCTAAAGTTTGTTGTCTAATTGGCATCTCAAACATGTCCAGACAAAACAATTTCCTTCTCCACAATCCTTGCACCTCCCCTACCATCTCTATCCATACCTCCCCTGTGTCTTAAGCTAATAATCTTATCTCCCGTTTTTTTCTTGCCAGATATTCAGTAAATCCTGATGGCTCTACATTCCAGATCTATACTGAACACAAGCGCAGCATGTCTGCGGACTTAGACCAAGCCTCCAGAGGATCTCACTTACCACCCTGTGAGTGACATGGGCCGGGACGCTGCTGTATCAGCAGAACATACTCTGGCTGTTGTCTTGTATCATATGGAAACAGAAGTAGATGGGAGGTGGAGTTCCCCATAGGAACCCTGACCAGGAGCCTCTTCCTTTTCAGACATGGACCTTCTGGGGAATAATACTGGAGGGGCGGGGGGCTGTTTTTAACTGTGGCAGATGTTCTGCCAGAGTTCCTTCAGAACACAGCCTCTACTTACAGCAAGTTAAAAGGCTGGGTGGGAGTATGTATATAGATACAACTATAATTTAAGCTGCTTGAGGTTAAGAATCATATCTCAAATTTCTCTTGTCACCCCATGAATAATTCTTGATTTTGTATTTTTTATCTGAACTCAGCATTAGAACTCATCTGGGGGCCCAGTTTTCAAGTATATGTTCAGTTATGTCAGGAGATTTTAACCTGCGGTCCATAAATGGAATTTTGAGGGTCTATGAACCTTCTAAGATTGTACACAAAATTTTATGATTATTTGTGCTTTCCTTGGGAAAGTGTTCATAGATTTCCTCAGATTCACAAAGGGTTCTGTTTCCTAAAGGCTGAAAACCACTGAGCTATCCAGAGATATCTAGACTGTGGGTCCTCTCTGCCCAGAAGCACTGGGGTAAAGAACCAAGGAGGCATGGGCGAGGGGTTTGTAATGTTGAGGACAAAGGACGGCCATTTGATGCTGATGTCCCCACAGGTGACCTTCTGTACTCATTAGGACTCACCTACCTCTACCTAGCAGCCCGACAGTTTCACACCAAGCTTACGGGTGGGAGAGAAAAATCTGAGACTGGGCCTGAATTTAGTGATGGACAACATCTGGCATACTGTGAGTGAGGAAGAAACTGGAAGGTTTAGAGTTTCACTCCCTTGACATTTTGACTCTCCAGCAAGCCCCCAGAGAGGGCTAAAAGGCCTTCCAGGTTGTCCAGTCATGACCCACATGCCTGTCACAGCCAGGCTGGGACACAAGGGGCATAGCAGCCCTCCTGTCTATGTCATTCACTTGGCAATAATAGCATACCTCTGCATGACACCACCTATGTCAATGCCTTGTATTAGCATTAACTGTTATTTTTATTATTTCAACTTTGTGTGTGTATACTAGGCTCAACCACATTTAAGGGTGCCAGAAGTCAAAACCCTTGTCAAATATCCATCTTAGTGTTACCCTTATAGTTGGTACTTAATAATCATTTTTTTCAAGTGAATAAATGACAACACATTAAATAACTAGGTAGCTGGATTTGGTATTTGCTCCAATTTAAAGAGCCAAGATAAGGCCTGTCTCTTAAGAGTAGATTGTTTTGAAATCTCCATTAATATAAATGAAGGCTTTCCAGTTCTAAAACTCTGTGATCATGGATTGAGAGTCTTACATGATAATAACTATTTATGCAGTCCGTGGTAGTTTATAAGGTGCTTGTATGCACATGCTCAAAAATCGTGTACTGATTTCAAATGTAGAGGGCCTCTGAGGGGGTTCTCTGATCTTTTACCTCTCCTTTAGGGAAACCTGAATGGGTTAGGTTGATTTCCGGAGAAATAAGTTCCCCAGCTCCCTTCAGGTTAGGATCTGAGCGTTTCCTCAGTTACTGAGTCCTCTTCCTGCTGTTTGAATCTATCTGTTCTGGTTCTGTCTTTAGTAGTCATTTAGATAATGCCTGAGGAGTTAATGTTTTCCTGGCAAAACCTGGAGGAGTACTTTGCTATTCTTTCCCTTCTTTCTTGAAGACTGGAGAACAGCTTAGCAATAAAACAGTCCGGTTGATCTACTTTAAATAAGGCAGGCTGCCCACGGTTGATGCAAATATTACACTGATGTTACTGTTTGGTTTGAATATATAACAAGGATAGAAAAATGTCCATTAGAGATGGTAGTCAGCTTTGAATGATCTACTGCAATGGCAAGTCTATAATGAGCTAGAAGGGTTGGGCTGGGAGGAGCCCAAAGGCTTGATGAATCATGAAGGTTTTAGAACTACACTGTGTCAAAGGGGAGAGTGGTGTTTCTTAATTTGACAAATTCTACTCATAAAACCCAGGGCGGCAACGCAAATGGCAACAGGGAGAATATTCCAAAGCTAAGGCTAGAATAGTAAACATAAAGACTGTTGTGAAATGAAAGAACCTTCAGGAAAGTGTGACACTGGCTTTGTACAGCAATAATTCTTATATTGTGGAAGAAAAAAAGGAGCAATACAGGAAGTGATTCCTTTTAAGATCAGGCCCAGCCCCACATGGAAGCAACTAGTACCAGTGACCTCCCATCCTCACTTTGGCTGCCACAGTGGTGGTTTCTGGGTATTTACTCATTTGAGTTGTCGTGGAAGGACACTGTTAAAATGCAGTAGGTGTCAACAAATTAACCCAGTAACAGCCATTTCCATATTCTTTTATACTAGTATTTAAAAAGTTAGCAGAGAGCCTTCCTTGAGGTAATAGACCAGGAGTATTTGATAGTGAGGACAGAAAATGTCCAGAGCAAGGGACACAGTTCGGGGGAGAGGGATGAGATGCAGTCACGAGCACACTGGATTTGGAGCAGACAGCATAAGGAAGCATGGGCGTCTGGGGATGACCCCATTAGGAGCACCCAATGCTGGTTTTGCTGATGCCAACATTTTCACTAGAAATGGCTCTGTTGGGAGATTCTCCAATTAAATTAACAGAATCACAGAAGAGTCTGTGTCTGACCCAAGGCAGGTTGCCTCTTCTTTTCTCTTTTTCACTGTCGTTCCACCTTTTTTGACCCTAGCCCCTTCTCCCTAAGGGATTCAGTTTACTTGATTGACCAAAAGGCAAAGAGCAGGGTCAAAAGAAACCCCCAGGTTGTGAAGGCACACGAATATTTTATGTTCTCTGTTGTATATTATCTGCCTTGCTAATTAACTGATGGATATGACATACATTATCAAGCTATCTGCTTCCAAAATTACCAAAAATCCATATGGCTGTTTAGCAAGGTCACAAATGCTGGGCATTACCATCACAACTATTTGGAAGAAATCTAACCTTACTTCCATATGGAAAATGGTACCCCAAAGAGGTAGGAAGCTTGTAATAGTTGTAGGAAAACTACTAGCTGAGCTAACAAAACCTTGAAAAGGTATTTGATATATGTGTTTGGCTCCAAATAAAAGACACTTTCAATACTCTGCCTTTTTATTTTAGTAACATCTAGCTCAGTCAGTTGTCCCAAATCGCTTCATTTTCTTAAGTAGAGTTTTGGCTTATTAGCATACAGATGGGGATTTTGGATTTTTTTAAGTGAGAATTCTCACTTTGCTTTGTTAATCAAGCAAAGTGACATCCTTTTTGATTGCCTGGTGAATTATGAAACTAGATTGAACCACAAGTTCTGCACTTACTATAGTACAAGGCAAGGAAGAGTGAATTATGAGCTCAGTGGCCCCAGGCAAATCACTTAACCTTTCTGAGTTTTTATTTTTTTAATTTGGAAAAATTCAGGATTGTAATTGTTATCTAAAGAAAGTTGTATGAATTAAATGGGCTCCTATTTGAGGAACATACTTAATATAGTCTAAGTGCCATAAAACGCCACACTATTCCCTGTGTAGGGGTTTCAGATTAATGTTAATGGGAAACTGGGAAGATGAGGAGGTGATCTGACAAAAAGAAGCTGGTAGGACGGGTCTCTGGGAGGTGGGACTTATTAAATATATAGTTTTTGGTCCTGAACTCTAAATGAGATCGGAACTTGTATACCTTAGTTAATTAATTAGTATCTCACTGAGCACCTATTTAAAGTGAAAGTATGTTTTTCTGAGGGGTGGGGGGCAGGGCACATGGTGGACTGAGCTGCTTTTCCAGATTGGTAATCATGTGAGTTTTAAGACAGTGGAAAAGTTGGAGGTAGAAGAAAGTCTGTGAACCTGAGGAGCCTTGATATGCTACTCCCTGGTGACTTCCCCCTGGTTTTTAAATGTCATTTGCTTCACAGACTCTCAGACCTCCTTCTGAACTCCTGACTAATGTGGAAATACATTTGTAAATATTGAGAAGCGGAGCGAGTACTTTGATTGATTAGTTTGTGCATGTGGTGCTGATGACTCAGACCTCCTCCTTCATCCAAGACCTGGACAGTCCTGCTCCAGCTCTGCTTTCCAGGCCAGTGTTACTGGTATTGAGATACAGTGCCCTGAACAACTCAGAACAGGTTCTGGTTACTCTTCAGCCCCTCAAAAATAAATACATGAATAAAAACCCAAGTGGGAAACAGAAATATGTAAATCATTTGTGATAAATAGTCCTGATCAAGTGTTAGGTAAGAAACTGCTTCTGAGCCGTGAGTTATTCTTTGGACATTTGGGTGGATTTTTTTGAGGTATAATTGACACATATAGCACATTAGTTTCAGGTGTACAACATAATGATTTGATATTTGTATGTATTGCGAAATGTTCACCACCACAAGTCTAGTTAACATCCAGGGTGGATTATTTTTAAAGCTTGCTTGATTCCATTCCTAGATAGGAATTCATTACATGTTATTTGCTGAAGTTACTTCTCTTTCAGGACTGCAGACTCCAAGAGTTTGCTTGCCCTTATGGTTTCATGTCTTTTCAATAACTTCATAAGCAACTTGGCAAAGAGTCTTGCCTGGACATCCCATCTGCTCTCCGTATCTCCAATTACAGCACCACTTTTTGTTCATTTCGTATTCTCAATGTGTTCTTTAAATAAATAGTGACGGGATGAAGAGGGAGGAGTGAATGGGATTTTGGGGGTTGAGGAGAAGTTTGGAAACATAAATAAGGCACTTGGAGTTCTCAGAACAGAGGCTATTGCCGTTCTGTATTCACTAAATTTTCCTTTTACTCACCATTGCATGATTCAACCACACTGGAAAGATACCATCTAGGGCCTTAGGGTAAACGAGTTCTCGATCATAGAGAAAGAGGATCCAGAATGACAAAAATACAAACTGGAAAATAGAACACAAAAATAGTATCATTAGGTTTATTTTCAATCAGTGCTTCCTAAGATAATCAAGGAAACATAGCAAAATAAAAATAGATACCAGTTTTAAAGATACATTCCTATATATACATAATGAAATACTAAATGAAGGAAGAAGTTATTTATTGTAGAATTACGATACCCAGTCTCTGGGGATTTCAGAGAGTTAGGGATCAATTATTTGTCATTGTGGCAGGCAGAGAGGATGTAGATAAATAGGATTCGCAGACCATTTCATTTTAACCAATGACTTCTCTCTTCTCTGAGCTTTACCAGGAGTGCTGAGAGCAGCCACATGGAATGGCTTGAGTCTTCCACTTGCTTTGCCCACCCTCTAAATAGGCATGGCAAGGGGAAGCAGGAAGGCTGGGGCGAGGAGAGGTGACAAGCTCCCAGGGTAATTCACAAGCTAGTTAACGGAGAGTTGGATCTCTTTATTGCTCAGAACTTTGGATTGATCCCCATCCTCTTGTACCCCTTGGCTATCTTTTCAAAGTGTCTGTCTTCCATGCTACAAAATCAATGTAGAGATGGAAAAACATAACTATTAATCTTCCGATCATCTTCTTAAATTCCAAAGGCTCAATTTCTAAGTCTTAAAAAATGAATAAACTCCATTGATACAAAAAAACTTAGCCTTTAGAAGATTTATGGGGGTGGAGGAGGTGTCCTGCAAAGTAAAACTGGAATGCCAGTACTCGCTCCGTTATCTGAGAACTCATTAGTGTTTGGAGAGTTCCATTTTGGATTTAAGTTTGAGGTCTCAATACTATAGGAAGCGGAACGATGACGGGTAGAAAGAGGTAATCATTTCTAATTATAGGCCCTGCTGGGCAGCCCGTGTGCCTGGTCTCAGTTTGTTTCCATTCTAACTAATGAATGAAAACATGAGCAATGTTGTAGAAATGTGGACAGTATCAGCAACAAGCCGACTGTCCCTTGCATATATATGTCTTGCTTCTTCCCGATGTCCATTCATTGAACAGAATGCATGAGTCACCCACCATGTGTCCCACACCAGGTATTTCAAACAGCCTGTCTCTCTCTCCTCAATTTCAAAGTGTCAACTTTGAAAGTTTTCATACCTTTTTTTTTAATGGTTTCCACTTGCAGAAGTAACAAATGCTTATTGCAGCAAGTGAAACAAGATGTCTGAAAGGGAAATTAGTCATCTCCCTCCTCCGCACCCTCCATTCCCATCACCCTGATGGAACCAAGGTTATCGCAGTTGTATTTTGGTTAAGAAAGGTCCTTCAGACTTCCCTGTTAGACAGTAATAAGGATCTTGTATCAAACGTTCACAAAGATACAAAAGCTAATGATAAATCTTGTCAGTTAATGTGCCTTATTTCCCGAAGACACTGGGCAGTGCTATGCAGTCCTCAGGCCATTTATGCAAATGCAGTTGCCCTGGTTAACAATAATGGCCTCCTTGCTGCCCAGGAGAAGTGTCAGTCCATATGACATGTGTATTATATTACCTGCACATCTTTGTAACTTACTGCAGATATCGGAAAAGCCAGTGTGGTGAAAAGCAGGTCTCTGAAGGCAGTTATGAACTTAATGTCTTTTTGCCCTTTAGCTCTTTTCAGCACATCTTCCAGGCAGGCCACCCCGTAGAAAATGGCCTGCAAGAACTAAATTCATTACAACAAATGAGGACCTTTTCATTTCCTTTAATTAATACATTCTTCACTGACTGAAGCGCCATCCCTCTGGGAGCAGTGTTGATTTGAGAAGGAGGGGCTGCTGGCTGTTTCGGTTGGGAACCAATTCGAAGGTTGGTCTTGCAACTTGCTGGGCCCTGACCTTGATCACTAAAACCGACTGTGTAAAGTTGTTTAGGGGATAATGATGTGTACAGTATTTAGCATAATGGACTTGAGCTAAAATGGAAACAGAATAGAGTCAGCTTAAAAGGAGAATGTAATGAGATAGATACCTTGGCTGCACAGAGGTGGGAAAAACCAAATAAACAGCACAAGGGCAGAGCACCAGACACAATGGTAGATATATTCTGGCCTCGTCCTAGGAAGAAAAAAATTTTTTAATGCCTAGTGTTGCAATCTCATTAGAGAAGCCAGAATCAGGGTCAAGAGCACCATGCAGGAGCTCTGTGCTCTCCTGAGGGAGACCCACAAAATGGCATCTTGCCTATCTGAGGGAGAAGCCAGAGGAGAAGGCCTCTGAAGCCCTTACAGAGACAGTCTGTGTGAGGGAGTGACTTAAATCCACAGGGCTATAGAGCAAACCGTGGGCTCAGGTGCATCTCTAGGTACCTGAGGGCCTTGAAGGAAAAAAAGAAGCAGGGCCTTCTTCAAGGACATAAGATCACAATCAGAACAGACTTTGTCCATTCTTACGGTCTTCCACAAACCCACGGCTTCTAATTTAAGGGTCACAATAGTACAGAGTTGGAGTTGGTTTTGAGTTATTGCTTCGGAATCAATCCTGTTCCTTGAAAGCTCTGATTGGTACAAAAGGAACAGCCTGGACTCTGCTCTGAGCCCGAGTCAGACAAGTTCTGGAACCTGGGCATCTGGACTAATGATGAACCAAGTCGGCTTTGGGGGAACAAGCTCTGAGCTCTGAACCCTAGGAAACCTCTAGCAGAGTTGGCCTCCTGCCACTCCTCAGGCTGAAGGGTGGGCAGGAGAGGACACAGAGGTGGATTAGGCCAGCGATGTCCCCACCGGGGTCCTCAGACCAGCAGTACCAGCATCACCCCAAAACTTGTTAGAAATGCAGGACCTCAGCCCCACCCCAGACTATGGAATCAGAATCTCTGGGAATGGGGCCCAGGAATTTGTTTTTCAATAAACTCCCAGGTGCTCTGTGTATATGCTAAAGTTCTAGAACCACTGGATTAGACATAAATTTATCACTTAAAAATCTCACTGACTACTCAAAACTATAATAGCTGACTTTTTTTTTTTGTAATAGCTGACTTTTCTTGATTTCTTGTTATGTGCTGGGCACTGATCTAAGCTTTTAATTTCTTATAACAACCTTATGAGGTAAATCCTATTATTCCTTCCCCACTTCCCATTTTACAGATGAGGAAACTGAGGCACAGAGAGATAAACAAACTTGTCTAAAGTCTGATGGTTGATAAATATCAAGGCCAGGATTTGAAACCCAAAGTCTGCTTCTTGAGCCAGACTTTAAAAAAACCACACACACCATGTGATGTGTCAGATTTCTAAGAATAAGGATAAAGCACTGTGGGAGTTCAGAAAAAGAGACCGTTATCTCCAGGTGGGAGAATTAAAAATGACTTCAAAAAATACCGATGCCTGATTCTCACCCCCAAAGATTCTAATTTAATGAGTCTGGGGGTGCAGCCTAGGTTTCAGGATCTTAAAACATTCTCCCAGGTGATTGTAATCAGGGCAGCCAAGATTGAGAACCACTTGCCTAGAGGAACTTCCATTTGGAAATGCAGACCTGGTAGTCTCCAGGGAGGCGGGGCTGCGGAGATGAGCCCGCATGGTGGGATGAGGGTTCTAAAGAGAGGACGAAGGGAAGAGGAGAGAGAAGTGGGAAGCAAATGCTGAGGAAATGCCCTCCTCTAAGGGACAGAAGGGCTAAGGGGGAAGCAAAGTAGCAAAGAATGATCAGATGGTAGAAAATCAGGAATGTGCAAGAACCCCATGGCCCTGAGGGAGGAGGAAGCTTCAAGCCAGAAGGGGCCATTCCAGGGAGGGTGGGCTACAGTTTTAAATGCCATGAAGAGGCTGCCACCCCAATACGCGTCATTTACTTTTGCCGTTCAGCCCTGAGCGCTGCAGAATTGGAGTGCAGCCTCTGCACTGGATGCTAGGAGAAGTCTCCTTCTCTCCCCTTCTTCCCCAGCAGCTCTCAGCTCACCCCTGAGGCCATAGCAGGCAGCTGCTGGAGTTAGGAAGGGCAGATGAGGGGCCTGGGCCCCGGTGAGGAGGCCTGCACCGGTCTATCAACACGGCAATTAATCCACACAGCAATTAATCTCGCACTGAGCGCTGAGGGCCTGCCAGGTTTTCCCTCCTTGGGGAGAGGCCGCCTCCACCCAGCATGTGAAGTCCACGTGACCACTTTCCTTAGCTAGAGCTTCCTAGCATCAGCATGAGTCAAGCTCGTCCTGACTTTCTCTTGCCTTTCCCAGTCGCAGAATGTGGAAATTGGACTGGGGAAAGAACACATTACTCAGAGCCTCCGTGGCTTCTCCTTCACCGATAAAAATTTGCTCCACACCACAAACTTGCCAATCACTTCTCCCCCTCTACCCTCAGCTCACACGTTATTTCCCAGGCATATGTCACTTTGGAGAGATGCCAGCTGTGTGCATGAGGCAGCCTTGTCTCCATTGATCTTAATCCACGTTGACGTGCCATCATCTGTATCAACAAGGAATATTTATGAGCCCCTACATAGGAGCCCAGGGGGGAGGCGCTAGGGTGTTGCCAAAAGAAATAAATAGGCAAGAACTAGGGCACAGAGGATCCACACAGCAGAGCTGGAGGGCAAGGAGAGGGAGGTGGCATCGGCTTACTCGATGGGGAGGCTTCCTGGAGGGCCTCAAGGACAGGTTTGCATCAGCTCACAAAACCAGACGCTGGTCTGCTCCTTCTGTAAGGACAGTACACTGGGATGTTTATAAGACATTCACAGAAAGAATAGTCAAGGGGGGAAATGGCAGCTGTTAGGGACTGAATTGTATCCCCCCAAAATTCATATTTGAAGTTATAACCCTCAGTACCTCAGGAAGTGGCTGTATTTGGAGACAGGATCTTTAAAGAGGTGATTAAGTTAAAACGAGGACAGTAGGGTGGGCCCTAATCCAGTAGGACTGGTGTCCTTATAAGAAGAGGAGATCAGGACCCAGACCCACACAGAGGGTAGACCACGTGAAGACACAGGGAGAAGGCAGCCATCCACAAGCCAAGGAGAGAGGCTTGTAGAAACCATCCCTGCTAACAACACCTTGATCTTGGACTGCTGGCCTCTAGAACTCTGAGGAAGTTTCTGTCGTGTAAGCTCCCCAGTCTGTGGTACGTTTTTATGGCAGCCCCAGCAAACTAATACAGTAGCATTCAAAGAAGATAGCAACAACTGGCCTTCTTTTACGACTCTTCCAGCAAAATTACAGTTGTTTACATTTCTCAACTGTTTGGGCTGCTCAGAAAAGCAGAGTTAATGGTATCTTCTTGGTCAGGGTTTACTTCAGAGTTGCTGCTGTCTGATTTATCTTTTTTCTACCAGTTCTTCCCTAATTCCATTTGTTCTTTTGTGCCTTCTTCTGAAATACTGCTGATCTAAGTTTGTTAGCTGTCTTCCATTTTTGTTGCTAGCTGACAAACTTACCACCTGGGAGAGCTTAATTTACATTTTTTTTTATAACTAGTGCAATTTGAGAAACCATAGCTAAAGGATGTTTCGTTTTTACATTCATATGTCTTCACAAAATTTACAAAAATCTTGAAGACACAGAAGCTTAACCTTTCTAAGTCGTCAAGTTTATTTTCCTTGCTGTAAGCCAGAACCCTCTTAAACTATCCCAGGAAATGAGAATTTCTTCATTTAAAAATAATTCCAGAGAGGGAGATTCCACAAGTTGCCTGAGCAAGACATTACAACTCTGATTGAATGAGTCAAGTGATCCAACGCCCAGCTCAGCTCTCTGTGCCCGACTCAGACAGGCCGGGACTTTCTCAGGTCTCGCCTTCAAAATGATGCAACACTTGCAGTGGAGATTAATTCAGAATAAAACAGCAAATGGGGACTCATTGTGATGAGCATTTTGTATAACTGTGGTGGTAAGGGTGGTGGCATTTGGGACAGGTAGAGGAAGTCTTTGTCAAATATGTCTGTATTATATGTAATATTCTGTTTCAGACATTATTCATGTGCATTGAGCTTATGAAACAGATGAAAGAATGAGATAAAGAACATGGGAGAAGAAATGATATGAAGAACACAAGAGAAAAAAGAGAAGAAACTAAGAACATTGAGGGACAGGTTGGAAGGAAGATTTGTGAGAATGCTTGGCCAGTGTTGTATAGCTGGTAACAGCTGGCTTCAGTGTAGCAGTAGGATGGCCGTGGGGCAGGCTGTCTTACAGGTGGGATGGGGTTCTCTAGAAAGTGGCTCTTACCAGTTAAGAGTTACGTTCTGATCATTTATTCATGCAGCCAACATTCACAGAATGTCTCTTAGGTGCCAGAAATTAGGCATAATACAGACCAGGGCAGATTCTATGTTAATATGTCTTTATTAGGAAGAAGAAGAGGCGGCAGAAGAGGAGGACCTTTTTCGGTACATTTACCATTTTACGTTTTGTAGGCCAGGTTCCTTGGGAAACAGAATCTGAGATGCTGAGATCTGCCTGAAGAGTGTTCATGGAGGAGTGCCCTCAGAGCATCCGTGAGAGGGAGGGAGGGAGGGAGAAGGACTGAGCAGCTGGAAAACCGGAAGGGCAGTGCAGTTGCATGGAAGCAGCTAATCCCTGAAGGAGCGCTGGCGTTGAGCTGTCCCTTCAGAGTTGTCCTGGAGCCCAGCCTTTGTGGCCCAGGTCAACCAGTCTTTGCACGCAGCCACCTCAGGGAGGCCTTAAGCCTTGGTCCAGGTAGCTCCCTTCTGCTGAGGACAGTTGTGGGATGAGAGCTCAGCTGTGATTCATCAGCGGCCAACACCCCTTCTCCCAGGAGCTGGGGAATGAGTACCTTGATGCTGAGGAGGTAGGGGAATCTGTGTGCCACACCGCAGATCCACTACGTATGAGGCACAGAGAAGTTAGGTAACTCACTCAAGAGCACACAGCAAGTGAGCGGCACCCAGGCAGTCTGGCACCAGAAGCTAGGCCTTCAATCACTAATCTTTATACCGTGCACAAAGAACCTATCAAAATGCTGTCATGGTTACTCAGTAAACCACAGCTGTTTTATTTTGGGTGCTGGTGGTGACTCTTCCCTTCTCTCAGCCCTCACTCTTTCAACTATCTGAGAGGTAAAAACAGTGATCTTAAGCATTTTTGCGGAATAGACAGTTAAGTGTATTTCTGACTCTGTTGAGCTTAAGAGTTCCACAGATGAATATATTAACCCGATGACGGAAATTAAAGGTTGGCCCCAAGTATCGCAGTGGGTTCTATATACTATAAATGGATCCCTGTCTTCTCACTGTTCATGGGCTACCTTGGAGTTTGGACGATGGAACGTCCCCAAGGATCTCTCAAGGATCTCTCTTCCCCTGGCCCTGCTTTGCCATCCCTGAGGACCTATGTAATGAAGTGGCTGTTGTCATCCTGAGAGCTTGACGATAATGAGGTCAGAGCTGCCTGCGGCTTGGACAACTTTATATGAAGAGGGGAGGGAAGTGTCGTGCCTCTGTTGGTGAAGTTGGGGGAGGGAAACAGGGAGGGGCTCGCCCAGAATCTCCCCTGGAGATCCCAGTTATGAGGCACCACCTCTAACCATGTTTCAGAAGGAAGTTTTTTTTTTTTTTTTTTTTAAGATTTTTTTTTTTGATGTGGACCATTTTTAAATTTATTTATTTATTTATTTTTGGCTGTGTCGGGTCTTCGTTTCTGTGCGAGGGCTTTCTCTAGTTGTGGCGAGCGGGGGCCGCTCTTTATCGCGGTGTGCGGGCCTCTCACTATCGCGGCCTCTCTTGTTGCGGAGCACAGGCTCCAGACGCGCAGGCTCAGTAATTGTGGCTCACGGGCCCAGTTGCTCCGCGGCATGTGGGATCCTCCCAGACCAGGGCTCGAACCCGTGTCCCCTGCATTGGCAGGCAGATTCTCAACCACTGCGCCACCAGGGAAGCCCGGACGTTTATTTTTAAAAAGAGGAAAACCCAGCAAACTCTATGAATTCTGCAAGCCGATTTCAATTGTAGCTGAAAAACCCCTCTATCCCCTCTCCCCAGCTTGAATTCCCTGGGGTCAGGGACAGTCCCTGGGTGGAAGTGGAGTGGATGGAGAGGAGGGAACACGACATTGTGGAAGACCCAGGCCCTGGAAGCCTGAGCCAACATGAGCACCCGGAGGATGTCCACAGCACTGCCTTGTCTCCATGCCCAGCTCCTGGGGGCTGCCCCATTCAGCAGGACTCACTGCCCCCTGCCTGAGCTTGCAGACTCTACCTCTAGGGCTTCCCCAGTGCCTGAGGGCATCCACCTAGGCAACTATTATATAGGGAAAGCATTGACTCCACAGTGGTCCTCCTCTAGCTGGGAAGCTGAAGTATGAAGCCTGTGGAGGGAAGTACTTGAGCAGTGAGGCAGTTGGGTGACCCTTGCCTGAATCCATGACCCACCACCCATGGTGCTCAGTGAGGGGACTGATGTCCCAACAAATTACCCTCCCCTCTGCACCATCCCTTCTGTACTCAAAGATGAGATGGCTAGAAGCTCACCAGCACTCTCCTATCTCCTCATTCCATTGTCCACTGCTTACACCATTCTGAGTGCTTCCCTCATGTCCTTTGTCCCTTACAGTCACTCTGTGGTTATGCACTATTTGACAGATTTGGAAATAGAAGACAAAGAAATACCCAGACCAGGGTCAGTAGGAGGTGGAACTGAGGAACCATCCCAGAGAGCTCATGATCCTAGAGCTCATGCTTATAACCACTAAGCTATACTGCCTTCCCTCCCAACAGGGAATTGGCTGCCTCTTCCCTGGGGTCAGTTTACTCCCTCATTAGACAGAGACTCACATCTCTCCTCTTCTTCCTTTACTCTCCTTAGGCACTAGGCAGGAATTGGTCACCATTCCTCAGTGGCACCCCCCCAACTCACCTCATGCCCCAGGCGTCAATCCTTTGAAGCCCCTGGGGTAGCTTCAGGAGGAAACGGGGCCCACTTAGAATGCTGACTTGCATTAAGTTGGACTTTGTTCTTAGGGGCCATGACGGATATTCAGCCAACTAGAAATGAAAGCTGTTTAAAGGGGTGGGGTGTAAATTTCCTGGAAAGCAGGATGGAGTACTGACTTCAATATGTTTACATAAAATAAATTTAAGAGTGTTATAGCAAGTTATGAGACCTCTGTGACTTTATAAACGCAACCATTAACTAATTATTCGTTAGTTAACACTAATTAATCGTTAGGAAACACAACCATTAATCAGCCCACAAGACCTCAAGAGCTAGAAATTTTAAGGCGCAGTATTTCACGTGATGTCACATATTTGAAGTCTGACCTTAAATTGATCCTCTAAAACACATTCAACCCATCTTCACCAGTTGGAAAACGTTGCATTAAGTCACAATTTCAGGATGACACCTAACAGCAGAAAGGAAACAGCCATAGGGAAGCCCCTCTCTGCCCATTTCAAGGGCCAGAAGATGTCAGAAGAGACTATACTGCTCAGGAATACGGAAGAGTCTGAGGTCAAGTCCAGTCAACATACCAAGTCAGCCAGCTTTTATTATGGGGGTAATCTGTGCCAGCCACTGTAGCAAATACAATGTAGAATCAGAGAACGTTAGGGCTGGCAAAGACTTAGGAGACAAAACTCCTGTTTTGGAGCCACTTACAATTTTATTGAAATGTTGAGAATCACATGTGGGTGGAAATGAGAAAACAATACTATACATAAATAAGCGGAGACTGAGAGAAGCTGTAAAAATTTAGGGAAAGGAAAAAACGAATTTGGGCTAGAGTTGGTCAGCAGAGATTTTAAGGAGAATATGGGATTTCAGGTGGTCTGTGAAAGCAGCAAGGTGGTGTAGAAGCAGGTAGGCCTTTCATTCAAGGATAGTGTGAATATGGGTAGAACAGTGACAGCAAAAGCCTAGGGACTGACACTGGAGAACACACAGGGCTTCCTGGAGAATAGACCAACCTTCCTAGGGAGGCGAGCGCCCGACGGCTAAGTAGGCAGGTGAGCTCTTAAATCAGGAGTTTGGATTGGTCCTGTAAGGTAGGAGGGAGCCCCTGTGGTTTCTTGAGTAGCTGACCACACTTCTCAAGCAGGCTTATGATGTTTGAAGCAAAACCAAACCAAAAACAGTTCTTTGGGAAGATTAATCTGAAATCTGAGTGATGGATGGACTGATAATGGGAGGACAGTGAAGAGGTGATCTGGTCATTTAGGTACCAATTAATAAACACCTCCAATGAGAGGGGCAGTATGATTGGGGAAGAAGGGATGAACCTAGCAAGAGGGAAGACATAGGATTTGGTGGCTGATTAGTCAGGGAATTAACACTAGGAAATAAGTGTCTTGGACAGATGAGTGTCTTTTTCCATTCTTGGAAATATGATGACTCTGGGACATGTAACCGAGCTATAATTAAGAAGCCAGGGAGCTGGGTTTTGGGAATAGGTGATGAATCTGCTATTAGCCATGCTTAGTGTGAGGGAGGACAACCATACTAGAATTTGGATTTGATTAGATCATCAATCCTGGCTGACACTGCTCTCTTTACCTTGACTATTCTTAATGTGAAGCTCATAGATACATAAAGCTGAGACTTTTACTGTATTATTCTAATTCCACAAAATCATTTTTTGTTATTGTTTTCTATTTACTTGTTTTCTCATGAAATTCTATGATTGAAACAAGCCATCACCTTGATACTTTTCAAGCACAGTAGAACTGTATTCAGGGCTCAAATCTCAAAATCAAAAGCCAGCAAGTTACCAGAGAGGAGGAAGCTGAACTTCCAGGCTTCTTTGATTTGAACCTTCTGAATTTCCTCTCCTTAGCATTACAGAGTCATCTTTTTTTTCTTTCTTTCTTTTTTTTTTACCATGCATTACCTCTGCCTAGGATTATGATGCCAAAGAACTGGAATATTTTGTCTAGTTTCTGAAATCAGATGTTTATATGGTACCCTACATTTAGGTTAAAAATCTCAAAACTTTAATTAGCATCCCCAAAGGCTGCAGCATTTTTAGCTTTTAACTCTAAAAATAATTTTACATATTTCCAAAACATTTTTTAAAAACCTATTTTTCTCCCATTCATTCACACTTCATCACTTCATTCATCAGATTGTGGTCAGCTGGGCTAGGGAGACAAGAAAGGATCAAGTGATGTGATTGGTTTGTAAATAGTTGAAAATGTGTATTTGCCATTTGGTTGGGTGATTTGTCCTTTAAGATGGAGCCTGAGCCTATAAAAATTTGAAGTGGGATCCGAACATGGCAAAATGTATTTGCTTTTCTTAGATAAATCTGTTAGTCTGTGTGTGCTATAAAATGGCATTATTCCTCCACTGGAAATTGCACTTCCCACGTAGCATACACCACTCTGCCTTCCCTCACAGACTTCCCCAAGCAAAGTTCAGAATCCCTCCTGCATATATAGTCAGTCCCATGGTGAAACCATTAGTTTAGCTCCCCATTTGGGCTCATCTGAGAAGAACTTCAAGACAAGATTCTTTTCAAAAGAGCATTTAACGATTAGCCAGCACAAAAGGTAGCTATGGATAACTCCCAAATGGGGTTTCTCAGAGCAAACTGTCAAGTAAGAGAGAATGCCAAAACTCACAAACAGTGAAGAAGAAAGACAAATATTGGAATTTTGTACTTGATAAAATCAAAAGGTGTTATGTGTAGAGGCACTGATATTACAGACAAATAGCTTGCTTCCTGATACAGCCGAATGGACTTACCAGATTAAGGAATGTTAAGTACTTCCATTGTCCACCACTTAGAAAGACTTTGGATTTCCGCCGATCCTCTCCTTGTTGTGAGATATAAAAGTTGAGGAAAATATACCAGCTCAAAACAAAAAAGTGGTATATGCACGTAGAAGTCCTCATCATGGCTAGCTCTGACCAGGACTGTAGCCGTCTCAAAGCAGCTTCCCTCTGGCGTACTTGCGCAGGTCACGGCGCAAGTCCTGTGGCAGGCCAGGCCGGAGAAGGAGAACTGCGTAACACACCACTCTGGGACTGAGAGTTCCAACATGGCTGAATTTTGCTTCTCTCATAGGCTCCTTTCCTGATAAACGTGGGAGACAGGATTATTGCTGATTTTCAGATGTCTTCATTTAGATACTAGCAGGTAATCCGCAAATTTGCATATGTTTCAGTATTTAGGCTTTGAAGAGGGCAGGGAGCAATGTAGAAGTGCACTTGGCACTATTTGACTGGGTCGGGGCATGATTAAATGACCTTATCATTAAGTACCAGAGAACTCTAATGAAATACCTACCATCATGGTCGTATTTTCTTTTCTTTGGGGCAGAATAAGGAAGTTGCCATAATATATCTTGAGAGAATGAGAAGCAGGTTGACAGACCAGGAGGGAGAGATTGTGGGTGTGTTTATCGCATGGAGGGAAGTAAATATTTAGAAAGGGGAAGGGTGTTGTAATCTTGCTCCTAAGGTCTCTGAGGCCCTATAAAATCTGAAACAACCTTTGATCCTCTAGGGAGCAGCCCCAGCATTTTAGTTAGTTGTTCCGCCCCCCACCCCCCCGCAGTTTTTTATCTATATCCTGGAGAACCAAGAGTTACTGAGAGCTGTCCCAGACACTCCATTTAAACAGGCATTTCTGTTCCCTCGGAGGGAAGAAGCATAGCAAGAGGTCTGTGACCAAAGAGTCAGGAAGAGGTGTGTGGTTACTACCCCAGCATACCTGAGTTCAGACATTGCTGAGAGAGAGTGAGGGTCTCTGCATTGCCGTGGAGAAGACAAGAGTATGCTTAGGCTGGGCAAAGTTTTCAGAACCGGGCCCTGCCTCAGGCTCGACAGAAGGGACCTGAGAGAGGGCTGGAAGTGTCATACCTTGTGACATCACCAGCTTGTTTCCCTGGGCAACTGACTCAGAGGGTTCTGAGCAAATCCCCAAGGGAAATGCTCCTGATGCAGTTACGTAAGTCTGTAGGTGGTGCTGTTCAGTGATTTAATCAGGGCTTACAAGTACTGGGAGAAAGAACTGCAGGCTATACATGGAGTACAAAACAAAAACAAACCTACCTCCTAAGAGTCATTGGATCCCAAACATCAGGAACTGTAAACGGGGGTAGAGCAAGCCTGAGCCAACAATACAGGGTCTGCATTGTAACCATTCCCAAAGGAGAGGATGGTCTGGGAAATGAGAGACGTAAAATGCTGTACACAACTCCATGGCCTAAGTTAAAATGGTAAATAACAATAGCGGCTAATACTTTTACAGTACTTACTATGAGGCAGGCATTGTTCCAAGTGCTTTGCGCATATTAACTCAGTTAACACTCTAAACACTACTATGAAGTAAGTACTATTGTAATCCCCATGTTCAGATGAGGAAATTGAAGCCCACGCTGGATGCATTCAAAAGCTAGTAAGAGGCAGGCAGAGCTGCAGGCTGCACTCTCACCAGTGTGCCTGACCACAAAGAAGCACACCCTCAGACGCCCTTTGCAGTATTTCTCCACTCCCTGCTGAGCCCCCTTTATTCCTCTACCTCTCCCATCAGAAAATTCTCTCAGGAAGGGATCAGATATGCTTTAAAACTTGGTGCACATATGAGGTACTGTGCTATGTCTCCCAGGGTGTTTTCATGGTAAGCATCATTATAGATTTAGGGATTTTTATCCCTTTATACAAAATCTCAAGCATAGGTCTGCAGATGGGTAAAGAATTGAGGAAATATTGGGAAAGGAGAGGAGACAAAGACCTAAATCTCCCTGGTGTTTCCCAGGGACCTGGTCCAGCTCTTTGTCCATCTCACACTACATACTCACCGCAGTGATTTTGCTGACTATCATGATTTCTACCACTGCTTTCTGGTTTATGACCAAAAATTTTATACCTCTAATCCCAGCCCTCTCCCCATCCCCATCAAGCTTCAAACATATCTTTGACTGCTTGTTGGACATTTCCTCAATTAGTTAGATGCACCTCAAACTCAAGATGTTTAAAATGAATTCAGTACCTTGCCCCAAACCTGACTATTTACCTCTATTCTCCGTCTGTGAGTATGGCCCTGTCTTCTAACTGGGAGTCTTCCTTGTTTCCTCTCTCTCCCTTACTCCTCAGATCCAACTAACCACCAGATCCTGCCAAGTTCATCTCCCAAATCAAACTCAAGTCAGTCCTCTTCTTTCCATTCCTTCTACAACTGACCTAGTTCAGGTCTTCTTCATCTCTTTCCAGTACTTTAGTAACTGTCTTCTAACTGGTTTTCCTAATTCTAGTCTTATCCCCCAACCCTGTTCTTTACAAGGTCAGGGAGTGATTCTACCTAAAATGCCAGTCTTACCACATCTCTCCCCCGCTTAAGTCCCTTTACTGCATCAGTATCATTAACAGAATAACATCCAAGTTCCATAACTTGATGAACTGGCCACTCTCAGGCAGCTTTGATGCTCTTTCCTGCCTTACTCTTGTCTCATAGTTGATGTTCCTCCTACAGCACCAAATTGGCAGAGTTTTCCAATCACAACTGGCTATGTCATGTCCTAGTGCCTTTACTCTTACTATTTCCTCTCCCTGATGGCCTCCTCGCAGCATGTCTTTGACTGGTTATTTCATAACCATATTCAAAAATGCAGCTCAGCAGTTTCCTTCTCTAGAAACCCTTACTTGAACCTCTCCTCAACCAGGCCATATTAAATAGCCACTTCTCGTCTTCCTTAATACCCTGGGCGTCTCTGCAAATTGCATGATGATAGTGTTTTAGTCCATTCAGGGTGCTATAACAAAAACACCATAGATTGAGTAGCCTGTAAACAACAGAAACTTATTTGTCACAGTTTTGGAGGCTGGGAAGTCCAGGATCAAGATGCTGGTAGATTCTGTCTGGTGAGAGCCTGCTTCCTAGACAGTCATCTTCTGGCTATGTCCTCACATGTGGGAAGGGGCCAGAGATCTCCCTGAGACCTTTTTTGTAATGACACTAATCCCATCATGAGTGCTCCAGCCTCATGACCTAATCACCTTCCCACCTCCTAATATCAATACTTTGGGGATTAAGATTTCAATTCATGAATTTTGGAGAAACACAGTCTGTAGCAATTAGGATTTTATCTTTTTTATGTGCCATTATCTCCCATTATATCCCAACCACACAGAGATGGTATGTTTGGATTCCTAGAGCTTAGCATATTGCTAGGCACACAGTACGAACTTAATAAATATCTGTTGAATAAATGAATGTGTGCAAACCAGGTGTGGTTGTCTATTGAGCCTTACTATAAATAGCTGCCTCATTCATTAAAAACCTACGATGTTCAAAATGTTCAGCTGCTGGGTTCTGGGGAGGAGGTGGAATACTAAAATGAGTAAGACATAGGCTAATCCCCGTAGGAACTCACAGTCAAGTGGCAGAGACAGATATGTAAACAAAAAATTACAGCACAATGTGATAAGTACTGTAATAGAGGCATGTATAACATACTAATGGAGCCTAAATTATCCTGCAAATTATTCTGTCATTCTAAATATGCAGAAGATGGAGTTAAAGATGAATGCATTGAGTAAATCATAGGAGACTCTAGATGACATGTAGGAGAAGGTAAGAATTAATGTAATCTCACTGAGTAAAGTTGTGATAACCACCAGCACAGATAACAGTTTTGTCTGATGGAGATTGTAACCCATTCCTTCTTAGGCCAGTCACAGAATGATGAGGTACGAAGAGCAGGGGCTCAAGCAGGGGCTTGAGTCTGCTGCATGACCTTGAGCTCGTCAGACATCGGCCTCATTGGGATGTTAGTTAGTTCCCTCAAGTGTGAAGTGGGGCTCGGGGAATCTGGAATGGTGATTGTCTCACTTCCCAAAGCCAGGACATCTACTGGGCTAAAGGAGTAATTGATGTGGGCTAGCCTCTGCAGAGATTGGCGGGAAGTCCCAAGCCCACACAGATACACACCCACTCCAGCACATACCGTAGAGCCAGCCATAGTGGAAGGTGTTGGAAGATCCTTCACAGTGATGACTGCAGGTAGCACAGTGGAGAGAAGGAATTAAGGATGGTGGAGCCCAGAGTTCTTGAGGTTATGGTGAGAAGGTTGAGGGAGTGTGGTTTCATTCTGACACAAGGGAGAGACCCCTCCCGCTGATGGTGCTGAACAAACGAACCGGTAAATCCCAATCATTTTAAGCTTCAAGACAAGATGTGTTGGTGGGACTTACCTGTATTCCACTTACCCTCTTAACCTACAGAGAACCATGTTGAGATGGCTCCTTCCCTTTAAAGTTGATATATACCTCCCCAGCCCTTACAGGCTCCCTTAGCTTCACCCACCCTTTGGTAAATAGTCCCATTATTAAATTCCCAGCTGGGTGGGGCTACCTTTTTCTGCTGGAACTCTAAATGATGGAGCCAATCAGACTGTGTGCTCCTCCAGGAGTATCTGATACAATTCTTGGACCTCAGCACCGTTTATGGTAGCAGGTAAATTCTAGATGCTAATGAAGATCTGTTTGCATGGATCAATTCTGGTATCGTGGTATTCTTAATATCTACTTGGGGCGGGGGGAGGTTCTCTAACCCTTGGGCTTCCTGATTATTACCACTCTCATAACCCAGTGCTGTTTGTATTTCCCTAGAAGCCCTGCTGCCTCTGAACCAATATCACCCCCACTGTCTTCTAAAGGCCCTCTCCCCAGTAAAAGGTACCTACCTTTTATTCTGGAAATAATTAAATGTGTGAGATGCCCAGTTGAAGTCAAGGTTCAGGGAGACTAGGATCTTCCTTCCAGTGGACTTTGCATCCCTAGGATCCCTTGTCCATTTGCTGTACATGTGGCTGAAAACTGAGTTAGAATGAAGCATTTCACCCATTGGGTTATTTATACCACATCTAACAGCACTTGATTTTCTCAGAGGTCACTGTGACTGCCCTGCTTTTTAAAAACTAGAACATTTATTAAAGGCTCCCATCTGAAGTCTGGTGAGACCATGTGTGGGTTTCCAGCCACCAAACCAAGCCAGCTCTGAAAGGCATTGGAACCTGTTTTTTTCAGTCTATGAAAACTTTCCTGGCCCATCACTTTGCCTGTTGCATTGGGAAACCTGATTCAGATCTGCCTTACTCTTTGATCTCCAGTTCTGCTTTTGCAGTGGAATGCAATGTCTGTGTTAATCTTCTCAGACTCACTCAGAGCAGCAGAGTTCTCTGTTGGTAGTTTTGATGGTGCATTTTCAGTTGGGAGGCCAAGGAACTCTTCCTGTTTACAAGCATGAAATTGACTCACATTGTCTTAAAAGTTTAGAGCAGGAGAGAACAGTTTGAGGTCAGTTAATTCAACCTCTTCATCTTTGAGATGAGAAAATTAAAGCTCAGAGAGGTTAAAGGACTTGCCCCAAATCACACAGCTGTTAATGGGGGAGCAATGACCAGAACACAAGTGTCTTAACAATCAGGCCAGTGAGCTTTCACTGTTTCTTGAATTGCTTTGTTTTGTACCCAAGCTCTGAAATTTTCAGGTGAATTTCTCTTGCTTGAATTAGTTTGTGTGTTACTTGATTATGTGAGGTCTGATGAAGTTATTAAAGAGAAACTGTCTACCTAGAAATGACTTTTTTAGATGCCTTGACAGATTTCATGTTTTGCAAAATTGTGTTAATGAGAAATACATGAGTTTTCTCATGAAAGTACTCAGATATTGCAGATAGATTTTTATATGCTGAACTAATCAACAAAGTTAAAAAACACATTCAGTGCTGACCAATCAGCAATTCCAGTTTCAATCTTTTAAAACTTTCATGTAAATGCCTGTTTTCTTGGGAAGTTCACCACAAGAAGATCAGCAGTTAAGCTCTGGTTATCTTGTTTTAGTAGTCTGTATAGTACCATGTGTGAATCATGTATATTCATATACCTAAACTGCACTTTGCTGATTTTCTATCTAATAATTATGTCATTTGCTGAAAGAGCAGTATTGAAGTCCCTAACAATAATTATGGATTAGTCTATTTCTCCTTTCAGCTCTATCAGTTTTTGCTTTATGTGTTTGAGACTCTATTATTTGGTACATGTATCTTTAGGATCGCTATGTCTTCCTGGTGATTAATCCTTTTCACATTATGTAATGTCTCTCATTGTCTCTAGTAAGTTTCTTTGCTCAGATAAAGTCTACCTTATCTGATAGTAATATTATTATTTCTTCTTTTTTAAATTAATGCTTACATGGTACATATTTTTAATCTTTTTACTGTCAGTCTACCTATTTTGTTGAAATTAAAGCAAGTTTCTTGTAAACAGCATAGATGAGTTGTGAGGTTTTTCTTAACCCACTGTGCCAATCTCTGCCTTTTAATAGTTGTGTGTAGACACTTACATTTAAGGTGGTTGTTGGTATGTTAGGACTTAAGTCTTCCATTTAGTTATTTTCTCTCTCCTTGTTTCCTCTGTTTTTTTTTTTTTTACACCTCTGTTCCTCCTTTCTTGCCTCCCATGTATTAATTAAACACTTAGGATTCCATCTTGATTTAATTATAGTATTTTTGAGTGTATCTCTTTGTATAGTTTTCTTAACAATTGCTCTGGGTATGACAATATACATATGTGACTTATTACAGCCTACTTGCATTACAGTTTACCACTTGGACTCCTTACTTCCATTTTAGTCCCTTTACTTTTCCCATTTTTAAATATCATAGTCTTGGAAATCAGATAGTGTTGCAATTTTTGTTCTACTTATTAAATGATTTATAAAACTCATGAGAAGAGTTAGTGTATTGTATATACCATATTTCTGCCCTTTACATTTGTTCTTTCATCCTTCCTGATGCTTCAGGTTTCATCCTTTTGTCATTGTCTTCCAGTTTGAATTAAGTCATCCTTCAGGATCCTTGGGGGATTGGTTCCGAGACCTCTTGCAGATACCAAAATCCAAAGATGCTCAAGTCCCTTATATAAAATGGTGTAGTATTTGCCTATAACCTAGGTACATCCTCCTGTATATTTTAAATCTCTGGATTACTTACAATACCTAAAACAATGTAAATGCTATGTACAGGCAGACCTAGGAGATATTGCAGGTTCAGTTTCAGGCCACCACAATAAAGCAAATATCATAATAAAGTGAGTCACTTGCAATTTTTTGGTTTTCCAGTGCATATAAAAGTTACATTTACGCTATTCTATAGTTTATTTAGTGTGCAATAGCATTATTTCTAAAAGAATGTACATAACTTAATTAAAAAATACTTTATTGCTAAAAAATGCTAACCATCATCTGAACCTTCAGTGAGTTGTAGAAACATCAAAGATAACTGATCACAGGACACCAAACAAATATAATAATGAAAAAGTTTGAAATATTGTGAAAATTATCAAAATGTAACACAGAGACACAAAGTGAGCAAGGGCCGTTGGAAAAATGGCACTGACAGACTTGCTTGATGCAGGGTTGCCACAAACCTTCGATTTGTAAAAAAATGCAATATCTGCGAAGTGCAATGAAGCAAAGTGCAATAAAATGAGGTATGCCTGTGAATAGTTGTAAACACAATATAAATGTTATGTAAATAGTTGCTGTGTGGCAAATTCAAGTTTGGCTTTTTGGAACTTTCTGGAATTTTTTCTTGGAATATCTTTGATCTGCAGTTGGTTGAATCTGTGGATGTGGAGATATGGAGGGCTGACTGTATTTCCTTTAGCCGTTTTTTAAAGGTAATTCTGCTAGTAACAAAATTCTTTAAGTTTTCCTTCATCTGAGAATGTCTTTATTTCCCTTTCATTCCTGAAGAATAGCTTTGTAAGATATAGAATTCACTGTTGACAGTTCTTTTCTTTCAGCACTTGAAAAATACTGTGCAACTTCCTTCTGGCCTCCATGGTTTCAGATAAGAAATATGCTTTTATTTGAATTTGTGCTCCCTTACGTTTAATGTGTCATTTCTCTCTGGTTGCTTTGAAGACTATCTTTAGTTTTTGGAAGTTTATTTATGATGTGTTGTGGCTTGAATTTCTTTGGGCTTATCATATTTGGAGATTGTGCAATTTCTTAAATCTGTAGATTTACACCTTTCACCAAATTTGAGAGATTTTCAGCCATTTTAAAAAAATATTCTTTCAATCTAACTCTTTTTCTACTCCCGTTCTGGAACTCCAGTGGTATGAATTTTGGATCCTTAGTTGTTGTCTCACAGTTCCCGGAGGCTCTTCTAATTCAGTATTTTTTTTTCAGTCTATTTTCTCTCTGGTTTTCAACGTGAGTAAATTGCTCCAGAAGTTCATTGATTCTATCCTCTGTTATCTCCACTCTGCTACTGAGCCCATTCAGTGAGGTTTTTTGTTTTTGTCTGTTTTTCTGTTACTGTTATCTTTCAGTTCTATAATTCCAGTTGAGTTTTTTTACAGCTTCTATTTCTTTGTGGATATTT
This sequence comes from Eubalaena glacialis, assembly GCF_028564815.1. Lineage (NCBI taxonomy): Eukaryota > Metazoa > Chordata > Mammalia > Artiodactyla > Balaenidae > Eubalaena > Eubalaena glacialis. Next base: position 8,845,711 of record NC_083722.1, read on the forward strand.
TCTGTTTTTCATTTGTTTCAAGAGAATTTTTAATTGTTCATTAAAGCATTTTTATAATAACTGCTTTACAGTCTTTGTCAGATAATTCCAATATATGATTCATCTTTGTGTTGGTCGCAGTTGATTGTCCTTTTTTATTCAAGCTGTGCTTTTTCTGGTTCTTGGTATGGCTGGGATTTTCAGTTGTATCCTAGAGATTTTGATTATTATCTTAAGAGTCTCTGAGTCCTATTTAAATCTTTTAGCAATCAGTCACCCTGTTTAGGGTTAGCACACGGGTCCTGGCCTGACTTTTGTAGGCTATGGTTCCAATGACAATTTAATTTCCTGAGCCTTTGTGATGCTACTTTGATTTGCTTTGTTTATTTGGTGTCACTGGGGGTCCCAGTATTACAACCAGAAATATCTATGGGCATTACCAAAAGTCCCTGGGGAGAAAATCACCCCCAAGTGAGGACCATTACTCTATAGAAACCAGAAGAGTTCAACACGCTCCATACAGAACAGGCCATGATCCTGTAGGGAGATGGGAATATGTTCTCCCCTAAAGCTTTATGGAAGCACTTTAGGATCCCAATCTGTGTTTACGTGCGCTGACTCCTTCGGCTTGGGATGAGGGAAGGCTTTATTTGCCTCTTACTACATCCCAAATTTGTACTCAGGGAGGATATTGATAATGGCTCCTATAATGGAACAGAATTTGATTTCCTGTATAACCCAGCTCAGAAGTTAATCTAGCCCTTGATAAACAAGTGGTCTTTATTAAGGAATTACAGCTATCAAGTTTCAAGGTGAAATCCTCTTAGCCTTACATATATAGCATGCATGTTTATATATTCTGCTTTAAGACATCTGCCAAAGATCGTTATCAAATACATCCTTTTTTCATGTTAGTTGGTTTTCTTCTTATTTCTGCATTGATGAAATGACATCACATGACCTTTTGAAAGTTTTTGCTTTTCTGCCTGGAAACATAGGGCAGTGTTTCATAAAAGCAAGGAAAAGGTTGCTGTGCTTTAAAAAAAAAAAATCCCCTTAACACAAAAAGTAAACCAAAAAATCCAAAAAACACACAAACTGCCAGATTGTTTATTGCAGAGTTGACTCATTTGGTCAAAAGGAGTTGTTTTGGCTAATCATTTACTTGACTGCCCTCTGAATAGAAATGCCATCCTCAACGTGTATGAAAATGAAATGAAACCTCACAGAACACTTGTTTACAAAATGGGTGAAGTTTAAGGTCAAATCTGTTAGCCTCCTTGGCATTTTCTTCCTGCCAAGCACGTCTGAAACATTACATACTAATTATTCATCTAGAATTGCTTCACATTATCTGGTTGGTTGAGGTGCAGTTTCCACCATTCTCCTCCAGAAGGTTCATAGCATTTGGGGCTACTCAAAGTGATTCCAGTTTTTGTTGGTGCCTAAAATAAATCACATGCCAATACAGAATAAACTCAGCATCTCTCTCTTACCTTCAACAACAATAGATCTCTTTGAAACCTGGTCTCTCAGGATAAGAACATTTTATAGATTGTAAGCTCCTGGAGACAGAAGCACAGCTGCTTCTCAGCTGGTTAGAGGGAATGTCTCCTCCTGACCCTCTACTCAAGTACCAACGCTTTGCATTCTTGTCTTCAAAGATGTCAGAACTTTTTCCATGATATTCTGCCTTTTCCCCTTCTCTGTCCCCCTTCCAAAATTCAGAGGGAGTAATGCTGAAATGATTTGGAAAAGGCCTACATAGGGAGTAGATGAAGCATAATCAGTTGTCTTCAAGATTGTCCTCAAACCATGAGGCCTCTTTGCCAATGAACTTACTTGAAGTGCTGAGGTGCTGACTTTTTTGTGTTCTTGGAAACAATGATTATTTCACTGCAGGCCTAATGACACCCTCCCCTACCGCTGTAATAAGATAGAACAGTTTTTACGAAGTTAATGGCTCTTTAGTGGTGTTAGTATGAGCATCCCTGGTTCCATAAATCTGGCTGTAGCTTTCAAAGTGAGCACTGGTTAAGGAGCTAAGAGAGAATACACTGGGCCTAGAAGCCACTGGGCAAAGTGCCACGTAGGAAAATCCAGTGCTCAGTCCTGGCACTGCCATTTTTCTACCATCAGTGACATCGTTATGGGGATACTAAGAGAGAGGGGATGACTAAGGAAATGTTTGCAAGATGCTGGATGATTTGAGCGGTCCTCAGGTTGCTTTCTGTTTGGTGAGGCTGCTGGTCTGCAGCTAAATGTTGGCTTCCAAAGAAGCATGGACTCCAAAGTGAAGTGAGGCAAAGCCTTGTCACTTAGTGGCCAAGACTGTGGGCTCCAAAGTCAGCATGCCCTGCTTCAAATCCTAGTTTCACTTCTTTCTACCTGTGTGACAGTGAGCAAGTTAATGAAACTCTGAGTCTTGGTTTCTTCAACTGTAAAATGGGGATAATAAGAGTGCCCAACTCATAGTATGGCCATGCAAGTTGAATGAGACAGTACATGTGAAGTGCTAAGGATAGAACTTGTAAGGTAGTAAGTACTCAATAAGTGTTAGGTTTTATGATAGGAATTACTCACAGCCTGTCTGTCCTCACAGCCACCACCTGATCAGAATGCCCATCTGGCCGACAACAAGTACCCCACCACTAGAAAGAATGGTCACAGGAACAACTTTTGCAGTGTGTCTTTGGTGAATGGCATGATGAGGTGCTAAATCTATCAATAGGTTCTTCATTGCAAAAAGCCTGAATTCTTTCCAGAAAACATTTGATGGGAACAATTTTCACACATATTTCAGAGTTCTCTTAAGGTCAACATTAGCTTTTAAACTGAAGAAAAGCTGTTACTCTTGACCTGGGGCTTTCCATTAAGACCGCAACTCAGAATTTCCCAATGCCCCCTGCTTAGTTTCTTAGAAATTGAAAAGACCAACTGAAATAGACCTAAAGTCCAAGGTTTGTGGATTATCATCACCTCTTTCTTTGTGTGTGAGTGTGTGTGTGTGTGTGTGTGTCTGTGTGTGTGTGTACATAGTGGGGGCAGGTTCATGTGGGCAAGGGTGGGTAAGAAGAAAAGTAAACACTCAGTGTTGAATTGGTGTCTTTGTTTTAATCAAGGGGAATGCTAAGTGATGATTAGAAGTGTCTTCTGGTAGCAGAGAGAAATATGGAAAAATTAGAGTGTGTTCAACTGTTTACCAAATTTTGAAGCCTCAGAAAACTGATTTTGAATTCATAACCCAAATATTGTCTAGTTAAAAAGTATTTTCTTCTAAAGAAATCAGACAGCAGGAGTGACTGTTTCTCAGTGATGGAAATAAATGTGCATGGCTCTCTAATGGACCACACAGAGGCCCAAGGATCCTGGGAGTTCTCTGTGTTCGAGAAGTAGAGACACAGCCTTCAGTACCTCAGAGATCATAGAACGAGAAGAAAAGGGGGAAGAAGGTGCTTGGTCCTCCAGTTTCTCTGCCCTTCTGCTTCCATCCCCAGCTCAGCAGGGAGACAACGGGACGCTGAGTTACGGATCATTCACCAACCCCACAGAAGAAGGAGTCCCTGTACCCGTGCCTAGAGCTCCTGAGAAGGTGCTCTGTGAGCCCCCTCAGTGAGCCCCGATTGAACAGACCAGAGCAAAATGTTTCAGCTTCCCATCCTGGATGGATGCTATGGACTGTTGGTGTCCTCTCAAAATTCACATGTTGAAACCCTAATCCCCCATTTGATGGTATTTGGAGATGGCAGCCTTTGAGGAGTAATTAGGTCATGAGGATGGAGCCCTCAAGATGGGATTACTGCTCTTATAAGAATATACAGGAGAGTTTGCTTCCTCTCTCTGCTCTCTGCCTTGTGAAGATACAATAAGACAGCCATCTACAAGCCAGAGAATGGGCTCTCACCAGACACTGGATCTGCTGGCACCTTGATCTTGGACTTCCAGCCTCCAGACCATGAGGAATAAATATCTGTGTTTAAGCCACCCAGTCTATGGTATTTTTGTTATAACAGCCTGAAATGTCTAAGACAGTGGGTATACCCACTCCATCTTCCCTCCATTTCTTTAGGTGGGGAGAGACATGTTTACAATGTGAGACCAAAATGGTGGTGCATCCATCTGGCCTGGTATAGACTGAGCCTGGGTGAAGGTTAGAACTGAGAGCCCCTTCAACTGCCTGAGAAAAGGAACAAGATAAGGAAATGGAACTTGTCCTTTGAAGTGCTACAACTATAGTTATTAGATATTGGCCATTTAAAATTATTATAACATTTAAATTTAACAAATTTCATTAATTTGTTAAAGATGTCATCCACATAAATAATAATGTGCTAATGTTGATTAAGCACAACAGTGGCCCAAACATGTACAAACCACTTTACACAAATTCTCTCATTTTCTTTCTTTCCCACAACCCTCTAAAGCAAGTTCTGTTGTGCCTTTTTACAATTGAGGAAGCCACATCTGAGGGTATGAGTGGTTAAATAACTTATCCAAGGACACAATAATACATAACGGAACTCGGGACTTGAAGCCATTTCTGTCTGACTCAGAAACCAGTTATCATATGGGGATTCTGCATACTTTCTTTGAAACTATTCCATGAATCTAAAGTCATTCCAAAATAAAAAAGGTTATTTAAAAAATAAAATCCATTACCTAAATTGCTTTACTAGGCTACTTTTTCAAGCAGCTTGTGAGAGTTTTGCTTTGTTTATCTGCTAAATTTCCTGGAAATTTTGAAAAATAGTGTGTTATATTTTCACCTGGGGATCCTTCCAGCATCTGTATTCCTGAAGTATTCTTCTTGTATTTCTTCATGTAAAGCACTCAGAGTAGAGCTTGCCACCTGGAAAGCTCCCAGTGAATGTTAGTTGTCATCATCATCATCACTATCTTCACAAATAACCATTTGTTACATTATACTTTAAAAATCAGTGAACATTATTATTCTCCCCTACTAGACTGTGAATGACTCACGAGTAGGGACCTATTGAGTAGGTGCTCAATAACTTCTATAACACAAATAAATCCCTGTGTTCACAATTAGATCTTTCAGCAGTGAATCTTCAAACTGACAGCAATTTGTTCCTGTTTCTGTTTCTAATTCTCCTTTGCCCTGGGGGAACAGGGATGTTGCCAAAGTGCTGTCCTCTCCATGACTCCTGGCCACTTTGTAAGAGGAGAAGCCCCGTTGCTCCATCCAACTGATGCTTGGGGTAGGGATGCGACCGACTTAAAGGCACCCATTCCTAAGGTGGTTTTCCTATGCATGTCCTCTTCAGTTCTAACTCAGCTAGGTCCGGCTATCCTCTCTGCTATGCTGCGCATCAAGGGAAAATCCACAAATGGGAACAAAATTAGTGTGACCCTCATGCCTCATGGACACAATTTAAAAGGAGTCAAATTGTCTTTTCTTGCTGTCATGTTAAATGTTTCTTAATGCCATATTCCCATTTTCACTAAATGTGAAAAACTGTTTATAAATCCCTGGGAGCTGGGAAGATTGAGGGCATGGTTCCAGAAGCCTGATGCATCAGGAAATGTGAACTCTGAAAAACAAAAGTTTTCACTGAGGCTTTGCTGAGCCAGCATGCTCTGTGTGTTCACTGAGATGGCAGGCCCCATCACATGAGTCTGCTCAACCAACTGTTGACACTTGACCAGGGTACTGTTTTAAAAGATGTTAGTTCTAGGTACTTGCTGGAAAAACCCTCTAGCTCAGCACTATCCAACAGAACTTTCTGCAATGATGGAGATTTTTACATCTACGCTGGCCAGTAAGGTAGCCAGAAGCCACATGTAGTTATTAAGCCCTTGAAATATAGCTAGTGCAACTGAGGAACTGTTTTATCTATTTTAACTTATTGAGATTTAACTCACCCCATGTGGCTAGTGGCTACCATATTGGATAGTGCAGTTCTGGGTGAAGAGGACTGAGGGGCTTCCTGGGATGCAGGACATTCAGTGTGAAAACAAGACAATCCCAGGCAAACTAGGATAGTTGGTCACTCTAAAGCAGATTCCTTTGTAAAATATGTTTGGCATATTTGGAAGTGAGAATTAGACATGTGCTAGCTACATGTAGAGTGAAAGGGAGAGAAACGCAGAGGCAAGATAAAGAACTGAGTTTTCCTTCCCAAGCAGAACACCTATAAAATATTCTTTCAAATGAATGAATTGATGTGATCACAGAGCTGATTATTAAAACTGAGGTAGTCTATGTAAAACTGCAATAAAAATATGAATATAGAAAACACCAACAAGACACTTATCCTCAGACTACCTGACGAAACCACCAGTAACCTACTTGACCATATTTTGTTTGAATCCCACCCAGGTGGGAAAATAGAAGGTAATTAGTGAGTTCACTGAAAAATCATAACTGCCCTGATTTCCTCATCCCAGACAAGGATGTGGTTAAGAACCCTTAGAAGTTTCTTCTTGGATATGCTTCTCCTGGGACAGGCTTCTCTACCCCATCATCTCATCTACCTGCCAACCAGAGAGCCAGAAGCTCTCCTTGAGTGGATTCCTCTGGAGTAAGCATTGTCCTCTATGAAAATACAGATATCTTCTAAGAGGGGGCACATGGGACCATATATTAGTATCCTGTTGTATTTTTAAAGTTTATCAGATTCATCTCAACTATCGAGATCCTGAAGGAATGAAATAAAGCAGTGGTTCCCAAACACTTTTGATTATGTCTCCTTATCAGCAAAAATTTTGAGCTCTGTCCCCAATATATGTATATTTGTTGGTAACTACTGTCTATCCATACATTTTAATAAAGGATTTTTTAAAATATTTTGAAGAAGAAGCCCACTTTTTATTTTATTTTGCTTTGCTTTACTGTTCTCATGTCTCTAGTTCAATTGATCTAAATCAGCATCCATATTAAAATGTATACGTAATTTCAGTCATATTGGTTACCTGAATCACGATGACTTTAGAAGTAGTGATGTCTTGGGTGTCTTTGTGTCATTAAAGTTAAAAATTACCTATTTCAGCATTCTAGCATTTATTACTTAGACTTTTATTTCTCTTATTTTGGTCCTTAACATTTAAACGTTTCTTGTGCATTTCTTTTTCTTATAATGCATTGGGCCATTGGAAGGTGGTGATGAAGTCTAGAGCTCCAGTTGCTGAGATAAATATAAGAATGAAATCAAGGCCTTGGGTCTGGTTCCTTTACGAACCAATTTCCTTGCCATCTTGCTGTCAGTGGTTACTAAACTTTATTGTGCATAAGCATTAGCTGGGGATCTTGTTTTTTTAAAAAATAAAACAATTCCTGATTCCAACCCAAGAGATTCTGTTTCAGTAGGTCTGGGGAAGAATCAGTGTTTGGAATAGGGCCCCCTCCATGCAGGCAGCCCACAGCTGGACTGTACTCGTATCTGTAGAAGTACTGGAGGAGACAGTGGGAATGGGCGATCACCAGGGCACCCTCAGGAGTGAGTAAAACAGCCTCGACTTTATTACAGGGTGGCAACTGCTCAGAAGCATGATCTTTTTCACAGAATTGCTAGGAATGGGGAAATGGGCGGGGGAGTGGAAGTGGGTGTAGATGTGTGCAGATGTAACACCAGGTCCTGTCTATGAAGCTAAACACTTAGAATTGGTTTTCTTTCCCTCTCTCAAGAAGCAAGCTTGTTTTGAATGGATCCATTTTCAATACACTAAATCCTTTAGAAATCACTTAGTCTTATACCTCCAAAGAATTATTTGTAAATTCATGTGTCATTAACAACTCTGCCATTCCCCACCCCCTCAAAAAACAATTGTTTAAATTGGTCATCTTGATTCATGGTTCACAGTGAGACTTAGGTCAGGTGTGGATCTTGGTCCCAAAGTAAACTTATTACTGGGGCACCAAAAGAACACAAACATCATATGACATCCAACTATACACTTTCTTGATTGCCACAGATAAGTTATGTAATTGGGAGGGCAGAGGCAGTTGAATAATTTACTTCTTAGAAACCTCTTAAGCCCCAGAAAATAGACCCTAAATAGGTGAGCCTGCTTCCGGGATCCTAAGCGTATACAGACCTGTCTGTAGCCAGCATGAACACAGGGCGTGGTTCTGAAGGTAGGATTCTAGATATGCTCACTGATTAAGAGAATGGTAGTTACTGTTGAAATAGAAATAAAACATCATTTCAGATTCAGGCTCTTCATAAAGTCTTATTGCAATGTTCAGTCTTCACCTTCACCTTCACCATTTTCTTTGTTTTGAGGCATGCATGGCCTTGAAAAATCATTGAGCATAATTAGTCAGAAAATTGAACTTTTTCTTTGCTTATAGAAATTAATTTGGCAAGCCGTGGTTAATTTAGCAAGAATGTTTGCACTAACTATATTCTGTGTATCTAACCCTCTGTATACGATTGTGCCCTGTGATCACTTTGAAATGCTGCCTACAGTTTATGTTTTGAAGGTTCAGAGTTGCAGGAGGGCTTTAGGGAGACCCTTCTGGTGTGAGAAAGGAGGGTTTCTTGTTTCTTATTTCACATAAGGCATATCCTCAAGCATAATTGTGTTATTTGCTGCTCATTGAAATCATGTCAGTCCTGAGAGAAAAGTATTCTGGAAATCATTGTAAATCAAATTCATGGGATTTCTGATCCAGGATCCCTGAGATTTGCTAGTTTAGTTCAAAAGGAAGATCTAACAGCAAAGGCATCCCTAGCCATCAAGGGTACACTGGGATATAGAGGGTTTACATGAATTTAGTGCCTCATCTTACTGCCTTCCCTCCAGAGCTACCTTGCTCCCCGACGAGATCCCATCCCCGCTCTCTTGTATACCTTCAGAACGTTTTTCGGTGTTTCCCAAGCGCTTATCAGTTTCATCCCTTGTAAATGGAGAGGCTAAAGAACTGTGATGGGCGGAGCAGATCGCCTTAGGCTTGACTGAATGGCACAGCTCAGTGGCCAGTAGTGTGTGTGGGGGTGCCCTTTTCTTCCCCTCTGCCACTCCCATCTGGAAACTTTGCCACCAAAAGGTCTCCCTCTCTGGTAGGTGGTCATTTATTTTGCTGATTGAAAAATAAAAGAACCGCACCACAGCACATATAAATATCTGAGGCATTGGGAAATAATACCGGCTAGACAGTACTAAACGCCTCTTAGTTTTATTCTTTCTCAGGGTATAGGGAAAACTTTTTCTGATTGTAAAGAAGAGAATAAATTACAGCTGGACCCCTAGGCTCTGAAAGAAAGAAGGATGAAGGAAAGGGACATTTTCTCAACTTCCAGGCATCCAGTGTTCCAGAGATGATTCACTGAGTATTCAAATGGCTGGTGCCTGGGCGCCCCCCCCCCCCCGCCCCCCCGCTCCCGGCCCCGCTGCTGCTTATCTGGGTAGGTGAGTTGGGTGTAGCCCAGCAAGGGTGTGCACACCAGAACAGCAAGTGGCAGGACAAACCTGGGCTTGCTCTTATCTGTGTCTCATTGGATTCGTGTGGTCTTGATCTTCCAGAGACGCGCCACTGAGCAGCTGAGTCTGCAATGCCAGGTGTACTTTGCCAGGGGCCTTCCGGCAGCAGAAGTGCCATATTGGTAGGCTAACCTACTATTGACTTTAGTGGTTTAAAGTTTAGGAAAGTTTTGGCTAGATTAGAGGAGAGGGGGTAGTACTTGAGGAAGGCATTGGGGAGGATGTGGAGGTGAGGAAGGCCTTTCAGTGTTTTGGAAAACACATCTTGCTGACACCATTTACCCTATAGGAGTATGATAATTAATACCCACTATCAGTTGGGTAACTTTTAAGAACAGAAGGAAACAGGATGCCCTGCGTAGTGTTTAAGTGGAGAAAACTAAAAGTGGAGGATGAAAGGGCACTGTGCTCTTAGATCTCAATTTCACTCGGGGGCAGGAAGGTTCCTCATCACCCCTCCTCTCCCCTCCATTATCTTTGACCAAAGCAGTAAATGGCATTAAACCTCTCCGTGTGATTTCACACGAGAACTGTAATTGAGCAGGCATCTGGCAACACTTCATTGGCACGGAGAATAAATGGTCAGAAACCCAAGTCGCGGTTCTGAGAAGCTGCCCAAATGCACGTCCCTGTCCGCCCACTGCAAGGCCCCTTACCCTCTCTGCAACTCTTCATCCTCACACAGTGGTGGAGCTCAAATGCCAACTCTCATGTGCATGTAGCTCACCTCAGGCTGCCCGAGTTTCCTAAGAACGAAAGGCAGGGAGCTCGAGACCAAGCCCAGCTTCCTGCACATGGGATTTCCGGCCCAGAGCTCTGCCTGCTGCTGGCCACCTCTTCCCCTGAGATCAGAAATGCTGTGTGGGAAAGGCAGTCCGCTCGCCTCCTTACCTGGCCATACCAAGCCAGCTGTCAGTCTGGGAAGATAGGCACCTGCAAGCTGTTTTTCTTAAGATTTGGCCTCACCTTGTGTGGTTTCCTAAGCATGGTCCTCATGCTAAGTTGCAAAATAAAAAACAAGAAAGGTGTCTCTGGTTTGGCTGCTTGGCTGTGAGAATGCCCTCAAAGGTGAGCAGGCAGCATACCTGACTGACGAATGGTGACAGTTGTGGCTGCCAGGCAGTGTGCGTGCGCTCGCCAGGAAGAGCCACTTTTTTTTTTTTTCTTTTTGGTGAGTGGGAGTTCAGAGGCAACGCCCTCCGGAGCTGGCATCACCCACCTGAAGTAGGAAAGTACAGGAATGGGGCGATGAGGGAGAGTGGGTGCATCTTTGGGGCTGGGTGTGTGCGAGTGCAACACAAAAGGTTTCTATCAATGAAGCCAAGGAGTGGTTTTCCTTTTTTTTTGAAATTGCTTCATTGAGGTATAAGCGATATACAGAGAACTGCACATATCTAATGTGTACAAATTGATAAGTTCAGACATATGCAAAGTCTTATGATACCGTCACTGTAATCAAGGTAATAGACATTTCCAACACCTCCCAACTTTTCCTTGTATCCCTTAGGCTTTTTTTTTTTTTACTTGTTTTTGTTTTTTTTTTGTGGTAAGAACATTTAACACGAGATCTGTACTCTTAACAAAATGTTAAGCGCACAACACTATATTGTTAACTATAGGCAAGTACAGCAGGTCTCTAGAGCTTATTAATTTAACATAACTGAAACTTTATACCTATTGAACAACAACTCCCCATTTAGAACTGATTTTCCTTTAACTAAACCTCTGTTTTACAAGAAGCTGCAAGAGCTTTGGGTTTTCCTCCCATGAAGCAGCATGATTTAGCAGTGGTTTTCAAACATTTTTTTTAAAGCACCGGAAGCCTCTTTTTTTTCAAAGTTCTACCCCTGAGCCCCAAATTATAAAAGAGATCAAAGCAGAGCTGCTCTGGTTGGAGTGGGTGCTGGCCCCAGAGACCCATACCCTCCACTGATCCTCCTCTCTATGTCCAGGAAGGCCCCAGAGGCACCCACATGGAGGCCCTAAAGCTCCCCAGAACAAAATTTAACAAACCTGTGGGTGAGTAGGAAGGGGTCTGACAGACCTGGCTTTGGAGTCTGACTCTGTTGTTTGTGAGCATTGAGACCTTTGGTCATTCATTGACACCTCTGCACCTCAGTTTCCTCATCTGTAAAATGGGAGTAATAACACTTATGTTGCAGAGTAGCTACAAGGATGGGAGAAAGTGCAGATAAGGCACTCGGCACCCTGTCTGGCACATGGAGTCTTTACACAACTTACTGTTGCTCTAGTTGTTTCAGGGAGACGTCGGAGGCCTCCTGCTGGAGGCCAGGAGAGTAAAAAAGTGACAGCATGGAGACTTTCCTTAGCTCAGAACTGTTATGACCGTTACTGTCTTATTTGGTACTCCTTTCTTAAAAGCATCTGAGTGCTTTGTTTGGTATCTTCTCTTTAAAAACAGGACAATGAAGAGAGTACATAAACAACCCATTAAATGGGAGAAAATTACTTGTAAATCACATATCTGATGAGTCTAATATTTAGAATATATTTTTTAAAAACTCCTACAACTCAACAACAACAAAAAATTTTTAAATAGGCAAAGGACTTGAATAGTTATTTGTATATCTCCAAAGAAGATATTCAAATGGCCATCAAGCGCTTGAAAATATGCTCAACATCCTTAGTCATTAGGGAAATGCAAATCAAAACCATAATGAGATACCATTTCAAATTCACAAGGATGGCAATAATAAAACAGAAAATAACAAGTGTTGTGAGAATGTGGAGCAATTGGAAACTTCCTATATTGCTGGTGGGAATGTAAAATGGTACAGTATCTATAGAAAATAGTTTAGTAGTCCCTTAAAAAGTTAAATATAGAATTGTCATATGGACCTAGCAATTCCACTTGTAGGCATATACTCAAAGGAATTGAAAACAAATGTTCAAACAAAAACTTGTACACAAATGTTCATAGCAGCATTATTCACAGTATGCAAAAGGTGGAAGCAACCCAAATGTCCATCAACTGATGGGTGGATAAACCAAATGGGCTTTATCCATACAATGGAATATTAGTGATCCATAAAAGGAATAAAGTACATGCCAAAACATGGATGAACCTTGAAAACATTATGCAAAGTGAAAGAAGCCAGACACGAAAGGCCAGATATGTGTAATTCTATTTATATGAAACATAGGAAGAGGCAAATCTATAGAAATAGAATTCAGATTAGTGAAGGCCAGGGGCTGGGGGAGGTAGGAATGAGGGAGTTATTGCCAGTGGGTACAAGTTTCCTTTCGTGGTGATGAAAAAGTTCTGAAACCAGATGGTGGTGATGGTTGAGCAGCATTATGAATGTACTTGATGCCACTGAATTGTACACTTCAAAATGATTGAAATATAAGTTTTATGTTATGTGTATTTTACCGCAATGAAAAAAATAGGACAAGTGTTCATCCAGCCAAAATACAGCCTGCGCATTTTTAAAGTGATTTTGAAGGCTTGGTTTTCCTTTTTTCTTTGACCTTCTAGCATAGACATAGCAAAACACAGCCCTAAAATGCCAGGACATTTGTGCTAAAGAAGGCTCATTCTTGTTTCAGGGGCTCATCTCCCTCCAGAGGGCCAAGGAGAACTGTACTGGAGAATATGAGTGCCCATTCCTCCCTCGAAAGACAACTTGAAAGGGAAACTTTCCAGGATCTCAGCCAAGAGCCTGATTGGGGCATGACCAAGCACCCCAGCTTGTTTGCTTGGACATAGCTACCCTAGGCTTAGTGGGAGCTGCCACAGTTCAGGTCTTGCCTTGTCACGTTGCCCTATTAAGCTCAGAATCCTTTCCCCGGGCTCCTTCCCTAGGAAGGGAACATGTCAGGAACTGCAGTCTCAGGGACATTCTTTGGGATTTCAAATGAGATCCAGCCCTAGGGCAGGTTTTGGAATCCTGTGGGCTGTGTTTGGCCCAGATACCTCCCCTTTGGCCACTTTTGCTGTTGCTATTATTTTTAATTGGTGGGGCAATCATTGTACCCCTTTGCGTGGCTTTCATCTGGAGAATCTTAAAGCTCTTTACCTCCACTCCATTCTGTCACAGCCCTTTTAGCAATGATCATTCTTTTGCATTCCAAACTATAAAAACAAAATTCTTGGTGAGGCAAACAAACTCCCTTCAGCCAAGTAAAGGACACTCTTTGGGGAGGGAAACTCCTGCCCACTCTCCTGGGATGACCTTAACTCAGATCTGCCCATTACACACAAATGCTGGTCCTATTCTGAGTCAATCTCTTGGGTCCCAAGCTCTTCTCTTTAAGAGAGAGTTTGATTTGATTTTGTTCTTTTGTCTCTTTTTTTGGAGTATAATTGCTTTACAATGTTGTGTTAGTTTCTGCTGTACAATGAAGCAAATCAGCTATATGTATACCTATATCCCCTCTCTTGGACCTCCCTCCCACCCCACCCCACCCACCTAGGTCATCACAGAGCACCGAGCTGAGCTTCCTGTTCTTTATAGCATGTTCCCACTAGCTGTCTGTTTTACACATGGTAGTGTATATTTGTCAATCCTAATCTCTCAGCTCGTCCCACCCCCTCCTTCCCCCCATGTCCACATGTCCGTTCTCTACGTCTGCATCTTTATTGCTGCCCTGCAAATAGGTTCATCTGTACCATTTTTCTACATTCCACATATATGCGTTAATATACGATATTTTTTTTTCTCTTTCTGGCTTACTTCGCTCTGTATGACAGACTCTAGGTCCATCCACATGTCTACAGATGACCCAATTTCATTCCTTTTTATGGCTGAGTGATATTCCATTGTATATATGTACCACATCTTCTTTATCCATTCATCTGTCATTGGACATTTAGGTTGTTTCCATGTCCTGGCTATTGTAAATAGTGCTGCAATGAACATTGGGGTGCATGTGTCCTTTTGAATTATGGTTTTCTCAGGGTATATGCCCAGTAGTGGGATTGCTGGGTCATATGGTAGTTCTATTTTTAGTTTCTGAGGAACCTCCATACTGTTCTCCACAGAGGCTGTATCAATTTACATTCCCACCAACAGTGCAAGAGGGTTCCCTTTTCTCCACACCCTCTCCAGCATTTATTGTTTGTAGGTTTTTTGATGATGGCCATTCTGACCGGGGTGAGGTGATACCTCACTGTAGTTTTGATTTGCATTTCTCCAATAAAGTGATGTTGAGCATCCTTTCATGTGCCCCTTGGCCATCTGTATGTCCTCCTTGGAGAGATGTCTATTTAAGTCTTCTGCCCATTTTTTGGTTGGGTTGTTTGTTTTTTTGATATTGCACTCCATGAGCTGTTTGTATATTTTGGAAATTAATCCTTTGTCTGTTGCTTTGTTTGCAAATATTTTCTCCCATTTTGTGGGTTGTCTTTTCGTCTTGTGTAGGGTTTCCTTTGCTGTGCAAAAGCCTTTAAGTTTAATTAGGTCCCATTTGTTTATTTTTGTTTTTATTTTCATTACTCTAGGAGGTGCATTGAAAAAGATCTTGCTGTGGTTTATGTCAACAAGTGTTTTTCCTATGTTTTCCTCTAAGAATTTTATATTGTCCAGTCTTACATTTAGGTCTTTAATCCATTTTGAGTTTATTTTTGTGTATGGTGTTATGGAGTGTTCCAATTTCATTCTTTTACATATAGCTGTCCAGTTTTCCCAGCACCACTTATTAAAGAGGCTGTCTTTTCTCTATTGTATGTTCTTGCCTCCTTTGTGATTAATTAGGTGGCCATATATGTGTGTGTAATCTCTGGGCTTTCTATCCTGTACCATTGATCTATATTTCTCTTTTTGTGCCAGTACCATACTGTCTTGATTACTGTAGCTTTGTAGTATAGTTTGAAGTTGGGGAGCCTGATTCCTTCAGCTCTGTTTTTCTTTCTCAAGATTGCTTTGGCTATTCAGGGTCTTTTGTGTTTCCATACAAATTGTAAAATTTTTTGTTCTAATTCTGTGAAGAATGCCGTTGGTAGTTTGATAGGGATTGCATTGAATCTGTAGATTGCTTTGGGTAGTATAGTCGTTTTCACAGTATTGATTCTTCCAATCCAAGAACATGGTACATTTCTCCATCTGTTTGTCATCTTTGATTTCTTTCATCAGTGTTTTATAGTTTTCTGAGTACAGGTCTTTTGCCTCCTTAGGTAGGTTTATTCCTAGGTATTTTTTTCTTTTTGTTGCGATGGTAGCTGGGATTGTTTCCTTAATTTCTCTTTCTTATCTTGCCTTGTTAGTGTATAGGAATGCAAGAGATTTCTGTGCATTAATTTTGTATCCTGTAACTTTAACAAATTCATTGATTAGCTCTAGTAGTTTTCTGGTGGCATCTTTAGGATTTTCTATGTATAGTGTCATGTCATCTGCAAACAGTGACAGTTTTACTTCTTCTTTTCCAATTTGTATTCCTTTTATTTCTTTTTCTTCTCTGATTGCCGTGGCTAGGACTTCCAAAACTATGTTGAATAAGAGTGGCGAGAGTGGACATCCTTGTCTTGTTCCTGATCTTAGTGGAAATGCTTTCAGTTTTTCACCATTAAGAATGATGTTTGCTGTGGGTTTGTCATATATGGCCTTTATTATGTTGAGGTAGGTTCCCTCTGTGCTCACTTTCTGGAGAGTTTTGATCATAAATGGGTGTGGAATTTTGTCAAAAGCTTTTTCTGTATCTATTGAGATGATCATATGGTTTTTATTCCTTGATTTGTTAATATAGTGTATCACATTGATTGATTTGCATATATTGAAGAATCCTTGCATTCCTGGGACAAACCCCACTTGATTATGGTGTATGATCCTTTTAATGTGTTGTTGGATTCTGTTTGCTAGTATTTTGTTGAGGATTTTTGGATTATGTTCATCAGTGATATTGGTCTGTAATTTTATTTTTTTAATGATATCTTTGTCTGGTTTTGGTATCAGGGTGTTGGTGGCCTCATAGAATGAATTTGGGAGTGTTCCTCCCTCTGCAATTTTTTGGAAGAGTTTGAGAAGGATAGGTATTAGCTCTTCTCTAAATGTTTGATAGAATTCACCTGTGAAGCCGTCTGGTCCTGGACTTTTGTTTGTTAGAAGATTTTTAATTACAGTTTCAATTTCATTACTTGTGGTAGGTCTGTTTATATTTTCTAATTCTTCCTGGTTCAGTCTTGGAAAATTGTACCTTTCCAAGAATTTGTCAATTTCTTCCAGGTTGTCCATTTTATTGGCATATAGTTGTTTTGTAGTAGTCTCTTATAATCTTTTGTATTTTGGTGGTGTCAGTTGTAATTTCTCCTTTTTCATTTCTAATTTTATTGATTTGCATCCTCTCCCTTTTTCTCTTGATGAGTCTGGCTAAAGGTTTATCAATTTTGTTCATCTTCTCAAAGAACCAACTTTTTGTTTTATTGATCTTTGCTGTTGTTTTCTTCATTTCTATTTCATTTATTTCTGCTCTGATCTTTATGATTTCTTTCCTTCTACTGACTTGTTCTTTTGTCTTTAGCTAATTCCTGCTTTATCATTTAACAGCCTAAATTTAGTTCAACACTCCATCTTTATAGTACACATTTCCAGTGTGCTCTCAGAAGCAGCAGTAACTATGAGTGGGAGGCATGGGAGAGGGATGGGTGTGGGGCATGGGGGCGTGGGGAGTGCAGGTACATAAGGTCCAGTAGGTCAGAGGGGAATCTACCATATTAGCAGAGCTGCTTCTGACATTCTTAGGTTGCCCTCAGACACATAACGGACCCAAGTACCACAGTAGTCCTCTGATTCAGCTGAAAGGAGGTACAGAGCTGCCTGCAATGAAATAACTCATCAGTTCCTTCCTTCCTACAGCCATTCAGCAGTAGGTGTATTGGCACAATGCACAGTACGTGTTAACCACTCCAAGAAAAGAAAGAGCCACTCACTCTGATTAGCTGTCAGAACTAATTTTCAGCCATGTTATTATATGGTAAAGAGGAAAAAGGAAATCCAAGGAAACTGTGCTTAAGGCCAGTGCCTAATCAAGGTTTTTCCCCTTCCTCTGTTTCATACAAAAGCTGCCTAGAATCACTGGTGTGAGCCATTAGGTTCCTCTCTTCAATTGTTAATTAAATGTGATATTTTAAAATACACACTCTTCTCTCCAGGTAGAACACAGTGAGCCTTTTGTGAATTGTTCAATGCCCATTGGTCCCCCTTGCAGCTCTACCTCATTGCCCTTTGTACCTTCTGTTCCCCTGTTGAGCCACAACTCCAGCAGCAATAAGTATAGGGCAATTATTTCTGCCAGAAGTGTTCCCCCTTTCAGTGCCTGAAAGGGGCTTGCCTTATTTTGGTTGTGTGTATGTGTGTGCTTGAAAGAAAGGCATACTATAATATCAGGCCTCTTTGTCTTCCCTCTTTTAATACCCACTGGTTCTCCAAGATGTCATTGGCAAACACGACACCATTTGCTTTGTGTTCCCTTTATAAATATTTTCCACTTGAGCCCTATTTCTTACTTATAACCACTGCGTGTCTTGCTCTGGAAAGCAACTGTTCCAAAGTAGTAGACTGAATGAATGCAGTCTGTATGGTTTTGATTTAGCAATATTTACTATGTTTTTGGTTTGAAATGCCTCAGAATCTGAAGCAGCTTATAGTCTCTTGGGCCTTTGAAGGCAACTCAAATGGTAGGTATGTGTGTGTAAGATGGGAGCTGGGGGCAGATGGGGAGACCTGGGAAGTCCAATTAATCAGTCGTGTCTGTTCCAGTCGTGAAATTATCCATTCAGTAGCAATTGCTGAATGCCTATTATGTGTTTGCTGTTCCCACACAAGTTAGGATGCCCAAGGGTGACCATTCAATCCAAGTAGGAAGCTTGTACTAGACACTCCATGTCAGGAAGTTCAAAGGACCAAATCTCATCATTGTCATAAATCTATGTAAGATATAAACTCTATCCAGAAATCTGGAGACATGGAGCCTTTCCCTATCTTGGAAGAATGCTTACCATAAGACACTTACATAATTATGTACTTTTTTATTTTAAAAAATGAATAGATTTTATATTATGCCAACAGCAAATCATATTATTGTCTATTACTCTGATAAAAATGTCCAGATTACTTTACCGAGTGCCAGCTGTACTCTTGCCAGAGTTTATTGTAACAAGGTGCTTGAAAATGTTATTTTTGTCCAGGTTCAGATCATCCAACAAAGCTTCTGATCCTACACCAGGTTGTTAATGACAAGGAGCCAGGCAATTGGGAGTCACATGCCTGGATAACATCTTCAAGATTCTGCCTTCTCCCTCTGAACCCGCATATAGCCTCCAATTTTAATTTGATCATGCTACTATGACTTGTTCCTCCAGAAGAGTGGTCTGTACCTCACCCTAGATCAGGTTCCACCAACCATTCCTTTTTAAAGCATTGTAGCAAGACAAGCAGTGATTCCTTAAGTGATTCAAGAGTTTGTTAAACTCAGAAGTATGTGACTAGGTAGACTTTTGGTAGCTCCATCCGAATGGGATTCTCATTTCAAACATACATCTAAGTATGCAAGTGCTAGAGGGCAAGGACTGGCCCTTTTCTTCCTATGCAACCCACTATACTTAGTCTAGTGCTAGCGGTGGGAGTGCACACCATGTATTGCTATAGGGTAGTACACTTGCAGTGCTCCATTAGTTGGCAATACCAACTGATAATTTCAATCAAGTAGTGAAAATGAACCCTGACCTTTCTTCACCCCGTACACTGATTAGGAATGTGTTGGATCCGTTGAGTAGGAATGTACCTCTGTAACACATTTGAGGGCTATCAAAATCTCAGGCATCCCACCCTCTATTTTCTTTAAGTGATATCGTAATCTTTATCCTGCTGTTGTTGTTTTGTTTTGTTTTCAAATGCTATTGTCCTTATAATCATCTTTCCTGCTGTTTTAAACAGTTCGTGTCATGCAAGAGGACTTTTAAAATGGCGTGTGGTAGATCATGTTTTCAAGGTGTCTCCAACAATATCTCTACAGCTCTCTTGCACTGTGATCTTGCTACTCTCTCATAAAGAGGTGGAGCTTATTTCCCTCTCTACCCTCTTTGGATCTAGGCTGGGGCAGTGACCTCTTTTGACTAATATGATGTTTCATAATTACACTGTGTACCTCCAAGGCAAGGTCTTAACTTTTACTTGCCTTTACTTTTTGGAAGGCTCCTTGTTAGAATCTAACAACCATACTGTTAGGAAGCCCAAGCAGACACGTGGACAAACCCATATGGAAGAGAACTGAAGCTCCCAGCTAATAGCCTAGTTGAGCTCCCAGGCAGCCACCAGCACCAATTAGCATCCGTGTGACTGAGGCCATTTTGAATCTTCTAGCTGTCCCAGCACCCTAGCCAACATCATGAAAAGGAGAACTATTCCAATTGTGAGAAATAAAAAAATTACCTTGAGCAGAAACACTAATTAATAGAATTCCTGGAATTGGAGGACAGGTGATGGCAGGGGCGTGGGGTGCATTTTGCATAATTGGACTTTCCCAGTCTCTGAAATCATGCCGTTTGGTTTCCTGACTACTTCTTTGGGAAAGTGGGAAGGATAGAAGGTGAAAAGACTCCAGAAACATTTTTATTTGGATTATGACACCTTAAAGGCAGGCCCTAAGTGGCCTGTTCAGCCCTCTTTTGTAGGGGATGCTCAGTGAGCAGGAGAATGAAGTCAGAGGCAGCTTTCGTCCTTGTTCCCGTGGGAGTCTTTACAGCCCTCTCCCCCAAACCCTTTCCCATTCCCTACAGCTACCAGTTAACTTTTGTTCAAGCAAAAATCACTATTGCTTATCTATGAATATCTCCAACAGTATTCAAGCTAAATGGGTTTTCTTAAAAGTGACACCAACTAGGACTCCATATTAGCAGGAGTGATGAGCCTCTTTTCATTAGGGATCTTCAAAAAGATTCACATGAAAACAATGCTTCCCATCCCCCCCATCACAAGCAGAGGCATTGAGCAGAGGTCCATCTGCCCCATAGAGGGTGAGATTCTGTTTTACTAGACTTGGAAGAGCTGGAGGGATTTAAATTTTGGGATTAACTACAGATGAATAATACAAAATTAGCATGAGCTTGCCGTAATGTTCCTCCTAGGGACACATCCCTCTCATTTGGTTACTCTGCATTTGGAGCTTCAGCTGAGCTTCCCCTTGGCTGGAGATTGTTATTTTGTAGAGCAGTACGTCTTACACTTTACTGTGCATACAGACTTCCTGGGATCTAGATAAAATGCAGATTCAGCAGTTCTGGGGAGTGCCCAAGACTCTGCATTTCTAGCAAACTCCCAGGTGATGCTGATGCTGCTGGCCCACAGAACATGCTTTGAAGGATGTGGTGAATTTATTCCATTGTCAACGAGCCGTGAGACATGGGTTCAGTCCAAGTTCTACCTGACTTTGTGCAAGTTACTTTTTTTTTTTTAATAAATTTATTTTAAAAAAATTTTATTTTATTTATTTATTTTTGGCTGTATTGGGTCTTTGTTGCTGCGTGCGCGCTTCCACTAGTTGCAGTGAGCGGGGGCTACTCTTCGTTGCGGTGCGCGGGCTTCTCATTACAATGGCTTCTCTCGTTGCGGAGCAGGGGCTCTAGGCACGCGGGCTTCAGTAGTTGCGGCACGTGGGCTCAGTAGTTGTGGCGCACGGGCCGAGCTGCTCCGCGGCATGTGGGATCTTCCCGGACCAGGGCTCGAACCCGTGTCCCCTGCATTGGCAGGCGGACTCTCAACCACTGCGCCACCAGGGAAGCCCACAAGTTACTTTCAATCTCACTAAAATTCTGACTTTTCGTCTGTAAAATGACAAGTAATAATATCTGCCCCAAAGCATTGTTTTACGAGTTCAGTGAGGTAACCAGTAAAGCACTTTATAAGTCTGAATTGGCTGGTGATCTTGAGGCTTGCTTGGTTTCTCCACCAAGTGTGTGTTGGATAACTGTGGGCTTTTCACAGCAGAACCAAGAAGTGGAAGGTGGAGGGAGCCCCGCTTCTCAGTGACTGACAATCCTTGTGGCTGCTCCCTTGGGTCTGAGTGGAAGGGTAAGCAAAAGTTAAAACTGATCACGGTGACATCACCAAGGGCTGGTTGAGACCTCAGCCCTTTGAAGGATGCAACAGCTAGCTGTGTCCCCTCTGCATTTCTGAAGGGATGACAAGAATACATATTTCCCTTTTGGTTCTTTTTCTTATTAAAGGGAAAGGATGGAAAATAGAAAATATTTCTTTTACTGATATATTAGAATCAATGAATTTATTGGACAGTTGGAGCAATTCTCTCCTAGGATTAAAAGTGATAACTCATGTCGAAGTCTTTTGAAATCTCCGACGCTCATACAGTTCTAAGGTTTTATTATTGTAGAAGGTCATTGTTGCAAAAGACCTCCTACGCCACATGCCAATCATGTTGAATTGGTAAAAGTCTTATAATTCATCCAAATAAAAGTGGTTTGCCTGGGTCTTGGCTGGTTAAGCTGAATTATAGCTAAGTGTGAGTGCTGTGATTGGGGAGAAACTGCTTAGATAAAGGTCAAACAAAAATCACATTTCCTTGAACAATCATTAAATTTCTAAAGGAAATTCATATCAAGCCCCTTACGATATTTGTAAGGTTTCTCCAAATTCTTTTTTACTTTGGTTTTCTGCCAGAAATGGGTGCAGATGCATCAGCTACCTCGCAAGGCAAACCTGTTCTCACAAGTTTTATCGCACCACTTGGCAGAGAAAAAGGCTTGGGTAGAGGCTGAGAACTTTCACATAGATCCAGAAGGCTTGGGAATTCAGCCACTTGACTTCCCGCCCACCACTAAAAAGAAACGGGCAAACTCTGAGTCCAGGATCTAAGATTCCCCTCATCAGAAAAGGAGAGAATTCTCCAACTTTCTCTTGGAGGCAAATTCCGTAGATTGTTACAAAGATAGGCCATTTCAGAACTTTTCAGCGTAGTGAGGGAGCTCAAAGTTGCCATGGTTCCCTTGCTTTCTATTCCCTCACCCCTCTCCTCCCAACCTCCATTGGCCCAGGGCAAGTTCCCTCAGGAGACTGTAACCCCAGGAAAATGTGCTAGAAGGGATGAGGGGTAGGGCAGAAAGGGGAGTAGGAAGAGTGATTATTTTTGTTGGGCCATTCTGCGTATTTGGGAGTCCATGAGACACAAGGGATGGACCCACTTTAATTAAAGAGTAAACAATGAAGACCACGGGATATGTAACTGGAAATCTATTGAGAATGTCTTCACATTACTCACAAGTTAGTAATTTCCCCAAGAGTGGGAGTTTCTTTAGGATATTTGCGATTTATTTTTAAGCCTTTTAGAGTGTTAGAATAACACACACAGTTTCTCTTTTACTATTTTCATGGTATTAAAAGGTTTCAAACCCAGGCATTTTAGAGCCCACCCAGGCATTTTAGAGCATTTTAGATTGACTACAATCATGTAGTCAAATTAGTTAGAAACACACAGGGACCTCTCAAACTCATTACAGGGCTTATTTGAAACATGTAAATTTTCATATATATATATATATATCCCTCATGATCTTCCTGACGCTTATAAATTTGAAGTGGTAGCACGTTCACTGTCTATAACCCACAGCAGCTCAGTCTATCATCATTGCTTATGCTAAGTCACTTTTCATAATCGGTGCTGTGCAATATTTAAGTCAAGGGCATTTTCTGAGAACCTATTAGGTAGCTACCACTGCAGTAGGGACTTGGAGGAAACTGTGTCATCAGAAGATGTGACCCTTCCTGCCTGATAGAAGAGACTTCTGAAAATTTCAAAGGAGGAGAAAAACCAGTCATGTATTTGGATCTCAATCAAATCTGCCCACGTGCCCATGTTACTCAAAGGGAGAATAAACAACTGAACTTGCTTACTATTGGTTGATGTCACAGATAATTTTATTCGAGTACCATTAGGCCTAATGGACATACAAAGATGAGTGCATTGTGATTAAGTGAATCTGATTCAATGAAACCCAGTAAAGCATGGCACATAGTAAAAGTATAATAAATGTTAGCTTTTATTATATCATCATCATCCTTATCATCATTATTTCTGTCATTAAGGACCTCTAAACCTTGTAGGGCAAATGACATGCACATATTTATAATAAAAGGCACAGAGTATACAGATTATTTACTATATTGTTGGTACAGATAAAATTCTGTAGGAATCCAGGGAAAGAAAAAAAATTCATACTGGAGGTAAAGATTTTAAAACATATAATAATAGCAAAACACAATACCCTATTGCCTCAATCTTATATGTCCGAGGAGGCCAGCAAGTAAGATTTTTGTGAGAAGACATGGTAATTTGGCTTTCAGCACGAGAACCTCAAGTGTTCCTGATTTCCTTAAATAATATATTGTGGTTCTGTGCACCATTAATTGATTCCAATCCTTCTAAGGTCTATATATGTCTTTAATCACATGATCACTAAATGAGGGATTTTCCAAGCCTGCTGTTTGTCAAGTGTCTTTAGATGGTAGAATTATAGCTTTTGGTAGGTAATTCTGTGGTCACTCAATTTTTATCTTTGTGATTTTATAAACTTTGTATATGTTATTATCCTTTTTGTAGTCTGAGTAAAGAATTGTAGTATGTCAACTGGTTTTCTTAAAACAGTGCATCTAATCTCTTTACTCTTCGAAAATGCTTTCCCACAGGTCTCTGTAGTTCTGTTATTTTTCTTAAGGTTTGACAACAGAATGACACACAGAATTCCTCAGGTAGATGTATTCTGGTTAGGTTCAAGAATGTGATGCTGTTTTAATCCTATTGTTAAAAACAATCCCATGTTAGCACAGGCTAGGGGACCAGCTTCAGGTTGACGGGAAACTGCATGTGTCACTGATCACGGAACATTGTTTGTTATCTAGGTTACAAAAAGAAATACTGTTAAGTTATAAATTGGTGATAGCTTCTTATAAAGCTACCTAAAAAGAAGTTGACATAATATGATTAATCTTCTCTCACACATCCTTTTTATATCTTGTGTTCAGAAATGTGTCACTCGAATTATTTATTGAGCATGATGTATGTACTCAGCATTGTGCTAGGCACTCTAGGGGTTACCAAAGACGTACATGGTGGGTCCTCTGTCCTTCAGAAGTTTTATATCTACCTGAAACACTGTGAAACCTAGGAGGAGAGCACATGACCCAATATAATCTATAATAAATGTTCTGCAGTACGCTTCAGGCAGAAAGAGCTTTTAAGAGTCCCGAGAGTAGAGAGGAATGTCGACCAGAGTAGTTAGGTCGGGGGCATGTCTGGGGGCCTGAGAAGAGCTCTTTTGGTCTGCATTATAGAGAAGAAATGGCCTCTTGTCGTAGCTCCCAGGACTCAAGAGCCTTTAGGAATAAAAATCATAAGTGGGCTCCCTGTCTAATGAAGAACATCCTGTGTGTTCTCACATGTGTTCAAAGGAGGCAGCTATAAAGAGTGGGGCCTGTGAGCGCTTTTATACACTTTACATTATCCTTGAGCAGAGCCAAATGATCAGTTGCCATTCCCTGAGGAAAATGTCTGAGTTACCTTGTTAGGGAAGATGAAAGTTTGCTGTCATCCTCCTACTTTCCACAAAGGAGAGGGGAATATTTCTCAGCTGAGAGGGAGCGTGTCTGGTCGTATCCTCAACATTGCTGGACTTTAAAAACAACAACATCATTTCTGCCCCCTTTTAGGACTGTGCCTTGATGGAATGGTGTGCAGTCATCAGTTTCATATCATCAACTGTGTGTTTTCTCTTAAAGTAGCCTGCACAGCAAGGCAAATTAGTCAGAACAACAAAGCCAGGGTGACAGTGGGTCAGGCTGATGCAAAGGCTAGCATCTCAGATTTAAACCTCTTAGTCTCTTGCAGAGGATGATCTCCTGGGGACCTCCTGGTCACCGACCTACCACTCCAGGTTACTGGTACCAGCAGAGGACGGTTTTGTGGCTGAAAAGATATAACCTATACAATGAGCATTCATGGATAGTTTCTCCTTTGCTTGCAGTGCAGACACAGGGCCATGGAACTGTCTGTAACCAGCATGATCACCCAGGCAAAGAAGCTTGGATCAAAGCCTGGTGGCCGAGCAGACACCTCCAGCCACTCACTCTGTAAGCTCATTCGTCCAACTACCAGTTGCTGAAACACCTATGATGTGCTGGCTGGACTTTCCTCTCTAGGAACCACCTGTGCAAAGACAAAGCCTCACTTCTGAGCTCTCTGTACGTCTGGGGAGCCATAGACGTGGAAACACCTAATCAAAATGTAGTATGGGAAGAGAGTTATAAACAAGGTGTCGTTGATCTCAGTAGAAGGCGTGATTCACTCTAAATGAGGTGTGATGGTCAAGACAATTTTTGAGCTGCTGTGACTTGAAGGGTAAGTTGGGGTTCTGGTGGAAAAATGGAGGAGGGCCTGGAGTATTTAAGGAATTGCAAACAGCCCCATATGGATGGAGTGTAGAGTCTGGAGGGTTGGGTTGTGGAGCTGGTTGTAAGTGATGGAAAGAAAGCTGGAAAGATGGGCTGAAGACAGACTCCCAAAGGGGCCTTAAATGTTATGCCAAACTTTGGAGTCAAGTGGAGGATCTCTGGAGGTTTGTCATTGGGAGAATAACATGGTGACTAGGTGTCTGTTTTAGACATTTTACCTTGCTTGTGGCTAGAGATTAGCAGGAAGTGACACTGAGGCTGGAAGAGAGTTATTAGGCTTTTAATAACTCTCTCATTCTGGAGAGTGTGTGAGGGAGAGCTCATGCTCCGGGTTTAAAGAACCAGTCTCATCAGCGAGAGAAAGCCTACCAGCCAATTCTTACTACCACCGCAGAAGTAAATTCTCTGCGGTTCTTCCCATTTATTCAGCCAGTCACTCAGGCACTCCCACATTTACCCATCAGATCTTTATTGAGAAATTGCTATGTGATAGACACTGGAGGTATAGTAGACATAGTTCTACCCTCTTGGAGTTTAAACTGTAGTGGAAATGACCATTAAATCAGTAGTTATAATTGGGTTTAATTCACCTGGGCCCCAATTAAATACAACACCTGAAGATCCACAGTTGACGGCATGCTAAAATAATGCCCTTCAAATCTCCTCTAAACTGACCAACCTGTAACCCCTAATGATTTGTTGAATGGAGGAATAAATAAATGAATGAATGCAAAGAGGAGATGTCAGCCCCTCCGAGTTGCCTGCCCCCCTGGACCTTTCCTGGCTGTGGGGCTCCCATCCCCATGCGTTAGTCCACAGGGAAAGAGAGTTTTACATAGTGGGAAGTGTTTTGACACCAAAATCAGGAAAACCTACTTAGGTACCTGGTTCTACATCTGCTTCTCTGGGGGAAGAAGAGCAAGTTCCTTAACCTGTCTTTGTCTCAGTTTCCTTATCTTGAAAATAGGGATGATAAGGTCTACCTTGTAAGGATAATATATAAAGTACTAAAAAGATTTAAGTCTAGGGCTTCCCTGGTGGCACAGTGGTTAAAAATCCGTCTGCCAGTGCAGGGGACATGGGTTCGAGCCCTGGTTGGGGAAGATCTCACATGCTGTGGAGCAACTAAGCCCTTGCACCATGACTACTGAGCCTGCACTCTAGAGCCTGTGAGCCACAACTGCTGAGCCCGAGCACCACAACTGCTGAAGCCCGCGTGCCTAGAGCCGGCGCTCTGCAACAAGAGAAGCCACCGCCATGAGAAGCCCACGCACCACAACGAAGAGTAGCCCCCGCTCACTGCAACTAGAAAAAGCCCGCGCGCAGCAGCGAAGACCCAACACAGCCAAAGATAAATAAAATAATAAATAAATTTATAAAAAAATAAAAGATTCAAGTCTAGAAGTTTAAATAAAATTATATATTTCAGTGCCAGGCACAAAGGAACACAGCTAAGGGCTAAGTGTTACGATTCCTGGGTCCCCCTGTGACCTTTCTCTGTACAGAGAACTTGAAAGTGCTTCCGAGCACACTCCTGATCGTGCCACTCTTCTGCTTAAATCCTCAGAAGACTCCCTATTACTTTTCTTCTTGGTGTAGCATTTAAGGCCCTCTGTGATTGAGTCACAGTCTCTCTTTCCAATCTTATTTGCCTTTGCCAATCTGGCATCACTTCCACCCTCCTAGGGCCTCTGCATTGCAGAGAAGCCAGAGATTGCATTTCCTCAAACCCTTATTCTGTATTGCTCCAGGTTAGAATTTGCCAATGTGAGTTATTTGCACAAGATTTGGAAGAGAGCAGGAGAGGCCATTATTTTGTGGAGGCAGTTACAGTCTGACTGGTGGTAATTTGGTTTCCATGATCAAACATGGACATGTTACAGACCCTTCTCTTGTTTTCAACCCCTGGCAAAACTGTCTGGCTTAAAGATAACTCACTAAATCGATTAGAACAGCACACTTACTGTGACATGTGCTACCTCCAGAATCCAGAGATTCCCATCAGCCCTTGTGCCTCTCAGTGGTAGGAGGCACGAGATGATGCAACTTCAGCTGCATCTCGAGGGAATACCTCAACATCCCCTAGCCCGCCGGGCCCTTAGAGACTTCACCATAGGTTTGGGTTTCTGCTCTCTGCCACAAGAGGAGCATATCCCAGGTAGGAGATGCTCCTTCAGCCTGGTTCCCAGAAGAAGAAGACACCTGAAGAAGGGCCAAACACAGCTACAGACATCCGGCAGATCTGTGAGCAAGACAAAAATCGTTGTGGTTATAAACTTCCGAAATGTGGGGTTTATTTGTTATCATAGCAAAACCTAACTGATAAACCTTGTATCTCAGCCAGATGTATCTTGTAACTTTTCGTATGCCCCATTCTTTCCCACTGCCGTTTCTTGACTGACAAAATGGTTTTTTTCGTTCTCTTGTCCCTAATTCCAGTCTTCAATTCAGAAGTCTTTATTAATCCCCAGATAGAAATAAGCTTTCCAGGTTTAACACCCAAAACACTTTAGTTACATCACTTTTATGGTTCAGCACTTTCTGTCTTGCACTTTATGATTTGTTTACATGCCTGCTGTAGCTCTTCTGGTTGATGTCTCAATATCTACTCCTTCTGAAATGGTTAGTCTAAGCCAAACATTGTAGTCCCATTCTTTCATTAGTGATAGTTTTAGCAATGGTCTTAGAACCAAATCCTGGCTAATGGAAAAAAAAATAGTGGAAAGCTCTGGTGGATTTCTAGGAAAAGTTTCCTTGCTCCCCCAATTTTTTTTTAAAAGAGGGACTGAAGAAAGAGGCAGAGGCCGTCCTTCCCACATCCTCTCTTTCTCTTCTTTGCTAACAATGTGACGGTTAAGCAAACAAAAGAGAGGAGCACCAAGCTGAAACAAGCACAGAGAAGGAGTGTCCTGCATAGCCTGAAGCCATGTGCCACTGCCCCAGAGACTGTCAATCTGCGTCAGTGCAGGCCTTCTCCACGGCACCCAGTGTACACCTCACCCAAGGTAGACACTCGAATAATTTATTACACGAATAAATAGAGAGCCTTTCAGGTTATTTATGTTTGGGATATAAGATCATTGAATAAACCATAAGACAGTGATGATTATTGCAGCCTGGAAAGTTGGTGGAGAAGCTGCTTAATCAAGGTTCTCATGTACATTTGTTAAAAAGCAAAAGAACAAACAAAAACTTTAAGGAAATAATCACTGAAAAGAAGAAAAAAATAGGGAAACAACTTTCTGGAACAAAAATCTCTCTTTCTGGGGTCTTTGTAGACTAGACAAGAGATTGTACAGATTTTCATCTGTACAGGAAGTCTAGATTTAATTCTGCCCATAGGATTCCAGTAAGTGCGGCCAAACTAAATAAGGATGTGAACCAGAATTCACTAGTGTTACTGACCAAAGACCACATTTTAAATATAGTAATTTATTATGTGAAATAAAATTGACAGGTTTATTTTCAGTATTCATATATCTCTGTGTAGTAGTTTCATGTCAAGTCTTTTAAAGAACATAGTATGGCGTCTAATCACCACAATTTGGAGTAGCCGTTTTCAAGCTTGCTGCAGAGGGTTGCACATAACGATCTGATTGCTCTCTGCAAGCTGTGTTTTGACCATTTCTGTACTGAACAAAATAATGGGTGACACATCTTAGGGACCTTGCTAGGACTGTGAGTTCATGACCTTGAGGCTCCAAAATAGGGATGGTCCTGTGAAGACCTGAGAAAATTGTTTTAACTCCTCTGAATTGCTCAACTCCTTAGCATGGAGTAATGAAAGCTCCCAGTAGATGAACACTTTCAGTAAGGTGAGTGAGGTTTTCTAGAGTTTTTGTTTCATCTGTAGAAACAGTAGATGTTGGTGTCAGTGCTACATGGATAGGGGCCATTGAGCTTTCAATTCTTAGAAGAAAAAGGAAAATTACAAAATCCATTATATAGTTATTAATTCCTGACGTCCTTCACACTCGAAGGAAAGAAAAACCCAGTTTTCCCGGATCTGTGATCCTCTTTCCTCCCCACCTTAAGTCCTAAATGCATAGATATTCCTGGGGAGAATGACAAAAGCAGGGACTAATATGATTACTGGTAAATTAAAAACAGAAGTTCTCATGTAAGTAATAGAGGCGGGAAATTCTGTCCTGTACCTGTGTTTTTCCTCTGCAACACTGAAAAAAAAAATTGCTTCATTCAAGTGAAATGGCATATCTAATATGACAGACCACTGAAGAATCTATATACAGTTTCAAAAGTACAGTTATTCTGTCATGCACAAGGCATGATTCTCAGGTATTGGCGTGCTCAGCCTGTGGAGGTAGTGTGATCTCAGTGCAGTGATCGAGTGTGCTGCAGGAGTAGAAAATCTAATGGAAGGGTTCTGATTGCGGGATCAACTCAGAGGAAAATGTAAAAATAAAATCATTCTTTATCCCATGACTCAGTTTACTTCTTTGGAAAATGAAAACATTATATTACAAAAATCTTGGGCTTCCCTGGTGGCGCAGTGGTTGAGAATCTGCCTGCTAATGCAGGGGACACGGGTTCGCGTCCTGGTCTGGGAAGATCCCACATGCCGCGGAGCAACTAAGCCCGTGCACCACAACTACTGAGCCTGCGCGTCTGGAGCCTGTGCTCTGCAAAAAGAGAGGCCACGATAGTGAGAGGCCTGCGCACCGCGATGAAGAGTGGCCCCCGCTTGCCGCAACTACAGAAAGCCCTAGCACAGAAACGAAGACGCAACATAGCAATCAATCAATCAATCAATAAATCTTTAAAAAAAAAATTAAAAAAATAAAAATAAAAAGTCCTAGTGATGAGTAAGAAATCGGACTATAAAAAAAAAAAAAAAATCTTGGCGCACGGTGTTGAGAAAAGCAGGCCAGATGTTCTCTTTCAGGCTTTCCTTTATTTAAAAAATGATTAACTTTTGACTAGTCAATTCCAATCTTACAAGAAATATGTTCTCAGTACATGGCTGTTGAATCACATTTTTATAAAAACACAAGTGTGCGTTTATGGGTGGAAGGTTTCCTTCAAAAACTAGATTCTGAACAATTGGCTTTGTTTGACTTTCTGGGGCAGGTGCTGAGCAGCAGTCCAGGGGTAACCTTGACAGGAACTTCTGTGCGGGGAGAGGACTGGAATGGAAGAGGAGGAGGCAAGCTGGGGTCTGAGCTAATTCAAGGTTAGTAACTAACAGAATAAATGGAAAGCGGAATGGAGAGCATGTTCTGTCTTTTTCATTTACCTTGTCTTCTATTAAAAGATATGAAATCAGCACTTAATGAGATAGTGATAATGTTTTAGATGTTTATGAGCAAAGATTAATCGTATACCAATTCTAAGTTGCCTGAATTATGGTTTGTTGTCGTTGCTTGACTTATTTAACCAAGTAATGTTATGGATGTTCAGGTAGTTGACTAGAAACTCTGAAAAAGACAATTTTTCAAATTTTCTTTGGAGTTTTATTTCTATTCACTCATTTATATAAAATATTGAGTAGGAAGCCAAAAATAGACATGGGATATGAGGTAGCTGTGAAAAGTACCTCTCAGATCTTGGCTGTAGGTGGCATAATGGACGAATAGCCCCAGCTACTGTGCTCAGAAATACACCATCACTTTGGCACCACGGACGTGCTTCTCGTGGGCTGCTCCCAGCCAGTGACTGAGTGAGGCAGGGTTATAAGTCAGGCCCTTTCCTGGAAGACAAGGACTCTTCTGATGGGCATTCGTGGCCCAATAAATTTGCCAATACTTTCTTAAAACTGCACTGCAGTCTAAGATGCTTCTTCTCAATCATCCTTCCTTCCTTCTCTTCTGCAAGGTCTGATGGTTGTTCCAACCTCTGCTGCGTCTTTCCCTATCTTTCTCCCAACGGCATTTCCCTTTGGGAAATCTCATCTTGAGGTCTCTCGTTGGAGGGTTCAGATTAACACAGAGTAGAGGAGGAAAACTAGTCATTTGTTGGCTGATATCTACTTACCCAACAGCATTCATTTTTTTAATCCATTCATTTGATATTTATTGGTTGTCTAGCATGTGCCAGGGCACTGTGGTAGCATTTAATGACAACAGAAACAACAATTTGAGGTCTACAGAGATTTCAGAGACCTTAAAAGGCCAAGTGTTGACTGCACGTCCAATCTTATCATTGAGACACCAGAGACGTTGTTGTGGTTTGTTTGGGAAAGAGGCGGCAGATTACCTAGGGAGGGCAGCTGGACAGGTAGGCAGGCCATGAGGGTTATATTTTCCTTGGTGTTGTCCTCCCTGCAGTTTGATCCACAAACTCAACTTTTCAGTGCCCCAGAGTTGGTGAAGCTCTTAAGCACTTACTCACATTAAGCAAACAAATATTGGGTCACCAGTGACCTCCACACTGCTGAATCTAGAGCTCAGATCTCAGTCCTCGTCTTACTGAACTATCCATAGCATTTGGCAAACACTCTCTGCTCTGGAAACTATGACATCACCTGGCTTCCAGGCACCGTAATTTTCTGGGTTTCCTCTTACCTCCCTGGCCATTCATTCTTTGTCTCTTTCGCTTGTTCTTCCTCATGCATTTGACCTCTTACCGTTGTTGTGCTCCAGAGCTCAACCTTTGGACTTTTTTTTCTATCCGCACCCCTCAGCAGTTTCATACAGCCTCTTGTTTCTTTTAATACTGTCTATATAACAATGACTCCAAAATTTATATGTGTCCAGCCCACACTTCTATGCACATTCCAGAATCGTGTTCAAATGCCTACTTGACATCTCTGTTTAGCTGTCTAACTAGCATCTCAAACTTAATATGTCCTAAACAGAATTCCTATCCTCCCACCCTAGTTTGCTTATTCCATAATCTGCCCATCTCTGGTAATGGCAACTCCATCCTTCCAGCTACTCAGGCCAAAAGCCCTGGAGTTATTCTTTTTTTTTTTTTTTTAATTTATTTATTTATTTATTTATTTATTTTTTGGTTGTGTTGGGTCTTCGTTTCTGTGCGAGGGCTTTCTCCAGTTGCGGCGAGCGGAGGCCACTCTTCATCGCGGTGCGCGGGCCTCTCACTGTCGTGGCCTCTCTTGTTGCGGAGCACAGGCTCCAGACGCGCAGGCTCAGTAGTTGTGACTCACGGGCCCAGTTGCTCCGCGGCATGTGGGATCCTCCCAGACCAGGGCTCGAACCCGTGTCCCCTGCATCGGCAGGCAGACTCTCAACCACTGCGCCACCAGGGAAGCCCCCTGGAGTTATTCTTTAACTTCTTTCTTTTGTAGCCTGTACTCAGTTCAAGAGCATTTTCTTTCAGCTCAACTTTTAAAATATTTCCCAAGTGCAAACTCTTATTACCACCTCAACAATACTGCCACCTTGGACTGAGCCACCTCCATTGCTCTCCCTTCTTGCACCCTTGCATCCATACAGCTTTGTAACCTATTCTCGTCACAGCAGCCCAGTGATCATGTTAAAAATCCAAGTGAAGTGTTATGAACTAAACTGTGTCCCCTCAAAATTTATGTGTTGATGCCCTGATCCTCAGTACCTCAGAAAATGTCTGTATTTGGGGATAGGGTCTATAGAGGTAATTCAGTTAAAATGTAGTCGTGAGGGTGGGCCCTAATCCAGTATGACTGGTGTCCTTCTGAGAAGACAAGATTAGGACACAGACAATACCCAGACCGAGGGATGACGACTTGAGGACACAGCAAGAAGGCGGCCATCTTCGAGCCAAGGGGAGAGGTCTCAGGAGAAGACCACCCAGCTGGCACCTTGATTTTGGACTTCCAACCTCCAGAACTATAAGAAAATAAGTTTCTGTTGTTTAAGCCATCCAGTATGTGATATTTTGTTTTGGCAGCCCTAGCAAACTTTTATGAGATGATAAAATTCCTCTTCTTAAAACCCTCCAATTGCTCTCCATCCTCCTGAGAGTTCACACAGGAGTCTACAGGTCCACAGTCTGATCCCCAGATCCCAGGTAGGGGGTGAATGGTGGAATGAACTCAGTCACCAGAAGCCTGAAACCTCCTGCACCTTCTCCCAAGAGCTGGTGGTTCTCTCCAATGCCAACAGCACCGCTGACCTGTATCCTTTCCCCTAGACAGCAGTATAAAAGCACACTCAGTTTTTACCTTTCTAACCTCTCATTTTGTATTTTCACTTAGGGTATTTTCCTTTGGATATGTCTACATTATTGATTAGACTTTAGGGCCATGTAAACCTTGGATAAGTTATTTAAACTATGTGAGTCTTAATTTCCTCAAATATAAATGGGGACTAAATTGGGAATAATAATATCTATTTTATAAAGTCTTTCTTATTCAGTCAGAAAAAGTGTATTGAATACCTGGTAGGTGGCAGGCACTATGCTATGAAGATAAAACTATATAAAATCTATAAAGCATGACACTCATAACTTGGCTTATATAAGTTGCTTGATAAATATTAGTATTGATTTATCACTATTTTATTATTGTTGCTGTTTTAACCATATTCTAACTCTGCTCTTTAATCTAAGAGATATTTTGTGTTTTTAATGTGGCTTTTGCATAGATAATCTCATACATTATTTGCTAATTTTAAAGTTTAATCCTCGAACCCCACATTTCCCCAGTTTATCATCCTATCTCTCTTTTTCATCTTCACATTCAAATTAGTTTTTTTTTCACATTCAAATTGCTTAAAAGAGTTGACTCTGCTCCCTGTCTCTCTTTACTCATCTCCTGCTTATTTCTCAACATGCTCCAATCCAGTTTTTAACCTCCATCTCTCCCCAAAGCAACTTTGTCATTGGTAATCTAAGACCCTTGTTGCTTGTCTTAGTCTGCTAGGGCTGCCATAACAAAATAGCTAAGCGGCTTAAACAACCCAAATTTATTTTCTGGAGGCTGGAAGTCCAAGATCAAGGTTCTAACAAGTGTGTTTTCTCCCGAGGCCTCTCTCCTTGGCTTGTAGATGGCCACCTTCTCCCCGTGTCCTCACATGGTCTTCATTCTATGTACCTGCATCCCTGGACTCTCTCCCTCTTCTTATAAGGACACCAGGCATTTTGGATGAGGTCCCACCCTTATGACCTCATTTAATCTTAAATACTTCTTTAAAGACCCTATCTCCAGAAACAGTTACATAGGGCAGTAGGGCTTCAACACTTCAATTTGGAGGGGTATAGCTCAGTCCATAATATGCTAAGTAATTTTTTCCTTTTGCTTATTTTACTTGACCTTACATGAGAATTCAGGAGTATTGTCCACACTTACCTTCTTGAAACCCTTTCTTCTCTGGGTTTCTGGAACCCCACATGCTCCTGATTTTTCTCCTACTCCTCTGACCACTTCTTGGAGGCCCATTTTCAAGCTTATCTTTCACTCTCCAACAAATAAATGTTGGAGTTCCTTAAGACTTTGACCTTGATTCCTTCCTTTCTCACTCCGTACTCTCTTTCTTCGTGAGTTCATCCACCCAAACGACTTCATCCCACTAATATACAGGAAACTCTTCAGTTTTTTATCGGTAGATCAAAAGTGTTGACTTGCCTTTTCCATGCATTTGCCACTGTCTGAAATATAACAGACCTTGAGAAAAACTGTTAGTGCTATTTTTTTGGTGCTACTTTTTTTCTTGTTTAGAATGTTTGTTGTGTTGAAACACATTTACCCCGTAAAATCACCTGTCATTCCACTGTACCACCACACCCATAGGAGGGAATTTCCAGGGTAATCTCAGATTAACTTGTGTGGCCCTTTACAGAGCTGACCCCGATGTGTAGCTCCTCTTGACATCAAGGTGGCGGGGGGAAGGGGGGAATTCCAAGGTGCAGAGTGCATGAAAATAATTTTTTAAAGTTAACTGATAACCATCTCTGTTGCAAGCATTCTGTGGCTCTGTCATTTTATGATTAAGGACTGTGATGTTATTACCACACACTGCCAGTGTGAAAGGGGGATTTTTTTAGTCTGAGCTGAGTTGTTAATTTGCTGGGCTATGGTGAACAGTTTCAAGATATTACAGCTCTCCAGATTTTAGATGTAGTTAGTTCCTGAGATAATACATTACTAATTGTTACTAACTATAAATGAAAGGAATAAAATCAAATCATTCACAAAGAACACATCCTTTGAGCATCTGTACTAGGTATCGAGCGTTGTGCTTATAAGTGAGGGAGAGAGGCAGGGATAACAGAAGATGGGAAGGTCCCAACACAAGCTCATGGACCTCACCAGTGAAGTGATTGTGTCTGGGCCGCCTGTTCATTCTACTCAGAATCACTCCATGTGCATCTTGGACACACACACACACACACACACACACACACACACCCCTTAGCTTGCCAGCCTCAGTACAGACCCTGCTTATGTTTGCCTGAAGGCAGCCTAACTCCACTTTCGACTTAGATATGCAATTCTGACCATTCAAGCTCCTTTCACCAGGAACTGTTTAATTACACACAGTTCATGTTTGTCCTGAGGTAATTTAGCCTAGGTGATAATTGTATCTAAACCTCCAACTGAATTTTGCTCAAAGGCATCAAACTTATCAAATGTCATATAATTAACATTTCTGTACTTATATTCTTTCAAAGAATCTAACCCAAAATAGTTCCAGTAGATATTGGTTGACTGTTTCTTGGATTTTTGGTTTCTCTCTTTGCCTAACAAGTTTGATTTTATTTAAGAAAAAGAAAAAAAGAAAAAAACACTTAAAAATCTTCCTTTCTTTAGGAGATGCAGAGTTCCCTGTGTCAACTCTGTCCACTATGAGTGATGTAACCTCACTCAACCTTATCTAAAACTTGAGGATGAATGGGATTTCCACAGAAGTGCCCAAACTAGTGGGGCGCGGGGGGGGACCATTAGGAACAATGGAGAAACAGATACGTTAGGTAACCTAGGTGTGAAGAAAAAAATAAAAGGAACAACTTCGCCCTATTTCAAGTGGACTTAAGTGGGTTTCAGTAAAATGGAGATTAACTGTGCTGGAATGATTTGTTCCTCCCATGCCTGCTCCCTTTCCCTTGAATGCCTCTGTGTTTTTCCTATATATGGGGCTCTCACCGAATTCAAAAGGAACTCAGGGAAGTGAAGACTTCCAAGAAAGAGGAAATGAGAGGGGGATGAAAAAAGAACTCCTGATTTCAGCGGAGCTCACCCAGATGGTAAAAAGGAAAAAAAAAAAGTGACAATTTTAACCTTTGAAAGCAGTATAGCAGTAAGAAAAGTCAACTTGAGCTCAACGTCAATTTCCTCTTTGATGGCTAAATAAATGTTAAATTACTTTGTAAATATTTTTAAATGAGTGGTTTTGGAGTGGGAGTGGTGAAGAAAGAAAGGGAAAAAAAGTTAACTATCACACATAAAAGAACCAGCTCACACAGCCGATGGCCAACTTTTACAGCTGCATTTTTATAAACTCCTTGAAGACTTGGGCGAGGGACAGGTTTATGATGTTACCATGGCAGTGCTACAGTTTTTTGACACAATATTGTGACACTGAAGCAGATGTACGATGGGGAGGTAGGCATATAGCGGTTGGGACAAGTATGAAGGAATTTAAGACCCTCACTAAATATTTCAGCAGAGAGTGTCTCACCGAAATGTCACTGGATTTAATTAGCTGTAGAGTGAAAGGTGAAGGGTTAATCCAAGGTCAGTGTCTGGGAAGATGAAGCTCGTGACTCACGCAGCTATGATATTTGCTGAATACATACTCTAGGCGATTAGAACAGTAAATTAGCACAGTGTGGGAAAGAATAGGCAATAGTTTTTTTAAGTCAGTTTGATGTGACGGTGTTCAATTATTTTATTTCCCTATGCGTTTCTCTGATGTTCTTTCTGTCAATGCAGTCATTTCTTCTGAAGTGTTGAAAGTGACTGCCAAGTGAATAAGAAGTGTTCTCTGATTTTTAAAGTGAGAAACAATTTGACTGAACTAAATTAGACAATTGAATTTTGTTTAATAGTGTTTGATGTCTGTATTTGCCTGTTTACACTACAAAAAAATTTTTTTCCCTTATTCACTGGGGGAAAAAAAATCTGTTGTGCTGACATTATTTTCCTTCCCACAGAATCCACAACAAACTTGTTTGAGTAGAACAGACTGTGTAACTCTGTGTAGAATAAGGGAAGATCTCGCAGGCATACAGAGCACCTCCAGCATTCATTAACTGATTCAACAGATATTCCTTGAACATCGGGCCAGGCATTGTGCAAGGCACCGTGTTCCCACTAAACAACAGGACAGAAGAGTTCTTGTCTTCGTAGAGCCCGATGGGTTGGGACCCAGAACAGTGGCTTCTCTTCAGAGCAGAGCTCTCAGGTGGGCAAAGGGTAGTCTTAATCTACTAACCCTAAGAATGATTAAATGGTTAGTCACCTTTGCAACAAAAAGTTACTGAGACACTGATTCGCCAAAGATCACAAGCTATTCTAGTGTGTATAGACATACTGAATAGTTCTCTGATTTCTGTTCTCTGACTTAATCACTAGATAGATGCTTCATAGTATTTCTCATATAAATTCCTCATATATACTTTTATATACTATTAAAGACATATTTGAACTTAAAAATTTTTTTCTGGATTCACACCAATAGTATAACTTTAATACACAACTAAAAATGAGTATTTACTCTGGCTTGAGTGATGTGAATGAGGAAATATCCCCTGTTCACCACTATTCACCCTATTCACCACTATTCACCCTATTCACCACTAGTAAAAGAGGAAAATCAACTGGCTTTTACAAAGTCATAAAATAGTAAACTCCCAAGAGGGTCCTGAAAAAGGTTAAGATAAAAGAAGATGTGAGCCAACATTTAACCATGTTACCACATTAGGCATAGACATCAATCCAAGCCAAAGTACACTGCAGCGTTAGCCAAGGAACGCTAGCTTTAGCAGAAAGCACTGGACAATTCTAAGCGCACAGATATCTGTGGAAGATTTTAGAAGGCGCTCCATTCAGCGACAGGCTTAGAGGGAATGGCCAAAGATTAAGCATAAGCCTGGGTGAATACTGCAGCCTCCACCAGCTGCCCTTCCAGGGCTGACCTTGGAGCTTAAGGACCTGACAGCTGGGAACTTTAGCAGCTGTGGAAATAAGATATTGGAGTTTCTTTACTCCTAACCCCAACAGCTCGTGCAAGTCATCCGGTTGAAATCTGTTTACTGAGAGCCTGTCTGCAGCAGACATTGTACTGGGTGCTAAAGTACAGTCCTGGGCAAGAGGACACTGTCCTTGTGTAGTTCAGTCGAATCGGTGGTGTGGGAATGTGAGTTGGTGATCTGGATATTTCAGTAAACTGACTTTTTAATTGCGTCGAGTTGAGTACCCCTTGCTCTGGTCCTGCTGGTGATCTCTGTCGTCCAGGTAGACACAAGGACAAGGACCTCTACTCCGTGAAGGTCAGGTGTGGCTGCCACAAAGGGGAAAGTGTCTTGGAAGTCTCTGCCTCTTAGGAGTTCTGCAGGTGGCAGGAGGTCACAGAGGGCTGTGGTCAGGGTCCCCAGCGCCTCCTCTGTACTTGGAGGGTCTGCACTACCCTCATAGTAGCTACTCAGAACTGTTAACTTGGTGCAGCCAAACTGGCAATTTACATTCTACCTCCCTTAACTGCTAAAAGCCCAACACTCCATGGGAACCATCCCGTTCTGTAAGTGGCGTGTAGAAGCCCATTAACATATGTGTCTGTGTCTAGAAGAGACATTGGAAGAACAAAAACAAGGGATATGGTACTCACGGTCTAATGACAAATTTTCATGGGATTCTCAGTTGATTGCCTCATAAACGCTCAAACTAAACTGACGCTAATTGCTCTTATTCATGGATTTTCATCTTCTACTCAAGGAATAGATGCACTTAATTTGAGCTAATTGAAAGCAAAACAACATCAAAAATTCTGCCTAAAAATAATGACTATCACTGTTAAATACTACTTAAAACGAGTTTTGGAAATTAGTTGTTTGCTCCTAGGAAGAAAGGATGTAGGGCCCCAGTTCAGAAGTATACATGTTTCTACAATGTCAAGAGTCAATGGCACAGTTAATCTGTTTCACTGACCCTTGGTTAACCAGACAATTATCAGAAAATCCTCCCTTGCACTTTGTTAATAGGAAAAACACTTCCATGACCATAATTCTCTTCTTATATAAAGTCAAGTAGAATGGTAGTGTGAATATGCTTAGTATCTTTTAAAGCTGTAAATGTATGTTCAGCATAAAAGAAAAGCAATTTAAAAAAAGGCTGAACCTGAAACTCCAAAGCCATTAAGATCTTCCTGAAATCTATGGAAGAAGAAAGCCAAGGTGAGGTTGAATTTGTATTTCCTATTGGGAAATCAAATAGCAAGCAACGGTTCCCACTAAGGTCTGCTATGCTTGTTGGTAATCACTTAGATTTCCTGTGAGCTAAATTCTCCATGACTGCTTCAACAAACATTTGTTGAGTACCTTCTTAAGAACAAGACTCTGTACTAGGATAATTTAAAGATGATACGAATCTTATTGAAGATTTGATATATAGTGATTAAATCTTATTCACAGAAGTGGGGTATAAATGGTACCTGAGCTTATATGTAAAGGCATTTCTGTGTTTTGGTTTTCTTATCTGCAAATGTCCATATTGGGAGAAACATGCCAATCAAAGCCCCCAAATTGTTGTACACTGACACATTTTTTTTTTTTTTCTGAAAAGGGTTCTAGCAACAAAGTTTTCCAACTCTGAGAGGTAAACAATATAGAGGGCATTATGCTAAATGAAATAAATCAGACTGAGAAAGACAAATAACCGTATGATCTCACTTATATGTGGAATCTAAAAAAAAAAAATAAACGAAAAAAAAACAAGAACTCAGATACAGGGAACAAAGTGGTAGCTGCCAGAGGCAGGCGGTGTGAGATGGGATGGGTGAAATGGTTGGAGGTGGTCAGAGGTACCAATTTCCAATTATAAAATAAATAAGTCATGGGGATGCAGTGTACGGCATGGTGACTCAGTTATTAATACTATATTATGTAGTTGAAAGTTACTAAAATAGTAGATCTTAAAAGTTCTCATCACAAGGAAAAAATCTGTGTGTGTGGTGATGAATTCTAATTGGACTCATTGTGGTGATCATTTTGGAATACATACAAATATCAAATCATTATGTTATATACCTGAAACTAATATAATGTTATATTTCAATTATATCTCAAAAAAAAGAGATAAATAAAAGATACTTGAGCCTCCTTCTGAAAGAACCTTATTTTGCTGACTTGTTGGGGCAAGTCATTAGGGCAGCAGTTGAAACTCTCACTTGGATATGGGTGTTTGTGTTGCTGTTTTAATGCTAGTCTTAAGGGTGGATTCATTCATGTCATGGTTTTGAATGACTCGAGTTTTCTCTAGCACTGGGCAGGTGAGCCTACCTACAAATGGCCATGGCATAGAAAACACATGCATACATATACACACCTAACATATGGGAGTATAATGCACATCCAGGTTCAGATTCTTCCAGTATGCATGATAGGGAGGCCTGTGGGGAGGAAGGCAATGCTGAGCTCATCTTGGTAATAAGAAAGCCACTGGTCGGTGGACCAAGAGTCAGATACAATCAAGAAGGAGCCGACGCAGCTGCAGGAGGCTAGAGGCTGGGAACTTTGGTGGAGCTTCAGATACCAAGATTAGGATTTTTGAGGTTAAAATTAATGGTAATGAGGAGCTATTTTTGAAATGTGGGTTTAATCATTTAATAGAGTTATATAAATGGCCTCGATGGTCACAGTGATTACTCTTGTGCAGTTGCTGTTCTTCTGACCCTCCAACA
This sequence comes from Eubalaena glacialis, assembly GCF_028564815.1. Classification (NCBI taxonomy): domain Eukaryota; kingdom Metazoa; phylum Chordata; class Mammalia; order Artiodactyla; family Balaenidae; genus Eubalaena; species Eubalaena glacialis. The sequence goes on from NC_083722.1 coordinate 8,887,337, forward strand.
GCAGAAAGTCCTTTGAAGCCAATAGCCAGCTTGTGAGTGGCAAGGGCTAATGGGAAGAAAGTGATGGTGACCACCAAGCAGCCTCTGTCATTTTCTTTGTCTCTGGAGAGCATGGTCACCTGAGGCATTTTCCAAATCAAGGTCTCTTAGAATGATGTGACAAGAAGGGCTCAATGTTAGAACATTGGTGTGCAAGTTATTTATGGCAGCGTCCCAGCTGCTGCCAGAATCCCCCTTCCTAAAATAACCAACAGGTGGGTGACCTGGCCTTTGGAAACACTGTGTCAGAGCATGCATGGGATACATTACTGCTTGCTTTCTCTTCTTGCTTAGATAGCACCACATTTTTCTACTTGTAAATCCACCTTAATTTTGGAATTCAGATATCACAAAAACTGCTAGTGTAGTGTCATTCAATAGGTATTTAAGAAGTGTCCGCATCCCGATTAGTTAAAAACTCCTGAAAGTAAGTGTGTTTTGGGGGCGGGGGTTGAAACTGTCTTTATTCTATTTGGATCGGTATGATCATCCATTTATCTTCTTCTTGTTGTAGCTTATTGACTTTTTTTCTATAATGTATGTACCAAGTATTTGCTGCTTCATCTTCTTAAGAGAATGCAAACCATGGCCACATTTTCTCTTTCTCAGAAAATGAGGGTGACTTTCCAGAAATCATTTTAATTAAAATCTGTGCCCCTCGTACATGGAGAAGATAGGTGGAGCAGCGTTCGCTTTCCCTCTTGTGGGCGGACCGTTCGCTGTTGGTGGAGGCAGCTGGTGCTGTAGCTCAGGCTGCAGGCTGGTCACCTTCCATGCCTGTCTTTCAGCATGCCCTCTTAAGAGCAGGGAAACATTAAAAGGGCTGGGCCAGGCCCCAACTCAACCAAAGGCATTACCAGCTGAGCACAGAGGACTGTCTCTGGCCTTCATGACTCCACTGATGGCTCTGACATTTGTTCCACAGAGATGGCATCCAAATCTTAAGAGATGCCTGAAAACACAAAAAAATAACATATGGTGAGGAAACAACTTTCCTAACTGGTTCTTCAGCACTCTTGCTTTGTGTTGAACTTGGATGCATTTGGTTGAAAGCAGGGACACTGTCAGGCCAAAAAAAAAAAAAAAAGCCAGACAGTAAAAGAAGTGGGATTTCCAGAGACCAGGAACAGAGGCCGTCCAGCAAGGGAGGCACCCACGGAGTGAGTGCTAAGTGACCTGAAGACGTGGTGGTAAATGTAAGGATGAGTAAGGAAATCCTCCTTCCTCTCCAGAAGTGAGGAACCAGAGCAGACTGCAAGAGAGACTGGGGTCGCTTTGGAATATGTACAGCTTAAAGACAAATGGTGCAATCTGGGGTGGGTAACAAGGTGATGGAGACAGAGAGCCCCAGAGCCTGGGAATCAGAGAATCTGAAATCTGGTCTTGGCCTGCTTCCAACCAGCTGAGGGTTCTTGGCCAAAACTTTTTATCCTACCTGAGCCTCGATTTCCTCATCTCTGGAGTGTAGGCATTGGATCAAATGACATCTAAAGTGCCTTTCCTTTTTTATAATGATAGGCCTGAGAGAAGTTGTCATTTTGATTTGGTTCTATTAGGATCATGTTTTTTAAAGCTGGATAACAAGGAAAGTTTGCATGACAAAATGTGGTTTTCTATTTTAGAATTATTATTTCCTTTAATGTTTCGCATTACCCACCCCTTGGCTAGGTTCATTAAATTTGCCATGTGCAATGGACCTAGGCATTCGGATCCTGGTATGATAAGACATCTGACAGGAAGAGCTTGGCTGTGTTAAGCTTCCCAAGTTGGTTATCAGCCTATTCTTCAGTGCCTGTGGGACAGCAACAGAGAACCCAGGGTTATATTCACTTGAGCAAGGCCCTTACATCAGATTTCCCAAGAAAGTTACAAGTACAGCAGTGACCAGTGGCCAAGAAATAAATTTACTGGAAAAAATACGTAGGCAATGAACTTCACCCTTTGGAAATATTCAGAGAAAACTGCATTTTGGACTTTAGACTTGAAAGGGTTAACTGAGGTATTAGACAAAGACTTGGATGTAAAAGTATAAAACTGATAAAGACCACAGAAGTCACCTGTTCTGCCCTTGTTTTTTTGCAGAGGAGGAAGCTGAGGCTCAGAAAAGTTGAGTGAATTCTCCAGAGACACATAATTGCTTAAGCAGAACTGAGACTCCACTTAGGGCATTTGACTCCCAATCCAATACTTTTTCTCCTTTCCCAATTAGTTTCTTCTGAACAAAACCAGCCCTATTTATAGATGAATACATCATCACTCTCCTAGGTAGTAGGCATCAAACCTACACACTGCCCCCAGAGTCTCCCAAACAGCCTGTCACGAGACCTAGAAGCTTCCCACAGCATGGCAGGCTGCCCTGGCGAAGCCTGCATCACACGGATGGACCGTCTCTATCTGGACGTCTATTTCCAAGTCAGCTTAATGACGGCCTGGGCCATGCTCCTCTCGTTCTCAGTCCCATTTCCGATTTTAGCACATTACCTGGCCACATAGTCAACACTCAATAAATATTTGTTGAATCAATGATCAAAAGCTTGAAGAACACAGTAATGAATGAATGAATAGGAACCCAGGATCTCTGTCATTAGAATCATTCTTATGGATTAAGACACTGTTCCATGTTAAGATGCAAAAAAAGGCCCGGGTGAGAATGACATGTGAAACCATTATCGCGACATCTCAGATTGCTTTGAAGAGTCCTGAGAAAAACAAAGCTTTAAAGGGCAACAGGGACAAGTGGGGGCCGATGAGTGGGAGATACTGCTGCATCTGTGTGTGGCGGGGCAGAGTGGAGTGAGCGGTTCTCACTAGGAAGCCTTCCAGAAGTGACACCCAAAATAATGCCTCATTGCTTCCCACTTGGCCTAAGGCTGGCGCTACTTGTAGTCATTCCAGCATCCAGAATGGGTTTCTTCATCACAGATTGCAGTCTTACAGACACAAAAGTATTATGGCTGTTCACCCTGCTTAACTGTATATTAATTAAAATTTTCCAGAGAGTCATTACTTTTTTTACCTTATTTAATTTCTTTGCACTTTGGAGAGACCCAGGGCAGGTGATATTATCTGCATTACTGTTGGGAAAACAGAGGCAGGGGAATGGGTCTTCGGCCTCACAATCCTGTGCTCTGACCACTAGGGCAAACTGTGTTTTTCTTCCATTTGTTAAGACCAATGCTGAATTTTAAAAAATATTTTATTTTTCCTAGGCAAATGCTTTCAGGGAAATGGTCTCAATTTTTATTAATGAGGGCATTGAGTATAACACTCTTGCAAAGCCAGCTTGCAGCCTAAACTATCGCTCCATTACGTGTAACTGTCAACCTGGCTGACAGGGTCCCTCCTGGAATTCCCCAGAGAGGCTGAAAAGAAGAGGAAAGGAGGGAGAGCCACACAATAATTCTTGAAATAATTCAGTTATGACAGCACCGCGCCTGATGCCTACACAGTTTATATCTTCTACCTGAAATGAAACATTATATCATTATAAAGAAGATAAAAGGCAGAAGAGTAATATTAGAATAATAATGATAAATTTGTTGCTGCTATTTTGTTATACTTCTGCAAGTTATATTTCTTGCTCTTTGTTTGCACTGACCTAGATTTGTAGAACTGCCATTATTTTATATAAACAAGCTTGTTATTCTTAAATATTAGGTCTAACGATTGCTTCATCACCATCAACTCCCTCTTTCCCTCGAAATCATCCAGTAGATGAAAGATGTTATAAAAGGTTAGAAGATGGATAGTACTGGAAACAGCTTTTCCTCGAAAACTTTTTTTTTTTCAAGATCAAAATCAGAACCCATCCTTTTAAGGAATAGACCTGAATTTAATTTCCTTTCCTTTGTTCTTAGTTTTAATTTCCCCCCAAACTACAGTTGATCTTCTGATGTTCTTCTTTCCCATTTAATGCCATAATTTGCACTTCTGTCATCTCTTTCTTCTGGGAAATCACAAGCCCATTTGAAACTTTCTCTGCTGGACTTCAGAGAGGTGCTCTAACAGGTAAATCCTTTGATGACCTTCTTTTCAAAATGTATAGCAAGAGCAGACTTTGCAATCATAGACATCACTTCTGGAGTCTAGGCTTAGGGGATTTTTAAATAGAAGCTGGTCTTGAATGACGCAGGTAGTCACATAGGATGCAGGGAGAGTGGATGCACCATGGAAGAGCTCATGAAGCCGGATGTGCCTGCATGACACACCCTCTTCTAAGAACAAATGGCCCTAAATCCTTTGTCCTGTCTCAGTGGTTCTGACTTTCACAAATCCTTGGCTTGAGAAGTAAAATCAGTTACATGTGTTCTCTGGACACAGTTGATTAGAATTGGATGAGAACTAGTGTGCTGTCACTAGTCAAAGTCACTAGCCTTGAGAGATATCTGCTACTTTATAGGTAGGTGGTCAGCATCAACCAGCCAATAAAAGTATTTGACACTGAGATCATCTAATCTGATTAATTTGGGGGAAAGTTCAAGTGCAAGGTGAGCAAAGAAAGGTCCGGCCACTTGAGCTCAAGTTTATTTCGCTAGCAACCCTGAGATATTATCTTGGTAGAATCTAAAATACACTGCAGACCCCAGGATGAAAAGGACTAAAACCCAAAGTGACAATAGATGGAAAATTATCCTTCTGTCTCATGTTTCCATGGATATTCTAAATCAGTTTTCATTTTACAGTTATGTGATATGTGGGTGCATTGTCCTTATAGCCTCAAAGAACTTGACTGGCAGGACCAGTTCTGTTGAGAAAGAATGAAAGAATACAGTACTTTAACAAGTTCAGGTTATGTGGACATAGACCTGGAGCAGCCTACTGGTAAACCTGAGGTGGTCAGTAGTTCCTTAGAGACTAAAACAAGCTTGAAGAAATAAATTTGCAGTGTGTATGGTGTTGTCATATTGTGTCTTTTGAAAGAACTCAAACGCTATTGTGAGGTAGAAGGATGAGTAACATAAACATTTATCTCTCCTCTTCAACATTAAAAAATGATGTATTCACTTTCAAAAGGAAAAATATTGTATTGCAACCCTTTACCAATGGGGCAGGTGGCTTGTGACATCTGGATTCAGATGTCTTTGTCAGAGAACCTTTGTTGGGGCTATAAGCCAACAGCAGAGCAGGAAATAAGAGTTGAGGACCCTAGCTTCCCACTTCCACTCTCACTTTCAAATTACTGGCTGTAATACCAAATCACTTACAGCAAGAACATCCTAGGTAACAGGGTGAGGGTGGGGGAAGTGGTGGAGGTGTCACATTTCCCCCTTCCCAAATCTGGATAATTCTTCATATTAGAGAGCCAAGCTTGTTTCACTTCAGTTGTCCTCATAAGGAAGTAACATTTAAAGGATGGAAACTCACTAGTTGCTGTCTGTTTTGCAGAGGGCATATGGAAATGCCATAGTGTTTCCTGGTCCCACAAGAATACTCCAATGTCCCAGAGCGAAGGAGCTTCAACAGAGGGCAATCTGTATGATTCCTGGCATCACATCCTGATACTGGATCCTAACATTATTTCCTGGCCCTCTGGGGACCAAGATCTCCAGTGGCATGGCCAACTCATAGCTCTCCTGTCAGAGTCAGTTACAACATCTCCTTCAGGCAGGGGGCTGGTGTCTTCTAGATGGGGCTCTTTCTCCTCAGGAACAGTGGTTGGAAGGCACCCTTGCAGCCTGGTTGGGTGTGACAGCTCATTTGGCAGTACTCATAGTGCAACCAGTGACCGGCCGGAGCATGGCTCGTGGATCACCTTGTGGGTCACCCCACCTGCTGAAGGCTCAATGGCTTCTACACCAAGCCTTGCCAGGCACAGGCTCTATGGGACCCCTCTCTCTATTGGAGCTATTTTTATTTATTTATTTTACTATTTTTTCTTTTTTTGCTAGATACAGTTGGTACCTTGCTTCCAGGGAGCACTTGTGAAAGGGGACTTTCCGGAACTCCGCTGAAACAGACCTGACCACAAAGCACTGGTTCAAGTTTAGAGATGAACAAGGATAAAAACTTGAGCTTGGTTCAATGTCACTTTCTCTTAGTTTACTACTGAACCAGATAAAGCAGTGCCAAAGGAAACATACACAATCACTGAGGCAGTGAGTGGACACAGCTCTCAATGCTACCATGGGTTTTCACATAGTTCTCTCCGGTGGTCAGTGCAACCTCTGAGGACCCCTAAGAAAGCTGTGGGCTCCTTAGACTGAAAAATGTAGCTGGCTACATCAGTACCCAAGAATCTACCTATTACTGTATAAGGACATCTTCACAGCATCACACAATCATACACTTCTATGTTATATTCTTAGTGTGTCATTGGCCTCCTGCAGTGCTGGATGTGGAATACCCTAAATTCTTTACTTAAGTCCTAGTGTCTGACTTCCTGCCAAGGGAAAAACATAATACATATTTTGGCTAAACGTCAGGAGACATATGTTCTAGCCCTGGCTATGCCCCTAACTAACCAGTTGTGCAGCCTTACACAAATCACATAATCTTTCTGGACTTCAGTTTACTTAACTGCAAAGGGAGCATTAGGTGGAATCTCCAGTTCTTTCTCGGCCTGAAATTCCAAAAGTCTGATCCAGTGTCTCCCCCCAGATATATAAGTGATAGAATTGTATCCCACAGACTTCTTGGCCAGGTGCAGGGAATGGATAATGTCCTTTTGAAATAAATCATAAAATTGACATAAAAGCAAGGAGCATAAGCAAGTGATGATGGGCTTTAAGCATCAGCACAGCTCTGAATCTCACTCAGCAAAAAGGCACAGCATCTGAGAAATCCCAGACTGGCTGCTGATCATTTCATGTCCTAGAAAGTTAGGAAGGAGGTAATCTATATGTTCTTCAGATTTAGAGAAATTTACCGGTAAAGTGAATGTGATGGAAACTTTAAGAGAAAGTGAATTCTTGGTAACCAGGGTGAGGAAGGTAGAAGATGGTCAAGTGAAAGACAGACTTTAAAATTTCTAAGAAAAATATTAAGCTATATCAACCAAATTTGATACTAAAGGGGCAAATAATTCAAGAGTTTTAGGATATTCTAGAATATTTTCACCTGATTATACAATCACAAGAGGTGCCAAGTAGTAAGAAAAAAAGAGACATAGGAAATTATTGTGACTACCTAGGAAATTCTCAAAATAATTCAAATTTAATAAAATATGTGTAACCCGGAAAATTGTAACATAAAATCAATAACCTATTCCCTTTCTTAGTAAATGTCCAACCATCCATCCAATTAATTGAGCCAGAAACTAAGGACAGTTATCCTAGAACATTGTTTCTCACTCTCATTCAATCAGTTGCCAAGATCTTTCCATCCTTAAATGTATTCCGTTGCTAAATGGGTCTCACTTTTGTCTCCACTGCCACTGTTTTAATTCAGCTCTTCACTATATGTCTCTTAGTTTACTACAAGAGTCTTCTCACTTGCACCCTTACATCATCCTCTGAACTCCTTCTAGAGAGATCTGTTTCACCTAAAGATTTGATTATATCACTTTCCTACTTTGAAACTAGTCATCAGATCTCCACTCTGTATAGAATTCCAAACGCCAAAGCATGACATAAAAAGCAATTCTTTGGCTTTATTTCTAGGCATGCTCATTCACAAATGGCCCTCTAGCTAAAGGCTCCAGTGCCTAAGACATAGTAGGTGTTTAATAAATGCAACTTGGATGGAGTAATGAATTTGTATGTGCATTTTGATATCTGAGCTAAGCAAAGAGCACACATAGCTGCCTAATGAACAATAACTGGGTCTGTTAGCGTAGAGGAATAATATATTTCCCAGGAGATAGAGAGCGAGCTTAATGAAGAGTCATCTGAACCCATTGTCAGTGTTCTTTGGGGAATAAACTGTGGAGCACAGACAGGTAAAGTACAAGGAAATCAGATAAGTACCATGGTTTTTAAAGTTTTTTTTTTTTTTTTAATTTTGTTTATTTATTTTTGGCTGTGTTGGGTCTTCGTTTCTGTGCGAGGGCTTTCTCTAGTTGCGGCGAGCGGGGGCCACTCTTCATCGCGGTGCGCAGGCCTCTCACTGTCGCGGCCTCTCCCGTTGCGGAGCACAGGCTCCAGACGCGCAGGCTCAGTAGGTGTGGCTCACGGGCCCAGTTGCTCCACGGCATGTGGGATCTTCCCGGTCCAGGGCTCGAACCCGTGTCCCCTGCATTGGCAGGCAGACTCCCAACCACTGCGCCACCAGGGAAGCCCAGTACCATGGTTTTTAATATAGACTGGTGAGATTAATGTCAATCTCAGAAATAATTAGGACTATCTTATGAAGATTTGGCAAAAAGAAGTTGTTTTCACCAGGAATCACACTGATCTCACTTCTTGTGGGGCAAGTTAAGTAGTCTGGTGAATGAAAGAATGAGATAGACACCATGTAACTAGATTTTAGTGATGAAGTTGACAAAGTTTCCACTGCTCCACACTGGAGTGAGGTAGACACATAAAAGGTAGACAAAAGATGGCGGCACCATTAGACCAATTGTCTTGGTGCCGGTTAGTTGCAAAGTAAGTTCCTAGTGGCCTCCCCTAGAATATTGTCCTCAGCCCTGTTCTGTTCAATAGTTTATCCAACACTTGAATTAAAATCCAGAAGGCACATTGACTGAATTCATGGATTCCATCTGTGTCATCAAAATACTTTGCAAGCCATCATAAGGATCCCGAAAGGACTCAGCAATAGGGAAAAATGGGGTCAATATAGTAAAATGAAATTTAACAAGAATATACAGATCTGTATCTTCTTCCACAGCAGTATCTGTATATAGGTTGGGGAAACTTGTGGCTGCCCATACAATCTGAGTTAACCGAGTGATTGAAGGCTTCCTTAATGGAAGTAAAGAATGTGGGTTAAAGAAAAGGATAGTCCCCTTTTCTGCATGCTGGTGGATCACATCTGGCCTACTGCTTTGGCTTAGGTGGGCATCCAATTTTCAAGCTGAGGCAAAGGTGGAGGAGAGCAAGTAGAATATTTAAGGTGTTACAACCATATCCAGTTTAAAACAGTGGAAGGACCTGAGATGAACAGCCTGTAAAAGGGATGGCCCAAGGGCCAAGGCAGCCATCTTTCCCATCAGAAGGGATGTCATATGAAAGTGAGACCTTGCTTGGTCCGTGTGTCTTGTCTCACAGGTAGAGCTGAGACAAATAGCTGGACGTTACGTAGATACAATCACATTTTATTATAAGTAAGGGATTTACAATAATCACAACAATGATTGGAAAACCACTTAGTATACATTGTTGATTCAATCTTTTGATGGGAGATTGGCCAGAAAGAACTTATAATGTCCTTCTAGCCTCCATTTTAAAAAAACACGCCAGTAACCATATGTGGTAAATTGCAAAAAATGGCCAAAATCTTCTCCCATTCTTTGTGCACATGCTTTTGCAATATGACTTGGCAACATCTCCCATTAAGTGTTTATTTCTCAACCTCTTGAATGTGGGCTTGGCTACAGAACTTCCTTTGACCAAAGTAGAGGCTTGAAGGGTACTTGCCTATCAGGGCTTTCTCTATTGCTGCCCTGGGAATCCTGAAATTGCCATGAGCCTAGGCTATCTTGCTGGAGACATTTGACCCAGTGAGCTTCTCACTCCAACCTACAGTGAGCAGCAATAAGCAACATGTGAGTAAGGCCATCCTAGACCAAGCAGCCCCTACACCACCTGCCCACTGACCAAAGGCGAATGAGTGAGCCCAGATGAGCCTAGCAGAACTGCTCTGCTGACCCCAGCCCATACTGCTGTGTCAGAATCATCAGCTAATAAATGATTGTTGTTTTAAGCCGCTAAGTTTGGGGAGGGTTTATAACAGTAAAAAACTGGTAGGTCATAGGCTATACTCTGCTTTTCCTGAAATATTTGTTTGATTCACAAAGTATTTTCAAGAGGGAATCTGAGCATTGTTCTTTTTTTAGTCAAAGATGGAAGCTACTCTTAACCTAATAGTGTAGAGAAAGTGGTGGGTTGAGATGGGGTGGGAGTGTTGGGAAATATGGGAGGACCAGCGAGAATTCTGTTGACCTAAAGATTTTTTAAAGTTATTTATAGATGTGGATAATCGATTACGTGGTTGAATATCCAGATGACTGCATGACTGAAAACAATCACCAAAGACATGAACACACAGAAAATGTGCTGCATCTTTGGGTTTCTTTCAGAAGCATTTCCCACTAACGATAAGAGGCAGATTTAAACTTTCATTTATCAGGTTTTTAGGTGGGTTATTCCTGATATTAATAACTCTACTTTGCATAGCACATTTTAGTTTAAAAAACATTTTACATCCGTTCCTTCATATATTTATAGTTAGTATTTCACACTAGGATGTTAGAGGTGTGTAAAACAGATGCATTTTAGTTGGGGTTTCCAGAGAGAATCAAATTCCTTCTGTTTTGCTGCAGCAGTGCTGAGTGGGTGTGAAGGAGAAGAGGAAGCAGGGTTAAAAGATGAAGGTGAATCCCCCTCCTCCTTGCCCTCCACCTCCCGGGGGCGGGGGAGTAAGGTGCTCTCCCTTCGTGGCTTGCAGAAGACAGCTTGAAGGGTTCTCAGACAGCTCTAGTTTGAAAGACCAATATCACACACACTATTTCCTTTGTCTACTTTCCTTGGTGCAGTAGCATCTCAAGGAAATGTTATTTATTTATTTTTAGGAACATTTCTGGATTTCCTTCACAAGGCTTCACTTGAAGCTACTATATTATGAAAGAAGGAGTATAACCTTTGCTGCTGCTTCATTTCAAGTTTCCTTTTGAATTTTCTGTTTTCTGAGCTGAGAGAAAGGAAAGGATGCCCTTTCCCTTTCTAACAGGTTAGGCAGGGCAGGGGACTGAAAATGGAATCTTTGGAGTTTATCACAGCCTTGAACTTCTTCTGTCAGGCACCCCTTCCTTTCATTTTGCGCAGGCTTTCTTCCTTACTTTGCTTCTCATCTTCTTTGTCCTGCTATTAGAAAGGTGCTTTTTGTGTTTTCTCCATTCTCTTGGGGAATATACATATTCCTTGTTTATCTCTCCTCTAAAAAGGAGTCTCTAATAAATGTTCCGAAATGCCAGCCAAAGAAGAGACTTTTAATCCTGATTCCTGGGTTGGTGGGTTTTTTCCCAAATAAGCTTTGGACACATATTCCTTCAGGAACCTCAGGAGCCTTGTTCTCCTGCAGACCTGCAGGCCCTCTGAGGCCGACTGGGTGACTGATGAATTGATTGACCCACTGACTTAGCAGATAGCACTATGGAAGCGCTATCGAAGTATTAATTAACAGGTAGAACAGTTTTACCCACAATCCCATTACCCCACAAATTAAACAATGTCCATCTTCCATGGCGCTCTGTAATGGTGGTTTTTCAGCACTAGGTATTGTTAAAGTGATCAAATATATGCATACCCGTGTGTGTGTGTGTGTGTGTGTGTGTGTGTGTGTGTGTGTATATATGTTATATATGTGTATACTTTTATATGCATATGCATCCACTTTTTTATATGTAAGGACCTAATGCTCTTAGAAAGCTTGATGTAGCTTTGAACTTACAAATAGCCATTTTCACTTAAAGATTCCCCTTCTTTCACTAGAAACCTTTTACATTTTATTGCTTCCTCACCATCCCCCCCTCCCCCCACGCTCCCATCTAGGAAAGATAGATTGGGTCAGTGTTAAAATAACAGAAAATTCCTTTTATAGGCATCCTAGGCAACATTCCATTGTCAATATCAGTATTAGGCAACAGTCAAAAACTTCAAATGGGGCTTCCCTGGTGGCGCAGTGGTTGAGAATCTGCCTGCCAATGCAGGGGACACGGGTTCGAGCCCTGGTCTGGGAAGATCCCACATGCCGCGGAGCAACTGGGCCCGTGAGCCACAGATTACTGAGCCTGCGAGTCTGGAGCCTGTGCTCCGCAACAAGAGAGGCCGCAATAGTGAGAGGCCCGCGCAACGTGATGAAGAGTGGTCCCCACTTGCCACAAGTGGAGAAAGCCCTCACACAGAAACGAAGACCCAACACAGCAATCAATCAATCAATCAATCAATAAATAAGAACGTGAATTTCTTAAAAAAAAAAAAAAACTTCAAATGCTTCTCTGGAAGTTGTCTATTTCAGCCTCCTGGTTCCACTGAGTAATTCCTTCATTCACCTTCCAAACATTTGGCACAAGATTGTTTTTCAGGGCATAAGTTATGACCATTAAGCAAATTTATTCAAGTAAAAATGTGCAGCAAAACTGGTTTAACACTTTCTGAAGTTCAGTGTCTCTTTTTTAAGGCAGCCGCTCCTCTCAACAAAAATAGAATTTAGGGAGCGCCAACCAGAGGATCCTGCTGACTGAATCATCTTTACAAATAGTTGTTCTATTTTCAAAGTAAGAATATATTTTTTCAAATCATGTTTAGACTTTATGTAGCATAAAGGCATGAATAGAAAGATTAATCGCCGTGTTTGTGTTATTAGTAACACAGGCTGAGATTAATAATCTGCTCAGAAAATTATTTCTCCTGCTGCACACAGAATTTTATTTTGTGTATTTCAGTATTGCTATCTTATGGTCCCAACAGTTCACTGTATTTATATAAAGATTCTTTGCCTCTTTCCAGAGCCTGAAATGTTTATGTTTTAACACATACTCTTCGAAGACTTCAGTGTGAAAAGCAGAATGTATTTTAGAAAACTTATTATGTATTTTCCAGAGTTATTTACTAAAAAACGTTTTCTGTTGAATCTGTGTATATGAGTGGTCCTCAACCAGGGGCAGTTTTCCCCACCAGGAGGGACATTTGGCACATCTGAAAGACGTTTGTCGTTCTCACAACTGTCATCTAGTGAGTAAAGGCCAGGGGTGTTGCAAAACATTCTGCAATGCCCAGGACAGCCTCCCACAGAACAGAATTACCTGGCCCCAAATTTCAATAGTGCCAAGGCTCAGGGACCCTGGTATAGAATATCTTGGTTGTGTATCATGACACTACGTTTTACTCCATCCAATAGAGAATTCCGCCCATAATAATACCAGAACGACTACCAGCGGTCTTTGGATTTATGATCCTTTTGCTCTGAGTATACAACATCTCCTCTTTCTGCATGTGTCTAGTCAGGGAGCTGACCACCAGTTGGAGTGGGAGACTCTAGCTCATATTACTTATGGCTCAAAAAGCTCAGTATGATGAAAGGGAATTTGGTGCTTTCCTTGTTAGTCATGGCAACTTTCCTGACTGCCTGTGGAGAAATGAGGCAAGTAAATGTCTTCAGTTGATATGATGGGAAAGGAATTTGATATTTAAGAAAAAATACTTATTGTTTACTCTACCACTGGTTTGCACCGTGACCTTGGGGAGATCCCTGGCTTGAAAACATTATGACTCATAAATTCTTGATGATCTGTCACATGTTGAGAGCACGTGGTCTTGCCTCTGTTAGTTTCTTGTTCTAATTCGTTTTTTAAAAATCAGCTATGAATTCTTGACATATATAATATACATTTTAGCCTACCTTTTCCCTCTACCAACAGGGAAGGTTTGATTAGAAGAGGAACCCCGAATTCTATTAATCCTGTTGCTTTCTCCAGCAAATCCTATTTCTACTACTTCTACTTCCTTCTCACCTTTAAGTCCCTACAGAAGAAGTGATTTTCTTGAGGTATAGTCAGGGAAGGGTCCCATGGGGATGCAACTATTCAAGTGTTTCTCATTTTTAAAAATAGTAAATAGAACTTACAAATATGAACTTATCAATTTATTAATCATTTATTGTCATGAACACCAAAATTTCAAGGCAACAGCTATTCAGCTTTCTAAATCTAAAACCAAAGTGTTTTATACTTTGCGCCAAGAGTAATCTCAAGTATGGCATTCAGGTATATTTTAAGTCACTATGAGTATAACACAGTGGAGAAACCAGGCAGTGACCTGGGACAGATCAGTTTATCTCTCTAAATTTATTTGTAAATTGGGAATAATAATCATACTTTACACAGTTGTTGTGAGTTGAAAAAAGTTAGAAGTCTTCATATCAAAACTATCTGCTGAGGGTTAAATAGGTAGATGAACAACAACAACAAAAACCACCCCTGGATCCAAATTGATGAACGATTTCAGAATTCCAAAGAACTAATAGAAAAGTCTAAAAACTTCCCAAGAGAGGAAAAAAAACTGGCCACATGCCAAGGGATGAAAATCAAATTGGTATCAGACTTTCCAGTAGCAACAGGAGACTCTAAAAGGCAAGGTGGCAACGCATTCAAAGTTCTGATGGAAATTGACTGTGGTCCTTGAATTATATACCCAGCCAAATAATCAGTAAAGCACAAGGATAAAATAGAAACATTTCCTATTATGCAATGACACAAAAAATACACTACTCATACATCCCATATGAAAATATTATCTGAGGGGTTACTTCAGACATCAAGGAATTTTCAAAAGAGAATAACGTGAGCTATAAGACAGAGTAACAATGAAGTGTGACCTAGAAGAGGTTGAACAAGGCTGGAGGCAAATTTGAAAAGAAATCGTTGTTAACTGGACATTCTCTTTGGAGGAGCAAAAATTAGTGGCACAGGATCGTATTACTCTTTTACTGATCCCTTCGTGAATAGCATTTATATAATCATAATACTTGCCCTTTTAGAATAAATATCTAACAAAGTATGTAAGACTTAATTAAAGGTTACTATTTGGCAATAAAAGATAACATGACTAATCAAAAGATAGTCATGAAACAGTACATTTAAGCAAGATAGTGTGTTTAAGCAAAAGTCTTAATTTTTTATGATAGAAATCAATAGATACGGTCTGAAATAGGTAATTCAAGAAATATAGAATTACAGAACTTGATACAGATCCCCTTTAACTATTACTGTTAATATTTTCCTGGAGGCATTAAACAGTGCAATTTGATAAGATAAATATATTAGAGGTGTGAATAGGAAAGGAGGTCTAAGAACTATCAGTATTTGTAGATCTCATGTTTATCTAATTGTAAAACCCCAGAGAATCTTCTAAGAAAAAAAAAAAAAAACTATTGCAAACAATAAATTAGCTCAATAAGTTAGTAGAAAATATCAGAAATCAATTGCCTTCATAAAGTATAAAAATGACAAAGTGTAAAGTATAAATATTTATAAAAATAACAGAAGTCAAATTACCAAGAAACTTAACTATAAATATGTATAATCTTTATGAGGAAATTTTTAAATAATTCCTGATGGATACAAAAGTGAAAACAAAGACTTAATGTGTTAAGTTAGAAGACTCAACATCATGATGTCAATTCCACCAAAGTTAATTTACACATATAAAATGATACAAATAAAAATGACATCCGGCCAGAAGAATTCTGATAAAGAAGAGCAGTTATTGTTCATGCTAAGTATTAAAGTACAGTATAAAACTTCAATAATTAAAACAGTGTGGTGGTCTGGTGTGAATATGGAATGACAAAATGAAAAGAACAGAGACTCAAACATAGTCCAAAATGCATCCTAAAATTAGTACATGGTAAAGATAATATTTCAAATGAATGGAGTAAGGGAGGACTTTTTAACAAATGTTTTGGGGACAACTCAGTAGCCATCTGAAATGATACAGAGAATCTGTATCTTTCACTGTATTCCAGATAACTCCAAAAAGGTGGTCTAGAAGTGAAATGTTAAAAAGAAGAAGAATCATCCATTAAAGTACTAAAAGAAAATATAGACAGTATCCTTTATAACCTTGGAACTCAGAAGCCCTTTCTAACTATGACTCAAAATACAGGCACCAAAAAAAAGATAAATAATTTCAACTCTAAAAAAAGTCAGTATTTTTTCAGTGTAAAAAGTGGTAAGCAAAGTCACAAGACAAATGACAAACTGGGACAAATATTTCTAAATCATTTCACAAACAGCTAATCTCCCACGTATATAAGGAGTTCCTAGATGGCTGTAAGAAAACAGCCAGTAATCAGTAGAAAAATGGCCAGAGGATATTAATAGGAAGTTTGCAGAAAAATAAAAAAGCCTTTAAACATGAACCGTTGCTTAGCCTCACTAGTAATAAGAGAAATGCAAATTCCAACAATACTGAGTTACCAGTTTTCATCTAGCAGATTAGCAAAAATCTGAAATCCATGGTAACTATGTGAAATGACAGAAACTCTTTTATTGCCAGTGAGGAGTATAAATTCAGCATAGAATTACCATATGACCTAGCAATTCCACTTCTGGGCATACACCCTAAAGAATTAAAAGCAGGATCTCGAACAGATATTTGTGCACCAGTGCTCACAGCAACCTTATTCACAGTAGCCAAAAGGTGGAAACAACCCAGAGTCCACTGATGGATAAATGGGTAAATAAAATGTGGTATATTCTCACAGTAGAAATTTATTCAGTCTTAAAAAGGAATGAAATTCTGACACAGCTGCAACCTGAATGAACCTTAAAAATATTATGCTAAGTGAAATAAGCCAGACACAAAGGGACATGATTCCATGTCCACTTTGACGAGGTTCCTAAAATAGTCAAAAATTCATTGAGGCACAAAGCAGAATAGGGACTGAGACAGAAAGTTGCTAGGGCCTGAGGGGGAGGGGGGAATGGGGACTCATGGTTTAATGAAGAGTTTCAGTTTGAGGTGACGAAAGGGTTCTGGAGATGGATGGTGCTGATGGCTGCAAAACAGCGTGAATGTGCTTAATGCCACAGACCTGCACACTTAGAATGGTAAATTCATGTCACATATATTCACCACGATAAAACATAGCTACCTATAGAGCCAGGGGAAAAGATGCAGGGCTAAGAGTGACACTACTCAAAACAACGTGAATGTACTTAATGCCACAGACCTGCACACTTAGAA
Source organism: Eubalaena glacialis (assembly GCF_028564815.1). Classification (NCBI taxonomy): domain Eukaryota; kingdom Metazoa; phylum Chordata; class Mammalia; order Artiodactyla; family Balaenidae; genus Eubalaena; species Eubalaena glacialis. The sequence continues at coordinate 8,904,220 of NC_083722.1, forward strand.
TGGTAAATTCATGTTACATGTATTCACCACAATAAAAAAATAGCTACCTATAGAGCCAGGGTAAAAGATGCAGTGGTAAGAGTGACACTACTCAAAAGTATGCCTTTTGAACTATGTAAATATATTACCTAATTACCTAGTAAGATCAATAAATAAATTCATATGAAAGATCTGGAATTTCCCCTCGGATCACTTTTGTAATTTGCTTTTTTTCTATATGCAAATATTACTTCATTCTGTTTCAATATTTTAAAAGCACCTTCATCAATTGTAGATTGATTAAACGTCCACACACCAGAACACTAAGCAGCAACAGTTAAGAATAAGGTAGATCTATATTTCCCTCATTTCAATGTGTAGACTTACCGGTTCTGGCCTCCGGAGAAGTGCTCTCAGTTCTGGTCTTTGTGGAGCTGGTTAATTAAATGCCCTGCCCCTGCCCTACAGTCTCAATCATCTACTGGGGAAAAGAGAAGGGAAAGCTGACCGCTTCATTTACTGTATGCCTCATGCTCCAAGATTACTTGTCAAAGCAACTCTGCCTTGAGCATGATGGGGTCCTTGCTCAGCCATTAACAAATCAATCCCTCCTTTCTTCTGGTTGTTTTCCCTTGTGTGGGTAGCTCCCCTGGTAGGGAAGCTGAGGCCCAGAGAAAGTGACAGCAGGAATAGGGTTCCAAACTTCACTTCTACCCCCAACTCCATCTGCAGCTACCCAGCCTCCACCTAAACAAATCTGTTGCAGTCAGGCATCCCACTTTTGGGATACCCATTCCACTGACCAACAGCTCCACTGGCCAGAAAATACTTCCTTACAAAGTTTGGAAATTTGCTTCTTAGTAATTTCCACCCATTGGTCCTGTTTTTATTTCCAGGAATCAGAAAACAAAAATATAATTTCTCTTCTGTATGATATCATTTAAGACATTTAAAAACCATTAATATATCCCTTCCAACAACATGTCTCTTCTCTAGGCCTTGAGAAGCCTTCTCCATGGGACCGTATTTTTTCAATGGCTAGAATTCCAGTAACTCCTGAATCCCACAGGCTCTCCTTTCTCAGCATGCATTGGGTCTGTAGCCCATTTCCATGGATACCTCTGATTCTCCACTTACCTCGTACAAATCTTTTTCCTTCTTTAGAGATCAGATAGAAATGTAAGCCCAACTAAAACGTGTCTGTGTAAAAGCTGGTGTGGTAGGTGTCTTTAAAATGGTTCCCAGTTGTACTCATGCCCTGTATAATCCCTTCCCCTTGAATGTGGGCTGGACCTAGTGACTTGCTTCTAATGAATTGAATAAAGCAAGAGTGATGGGTTGCACTTCCAAGATTAGGTGTAAAAAACTATGACTTCCATCTCCTGGCTTTCTCTTTCAGGCTCTGATAATTCCACCTCCCATGTGAGCTGCCCTAATGGAGAGACCCACATACCAAGAACTGAGGGCATCTCTATCCAACAGCCAGCAAGGAACTGAATCCTTCCAACAATCACGTAAGTGACCTTGAGAGCAAATCCTTCCCGGTCAAGCCTTGAATTGACAACAACCCCAGCTGCCCCTTGATTGCAGCCTGAAGCAGAAAACCCAGCTAAGCTATGGACCAGGATTTCCTGGCCCACAGAAACTGTGAATTAATAATGTTGTTTTAAGCCACAAAATTTTGGGGTAATTTGTTGTGCAGCAATAGATAACTAATATTGCCAAGGATGAGGGCAAATAGTAAAGAACTAACCATGACCCACCTGAGCCATTAGATTCCTAAGCATAGCCAGTTGAATGAAATTTTCCTGATTCTTTCTTAGGATTATATTTTCCTGACACATAGAAATTAGCTTCATGAAATTTATTCCAAGAGTGAGAGTTACTTTAGATTATCTTAATGTCACTATTTTGAAGAAAGACAAGAATTCTAATTATTGGCATTGCTTTAAAATTTCTCCAGAGGGAATTCCCTGGTGGTCCAGTGGTTAGGACTCCGTGCTTCCACTGCCCGGGGCCTGGGCTCAATCCCTGGTCGGGGAACTAAGATCTCACAAGCTGTGTGTCGTGGCCAAAAGAAATTTTTTTTTCCAGATAACAGGGACCTAACTAAGTACTTGGATGTTTTCTCTGAAGAAAACAGTATTATGTTGGTAGTAAGACATTGCAGACTAAGATTGTATAGCAATTTTTAATTTCTTTTAAATAAATTGGCATTGCTTTGATGTCATTATGAAAAATAAGTTAGTATTAAGATCATTTCTGAATACTACGCCAAAAAATGAAGGAAAAAACTTAAAGTCGGAATTATTATAGATGATGATGCTGATCTTAAAGATTGCAGATTCCCATCATCCATTCATGACTAAATCCTTCTTACAAGTTTCCTACTAACTGATGTTTTAGCCTGTTTTTGACCATCCCCAGTAAACAATGACTCAGTTTTTATTATATTGACTGAAACTGTTTCTTCCTTCATGTAAGGAAAATTTTTTCTAAGGGTCAATGAGATTTCTGGATGTATTTCATTTCATAAAGATTAGGATGGAAGGGGGGCCAGTACTACCTAGTCATTTACAGATGACTTGTATCCTTTTTATATAAAACTCTTATTTTTAATAACAAAATAAAAAATGACTTTTATTTTTAACAACCCTCCCTTTTCCCCTCCCCCAGCAGACCCTGGCAACTTCCATTCTACTTTCTGTTTTTATGAGTTTAATTGCTTCAGATACCTCGTATAAATGGAATCAGTGTCTTTTTGTACCTGCCTTATTTCACTTAGCATCGTATCCTCAAAGTTCATCCAATATGTAGCACATGATGGGATTTTCTTCCATTTTAAAGGCTGAATAGTATTCCGTAGTATTTATACACCACATTTTGTTTATTCATTTATCTGTCAGTAGACATTTAAGTTGTTTCCACCTCTGGGCTGTTGTGAATAATGCTGCAATGAAAATGGGTATGGAAATATCTCTTCAAGATCCTGCTTTCAGTTCTTTTAAGTGTATACCCAGAAGTGGGATTTTGGGTCATATGGTAATTCTATGTTTAATTTTTTGAGGAACTAACACACTGTTTTCCATAGCGGCTGCACCATTTTGCTTTCCCACCAACAGTGCACGAGCATTCTAATGTCTCCACATCCTCACCAACACTTGTTATTTTCTTTTTTATATATATACAATCTTCCTGATGATTGTGAGGTGATATCAATGTGGTTTTGATTTGCATTTCTCTAATGGTTAGTGATGCTGAACATCTTTTTATATGCTGTTGGCCACTTGAATATCTTCTTTGGAGAAATATCTATTCAAGTCCTTTGCCAATTTGTTAATCAGGTTGATTTGTTGTTGTTTTTTGAGCAGTGAGAGTTCTTTATATATTCTGGGTATTAACTCCTTATCAGGTATTTGAAGATTTGCAAATATTTTCTCCTGTTTTGTAGACAGACTTTTCACTCTGTTGATTATTCCCTTTGATGTACAGAAGATTTCGTGAATATGACACCAAAAGCACAGACACCAAAAGCAAAAGAAGGTCTATAGATGACTTTACTCTCCATCTTCTCCCTCTCTCTCTGTCTGTCTCTGTCTCCCTCTCTCTCTCTCTCACACACACACACACACACACACACACACACACACACACTCATCCATGGTTATCATGGTTATGACATCCTCTAGCATCTAAACAGCTAGCTGATTTGCAACTCTCTTTCTTCACTGCTATCAACTGAGAAATTGGGGTTCTCTGGGGTCAGATTTGGAGACCGTTCCTAGAGAGTTGTCTGGTTCTAGTTATTTTTGCCTAATCTCTTGAGTCCATTCCATGCATCCAGAATCATCTTCTCTCAGCCCGTGGCATAAAACTGCTTCTAATTATCTGAAATGCAGTAACAAATATATGTCTCCCTGTTTTAAGTACAAAACACCTTATTTTACTGGTGTCAAGAGACATATTCATTAATATTGAAATTTATGATGCAGTTGAAAAAAACAACAAAGTGAATTTTTGGTTCTTTTAAAACTCTTTCTGTTAGAGCACTGGCCGCAGCAGATTTTTGTTAGCATTTAAAGTAATCTCTTTTTAAAAACTCTATGCTAAAATGAATTATCTCTCTACGATATTCATCTAAATTTATCAAACATACCAAAATATGTAACTTCAGCAACAAATGCTGTGTTCCAGTTGCTGAATCCTGATATTTAGTCGTTTGTTATCATGTAGTAGTAATACATAAAGGGGTTTATCAGGATCTTCTCAGGACGTGCCCCCCACTTACCCACACACTGAGCCCTTTCTTCCCCCACCCCCTCTCTTGTTTTATAACTCCCTATCTAGGAACTTTCTGTTAATTCAGTCCCATTCCTCACTTTTCTGGGGCCAAAGAGTACAAACAGAAATTTATATACACATTGACTAAACACTTAAAATTTTAAATCAAGCTAGCACAAAAAACTATTACATAAAATTATATGTCCAATCCTCATTATTTACAAAGTCTGTACTTGCTAATTTGCCTACTGTTTAAAATTTATTTGTAACCCCAAATCAGTGCTCAAAATGCTTTCACAGTCATTTATGGACACACACAGAGAGGCAAAAAATTTGAGTTGCCTGACATGTGCGTTCCCAGCTGAGCTTGAACAAGGTGACACTTTGCCATCTTGTTTCAGCTCTCATACTGTAAACAAGTGTTCTTTTCATGGTCTATTTAATGCCATGTTTTTCACATTTTTATGCTTTCTGTTGATAATTTCACTATTTAAAATGGTTTTGAAGCACAGTGCTAAAGTGCTGTCTGTTGTTCTAAGTGCAAGAAGGCTGCGATGGGCCACAACTACGTGTGTTTGATGAACTTCTTTCAGGCATGAGTTGTAAGGGTGTCGATGGTAAGTTCAATGCTAATGAATCAATAATATATAGTAAATAAAGTGTCTTTAAACAGAAACACACATAAAGCAAGGTTATGTATTAATTGGTTGATGAAAATGTTGTGACCAGAGGCTCACAGAAACCTAACCATCTCTTTCCCCTAGAGCAATAGTTTGGTATTCACTAAGTCAGTGTCCTAGGGAACTTCATAGAATAAAAAAACTACCACGAATAATGAGAATTGACCGTACTAGCCTTCTACCTTAACAAATATACATTCAAAATGACAAAATAAAAGAAGATGTGCAAAGTGATGGTTTTTAGATGGCTAAACATTATCATCTAAAATATAAAAAGAAATATGAAAGAAAATGAAATTCATATTATTGTGGATGTCTTGGTATCGTACAGTTAGGTTGGTAATGTTTGGATGAGCAATAAAGACATATATAATTCATGCATTATTATATATGTATTCTATATATTTTTTTGGCTTCATTTCAGCAAAGACACTAATAATATTGTTACAGTAACAACTTTTATATAATTTGTTCTATGGTCAGGAATAAACCGAAGGATTAAAAATTGATTAAAATATACTAAAAATGAAATATGTGCAATGTATGCAAAATAGCAATATATTTTTATCTAAAAGCAAATTGAAATAAATGTTTAAGTTGAAAACTTAAAATTATTTTCATATATTTTATTTTTCTTCTAAAATAGTTAAAATTATCTGTCAAAATTAAAAGAAGGGAAGTTATGATTTATAAAACCAAAATGTAAAATAAAAATTATTTAAATAGAAATTATGATTAATCAATATCACATTTTAATAAAAAGTATTTAAATAAAATTGACCTTTTAAATGTAGTAAGTACTTTTATAAAAACTACTTATAATTAATTCTAGCTTTCAATATCCATCTAAGTTGCTGAAACTAACACAACATTGTAAATTGACTATACTTCACAAAAAATGGTTAAAAAAATGTCCATCTAAGTTGCCAACAGAGCACCCCGCACCCAGATTGCCCTGGTTGATAGTGCCCAGGTTACATCTAGACCTATGTATAAATTTATACCTATTTACATGTAAATAAATATGAATTGTTTAACATAGAAAAGTGTCTCATAGCCTCTGTGTGCAACTGTTGAAAAGGCTTTGCTAATTCCTGGGTACCTCCAGAACCACAAATTGGAACAGGAGAAGTAAGAAAATGGATACTGGGCAACCCTGGGAAACAGTGTTTTGTTGTGCAAGAATAGAAGAACTTGACAGGGTCATTAATTTGTCTTTTCTCTCCCCCAAATGATTCCAGCACTTCAACTCTCCCTACAGAGAAAAGCAGTATTTGTCGATAGCAGGGATGGAACCCCCAAATCTCCACAGCATTCAGATACACACACCTACTGTTTCAAGGACATGGGACAGAGCTGTTGAGAGGCGTTTGCCTGAGGCATGGGCAGTGTCAGTCATGAAAAGGGATATTTAGGGTTATGAGTCGAGCTGTGGGGAGAACAGCTATACTGCAGAGCAAAGTCCCCACAACCGGTCCTGATCTAACTGGAGCAGGGCACACATTCAGCCGTTGTCTGGACACAGCTGCACAGACATCTGATGGCAGTGGGCCTGGCTCACTACGTCTATGGCACCTGCCTGATTAGGCTACAGCCCTGGTCTGGATTAAACCTTTTCTCCTGCTTGAAGCTGAGTTTCCTGCTTTCAGCAATGCAGAAGACACTTGCTGCCTTGAATACAGAGTTAGGTGACACATATCATGAAATGCTTCACATTGCCCATATGATTCTTGGAGGGCATCTAACCGTGGATTGGTTCCTGCTGCATTGACCAAGATCCATTGCCTCTTCCAACCTTCTTCTGACTTAAAGCAACACTTTTCTTTTTTGTAACTGACTTTCTTATTCCACCTTGGACAACCAATTCTGCTTTGTTTTCCAAAATTTAGCAGCGTGTGCTCCCTCCTAGGACTAATCATATTAATGACAACAAGAATGGCAACAATGAGGGCTAGCATTTATCAAATTCTTACTAAGTGTCAGGCATGGTTCCAAGCACTTTAAATGTGTGAACTAATTTGTCCTCACAGCAAGCCTAGGAGGTGGATACAGTTTTCCTGGACAGTTTTACTGAAGAAGAAGAAACTGAGGCACAAGATGTTGAGTAACCTGCCAAGGTAAGGTCACGCAGGCAGTCTGACTCTAGTTCAAGTTATTATCCAGTTCACTATGTGATACCACAGGAGATGGAGAAATGGTGCTTTTTACATGCCTTGGGCATGCTTGGCTTATTTCACAGGAAAAAATCGATATTTTTGCAAAGGGGTTGAAAATGATATGTACAAGAAAAAGCATTGTTTATGTTCACTCGTTGCTTTTTTTTCTGGAGGATGATGTTGTTACTGATGCCATTAATAGCAGAACTACCTACTATCTAGCACCCATTTTCCCAGGGGACTTCATGTGCTCATAGAGACAACTGGACAGAGGAAAGAGAGAAGAACCCCAGGCAGCTCCAAGCAATCATCAGCCAAAAATCTGCAAAGAACCCACAAACTTCAGGGATATGTTTGCAGTGCCCCCAAGTTTCACAGCCCACGGGGCAGGAAACAGTTAAATCATTTCCCCCCAAGGTCACCTTGAATGTCACTGGAGAAGTTGGGCACAGAGCCCAGGCCTCTGGATCCTCTCGCTGAGTTTCAGGAACCAAACCACACTCTGACATTTAATTGGTGAGACAGTTTGTTTGTGTTTAGCCTTCCCTTGCAATATTTGCAACCCAAACACTATAGCAAGAGTCAGTGCTTGAAAAAACTGCAAAGAAAATCTGATCTGAAGTCAAAGTGCCAGCCCTGAATGCAGGAAGAATAAAGTTAAATCTAGCCAGGTTCAATAAATGATGCCATAAAATATCATCTTTAAGGTTTTCTTTGCCTAATCACAAACTTAACACAGGTCAAATGACGTTAAGATAGATGCCTTCATCATAAGAAGATTCTTGATCTTCAGCTTTCTTGTTTCAGGGAATATTTGATGCAACCAAATTTTTGGACATCTCTGAGAATTTGCTGCAGTGGGATTTGGCCTATACGCTAATGGGATACCACCATACATCTTAAAGGGTTGAAGGTGTACCGTAGAAAGAAGACCTGCTATTAATAGGAGGGAGAACTACATGGCCTACTTTCCACAAGTCTGATTGCTGGACCAAGTATAAAGCAAGAGAACTGTCATGAAGAATTGCTGTTATAGGGCTGCATCTGGTTCAGCTTCTCTATGACTGTGGAAGGGTCTACATCTTACTAGTTCTGGGTTGAAAACAGACTGAAAAAAGTTTACAAATTTAGAAGTAGCTTAATTTCCCCTTCTTCCTGTAGCTCCCCCCATCTTTACCTTGAGAGATAATCCCATCAGTACAATTTTCAGAAGGGCTTCATTTTGGTGGTCTCACTCTTCACTGGCCATGTAGGCCTCTTTGCCTTCATAGCAGGGGTCCATCTTATGCACCGTCAAGACCACAGGAAGATTCCTGGAGGTACCAGGAGGCTTTGCTTCTGGCTCACAGTGGAGTCTGGCCTTGCTTCCCTTTGCTGTCACACAGAACATCTGCCGGGTTCCTGACTCCTTATATCCCAGGGACTTTGCCTGGGTCCTTCATCACTGACATACTGGCCTTTGGAACCCAGGATATGCCTCCCTTGGTCTGTGAAAACTGCCTTTATCAACCCAATTCCTGAAAGGCTCCGGCAGACTTATCAAATTCAGAGTGAATGCATCTTGTATACATGAAGTGCCAGACTGGGTCACTCCTGCTTTATCCTGTCCGATCACTTGACACAGTATAGTAATGTTAAGTAGGAACCACACCCGTACAAGGATGTGACTGAAAACTCTGCAGTGGGCTCAGCATTCCCTTTTCAACATGGGATGCCCGTCCTACACCAGATTTGCTTGCCTGATGCCACAGTGCTCGGGCTCAGCATTCCCTTTTCAACATGGGATGCCCGTCCTACACCAGATTTGCTTGCCTGATGCCACAGTGCCCACCAATCAGTTGTCCCATTAAATTGAAGTCATGCTTTAGACTGTCCTTCCAGAATTCTTTTAGAGTCCTCATGGAGATTGTTTCAGTGGCCTTCTTTGGTTCATTCTAATTTGATTCTCTACGTACTCTCAGTTTAATGCAGAAGTCAGTCTGTAAGTCTCGGTGAAGAAGAACACGGTGTGTTTCTCACTTGGGTTTTCTACTAACAACACAGCCTGGAAAATTTGCTGCTCAAAAGTAACAGAATAAGATAATAGCTTTATGTTTTGTATTAGCCATGGGACTCTCACCTTTTATTAAACAAGACACCCAAATTGTTCACTCTGGGAATCTCTCCCTCGTTTCTTTCTTTCTTTCTTTTCTTTTTTTCTGTCTTCTCTCTCTCTTCTTCACTCCCTTCCTTTCTTCCTTCTCTCCTTTCTTTGCACAAATTGAATGACAGCTATGAGTCAGGCACTGAGAAAGCTGTCAGTCATATTAGGCAATGACTGCCATGCTAGAAGTAAGCACATGGCTATATTTTGAAAGACCTCATCATACCTTTTAAGGTAAAAAATAAAAATGTTAATTTTGTAACACAATAAAGTGTAACTACCTATTGAAATCATCATAAATAATTTATTATCCTAAATAATTTGCATTCTCTGTTATGTACATCTATGTATTATGTTCACAGGCTGCTTGAATTAAAAGCTGTTATATCATATGCCAAGCTGTTGCTAGGTAACAACTAAAAGTAATACACTCATGTACACATATCTCTATATATGTGTGTGTGTGTCCTAATATTTATATAATCATGTCCACATATCTCTATCTATATATCTATCTACAGATGCGTGTGTGTTTACCCTAATACTCAGAAAGGGGTCAAGCTATCTCATACATATACAGAGAGATTAATACAAATAAGTAAATATATAATATGTTCCTTTGAAGGTCACTACCATGGCCTCAGAAATCACTTAAACGATTCAGTTGATGCTAATATGCTATTTGTTAGATGGCTCACGATTCTAAGAGCACATCCAAGGTGCACCTGCAGGTAATCAGACGTTCTGGATGACTCTCTCAAGGTCTTTTCGTGGTATATGGAGACATTTTCTGGATGATGAAATATGGGACTTAAGTCTACTGTGTTTGTAATCAATATACCCAGAAAAAGAATTTTTATATACATATATAGTTTATTTGTATTTATATTTATACATATGTGTGTGTTTAGTGGCTTTTATTTTATTGTTACTATTTTTTGTCTATTTTAAGTAATGTTCACACATGAAGTTTAGAGGTATATCCATAACAAGTCATTGACTGGCCTAAATAACATTGTAACTTCCAGCTGAAAGACAATCCTTTCATTTTCTGAATTCATTTATTTGTTTTTTTTCAATGTACTTTTTCCCCTTTTTTGGATGTTAAGCTGCATCTCTGCTAATAATAGCAAACTGAAATACATTACTTTAAAAATCTTAACATCTAGCCAACATTGAAAATATTTAGCCATTCTATCTGAAATGTACTTAAAACGATTTAAGCAAATTTTTAATAATCTAGTAATTTTAGTACTTCGTGATATCTAATTTTATATTTCATACAATAAACAGAAATAATTATCTGAGAGTATTCTTAAAGAGAAAAGTTAAAAAGAATCTGGTTGCCAGGACAAGGTGAGCAAGGAAGGGTGTGATGGGAGCTGTCACCTGGGCTAGATTACATGCCGTCTTGTAGGCCTTTATAAGGACTTTGGTTTTTATGCTGAGAGCTGAATGGTTTTGTCTGAGCTTCAAACACAAGTTGTTTCATCTGAAGGCAATGGTTAATTTACCTTTTGTCCAAGTTACTTTAGATTGGTCTAAGTATTCAGTGGATCCAAAGGATAGATAATAATCAGTCTATGTTACAAGTGGCCAAAGACCCAAAAGTTGTAGTTCATGTCACAAATGAGGCAGTTAGCTCAGGTAGGTGGGAATAGCTGATTCATTCAGCCAGGCATGTCTTTTGGCCCTTAAGTAGGCAGCCATCTTCCTTAGGCGTACAGTCTTCAATCAGAGTATCACACACTTCATTTCTCTCCTCTTTCTAGGCTAGGCAGCCCCAGGTATACACAGTTATTTTCCCCTCCGCATGGACCCTGAACTTTACGCTTCTTAATGGAAGCTACATCTGAACCATCAAAGTCAAATTATACTCCTTCAGATGCAAAACTGATGCAGTCTATTTCAGACTGTCCTCTAGAACAAAACAAAAGCTATCTCTCTTGGTGAGGTAAACATTGCTCCATCTACTTTAACTTTACTCATTACTACTAAATAAATTAAAAGCTGTTTGAACAGGATGTAGGGTCAGTGTTAGATTAATAAAATAGCACTAAGAGACCAATATGAAGGCATAGCAGCAAAGAATAGCCTCCTAGCTTTCCAGTGTTTCTTTTAATCCAACAAGGAATCTTTGCAGGGTATTAGCAGAAAAATGCCAAGCCTCTATACAATGCTACCTTTATACCTGTCACTACATTTAACCCCTGTAATCCTGTGACTGGTCAGGATTTGTAGATCATTTATTCCAGCTTTCAGAAGATCAATATAGGTTGGTTTTGCAACAATAAATATATATGACAAGATGGGGTCTGATCTGGTGGCAACATCTCTGGAGTAAGAATCAGCAGACCTGTGCCCCAGCCCCTGCTCTGCTAAGAAATAGAATCCATCTTTCCTCCAAGAAAAGAGAGCATGATTGACCACCCTCCCTCCAAGTCCACAAAAATATGGTCCAGTCATTTGCCCTGGATAGTCTAAGCTTCTACCCATACACTTTCAGGGAAAGCTTTGTACTTTAAGATACCAAAAGAGTTAGCTCTTAAATATTCCTGAGAGAGAGGTTATTTGTAAGGTGATTCTTAGTAAGGACGTATTTGGACACTAGAGCAGAATGGTGATTAATAGCCAAGAGACTCTCCAACTCCTGTCTGGGCAGCACAGAAGTTAGCGTAAGGCAGGCTGGTCTTGGCCTGTGTCCAAGAAGCTCATTCCTGCGAATCCTGAGAAAGACCTTGTTATAACAAAGTTATGGTATAGCAGAGACCCCACTATGAAGGGTGAATTCAAGGCTTCTTTTACGAGGAAAAGCGTTTAGGGAAATTCGCAGATCCTAAAATGTCTCCAAAAGGAGTGTACCCAGCAAAATATTTTGCAATTCTTGCATTTTAGAAATACTGTGATTCTCTAAGGCAACCCATAATAGAATTCACTGAACAAGAGTTGCCCTGCTCCCTAGGGCTTAGCCTGATTGGACAGAACCATTTAACTGAGGAATCCCACTTTGCAATTCAGCAGAAAAATACAGACATATGTCCTAAGAAATAAAGGAAGGACATGAGGAAATGCTCTGGTTCTCTCTTGTCTATCCTCAATGGTTTAGATATTTGGGGTTTTTAGCACAGCTTAATTTCATAAATAGCAGCCTCAGCAGGTTTGCCCAGTCATTCAAGAAGACTATTTACCTACTATGTCTCTCTCCAATTACAATGCATTTCACATTAAATGTTTGATTGGATTACTAATTTTAAAACTCGCCACTTTAGAATCACCCAAAGCTTTCATTTCCTATCTAAAAGCCCTGAAAAACATCATAATTGCCTCTGAACTGAGGGGGCAGGCTGCATCAGAGAATTTTGAAAATGTTTTTTCTCTGAACACAGGCAGCTCAGAAAGCAGAGCACCTGCAAATAGGTTAATGAAGCTCAGAATTGCTAGAGTTGTCAAGACCAACTGTTGAGAATTCCTGTGGAGTTAAGTAGGATGTGAATCCGGCTCTGAGTAAATATCATTACCCATGCTTTCTGACTTCCTGCTCTCGGGTTCTGGAGTGCGCGTGGGTTTTTCCCCTTTAGCTCAACCGTTTGGTAGCAGTTGGGTTGGGGGTGGCTGGGAGTACTCTTTAAAATGGCTCTCTGGGTGGGCAGAGGCCCTGGTGTTTATTCCTGGAGCTCCCCGAACCATGGAGTACTTTTTAGAAAATTCATCGCATTTTATTCATGTTTATGTACCAAGAAAGTAAGCAGTCGGCTTATGTTCTCAGAAAAAGAACTGTCACTGGTCACTTAGAGCGTCTCGTTTTGGTGTTTAACGGTCATGAGACATGGTAAAGAGGAAAACAGCAAGAACATCCTGTGCTGTAAAGGCAGGTCCTCTTAGATCCAAACCTTCAAATACTTACTATTCTGAAGCTCTGTATGAAGAACATTTTTAGCGTATTTTTAGTGTGGTTTAGTGTAAATGTCAACCTCTGGTTGAAGTGTATCCTACAAACAGAAAGCGCACATATTGTAAGTGTACAGTTCAGTACATCTTCACAGAGTGACCACACCTGTGTAACCATAATTCAGATCAAGAAACAGGACACACTCGGCACCCAGAAGCCCCTCTCATGCCCTCTGCCAGTCTAGGCCCCAGGAGTAACCACTACCCTGACTTCTAACACCTGGTTTGTTTGTTTTCTTCTTGTTTTGAACTCTGTGCAAAAGCAATCAGACAGTATGTACTCTTTTATATCTGGCTTTTTTCAAGTATGCTGAGATTTTACAAATATGTACTTACTACAGCCTTTTACATCATTATCTCGTTGACAAGGAAATCATTAATCTGCCCCAGTTTGCTCTCCTCAAAACGTGTCAAGTAAAAATACTCACATTGGAAATAAATGTATACGTGGCTGCATTATATGCTTCAGCCTGCCAATGAGCACATCCGGTTTCTAACAGATGGGGAAAGGAAGTTCCACGAGGCCTTTTTAAAGGAGCAAGATAATACGAGCTTTGCTATGCAGCTACAACAAAAAGTTGATGGTGGGAGGCCAAGTTGGAGAATTCTGCTCTCTGAACTGAAGCATAAAGCTGGTGAAATGCACAAGAAAGTGAGATTTATTGGTTGAATGTTGATGTACCAGAATGGAAAATGAGAGCTTGATGTATAATTGCAGATAGTACTGTTTCCTCCCACTTTACATTGGTGTGTTCCCAGTGAACAGGCCCCTGCAGGTAATATCTTGCTTCCTGCCATTTGTAGTTGGCTTTATTAGACAAGTGACTTCCTTAGCCTCTGGTCAAGGAAAGGATAATAATAGTAATAGCAATAATAATAATAATGATAAATCATCGTTCATGCCTGAGCTGAATTAAAACAGTACAACTTTGTCACTAATGATAAAGCAAGGCAAAGGATTTAGAACAGTCAGAGTCATAATTGCAAGTTACAAAATAATTAAATGTTATTGCTGTGTGCAAAAATATTTAGGAGCCGACTTTACAGCCAGTAAGTTATGGGATTATCCCATCACATGCACATGAACCATGTATGCAATTGCAGACTTATTTGACCATGCATCAAGCCTAACAACTGAATTCCAAGAAAATCAAGCACTTGTTTGAAAAAAAAAGTAATCAAATACGGATTATTTCAATAACAGCCAAAGATTCTTCCTGAGATCCCTGCCAGTGAAAGGCAGGGGATTTATGCCACTCATTTTTGAGCAAGCCACATTTCTCTAATATGGCTGATCCCTCCCAGTCTAAACATTTTCTTTGAAAACGTGAAACCCTGCAATTAAATATTCCTCCCTGAAACGGGAGAGTTCACTGAACTGAGAACCAAGTACATCCCCCATAGAGAAAACTGTGATTGGAGGGAGGGGGTGTTGTCTGGTGGGAACACCCACTGATGTAATGAAAACAGGAAGATGTTGGAGGGGAGGGGAGGAGGAGAGAAAAATGCATGTGCTAATCTGAGGAACTTCTGTATTCAAACATACATTCAAGGCTGGTTGTATGTGTGATTGTCCCTGAGACATGGAAATACTGCTAATACTCAAAAAATTTTTTTTGGCAAAGATCACATTTAAATTAAATAAGCTTTGCTATTGACAGTATTCCTTTGAGTCATGTTTTGCCTTGTGAAGAAAGGAAAAAGCTTTACTAAGGAAAACAATAGGTTTATTAGGGAAATGATTTGCTGGGTTGAAAAATGGCATCTAATATTTTGCAAATGTGATTTTTCCCTTCTTGAGAATCTTATTTCCTTAGCATTTATCCATGGTAGTGTTTCACAGAGGGTCATGTTTGGGGGAGGTGCAGAAATGTGTTTCTTCCCCTGACCACTGCGTTGGTAATTCACTGGGATGAATGCTTGGAAAGAGGGTCTGCTCACCAGCATGTAATAAGTCTCACAAAGATTATGTATTTGGGAGTGGAGGTGAGGGCATGGGGTAGGCACCTGTTTAGGTCACCTTCCCAAAATACTCTTTCATTACCTTGCCACATGGGCCTAAATTCCCCAAGATAGGGTAATTTAAGGCAAGCTGTCTCCAGAATGACCCACTGTCAAAATATGTTCTTTTTTTCTCCCAATAGACATTTATCAGGCCTAAAAGCTGCCAGGTGTCTGTAGTGCTAGGTGTAGGGGAAAGGGAGAGAATGCAACAATTGAGTAAGTCCAGTCCCAAGCCTCTGGGATACCTTTTTTTCAGGGAATTGACATGATTTTGTGTTTTAGAGCAAACACCCTGGTGGCAACTTAAAGGCCAGATGGTAAACATGGAAAAGATTTAGAAAGCTATTGTGTATAATAGTCCAGACATGTGAACATGAAGGCCTGACTTCGGTCAGTAATTATTGGGATGGAGGTAGGGTAAGGATTTGGGAACTACAGCCCACACTCTTCAGTATGGTAGCCACTAGCCGCATGTGGCTGCTTAAATTTAAATAAATTAAAATTAAGTGACATTAAAATTTTAAGTAACACTAAAAATTCCATAGTCACACTGACCATATTTCAGGTGTTCAGTAGTCACACTTAGCTAGTGGCCACCTTATTGGACAGCGAAGATATAGGACATATCTGCCTTTGTGGAAAGTTCTACTGGGCAATACTGTGTAGGCCTTTGTTCTTTCAAAAATCCATGATTAACTGTGAAGTTTGATGACATGAGAATTTGTACTGTTGCAGGGTCATGAATTTGAGCCATACTGTGGTTTGATATATGAGAGATAGTTACTTGGCTGTTGGTAAGCTACATTACCCCACCCCCTTCTCCAGAACTGCCATATCAGTGATATTGGTAGTTATCAAATTGTCCTGCATAACACATGTATTTATATACAAAGTTTTATCTATCATATAGTATTATATATCTATAGATCATCTATATCTATATGTAGATCTAGATCTAGATTATAGATTTAGATTTAGATATATAAAACACCTGATGATTGTATTAGCTTGGGTCCTCCATAACGTATATGTTTAGGTGAGATTAGCTGTTCATGAGGAGAATGCCTGTGAGCAAGAAAGGAGGAGAGAATCAGAATAGGCAGACAAAGGCTTCAGACCACAATGCAGGTATGATACTTGTGGAGGAGGGAGGAAGGAAGGCAGATTGAGTAGGAAGAGTCTTGGAATGCAGCAAAGTTCCAAGAAGGATTCAGTCAGACTGTTGAAGAGTCTTTGAATCAATGTCACCAATCAGAGAACTCCCAAGGATCTCAGGAATGAACCTGCATTAGTATCCCCATTATGCTCAGTCACTGGCTGGGAGTGGCCCACAGGAAGCATGAACTTGGGGTGCATGTGGTGGTGGATCCAGAGGGTGGCAGCTGGAGCCATCACACATTATGCTCCCCATGGCAGGAGACCTCAGCAGCACCTCATGGCTTCCACAATAGTATATTTTGTATTATTTTGTGTGTGTGTGTGTGAGATAAAATATATTCTATAGTATATTCTATTGTATTTTGTATATATAATATATAGTACTATAAAATATGTTGAAAATAGTAGATATATTTTTTAGCATACATATTTATAATTATTATGTGTTCAAGAATTAGGGACTTCTTACATGGGAGCCCAATGCTCATGAAAATCAAGGATTTCTTCTAATTAGGTGGTAGAATCAAAAGGACTTGACGGGGGCACTTCCACTCACAGAAAGATGGAGTAGACATACTTTTCCCTATTCCTCCCACTAAGTAACTAAAAACCCTGGACATTATATATGAAACAAACATAAGAAGACTCTAAAATGTAGGGAGAAAAAGGCAGACAAGCTAGGAACGTCAGCACCCAAGGATTGATGTTGCGTTAAGTTCCCTACATTGCCCCATATATCCGAAACTGGGCGCTATAGAAGTCAACAACCCAGAGATGTCAACAAACACAGATTTCAAAAAGCCCCTACAAAAGTGTAATCTCTTGAGCCAAAGGACCAGAAAAGGGACAGTCTAGCAAGATAGAAAACTTTTAGGAAAAAAACACTCTGCTAGAGTCAAACATCACAAGGTGGAAAAAAAAATCTGTGGCCACATCCCACCCACACCAGCAAGGCCTAAGTTGAAAACCTAGACTTCCCTCTTTGTCAAGTTGTAATGAGATGCCCCAACCTCCCTGCAAGGGTGGTGGCAGAGAAAGTTGAATAGGGAGCCAGGACTTTCATCTCCAGTGGGCAGTAATGAGTGCCTTTCTTGGGGTATCAGTGTAGACCATGTGGAGATCCTGGACTTTCATCCCCATCCTGTATAACAAGGCACTCCTCCTCCTTCCTGATGGGGTGGTGTCTGAGGAGGCCTAGTGGAGAATCAGGACTTTCACCACCACTTAGTGGTAATGAGGCTATTCTCCACCATGCTGTCGGTGGAGGTCACATGGGGAGCAGTAATGCAATCCTCCCCTTCCCAGAAGTACCCCAAAATGTATAAATTCTCTAAATCATGTTTGAGAACTGAAACAAAACATTGTTTTGTTTATGACACTGTTTCATATGGTTCTAAATGCATGTACAGGAAATATTTAAGACAATTATAAATGGGGTAGGGTAAGGGGATGTAAAGGAAGGCAAGGTTTCTACACTTCACTCAAACTGGTAAAATGGTGATGCCAGTAGACTGTGAAATAGGTTATGTGTATATAACTTTATACTTTTTTTTTGGACATACCTCGTGGCTTGTGGGATCTTAGTTCCCTGACCAGGGATCAAACCCCCACCCTCAGCAGTGAAAGCACTGAGTCCTAACCACTGGACCACCAGGGAATTCCCCTATAACTTTATACCTTGAGTAACTACTTAAACATCTTTGCAAAGAGATACACTCATAAACACTATAAATAAATAAAAATGAATTCTAAAAATGTTCAGGTAACACACAGGGAGCCAGAAAAAAAAAATAATGAAAACAAAGAGAACAAACAGAAAGCAAAATTAAAAATGGAAGACTGAAACCTAACAAATCAATAATCACATTAAATGTAAATGGTCTAACTACACCAATTAAAAGACAAAGATTGGCAGAATGGATTAAAAAAAGAAAAAAAACTTGACCCTACTATATACTGTCTACAAGAAAGTCATTTCATATGTAATGATATAAATCATGTTAAAAGTAAAAAGAATGTAAAGAATACATATCATGCAGAAGTTAACCAAAAAAAAGCAGGAGTGGTTATATTAATGTCAGATAAAGTAGACTGCAGAACAAAGAAAAGTACCAGACAGGAAGGGATATTTATAATAATAAAAGTTTCGCCCCACCAAGAAGACATAATAATCCTAAATGTGTACATACCAAACAACAAAGTTGTAAAATGTGTAAAGCAAAAATGGATAGAATTGAAAGGAGAAAGAGACAAATCCACAGTTATTGGTGGAGGTTCCAGCACTTCTGTCTCAACAATTAATAGTACAAATAGATAGAAAAATCAACATGGATTGAAAAACTTGACAATATTATCAACTAACAAAATCGAATTGACCTGTATAGAACATTTCACCTAACAACAGCAGAATACACTTTTCAAGTGTCCATGGAACACAGACCAAGATAGACTGCATCCTGAGCCATAAAACAAACCTCAATAAATTTAAAATAATCAAACTGTGGTGTGGGACCTAGATTAAGGCCCAATATTATGTGCTGCCTTGACATCTGGTGAAACTGAGAAGGCCTCATCTGGTCTAACCACAAGTTCCCCTCCCCACTCTGCTATTGTTCAATAAGTCCCCTAGCCAAGCAACCCTCCTTATCTAGGGGAACAGCTGCAGTTCCTGCATATCCCTGAGTAGCAGGTTTCAGTTCCCTGCCAGCTGTGGAATTATTCAAACTAACCACATAGTCCTGTGGGAACCAGGGGGCACCTCATCCTCTTGATACTACAAAGCCTGCCTCCAGCCCTTAGTTTTCACTCTGTTCCCAAGTGCAACCCCCCCCCCCCGTGACCCTGTATGGTGTACAGTGTTCTCCTCCCTCAGTCTGTGAGTATATGGGACTAACAACCTGCTGTCGATATCATCTGTCCAGTGTCAGTTGCTGGGACAATTGAAATACATGTACTTTAAGATAAAATTAAACACATCAAATTTATAAATGCAATTTAAAATGTTTGAAGGTTTTAAAATTTTAGCTAAGTCTTTAAACACAACCAAACTGAATTCGAAAATCCCTTCCAAGTAACTGATAAAATATGCTAGACTTACAAAGTAGAATAATATTTGTAAACTGAATTTAAAGTCCATGAATTGCATAAAAATTTTCTTTTAAGTTTGTCAAAAAGTTCATATCAATAGAAAGAAACTTGGCACCCAAAATATTTTTCAGGGAGTATTCTGGCTCACAAAGGTAGACTGGAGGTAGCTAGCTTTCCAATAGACTTTTGAAAGTTCATAGAAGATAGCAACCCACCCCTCAACTAGGCTGTCTTTTAAAGTACATAGGTTTATATTTAATAATTAAGACATTCCAGGACTTTTATGAGGAGATTAATAATATAGCTAACCTCAAAATTACTGCTACTCAACGTAGTCAAAAGTTCCAGAAGAGAAATAATATTTACTGAGGGTTGCCTGCAGTTTATTCTGTCCTATAAGTAAATTAAACTTTCTCCAGGATTAAGCCAGACCATCAGAAGGTTGAACTCTACTCTTCTTGCCTTTCCCATAGCATCATAGGACTTCTTTGAATAGACCGTTTTTTGAGATTATGGCATTAACCTGCTTGTATGTGCATTGTGAGAAACAAACCTGTGAAATTTGGTGTTGGATGTGCTTTCTTGGTCTAACCAAGGACTCCATCCACTGAATCATCACACAAGTTCTCAGCAAGGACCCTTGGGAGGAAATTCTTTCAGGACATAGTAGCAGGAAAAGTTGTGTCTTGAGCTTTTAAGCATTTTATGAATCAGGTACATAATCACATTTCCTCTCTTTCTGATGGCTGCTAGAAAGTTCACAGTCATATCCCTGGTCTTCTGAAAACTGTGCCAATCTTAGTGGTCCACCTACTGTAGACCGACCTCTCCTTTGATTTTGTTTTACTTTCCTGATGCTTATTCCTATTTTACTAGATCACTCTCATTTATTTTGATCTTGTTGTGTCTTAATGTATTAATAAGTATAAATAAATACATATTCTGTAAGTCTCTATAAATCATTTTTAGAACAAATAATAATAGAATTCAACAAATAACTCCTAACTATAGAGATTGTCAGCAAAAGGAAAATTTTAAAACCAACGAGAAGTAACTCAGACAAGATGAAAATAAAGGTCCCGAAATGACAGCCAAAGTGCATGAAGAAACCCATAAAAATGTGATTTGTACTGTAGCCACTATTTAAAGTGATTCATTGAAAATACATTAGGAAGATGCATTGTTTTGAATTGTCTTCTGGAAACACTTTGGAAGTTGGGAGGTTGAGGGAGCAGGAAATGTGTGGGAATTCTGTAAACTCTTCTCTGACACAATAATCACTTCTCACTCTTCTGTGCACACATTATGCTTGAAAATGTCAATGGAAATGCCAGTTTATATTTTCTGGGGTTTGAGGAACAGGAAACCTTTAGTTATTGTAAGTTCTATCTTTTGTTAAATTTTAATTAACCCCACATTCGCTCTGGGAGGTCAAAACCAAGTTACAGTGATGAGTTGTCAGCCCATAATCCTTTACTTCAGTCCTCACCCTTTATTGTGCAGGAAAAGTCTCGCGGTAGTTCCTGTTCCTTAAATTCTCAGAGACGGTTCCATGTGTAAGGTATACCGACCGCCATGGGGAAAACGATTTGCAGTGAACATTATGCCCAATGGACAGTCAAGGTTTTTGGTCACTGAGTAGACCACATACATTGCCTGCTCTTTGCTTAACAGATTTTCCTCTGGAAAAATCACTCCCCTCCCGCATAAGTTGGTGTGCTTCCAAATGGAGTTGAGTCCTGTGCCAGCTCCAGTGATGGGATCTCATTGGCCTTTAGGCCAATAAGTAAATTCCATGCCCTGGCCATAGTGATTGGTTCATGTTCACAGCCAATAATATGTTTTGGTGAGTCTACTGGGAAAGATAGAAAGCCAAACTCTCTTTTCCACTAGGTTTAATGGCATGAGGATTTAGCACTTGTAGCTGCTTCAGCCATCTGGAGAAAGCCTGGATCTACTGATAGCAGCACACACTGCCTGGATTAGGACTAATTCAAAGGTGAGAACACCACTGGAGGAAGCAAAGTAACATTCTTAAAGCCTGAAGCAGGTAATGCCTGAAGCTACCTTTGCCCGTCAGCCTTCCTGCTCATTGAGTCAATACATTTAGTTTTGCTTAAGCCAGTTTTGAATGGGTGTTTCATCAGTTGTGTGCCCCCTGAAACATCTGAGTTATATTTAACTTTACCTTCCTGCCTGCCATTGGCAAATAAAACAAGTTTGTTTTCCCTTTCTCTGTATCTTTTCTAATCCATTTACATGTCCCATATTTGTTTGCATTATTTCCTTCATTCTCGTATTCTTTACCCTTTTAAACTTTGAGCTGTGTATGATTCTTTTTCCTCTCTCTATGTAATTCTTCCTTGACAGTGAACTTGAGGCAGCTATCTGAAGGCTACTAAAAATAGGTGAGAAGTTATGTATGAGCCTGTTTGCTGAAAACGAAAGAAAGCATACTGAAGTCCTTTTCACATTTCTTAAATTGCTCTTCCAAGTCTTCAGGAAGTCTGCCAAATGGGGAACCACGATCCAGTTTGCAGGAGGTGTAGACCCTACAATTCAGTGTTTGCAAAGTGTGGTTCAGGATCCCTGGAATTCAGAATCACTGGGGTACATACTACAAAAGCAGATTACCGGGCTCCCTCACAGCCTCGAAATCCTAATCTCTAGGAGTTTGATTTGGTAATCTCAGTTTCAATAAACTCCCTAGGTGATTCATATGCATAGTGAAGTTTGAGAACTCATACCCTAGATTTATCCTGTCAGCAGTAGCAACAGGAAAATTACCTATGTAATAGTTTCCTATCACTGTAAAAATTCTGTTCTCTTAATTTATGGGTAATTTAGCTGCTTTTAAATGTAAAAGGTATGTATTTTGAGTAATGGGAGGATTTTTAACTGGTTGAATTGAATAAGACACAGAAAAACCTGAAAGAATTTCAAAAATACTTTGCATCTAATCATTTATGTTGAGTATCTTTCTTCATCTAAATCAGTTTTTCTTAATTTTGACGTCATGTCACCTTTTAAAAATGCGGCTCCCTAGGCCACACTCCAGAACAGTGAATTCAGAGTCTCTGAGGGGGCTACCCAGACATTAGTACTGGGACTATGGATGGTCCATAGAGATGAGTTGGCTGGACTAATAACATAAAGATTAGTTTCAAGGTATAGGCAAAGCCAGTGATTAAGAAGACACTGGATCTGACATAAGAGGGGAGAAAAACCCACTGAACTGTGAGACCCTCGTCTATGTCCTTACTGTAATCCCCACCATCATTTCTAAAAATATATCTCTTTACTCCTGTATATTTTTTCAAATCCCATTTTTCTGAGACCCTAATGGCAGATTTCATAGCTAATTAACATATCCTAATTTCCCAAGGTCATAATTACACCAGAAGTAGATTTTTTATTTTTCATGAATTACTATACACTCATCCAATTATATTCTTATCACAGAAAAAAAAAATATATATATATATATATTTAAATTCACTACACCCACTCTAGCAGATAAAAATCAAAGGAAAAGTTTCCCAAATCCACCGCGGCAGGCTGAGGGTGTTAGATGGATAAGATTCCTGTCAAGGACCTAATGGCCTAAACGAGCTCAGCAATGTAAAACTACATGGGCAAAGGTATGGCACAGAATGCACAAGTAGTTCCTTTTTCCTGGTGTCAGAATGTCACAGCATTACAGCTGAGCTGTGGCTCGATTCATTGATTCGGAATGATTTCTGTTGAGCAATTGTCTTCTCTAAAGAAATGCCAGTGCAATCTGCTAGCAGCTGCCACTTTGTATCAAGTATGAATTATGCTGTATAATGGGTTCAGGTACTCACATAAATTGACTGTCATAAAATACTTGTGTGTGATAATTCAGTGAAATCATCTCATTCACATGATGAAAACAAACGAGCAGAATAGTGACAAGAGAAGTGAAGGTGATAACCTCCACACTGCTGACAAGAAAAGCAATGTCTAAAAACTGCTGCTAATTTATTGTTCGCTCAGCTCGGAAATCAGCAGCTCCTCCAAAATATTCTTAGGCGCGGTGATGATATTATGAGAAAGGATGAGGTAGAAAACTGTCACATGCTGTTGGTGTGAATTGATCAGAACTAGTTGTCAATGAGTATCAAAATATGTATCAAGATGTATTATTGTGTATACTCTTTGACCCCAGATATTTTCACTTCTAGGAATTTACCCCAAGGAGATATACCACAAGTGCAAAAAGTTATATGCACAAGAGTCTTCCCTATAGCATTGTTTAGATTAGAAAAAATTGCAAAACAACGTAAGTATTTACAGCAAAGGGTTATATATAGGACATATGTGTAAGGATTTATGAAAACATTAAAAATGATGACTATTTATAAATGTATTAACATGGAAAGATATCCAATACTGACTATAAGTAAAATTTATAAGAGTATGAATAGTTATGCTCTGTTGATATAAAACAATATGCATATATCGACGTGTATATAAAATAGAGAAATGTCTAGAAGAATGTTCATTGAAATTTTAATAATAGTTTCCTCTGAATGGCAGAATCTAGAGTAATTTTTACTTTCTTTATGTATTTCCATGTTGCTTGAATTTTAACAACGAACATTCAGCAATTTTATAAAAACAATAAAGCTTTTAAAAAGAAAAGAATATGATAAGAAACTGTATGTGAGCACAAATGAGGCTGAGGAGTTTGAAAGGGTTCCTATGATTACACCTCCATTCAGAGATGATAATGATGATGATGGGTGAATTGCATAATAATCACTTATGATAGCAAAAACATTAATTTACAATTTATTGAGAGTAGCAATATGTGTTCAGCACCATAAGAAACAGCAGTAGTAAGTGAACTTTAAACTGAAATTAAATATACAAGCACAAAAACACCTGCAAGCAGATCACACTGGGGAGATTAAGGCCATTTTTGTGGGGAAAATAACACATGACATCTGAGAACTGCAATGTTGGAGTAATGAGCACAGTTTAACACAATTCAGTAGAGTTTATCTTGGCCCAGGAAAAGCTTTCTGGAGGAAATGGATGTGAGAGGTGAATTTAAAAGTGTGAATTAGACAGCTTGCTGGAGAGGAAGTCAAATAGGATATTTCATAGAGCCCAAAGGAAGGAAGAAGAATATTTTTGCCTCGGGATTTCCAAAGAATAAATGTGAAATGTCTCTCTATTCCGTGGATGCTGCCAAAGTCTGCAGCCGAGCTCTGTCAGGCAGTGATACTTCCCTTAAGATGCCTTGGCAGATTCATTGTACAGAAACTACTGTGGAGAGAGATCACACTCAGAAAAATCACATAAGCAAATCCTTTGGGAAGCCCGTGTTGTCTCTTTTCAGACCACAAAGATATTACTTAATGTACAGGGGGAGCACTAAAGGAATGTTTTGCATTACGGTGTAAGTCTTGCAGGTAGGCTTGAGTCCATATCGACTTGAATGATGTTATTTCAAGGGTGTCAGACAGTTCTTCCCTTCCCAAAATAACCTTTGGCTGGTTCTCAGCTAAAACCTGCAAGTCCTTTAAATATTCATTTCTTTTTGTTGATGTTATTGCTTCTCTGGATAAGGGTCAACAAAATAGCTCTTTATCGGCCAGTAATGACTTATTATAGTTTCCATTATCACAATATAGAAGACCCAGGGACTGGGATACAGTAAAGATATTTTGATCTTTGATGGAGTTGGATGATAATGGCCAGTCCTTTGGATGCTACCTGGCTAGGCCTGTCCGGGAACTATAATGGCAGGTAGGTAGGTATAGCCAAGACTATTTTTTTAAATATTTAATGTTTTAATACATAAAACATAATGTTTAATTTAGTATGTATATAATACAAGTTTGTTTAAATGTTGAAAGGAGACAAATGACTTTTGCAACTCCGAACCAGGCGCAATATTTATCGCAGTTTGTAGGTATCTATTTTGTGTAATATCATAGTTGTGATTATTCTCTACCTTCTCTTCCAGGTCATAAGTTCCATGAGAGTTAGATCACTTCTGTTTGACTCACCTCTGTACTCCCAGCAGCTCCCGCTGGGCCCACTGACTGGCACATAGTAAGTATTCGATAATATTCAATGAATCATAATAGAATGAATGGGACCCTAGACAAAGGCCAAATACTCAAGGAGTAAGAAGAGTCAAGAGAAAGAATTTGGTGGAAAGAGGGGCCCCAAGGTAGAATAACCTACTTTGTGATTTATATTGGGTTTGAACTACTTGAGAGAAATATATATCATCCTTATCTTTTAAAGATCACTGTCACTTTTTCTTCCTATATTACTTCTAGTTTTTCCTGCTATGCAACTTCAGGATGACAATTACCCTTCTCCTACGAAAAGTGAATTACACTTAACAGAGTAGAATCCTAATGATCAAAGTCAAAGAAAATATGAATCTATTCAACAGTGGTGGTTCTTAACTTTCCTTTTAGATTTGTATTAGCTATGTATAGTTTTTGAAAATATTCTCTTCCTTTCTTTTCTAATTTTTTACTTTCAAATTTTTTACATTAAATATTTAATAGTTTATTTCCTGTATCTCAATAATGTAGATGTCCATTTTTTCTATACTTTGTCATCCATCAGTACCAGAAAATAATTATTCCTATTTAGCATACCTTTATTCCCTACTATATTATCTGGGAAATGATGAGGGGAGTGATAAGGAACTACAGAAGTGTTATCTGTGTCATTAGTCACCCCTCCCCAAAATACAGGGGTTCATTTACCTAGCAAGTATTTATTGAGTGCCTACTCTGTACTGGCACCTGGCTCTAGCACTGAAAACACAGCTGGGGACTGAACAAAGTCCCTGAGAGCTAACATCCGAATCTACTCACAGCTAGTTTACTTAAGATTGAGGTTCATTTCTTATATAAAACTTTGTTCAAATATGAAAAATACAACAATTTCTTAAGCATAGTACAATTGGGTTTTATTTAAATTTCCCAATTCAGAGATTAAAACAATAAAACAAGTCCCTGTCATAAGGATCACACATCTAAGTTATTAGTCACCGTGCTCTGGACAGGAGACACGTTTTTGTTTTGTTTTGTTTTTTTAATTAATTAATTTATTTATTTTTTGGCTGCGTTGGGTCTTCGTTGCTGTGCGAGGGCTTTCTCTAGTTGCGGCGAGAGGGGTCTACTCTTATTAGCGGTGCGTGGGCTTCTCATTGCGGTGGCGTCACTTGTTGCGGAGCACGGGCTGTAGGCACACAGACTTCAGTAGTTGTGGCAGGCGGGCTCAGTAGTTGTGGCTCGTGGGCTCTAGAGCTCAGGCTCAGTAGTTGTGGTGCACGGGCTTAGTTGCTTCACGGCGTGTGAGGTCTTCCCAGACCAGGGATCGAACCCGTGTCCCCTGCATTGGCAGGTGGATTGTTAACCAACTGTGCCACCAGGGAAGTCCCAGGAGACACGTTTTTTAACCCAAAGATACATAAGAGCAGGGCTTGTAGTGAATCTGCACGGCTTCTTAGAGTGACTCACGGTGCCGTTTCCAAAGCTGGTTGTGGAGAGGATGCTGCCAGCATTCCGGTGCCCAGGATGCTGTCACAGGCAGACAAGGAGACACAGGTAATGTTTCTTCTTTTAAGTTCCTCACCCTTACCTGCTGGGTTTATCCTAAGGCTGTAAAATAGGGGAAAAGAGAAAATTGTTCTAAGTTTCTCTTATCTGCCCCCTATTCCCACTCAGCTTCCAACTGGAAATAGGAGTACTTGGTATTTATGCCTTCAGTATCCTCCATCCCCAGTGTCTAGGTTCGAGTTCCCCCAGAAGCAGACCCTGAGAAAAGGCATTGAGTTCAAGGGGTTTACTTGGGAGGTGATCCCAGGAAATGCAGTCAAGGGAGGCCGTGTGAGTTCCCACACTCTAACTCAAGCTGCGGCGTCACCTGCCCGTTACCCAGTCTGACGACCTGAAGCTCAGACAGGTGAGGGAGCTAGACATTCACACCCGTGGCAGATGGCCTCCCAGCGCTGCAGGCCTCCCCTTCCCTCGCAGTGAAAGGTGGGGTCTCTTTTTCCTCCCCTCAGACTGGGGCTGGCTGGTGACTTACTTTTATCGATGAAAGGTGGTAGAAGTGAGGCCAGGCAAGTTCTGAGCCAGTAAGAGACCCAGAAACCTCGATTTTCATGCTCTCTGAGAAGCCAGCTGCCATCCTGTAAAGAATCTAGGCTCATCTGCTAAATAATGAGACATGTGTGGATAATGAGAAAGAAGCCACTTAGAGGAGTATCCAAGTGCCAGTCACTTAAAGGAGGCCTTCTTGGCCTTGCAGCCCTCTAGCTGCCAGCTGAAGGCAATGGAACGAGGGCCCCCAAGGTCATCTAGAACTGAAGACCGCCCAGCTGAGCCCTGCCTGAATTCCTCCCCCTCAGAGTCATGAGAAACAATAATAAACACTGTAACACTGTTGTTTTACAAAGCGGCTGGGCTTTTTTTAGGAAGCTTGGCTACCTGACATGTGTACCAACTCTGGTCAGTCATTGGGTAAGAGTTGCTCTTAGGGGGTGTTAATTTCTTGGCACTTCTGGCCTGTTTCATAAGTGGGCAAAGCAGGCTTCACTTACTTAGAGATCATTTCAGAAAAAGAAATACAAGTTCTCTTGGCCTGTGGACGTCTGGGCAGTGTGTGCTGAGGTGGCAGAGGTACAGGGGTGTGGGCAGGGCACTGGCAGCCTGGCTGCACTGGGTACTCTCACTTCCTGGACACCATAGACCTTCTGACAAACTGGGGCTTTTACCTTTCCTCTGAATCCAGAGCTCTCTACTGCTTCTGTTGTCAAAACTTAGTCCTTCCAATTGGCCAACTGTGGTCTCAGTGTTCCAAGGCAAATCCTTGCTTCCCTAGAGATTAAAATCTTTTTCCCTACACCTGATCCATTGAAGCTTCGAAGTTGCCTGTTTCTTTCCTGAAACATTTGCAGTTTCTACGTCAGTGGGTTTAAGGAAGAAGAAATCGTAATTTAGCATAATGTAGTGTATTAGGTAATGCGGAATGTGAGTGCGTGCATGTGTGTGTTTGTGTGTGTGTGTGTGTGTTGTATGTGTGTTACCAGAGCAAAGAATTCCAAAGAAGAGAATTTAGTCTCTTCTCAAGTGGTTCACTAATTGACAGGAGTCAATTAGGAAACAGTTGCCGTCCAGCAACATTATCAACATAAAGTCATTCTCTAAATGTGCCGTCCTACTGGATAAAAGTAATGCTCCATCTAAGATGGAATGCCTGTTATTTTCCTTGTTTTTCCATTGGTGGCGATGAGGTCACCCAGAGGACCCAGTCTCTCCCCTCGTTGCCCTGGTAATCAAAAGCATGTAATTAAAAGCTGGCTGGTGACAGCAATGAATGTGGTTCTGTGACCCAAGACCAGTTTTTTCCTAAGCAAAGCTCATTAGACCACATTAAACTCACAATAGTTTAAATTCACAATGTGTACACTGGAATGATCATAAACAGAGGGTTTTAACCAGAGAATTCCCCAAAGGACAAAGGAGGTTTAAAACTTGTTTTGTTTTGTTTTTTTTAATGTGAGGACCCCAAGTAGAGGTTGGGTTTTTCTGTTGCTTACACAAGGCAGGAATCCTTGCAGAGGACCCTTGTAGGGGACGAACCAATTATGTGAGGTTGTTGCCTGGGAGGAGAGAGAAAGATGAAAAATGGGTTAGCTCAGTGAGGCTGGACTGGAGATGCCTTACTGCTGGATCACATTGTTGTCTAGATAATCAAGCCAAGTCACAGTTTACTTAGTATGGTCTATCTCCTCAACAGCTGGTTTAGGTCACTGCTCCAAAGGATGGGAGGTATGTGATTTTCTTTTAAAAAAAGGTCCTGAAATGTTAGGGCTTGTTCACTCACATCTGTCACTGAGACAGTCACACACATCTCTTTTTTTATTTAAAGAAAATTATGGAGAAAAAGAAGCTGTGTAAATTCCACATACCTTTTAAGAAGTAGACTCAAACTCTTCTGTTTGGACCAGGCTTTGGAGCATCTCCCTAAACCTCCTCCCAGATGCTCTGAGAACTAAGCCCTAAAGCAGCCACTGGAGTTTTCCCCCTGCCAGATGTTTGCCGAGAGGACAAAAAAGGAGGGTGGCAAGTGGGCAGAGCAGACATGGCAGCCTGCTGTCCAAAACCCAGGCAGCTGTAACCACTCCTTCCAACGACGATGGGGGTTGCTCATGGAAGCCGGCGCACAGTGAAGTGGTTTCATACCCTCCCAGGAACCGACCTGCTGGACTTCGAGCAAGTTGTTTAAACTCTCAGCCTCCATCGTCCCACTTGAATAAAGAGGATGATAGTAGTACCTGCCTCGCAGAGGTGATGTCAAAGTACATTGCATGGTGCCTCACATTACAAGCACACATTGAATGCTTGCTGTCCTTCTCATTATAAGCAGCAGCCTGCGTGGGGTGTTCCTGACATGATGTGCTTTCAGCAGTACCGGGAAATTTCTCCACACGCAGAGATTTTTCCCCGTCAGCCCTTCTTGATGCCTGAAGTTCCTCATTAGAGAACTTCTCCGGTTTCTTAAGAATTGCCTTTATTAAAAATGCAACTTAGTAGCTCCAGAAGTGCCTTGTAATGCTTCCCCACCTCCATGACTGTGTTGTGTTCCAAGACACACCCCATCGTGGAGTGAATGTCCTGGGCTCCTCGGGACACACACACTTCACTGTTTTGGTGGGGCAGCGACCTACCTGTGTGTAAGCATGGCATAATGCAGAGGTGCTTAACCTGTGTGTCCAAAACTGGGGCTTCACGGGTGCTATAATTTGCCTAAACTTAGACACACAATTGTCTTGGTGCATTTGTGAGCTTTGGGGGCTGCAAGATCCATAGCTTTCACTGGATTCTCAAAAGACTCTAAAACTGAAGAACTGCTATGGTGGAAACAGCAACCCAGAACCAGTCCCCCACAGCCTCTTTTAAGTATAGTGGATTTCAGGGGCCTGGGGAGATCCCAGAGTGTATTCCAGCTAGAGGTGGGGAGATGGGTGCCCAGTCAGATAGGGCCAGGGATGCTGTGGTGTGTCAGTGTGAGAGCAGACAAGGCAAGAGCCAAACCCACCCCTGTCGACTCAGCTTGCTTTTGGAAGCTGCCCTGGAGGGATCGCGCAGAAAGAGGTTCCAGTAACTTTCTCAGCACAGGAAGGACTTGGCCTGAGGTGAGAGTGAAGCCTCAGGACTCCCAGCCTTGGTGTAACCCTGGGCCTCCGAGGTGCTGAGTTCTAGACAAAGGGATTACACTTGAGGTTCCTTGAAGTTTCTTTCTATTCTGAAGTAAAAGCGTTCTAATGATTCCTTAGGTTTCTTTCTATTCTAAAGTAAGAGCATTCTAATGATTCCTTAAGTTTCTTTCTATTCTAAAGTAAAAGCATTCTAATGATTTCTTAGGTTTTCCTCATTGAGTATTTCTTCTTCATTGAATACTTCTCCCTGCCTGAAGCCTATGTAATTTGGATAGGGTTGCCAAGTAGACTACAGGACTCCTAGTTAAATGTGAATTTCAGAAAAATAATGAATGATTTTGTTTCATATGTCCCAAATACTTCATGGGACATACAAATACTAAAAAAAAAAAAACACTCACTGTTTACCTGAAATTCACATTTAACTGGGAGTTCTGTAGTTTTATTTGTTAAATCTGGTGTTTGGGGCTGAATTGTGTCCCCCCAAAATTCGTATGTTGAAGTTCTAACCCCCACTACCTCAGAATGTGACCTTAGATGGAGGCAGGGTCTTTGAAGAGGTAATTAAGTTAAAATGAGGTCATTGGGAGGGGCCCTAATCCAAATGACTTGTCCTTATAAGAAGAGGGAATTTGGACACAGCCATGTACAGAGGGAAGACCATGCATAGACAGAGGGAGAAGAAGGCCATCTACAAACCAAGGAAGAGAGGCCTCAGAAAAAGCTAATGCTGCCAACACCTTGATCGTAGACGTCCAGCCCCCAGAACTATAGGAAACAATTTTTCGTTGTGTAAGCCACAGGGTCTCACCCGGTCTGCGGTATTCGTTATGGCATCTGTGGACAAAGAATGCTGCCTGCCATGTCAGTAAACAACGAATGTTGCCTGCCATCAAACCACCGGCCACTGCAGCTACCCGCTATGGTTTGCCCTGAGGGGAATTCAGGATGGAGAAAAGCAGGATACTGCCCCTAGACAGTTAAGATTCATACCAGAGGAATAATTTCAATGAGCCCAGACGCTTGCATCTTCCCATACATAGGGAAGCACTAAAATTGTTAACTTGAGATGTCTGGTTTTTGTGATTAGCAGTAATCTTTTTATGTTTGACTAAATGGTTTTTTGGGGTTTTTTTTTTCCAGCAAAAACTCCTATGTATCCCGGCTCCTCCCTTACCTCTTGGGAACAGTTCCTCAGAGCTGTCTGAGAGGCTGTATCCTGAGCTACAGTCCTCAGTAAGGTCCCTAAGTGAAACATGACTCTCAGCTCTTAGGTTGTGCGATTTTTTTTTCAGTTGACACATCCCTAGCAGTCTAATACATCTAACAACTGCATTTGGCAAGCACAGTAAGTAAGAGGACACAAAATTATGAATACAGAATTAAGAAAAAAGTGAATATTTATTAGAATCAGAAAAGAAATCACAGCAAATTACCAGAGACCTGGAGATTTGACTCCCCTTTTTCAGAGACCCATTTAGGCAATTGGAACACCCTGCTGCTCTGGAACTCACTGAGATCCCTGCAAGTGGAGGCTCTCAAGCTTAAGCTTTATTAGTACTATGGTCAATTTTAATCTGCTGGGATGTTTTCATCTTTTCTAAAGCCTTCTCTGTGTATTTTCCTGGTTTCACTTGATTTTCATGGCAGTCTCTCAAATTACACAATTGGGTATTTTTGTAACTCTGTCTCCTCATCCTTTAGTTTTTATTCTCTTTTCTCTCTTCTGGGGGTTAGGTTTTTAGCTCTTCAATTTCGTGTAAAAACAGATCATAAAGTTTATAAACAGTATGAATTTTTCAAATTAGAACTGTTTTAGAAACATCATATTATTATTTTAATTATATGAGAAACTTTGGTAACTTTTTGTTTTGTACATTTCATGAAGTCTAAAAGAGAAACAAGGAATAATATCATTTTCTTCCACATAAGGAACTCTTATAGAAACATTTAATTTTGGCCATAGGCTGCAGATTCATAGATATGTACATATATAAATGCATATGTGTATGTGTATATTTAATACATTTATGAATGCTACACAAATTATTCTAAAGCACACCTAGTTACGGAAACTTGATTGACCAGTAGGACATTAGTTAAATTAGACAAAACTGTTCTGTCATAACCATATATAAAAATTCTTTGTGGATAAAATATATGTATATTTAAAATATCATATGTGAAGGGTCCATGGAAGACATTTCTTTTTCATTTTGAATTTAAACCACTAGATTCAATTTTTTTTAATTGAAAGAAGGTATTTTTGAGCATTATGACATAGATTTCACATTAGCATACCAGGCAATATTTTTGACCTTGAAAATATTAAATCTCTTCCTAGTAAGGCTAGAAATTGACTTAAATGTACCGTGATAGAAAATAAAAAGTATAATATTATAAAAGTATAATGATTATTTAAAAAATAATAATTTTAGATGGATGATACAAGCAGGGGGGAGGAAGAAGGGTGGATAACGAGATAAGCAGATTGAAACATGGATGAAATATCAAGAAATGAAACTTAATTAGCAATTTTTTAAAAATGGTCTGAAGTAAGTTGTGTAATGTATTAGTGGATACACGATGGTAATTGAATAAACTAGCTCACCATTCTAGCTATATCAGTCTTGTAGTGTGAGAATTTGTGCATCTATTTCCTTGCTTTTTCCCTCCAAAATATCACGGTACATTGGTGTACATGTGTGTGTGTATGTGTGCACATGCATGTGTGCAGTAATGATGTTGGTATATTAGATTATGTGTTTGCATATGTGTGAATTATGTAATGATATTGGTAGGGCTGGTGGTGAATACCACATAACTACTGTAACTACTTCAGGATATTCATCTTGCTTTTTATTTTATAAATTATAGTTAAGAATCACTAAGGCTTTCTTTTACTGAAATATTTAATAAGGAATAGAATTACATTACTGTTTAATCTTTAATTCTGCCTTTCTTTTTGAAAAGGCAATTAATTAAATGCCCAGTAGTTATTTTTTACTATTTTAAGGTTTTTACTTTTTGCTTTAAATCAGCTTATTTCCTGTGCAGGTAATTATGCAGGTATCTTCCATGTGTGTACATTTAATGCTTGTGGTTTTTTTTTTCTTGGAATTAAATATGCAACTGCTGATAAATTGTTACCCATGTATACAGCTTTAGCTTGGGGGAAGCGAACAACAAATACTTCCTCACCAAAGGTCCTTTTCCTTATTGTCTGACCTAAAGATTGTTTTACAGCCCAAAGTTACCAAAAATAGCCCCCTCTTCTTTTAGGAATATTTACTTGCTATGCCGCTGATGTATCTGCTGTTACTCTGAATGTAGCTGCCTCAAGTTTGTTTGGTTTATCATTCAGGAGCCATTTGTTGTGCTTTGAGGCCACTATATTTTCAAAACTCTTCTTAATTACAGTTACTCAACTTACTATAAAACAGATTCCTGAATATTTTATTGTTCTCCAACTTTGCACAATATATCCTAGCTTAAATTAGTTGCAGTAAATGATGCTTCAAGAAAGGCTCATACATATATTTAGCTGAAGGCAGGGGTTGCAGAATACATTTTCCCATCTTTTGGAAGTATGCAAAAGCCTCATTGGAAGGTAGCTATTTGCACCCACAAAGACATATTATTTCAATAATCGGTCATAAAAAGAATGCATTTTATAGCATTTGAACACTAAGATGAACACTGCATTTAGCAGTGAGAGAAAGTGTCAGTCTTGAAAACATACTAGCCTGGATTGTTTGTTGTGTGTGTGTTTTTCTCTTCAGATGGAAAAAAAACTTTTTTGAATGGCCGAAAGCTGCTTGAAGGAGCAGGAAAGAATAGGTGAAGAATCGGGAAGCTTTCATGGCCATCAGACTGGTAAAATATTAATATTTGACCATTCTAAGTGCAAGAGGACTCTCATACATTTCCGGTGGGAGTATAACTAGATCAACCACGTTAGAGATGATGTGATGACACTGAGTCAAGTTGAGGATGCTTGTACCCTAAGCTCAGCAATACAACTCCTAGATGTATGCCCTAGAGAAACTCTAGCCCATGTGTATAAAGAAATGCATACCAGAATGCTCATTAAAGCTAATTTTGTAATGTTCAAATAGCTACTTTTACTATTTAAAAATAGTAAAAATTGGAAAGAGTACTGAAATTAGATGTATAAAAACATTTTAGTATATTCATATAATGGAATATTATACAGCAGTCAATATGAATAAACTACATGGGTTAATATAGACCAATATCAGAAATACAATATTTGAGTAAGAAAAGCAACTTACAGAAGGGTAGGCCCAATGCCATAGCATTTATATAAAGCAAAAAATAATAATAAAAGTGCGCATAGAAAGATTTGTCGTTAAAGTGTAAAAATGTACAAGGGAAACAAAAACATGAACTTAAGGATAGTGGTTATCTCAGGGGCAAAAAGGAGGGAAATGAGATTAGGTACATAGAGGATGTTACCTGTATCTATATAAATATATATGTGTAATATATAATTTCTTTTTCAAAAAGAATACCTAAGCAAGGCAGTGTTCAGAAAGAAAAAAATGAAGTGTTCTCCTTACTGCAAATGAATGAAAGAATAATAAATAAACTTTAAAATACAGATGAAAATAGATACCATTGATAGTGATACATAAATTAATTCTCATATACTTAATACAATAGAGATGAAGATGAAGATTGCCAAGCCTGCTAAAAGTTTGATTCTTTATTCACTAGATTTTAACCTTGATTGACTGCATTCAGTTATGAAAGAGAAAAAAAACAAAAGAATTACATCCTGGAAATAACAAGCATCGTATCTCAAAGGTAAGTAGTATTAAATATTTTTAGAAATTTAATTCTCTGGGAATAATGCTACCTTATTAACAGAGGAACCTCTGGTTTGACTTCATCATATTTGATTTTCAGATCTGTTTTTAGGTAACTTTTATGTAAGGCATAAAAAGAGTTATTTTATCACAAATCTTAGTAAATACACTGAAATAATGATCACATTCCCCTGTTTCTGCTCCGTTTTCCTTGCCTCATCCCGTCACATCGTCAGTATTCACCCAGGCACACAAGCTAGAATCCCCAGGCCCCCGGGCACCCCCTTCCTACCTATCCCCCAGACACATGTCACAGTTATCCTGCCGATTTTGCCCCCTACGCCCTCCACTCCTTCTACTGCTCCGTACCTTAGGCACCAGCAGTGTTAACTTACTTGCAGTAAAAGC
Source organism: Eubalaena glacialis (assembly GCF_028564815.1). Lineage (NCBI taxonomy): Eukaryota > Metazoa > Chordata > Mammalia > Artiodactyla > Balaenidae > Eubalaena > Eubalaena glacialis. The sequence continues at coordinate 8,940,123 of NC_083722.1, forward strand.
CCCAGCAGGCTGTCCACACCCCAGCTGACGGTACCCACTGTCCCTCAGTCTGGCCATCCTCCCTCCAGTTCTCCCCATTTGTCTGCCAGCCTAACTCCAAGCTGAACCAAGTAGCCCCTTTACTTTCTGACCTTTCTGAGCTTCCCACTGCCGTAGCACTGCACTGCCTTGTAGTTCTTCCTTTCTACTGCACCTGCACTCCCTGAGGGCAGGAGGGACATCTGATGCACCTTCGTCCCCCATATCTAATGCATTACATGAACCAAGTAGTGTGTACTCGATAAACTGAACGGCAGTGAGTAACGATTGATAATCCACATTTAGTACAAACTGTTAAATTTAAAAGTATATTACACTATGCCATTGGCAAAATCCTTACCCAAGAATGATTAAGTCTCCAGCTGGGTCCTAACTGCATCCTCATTTTCTGTTGTCATTTTAACTCCCCATTATCTTCTCTGTCTCCTTTGGTCTACCCTCTATGATCTTCTGGACTGAAATAGTCATTTCCTTGAGCAAGTAACTCAATGGGTACAGAGATTTTTCACACAGTTAACTCATTGCGTACGCTTTGAGTATTGTGCTGGGTTTTCTAGAGCTGCATGTATTGTTATTTCTAATCTGCAACTATACAAATCCATGGCATGTTGGAATTTAAGGAAGTTCATTATCCTACAATGTTTACTCTGTAAAATGTTTATTGTAATTAAAAAAATAACCTCCCCCACTTCACAAAGATCACTGACTCCCTTTATGTTGCTTCAGGACTATATCTTCAGACACACAGCCCCACTTTCAGTGAGGGAACCTGGAATTTAGGTTTTTTAACCCTTTCCAGACATTTATGGGCTACGATGGGGCAGACGTAACTGTGAACAGCAAATTACACAGAGGTGTAACCCATACGTCCCACTTTGGAAGGTCTTATCTGTGAATATGTCACAGTACTGCATACCACTGCATCACCACCCTTCAACACACACACACACACACACACACACACACACACACACGTACTTGTTCTCACGCAATCTTTCTATTACCCACAAGGTCAATGACAGGCTTCTTTTACCTTTTTATACATAATCTTCAGTGCACACTCCATAAGGGACATTCATCAGTATCTGACATTTATTTGACAAGCTGAATTCAGCTGCTCTTCATGACACACCATCCCCAATGATTCATCAAAGCTGCCCGTTTCCCAAAGTGAATCGTGTCCCCAGGTAGTCAGTGTCACACATTCTGCTACCACCACCCATACCAATTCCTAGATTCCTTTTTTTATTCCTGTAAGGTGCAGGCTTTTTGAAATAAAATGTTGCCTAGAAAGAATAAACATGAGACTAAATTCAATTCATGAAGATTATTTAACACACGAACTTTTCCAAAAGAAGACTATTCGTATGCAGCTTCAACAACATGTTTCTTTTTAAACATTCTTAAAAGCAGTATTAAGAACTACTATCGGTAAGTTTTGTTCACAAAGAAAAATATTCCATTATATCTCTACATAAAATCCTGTCCATATGAAAACCAAGAATCAAGATGCAAAGGGATGGACAAACTATCCAGTGGTTCTCAAAGTGTGTGCCAAGCATCCCTGCAACCTTTCAGGGGACCCACAAGGTCAAAGCTCTTTTGATAATAATACCAAGATGTTATTCACCTTTGTAAATTTCACTGTGCATGTATGGTGATATTTCCCAAAGGCTATATGACCTGTGATATTGCAGTCATCTCATTTGACTGAATGCAGAAGCAGATGTGAGGATCCAGCTCTCTACTCTTGGGCCAGACCTAAGAGATTTGTAAAAACAGAACACATTGCTATTCTTCTCCCTCTTTATTTTTGTTTTGGAAAAGACAGTTATTTTTCATAAAAGTATATTACTTATGTTGATGAAATGGTTTATTATTGTTATGTTAAATGAATTAAGTAAATATTAAAAAATTTTCCCAGTTTTAATTTTTAATAGAGTAAATATTGGTAGATACAACCTACACTTTAAAAAGCTCTTTGAGGTCATTGATCATTTTTAAGAGCGTAGGTTTCCTGAGACCAAAAAGTTTGAGAAGGGCTGAACTATACAAATAGGTGGGTACATTACTGTCAATTTGGAAACATTCTCTGCTCCAAAACATTTTTCAAAACAATGTTTCAAAAAGATGTGTTCAGTGACTCAGAGAGGAGTTTTCCATGTAGAAGCCTCTTGACTGGCTATCAGCTGGCTGCACCTGCACTAGTTTCCACCCCACTTTATCTCTAACATCCTCTATAGCTCCCTTTAGGTCAACAACGTAGAAGGGGCGTTGGGGGCCCTTCAGTCCCCCAGTGAGTGATGCTTGGAAAAGGCTTGCTCTGGGTCCTGAAGCTTTAGCTGTTTAAGCAAATGCCACCAAAGGGGTTTCACCTCTGTCTGACTATCTAAACCTCATCCTGTTTGAGCTCTCCTGGGACTAAAAGCAGCCGTCCAAAATATGTATCTGATTTCTGATTGCATAAGAATTACCTGGGACACATTTTAAATGTAAAGGTTCCAGGCCCCAATCCAGACCTAAGGAATCAAAAGCACAGGGCTGAGAGGAGCACGTCAGTTCTCTTTGACAATCACTCCCCGTGATCCTTGGCATACAGTCTCCAGGAGACCACTGTTGAGGTGCAGGGCACCCAGAAAAGAGAGGAGGGTCCCTGGTGAGGGCATCCCCTCCACACAGGAGCGCAAAGCAGGTGGCATGTGCCTTGAGATACAGGGAAGCCCTTGGCTGGGGCAGCTCCCAACACCTGCCAGTGAAGTCAGGCCAGGGTGGGGCGCCCAGGCACACGCGGGCCCAGCAAGGAGAGGAGAGGCGGGTGCCGCAGAGCCTTGTGGGGAGTATTTGGGTTCAACATGGTGACTGATGGAGAAGAAGAGAAAGAAAGGGAGATGAAGAGGGAGGTTCCAGAAGTGAGGGCCCAAGAATGCTGAACTATCATTTTCCACCCGCAATTTTGCTTAGAGCCAGCCCTAAGCTTTGGTGTAGTCAAAAGCCAATGCAAACTTAGTAAGTCCCCAAAAGTCTGGCTCTGATGAAGACTCAGAAAGTATAAACAGAGAGAATTTTAAAAGCCGGAAAGAGTGATCACATAAATAAGACCTAAAAAGATCATGTAAATAGGCACTAAAGTGAGCCTGGAAAAAATCAGATCTAAATGAAAGCCTTTTCACCTACAGAGGGTGTTTGAAAGAAGAAAGCCCGTGTCTCCATATTCTTCCATCTCGGGGTGCAGGAAGCAGGAGGCAGAGGAAGAAGATGCTCAGCCTGGTTATTTACCATTACCCTTTGCTGGGCACGTTATAAAAAAACCCATTCAGAAATGACCCAAGAGTATTTATGGCCTTTATTAATCTTTTCTTGGCTGTTAGTGCCTCAAATTAGAGTCAGTGAAGCTTCAGTGCAAAATAGTTTGAGGTATAGCCAGGGGCTAAATCCTAACCCTCTCTGATCTTTCCAGTTGTCCTCAATTCAAGTTTCTTTCAAAGAAGCGTTCGACCTGGCATCTCTTTCCTTGGCTCTTTCTGTACCTGAATGACCTGAGAACATTAGGCCATTCACATATTGATGGTTTTTAAGATAAGCTTGCATTTCAGCAAAGGCCTAATGAATTTGGGAGGGACGGTGAACAGGGTAAAATCTGACTTATTGGGATGATTTTTGGTTGCCTGAATACTTTCAACCTTCACTTATTTTTATTGCACCAACAAGATTGGACCATTCTAGCCAGTCTTACCCAAGTTTTGCAGCACAGTTACAAGTTGAAATCTGTGTGGCAAAGAGCACTTTTTGTACCATAGGCAGCTTTGATAACAAGCAGGGGTAGGAGGAGGTCAGTTTAGTCCAACCCATAGTGTCTTTGCAAAGCTCTTTGCTTTCTTTGCCTCAACCTTCCCCATTCTCAAGATAAGATAGGAAAAGAAAGGAAAAGAAAACAACTACTTACCTTGTACAGGTCTTTCAGAAGATGGACTGCAGGATTATAGAATGCCTAATGAAATGCATAATTCCTTCTTCGTTGCCTTAGTGCTGAGAAAGAAGTCCCTTGCTCATTTTTGGAAGATAGAATATGCTTTCGATTACATCAGTTCTATTTAGTAAATAACCTTTCCTGTGCTTTCAGCAGTAGATACTCTGAAAGCATTCTGAGACATCTTCCGTAAACACTTTTTTTCTTTCCAAATCAATTCTTAGCATGCTTCACATATCTGTAAGACATCACTACTTTTGTAAAAGTATGCAACACTAGTGATCCAGAGGGTCAGAACCATCCGTGCCTCACTTGAGGCCGAATTACTTTTTATCTCTCTTTTTATCTTTCCCCTCCCATCTCAAAGGATCTTTCGCATGGTAGGTCCTCATGGAATAGCAAAGGACTGTGCACCAGTGCCGTATATAGTGACCTAGTTGAATGTGACCTGAGGATGAACTCTTCTGGGTTATTCAGAGTTCTCTCCAGATTTCACATCACATGCTCAAGGCGAGTGCGGTCCACAGCGTAACAGGGATCCTAGCCTATGTCCACTGCGGGGAGGTAGGGAGGGACCCTGGGGCACCGTGAAGTGGTCTGCACTCCACAAGGGCTCATCCACGTAGACACCGTGGGGCAAGGAGCACGTGAGAACTCTATGTCTGTCTCTCTTGAGATCACCCTAGAATTAGTTATATCTTCTCCCAGATTTTTTTTTTTTTTAAAGGAGACTCATTCTCTTTTTTTTTTTTATAATTTGTTTATTTATTTATTTATTTATTCTTGGCTATGTTGGGTCTTCGTTTCTGTGCGAGGGCTTTCTCTAGTTGCGGCAAGCGGGGGCCACTCCTCATCGCGGTGCGCGGGCCTCTCACCGTCGCGGCCTCTCTTGTTGCGGAGCACAGGCTCCAGACGCGCAGGCTCAGTAGCCGTGGCTCACGGGCCCAGCTGCTCCGCGGCATGTGGGATCCTCCCAGACCAGGGCTCGAACTCGTGTCCCCTGCATTGGCAGGCGGACTCTCAGCCGCTGCGCCACCAGGGAAGCCCCTCTCCCAGACTTTTAACATCTAATAACATTTTTTCTCTAAAATTTTAGTTTTTAATTGTTTCTTTATATCTTATATTTTATTATTTTTCTAGCCATGCATTAACTTATTCACTCACTCAACAAATAAATATCTATTGAGTACCTACCCTGTTGTGAGATGCGGAATCTGTTCATTTCTTTACAGCTAGTATATATTTGATTCAGGCAGGATTCTGGACCTATGTTTGTATTTTATTTGCATATTTACTTATTTTTCTATTTGTGAGTTTATAATTTGCTTGAGGGTAGAAGCTATATTTTACTTACCTTTGTATCTGCAGATCTAATAGATAGTAAGTGCTCAATAAACACTGAAATAATGTTAAACAAATCACATCAACTTCCATAATGAAATTGAGGCAAATTATAATTAAAACGTGTCTCATCAACATAAAACTCAAAGTATCAGTAAAATCTTGCAGGAGAAATGGAGAAGAGCATTAACCTATAGCTAATGCAAATTAGATTGTAAATTAGACTCTAAGCTTCCTGATAGCCAAGGTTAAAGAAAAATTTGCCAAGATACGTCAGAAATTGGGCTTGTAGATTCAAAGATGTTGGGTCCTAGATTTTTATATATTTTAGATACTAATAAACATTTTATTATTATTTTATTACATTTCTGAAATTTTCCGATTATAACTATACATTTTTCTTGAGATAATTAACATTAATTCCATAGAAAAATTACTTTTTTGTTTTTACATACACTAGGTACCTGAAAAAAATGGAAAACATCAAATAATCTTATGACAAAATAAAAGTTAATCTTTTCCAAAATGAAACTTCCTTAGCCTTTTTCATTAGAAATGATCAGATTAGTTATTTCACTCTTTTTGAGATTACGAAGTTTACACATAAAATGTGCCAAAAGTAAATCAAAAGCCTACCCCAATCCTCTACCAATGAAACCTACCTAAGACAAGATCAAAATACCTGGAGCAGTCAGGTGGGCGAATCCCTAGAGTGAACATGGGCATCAGGTCTGAGGCATTTTCAGCAAGCAGTACTGTACCTGAGTAAATAGAGCCACTTATGAAGACTCAAATGGGGAAAATAGCTAAACATTTCGATTAACTAAGAGCTCTGATCGCTGATTAAGAACGGGCAGTCATGTTGTTTTTCCTATTATTTCTTTGAGCCTCTTGAACACTTCAGAGTCAGAGACGGGCTCCAGGATCACTGACTGTCCTGTGCTCCTAGGGGGTCACTAACTCTATTAAGCCTCAGTTTCTTAACCTGCAAAACGAAGATCATAATACCTCCCTCATGAGATTATTGTAGGAATCAATGCAAATAGGTGGGATTATGTATGTGAACAAACTCTACAAACTGTAGAGATACAACTTTGGTCCTGTAGATTCCAGTATTAACATGAGTTAGTTTGTGAGTTGGGAAGTGGTTGATTTCTTATAATGACCCAAGTGTGATTAGTCAAATTCATGTAAGTGTAACTAATTTCATCTACTGCTAAAAACACTGAATTTTTTTTTGCTCCATAAATGTATACATTTTTAAAAAATCTGTTGAGTTCAGTGGTTCAAATAAATCTGTATTGCAGTACTGATTACAGAATTTGATTTTATTTAAAAGCCCTCTTTCTGTGAGAAACATGAATACACAGTGGGTAGCTATAGATTTAATGCGTATTTATGTGTTATCATCACACAGGATTGTTCTATGTGTGATGAAGTTCTGCTCCTTTTTTCCAGAACATTCTTTTCTTGGTTTTATTTACATTTTGCCTTGATAAGCATGTTTATATCATTTAATAATTCAAGTGATTACACCATGCTTTTGAGGTTTTTATGAGGAAAATTGGAGTATATACTTATGTTTTTAAGTGAATTGATTTGACTATCTTCAAAGCAAAACAAAACAAAAACCCTGGCTCTCACTAACTTTTTAAATAGCTACATCGACTTGTCTAGAAGCAATCAATCAGCAACAATCACATTTCAGATAAACCTCAGAGCTAAGATGTCACCAAGGTGATTGGAAGGAAATAATCGGCCTCAGTGGGCAAACAAAAAGGAACCTGTTAAGTGAAGGCAAAGATCACAAAGCAGCCCATCCGTCCCCTTGGGCTACATAGCAAAGGAATGCTGGTGAGAGTGGGAGAAATACTGCAGGAGGAACCACAATGTCCCTTCCAGATCTGCCATGCTGGCCCTCGGGAAGAACAAGAGAGCAGTTCCAACCCGGCGGAGGCACAAACTGGGACAGGGCATGAAGGACTGGAGAGTACCCGGTGGCAGGCAGGCAGACAGGCAGGCAGGCAGGGGAATGAAGAATCACCTTCCTCAGAATCCCCAAACAGGCCCTGCCACCACAGGGGAACAAGCACAGCAGTCGTGGTATCCGGACACCAAGACTATAAACTCTGTTCAAGGCTCTTTCCCTCCCAAGCACCCACTGCCCTCTTTTGTTGATGACTCTCTACAGGGCAAGGGATAGAGTGATTAACACCCTCCTGACCCCTCATTTCACTCCTTGATGCTCTTCCAGTGAGGGAGTAATAGCTGGGATTACAAAGATTTATTTTTTGTGCTATTTCATTTTCTTTAATCTACTTGCTTGTGTCCAACAAAAACCCTACACACCCATATGGAAAAAACTACATAACTACATACATAATTTCTCTTTCTACATATATGACCAAAGTGTGAGCCAGTTCCTTCCAGATGAATGAAGAAGGCAGAGATTAATAATAGTGCCTAAACACATGTGCAGCCTGGTGTCCAGGCTGCATGTATTCAGATGTTTATGTTTCTTCACTGAGTTGTAAATTTTAATGCACTGTAAATTGCACAGGGTATTTATCTGGCAACGGCAAAAGAAAAAAAAACACATCATTTATGGTGTTTCACAAAATCTCAGTCCCACTGTTTATAAAGATCACAAGTTTATGAATGGCAACTAGAGATTCCTAAGGAATTACCTTATTATAAGTAGAACTCATCTGTGACTCTTCAACAATATTGATTTAATAAGAGTATATATTTTTGGTTCCAGGAGTCACTGAAGTGCTAATCTTATGTGATTAATACACTATCAAAGTGTTAGTTTGATGGAGACAGTAGTGTGTATAAATATTTTATTTGTTCTCCAGCTTTTCCCAGTTAGGGCCGTGTAATGGGTTTGAGAGGAAATGAAGTGTGTCACTACTAGCCAGGGGCATGAAAGATCTTGAGCAGTTCTCCAGTCTCTCTAAATCTGCAGGGTTGACAGAAGAGTAAGAGGTGAAGACTTGACATTGAAGCAGCCTACATTGCAAATCACTGCACTGAGCGTCTCCCAGACCCAAGTGGATATTATGTGAGTGAAATATAAACGTTTACCATGTTAAAATGCTGAGATTTGGGAGATGTTTGTTACTGCAGCACAGCCTGCCCTGACTAATATAGAGAATAAGAATGGATTTCAGTCTTGAAGGTTAAATAAAAATCTAGAGTTAGATGTGTTTAGTCTTTTAATTAAAGGCTTAGTAGGATACAGCAAGAATTGACAAACTTTTTCTGTAAAGGACCAAACAGTAAATATTTTAGGCTTTGAGAGACAGAAAGTCTCTCCACGATTACTCAGCTCTGCCACTGGAGCACAGAAGCAGGTGTGACAAAGCATAATGTGCATGGCTATGTTCCAATAATTCTTTGTTCAGAAAAACAAGAAATGGCCAGGATTTGGTGCATAGTTCCTGGCCCCTGTGTTAGAGAATCTATTTTAAATGGAATTATGTTGAGTACTTGGAATACGAGGTTCCTGGGCCTACCTTAACAAAGTACCACAAACTGGGTGGCTTAAAATAACAGATATTTATTCTCTCACAGTTCTGGAAGCTAGAAGCCTAAGCCAAGGTGTTGGCAGAGTTGGTTCCTTATGAGGGTTCCAAGGGACAATCTGTTCCATGGCTGTCTTCTAGAGTCTGATTGTTGCTGACAATCCTCGACATTCCTTGGCTTGTTGGATGACATCACTCCAATATCTGCCTCTGTCTTCATGTTGCCATCTTCTCTCTGTATGTCTCCCTTATAAGGAGGCCAGTTATATTGGATTAAGGGCCCACCTTAAGGGCCCTTAATCCAATGTGAGGGCCCACCTTACATCTCTTAATGAATTATATCTTCAACGACTCTATTTCCAAATAAAGTCACATTCTGAGGAACTGGGGGTTAGGATTTCAACAAATCTTTTTGGGGTGCACAATTCAACCCATAGCATTTGGTTACTTAAAGAACACTTTTCTCTTAGTAACTTGACAATGATACAAGTGAATTTTAAATAAGTTCGTAGGCCTTACCTTTACTCAGAGAGATCAATTCATGAACTATTTTGACAAGGTTGAAATCTTAGGTATCTAATAGAGCAATTAAAAGAAAAACCACGCTCATAATTAAAATAATAAATAGAACGTTGTAATGAACATTTATAATTCAGTACTATTTTACAGGCTTCTACTTTTTCCAAATCATTGATTGATGCTTAAGATGAGAAAATTAGATTTGATTTACATACTTTATTTCTTGGGACTATCATTAAAGCACAGGATTGATGAAATGATTATTCCTTGGAGTCTGAATGCAGACATCTATAAGGATTTATTAAAGACAAAAACCACAATTTCCTTGGCAGGTTTTGGAACCCTAAAATGTGAAAAAGCAGCACACAGTTAAGTAATCAAGTAAGTGCTTTAGATGTACGTACAAGGAGTTCAGAAGAAGGAGGGACCACCAAGGCCTAGGAAGGGGGTGCCCTCTGAGGGATGAGAGTTTGGATAGACTGGCAGGGAGCATCTGATATGAGCAAGGGCATAAAATGATGTAGCTTATGGGGGAGGATCAGCCTGATTTGAGGCAGCAGGGACTTGTAGAGAAATAACATTAGTTATAACTGCAAAGAGTCATCAAAACTGATATAACAGACCCTGAATGTCAGCCTAAGGAGAGTTCAGATTACATTCATGAGTAATAGGTCTCTGAGCGATAAGTTTCTGAACAAATAATCAAAGCTGTGTGGTGTAGTCCACAAGATAAACAAAGCAATGGATTGATGAGGAATTAGCTAGGCATTATCTAGGAACGTCTAGGCATTATGAAAAAGAGATGGTAAACACTGTGGCAGGATCATCAAGAATGGTTCATAAGAGTTTGATGGGTCTTGATGATTAGACTTCTGAGAGAAAACCATGAAGCAGAAAAAGATAAGTCAATGCAATCTCAAGAGGAAGGAAGGGAGGAAAAAAAAAAAACGGGAGGAAGCTGATGTAAACACGAGGAAGGAAAACAGGTCAAATTCTAGCTAATTACTATTAGAATGAAGACCAATTCACTAGTTCTACTCTAATTAGTCAAGATAGGATAAGATATGCACGGTTACATATAACCCCCATATTTCAATAGCTTAGCGCAACGAAGATTTATTTCTTGTTCATGTTGTATATCCAGTGTTTACTGGAAGGGAACTCTGTCCCACAGATCCATTCAGATGACGAATAATGGGCATTTCACCATCTCGTGATGCTGCTTTCTCAACGTGGAGCCACATGAGGGGAAGAAAGAGTGTGGACAGTTTCCACCACTCTTAACTGCCTTCAGTTCATTTGCCAGAACTAGTCACATAGCCCCAGCGCAATTGAAAGAGAGGATGGAAAAGGCACAGAAGCTCAGGTAACATATGATAAGTATTACCATCTCTACTGCGTTATTGTTTTCCCTTCTACTTCAAAAATAAATTGTTGTCTGTGAGTTTCTGTTCTGATTTTGCCTTTGGTAAATTGAATCTATTTCTTTCCACACATTTCCACTAACTAACCACCAGGAAATCTTGTATATTCTTAACCATAACTGTAACAAAGGGCTTTACTTTCACAATCGTTCTGAACTACAGAGATATAGACAAAAGCAGAATGTTAAAATCTGCTAATTGTTTTTCCCTGCTGCCTGAAAGAGAACCACATGAAGAGCACGGTTACCCGGGAGTTTGGTAGAGTCAGAGACTAACATCTGACTCGTCAGAGAATAACAGAGACTAACTTGACTCATTCTCTAGGAAAGAGGCTATGGCTAAAGAGGGGAGCCCTGGGCTGCCAGAGTAAAGAGGACTGTCACAGGAGGGGTTTGCCTATAGAGAGAAAGTTATGTGTGTGTGTCCTGTAGACAGATGTGGAACCTACAGAAGGTCAAGCTGTGGGTTATCTTTAAAAGGATTCTGCCTAAGAGCATGTCTTGCCAGGGACAAGATAATCTTAGCATGATAGAGGCTGGAAACAAATCATCAGATGCAGGAGCTGAGGGAAGGGCCTGACAGCAAGTAGCCAGTTAGAAAAGCCATCACCTGGCTGAGAACTGGTGAGTGATCCTCAGAGATAGGTGGGGATTGGCAGGGAGCAGGGAGTCTCCAATAAATCCCAAAGAACAACCCTTAAGTGATAGAGTCAGCATTTGGTGTCTATGAGAGCTAGAGGTCACAGAGATGACCAGAGTACTAAGCAAGTACGACTTTCATGCCCCATCCTCTCCTGGCGCTGACCTTGGAGGGGCCCCAAACAGCAGCAAGGAGACAGAGGCCAAAAGCAAATGAGAAGACGCTGACAACACCTTTACACTGCATATTGTAAGAAGTTCTAGTCAAATAATGAATCCTTGTGAATTGTTTTTGTTGGCGATAGGTTTGATGGGGGATTATGTTTTTAGGAATTTAAAGTATGGGTAATCAGTAATCCATTAATTCAAAACTGTTTAATTGAGTTCCTATAACTGAGAACGTGCAGTACCTACAAGCTGCTATAGGATGTACAGAAGACCCTCATCCTACTTTTTCAAGTTTTTTACATATTAGTGAAAGAAACAGACAAAAAAGTAATCTTAAGACAATGTGATTAGTGCTGAAAAAGAAGAAGAAAGACTGCAATATTAGAGCCGAGACTAAGGGCATTTTATCTATCTGAAAGGATCTAGAAAGCTTCCCTAGAAGGTGATACTTAATCTGATATTTAATGTGTTTATTTAACCATTAACCAGAAGGTTGAAAGAATGGAAGTTATTCTCAGAGGCAAAAACAACTTAACACAAAGGCATGAAACAGGAGAACCCAACTTGCTCAGAAAACTGCAGATTTAGCAGTGTGGTTATAGTACTAAGTACCATTGGATGGTGGTGGGGAACTCGTCTGGAGCTTATTCAGAGCCCATGTGACATGGTAAGGAATTTAGGGATATCTTTTAAGCCATTGAACATTGTTAAAGATTTGGTCTTGCTCTTTTTTTACATATATGCTTTTAAAAGTAGACAGTAGTGGAAGATTTTTTAAAATTATCTATAATTTCACTATCCAGAAAGGACTACTTAAATATATTCTAGAGTATTTTCTTGTATTATTTACATATTTAAAATTTTTTATCCTATTTCAATTTTGTAGCCTGTATTTTTTACTTACTATTATACTGTGATTATCTTCCAGGGTCACTGAATAATTTTTGACAACCTGATCCCTGATCTGTGACAAGTATTACAAGAAATGATTCCACTATTTTTTATTTCACCATTCCTTTACTGTTAACAGTTGGGTTGTTTCAAATGCTTTGCAATTACCGTCCAAGTATTTAAATCTTTCAGTGCATTTTTTTTATGCTTTTAAGATAGAGTCCAGTACATTGAATTGCTAGATCAAAAAGAATAAACTCGAGGGCGGCCGCCGCGAGCGTGGGACAAGCGTGGACCGCAGCGCGGCGGTGCGACTCCTTCCCCGGCCCTCCTCCCCGCCCCAGGCGAGGGCACCGTGTGGTGGCGGCGGCAGCAGCAGGGCCAGCGAGGCCGGAGGAGGCGGCCGTGCCCAGGCATGGTGGTCTGGGGCAACGCGGAAGCCGTGTGGATGAAAGGCTCTTGGTGCTCCAGCCAGGCATCAGGGCTGTGCCTCTGAGGTGGGAGAGCCAACTTCAGGACACTGGTCCACAAGAGACCTCCCAGCTCCACGTAATACCAAACGGCGAAAATCCCTCAGAGATCTCCATCTCAACATCAAGACCCAGCTTCACTCAACGACCAGCAAGCTACAGTGCTGGACACCCTATGCCAAACAACTAGCAAGACAGGAACACAGCCCCATCCATTAGCAGAGAGGCTGCCTAAAATCATAATAAGGCCACAGACACCCCAAAATACACCACCAGACGTGGATGTGCCCACCAGAAAGACAAGATCCAGCCTCATCCACCAGAACACAGGCACTAGTTCCCTCCACCAGGAAGCCTACACAACCCACTGAACCAACCTTAGCCACTGGGGACAGATACCAAAAACAACGGGAACTACGAACCTGCAGCCTGTGAAAAGGAGACCCCAAACACAGTAAGATAAGCAAAATGAGAAGACAGAAAAACACACAGCAGATGAAGGAGCAGGGTCAAAACACACCAGACCTAACAAATGAAGAGGAAATAGGTAGTCTACCTGAAAAAGAATTCAGAATAATGATAGTAAGGATGATCCAAAATCTTGGAAATAGAATAGACAAAATGCAAGAAACATTTCACAAGGACGTAGAAGAACTAAAGAGGAACCAAGCAACGATGAAAAACACAATAAATGAAATTTAAAATACTCTAGATGGGATCAATAGCAGAATAACTGAGGCAGAAGAACGGATAAGTGACCTGGAAGATAAAATGGTGGAAATAACTACTGCAGAGCAGGATAAAGAAAAAAGAATGAAAAGAACTGAGGACAGTCTCAGAGACCTCTGGGACAACATTAAACGCACCAACATTCGAATTATAGGGGTCCCAGAAGAAGAGAAAAAGAAAGGGACTGAGAAAATATTTGAAGAGATTATAGTTGAAAACTTCTCTAATATGGGAAAGGAAATAGTTAATCAAGTCCTGGAAGCACAGAGAGTCCCATACAGGATAAATCCAAGCAGAAACACACCAAGACACATATTAATCAAACTGTCAAAAATTAAATATAAAGAAAACATATTAAAAGCAGCAAGGGAAAAACAACAAATAGCACACAAGGTCATCCCCATAAGGTTAACAGCTGATCTTTCAGCAGAAACTCTGCAAGCCAGAAGGGAGTGGCAGGATATACTTAAAGTGATGAAGGAGAAAAACCTACAACCAAGATTAATCTACCCAGCAAGGATCTCATTCAGATTTGATGGAGAAATTAAAACCTTTACAGACAAGCAAAAGCTGAGAGAGTTCAGCACCACCAAACCAGCTTTACAACAAATGCTAAAGGAACTTCTCTGGGCAAGAAACACAAGAGAAGGAAAACACCTACAATAACAAACCCAAAACATTTAAGAAAATGGGAATAGGAACATACATATCAATAATTACCTTAAATGTAAATGGATTAAATGCTCCCACCAAAAGACACAGACTGGCTGAATGGATACAAAAACAAGACCCATATATATGCTGTCTACAAGAGACCCACTTCAGACCTAGGGACACATACAGACTGAAAGTGAGGGGATGGAAAAAGATATTCCATGCAAATGGAAATCAAAAGAAAGCTGGAGTAGCAATTCTCATATCAGACAAATAGACTTTAAAATAAAGACTATTACAAGAGACAAAGAAGGACACTATATAATGATCAAGGGATCTATCCAAGAGGAAGGTATAACAATTGTAAATATTTATGCACCCAACATAGGAGCACCTCAATACATAAGGCAAATACTAACAGCCATAAAAGGGGAAATCGACAGCAACACAATCATAGTAGGGGACTTTAACAGCCCACTTTCACCAATGGACAGATCATCCAAAATGAAAATAAATAAGGAAACACAAGCTTTAAATGATACATTAAACAAGATGGACTTAATTGATATTTATAGGACATTCCACCCAAACACAACAGAATACACATTTTTCTCAATTGCTCATGGAATATTCTCCAGGATAGATCATATCTTGGGTCACAAATCAAGCCTTGGTAAATTTAAGAAAATTGAAATCGTATGAAGTATCTTTTCCGACCACAACGCTATGAGACTAGATATCAATTACAGGAAAAGATCTGTAAAAAATACAAACACATGGAGGCTACACAATACACTACTTAATAACGAAGTGATCACTGAAGAAATCAAAGGGGAAATCAAAAAATACCTAGAGACAAATGACAATGGAGACATGATGACCCAAAACCTATGGGATGCAGCAAAAGCAGTGCTAAGAGGGAAGTTTATAGCAATACAAGCCTACCTCAAGAAACAGGAAACATCTCGAATAAACAATCTAACCTTGCACATGAAGCAATTAGAGAAAGAAGAACAAAAAAACCCCAAAGCTAGCAGAAGGAAAGAAATCATAAAGATCAGATCAGAAATAAATGAAAAAGAAATGAAGGAAACACTAGCAAAAATCAATGAAACTAAAAGCTGGTTCTTTGAGAAGATAAACAAAATTGATAAACCATTAGCCAGACTCATCAAGAGAAAAAGGGAGAAGACTCAAATCAATAGAATTAGAAATGAAAAAGGAGAAGTAACCACTGACACCGCAGAAATACAAAGGATCATGAGAGATTACTACAAGCAACTCTATGCCAATAAAATGGACAACCTGGAAGAAATGGACAGATTCTTAGAAATGCACAACCTGCCGAGACTGAACCAGGAAGAAATAGAAAATATGAACAGACCAATCACAAGCACTGAAATTGAAACTGTGATTAAAAATCTTCCAACACACAAAAGCCCAGGACCAGATGGCTTCACAGGCGAATTCTATCAAACATTTAGAGAAGAGCTAACACCTATCCTTCTCAAACTCTTCCAAAATATTGCAGAGGGAGGAACACTCCCAAACTCATTCTACAAGGCCACCATCACCCTGATACCAAAACCAGGCAAAGATGTCACAAAGAAAGAAAACTACAGGCCAATATCACTGATGAACATAGATGCAAAAATCCTCAACAAAATACTAGCAAACAGAATCCAACAGCACATTAAAAGGATCATACACCATGATCAAGTGGGGTTTATTCCAGGAATGCAAGGATTATTCAATATACGCAAATCAATCAACGTGATACACCATATTAACAAATTGAAGGAGAAAAACCATATGATCATCTCAATAGATGCAGAGAAAGCTTTTGACAAAATTCAACACCCATTTATGATAAAAGCCCTGCAGAAAGTAGGCATAGAGGGAACTTTCCTCAACATAATAAAGGCCATATATGACAAACCCACAGCCAACATTGTCCTCAATGGTGAAAAACTGAAACCATTTCCACTAAGATCAGGAACAAGACAAGGTTGCCCACTCTCACCACTATTATTCAACATAGTTTTGGAAGTGTTAGCCACAGCAATCAGAGAAGAAAAAGAAATAAAAGGAATCCAAATCGGAAAAGAAGAAGTAAAGCTGTCACTGTTTGCAGATGACATGATACTATACATAGAGAATCCTAAAGATGCTACCAGAAAACTACTAGAGCTAATCAATGAATTTGGTAAAGTAGCAGGATACAAAATTAATGCACAGAAATCTCTTGCATTTCTATACACTAATGACGAAAAATCTGAAAGTGAAATTAAGGAAACACTTCCATTTACCATTGCAACAAAAAGAATAAAATATCTAGGAATAAACCTACCTAAGGAGACAAAAGACCTGTATGCAGAAAATTATAAGACTCTGATGAAAGAAATTAAAGATGATACAAATAGATGGAGAGATATACCATGTTCTTGGATTGGAAGAATCAACATTGTGAAAATGACTCTACTACCCAAAGCAATCTACAGATTCAATGCAATCCCTATCAAACTACCACTGGCATTTTTCACAGAACTAGAACAAAAAATTTCACAATTTGTATGGAAACACAAAAGACCCCGAATAGCCAAAGCAATCTTGAGAACGAAAAATGGAGCTGGAGGAATCAGGCTCCCTGACGTCAGACTTTATTACAAAGCTACAGTAATCAAGACAGTTTGGTACTGGCAGAAAAACAGAAATATAGATCAATGGAACAGGATAGAAAGCCCAGAGATAAACCCACGCACATATGGTCACCTTATCTTTGATAAAGGAGGCAAGCATATACAGTGGAGAAAAGACAGCCTCTTCAATAAGTGGTGCTGGGAAAATTGGACAGATACATGTAAAAGTATGAAATTAGAACACTCCCTAACACCATACACAAAAATAAACTCAAAATGGATTAAAGACCTAAGTGTAAGGCCAGACACTATCAAACTCTTAGAGGAAAACATAGGCAGAACACTGTATGACATAAATCACAGCAAGATCCTTTTTGACCCAGCTCCTAGAGAAATGGAAATAAAAACACAAATAAACAAATGGGACCTAATGAAACTTAAAAGCTTTTGCACAGCAAAGGAAACCATAAACAAGACCAAAAGACAACCCTCAGAATGGGAGAAAATATTTGCAAATGAAGCAACTGATAAAGAATTAATCTCCAAGATTTACAAGCAGCTCATGCAGCTCAATAACAAAAAAACGAACAACCCAATCCAAAAATGGGCAGAAGACCTAAATAGACATTTCTCCAAAGAAGATATACAGATTGCCAACAGACACATGAAAGAATGCTCAACATTATTAATCATTAGAGAAATGCAAATCAAAACTACAATGAGATATCATCTCACACCGGTCAGAATGACCATCATCAAAAAATCTAGAAACAATAAATGCTGGAGAGGGTGTGGAGGAAAGGGAACACTCTTGCACTGTTGGTGGGAATGTAAATTGATACAGCCACTATGGAGAACAGTATGGAGGTTCCTTAAAAAACTACAAATAGAACTACCATACGACGCAGCAATCCCACTACTGGGCATATACCCTGAGAAAACCATAATTCAAAAAGATTCATGTACCACAATGTTCATTGCAGCTCTATTTACAATAGCCAGGACATGGAAGCAACCTAAGTGTCCATCATCGGATGGATGGATAAAGAAGATGTGGCACATATATACAATGGAATATTACTCAGCCATAAAAAGAAATGAAATGGAGGTATTTGTAATGAGGTGGTGGAGTTAGAGTCTGTCATACAGAGTGAAGTAAGTCAGAAAGAGAAAAACAAATACAGTATGCTAACACATATATATGGAATCTAAGGAAAAAAAAAGGTCATGAAGAACCTAGTGGCAAGACGGGAATAAAGACACAGACCTACTAGAGAATGGACTTGAGGATATGGGGAGGGGGAGGGGTGAGATGTGACAGGGTGAGAGAGTGTCATGGACATATATACACTACCAAATGTAAAATAGATAGCTAGTGGGAAGCAGCCGCATAGCACAGGGAGATCAGCTCGGTGCTTTGTGACCACCTAGAGGGGTGGGATAGGGAGGGTGGGAGGGAGGGAGATGCAAGAGGGAAGAGATATGGGAACATATGTATATGTATAACTGATTCACTTTGTTATAAAGCAGAAACTAACACACCATTGTAAAGCAATTATACTTCAATAAAGATGTTTAAAAAAACAAAAAAAAGAATAAACTCCTTTGAAGCTATTTTTTTATACATTTCTAGATTAATTTCCACAAAAATTTTGCTAATTTACACTCTCATCCCTTGTTCAGTAACAGTGTAAAATAGTCTCTGCTTCTTTATAGGTTTATCAGTGGGACAAATTATTTGCTTTTATAAATAATCTTTGCTGTATTTTTTAATAAAATAAAATCTTAATAAACTTTTTATAAATGATCTTTGGTAAATAACTTTTGTTTGATTTTTTAATAAAAGTTCACCGAAGAAGTGTTGGGAAATATAGAAAAATGCAAAGAAGAAAAGTTACGTAATTTTAATTCTATTTCTTATAATTAAGGACTGGTAACATCTTGGTATATAGACTTCCAGTTTCTTTTCTTTTTTTTTTTTTTTTTTTGAGTATAGTTGATTTACAATGTTGTGTTAGTTTCAGGTGTACAGAAAAGTGAATCAGTTATACATATACATATATCCACTCTTTTTTAGATTCTTTTCCCATATAGGCTATTACTGAGTATTGAGTAGAGTTCTCTGTGCTATACAGTAGGTTCTTATTAGTTATCTATTTTATATGTAGTAGTGTGTATATGTCAATCCCAATCTCCCAGTTTATCCCTCCCCCTCTTGCCCCCTGGTAACCATAAGTTTATTTTCTACATCTGTGACTCTACTTCTGTTTTGTAAATAAGTTCATTTGTACCTTTTTTTTAGATTCCAGATATAAGCGACGTCATATGATATTTGTCTTTCTCTGTCTGACTTACGTCACTTAGTATGATAATCCCTAGGTCCATCCATGTTGCTGCAAATGACATTATTTTGTTCTTTTTATGGCTGAGTAATATTCCATTGTATATATGTAACTCTCTCTCCCTCTAAGTATATTTAACAAAATTGAGATCTTACTTATTTGGACTAACTTATATTTTGTCTTTTGCATACAATACTGTAGAGCAAGTGGTGTATCAGTTCATTAATTAGGCTTGGCTTTCAAGAGCTGCATAACATTCCCTTACACGAATGGGCCCTTATAAATCATCATTCTTGTATTGGAAGTTAGGTTGGTTCTAATCTTTCATCCTCACATAAGTATCCTTGTGCATACATCTCTGGGCATACCTTGAATTAATTTTTTAAGATCAATTGCTAAAAATGAAAATGTTGAGTAAAAGATTGGAACATTTTTAATGATTTTTAATTCACTTGGCAAAGTTTCTTTCCAAAAAAGATGTTCCCATAATTAGTGAATGAGAGGTCTTGCATCACAATATTTGAGGGTTAACAACATTTAAATTGTCCTTATTTGACATATAAAAATGGCTTTTTATTTTAATTTGCCTTTCTTTGATTATTTATAACATTAAATATCATTTTAGGTCTTTATGGACAATTTTTTTTTTCTTATTTTGAAGATTTGGTGCCATTCTTTGGCACCAAAGATTTGGTGAACATTCTTATGGATGTTCAAAGTCTTTTTATGTACCTTTAAGAACATTAACCATTTATCTGTAATATTTTTTCATATAGTCCTTTTTTCACTCTGTTTTCATATTGCTGAGTTTTTGGATTTTATTTGCATCTTCATTGGTTGGAATACATCTTTAAGTAGGTTTATCAGGACACTTACAGGGGCACTTTCTAAGCCTTTGCATAACTAAAATATCCCTTCTGTTGCCATCACATGTGAATGACATCTTGTTAGGATATAGAATTCTTGGACCACAACCTTTTTCCCTCACTAATCTATAGCTATTGTCTTCTGATACACAGCATAGCGGAGAAAAATTATGAGGTTGGCCTTTGGATATATGATGGTTAATTTTATATGTCAACTTGACTGGGCAGTGGAGCACCCAGATATTTGGTCAAACATTATTCTGGGTGTTTCTGTGATGATATTTTTGGATGAGATTAACATTTAAATCAGTAGACTGGATACTCTCATGTGTATGGGCCCCATCCGATGGTTTGAAGGCTTGAATAAAACAAAAAGGCTGACTTTCCCCTGAGTAAGAGAGAATTCTTCTGCCTGACTGCCTTAAAAGTGAAACATCAGCTGTCCTGGAGACTGGTCACCACCCTAATCATGTGAGCTACATCCTTAGAATAAGTCTGTTTATATATATACATCTTATTTGTTCTTTTTCTCTGGGGAACACTGATTAATGCAGTATGTTACCTGGACTTTTTTCTTCTGCTTTCATACTGATGGCATTGTTGTCTTTATCTATGAAATTTTTTAAATGTTATCATTACATATCTAGGTGTGGGTCTTTTTCATTCTGTTTGGAACACAAAATGATCCTAATACACAAGACCCTGAAGGTGCTCCCATGTAATAGCTGTTCTTTGTGGCATATAGTACAAGGAAGGTCATCTGCTAGGAGAAAGGAGGAAGGTGGTGAGGATGTTAAATTCTGTGATTCAATGCTATGCCTTTAAAGTACACTTCCTACTCTCGGTGTCTGTCAACCCATTCATGCTGGCTGGAATCCAACTATTCTCCTAGCTTAGTGTGGACCTTCCACTGTTTTGATTCAGATGTGACCTAGGTCCAACTCTCCAATCTGAACCTCCAGCCCTTCACATTTAGCAATTATTTATTATTAGTTTTTTATGTATTTAAGTCTCTTTACCCAGATAAGCACAGGAATGATCTTATATGCACCTTTCATTTAGTAGGCTTTTGATATTTGTTCTCTGATTTAAATTGAAAAGACCAACAAATATTACACACACTGCAAAAATATTCTGTTGAATATTTTTAAAATCTCTACCCTTTTTGGGCCACTGTTGATGATAATCAAACTTATGCTTTAGGCTGATCATCAGGCTTTGTCCTTTAAAAATGTATATATTACAAATATGTATATGGATTTGTTATAGACAAGAAGAACACAAAAATAAAAATCTTGTTGGAAAATGTACCTATTCTAATGTAAATGTTTTCAAAGTGATTTTGTTAGGGATATAAGGGAGCATATAATTAGTTCATTGATACTAAAATTCCACAGTTGAAGATTTCTGTACGATTACCTACAACTTCACTTAACAATAAATAGTTAGACTTACTAGGTGTCAGGCACTGTGGTATGTGAAATTTATCATCAGTTTTATCCATATAAATTTTTAAGTTCATGGCACAAAACCATGCTACCTATATAATACATAATAAAACTCACATATTCCTGAATTTAACTTAGTGTTCTATCAGTTACAATAAAATTGCTGACTTACATAAATGATATTATGCTTCAAGATTAATAGTTGCTTAAGTGGCTACAATCAGTATAACTCAACTCATCTAAACTGCATTTTGTAGTCTATCCTCATTTTGTTAGGGTTGCTTCTGTACACTTATTTCTCTCATATCATGTACAGTATAATCCATAGGTAGGTGTGTGCACACATCCATACATATCCACACTTCCTGAAAAAACCTGGGGTCTGATGTGATTCTATAGCTCTCAACATTCTGTTCACCCACAGTACCTTATGTTCCAGAGAGGTTGTGTTTCCTCATATTTAACTCATTTTCTTATGTCTCCAACTTCTACCTCACTCCTGAGGGTCTTCAGGCAGCATCTGTCTGTTTCCCACCCATGTACTTTATTCAATCATCAGTCATTCAAACAGTCTGTCAACAAATATTTCCCACAAGCTCCGTACCATAGTACTGGGTCTAGAGAAATCAGTAAGGCTTAGTCTTTTCTCCCAAGAACATCGTGGTTTAGTATCATTCAGGGGGCCATTTTCTACTGTCCAAGATGTCAGTGGGCTTGAGGCAATGGATGATCTGATCCTTGAAAAATTGTAATAGCTCCATTCGGTAAAAAAAGGAAAGGAAAGATAAGAGGGTACATTAACTAAAACAATGGGTTTTTAATTGATGGAATCTGAGTCTTAGGGGAGAAGGGAAGAAAAGTGTAAAAGGAGGTGGTTGGTCTTGTGCTTGGGAAAAAAAGGTGAAAAAATCTGGCAGTCCAGGGAGACTTCTACACAGTAAAGCAGTCTCTGAATCCTGAGGCTGGAACTAGAAAGTAAATAGACGAAGCATCGAGCAACACCTCCACACTCCAGTCATTCCAATTAATAGGCTTTCAATAAATCCAGCTGGACCAGACCCGAGATTATTCTTCCAGGAGGAGCAAGGGGAGAGCTGCATATGGAAATAAGCACCATTTCTTCTGACACCCCAGTATCCCCATCACTCTAAAACAACCCATGGATTAACCTGAAGTCCTCCCGTAAGTAAGAGTGGTATTTCAGGATAACAAATGGTATAAACACCCTGCTTGTGAAAAAAAAATTTTTTACACCCACCATTTTGTTATCCTAATATCATATATTGGACAGGTCCTTCATTATAAATTTGGAGTTAAGAGACTTAAAGAAAACCCAGTGTTAGAAAGCTACTTGTACTTAAGTGGAAATTGTCGGTAACAGAGCCCCACTTGTTTACATGGGACGTGGGAATGAGACACAATGGAAACAAAAGGTCAAAGAACTTGGATCTTCATGGCTCCAAAAGCCAACTCTGCCCACATCACAGTTTGGTCCCCACGCTGTCATCTGTGAATTGCATATGGACGTGTAGAAGCTGGGTCTGAAGTATTTTAAATCTAGTCCTAGACGCTTATTGAAAATATTGTTGAAGAAAGTGTGTTACTCTGCTCACCCTACAATAACAAAGTTCCGTAGAATAGGCGGCTCAAACAACAAGAATTTATTTCTCACAGCTCGAGAGGTTAGGAGGCCAAGATCAAGGTTCCAGCCAATTTGGTTTCTGGTGAGAACTCCCTTCCTGGCTTGCAGATGGCCACCTGCTCGGTGAGTCCTCACATGGCTGAGAGAGAGAGAGAGAGAGAGAGAGATCTTCCTCTCCTTATAAGGCCACCATTCCCATCAAATTAGGACCCCACCGTATGCCCTCATTTAACATTAACCACCTCCCTAAAGCCTTCTCTCCAAATCCAGTTACACTGGGAGTTAGATCTTCAACATAAGAATTTTAGGGGAAGACAATTCAGTCCGTAGCAGGTTGTATAATACCTTACCATAATTTTGTTTTTGTAACTACATTACTCTTAATTTTCTTAAAATAGCTTCAAGTTTGCAAGAAAACTAATGCATGACTATTTAAATAGTACCTAGCAGTCAGAATAACACTAAGTGTTGTAAGCTCCCAGCAACACAGATAATTTTATTGAGCAGCTGCCCGCTTACCCTAATTCATTGAAATCCCAAACCTAAAAATATGCCTCATTTTCTGAAGCTTAGGTAATACACAAGCTCCTTTAAAAAAAACTCACACAATTCAGTATATACTTAAATTTTTTCTAACGTTATTTAAATATTTATAGTATATGTAAGTATAAATATGTACATAAAAGTACATGTAAGTCCCTAGGGTTTATATCTTGAATCCATCTATAAAATTAGAAAAATGTAGTAATTAAATAGAAATGAAAAATGCATCAATAAAATTAAAATTGAAATACTTTTGCTAAGTTGCATGTGCTGTTATGCTAAATCACTGCTTTAACATGATTGTATGACTAACTGCTATGGCACAAGATTGCTTTTTTCCCTGATTTTGAAGGTTTTGATGGCTTTATATTTTATAAGTACTTATTTATAAATCATTTTATTATATTTATATAATAAATATGTACATTTCATAGATAATAAAATTGTACATAATTAAACATTTACATTTTATTATAAAAACTAAAGTACAATTTATATCATAGATCTGTATCTTATAGTTTTTAAAAAAATTATAAAATACCACGGCATATAAAACCAATTAAAATTATCCAAACATCTAAAACTCAGAGACCAACCCAGTTTAGTGTATTTCTTTTTTCTCTTTAAATGCATGATTCTGGAAGGAGGAAGTGGGAAAGCAGTTCAATCTATGTGTGAATTTTACATAACACCCTATACTTTTGGCTAGAGTGACCAACCGCCCCAGTTTGCCTGGGACTGAGTGGTTTCCTGGGAGATGGGACTTTCAGCCCTAAAATCAAGGCAGTCCTAAGCAAACTGGACAGTTGATCACCCTACTTTCAGCCTTATATCTTATTCCCTGCCTTCTTCATACCTTAATCTGTATGTACTTTAGGTTGTAGCTGCTTCTGCCTTCCATCATCAGTCAGCGCTCTTCATACAATTTTCCAAATTTTGTTGAAATATCTTAACTTCAATGTTGCCCCTTTATTCTGTTTTTGAAGGTGTTTTATCCCAACTCCGTTACTGCCATTTTAATAGGCTCTCAGGTGAGCTCTGTCCACCATCTTGAACCAGAAGGTGCTAGATTCTTTCAAGTTTTACATTGTAGATTGTTGGTGACTCTGTCCTAGCCCCACTTCTTAAGAAACCTTCCTATGTACAACTTGGACTTCACTTGCCCTGAATGCATCATCTATGGCCTGTCTTCAGTTGCTTTTAACAATCAAAGCAGAACTACTTGGCTCTAATGTGGTCCTAAATATAAATAGAAACACTAGGTTAACATAGGATGTTTGGTTATTAAAAAAGTCATCCAGATGTTATTGAATAGTCACTTTTTAGACTATCATTAAAATAAACACATATAAAAATATAACACTCATAGAAAAAATCACTTGAACCACCAAGACTATATATCCAGATTCAGGAATGATTTCTCATAGGTAATTTTAACCCTGCATGTATATTCATATTTACAGGGAGCACCATTTTAAAATATGGAAAAATTATGATAGTGAATTAGGTTTTATTTTAAAATGTTAGAATCTTGGCAAGTCCTTTTTCATATAAATTGTTTAAGGTTCACTCACTTAGGTCTATAGAAGAGAAAATTTCTAAGAAACATTCTAAACAAGATTATATGAAAAAAAATGTAGAATGTTCACCTGATTTCTCAGCCCCAGGATTTTAATTCTTAGGTCAAAATTTTTTTCCTTTTAGGACTTGAAATAGTCTCCTCCTGAATATGTTCAATTAACTGTGGCCTATCAGCTCTAGCTCTTTTAAGGATCTATACTCCATCAACAGGTAAACTGTTTTTACAGATGTTTTTATTCTAACTTAATTTCTCATTTCAAATGTGAAGTGGATCAAAAATAAGATACCGTAAGATTTATAGGACTCATTTCAGAAGGTCATTTAGACATACTCTGGGGACTAGTCTTCTTTCACCATGAGTGAAAATGTATGTGTTTGAATCAGTTCTTCATCACCCTCCACAACTCGTCTTGGTTGATTCCTCAAAATAAAAGTATCTGTTTTTTGTCGCAAGTTTATTTCTTTTGTTATGAATGTTTTGACTTTGTTGGATTGAAAGTAAAGACATCTTCTGAGAAATATTTTTGCCCTTGATAACTAAGAAAAAGAGTTCAGTAAAAATTCAAACATGAAAAATTAGTACATTTTCTAAAAAAGTTTTATCGTAATGTCTTCTGCAGTATGAAGATCATCTTTGAGGATGCTAGTGCTTCTTCCATGGTAAGACTTTTTGTTTCATGATTAGTTAAGAAATAAACCCGTCAATGTTTTGTGAGATGGCAATTTTATAGATCTCTTTTTCAATCAGACAATTCAGAAATAATTTCTAGTTGCTTAAATCACTCAGGCGCATACTTCCCACGTCTCTTAATTTAATATCTATGAACATCTTGAATCAAGGTAAAAGAATGTGCCTAATTCATGTCCCCAGAGTGTGGTCTTGGTTATAATCATTCTACACACTGATCTCCATTTAAATATTTGATTATAAATGAAGATAAAATATATATCAAGTACAAATGGAAGGAGAAAAAAATTTAGAAGGGCAACTATGGAGGTCTGAAATGGAAGAAGTAGTTGCTTTGAAGATAATTTGTGAGATTACTGTAGATGCATGAAGTTTTTTAACTTCGCTTGGGTTCCTATGTTCTTCTTCCCACAGAATAAGAATCCTACTCACCAGCTTTGCTTAGCTCATCAAAGCCCAAGGCAGTGACTCAATTTGCCATTTCCTAGGGCTTGTTCTAGCCAAGGCAAGGGTGAAGTGTGTTCAGAGTCTGAATAAAGATTCAATAATTAACAAATACAATGCTTAGCAATTCAATCCTTCTATAGACACAAGAGCTCGACAGAGTGTCACCAACGTGTGAGTTCAGTTCCAAGTTGATTGCTTGGAAATATTTGCCTGCAGAATTAACATATGTAGAATTTAGGTTTATTGTACAACATACATACATTGTATTACTAATGAACCTTAGACCCTGACCATCACACGTGACATTGTTTTACAGAAAAAGAAGCCCATGTTTCAGTTCCCAAGGTGGCACGTCTTTCCCACTGCCATCTTGACGATGAGGGCAAACTCCTCCTCTTCTCCGGTCTAGCACTGGGCTGCTCAAAGAAAAACCAAGACTCTGAGGGATCAGTAACACAGACATCTCAAATCTCCATTACAGAGAGGAGACAAAACACTGAAGGGGTTTGATGATCGGTTTTCAACATGTGGCATATAATTGTCAATTTTCAGGCTTACAAACAAGTGGTTTTCCAGGAGGCTTAATAGTCTGTTCATCTCAACTTTAGAAATTTCAGTTCCTGTGACTGAAATACAGTCACAAAAGACAAAATATTGATGACGTTCATAACAGAAAGAAGTAAAATCCTTCCTTTACATCTACTTCATGTAATAAGATCTATAAACTTCAATAACCTCTGAGGACTTGGCTGTATCCATAATTGTAGAAATTAGACATGGTAATAGAACAGTTGGTTCTTCCATTTTCCAGAGGCTGTCTTAACACCACATGAGTATTGTGTCTTATTTTCCTGGCCTTTGGCCATAATATATACACAAGCCATGCTGACCAAATGTCTCACTTTTTTAGCCGGATGGTTTTACTTGTATATCAGTAGTGGGGGAAAAAAGTGAGTTAATGCTTCTTCTTAGCAGTTACCTGACATTACATTTCCTGTCCTTTCTAAACCCTCCTGTGATATATACACAATATTAAAATTTTAAATCCTAACATTTATAATTCTTCTCTTCTAGTAATTTGCTTCTCTCCTTTGGCAACTTAATCACCAGGGGCCTGGATTTTCTTATTTGTAAAATGAGGGAATTATACCAAATAATATCCAAGAGTTTTTCTAACCGAGAAAGTCCGTAGTACTACTTACGTTTATACTAGAATTGAACAAATACATAAATATATTGTGGATAATGAGAGCGAGGTTTTTCACTTTTGGAGAAAAAGAAAAGTTACAAATAAGTAAAGGAAAGAAAAGAATAGACTCTGTGGTGCTGGATTGAACTGAAGGTGTTAGTATGAATTCATGGTTTTTAATATATATACTGATGGATAGACAAAGAAATATAGATATGTGCACATGCATAGGTTAGTATACAGACATATTTCCCAGCTCTGTCTGCTGAGAGGGCCTAGAAGCAATGACAACCCAGTAGCAATTAGCATACCTAGAGCTCAGATATTGGTTCTAAATACTATCTTCTAATAAAAGGAACCAAGCCTCCTTGCAGAAAATATTGATTCCAGGCCTGTGGCAGTGAACGTATAAGACATGCTCAGAACATCTTGTGGTGCCAAAAAGTAAAGATGTGCTTAAAAAATGATGGGGCCGTGTCAGAAGAACACAGGAGCCAATTTGGAGGAGCTCCCAATGGCCGAAGCTGGAATAATTTGAGTGACAAAATATATAATAATAGTATCAAGTTATAACCCATAGACTAAAATAAATATCCACAAGTCCATACTTACATCAACCAATCAATCAATAGTGGAGAAGAGACTACTCTTCTTTACAGTAGAATTCCAATTAATTAATATGAAAGAAATGAGGTAGATAGAATACAACCAACTTAGGCAAACACAAGAGCCATGGAAGAATACTAAAATGAGTGGGCAGAATTATGATGAGAAATTGAGATGAATATTTACATAGCCTTAAAGTATCTCCCAACAAGATAATTATTAATTAAAAAGAGAAAAATCTTAATTTTGCAGTGGAGAAAGCAGCAAATACCACCTTAATCAAGTGGTCAAAGTTAACGTCATCAGTAATAAGACATATCCACAACATGTACTCCCTGATATGATTCATTGAGAAGGGCATAAATCACTTCTCCATTCTCTCCAAAGATATATAAATAACCCCGATCTAATCCTGAGAAAATATCAGATGAATATGAATTAAGAGGTATTCGAAAAAATGACCAGTACCTTTCAAAAATGTCAAGGTCATGAAAAACAAAGATTGGGAAATTGTTACAGACTGAAGAAGATTAAGGAGACATGACAATTAAATGACATGTTGATTTCAGGATTGACTCCTGGACCCCAAACTGACATGAGTGGAAAAACTGGTGAGATTTGAATAAGGCTTATGAAGTAGTTCATTGTACTGTATCAGTGTTATTTCCTCCTTTCAATAATTGTACTATGGTTATGTAAAATGCTTATAGAAGCTGGACAAAGGTATTGATATATAGAAACTCTTTGCAAATTTTTTGTAAGTCTGAAATCATTCTAATTTTAAAAGCTAGAAAAATGACACAGTTGTAGAAGTTTACAGATTTTAAATGATAATGACATTCATTTAACAAATATTTATTGAATGACCTCTCAGTGCCAAACACCATACTAAGAGACATTTAAAGATGCAAAGTACACACTCATGCACACACATGTATATATTTCCACTTATTTTAAGTAATTCTTAATCACCAATATTAAGACAAGAATTCTTATTTTTCCAGAAATTAGGACAAAACATCTCTAATTATAATGACGGTATTATGACAAGAGTAATAAAGAATAAACATATTTCAAATTAATCTACAAATTCTATGTGTTTCAAGTAAAAAAAATCCCAACAGAATTTTATGGAGATTCATAAGCTAATTCTAAAGTTCATCCAGAAGATAAAATATGCAAGAATATCTAAGGAAATTTTAATAACTTGCTCTAACAAATATAAAAACAAACTTCAGGGCTTCCCTGGTGGCGCAGTGGTTAAGAATCCGCCTGCCAATGCAGGGGACACGGGTTCGATCCCTGGTCCGGGAAGATCCCACATTCTGTGGAGCAACTAAGCCCATGCGCCACAACTCCTGAGCCTGTGCTCTAGAGCCCGTGAGCCACAACTACTGAGCCCGTGTGCTGCAACTACTGAAGCCCACACGCCTAGAGCCTGTGCTCCGCAATGAGAAGCCACCGCAATGAGAAGCCCGCACACCACAACGAAAGAGTAGCCCCCGCTCGCCGCAACTAGAGAAAGCCCGCGCACAGCAACAAAGACCCAACACAGCCAAAAAAAAAAAAAAAAAAATTAGTAGTAATTAAAGTGGTGTGATAAGAAGTGATGTGACAAGAAGAGATCAATGGACACGATAAAAGACCAGAACCAGACTCATCCATCCATGAGAATGTGGTGTATGAAACTGATGATATTTTAATCTGGTGAAGAAAAGGCTATTTAGTCAGTAATTTCCACTGGGTTATTAGAATCCTTTTGGGAAAAAATTAGTCTTATTTATTCATTCAACAAATATTTAAATGCCTACATGTTTTAGAAATAGGAATTAGTTCTCTGAGCAACTTCATGTACAAAAATAGATTTCCAGAGTTAATAAAGAGTTAACTTTTTTAATCTATAAAAATATTAATATAAAATATGAGAGAAGACCTTTCTACACAGGATAGAAAATCTATATGCCATAAAGGGAAAATTTGAAAGATTTAATTTCATAAAACTTAAAATTTTTGCATGATAAAAGATACCATAAACAAACTAAAGAATTGGGACAGGCTAGAAAACATTTACATGTATAAAAATGATGAATTAAAATATAAAATATATCAAGTTCCAATAAGTAAACAAAAAGACAACTCAATAGAAAAGTGGGAAAAGAATATGACTGGCAATTTACAAAAAAAAGATAATGGCAAAAATATATGCTCAACCCCTTAAATAAAGATATTAATAAAAATGTAAACAATAATGGTTTATCTTCACAAAATTGGCAAATAGTTTTGAAGACTATTAATACCCAGTGTTGATGGTTAGATAGATGTGAAGTCAAGAACTCACATAGACCGTTGGTGTAATGAAATGCCCATATCTTTTGACTCAACAATTTAATTTCTATGAACCTATCAAAAATAAATGTGTACAGAAGAAACATGTATACAAAAGAACATTTGAATTATTTGTAACAGCAAAACCTTTGGAAACTGTCGTAACATCCTTTAAAAGGGGAATGGTTAAAAAATAATAGAACACGCAGACATTGAAATACTTTCCAGTTATTAAAAAAGAATGAGGTAGTGTTGATGTATAAACATGAAAATATCTTCAAGACATTTTATGTGTAGCAGCAGGTTGCATAGCAATCGATAAAGAGTATGATAGAGGATAGATGGATAGATAGATAGATGAAAGAGAATTTACATATTTTACCTGTAGCAGTTTCATATAATTCTTGGTTTGAATTTCTACATTGGGAATATATTCATTTATGACATATGTAGCTAAAAATATAAAGTGAAAAAATAAGCTTCCATAAGATTTAGAGCAGCTTAATGTAAATATACTTATTTTGTCCAACTTTTAAGGTCACACTTAAAAGAAAAAAAAATGGGCCAGAAGTAGAATATTCAACCAAAAATATGTATTCCTGAGATTAACCTAAGCATAGATTTTCTTAGTAAAGGTTGGGAATGTGAATGATTTCCTCCTAAACACAACTCATTGAGCTATAGGTCAGGTAAGTTGTTGGAAGGAATATTTTTGCATCTTTATTTCAGAGGATGAGATCAGGAAGGAGGTCAGGAATCTCCCCAGCTATAGTTAATAGCCTAGCTGTTCACACAGTATACTCTGGGGACCAGTACAGCCTCACTCTTAGAGTTCACTAAATTAGAATGGTAACAGCAAAACAAACTTACTCATTTGAATGTATTTCTTATACTTAATGGAAATAAATGTTAGGATGAATAAAGAAGGAAGAAAAAAGATATAAGGTCTACAAAGCCAGGTGTAAAAAAAACTATTGGGTAATATGAAAGAGAGTAAGACTATACAACCAAAACAAAGTTAGAGGAGATACTTGAGAAGCTGCGAATGAATGATGAAGCTATGAGTTACACCATTTTAAAACAATTGTTTGAGTTCTGATAATGTAAGTAAACCTATGGAGGAAATATAGAAACATAATTTTCCAGCCATCAACCAGTTGTTCCAAACCAGAAACTAGAGGTCATTTTTGATATTTCCCCTCTCTCACTGCCACATCCAATTCATTACTACAAGAAAAATAATCCCATCAATTCAACATCCAAAATAGCTTTCAAATCTCCCCTCTGTGTTCTACCTTCAGTGCCATCACCCTGGTGTCACCACTGTCCAGGACAACTGCAATGACCTCTTAACCATTCCCCAGCCTGCACTCCTGTCCTACCAACCCATCCACATAGCAACTAGGGTGATCCTTTAAAAACTTAAATAGTCCTGTCCCTTTCTGTTTAGGACTCCTTACCTACCAGGGCTGCCCTGCTGTGACCTTCAAGACAGCAGATACTTGCCATGCTCCCCTCCCCCACCCATCCATCTTCATTGTAAGTCTCTCTTCTTGTTCACTAAGCCAGTCTTGCTTCCTTTCTCTCCCTGCGTCCCTCTTCAGGGCCCTCATGCTCTCCTTCCCCAAATTGTTGCCTGATTGATTACTTCTCACCATTCAAGCCGCAACTTAAACGATATTTACCAACAGATGTTTCCCTGACCACACAATGTAAAATAACCCCCCCCTCCACCATTTTGGCCTCTGATCTTTTTCTTCACAGTGCTTACAGAAATGTGTAATTATATGTTCATTCAAATACATGCCTGTTTAATGTACATATTCCCCACCATATAGATTCAAAGAGGGCAGGAACTATGTCTACCTCATTCACTTCTATATTCCCAGTGCCTCACTTAGTACCTGGCATGCAGTGTGTGTTCAATAAATGACTAGGTAAACAAGCCAGCGTAATCATGTCCGGACATATTTTGAAGGGATGGAAATACCAAAGAAGATGAAGATTGATAGAAATAATTATTATTTGTGTGATTTAAAGATAGAAATGATACAGGAATAGATACAGTCTCCTCTAGGGAAGGCAAATGGCTGCCCAGAGAGTGTGTGAGGAGCTCAATGTAGCCGCCATGTCTGCTTCTCACTTACTGGGTCTAGAAATAATTTTATCAGTGCACCCATGGTGATTAACAACTGACTCATACTGAGTAAACCATGTCAGATTTATGTGTACATTACAAAGCCAACTCATTAACTTACAGTAGAAAGTATCACCATCAAGTTAACCTGACTCTCAACCCTTGTTTAGCTCTGTCCATCACTCTCCATAGGAGAGAGTCAGGTAGCTAAATTATATCCAGATGATAACTGCAGCTCAGAAAAGATTCCTGGCCACAAATAACTTATGCTACAGAGGCACCATCACCATCGTCTTAGGCCTGAATTCTTACAACAGTCTCCTGTTCTCTGTACGTCCCCCTCTCCAATCTATGAAGCACACAGCAGCAAAAGTGTTCCATTTAAAACATACATCCAGTCACCTCACTTCTCTATTCAAAACCCTTCAGTGGTTCTCCATTACATTAGAAGGAAATCCAGCCCCCTACTCATGGTTTACAAGGCTCTGTGTGATCTGGGCCCTGCCACCTCCCCAGTCTCATCAGCAGCCCCTTTCCCACACTCTGGATGCCCCAGTACACTCATGTGCTTTCAGACTGAGAGACGGAATATACAAATGGATAACAGCCAGACCGTGTATAAAAATAGAACTCTGACCCACAGCCTGCAGTAACCAGCCCAGGAAGCCAGCCTGCTATCTGTAAGTCAGACTGGTAGGAAGTCAGACCACTCTCTGGATCAGAACAACTGATCCAGGAAACCAAACAATAATCCCTCAACAGGCAGACCAAAACAACCAAGACTTGTTAATAACTGATAGCCTTTGAATCTCTGC
This sequence comes from Eubalaena glacialis, assembly GCF_028564815.1. NCBI lineage: Eukaryota > Metazoa > Chordata > Mammalia > Artiodactyla > Balaenidae > Eubalaena > Eubalaena glacialis. Next base: position 8,973,758 of record NC_083722.1, read on the forward strand.
CAAAATATAAGTGACAATGGCTGACTGCCTCGCTATAGCCAGCTCTGAATAAATGGCCTTCGCTTGTTGTCTTTTGGTTGGTCTTTGTTTATTTCCACAAGACGCTTCACTGTGACAAGCTGCTTCCTCCCTTGGATGCTTTCTAATCCTGCTCCGTCTGCCTGGAATGCTTCCTCAAACCTTCACGTGGACGATCCCTTCCTGTTTTCTAGATTTCAACTTATGTATTGAAGATGCCCTCCCTGACCACTCTTTATGCACACCCCTATCCCAGCCTCTCTTTTGCTTCCCTTACAGCACTTAGCACAACTTGCAATAATTTTGTTTGTCTTTTCAGTTTACTTCTTTTCTACCTGTCACCCTTACTAGGATGAAGCTTTATGAAAATAGAGACTGTCTGTCTCCTGTTTACTCTGACCCTTGAGGACCTAAACTAAAACCCCCAAAATACCAGGTACCGAAGAAATACGTTGAATGACTGAATGGGTAAATAAATGATCACACGCCTAAAGTAAATGGAGACCCAGTGTAAGGAACAACTGTGCCTAGCCACCCACTGAAATAACTAGATGTTAGATGAGTCTGTGATGCTGCAGGTTTGCCAGGCTCTTTCATGGACCAGCTTTGGGGCTGGAAGTTGGTTTCCCTTAGACCTGCCTTGATATGGAAAATCCCACTTCAGCGAGGTGGATGAGGGAGGGGCATGGCCCAAAGATACATGGCTGGCTCACAATCTCACAAAGTCTATGAACTTTGAACATCTGAGTTACACACCTCTAGCCATCAAATATTAGATCCCCCAGGCCTTCCCAGAATCCAGCCCTTAATGTCAGCTGCTTCTATTCAAGTTGCTGAGACAACAATTGGAATTTGGTGACTTAACAAACCACCGGCCTTGTCCTCAAAGGTGTCATCAAATTGAATTATTGGCCACAACTTCATTGTAGCCAAGCCTATCAGTCAGGGTTTATCAGATAAACAGAACCCACAGGAAAGACAGAGCTAGGGATAGGGATAGGGATAGGGGTAGAGATGATAGAGGTAGAGGATAGTAGAGATAGAGATGTAGAGATGTGGATGATATGTAGAGATAGATGGATGTGTAAAGTGGTTTAATTTTAGCAGGTGTGGGAACTGGCAAGTCCACAATCTACAGGCAGGCCAGCAGTCTGGAAACTCAGGCAGAATTTCTGTTTGAGTCTTAAAGCAGAATTTCTTCCTCTCTAGGAAACCTCCCCTTTTCCTCTTAAGGCCTTCAAAGGATTGGATGAGGCTCACCCACTGTATGGAGGGTAATCTACTTAGAGTCAACTCATTGTGCATGTTAATCACATCTACAAAACACCTTCATAGCAACATCCAGACTAGTGATTGACCAGACAACTGGGCACCATAGCCTAGCCACAGGGACACAAAATTGACCTTCACCCCAAGGGTTCAACTTAAACCCCTCATTTTTAAAATAAGAGAATGTCATTCCTCTACTTAAAACTGTCTCAGGCTTCCTACCACCCTCAGCTTAAATTCCCAGTTCTCTACCATGATGGAAAGGCTCAGCCGGTTATGATTCAGGCCCACCTCTCTGGCCTGGTCTCCTGCTGCCCTATTCATCACTGTTCTACAGTCACTCTGTTCTCCTTTCAGTACCTCAGTCATACCAACCTCTCTCCTGCCTCAGAACCCTTGCAAGTGTTCTTCCTTCGCCCGGAATGCCTGCTCTCCTGCCTTCTCTGTGGTGAACTCATTCTAGAATTCGGGTCTCAGCTATCTGTTCTCTCCTCAGAGAAGCCTTCTTTGACCACCTACGTATCACATGCTTATCTCCTTCATCAGCTGATCACTATCTGTAATCACTATTTATTCACTTGTCTATACCTAAATCAGTGATTCTCCACCCTAGGCAAATTTGCTTGGCAATGTCTGGAGATATTTTTTTTAAACATACTCTATTTTTTTTAATGGACTTTGTTTTTTAGAGCAGTTTTAGGTTCACAGCAAAATTGAGTGAAAAGCTCAGAGACTTCCCACATACCCCACACCTCCACATGTGCACAGCCTCTTGTAGGATCAGGATCCCCCACCTGAGTGGTACATTTGTTACAATCAATGAACCTACACTGACACATCATTATCACTCAAAGTCCATAGTTTACATTAAGGTCCACTCTTGGTGTGGTACGTTCTGTGAGTTTGGACAAAGGTATAATATGTATCCACTGTACATATGATCCACAGTATCATGCAGAACAGTTTCACTGCCTTAAAAATCCTTTGTGCCCCACAAATTTATCCCTCCTCCTACATAATCTCTGGAAACCACTGAACTTTTTACTGTCTCCATAGTTTTACCTTTTCCAGAATGTCATATAGTTGGAATCATACAGTATATAGCCTTTTCAGATTGGCTTCTTTCACTTGGTAATATTCATTTAAGGTTCCTCCATGTCTTTTAATGGCCTGATAGCTGATTTTTTTTTTTTAGCATTGAGTACTATTCCATTGTCTGGATGAACCAGAGTTTATCGATTCGCCTAACAAAGGCCATCTTGGTTACTTCCAAGTTTTGGCAATTATGAATAAAGCTGCTATAAACAACCATGTGCAGGTTTTTATGTGGACGGATGTTTTCAACCTATTTAGGTAAATATATACCAAGGAACATGATGGCTGGATCGTATGGTAAAAGTATAGTTAGGTTTTTTTTTAAACATCAAACTGTCTTCCAAAGTGACTGTATCATGTTGCACTCCCACCAGCAATGAATGAGAGTTCCGGTTGCTCCATATTCTCATCAGCATTTGGTGTTGTCAGCGTTTTGGATTTTGACCATTCTAATAGGTTGTAGTGGTATCTCATTGTCATTTTAATTTGTAATTTCCTAGTGCAATATGGTGCTGAGCATCTTTTCATATGCGTATCTGCCATCTGTATATCTTCTCTGGTGAGGTGTCTGCCCAGGTCTTTTGCCCATTTTTTAATTGGGTAGTTTGTTTTCTTATTGTTGAGTTTTAAGAGTTCTTTGCATATTTTGGATAACAGTTTTATCAGAGATGTCTTTTGTAAATATTTTCTCCCAATATATATGTAGCTTGTGTTTTCATTCTCTAGATCTGAAGACATTTTTGGCCATCACAACTTGGGGCTGCTTCTGGCATCTAGTGAGTAGAGTCCAGGGGTGCTATTAAATGTCCTACAATGCACAAGACAGCCCTCCAAAGCAAAGAATTATCCAGTCCAACATGTTAATAGTGCTGAGATGGAGAAACTCTGAACTAGATAATTTCTTGGTTGAGATAGATGGTGACTGTTGAAATTGGTAAGCTCCATGAAGGTAGGAACTTTGTTTTATGTTTTTCATCTCCGTGTCCCAACATTTCTCTCAATGAACATTTGATGAAGTCTTTGTAGGGTTTTGAGCACAGGAGAGATGTGAACTTGCCTCGCTTTTAAAGGATCACTCCAGTTGCTGGATTGAGAAAATACTCTAGGGGAGCAAAAACAGAAGCAGTGAGATTGGTTTGGAGGTTATTGAGTAATTCAGGCGAGAAATGATGGTACCTCAACTTTGGGGGTAGCCGTGGAGGTGGTGAGAAGTGGTAAGAATCTGAATGTCTTTTGCAGATAGAGCCGAAAATACTTTCTGAACAATCAGATGTAGGGAGTGAAAGAAGAAATGGAGTCTATTATCAGCTAAGATGGGAAGACTGAGAGGGAGCGGGTTTGTGGCAAAGATCAGTTCATGTTTGGATATGTTGATGTTGATGTCTTTATTAGACATCCAAGTAGTGATGTCAAGTAGGCATTTGTTATAACAAATCTCTGGAAATATGCTGTGGGAGCCATCAACATGTAGAGGGTGAAGCCATGACACTAGATGAGATAAACAAAAGTGTGAGTGTGAATAGGAGACAGAGGCAAGGGCTGAGCCCCTGGGACACCCCAACTGGAAGAGGCCTGGAGAAGAGGAGGAACCAGCAAAGGAGAAGAAGACAGAGCAATTAGGAGCATGGAAGGAATAAACAAGAGATTGTGGAGTCCTGGAAAGCAAGTGAGGAAAGCGTATCAGGATGGAGTTATCTACAGTGTCAAATGCTGGTGAGACATCAAGTCGAAAGAGCCCCAAGAACTGACCATTGTATTTAGCAACGTGGAGGCCCCTGGTGACCTCGACAGGAGGAATTTCAGTGGGGTTGTGGGATGAAAGCCTGGTTGGATGTGTAACGAGGGAACTGGAGGAGAGGAATGGAAGACAGCAAGTAACAATAACTCAAAGAGTTTTGCTGCAAAGGGGAGCAAACAAACAGGACCATAGATAAGAGAGGAGGTGAAGAGGGAGCTTTTGTCAGGGAGAAGAAATTACAGCAGAGTAACCCAGTGGAAGGGGGAAATGATGTTGGAAGAGAGAGAAGAGAGACTTGCTGGAGTAGATCAGAGCAGATGGGATTTAGTGCAGGAGAAGAACGACCATCTTTACAGAGGAGTTTGGCTAGTTCAGCTGTGGTGAAGGGCAGTAACACTGCAGAAATGTGCTGCCTGTAACACTTGATGTACTGCTGTGATGCTGTCGAAGGGCTGGCTGCCTTTACAGGGTCAGAGCAGGCAGAAGTAAATGTTGTTGTGGAACTTGTCCTTTGGTAACTTCAAATGCTCCTTTGTTGATGTGTTCAGAGGTCTGTTCCGTAGGCAACCTTTTCCTTCATGAGAAGGCAAAGGGCACATATGTTTTCACCTTGACTGTCTCCGAAAGACAGACACCACAGGGGCATTTGAAGCAATCAGCTAGGACCCTCTCTGTGTTTGGTTTCTAAGCTACTTCTATTCCATTTCCATGCTACCAAGCTCCTGCCCTTGGTCTTCATCTCAAATTTTGGTCATCTTTTGGCCCTTCAGAATTGGCACTTGGATCCTGTTTCCCTGGTTGGATTTCAATACTGCCTACTAACCTTGGCCAGGACTCCTCTCCATAGCAACTAGCTCCTGAGAGTTGCATGACCTGCACTATTTCCAGCTCTTTCAGGCCCAGCCCCTGACTTTCTTGGCTAATGTACTGGCCTGGATCTCCTCCGTCATCCCTCAAAAGGAAATAGATACATTCAGTGATAGCTGGGATGTTGTGGTAAAACACAAATTCAGGACAGCAGAGTAAATTACCACTGATAAAGAAATAAGTGTATAATTGTTTAGCAGAATGTAGCCCAGGCTCATTAATCAATAACAGATGAAAGCATCTTACTGATGAAACAAATCACATGAGATGCTGTGATAGGCGGAATTCCAAGATGGTCCCCCAGATTTCTCCCTCTCTCCCCAGTGTACGTACCCCAGCATAATCCTTGGAACTGTGAAGATGATGGATTTTACTCCCATGATGAGGTCATGTTATATGGCACAATTGACTTCACAAAGGGAGATCATCAAGATGGCATTGACCCAGTCACATGAGCCCTTTAAAAGCAGACAGTTTTCCTCAGCAGGTCTCAGAAGAAGAGTCAGAGAATAGAAACACAAGAAAGAGTCCATGGACATGCTGTTGCTGACTTGAAGATGGAGGGGGCCTTATTTCAGAACTGCAGGCAGCTACTAGGAACTGTGTGTGACCCCCCAGCTGACAGCCAGCAAGGAAGTAGAGACCTCAGTTATAAAACCACAGGAAATGAATTCTGTCAACACTAAGAATGAACCTGAAAGCAGATTTTTACCCAGAGCCTCCAAATGGGAACTCACTCTGGCTGACACCTTGATTTCAGCCTTCTGAGACCCGGAGCAGAGAACCTAGTTATGCCATGCTGTACTTTTGAACTACAGTCTGTGAGCTAATAATTGGGTATTGTTTTAAGCCTCTAAATTTGTGATAATTTGTTACATACACAGCAATAGAAAACATACAGATGCCGTTGGCTGATAGCAAGGGGTGCTTGGCAATTAGGCCATAGAATGCCCTCCCAGACAAGGTGGGTAGCCTGTAGAAAGTAGCTACAGAATATCCCTGCAGCCTCTGGGAAAGGCAGATTCCACCTTTTGCCCTCTACTCCAAACCCTCAGTCTCTGTGGTCCTATTTCCCTAGTTAACAGCCCCCCCTCTACCTTAGCTCCTCTGACTATTAGCCGAGATGGACATTTTATGTGTTTGGGCTTTGGTTTCTCACGTGGAGGCTGCTACTCCTTGAGTCGCTCTTGATTCTGCACTTTTCACACCAGGACTAGACTAGTCCCTTACCTGCAACAACCAACCCGCTCCTGCCACTTCCCAACCCAGGACCAGGCTAATGTTCTTAGAACTCTGAATCCCAATCTGTACCGAGCATACTGGGTTCCTGTTTGGGGGTGGGGGAGATGGGTGGGACTGGTCAAGGCTTAGTTTTATGTAAGGAAAACGCTGCAGATATGCAGTACCCTTGCAAAGCTGGAACTTCTGCTCCGGTTTTTGAATTAGGCTCCCCTCTTCCTTACTTTAAAAGGAATTAATACCAACAGCATTGATGTGAGAGCCCAAAATGATGATATTGGATGTTGCAAATTCACATTTTTTTCTCTTTACCTTAGATGTCTGATGTTTTGAAATGACAGAAATTCTTTAAGTTCCATGTCTAGAAATAGACCTTTAGATATTTATAAAATACAAAAGTTGTAGGGTCTTTTCATTCCCACTGGGCTATGCTAGAAATAGGCCCAGTGGAGAAGCCTGTAGATTATAGGTAGAGCAGCTGACAGTGCTGACCCGAGGCAATGGCATAGCAAGGCACTCACTACTGCCAAGATCAGCCAGGTATGAAGAAGGGGCAGGTGGAGCCTGGGCAGGAAACACCCGCAGTCACAAGAAGACAGCGCCTCCATCTGTGATATTGTATGAGTGGGTAAGGGAGGCCAGGGCTGGATGAAGGCCTGGCAGGAGGAACGAGAATAGCAGTAGCATGCCTAATTGCTGTCCAATGCTGAGAGCCACTGAGCTGGCTTACCAGGGTCCAACAACATAGGGGGGCTGGAAAGATTGGGGACCACGGAACAGTTGAGAAAAACCACAGGAAGTTAGGGTGGGGAACTTCATATAATTATTGAGTTTCTACATCTTACCAAGTATCATCACAGGTTCTTTGCATAGGCATTTTCTTCTCAACCACCTTATAAGATTAGGTACCATCATTTCAATTTTACAGATGCAGAAATAGAGATGACTCAGAATGGATAAATGACTTATCTTTGCTCACATCCCTAGTAAAGTGACAGAGTTAGAATTAGAATTCATGTGACTTCAGTTGGCATAACCTTGTCTTGCTGTTTCCTGATGGCTCCTCCATTGTTTAACAGAGGCAGCCCTGAATCCATGACAATTATACTAATTCTATTCAGTAAAGTTTCTTGAGTGCCTACTACATACCAGGCACTATACACAATGCTAGAGATATCTGCTTCTCTTTGCTCTGTCATCCATGGTCTAGTGGGCACTCATTATAGAGAAGGACTAATGGTGAACAGGGATTTTTTTGAGCTCTAGAATATGGCAGCAGCAATAAAGACACATCCAGCATACCGAGCGCCACTGTGCTTCAGGCACCGTGTTAAATACCAGAAATGCCAAAGGCAATGAAACAGTACTCTTGGTTTATGACTATGCTAGTTTCCTTGTTGTCTTGCTCTGGGGGACAGCCTTTACAAACTTGAGAATGGTCTTAAATGGTCTCAAAATCTTTAAAGGAGGTATCCTGAGGACTTGTTCCCCTCTAAAAGTGAAAGTAGATGAATTGGCCTGAATGGGATCAGTGAAAATAAGCCAAGAGATTTCCAGTAAATACAGGACTGGAGAGTTTGGGCAAGATCCAAGCTCAAAAAACCTCTGTCAGAGTCATATTAATCAAACAAACAAAAATTAAATTCAAAGAAAAAATATTAAAAGCAGCAAGAGAAAAGCAAAAATTAACATACAAGGGAATCCCCATAAGGTTATCAGCTGATTTCTCAGCAGAAACTCTACAGGCCAGAAGGGAGTGGCAGGATACATTCAAAGTGATGAAAGGGAAAAACCTACAACCAAGATTATTCTACCCAGCAAGGATCTCATTCAGATTCAATGGAGAAATCAAAAGCTTTACAGACAAGCAAAAGCTACGATAATTCAGCACCACCAAACCAGCTTTACAGCAAATGCTAAAGGAACTTCTCTAAGCAGGAAACACAAGAGAAGAAAAAGACCCACAAAAAGAAACACAAAACAATTAAGAAAATGGTAATAGGAATATACATATCAATAATAACCTTGAATGTAAATGGATTAAATACTCCAACCAAAAGACACAGACTGGCTGAATGGATACAAAAACAAGACCCATATATATGCTGTCTACAAGAAACCCACTTCAGACCTAGGGACACATACAGACTGAAAGTGAAGGGATGGAAAATGATATTCCATGCAAATGGAAATCAAAAGGAAGCTAGAGTAGCAATACTCGTATCAGATAAAATAGACTTTAAAATAAAGACTGTTACAAGAGATAAAGAAGAACACTACATAATGATCAAGGGATCAATCCAAGAAGGAAGATATAACAATTATAAATGTTTATGCACCCAACATAGGAGCACCTCAATACATAAGGCAAATGCTATAAAGGGGAAAACGACAGTAACACAATAATAGTGGGGAAATTTAACACCCCACTTACTCCAATAGACAGATCATCCAGACAGAAAATAAATAAGGAAACACAAGCTTTAAATGACACAATAGGCCAGATGCAGTGCACACCAAACATTCTCCAGAATAGATCACATCTTGGGTCACAAAGCAAGCCTCAGAAAATTTAAGAAAATTGAAATCATATCAAGCATCTTTTCTGACCACAACGCTATGAAACTGGAAATCAGTTACAGGAAAAAAACTGTAAAAACCATAAATACATTGAGGCTAAACAGTGTGCTACTAAATAACCAAGAGATCACTGAAGAAATCAAAGAAGAAGTAAAAAAATACATAGAAACAAGTGACAATGAAAACACAATGACCCAAAACCTATGGGACGCAGCAAAAGCAGTTCTAAGAGGGAAGTTTATAGCAATTCAAGCTCACCTCAAGAAACAAGAAAATTCTCAAATAAACAATCTAAGCCTACACCTAAAGCAACTAGAGAAAAAAGAACAAAGAAAACCCAAAGTCAGTAGAAGGAAAGAAATCATAAATATCAGAGCAGAAATAAATGAAAGAGACAAAGAAAACTATAGCAAAGATCAATACAACTAAAAGCTGGTTCTTTGAGAAGATAAACAAAATTGATAAATCCTTAGCCAGATTCATAAGAAAAAAAGGGAGAGCATGCAAATCAATAAAATTAGAAATGAAAAAGGAGAAAACACAACCACAGAAATACAAAGGATTATAAGAGACTACTACAAACAACTATATGCCAATTAACATGGACAACCATGAAGAAATGGACAAATTCTTGGAAAGGTGCAATTTTCCAAGACTGAACCAGGAAGAATTAGAAAATATAAACAGACCTATCACAAGTAATGAAATTGAAACTGTAATTAAAAATCTTCCAACAAACAAAAGTCCAGGACCAGATGGCTTCACAGGCAAATTCTATCAAACATTTAGAGAAGAGCTAACACCTATCCTTCTCAAACTGTTCCAAAAAATTGCAGAGGGAGGAACACTCCCAAATTCATTCTACAAAGCCACCATCACCCTGATACCAAAACCAGGAAAAGATATCACAAAAAAAGAAAATTATAGACCAATATCACTGATGAACATAGATTCAAAAATCCTGAACAAAATACTAACGAACAGAATCCAATAACGTTTTAAAAGGATCATGATGGATCCTTAATCACCATGATCAAGTAGGATTTATCCCAAGGATGCAAGGATTCTTCAATATACTCAAATCAATCAATGTGATACACATATTAACAAACTGAAGAATAAAAACCATATGATCATCTCAATAGATGCAGAAAAATCTTTTGACAAAATTCAACACCCATTTATGATTAAAAACTCTCCAGAAAATGGGCATAGAGGGAACCTACCTCAACATAATAAAGGCCATATACAACAAACCCATAACAAACATCATTCTCAATGGTGAAAAACTGAAAGCATTTCCACTAAGATCAGGAACTAGACAAGGATGTCCACTCTTTCCACTCTTATTCAACATAGTTTTGGAAGTCCTAGCCACAGCAATTAGAGAAGAAAAAGAAATAAAAGGAATACAAATTGGAAAAGAAGTAAAACTGTCACTGTTTGCAGATGACATGACACTATACATAGAAAATCCTAAAGATGCCACAAGAAAACTACTAGAGCTAATCAATGAATTTGGTAAGGTTGCAGAATACAAAATTAATGCACAGAAATCTCTTGCATTCCTATACACTAAAAATGAAAAATCAGAAAGAGAAATTAAGGAAACAATCCCATTTACCATCGCAACAAAAAGAATGAAATACCTAGGAATAAACCTACCTAAGGAGGAGAAAGACTTGTACTCAGAAAACTATAAAACACTGATGAAAAAAATCAAAGATGACATAAACAGATGGAGAAATATGCCATGTTCTTGGATGGGAAGAATCAATATTGTGAAAATGACTATACTACCCAAAGCAATCTACGGATTCAATACAATCCCTATCAAACTACCAATGGCATTCTTCACAGAATTAGAACAAAAAATTTTACAATTCGTATGGAAACACAAAAGACTCCGAATAGCCAAAGCAATCTTGAGAAAGTAAAACAGAGCTGGAGGAATCAGGCTCCCTGGCTTCAAACTATACTACAAAGCTACAGTAATCAAGACCATATGGTACTGGCACAAAAACAGAAATATAGATCAATGGTACTGGATAGAAAGCCCAGAGATAAACCCACGCACATATGGTCAACTAATTTACAACAAAGGAGGCAAGGACATACAGTGGAGAAAAGACAACTTCTTCAATAAGTGGTGCTGGGAAAACTGGACAGCTAGAATGAAATTAGAACACTACCTAACACCTTACAGAAAAATAAACTCCAAATGGATTAAAGACCTAAATGTAAGACCAAACACTATAAAACTCTTAGAGGAAAATATAGGAAAAACACTGTTTGACATAAACCACAGCAAGATTTTTTTTGACCCACCTCCCAGAGTAATGGAAATAAAAACAAAAATAAACAAATGGGACCTAATGAAACTTAAAAGCTTTTGCACAGCAAAGGAAACCATAAACAAGATGAAAAGACAACCCTCAGAATGGGTGAAAATATTTGCAAATGAAACAACGGACAAAGGATTAATCTCTAAAATATACAAACAGCTCATGGAGCTCAATATCAAAAAAACAATTAAATTAAAAAATGGGTGGAAGACCTAAATAGCCATTTCAGCAAAGAAGACATACAGATGGTCAAGAGGCACATGAAAAGATGCTCAACATCACTAATTATTAGAGAAATGCAAATCAAAACTACAATGAGGTATCACCTCACACTGGTCAGAATGGCCATTATCAAAAAATCTACAAACAACAAATGCTGGAAAGGGTGTGGTGAAAAGGGAACCCTCCTGCACTGTTGGTGGGAATGTAAATTGATACAGCCACTATGGAGAACAGTATGGAGGTTCCTTAAAAAACTAAAATAGAACTACCATATGACCCAGCAATCCCACTACTGGGCATATACCCTGAGAAAACCATAATTCAAAAAGAGGCATGTACCACAATGTTCATTGCAGCACTATTTACAATAGCCGGGACATGGAAGCAACCTAAGTGTCCATTGACAGATGAATGGATAAAGAAGATGTGGCACATATATACGGTGGAATATTACTCAGCCATAAAGAGAAATGAAATTGAATTATTTGTAGTGAGGTGGATGGACCTAGAGTCTGTCATACAGAGTGAAGTAAGTCAGAAAGAGAAAACCAAATACCGTATACTTACACATATATATGGAATCTAAAAAAAAAATGGTACTGATGAACCTGTGGCAGGGCAGGAATAAAGACGCAGACATAGAGAATGGACTTGAGCACACGCGGTGGGGGGAGGGGGAAGCTGGGGTGAAGTGAGAGTAGCATCGACATATATACAATACCAAATGTAAAATAGGAAGCAGCAGCATAGCACAGGGAGATCAGCTTGGTGCTTTGCGATGACCTAGAGAGGTGGGATAAGGAGGGTGGGAGGGAGGCTCAAGAGGGAGGGGATATGGGGATATATGTATGCATATGGCTGATTCATTTTGCTGTACAACAGAAACTAACACAGTATTGTGAAGCAATTATACACTGATAAAGATCTATTAAAAAGAAAAGACACATGTACCCCAATGTTCATTGCAGCAGTATTTACAATAGCCAGGACATGGAAACAACCTAAATGCCCATCAACAGATGAATGGATAAAGAAGATGTGGTACATATGTATAATGGAATATTATTCAGCCATAAAAAGAAATGAAGTTGGGTCATTTGCAGAGATGTGGATGGACCTAGAGTCTGTCATACAGAGTAAAGTAAGCCAGAAAGAGAAAAACAAATATCATATATTAACACATATATGTGGAATCCAGAAAAATAGTACTGATGAACTTATTTGCAGGGCAGGAATAGAAAGGCAGACGTAGAGAATGGACGTATGGACGTGTGGACACGGAGGGGAAAGGGAGGGTGGGATGAATTGGGAGATTAGGTTTGACATAAATACACTACCACGTGGAAAATAGATAGCTAGTGGGAACCTGCTGTATAGCACAGGGAGCTCAGCTCCGTGCTCTGTGATGGCCTAGTTGGGTGGGATGGGGAAGGGGAGGGAGGTCCAAGAGGGAGGGGATGTGTGTATGCATATGGCTGATTCATTTCGCTGCGCGGCAGACACTAACACAACATTGTAAAGCAATTATACTTCAATTAAAAAAAAAATCAGGGAAAGAATAGGATTGTAACTGTGAAAGCTGGAAACTTATCAGTATACCCAGTTTGCACAAAGGCGTTAAACGAGAAGATGGTCTGACTAGAGCTTAACAACAAAATATTATAATAAAGATCATTTTGTTAGTGTTAATGTAATACAGCCAACTGAGGCAGAGATTTAAGTCATTTAGAGAGATATAAACCACTGGGATACAAAGATGATTTTTTTCCTGGTCCATAAGAAGTCTCTCTTAAAATTACCCCACTTTTAAAATTTCTAATTCCATGTACCTCAGCAATGTTTGATTAATATTTTGACTTTAGTATCAGAAGTTGGGGTCTGGATTCTAGACAGTTTATTAAATTGGAAGTCAACTTAGGAAAAATCCTACAAGATGCTAAAATTTAGGCATAGTTGTATCCCAGGGTCTGGTCCCTAGATTTAAAAGAGTGGTAAAGAAATTAGATTTTGAAGCTAAGGACCAGAACCTGGGGAAAGGGGACAATGTCCAGTATTACCATCATCGAAGAGATTGTTCGGCCCCTTTCTATGAAAGCATTGTGACTTTGCCAATTGCAAAAAGCCCTAAGAGAACATTCTTTGAGAGTGGGCATACTAGTAAATAGGTCATGACTGAAATAACTCCTTCCTTAGCCACGTTAACTTTTTAGAGTATCATGAGGCTTCTCACCCTGGGAACTACAAAGAGTACAGCTCCTAGACTACGCTTGTTGATTTTGTATGACATCTTCTTTTTTACAACGGTCTTTCTTCTTAGAGAATTGGCTTTCCCCATCCTTGAATTTGCAATCAGAAAATTGAATCTGCCCCCGTGGAGCTGAAATCAGTTATCTGTGTTGATTGGCAAAGCCTCTGAATTACGTTTTTCTTGTAACTTCCTGTCCCTATTGGAAGCCTGCTGTTTAGAGGCAGTGTTTATATTAGAAACAAATGCTTTGATGTCTTTGGCAGGGAGTAAAGCTTTCTTACTGGCTAGAGTCCAAAATGAAGTGGCATTTTGGGGGACATGGATTCTAAAAATAAGGATGCTCTAAATATGTCTTGTAGATTTAAGTGATGAAGTAGATGCCCTCCACATAAGAGCAACAGGCTGTGGATTCATTTGATAGATAAAACATCTAAATGATGAATGATAGAGCTTATCAACATTACACTTTTAAAAAATATTTTATTTTTAATTGTGGTTAAAAATGCATAATATAGGGCTTCCCTGGTGGCGCAGTGGTTGAGAATCCGCCTGCCAATGCAGGGGACACGGGTTCAAGCCCTGGTCTGGGAAGATCCCACATGCCGCGGAGCAACTAGGCCCGTGAGCCACAATTACTGAGCCTGCGCGTCTGGAGCCTGTGCTCCGCAACAAGAGAGGCCTGCGCACCGCGATGAAGAGTGGCCTCCACTTGCCACAACTAGAGAAAGCCCTCGCACAGAAACGAAGACCCAACACAACCAAAAATAAATAAATAAATAATCCTACACATTTAAAAAAATAAAAAAAAAAACAAGTTCCTTGGGCAGAATCAAGGTTTCAGTAGATATTTGGGGAAAAAAAGCATAATATAAAGTTTATCATCTTACCCATTTTTTAAGTATACCGTTCAGTAGTGTTAAGTACATTCACATTGCTGTACAACCAATCTCCCCGACTTTTTCATCTGGCAAATCTGAAATTCTGTATTCATTGAACAATAGTTTTCCATTTCTCCTCCCCTGGTTCCTGGCCACCTCCATTCTGCTTTCTGCTTCTATGAATTTGACTTCTTTAGATTCTTCATATAAGTAGAATAAGTAGAATCACACAGTCTCTGTCTTTTTGTGATTGTCTAAATATGCTTTTAATAATAACCCCAGTCCCTAACACCAGTTCCTCAACTGCACATTCCTTCAGTTGAGAAGCAGCCGAACACTTTATTTTGTCATCATGATAATAGTTAACATGTACGTGAGTGTGCCGGTCAGTGTGCTAAGAGCTTCATATTTGAGATCTCTGTTGGTCCTCACAACAGCTCTGAGAGGTTAATACTAGGATTAGTTCCATGTTAGAGATGAAGACACAGGACTAGAGCAGTTAGGCAACTGGCCCAGTGTCATACAGGGAGCAAGTGTTCAAGTCGGCATTCACGGCCCAGTGGTCAGAGCCCTGAGCTTAGTCACTAGACCACACTGCTTCTCCCCAGTGTCTGTCATTTGCCAGGGATGCAATGGTCTTCTCTGCCGAATCCCTTATCTTTTTCCTTCCAGACAGGACAGGCGTTTCTTAGATGAGTACCCTTGTTAAGCTAACATCCAATTTTGCAATGACTTCCAAGTAGTCGTCATAATCCTAAGATTTTTGTGAGGAAGGTTATTATCCTCAATGTACCTGAGCTCATCTGCATCTGCAGTGATCAGTTCCTGGGCTCCTGACAGCTTCTCTTAGCTGGTCTGCTGGAGACTTTCTCAGATGCCCAAACTGTGCCAGCTTGCCCAGCTGGCATGCAAGGCAGCTGGAAATATTGGGGATGTAACACCCCCGGGGGAAACTCAACCACTCAGGGGTGGGAATAAGGGGATAAATTACTTCTCCCCCTGCACTCTTTTCTTGCTCGATCTCTCCCTTTCACCTTACCCTCATTTGTACCTTCTGCAATGACTCTGTAAATAACCCCCAATTTCTTATCTCAGCTGTGCTGGGGAACCCAAACTAAGACATTTGACAAACATGAAAGTGGAATTGCAAGCCAGCTACTGCCCAGTTCGTTGTTTTTGCTGTTGTTGTTTTTAACCGAATTGTATCCTCATACCAGATGTTTGTTGGAGTATCAAGGGATGGACAGCCTTGACAATGGGACATTGGGCAAATATGACTCTGAGATAATTCACCAGAGTATGGAAGTACTGGGATTGAAAAGGAACTGGCCAGCCTTGTACAATAGGCCCTGGTAAACAGAACAGACACTGTGAAATTTTAAACCACAAACAGCATAAATTAAATTGGAACTAAGGTGTATGTGTCATTGTTGGCTCTTTACAGAATAAATGAAATGCAAGCTGAACAAATCTAAAGTGCATCTTGTTTCCTCTCTTTCTGAAAGCCACCCATGGGTTTCTGTTCATTGGTACTAAGAGCACCATAAGTGGTTATACAATGTATTTCCCATGTGTACTACTACTGAGCTAAACAAAGCATTCAAGGGAAAATAAAACAGTAAATGTATGTTAAAAATGATTTTATTAAAGAAATATTTCACTTCATTAAACCACAATGAACTCATCAGAAAATCATGAAAACATTATTTTGTTACACTCCAATACAGCTGGTTCTAGTCTAAATGATTAATTATTTATAAGTTAATCCATCATAAACAATCAAGCAAATACCCTGTTGCACACTTACCTTTAATAAGCAGTCATGTGCAATTCACCCTACAGAAACATGGCATCCAAAACTTTATGTAGGATGAGAGGGGACATGCTTTCTTGTTTCAGGAATCCTGTATATAATCTATGCTAAACACAGGAAGTTTGGCTCAAGAAACTCACAAGCGACTCAACTACTCAAACCAAATACAATAAAGTGATTCCAGAATGATATTTAGTGCTTTTGTTTTCTCAAAATAAGTTTATTTCAAGGGGGAAATATGAACAATGGAACAAAGGCAACGAAAATTAAAATAAGGGATGGGGACTTCCCTGGTGGTGCAGTGGTTGAGAATCCGCCTGCCAATGCAGGGGACACGGGTTTGATCCCTGGTCCAGGAAGATCCCACATGCAGCGGAGCAGCAAAGCCCGTGCGCCACAACTACTGAGCCTGCGCTCTAGAGCTCGCGAGCCACAACTACTGAGCCCATGCACCACAGCTACTGAAGCCCGTGTGCCTAGAGCCTGTGCTCCGCAGCAAGAGAAGCCACTGCAATGAGAAAAGCCCGTGCACCACCATGAAGAGTAGCCCCCACTCGCCACAACTAGAGAAAGCCCTCGCGCAGCAACGAAGATGCGACGCAGCCAGAAATAAATAAATAATTAATTAATGAAAATAAATGATGGTTCCAAGTGATAATGAAAGTTTTAAAAAAAAGAGTCAAAATTAGATGGAAAATTACCACAGCCTCACTTGCACTGAGAAATTCCACTTAATCTCTTTCTGCCATGACAATAATGGAGGAAAAAGAATGATGGAAGAAGAATGGGATTAATGAAAAGATAAAAGGTAAAATTAAAACAAATGATTCTCTTTCTGTCCATGAAAACGAATCAACAACAACAACAAAGCTTTGAGAAAGAAGAGAGTTAGGAGTTTCTAATTTAGTTTGGAATGTTTCCATTGGAATGAAGTCAGAAATATTCATTTTGTTTGGCTACACTCTTACCTATCTCTAGGTGTGTCTGTCTCATCTATTTTTAGAACAGAAGATTCTTGAGCCCAAGGATTATAATTTACTTATTATATGTTAACAGAGAAATTTGGTATATAAATCTAGAAGCAATTCTCTTTGCCCTAACCTAGAGTTATTGATTAGTTTTTGCCCTCTTATGCATAGTGCTGAGTAATTATTGGAATGAATGTGTTTGAGATCGTCGATGGTCTGAACACATCCCAACTTGAGGGGGCACCATCCACAGGCTAGGATGACATTGTGGGGTGTTACCTGCCAGTGAATGTGGCCATGTGGCCTACAGTGTAGCAGAGGAGAGCTCACTAGAGCACCAGAAAGAGTCCCGTAGAACGGAACTCTGCACAGCGGTTAGGGAACAAGCCGTACATAGAGACCAGTTTCGTTGATCTTTGAGTATTGACATTTTAAATCCTTGACCTTTATAAAAAACATAATGTGAAAGTGTTTGAATGCTTAAATACATTATGTAGTATATAATGAACCCTTTTAAAGGTATATAAATATTATTTCAGCTCACAAAACGTTTATTGTTTTGTGTTTAAGGCAATGCATAAGCATTGGACAAACAAAAATGGGAATTAGGCTTTTTCTCAGTGATCCTACACTCCAATGGAGAAGACATAGTATCAGTCTTTTATGGAAAGTAGTAGATAACGATATGTATATAGAAAACAAGTTAAAAATAGTCCAGAGGTTAGAGTTGAGGTACAAAAGAGAGAAAGATCTAGAAGGACTCTGGGTTTCTAGTCCAAGTTTCTGTGTAGATTGTGGAGCCATTTGCTGAGAAGGGAATGGGAACGCTCCACAAGGAACAAGAATTTAGGGGATGATAACGAGCTTATTTGTGAGTTGTTGTCAATGACAACGAAGATAGTGTGGGATATATGGCCCTGAGAGTGGCCCTAAAATTGAAAAAGTCACTGATGTTAGCATGCATTTTGGGCATTTGACTTACTGTTATAAAATGAAATGTAGTCATTCAAACACCACACACACACAGTCACACACAGTCACACATTACTCCTGTCCAAAGGACATTGTGTCTGTAGTTCAGTGCAGGTGGCTGTTTGTCCTCTCAGAGTACGAAGCAGCTGTTCTAACTTCTGTGTCTTCATCGAAGGTTGTCATCTCCTCTGTGGTCAGAGTACCGTCTATTTACTGCTCCCCGACCACATTTAAGTTGCTGCCAGGGCTAGCTAAAGTAACCACTTATCTCTTCAGCTCTCTACTGAGTCATCTTTTTTCTTGACCTGCTTCTCACCAAATCTTCAGTAATGTTTCTTGGCCTCCGAGCTAACGCACAAACCAATACACATAGGTTTTTCTCAATATCACCATCAACCACAGTGCTCCAGGGGACCTGTCACAGCAACAGGGCTCTTGCTCTGCTCAGCGGGTTGAGAGTTGCAAGTTGTGAGTGCTCAGCCCCTGGCTCTTGCCTCCAGGGAGGGTGGGCTGGGGGTTTTGTCCTGGCCATTCCCAATTTCAGTCACTTCTGAAGTCTGGAGTTTTCAAATGCCTCAACTTCTGAAACATGCAACTTTTGTTACATGTTATTTCTGAATTTGATGGTTTTACTAAAGGCAAGCATGTTCAAATATAAAAGTTATTTTTTACCTTAGCTTCTGCCAAGAAGTTCTTGAAAGGATGATTTTTCATGCCATAATAAATCTGGAAAAAACAGTGAGTAGCTACTACCTTAGTCTCACATTATGAAGGGACTTGTGAACTGAGTTCAGGAGGCTGGACTGTATTCTGAAGGCAAAGAAAAGCCCCAAAAGGTTTTGGATAGAAAATGACAGAGTCTTCCTCTTTCCCTTGTTCCTCTCCCCCCAAGATACAAGAAGCAGGTTTAAGAAATTTCACTCTGAGAAGGAAAAACTGTTCTCTGGCCTCCACTGATTTTCTGAAAGTGGCTTCAGTGTGCCCTTGGTTTCTGTAGAGTCAAGAGGATAACCACTCGGAATGAGTGTAAGACTAGCTCACATTGTTTTTGTTTCATCCACACTAGAACATTCCCTGAGTGCACTATGGTCATCCACTTCCATTTTTCCACTTCCTGTGTGCCTTTCTCCCTCCTAGTGGGCATGTGATACCTTATTCTTTTACCACACAGCTCAACTACGGCCCTTTAGAAAGCATTCTCCCTTTCCCTCATCCGAGTTGTCGTATCATTGACAAGATATCTCCATTATAGTTCTTATCGTACGGGATCGTGGTTATTGTGTGTGACCGTCACGTGGACAGGGAGACCTGCCCTATGTACCCCCAGAAACCAGCAAGGGCTCTGACGCTTCATAGATTCAATAAGCATTTGTGGAATGGGATGGAACTAATTGAATTAATTAAGGGTAACTTGGCCAGTGTTCTTCTTTCTTCAAACCTGTCAATCCCCTGTGGGGGAAAGTGTTATCACCGGCATTACCAGACCAGTGACGGTGGACAATGAAATACCAGAGAGGCGTACTCCAACTCCCTACATCTCAGCAGTTGTACACCCTACAATATACCAAAGGATATACAGTAAAAAGAGAAAACCAAGGGAAGGAATCAGTGATTTACAGAAAGCAAATATCAGGAAAAGAAATAAACGTAGATGAAAGGAAAAGGAAAATAATTACTGGCATGCTACTATTTATTCCAGCTCAGGTCCTGTCTTTTTCCAAAACTTGCCCTTTAGTTTTTGTTTGAGGATCTTTCTGATACATATCACAAGACAACTCTTGGTTAGGCCAGGCCTTCCCTCTGCCATCAGACACACCTCTCCTGGCCAAGCCTGGACAGCACAGTAACGAGTTTGGTTGGTGTACACCTGTTCTTGCTTCAATTCTCAGTCTCTGATTGTCTTTCTCTACATGTTCCTGAATTGCATTTTCTGTCATTCTCTCTATGTGACTTTGTCCATTTCCTCTTCAATTTCGATGTGTTGTTTTGTATATGATAATGGGCTTTCTTTATTTCAAATTGACTAATTGGAAAACTCAGAATTTTCTATACATCATTTTTGAATAATGAGTTCAAGCATCTTTATACAGGGTTTACCAATTACTTTATACATGTTGCTCAAGAAATAATGTGTTCATCAAAGAAAAAGGTAGATATGTGAGGTGATGCTGTGTTAATTAAGTCAATGGGAGGAATCCTTTCACAATGTATATGTATGTCAGATCATCATATTGCACACTTTAAGTATCTTACAGTTTTGTCCATTATACCTCAATAAAGCTGGGGAAAAATAATTAGTAAAATAATATCTCAAGTAATTTATATATATATATATATATATATTTTTTTTTTTTTTTTTATGGCTGTGTTGGGTCTTTGTTTCTGTGCGAGGGCTTTCTCTAGTTGTGGCAAGTGGGGGCCACTCTTCATTGCGGTTCCCGGGCCTCTCACTGTGGCGGCCTCTCTTGTGGAGCACAGGCTCCAGATGCGCAGGCTCAGTAATTGTGGGTCACAGGCCTAGCTGCTCTGTGGCATGTGGGATCTTCCCAGACCAGGGCTCGAACCCGTGTCCCCTGCATTGGCAGGCAGATTCTCAACCACTGCGCCACCAGGGAAGCCCTCAAGTAATTTAAAGTTTTAAAGGCAACATACCTTTATTTTTTTAAGAGATAATTGTAATCTATTATGATACAATAGATCTAAAGATATATTAAGATCTTTAAAAATTCTTACGTTTGTCGTTAGTTTAGATAGACAAATAGATGAATATAGATATGATCAAATGATCAAACTGGAGAACAAGTAATCTATATGAAGTAATTGTTCATTTTTAATTGATGTGTTTTCTTCTGAATTTTATGATCTATATTCAATATTATATTATGATATGAATTATAACTTGTCATATAGGTGGCAAAAATTTTTCCCATCTGAAATTTGCCTTATAACTATGAATGGCATACTTGACTTACAGTTATTTATAATGCTTGTGTTATTTAACTGATGAATACTATTCTTTACTGGCTTGCCTTTATGTCATAGGGAAGGCTTTGCCATGAAGCTGTAAGCTTCAGCCTCCTCACTTATATATGCGTCCTTTTCAGAGTTCTGGAAGGGAACCTAATAATATGTTAACATGGTCATAAAACTTTTCAAAAATCAAATGCATTAATCATATTCAGTCTCTTTTCACTCTCATTTCCTCTCCATTACATACACTAAACTTCATGTCAAAATGCAGTCATAGAGACGATATACATTTAGGAATCCAACCAAGGAAAGTTGAGTTCCGGACACATTGAGCTCAGCAGGACTCAATGTGCTTATGTGGTTTGCTCTCATTTCTCAGCATAGTTTTGTTACTGCTACTGTGTCTCTGTAGGAATGGCTTCCAGGAATAGGCACAACATGTTTGAAATGTACAGAGCCAGGAACGAGTCTGTGGAACATCCTTCCATGTAAAATGATAAGCACCGAGTTTGGTTCTCAGCAGTGCCCGGTCATAACAGAAAATTTCTCCTGGTAATGTGTATAAATAATTAAAAATTGATAATGCAGAATATGTAATTTTAAGAGTCCAGGCAATAAAATTATGTGTTGCATATTTCTATATGATATCAATAGAAATTATTCTGACATTAAGAAGCAAATTGTAATTTTAAAAACTCAGTTAATATTAAAAACATCATTCACTAACACAAAGAAATAGAAGTAGTGAATAAGCCCTAGGATTGTTCCTGTTAAGGAAGAGAAGTGAATAATATTAACAAATTGGAAAAAAGATTTATGTTTTTTGCTGTTTCTATAGGAAATACTAACATTAAGAAGATAACATAATATGACACCACAATGCCATCAAGTACAATTGGTTAAATGAGTGTAACCAATTCAAAAAGTGTTTTTAGATTATACCCTACAGAAAAAAACTTGAAATATCCCATGCCTTCCAATTTATATATGAAATAAACTTGTTAAATGTTTTCCCAAATTCAACAATACTAAAAATTTGCATGATGTTATCCATTATGAGTTATGAAGCTAAAAGAAATTTTTCTAACCTATCAATTTAAGGAAAGCGCTCTGATCGGCCATGATGAAAAGACTGGATTATCTTTTTCTTCTTTCTTTAGAAAATGATATTTTAAAAGTTATTGGCATATGAAGAGGCAATACAACCCAAAAAATGTAAGAGAAAGGTGTTACAGACTGTGTCAAGCAGTTAATTAATAAAAATCTTACTTTTTTCCAGATTTTGTGATGTCTATGGTATTTATCAATTTTGCTTTCTTGTTCATACAGGTATTCATTTTTGTTCCTAATTTTGCATTCACATTTTTACATTATTTTGTTTAATGAAAACTCTAAAATTGATTAAGCTTGAAGCATCACAAAACTTGGATACAACCTCTGTATCATGCGTGGAGAATTCTTCTTGACTATAAACATGATTTTCTATATTCAAAACCTTTAATCTATCAGGAATTTATTTTCGATTATGGTACGGGGTGGGAAATTTGTCTTTTTTTCAAAACGGTTAACCAGTTGTTTCAACATCATTTTAAAATAATATGTATTTTTTTCCTGTTGCTAACAAAAGTCACTTTAGCATATGTTAAATTCTTAAGTACGCTTGAAATTCTAGGATTCTTATTCTGTTCATTGTTCTTTCATTCCAGTACCACTGTTTTAATTATTATATTTTGATAATTTATTTTGAAAAATATGAGAGAAAATCTCATCTCTTTCTTAGTTTTCAAAACTTTCTTGGTTATTACAGTTTGTTTATTTTTCTAGTTGAATTTTGAAAACACTCAAGTCATGTGTTATAAAAAGTTCATTATAATTCTGATAAATTTGTAATTAATTCAGCAAAAACTGATATCTTAATATTGAGTCTTCTTATCTGGGAGCATTATTTTTTGTAGTTGTCCATGTTCCTTGGAAAATGTTGTAAATGTTTTCCTGTGGATCCTATGTATTTCTAATTAAGTATATATCTAGATGATTTACTCTTGTTGTTGCTGTTGTGAAGGGCTCTCTGCTTGGTTATTGTTGGTTATTATTGGAAAACTGTTTCGTAATTAATATGTCTGTGTGTGTGTGTGTTGTAAATGACCATTTTACTGAACTTTCTTGTTTATTTAGAGAATTTTCCAGCTGCAAACATTGATATCAATGATACTCTTTCATCTGAATATTTTACAATTTTTTTAGCTTTTCTATTATATTGGGTAAGATTCCAGCATCACAAAGTAGTAATAAACTGTTTACATCAAGTATTTGTGACTTCTATAGGAATGCTTCTGAAACAGAGAGATAGACAGAGAAAGAGAGAGATCCATCTAAGTATCTGTGTATCTGTGTATATGTTTGTATATGTATGTATGTATATTCACACATATGTATGAAATGTTGAAGGAATTATTTTTTTCTAGTTTCCTTAAATACTTTATCAACCATGGATGTTGAACTAAACTGGGCACTTTTGGAGGATATCTTTTGATATAATCATTTTATTTTTATCATTTGCATCTATTACGTTAATAGATTTCTTGCTAAACCATCCTAAGAATAAACCCTACTATGGTAGTAATTTGTTGTTCTTTTAATACATCTGGATTGATGATATTTTATTTAGAATTTTTTCTCCTCTATAATCATAAGTGAAATTTAGCTGTAGTTTTCTTTCATTGTGATAATTTTATCAGGTTTGGGTATAAGGTTAAAATAAACTGGGAAGATTTCCATCTTTCTTTATTCTCTGGGATATTTTAAATTGCAGAAGAACTCTATAATTTCAGAGTCTAAAATAACATCTATAAAATCATCTGGTTTTGGCAAATTTGGGGGCTAATTATCATCTTTTTCAATTTTATTCATGGTGGATCTTCAACATATTGAGCCAATTTTGGTTATTTATATATTCCATGCTGACAATGTATTTCATCATGATATTCTAACTGACCTGCATAAAGTTTTATAAAGTGTCTCCCAATGTTTTGTCCATGTACCCTATCAATTAAAAATATTTCAGTAAGCACCACAACTTACCTATTTAAGAATTGTATATATTTACCACTTTACTCATGGATTACATTCATTATAAAACAAACTTGGTAATAGAAAAATTTAAAGGGTAAGATAAAGGTGAAATAAACTATTTTGAAATAATTTTCACTTTTTTAGCTCCATAAAAGAATTAAAAAAAAAAACCCTCTTTGCTCCTCTAAAATAGTTCCTTTTTTCCCCAGCTTTTTTGAAATATAATTGACATATAACATTGTGTAAATTTAAGGTGTACAAGTGTTGATTTGACACACTTATATATTGCAAAATTATTAGGTAACATCTCCATCCCATCACAGAATTACCATTTTTTTTTTTGTGGTGAGAACATTTAAGATCTCACTTAATGGGCTTCCCTGGTGGCGCAGTGGTTAAGAATCCGCCTGCCAATGCAGGGGACACGGGTTTGAGCCCTGGTCCGGGAAGAACCCACATGCTACAGAGCAACTAAGCCCGTGAGCCACAACTACTGAGCCCGCGAGCCACAACTACTGAGCCCACGTGCCACAACTACTGAAGCCCGTGTGCCTAGAGCCCGTGCTCCGCAACAAGAGAAGCCACCGCAATGAGAAGCCCTCGCACAGCAACGAAGAGTAGCCCCCGCTCGCCGCAACTAGAGAAAGCCCACACACAGCAACAAAGACCCAACACAGCCTAAATAAATAAATAAATAAATAAATAAATCTATTTAAAAAAAAAGATCTCACTTAACAACTTTCAAATATATGATGCAGTATTATTTGCTATAACCGCAATGCTGTACATTAGCTCCCTAGAATTATTCATCTTACAACTAGAAGTTTGCACTCTTGGTCCAACACGTCCCCATTTCCTCTACCACCACCCCCAGCCCCCAGCATAAAGTAGGCTTAATATCTTAGTACAAGTTATGTGATTAAATAGACTTTTTTAAAAAAATCTTGATTTAACACTTTGTGATACAGTGATCAAATATCTTTATTCTAAATTCAATTTATTTTGATATTTATTTTTAAAAAGCTGTCCTAGCTACAAAGATACCTCACAGAATCACATCGGTCCAAATTGGAAAAAAATAAGTACATCATTGGCAAGCTTACTAAATCATTATATTCATCTTTTTGAATTAATTATATACAATTATATAGGTATTGGTTAAAATATTAGGAAATGTTCACCTCTCCTGAAACCAATCAGTTGGTCTTTTAAAATAATCAGAAGTTGTTGAATTTTTATATTTTTAACAAATGAATTTACAAACCACTGGGACTGTATATTTTGAATATTTTAAAGCACGTTAGGTCATTTTGTGTCCAGGTTTTGAGAGTATGCAGATATAAGAAATATTATAAGTAACAAATTCTGTTTTCAGCAACAAAATTACATAATGGTAGAAACATTTCCAAACATTGATTCTACAAAATGCTGTCTCCATTGCAGAAATTTCTTTCAAAAGCAGTCACTTTCTATTTCCTTGTAAAGACATCATCATGTTTACTTTTGAGTGGTAGATTGTGCTAATATGTTTTTCAGTGACTTTTGAGTTGCTACAACTGATGGCCATTTACCTTTGCAGAAATGGTCAGCGAATTTGGAATACTTGTCTCAATAAAGGAAACATGCATGATTTACTGATAGTTTAAATCTGTGTTCTCAAATTTAAATCTCAGGTGTCCTCTAAGAGGAAGTGAAATCCCACCAGTTTTTAGGTTGACATCTTATAGTTTCCATCAAAAGTTCATAAATTTGCAAATATATGATTTGTGGCATTTGGTAACTATCAACATTTTAAAAATAAAACAAATCACATCATATGTAATGGCATCCGAATAGCATAATAATTTGATATCTACCACCATCCATTTTTTAAAAATATATGAATCAACCCAATCAAAAAATGGGCAGAAGACCTAAATAGACATTTCTCCAAAGAAGACATACAGATGGCCAATAGGCACATGAAAAGATGCTCCACATCGCTAATTATTGGAGAAATGCAAATCAAAGCTACAATGAGGTATCACCTCAACACCGGTCAGAATGGCCATCATCAAAAACTCTACAAATAATAAATAAATGCTGGAGGGGGTATGGAGAAAAGGGAACCCTCTTACACTGTTGATGGGAATGTAAATTGGTGCAGCCACTGTGCGAAACAGTATGGAGGTTCCTAAAAAACTAAAAAGAGAGCTACCATATATGATCCCCAATCCCACTCCTGGACATATATTTGGAAAAAAGGAAAACTCTAAGTCAAAAAGATATATGCACCCCAATGTTCATAGCAGCACTATTTATAATAGCCAAGACATGGACACAACCCAAGTGCCCATCAACAGACAATTGGTTTAAGAAGATGTGCCATATATATATATGTATATATATATATATACATATATATATAATGGAATATTACTCAGCCATAAAAAAGAATGAAAAATTACCATTTACAGCAACATGGATGGACCTACAGAATACCATACTAAGTGAAGTAAGTCAGACAGAGAAAAACAAATATATGATACCACTTATATGTGGAATCTAAAAAGTAATACAAATGAATCTATATACAAAACAGAAACAGACTCACAGACATAGAAAACAAAGTTTACCAAAGGGGAAAAGGAAGGGGGGAGGGACAAATTAGGAGTATGGGATTTACAGATACAAACTACTGTACATAAAATAGATAAGCAACAAGGATTTACTGCATAACACAGGGAACTATATTCTATATCTTGTAAAAACCTATAATGGAAAATAATACAAAATATATACATAAATTTTCTTCATACATGTCTGAATCACTTTGCTGTACACCTGAAACTAACACAATACTGTAAATCAACTGTACTTCAATTTAAAAAAATACGAATCATCTTATTTAACAATGGGAAATTGTACTTCATCATTTTTCTCCCTATATTACTATCCTCCTTCCACTACCTCCTCCCCCAGAGCATTTATTTTAATATATGTTTATTTTTGAAACTCTATGTTAATCACCATTATTTTCTCCAATAAAGAATATGCATATAAATTGAATGTTTAATTTTGTAATTACCTGTGAACATAAGGCTCTAAGTGTTAATTGCCTCTTGGATAGAGCTATCATTACAATTGTTAGTAGTACATAATTGGTCAGAACAACTTAACTATATTACAAATTTCCATAAATAATCATTAAACAAAATTTTTTTAATTACTGGGATAAAACTCTTAATGGCATGAATGAGGTTGGGTTATTTTCATGTATCCATGGATAAATATTGCCTATGGCTTGAATGAGACAGGGCTTACATCAGTTCTACTCATGTGTTTCATGTTTCTGTATGTGAGCCCTGAGAAACCTTGTTCATATAAATAGATAGGAATGGAGGTTTTGTTAGTGCAATGCTGCTCAATTTATTTAACCACTTCTGGATCATATGCCAAAAAATCACCTACTGATGAAATTACTTCTAATTATCTTTTGATGATTCTAATTCATTCTTCAACTTTGTTGAAAGCAAAGAATGGATATGTTACCCAGTCATTAGAATTCATTCACTTAAGCTTTATTGAGATCTACCAAATGATGATTATATTAGTCAGCCTTTGCTGTGTAACCAGCAAAGTCTTAGTGGCATATAACGAAAAGCAGTTATTTCTCTCCCTGGCAAGTATGTAGGTCAATGGGGACAACTCTGGTTCACGCAGGGGGTCAATTCTGGTCTGTTCCGTGTTTCTCCTCCTGGAATCCAGTATGAAGGCACAGTGGGCATGACCTCCTCATGTCAGTGGTCAGAAGCAGGTGGTGCATCTTAAACCCTAGGCTCAGAGTTGGCACACTGCCCCTTCTGCCCACATTCCACTGGCCAAAGAAAATCAGGTGACCATGAATATTATTATCATGGATGCCTGGGGTAGAGGAGTGAATGTTTGCTAACCAATAATCTAGTCTACCACACCTCTTAGCTGCTTCTTTATTGTTGTTTGTTTTTATATTGGGTTTAATTTTTGCTTTGTGGTAACTTTGCTCAAAACAATATATTAAAACGTGTTGGTAGATTAAGAAAAGCATGAGGCAGGCTTCTGAGATGCTGGTAAATGCTCTGTTTTTTTACTCAGGTGGTAGATACACAGATGAGTTTGCTTGGTGATAATTCACTGAACTGTACATTCATGATTCGTGTACCTTTTCTGTAAGTATGTTATACTTCAAATAAAAGCTCATTTTAAAAAAAGGAGATGAGACAAACAAATTCTCTTTTATTTTGAAATCTTTTCCAGTGCAAGAGTTTTATAAGGATCTTTTAAAATTTACCACAAGCTTTAAATATGTATTTTATTAATGTCTTTAGAGCTGTAGATTTAAGACATTCAACCTATGGAAAATGTCTGCTCTGAAACCTAATTAGCTAAGTCATTTCTCATTTTCAAATCTATCAACTAAATCAGATTTACCTTGCGTCAGAAAAACACTCACTGCATTTTTCAGTTCAAAGAAATATGCTAATATTTATTTCAAAGAGTGTTATTTAAAAACCACTGTGAAATAAATTCTGAAACACATTTTGTAATACAGTTTACTAAAAGTGATTAAGGTTATAATTGTGTAGATTCAATATGATGAATTTATCTGCTTTATAAGTTAAAAAGCAAGAATAAATCTGTACACTATTTTTTATATTTTAATATCTAATAATGCAGTGCAATGTATAGCTAAAATGATGTTATTGTGAAGGGAGAAATATAATAAAAACATGGTATTTATTAAATGTGTGCATACATGTAAGGAATTTGACATTTCACTTTTGGAATAATTAACTAAAAATCATGTGTAAAAATACAAAAATAGCTTTATTAATTTTGTTCACCTCATGAGCAAACATTTTCTACATTTAATGAAAGAAGTTTTATATACTCCTAAAAGTTAATTATTCTAGCAACTATCCTATTAATTTGAAATTTAATAAGAGGTAGAAAAAAGTAAACAATTTAGACGATGAAAAAGTATTTTTAGGGCATGAGTTGATAAAACAAGTTTTAATCAATAATTGAATAATATATACCAAGTCTAAAAAGAAGAAAATACAGTATAACTTGAAAAATTTGGACCCCAGTTACTTCAAAAGCAAATAGTAGTATCAATCTATGTTGTTCTTTGAATATGCTTCTCTTTCCAGTCAATGACACATCCTAGGGATGGGTGTTGGGAGCAGCTGAAGAAAATTGCTTGTGTTTAAATAAATGAAAGAAAAAAGAAACAGTCATTGTAGCATCCATATGTCTAGTCAATGTCCCCTTTGCTTTGTCCACACTAAACTCTCCCTCAGGGTGCAACGCACTTCGTGACAATCCTTGTGAGAAGTAAGGAGGGAGGTTGTAAAAGGAAATAAGCCTCACTTCCCTCTCCCTGAAAGGCTGGGTTTCAGAACAGCCTA
Organism: Eubalaena glacialis; assembly: GCF_028564815.1. Taxonomy (NCBI): domain Eukaryota; kingdom Metazoa; phylum Chordata; class Mammalia; order Artiodactyla; family Balaenidae; genus Eubalaena; species Eubalaena glacialis. The sequence goes on from NC_083722.1 coordinate 9,003,481, forward strand.
CCAAGGGCAAAAAACTCTTGTTTTCAATACACCAGCTGTGTATGCGAGAGGGAAAGACTAGCAGCCCTATGGACTTTTATTCATCCATGGACTAATCATAAAAGGAGGCTTTCAAGAAAATGGTATTTCCAGAAGTCCCTTGGTGTGGTGCCCTGAAGTTTCCTTTCATTATGGGACAATACACCACCATGCTGAAGTTCAGGAGGGCTGAGGGGTAAATCTCCCATGGTAGTGTTAGTGCTGTTCACTGAACGTGTCCAGGCTCTTTACCTTCTAGGCTCATGGTAGACTCAGTGAGACCAATGGACTAGTTCTGCCTACTGCACTGTAAAGGGAAATGATGTATGTCCTTTCCAGGCTGGAGCATTAAGTCTACTGCAAGACCCTCCAGAGCTATCTTTTCCTTCTGCCAGGATGATTGGCAACCTTCCATCCAATGACTACCTGGGTCACAGAGTAAGAACAACATGATACAAAGACCCAAAACTTCCCTGGTTGAATGTACAGCGTACATGAGAAATAAACATCTCTGTTTTAAGCCACTGAAATTCTGCGGTGGCTTGTTTCCCAGAGCGTCCTGACCAATTCAACTTTCTTTTGTAATGTAGGACAAAGCTCTTTTGAAAGGGGAGATAAGAAAGAAGAGAATCCATATTATACTAATGAAGAAGATATATCAAAGTTGTGCTCTGCATATTGAGTCCTTTAAACTATTCACATTGTATGCCCTTTTTAAAAGATAGACCATCAGTTAATAAAACACATATTTTAAATACTTTTCCAAAAGGTAATTGGGGAATCTCTATGGAAAACAAAAGACATTCATGATAATTCCTCATCTCATTTCAGAGAATTCTGAAGATTCTATTATTTTAAATAATCTAGTCTGAACCCCACTTAGCTAAGCATATATTAACCAGGTTTGTGCCAGTACACTGAAAGTGAAGAAAAACCAAAGGCAGCAATGTCAACACCTCAGCATAGTGAAATCCTCACCTCCGCTCTCGCCTACCAAGAAGACACAGGCCTGACATACATATAAAGTGAGGATCCTCTGTTATATACTACTTTCAGCATTAGGAAAGTTTATTTTCATTTTTTTAGATAAAATACCTAAAATTAGATTTTCCGATATTTTATTTGCAGAACACTATGGATCATTCTTAAGGATACATCCACATCACACGAGAGAAAACTGAGAGTATTCACTCCTAAATTCAAATTAAATCTCTTTTAATCTGTAGTTAAGTATTCTCTATCATTACTAATTTTAGGCATTTGTAACTTTGTTCTTGTTTTTCTTAATTGACTTGGTCAGGTACTTATTAATTCTTTTGGACTATTTAGGAAATGGTCTTTTGTATTGATCAATTTTCTTTTTTTATTTATTATTACACTTTTATATTTAATAATTATTTGGTATTCCTTTTCTTAAGTTTATTTTATTGTGATATTAGCTTCTTTTTAAAAAAATTTATTTATCTATTTTATTTATTTTTGGCTGTGTGGGGTGTTCGTTGCTGCGTGTGGGCTTTCTCTAGTTGTGGTGAGCTATATTAGCTTCTTGAGTTAAACACTTTTTTAGTTTCATTTTTTCTGGTTTAGTGATCAAAATATATTTAGGACTTCATTTACAAGATGAATGAGTTCTGAGGCTCCACTGTGCTCTACACTTGAAATTTCCTAAGAGAGTAGATCTTAAGTGTTCTCACCACCCACATGAAAAAATGGAAACTATGTTGGGTGATGGATGTGTTAATAAGCATGATTGGGTAATCATTTCACAATGTATACACATAGCAAATCATCACATTCGAAACCTTAAATACAATTTTTATTGGTCAATTATACCCCAGTAAATCTGCAGGGAAAGCATTTAAGATGATTATATTTTCACTTAGAGTATAGCTTTCATTGTATTGGTAATATATGTTTTCCATATGGTCAATGTCTAATTATATTCATAATGTTTAAATCTGTAATTATATAGTGCATTTGATTTCTTTTTTTTTTTTTTTTTTTTTTTAATTATTTTTGGCTGCGTTGGGTCTTCGTTGCTGCACACGGGCTTTCTCTAGTTGCGGCGAGCGGGGGCTACTCTTCGCTGCGCTGCATGGGCCTCTCATTGCGGTGGCCTCCCCTGCTGCAGAGCGCGGGCTCTAGGCATGCAGGCTTCAGTAGCTGTGGCTCACGGGCTCAGTAGTTGTGGCTTGCGGGATCTAGAGCGCAGGATCAGTAGTTGTGGCGCACGGGCCCAGTTGCTCCGCGGCATATGGGATCCTCCCGGACCAGGGCTCAAACCCGTGTCCCCTGCATTGGCAGGCGGAGTCCCAACCACTGCACCACCAGGGAAGTCCCTGATTTCTTTTTTTTGACTCAAATGATATTTAGATAGGTGTTTTAATACTTTCAATTAGTTGGACTTAGAGAAAGAAGGAGGATTTTGGCTTTTATTTTCAATTTTAAATCTTTGGTTGCATTTATAGCACTATGATAAAAAAAATCTATCTGTACCATTCTGCTTTGGGGAGTTTATTAAGATTGTTTTCAGTTATTGGTTTGGGAAACTGCTTGTCGTGGGTTTGGTGGGAAGGGTCCTGGATTTTGTATTTAATCTCTAGTCCTCTCTTACTAGGTCTAGGAAGGGCATAATTCTTAACAAAAAAACTCTCATGATCAATAGCAAATTAGCTTTACTATAATTTCTTGAGATCACCCTCAAAGAAAACTTCCATTCCCAAAAGAAACACAATCAGCAATGGGAAAATGGGTTCTTCTGCTTCTTGGAACAGGACAGGATAGCCCCTGATTTCCTTGGAATCGTCGCTCTGGCAATTGGCTGAGAAGCCAAGAAAAACAGCAGTGTGGACATCCTTCCTGTGTGCCAGGTTGTTTTGTTTTTACCTTGGAGCCAGGGGGGTTGGGGGGTGGAGAAATGGGGTTAATTCTTGATGACTGGTACCACAGACCTGACGGTACTACTTAGTCATCTCACCCACCTGTAGATAATGCCTTCCCACCTATGACCAGAGTCAGACTGGCCTGGCCTGGAAGGTAATACAGCCTACACATGGCATGAAGATTCTCAAAATCAGTTTTGCTAAAGGAAACAAAAATACAAGCTTTCCAAACACACCTACTCAAAAATTCTATGAACTTAGTATAAAAAGAAACATTTATTTTATTTTTTAAATCTATTTTGTACCAGTAGGAAGTAGGTAACGGAGATCCTTGGTTACCTACCATCCAGCCTGGGGGAAAGAGCATTGACTCAACAAGCCCAGGGTTTCTCTCCTACCAGATCACTACAGGGACCCGATTCACCATAATTGATATAAATGTCCTGCCATTCTGTGGGCACTAGAAAAGCAGGGACACACTCTTTCTAAGGGACAGGTTTTATTTATATCCATTAAACCATCATTACTAATGATATTATTAGGTTCTTCATATTTATTCTTACATCATTGCCTACTTGATGTTATTGCTTTCCTCAACTCAAAGACTGAGTTGAGAATTTTCATTACAACAGTAATAAAGCTCATTGCAAAAGTTAAATAAGAGATCATAGAAAATGAAACGTCTTTACCCCCGCCCCTCCCCTCCTATCCTCCTGCAGTATTAACTCAACGTTAGAAATTTGGGGGTATGCTCTTCCACATTTCTCTTCTAACAAATACATACAAACAAGTATCAAGGTTTTTTAAATGGAATCATGCTATAGATATGAATCCCACAATTTTCTTTGAAGTTAAAATTTTCTAATATTCTTTATGTGTATAACATGCAGTGCTATTTAGCTTAGCATATAAATGTTTGACTAAAATTTTCATTGTATCAGTATAAAATAATTTATTTGAATCTCACCTTATGCTTAACATCTTAAATTGATATTTTTGAATAGTTTTATTGACACATAATTACATATCATAAAGTTCATCTGTTTTAATATACAATTTAATGAATTTTAGTATGTTTACCGAGTTGTGCAACCATCTCTAAAACGTGACTTTAAAACATTGCCATCATCTGAAAAACAAACCTCATGCCATCATTCCCCCTTCCCATCCCCAGTCTTGAGCAATTACTAATGTAGCTTCTGTTTCGAATTGTTTGCCTTTTTTTGGACGTTTCATATAAATGGGATCATACAATTTGTATGGCTTCTTTGAACGTAATGTTTCTGAAGGTTATCCATATTGTAGCTTTTATCAGTACTTTATGCCTTTTTTATTGCCAAATAGTAGTTCTTATATTGATCTTTGCCTAGCATACATTTACCATTTTATTTTTACCCCCAGTAAAATCCTTGTGTTTTAGGTGTCTTGTAAACAGTAAAAGATTACATTGTCTTTTATCAAATTTGAGAATCTTTGTATTTTTTTCTTTTTAACAAACCGGTTTAATCCACTCACATTTTTATTTTGATACTAATAGAATTTCACTTGTTTCTGTCATCTTGTTTAATGTTTTCTGCTTTATATCTGATATCTTCCATTTTTCTTTTTCTGGAATATTTCTCTTGAACTTTTCATTTTTATTTAATTTTGTTTTTCGCCCCTGCTTAACATTTGGAAAATATATAAACTACTTTAATTCTATGAGTAGTTTCTTTAAAGATGAACTTACATTTCTCCATGTTCATGAGTGAGATTAACCTGTAATTTTTTGCTCATTTTGTTTTGTTTTGGATCGAGGTTGTTTTGGCCTTATAAAATGAGGAATATTCCCTTTTTCTATTCTTTTTAAAATTTTGGTAAAATTAATGTCTTTTTTTTCCCCTAAATGATTGGGAGTTTTCTTTACGGGAAGGCTTTTAATTATGGATTCAATTTCCTTAATAGAAAAAGGATTGCAAAGGTGTTCTATTTCTTCTTCTATTTCATATTTTCTCTAGGAATTTGTCTGTTTCATCTACATTTTCAAAAGTATTGGGATAATGTTTTTCTTAACATTTTTACAATCACTGACATTTTTCAGGATTAAATTAATAATTTTATCTTTTTTTTACTTGACATTGGTTATTTCTCCCTTCTCTCTTTTATTCTTGATCAAAGAACTAGCTTTTGGATTTCTTGATTTTCTTTATAGTATTTTTTATCATTAATATCTCCTCTTTTATTATTGCACTACTTTTTTTTTTTTAGCAAAAGGTTAAATTTAAATATAAGAAGATTCTGAAAATAAGGGCCCCATAACATTAGAGAATAAATAATACATTTTACAAATTCAATTATCCTGGAAATTCTAGGGAGAGGCTCTGGAGATGGAGTGAGAGTGACATTGGGAAGGTAAGGACAGGGAGGGACAAGAACACCTTCAAGGGAAGTCTGTGGAGCCCATGGAGCCCTGGGATCACGGGCCAGGCTGCTTGCTGTACATTCCCCTCAGCCCACCCCACATCAGGCCTGTTTGGTGTGAGCTCATCTCTTGCAGTGCATCTCCATTCGGAGAGGCTCCAGGAGGGCAGGACTCTATCCAGCAATTTGGAACTCTGCTTGGATTTCTTCAGTGACCTTTGGGATTTGGGCCATTAGGGAACAGTTGTGAAATCCTGAAGCTGAAGAGTGATGACTGGGTCCAGTGTTGCATTGGACACACTGGGATCCAAAGGCTTTTATTTAGCTTTGGGGCAAGACCCAACCCAAATCTGTCTTTGGAAAGAAGATTCACCTTCCCTTATCATTCATTCACAGTTAAACAGTCCAGTACAGCTGGGGCAGAGCAGGGGAAATAGAGTTTGGGATAGCCTAGACGTATTTTATCTACTTCCACAAGAGTAGGTTCTTGTCCTTCTACCAAAGGTTAAACAAAAACGAGCTTGATTAAAGCAAGGTTCTTTAAAAGCCACATCTTCCAACCCTAGAATCAGTCAACTGAGTGTCCTTTTCACTGGAGAAAGGAAAGGGCAGGGATATGATCTTTGTGTTTGCACAGTTACCAAAAAAGTCTTCTTCATGACCTCTATGACTATTACTGCTCAACTCCACCTCCTTTTGTATTTTTTTTCCTGTAACTTACCTTTTCTTTTTCTAACTTCTTAAGGTAGATGTTTAGCTCATTGATTTCAGCCTTTCTTATTTCTAATTAATGTATGTAAAGCCGTAAAACTCTTTCTAAATATAGCATTAACTTCATCCCACAAGTTTGATACATAGTATTTTATTTTCATTGTGGTGTCTTCTTTGATCCATGTGTTACATAGATTTGTATTTCTTAATTTCTTAGTTTCCAAACACGCAAGTTTTTTCTGTTTATCTTTTTGGGTTGTGTTACCACTTAACTGCCCTGAGTTAGAGAAAATTCACTGTGTGATTTCAATCCAAGTGTCTCAAGTCTTACTTAATGGCCCACTAGATCGTCAAGTTTTGCATATGTTCCACGTGTTTAAAATGAATGTGTGTTCTTAGTCATTTGATCCCAGTGTTTCATATGTGTTCATCAGGTCAAATTTTCGATTGTGTTGCTCACATTTTCTATATTCTTGCGGACTTTTAGTCTGCTTGTTCTATCCGGCATTGAGAGACATGCTAAAATCTCTGAGTACACTGGAAGATTTGCCTGTTTTTCCTTACAGTTCTGCCAATTTTGCTTTATATATTTTGGAGCAATATTGGGTATATGTCTGCTTAAATTTTTTTGTATCTTCCCTGTTAATTGAAATTTTATCATTAAAGTGCATCTCTTCATATCTAGTAAAGAGATTAGACTTTGCCTTAAAGTCTCATTTGACTGATATCAATCTAGGGACACTAGTTTTTTGCACTGACAGTTTATATAGTGTATCTTTTTCTATCCTCTTATCTCCAACCATTATATACACTTATGTTTTAGATGTGTTTTGTCTAAGCAGCTGAGTGTTACATTTTTATTCAGTTTAACATCTTTACCTTTTAATTGGATCATTTAGTCCATCTCCATTTGGTGTAATTACTAATATATTCTTTTAAATCTACTGTCTTATTGAGTGCTTTATTAGTTGTCCTATCTACTTTATGTTCCTTTTTAGCCTCCATTTTTAAAGTTCTTTTGGACTAATTATTTTTATTCTTTGGTTTTTCCGCTACTAGTTTGGAAGCAGTACACTCATTAATTATTCTTTTAGGGATTGGCCTAGAGGTTAGAGCAGTCATTCTTGACTTATCAAAGTCTAATACTAATTTATAACTTTTATTCTTTTTCAGGAAAATACAAGAACATTACAACACTTTCATTTTATTTGTCCTGTTCTCAGACTCTTCCCTTTTTATTACTACCTGCTCTTATTTTAATAGATGTGATGTCTCTCAGATCATACTGAGAATATAGAGCAGAGATTTTTAAAATAGCCTTTTGTTTCTTGCAGTAAATAAAGAAGTTGGTAAGGAAGAAAGGAGACTTGCTCGTCTCAAATTCATCCCCTTTTCTGAACCTCCAAGTCTTTTCGTATGTCTGGTGATTTGTTGCTGTTTCTTTTTAGCTCTTCCTTATAGAGGAAGGTCTTTTTATTTGCCCAGTATTGGTAGTCGAGATGGGTTTTATTGGAAGCTCTGTGTGTTGCTTTGGTAGATTGTATAAAAAATGGAAGCAACTATTTCTCTCACTGAGTACACAGCCTTTTGCTATATGACTTTTCACCTTCTCCTATCAAGGTTTGGAGTCTATCTATCTCCCTACCTCTCAATTTGGGCTGGCCTTTGACTTTCTTTGACAAGCAAAATATGGCAGGGTCATGTACCAATTCCAAGCCAGGGCCTCAAGAGGTTTTGTGCATTTTGGTTCTTTCTCTTGAATTTGGCAGAACCACCAAATAAAGAGCCAGCTAGCCTGCTGGAGGATGAGAGGCCACGTGAGGACCAGGAGGCATCACAGCTGAGGCCTTCCTAAATCAACCAGCCTCAGCCAGCCCAGCAGCTGACAGTACCTATAAGTGAACCCAGCCAAGACCAGAATAACCACCTAGATAAACCAGCCAAACTGCCAACCTGCAGAATTGTGGGCTAAAGAAATATTTTAAGTTACTAAATTTTGGGGTGGTTTGTTATGCAGCAAAAGCTAACAGGCATAAATCCCTATTCAAACCTTTTAGACTCAGAAGAAAGGAGGAAAAAAAAGTTTGGATTTATTTTCTCATGTTTTAATTTGGAGACTTAGGCATCCAGCAGTCTGTCAGGTAGGGAGGTGGTCATGTGGATGGGGAGTTTCAGTGACCTGCTACGACTACATGGTGCTAGGTGATGAATAAACCATGGTAGGCCTTATCCTCAACTAGCAGTAATCAAGTGGTAATCAGGAGAAAGTCAATGGGCCAGAGGGCTGTTTCTATAGCATTGTGGCCTCTGAGAAAGCCCATGCCCCTCCATGTAAACGTCCATAGCATGAACTAATACATCTATTTGATTTGACCTATTGTGCTAGCAAGATCAAGGGAATGTAAGAGCATGGGACCTCCAAACAAAGAACAAAAAAATAGGAGAAACTTTCAAATGATGATTCTTTGTACTGCAAGCCCCTTAAGCCTGAGTTACCTCTACAATGCAATCCAGTAGAAAAGTCTGACAAAAGTTTGGAGCCACTCACTCAAGCCAAGAAGTTTTATTGAATGCCTAATACTTGTGGTATAGTTTTAAGAGCTAGAAAAATAATCATAGCAAATCAGATATTTCCTCAATATGGCCTCAGTGAGGGCTTTCCTCAAGGAAAAAGTGGGTTAGTAGGGAGTAAGGCAAGTATTTTAATATGGTAATATTTTAATATTGGTAATATTATTTTAATAATGTTTTAATAATGGTACTACATCCTCAGAATTGATGGGTACCATCTGGAGGTGTGAATTCCACAGGAATTCAGTGGAAAGTAGGGATCAGTTGATGATTCATCAAGGGGGAGTCATCTGATCTTGAAGGAAAAGCAAGATTTGGATTAAGAAATGACTTCAGCGAGGGGTGGGAGGAGATAGAGGCTATTTCAGCATTGGGAAGGACATCAGCCCAGACACTGAAGAAGGAACCTTAAATCAGAGTCCATAGATCTTATATTTAGGAGGCAACGTGAAGGTTGACAGAAGACCAAGCAGGAAGTGAAAAACTAGCTATGTGACCCAACAAAGTCGCTAAGTCTTGGTTTCCATTTTCTCTCCTGTGAAATTCAGGTGTTAAAGTTGATGTCTAAAATTCCTGCCAATTCTAAAATTCTGAAGGGCTTGGAACAAAACACCGTTGTATTTTAAGTCATTAGAGAGTTGTAGTCATAGTTTCACTTTCACAGCCTATTGTTGGTCACATTCTTAATTTATTTAACATCAAATCCTCATTTGAGAATGCAATAGCTAATTATAACACTAAAATGATGGAAAATACGATTTGCCTTGCAACAATATATTCTGACAGGAGCTCTAGGACGGCCTTATGGTAAACAAAACACAAACTTTGTGCATTAAAAATGTGTACAGTAGAAATTGGAAAATGTGTGAGAGGGAACTGAATTGTTAGATATATCTATAAAATAAGGATTAAAGGCTCTAGGAAGAAAAAAACGATTAAAAAAATAAAATGATACCGTAAGTGTAAAAATGAGACTGATTATAGAAAGAGGAATTAGAAAAGGAAATGAAATTTTTGTTGAAATTTGATTATGCTAAAAAGGAAGCTTCAGAGCTTGTTAATCATGTTTAGTTTTGTCTGAATAAGAATAAAAGCAGATACAGCCACTATGGCGAACAGTATGGAGGTTCCTTAAAAAACTAAAAATAGAACTACCATACGACCCAGCAATCCCACTAATGGGCATATACCCTGAGAAAACCATAATTCAAAAATAGTCATGTACCACAATGTTCATTGCAGCTCTATTTACAATAGCCAGGACATGGAAGCAACCTAAGTGTCCATCGACAGATGAATGGATAAAGAAGATGTGGCACATATATACAATGGAATATTACTCAGCCATAAAAAGAAATGAAATTGAGTTATTTATAGTGAATTGGATGGACCTAGAGTCTGTCATACAGAGTGAAGTCAGTCAGAAAGAGAAAAACAAATACCGTATGCTAACACATATATATGGAATCTAAAAAAAAAAAATGGTTATGAAGAACCTAGGGGCAGGACAGGAATAAAGACACAGACGTAGAGAATGGACTTGAGGACACGGGGGTGGGGGGGAAGGGTAAGCTGGGATGAAGTGAGAAAGTGGCATGGACTTATATACACTACCAAATGTAAAATAGATAGCTAGTGGGAAGCAGCCGCATAGCACCAGGAGATCAGCTCAGTGCTTTGTGACCACGTAGAGGGGTGGGATAGGGAGGGTGGGAGGGAGATGCAAGAGAGAGAAGATATGGGGATATATGTATATGTATAACTGGTTCACTTTGTTACAAAGCAGAAACTAACACACCATTGTAAAGCAATTATAAAGATGTTAAAAAAAAAAGAATAAAAGCAGAAAGAAGTGGAACTCTGAAGTTACACTGATTAAGAACTGAGATATACTTGCATGCATAAGGATTTAATAATCTACCCTGACTGCAGTAGTGTATAAAATCATAAAAATATATTCAAACATTATTTTCAGTACATATAATTTTAAACATTTAAAAAGTATTTTGATGGTATTCTGATACCTCTAAAGGTGTAATTAAATCTCCATTTACCTTCAAGTGCAAAACTTTTATGGTTTAGCTAAAATAGTGGTCATCATCCAGATTGTCTCTAGACACCATCCCTAGGTATATTAAATAATAGAGTCCACATGTATATTAAAATAAAGTAGGATACAGTTTGACATGTTCCTGAACTCCTTCCTGAACCCTGACCTTTTTTCAATAGACTTGGAAGTCTGTTATTTAAAGCATCTCAAGTTAAAATGCTGTCATTTTCCATTAAAAAGTAGGTTATTGATTTTTCTTCCTTCTTCACCCACTGTCACTGACCCATATCCTGTTAAGAGCAAAAGAGCTGTGGCATCAGATGGAGGGTAAGGGTAGTAGAAAGTCTCTGGAAATTCTGTGCTGAAAAAAATGGATCGATGAACATGTACTAGGGTAGAGGATAAAATTCCTAAGACTGAATAACCTAGCATTTCATTCAGACACAAGTTAAACATTACACAAAGGAGCTGGTCTTTTTTTTTTCCCCAAAATCAGACATACAGTTTCTCGGTTCTAAAGCATATTTGTGTCTGCTAGCAGACAAGTACAGGTAATTGCCTCCAGGTGTTTGCCTGCAGGAAGTTACTGAAATTCAGTGCTAGTAATGTCAGTTTCCTCAGCAGCAAAAACTAACCTGCAGGAACCTCGTAGGCACAGGTATATTTTAGAGTAGCAATGCCAGCCGGTTTAAAGGCCATAGACCCAGAAGGCCCAGTGTAACAGGGAACAAATTAACTAAAACAAGATTCAGGGCATATTTTTAAACTATTATCAAAACTTTAAGATTTAAAAAAATACGTTCTTGGTTTTAAAAAAGTTTGTAAACTTGTTTCTTTTTCGTAAATTTTTACTCATTTATGCTAACTGCGTAGTAGATTCCCCCCACCCACAGGAAATTACAAGAATATATGTTTCTTTAAGTTCTGTTTTTGTGAAAGCTCATGTTAAAAAATAATTCATTATTAAAAACTAATCTGGATCTTTATTCCACTGTGAATAGATACCCTATGGTATTTAATTTATCTATTTTTTATTGAAGTATAGGTGATTTATAATATTATATTAGTTTCGAGTGTACAACATAGTGATTCAGTGTTTTCATAGATTGTACTCCACTTAAGGTTTTTACAAAATAATGGCTATATTTCCCTGTGCTGTACAATATATCCTTATTGTTTATTTATTTTAAACATCATAGTTAATCCTATACCCCATCTTGCTCCTCCCCCAGATAAACCATTAGCATTTAGCTCATTTCCTCCACTCAAATGACGATAACATTTTGAAAGGCACAAATCTATGAAGACAGAATAAACAAGAATGACGACAACAGGAACAAAAATTTGGAAGCTGGGAACAGATCTGAGAAAGCTAAATTCTAAGTCAGCTACGGGAAAAGTTGAGAAGTAGCCTGATTTGGGGGAAATTTTTTCAAATAAAGATCCAGGAATGGGCATCATTAGGTACCTCTGGAAGTTCTGTTGCAAGTGAGGTTGTTTAAGGAGGAGCTGGACCTCCAGATCCCCTCCCTTGTTCCATGCAACGGGTCAACTGCCAACCCCAGCAGATGACCGGAGAAAATGATTTCCTGGAGACAGACATGCAGAGGGTACAGTCCTAAAAACAGCAGGATTGAGCTTACATACTGAGTGCTAGGATTTCCTTCTCCTTTTCTGGTCTGAAACGCTGGTGGACACGCACACACACATGCACATTCATCCAGGCAGGTGATTGAAGTCTTCTCTAGAGAATTTGACCAGCCTAAGAGAAAAGGTCTGAAAATACTGACACTGAGGGCTCCACCAGGAAGAGCAAAGCCAGGTCAGCATACAATGAAGTCCCTGGTGAATAAACACTAGTCACACACTCATCTATTGAGCTTTCAGTTTGCAGTCCTTGTGTGAACGTCCAGACAAGGATCACCAGGATCTAATTCTCCTATGAGAGAGACTGAAACAAATCATCAGCAATGGGAGAGACCGCGGGGAGAATAAAACTGGAAAACTAATGTTAATACACTCAGAGAGAAGCTATAGCATGTAGAAGACAAGAAAAAGATGCTATTTTATAAATTTATTTATTTTATTTATTTATTTTTGGCGGCGTTGGGTCTTCATTGCTGCATGCAGGCTTCCTCTAGTTGCAGCGAGCGGGGGCTACTCTTCGTTGTGGTGCGTGGGCTTCTCATTGCAGTGGCTTCTCTTGTTGCAGAGCACAGGCTCTAGGTGCGTGGGCTTCAGTAGTTGTGTCATGTGGGCTCAGTAGTTGTGGCTCACAGGCTCTAGAGCGCAGACTCAGTAGTTGTGGCCCATGGGCTTAGTTGCTCCGCAGCATGTGGGATCTTCCTGGACCAGGGCTCAAACCCGTGTCCCCTGCATTGGCAGGCAGATTCTTAACCACTGTGCCACCAGGGAAGCCCAAAGATGCTATTTTAGAAAAAGAATATTTGGGGGATAAAGAGCCTGTAGAAATTAAAAACAGAATTGTGGAAATAAAAAATTCAATAGAAGAATTGGAAGATAAGGTAGAGGAAATCTTCCAGAAGTGGAGCCAAAATGGGAAGTAGAGGATGAAAGATAGGAAAACTAGAGGGCACGTCCAGGAGGTCAAACACCTGTCTGATAGGAGTTCCACAGAGAAAACTGAGCAAATAGAGAAGAGACGACGCCCAATGAAATAACTCAATACTTCCCCAAACACAAGGACATGTGATTTTAGATCAAAATAAACCCAGCACCAGAGATAATAATAAACCTACACTAAGATACATCATTGTGAAATTTCAGAACTCTAGAGACACAAAATATACCAAGAGCTTCTAGAAAGAAGAGATTTCATAAGAAGAATCGAGATTCAGAATGGCAGGACATTTCTCAACAGTAATGCTCGAAGCTAGAAGACAATGAATTAATGCCTTCAAAATTCTGAGCGAAAATCGTTTCCATCCTAGAATTCTTATCCTGACAAATTATAAATTAAGTGTGAAGGTAGAATAATGACATTCTCAGATGTTCCAAGTCTCAAAAAGTTTTGTTTTTTATGAATCCTTTCTTAGGAAGCCCCCTGGAGGGTGGGCACCACCCAAATAAGGCAGTCAACTAAGAGGAAGTCAAGAGATCCAGGAGATGGTGCCCCAGTTGAGAAACCAGGGGAAGGCAATCCCCAGGATGATGGTAGAGGGGATCCCCCAGGAAAACAGTGACACGTCAGGCCTCGGGGTCACTCTTCAGAACACAAGTCAAGAAGCTCCAGGACAGAGCTAGTCACTAAGACCAAATTAATACTGTACTGAGAAAGTTTGAATGTATTAAGGTGGCATTTACCCATCTTAGAATGAATTAACAAATACAAAGCAAATGCACAAATTAGGCAATTATTTTCACCAGGGAAATAAAAAGAGAAAGCATTGTAGTATGTGGTATGGTTTAGCTGTGAATAGTGTTCATAATAACACACGTAGTCATGTGATAATGTATCTGTAAACACTTTTGGTCCAAGCAAAATGATAATCTCTGTGGGGCAAAAGGGGGGTGGCCATTGTAACCGTTCGTGCTGCAGGATAGAGAGAGTGGTGGTGACAGAGATAAAGGCTCATGTTTCAGAGTGAGAAGTCAATAGATAAGTCTAAATTGAAAGGTCAAAAATTAACAATGTGCATTCATTACTTATAGTTACAAATGTCAATATTAAAGAATTGGCCAAAAGGATTGAGAATATTTGTGTCTAAGGAGTGGGAAAATATGAGAATGGAGATGATAGAAATCTGCTTTTTTTCATAACATGCGTTATAATATTTGACTTTTTAAACTTTAAACTTTGATGAAAAATTGTACATTAATTTAAAAAAAAGTTCAGGTTAAAAAATATACTCCAGAAATCTTTGAGTGAATTATTCCTGGAGATGTGGCTAAAGTGGATCGTTTATCTGACGAAGACCATACCTCCCTACTTCTTAATTCATTCATACAGTGATGCTGTGAATGAACATTTGTTGAATGACTGCTTGTGCAAAGTACCATGTGAGATACCATGGAAAACGTAAATAGGAAGGAATACTACATGATTTCCTTCCTCATGTTGCTTGAAAACAATAGGAAAGATGTGAAACATGTTTTTACATGTTTATATGAATAAATGAAAAAAAGACTAGTGTGGTGGTAGGGGAACTACATGTGATGGTATAAAAGAAACAGATTGGGACATTTTCCTGTTGGATGTGGCAATTTGAGTTGAACACTGAGCAAAGAGGTAGACCAGATAATACTAACATGAGCAAAATCATAAAGAAAGGAAATGTTTCAGCCAGTTGGGATGGTTGCAAATTACTCAATATAATGAGAACAAAGAATGACAGTGTTAACTCCAAGAGAGCAGGGACTTGTGGGTCTTGTTCATCACTGTATTCTCAACACCTAGAACATTGCCTGGCATAGAATAGATACCCAATAAACATTTGCCCAATGAGTGGCTTGGTAGGATTGGAAAGAAAAATTAAGAGTTGGTAACGGAGGGCCTTGAGGCCATGTTAAGAAATTTAGACTGTGTGGGAAAAGAAAATATTTGAAGAGAAGATTTTCAGAGTTCTAATTTTGATGGCTGAATTCAGGATAAATTGGAAACATGAGAGATGTCAGGTTAGTTGGGAAGAAATGAGAAATAAAGGACTAAATAATATACATTAGCCACTAAAGTAGAAGGAAAGAAACAGTTATTGAAGAAGCTTGCCGTGATTTTATGTATATATACTAAGTCTGGGGTTAGAAAATCTGAGTTTAAAACTTGTCTCTGTCATTTAATGTGTGTGAAAATCCTGACAAGTCACAGAAATTCTTTTATGAATATCAGTTTCCTTATTAGTAAAATCAGAAATTAAAAAAAAATCCTTTACCTGTTGTCTAAAGGGTATCAGGTAACTTTCAAGGATATCTAAATATTGGGCTGGCCAAAAAGTTCATTCAGGTTTTTTCCGTAAGATGCTATGGAAAAACCCGAATGAATTTTTTGACCAACGCAATACATTAAGGCAGGATAAATTGAGTGGGACAAAGGAAGAGAAAACCTTAAGAGTGGAAACAGGATATTCACAGGGTTGAGAAATTGAGTCTAAGCAAAGCTTTTTTGAATCTAGGAGGTATTTGAGCAGATGTGTAGCGGAAGAGCAGGAAAGCTATAGAATAAATAGGCGGGAAACTGATGGGTGGAGCCCTGGAAGAGATCAAAGGAAGCACAGTCAGTGGGCCAGCAGATTGACCTTAAGTAGAGAATAGATTCCATTTCCTCAGGACCAGGAATGCAGAAAAGCAGGAGAAGGTGGAGTCACAAAGATTGTGGAGTATCAGGGGTTAAGGGACTTCCCACTTAGTGATCTTAACTTTCTCCACCAAGCTAGTCGAGGGCTTCTGCTAAAAGCAAGATAAATGGGTGGCTCAGGGTAGGAGTTAAGAGTTGGAGAGGAGCAGGAAAGTTTCCAGTCCTGAGAGGCAAGATATAGAGCCAGCTGTGGGAAGGACTGTCAAGTATAATTTCACCAAGCTCGTTGAGACCAAAGAACCAAATTAATATTCAGGCATACCTCGTTGTATTGTGCTTCGCAGATATTGTGTTTCTCACAACTTGAAGGTTTGTGGCAGCCCTGAGTGGTTCAAGTCCATCGGTGCCATTTTTCCAACAGTATTCTCTCCCTTGTGTCTCTGTGTCACATTTTCATAATTCTCACAATATTTCAAACTTTTTCATTTTTATTATGTCTTATGGTAATCTGTGATCAGTGATCTTTGATGTTACTATTGTAATTGTTCTGGCACTTTTTAGCAATAAAATATTTTAAAATTAAGGTATGTATTTCTTTTTAGACATAATGCTATTATTGCACATGTAATAGCCGACAGTATAGAGGAAACATAACTTTTATATGCACTGGGAAACCAAAAATTCGTGTGACTCGCTTTATTACGCTGGTCTGGCCCTGAACCCGCAGTAACTCTGAGGTACGTATGCATTGCAGTTACAGTTTATATAACATATTATGCTTTTTGAACAGATTTTTTAAAAAACATATTATCTCACTAGTCTTTATATGCTATCACTATACTATAAAATAAGGAAATTGAAGCTGAGAAAAAAATAACTTGCCCAAGACGACATGGGCAAGTAGGTTCTTGTATCACATTAAAAGAATTTTAAGAATCATATTTGGTCACTAGTGGGAAGAAATCACTTTATTTAAGTTATGAAATAGGTGTTGTTAGTTGGATAGCTCCTTGGTCAGTGCGAAAGTTGAAAGCTTCACAGAGCTGAGATAAAGTCAAGATTGCCCCAAATATATGAGGGGGGGGTTAGTATTATACAATGTATATGTTTGCAATGAATGAACACAAACTTCTAACAATTGGACAGAAAAAAGTTTTGTTTTGAAAGAGACCATACTAAAACCAACTAGGTACTAAATATATGTAGGATTTCATGTTTGCACAGAAATCTTACTGTCATCTTTCTACTTTGCAGTGCTTCTGTGGTTAATCACACCTTGAGGAAAGGAGATGTTGAAAGCAGTGGCGCTTAATGTTAACTTACTCATACTTGAATCATAGTTAAATTGGAGTAAAGGAAGGTGTGTTTCACCTAAGTTTAGAAAGATTTGCAAACAAGTAAAAAAAGAAGAAGAAGAAGAAATTCTCTTTTGGAGAACAGGAAGCCTTTCTGGATCTCAGCTGAGAGTAAAAAAGTGAAAACCTGGATAAATTAACAAGACAGAGAAAAGTACTGTGCTCTTTCTTTAAAAGACATTAGGGGATAGATTGCATTGAGAAGGTAAGAGTTTTATGTACAGTTCTTACAACATTTATTAGAACCCATCACATTTTAAAAATACTAAAACTATTAATTTTTTACAGCACTTTTAGGTTTACCAGAGTGTTCCTTCTCCTCCCAGCCTCATTTTCCTCTCTTATTAACATTTTGCATTGGCTGGTACATTTGCTACAATTGACAGGCTAATATTGATATACTATTATTAATTAAAGTCCATGGTTTACACTCGAGTTCACTCCTTGTGTTGTACCGTTCTGTGGAACCCATAGCTTTTTAATCTACCATTTTTAATTGTATTAAAGCAAGTCTAAGAAGGTGAGGCTCATGATTAAAGATTATTATCACAAAGTACCTGATTAGAAAATTCACCAGTCTTTGAAGTAGAACCAACAAAACTGTAGATTCTTTACACTAGAGTGGACTTTAGTGAGCTCATCCAGCACAGTCACTTCACAGGTAAAAACTAAAACCCAATGAGGCATCAATGTTGATGATGAAAGTCGCTACCTACCTATGTTTCACACACACACACACACACACACACACACACACACAAAGTATTGGACCCAAAAAGTAATAGCCTGTGGATCTCATTTCCCTGTAAGGATGCTTCATGGATAACATCGAGTCCGTTATTAATTAATTAATAAGGAAGACTAAAGGGGGGGCGGTATGTGGAATTATAAGAGTTGTCTATTCTAAACAATTTAGACCGGAAGATAGAAACCTAAGAAAAGTTAAACAACGGCACTTAGTGTTGCAGACGTGATTAACTACCTAATTGAGAGTATGCCAATTTTATATGAGTCTATTGGCCCGTCTCATTGAGTGGTCACAGGAAGGCTACAGTTCAGCTGGATCTTAGAGAATGGGTAGGGTCTGGATGAGCAAAGGGGAGGAAGGCAGGCACTCCTTGTAGTGACAGTGATTGGAAACAGGGAAAAAAGGAAGCATCAGACTTATTGCAGAAACAGCAAGTGGAACCATTTAGCTGAAATGAAGACTTTATTTAGGGAAGCAGCTGATGATAATGCTGGAAATGCACACTGTGGTTTGAAAGCCAGCTCGGAATATGGGCTTCATCTTGTAGTTAGAGGGGAGCTACTGGGTTTCTTTAGTCAAGGAGTTACATGATCAAAGCATTATTTTTAGGAGATAATTAGTGCCTGATTAAGTGAAGCTGGGAATGTTTGGACTCTAGCCCTGTCTTTGCCAAGTTGTTTTCATGATGGACAACTGTGTTCTTTCCCCAGACTCCAGTGTTAACATTGGCAACACTGGAGTACCACTGAATTAATCTACTATTGAGAGGCTTCTTATTAAACGTAATATAGGCTGTACTTGCTTTTCATCTTTAGCAATCTTTTGAAGAAAAGAGTGAGCAAAAAAATTTTTTAATGTATCACAGTGGACCTCTACATCTTAGGATGATAATGATGAAATCCCAAGTCTTCTAAATGTGGGGGGAAAGGGAGTTAGTATTGGGAAAACAGGCAGGAGGGTGTTGGTTAAGAGAAAATTGAGGGAATTCGAAAATGTGGTTGGAAATGATGTCAAAATTGTGGGTTATGGGTGGTTGTAAAGAGATAATTCTGATTTTAATTAGTCAGAGGATCTATATTCGAGAAGCCTGATGTCAGGCCAAAACAAACTAGAAGAAAAAGAGAGATTGTGCAGTAATCTTCATCCAAAGAATTCAGTGCACTTGTAAATATTAACAGGAGTAATTGTAATTGAATTTAAGAGGGCAAATGTCCAATTCACAGACTTCGTAGAACCTAAAAATAATATTGTCCTGGGTTTAAGAATAAGCCATTCACTTCAAATTCAGAAGCAAAGAAGAGGAGCAGTAGAATGGCAAGTAGTTACAAGTATGGAAATAAATGCTTACTTAAAAAGGAATCCAATTATGTACTATGTAAGCGAAGAAAGAAAGGAGGATACAGTGAAGAGACATGGAAGAATAACATAAAAGACATTACACACTGTGAAGGATAAAGAGAAGGAACTATTTAGATAGATACTTTTGTAGAAGTGGATACATCCAGATTACTTAATAAGCACTCATTGCTCTTTTGTAAAGCATCCCTAGAAAGTAGGTTATGATTATCACCCATTTTACAGATGAGGACACTGTAAAATGCCCCTTAAAGCTTTAGCACATTAATCTTAGGTTGCCGATTGGCAAAGCGTCTAAATAGCAATTTGGCCATGATCAGAAACACTAATATTTCTTTCCATTATCTGGGATCTTTAGTTTAACCTAGAAGAATGGTTCCTTTGATTTATCTGCTACACAACTGGTCAGTATCCCATGATGACATCTCAGTACTACCATATATTTTAGATTACCAGAAAAATCAAGCAAGCTTCAAGGATATCTTAGTAGCAAGAAATCCATACTCATGATTATCTGCTAATATTTCTGCAGCATCCCAGAATTTCTTTTGTAAGTACTGCCCAAATTTATTCTGGCTTTCTTTGAATTTGTGAAAACAGACACAAATGAAATATTTTCTTGTGATTTGTTGCAGGGTAGGAGCTTGGCCTTTTGGGAATATGAATCACAGACCACTGTCATAAAATAACTTGCGTTTGGAAACTTTTTTGAATAATAACTGGTTTTGGACAAGACTTTTTTTTCCTAAATAAGAAAATGCAAAGTTTCTTAATAAGAAATTTCATCAGAGATTTGAGTGAAAAAAGAAATGTGTGATTTTGTTTTAATGGTACCAAAATGGATACAAGATCATCAGATGCTCAGAATAGATACTTGTAAGGAATGATTATTGTGACAGTAAAAAAATATATTTTTGAAGAAAATTCAGAAGCTAACCACCTTCCTTCCCCCAAACAGACTTTAGGGTAATAGAAAACTATGCCTTTAGAATATGACAAATAAGAGAAGAGCTACTGTTAGGGAAATGTCTGATTTACCTTTCTGGAAATCATTTTATTTGTTCCACAGGGGTGGACCATGGAACTTTCTGAGAGAGCAGGCTTACGAAACTGTTGTGTGATCAGAGCTCAGGGAGGGACTGCTTTGACTCTCTTGTTACTACGTGAGGGATAGAATCTTGCAACCAGAAGGTTCCACAACAGTTGGGAACGACAGTTGTATGAGTAGCAAGTGGAAGACAAATGTGTGTCGTGTTACTCCTGCTCGGAGACTACATACCACGACTGTGCCAAGATTTCCTGCTTGCATCAGTATTTTTTATAATTACCGAACCTCGTGTGGACGTAATCCACGAGTAGCAAAAAATCTTACAAATAATATCTACACCTTCTTTAGGTTGGGCACTCTGTCAGGCCGATATTCACACACACACACACACACACACACACACACAGCCTTATTTAGATGACTTATTATAGCCCTTGTTCCATTTCCTATCTTCCACTATAAGTTAAGCTCCACCTCCTCCTGCAGAATTAAAAGAGCGGAAATTTAAAAAGCATGTTAAAGTTTACCATGAACTGTTACTGTCCTCTTATTAGTGGCTAACTCTTGTCGTTCATTTCCTTGCTGATCACTTATCTGGGTACTAATATTATTTTTGTTCTCCTTGGCTTTTATACAGTCAGTTCTGCCTATTGCTCTTTCCCTGACTTGTCCCAATGTGGACTTTGACTCTTGATTCCTGGGCCCCGCTGCACTGATACCCATAGACATTTCGGCATAACAGGAACTACTATGAAAAGAAGATACTGATAAACTCCAAACTGTAAATTAAACCATGAGCGTTTACGAACAAAATTAAACGAAATAGTATAGAGTAGTACAGCACTGAGTTTAGGGGGAAGG
This sequence comes from Eubalaena glacialis, assembly GCF_028564815.1. NCBI lineage: Eukaryota > Metazoa > Chordata > Mammalia > Artiodactyla > Balaenidae > Eubalaena > Eubalaena glacialis. The sequence goes on from NC_083722.1 coordinate 9,024,732, forward strand.
AAAAAAAAGGATAGGTTTAAGAATTGTTCACCAGAAGCAATTCAGTTGCAAAACTTCATCCAAGGAGCAGGCATGTAGAGAAAACTTTTTAGAGCCCGACGACGTATGTAGAAAGCCAGAACCTGGTGAGTTTGGGAGCTGATAAGATTTGGGGTGGCAGAGATGGTAGTGTAGCAGGTAAGTATACATTGGCAGTGGACACGTGTTGGAGAAAGAGGGCGCCTTAAAGCTGGTAGGGTTGGAGTTGTGGTGCTGGCAGTTTATTTACAGGAAGAAAAGGTTACTTATAATCAATGACATCCAAGGGAAACTTGAACTGCTTAAACACTGTGTTGAATCCTGTCCTGTAGCCTGGCCCCCATACCTAGTGTACCCCTGTGTTGATGCTGAAATTCCATAATTATAGATATAACCCCCATTACAATGAAAATATGCCAGGAATAACCTAATAACCTGGCATATTTTGAACCTGAGATATAAAATATATTTTTTAAACCTGAAAAAATATATATATATTGAACGTGAAATCAGGTTCTACTAGATAGACCATCAAGGTGGGAATTAAATCTCAAAGAGGAGAAAGGGAACTTGGAAAAAAACACTGTCTGCTGCAGAACTGTGTTTAGGCGCCACGTGCTCTCCCTGCGCCGCGACGGCTCCAGGTGAGAGTGTAAAGGAAGCTCAGACTGACTAGGAGGCAGCAGGTGCGGGGCTTCAGGAGGTGGTCTGCGCTGCACATGGTGGGAGTCCCTGTAAGGCCAGATGTGATTGTACCTTGGACACGTTACTTAACCTCTCTAAGCCTGAGTTCCTTTATCAGTGAGGTGTGGGTAACAACACCTTGCAGCTGCCAGTTATTACTTTTAAAATAACCTTTATTTGAGAATATTTTAGATCTACAGAAAATTTATCAAGGCTGTACAGAGAGCTCTTGCATACCTGCATCCAGTTTCATCCATTGATAACATTTTTTTTATATTACTATGGTACCTTTGATCAAAAACAAGAAAATTCCATCAGTGCATTACTATCAACTAAACTCCAGCCTTTATTTGGATGTTACCAAATTTCTCCATTAATGACCTCTCTCTATTCCAGGATCCCATCCAGGGCACCATGTTCCATTTAGTTATCAGGCCTCCCCAGTCTCCAGAGACTCTTTTCAATATTTATAAGGTAATTAATGTTAAAGAACACTTAGTAGAGTGCTGGGCATGCAATAAGGAATTGGTCAACACTCACATATATATATTTATAACTATATGACAGGCACTATTCTAAACACTTTAGAAATACCAACTCATCTAATCCTCGTGATAATTCCATGAAGACTCCAGTTATATCCACTTCACAGATGCGTAAACCGAGGTTCGGGAAGGTCAAATCCATCGCCCAAGATTATGCATCTGGCACAGCTGGGATTCAGTTCAGGCTGGCTGGCTTCCAAGTTCATGCTTTTAATCTTAGGTTGCCTTTCTCCACAAATGCTTAATACACACTGCCCATTAGTAGTAAATCCTGGAACTGGTGACTTCTCTCCAGTGTAGTAGGGGTATTGCTAACTAGTTGTTTTCTCCCCTCCATTCCTCACTAAGAATATGTTTGTTTCCACATTGTTAGATCATGGATAAGGTTGTATTGTTTTAATTGAATGCTGTTGGCTCTTTCTAGTGTTCCCTAGTATGCACTTGTCAACAATGCTTATGAGGAATTCTTTCAGGAACCACAAGTATCACCTCTATCAATCACTTCCAGTACTTTTTCGCCTCTTTAACAGATAGGACACCAAATAATACTCATTAAACTCTTCTACTAGTTGGCATTGAACTAGGTGCTTTTAAATGGAGTTAGAGACTAAGTTCCTTGTAATAGTGTATCCTGTAAGGTTAATGGTATCAATATCGGCATTAATATGAATTAAGTCATTGTTCTTAAACCTCGACATGGTTACATTTAAAGTCATTTTCTCTTCTCCCCCTCAAGCATCACACCCTACCAACTTCCCCACTTTCATCACACAATCTACCAGGTTCTCAAAACTTGAAACAGTGGACTTTTTTTTTTTTTTCATTCCCTTTTTTTCTTTGTTCCAGAGAGGTACAACGTTATAGAGTTATTGTAATGTTTTTCAGAAAATATGATCTTTAAGCTTTAGCATCTCAGTATTCTCTGGGTTCCAATCACAGCACTACCACTTACTAGCTCTATGGCTGCAGGCAGATTATTTAGCATTTCTAAGCCTCTCTTCATCTGTGGTATGGGTTTACGGGGGGGCGGGGGGTGGGGGGGTGGGGGGGGGAGTAAATGAGTTTATACAGGAAAGCCTGGTAAATCATAAACTCTCAATAACTGTCAATTACTACCACCACCATTACTGCTCTATTCCTCCTGCCGCTGATATAAATACTACTATAACAACTTCTGCAATATAAATGCTATTTACTATTACTGCCCATACAAATGCTACTATTACTGCCCATGCAAATGCTACTATTACTATTTTTGCTGATACAGACACTACAGACAGTCCTGGACTGTATATTTTTTCACTATACAATGGTGCAAAAGCAAGATTCAATAAAAATCATACTTCTAAGTTTTTATTTTATTTTATTTTGATCTTTTCCCAGGCTAGCAATTTGCATGACTATGATACTGGGCAGTGGCCCCAAACCACATCTCCCAGGCAGCCACACCATCCAGAGGGTAAAGAACCAAACACATACAACTATTCAGTTTTTCACTTTCAATACAGTATTCAGTAAATTACATGAGCTATCCAACATTTTATTTTAAAATAGGCTTTGTGTTAGATAATTTTGCCCAACTGTAAGCTAATGTAAGTGTTCTGAGCACATTTAAGGTAGGCTAGGCTAAGCTCTGATGTTCAGCAGGTTAGGTGTATTAAATGCATTTTTGCCTTACGATATTTTCAACTTGTGATGGGTTTACTGGGCGTAACAGTACTGTAAATCAAGGAAGATCTGTGCTATCACTATTTCTGCTGATACAAATACTACTATTACTACTACTGCCAATAAAAATACTACTATGACAGATCCTAAATCCATCAGTAACAATAACTTTCCTTAAAAACATCAGTCTCAGTCCAGATGTCTCCAAATGACATGCAGTATCATGTCTTAATTCCTTCTTAAGGATGGCCAAGAAGGCTTTTCCCAGCCCATTCTGTCTTCACAGCTCACTACTAGAGAACCCATTCTTCCTGTTTGGCTGGGACTGGAGAGGTGAATGCCTCTCATCTGGGTATAGTTATTCATGGCCTCCCACTTCCTCTCAAAAGTGCCCTGGTTTGGAGGCTGCAGTTATATGGCCACCCTTCTTTTTTTCCACATTTACTTTGACTTTCTGCTCTAGCCAGAAAAACCATCACACACAGTTTACTTGCTCTCTCACCTTCAAGCTATTTCCCTTACCTGGAATGCTATTCTCAGACTATTGCCAAATCACGAACTTTCTCTCCTTCAAAATCCTACTCAGAACTCACCCTCAGTATGGAACTTTCTCTGATAATCCTGCCTTCCACCCAATCCAGAAAGCTCTCAGCAATCATGTAAGTAACTGTATAACTTTAATTGGCTCTGTTTATAAGTTGCTTCTTGTATCTTTTCCCCTCTAGGTATTTTTCCATGTGTTTATTCTGTCTCCATTAATTTGTAAACTCCCAGAGGGCAAGGTCTGAACACAGGTTGGTGTTGGCATAAAGTGGATGGACAGTTAGGGCTGAGTGTTAGACTGTGCATTATTTCTTGATTACTGATCTGTTAAAAAAAAAAAGAAAAAAAAAAAAGCATGCTTTGTTAGTGCTTTGTTTGTGATGGTCCTGAGCCTGCTAATCTAATGTAAAAATATATCCAGTTTCTGCTAGTGTCCAGTTAAGGAAGATAAAATCAACAGTTACAAGCTTTCCATAAAGGGAGGGGGAGGGTGCTGGGAGATTCTGACCTGTAAGAATGGTATACGAAAGGCATGTTATTACGGAATTTGTTTTCTTCAGAGGTATCTTGTCTCTTCAGGGCTGCAGGTCTAAGAAGGGAAATAATATTTACTTTCAAAACAGATCTAAAAACCAAACAAAGCTTCAGAAAACGTACAGTACCACCTTGTTGTAAGTTTGTGCTGAGTGGAGGGAAAATGAATCTAACTGAGAAGGCCTCTTTTCTGTGTGTCTAACAGAAAATGCCACATGGTCCAGCGCTCCAGGATTACTAGATAGGCGGATTGTTCATTTCAGTCCAGGTAACAAAGGGAAGCGGGGCAAATGCTCCCTTCTCGCTGCGGGGCTAAGAAGTGGGAATACTTTACCGTGACCACCTGCTTCCCTCTCTTCAACCCAGCACGTAAAGTGCCAAATATCTGTGTATCATTCTCGGCGCGGAGCCCACGGTATAAACCCAATGTAGGCGGTGCACCAGATAACATCAAAGCCCCAGGCAGGGGCCAGAAAAGGGGGGGGCAAAAGCAGCCGAGGGAATGAAGCGCCTCCCCCTAGCATTTCCTCTCACGCCCACTTCCAACCTAGGAGGCTTTTGGTTTCTGCTTTTGTTGTTTTTAAAATTAAAAGTTAAACCCAGGAAGCTTTGGATCAGAGTTTGGCGTGGCAGTTCGGGTAAGTTTTCCCTCGGCTCTTTTGTCTGGCGTCTGGCTGGGGAACAGCCCGGGCGTGGGGCACAGTTGGCAGAGCGTGCGGGGCAGGTTTTGTCGCCGGGTCGCCCCGAGGAGGAGGGGATTCGGCCGGTGGACGGGAAAGCCCAGCGCGCGCGGAGGGCGGAGGGCGGAGGGCGGAGGGCGGAGGGGAGGGACGGGCGGCGGCGTGACCCGGCCGCCAGCTGGGAGGAACCTCCGGGATCTCCGCGTGGCGGAGGCGCTGCCGGGCCGCGCGCTGGGCGGAGGGCCGGGGCCGCGGGGCCGCGCCAGGGGGGAGCCCGAGCCGGGCGGGCCCGGCGGCCGCGTGGGAACAGGGGCAGGGGGCGCGCGGGCGGCGGCGCGGAGCCCCGTGGACGCGGCGGGATGGCGGGGTCCCCCGACGAAGCCCCGCGGAGGACTTGTGCTGGCCCCTAACTGCCCTGCGAGGAAAATGTGTGCGGAGCCTCTCTGTGACGCTGCCCTCGCGTGAACCCCGCTCCCCGAGAGCGCTCACACGGCCGGGAAGGTGCAGCCGGAGAGGAAGGGGGCCCTAGGAGCCCCCTCTTTTTTTTTTTTCTTTTTCAGAGTACGGTCACCTACCCCTAGTGCTGCAGAATTTTTGACAGTTCAAACTGCTGTTTACCATTCCCATTTATCTTGTGGTTAAAAAAAAAAAAAAAGCTTTTCCCCACATTCCGTTTATAAGATACAATTTGAGAAATTGTATTCAATTTGCCACAAAATAATTAAAGCCGAAACTAGCTACTTTATAGTTTAGTTGGATTCCCCTACATTCTGATAACTAGGAAGTTAGAATTGTAGGCAGAATTAGGAAAAGAAATTGCACTTGGAAAATTCGGAACTTGAAAATGGGAAAATGTTCGGTATTGTACATATTTCAAAAAAAGATTAATATTAATTTGATGCTCAAGATAGTTAAATTGTGGATAGTCTATTTAAGAAAAAAGTTCTTTAACAAATTGAAATGACAAAATTAATCTATTACAACTCCAAATTGCATGTTTAATTTGTTAGAGAGTTCACAGCAATGCCAAATCCCATATAAACCTTGTGTTCACACTATGTATTTGTTATGGTAACAACTATTGGGTTAAAAATGTATTCAGTTAGCATTTTTGACTTAGCAGGTGACACAGAGTAGAGTCAGTTATCATCAGCCTACCTTAATCTTTATCGTCTGACAGATTAGGTGTACTTTCACATGTAAATGGATTTTTAAAAAATTATTTATTTATTTATTTTTAACATCTTATTGGAGTATAATTGCTTTACAGTGTTGTGTTAGTTTCTGCTGTATAACAAAGTGAATCAGCTATACATATACATATATCCCAATATCCCCTCCCTCTTGTGTCTCCCTCCCACCCTCCCTATCCCACCCCTCTAGGTGGTCACAAATCACCGAGCTGATCTCCCTGTGCTATGCGGCTGCTTCCCACTATGTGTTTTTTTTTTTTTTTAATTCAAGTTGTAAAGTTACATTTACATACGTTTTGTGATTGCAGTCCATTAGGTGTCATTTAATTTCATACCAGAGTTGATTTTATCACATCGAAAATGAAAAAAATTGCATTATTTCATTGCAAGGTTGGAAGCATAGTGTGCTAAACATTATTTCAAATTTAGGCAGTTGTTGGCTGATCTTCGCTTTTATGACCAAATCTACTTTTTAATGGGCATATTCCCCCCTTTACATGACATTATTTTTGCTTACAAGCTCGCCATTATTGAGTATTCCATTTTTAATCATTCGCATTCTGGTGCATTAAGCTTTTCTTAGCTCAAATGAGCTAGAGGTAGGATTTCCTCAGGGGAATTTTAGGGGTCAACCCTAGGAGGAAAAACCTAGATCTCTTTATGGAAGCCCCAGGGAACAAAACAATTCAAGTTTGCGCAGATGGCCAGCAGAGTGGGTGTACGGTCGTTCAGCATTTTTATTCCTTAAAAGGGGAAAGCACTTTGGTTTTTATATGAGAATTTTTTCTGCATCAAAATTTTTGTTTCACCTTATTCCTCCCAAGTTCAGCGTGGCTCCTTAAACCAGTCATTTGTGCCTGCTTGTTTAGGTGTACATGTGGAATTTCTGAGCCCCAAACTTCTAACCTTCTTTATTTAGGTCTAACCCTGAAAACCTTCATCATTACCCTGGTCCAGCCCCTCCTGATTTCTTTTCCATAGATTTCCACTCCTTGCTTCCTCTGTTGATTTCTAGCAGCCAGGGTCAAACTCTGGTTTATGGTAATTACTCCCTCTTCCCCCTTTCTCTCCTCCTTGCGACCCTGCGGCCAGGTCGCTGCCCAGCCCCGCAAGCCCCTTTTCCTGACCCCAAAGAGCCCTCTCCTCCCTGCCCCAAGCTGTCAGGCGGACCGGCAAGGGTTAACTGCGCTCGCTGCTCCGGCTCTGGGAACCACCAGCGGGCATTGCAGTGGCCTCTGGAATAACCTTGGCTTTCCTCAATCTTTTAATAGAACATCCGCCACCAAAAAGTAGTTTCAGTTCAGGGTTAAAAATATGTCCCCTTCCACCCTTCAACCCAACACCCCGCCCCCCTCCCGTTTTTTTATAAAGTTGTTTTTCAAAGTTAATGAGTTTCAAGTTTCACAATGACTTTCCCCTTCCCTCCACGCGTTGCTGAGGAAACCCCCTTGGGGTCCCCCCGCACCCTGGCCCGCCCTTCTCCCTCTCCCCTCCCCCTTTCGGCCCGGGCGGGGGGCGGGGCTGGGAGACCCCGTGACGTCACCGGGCCGGCCCACATCCTGCTTTAAAAAGTAAAGAGACGGTAAAGAGAAACTATCGCCCCGCCCGTCCCCGCCTCTCTTCCCGGACCAACCGCCCCCAACTGCGCGACCCGGCCAGGCCTTCCCTGGGCCGCGTGACCGGCGGGCCCGCCCCTCCGCCCACGCCGGGCGCCAGTCCCCGAACCGGCGCGACCCCGGGCTCCCGCCCCTCGCGTCCCTAACCCCGCCCCTTCCCCCCTCGGGCCGCACCGCCCCCTCCTTCCGCCCCCCCTCCCGTCCCTGCGGCGGTCGGGCGGGGCTGAGCCGCGGGCAGGCTGCGGGGGGAGGCGCGGTCCCGGGCCCGCCCCGCCAGGGAGACCCGGGACTCCGGGCTCCAAGCGAGCCCGGACCCGGGGCACCCACCCTACCCCTACCCCTACCCCACGGCAGGGCTGGGCAAGCGGCGACGCCAGTCCCGCTGGGCCTCCGCCCCCGGGGTGACCCCGCCCCTCCCCCCGCAAAGCCCCCGCCTCGGTCCCCGCCGGGGGACGCCCCCTCCCCCGCCCCCGCGTCGCAGCCCACGGCCTCCCCGCCTCCCGCCCCCGGGGATCCCCTGCTGCCCCGCCTACCCGCGGGAAAGCCTCCGACCTTCGCCCTCCCTACCCCGCGCCGCCCGGCCCGCGCTCCTCCCGTCGCCCCTAAAGACTCTAAACGTGCCCTACTCTGCCCCGGGGAGAGGTAAAGCCCGCGCCTGCCCTCCTCGCCCCAGACCCCGGGGTCCCCCCGCCCCGCCCCGCCTCCCGCGGTGCGCGCTCCCGGCCTCGCCGCTCGGCCCCCCGGACGCCCCCTCCCCGGCGGCAGCGGTCATGCCGCGGCCCCGGGCGCCGGCGAGCGCTGCCGCCTCTCCCGCTCGGCGCTTGCGGCCCCCGCCCGCGCGCCCCGCGCTCGCCCCCCCGCCCCCCGGCCGGCTCCCCTGTTTAATATTTCAGCGCTGGGTGGTGAGAGTGCCAGTCGCCGGCCTTTAGTGTGGCTGCTGCTGGGGGCGGCGGCGGCGGCGGCGGGGAGGGGGACGGAGCCGGGGGGACCGGGAGCAGCAGCCGGAGGAGGCTATGTTTGTGTTTGGGGTTGTCAAGTGAAGGAGGGATCCCAGGCGCCGCCGCCGCGCGGGGGTCGAGGAGATTTCGAGCTGCGGCCGCCGCCATCAGCAGCGCAGCTCCAGGGCCGGCTGCAGCGGCAGCGGCCCCGCCGGGCGTCCTGGCAGCAGGTTCGGCGCGGGCTCCGCGGCGGGGGCGCTGCAGCTGGGAGGGCGGCGGGGGACCGGCGTGGGGGGCGGGCAGGACCACATCCCTCTCCGCGGGCGGGGGGCGTGCGGGCGCGCGTGTGTGTGCGTGTGTGTGCAACCGCAGACCTTGCAGAGGGGATGGCTGCGTGCGGGAGACACTTGCCACTTCTGGGCGCCCTCGCCGCGCGCGAGCGGCCCGAGCTGCGGTCCTGCGAGCCGAGCAGGTACGGAGGAACCCAGCCTCCCCGCCCGCGTTCCAGCCGCAGACGCATTTTGCAAGAGGGTGGGGGGTGAGGGAGGCCAGGCCTCGGCTTCCCAACCTCCCGGCTTTGTGGCTTGCTTTTCCTTTCGTTCTTTGCTCTAAGTGCCTGTTTACTCCCAGCCACCTGGGTAGTTTCTTTCCGGGTTGGGAGTACGCGCCTGCAGCAGTTGGGAAGAGGGCGGTGGGTTTGGGCGCGGGTCGGCTCCGGCTCGCCTTGGGGTCGGGCTGGCAAAGGAGTTGCTGCTGGAGAGGGGAGGGGGCGACGGCGGAGCTGGCGGCGAGGAGGAGTCTCAGGGCTGCCGCGCTCGCCTCGCCTCGCCTCGCCTCGTCCTCCTCCTCCTCCTCCTCCTCCTGCTCTCCGCATTCACTCTGGGCTCCTTCCTGAGCTGGCACTTCCATTCCCCCCTCCTCCTGGCATGCGAAGCGCTTTGTTCAGTGCAGCGTTGCAGAGGGGTTTTCCCAGGCTCCGCCCTCCACATTCATTCATGTTTTTTCTCCTTGCAACTGTCTTTACGCTTTTTGATCGTGTCATGTTTTTGCTCCATGTAGTATTTATTTCTTTCCCGTAAAGGAACGGTTCATCACTCGTCTTCATCGCTACAACGCTGCGGTCGTTGGAAAGACTCACTCCCCCCTACAAGGATTTAAACATGGGATGGACAGCTAGGGACAGTGGGTAGGCAGAGAACAGGGTAGCGGAAAGCTGTTACTGATTGGGAATTTGCATATTTTATGTGCAGGCTCCGGATCTTGTGGTGTCACGTGATTGAATTACAGTCGGAGTTGTCGCTTTAAAAACTTCTAAATATCGTGACCTTTTAAAAGCGTTAAGTTGGGAGTTAAGCCTTCATACAGTTTATTTGGCCCTGACGTCTCTACATTCTCTCTTGAATCGGAAGCTCCGTCAGTTGGATGGTGGATGTTTTTCGTGCAGGGAGTTGGGGAACTATATCTTTTATAGATCATTTAGCACAGTGCTAGATGAAGTACATGGTATTGAACCTTCATATTTCATATTCTTCACCATGCAGTTAAAAACTTGCAAATATTTTTTATGCAGTGCCCACATGCAGCCTTATCGGGGTTAAAATACTGAAGTTAATCATAGCCTTCTTTCCTTCTGCTGCTTCTCTGCTGTATTGAAACCATAAATTTCTAAAACCTTATACTGGTTATTAGATACAGCCCTATGGTCCCATATAGGCATTCTTAAGGAGGATTAATATTTGATATTTCCATGTGCCAGGCAGTGAGCAAAGCACCTGCATTGTTTAGTTCTTACAACCCAGTGAGGTGGATACTATTTCCTAGTTTTACAGTTGGGAAATCTGATCTTCAGAGAGGTTAAGTACCTTGAACAAAGCCACACAGTAAGCCTTGAACCCAGTGTGATTTGACACCGAAATATGTAGTCATGACTTGTTGTGCTATACAGCCTCTTGAATAAAACCCCCAGAGAAGGTACTATTTCCAGCCAGGAAATAAGCGTTGAGAGTACCTGAGTCAGGTGGTGCCACATTTCTTAGTTGTTGGCCGTGGGCAGGTTCCTTAACCTCTTTCTGTCTTAATTTTCTTATCTTTAAAATGGATAAATGATAGCTACCTAAGCAGTTATCATTAGGATTAAATTAGGTAATGTGCAGGAAGTACATAGGCACACAGTAGGTGCTCTTGTTTTTTTCTGTAGTACTGGATGTTTTAAAAGTATTAAAGCATTCCTATTCCATTCTTGTGTCTTTGCTTAGTGATTAAACATAATTTCATGTTTAACATCATCATCATGGGCTATGCTTATCAGCCTTATTGCAGGAAGTTAAAACTAAGATTTTGTAGCTCAAGGATCCTTGAGGATCTCATGGGGGAAAGAGATGGTTAAGTTTTGGATTGTTACTATTTTGACACATTGTATTTCAAATAGCTGTTTTTAAAATGTGTATGTCAGGACAGGGTTATGCTGCAGTAACAAATAACTCCTAAACCTCAGTGCTTAAAACAACAAAGATCTCCTTTATGTTTCTGCTCCGTGATCACGTTGGGTTGGCGGGAGCTCAGCTCTGTGTTGTCAGACTCACTGTCTAGAACTGTGCCTGTTTCATGGCAGAGGAAGAAGAGCACTGGGGGCATCTTGCTTTGATAACTAAATGCTCCACCCTGGAAGCGATGCCTGTTTCTTCCACTCACAGGTAATTAGCCAGAACTGGTCACGCATTCTAGCTAAACAGAGGAAGGGAGAAAGAACAGTCCTAAAGGAGCCTAGAAGAGAGAACTGGAGTAATTGGGGAACAGCCTCAAAAGCAACCACATGTATTAACTGAATTAACTCAGTAAGACAAAATGAATGAGACATGGTCCATGCCCTAAAGAATTTATAAATGGGCAGACTTGTACTATATACAGCAAAACCCTTTTATAGCCTGATGTTGTACTTTAATTGTACCTGGAAACGTTGCTTTAAAACAGAATTCACTGAATTTTTTCACTCTCTTTTGATAAAGGTACAGTGATTTTTTTTTTTCCCCTGTGTTTTTCACGGGAAAGCCCAGATAGTGGCAATATGATATGTCCTACATCTAATTAAAAGTTAGTAGGTAATCTTTTGCAGTGGCCTTCAGCTTGATTAGATTAGTTGAGATTTTGTTGAGTTTAGATTAGTGCTGTATTAAGCCATAACTTTTGAAGTGTCTTTTTCGTTTGAAGGTAGTAAAAGGTAGTGAAATGTGACTTTTTTTTTTTCTTTTTCAGCACATGGATTAATTGATGGACATTGGGTTTATGGAGCTACCTTTTTGTGACCTGCTCTTCCTACAGTTTCTAAGAAGAAAAAGGGGCCCCTGAATCAAAGAAGATGCCTCGAACTAAACAGATTCATCCCAGAAACCTAAGAGGTAAGGCTCTGCATTAGATAGAAGTAGGGTTTACAATCAGTCTTTAATCAAGTATCTCATTGGTGGCAGGAATGGCAGCTTGTTAGATGGTGACCCTGCTCCATGGTCCGGCGGCTCCAGGACCCCTGTTCTGTTTCTCTGGTTCACTTCCTCTTGCCCTGCACAATTTCTGTCTCTCAGGAGATGCTTTGTAAATATTTGTTGAATGAATTAATTGAATCTGACAAAACTACAATGCCTTCCCAACCATTAGTGTGGGTATTAAAGTCTGAGATTCACTGTCTCTTAACAGGCACCTTGTTTGGAGTGAGGAATCTGAAATAAATGGTTGGATATTCTTTGCCGGCTGGATCACCGAATCCAGGGTGAATTATTTTTCACCCCTCCCCCATACTTCTTTTGAGATTTATTTTTGTACCAGTCTGTACATTAGATTAACAAGAAGTGAAGACAATTGTAGTTGACATTAACTCAGACCATTGTTTGCAGAACTACTCAGGAAATAGGTATACTGATTTATTTTCCATAGGGAAGCAATTGGTTAAAAATGTATATGTATATAATATACATTTCATATAAAACAAAAAAATATGAGCATTTCCTCTTAAATGTGAAGAGATATTTTAATATTAGGAAAGTCAACTTTTTTTAGCTTATTGTTTTAAAAGATTTGTATTATTCTAATGTGCTTTATCCACTGGGAACGGTAATTATCTTTTATATTTAACTTAGTAGATAAAAGTGTGTAGCAGTGTTAAGCAAAGAACTGTTAAAGCAAATAATTCCAAACTGAGTAAAGTATCTTTTGAAATATTTACAATTACAGAAAAAATATTCTCAAGCACACGCAAGGCAAGAAATGACTTAAAAATCAGACAAATTTAATTGAAAATGTTGCTTGGTGAAATAATTTGGCCAGTCCCTGTAAGGTGGTAAGTGAAAATGTGGCCAATTACGTGGCCTACTTGAATCTGCAAACAGTGCTCATTTCCTGCCTAAGCATACTAGAACTCTCTGCTGGCACAGGTGGATGCCTCAGCCTGAGTTCAAATTGATGATTTTAGTACCGGTGTTCAATGAGATGAGGATTTAGATGGAGTGCGTTAAGTGTCGTATGTCGAAGTCTGATTTTCAGGGTCACGTAGAAAATATTGGAAACTGACTGTATTTGCCTGTCTCTTTTACTAGAATCTGAGCCCCCGAAGTCAGGACTTTCTCTCATTTACTTCTATAGGCAATGCCTGCATGCTCACAGCCAGCTGAGGCGGGCCTTTGGAGTCCTGGGCTCAGCTTTTATAGCTCGTCTGTCCAGAGAGGGCGCCCTGTTCCGATGCACCCACGTGCTCAAGGGCAGCCTTGGGGCTGGCAGGGGCCCTAGCCCAGCACAACTCCTGGCAGCTGATTAGGAGCCCAGATACTCACTGAAAGAATGAATGCATGATTGATCTGAAAGTATCATTCATTAGGTCATAAACATTAAATGTTTTTCATATTTAAAATATATCCTTTATTGTATTCTAGGTAACATGGCTATCCAGAGAAATGCAGATTTTTAGGCCATAGACTTTTCCTTTCTGTATCAAATAAATGTACAACTCAGCAGGTATTTGTTTTTTGTTTTTATGAATTTATTTATATTTAATTTTGGCTGCGTTGGGTCTTCGTTGCTGCGCGTGGGCTTTCCCTAGTTGCGGCGAGCGGGGGCTACTCTTCGTTGCGGTGCGTGGGCTTCTCATTGCAGTGGCTTCTCTTGTTGCGGAGCACGGGCTCTAGGTGCATGGGCTTCAGTAGTTGTGGCTCGCGGGCTCTAGAGCGCAGGCTCAGTAGTTGTGGCGCACGGGCTTAGTTGCTCCGCGGCATGTGGGATCTTCCCAGACCGGGGCTCGAACCCGTGTCCTCTGCATTGGCAGGTGGATTCCCAGTCACTGTGCCACCAGGGAAGTCCAGCAGGTATTTGGTGAACGCCCTCCTGTGCTGCCGTTCCATGTGGCAGGGATGAAATGATAATCAGACGTGGACGCTGCAAAGAGAATGTAGTGAGGGAAGAGCAGACGTTTAGAGATTATGCTGGAGTTTGGGGATCATGTTAATTCCAGTTTTGCAGGGGCTGGTTTGGAGAGGGGCAGGGTGGGAAGGAAAGATAACATCTGAACTGGGTTCTTAAGGCTGGAAGATTACCCAGGAAGCTGACAAGACAGGATGAGTGCATTTCATCCTGGGGTAGGAGCTTGTGAAGCAACTTGGGGAATCCAAGCTCCTCTAAGTTACCACCCATGACCAGAGCATCAGAAGCTCTACTCAGGGGGGAAACGAGGGAGGGAGGGAGGAGATTGGAGTGGGAGAATTTGGAGGAGTCAGATTATAAAGATCACGAAATCTGGGTCTAAATTTAGTATGCAAAGTGAAAAGTTTTAATAGGAAAACTTGCTTGTTTTCTGAAATTAAGATGTTTTGAAAGTTTTTGAAGAGAACTTGTGATAAATTGGGTTCTGGCCCATTGGTGAGAGTCTAAAAAGTTGCTTGACTAAGGCAGTTATGAACTCTCAGCCACTAAAGAAAGGATCAAAGTAGATTAGCACAAGATGACAAAAGCGACTTTGCTAAAGCCATGTGGGCGGATGGGCAGATTCGCCAGGCACAGGGGAGGGGGGACTTCATGGAAGGGGTGGTGTCTGAGCCAGTTAGCTCACTCAGCTGAGAAGGGTGAGGACCAAGCTGTTCCCATTGGGAAAACCCAAGTAAGCAAAGGACAAAGGCAAGAACACCTTTACAATTTCCTCTTACCTTCTAAAAATGTATGAGGACTCTATCCCTAGGCACAATTCGGGGGTTAAAGTAAGCAGGGAAACAACAGCTACTAAAATGAATTTTTTACCATTTACTGTTGTCCCTTGAACAGCAAGTTTTGAACTGCATAGGTCCATGTATATGTGGATGTTTTTCAACCACAGGTTGGGTGAATCCTCAGAAGCTCAACCCCTGGATACGGAGGGCCTTAGGCCGTTTTATTTAAGGGACTTGGGCGTCCGTGGATGTTGGTATCCATGGGGGTCCAGAACCAACACCCCGTGGATACCGAGGGACGACTGTATTTTGTATCTCAGTTGTGTGATGCAGTTGGAGTATCATGTTTGCTTGGCTTTACCTGTGACCCACTGCTTTGTCTTGTAGAAGAGCTATCTCATAAAGTTAGCTCTGCCGTGGGGAGAGACACAGTCAGAAGACCAGCTCTGTGTGCTGTCATCTTAGGGGTTTCCATTAAACATGTTGCCTCTTTTTAGTCTTCCTTAGAAAATAGCCTGTGAAGTATTTGTCTTGTGCTTGGTCATCAAGTCAATAATTAAAGCTTTATACTTAAATCTGAAATCATATGTTTATTATGCTTCCATGGCATGTGGAAGGATTGGGGGAACATATGTATACACGCACGTGTGTGTGTGTGTGTGTGTGTGTGTGTGTGTATTCATGTGTTAAAGTATTATACAAGTGTAGAAAAAATACATACAGGCTTCTATCATGGAGGAGCATACAAAGTTAGTACGGATTTAAGTTAGGCACGCAGGCTGTGCTCCCATAAGGAGATGGAGTTTACACCTCTCTGATGCTAGAGGTTCTTTAGTGGAAAAGCATGAGAGGAACTGGTATGTCAAGGGCAGGACACGAATTTGGGGCATAACTGAGTCAGAGTTAGATCTGATGGGTGACTTGTACAGTTTGTGAGAGTGAGGTTTGCTGAGTTCTGGTCTCTTCACCCTTGGTCACCTAAACCAGGTAGAACCTTTGTCTTTGGTGCCCACCTGCACACTGTGGGTGGGTAGCGTCTAACAGTGGCATTTCCTTTGTGAGGTTGAATAGGAATTTCTGAAGAGCACGAGAGCAGCGCTTGGTGTTCAGAAGAAAGGCTTTATGTGTTGTCCTAGGTTCCCCGGAGAGGGGCTCTTGGCCACCGTGCGGCAAACTCCAGGGCCAGCTCCACGTGTGGTCTTGATGAGCGTGCAGCAGGGTGGCACCTTCCTCCCCAGGAGGCATTCCCTACCTGTCGCCTCCTTCCCAGGTCTTTGCTGGGACTCTTGGGTAACGTGGAATGGAGGAACTGGGGACTTGCAGGGGTTCCATCTGTCATTTTAAGACAAAGGGCTGTTTTTGTGCTTTGCCATTCGTCACTGTGAAAGTTGCAAAGCTTTGGAAAAAAAAGAAAATGGGTGTTACCTATTTTGGGTTGTATTTGGGCCTAGGGTTTCAAAGATTCATTGGCTTTAGGATTGGAAATCAGTGTGGAAAATACTAAGTATTAACCTTTGCAAAACGTATTTTGAGAATTTGGTGTGGCTGTTTTTCATTTTTATTGGTTGAGTGCATTTGGCTCTGAACACATTGTGAAAGACGAGAGCTCTTTTCCCCTCTGAGAGCCAGCTTTATTATAATGTGAGAAGTAACACTTGGGAGGGTGATCAGAGCATAGCCGAGATCCACACGTGGGGTCTGTGGATGCCCATCGCCTTAGAAGATGAGGTCCAAAGGCGTGAATTTAGCTGGGACACACTTACCTCGCTCTGGCCTTCTTGTTCTACTGTGTATCTGATGGATAGTCATTTGCCATTTCAGGAGCTCAGCGTGCAAGCCCAGCACTTCTGTGTTGCTCTTCTTTCTGGAAAGTATCTCTTCCCCCTCCTCGCTTCTACTCTGTTTTCTTACTCTGTGTGGGAGGTGTGTCTGCCAAAGAAGATTTCACCACTTCTTTGACTTTTTTCCCCTTTCCTCCTCTCTTCTCCCCCTGTACCCTGCCCCCCCGCCCCCCCTGCCCCCGTATACAGTGGGCTTCTGTTGCTTGTGTCCACAGGTGCCTTATTGTCCTTTGTTATTGCATCATGATTATTCTACAGATCTATCATCTTAGCTGGATATAAATTATGTCACAAGAGACTGTTTTAGTCTTCGATCTGTGCTCAACAAAATAACATTCGTGTTAGCTTTTTAGCCAACTAGAGGGTTAAAGATGATTTGTACTCATGAAATTTGTTTACATTTTTGAACCTTAAGTAGCAAATGCTTCTTATGATATTTGGTTGCCTCTGATTAAGAAACCTATTCTAATATAAAGTTTGAATCGCCTTAAACAGATAAACCAAGTAGTTATTATTAACTTTTGTTTTATGTGAGGTTTTGCCGTTGGATTCCTAGAGTCGATCCCTTTGGTACATTTAGTTAATATAATGGTAAAGAGTTGGGCTTTATGCTGTCACGGACTAGCTGTGTGGCCTTGGGCAAGCTGGGAGTGTTGGTTTCCTCGTCTGTAAAATAGAGACAATGTGTGAAGATTAGATGATATGGCAAGTGTAGGCAGTTGGGACAATCTGACACTGGATAGACACTCAATCCAGAGACCTGTTTGTTACTTTTGGTAAAAAACTGGTTTATGTCCAACTCTTGAGTTACATGTTCTTTGCAAACAGAGGACACCGAGGAATACCTCTGTGAAGCCTTTAACTGCGTTTTGATAGCTGCATAAAGGAAGCTGCCTCTGTGCTCGGCATTGATTACTGATATGCCTTCTAGTCCTGACTCCTCAAGGCTTGGGATTTGGAAGAGAGAGGTCAGTGCGGACGGTCATTTGGGGAGGAAAATTCTTAGCCAATTAGCGGCGCTGCCACTCAACTCTTTCAAACCTTGCCTCATAATTTTGACAGTGTTGAAGGAAGTAAAACATGTTATTTGTTCTGTCTGCATGGAGTTCTCAGGAAACTGATTGTGAGGTCTTCTATTGTATTATAATTGAACTGTTGTTAAAAATGTTGACATCACTGTCACGTGGGATAGAAGTGACGTGCTCTGGTCATCGCTATATGGTACCGTCTCTCCATCCCCTGGCCCCTCCTGTGTGAGACCCCAGGAACCCAGCTGGGATTTCAGAAGTAATCTCATTAATGTGGATATTTTCATTTGCTATCAGTGTATGAACCTACTCCAGTGATTGTTTTGTAAAATCTTACTGTGAATATAATTTTATGTTTTCTTGTTATGTGGGGATTATCTCGTTGAGCTTATCTGTAGAATAGGTTTAATTTTGATGATTTTCAGATGGAATTCCAGCTGCTTATGCATTGCTTTTCACATTTGAATGTTAGGTTAGCACAGCCTTAAGATTTGAGAAGTTAGAAATTTTGTTGGGAGAACCATCCCATGTGTTACAAAAAAAAAATTCTATATATGACTGTAGCTAGAAATAAAGTAAGTAATAAATTAAAATATAGTTTTGATGACAAAGGTGAAAAAGCAGTTGCAGTTATTAGGAACTATTGTGTAAGTAGCTGATATTATTTAGTTTGACGAGGATGAAAATAGAAGAATAGACTTAATATAGCAAGCCTCCGTTTTTTTTTTTTTATTCCAGATAATTGTTTTTTGGCTCCTGTTGAGAGCTTATCTGATGCTTTTTGAATGCTTATTAACATTAACCAAATGCTTTTTTCTTTTTAAAAGCAAATACAAAATGTAATAATATGATTAATCAGAGTAATGACTTTATTTTAGAACATCTTTGCAGAAAATATGTTCTGATGAGGTATAATTTTATCTTACCATAGACTAGAAAAATACATAATATGCATAAAACCCCTGGTCACATGCATAGGTGTTAAAGCTGCACATTTTAGAATGCAGTGTAACGTGAGTAAGTCTGGGCTAAAGTTGACTCTTGTGTTATCTGAAAAAATATTTTATAAATAAATTAAGTGCCTTATTTTTTCATTTATATATTGAATTCTTTTAAAATATTTAAACAGTATTTTTTGCATATTAATAATGTGCCAATTACAAATGATGCAAAGCTGTTCTTGTAAAGCACTGGATATTTGTAATACTGTTAGCCGTCTTTCACTATAGCACAAAAACGTATCACCAGTTAGGGTCCTTTCTTCTCAGTACTCAAATCGTTATGTTAGAAGGAAGTTCTTTTTGACCATTAGGCTTAGAGCTTATACTTGGTGCAATATTGCATTAACTTTGACCTTTTTTAAAATACCTTTAAAATGAAGACTTTTCAGAAGGTTCTTAGACATTTTCTATAATGAATTTTGTTCTAGAAAATATTCTGAGGCTGTGCTGCCATGCAAAAATATTCAAAAAATATATAGTGATCACAAAATAGTTGGCTACTGTGTAATTAACTAGAAGAGCAGTCACAAAATGTGAGGTGGAACCATAGTAGTTTAAGAGTTATGCCCGCTTAATTGATACAAAACTTGATTTTTTATTGTACTTAGGTGTTCACGTGTGTATATTATTTGTGTGTGCTTATATGATTAGAGTATGAATTTGCTTAAACATATTTACAGGTTTGTATTTTGAAGTGTACTTATTTATATGTGCTTATCTTCCAACTCTTTCAGATTCTCCAGTGAAGAAAAAGATACAGTCAGCGTGTAGCTGCTTAATGTTACAGTATCCAAATAGAAGTTGATTAAGCATATTGCTACAATGGGGCAGTGTTTGATAGTTTAAAAATCAATAAAAATGAACTGAGCTGCTACACAGGGACCTGGAAGGTGGTTTAACAGTGCCAAGGAGTTCTCTCTCCAGTTGCTAGTCTCTCATACGCTTCTCCAAGAGAATTATCCAAGTTTTACAGCTGGGAAGGATGGACCTTTGAGGTATTTAGTTCATCTTCCTCATTTTACAGATCAGAAAGTTGGGCAGAGACATTTAGGTGAATTGATCTTGAGCAGCTTATTTGTGTCTTGTTCAAGATGATGTTTGTGGAATAGTCTTTAAAATCTTTTCTTATCATATTGCTTCCCATAGTTACAGTTTGCTGTGGGCCGGTAGCAAGAGGGAGGTTGTGCTGTATCATTTTTATGATGATAAAAATGATAAATAATAAATAACATATTATTTTATTAAATAAATAAATAAATAAATAAAATAAAATGATAAATGATAAAATGATAAAAATGATGATGACGAGCTAGCCTGTTCACAGGTCTGTGTACTAGGCTGTATTCAAAGCGCTTTTTACATGTTTGTTTGTTTAATCCTTACAACCATGTGAAATGGCTGCTGTTACTGCTCGCATTTCATGGACGTGGGACTGAGGCACAGAGAAGTTGCTGGTTGCCCAGAGTCCCACAGCTAGGAGTTTCCAGTGCCTTTGCTCTTAACTATCATGGTTATGCTTGTTCACGTTGATAGCAGAAAGAGCTTTCCTGACTAGAGTAAGAGCTTAGAAATGCTCTCCATCCCAGTTACAAAATAAAGCTTGTCAAGCTTAGCAAATAGAGCTGAGGTTACTCAGCAGGTCAGAATTTGAAGGACCTTTTTCCCCCCTCTAACTCTTTAACTGTTGGAAATCCATTTCGGAGTTGTGTACGTAGACTGTAGTCCAAGTTGGATTTGCTATTGCAAACAATCAAGGGAATTTCCAAGCTCTTCAAGAGAGAAAGTATAGTTGTTCCATCAGAGATGTTTACTTACATGATTTGCTTAGTAAGATGTAGTTGAAAGTAAAGATGTCTTGCTTAAGGTGGAGAGTGGCAGTATTTAAACGGGAGTTTCAGCATAAAGGTTGAAATTTCGGACATAAATGCTTAGAAACTACTTCTGGGAAAATTAATGACAACATTAAAATTCTAAGTAAAATAAAGAACAAAACATTTTATATTTTTTTCTCATGCAGTAGGTACAGAAGAATATAGAAAAGATGTACTATTTTAGATATATGTGGACCTATATCCAGATTGCAGATGGAGGTAAAAGGCAAATGAAGAACCAGTTTTAGGGGTGAGAGATCAGGGTTAGGAGATTTTATTAGTCTTTCATTTTAGCAGTGAACAATAAACCTTGTTACCCTCCTTCAGAGAGTTTTAGAACACATGAAAAAGATCTAAGGGCAATATAAAGCAACACGTATATAATTTCAGATGAATATGATACAAGCAGTATGGAATTCTCAAAGGGAAAATGGAGCAAAAGAAAAATCTGAGGGGGATAAAAGCAATCAGAATATACTTTTTGGAGAAGTTAACTTTGTTCTCCTTGAAAACCTAAAGGAGGCAGAGATTTGAGATGGGTTTTAGAGAAGAGAAGGATAGATTGACAGAGAAAGTCAGTTTTGAGGCTTTTGCAGAAGAACGAATGGGGGGAAATGATACAGAAGTGGTTGTTGGTCTAGTTTGCCTGATTAGAGTGGATTTCTCACTGAACTTGAAACTTTAATGAAGAAGAAGAGAGGAAACTTTTTAGATTTGATATGTGTAGTTCCTATTTATGATAATTGTACAATTACCAAGTTGAGTTCTTTTATACTAAGTTGAATATTTACAGAAGGCTAGGGACAATTTTATAACACTTTGAAATTAAAAAAACAACCTCTCCACAGAGAGTCTTTAGAGCAGTGAGTCTCTTCTGTATGATGCTGTAATGATGGATACATGTCACTCTACATTTGTCCAGACCCATAGATTGCACACCAAGAGTGAGCCTTAGTGTAAACTGTGGACTCTGGGTGATGTGATGTGTACGTTTGTCCTCTGTAACAAATGTACCATCTGGTGGAGACTGATGCTGGGGGGGTAGCCTGAGCATGTGTGGGGATATATGCGAGATCTCTGTACATTCTGCTTAATTTTGCTGTGAACCTAAAACTGCTCCAAAAAAGTGTATTTAAAAAAAAATAAACGCCTCCACCTAGATCCATATGATTTGTTGATATCCAGGAGATAGGGTGATAGGTTAAAAGAATGAGTCTCTCTCTCTCTCTCTCTCTCTCTCTCCCCGCCTGCTTCTCTCTCTCTTTTATTTCAGAAAATTATCTTCATGCACACGAACAAACCAGCAAAAACTAATATGTGACCTCGAGCAAATAACTTGAATTTCGTGTCTTCACTGAGAACACGGCATGGGAGTAGGCAGGGGTCGGGGGCAGGGTGATGTTGATCTGTAGTTTCCTTTTTAGCTGTAAACAGCTGTTATTGCAGCCAGGGGTCAGCAAGCTACAGTCCAGTGGTCAAATCCAGCCTTCCACCTGTTTTTGTAAACGTTGTTGCTGGAACAGCGCCATGCCCATTCATTTACATGTTGTCTGACTGCTTTCCTGCTACGAAAGCGAGGAGCTGCAAATGGCTGAACAAGGCCTAGAATATTTACCGTCTAACACTTTACAGGAAGCGTTTGCTGACCCCTGTCCAGGAAAGAGGAGAAGTAGATTATTTATTTATAAACCGCTTTCTGTTTGGGAGTAAGTCCGAAAGCTCCATCTTTCCGTAGAGTTCTGTAGGAGTGCATCACAGGGGGACCCAGGGCTGCTGCATGAGCATGTCAGGGTCTGCCGCCTCACATCTGTTTGGGAAGGAGTCCCCTTGCTTGTGGTTCTAAGGTGAAGAGAGCCTTAGAGGCTGAGTTGGTCTTGCCAGAAAATTTCTGTTGTTTTTGATGTTCTGATGCCAAGATCGTGGGTCCCCACCCAAAAGGCCTGGGTCGTCAGGGAGGGAGCCAGCTGCTGTGTCAGATAGAGCACCGTCCTTTCTCTGATTGTGTTGTTCCCCTTAGTCACCACTGTATTTAACTCACAGGGTAGAAAAACACCATAAGCAACGATCTCCAGTGCTGGACATCTTGTGAAGGATTGTTCCGCAGAGAAACAGAGCGGTCTGTGAGAGGAGGGCCTTCTGAAAAATGGGCTTGAAAAGGCAGTCCTGCCACTTGTGAGTGGACCTAGGGATGGGACAGGTCGTCTGAGCAATGACTGTACTAACACATGAGGCATTGCACTTTGTGCTTGGGTGTTTGAGAACATGATTAATACCTGGTGGGTCTGAATTCTCCGTATTCCCTACAACACCTTCTCTAATCTCCAAGTGATTCTTTATTTCTGTTGGTTTGGGATAGCGAGTAGGATGAGGGTGAATAGAGGAAATGGTATTTTTGTGTTCTGGTTTCATTTCACTTTATTTTGCTTACGTTTATATACTCTATGTTAAAGGATAGGCTCGATTGAGTTCATAATAACTATTTGAGTAGTTTGAGAAATGCTTTTGAAAGCACTGTCAATTCTCCACAAACACATTGGAACCTTAGTCTCTTTACTTTGGTACCGGCTGATGTTAGCACATGGCTCAAAAATGGTCTGAGAATCGGGAACTGTTAACGCGTTGCCTTTCTCGGTGAAAGGAAGAGCCTGTAGGGTCGTGAAGTGACCCAGAAGCCTCTGTCTGGAGTTCTGCAGGCCCTGCTGTGATGCGTGGGACACACTGTGGAGTTCAACAGCTCTGCCCCTGTCTTCTGGGAAATTTATAGTTGAAGACATTTGAAGACCATAATGGCTTACACATGCAAGTTCAGACAGCTGTGCAAACATCTGATGAGTGAATATGTAAGTAATACTCAATTAACATACATAAGCAGATGTGTGACTATGTGACAAGGGTTAAATGCATCATTTGGCCTCTTATTTGTTGATAGTTTAAGTTGATTTGTTGTGTTTTGATGAAATTAATGCCACATGAGTGATAAGTTACATGCGTAGCATTCACACTAACATCCTGGATGAGCCAGAGTTTGCATTGTTTGTATTTGATGCTCTTTCCTGGAAAGGGTGCCTTTGTCAGTCTCCAGACAGTAGTTTATAATTGCCTCAGTCAAACCACTATACAATATTTTTTTTTTTTACAGATTTGTTAAGATATAATTTACATGCAGTGAAATCCACCCACTGTAAGTGTACAGTTCAGTGATATTTGGTACATTTATAGAGTTGTGCAACCCTGACCACAATCCAGTTATAGAACATGTCCATCCTACCCCCCAAATTTCCCTGAGCTTTTAGTAGTCAATCCTTGCTCCCATTCCTGGCCCCAGGTAGCTCCTGGTCTGCTTTCTGGCTAAATCTTTACGTTTGCCTTTTCTGGACATTTCATATGATGGGATCATGCAATTTACAGACTTTTATGTCTAGCTTCATTCAACTAGCATGAAGTGTTTGAATTTCACGTGTATCTGGTTTTTTGTTACCTTTTATTGCTAAGTAATATTCTGTTGTACGACTAGATCACATTTGATTTACCCGTTCACCAGTTGGTTTTCATTTTTTAGTTATTGTGAATAATGTTGCTGTAAGCAGTCATCCCCAAGTCTGCAGTTAGCTGGAGTTTCTCTAAATGCCACTTAGGTCAAGTTGGTAACATGTTTTACCTGATACAATTATCTCCGATTCCAGCTCTCTTAGGGTTGCTGTTTGCGTAGTATATCTTTCCCTGTCCTTTTACTTTGAACCTTTCTTTGGCTTGTTGAACCTAAGATATGTCTCTTGTGGACATGTTGTTGGAATTGCTTTTTTATCCAGTCTGACAATTTGTCTTCTGAGTGTGGTGTTTATTCCATTTACATTAATGTAATAATTGTTACTGATGGATTTAAGTCTGCCATTTTGTTATTTCTTTTTTGTTTGTCTCATAATCTTGTTTTTCTCTATGTCACTGTCTTCTTTTGTGTTAAATATTTTTTAGTGTACAATTTTGATTTCTCTGTTGCTTTTATTGTTGTTGTTATTATCATTTTGAGTCCATTTCTTTGACCAAGTCATTTGGTTGTTTTAGAGATTATAATATGCATCTTAATGTATCACTGTCTACTTGAGAATCATGCTAACTGAACAATGGTAACTTTGTTCCAGTTTGTCTCTTTCTTTCCCTTTATGCTATTTTTGTCATATATGTGTGATCCCTGTATGTTATAAACCCAGCTATACAGTGTTAAATTATGGCTTTATACAATCTTCTATGTTTTAAAGAATTTAAGGGAAGAAATGAGAAAAAAAAGAATGTAAGAAACAAGAAAAAAATATTAATAGAGTCTTATTTACCACTTCCAGCAATCTTTGTTTCTTCTTGGGGATTTGAGTTATTGTCTGTGTCATTTCCATTCAACCTGAAGGACTCATATAGCGTCTTTGTAAGGCGGATCTTCTAGCAATAAATTTATCTTTTCGAAAAGTCATGGGATGTCTTTTTTTCTCATTCCGTTTTGAAGAGTGGTTTTCTGGTTATAGAATTCTTGGCTGGTAGCTCCCCTTCCCCCCAGCACTCTGGACATCCCACGGCCTTCGGTCTTCCATTGTTTCTGATGAGAAATCAGATGTTTATTGTGTTGGTTTTCTCTGCATGATGTATTATTTTTTGCTTGCTGTTTTCAAGTTTTTCTCTTTGTTTTTGGCTTTCAGCAGCTTGAGTACTATGTGTTTAGGTGTGGATCTCTTTGTGTTTATCCTATTTGGAGTTTTGTTGAACTTCTTGGATGTGAAGATTAATTGTTTTTTTTTTTTTTTTAAATCAAATTTGGGAAGTTTTAGGCCATTAGTTCTTCAAATATTTTTTCCACCCCTTTGTCTTCTCCCATTACAAATATGTTGGTAAGCTTGATGTTGTTTCACAGGTCTCTGAGGCTCTGTTTATTTTTCTTTGATCTTTTTTCTGTGTTCCTCAGATTGGTTAATTTCCTTTGAGCTATCATCAGCTGTACTGATTTTTTCTTATACTAGCTCAAATTTGCTGTTGAACCCCTCTAGTAAATTTTTCATTTCATTTATTGTACTTTTCAATGCCAGAATTTCCATTTGGTTCCCTTTTTTTTTTTTTTTTTTTTTACAATTTATATCTCTTATTTTGAGATTCTCTATTTGTTGAGTTATAATACTTTAATTTTTTTTTAAATTAATTAATTAATTAATTTTTGGCTGTGTTGGGTCTTCGTTTCTGTGCGAGTGCTTTCTCTAGTTGCAGCAAGTGGGGGCCACTCTTCATCGCCGCGCGCAGGCCTCTCACTATCGCTGGCTCTCTTGTTGGGAGCACAGGCTCCAGACGCGCAGGCTCAGTAGTTGTGGCTCACGGGCCTAGTTGCTCCGCGGCATGTGGGATCTTCCCAGACCAGGGCTCGAACCCATGACCCCTGCATTGGCAGGCAGATTCTCAACCACCGCGCCACCAGGGAAGCCCAATACTTTAATTCTTTAAACATGATTTCCTTCAGTTCTTTGAATGTATATTTCATATAATAGCTACTCTGAAGTCTTGACCAGTTAAATCCAACATTTGGGGATAGTAGGGATAGTTTTTATTGACTGCTTTTTTTTTTTTCCCCTGAGTATGGGTCTTGCTTTCTTGTTTCTTTTCATGTCTCCAAGTTTTTTGTTGAATATCTTACATTTCAGACAATAGATTGTAGCAACTCTGGATTCTAATTCTTGTCTTCTCAGGAGTTGTTATTTCCCTAGTGGTTTGTTTAGTGACTTGCCTGCAGTCAATCTGCCAAAGCTTCTCTCCCACATTGTGTGACTGCTGGTGCCTCTGTTCAGCTTGTTTTTTTGTTTCTTTTCTTGTTATTACTTTTAAGCCCAGCTCCCCAGGGGTCACCCTTGAGGCAGCATAGTTTTGTGTTCAGCCAAACACTTAGCAGAGGTCGACCTAGAGTCAGGAAAGCTTTTGCTCTCTGCGGATGGATCCGTGTGTGGGCAGGGAGCACCTTCAGATTTCAGGCAATTATCCTCTCGGCCCGGCTTTTACTTTCAGCCAGACCCCCTCGCATCTTTGTGTGTGTAGGTGCCAGCAGGGGATGTGGGGCAGGGGGAGGATGTGTCCACTCTGGCATCTGCGATGTGTGTGCAGGATCTCTGGTCAGCCTGGGACGTCTGTGGAGAGTTTCCTCACCTCCCAGAACTCCCCGTGAAATCCTGGCTGGTCTGCTGGTCTCTTCCTTGACCCACCTTGACCTCAGCCTCAGGCTAGCTGAGCCTCAGGCCTTTGTGTTCTCTTGCTAATGGCATCACCTCCTTAGCTGACAGTGCCCGTATCTAGTGAGCCTCGCCTGCAGTGGCTTTGAAGCTGTTGGTTTTCTCAACTGACCCCCCCCTTGGCTAAACTGTTGCATCCATAGGAGCTGAGGGCAGGGGGACAGGAGCGGCCCGGAGCAGAACGGCCGTGGGCTTGCATTGTGCTGGTCTTACCTGAAGTTCAGTGCTTTTCACGAAGAAGCATTTCTGTTTGTGTATGGCTTTCATTGACTACCAGAGTGCTGAACTGGTTGTTTTGAGTTTTGTCTTGCTTCAAAAGTTGTGTTTAGGAGGAGAATTTATCGACCTCCTCATTTTGCTGGCACT
This sequence comes from Eubalaena glacialis, assembly GCF_028564815.1. NCBI lineage: Eukaryota > Metazoa > Chordata > Mammalia > Artiodactyla > Balaenidae > Eubalaena > Eubalaena glacialis. The sequence continues at coordinate 9,051,688 of NC_083722.1, forward strand.
GCATTTCCTCTGGAGGTGTTCTAAGTGTCCCCCTGTGTCAGGCCCTGCCCTGGGCACTGGGCAAGTCACACAATGTGTTTTAACCAGCTTCTACTTGACTGCTCATAGAGACCCAGCTAGTTGGCTGAAAATCTAACCAGCTTCTACTTGACTGCTCATAGAGACCCAGCTAGTTGGCTGAAAATCTAACTGCTTTTTAAAAGACAGAAAAAGGGAGATGATTGTGTTTTTAGGATACTATTGCAGTCATTATTCATATTTTAAATCCATACTACTCATATAAATATTAGCCCACTGATAACTTTTATATCAAAGCTTCTATCACTGAAAGTGTGGTTTAGTGGGGGGGATAAAAAGCAAGAGCTTTCAAGTTTGGGGCTGTGAAATTGGATTGACTCCTGATTCTATCACTTACTAGGTCCATGAGTTACAGAATGTTGTTTAATCCCTCTGAGCCTATGTTTCCTCACCTTAAATTGTGGCTCATTGTACCTAGCTGATGAGTTCTTGTGAAGATTAAATATGATACAGATGGAAGGTCTGGTGCGGAGCAGGGGTCCAGTCAGCGTTACTGCTCCTGCCCAACAGGTTTGTGCTTGGGAGTGTAGTTTGGGTGGGTTTTTCTTTATCACATTATCTGCTTCTTGCTTTACTTAGCTTTGCTTCTTAAGTTTTCTTCTCCTTTTATTGAATAATTTTGGTATTTATATGGTAATTGAAATGTACAATATATTTTTTTCAGAGTGCATTTTGGTTGAATGCTCTTTCCAGATATCGAAATGTTCCCAGTGTTTCATAGTGATTTCCTTTCTAAAATCTAAACTTTATGTGTCTATAAGTGACCGTGAAACTTTTTACAGCCGCTTTATTGTGAATGAGCTCATATATATATAGATATACATACACACATACATACATATATATGTATATATCAGCTTGTCTTGTGGGGAGGTCTATAAAATGAAAGAAAGTAGATCATTATCTAGACATTCTCAGGACATGATTGGAAAGGGCAAAACAAGGTCTCTAGTAGAGAGTATCAAAGACCTTTACAGAGAAATTTTCTTGGATCTTGCTGGATCAGAGGTCACTCTGTTCAACCTCAGAGGCTCTGTCCTGTGACATTTTTGTTAATATGGAGGAAGTGGTGACTTTGGTTACATCAGGTTTTAGTGTCGTCTTTGGTTTTAGAGAGGATGTGATTGGACTGTGGCATATCCAGATCCTCTTAATAGTAGCCATACTTTCATGTGATTCACAGAACCGAGAAGTTAACAATTCCTCTTGCTTAACATTCAGCTTAGCTCTGACGGAGTACCTTATGCCAGAATATTTTGTAATGCTTTTTATTAAATTTTTTAAAATTAAATTTCTAGACACTGCCTCTTCTTAGAATTCTTTAATTTTCTTCTGAAGAATGTTGGTTATGGATCATGTGTTTATCAAGAGTAATTCTTGAAAATAAACTACTTGGATAACTATAAATTTTTCAATATTGACTTTGCAGAATTTAGAAATACAGGCAATCAGGATTCAGAGCTCCCTCATTGTAACGTGAAGGCAGGGAGTCGCTGGTCACAGGGTGGACGGGGTCAGGCAGACACTGTACGGGTAGTGCCCTCCCACTGACAGACGCAGCCGTGTGCTGTCTGGAATGAGTTCTGATTTAACAACCCATACGTGCCTGTGACATACGTGATACAGCCCAAGTTCTAGAGTTAAATAATGGACTGTGTAAACATGAAATGGTCCTTTAGCATCCGCATCTGTTGCAGGGGTAAAGGACAGAGTGATATATTCATGTCGCTCCTGTTAAACACTGATACAAACGTGTCTCTGGAGACAGGTCTATAAAAATGATTACTTTTTTTTTCCCTTCAGGCTTTAGAAACCATATTTTTGGCAACAGTGTCTGTGATAAAAATTTTAGAAGAGTTTTATTAAATGAAGTAAAAGTTTAGACTTTCTGTTCTGTGTAGATTGGATGTTCTGTCCTGTGTGCTCAGTGAACATTTGATGAATAGGCGTGCAAGGTGCTGGCCCGTTGAGCACTGTGGCGGGTTCCAGAGGGACCCTGGCCTGTAGGACCCAGCCCCCATGGCTCAAGAGGAGCGGCAGGACCGGCCCCCAGTTGTGCAGACAGGTGCAAAGTGGTCAGTGCCATGGGCCCCTGGAGCTGCTGGGGGAGCCTGGGAAGGGAGGCAGTGCTTTCTGGTTCAGAGGGGACGCTACCCCCAAACCCCAAGAATTCCCTTTACCTCCTGTGTCCAGATTGAACTAATTCTCCAAGCCCCTTTTAGTGCATAAAACCTGCATACATACATATATACATATACACACATATATATGTATATAAATATATATGTGTGTATGTGTGTGTGTGTATATATATATATATATATATATATTTTTTTTTAATTTCCTTTCATTGTGGGAGCCTGAAAGAGAGGAAAGAGGAATTCAGTGGTGAGAGACTTGGTTAAGGAGAATAGCTTGGACGCTTGGTGTGGTTTCTCCACTTGATGGGCCAGGCTGCATGTGGCGTCTGACATGACATGTATGTCACTGGAAAAGCCCTGTAAGTGCAGGATCTCAACAAAAATACCCTGGAAAAACAACTCGATACCGTTTGTGTGAATCAAGCCCTTGGTACCAAATGTATGAAGAACTACTGACACCTCATGGATGTGGATATTATTTTTTTCAGTTGCATAAAGAGTGTGTGTGTGTGTAGCAGAGTCTATCTGTGTGTGACACTGTGGCCCTGGCTCAGATTGATCTGTGAGTTTAATCAGTGACAATGAAGGCAGTTCAGTATATTCCCAAGTAATTTGAAAAATAAATAAATTGTAGTATATTTGTTCAGTGGAATCACAGCTTAATCTTTCCAAGAGTATCCAGATTTGTTCTACAGAATTCTGCCTAGAGGAGAAAGTAGAGACAAAGTAGTATTTAAATAATGCCTTACCCTTTTCAAATGTATGGGCATGATTGCAATCATGCTTTCTTTCCTTCCTTTTTAATGAAATAATAAGAACAGTTCAGAGAAGTAGAGTGTTAGGACCCATTTACAGGTAAATCTAGGAGACTGTAATTTCAGTGGAAAATTACATACAGCACATTTTGCTTTTCATGTATCCCTTGCTCTGTGGACTCGTGTGTATATCAGCAAAGTGGGTGTTAAAACCTATTTCTAAAGTGCATCTTATTTTCTGACATTTACAATTTTGGAATTATTCTTCGTACACACATAAATGCATATACACAAACAGAGAAGGATCATTTAAAAATGATGTTGGGTTTAACTGAGAAGGTGCTTGGGAGGGAAGGTACTGAAACTTCACCCCACAAGTCAACATTTAAAAGAGTGGACATGTAGAAAATCAAAATATATTAAAAAAAAAAAAGTAGGAAATGTAGAAGAACATGGCAGACCTCTGGAGAGATTACAGTCTCAGATTTGAAGAGTTAGAATTCAAATAAAAAGCATGACAGATATAAAAGTATAAAATATTTATCTCAGAGCTGATAGACAAAGTTAATGTTAAAGGTAGCTTATTCTAATACGTAAGAAACTATGATAGGTAAATGGACAAAGGAAACTAGAAATGATAAAGTAATATCTGGAAAAGTTACTCTCAGTAATAAAATGTGAAAATGGGATAGAGATAATTTTTATTTACCAATGCATTTGGTATTTAAAAAAAATAACACCTAGGTCTCCTGAGGTTGTGTGGAACAGGTGTAATCATTTGCTGTTGGTGACGTGGAGTAGGTTTCAGGGGTGCAGATGAAGGTGTGATGTGCAGCTCGTGGGGGATGCGTACATATGCAGAAACCGTCTTGTCTCCAGGGTGAATTTAACAGTGAGGAGCGGTGCAGAGGGCACGCAGTGGGTGGGGAGGACCGGGCCAAGGAGGGTGTGTATATGTCGTGAGGGTTGGAAAGGACTGCCTCACTTTCACCTCCCAGCTCCTTCTTCTTTCTGAGTATAGCGTGAGCAACCTGTCTTGTTAGTGGTGCCCCATGCTCCTAAGTGTTGGAACTTCTGGTTGTCTGGCTATTTGCTAAATACCGTGAAGTGCACAGAATCAAAATATACTCGTCCGTGTAAGTTTCTTTGTGTATTTACTGTTGCGGTCATTCCTATATTGAGCCCTGATAATTTTCTTGAGACTGTACATGAATCAGTGGCAAAAATTAGATCTTCTGACTCCTGATTCCCTTTAGCCGTTTATTGCTGAGTAATCGGTTATAGCTAAATCAAAACATATTTGTGGATCATGTGGTTTTAAGTGGTTGGGAAACAAGTTTTATTGGATATTATAGGAAGGAATTTTGTGTACGCAATAGGCAGTGAGTGTTTCACTGTTTTTTAAAAAATATTCTTCAACATTAATATCTAATATGTTCTGACATTTACTGTTTTCCTTTTTCTTTTTTTAAAAGTGTCCTATATAGAAAAAATTAAGGAACATGATATATCTCTTAGGCGTTAATGTCGGGCAACTTCATTATGTTTTAATGATTTGAGCTATTGATGTCCTTTCTGTTGAAGGCAAATAGCAATAGTTATTACGTGCTCTGTTAGAGCTTATATAACATCTTCATAAAGAAGCATAAAGATATTATAATTTCTCAAATGAATTTTTTAAATATTTGATATAATTGGTTTCTTTTTTTTATTAACCTATGTGTTCTATGCATTTAAGAGCATTCTGAGAAGAAGTCTATAGATTTTACTAGACTGCAAGTTGTATACAGCACACAAAAAACGTTAAGAACTCCCCACCCCTTAATCCCTCAAATCTCAAAGCCAGGAACAGAAGGGACCAGGATGAACTATAGAAATTAACAAATAGAGTTTTGAATCTCTACTCTGCCTTTTATGACCCTCATCATGTGGATGATACATTTAACTTTTGAGCTTCATTCTCTGCATTACAAAATGGGTATGATACATACATCACAAGTTTTGATAAGGATTAAAACAGATGCCGTATGTAATATACCTGGCAGGGTAACTGGCACATAGAAGAAATGTTGTTACCTTTGGTCCTAACTCTTACCAGAAACGAGCTGTGTGTCCTTGGGCAAATTCCTTATCATTTCTGGGTCTTTGTTATGTATTATTCTAAACTAAATGGATTTAGACTTGTCTTTTTCTACTTCAACTAAAAAAGTTATGAGATTATTTTGAAATTCAGGGTTGCCTTTTTCAAATTGGAATGATGTACATGTCTCTGTGTGACACCCCTAATGGGAAGAAGACACATCTTTCTTTTGTTGATTAAAGACAGGTGAGCATTATTTTTCGCTTCTATACCACCTGGCTTTTCTTTACCAGTTTTCTTTCATTAGATGTTTGCCAGTCACCTTTGGTTGAAACCATGCCTGTTGCCTCAAATACCAGCTAGAGCGATATGGAGGTTATCCTGGTAAACAAGCCTGTCTTTGGGGTGGGTTGTAGGAATCCCACTTCAGTTCCAACAACCATACCCTTGCAATTTGGGACTGGTCACCCTCTCTCCCTTATCTTCATTTCCAATAGCTCTTTAGGCCTTCTTTTTTCCTTTGGCTCCAAGTTGGTAAAAAGGCCATAGGATCGGTTGATTGTGGGTGGGTGGAAGGCTGGCATAAGCTTATGATAAAGTAGGAGTATACAGTCAGGGTCCTTGATTGCAAAGGTTAGAAGCACATTCCAAGTCAGTGAAGGAATTCATTGGAAGGATATTGGATTGCGCACATAATCACCCACACAAGTGGATAGCTGTGTTTAAAAGACAGGTGGGAAGCTGTGTGTGCAGCCAGAACCTGCAGGGTCGCGGCAAGGAGCAGCGTGACGAGGTTGCTACGCAGGGCACTCCTGGACCCTGGACAGAGCCTGGTGGGGAGACCCTGTGAATGAGCGCCCCAACGGGTGCAGCGTCCAGGAGCCCATGGTGGGCTCCTGCAGCCCGAGTTAGGGAGGCAAGGCACCTGGCCCTGTAGCCCTGGAGAGGGGAGGGAGGACCTCACCCATTGGTGGATTCCCCAACCATGGGGTGAGGATTCAGATGCTGGGCAGCTAAGGGGAGGTACAGACATAAAGAAAGATGAATGTTTTCTACTGCTGGAAGCAGCGGTTGTTGAAAGTGCCTCTGATTTGTGTGTTTGAGTCTGTACCTGCTCTGAGTATGCATGCACGTGCCTGCTTTCGGAGAGGAGAGGACCCACGGCTTTCATCGGAGTCCTAAAAGGGCCTTTGATCCAAGAGCCACCAAGAAACACTCTATAATAAAGAGATTTAATGTGTTTGAATCTTTGCTTTTCCACCAGGTGGTGCAAATCTTTTATGATGTTCACAGAAGTTAAATCTTCTTACAAGACAAGAAAATTTTTAAATTAAATCATTTTCTTTCTTTAAGACCTTAGTTCTACCACATAATGAAGGATCGTTGATCTGATTCTTGCCTTCTTTCTGTCTTTCATGGAGAAATAAGTGGATTTATATAACTTTTTAAATGCTGGCCATTGCTTTAAATTTTCCATAGATTTTTGAGACTGTAACACACTATTTTGTTTTGTTCTTTCTAGGAAAAAAAAATATGAAAACTGGGAAAAAGTAGTAATAAATTCAATATACGGATTGTTTCATGCTCTTTAAGAAGCCAGAAACACTCAATTTTTATAACTTTTTGCTTGACAGAAAATGTGTATGATTTAAATTTTTGAAGATTAAAGGGTATCTTAACAGACATGTCACACTTTAACTGTCTTGTAATGTGGCTGAAATGACAAGTAGGATTGTAATCAGCACAGGAGGGAACGCTGCTGAACGGGGAGGCCCCTTGATTTGATCTTCCATCAGTGTGGCGTAGAAAGAAGGTGGGGGGTAGGTCGCGGTCTGCAAAGTGTAAATATTTCATTCTCAGGGTAAAGACAAGCAAGAGTGGATTTTCAGTTTGAATATGTTTAAGGTTGTCTTAGAAACTTGGAAAACTTTCAGTTTGGACATGTTTTGAATATTTTGGGGAAAAGTATTTGAATATAGTTACTAAATTTAAGTGTTATATAGACTTGCCATTAACAGAGTTGCTTAAGATATACACTGAGATTAATTTTTAATAGTTCAGAGGTAGTTTACCATTTGAATTTGATTATTTGATAGTTTAGATGTTTATACCAACAGCGAGCTAGTAACGGTTTTAATTGATATCTAACAACAGGTGAAAGAGTCCAAGCCAACTGGGTGGCCTCAAGGTCTGTGCTGTGTGTCTCAAGTTTAGATGAGAACTCATTAAATATGCTCTTTTTTGATATTATTATATTTGTAACTCTACTCATTTGGCATGATCAGTGTTTCTCAATTTTCATTATTGCCCCCAGTTTATGGACCTTTTCATGAGCTGGTCAACACACCAACCAACATGGATAATGTTTTTCTAACGGAAAATATATTTGAATTTCTTTTTTTTTTTAATTTTTGAATTTTGTTTTTTTATACAACGGGTCCTTATTAGTCATCAGTTTTATACACATCAGTGTATACGTGTCAATCCAAATCTCCTAGTTCAGCACACCACCACCCCCTGCTCTTTTCCCCCATTGGTGTCCATACTTTTGTTCTCTACATCTGTGTCTCAATTTCTGCCCTGCAAACCGGTTCATCTGTAACATTTTTCTAGGTTCCACATACATGCATTAATATACAGTATTTGTTTTTCTCTTTCTGACTTACTTCACTCTGTATAACAGTCTCTAGATCCATCCACGTCTCAACAAATGACCCAATTTCGTTCCTTTTTATGGCTGAGTAATATTCCATTGTATATACGTACCACATCTTCTTTATCCATTCATCTGTTGATGGGCATTTAGGTTGCTTCCATGACCTGGCTATTGTAAATAGTGCTGCAGTGAACATTGGGGTGCATGTGTCTTTTTGAATTATGGTTTTCTCTGGGTATATGCCCAGTAGTGGGATTGCTGGATCATATGGTAGTTCTATTTTTAGATTTTTAAGGAACATCCATACTGTTCTCCATAGTGGCTGTATCAATTTACATTCCCACCAACAGTGCAAGAGGGTTCCCTTTTCTCCACACCCTCTCCAGCATTTGTTGTTTGTAGATTTTCTGATGATGCCCATTCTAATTGGTGTGAGGTGATACCTCATTGTAGTTTTGATTTGCATTTCTCTAATAATTAGTGGGGTTGAGCAGCTTTTCATGTGCTTCTTGGCCATCTGTATGTCTTCTTTGGAGAAATGTCTATCTAGGTCTTCTGCCCTTTTTGGATTGGGTTGGTTGTTTTTTTAATATTGAGCTGCATGAGCTGTTTATATATTTTGGAGATTAATCCTTTGTCCATTGATTCGTTTGCAAATATTTTCTCCCATTCTGAGGGTTGTCTTTTCATCTTATTTATGGTTTCCTTTACTGTGCAAAAGCTTTTAAGTTTCATTAGGTCCCATTTGTTTATTTTTGTTTTTATTTCCATTACTCTAGGAGGTGGATCAAAAAAGATCTTGCTGTGATTTATGTCAAAGAGTGTTCTTCCTATGTTTTCCTCTAAGAGTTTTATAATGTCCAGTCTTACATTTAGGTCTCTAATCCATTTTGAGTTTATTTTTGAGTATGGTGTTAGGGAGTGTTCTAATTTCATTCTTTTACATGTAGCTCTCCAGTTTTCCCAGCACCACTTATTGAAGAGACTGTCTTTTCTCCATTGTGTATCCTTGCCTCCTTTGTCATAGATTAGTTGCCCATAGGTGCGTGGGTTTATCTCTGGGCTTTCTATCTTGTTCCATTGATCTATGTTTCTGTTTTTGTGCCAGTACCATATTGTCTTGATTACTGTAGCTTTGTAGTATAGTCCGAAGTCACGGAGTCTGATTCCTCCAGCTCCGTTTTTTTCCCTCAAGACTGCTTTGGCTATTCGGGTTCTTTTGTGTCTCCATACAAATTTTAAGATTTTTTTGTTCTAGTTCCGTAAAAAATGCCATTGGTAATTTGATAGGGATTGCATTGAATCTGTAGATTGCTTTGGGTAGTACAGTCATTTTCACAATATTGATTCTTCCAATCTAAGAACATGGTATATCTCTCCATCTGTTGGTATCATCTTTAATTTCTCTCATCAGTGTCTTATAGTTTTCTGCATACAGGTCTTTTGTCTCCTTAGGTAGGTTTATTCCTAGGTATTTTATTCTTTTTGTTGCAGTGGTAAGTGGGAGTGTTTCCTTAATTTCTCTTTCAGATTTTTCATCATTAGTGTATAGGAATGCAAGAGATTTCTGTGCATTAATTTTGTATCCTGCAACTTTACCAAATTCATTGATGAGCTCTAGTAGTTTTCTGGTAGCATCTTTAGGATTCTCTATGTATAGTATCAGGTCATCTGCAAACAGTGACAGTTTTACTCCTTCTTTTCCAATTTGTATTCCTTTTATTTCTTTTTCTTCTCTGATTGCCGTGGCTAGGACTTCCAAAACCATGTTGAATAATAGTGGTGAGAGTGGACATCCTTGTCTTGTTCCTGATCTTAGAGGAAATGCTTTCAGTTTTTCACCATTGAGAATGATGTTTGCTGTGGGTTTGTCATATATGGCCTTTATTATGTTGAGGTAGGTTCTCTCTATGCCCACTTTCTGGAGAGTGTTTATCATAAATGGGTGTTGAATTTTGTCAGAAGCTTTTTCTACATCTAATGAGATGATCATATGGTTTTTATTCTTCAATTTGTTAATATGGTGTAATATTCTTCAATTTGTTAATTTGTTAATATGGTGCGCCACATTGATTGATTTGCATATATTGAAGAATCCTTGCATCCGTGGGATAAATCCCACTTGATCATGGTGTATGATCCTTTTAATGTGTTGTTGGATTCTGTTTGCTAGTATTTTGTTGAGGATTTTTGCATCTACATTCATCAGTAATATTGGTCTGTAATTTTCTTTTTTTGTAGTATCTTTGTCAAGTTTTGGTATCAGGGTGATGGTGGCTTCATAGAATGAGTTTGGGAGTGTTCCTTCCTCTGCAATTTTTTGGAAGAGTTTAAAAAGATGGGTGTTAGCTCTTCTGTAAATGTTTGATAGAATTCACCTGTGAAGCCATCTGGTCCTGGACTTCTGTTTGTTGGAAGATTTTTAATCACAGTTTTGATTTCATTACTTGTGATTGGTCTGTTCATATTTTCTATTTCTTCCTGATTCAGTCTTGGAAGGTTACAGCTTTCTAAGAATTTGTCCATTTCTTCCAGGTTCTCCATTTTATTGGCATAGAGTTGCTTGTAGTAGTCTCTTATGATGCTTTGTATTTCTGCGGTGTCCATTGTAACTTCTCCTTTTTCAATTCTAATTTTAGTGATTTGAGTCTTCTCCCTCTTTTAATTCATGAGTCTAGCTAAAGGTTTATCAATTTTCTTTATCTTCTCAAAGAACCAGCTTTTAGTTTTATTGATCTTTGCTATTGTTTTCTTTGTTTCTATTTCATTTATTTCTGCTCTGATCTTTATGATTTCTTTCCTTCTGCTAACTTTGGGTTTTGTTTGTTCTTCTTTCTCTAGTTCCTTTAGGCGTAAGGTTGGATTGTTTATTTGAGATTTTTCTTGTTTCTTGAGGTAGGCTTGTATTGCTATAAACTTCGCTCTTAGAACTGCTTTTGCTGCATCCCATAGGTTTTGGATCGTCGTGTTTTCATTGTCATTTGTCTCTAGGTATTTTTTGATTTCCTCTTTGATTTCTTCAGTGATCTCTTGGTTATTTAGGAACCGTATTGTTTAGCTTCCAAGTGTTTGTGGTTTTTTACGTTTTTTTCCCTGTAACTGATTTCTAATCTCAGAGCGTTGTGGTCGGAAAAGATGCTTGATATGATTTCAGTTTTCTTAAATTTACCGAGGCTTGATTTGTGACCCAAGATATGATCTATCCTGGAGAATGTTCAGTGTGCACTTGAGAAGAAAGTGTAATCTGCCGTTTTTGGATGGAATGTCCTATAAATATCAATTAAATCTATCTGGTCTATTGTGTCATTTAAAGCCTCTGTTTCTTTATTTATTTTCATTTTGGATGATCTGTCCATTGGTGTAAGTAAGGTGTTAAAGTCCCCCACTATTACTGTGTTACTGTCGATTTCCAGTTTTATAGCTGTTAGCAGTTGCCTTATGTATTGAGGTGCTCCTATGTTGGGTGCATATATATTTATAATTGTTATATCTTCTTCTTGGATTGATCCCTTGATCATTATGTAGTGTCCTTCCTTGTCTCTTGTAACATTCTTTATTTGAAAGTCTATTTTATCTGATATGAGTGTTGCTACTCCAGCTTTCTTTTGATTTCCATTTGCATGGAATATCTTTTTCCATCCCTTCACTTTCAGTCTGTATGTGTCCCTAGGTCTGAAGTGGGTCTCTTGTAGACAGCATATAAATGGGTCTTGTTTTTGTATCCATTCAGCGAGCCTGTGTCTTTTGGTTGGAGCATTTAATCCGTTCACGTTCAAGGTAATTATCAATATGTATGTTCCTGTGACCATTTTCTTAATTGTTTTGGGTTTGTTTTCGTAGGTCCTTTTCTTCTCTTGTGTTTCCCACTTAGAGAAGTTCCTTTAGCATTTGTCGTAGAGCTGGTTTGGTGGTGCTGAATTCTCTTAGCTTTTGCTTGTCTGTAAAGCTTTTGATTTCTCCATCAAATCTGAATGAGATCCTTGCTGGGTAGAGTAATCTTGGTTGTAGGTTCTTCCCTTTCATCACTTAAGTATATCATGCCACTCCCTTCTGGCTTGTAGAGTTTCTGCTGAGAAATCAGCTGTTAACCTTATGGGAGTTCCCTTGTATGTTATTTGTCATTTTTCCCTTGCTGCTTTCAATAATTTTTCTTTGTCTTTAATTTTTGCCAGTTTGATTACTATGTGTCTTGGCGTGTTTCTCCTTGGGTTTATCCTGTATGGGACTCTCTGCGCTTCCTGGACTTGGATGGCTATTTCCTTTCCCATGTTAGGGAAGTGTTCGACTATAATGTCTTCAAATATTTTCTCAGGCCCTTTCTCTCTCTCTTCTCCTTCTCGGACCCCTATAATGCGAACGTTGTTGCATTTAATGTTGTCCCAGAGGTCTCTTAGGCTGTCTTCATTTCTTTTCATTCTTTTTTCTTTAGTCTGTTCCACAGCAGTGAATTCCACCATTCTGTCTTCCAGCTCACTTATCCATTCTTCTGCCTCAGTTATTCTGCTATTGATTCCTTCTAGTGTAGTTTTCATTTCAGTTATTGTATTGTCCATCTCTGTTTGTTCTTTAATTCTTCTAGGTCTTTGTTAAACATTTCTTGCATATTCTTGATCTTTGCTTCCATTCTTTTTCTGATGTCCTGGATCACCTTCACTGTCATTATTCTGAATTATTTTTCTGGAAGGTTGCCTATCTCCACTTCATTTAGTTGTTTTTCTGGGGTTTTATCTTGTTCCTTCATCTGGTACATAGCCCTGTGCCTTTTCATCTTGTCTGTCTTTCTGTGAATGTGGTTTTTGTTCCTCAGGCTGCAGGATTGTAGTTCTTCTTGCTTCTGCTGTCTGCCCTCTGGTGGCTGAGGCTATCTAAGAGGCTTGTGCAAGTTTCCTGATGGGAGGGACTCTATATTTGAATTTCTAAACAAAAAGATTTTCAGTTGAACTTTGAAACTGTGGCATTTTAATTAGGGCCTCAGTGGGGGCACCAAAGTGTACCTCCGGAAGCTTGAGCCCCCCAGCCCCGCTAGCGGCCCCTCAGACCACACATCTCTGACTCCAGACAGTGGAGTTTCAGTTGCCCTGTCCACACCCCCCTCCTCCCTCCAAGCAGACTGGACACATCCCTCCTGTGCCGTCGTTCTGGAGCCTCCGCTCTGATGCCTACCTGTCAGCGTCTATGGAGCGTTTATTTTCTGGTTCTAGGGCTTCTGTGGCTATTTAGGAGAGTTGTCAGGAACTAGACTAGAGACGTCACCAGGTTGATGAGACATTGTGTGGCTCTTGGCACACTCATCTCTGTTCCTAACCCTGGTCGTCCCCTGAGCATTTTTATACCTACCGTTGCTCAGAAGTTAGATTGTGTGAATATGTGTGTGTGGATCCAAATAAATTCGTCATCCGTCTTAGACAAGCAGCTTGGTCCCTGGTCCTGGGAGGGTCCCTTGAATTGCCTGGTAGAGGGAGGAGCAGGAGATTTGCTCCACATTAGAATTGGTTCCTGACAGGTTCGATTAATCTGGAAGGAAGGTGGAGCATGTTTGAATCGATTTGACATGTTAAGGGAGATTTGTTTGGTTTGTATACTTCCTTTAATGTGTCATGAATTGGGCGCACTTTTCAAGGTGCTGTCAGAGTGGAAAGGTGGCCTAGGGGTACTGTGCTGTCAACTCCAGAAGTCCGTGGGGATGGTGCCCCCTGGGGTTGTGCAGCAGGCAGGGACTGGAACTAGCCCCTTAATTTCTTCAGTAAATTCATGTTGTGTTAATGCTTGGTAAGGGAGTGTGTCCCGTGGTCAGTGGAGATTGACCCACCTGAGCATCAGAGGGTGTGTTCATAGCGTGTAAACACCTTTTTATCCCCTCTCAAACAACAACTAAACATGCATTATGATTTTTACAGTGCATGCCTATTAAATGCTTTCTGTAACACCTGTAGTGCTGCAAACATCCCTAATAAAAATTTGATGGTAACATTTGCAGAAATTGGGAAGCCCTGCTTTATAGTTGTCTGTTAAATTCTACTAATTTGAAATCCGGCAGTTAATTGTATTCTTAATACTTGATGTTTCTTTTTATAAATGAATGTGATTTTTCAAAAGAATGTTAAGTATCTTTTGTGAAACATTGACCCAAGAGATGAAATACATATAGTAATTTAAATTACCCAGAATTCACTAGGAGAAGATTTTTAGAAATAATTGTAGCCATATAGAAACTAGAAAAATTTTTCCTTGGTTGCCCTGAGTATCTGAACTACTTCTGTAGATTTTATAGACTTCTGGATTGTGTTAAATTTTTAAAAATGTACTTTCAAACACCTAGGTATTCTAAACTTGAGTAGTAGTTTAAAAATTAACCATGTGGTAATAATATTTTGTGTATGTTGTTAGGGATGGTGGCCAACATTTATTGAGTTTACTGTATTTCTAGACCTGACCTAATCTTATTACCTCATTCAATCCTACAAGAAATTTTTGTAGCAAGTTCGTACTTGCTTGTCACCATTTGAGAAAGAGGAAAACTGAGGTGCTTAGGAGGAAGAAGGCACAGGCCCCAGAGGGCCTGAGTGGCAGAGCAGAGACAGGAGGTAGAGTTCTGGTCCGTCCTACCCAAGGCCTTGTCCCTCATCTTACTGCTGCCACACTTCTAAGTGCATAAAATGCTATTCAGATACTTCTTGCAATAATATATAAATGACATAGTAGTGACATAACTCTGAATGCCTATGAGATACGTGTACGTCTTATAAGATTTAAGTTTGGGGACGTGCTGGTGTACAGTATACCCCTCGTCCAGTGATGTACCAGGATGGCAAGAGACAGTGCAGCTTTAAACAATTGGAGGCACTTTGCCAAGATCATTGTCAAAGGAATCAGGGAGCTGCACAGTTGGCCAGTGGGTGCAGCCGGGTTTAGGGAGGCCTCCCTGGGAGAGAGAAGGAGGTGGGTCGTGTTGCTGCCCGCGCCGTGCGGGCGCTGTGCGGGCGCTGTGCTGAGGAGGCAGGCTCTTCCCAGCCCTGGGCAGTGGCGGTAACCTGTCCCAGGTCCCTCAGGCGCCGGGCGGGCGGGATTGTTAGAGACGAAGGCGTCTCCCCCAGACCTCTTTTCTCCATCTGTCACGTTGCTGATCGCTGTTGCCCAGGCCGCCCTTCCCTCACTCTGCTTTGGGTGCGGTGTCTGAGGGCGTGTTTCCTTCTGTTTCCACCCCTAAGTTCATGGAGCTGTGGGTCCTTCCACGCGGGCCGCCTCACTCCTGTGGATGCACCGAGGAGGCAGCATTTTAACTTGCTCTCTCCACCTGCAGCCAAGGGAAACTCGGAGTTGTCTCAGTGAGCCAGCCGGGAAAGAGTTTCAGACGCTGTCTTAGGTTCATTGCACCTGAGTAACTGAGCAGTTCGTGTAGTTGGGGGTATGGTAGAGACCCTCTGAGTTTATCCCTGAACCCGGCTTACCCTTCACGTTCCCATTTAGGAGTCATGATACACCTGGGACCTCCTTTTCTTACCAGCTGTTGTGCCCATGGCTGTATTAAGCCTTTCCCAGGCTCTCTGTTAAGCAGGCACCCCCATTTGGGGCAGTTATTTGTTTCCCTTAAAAGTCACGAATTCTGGGTACCTCGGGGTCCACTGGTGAGGGCAGGTGGGCTGTGCAGAGCGTGTGGCTAGCCGTGGAAGGCACCTCAACACTATTCCTGAAAAGAGCATATTACAGAGGCCCAAGAGTCCACATTTTTCCACTTCTTTCCATAAGGGTATGAAAATTTGCTTTAATAAAGAATTATGATCATACTTTTCTGAACTTTGTCACCCAGACATTAAATGAGCATTTAGTACTTGGAAGAGGTGGCTTATATTCCCAATACTTCCTCTCTCTACAGACAGCTCTTGGCCTACTTCCAACCGGAAATGTCCACCATCCCTCCCAAAATTCCTACTGTTTTTTTCTTAGTCGTCAAGATGTTACTTGTGATTCACAGCATGTTTCAAAACATGCATCTGAATCTGTTATTTATGGAACCTGGATACCCTCTCTATCTGAAAAGTCAATATGCAGGGTCCAAAATAGAATGCTTATTTTTCAAAATATCTTTCCGGTTGAGTTGAAGAACTCTAGAAGTTAAAAACAGATTTTTCTCCTTTCTAATATTATTTAAATAAAAATGTCCCCAGTCTTTGAGAAACCGGCACCCGGGGTTGCTTTGTGATGCTTTCTTCCCAGGTACTGGGAACGTTGTGTTAGTTTCAGGTGTACAGCGAAGTGATTTAGTTATATATATATATATATTCAGTTATGTATATTCAGTTATATATATATATATATACACACACACACACACACATATATTTATATTCTTTTTTAGATTCTTTTCTCTCCTAGGTTGTTGCAAAATATTGAATATAGTTCCCTGCTTGGGAACATTTTTGTATTATTTTCTCAGCAGTAGTCTGTCTGCTCAGTTCAAACCAGAATCAAGCCTTGAAGTGTTTATGTGATGCCTACTGGCTGCTTACTGCATTTTAACAAGAATGTCAGTAAAAGGATGTTAAAATAGCTGTCCATTGTGTTTAAGATTCTGGATTCGAACATATAGCCAACTCCTGGTTGTCCTTGTCCAAAGGAGGATGGCAGAGGTGAGAATACAAAAAAAGGTGCGTGTGGCTCGGGGCGGGTGATTCTCTCAAAACCATTTATAACCATAGCATTCATTATGGGGTTAGATTAGCAAATAATAGGAGCACCCTTGAAACAGATGCTAAAATATAGGAATCTTTTCATTATTTGGATGTTGGGGATTCATGACGCTTATCATGGCAGAATCCATTTGTCTTTAAGGTGAAAGGCGATTTTGGTGCACGCCCCTCACCGTGAGCAGCGGCTCTCTTTGTCCCCTCCCCCTCCCCCCCCCAGATTCCCATGGTGGGCGGGTCATCACCCTGGGGAAGAGGAGCCAGTGGTATCTGAGGTCCTCAGGCAGCTGTGGGGTGACCGTGCTCATTTTATGTCTTTGGAGGAGCGTGTGTAAGGCTTTTCACAGACCATGATGTCGGTTGCTCTGCCTGAATTGCTTCTCTTTCACTGACTATAGACTATTAAAAATCTAGTAAGTGCTTTGTGATACATAAACTTCACCCAGTTCTCTGTTAAAAAAAATCAACACACGTAGCTAAAGAAGATATTTTTCTGTCTGCTCCCTCGGGTAAGAAATACCACTTATATGTAGGGGAAAAAAAAAAAAAAAAGATGGAAGTAGGATTTACAGATGACTTGGGGTTATTTAAAAACAAATTAAATTTGTTGTTGTCTAACTAAGAAGTATATACTTTCCCGGCAAGTTTGAGTAGTTCTATTGAATAAACTTCCTTTTTCTAGCATGCCCTATTTGGGATTTCAACAATTTTTATTATGTAATGAGGGAACATTTCTTTTGTGAAATTTTGCTTCCTTTTTAACATGTAACTGTTATAATGAGAAAACTGAAATTTGATGACCTGGTTTGTGACATTAAGATGGGGGCGTAAACTCAGGCATTCGTTGGGAGGATGCTCACGATTGGGTGTCGCTGGGTGTAGTGAGCTCCCTGGTGTAGGGCGTAGGTCAGGACACCCTCAGTGTCTGTGGCCTTGTAGCTCCTGAGAAACCTGAAGCCTCCTGTCCCATCAGCTTACCTGGGCCTCTCGCCTCTAACCTGTGCGAACAGTGACCCCATTATCTGCCCTGAACGCAGGGCGCCTGGTCCACCAGCCCAGGGGGAGCAGCCCTGTCTTCAGGAATCTCCAGGCTTGGATCCCTGTTTCCCCCACTTACTGTCCGAGTGATAGATACGCCTTAGCATCCTCATGTGTGAAGGGGAAGGGTCCTGCCCGCCACGGGTGCGGGTTGAACACTACAGTTCCTCAAAGGAGCCGGCACAATGAGTGGGTGAGTATTCGCTGAATCTGAATTGCCTCCCTCCCTCCCTCCCCTTTTCCCTTTGGGTTGAGCTGCATGTCCCAGCGCTCAGGCCGTCCCACTTTCTTCCCCTCCACCAGCCTCACTGCAGTGCCCTCACCTCACACCCTCTGGCCGGGCAGGGCTACGTGCTTCATCCGACAGACTGTGTTCCTTCAGTTTCTCCAGTCTCTGCTCGTCCTTCTCCTCCGTCCGCTGTGCTCCTGCCCTTGGGCTCCAGCGGCTGAAATGCTCTGCTGATGACCCCCAGACGCGGTGGAAGGTGGAGTCTCTGGGAGCCACAGGCTGGGTGCTGGGTGTGTTCATCGCTGCCGGGCTGGCCATTGTTCCCAGGCCTGTTCGGTAGACTCTGTGTGTGTGTACACACACAAGTTACACGTATATAGTGTAAGACAAAAATCATGACTGTAGGGTTTTTATTTATCCTCTTTGATCTTAGGTCTATATCTCCTTTCTCTCACAAGGAGAAACCTGATTCTCAATGACTCCTGGAATGGTAGAATTACATACTTGCTTTATCCCACGATATACCCAGGATAGTTTCAGAATAATGACGCCAACACCACCATCAACATGTTTTTGCATTTTCCTTTTTCCTTAGGGTACCTATCACTAGGGGTATGTCGTTGATGTATTGTCTCTTGATATCGCTGGTTCCTCTGTGTATGGTTATGCCACAACTCAGTACATCCTGAAATTTATTTGTCGCATTTTGTCTTTGAATTTTGGGGATGGTTTTATTTTAAAATTTTCTTTTGTAATTACATAAAACATTTACGTGGTTCCCAAGTGTAATCTAGAAAACAAGCTACTACTGTCAAAGAAGTTCAGCTCTCATCTGTGTCCTCCCCCTGCAGTAAGTAGCCATTCAAAAATATTCTGGTTTGTTCTTCCATTTTTGTCTTTACTGTGTGTATATTATAAAATTTATAAGTAAAATATGAAAATGTAGGTATATACGTGTGTACGCTGACCCATGCTTTGTATTTCCAAAGGAGAGGAAACGAGCCTAGTTACACTTTACATGTTAACACGCAGACTGTAACCATTTTTGGTTCTGTCTGTCTATCTGTCTGTTTTTCCTGCAGGAAGGGAGGATGTGGGGGAGGAGTGCATGAGTCCGTATTTTTGAAGTCACCTCATTAGAGGGACCGAAGCCTTTATTTGTTGTTGTTCGTTTTTAGCCTTCCTAACCCTTCCCGAGTGGCTCTTTCTTTCCTGTGGTTCGCTTCTCTTTCCATCACTACCCTTGCCCATAATTACACTTCGGCAGCCTCGGGAGAGAACCTCTGTGGCTTTCTGAAAATTGTCCTTTTTTATAAACTTGCCCAGATGAGTTATAGGAGGAACTGCCCTCTCTGCTTTGCAAATGAGTTCAGATCCCACGTGGGGGGGACTTGCCGGTGAGCGTAGCGTGTGTGGTCAGCCAGCCCCGCCCTGGGGGCCCGCACAGCTGTTCCTCGCTTGGGAAGCAACCTCTGGGGTTAGGACACGTTTGGAAACTCTACCTGCCAGGTGTGCAGCGCGCTTGAGTAAACCACTGTCTTCTTTTTTTTTTTTTTTTAACAAGAAGAACATTTATTTATTTCATGTGGAGGTAAAGGTATATAAAAGATGACTAAAAAGATTTGCTAGAAGTTAAAAAGACAGCTCAGAAAAGCAAAATCTAAATAAAACATACAAACACAAACTAGGAAAAATGTCATCAATCTGAGCTATACATAATAGGTCTAAATTTCTTTTAAAATACAAATACGGCAGTGCTTTATATCAAAGATGTAAAATCTATCAACTGCTTTCAGATAATAAGCCATAAATGCAAGTGAGCACCAACTATTTACGTTAACAATTTGCTCTATATTTGTTACCTTTTCAAATGTTTATATAATATATATGCATCATATCAATTAAAATAAATAAAATATTTTAAAATGAAATCATGGATAACAATCTATTAAATATTACCTATACAACAGAAAGAACAACGTAAACAGAAAATGAAAGGTAATTCTTAATAAAGTAATACTGATCATAAACCCACTTAAGAGAATTCTGATTATTAATTATTATTATTATTATTATTATTATTCTGATTATTACGATTATTTAATCATACTACTTATAACAGAAAAATAATCAAGAACTTGAACCTGATACAAACTAAACCACATTTTAAGTAAAGGACAGCGAAGGCAGAGAATGGAGTGGGCATTTGGGGCTCTAATAGAGTACTAGGATTCAGAAAAAAATTTGTCATATATTTGTGCCAGTACCATACTGTCTTGATTACTGTAGCTTTGTAATATAGTCCAAAGTCAGGGAGTCTGATTCCTCCAGCTCTGTTTTTCTTTCTCAAGATTGCTTTGGCTATTTGGGGTCTTTCGTGTTTCCGTACAAATTGTGAACTTTTTTGTTCTAGTTCTGTGAAAAATGCCACTGGTAGTTTGATAGGGATTACATTGAATCGGTAGATTGCTTTGGGTAGTATAGTCATTTTCACAATGTTGATTCTTCCAATCCAAGAACAAGGTATATCTCTCCATCTGTTTGTATCATCTTTAATTTCTTTCATCAGTGTCTTATAGTTTTCTACATACAGGTCTTTTGTCTCCTTAGGTAGGTTTATTCCTAGGTATTTTATTCTTTTTGTTGCAGTGGTAAATGGGAGAGTTTCCTTCTTTTCTCTTTCAGATTTTTCATCGTTAGTGTATACAAATGCAAGAGATTTCTGTGCATTAATTTTGTATCCTGCTGCTTTACCAGATTCACTGATTAGCTCTAGTAGTTTTCTGGTAGCATCTTTAGGAGTCTCTATGTATAGTATCATGTCATCTGCAAACAGTGACAGTTCTACTTTTTCTTTTCTGATTTGGATTCCTTTTATTTCTTTTTCATCTCTGATTGCTGTGGCTAAAACTCCCAAAACTATGTTGAATAATAGTGGTGAGAGTGGGCAACCTTGTCTTGTTCCTGATCTTAGTGGAAATGGTTTCAGTTTTTCACCAATGAGAACGATGTTGGCTGTGGGTTTGTCATATATGGCCTTTATTATGTTGAGGTAAGTTCCCTCTGTGCCTGCTTTCTGGAGAGTGTTTATCATAAATGGGTGTTGAATTTTGTTGAAAGCTTTTTCTGCATCTATTGAGATTATCATATGGTTTTTATCCTTCCATTTGTTAGTATGGTGTATCCCATTGATTGATTTGCATATATTGAAGAATCCTTGCATTCCTGGGATAAACCCCACTTGATCCTGGTGTATGATCCTTTTAATGTGCTGCTGGATTCTGTTTGCTAGTATTTTGTTGAGCATTTTTGCATCTATGTTCATCAGTGATATTGGCCTGTAATTTTCTTTTTTTGTAGTATCTTTGTCTGGTTTTGGTATCAGGGTGATGGTGGCCTCATAGAATGATTCCGGGAGTGCTCCTCCCTCTGCTATATTTTGGAAGAGTTTGAGAAGTATAAGTGTTAGCTCTTCTCTAAATGTTTGATAGAATTCGCCTGTGAAGCCATCTGGTCCTGGGCTTTTGTTTGTTGGAAGATTTTTAATCACACTTTCAATTTCAGTGCTTGTGATTGGTCTGTTTATATTTTCCATTTCTTCCTGATTCAGTCTTGGAAGGTTGTGCTTTTCTAAGAATTGTCCATTTCTTCCACGTTGTCCATTTTATTGGCATAAAGATGCTTGTAGTAATCTCTCATGATCCTTTGTATTTCTGCAGTGTCAGTTGTTACTTCTCTTTTTTCATTTCTAATTCTGTTGATTTGAGTCTTCTCCCTTTTTTTCTTGATGAGTCTGGCTAATGGTTTATCAATTTTGTTTATCTTCTCAAAGAACCAGCTTTTAGTTTTATTGATCTTTGCTATCGTTTCCTTCATTTCTTTTTCATTTATTTCTGATCTGATCTTTATGATTTCTTTCCTTCTGCTAAGTTTGGTTTTTTTTGTTCTTCTTTCTCTAATTGCTTTAGATGTAAGGTTAGGTTGTTTATTTGAGATTTTTCTTGTTTCTTGTGGTAGGATTGTATTGCTGTAAACTTCCCTCTTAGAACAAAGCACTGTCTTCTGATGGTAACAAAACCACGGCGTATCCATTCAGATTATGAATGTGTTTGTTTATTCTTTTCCTTTAGATTTTGTTTTGCCTAGTGAGGACACTGGTCTGAGTAATGAAATGTGTCTGACCAGGAGCACCCAAAGTGGACAGATACATATTTAAAGGGATAGCTTTGTGTAGCGTGATGTAATATTTGTTGATTTTTATGAATACTTTTTAACTTCCTGAAACATCATTTTAAAAAATTAATGTTCTAAATATACTGCCCGTGGTACATCAGATAGTTTCAATATTGTCCAACCCTTACGCTTGTGAAGTTATTTGACAGTTTATAAACTGTGTATTTGAGAGGAAGGGAGGAAGAGCTGACTGACGTCGATTGCCCTTCCCCTCGGTGGCTGGTATGTTACATCAGTTATCTCGTGCAGGAATTAAAACCATCTTGTGAGGCAGATGGTACTATTTAATTTTGGGGTTTTGGTTTTAGTTTGGTTTTTTGATGGAAAAGCTGAGGTGTGGGGCCGGGTGTAGAGTTGCTTGCCTGGTGTCACACAGCCTGTGGGTGGCAGAGCCAGGATGGAGCCTCAGTTTGTCTGAAAACAAAACCCTTACTATTCCCACGGCACACTGTTGCCTCAGCTTTCCTTTCTTGTCCTAAAATGAGACCCAAGAATCTCATTTCACCAGATTAAGATTACGTAACTGCTTGTTAGGTAGAAATTTAGTTGACGTAACAGTTGTTAAAAACCATGGTTAGGAAATGTTAGCAAATGGTTAGGAAATGTTACATGAAGACTTGGCACAAATACTCAAACAGTAGTTTCTTGGAGTGAGAGGTGGGGATTCTCATTTTAAAAATAATATTTAAAATAATATTTAAAATAATCTAGTTTTTAAAGTAATTTGATTTTCATTATTGGAAAAGCTGTATAGTTCCTATAATTAGGCCACGTGCCTATTATACTTCACAGCTATAATTTTTCCCTAGATCACAAGACTTTCTGTGCAACTGCTTTAATTCACATACCCATTTTGGGGAAAATCTAAAAGGATATGTGCCTCAAGTATATGGCGTTTTAGAATACTGATTTGCCTGCGATGAGATACAAAAGTACTATAAATACTTTCTAATGTGCTAGGTTTTTTGTGTGTGGATTGGAATTTTCTATGGCAGGTCTAGTCAGATTTTATTTTCTGCTCTTTAAACATTGAGATCTCCTGATACCAATTTATGGTTTATTTAAAAGAAGAGAGTGAGGGTTTCACCTGGTCAAGTCAGAAGATAAAGTTTACCAAGGGTAAAAATAAGAGAAATAACATAGAAATGTGTTATAAGCTCTGGAAAAAAAAAGATTATCATAGGAAAACATTCTTAATTATGAACTCACCCAAATGTTTGGATATAACAGAAAACATAAATAGATGCTGCAAATCTTGGGGCAAGAGACCAATAGAAATGTTCTCAGACCCTGGGGAGATGTTCTAATTCCCTGTAGGGAATTCTCAGACTATTACAGCTCTAGGTAAGGGCTTAACTGAAACTAGTGTGTTGGCAGTAGGGGGATGAGTGTGAGGGTTATGTACTGCTTCAGCCAGGATACGTTTGGAGAGAAAATAAAACACCAGTTTTCCTTTCCCAGTTTTACCAAACCCCAAACAAAACAAGAGATGACATAAGAACATAAGAGATAAAGACACACAGCTCTGTTATGTGGTGGCTTCCCATTCTTTTCCAAAATAAATACTATTATGATGATATGTGGATGCATAGTGCTGATTCCATATTTAAGGTTATTTTTTTTCAGGGAAGAATCTCACAAGTAGGGTAACAGAAGGAGAGTGTACATTTTCATCATTCCCCATTAGAAATAAGAGCTACATCTTGGTAAAATCAGAAAAAATGGGTTATCTTTCTTTCTGCATTGCAAGAAGAGTCTACTATACTTGAAAGCTAATAGCTTTCAAACTCTTAGAGCTCTTAGCTCTCAGCAGCAAGTATAAAGTGTCTGCTCTGTATTCAGTTAACTTTAATCTGATGCTCCTTTACTCAGTTGTGATGCCAGTGTGAGGTATCTTAGAGTATTATATATTTGGTTCACACATTTGACTGATGACTCTGTAAATAATTAGATTGATACCAGTGTTTCTGCTGTGGAAATCAAGATAGGAAGAACAGAACGTAGTCCATCTTTCTCTTTCCCTCTGTAGGTAGAGTTAGCAAAAAATATTATTTGTTGATATGTTTATTGCTGAAAATTTGAAAGATCCACATACAAAAATTGTAGTCACTCATAATTGTATCATCTAGAAATAACTACTAACAATCTGATATATTTCATATGTGTATTTGTATACATGTATCTAGACTCTATACATGCACATTTACACACGTATGCTATGAACATATAATTATATATGTGTAACTTTTAAAACACAGTTAGGATCACATAGTATGTATTCTGTGGTGCTCCCCTTTAATGGTATCTGTCGCTAGTATTTCTCGATGTCATCAGTATTCCTTTTAGACATTGTTTCAAATGGTATCATGATATTGCATCATATTACTTTGCCATAATTAACATTCTCTTGCTGTTCTATGGTTGGTTTATTTCCATTTAATCTAACCATTATTGTGGAACCTCTTTTTTCACTTTTCTAATTGACATGGTTTCATGACATAGCATATTATTTGATCAAAAATGTCTTGCTTCTTGTTCATTAAAAAGTTCATTAAAAAGTTCATAAAAAAAGTTCTTGAGCATTTGAGAAGCTGATTCAGGACTGTAATATTCCATTTCTGTATTTATCCTGCAGTAATTTTAAGAAAAATACTTTGTATTTTAAATACCTGTTTTAGAAACTTATCTTTATAAGTTTCAGTTTGATCTATTGTACTTTCATCCACTCGTTCATGAAATACAGATTGAGTGTCTTCATGCCAAGTGGTCAGACTACAGTGCAAAACTAGATGGACAAGGTTCCTGTTCTTGTAGAGCTTATTGCCTGGTGGGAAAGTATAGTATGAAATAATTACCTAAGTTATTATAGAATTACAGTTGTAATAAATGTTACAGACCAAAAGTCACAGTGGGCTATTAGAACATACACTTGAGGAATCTGAACTGGAAAGAAAAGAGAATTCTTCAATTAAAATTATTCTTATTAATTTTATTATCTTTTATTTTTTTATTTTTTAATTTTATTTTTGGCTGTGTTGGGTCTTTGTTTCTGTGCGAGGGCTTTCTCTAGTTGCGGCGAGCGGGGGCCACTCTTCATCGCGGTGCGCGGGCCTCTCACTGTCGCGGCCTCTCTTGTTGCGGAGCACAGGCTCCAGACGCGCAGGCTCAGTAGTTGTGGCTCACGGGCCCAGTTGCTCCGCGGCATGTGGGATCTTCCCAGACCAGGGCTCGAACCCGTGTCCCCTGCACTGGCAGGCAGATTCTCAACCACTGCGCCACCAGGGAAGCCCAATTTTATTATCTTTTGTGGCTTCTGTTTAAAATAGAAAACCTCTTGATTTGAGGAGCTGCCACAAACCAGAGGATACAATGCAGACACTTTATGTGTTTTCCTCTCACCAAATACCCAGTCTGGGGGAGAAGAAATCATTAATCCTTCTGGTTGCGTATTTGACTTCTGATCTGGAATATTCTCTGAGTTAGCAAACTTAAGGGTATAAGTTGAATTCTTTCAGCCAGCATTGTGGTTTTGAAGTATGAGATTTCATCATCATGATTAAAAAGCGTTGACCTGCTTACAAAGTAAATTAAACACAAAATGAGCAAAATGACCTAGATAAACACGTACCCAAGGTGAGGATCCGATTAAACCAGTGCTGTTTATAAAGGTAATGCAGTGAGACGTGGAGGTCTCAGTACATCTTTTAGGGGAACTGTGCCTCTTGGAATACTCATGGAAAGAATGACTTAACATTTGGTTCTTTTATTATAAATTTGATTGCTCAGCAATTTAGTTAACAGAAGTCATGTATTGGATTAGAAAGGCTGTGGGAGGTTCTAGGGATCCAGATTAGATTTAACCTCCATCTTGTGCAAAAATTGGAAGAGAAGCTGAGACCTAGAGTGATTAGTTAATGAAGAGCCAGAGTGACGAATACAGAGCAGAAAATAAATTTAAATGCCCTCAGATTTATTTGGAGGTAAAACAGGATAAATATACTGCCAGTAGGGTAACTGGGCAACGTGGGAAGATTTGAGGAGGAAGAAAGTGTCTTGAATTTAAACTTCCCATGTTGTACGGAACCTTGCACGGAAGGAGTGTGATATTCTTAAAAGTAATAAGATCAATGTACTTAAATCCCCATGTTTCCTTCACTGAAATGCTCATCTGTTAACATCTTGCCACATTTGCCTTATCTCTCTCTCTATGTACTATTTTTGGTTTTGCTTGTGGTACATTTGAAAGTACATTGAAACTATCTGTCTTTGTGAGTTGACTTTGAATATGGCCACTTTACTGAATTCTTACTCGTTCTTACAATTCAGTTGCTTTTCTTGGTTCTTCTCATTAGATTATCATATCAGCTGCAAAGAAACGATTTTGTTTCTTCCTTTACAATTTTCATGCCTCTTTAAAATTTCTTTTCTTATTTTATTGAATTGTCCAGGACCGCTAGTCAAAGTAGTAAATAGTATCACTGATAAAATTCTGACTTAGATGGGAATGCTTCCGATAGTCTGCAGTTAAATACAGTGGTTGCAGTTAGCTTCTTGTGCATATTATTTATGAAGTTTCAGAAATTGTCTTCTAATTATAACTTTCTGGGCCTTTTCGTAGGAATTGATATGCAATTTTAGCACTGTTTTGACTTCTGTGGTGATATTTTTCCTTACTATTTCTGTGTAGTGAATTGTAGGGATAGATTTTTCTGATATCAAGCTATCTGATATCAAGCTATGTTACTGAGATAAATCCAACTTGGTGTGATGATCTTTTGATCATTTAATATATTTTGGTGCTACTTTACTTTAATTAGATCAGTGAATATAGATGCTGTTGTGACTAGTGAAATACAGATCCATTTAAGAGTTGCTTTTGTATATTTTTATCATTGATAAGATTCCAACATCAACCAGATAGTAAAAGTATAACTACGATCACTGGGAGAACTACAGAATTTTTTGTTAAAAAGAGGTCCTCACACTCGAAATGGTTGGGAATCAGTAATCTAAGAACTTAAAAGCAGGTCTCATGCTCACCCTTGCCCTCCTCATCCTGGTAGTTTTGCTTATGAGTCTGTTGTCTAGAAGATGGTCTTAAAGTTAATCTGCACATCCTACAATCTCAGAGATAAAAGGGATTTTAAGAGGTTATCTCAGTTATCTTTTCTAAGTAGATTAGAATTGTGAATATGAAATTTATTTTTGGAGGATGGGAGGGGTGTTGGTATTTCTTCAGAATCCTTCCTAACAATCAATAGTCATTACATAGTAGTTGTAAAATGTGAAGAATATTAGGTTTTGAGTTAATAACTCCCTGAAGCCCGAATGTTGGATTGTCATGTCTTTTTAGTGTGGGAAGGAAGGAATCCAGATCATCAGATATATTCTCACAGCTATTGTGTCTGTTTTTAAAAATGCCTCCGTATCTCTGCAATGTCTAGGTATATTCCTTTCCCCTTTTTACAGAATCTATAAGCCAAATGCGTGGATTGTAGAAAGAAGATTATTTAAAACCAAAATGCTGCTGTAACGTAGGGGGTTTTGATCTGGGAGCATGTGCTAGTTGTCAGTATTGCTGGTGAGTTGGAAAACGTTGTGTAAAATTTTCGTTTACTGCATTTATAAAGTGCTTACAAGTAATTCTGAAAATTTTAGTTTTTTGAAAATAGCGTTCTCCCAGTCCTGTGTTTAGTGAAATACAGATAGTCAAGAGAAGGTGAAAGAAAGCAATTGGTGACGTAAATTACATTTTAGGCCCACTTGCAAGTTGGCTGGCTCTTTTGAAATTGCTTCTCAAATAAAATTCTAGGATCATTGCTCTTAATAGCTGAAAGGAACCTGGAAAGTATTTTTTCAAAATATTTTGGGACATTTCTGATGGAGCAAATATTTTGTTAGATGTTAAGTTTATAAAAATGAATAAAATATGGCTCTTGCCTGTAAAGTCTAGCCTGAGAGACAGATAACCTGAATCAAGAGCTTACTTGGGGATAGTATGTTCTGGAATGGAACCTTTAGGCTGGAGGTGGATTTCCCAGGTTTTGTGGGTGTCACTCCCGCAGTTGGGCAGACAGCCCAGGCTCATACAGCTCTGGCGTGATGTAGTGATGGTGGCCATGCTGAGTCTGGATTCCTGGTCTCTTGACACACGTCTGATGATCTGGTTCACCCTGGGTTGACCTGTTAGGCTTCGAAAAAGAAAATTTCACTTAGCACCAGGAATCAGTAATCTGGTGATTCTGTGCACCTAACAGAAAGTAGCTTGCTCTGTGCACTTAACAGCTGTTTCACTGAGATGCATAGGCAGTCCTATGTTCTTATCTCACAGTATTTTTTTTTTTTTTTGATGGGGGAGGAATTCCCACTAAACATTTAGAGCCAAAAGCAATTGGAGTGATCATTTGAGTAGTTCTTAATCTGATCATGTCACGTGTTCTCTAAAATCCTGTACTTTCACCATATACCTCAGGATCAAGGCTCAGATCCTTTCTGTGGCGTTTAGTCCTTCCTGATCTTGCCTACTACTGCAGCCACATCCTTCTCTGTGATCCCTCTTTTGCACTTGAACTTCAGAAAGGCTAAATGCCTACCTGCCTGTGGTTCAGCTGATTTGACGTGCTGTTTCCAGCCTTCATGCTTTGCCCAGAACCTCTTGACTCCACTTCTGCTGTGGACTCATACCTCTTTCCGAGAGCTTCGCCTTTGGGAATCTTCCAGAACCCTGGGCCGGTCTAGTTGAGGGACAGCACTGACCACCCCAGAGTGGTCCTTTGTGAAAATGCCTCATGTTTAAAAAGAAAAAAAAAAAAGCCGTTTTAAAACTGCCTTTTTCATGAGACAGTAAAAGTGTTTCCACATACCTGGGTGTATTTTAAATTTTTTACTGATTATTCTGTTGTATTGTTTTTCCTTGGAAAATGCATCTTTTAGAGGATATTAAAGCAATCACATTTTATTCTTCATCAGCCACCAATGGGAGCTTGCTCCATGCAAGTTCAGTTGGAATTCTTATTAATAAATAATCACATGTTGGATGACAGTTTACAGAATTTGATATTTTGTTGCATTCTATGGATTAAAACATGTATTTTAAAATTTATCAGTTGCTGTTAGTCATGGTCTTATGGACAAGAATTACTTCTGTTCTCCAATCTCTGTAGCCATATGAAGTGTAAACTAGCCATTATATATTTTTTTCTTTAAAATATATTTAGGAAAGGAAACTGTTGGATTACAATATAAGCTAAACCTGATAACAATTGAAGGATAAACTGTTCAGCCTTTCCCTTCTGTAGCATTATTAATAGATAATTGACTATTTGGTCAAAAGGTAAAAACAAACCTTAATTTTTCTAAATAAATATGAACTTGCAGAAGAAACAATGCATATGGAGTGCTGAGTGTTTCCTGGTAATCATAATGGATGGTCTCCCTCTCTCTTTCTCTGTTTCTCTGTGTCTCTCTCTAAGGAAGCCAAATTACAGGATAGTTCGTATCTTAAAGGATGCTTATCTCAAATACTAGGATGCCCAGATACAAAAGGGCACTCGCTGAGGTACTGCCTCGCTAAATGAACCTCAGCAAATCATAACTGTCTTTGGATTCTCAGTTACGTTATGTAAGTGGCCATACAGATGGATTTTTAACTCTGATTTTCCTAAATTGCTTTCCCATCCATTAAACGGTGGAAGGTGTTCTGAAATAAAAAATAAGAAGAATGCACTGCTGTTACTTTAAGAAGGAAATTAAGTAGGGAGGGAAGAGGTGAATGTTGTGACTGCTGACATTTGTGGCCTCTTTTCATTTGCGTAAGAGGTGGACTGGCTTGTCTGTAGCTGCGTTGCCATGGAGAGGTAGTGGGGGAGGACTCCCAGGACCACAGCCTGTGCGAGCAGTTCTGTCTCCGCGCTGCTGCTCCAGAGTGTGACGCGCAGGGCAGGGAGCTCAGGTGTGCCAGCGGCACAGATCATGGGGGCTGGCTGACCTGTCATGGCCGGCAACGTGACGGTGCAGAGACCCCTGGGGGTGACAGACAGACACGTTTGTGGAAGTGCCTGTGGATTCTCTATGTGAAGTGAAAGGATTGTAATGTTGTATGTATTCCCACCCTTCATGATTTCTTACACTCAAGATTTGATGAAAAGAGTGTAAACATATTAAACCAAATGTATGCCCTTGTTATAAGAAGAAATGACATAACAGCAAGTCAAATAAATGCTGGTGGGAATAATACACTCAGAAAGATCTAATATGGTAGGTGAGACTGTTACCAGAAATGAATGTGTTACTAACCTGGAATCATTAGTGAACGGATGTTATAGAGCAGTGTAGCTAGATAATATGAGAAAAATGGAACAATGAAAGTTATAAGAATTTTTCTGTGTAACAGGTAGAAGAAAATCAGTTGTGTGTTTTATAGATAAATATGCTTGTATCTTAAGAGATGAATTTTAGGAATTTTGTCATTGCTGTTAATAGATTTTATTGGGAATAGTTTTATGTCAAATAGAAAAGTCTTGTTAATGAGTTTGTAGTATGATCATTTTGTGGGGTCTTACTGGCTTGTTTTCTTGACATCAGTGGTAAATTGAATATGATGATTATATTAGTCTTTGGATTTCTCGTGGCTATCATTGTGGATAACGCCTTTGTTTAAAAACAAATGTGATTGGTAATTTTAGCTTTAAACTCTGAGCTGCTGTTTAAAATATTTCTAAATAAAAATATGTTTCTCTTGAGGAAATCATATAATACATTAAATTTACCAAATATAAAGAAACTGATTTGACATCCCAGTTTTCTGATGAAATCTGAGTGATTGTTTTATAGTAGTTGAGTCAGAAATGGTTTGCGTGAATATACATTGTACGGCTGTGATAGCCATCGATTGCTTAATGCATATTGCAACTTATTTTAAGAAGGATAACCAATTGCCTAATTAAATCCATGAAGGAAATGCCAAACCAAGTCTTTTTTTAAAATAAAGATAGTGTTATTTATGTAAAAATCTAGACATAGTGTCATACATAGAGGTACATAGTACTACTGTAAAGATTTGTAAGATGTACAGCTTTATTACTGAATTTACTTGGAAAGTATCACTTCAAATTAAGGTATTTCAGAAATTGTTCACTAACTGTAGAGATTATATATATATATAACTATTTCTTAAGTGATAACTTTATTTTGCTTACGAAAACCTTCTACTTCTTTTGTGTTTGGAATATTATATATTAAGAATAGATTTCCTTACTTTTTAAATATACTGTTTAAAGGCATAAAAGTTAATAAGTTATTAGGTACAGATGTTGATGGAGTTGACATTTTCTTTATTTTTCTTAATTTTTAAATTAATTCCCAGGTACACCTATTCAACAGGAAACCAAAATTAGTTTTCTTGAGTACTCGTGGAAGCCAAAGGGCGATGAGGTGTAAAATATTTGCATATGCATTAGATAATAATAGGTAATTTTTAATGAATGTTAACTACAAGCTAAGTACTAAACATTTGTGCTTGTTGTCTTTTCTGAATCTCACACACCTTTGCGAGGCAGGTGGTTTTGTTTTGTTTTGTTTTGTTTTTACCCATTTTACAGATGAGGAAACTGACGTCTAGAGGGTAATTTGATGTCATGGAGATAAGAAGGGGTGGTCCAGGATTTGAACCCATGAAAGTTTTTAACCTCACCACACTGTTTGTTGCATGTTAAAACTGTAGCCTGGCATAGTGTGAAAAGCTTTCCATCCAGGTATCCTGGGATGGAATCCCAGCTTTCCACACCTTAGCCAAGTGATAGCAGAAGTTGCACCTCTCCGTGCCTTGGGTTTTTTTCATAGATACTTAACGATAGAATACATGTGAGTACTTTAGTTCTAGTGCAGATGTGAGGCCTGCTTCCCCTCACCCCCATGGTAGTAGTTACTGTTATAATGTATTATCATTCATTATGTTAAAATATAAGATAGTAATCCAAATTATGTTTTATTACTTCATTTGGAAATAATTACTAGGATAAAAGAGGGGTAGAGAATATGATTAAAGTAATATTGAACCTTTTTCAGATACCCATACAAATATGTATCGTTTTAAAGCAGGGTTTCTCAACCTCGGCACTGATGATGGTTTGGGCTGGATAACTCTTTGCTGAGGGGGACTGTCCTGTGTGTCGTAGGATGTGTAGCAGCATGCCTGGCCTCTGCCCACTAGATGCCAAGCCCTCCCCCTCAACTGTGACAACCAAAAAAGTCTCCAGACATTGTCAGATACCCTTTGAGGGGCAGAAACATCCCTGGCTGAAAACCACTGCTAGAGTTATGTAGACATTAATCAAACGAGTAAACATAATGTAATTACAGAGTGTGCTAATAGACAAGACTAAGATGCTGTAACTGAGAGTAAAGTGAGGGAGCGGACTGGCATTTGTGGCAGGTGTGGCTGCATGTGGAGTCCAGCAGGGAGGGGCATGAAAGGCGCGCAGGCCTGAGCGGAGGCTGTGGCCGAGGTCTCAGTGAGAGGCGCAGGCTTGGACCCGCTGGTGACAGTGGACAGTTTAGAGAGGTTTTTAAAGGGAGAATCAGAGGGCTCGGGGTTTGCTGGAATACTACACCCTTAACAACAAAGGGTAAAGAGCAATAAGGTTTGAGGAGTGGACGCAGGGCGGTCTGCAGGCTGACTCACCGGCCCAGTGAACCCTGTGTGCCTGCTTCGCTGTGCACGGGACTCACATGTGTTTCTCGGCAAAGTTAGAAATTACTGAATGTCCTAGACCTTCATGAATATTGGAAACCATGAGTCTTACCGTCTGTGACTGCCAAATGACTGCATATTTAAAACCTGAATGCTTTGCCGTGCTTTACCGAGCAGATGTGCTCTTGAGAGGGATGAGAGCTCTCACGCTTGACTGCGGCGTGCCTCGGTGCGTGCTCCTGCCTCTCCCTGGGCTCCTGCCCCTGCCGTCCCTACCTAGGTTTCTGTCCTGGCCCCAGAGATGTCTCCTCCAAGTGCAGCCGCTTGGAACGCAGTCAATTCTTTGGACAGCAAATGATTATCTTGCTTTTGAGTCACAATTGTGCAGTTTACAGATTACTTAAAGCAGGGCATCCCTATGGCGGCTCCAGTATATACCCCAAATTTAACAAGTGGTAAGAACAGAGCATTCCAGGCCCTTTCTGTGGCACAGCATTGAGGGAAGCCTGATGGGAATTCCTCTCTTTCCACAGCAGATAACTTCAACAGGCTGTTTAATGGTGCTATTTTAGTAAGATCGTCATAAGCGTAATTTAATGATCTTTTGTTAATAATAGTGAGTAAAATCGCTGACTTGTAGTTGCAACTTAAATGTTAATATTACAAGATTGTAATGCCCGTTTCTTCAGCAGTGTTGATAAGACCTTTTTTTCCCCCGCGAAATTAGGTTGTTGAAATTGTGTGTATCTGAGTGTGTCTGTCAGGGATTTCTACCACGGTAAAATGGAAATTCATTTTTGAGCCAGAACTGAGGCCTGTTGATTGTGAAGTCTGTAGCCCAAGGGAGGACAAAGGGGCGAGAGGAGAGAGAGGCTGCGTCTCCTGACAGCTTCCTGGAGTCTTGTTTCTCCGCCCCCCTCCCCTCCTCCACTTCCCTACTCCACTTCTATTGATCAGTTAGATCAGTTATTGGCTGCTTCATTTTCCTCTGGGAAAAGACATTTTCAACTCAAGTTTCCATCCTCCCAGTGGGCCTGAGTAAAAGTAGTCGAGACGTTTTTAGTCTGGTCACTTGTTCTGAAAGATATGAATTCAACCACGTTTGAACACGTGCTGTGTTTCTAGGGTTGCATTTGTGATGTGGGGATCCCTTTTCCTACCATTAGGTAGCTTAAACATCTCAGAGATGGAAGAGAGATTTACACGAGAATTTAAGGAATAAGTGAGACCACAAGTAACAACGGGCAAACGGGATACAATTAAATACCATTAAATAGATGCTTTATTCCATACAGTAGTATGGAATAGATGAACTTCTGTGGGATGTGTAGGAAGGTAAGAAAGTGTTGCTTTTCTGGATTTATGCATAGAAGTTTCAGAGAGTTGGGATTTAAGCTTGGTCATGAAAAATTGGAAAGGTATGGATAAATACTGCAGGCCAGGATGTTGGGTGACCGTGATAGATGTTTATCATGGCGTTTATGATTTTAGCAGGTGATACAGGCCTGAAACGAGCAACCTCGTGCACACACGTGCAGGCACATACACTCAATGCAAGAGGAGCCAGGGTGCTGTTGGCACACACTGGGGTGGCCCCCGCGGGGGATCAGGAAAGGCTTCAAGAGCACGTGGTGTTCAAGCTCAAACATGAAAGATGAGGAATTGCCAGCTCAGGCAGGACACCCTTTCAAATAATACGGAGAAGTAGTATAGTGTAGTGTTAAGTTCACATCCTGGAGGCCATGTGCCTGGGTTTAAACGCGGCAGACAGGCTTCCCCTTATTAGCTCTGTGAAGTTTGCTTCCGTGACTCGTGGTTCGCTCCTCTGTCAAACAGAGGTCAAGGGCGGTTCCTCCCTCCTGGGCGGGTTTTTTGGGGAGGGCTGAATGAGCGAGTACCGTCAGGTCCTTAGAGCAGTGCCCGCACACAGCAAGCACTTAGATTTTAGCTGTTATTGATAGATTATTCCCCAGTAGGGTCAGAAGGAGGATGAGGGCTTCCCAGGCAGGTGTGAGGGGAGCATGGGGAGGCGGGTCCCAGAAGGAACCCGCGAGTTTGAAGCAGCGCTGGGGGCAGGCAGGCGGCAGGTGGGCGCCCCCCAAAGGCAGTGCTGCTTCTCCTCTTAGAAGAAGCTTTTCAGGGGGAAGGATTCTAGCGATGCGTCCAGACGGGTAACTTGTCGTTTCTTCCCCAGCTTTCAGAAATGCGTAAACGTGTTAATTCTGTTTTGCTGGTTTGTTTAACATATCTTTTAGGGAGTTTAAGAAATAGTTAACCTTATCCGCTATCCAAAATAATTGTATCCTGGGTATTCTCATGTGCTACAATGTTACTGAAAAGAGCTTTCAATCATGTTGAAAAGAGCTTTAAGTTTTCTCAAGCTCAATTATATTTCTGCGTGTTTTCACCATAATTTGCCTAACTTGGTCTGTACGATAGAGTTAGCCTCTAAAACAAATGCCTGCAGATGATAAATGACCAGAGCTATTTTTGGCTTGACCAGATCAGATCCATACATACTAGGTTACAAGCCTAACCACTGTTATTTTTGGCCAGAGTCCTTGCCAGTGGGGGAGGTATAGCCAAGTACTTCCTTTGTGGAAAAAATGACATTTGTTCATTGTTTCAGTCGTGATGATTGCTGAAAACATATGGGCTTTTTTTTACTGATTGGTTTGTAGAGATGCAGATTGGGAATTTTATGCATTGTAAAATTTATCATAAATAAATGTTTGTTCGTAACCACTTAACTGTACTAAGGGCCCAATGCTATTATTATCTTCTGTGAGCTGTTATACTAGGTTAACGGTGAAGACAAATAAATAGAGGACATGTGCATGTACACATATAATGGTGTGGTGGGTATATTTCAACCAGGTAATAGATACATACACACTATATATTATACAAACACACACATCCATTATAAACGTGCACTTGCACACGTATACAAAATTGTATGAACTGTTATTTGATTATTTAGGCTAATGGCCTCAAACAGTAATGTGAATGGTTCCTAAATAATTTATTTTCCTAAAGTAAAATTTAATATAATGTAATCAGCAGATTTAATGATGTGTTTTCTAAGTGTTATTTGTTTCTGAAAATCAGTTTAGGGACTTTCTCTCTGAATGTGTTGGCCAGTGATAAAAAGCTAACTTTTAAGTTCATGGTTGACCATTAATATTGTGGGTCACACAGGTGACCACCTATAGATTTCTGCACTTCTTTACATTTTGTCTTTGTAATGAACTAGGTCACTCAGTAGTTCATATCTTTTACATGTAAAATTATAGTATAGAATATTAGTAATTGGAAATAGTTATATGCTATATATTTTCTTCTATTTCTGTTTTTCTCTGTGAAACTATGAAAAGTTGGGGAACTAAGTTCCTCTAGGCCAATTATGAACCTATAGCACAGAAGAGATAATGAAGATTGTTTAAAAGATGTAGTTAATTTAAACTTTTTGAGTTTGGATTTTTTTTAAGGTCTGTTTTTCTTGTGGTTATCAAATTTTAATTCTTCCCTGCTTTTGAGTAGCCTTATAAGGTATAGAATGGTTAGGACTTACGACATTTATCTGATGCCAGTTTTAAGAGTATTGGACAGCTTACGTGCTGTGTGTCCAGCATGATGTGCGGACTCAGTGGTTAGCACCTACCTGCCCTGCCCTCGTGGGCCCGCTGGGCTGGTGAGGAATCAGACCTTAAAGCAAGAATTGCTCACAGTAAAATGAGGTGACTGCAGTGGCAGGGACAGTGTAAGGTGCTACACAATTACTTAGCAGTGGCCCCTGACAGAGTCTTGATGAACGACAGAATGTGAGGGTGTTTTAGTTTATTTTGACTGTAATTCCCGCCATAAAGATCGTATCTGTGGGTGATGACTAAAACTGTTAGACTTTGTCTGTTTTCACTTTATTTGTTTCCCCGCCACCACCTACTTCAAATTTTTCATAGCCTTTTACCTTCTGATTCTTGCTGGTTGGGGAATTACCCTTTAGAAGGGATGCAGATTGGACTATTTTGAGTTGAAAAAACAGACTTTGTAACTGACCTCAGAATATTTTGACTTAACATGTTGAATTGGACAAATTAAAGTGTAAAGAATAGTGGATTGCAATATTTATAATGGTATTATTGCTGATTGGTAAATGTTAAAATAGCCTCAATTTGGAAGGAGGAGACAGGCATCAAATAATTTGAAAGAATACAGAGTTTAAGTGAGAATATTGAAAAAAAGAATCTGAAAGTATGCATATATATTCATATGTATACATATGTATCTACAGATATATGTGTGTGTATATATACGTACACACACATAAGTAATAATATGTATTTTTTAAGCATATAAGTAAGTAAGCACTTATACACTTTTAGGGAATTGAGGCATTCAAGTTTTATTTTTGATTTGGCTACCCATATTTATACATACATACATACATTTTTATACATACATATATATTTAAATGAGTAAGTAATACATCTTCTTCAATATGAGTGATAAACTTAATTTCAAAAATGAACTCGTGTAGAAGCATATGCAGTTTGAAAAATGAGCATTTCCCCCTTTTCCTGCCCCCGCTCTTTATCCTCTTCTCAGAAGTAACCACCCATATTAATTACTTGTCACTTTTTTCAGAAGTGTTTATGCAGACATGGCAACATCATTTTTAAAAATATGCACACATGTCCACAAAAAATTGAACTACATAATATCTACTGACCTGAACCTGATCTTTTTTAAAATTTAAGATTCTCATACTCCAAAAAGTCATTGCCCAAATCCCCGCAGTTAGAAGCAAAAATTGAAAGCAAAATCCATAACCGTAGAAAAACGTCTACTAGTGAACTGATAAAGTTTGGCTCCACCCAAACCTCTTGTGTGATTTTAGGTTCCCAGTTATTCTCACCCAGAAGTGTCTTTTTCAGTTTATTGCCGATTTTTAATTTTTTCACTGATAATAGTGTTATTTACAGAATGCACTTGAAATAGTATGAGAACAAAGCACTTTCAGTGTTCTCTAGTGACCAAACATGATAAAACACAAACCAGAATCTATTAAAATAAAAAGAAGTCTAGACTCAATTCCAAATCTGTATGTCCAGCCTTAACCAGTCAATCGTGTTCTATTTGGCTTCTCTTTAAGCATCTTTCCTGGAATAAGCCCTAATCCCTTCGGTCTCATGTTGCAAATTCAGTATCACGTCTGCAGATGGACTTCTCATCCCTAAAGGACCAGTTTTGGTTCTTTATTCATTTGTTCATATAGGAAGTGATTGAATGATTCCTAAATGTTAATAAAATGCTGACTCTGTCGTATGTGTGTGTTGTGCTAGGTGTGAATACATGGTGGTGAAAACGGGTCATTTGCCTTTATGTCACATAGACTGGTACCCTCTTTGGTCCAGCCATCAAAACCTGAATTTCCCATGTCATTTTAGACTCTCTGATTCCTTACTCAGTTTGCTGACTTTTCACCACATTCTCCTCTCACTCTGCATATTTACTTTCTGCCATGTAACACCTACTCATGGTGTCCCATATATTATATGTTTAGTTCTACTTTATAACTTTCTTCATGCTCTTTCCTCACAGAAGCCTTTTCACTTCCCCTGGAGTTTATGTCAACTCTCACACTTTGCCAGTATTTAATAGGATGAACTAATTAGTAATTTATTTAAAAAGAACTTTAAGAAGAGTGCTTTCAGCTTTTCAAAAGATCTTCAGAGCTGATAATTTGCTTGCTATTTGTAATGTGTACTAGAGAGTAGATTGGGGAAAAACAATCATCTATTTCAGTTTTGTGTTTTTTAAAAAATAATCATTTCAATCTAGTACTTTAAGATTTATTTGAAATAATATGAAATAACTTGAAGGTACTAAGATTCAGAGTTGTGAGTTCATTATTTAGGGATGACCTTGGGCTTGGGGACATTTTTAGGTAAGTAGATGTTTTTGTCATATATTTGGCTTATACATATATTATAAACTCTATAATACGCTGGGGTTTTTTTCTTTGCGCAGTCCACTGTCTTTAAAAACTGAAGAAAAATAAAACCTTTTTACTTGCCTTGTCTTACCCCTCCCTCCCTTCATCCATCTCTTTCTTCTTTCTCATAAATCATGGGTTTGCAATTTTTTTTTGGAAGAGGCCAGATAGTAACTATTTTAGGTTTTGCAGCCTCATACAATCTCCATCACATGTACTTCTTGTTCTTTTTTTTCCTTTTGTTAACATTTAAAATAATGCACAGGCCTTACACAGACAGGTTGTGAGCTGGATTTGGTCTACAGGCCATAGGTTTTTGGTCCCCAGTCTAGATACATATTTTGTTGTCATTTCCCTTCAGGCCTAAATCACCACTTTTAGCATTGCTCATACAGATTTTCTCAACTTTTGTTTATCTGAAAATATCTTTATTTGCTTTTATTTTTAAAGGATGATTTTGCTAGATACCGAATTCTAGTTTGACATTTTTTTCTCTTCCGTTTAAAAATCTGTTGCTGCCCCTCACCACCACCCCCCATCCCCAAGTATTCTGCACATGTCTCTGTGTGGCTTCCTTTGTATTCATCCTCCTTAGGGTCCACGAAACTTCTTGAATCTGTAGGTTGATATTTTTAGTCAAATTGGGGAAAAATTCAGCTCTTACTTCTTCAGCTCTTCTTTCTTCCCAGTTTTCCCTCTCCTCTCCTTCTGGGACTTTAGTTACATGTGTGTTAGATTACTCGATACTGTTCCATGGGTCTTTGAAACTATGTTCTTTTTCAGTCTTTTCTCTCTAGGCTTCAGTTTGATAATTTCTAGTGACTTGTCTTCAAGTTCACTAATCTTTTCTTTTGCAGTATTTCATTTGCTGTTTCGTTTGTTGTTTTATTTTAGATATTGTGTTTTTTGTTATATTATTTCCATTCTTTTAAGAGTTTCTATATTTCTTCTGAAATTCCTCTACTCTTATCCTTCACAAAATCCATCTTTTTTTTTTTTCTGTTAAGTTCTTTACAGTATATATTGTAGTTTAAATTTCTTGTCATTATTTACAACGTCTTTGTCATGTGCATGTCCAGTTCTTTTTACTGCTTTCTCACTCTGTGTGTCACAGTTTCATGATTCACACACCTAGTAATTTTTTATTATATAAAGAACAATGTGGTTGGTTATGTTTTATAGGCTCTGGATTCTGTCATCTTCATCTAAAGATTGCTGAGTTTTGTTTTAGCAGACAGTTGAGTTACTATTAGAGCTTCTGAAACTTGTAGAAGATTGATTTTAGGGTTTTCAGAGTAGTCTGTTTGATTTGCCCTGATTCCAGGATGAGATGTTAATTTTAAGGTGTGGCCTTCTGAGATTTCAGTGGAAATAACAAGGTTTTTACCTGGCCTGTCTATCGTGGCCGGACTTGAATTCCAAATTCTGTGTTCTCTGTACCAATGCTGAAAGCTTCTGCTGATACTTTGCTCAGTTTTTTCAGCCTGCCTCTGTTTGCTTTCCCTCAAGTTCCTTGGAGTCTTACCCTCTACACAAGCAGTGCAAGACTCAGCCAGAGACTTGAAGGGCTTGTTCCCAGATTCTGGACTCTCCTCTGGGCCTCCCTTTTTCTGGGATTTTCCCCACTCAATTTGCAGCTTTTGCAGCACCCCAGACTCTCCCTCTGCCTCCTCAGCCCAGTATACCTGCTGCTTTCTACTTGAGGTGTGCTCTTCACAGATTGGTGACTGCCCTTCTGGAAAGAGTCATTGAAATGTGGGTCTTACGTCATTTGCTTCTCACCCCTCTAGGGTCAAATCCCATCCAATTTTTGCCTGCTTTTGGTCACTCTCCAGGACCTTCCTGTTTATTTATTTATTTATTTAAATATTTTGTGCGTAGTTTTATTGTGTTGATATGAGAGTCCCATATAAGCCACTCTGCGCTTACCAGAAGCCAGAAGTTCTAAATGAGTAGATAATACCTTCTTGCTATCAGTGGAAGTTTTTATAATGTTAAGCAGATGGTTGTCTAAAAGAGTTAAGAGACTCTGGGAAGCCTCCCAGGCTGGTAAGGTGGAGGAATCAGAGCGCGCTCTGATCCTTTGGTTCCTGAGTTTGCTGTCCCAGGATGACGGACACCCAGCGGGAGATCTCACCACTGCAGTGCTTTCCACTGTACACCGTTGTGAGAAGTAGATAGATTATGGTGGGGTACGTACTATGAGAGCTTTGCTTCTTTGTCCTTTCTTCCTTTTGTTATTGTGAGGGTATCATTGTTTACTGTACATTAGAGGTACTTACACACTAATATATTTTATTTCATTAGTGTATTTTCATCTCCGCTAGAGCCTGGGTTGTCAAGGGAAGACACTGCATATAGCTCAAAGCTTTGCACATGGTAGGTGCTAAGGATGGAACGAGATGTAGTGTGCTGAGCACAATGCCTGTGTGTTGATACCAGTACTTTTTTCTTTCTTGTCTACTCTCCGCCACTCTGTTGTTAAATATAATCAGGCTGGTAAATGAGGAAAAGGAACAGATTATTTGTTCCAATTTCCTACTTGTCCCCCTCTTTTTTTCATGTGGCTAAATAAGAATAATTTATACTAGTAAGAGATACATTGTTATATAATTTGGGGAGAAATTAAGAAATTTAACAACTGAAACAATAAAAACATGTTCATTATTACTGTGAAAATGTACCTTCGAATCCTCGTCCAGAATGCAGAAGAACAGTGACAGTGTAGATCAAGTCTCTATCAGAACCTGGATTTAGGGTCTCCGTAGATCCTACGGTTCCTAAGATTGTGTGCAAAGAGTATGTGTGTTTGTGTGTGTATCATTCACTTACTAGGAGAGGCTACACATGGTCATTATGGATTTTTTTTTAATAGAGACATTTTGAAGTTTCATTTTCTTCTTAGTAAACTAGCTTTTTCTTTTTTTAATTGAAAAAGTGATGGATCAGTATTGGAACAGTATTGGAATAGGTTGGAGATGTTCTAATTTTAAAACAAAAAAAGACAGTGTCCGTATAGTTTTTGTGTCATTTTATTTTAAAAAGTGATGTGTGTGTGTGCGTGTGTGGGTTTATGTGTGTGTGTATGTGTTTGTATATGCGTGTGTATGTATTTGTATGTGTATGTATATGCGTGTGTGCGCATGTGTGTCTGTGTGTGTGTGCCCACAAATGTGAAAAATGACTTGGAACGTAAGGTGCCAGTATGCTCAGGTTAATTTGGTTGCAATACTGTTTCCTTCTTGTACCGTATATCATTGTTTAAATTTCAGATCTAAAGTAAATCTCACGATGTTAACTGATTAAAACAGAAAAGAAAGTAAAAAAGTACAGTGAAATATATGTCTTTCTCACCCGGTTCCCTTTCCCCAGGGGTGACTGTAAACGCCAGCAGCAGTGAGTGATTTAAGTATCATTTCCCACACACACAGAGACACACACACACAAACACACCCATTTTTATATTTTGACACAAATAGATGTATACTGTATACATTGTTCTGCTCCTTAGGTTTTGTTTTTTGATTTGTTTGTTTTTTTTTTAACTTTGTATCTTGGAAAGCTTTACAGTCTTCAAATTCTTACCCTCCCCCTGTCCCACCAAAAGGAATTAAGAACACCGGAGATCATATTGCTAGAAATCATTATTTATTCTTTTTATTATCCTTTTCAACTTGGGTGTGTACAAACCGGACTCCTAGTGGTAGCTTAGAAATTATTTAATTTCCTCTTGGCTCCAATTATGTCTGGGGGCAGTGACCTTGATTAAAGACCTACTGTGTGCTCGGCCATTAGCTACTTAGCTTCGTTTACTTCCCACTGTTCTATATTGTTTCTGGCTTGTGATTATTATTTGAACTATAACACTAACAATACGTAAAGAATACTTTGGTAATTAGTTTTTTTAATTTTCAGATTGGGCTCCTTCTTTTGTCCTTTTTTTATACTTTTGATTATGAGAGTTTCAAAATGATTACAAATAGAACGGTGTGGTAAACCCCTGCTTACCTATCATCCAGTTTAGCAGTTCACACCTGATAGCCAGTCTGGTTTCCTTGCCTCCTCTGGGCACGTCCCCTCCCATAGTGTTTTGAGACCTCAGATATAGCATTTCATTGATATGTTTTTATTATATAAGCTCTGAAAGACAAGGAGTATTTTTTTCACATAATCACAATACATTTATGAAACTGAAGAAAAGTATTTCCTTAATATGATCAGTTATCCTGTCTGTGTTTAAATTTCCAGTTCTCTGCAGTGATACAATTTTTTAAACATTTTGTTAGAATCGGGGCAAATAAGGTCCACATATTCTGTAGTTTGATATGTCTTTGTTTCTTTGATCTATAGGTACCATTTCCAGTTCTCTCTTTCTTTGCAGATTATTTGTCAAAGAAACCAGGTTTTTCGTCTTGTGGAATTTTTCATTATTGGTTCATTCTTAAATGGTCAAATATATAAATAGATTTCTTTAAGAATTGTTTTAACTGGTGGCTTTAAGTTTCCAGATATTCTTTAGGTATCATCAGATTATATTTGAACATGCATTTGTTGGCTAACATCACTCTATTTATGGCTTTCTTTAGGGCTTTCAACCTACATTTGTAGATTTGAAATATAGAATGCCCTTTGAAATAAAAATTCACAAGAAAAAATAAGACAAAATAGATAAAATTAAAGACAACTATGAGAGGTGCCCATAGCTATGCATCAGATAATGACTGTATTTTGTCTGCTAAATTTGTGGGAGGGGCTCAAGGAAGAATGTGGATTTCTACATTCATGGATCCCTAGTTGCTATTCATCAATGCTTTTATTTGTCCTTAATATTGGTCGGTTCTTCCATTCCCATCAGTAACTCTAATTTTTACCGGTCTCTAAGACCCCTTAACATAAACGCTAAACTCCTTTTTCTTTGTAGACAACCATGCCTCTTACCTCAATGAAATTGTGAAAGTTGGATATGAACTCCCTCTAACTCATCCTTCTCATCAGCAGACTTTACCCAACACATCCTTCTCCTTCTCTTCCCTCTGACCTCAGGGAATCGCCCTGGGTGTTTCCCTATTCAGAACCAGCCCTCCGCCCAGACTTGACGCTGGCCCCCGCTTTCTTCAGTGCCTTGCCCTTCACATCCCACACTCTCGCCTGTATCTTTACTCCCTTTTTATTGGTTTCTTCCCTTGGGTTTATAAACATCTTTGAAAAACACATCAAATTAGACAACCCACCCTTGACCCTGTGTTTCTCTCTGGCCCCCAAATTCACTCTCTTGTTTTTTGCTGAGTGTTTTGAAAGACAGTTCTGCTCTATTCTCTCCTCCGCCTCCTGTCCCATCACTTTCTCAGCCCTCTGCCCTCCGCCCTCTCATTCCACTGCAGGCTCTGGGAAGCATCACCAGGACCTCTTAATTGCTCAATCCAGTGGAAGCTTTTTCAATCTTTATCAGTTGCATCATCTACTGATTTGATAATGAAACACTGTTTTCTTGACTTATGTGGCCAAATTGTTTCTGGTTCTCCTAATTTTTTTTCAGCCATTCTTTTCCTTTCTTTTCTTTTCTTTTCTTTTTTTTTTTTTTTTTTGTCTTTTTCTTGGGTTTCTCTACTTCTCATCCCAAGGATTCTTAACTGGAGGGTAGGTGGCCCATTAAAACCACTTGGCAAAGCTTTCAAAACTTATACAATCTGGGCCACCATTCCTGTAGTTTCTGATTCAGTAGGTCCTTCTAGAAGCCTATAATATAGTTGTTCTTTGATATTCTATTATATGAAGGTACCATAATTTACTTAACCATTTCTCAAGTATTCAACACATATTTATTGAG
This sequence comes from Eubalaena glacialis, assembly GCF_028564815.1. NCBI lineage: Eukaryota > Metazoa > Chordata > Mammalia > Artiodactyla > Balaenidae > Eubalaena > Eubalaena glacialis. Next base: position 9,096,097 of record NC_083722.1, read on the forward strand.
CATCTACTATATTCTCGGTGTCATCGGTTATTTAGGTTTTTTTCTGTTATGAAAAGTACTCTGATGAATAGCCTTTGTTCCACTCCTTTCATAGCCTCAGTCTAGATTTCCAATAGTTGAATCAATATATTAAAATACAGAGATGGGTTTCAAGGATCTTGATGCCTATGGCCAAATTACTTCATAGAATAGTTATATTTTTGCTTCCACCTACCCTGTGGTATGGTTTTAGCAACCAGTTATGTAAGACGGTAGCTCTCAGATCCTGTGTGTTTAGACCTGTTGTCTCCGGATTTATGCTGCAAACTGCTGGGAGTGCCTGACTCTGTCTTGTTTTTTGCGTCTTTGCCTCTCCAGCCTCCTCATGCTCCCCTCCCTGAATTTCCTCCTCCTCTAGACAAGATCTCTCCTTTTCTTCTCTGCGTATTCAGCCAATGTATCATTTCTTCCATGAAGGTGTTGCAGGACCAGTCTTCCTATTTCCGAGACAGCGGCATTCACACCCTTCAGTGTTCCCCTAATACCCCATGGACTTAGTCACACAGTTACCGCGTGTAGAGGGATTGCTCATTTACTTCTATAAGTTCCTACCTGTAAGATTATTCATCTTTGTGTATCCTTAGTGCTAGCCCACAGGAGCTAATAAATATATTCTGAACTGAATGAACCAGTCACTATATTAATGTATTTATGTTTTAGAAACTACCCAGAGTCTTTCATATGATCTGGAAATTTGGAATTTAAAACCTATAGCCAGCTGACATTTTTAAAAAAAATAATTTGATCGCATTTTTAGAGTTTTTAGTTTTTATTAAATTTAAATAATATTTATTTTTATATTAAAATATTTATTATAGATAATTTAGTAATTGAAGAAAATAGAAATAACATTAAAACTGTTAATATTCTACCCTCAGATAATCATTACATTTGAGCCTGTTTCTTTATAGATCTGTGTGTGTATGTATATGTGTATGTACATCTATGTGGCACAAAATGTTTTTATGTAATACACTTTGAGCATTTTTTCTGTCAATAAGTCTTTTTAAAACATTTTTAATGGCTAAATAATATTCTATTGTATGGAAGTACCATAGTTCTTTAACTAGTCCTTTATTGTTTTACATGTAAAATTGTCCGCAAGTAATTGTTAATTTAACATAAATGCTACCGTAAATACAGCAATAGCGATTCCTTTATTGAACAAGTATGTGTTGAGGCTCTAGTGATCTAAGCACTTATGCACTCTGTTGAATAAGATATAGTTTTAATGAAGAAAGCGGGTGAGCATGCAGGCTCTCGGAATATCCCGTGATGAATGCTGCTCTGGGCCTTAGAACACTGTGCTGGGGGCGCAGACCAGGGCCTGGGGGAAGGGTCAGGGAAGGCTTCCTAAAGGAAGTGATAGGTTATTGGCTAATTTCTCTGTTTTAGGGTGTTTATTAGAATACCACTTCATTAATATGATGAAGCATATCCTTTTTTATTTATTGTGGAGGGTATTTTGTTTTGTTTTTGTTTACACTAGAGATAGGTGTTTTAATCAAGTACATTTTGGACATTATTTAAATTACCTTCCCCTCACCCCCGTCCTGTTACAAATGATAATAACATGCTTCCTAATACTGAAATGTCTTTGCATGCTTATTGTACACCCTACTTGGACGTGGCTTTCTAATTTTGGAATGTACTTCTGGATGTAGATTGTTACATCCATATTCATTTGTGAGGCTTGTATGGAGTGTTGATTCTTCTGCCCCTTCAGTCACATTTTGATATCAGGGTTATAGCAGCTTTTAAAAATGATTTAGAACACCTTTTGTGTTAGCTTGTGCTCTGGGACAGTTTAGGAAATGCTTTATTCTTCAAAATTGGTAAGAATTTGATAATAAAACTATCTTGGCCTTTAACCTCTAAAAAAGTAATTCTGCGTTATTCTCTGGTAACTTTCTCAATCATCCCTTGTTATTCTAGTTGAGTTTTTCTCTTTCTGGATCAAGTTGAGTAATTTTATTTTTTTCTAGAATTTTTACTAGTAAATCACAGTTTTCAAATTCATTAGTGCCGAGTTGAGTCTCCTTTTTTTTTTTTTTTTTACTTATTTCAAGCAATATTTTTCAGTTTGAAATATTACTAGTCTAGACTATCATTTTGGGCATTATTGTAGAGTCTGACTCCCTGAAAGACATAGGTCTAGAGATAGGAAAGATGTGTAACTTACAGGTTAAAACGTGTTACTTACAAAGGTAGGTTTCCTTAGCTGATTTAGTAGTGAACACTGGGGTCATGGTTTAGACGACCATGCATACGTGGTTATGGGTATTGGATGCATTTTTAACATTACATCATTGTCATATATTTAGTCGTATTGAAATAGCTCTAGCAGTTACCAGTGAGAATAGGGAGCTTGTACTGACGTGTGATGAGGGACATGGGAGTTAGGCTTATTCAGTAGTAAAAATAGTGAAGTCACATATGGTGATCTTTTTTCAATCAGATGGTATCTCTTTCAGTAAATAGAGGTGCCTTTTACAGTTCTTTAGGATCTACTTCATAAAATTTACTGTTAGTGTTTCCACTTTATGTTTTTAGGGCTCAGTGAAGAAGGAGAGCCTCTAGGTGTCAGAGCAGAAGTTATGGGTGCCTATCAGAACAGCAGGAGAGAAGGATGAGCTACTAGAATTAGGGTAGAGATCACTTAACTCCTTGATAATCTAATGGAGTGATAAATAGTTGATTCAGGTGCTTTCAGTGCACTGATGCAATTTCCCAAATGTAGAAATCATTTATAACATTAAGGAAGATAAAACGCCAGGCTCTTACATGAAACCACCTAATGCCAGTTTCAGTTTGTGTGCAGATACTCCTTTTTCCCTTTTTCAGAATGCACCCGTGCTTCTGTGTGTCACTTGGCAGGTTATCGTCAGCATTTTTAAGACCAGTAAATCACTCAGTCCGCCTTACTGTCGTTGTTACTAATGATCACCAGATACATAGCTGTGGAGAGACGGATCCTACATGCAGGGGTGGTGGCACAGAGAAGGAAGCAGTGGCTCTGAGGAGGGTGTCAGAGCAGGTTTCCTGGAGGAGGTGACATCCTGAAGGGATGGGGTGGGAGGGCAGCTAGCTGGAGGAGTCTCAGGGACCCGAGGGAGCCTGCGCAAGGGCGTGGCTGGAGCTGCAGAGGAGGGAGTGGGATGACAGAGACCTGTGTTCACTGCACAGGGGATCAGGCTTTATATTTACCATCAAACTGATGTTAAAATGCTTGTTTAAGAGGTAGAATAATCCGTAAGCTCCTCCAGGGGAGCCATTCTTTTAGCTTTGTATTTCTGGTTCTTCCTTTTGTACCTGACACCAGGTGGACATTCAGTGCAATATAAAACCCTCGGCAGTTGTTGAACGAAATCCTAACAATTTAATGGGTTGGTCCCCAAAGCTATGATGTATGTCCTGAGTCGCAGGGCTCTTGAGGAGTGGTGTCGAGGATCTGAGATGGTACAGGAGACCCATTGCCCCCGCTTCACCGCAGGGTGAAAAGGGTCAGAGAGCAGGCGCTTGCTGTGAGCTCTCATTTGAAGATTGCTTTATTTTTCTAAATGATTTGTTTTTAATTATCTAGTCTTCTTCCCAGAACCCCAAAAGAACGGTGGTTTCCTAAGGGCTCCAGGACTTTTTTTTTTTTTTTGGCTCAGTGGTTTCAGATTATGCTTCACAAATCAACATTTTTTTCTTTATTTACAATTATTTACCTATGATGAAAACAAAATGTTTTGCATTGTTTTCTTGTACAAACAAAAGTTTTAAAATATGTAAGGCATTAAAGAAGATTGTTCATAGCCTTTACCGTTAACAAATAGTTTCTGTGCTTTACCAGAGAAGAAAAACTGTAAGAAGGTGTACATTTTTAATAGTTGCAGAACCAAAATCTAACCTACACTGTCAGTACCCTTCCTCTCAGCCTGCCACTCTTTCAGCCATGGGCCCTTCTGGATCTTAGGGACAATTATGGATCAATTCATGTGTTGCTGGGATCTTTTCCAGGTAACAACTCCAAGTGTATTTAGTAAAAACTTAATTAATTAGAATTACATCTTAATTTAAATACGGTAAGAACTCATTACAGTAAGAATATGTTACTTATTTTAGACTTACCACTGGTGTGAATGTCAATTTTGCATGTATATCTGTTTTTATTTTTAGGCAACAGAGAAACTACTGTTTATTTCTGAATGTGTAGTCTTTGTGAAATTATTACCTCAGATAACAGTGACACTGGGGAGGGCATGATGGAAGATGTCTCAGAATCTGAGATCCCATTATAAACCGCACGCACCCCCCTGCCAATCAGGGCTTACGATGAGATATGTCCTGGCTGGGAAGTGTTGCCCTTGGTTGAGAACTGCTCTTTCTATCAGTGAGTGTCAAGCTGCAGGTTTGCTCCAGCAGTGGGTTGTGAAATCAGTGTATTTGAGCAAGGCAGCATTTTTCATTTTTACTAGGAAAGGATAGAAATTAGAGTGTGGGTAAGTCGGTTTCTGAATTATGTATACGCATAATATATATAGATACACATGTGTAATTGGTTGGAATGTAAAAATATCTTTCTTACTCTGGATCATAGTGAAAAAAATGATAAATGTTGCTTTTAAATACTAGTAAATTGCCTTGTCTGAACCAATTAAGAGCATATAATAAATGAGTACTTTCTCTGTAGTTTTTGACAGTGTCTTTAAAACATCATATTTTACCAGGAGAATTATAAAACATAGGTTAACTATAAACAGGACTTTTTCTAAAAATTGAGGCAAAATCTTACAATGGCTATTATAAGCTCTCTCACTGAAGGTTGTATTTACCTATTGAACTGGAGCTCCAGGTAAAGGCATTTAAGTAGATGCCTATACCTAACACACTAGATATCCTAAATCTACTGATTTATACACAAATGTAAATTGAGGTCATTTTTGCAAGAATTTGTTATGTTAAAGTACAAACAGAAGGTGGCCAAACCTCAATATACTAAATAGAAGCTATTCTTTAAATACATGTCAAGTCATGAGTTTTTGCTGCCTTGAGCCCCAGTTGGTTCTATTAATAAAAAGTTGTTTTATTCTATAATGCCAAATTATGTGTGCATAAACTCTTAAACACAGTCATTACTACTATGAATATATATAATATATATGTATATATTATTTATGGTTCTCAAGTTTGGACAAACTGCTGGCATAGAAATAATAGTGCTTTTCATTTTTATGTTTCTCAGAGACTGTATATTTAATATTTATTTACATTTTGAATGTCTCCAATGTACTTAGTACATTTTATTTTTTGAAAAAGTGGGCCTTGTCTTTTTGTTACTTGTATTAATACAGATTTCATCCATACATTTGGAATTCTCCTTTTGAAGTAAAAGTACTGCTAAGTGCAGGATCTACTTTCTGCATTTAATAAGGGTTTTGTTTTTTTTTTCAGTACTGTTTCCAATTTCACTCATCATTTCATGAGAAATAACTAAAGTTTGTAAATGAGAAAAAATTGTATTATTTCCAAAGATTGTCTCTTCTCCCCTCAAATCTTATCCTGGACCTGGTAATTAGCAGGAAGCCAATAGGACATTGCTGTGGGGAGTGCGTTTGTCAGGACGAAGATGTAGTTACGATTAACCATTGCTTGTTTCCTTTATTCTAAGGCTCCCCCTCCCCCTTGATATGGCAGGCTGGATGGATCGATAGGCAACTGAAAGAAGTTTGATCAGTAAATCGAAGGTTCTGTGGATTTCTGGCTTTTCTGGAAAGGCTGATGGGGAAAAGGCAGATAGAACCAGAGCTTGAAGGGCCTATGGTGGGATCTGTGCCCTATTTAGTTGGGGAAGGATGCCATTTTGGAGGCTGCATCTTCCATGGCCAGTGGAGAGAATTTTGGGAGCTGCTGGTGGACGCTGGGAGGCATGAATGGCTGACATACCAATATTTTGAAAGCGTTTAAACTATACGCCAAGGGACTATCTAAAAGGTTGCATAATTATGGTTACTGTATTCATTTCAGTACAAAATAGTACCCTAGGAATTTTATTACTTTTACCATTATAATTAGCACTTAGACCACTGTATTAAATTTGGAATTGGTTGCTGTCATAATCATCAAATATGTATATCCTTATAAAATTTAAATTAATTGTTACCAAAGTAGAACATGTGCTTACTTACAAAATCGAATTGTGCTCAAAGCTCACATGGGAGACCTACAGGCTCTGGGCCCACGTGCCTCCCTCTCCCATCCACTCCTGAGGCAGCCATCCCAACTGTTCGTTAGTTATTGCTTCTTTCAAAACTGCGTGCATATATAGCACTTCCGTAGTCATTAGTTTTATCTGGTATCTTTAATGCAGTGTTCTACCCTCACACTTCATGGGTAACTACTCTGTAATCAGGGGTTAGCAAAAGTGATGGGTATTGTGTTGCTGCTCTTCAGCCCATCATTTCATTCATTTTTCCATCCTTTCTTTTATTTCTTCCATGTTTGGCTTAGGTCTGAGGCCATCTGTGAACTTTGCTTAGACTTGTTTCTAAGCCAGTAGGCATTTGCTCTATCTCTCTAATAAAATCTGTGTGTCTTCATAAAGAAAGTATTATGTTTACATACTTTTATTAATCAGCTAAACATTTTTAAACTATGGTTCAGTATTTAAAATGCACGAATTACTTGCATTGTGGAAACAATTGGAAGTAGTCCTTGTGACTAAGACATAATTAAAATTATAAGTATAATTTTTAAAAGGACTTTATTATTACTTTGACAGTTTACACATATTTGTTTCAAATAATTCATTCAACAAATATTTATTACTATGTATCAGGTACTGTTTATAAGTAATATATTTGTTTTACTGTATTCTTATGTGTGTATGATGAATTGACTTATAATTTTTTGTTGCTGTTTTTCTTAGACAAAATTGAAGAAGCACAAAAAGAACTCAATGGGGCAGAAGTGTCAAAAAAAGGTAAATTAAAATCAACCCCAGTATAGGCTTTATTCTTGCAGAGATTCCTGTATAAATATCTTACTATTGCAACCTCTCTAAATGAATCAGTGTAAACATATCCCAAAGTTAAAAATCACCTTAAACTGATTGATACCTAAAAGTCTATGGACTTTGCTTTATGAAATGTTTTAACTGCATAGCATATTCTGTAACTGTTTCCCACATATTACTATTTTGCTGGTGGGAATATGAAAGATTGTTGCAGCTTTTCTGAAAGTCCTGTTTGGGAGACTGTCCCATAGCAATCAAGTTACCAGTATAATGGGTACTGATGGTACTGTGTTCACATATGTGTGTGCATATGTGTGTTCACGTGGTGCAGTATTCTTTCTGAAATGACAAAAACCTAAGACAACTAAAATAACCCAAATGTTAGTCATTGCGGGAATAATTGCATCAATTGTAGTACCTTCATATTTTGGGATGTTATGCAGCTTTTAAAAAATGTTAATTATTTCAGTTGACTGTGGTGATTTGTTGCAATGGTGAGAAAAGGAGCAGAGGAAGGTGATTAACTTTTATTTATCTGGATTTTGTTCTTTCACTTGTTATAATGGGTAAATTTTGTGTAAAGAATAAGAAGCTTAAAAGCAAAAATTGGTTTTCATCACAGAAAGCATGCTGATTATTTTCCCAGGTAATATGAAAAAATGCTTTCGATGTACAACAGCCTGTGGGAGGGGAGGAAGAAAGGAAGGTGGGTAGAGTTCCAACACTCTCTGTTAATGCGTAAAATTGAATAGAAGGATCTACGGTTCTCTTTATGGCATTTAGATTTCATGATTTATTATTGCTTTATCCTTGTTGTATCTTCTAATTACAGTGGGATATTTTGGCAGAGTAATTTAGCTACATAGGATTCCAATGGAAAGTCTTTTTTTTAAATCTAGTTAGGTTCCTAACTAGGTATCGTTAGTGGAAATAATTTCCGGTTGTCCAGCTTCTCTATCCCTTGGACCAGCCTGTGAAGTCTCCAGGGTTGTTTGGGGTTGGTCTGAGTAGTGACGCTGTGATGCACGGACACCTTAAAGTGTCTTCCTTCTTTTTTCTCTCCCCTCACCCACCATGGGATCTCTGGGAGGCCCATATCAAATATGACCCTTTAATGACACTCTTGCAGAAACACAAGTCTAAGAAGAGCAGAGAAGTCACCACAGCCACACCGTTCCTTTGAAAGGTTGACTAAATATCCCTTCCCACATTGCTGAAATCATGAAGCATTTGAGACACTCAGGCTATAAGAACCTAACAATTTAAAGTTCTTTGTCATGGTCAATCTTTTCCGCATCTACTGATGGTTTAGAGCTGCTTCAGTTAGGAAAATAAATGTGTTCTTGTCTTCCTTTTCCCTCTTTCCTACCCCTGTGGCAAAGAGCTTTAAAAACCATGAACTAAATGTCTGACAGGAAGGAGGAAATGGAACAGAGAATCTAGAAAAAGAAATTGGATAATGAGGTTGAAAATAGTCCAGTGGGCTGCATTTGGCAGGCTACACTTATTTAAGACCTAGGATGAATACCAAGTGAGCAGTGTTCTGCGCAATTCACTGCCTAGAATTTCTACTCAGCTTTCATTTTTACATACGCATTCTGGGCAAATTAAAAATAAAATAGTTTTCCTCCAAAATATAATTGAGGAGTAACATCAGTTCGTCTTTAACAACCTGAGATAAAAATTTTGAGTAATAAACGTCTTGAGATTTCTCAGATCTTTGCTTGCTGAGCTGTCTGTTTGATGAAAGGAAATTCATTTCTTCTTTTGAAGAATATACTTTAAAAATTTAGAGTTATTTATTGTTTTTATTGATTAAGATAAGTCATCTAGAATAGACCACTTTTCCACTATTTTTTCCAACATGCTTTTGGTTATTTCCCCTGAAATTTTAACTTTTTCTACATCTGCCTTTTTTTCTACATTGCTCATGTTTCTAAGGCTTCATCTCCATTGAAGATGCTGTGGTCCTTAACCTATTCAAGGTTCTTTCTCCCCCTCTTCTTTTTTTAACCATTAGGACAAGTAACTAATTTATCTTCAGAAGCATTTAGCATACCAGTAGGCTCTTAAGGAAAACAAACCTTGCTTATTGGTAGATTAAAAAAGATGTCTTTCCTGTTTTCTAACATTTTAAGGAAGGATTCATCTGTTTAGTATAAGGTGGCAAAGAAACTGACTTGGCTCGTTATACACCAATAGAATAAAGAAGTGCACTAAATTATGGTAATATTTTTTTTTATTCTTTCTCTCTCTTATGAATGAAAGTCAGATGACTAGAATGTGATTTATTTTGATTGTAACCAATTTGGGGATAAATATAGCGTGCAACATTCATACAATTCTCTATAATGTCTTTATTTTCTTCCTTACAGCACTATTTACTTGGTCTTAACATCCACTGTGCTTGACACTATTTCTAAAATTATTGTACGAGATTTAAATAAAATAAATAGTGAATGTCACAGATGTAGTGATGAATATGTATGAAATAAACTGGGAAGAAATAAATAGATCAGTTAGGAAAGCTTTTATATGCTGTCTCATGAATAAACTTTAATTTTAATACTTTGTTTTAAATTTTTATCACACAATATTTGACACATAAAATAATATATATAAGTATATGTAATATATATTATTACATATGTAATATGTAATATCATATATTATCACATATATTATTATATATATAATGTGTAATATATATTATCATGTACATTTAGTACATAATACTTAGTATATGTAATATGCATTATTATAAATCATAAGAATAACATGGTAATCTTTGATTCCAATACCCAATTTAAGAACTGGCACATTGCTAATGTGTACTGTTGTATCAACCTACATGCTAGTCTCCATTTCATCCCACTATCTGCTTGGTAGAGATATTTAACTGTTCTTAAGTTTACATCATCATTTTAGTGCTTCTTAAAAATAATTGTGTATTCTCAAACAATATCCTTTTAGTTTTGTCTGAGTTTGAGCTTTAAAAATAAAATTATATTATTTGCAGTTGGAAAAATTTCATTCTTTTTTATGGCTTAGTGGTATTCCATTCTGTGTATATATATATTCCACATCTTCTTTATCCATTCATCTGTTGATGGACACTTAGGTTGCTTCCATACCTTGGTAATTGTAAATAATGATGCTATGAACATTGGGGTACATGTATCTTTTCAAATTAGTGTTTTTGGTTTTTTGGATATATACCCAGGAGTGGAATTGCTGGGTCATATGGTAGTTCTATTTTCAGTTTTTTGAGAAACCTCTGTATTGTTTTCCACAGTGGCTGCACCAATTTACATTCCCACCAACAGTGTACAAGCGTTCCCTTTTTTCCACATCTTCACCAATATTTGTTATTTGTGTTCTTTTTGATGATAACCATTCTGATGGGTGTGAAGTGATACCTCATTGTGGTTCTGATTTGCATTTCCCTGATGATTAGTCATGTTGAGCATCTTTTCACGTGCCTGTTGGCCATCTGCATTTCCTCTTTGGGAAAATGTCTATTCAGTTCTTCTGCCCCATTTTTTAATCAGGTTTTTTTTTTTGATGTTGAGTTGTATGAGCTGTTTATGTATGCTGGATATTAATCCCTTATAGGTCACATCATTTGCAAATATTTTCTCCCATTCAGTTGGTTGTCTTTTCATTTTGTTGATGGTTTCCTTTGCTGTGCAAAAGCTGTTAAGTTTAATTAGGTCCCATTTGCTTATTTTTACTTTTATTTCCTTTACTTTAGGAGATGGATCCAAAAAAAAATACTGCTGTGATTTATGAAAAAAAGTGTTTTGCCTATGTTTTCCTCTAGGAGTTTTGTAGTATCCAGTCTTACATTTAGGTCTTTAATCCATTCAGAGTTTATTTTTGTATATGGTATTAGAGAATGTTCTAATTTCACTCTTTTACATGTAGCTGTCCAGTTTTCTCAGCACCACTTATTGCAGAGACTGTCTTTTCTCCAGTGTATATTCTTGACTCCTTTGTCATAGATTAATTGACCAAGTCAGTGTATTTAATAATATGAGATTATTCGAGTTTTCTTTTTTCTCTTCAGATATTTTTCTTATAATTTATCCATTTTATTAACTATTCACATTTATTGGCAAAAAGTCATTCATGGTATTCTCTTACTTTCTCTCATTGCTGCTGGATCTGTAGTTGTGTCTCCATTTTCTCACTGTCAATATTGTGCATTTGTGCCTTTTCTCTCTGTCTTGATTAGTCTTGCCAGAGGTTTGTCTGTTTCACTCCCCTTTTATTGTACCAACTTCTGAGTTTCTTGATATTCTCTTGTATCATACTTTCCCATTTCATTACATTTTGCTCTTTATTATCTCTTCCTCTTTTTTGAGCTTATTCTGTTATGAAATTTCTTAAATTGGAAACTGGGCTTATTCATTCTTAAGTCTATTCTTTCCTGTTAGAATCATTTAAAGCTATTGATTTCCTTGTAGACCTAGCTTTAGCTATATTAAACGTGACTTCATGTTTGCTACTTTCATTAATTTCTGTGCTGGTTTCTTCTTTCACTCTCTTGATAGAATTTTTTTCCCTTGGGGATGGTTGGGGATTTTATTTATTTTTTTGTTAGTGATTTCTGACTTAATTGCATTGTTATGTTAATTTTAAAACCAGTTTGTATTTCTAAAATAATTTGCTTTCTGTTTCTGAATACAGTATAGTCAAAAGTTTCAGGGAATGTTCTATAAAAATGCTCCTAGAATTTATGTTAGAAATTTAGAATTCAGCGGTTTACAGATAAATTCACCATTTTACAAAGATGGAAAAGCTGAAGTTGAAAACTGTTAAATAACCTTATCCCAGGGACTGCGTCCAGAAAGTGGCGTGAGGACTTTTCACGTCTGTGCTGTTCTAATATTATTCTGCATCGTAACTGGGTGAGAGCTGTATTCTAGTGATAGTTGAATCTGTAGTACAGTTAGTCCTGTTCTAAATTAAGCCTTTGAGTAAAGAGATCCCCTTTTAAAAAAATATTGTAATGATTCAGGAAAAAATAGGAGTCAAACAATGGGTATAGAAAAAGGTGGAGATTTTAGGTCAGCTTGCATTGGGATTTTTCATATTATTCTGTCTCAAACAGCAAAATCCTGAAATCACCACCATAATACCTATAGTTTCCTTTCAGCAGCCATCACTCTGAAATTATGTACTCTAGCCACCAGAAAATTTTTATTTAAAAAATAATTTCAGTTAATCATCTATTTTACCATGTATATGAGAGTAATGGGTCCTAAGGATATAAGCAGTTTATGGCTTAAGAAATACATTAAGGAATCTGTCCTGCTGAAATAACTCTGTGATATTCAGACTTGCTCCAAGGAGTCACCTGACAAGTAGGATTTTTGTTAACATAGGCATAATGAATGGCCTGGAATTACCCTCGTTATCTGGGGAAGCTTGAGGGAAGTTAGGTTCCTATGTAAAACTAGATTGAGTAATTCAGAAGTGAGTGTGACAGACTAATGAGCAAAAAACTAGATTGTGAACTCTAATTAGTGGGTAAATATGAAAGCCAGAGAGTTTGCTCACCTACTTTCCTAAATTTTTTTAAGCTCCTTATAATATGAATAAGTCTGCAAGGAGTGAAAAATACTCCCCCTTGTTTTTTTCTTTTTTAAATAGCACATGTGATATTAAAAAAAAAGAAATGAAGGTTCATTTGGAATAGTATTTTATGTTAATAAGGTTATGCTTTAATGCCAGTGACATTCTCTTCCTTAAGAATTCTGCTAAGTATACTTAAGAAAATACGAGAGCATATTCCTATAATTAGGGATGATGAAGTCCTTCCTAAGTGAGACTAAACTTTAGGTGGCATACTGGAAAAGCTGGACTGATTTTTATTAAATTAAAATGAATAATGTTAAGATAAGATTAAATATAATATAAGATTAAAATGTTTTAAAACAGCCTGGGAGAAAGTATGTGCAATAAAACAAAACTTGGTTGGGTTACTTAAAATGTTATAAACTTGGAAAGGCATTAGCAATTTATAAAATGAAAGCTCACATGGATAGAGCCAGTGGAAGGGCTAGTTTAATATATTAGTGAGATGTCCGAACTACTGAATTTTTTTAAAGGAATGCAGTTTAATTATTTCAGTATTATAATAATGCTAGCTAGTTTATAAATTAATTACCAGGAAATAATGTAATTAAATGAGCATTAGTGGCTGTTTATTTTTTATTTTATTTTTATAAGCTAACCAAAAGTATGGTTAATCCCCAATATTTCTTATCTTCAATTGTGAGATGAATTCTGGTTAGTGGGAAAGAGAGAGAGAGAGAAAGGGAGAGAGAGCGTAAAGGAGAGAGAGAGAAAGTGTGTGTGTGTGTGTGTGTGTGTGTGTGTGTGTGTGTGTGTGGTTGTTTCCTTTTGGGTTTGTGTCCTCTTACCCATTCTTTTTTTTTTTTTTTAATACAGCAGGTTCTTATTAATTATCTATTTTATACATATTAGTATATACATGTCAATCCCAATCTCCCAATTCAACCCACCGCTCCCCGCCCCGCCACTTTCCCTCATTGGCATCTATACGTTTGTTCTCTACATCTGTGTCTCTATTTCTGCCTTGCAAACCAGTTCATCTGTACCATTTTTCTAGATTCCACATATATGCGTTAATATACGATATTTGTTTTTCTCTTTCTGACTTGCTTCACTCTGTATGACAGTCTCTAGGTCCATCCACGTCTCTACAAATGACCCAATTTTGTTCCTTTTTGTGGCTGAGTAATATTCCATTGTATATATGTACCACATCTTCTTTATCCATTTGTCTGTCGATGGGCATTTAGGTTGCTTCCGTGACCTGCCTATTGTAAATAGTGCTGCAATGAACATTGGGGATGCAGGTGTCTTTTTGAATTATGGTTTTCTCTGGGTATATGCCCAGTAGTGGGATTGCTGGGTCATATGGTAATTCTATTTTTAGTTTTTTAAGGAACCTCCATACTGTTCTCCATGGTGGCTGTATCAATTTACATTCCCACCAACAGTGCAGGAGGGTTCCCTTTTCTCCACACCCTCTCTAGCATTTGTTGTTTGTAGATTTTCTGATGATGGCCATTCTGACCCATGTAAGGTGATAACCTCATTGTAGTTTTGATTGCATTTCTTTAATAATTAGTGATGTTGAGCAGCTTTTCATGTGCCTCTCGGATAGCTGTATGTCTTCTTTGGAAAAATGTCTATTTAGGTCTTCTGCCCATTTTTGGATTGGGTTGTTTATTTTTTTAATATTGAGCTGCGTGAGCTATTTATATATTTTGGAGATTAATCCTTTGTCCATTGATTCGTTTGCAAATATTTTTTCCCATTCTGAGGGTTGTCTTTTTGTCTTGTTTGTACTTTCGTTTGCTGTGCAAAAGCTTTTAAGTTTCATTAGGTCCCATTTGTTTATTTTTGTTTTTATTTCCCTTACTCTAGGAGGTGGGTCAAAAAAGATCTTACTGTGATTTATGTCAAAGAGTGTTCTTCCTATGTTTTCCTCTAAGAGTTTTATAGTATCCGGTCTTACATTTAGGTTTTTAATCCATTTTGAGTTTATTTTTGTGCCTGGTGTTAGGGAGTGTTCTAATTTCATTCTTTTACATGTAGCTATCCAGTTTTCCCAGCACCACTTATTGAAGAGACTGTCTTTCCTCCATTGTATATCCTTGCCTCCTTTGTCATAGATTAGTTGACCATAGGTGCGTGGGTTTATCTCTGGGCTTTCTATCCTGTTCCATAGATCTATATTTCTGTTTTTGTGCCAGGACCATACTGTCTTGATTACTGTAGCTTTGTAGTATAGTCTGAAGTTAGGGAGTCTGATTCCTCTACCTCCGTTTTTTTCCCTCAAGACTGCTTTGGCTATTTGGGGTCTTTTGTGTCTCCATACAAATTTTAAGACTTTTTCTTCTTGTTTTGTAAAAAATGCCATTGGTAATTTGATAGGGATTGCATTGAATCTGTAGATTGCTTTGGGTCGTATAGTCATTTTCACAATATTGATTCTTCCAATCCAAGAACATGGTATATCTCTCCATCTGTTTGTGTCATCTCTGATTTCTTTCATCAGTGTCTTATAGTTTTCAGAGTACAGGTCTTTTACATCCTTAGGTAGGCTTATTCCTAGGTATTTTATTCTTTTTGTTGCAGTGGTGAATGGGATTGTTTCCTTAATTTCTCTTTCTGATCTTTCATTGTCAGTGTATAGGAATGCAAGAGATTTCTGTGTATTAATTTTGTATTCTGCAGCTTTACTAAATTCACTGATTACTATAGTAGTTTTCTGGTGGCAACTTTAGGATTATCTATGTATAGTATCATGTTATCTGCAAACAGTGACAGTTTTACTTCTTCTTTTCCTATTTGGATTCCTTTTATTTCATTTTCTTCTCTGATTGCCGTGGCTAAAACTTCCAAAACTATGTTGAATAATAGTGGCGAGAGTGGACATCCTTATCTTGTTCCTGATCTTAGAGGAAATGCTTTCAGTTTTTCACCATTGAGCATGATGTTTCCTGTGGGTTTGTTGTATATGGCCTTTATTATGATGAGGCAGGTTCCCTATGTGCTCACTTTCTGGAGAGCTTTTATCATAAATCGGTGTTGAATTTTGTCAAAAGCTTTTTTGCATCTATTGAGATGATCATATGGTTTTCATTCTTCAATTTGTTAATATGGCGTATCACATTGATTTGCATATATTGAAGAATCCTTGCATCACTGGGATAAATCCCACTTGATCATGGTGTATGATCCTTTTGATGTGTTGTTGGATTCTGTTTGCTAGTATTTTGTTGAGGATTTTTGCATCTATATTCATCAGTTATATTGGTCTGTTATTTTCTTTTTTTGTAGTATCTTTGTGTGGTGTTGGTATCAGGGTGATGGTGGCCTCGTAGGATGAGTTTGGGAGTGTTGTGTCCTCTGCAGTTTTTTGGCAGAGTTTGAGAAGGATTGGTGTTAGCTCTTTTCTAAATGTTTGGCAGAATTCACCTGTGAAGCCATCTGGTCCTGGACTTTTGTTTGTTGGGAGATATTTAATCACAGTTTCAATTTCATTACTTGTGATTGGCCCGTTCATATTTTCTATTTCTTCCTGGTTCAGTCTTGGAAGAGTATACCTTTCTAAGAATATGTCCATTTCTTCCAAGTTGTCCATTTTATTGGCATAGAGTTGCTTGTAGTAGTCTCTTAGGATGCTTTGTATTTCTGCTGTGTCCGTGTCACTTCTTTTTCATTTCTGATTTTATTGATTTGAGTCCTCTCCCTGTTCTTCTTGATGAGTCAGGCTAAAGGTTTATCAATTTTGTTTATCTTCTCAAAGAACCAGCTTTTAGTTTCATTGATCTTTCCTATTGTTTTCTTTGTTTCTATTTCATTTATTTCTGCTTTGATCTTTATGATTTCTTTCCTTCTACAAACTTTGGATTTTCTTTGTTCTTCTTCCTCTAGTTCCTTTAGGTGTAAGGTTAGATTGTTTATTTGAGATTTTTCTTGTTTCTTGAGGTAGGATTGTATTGCTATAAACTTCCCTCTTAGAACTGCTTTTGCTGCATCCCATAGGTTTTGGATCGTCGTGTTTTCATTGTCGTTTGTCTCTAGGTGTTTTTTGATTTCCTCTTTGATTTTTTCAGTTATCTCTTGGTTACTTAGTAATGTATTGTTTAGCCTCCATGTGTTTGTGTTTTTTACGTTTTTTTCCCTGTAATTTATTTCTAATCTCATAGCGTTGTGGTTGGAAAAGATGCTTGATATGATTTCAATTTTCTTAAATTTACTGAGGCAGATTTGTGACCCAAGATGTAATTTATCCTGGAGAATATTCCACGTACACTTGAGAAGAAAGTGTAATCTGCCATTTTCGGATGGAATGTCCTAAAAATATCAATTAAATCTATCTGGTCTATTGTGTCATTTAAAGCTTGTGCTTCCTTATTAATTTTCTGTCTGGATGATCTGTCCATTGGTGTAAGTGAGGTGTTAAAGTCCCCACCCTTACTGTGTTACTGTTGATTTCCTCTTTTAGAGCTGTTAGCAGTTGCCTTATGTATTGAGGTGTTCCTATGTTGGATTCAGTCTATGCATATAGATTTATAATTGTTATATCTTCTTCTTGGATTGATCCCTTGATCATTATGTAGTGTCCTTCCTTGTCTTTTGTAACATTCTTTATTTTAAAGTCTATTTTGTCTGATATGAGTATTGCTACTCCAGCTTTCTTTTGATTTCCATTTGCATAGAATATCTTTTTCCATCCCCTCACTTTCAGTTTGTATGTGTCCCTAAGTCTGAAGTGGGTCTCTTGTAGACAGCATATATATGGGTCTTGTTTTTGTATCCATTCAGCGAGCCTGTGTCTTTTGGTTGGAGCAATTAATCCATTCACATTTAAGGTAATTATCGATATATATGTTCCTGTTACCATTTTCTTAATTGTTTTGGGGTTTTTTTTTGTAGGTCCCTTTCTTCTCTTGTGTTTCCCACTTAGAGAAGTTCCATTAGCATTTGTTGTAGAGCTGGTTTGGTGGTGCTGAATTCTCTTAGCTTTTGCTTGTCTGTAAAGCTTTTGATGTCTCCATCAAATCTGAATGAGATCCTTTGCGGGTAGAGTAATCTTGGTTGTAGGTTCTTCCCTTTCATCACTTTAAATATATCATGCCACTCCCTTCTGGCTTGTAGAGTTTCTTCTGAGAAATGAGCTGTTAACCTTATCAGAGTTCCATTGTATGTTATTTGTCGTTTTTCCCTTGTTGCTCTTAATATTTTTTCTTTCTCTTTAATTTTTGTCAATTTGATTACTATGTGTCTCGGCGTGTTTCTCCTTGGGTGTATCCTGCCTCGGACTCTCTGCGCTTCCTGGACTTGGGTGGCTCTTTCCTTTCCCATTTTAGGGAAGTTTTTGACTATAATCTCTTCAAATATTTTCTCAGGTCCTTTCTCTCTCTCTTCTCCTTCTGGGACTCCTATAATGCGAATGTTGTTGTGTTTAATGTTGTCCCATAGTTCTCTTAGGCTGTCTTCATTTCTTTTCATTCTTTTTTCTTTATTCTGCTCTGCCACAGTAATTTCACCATTCTGTCTTCCAGGTCACATATCTGTTCTTCTGTGTCAGTTATTCTGCTATTGATTCCTTCTAGTGTATTTTTCATTTCAGTTATTGTATTGTTCATCTCTGTTTGTTTGTTCTTTAATTCTTCTAGGTCTTTGTTCTTTAATTCTTCCAGGTCTTTGTTAAACATTTGTTTCATCTTCTTGATCTTTGCCTCCATTCTTTTTCCAAGGTCCTGGATCATCTTCACTATCGTTATTCTGAATTCTTTTTCTGGAAGGTTGCCTATCTCCACTAAATTTAGTTGTTTTTCTGGGTTTTTATCTTGTTCCTTCATCTGGTACATAGTCCTCTGCCTTTTCATTTTGTGTATCTTTCTGTGAATGTGGTTTTCGTTCCACAGTCTACAGAATTGTAGTTCTTCTTGCTTCTGCTGGCTGCTCTCTGGTGGATGAGGCTATCTAAGAGGCTTGTGCAAGCTTCCTGATGGGAGGGACTGGTGGTTGGTAGAACTCAATGGCTGTTTATTTTAAGTAAATATATTTATAAATTCTAGTTTTTAATATTAAATGCTCAAAAAAAATTTTATCATGTTTTCCTTGTAAAGTTTTTATTAGTTCATTCTTTTATTCAGTAATTTTTTATTATGCATCATCCATTCTTTTTAGCCCTAGGAAATAGATAGGAAAGAAAAAGTCTGTACCTTAACGGAACCTGTTTAACTCAGCTCTTGCCCAAATTATCATAAAATTTGAATTGGTAGAATCAAAATTCATGAGGTTTTCTGTAGTCTGGCAGCAGTGCCTAACAAATTTCCCTTGGGAAAACAGGAACAGATTTTCTGTTTTTTAGAAAAGAAAGTCATCTCTTTTTTCTTTTCATACTATATTACTTGGAATTTCAAATTTAAATATTCAGGTCTCCTGAAGTGTTCTTTTTTAGTGTAATAGGCAATGCTAATGGCTCACGTAACAGGAAAATTAGTATTATTTTATTTATTTGTGCCATGTATGTGAGTTAAAGGTATCATATGTCAATCCTGTCAATATTTCAAGATTTAAAAGTACTAAATCCCAAGAGATGATTGCTTTGCAACTAGACTGGTGCCAGCTTTATAGAAGATGATTTGCATAATGATAAAGCACCTTTTAGTACATTTACGTAAAATAAATGTCTTTAAGTATTCTGTTCATGGTGTTTAAATGCAAAAAGTAAAACTTTGCTTCCTACAAATTATGAGAGGCAAAAACCCTCAGTATATTTCCTAACAGTGTTACTGATTACACTCTATAGAGTAATCATTTATTAAATTAGAGGCTAAAATAGCAAGATTTAACTTTTATAGAATTCATTGAAAGGCTTGCATTCTTTTACAGTTTTATAGCCTATTCTGTTGACTTCAAAATGCTATTGATTATAAGATGCAAAGTGATTTCATGCACCATTTAGGAATGGAAAAAGTCACTGCCAGTTAAGTCAGGACACAGTGCTTTTATAATTGATTGGAAGGTACACCAGGGTTTCAGGGAGATTAAAATGTTCAAAACATATTTGTTTAAGATTCTATAAAGTGTGTGTTTATGTCCACTGCTTCATTTTTTCACAAGAGAGATATGAAATAGTTCAGATTATGATGTATGGATTTGAGCTGCTTTGGGGACAGCATCTCTCAGGACTGTGGAAAACAAAAGAAATGGGTCTCATTCTGTTGGTTCACTTGGGGATTCATGGAAGAATGATAAGAAAAAAAACCCAGATAATGTTTAATTTACCATCTTCACTTTCTTAGATAATTGACCTCATGCATATGCCTCTGTATTATTTTTTATATGAATCGGGTTGCAGGGTGACTTAAAAGGATAATGTGTACTGCTGTTGATTTATTTAAGCTTTTCTCCAGCTTTGCTTCTGTAACCTATGTATGGGGCAAAAGAAAGAAAAAAAAGAGAGGCGGGCTCAGATGTTTGTTGCCTACATGGAGACTTGTTCTTTTTTCTCATGTTTACTCAGATCAGAGAAGGCAGTACACATGTTGCATGGAAATCAGGGATATAATTCTGGGGAAGAAAGAATAGAAAATAAAAGCAAGGGGGAGGCAGAATCAGTTAAGGATAGGTAAACGATTGTGTGAAATTCTAGAAAATAAATCTTAAAAAAATTGAAAGCAAACAGCTATGGAAACAACAGTGTTCCATTTCACCCAAATAGGGCATTCTTTTGCTACTGATTCAGTATTCAGAGTGTGTTTTGTTGGGCTATGCTATATATAAGAAGAATATCAAATTTTAAGGATGGTAATTTAGAATTTTGCACTGACCACCAAGCTACAATAGTAGCTATTTCATTCAAGAAAAGATTTGGAAGAAGAAAATGAGACTCTCTTGATGAGTGAGAAAAGGCAGGAAGAGGACTGAAGAAAATTTAAATGAGAGCAAATGTATATAGTAACGTGTGCATAGTTGGATGTTTAGCTAGTGAGGAAAGGATTTGACAGACTGTATTGGAAGTACAGCTCTGCAAGGGAACCAAGAATGGGGATGTTGCTATGGGTGTTTATTTCTTGAAGCCCACCACCTAGCATGAAGTTAGCCACTTAGTAACTGTTAACAAACCTCCTGTGTCTCCTCAGTGTGAAGACAAAGCTCCCTAACACAGCCTATGAGATCTCGTCCCTTAAGCTCTTCCCCTCACCGCTGCCACACAAGTGTCCTCATGAATGCCCCAGTTCAGTTTGCCCAACATCATATACTGGCACCTTCTATGGTTCCTAGTGCATACAGTAGGCATTTGGCAAATATTTATAAATAAATGAAGATGGATGGCTGGGTGGGTGGATGGGGGTGTGGTAAGGATGGATTCTGTTACACAGCAGGCATGGCTTTTAAACAATATATACTCTTACTTTCTTCTGTTTTTGAAGTGTGTTTAAATCGATATATTTTATTTCTCCTGCTGTAATCTAGACTGCATATCTGAAGTAAATTGTTTGATTATATCAAATTATCTCCATAATTTAATCTATATAATTTAATTGTATATATCTGCAGGGATGTATAAAAATCATTTCTGTATGTCTCTCTAACAAAAATAAAAGCTTCATTCTTTAATCTTTAGTAGAGACTGTGGACATCTAGTACAAATGAATCCTTTCTTTTGATTTTTCTGAACACTAAGATTAAGACTACTCTTGGTGTAGTTTATAATGTTGATATAACATTTTAGTTAACCTGGTGGGAAGTTGTGATGTTCTGAAGAATTGAGGAACTTTCTTAGAAAAATCACCAAGGTTTTTGGAATCTTTCTCAATGAAAACAAAGCAAAAGAATATGAATTTGTATTACCCTTTGGTCAGGGAAGTATGATTGTTATTTTGTAAACTTATTGTTTGAATCAAAGTCTGAATCAGCTTTCTACCAGGTAATCTTTTTAAACCTGCAGAAATATATCAGAATATTTGGTTTTTATTAGTGTCAGCTATCTTGTTAGCAACATTCAGATTTTTATCTTTTGTTTCTTCAACTCACTATTTTCATACAAACCATATTATAAGACATTAGAACAAGTTATAAAAATAGAAAATATACTTATTTTGTAACACCTCATCTCGATTGTTGTCAATTTTCTATTACCTTCTTTGCTAACTTGGCTAGAACATAGCCAAAGAGGACCTGTTTTGAAGTACAAGGTTGTTCTTACCACTTTCTCTGAGGTGCTCCTTAAAAGTCAGGTTGAAAGTGCTTATCAAAATGGCGAATAAGAAGGTTTAAATAACAAATGCTATAAGTATGCACTTGCTCTCCTTCTCTTAGTGGTATCTTTAAAAGACAGAGTTATGTTAAGTAAAAATTATAGCATAGTATTGTTGGAGTGTAATGTTTATGGATATGATATGTATAACAATAATTCCACAGAAATAGGGGGAAAGAGACAGGAGCTATGTAGTTGTAATGTTTCCATGTCTCACTTGAATTAAGTTAGATAAATTAAAATGTAAGGTAAGCCCTGAAGCACTACAAAGGAAATAACTCAAAAAAAAGTGAAAAAAAATCATTGAAGAAATTAAAGTGTTATATTAGAAAATATCACCTAGTGTAACATAAAGCAGTAAAGCAGAAATGTAGGAACAAAAGAGACACAACATGTATTAAAAACAAAAAGTGAAGTGGCAGAGATAAATACAACTATGTCAATAATAACATCACATGTGAGTGGATTAAACAGTCCAGTCGAAAGGCAGAGATTGTCAGACTGGATAAAAAAACAAGATCCAACTATATACTGTCTATGCTGAGACAAACTTTAGATTCAAAGACACAACTATCAATAGATTGAAGAAGACCAATAGATTGAAAGTAAAAGGATGGAAAAGACCAATAGATTGAAAGTAAAAGGATGGAAAAAGGTATGTCATGTAAATGGTAGGCTTAAGAAAGCTGAAGTAGCTATACTAATATCAGACAAAAGAGACTTTAAATTTTAAAATGTTACTAGAGATAAACAGGGGCATTTTGTAATGATAAAAGAGTCAATCCCTCAGGAAGATACAACAGTTATAAACATAACAGAGCCCCAAAATATATGAGATAAAACTGACAGAAATGAAGGGGGAAATAGACAATTCAATAGGACAGTTGGAGACTTCAGTACTCTACTTTCAATAATGGATGGAACAACTAGGCAGAAGGTCAACAAGGAAATAAAAGATTTGAACAACACAATAAGCCAGCAGACCTAACAGACATCCATAGAGCATTCCATCCAACATCAGCAGAGTACACATTCTTCCCCAGTGTACATGGCACATTCTCTGGGATAGGCCATAACCTAGGCCATAAAAATTTTTATCAGTAAGTTTAAGAGGAATGACATAATACAAAGTTTGTTTTCTGACCACAATGGAATGAAATTAGAAATCAATAACAAAAATTGTACTTATCTGAAAAAGTTCTTCTGATGCTATGGTGGTCAGCAGAGTAAAACTTTTATGTGCAGATGATTCAAAGATTTTCAAAACAAGTAGACTGAACATTGCTATGAAATTGATAAAAGGGATTCTACACTAGATTCTCTATCTACACATGAGGAAGCTAACCACAGATAAAGCCCACTGGAAATGCTTTCTTTGAAACAAAAATACAGCTTGCTTTAACAATTTTTTAAAGACTGCAATTTCTCCAAAAGAACATAGAGTTCTAAAGCATTTCCTTAAGTAATGTAGCAAGAAAGGGATTATTTGGTTCTACAGTCCAGAGAAATATATTTGGAACTCTCTCATCTCTTTTCTTTTGAGTAAGATAGAGTCAGAACATCTTAGCTGCTGAAACTTTTAGCGGAAAAATAAACTTGTGACCCAGTTTGGTTACCCTGTCATTTCTTAAGGATATACTACTGAAAGAGGTATAATTTGGTTTTTCTATGTTGATTTAATATTCTTTATTTTAATGGTGTTCAGTTTATTTCAAATAATAATTCTTATTTTATATTCTAATACATGGAACATATTAGAATAATATTAGCTCTTTTATAAACTAAGACATCAAATAAAACATATGTTTATGATTTTTTATTAGAAGAGTATTAAAATTTAGTTTCACTGAAGCTAAAATACAAGTGTTAATCAGTATTATTCAGTATTCAGTTTGGTATTATAGAAAGTGAATGCTAAAATACTGGTTTACGTATTTTGTTCTAGTATCACAATTCAACCGATGATGATGATATAATAAGAATAATGGTAATAATAATATCATCAACAATAGCAATATTAATGAGCTAAAATTGAAGTTCTGGACACCACACCATGCTTTCTACATGTATTATCTCAAAAAATCCTCACAACCCCATGAGGTGCCATTATGTGCGTTTTACAAATAATGAAGCACAGTAACAGAACTTACCTAAGGTCACATAGCTAGTAAGTGGTCAAGCCAGGACTTAAACCCAGGCTTTCTTCTATCCAAAGTCCACCAGGGGACATATTTGAGTAATGATGGTTTGGTGAAAGAACAAGCAGCAGTGATCACTGGGTACAAGAGAAGGATGGATCTAGGATAATTTCTGGCTTTGGAATGGCTGTGCCATGCACTGAGATTGGCCTGTAATGTTAAACCTGTTTTGATGTGTCAGGACTTAATTGATTGTGTTGGGTGGTTTTCCTTATGTTTAATATGAAAGTTTACTGTAAGTTAACTTGAAAGTTGAATGTTTGCAAAGGAAGAAGAGCATGTATATGTCTTCAGTAGATGTATTGTTATTTTCTTCCTTAATTAGGCTTGTTCAAGTTTGTGCCTTCTTGGGTTGATTGTATTTATAACTTCTTTTATTCTATATGTTATACAAGTATCCAAATATTTTAAGATGGAGTATAACCTTCTCTTATAATTTTAAATAGTTTTTTTCTGTTGTTATGTCCTACCCTTTTTCATTTCTTTTTTAAAAAATGTATTTTATTTATTTTATTTTATTTTATTTTTTTATGGCCACACTGCACGGCATACAGGATCTTAGTTCCCCGACCAGGGATCGCACCCACACCCCCTGCAGTGGAAGCACAGAGTCTTAACCACTGGACCACCAGGGAAGTCCCCCTTTTTCCTTTCTGAGAACATTTATTATTGATTAGATTGATTTTTTAAATAAATATATTTATTTTATTTTATTTATTTTTGGCCACGTTGGGTCTTTGTTTCTGCACACGGGCTTTCTCTAGTTGTGGTGAGCGGGGGCTACTCTTCATTGCGGTGTGCAGGCTTCTCATTGCGGTGGCTTCTCTTGTTGTGGAGCACGGGCCCTAGGTCTGCAGGCTTCAGTAGTTGTGGCGCGTGGGCTCAGTAGTTGTGGCTCATGGGCTCTAGAGCGTAGGCTCAGTAGTTGTGGCGCACGGGCTTAGTTGCTCCGCGGCATGTTGGATCTTCCCGGACCAGGGCTCCAACCCGTGTCCCCCTACATTGGCAGGCGATTCTTAACCACTGTGCCACCAGGGAAGCCCTGATTTTTTATTTAATTAAAATTTTCAAACATAGTTGTTACTTATTCTATTTTAAAATTTTTCAATTTGATTTATCTCTGATTTTATTTTTGTTTTTATTTTACTTTTTATTCCTACAGTCAAAATTATTTCTCTGAAATTATACTGACTGCTTAAGAAATTTTATTTTATATATAAAAAAGTTCTGCAGTATTTATTTGCCTTTGATTAATAACACAAATATTTGAGGACCTATTTTGTCTCTATCTGCTAGATTTTGGTCTATATTTTAAATTATTGTTAAATAAGCAGTTATTTGTTGGGTTCTTAATTTGCTAACTACCTGCTTTGTGGTTGAGTATTTCATTACACATTTATTTGTATGTGAATAATACCTGTGCATGATGAATTTAAAAATACGGAACTCCAGGTGACAGAGATATGCCATCTCTATACTCCAATCCCATAGTGTTTTAATTTTTTTGAAACTTAACGAAATTTTTATTTTAACAAAGATTTTGTAATGTATAAAATTTAGTATGTCTTTATTCTACTACATTTTCCTTTTCTGTTAAAACCTATATTCTTTTTCTGTTTCCTGTTTCCTGATTTTCTTTTGCTACATCATAGCCTGTTAATGGTGAATTCAGATTCCCTCCCTCACCCCATAATTATTTTTCTATTTCTTATGAACAGTTCTTTAAAATGTATTCTGTTGCCTATTTGTTATGCTATAAAAGTTTAATGTTGTATCTTGCATTGTTTAAACCCTTGACTAAATGATTCTTGTTGTTACTTTGGAGGAGTTGATCTCAAATTCCACTTTTATCCCATTCCTGCTTTTCTTTTCAGGGCTGTGGTTCTTGTTCAGAGTTGCTGCTATGTTCTGATTGTTTTGCAGTGTATTTCCCCCATTAGGAATATTGTCAAAGCTTTGAATCTATTTTGGTTAGTAAAACTAAACTTATTCTTCACTAAATGCTGCAAGAACCACTCTGACCTTCTTCTCCATGTGCCTTTAGTGAAGCACGGTGATGCTTCGAGAGGTTGCTGTTGTGTCAGATACTGGCTCCAAGCTTTCGGGGCTCTGCATCTATAGCATTTGTTCCTTCCTCTCTTATGGGTGTGTCCATTTACCCTGCTTTTGACTTACATGCTATTATTATCATGTATTTGAATTCCACATATATCTTTTATTACTTTTATGCAGTTGCTATTCATCTTCATTTTTTACATGCATTAATCACTTTGGGACTCATTTCGTCTTACATCTCTAGTTTCCCATGTGGGATAATTTTATTTTACATGAAGAATTGTCTTTAGTTTTCCATTAGTGCAGGTCTGTTGTGACATTTCAAATGACAAATTATTTCAAGTATCATTTATTAGAAAATGTCTATTTCTTTTTCATTCTTGAAAAATACTTTTTCTGAGTACAGAAGCATAGGATTCTAGCTTGGCAGTTTATTTCCTTGAGTACATTGTTGCTGTTGAGTTGTCACATGTGAGCCTAATTATTGCTTGTTTCAAGGTAATCTGTCTTTATAATTAAATTTTCTGTTACTGTTAAGACTTTTGGCCTTGTCTCTGACTTTTGCAGCTTCATAGTGATGTGCTGCATAGGTGTGATTTCTCTATATTTATCTTGCTTGTGGTTTATAGTACTCTCAAATCTGTAGATTCATGTGTTTCATTAGTTTTTGAAAACTTTTAGACCTTATCTCCTCAAATATTACTTCTGCCCAATTATTTATCTCCTCACCTTCTGAGATTCCATTTCCAGCCTTTGAAGTTTATCCTCTTTGTTTTAGATCTAGCTCCTGAATTTTGCATTCCTTTGTCTCCTAGCATTGAGTTGGCCAAAAAGTTCGTTTGGGTTTTTCCATAAGATGTTATGGAAAAACCCAAACGAACTTTTTGGCCAACCCAATACTTTATTCCGTGTTGTTTCTTTTGACTTATGTCTCAGTTTCCTATTGTTTTCAGCTGTTATATTCTGAACTTAAATCCCTCCAGTGAGGTCTAAATTTGATTGTATTTTTTCAGTTCTGTAATTTATATTTGGCTTTTCAAATATGTTGTCTCTCTTTTTATACTTCTCAGTTCTCCTCTGGAATTTTCAGTATGCTTGTCCTTGAACAAAATAAGCACACCTATTTTTACGTCTCTATATTAATTCCAATATATTGAACCCCTGTCAATTTGTTTGTAATGTTGGTTGTCTCATGTTGAATTCTCTTTTCAGGTGCCTGGTTATCTTTGAATATGAGTTAGACATTCTATTTGAAAAACTAATGAAATAGTTTGATGCCTAAGTTGATGATATGTTCCTCCAGAGAAGGTTTTAGTTTGCTTCTACCAGGTTCCTAGGAGGACTAGCCAATACAGTATCAACTTAATCAAGTTTGGGGTTTGTGGATTTTCTGGGTCCCTGGAAGTGAGTTACAGTTCGTGCGAAGGTTGGTCCACATCAGTTCTCTCGTTCCTAGAATGAAGCCCTTCCGGCTCTCAACTGGAAACGTAGGTTTTCATAGGGACTCCATGCATGGCCTGCCCTGGGTTCTATCATTTATACCCTTCACTTCTTTAGATTGTCCAAAGAGCTGCTCAGCTTTTCATCACTCCTTCTGGTTACGCAAACCCTCTCTGAGCAAAAGGAGCCCCAGATGCTGATTTCACTTTTTGGATTTTTATCCTCCCCTAGATCTTGGCCGAGTACCTTTTCATTGCCTTCTTAATGTTTTGGTGCCTTTAAACTGATAATGTTCATATTTTGTTTAACTATTCTGCTGTTCTCAGGGAGGATCATTTGATTTACTTAATTTGTCATTACTAGGAGTCCCTTATAAATGTTATTATAGTTAGAATATTAACTCGTTGTCAGCCTGTATGTTGCAATACTTTTCTCTGTCATTTGCTTTTCGATGTTGAAGTGTTTTTGATATACACTGAGAGAGTTTAACTTTTATATATTAAAGTGGTTTTTCTTTTGCTTGTTTTTTTTCTTGTTTTGGGGGGGTTTTTTTTTTGGTTTTTTTGCTTAGTAAACGTGTTTCCACTCTCAAGATTAGCTAAATAGTTATCCATATTTTTCTAGTTCTTTCTGTGGTTTTATTTCTTACACTGAATTCATTTAACTTATTTTGGAACGTGGTGTCTGCTTAACATCTACTTTACTTTTTTGTCTCATTGTGAAACCTGCATTGCGTATTTTAGAACTACATTATCCTTTTACCAAGATTTTGAAATATGCCACTTTTTCATATACTAAATGCATATATAGTCTTTCTGTGGATTTTCAGTTTAACCATTAATTTTGAGAAAATACTTTACTATTTAATCTCTTTCTTTATATAATTCTTTTTCAGAATTTTATTGTCTAGTTTAGAATATCTATTCTCCCAGGTGAAAATTAGTCATGTCATATTTTTTAAAAAGCAAATTTTAAAAATTGTTTGAAATTGTATAAAATTTAGACATTTGAAAAGAATTGATATCCTCAAAATATTGATTCTCTCCAGGAGCATGGTGTGTTTCTCCATTTTGTAAGTACCTTTTGAAATCATATCAGAAGACTTTTTAGTTTTCTGTATGTTTTGAATATTTTGTGCTAAATTTACTTCTAGGCATTTTTCTATTTTTATTGCTGTTATAAATAGAATATTTTTTCATTGTATTTTCTAACTATTTTTGGTATAAGCCAAAAGATTGATATATGTATGTTTTGGGTGGGCAGCTGACTTACTGAACTCTTGTTAGATGTAGTAGAGTTTCAGTTACTTCTCCTAGGTTCTCCAGGAGACCATTATGTTATCAGCAAATAATGCTGTTTTCTTCCTTACCATCATTTGTATCTTGTTTCTTTTTATTCTGTTATTGTATTAGCTTGATCATCTAGAGATATGATTAAAAATCATAGAGATTATTACAAGAATCTTTTAGTTGTCCCAGACTTTAGGGATTTCTCTTGTGTTTGATTTTGAGTATTGCCTATCATTGGCGGGGTAAATATTCTTTATTGTGTTTTCCTAGTGCTCTGAAGGTTTGTTTTGATTTTTCTAATTCCCCTATGACTTCCTCTTTAACCCCTAGGCTATTTGGAAATATGTTGTTCAACTTCCAAATATTTGGGGATTTTCCTGATGTCTTTCAGCTGTTTATTTCTCATTTAATTTTGTTGTGGTCAGAGAACATAGAAAGTTCTTTTTTTGAGCAACAGACTTTGTTTTTAAGTTTAAATAGTCATATGTGGCCAGTGGCCCCCTATGATAGTTTTCTATTGCTGTCTAACTAATTACCATAAGCTTAGCAGTTCAAGAAACACTTCTTATCTTATAGTTCTGTAGGTCAGAAGCCTGACATGGTCTCACTGGGCTGCAGTCGAGGTGTCAGAAGGGCCATGTTTCTTTCTGGAGGCTCTAGGGGAGAATCTGTTTCCTTGTTCATTAGGCAGAATTAAATCCTTGTGTGCACCTGAGTTCCTCCTCTCAGTTCAAGGCCATTCCCAGCCTCTTGAGTTCACCTGTGTTCCTTGGATCCTGGTTCCCCTCCTCCATCTTCAAAGCTAGAAATGGCAGGTCAAGTCTCTCATACTTCAAATCTCTTTCTTGCCCCTTCTGTCGATTGACTAAGTTTGAAGGGGTCCTGTGATAATCCAGGATAGTCTCCCCATTTTAGTACCTTAACCTTATCACACCTGCAAAGTCCCCTTTGCCACGTAAAGGGGCTTATTCTCAGGTCCCTGGGATTAGGGTGGACTTTTACAGAGCCATTATTTCGCCTGCCAAACTACTGTATTGTGCACTACAACCTTACATGGCATTATATTTTAAAGCAATGACATTTTAAAAATTCTTTTTAAAATTTCCTTTCGTTTTTATCATTTTCAGAGCTCTTTATTTATATGGATAGCTCCACATTAAAGTTTTAACCTTTCAGTACAGGTCTGCTGGCAGTCAATGCTCTCAGCTTTTGTTTTTCCCAAAAAAAGTCTCTGCTTTGCCTTCATTTTTTGAAAGCTATTATTTTTTGATGTAGAATTCTGGGTTGGCAGTTTATTTTTTCTTTCAGTGGTGTTAATATGTCACTCCATAGTTTCTGTTGAGAATTTGGCTTTAATTTTTATCTTTGATTCTCTGTATAATTTTTCTACCCTCTGGGTGCCTTTACCCAGCTTTTCTCTTTACCTTTAGTTTTCAGCAGTTCGAATATGATTTGTCTAGGTGGTTTTTCTCCTTTTCTTTTTTTTTTTTTTTAACTTTTATTGCTTTTTTGTTTCTTTTCCACCTTCTTTCCTCATTCTTAATCTTTCTTATTCTCATTCATTCCATGAGGGTTCTCTAAGCTTTTTGGATCTATGATTTGTTGTTTGTTTTTGGAAGATTCTTGGCCATTATTTCTCACATATTTCTACCTCCCTGTTTGTTCTTTCTTCTCCTCCTGTGATTCCAATTATACATGAGACCATTTGATATTGTCCTGTGGCTCTTAGATGTATTGTTCTTGTTTTTTCCCCCCCATGTTATTTTTCTTCTTTGTGTTCTGTTTGGTTTATTTTTATTGGCCTATCTGTAAGTTTACTTGTTCTTTAGTTTTGTTGAGTCTGTTAATGAGCCAATCAAAGGCTTTCTTTATCTCTATTACTTTGTCTTATTTCTAGTGTTTTTGTGTGACCCTCCCACTCTGTTTAAATTCCCATTTGTGAATGTATGTTGTCAACGTTTTCCATGGGCATTTTAACATATTAATTATAGTTATTTAAACTTCCCTGTCTGAGAGTTCTGACATCTGGATCATCTCTGAGTCTGGTTCTTTTGGTTGCTCTGTCTCTTGACAGTGGGTTGGTAGTGCACATATCTTAACTTTTTATTGAATTTTGGAAAGTGCGTGCCTCACAGTAGATACTGAGTTCAGTAGTTTTTAATGGCTGGAAATGGGCACTGCTCTTCTGTCAGGTCATCAGGTGGGGAGTTGAGGCAACCTGCTCAGGAGTGGGGCTGCGTTAGGATTTTGGTTCACTGTGTTTATCTTCAGTGTACCATGCTGGCCTCCAGTTCTAGCAGTGGCCTGCCCTTTCCCTGTGCTTATAGCAGTGCTGGGATCTGGAGTCTCCCCCTCCTTGCCCCTCTGCTCGTAGTAGAGCGCTGTGCAAGGCTGTGGTCAGGCAGGTGAGGACTGCTCTTTATCCTGGTGCAGCCTCAGTCGGAGGCAGTTCCGTGTTCCCTGCTGCTCTCCCAGGGTAGCCGACCTCTCATTTTACTGGAATGGGATTTTGGTCCCGGGACAGTTTCCTACCTCCCCTGGGATAGAGGTTTCCTCGTCTACTCTCCCCCAAGTCACAGTGGGTTTTACTCAAGGCTGCTGCTCTTTTCCCAGCAGCTTAAGCCTTCAGGCTTTTGCTCCACATCAGAGAAGCGTTCAGGCAGGGCCTGGGGCTTGGCGCCTTTTCTGCAGTGGCAGCTGAGCCCCTCCCGCGTGCCCGCCATGAGCACCTGGGGGAGGCCTACAGAACAGAGCCTGGGTGTGCGTGTGAAGCCCCCTGTGTCCAAGGCCAGGCCAATCCACCCCATGCTCAGCCTCCAGCAGTTTGTTGCAATTTGGGGTGATGCTTTCTCACTCGTTCGCGAGGCTGGCATGTCTTCCTCCACATTCTCCTCCCTGCTTGCCCCAGCAGAGCTGGTCTACACATCCCTCTGTGGAGTTCAGGCTGTTTGGTTGCCTTGTGATTCTGCTTTATGGTGAACTCAACAGAAGTTCTGATTTTTGTGATATTTCTGGCTTTTTCTTACTGTTTGGGTCAGGGCAACGCTTTTCGAGTTTCTATATCCTCAGGCAAGAATGGATGTTGAATTTTATTAAATATCATTCACCCTTATTCAGAATGGTCATGTGAGTTTCTCATTTATTCTTCCTGATGTGGTGAAGTATATCAATAGGTTGCCTGATATTAAATTCATCCCTTATTTTCTCTTACTCGGAGAATTCTTTCATTAGCAAATATTTTTTTTAACACCTATTAAGGGCTGGATGTATAGGGATGAATAGTAAATATAGGATCTTATACATCTTATATTCTAATCAGAAGGTAGACAAAACATATAAGTAGATAAATAGGGCATTTCAGATTGTGATCATAATTATGAAAAATAAGCAGGGTTTGGGCAATATGGGGCAACTAATGTAAGCAGGTAGACAGGAGGTAACACTGATGTTAGGATTTAAAGGTTGAAAGTGACCTCGGCATTTAGAGTTGAGAGTAGGGAAGGCTTTTCAAGAGATGGCGAGTCCAAGTTCCCAGGGGCAGGAAGGAGACAGGCCTGTTGAGGCATCAGAGTTCACCCACGGCTGAAGCACAGTGAGGAGAGGGAAACGGTGTGGAGGGGGCTTGGGAAGCTGGGTAGAGGACCACGCTGTCTTTTGGCCAAGTTAGATGTTTGAATTCCATTCCATGAGGAATGGGAAGAACTTGGAGATGGATATGGCTTTCTGTCGCTTGCTAAGTGAAATTAGCTGATCCCATATCTTACGTGGTGGGTCCCTGGCTGCTATACTTCTAGTGTAGTTCTTCATTGCACATTAATTTATTTGTTATCTGTCTTGCATTTTCAGTCTCTTTCTCTCTGCTGACTTTTACTTCCTGTTTATAAGCACTCTCAACACCCCTTACCCTACAGAAACCCTGCTGTAACCTCCTCTCCTCTGGTACTGGCATCCTGCCTTTCTCTCTCCCTTCACAGCCACATTCCCAGAACGTGGTCTGTATTTGCTGGCCCTGCTCTTCCGCAGGCCCTCCCTCACTCCTTCCCCTTTTGTGATATGGTTTTTACCCCCTGGACCCAAGTGACGACTGCTCTGAGATAACAGCCCCCCAAACCCAGCAGCCTCGTGTCTCGTCCTGTTTATCTGAATGTGATACTTAACACTGTTGCTCACATCTTCCTCCTTGTAAGTCTCTAAACCCTGGCTTCCTGAGCACTTCACTGTCACATATTTTGACTTATGTTTCTTATTACTCCCTGTTTCTTGTCGTTTCTAGCTCACCCTTAAATATAGGGGTTACCCAAGCTTCTGATGCCAGACTTCTCTCTACTGTATATTCTCTGTGGCTTATCATTTCTGTACTTTTATAAAAACAGCACTCACTACGTACTCCCAGATCTATGCCTCTAGCCCAGACTTCTCTCTAGGTAAAGAAAAGAATATGCATATATATTTAATATATCATAATTTTCATATTGCTGTGTAATCTTTGTAATTATTTTAAATGGATGTATAATGTTAAGTGGCTCTGCCATAATTAGCCTAACCATTTCCCTATTGAAAATTTCTAATCCAGGGTCTGCAGCTACAATTTATAATTTTACACATGGATATTGAGTTTGAGATTTGGTGGAATGGAAAGTGAGTTGATTTTTTTTCCCCTCCCAAACTAGCTCAGTCCTCCCAGAGAGACAGGAGACCTCAGCAGAATTTTTGGCAAACCTTTCTCAGGCTTTCTTGCTTTGAATCAGCTAAGAGGCCCATTGTCACTACATGAGTTCAAGGTAGCATTTTAACTCTTGCATGAACGACTGAAAGGCCTTCGAAACGGTCCCCCTACCTCTGATCTCTTGATTCTCTGACACAGTATGCCATCAATTGTTAGCAAACAGGTGGTCCTTGTGTCCCCAAGACCTAAGAGAGATCTGAAGTTTTTCACACTGATGTGTCTTGGAGTCAATTGGAAAAAGAGATTCACCTTCAGTCAAGGCAGGGTTTTAAACACACTGTTAGATTGTAGCTCACCATACTTGAGAATATCCAAATGTGAGAATATCCTTTGTCATACTTTAGCTCCTATTTCCCTAACCATTCACCTTTTTCCAGTCAAGTGGCCTCTGCAATCTCTCCAAGCTGTTCTCGACCTCCTACTTGATGGAGAGCTGGCTTGTTTATAAAGCCCAACAAGTCAGGGATTCTGACAGTGGCTATGCTGCCAATTTTGGTCCCTCTTCTAAGTGCGATTTGTGTCTTTTAAATGAAATCCTATTTGGATTTCTGACCTGTTGATGGCTCAGAATTTCTGCCTGATTGTCAGCCATTTCCAGTAGCATGCTGACCAGAATATAATTTTCAGCAGTTGGTCGACCTTGATTTTGAGCCTTTCCCACCCACTTCCTGATCTGAGTGTGCATTCTCACTGTGTAAGGAAAGAGGGTTGTGCTTCATCATTCACACAAAGAGGGTTATGTGCCCCCAAGGATGTCCAGCCCTAGTGTTGGTAAAAAGCAGCAGCTCTGGAATCATATGGTGCGAACTATAAAGCAGCGTTTGTACCATGAGGCAGAGGGAAGGCCTGTGCACTGGGAGGTGGGAGAGTGAGCATATTAAAAAGGCGTCATCCTTGTACGCCTTCCACCACTGTCTCACGGTCTTTCTTTCTGCTTCCTCTAATTTATTTTCATGTTAGTCTACCAAAATAACAAATTGCCATTAAAAGTATTGAAAAACCTAAGCATTGATGATAAAGAGCTGCTCCCCTCCCATCTTCCACCCCAAGCTGTATTTCTGCTTTGAGGCATTCTGGTCTATACCCTCTCTTAACTCCATGGCCTATGGTAGCTGTATACCAGATGTTGTCGACGTAGCCACAATGTTTGATTATTACATTCTTTCCTGTACATAAGGGGGCGGGAGAAAATAACTCCAGTCATGCTTTGATAGGTTTGAAATTAATCAAGATTAAGTTGAGTTGAAAAAACTATCCTGAGTGTATGATTCTCCAAGACCCGAGGGTCTCCTACCTCACACTTCAGGGCATTGGTTCCCAAGAGGAGGCTTGTATCTCTGATTCCTAGCCAGAAGGCTTAGCCATTCACTCTGTGCACTCCAGCCAAGGGATGGAGAGTAACAATCACATGTAACTTGCCTTAATTCCACCTCTAGAATGATAACGTGGGATTCACCTCAGATGTGCCCGGTACCTTCCCTCTTTACATCTGTCTCATCTGCTCCACCACCGTCTCCCCTCCTGATAGCAGCAACAGCAACAACAAGCTCCTTACCTGTAGAGACTAATCCAGCATCAAAGGTCATCCCCTTCCAAGCACCCATGATGGAATGGACGTTATCCCTTGAACGAGGGGAGTGAACCATGGTAAAGGAGATCCAACAAATCTTAGAAGAGTGAACACAACTCAGAAGAACACTGTTGGGAACATATTCTCCATTGAATGCCACTCCCTGTGATTCCCCATGATCTCAGGCAATAGAAAAGCAGAGAGAACGTGAAAAGGCAGACCAAAAACTCAACCTTAAAGGAAATATTACCTCAGAAACAGAAGCTTTTTTTTAAGCATTGAACTTAATAAGAACATAAATTTATTAAAGCAACAGTTCAAATATAGTATGAGACAGTAAAACGAGATGATATGGGCAATGCGGAGCTTAGGGAACAAAATGAGAACAAAGCAACGTCAGTCCAAAACTAATAAAGGAATTTGAAACAGCAAGGAACTTAATGGCCTGAAAATCAAATTACTGATGTAAGGGAAGAAGCTTTAGATAATTCTAGAAAGAGCAAAGGAGAAAAACAAAAAGATTGAAGCGATTTAGATCATCATAAGGGTGGTCCTGCATAAAGGTCATTTTTTTTTGGCTGCGTTGGGTC
Organism: Eubalaena glacialis; assembly: GCF_028564815.1. Taxonomy (NCBI): domain Eukaryota; kingdom Metazoa; phylum Chordata; class Mammalia; order Artiodactyla; family Balaenidae; genus Eubalaena; species Eubalaena glacialis. Next base: position 9,131,828 of record NC_083722.1, read on the forward strand.
TCTGTTGCTGCACGCGGTCTTTCTCTGGTTGCGGCAAGTGGGGGCTACTGGGCTCTAGGTGTGCGGGCTTAATTGCTCTGCGGCATGTGGCATCTTCCCAGACCAGGGCTCGAACCCATGTCCCCTGCGTTGGCAGGTGGATTCTTAACCACTGCGCCACCAGGGAAGCCCCATAAAGACAATTGATGTCAGTAAAGTAAAAGAGCCAAGCCCAAAGAAAAAAATTGGCCAGAAAATGTATTTGAAGAAATAATAAAAGAAAAATTTTCTGAAATAAACTAAATGAATTTCCTTTTAGAGGTCTTTGTGTTCCAGGGAAAAAATGAAAAGTTGTACAGTGGTTAACTCTGAGCTGACTACTAGTTACGTTATTAGACTTTGAAAATAAAGGTTTTTGCAGACACGCTGGCAGAAAAAAGGCAAGTCACCTCAAGGAGGAGAAACTACCAGTCAGGCTGGCTGGCAGCAGGCTTCTCTTTACAAGCTTCATTGCCAGAAAGCAAAGGAGTGTGCAAAGTTTTGAAGGAAAGAAATGGTATATTAGCACCAGGTCTTAAAATTCAAATAGAGAACGAAGAGTAAACAACTATGCAAATAGAATGTAAATGTTATAAACATTCATCAAAGAGAGATGAGTCCGTCTTCATCTAAAATTGAAACATGGTTCGTAAAATCTGTTTAAAATGTGTTTTTTCAAATTCTTAACTTTAGAGGAATTACGTCTATAAAGAAATAGGGATCTTAAGTCATTCCTTCCTTTTCACTTCAGCTTCATTTTCTTTAAGTACAAAGTTGAATTGTACTTCTTAAAAAAAAAAAAATACATAGAATGTTCCCTTTAAAACTTAATGTGGTATTTCTGGTTTTAGCTGTGGGTTGAATTTTTGCATTTTTTTTCTTTGGAGTGTAAGCCATTGTTTAATTTTTTTTTTTTTTTTTTTTTAACATATAACTTTACCTAAAAATAAAATCTTATTACAGAAAGTATGTAAAACATAACAAAATAAACCTATCTACCCCACCCAAGGCTCTGGTTGCATAGGGTTTTGGTTGGGCTTGGCATGGGCAGATTTTTTAAAAATCTCTTGTGTTTCTCCTCTGACAGTTGCCTGAGTTGGGAACTGCCGTTCCTCCAGGTGGCTGCTGGGCTCTGTTTTTGTATTTATTTTAACAGCCTAGTGGCTCTCACTTTTGTTTCTACCCACCTCCAAGCTCCCGGGAAGTGAGTAGGGAAACTACGCACCCGAGATGCTGATTATCATTTTTCGTTTCGCCTGCTTGCTTGTATAGTTAACGAGAGGCATAAAGTACATCACTGACTTTATTGCATTCATCCTGAAGAGGGAAAACCAGTGGGGAAACATCATTTTATAAATGAGTGGGTTGAAGAATAAAAAAGGTTTGCTCAACATCATTTTGTAGAGGTATCAACAATACTGATACTTTTTTTCTATTTTTCTTTAGCTCAAATGGTTTCATCATGAGACCCCCCCACACACACCCTTTTGTTTGCCCTTCTGATTATGGTGGGTAAATGTATCTTTAGTGGATTAGTATGCAATTTTTTTCATTAAATTAGTACATGAAAGCACATAAACTGATGTCACAAGATGACCAGAATATTTTATTTTATGTAAATTCTTCTGTTAATGCAAAGTGGTTATTTTGGTATAGACATTTTGGTCTAATATGAATTTTTAATAGGTACATTGTAATAGCTATTTGAAAATAATGAGGAATTAGAGTATTTGGCTTTTCTACAAGTAAGTAATATAAGCTTGAATAATTTTTGTTTACGTGCCTGAGGATCCAACAAATCGAAACAAACGAAATTATGGCAAGCAGTTATTGCTCAAAAATACAATAGTTGACAGAGATTGTGGTGGTTGATGCCATTTAAATGATTTATTTCAACACAGCCAGAAATGGAGGCGGTTTCATCTCTTCTCTCCTGTTACAAGTTCTGTCTGTCTACCTACTCACCTATCATTAATGGCAAAGAAACATAGCCATTGAATATTTTGTTCAATTAAAATGGTGATTTTTATTTTAAAACTAAGGGCCATTACAACATTATGACTTTAAAATTTTGTTTGTGAAGAACCACAAGTAAGTGTATTATTTTACTTTCATATTTTTCTGTTTATTGATATAACTGCTATATTAACAATTCTTCACGGTTCTATCAGTGAATATCCCATGATCATCTGAGGTATCTTTGTCTAAAAATTATTGTATAGTAACCTTTGTTCTCGTAAGAATATCAGTATTGCCTGTTTTGGAGCAATACTGTTACGTAGAAACTTGCTGAGAAGTTTGCTTTAAAAGATACTAAATGTGATAAGACAAATACCCAGCATTAAAAGGTTGAATTTTCTTCTTTGTGGGCCAGCTCTCTTAAGACTATTGTGTACGGTCCTCAGCTGCAAGGGTGAAGGGGGAGGATAATTTAGTTTTGAAGCATCAGGTTCCAGGACTGTGGTGAGATAGGGGGGTCAAGAAAGGAACACAACGTTCTAGAAATGTACACTAAGGTCTTCGCATGATTGTTTCAACAGATGTTGATGGCCAGCATTCTTAATATTGCCAGAATGTAGGAATGCAGTTTTATCCAAACTGGCTTTCCTTTAAATTGCCTTCTTCAGTTGTCATAACACCCTTGTGATCGTAATGTTAATCTAAAAAATCATAGTTGGTGTACATACCATTTTACCAATTGGTTTTCTTTTTTCTTTTTTGAACAGAAATCTTAGAGGCTGGTATTAAAGGAACTTCAGAATCACTTAAAGGTGTGAAACGAAAAAAGATTGTAGCCGAGAATCACCTGAAAAAAATACCAAAATCCCCACTGAGAAATCCTCTTCAGGCAAAACACAAACAAAATACAGAAGAGTCATCCTTTGCCATTCTTCAGAGTGTGGCGGAGTCCCACAAGAAGCAGAATCACAGTGCTGTAAAAAATGGGAAGCAGTTTACCAAACACAATGGAGAAACCCCTGGGATAATTGCCGAGGCCTCTAAATCGCAAGAGTCTGTCTCCCCGAAGAAGCCCTCGTTTCTGCAGCACCCGTCTGAGCCGCGCCGGTGGAGGTCGGATGGCTCGGACCCCGCCAAGCCCAGTGTCCCCGAGGGAAAATGTGACTCCAGTTCTCTGTCCAGTAAAAGCAGGACTGACCACCGTGAATGTATCTCCTCTCACTGCAGCCCCCCGCCCTCCTCGTATGCAAACACCGCGTTCGATGTCTTACTGAAGGCCATGGAGCCAGAACTGAGCACCTTGTCGCAAAAGGGCTCGTCTTGTGCGGTTAAGAGCGAAAAACAGAGACCAAATAAAACTGTACGACCCCCTTCTCACCTGAACAACAGCCCAATGGATGCCCCCGAGCAGACCCCGCAAGAACCGGCCGCCCAATCACAGCTGCCTCCTCGGACCTCATACGCCGGGCACGTGTCTGCCGCTCAGAAGAACGACCAAGCGGCGCTTCAGGCTGTTTCTCCTTCATATAATCCACACGAACACTCTGTTTCTAAACCTGGCCAACAAAATCAGCAGCTTCCAGCGTGTTCGAGTTTTGCCAGATCACTCACGAGTCTGCAGAATCAGGAGAACGCCCAACTTGAACACGTCTGTAACGCAGCAGTGATGTCATCCGTAGGTGTGACTTCACCCTCCAGTAGAACTCAGGTTTCTCCTCCAAACCAGCAAGTGGATGCTGCCTCGCCGCTGTCAGTGAGCCCTGCCCTTTCCACGCGGTCACCCCCCACGCCAATTTACAACTCAACTCCTGTCGCCTCTGTCGTTAATCACAGTGTGGAACAAATGTGCAATCTTCTTCTGAAAGATCAGAAGCCAAAAAAACAAGGAAAATACATCTGTGAGTATTGCAATCGAGCTTGTGCAAAGCCCAGTGTGCTTTTAAAGCACATCCGCTCCCACACTGGAGAGCGACCCTATCCCTGCGTGACCTGCGGGTTTTCATTTAAGACTAAAAGTAACCTGTACAAGCACAAAAAATCCCATGCACATACTATCAAACTGGGTCTCGTCTTGCAGCCAGATGCTGGCGGCTTGTTCATGTCTCACGAGTCCCCCAAAGCACTTAGTATCCATTCGGATGTGGAAGATAGTGGGGAGAGCGAAGAGGAGGGCACTGCTGACGAAAGGCAGAACGACCCGGGCTCCATGGACCTGCAGCCCGTGCAGATAATGAAAATGGTATCCAGCTCGGAAGCTTTACCAAAATTGGGTTCCATTCCAAGCAATCCAGATCCTGCGGTAGGTGACTTTTCACTACAGGACAGATCTTCAGAACCACAGGCTGTGACAGAGTTGCCAAAGGTTGTGGTCCACCCCATCAGTGTGTCCCCTTTAAGAGCTGACAGCCCGAAGGTTACGGAGTCCAAGCATGAACCTCCTAGTACACAGAAACAGAAAGACCTTCAGGTCACCGGTACACGGTCCCACTCAGCCTGGGTGTCCTCCCTGGAGATGGATGAGAAGTCCCATCAGAAGGGCGACGTGAGTCAGCCAGAGGGAGAACAAGAATCTCACGTGGGAACAGTACATGCCCAGCTACAAAGGCAACAGGCCACCGATTACTCCCAAGAGCAGCAAGGAAAACTTCTCCTGAGTCCTCGCAGTTTAGGAAGTACGGATTCTGGTTACTTTTCACGTTCTGAAAGTGCCGACCAAACAGTGGGTCCACCGACCCCCTTTGCCAGGACGTTACCCACCCCAGAGCAGGACTCTAACAAGAATAATGGGGCCTCTGCACCTCGTGTCAGCACACCAGCAGCTTCGGCTCTTCCAGCAGGTGAAAAAGCGTCACTCCTCCCAGGTCAGATGCGCCCACCTTTGGCAACAAAAACGCTTGAGGAACGGATATCAAAGCTCATCTCAGACAATGAAGCCTTGGTAGATGACAAGCAACTGGATAGTGTGAAGCCACGGAGAACCTCTCTCTCACGACGGGGAAGCATCGATTCCCCCAAATCGTACATATTTAAGGATTCTTTCCAGTTTGATTTAAAACCAATGGGACGGAGAACAAGTTCAAGCTCTGATATACCAAAGTCCCCTTTCACTCCCACAGAGAAATCAAAGCAAGTGTTTCTTCTGTCTGTACCTTCCCTCGACTGTCTGCCCATCACCCGAAGTAATTCTATGCCTACCACAGGGTACTCAGCGGTACCTGCGAGCGTCATCCCTCCCCCACACCCACTGAGAGGAAGTCAGTCCTTTGACGACAAAATTGGCGCTTTCTACGACGATGTCTTTGTACCAGGGCCTAACGCTTCTGTGCCCCAAAATGGACATCCCCGCACTCTTGTCAGACAAGCAGCAGTAGAAGACTCTTCAGCAAATGAAAATCACGTTCTGGGTGCCGGGCCGTCCTTGGACGAGAGCCATCACGGAGGCAGCCCTGCTGGTGAGACCGCAGCGGCAAGAAGCAAGCCCCCGGCCCCGGCTTCACACTTGGAAAAGAAGAAGTCTCATCAGGGGCGAGGGACCATGTTTGAGTGTGAGACCTGTAGAAACAGGTATAGGAAACTGGAAAATTTCGAAAACCATAAGAAATTTTACTGTTCAGAGTTGCACGGGCCAAAAACCAAGGTAGCTCTGAGGGACCCTGAGCACAGCCCGGTGCCCAGCGGTGCCCAGCCTCCCATTCTGCACTACAGGGTCGCCAGCGCCACCGGGGTCTGGGAGCAGACGCCCCAGGTACGAAAAAGGAGGAAAATGAAAAGCGTCGGAGATGACGACGAACTTCAGCAAAACGAAAGTGGAGCTTCTCCCCAAAGCTCCGAGGGCCTCCGGTTTCAGAGCGCGATGGGCTCGGTTCCCGGTTTGTCTCAGCAGAACGCTGCCGTAACTGGTGAGCAGCCGCCTAGAAATATCCAGCTGCAAACCTCCCCGATTCAGCTCGTGGCCAGAGGCCCCGAACAGCCCCCGGACCCGAAGCCGTCCTCCGCCGTGGAAGGGCAGATGAGCTCGGCTGCCCAGGACAGGACAGAGCCCAAGAGACACGGGGCCGGCATCTCCGTCATCCAGCACACGAACTCGCTGAGCAGACCCGGTGCGCTTGACAAGCTGCAGTCTCGTGAAGGCGCTTCCCCCGTTTCTTTCCAGGAGCTGAGAACAGGGAAGCCCGGGTCTCTGCACATGAGAGGGATTTCCCAAGAGGAAGGCCGCCCGCCCCGGAACACGTCTCAGCCCGCCGAGCCTGCACTGTCAGATGCTCTGAGAGGGGAACTTCAGGAAGGTTCCAGAAAGATCTCAGGTGAGCGACACGTGTTAGGACAGCCCTCAAGACTCGTTCGGCAGCACAACATCCAAGTCCCAGAAATCTTGGTCACAGAAGAGCCAGATCGGGACCTGGAAGGCCAAGGCCACGATCAGGAAAAGTCCGAGAAGTTCAGTTGGCCTCAGCGGAGCGAAACCTTGTCCAAACTGCCAACAGAGAAACTGCCGCCCAAAAAGAAGAGGCTCCGTCTTGCCGAGATCGAGCACTCCTCAACCGAGTCAAGCTTGGACTCCACTCTCTCCAGGAGTCTAAGCAGGGAGAGTAGTTTGTCTCACACTTCGAGTTTCTCTGCTTCCTTAGACGTAGAGGACATTTCTAAGACTGAGGCCTCCCCCAAAATCGATTTTCCGAATAAAGCGGAGTTTCTCATGATTCCACCTGGCTCTAATACCCTGAACGTTCCTGGGAGTCACCGGGAAATGAGGCGCGCCGCATCGGAACAGATTCACTGCCTGCAGATGTTGATGGAGGTCTCTGATTTCAGAAGTAAATCATTCGACTGTGGAAGCATCACTCCACCTCAGCCAGCACCACTTGCTGAATTGCAGCCTCCGACATCCCCTTCTGGCATGGGGGTCGCCGGGCACGTGCCTCTCTTGGAAAGACGGAGAGGCCCACTGATACGGCAGATCTCTTTAAACATCACTCCGGAGAGTCATCTATCTCCTGGGAACCCATCCTCTTTCCAAACTATCGCTCGTCTTGGTGTGAACACAGTGCCATTTCAGGGGCCTCAGCTCACTCATGCACCTTCAGCTGAGTTTCCTGCAAATACCTTGCACTGCCAGACTCAGATTAAGGATTTGCGAGCAGAAACTTCAAGTTCCAACTCTCCAAACATCTTTCCTGTTCAACAGCTTCTTGGTATCCATTTGTTAAATCAAATCCACATGCCCCTTAGCCTCCCAGACACACAGATGTCTCTGCAGGTGTCTACACAGAGTGTCAAACCAGATGCAAGCCCCGGTGGACATGTATCTTCTAAAAGTGAGGATTGCTTTGCTCCCAAGTACCAACTTCGGTGTCAGGTGGTCCCTTCGACCCAGCCTTGCACTTCTAACCCTGTACATCCTCTGCCAAAGCAAGTTCTTTCAGACCCAGCTGGGGCCAACCATCGTGCGACCTCGTTGACATTACCAGCCAAGTTAGTAGAAGCCACGTCTGATTCGTGTCCTCTGCCACCACTGAAGGTCGGGCCTCTCGGCAGTCAGGTGCCGAAGGTGCCAGCGTCCTTTGCGCTGCCTTTGCATCTACAGAGTCGGGTCCCAGCGTACTGTTTCACCACAGCCACAGCTCTGCCGCAGATCCTAGTGACCCAAGATCTAACCAGTCAGCCGATTTGCCAGGCTAATCGTAGTATGGTGCCAATCAGCGAAGAACAAAATTCCGTGCCAAAATCACAATACGATCACCGGAATGCTTTGCCAAACCCAGAGGGAGAACTTGTCTGCGAGAATGTTATTTCAGAGATGGGCCAAAATTCATCTCCATCAGAATCCTTGCCTGTAACTCAGAAAATGTCTGTTGGTAGACTTTCCCCCCAGCAAGAATCTTCAGCTTCAAGTAAAAGGATGCTGTCCCCAGCAAATAGTTTAGACATTGCCATGGAAAAGCACCAGAAGCGAGCCAAGGATGAAAATGGAGCTGTTTGTGCAACAGATACTAGACCGTTGGACGCACTGAGTTCAGGAGCTCATGAAGTTAGTAAACAGAAGAAGCCTGTTCTGGTGAGGCAGGTTTGTACCACGGAGCCCCTTGAAGCTGTGATATTGGAACAGGATATTTTTTCTCACCCTGAAGTTAGTAGTGAGGCTCTGCATTTGACTGATGTTTCACCAGCTGATAATTTGTCGCCAGGACACTCCAAGCCTGTGGTTATAGAACCTATAAAAGAATTACAGGAATTTGAAAGCATCCCGTCGGCCACATCGCTGACTCTGACAGTTAGAAATTTAGCTGCCCCTGCAGAGAAAACTCACATTTCTCCTTCGGAACATGTAGACAATAACCAAGAAAGGAAGTCACCAGGGGTTAAAAATCCAGGTGACAAAGCGAACATCCAAGAACAGAGCCAGTCCGCAGCCACCACTCCTTCCGCGTGTAAGGCCGGTGACACACAGCAGCCGTCCTTCCCCAGCCTGAAGACTGCCACCAGCTTCACGTGGTGTTACCTGTTGAGGCAGAAGGCCCTGCACCTGCCCCAGAACGACCAAAAAACTTCGGCCTACACCGATTGGACCGTGAACACCAGTGATCCAAATCCACTCAGCTTGCCTACCAAAGTGGCTCTTTCTCTCCTGAACTCAAAACAGAAGACCGGAAAATCTCTGTATTGTCAAGCAATAACGACCCATTTCAAGTCAGATTTATTGGTCTATTCAAGCAAATGGAAAAGCAGCTTAAGCAAGGTACTTGAAATATCATTTATCTTCAAAAATAGTCTGTGCAAGTTAGTTCCAACATGTCTGGATGCCTTTAAAGATTTCAATTGGAGGTTGTATTTTAATTTTGAATGACAAATTGTACTTTCTAAGTGTACAGTTATTTGAAAGAAAGAATGATAAGTTTACCTAGGGAGTTATACTGATAAAGATTACCCAGAGTCCTCTAAGATTTGATTTTCTTGTTAGGTGAGAGAAGATTATGTTTATGCTTTATCCCTGCTAATGAAGGGGAACAGAGGTGTGAATATTGGAGATTGTTCTATTTCATTTTAAAATATAAGCAGAGACCCATTCATCCTTGTTTCATGCAAATCTGACCACTCTCCCCTCACCATGCTGATCCCAACTCTCTTCCTGTGTAGCTCTGAGAATCATCTTAGTACTAGAGAGAAGATTCACAAAATAACTGTACACTTGATAATTAAGTTAATTTGGTCAGGATTTGTACAGTAAGGTCATAAAACTATAATTTTGGGTTATTTGTGGAATAAAACTATAATTAGAGTTGTTGGCTTTATAAAATGGGGAAAATCATTTAAATGATTAAGAATAAATAGATAAGGGTATTAGGTTGGACTCTGGACATTCAGAATTATAGATTAAGTTCTTGATCTCTACAGGCTCACAAGCACATAATACAGGTTCATAAATATTTATCAATAAGAAAACATCACAGTATCAATATTATAATAGAAGTGCCTACAACTTTAATAAAAGAAGGAAGTGTCTAACACTGCCAGTAACTTGAGGAGGAGGTATGGATACAAGGAAGATATTCCAAAAGTGGTGATACTTCAGCTGAATCTTTAAAAAAGGGATTTTTTTTCAGGCAAACAGGAGTGAGAAATTTTAGTAGTCTGCCAAGTGATGGGGAAGTGAGAATGAACTTAGTTCATTTAAAGAGCCCCAAGGAGTCCAACATGGCTAGAAGGTGTTGGAAGTTTGAAACACTGACGTAGTTTGAAGTTGGAAATGTAGATAAAGACCAAAGAATATGCATGGCGGTAGAGAGCCTTTGATACTTTCTCAGTGGAGGAGGGTGCATCCAAACCATTCAGAATTTAATTTTTAAATGCTCAGACTCTACATCTACTAAGTCAGATGGAAAATGAGACTTGAGCGTGAGAATTTAAACAGCGCTTCATGTTTGTATGTTCCTGAAGTGCCTATGAAAAGTGGCTCTCCTTCAGTACCAAGTGCCTTGGTAGAAATGCCTTGGGAAATGCACATCTGGATTTGGAGCTGGGAGAGAGCTCCGGGTGGAAGGTGTAGAGATCGTTCAGTGCATAGGTGCAATTAATGAGGTCTTTAGAGAGAAGAGCCTGGAATGGATCCCGAGATCCCTACTATTCAAAGGCTTGAGTGGATGAAGAAAGTCCACATAGGAAATGACAGAGATTGTTCATAAAGGAAGGAGGGGGGGGGACTACGAGAAAGTGGTATCACACAGATCAAGGAAGAAGGTATTTTAAAGAGAGCTGTTCAAGCCAAGAGGTCAAACAAAGATGAAGACTAACATGGTTTCTGGACTGAAGGGTTCTAATGTCCCAGAGACATGAGTTATATGGGCAAGTGGCCGTGGAGGACTCGGTACTGGGTTGACTGTTAACTCACAACCCAAATGTGCACGTATTTATAATTCAAAATGGAAGAGAACAGGTCGATGCTAAAGTGAAAGCATTTCTAAGAGAAGCAAGGTGTCAACAACATACAGTGTATAGAGCGGTCAAGCATATAAACTAAGGAAATAGTAAAGATTTTGGCATTTAGCTTGTTGGTGAATAGAAGTAAGATTTGATAGCAAGAAAGTGAGCAAAAGATAAGTGGGAATTTGGTACTGAGAAGAAGGGAAGAAATAGGATTACTGTTAGAGGTATAATGTCAAGGAAAGGTATGTGTGTATTCCAAACCTGATGTGTTTGCCAGAACAAGAGGAGACAGTTGCATTTGTACATGTCAGGGTCAGTGTCATTACCTCTTCACACCACCTTTTTGAGACAGTCAGGCCAGCAGCTTTTCTTTACGCCTAGCTTTGTAAGGACAGGGCCTTCCCAGGGGATTCTTCCCGAGGCCACATAGGCCCCTGGGTCCATGATGCACACACTCTCTTGTCACTTACTGTCATTATTGTCATCGCAGTATGATAGCTGTCTACTTGGTGGTGTAATTTTTAAAGGAAGTTTGTAACAAAGAGGACCTTGATCAGAAAAGTTGTGCCTTGTGTTGGGCTTGGCCAGAGGACTGGAGTTTGAGCCCTTGCTGTTAACACTTGACGTTGGACAAGTGACTTAACCCTACGCGTGTCCTTCCTCACTGGGATGTGATCCACCAGTGCTGGCTGCCTCACAAGGATATGTGAGAGCAGAGTAGGCTGGGGAGTGAGAAAAGAGGTTGTAAACAGTGCGGTTGTATAAAATCATAATGTCGCGTCACTACAGAGTTTCCGTAGGAAAAGCACACACTGTTTATTATTCCGATGTTCACTACTTTTTTCTAGAGGTTTAAGTATTATCAGGCCAAGACCTAACTTTTGACCTGACGTATAATTCACAGTTATCAGTATTCAGGAACTTTTGAGAGGATATAGAGAGGAAACCTAACTATGGTTTAAAATGATGGGAGAAGGGGAGAATAAAATATTGGGAAATGGAGCTTCGGCTCTAACTTTACACTGCATTGATGTTGAAGGGAAGTTAGTCATGTTTTTCAGGAGTGTGAGACATTATACCATAAGGGGGTAACTAGCTCTTTTCCATCTTTAAATAATAAACTCTTTAACAAGTATACTTAAACTGTAGTATGAGTGGTTGGTTAGCTATAAGAAAGAATATTTAGTTTATTAATAAAAAAGGTTCCTAAAATTAAACTCATGGAATACCAGGGTGGAGGGTTGTAGAGTCTTTATTTGGGGGTGTCAGTGGAATGTGGTGGGATTTTAAAGTAGCATAAGATGTGTCAGTTTGCTGTGATTCAGACAGATAAAGGAGGAGATAAAGCAATGACCTTTAAAGCTGTTAAGTCCTTGAAATGCCTTCCATTAAGCTAACCGTATGCACTGTACTCTGCCATGTTTTAATTTCCAAGTGAAACACTAGCATGTTTGTGTTTTCAGTTTTATTAAATTAGTGTCTCTCTCTTTTTTTTTTTTCCCTTTCAGAGAGCATTAGGTAATCAAAAGTCCACAGTAGTTGAATTCAGCAATAAAGATGCCTCTGAAATTAACAGTGAGCAAGATAAAGAAAATTCCTTAATCAAAAGTGAACCAAGAAGAATTAAAATATTTGATGGAGGGCAAGTACAAATTTTCCTTCTTAAATGTACATTTAAACTTACTTTTTAAATGTACATTTGCTTTCATGTGAATGAAGACTTACCAGTGCCGATTTTATATAAACGTTGCAAGGTTTCTCAGCTTATTAACAGAATCTTCATGGCAAAATACATGTTAGGTATTATGTTAAATAATGCCATTTTGATCAAGAAAATGACAACTATTTAGAAAACATTGTAGGTTCTAGGAGGCAGCTAAGCACTAAGTTTTCAGAGTGAACCCTGGGTTTCACGTTGATTCATAATAAGGAGTGACCTGAAAAAATCTGCTCTAAAAGAGATGAATCATTGCCTGTTTGATGTCTTTAGTGAATTCGGTTGTGAGAAAAATTGTAAAAGCCAACTGTAGTTAAAATGAAGCTCAGAAATATTTCAGGACTTATAGCTGTGATTGAATTGAACAATAAAGAAAATTTTAAAGCAGTCACTTAGAGGAACTATTTTAAAATTAAACCTGGTATTGGATAAAGTTGTTTGATTAGAATTAGCTATTAGAATATTGTGTTGATGTGAAAAGCTGGAATATTCTGTTACTTACATGTGCATAACATTTATATTGATTGAGTGTAAAAATTGTGCCTTGTTTTGTTTTTTAGGTTGAATTTCAATCATCAGTATTTTCTCAAAGACGTAGTATCCAATTGCCCTATTCATTTTCCTTTTCTTTAAATTAGATATAAATCAAATGAAGAGTATGTATATGTCCGAGGCAGGGGAAGAGGAAAGTACATTTGTGAAGAATGCGGAATCCGTTGTAAGAAACCTAGTATGTTAAAGAAACACATACGAACCCATACAGATGTCCGCCCCTACCACTGCACTTACTGTAACTTCTCCTTTAAGACTAAAGGTATGAGATGACATCGCTTCATGGTCCTTTATTATATGCATTGAGTTAGTAGAGCTAAGACCCAACTTTACATATTCCTTGACCAAGGATGCAGTAGCTTAAATAGAATAATATAAATTACATCTTGTCAACATCGTAGTCTTATCTCTTTATATATTTCTAGACCTCTTGAGAAAAAGTTTTTAATTACACACTTTTAGAATATACGTAATAAATATGACATTTGAAAAGGAGCAACTGCCCTTTTTTCTTTTACTTCCCAAATTAGAGTTGTATAACATGATGACTAACACGTTTTCAAAAATACTTACTTTGGAGCTAAAGAAGAAAAAAGAAATTTTTATGATCACATTGTAGATGCATTTCAGTGCTAAAAGATTAAAGAAAAAATTAAAATAATAACTACAGTAAAGTTATACTGATTACATTCATGTTTTATTATCTAATTTTAGTCATGCATAGCCATTTCTTTTTCTTTCCCATGAAGCTTTTTTACTGAAGTACTGTTGAATATCAGCTTCAAAAAATTTTAAATTTTGTACTATTTAATGTTTGTGGAACTCAGAACTAGTAATTAAAATTATATTTAGTACCATTTCTGTATTCTTTATATGTTTTTATTTAAATTGTAAGCCTTTATTATAGTTAAGGTAATTTTACTCTCTACAAATTTCCTGTGACATATAATGAATAAATACACTATCATAAAATGTTTGCTTTCTCCATTAGGTTCCTTGTTTATGAATCATTATACAAAAATTTCTTGCTTGAGACTTTAATTTCATATACCACCCTTTAGAAAGTAAGACTCTCGCAAATACAAAGCAATATAATCATAAAATTATTTGTCTGAAAGGACAAAATCTGTGAAAAATATTTAATCAATTTTTTTAATAGAACTCCATTATTTTTATCCCTTTTCAGTTAACATTTGCTTTTTTTTTCTGATTATATTGGTTGTCTCTGCAGTTTTTGTTTTAAAGATTGATCAACTCTTCAGCAAAATTTTTTATATTTTTTGGCCAGTATTTATTGGCATTTAAAGAGTTATAGTATGTAGCAACTAAACAGCTTCAAATTAGCTCTCCTTAAATGCCAGTAAAACCTGAAACAAGAATGATGGGGGAAAAAACAAAACTGTTCTTCAGATAGCCTTGAATATTTCTAAAGTTTCAAGAAATCATAAGTCAGAAGGAACCCTAATTCTGTCATTCTTAGGTTGTGGTATAGTACCTTCTTCTGGAAATGGAGGGTGCATTTCAGGATGATTTTCCTGATCTTGTGTGAAGGCTTTGATAGGATTAAGTGCTTTGATCTTCTAACCCAACTTACTGCTTTTACACTGGTTTTGATCCTATGATTAAGAAACGTCCGTCTGTTAAATAATTTCCAGTGTGAGACCAGGAGACCAGTAATAGGCCAATATTACAAATAAAACATTACCAGTTACAGAATGATGTTACCAAATAAAAGAGGATTCAGGTATAATGTGAAATGGGTGTTTCTCAAAAGAAGGAGGAAAAGGAATCAGGATATTTTATAAAGTAAGGGCAAAGAAAGGAAGGAAAATTTTAATGTGGAAAACAAATGAAACTACAGAGATTTCTTGGCAAAGAAAAATATTATGAATCATCAAGTATTAATCCTAATGAAATAACTCAAGCCAACATCATGTAAAATATTAGATAAATGTTTGTTAAATGGTGGACAGGGCATAATGATCTTTGAAGAGTGAGCAGTATATGTTAGCAGTTTTCATGTCTTTCATTTCTCAAATATGCTGCATACCTGAATTTATATTAAATTTTTTGTTTTGTCAGATAATTCATTGGAATTATGTGATAAATATTTATTTGAAGAAAGCTACCCTAGCTAAGGAGACTGGTGAAGAAAATATTAGAAATTCAGTATTTCCCTATTCTCGGCATGGCAGTTCTCTTTTTTATGGTCGCTTCCTTGTAGAAGTCTACCTTTTATGAATATATGTCAAACAGATTCCATAGTACCTTGTAAAGGTAGCTAAATAATAAAAGACTCGTTTTTAGATTAGGCTGTAAATTTTGCCCTACTCTGATTTACTTTGTTGTCCCATTCTTGAATGTGTCTGGTTATTAACAGAAGGTAATAGTGATGTAATGGCATGCTATATAAATAGGAGTATGCAAAGATAGCATGGTACTATCAAAGGAATGATCTGTCCTCCTAGAAGTTGATGCTTCTGATGGTAATGCTTGTAAGTCTGTACTTCATCGGTTGTCCTCTCGGTTTATTTTATGAATGCATTTTCAAAATAATTTTAATTGATTTGTTTTCACTATTCTGCTTTAAAGGTCAGTCAGCTCAGTCAGTGAGCTTGCATCTCTGCAGGATTTAGTTCCATTTATAGCACAGGAAGCTGGACTTTATATATAGCTATAGGAACCCAGAAACAAAATCTTTCATGCCTTCCAGAGGATTTATATTAATGTTTATTAAATCTGTTGAAAAATTTATCTGTTAAGTTAATGCACAAAGCTTACAGCCTTGCTAGGGGATATTTGCATTTTAATGTGCATATTTTGCATATTGAAATGCAAATTGTTTTATTTTAAATTATTTAAGAAGTTGGTTAATAATAAGTAATAGCTCAAGTTATGAGAAAATATGCTTATTAAAAACTCATATTCCCAAATTTGCCTAGTTACAATTATACATTAACTTCTCAGAAAGCAAATGACCTCCATGGCTGTCTGTTGAGGGAACAAAAGCATTTTGAAAGAACTATTAGTGGACCTTGTGATTTGGTTTATAATATTGTCGTCATACTAGAAAGTGTTTTGACTAATAAGTGGAAATTTCAGCCACAATAAGATGGGAAAACTATTTTTCATAACTTTTGATGTGAAAATTTTGAAGCATACAGAAAAGTAGATATTTGCATAATGAACACCAGTATGCCCATCACGTTTTAATAATTGTTAATAATTTGCCATATTTGCTTCATATTTTATTTTTAAAGTGTATTTAAGGTAAATGTCAGACATGGCCAAGTCATTTAAGCCGGGCGTTATCTCTAGAATCACAGAGGTCAAAGTTTGCTGGATCTTAGACATTATCTGGTCCGGGCCCTCTCTTACACTTGAACCCCTTAAGCATTAAGCTCTGGGATGCTGTGCATACTAACTAGTGCAAGAATTGGCCTAAACGGGTGTGACCAGTCCCACGGACTTAGTGCAGTTTTAGTGGAGGTGAGGCTCTATAAATACTGCAATTTTGCAGGTCTTTCAGCTACCACAGACTCAAATCTGGACCAATGATTCAAACATTTTTAGCTCTTCTGAAGGTTTATTCTGAAATACTAATTTGCCCTGCTCGCCAAACTCAGCATTTAGATTTTATTTTCAAAAGAGATGATTTTCCCCTTCTTGGCAATTTTGTGTGTGTGGCATTAGCTAGTCAAGCTGCTTGGCATCCTCAAGAGGATTTGAGCTCTGCCCCTGCATTAGTGATCACGTGGAGCCAGCACGCCCAGTGGTTCCCAGTTAATCTGGTGATACGTACAGAGGCGCACACCAGCTGCCAGAGGAAGCACACCTCTAGGGATACTATTATGAGACTTGTAGTCAGTATGGTGAAGTAAAATTAATGTAGGAAATTCTTTCTCTTGTTCCAAACACACAGAAATACTATTTATAGTACAACAACCAACTGTAGTTTTAAATAGATAGCCAAGCTTGAAATTTAGAAAGAAAGATTCCCAGCCACCAAAAATAAGGAAACTCCAAACTAGCATGGTGAACAGATATTTAAAAAAAAAAAAAGTCCATAGGGACATCAAGCCAGATATATGCCCACAGGCCTGGGATTTAATGCTGCCAGATATATGCCCACAGGCCTGGGGTTTAATACTGGTCCTGGAATGGCACCTGAGGCCTCTGAAATAAGCATGGCTCTCCTGTCCAGTGACTTTGGACCATGTGGGGAAAAAGCTGCCTGCTAAAAAGCAAAACCCTATACCTGTGCCATGCCAAAAAAACGCCACAAACTAATCCAGAATTAGTGGAATGAAACTGTTAAGGTCCCAGGCAGAAGCAATTGGAAGGCTGACCCATAGAGATGTGTCTACAACCCAGGGTACTTAAGACTCCATGGAAACCAATCTTGCTAAAGATAAGTTTACAATAAAAACTAAAAAATGTGCAAGGAAATAAAGTACTATGAGGGAAAGCCAGCGGACACAACTGGTGGAGAATTCAGAAACCACAGATCATAGTGCAATCTGAAAGGGACTTTAAGTGTATATAAAATGTTCTAAGAAATAAATAAGGACTAGAGAATAATAACCATAAGGCAAAAGTAGACATTATCAAAGTAGAGGAGGCAGATTTGAAAAAGAGAGATTATTACTAATAACAAGGTTATTACAGCATATAGATACCAGTATTATTTTTTTGAGCAAATTTTAGTCATTGGAATTGTATAACCACAATCTGTACTTTCACTTGAAATAGGAATGGAATTTGCCAGTGTTGACAAATGCGATAGCAAAATAATACTATGTAAGCTTAGTAAACATTCTTTTCCCTTAAGGAAATCTGACAAAACACATGAAGTCCAAGACACATAGCAAGAAATGTGTGGATTTAGGCGTCTCAGTAGGTTTAATAGATGAACAAGATACAGAAGAATCAGGTAAGGCTTTATTCCATATTTTTCATAAATGCTATTTACCATGTACTCTTTTTTTCCTTTGCATCCACACTCTTCTTTCCATTCCCACTGACACTGCTCAGTTCCTACTTTCATTACCTCTTATTTATACTATGTGATAGACTCCTAATCAGTTTTCTCACCTTTCCTTTGTCTTCCTTCCTTTGCATCTATCCCCACTGATGTTAAGTTAATCTTCCTGAAGCATGTGTCTGATCATACTATTCCTCTGCTCCAGGTCTTCCATTGGTTTCCATTTGCCTATCAAATAGAATATGAGCCACTTGACCTCCGGTAATTCCTCAGAATCCTTTATAATCTGATGCCTGCCTACTTCTTCACCTTTATCCCTCATCTCTCTCTTTCACCTGCCCTAATGCTTGAATTTCCTGCTTACATGACACTGATCCGGCTCTCTGCCTATAAAGCCCTCACCCTCAATCCCCACACAAACGTGGCTCCCCGTCTGCATTGGTCAAAATCTTATTTTCCTTCAAGATCTAGCTCAAATCCACTGCCGTCATGAAGCCTTCTCTGATTTTCCCTTCCCACACCACTTGCGGGAAGCAATTTTTCCCTTTTCTCAACACCTGTAATATTTTAGAGTTCACTCTCTGAGAGTATTGGATCCCTTTCTGCCATAACTTTTTTTTTGTTTTGTTATTTACATGCTTCCTCCCTTACCTCTTCGCTGATTCTCAAGCGTGTCATGAGTAGAACTGATGCCTGAGTAATATTCGCTGCGCCCGCAGCCCTCAGCGCAGTGCCTTGCTCATGGCAGCTGCCCTGGAAATATTTGGGGAATAAAACATTTGTTTGCTTCCCCAAATTGTTTATTATTTTGAAAAGGTTAACTGGTTGTTTTCTTAACGATGTTAACTCAACAAGTAGAGAAGTATTTATCTCTAACCAATTTTGAGGGGAAATAAAGCTGTTCATCTGTTCTGACTAATCAGACAATAGACTTATTTTTTTGTAAGACTTTTTGTTTTAACCCAAGAATTTATCAACAAGAGATAAGTTAAAAAAAAAAAAAAAAGTTGTCCTATTGCTTTTTTGAAAAACACCCTAAATTAAACATTTACAAGCTTGCTATGTTTTAGTTAGTATGTACTAGTTTGATGTAGAAAAAATTTCCAAAGAGAAAATGGTGAGGACATCTTTCAAAGTACAGGTAAAAAAAGCAAATGCTTTTCATTCCACCTGACAACCAGTAACACACTGAATGAATCAGCCTGAATTTGTTTCTAAATATGCAAGAGAAGTGACTCACATCTTAAGTGCTACAGTTGATATGATTTCGTATTTTAAGCACAAGGAAAGGAGTGCCTTTAACTTTAATTTTGGGAAACAAGTGGATGTATTATTAGTAGAAGGAAAATATAATCATAACAAACTTAGGACAATCAGGAGGTTTTTAGTGCTTCATAGACACTTTGATGCTCTGATACATATCGGGGATGGCAATATCAGGATTTAAAAGTATATATCAAATTAACATATGTGTAACTTCTTTGTCCTAGGAACATACGTATTAAAAACTGATTTTTGAATGGCTAGGAATTGAATTCTGTGTTGATGTCTTTGTATAAAGACACACATTTAATAAAATTAATTAACTAATTTACTTCTAATGTAAATAGTCTGTTTGATTTATTTTCTGCTCTTAGTAGTCATGCAGTAAATTAACTACCATAACTATTTAAGTGAAAAAAAAAATCCCTCTTTATTATTTATTTGCTTTATTGCTATTACGCTGAGCGATTCAGAATTTAAAAGCTAGGAAAAATTAGTAACGCTTTCAGTGAGTATATTTATTACCCAGAGACTAGAAAAGGCACAAAGTAGAGGTTATAATATGAAATACTAATTTCTGAAAAATGTATAAACGTTAAAAGCATTATTATTATAATATATACTCTTAGGTGTTTTACTTCTATAAGAAGATGAGTCTTATAAAAATTAAGTAAAATGTAGAATCTTCTAAACTGTCAAGGGAAGGTAGTGTTTATATCCCAAATTTACATAGGAGAATTAAGTGTAGTTTCCATTAATTATCATGCATCGTTTAGATTGGCCAACTGACCGATGGACTTACGTATCTATCCGTTCATTTTTGTTATTTCTCACCTGATTCCAGAAACGCTTGAAGCAGGTCTTAGACTGTAACTCAAACTTGATAGCCTAATTCCCAATTCAGATGAGATCCTCTGATAAAACTCTAGGTAATTTTACCTGTTTTTTCTGTTTAATTTTTTTTTTAATTACTGTACTTATCAGTAGTATACTTAAAGTTTTTTCACGGTTTTTATTGAATAGTAAATTATAGCACATAGGTGGATTTTGCCAAGTGCTATGTCATACCTCATAGTTCTTTATAATATGCTGACAAAATATATTCCTCCACTTTTGCTTTATTATAGGCTTAGAATGTAGGCATAAATGTGGCGAACGTTGTTTCAAACAAATGGTCTTGTTTTCCCTTTATTATTGTCTTTTGTGTTTTTAAAAATATTTTGAGATGTTTTTTAAAAATACAGAAAGATTACAAAGAGTTTTATTACATGCACTCATGTATTCACACCAGAGTTGGGGATTATAAATATTTTCTCACATTTGCTTCAAGTCTTTTTCATAAATTGTGTTTTTGAACATTGTGTTTTCATAAATTTGTATTTTTGAAAAAGAACAAGCTAAGTAAGGCATTACACATTAGGTGCAGTATCCCTAACTCACCCTTGCCCGTTGCACTCCCTCCCAGAGGCAAACACTAACTGCACTTAGGGGTTTTCTTTCTATTCATTTAACATACGTGTGTATATCCACACATAGCTATGTGGTTTTGTTTAAGTTTGTATTCCAAATTTGCATGAATAGTACCACCTTGTATGTAGATACCTAGAAAATTAATTTTGCTTTATAATATTAAGTTGTTCTCTAGGATAATTTCTATTTCTGCACACCCTTAACTATACCTGATACTACATGCATTTTAGTTTGGGGCCAATTTGATGGATGATAGTCTGCTGTCTTTACTTATATTTTCTTGATTGCTATCCTAAGTTTGGATCTTATTATTCTTTGGGAAGAAGTTTCACTCTATTAAACTGATGGTAGTTAGAGATGGGATCTTGCTTAGCAATTCTTTAGATGTCTGTGTTTTTAGAGAGGAAAGCGCAGAAGCCCACAATGTGATGCTGCCTGTCTGCAGGGTGTACCATTTTCTAGTCCAACACCAGCCTAGAATATTCTAGGCATTCTTTTTTCACTCTCCTTTGCTGGCTCCTCCTCATCTCCCCAGCCTCTAAATGCAGTGCCCAGGGCTGTGGTCTCTAATCTCTCATCTCTTCTGTCTATGCTCCCTCCCCAGGTAGTCTCATCCAGTCTTCCGACTTTAAATACCATCTATATGCTGAGGATTCCAATATCCACTCCAGACTTGCATGTCCATCTTTCTACTCACCATCTCCACTTGGATGTCTAATAGGCATCTAGAGTGTGACGTGCCCCAGACTCCTGGTTTACCCCTTATGTGACTCTGAGAAGCACGCTTCCCTGAAGTCCTTCTCCCATCCTTCCAGCTGCTGGACCAAAAACCTTGAAGTCGTACTTGGTGTCCTTTGGCTCCGATCACCAGTAAAACCTTTGGCTCTTCCTTCAAAATGTATTCGGAAACCTACCGCTTTGAACCACCTGTTCCTCCCAGCCCTGGTCAAAGCTATCATCACGTCTTCTAAGTTGCTTGCAGTAACCCCTCACGGGTCTCCGTGGTTCAGCCCCTGCCTCTTTACAGCCTGCTTTCAACGCAGCAGCCAAAGTGGTTTCTAAAAGTTACGTCATTGCTTTGCTTAAAACCCTCCATCGGTTTCCTGTCTCATTCGGAGCCGTGGTCTGTGTCCCCTGCGAGCACCACGCCTCTGAAACTCAGCTCCACTCCCTCCTCCCCTGCCCCTCAGCTGCAACCACCCTGATCGCCTGGCTCAGTGGGCAGCACACCCAGCTGGCCCCTGTCCAGGGCATTTTCTCTTTTCCTCCCTTTGGAATGCCCTCCACCAGGTGCTCAAGACACCCCGTCATCTCTCAGTGCTCTCGTGCTCAGACGTCACCTTATCAGTGAGGCCTTCCTGAAGCTCCCTAGAGAAAAGAGCACCTCACCCTCTTACTGCCGGCATTACTCATGCCCACGACCTGCCTTATTTTTCCGTATAGCACTTACAACCACTTACAACTTACAGATGAGTGTGTGTATTTATCATCTGTTCCTTTCAACTAGAAAATAGAACATAAGGACGGCGATCTCCCTGTGGTCACTGCTGTGTCGCCAGCACTTGCTGGAATTGAGGCTAGCAGCAAATCATAGATAGTAAATAGTTGTAGATTGAGTGGATGACTGGAAAAAAAAATGACCTATCATCTGTCAGGAAATCATTCAATATTGTTGTTTTTAGAATATGATATACTAGTTTTCCATTAAATTCCTTCACTACAATTAAATGGTAGCTGTAATACAATATTTCATGCCTTTACCTGTGAATAGTGTTTACATGGTTTGGCCGTGGTCGATATAGGAATTTTCAAAGTGATGATGGCCATTCATTTGTTAATTTGTTATTTATTGGTTATTAGATCAGGAGACTGGAAGATATTTTAAGTTATCCTGACGATTCCATTTTTTCATCCTCAGTAATGATCTGTGCAGATTGATAAATATCTGTTCCATTTTTCAGTGGTTCCAGAGAAGAAGAGTTTATTCTCTTTGTGACTGATTATTTATTTAGCACCGCAGCAACTGTCTAGTATGTCCATAGTCACTGCCCTCAGGAGCTCCTCGCCTGTGGCTGTGATGTGGGGACGTTGGAGTGAGCTCAGACTTGGCAGGGTTCGCTCCTCAAGGCTGGGATCTGGGAAGGACAGTGATGGCCTCGTCTGGAACAGAAGGATGACTAAGGGTATCCCAGGAGAACGAAAAGAAAGGAAATATATCAAAATATAATGATCCATATATTGCTTTGTTTGAAAAAGTATTGATGAGGGGGTGGGGTAAAGGAGGGCAAGCGTTCTGGACCGAGAGAGTTGCTGAGCAAAAGCCCAGAGGTTGGGAGAGGGGAATAGGGCATCAGGAGTATAAATGGGGCAGGATGAGAAAGTTGGGCAGGGCGCTGGGGGACAGGTCCTACTATGCAGGGGAGTTTTAGCACCTTCCTTTAAGAAAGTCTGAGGGTTTTTTTTTTTTTTTCTTGTATCATCTAAAGTAATTTAAAGCCACTACCTCTTTAGTCCCATATACATCTGACTTTTAATCTGGATTATTTTCTCAAATGTTTTTTAAACAAGGAAACAACAAATAGTAGGGCTTTTAATTTGTGTCCCCAGGAATTTTCATTGCTGAGCTTTTGTTTGTTTTTTCTTCCTGCCGCTGCTGTTTTATTTTGTAGTGGGAATTTAGACAATAATGACTAAAAGAAGCATGATTTCTTTAAGTGGTTAGTCCCATTCAGCAGCAACAATAATAAATAATACCATAGAGCAAAAATCTTTTTGGGAGGACTTCCCTGGTGGTCCAGTGGGTAAGACTCCGCGCTCCCAGTGCATGGGGCCCGGGTTCGATCCCTGGTCGGGGAACTAGATCCCACATGCCACAGCTAAGAGTTCGCATGCTGCAACTAAAGATCCCATGTGCTGCAACTAAGACGCGGCGCAGCTAAATAAGTAAATAAATATTTTTTTTTAAAAAATCTTTTTCTGAAAGGCTGTTTTTATAAGCAAAGTACCTCAAGGTTTCAGCATCCCTCATTCTCTACCAGATGGAGTTTACAGGTTTGGATGGAAAGTCTGGTACGATTTTTCCCTTGTGACACCCAATTTTGTATGTATATATGTATAATGACTCATTTAGAAATCTTGCTCTTCATTTATTAAATTAGGGAGCATTATTTCTCCTGGAATTCATTTCTACTCTGACCCAGCAGCACCAAGGTGTAGAGCTTTCCCCACAGAATAGACTGTCATAAAAGATAAGGACTTGATTTTTTCTACCTTAATGTTTCCATGTATGTTTTAAAACCTTGCCCTTATCAACTCCATAAGGATGTTATAAGGAGTAGTGGCATATGTTATGAAGTGTTTCATTTTACTATCAATTTAATTTTCCAAGGAAAAATACAAATTATTAGCCATATAGTAGTAGTAGAAGAAGTGACTAACTTTAAAAAAAAATAAGAGGGAGAATAAATATTTTCAACTATCATAGTTTTAATCTTTGAAGTGTACATCTGCTCGTAGAAGGAAGCTTGGGGTCCAGAAGCTGGTCAGTGCCGAGTGATCTGACATGCTGGGTTCTCTCTCCCCAGGCTTCCTCCCTGCCCGTAGGAGTTTCCCGCCTCCCTGATCACACCTGGAAGCCTCCCCCTTCTCAGGGATCAGGCTCATGGCAGCGGTTCCTTCTGAGACTTCAGCCGCCAGCTCGAGATTCCTGCCTGACAGTGTACTCCCTATTTTCCTGGCCCAACAAATGAAAATAAGTGATGAAATTGCATCGTGTAATATAGGGTCTTTCCACACGTAACTTGCTGTCTTTTCCCTTTAATGATGAACAGTTTTGTGGTTTTTTTAAAATTATTTATTTTTTTATTTTTATTTTTGGCTGTGTTGGGTCTTCATTTCTGTGCGAGGGCCTTCGTTAGTTGCGGCAAGCGGGGGCCACTCTTCGTCGTGGTGCGCGGGCCTCTCACCATCGCAGCCTCTCTTGTTGCGGAGCACAGGCTCCAGACGCGCAGGCTCAGTAGTTGTGGCTCACGGGCCTAGTTGCTCCGCGGCATGTGGGATCTTCCCAGACCAGGGCTCGAACCCGTGTCCCCTGCCTTGGCAGGCAGATTCTTAACCACTGCGCCACCAGGGAAGCCCCAGGAAATTTTTTTTTTTTTTAAAGGTATATTTATTTATTTATGGCTGTGTTGGGTCTTCGTTTCTGTGCGAGGGCTTTCTCTAGTTGCGGCGAGCGGGGGCCACTCTTTATCGCGGTGTGTGGTCCTCTCACTATCGCGGCCTCTCTTGTTGCGGAGCACAGGCTCCAGACGCGCAGGCTCAGCAGTTGTGGCTCACGGGCCCAGTTGCTCCGCGGCATGTGGGATCTTCCCAGACCAGGGCTCGAACCCGTGTCCCCTGCATTGGCAGGCAGATTCTCAACCACTGCGCCACCAGGGAAGCCCCAATGATGAACAGTTTTATCAAGTGCTTTTGTGGCATCCTGGGGTCCTACTATCATTTCTCGTACTCTTAATCTAATGTAACTCTGGTGTTAAGCCCATTGCACAGTGCACTGCTAGAAACCGCACTGCGATTCCATTTGCTGCGTGTCTACATAAAATTCAGGAAAATGCTAAGGTTTGGCCAACAGTTAGGTGTCACAGCAGTTTCTTACCTGTGTCCCAAAAGGTAGTGATTCCAGTGGCTCTTCCGATGCCTTTCATTTTGCCCTCACGGCTGCATTTATCCAGGGGCGTTACTGATCTACTATATGAAATATGCAAGTATGAAATTACTGAGTAAACTCTTATCAGCGGAATCTCCTTTGTCACCTAGGCTTTCCTAAACACAGTCGAAGTTTCTCACTTAATTATGCAACTAGATTACAGATGGCTACCAAATAACGGTGATTAAAGAAAAATAAGTAGCCAAGTTCAGGAGCCACGTGTCTCTTGGGAAACCAGTACACTGACACATCGTCTTGATCAATACGAAAATTTGTGACATTAAGTCTTCTCTAGATACTGAATAAAATTCTTAAGTAGTTTTGGTAGCCACCTTCATATTTCACATTGACAGCAGGGCAGTTCTGTCAGAAGTGGAGTCCCACAGCACCTTAGGAAGGACTATTAGATTCATCACACTTGTATGAAAGTCACATACACCTAAACAGCCAGTGCTAACAGGATATGCAAGAACTTGCTCCAGATATTTACACCTTGATTATCTCAGACATCTGGGAAATGGGGTAAACTTTTTAAAGAAAAAAAACCCACAAGGATATTATTTGGGAGCCCTGATTCTAAATGCCAGGCTTTGCAGAATAGCAACCAGAAACCTAAGGATAGCGTTTCTAAGGTTTATAGGAAAAACTGGGGGGCTTGGTCGTTTGATCTTTTCTGTAGCACATACATAATCATCAAGAAATATCATCTCTGAGCTTTCATTTATTCAACAACATTTGTTAAAGGCTCTCCAAAGGCCAGTGTTACTACAGAGTATCCCACCGTATTTATTCTTGAAAAATCATTACCGTTCGGTAATGTCTTGGTCAGCTTCTGGTTTTCTGGGAAAAGTCCAAGTCTTTTTGTTCCATGTTCATATTTAATTTTTCCTTAATATCTGCCTTGTTTTGTTTATTTTCATCAAAGGTTTACCGGAGATTTATTTCTACTTATCTACAGTATTTCTTTTCCTGGTATTATCTTCAATCTTTTTCTTTTTTTGAATGTCCTAAACCTGTTTTCTCCTCTCTACCAACTTGATACTTAGAATGTCATTCACCAGCAGAATGTGCGTGTTCCCTGGTGGCTAGAGTGCTTATTAAAGGTCAGTGTGAAGATGCTGTGATGAAGGAGCAAAGACCCCTGATTTTTTGATTCTGTACTGCCCTTAAAACAGTGGGCTGTATGGCTGCCCATTTTATCCTTCAGCAGATGAATTCTTGTTCTAATTTTCAAATGGAGTAAATTTAGAGATGTTGGGAAACATTTATTTTGAATTAAGCAGAGGGGACTATAAATTTATCTAAGGCAGCCATTAAAATTTGGACATTTGGCATCTCAAAGAAGTTTCCGTGTAGTTTAAAACTAGCAACTCAGCTGTAGTTATAGTAGGTGTTCATGAAAAGTCTAATCCCTCCGGCCAGCTGCACATGTCCCTGTATTCTTGCCATGCAAAACTATATAGTCTCAGGAATTTTGTCCCTGTGTTCTTGGGGTATTAGTAAGTACTTTTTCTTTTTCGCCTTTTGTGTCAGAAGTCATGCTGCTGGCTACTTGCTTTTCATGCCTTGATCCGGAGAATGTTTTTGTCAGCAGACAGCTCGGAGTGTTAGCATGTGCCCTCCACTGCCAGACTGGGAGAACCATTCCGTGTGGCAGGGTGCAACTGGAAGCACTGTTCCTGCTGGCGGTTAAGTACGTAGGATGATGCGCGTAAGAGGATGGCGTTAGATCACAGGATTTAAAACCTGTATCACATTTACCCTTAAAATAAATTTAATGAATTTTTCTAAATGAAGTGCTTTCAAAATGAAACCTGTAGAATATGTTTTTGTCACTGGGATGTTTACAGAAAACATTATTAGCTCTTTTAAGAGAAACTTCCACGCACAATAAGAAACCATGATAGGTCTTGGGACTTACAGTTAAAGGAGTGTGTATGTCGTTAACGAACAATGCAGATACCACTGCCTTTTGGTTTACTGCCTAAAGTTAACAAACGTTAAACCCTGGCTCATTATATTGTTAAGATGAAAACATAGTTTAATAAAAACCCGAAACAAAAACCCATTACTGCAGTAGTTGCATGCTTTCAAAGACTTTTTCCCCAGGTTTCCCTTGTTTGTCTGGATTTCAGAGTAATTTTTCTAAACATGAGGAAAACAAAAGCAGACAGATTACTGCCGTAGCAGAATGTTGAAGAGGGAGGTGCTGCTGACCTCCCAGGGGAGCCTGTCTGACGGAGGCCCCGCCTGGCTCGGCCAGCAGGGGTCACTGTCGGGCAGCGATGGGAGGGCAGCCCGCGGTTCATCCAACTGAAATCAGATTTTGAAGCACATCTTTAGGGAAGTGGTTTGACATAAATTACTTTTGAAAAACAATATTGCTGCATTGTTTACCTTCTTTATCCCTCGTGAATTTAAATTCACAGAAAATAGAAGAATTAATTTTACACATACGTAAAATTGTACTGAGTAGTAGAAATTTTTATTTATAATGAGTTGGGAATGTACCTAGGAGGACAGAAATTAAATAGAAATTTTATAGGCCATTTATTTATGAATTTGTTAAGTAAGTATGGGTTCCTTATACCTGTTCTAGGGTCCTTGGGGGATGCAGAGGGGTGAGCTACAGCCTTCACCCTGCTGGAATAGTACTGTCTACATTGTACAAACCAAGGAAGGAACAATTGTCATATAGTATATCTTACTGGAATAATGACAAGACTCCTAAATACAAAAAAAAACCTGTTTCCAAATTCTGACTTTGATGCTTTCCAGCTGTATTTAAGTCTCTTAACTTCCTGTGTAAAATGAGTTTGGTGTCAGCTCTGTCACGAGTGGCTGTTAGGTTTAAACATAAAGAGTAAAATGTTGGCAAACTTTTTCTGTAAAGGGCCTGATAATCAGTATTTTAGGCTTTGTGGGCCACACAGTCTCTGGCATGACAACTAAACTTTGTGAGTGTGGCAGGAGAGCTGCCATAGACAGTATGTAAATGATGGGCCTGGCCATGTTCCAGTAAAACTTTATTTAAAAGAACAGGCGGGAGCCGCGTGAGGCCAGCAGCTATGGTTTGGCAGCGCCTGATACAATAGGAACTCAGTGTAGCATGCCATCGTAGTTACTATGCTCAGCAACAGGCTGTAGCAAAACGAGCAGTATCACAAAGTCAGAAATGGCAAGTTCTGGAGTAGTTAACAAGTCTGTGTTCTTGACCTTGCTGACTTGTGGTCATGGACAGGTCACTTTTCCTTTCTGGGTCTTCTACCCTGCACAACTTCTGACCGGATAGTAACAGTCTTCTTTGGGGCTAGGGGTTAAGGGGACAGGGCAGTAATACGAAAGGACTTTTCTTAGCATGAATCCAGAGAGCAGAGGTGTCTGGGCTTTGTTTTGGTGCTGTGGATATTTAACAGGATGCCATTGTCTTAGGTTCATCTAAGTTATCCATTGTATCCTGTTCCGGTCACTCTAGAATATCCACCCTGTTTAACAAATATGTAATGACCCAAAATTCATTTTCAGGTTCCCAGACTTTGACAGGGTTCTTCCCCTTCAGGAGTTTTACGACCCAATGCACGTAGAGAGATAAACATTATTCAGTCCTTATCTTGGGGAAGGAAAACTATAGAAAGGAATCCCAGCTCTTCTCAAGTCCTCTGTGAGTTGTAGGCATGTGGCTCTGTCCAGGGAGAAAGAAAGGTCCAGGGACACCAGCCTTTGCGTCTTCCCACCCATAATATTGCAAACCTTGATCTGAAGTGTGGGACGATCAAGGCCAAAGAACATTAAAATGGAGCCAAGTCGTTTTACCCCCTTCCCCATTAGAAAGTGTATGGTATTCTTTATAAATCCTTCTCATAAGTTGCATACACTGAAATTTTATATCTATATGTAAAATAAAAAACTTTAAAGATTTATAGTATAACTAATTATTCTTAAACTTCCATACTTACTGTAAAATACAGTGTATTTGTTGTGAAATTAAAAAGGTTATTTACATTCTCCTTGGGGATTGTATTTTATATGTTCTACTCTTCATAATGAAATAATTACTTGAAGCTTTTAACGTCTGTACCTGTAAATATTCAACTCACTCATGCATATTTATAAGCTAGGTTATTGACTGTAATTCATTGTTGACCTTCTTTCAGATCATTCTGTGGTTAGGTTTTTATAATATGACATCTGAATGTGGAGACCTGGGTTTAAATCTTGGCTCTGACACTTCTGAGCTGCGGGCTTCACACTTTAAAATAATTAACTGCTTTTTAAATTTTTTTAAAGTCATTGTCTGATAAAAAGTCACGTCCTTAATTAGCCCTTGTTTTAGTTGTGATCAGATAGCGCTGGTCTGTCTGTAGTACTAAGCCGGGTTCTCTCGCAGTCTCGATAGCTAGAACCGGAGTAGAGGCATTCAGGCATTCAGGCATCATACGTACAACCAAATAAGAACTGCAAGAATAGGTACAAGATACAAGGTAAGAATAGTGTTAGGTGCCAGATATTTAAAGAGTATGTGTGTGTGTGTGTGTGTGTGTGTGTGTGTGTGTTAGGATGTATTTTGGAGAAATTACCTGTGCCTTTAAATTAAACAAGAGAAGTGTTGGAATTTGTTTCAATTAATAGTTTCCTATTAAATAATGGGAAAGAAAAAAATTGTCAGAAAGAGAAGTCTTGATGAGTATAATAAGAACAGCAGGGAGATGGAGATTGTGCAGGCTTATCTGAATGAGACAGAATATTGGTGTCAGTAGAGTAAAATAAAGGTCCTGGAGCATTGGCAAATAGGTTTTTTCTTAATGTCATTTTTTAAAAAGATTATTTTGGTCTTTGTAGAAAGTCAAAAAACTAGTAGAGAGAGTTCCTGTATATTCTTTACCCAGCCTCCCCTGTGCTAGCATCTTACATAACCAAGAACATTTGTCAACACTAAGAAATTAACCTCAGCTCAGGATTGCTAACTAAAGCATAGGACTTACCAGTTTTTCCCCTGATGTCCTTTTCCTGTCCCAGGCTCTCCTTCAGGATCCCACATCACACTTAGTCGTCGTGGCTCCTCCAGCGTGTCCCTCAGTCTTTCTTGTCTTTCATGACCTTGACATTTATAGAGAGTACTGATCAGTTATTTTGTAGAATGTTCTCAATTTGGGGTTTTCTGATACATGCTCACGGCTGGATTGAGGTTATGTATTATTGGGGAGGCGCCATAGGGTGGTTATGCTTTTCTTAGTGCATCATATCGGGGGTACAGTATGTCAGTATGTATTACTGGTCATGTTAACCTTCTTTACTTGGCTAAGGTGGTGTCTGCCAGGACTAGCTACTGTAAACTTACTGTTGTTCCCTTTATAAATATTAAATATTTGCGGAGATGCTTTAAAACTATGCAGGTACCCTATTTATGCATTGATGGATCTTGCCTGTGGTAAGTATTGCTATGGTGTTCTAATTTATCAATTAGAATTTTTCTGCAAGGAAAAGTTACCATTTCTCTATTAGTTCATTCATCCATTCATTCATTTACATCAGTATGGACTCAAGGTTATGTATTTTATTCTTCGGGTTATAATCCAGTTCTGTTATTTATTGTGTAGCTCAAGTTCTCATTGACCATTGAGAGCTCTTTGAGGTCTGTTCCTGTGCCCTTTCAACATGCTGCTGCTTTTTTTTTCTTTAAGCGGTTCCTTACTTTTTTTTTTTTAATTTTTATTTTATTTATTCATTTATTTTTGGCTGTGTTGGGTCTTTGTTGCTGCGCCCAGGCTTTCTCTAGTTGTGGTGAGCGGGGGCTACTCTTCGTTGCGGTGCGCAGGCTTCTCATTGCGGTGGCTTCTCTTGTTGCGGAGCACGGGCTCTAGGCGTGTGGGCTCCAGTAGTTGTGGCACGCGGGCTCAGTAGTTGTGGCTTGTGTGCTCTAGAGCGCAGGCTCAGTAGTTGTGGCGCATGGGCTTAGTTGCTCCTAGGCATGTGGGATCTTCCTGGACCCAGGCTCAAACCCATGTCCCCTGCATTGGCAGGCGGATTCTTAACCACTGCGCCACCAGGGAAGTCCCAGTTCCTTACTTTTTGACACCCAAGATATTCCAGCCATGAAATTCACCATTTCCCCAGGGACCCCTGGTTCACTTTACTGGAGAATGGTATTTAGGAACCAAGATCTAGCCGCTAGGTGGTGTGTTTCTGGCTACTAACCTGTCACTGCTTCTAGCCCCTTTCGTTGGACAGAGCTGGGAAATATGCATATTTATGCTAACTCGTACATATACGTACATCTGTGTTTATTTCTGTATCTGTGTATGTGTACGCGCACACGCGTGCACACACGCACACACACAAATGAGAACGTGAGTCCACACTGATAATTCCAGTTCTGGTCCAGCCCCACAGAGTTTATTTTAGCCTGCTCCATTTCCTTTTTTTTTCTTTCACCAACAGTGGGAAACCTGGTTCTCATCTACAGTATGTTCACTTATTTGTTCAACTCTAGCATACCAATAAACTAGTTCCAGAAATGCTGACCCACCTGTGAAAAACAGGTTTACAATCACAGCATAGTGTCTGTGTGCAGCTCTTTTTGTCTTTAGCCTTCACATTGTCTGGTCAGAACCCCCTTTGCCAGGGTTACCTAGGTCGTGGTTGTGGAGTTCATTTGTGCTCAGCCATCTGTGTCAGCTTGCATTTCATCTTAGATTTCCACCACATCCTGGTTATGTTTGTATTTACACACCCTACGATTCACCTTAGGGTGCACAGTTCGGTGGTTTTTGACAAATGTGTACAATTGTGTGTCCAGCCCCGCAGTTCCACAGAGAACAGTTCCATCGCCCCAAAATTCCTCTGCGCCACTTCTTTATGGACACCCCCCCACACCCAACAGCCCCTAGCAGCCACTGATGTCTTTTCCTCCCTGTATTCGTATGTTTTCCAGAGTGTCATATGAAAGGAATCAAAATAAGGAGCTTTGGGGGTCTGGCTTCTTTCACTTAGCAGAATACATGTGAATTTGTCCATGTTTTTGTGGGCGTCAATAGTTCATTCCTCTCTATTGCTGCGTAGTATTCCGTCGTATTGATGTGCCATAGCTTCGTAGCCACTGGCCACTTGAAAGATACCTCTATTATTTCCTTCCTGCTCCTTGCTTTCGGTTT
Source organism: Eubalaena glacialis (assembly GCF_028564815.1). Classification (NCBI taxonomy): domain Eukaryota; kingdom Metazoa; phylum Chordata; class Mammalia; order Artiodactyla; family Balaenidae; genus Eubalaena; species Eubalaena glacialis. Next base: position 9,164,068 of record NC_083722.1, read on the forward strand.
AAGTTTGATTGTCTTTTTCTAATTTCTAAGGCTGAGAACTTAGATTATTTATTTGAGACCTTTCTTCTTTTCTAATAGAAGTGTTGGATACAATAAATTTCCCACTAACCACTGCTTTAGCTGCATCCCACGAATTTTGAATGTTATATTTTGGTTTTTATCCAGTTCAAGATATTTCTGACTTTTCTTTGAGACTTTCATTTCTGACTCATGGATTATTTAGAAATGTGTTATTTAATTCTGAAATATTGGGGGATTGTTCAGATATCTTCCAGTAACTGATTTCTAGGTTATTCTGTTTTCAAGCAAAAACGTAAGTATGATTTCTATTCATTGAAATTTGTCGAGGTTGGCTTTGTAGCTCAGAATATACACATTGGTGAATGTTCCACGTACACTTATAAGGAAAGCGTATTCTGCTCTTTGGGTGGAACGTAACTGTTAACTAGGTCTAGTTGGTTGACAGTATTTTTCAAGTCTTCTGTGTCCCTACTGATCTTCTATATACTTGTTTCATCAATTACTGAGAGTAGAGGGTTGAAGTCTTCAACTGCAATTGTGGATTTGTTTATTGCTTTTTTGTTTTAGCCTCATTTGTTTTGAAGTTCTGGTTTCATTGCTACACATTTAGGATTGTTGTATGTTCATGGAAAGGTAACCCTTTTATCATTATGTAATGTTCCTGTTCATCCTTGATAATATTCCTTGTTTTGATGTCTGCTTTTTCTGATATTAGCATATAGTTTTTGCAGCTGTATTTTAGTTAATTTTTAAAGGTATATCTTTCTCCAAACTTTACTTTCAATCTATTATGTTTTTATATTTAAAATGGATTTCTCATCCATAATATATACTCGGGACTTGCTTTTTTACCCAGTCTAGCAGTCTCTCTCTTTAAATTCATGTGTTAGACCATTCCTTTTATTTTTATTTTTCATGTAGTTGGAATAAACTCTATCACGTGCCAGCTGTTTCCTATTTGCTTCATTTTTTCCTTCTTTTTATGCCTTAATTAAGCATTTTTATGGTTCTGTTTTTCTCCTCTGTTGACTTATTTGTGTCTTTTAAGAAAATTTAGTCGTCTGCCTTCAAATAATATTCCATTACTTTACATGTAGTGTAAAGACTTTATATAACAGTGTATTCACAATTCCTCCTTTTCATCCTTTGTGCTATTATTGTCATACCATTTTCATTTACACATGCTATAAACATATAGTACATTTTTACTACTGTAGACATTAAATTATCTTTTAGAACAAGCAACTAAAATTTTTTTTTTTATTTTATCTTCATTTATTCTATTTCCATTGCTTTTCTTTTCTGGGGGGTAAATATGAGTTCCCATCTGATACCATATTCTCTGTGCCTAAAGAGCTTCCTTTAACGTTTATCATCAAGTAGGTCTGCTGGCAGTGGATCTCCTCAGTTTTTGTTTTCTAGGAAAGTTTGTATTTCTCTTTCATCTTTGAAAATTATTTTCAATGAGCATAGAACATAGAATTCTGGGGTTTTTTGGTTTTGGTTTTTCTTTCTTTTCTTATCATTGTTACTGTGTTTTTCATTGCTAGCATTTCTTTTTTTTTTTTTTTTTTTTTATAGTTTCATCTCACAGATGAACTTCCCACTTGGTAGTATATGTTGTTCACCTTTCTCATTAGAGCCTTTAACATATTGGTCAATTATTTTAAATTTTCTGAAAGTTTTAACATCTGTATCATATCTGACTGGTTCCGATTGCTTTTCCTCTTCTGCGTATGTTTTTTCTTGCCTTTTTGTATGCCTTGTAATTTTTGTTGAAAGCTAGACATCTTGCATAAGACAGTAGAGACTAATGTAGATGGTTTTTATGCCTAGCAAGGCCCTTTGTGTGGGAGTTAGAGCCTTTCTAGTCAGGAGTTGGACTGGGTTGGAGAGATTTGTTGTTGTTAAGGTTACCGTCAGAGCACCAAAGGCTTCAGATTCCTATAGAGCCACTTCCTGTTTGGGGTGGGGGTTGGATTATAAGAGAAATGCTTGTTCCACTCCAGTTTTAGGTCTTTCCTTTGTGCTATGCCTCAGAGAGGGTGCTCTACACATTCTATTCTTCTCCTGGTCCTCTTCCAGCAGTATTTTGCTGTTACCTCTCATTTCAAGCTCCTTAACTTGGCATTAGTGGGTGAAGAGGAGGATGGGATGCCACCTCTGTTCTGATGCAGCCTCAGCCTTCTACGTGCACCATGTTCTCAGGTTTCTGGACCGTGGCCCTCTTGTTCTCCTTCCCTAGCTCAGCTGTTGTGGTGGACTCAGCTGGCAACCTTGTCCCTCCTTAAGGAGTAGAGTTGTGTTTTTTCTGTTATTCATTCCCTTTCCCTACTGCAGTAAGTTTTCACCAAAGTCCCAAGGGCAGCAATGCTTGTTGCCCTCCTCTTCACAGGACAAAGTGTTTGTTCCCTAGTGGAGAGAGGGGAGATGGACCTAGGGGGATTTCCTTGCCCCTCCTAAATGCTGCTCCTCTCCCCCGGATCTGGACCACAATGGATACTTAGTGCTCTTTTCTGTGAGTGCTTGAATATGGTGTTCATGACATAGAGCCTGCAAGAGAATGTAGTCCCAGAGGAGTCACACAGCCCTCCCAGCCCACGCTTGGCTCTAACCAGTCTGTCAACCATTTAGCTGACCTCCCCCGACCCGTGTCCTGCTGCATCTGCCCCAGATGACACAAGCATGTGTCTCCTCTCTTCCTACAGACACTGTCTCTAGAGTTTGGGCTGTTTGATTGCCTGGGACTTCAACCTTATGATGGGTTTAAGGAAAGTCATAAATTTAAAGTTAGGCCTGTTATTTTAAAAAAAAAAAAAAAAAAAAAGAAGTAATAGCTTTTACGATAAAGCAAGTCTCACCCTAGTCAGGCTTTGTGGCAGGGTTGGCTCTGATGAAATCAGCCTCCCTCTCCAGTAACCTGTTCCCTCTCATCAGTCATCCGGTTTCTTCTGTTTTGTTTTGATTTTTTTCTACTTTCTCCTTTGAAAGAAAAATTTTTTCTCTTATTAAAATCTCTAAAAATACATCTGATTCGGCATTCATGTGGCAAATTCAAAATATATGGGGGAATGACTCTCTAATTTTAGCATTTCAAACATCAGACAAGGTATCAGAGAGGGATCTGTGAGGCAGGAGGCAGGGCATCTACCTGGAAATCACCCATTCCACGTCCAGCATGGGCATCTGGTGGGATTCAATAGATTGGTGTTATTTTATGTATGATTTTACAGCAAAATAGTAGAACCCATAAATCAAAAGACATGAAATCACATATTAAAGGAATCTAAATGTATATGTTTTGTGTTTGAATGTTTTAATTATAAAAGTAACATATGCTTGAGATAAAAAAACATAAAAGTTCTAGTCTGTTCTATCTCCTAGAAATAATCATCCTCAAATGTGTTGGTGTTGATGCTTCAAGACTTTTCTCTAAGAACTTATCTTTGTAATATAGAAAGAGTAGTAAATTAATATGCAAACCATTTGGAAAACCCAGGAGATATACCTATTAATTATTTCTCTGTTTACATTTTTTTCTCTTCAAAAAGAACATATAAATGCAGTGTGTATCACAGCTAAGTTGAACATGGTCTGATGCCTTCTTTATTATAGCCCAGTGACAATGAATTGGGGTAGAGATTTTGTATTCCTCCTCCATTTAACTTTTTAAACTTTATTAGCTTTCTAAGGGAAAGTACCTCTAATTTTGCAAGATTTTGAATAGATAAGGTTTTAAATCCAATTTCACATGAGCTTATGAGATACTTGAAACTATTCCCTGGATTATCTTGAATATTCCTTGTTAAACATAGTCTCACATGACATTATAAGGCTGATATTAATGACTTTGAATTAATGTTCCCCTTTCTGTGAGAAGTGGGTTGAGTCATTATAGAAAAAAATGATGGGAAAATTTAGTACCTTTCTCAGTTAAAAAAAAAAAAAAGTACAAGGATTAAATATTACAGAATATTACTACTCAGAGGACAGTGGAAATATGCTTAAACTACTATTCAAATATAAAGGAAAATTATTCTGTTTGCAAATATGAAATACCATCATTTTTTTGGTTTTGTTTTCATTTGTTCAATAAAAGGGAGATGCAAACAAGTAGATAGAGAAAAAGAGCTCAGAAAAAGAGTTGCAGTGAACTCTTTGTTAATTTTCTTTATGTAGTTCAGTCTTCTTTTGCAGGTTTTACGAGTATAATATTTGAGGCCTTTATTTCTGGTTTTCGTTGTGTATCACCCTCTGCCTGTCTGCTCCCGTGAGGTTCATTTCACGTTCTGCATCCTTAACAAGCCTCCCTGGCCACGCCCCACTCTGTCGGCGCCTCACTCCTCTGATTCCTGCTGCACAGACCGACCTCCCCATGTCATTCTCCTCGACTAAACTGTAGGCTTTTTATGGGTAGAGCCCTTGCCTTGAACATTCCTCACAGTATTGCCAAGCTTATAAAAAAAGATTGCATTCGACCACTTGCATTCTATAACATACCCTCTCGGTTGTTTTTATCAGATGAAAAACAAAGATTCAGTTACGAGCGGTCTGGATATGATCTTGAAGAATCCGATGGCCCAGATGAGGATGAGAACGAGAACGAAGACGAGGATGAAGACAGCCAGGCCGAGTCAGTCCTGTCGGCAGCCCCCTCGGCCACGGCCAGCCCGCAGCACCTTCCGGCTAGAAGCAGCCTCCAGGATTGTCGGGGTGCTGACGAGGACGTCAGGATTCCTGATTGCTTTTCTGGGGGACACACGGACCCGATGGATGTTCTCCCGAGAGCGTTGCCCACCAAGATGACCGTGCTTAGCACGGTGCAGTCAGACTACGGCGGGAAGCCGGGGTCACCAGTGAGGACCAGGCAGCGGGCTGCGGGGGACGAGGGTGAGGCGGCCGCTCCTGGAGACTCTGCCAGGTCACCCGAGGCTGCGCCCAGGTCCCCGTGTCACCAGATGTCTGTAGACTACCCCGAATCCGAAGAGATCCTTGGAAGTTCTGTGGCAGGAAAGGCTGTTGCTTTAACACAGGTAATAACTTGGTGGTTTTCTTTTCGTTTAACCTATTTAATATGGGGAACCTAATGACTTAAGAAATCAATGCACTTAAATTACTCATTTATAGCTAAGTCAGTTTCTTTAACCTTATGTTTTTGTTTGATTTAAGGCCAAAGGACATTTTTGTCCTTTGGATTCTTGTTAGGTATTTTAGTCAGAGTTCGTATATTGTATTATAAGTGTCTGTAAAAGAACCAGTATATTTACAGTATACTCATTTGTTATTATTTGGTTTTTTTAAAAAAAATCTTGGAATAAAAAATATGTGTGTGCCAACAGAGAATGTGAGTCTTGGGACCTACATATTCCACGGCTTCCTCTGAGATGATCTTCTACTGGCATCGATGTGATGGATTTGCACTAAATTATCTGAACATTTTGCATTTTGCCCCTGTTAGCAGGCAGCTACCAGTTTCCATGGCAAAGTTAATGTGACCCAAAAAACATATTAAGAAGTTCACTTTGCTTGAATGATCAAATTGCTGTGACAGCTTAGGAAAGCTTCCTGCCCAAGAACTAGCTCAGGGCCAGACTCAGGCCTCGGGAAAGTCACCCTCCATGTGTGCTGTAATGATTTCCTGCTTTTACAAACCCTGGTGGGCTTGTGAGGAATCCTTTCTTCTCTCTCATTGACAGTTCTTTTACCTCTGGTATGGATTGATAATTGTAATAGGATCTATTTCTAAATGCGGCAGATTTTGGTTTGCTGGGTAACACTGGAGAAAACTAAGAAGACTGTGAAAAGATTGGATTTCTGTAGCCTATCCTACGTTAATATAATTTAATTAAATTACGTTCCTATTTAAGTAACAATTAAATTAGTATATACATTAATGTAGTTCTATAATACGGATATATCAAGAAAAAGCTAATATTTATATGATAATCTTGGGTGGAAGGGAGGATTGGTGAGATTTATCCCTTCTACTCACATTTCATTACTTTCACATTAGTCACCTGTGCTCTAACCTTCTCTGTCCCCAGATCTCTCACACACCTGCCAATGGCTGGAAATCTGGTTTTCAGTAGACATTTCATACACTTAGAATAAATGAACAAATGAAAACTGCAGACCTTTTCGTTAATGGCAGCTCTTTATTTCATAAATGAAGAGTCCTCCAGTTAATTTTTCCCCGAGTCGATACTCATAGCCAACTAATATCTCAAAATTTCTCAATAACTCCTAATCTCTAAAATAGGGTGGAGCCGGTGGTGCCAGCAATAATAAAAACAACAACGATGGAAGAAGAATTATGGCCCCCTCTCAGGGTTAATTTCAGTATAACTGAGATGATATCCAGGAAATTTGTTTGAAAAATGTAAAGTACTCTACAAAACTTGTTGCTGACCTTTGTAAAGAGATGAAGAGTGTAATAGGTTTTAAGTTGGAAATTTATTGTTTAAATCAAAATACAACTTTTAGCAAGCTTATCATTTTTATAAAATACAAGCGTACATACTTTTACCTCAGGAGGAATAGACTTTACAGGAGCTAAAAATTTTAGCTCAGTGACTAATACGGAAGCTCTGCCATCAAGGACCGTTCCGTCTTGTCTTTTAGGGCCCGTCATCCGTGAGCCTTCCTCCTCGGGGCATTGAGCGCAGCCCTCAGCCGGGAGGGGCACCTCCTTGCACGACCTCGCCTCGGCCCGGCGCTCAGGAGCCGAAGCAGCAAGTCACTCTCCATCCGCCTCCAGGCCTGTCTTCTCCCCAGACGCATCTGTTCAGCCACCTTCCTCTGCATTCCCAGCTGCAGTCAAGGACACCGTATAATATGCTTCCGGTCGGGGGGATCCAGGCGGTCCCTGCCGGCCTCACATACTCCACGTTCGTACCCATCCAAGCTGGGCCAGTGCAACTCACGATCCCCGCTGTCAACGTCATTCACAGAACTTTGGGCACCCCCGGGGACTTGACCGCAGAAGTGTCCGGCGCTACCAGCCCCTCCGGAGTGGCTGAATTGAGCAGCGTGGTGCCCTGTATTCCCATCGGCCAAATCCGCGTGCCGGGCCTGCAGAACACGAGTCCGCCGGCCCTGCAGCCCCTGCCGGCACTGAGCATGGAGACCGTCAACATTTTAGGCCTGGCCAGCGCGAACCTCGGCCCGCAGGTGCGCCCGCCCGGGCTCGCTCTGAACGCCGCCGTGGGGCTGCAGGTGGTGACCGCCAACCCTTCCTCCCAGAGCGGCCCCGCCCCCCCGGCGCCCATCCCGGGCCTCCAGATCCTGAACATCGCCTTGCCCACGCTGATCCCCTCCGTCGGCCAGGTCACCGTGGACGCCCAGGGAGCCCCCGAGAGGCCCGCTCCCCCAAACAGAGCCCGGGAGGCGCCGCCCAAGCAGCCCTCGGCCGCCGGTGCGCACCCGGGCGGCGGGAGCGCGTCGCCGCAGGGCTCGCCCCGAGTCCCGCGGGAAAACGCACCGAAGGGTCTAGATCCACCTGCCCCGGCCAGAGACCACGCCAGGCGGGACGGCTCCAGTCGCCTGGACGCGGGGACGGCCGCCTCCGGGAATCTCCCGAGGCCCCGGCACGAACTCCCTGCCGCGCCGGGCAAACCAGCATCCGGGCCCCTGCCGTCCGGCCGGCAGCCTCGCCCCCTGGACCGGGAGGGACCCGCGGCCCGGCCCCCGGCCACGCCCCCAGCCCCGGCCCCGCCCCCGGCCCGGAGGCAGGCCGCGCAGTTCAGCGATGTGAGCAGCGACGAGGACGAGGACAGGCTCGTGATCGCAACCTAGGGGCGTTTTATTTGGGGGTTTGGGGTTTTGTTTGGTTTTTGGTTTTCTGGAATTTTTTTTTTTTTTTTTTTATAGAACACTTACAGGTTTCTTTGAAAACCCTCCTTTCCTTAAAGCACATTTTTCTGACATAAACTCATGACTAATCTTTGTGCAATCATGAACTTTTGACCAATAATTGTTGTTTTGTGTCAGCTCCAGCCATTTTTGTACATGTTGTATAGACAATTGTGCCTTTTAGGAGTTTTATGTTTAGAAACTGTACAGATTGTTGAATATCTATATACATAAAATATATATTATATATGTATATGAAAACCAGGTAGTTATTTGTGTTTAGCAAAAAAAACCTGTCAAATAAATCCAGTGATTAAATTATATGTTGCACTGTTAAATATAAATTTTTATGGCTGTGGGACAGAGTTTCTGTGTATAAATTAGTACGTGACCTCCATATTTATTGTATTCATATTAGTCTTTGAAAATGGGTCTGTCCTTCTTGCGTAAGACAGTAACTTTACACTTCAGACAGAGTTTCTGTGTTATGTTTCAGTAAAATATCGTTTACTGACTTTACTATTGCTTTAGTTGTGCTTTCTTTATGTCATGTAGGGGCCAGCAACCTACATCGGAAGATAGCCCTAGGTTAACATTCCTTCCACACTCGCCCCCCTCCACCCGTACTTTTGAGAAATGGGGGCTTTATAGTGGTGTTACTGCTGTGTGAAACTCACTGAAATCCATTTAGCCAAGTGACCAATTTTTCCAACTTGTGAGGAATAATTCTGTAGCTATTAACTTACGAGGAGATTCAGTACCTGAGAACACTTTCTGTAAGTATGCATAGCATACGGACAGAAATGGGCAAAGTTCCTAAAGGTGGATATGACAGCTTCTGGGAATTGTAAAATAAGTTACAAAACAGTCTTCCGGAGAGTTCGGCTTGGGTGAGGCGCATGAAACCCCGAACCTCAGGCATCAACCCAGGTCTGGGCTTGAGCCTGGCCTCTTCTTTCCCTCAGCGCTGATCATTATACCCGGAGACCTCTGTCCAGTACCAAACTACAGGGGGTCCGGGATTTACAGAAGAACCAAATTCAGACTTCAAAATTACTTCAGTTGACTCTTTAGAAACGATTACTCTCTGTCCTGAGAGGCTTAACTTATTCAGAAAAATGGGAAGGGTACCCACAATTACCACTGCAGTGCAGTGATTTGCATTATTACCTGAGCATTGTAGATGCTTCATTTGTGAAAAAAATGTTTTAATGTTGGAATTTGAATACTTAGCACATTATTAAGGCAACGTGTTCATGTTTTTAAAGGCCTATGCTGTGAAGATTTCAGCAATACGAAGTTGGTGAGACAACGGTGCATGAGGGAAATATTCTAAGGAATTTGGAGTCCTCCTTTTAGCCAGCCCCTGCTTCAAATCTGGGACTTTGGGAAAAGTGCCTGTCATCTGGGCCTGCGGGCTCTAATCTAAATTATGATCTCTAAAATGTGCCCCAGCCCCAGTAGGCTGTGATAGATCAGTGAAGCTTTTGATGCATGCTTCAATTTACATTTATACTTTTCCACAGATTAAGTAACAAAATTCTCAAAAACAATGAAACTACGTTTTATATTCCAAGATGTATTTGAAAAGAATTCTGGACACTTCTGTCATAGGAATTGTATTGCTCTAACAATAGAGTTGTTGAAAATGAGGTCCATTATCTGTCAGATTTCTCAAAATAAGTTTTAACTTTGTGTCACACCTCTTATTACAATTTTATTGCCTAAAATTTTAAAGCAGTATAATAAACATATTTTTGTTTCCTAATCACATTTTAGGTACATATGACTTATCTAAATTCAAAAGTAATGCTAAGAATTTTGGCATTGAAGTGTTTTTTTGTTTGTTTGTTATTTTTTTTAGTTTATATAAATAGAATTTTCTTAATTTGAAGAATTCCTGTATTTAACCAAATACTAAATGTTGTGATATGCTTGGATGCTCCCTTGAAAATTTCATAATGCCGTAACATACCATAGGCTTATTTTGTACTCTTGACTTTTTAAGATTCATTACATTGTACACATATCTTTAGTATTACTGGCTATAATGCCTTCATGTGGCTTTCAAATATTTTGCTAACATTTGAAATATGCAGCTAACTCAGAAACATTATCAAAGTTTGTGCCATTATATTTTGAAATAGTCCCGCGAACAAAATATAAGGGGATAATTTTGAACTGTTTCTCCAGAGTCTTCTTTTCCCAAGGAGCAAGTCATTCTCAGATATTAATGACTTACAAATAATGACTTGAATAAATTACTTACAAGTAATCCAGAGAGCTGGGAAACTACATTTGACTTTTATTATGTTGTACTCTCATGAAAGACCCAGGTCAGTAGAGAACTAGAATGCAAGGACACAGCAAATCTCTTTAAATTATTATCAAAACAGATGAAAACCATAATGTGAAACAACTTCAATATCTTCTTGTATGAATCCACTGACACCATCAGAAGTGTCGGAAATAGCAAAAGAACAAAAGTTCATTTGTCTAGTTTTTAAAGATTAGTACATCTGTTTTATGAATGTTTGCTATGATTAACATAAATCAATGGCACTAAAGTAGCTTATTTTCTCTAAATTTTAGGCTACAACAATAATTATTTCAGAATGAGATGATCAACTGATAATATTTAATATAGAGATTTTGTTTCTCATCTTTTTTCATAATATAGGCATGATTTTCCTTTCACGGAAAAGGTATAAACAACACTTTTCTTATTAGTTAATCTCTGACCTGAATTTTAAATGGTGGGGCTTGACAAAGATTAGGGATCATTATTTTCGTTGGAAGACTGTCAAGATAGGTAACATTTCTTTCATGATGCGTGCTCAGGGCAAAATACATGCTCTTCTTAACTTCTCTGTTTTTAGCGTTACGTTTTAGGGTGAAGTTTGAGATCGACTTGAGATCATTTTGAGATCAAGCAACACCAAATAGGTGACTTTCGTTGGAGTAGTTTTGTTTCCAAACCATATATAAATTCGAAACATGGGATATTAAGTGTCCCTAAAATAAGAATCTTCTCCCAAACTGACTTCCCATGACTTTGGAGAATTATCTATTTAATATTCAATAAAGGTTATTGTATGTATATAATATATTTAATGTATAATATGAATATGTATTTTAATGACAGTAACTCCTTGCTGTCATAACCCCCCAAAAATATGCAGGGAATAAATTTAAAGCAAGAATAGTAAAATATTTTTCTCTACAGATTATATCATCTGAAAATCATGAGGCTGTTACATATATTGGTTTCATCTAGAACCGTGCATACATAAAATTCTGTGCAAAGCAGTGTAGGCATGAGTTAAAGCAGAGGTACCTGCCCTCAGGTGTTCCCTGTTCTCTGAATCAGGGGTGGATTTGAAGAAGACTCTCAGGCATCCAAAACCCAGTAATAGTTTAAGTATAAACCAACTCCATTACTATGCAAGATACAAAAGGAATTAGAAGGCTCACTTCCTACCCTAGAGGAGCAGGCCTTCTTAAGATTTAGGCCATAGAAACTGGAGAATAATACTAGACCACATACATCTTAGAAACCACAGACTATAAACATTTTGAAAGGTAGGAAAGTTGTTGCCTTAATAATTAAAGAACGAGCTGTGTATGTTGGGGATTGCTGTATTTTTGAAGGAGATGATGTAGGATTTGGGACTCTAGACCAGAGATGATGCCAAGCAGCAGAACAAAAATAGAGTAATGAAGGTGGAGGTGAATATGTTATTTAAAATTATGCCGGGGAACCAGTCTAAGTGGAAGAGAGAGGATTCATTCAGACTTTCAACAAATATTTATTTAGCACCAATGAAGTAAAAAGCACTTTGGAGATGCTAATTTAATGCAAGTTAAATGGTGTTTACCCTCAGGGAGCTCATGTGCTAGTGGAAGAGCACAACTGGACACAAAGTATCGTATCATAAGGGGCATAAGAGTGCTACAACCAAGAGCAGGAGGTGAGCACAGAGGGGAGAGCTCGGGGCTGAGTAGATCCGGGGGATGCTTATGGAACAGGTGACATTACTCTTGACCTTGAAGTGACTTTGCTAAGGTGAAAAATAGAAGGGAAGGGGATTCCAGACAGCAGGGTTGTGGAAGGGGACCAATATTCATCCTTACTATGTGTCATTTGTAATGTCATCAATGCTCCAGGCAGGTGTTATTCTCCCATTTTAGAGACAAGGAGGCTGCATCTCACAATGTTATGAAACTTGGTCATGCAGGTGCTGGAGCTGGTACTCGAATCCAGGATTGTACACACAACAGCATTACACACAAGTAAAGGTGCAAGAAGCTTAAAGGAGTATGGAGACAAAGGGAATAGACAACATTATTGGGACTTAGCGAAGCATCTAACTAAGCCATGATAACATTATAGAGAACAAGGGCTGAATTTAAAGATGATTAGAACGGCGGGGGCTCTTCATGTGAAAAGGGCACTCAGTGGGTCGGAGTTGGTGGGAAGGGAGTGTCATATCATTAATGTGCTGATAATTTATGGGGGGGCGGGGAAATAGGACAGCAAAAGTGAAGAGGAAAGAGGAGTAATGCAGCGACCGTGAAAAGCAAACACAAGTTATCCATTGCCACGCTGGCCACAGTATCTCTTTAATTGGTGAACTCAATATATTATAGGAGACATTTGTTGATCCAAATAGATGAGGATCAGCATCCAAGAAGACTGGGCTTACTGGAGAGATGACATGAACAGATGCTCTGCCACTTGTGTTGAAAAATTAAACTGTATCTTAAAATGTTGCCATTTCCTTTATACAAAGTTCAGTATGTGCCGTCCTCACCCTCTCCCCAAAGCATCATTTTGGAGATATTAGAAATACAATATTTAGACCCAGGTAAAAAGTATCCACACTCTATACCCTCATGAACAGAGCATCACGGGAGTATCCTTCCTGACGGGGATTTCTGGACTCCAAGCTTGAACAAGATAGAGACAAATGAGCGCATTTCCAGGCCACCAAGCCCTGGAGGCAGAACAACCCAGATGGTTCATCCTGACAGCCGAGAAGTCACATCAGGAGAGTCCCAGCAGCAGAAATATAAAGAATAATTGTAGTAAATAATAATAAGAAAGTAGCCTTTTCATTCAGTAAGGGAGAGAGTTTGGGGATTATCAAAAAAGAAGTCAGACTACTAGGGAAATCCTGTGTCTCCATTAATTTTTGTGTAAAACCAGGATTAACCTCACAGCAAGCAGCTAGTGGGCATTCAGAGCTCACAAACTAAAACTCATTTGCATAATAACCAGGCATAAATATTAGGAACATATTTATCTTCAAGGGAGACTGCAAGATTAAAAATTCTAGTATTATTCACACCAGTCCTTTAAGATATATCAGGATCGACCAGGGAGGAAACGTGTAACTGTTCTTCCCTCCAGTATATTCTGAAGCGAGTTCTGAAAGAGCACGACTTCCAAGAGCTCGAGTGCCGGGGACCAGATGTACTCTGGCAAAGCACAGAGGCAGCTAAGCAGAGCCCAAGAGTCTGATCCGTCAGTGATCCACCCATGTTTTAACATCAGGGAGAAAGACCAAGCCGATGTTTCTGTCAAAGTCATGGATCAAGTGTGGCTTAGTTTGTAGTTTGAGTCTTTTCTAAATTAAAAGTCCCCCTGAAAAATAACAAAGGTTTTCTTATTGCCTTGCTTTTGTTGTCTGAGAAGTTAAGGCTCTCTTATTCCATAATGTTTGAGGGTTACATTAGAAAATAAGGATTTATTTCAGGACACTGAAGAATTATTCTTTTGAGGCACTTGATCGTGGCAGAGGTGGGGAGTGCATGTTGGGGAAATGATGGAAGAACGGAAGTTAAAGATCTAGGAAGTTTTAAATTTTATTCCCCCCTCCCACACTCAGGTGATACACCTAATTCCGAAAAGACGTAATGAATTCAGGTAATTATGATGAAACCTCAAATGAAATGTGAAAATCTCCTGGTTTAACAGGATATGATAAATTAGTTTTCAAAATTAGGTAAATTTTCTTTAAAGGTATTCGTATAGATTTAAGTTTTGAGATTATACGCAGTAATGCTTCATTGACACCATAAAGGTATTTTATGAGTAAATCGCATTATATATAACGCAGTATTTCTAATTTTAACAATTACAACGAATACCGTATTATGTTATCCGCATTTTATGTTTGAGAAAATGTCTCAGGGTTACAAAGCTAGTTAAGTAGTGACACTGTGATTTAAAACTAGGTCTGTTTTTTCCACTCTACCATGCTGCTTTCAGTAATGATTTATAGTAATTGGGTTGTATTGTATTCATTTCTAGGTGAAAGTCTACTTAGTATTCATAAATCATCCCATTTAAATTTCTTACTGAAATGAACATGCCCAGTGCCAGGCATATTTGTATAGCTAATAGATTTTATAACCTTTTTCTACACCCTTTCTCATAATTGATATAATAGGAGTCATAAAAAATATTTAGTGAGGAAATATTTAGTTTAAATAGCAGGAGATAAAATGGCAATCTAAAGTGACAATACTAATCAAGCATAAAGTATGTAAATCTCCAAAGTGTGTTAGGTTTCAATTATTAATCATTATTGAGAAAAAAGTCTGTTACATATCATACTATGATGATAAAAGTTAAATTGAAAGGAGGAGAGTTGAGTGTGGATTCACATTGTTTAGGGTGTAGACAAGGTCTGAGCACAGCATAACATAATGTTATCAAGTCTCTGAACTTGATCCTTTCAGAAATATTTCCAGAAAGAAATAGAAAAATTTTCCATTACTTTTGATAGAAAGGAAAATCATTTAAACATATTTCTCTTATGAGAGGGGACATCAAATTGTACTATTTTTCCAAGGTACTGATTTAAAAATAATGTAAAGAAAGCAAAGATAGGAATTTAAAAGGAAATGAAGACATTTATAAATTCTTTTTACAAAAGCAGTGGGGAAAATAAATAATTGATCTATTTAGCAAATGATTCCATATCTCAGGATAAACCAATAGAGGTTAACTATATAAAATTTAACTTTTTTTTTTTAATTTTGGTGTCTGGAATATAGAAGTGAATAATTAGATACCTTTTATGATGTTCAGATATTCGTGGGTTTTATAAAGATATAGAGACCAATAGGCACTTGTTGGAAGTTGGTTTTGTTTGAGACAAGACATCTTGCATTCATTGTTTTCAGTTACTTGAAAGACAGCGTGTTTAGTTATTTACCTATGAATGTTGCCAAATGGGATCTAAGGAAACCGTGTAGGTGAAAGACAAGAAGACTTCACATTCCTGAAGGTCAGTCATGGAAAGAAAAGCCAGCTTTGGGATCAGTCAATTAGCCAGGCATGCCTAGTTTTCTTTGCTAATAGCAAGGCTTATTTTTCCCCGAAGGGTCAAATGTTAAGACTGGGTTTGATTCAGCAGTTGTATCCTTTGATACATTTGAATTTAGTTATTTCAGAACATCTTTATACCTTATACAGTGAGACATTTTTTGTTACTTTGACACTCATATTCCCTAAAAGTAGTGCCCTAGAAGTAGTTTAAGATTTCAAGCAGAGTTTGCTTGTATAACCAACCATGTATAATTGTAATCATTATTGATTGAAAGATCCAGTCTTCATTAAGAGTATATTAACTATTCTAATAAAATAACTTGCATCACTTCATAGTAAGAAAGGGGCTCCAACCTTTTGAATTCATCATTTTGATGATAAGAAACTGAATTCCAAAAACTAATCTATGAGGAGAAAAATAAAATAATTTTTTACACTTACTTTTTTAAAGATGAATTTCAGATCCAAATTATTAATGATTTTTTTTTGTTAATGGCCATGAAGTTAAATGCTTAATAAAATATATTTTTCTTTGTCTCAGCCTCTGTTGGAAATAGTTGTAAAATGTTCAGTACATGGTACATCAATCCTCTTTGATGCTTAAGCAGCCCTGAATGCCTTCAGGTCAATGCTCGGAAGGTCCTTTAAATGGAGATAAAGATCGGAACTGACACAGGGACCCCAGGGGCCTATCCTGGAAAATGTTTTGTTAGTTTTGTTTTGTAGCTAAACAAATTCCTGCGAACTCTTTGTTGTCATTTTTCTAAATCCTTCAAAAAAAGAGGGATTTGGAAGACAAAACAGATTCAGGCATCAAAACATTTAAACTTTCTGCTATAGGTAGGTAAGGACATATATTCTTTAGAATTTCAGCTAAAATAGATTAAATATTTCATAACTGACTTTCATTAATGTCTCTCAGAGGCACTTAAAGCTTTCGTTGCTGTTGTTTTTATGTTGCTATTTAAATAACTGTCTCTGCGGCATGTAGAATACATGCTGAAAGTATTTGTAAATGATTTGTAATGTGAAAGATTTGTAAATAAATGATTTGTAAAACCTCCACATCTCATTAATTCAGTCCAGAGTTAGGGAACACTTAGATCTGTTGGCTGAAGTGTGTTTGAATTTTGGTTCAGTCTCTGTTCAAGGCTTATTTCAGTGGCCATAAGATTGTATCCTTATTGTTGTAAATCATCTCACAAATTTATGATCACATGGGGTATGGACAAGAGAGAAGGGATTTGCAAAAAATATCTCAGGTTCATGATCTACACATTGCAACAATGTTATTAGCACAGATAGTACTGATGTTCTATAGTTTGTCAATCAAAACATAAGCTTAATTTTCTGTTCTTATTTTTAAATATTACATATGGAAACAAGTAACATATTGCATATGGAAACAAACAATCTTAAGAACAGATTGCCTAAATTTAAATTCCAGGTCAATGACTTTTCAGCTAATTGTCAAATTATTTATTTTCTGTGCCTCAAGGTTCTCATCTGACATTTAGGGCAAAAGTGCGTAGCCACCACACAGGGTTTGGGGGAAGATTAAAGCAGACAGTATGTAAAACGGTTAATTCCTGGTGCATAACATTATCTGAATAAATGTTAGCTCTGATTCTTAGAGTTTTTCAATGATTTTGAATGCTTTGCAATAGGACAGATACTGACAGTCATCCAACAAATACTTATGAAGCACTTACCACATGCAAGACCATGGTCAGATCTTTATCTGTGACTGTGTTGAAAACCACTGATACCCATTTTAAAATGCTGCGTTATGCTAAAAATGTTTTCTAACATTTTGCTTTGCAGGAAAACCAGACAAAGCCGAAGTAAAATGAATAAACCAAATAGGTGATTTATAGCAGCTTACATGAACTCTTCTGTCTAAAAGTTCAAAAAGATGAAGTTATTCCTGTTCATTTTCGAGAAGAGGGGCTGTCAGCTGGCAAAAAAGGTGTGTGTGACATTTGCAGATGATGGCGCACAATCCCAAAGGGAAGGTACCCATTTCCCCGGGCGGTCCTGTAGTCGCCTTTATTCTTGGTAGGGTCTAGCAGGAAGTGGGCACCAAGAGTTTTCTTTGCAGACATCACAGCTGGGCCCAGGCGTCCCCAGACCTGCCCCGAGACCAGCGTAGAATAAAGATTAAACCTCCCGGAGGCTTGAGGAACCCATCAGCAGAATTAGGCTGGTGTCTCTCAGCATCTCTAGTTTTCCTGGAATTGGGGCCGTTTTTCATTACCTGGCAACTTACTCCAGAGTGGGATAGGAGAAGATCCAAATTAGTTGCTTAAGTGGGGATTGAAAACAGCTGATTAGTCAGAGAGCTATATGGTTCAATTCTAGGTAATTATTTTTTTTTTTTAAGTCTTGGGTGTGTTTTTAAGAATCACAGAATTTTAGATGTAAAAAGCAAACTCAAGCTAACTCCTTCAATCTCCTCATTTAATAAATGAGGAGAATAATGTCCAAAGAGGAAAAATACATCCTTTAAGAAAAGTACAAAGTGGCCACATTCGCACTGGCTGCCAGCATGGGCTCTGGAGAGACAGTGCCTGAGACTATAGTTGTCCCCCTCCACCTATGAGCTTTCTGAACGTGAGAAGGTCACTGAGCCCTCCTGTATCTCAATTTCCTGATCTATAAAATGGGTACAAGAACACCAGCCTCAGAAGTCAGTGTGAGGATTAAATGAGATCTCATACGGGTGTTTGGGAAAGCGCCTACCTAGCCTGTAATAAGCATTCAATCACAGTTACCTCTTACTATTATTACTATTATACTTATTGGTATTATCTGGGGGAAACGAAAGTTAGAAAGACACCAGAAGACAATGACGGGCAATCCAACATTCCTTCACTCTAAACCTCTAATGAGTTGGCTACATGATAAGGAGAATTTTTATGCTTAGGATTATTTGGTTTTGTTTTTAACTTGTATGTCTCCCAAGTCAGCAAAGTACTTGCGAGAAGAGATATAAAAGTTATGCTTGTGGGACTTCCCTGGTGGCGCTGTGGTTAAGAATCCACCTGCCAATGCAGGGGACATGGGTTTGATCCCTGGTCCGGGAAGATCCCACATGCCGCGGAGCAACTAAGCCCATGCGCCACAACTACTGAGCCTGCATGCCACAACTACTGAAGCCTGTGCGCCTAGGGCCCGTGCTCCACAACAAGAAAAGCCACCGCAATGAGAAGCCCGAGCACCGCAACGAAGAGCAGCCCCCGCTCGCAGCAACTAGAGAAAGCCCGCGCGCAGCAAAGGAGACCCAACGCAGCCAAATATAAATAAATAAAATAAATAAATCTATTAAAAAAATACGTATAGAGAGACATAAACAAACGAATTATAGATTTTTGGAGTCATAGCTCTTTATGTAAAAGCACAGGAAAAGGCATGGCATGATACTTGGCATCACTGGAGAGGAGCTAAGGATTATGGGGAAGGTTTTCAGTGGGTGGTTGGGTTTTATGGGGCCAGCAAAGAACACGCTTGTTTTCTACTATGTAAAAAATTAATACATAGATGGACACAAAAATGTCAACTTTATGACTTATAAAGGCTGGGGCAGAGCGGGTGGCTTAGGTTCACAACCAAATGGGCTTGCTGGGGTCTTGCTCCCTCACCTCCCATCACTTTCACCTCCCCTGCCTGTCCCATCCCCCCCGCCGCCAGGCCAGGCTTTGGGACAGTCCATGAGAAGGGGACTTTAGTTCTGCATAATTTCATCTTGGTCAGAGCCAGAGGGGAAAGTGAAGAGACTGATTCCTCAGTCTCATTGCCGTTTAATAGATGAGCCCCACCTTACTTAAAAAATGCAGGGCTTCCCTGGTGGCACAGTGGTTGAGAATCTGCCTGCTAATGCAGGGCACACGGGTTCAAGCCCTGGTCTGGGAAGATCCCACATGCCGCAGAGCAACTGGGCCCGTGAGCCACAACTACTGAGCCTGCGCGTCTGGAGCCTGTGCTCCGCAACAAGAGAGGCCACGATAGTGAGAGGCCCGCGCACCGCGATGAAGAGTGGCCCCCACTTGCCGCAACTAGAGAAAGCCCTCGCACAGAAACGAAGACCCAACACAGCCAAAACTAAATAAATAAATAAATAAAATAAAAATAAAGGAATTCCTTTTAAAAAAAAAAAATACAGACCAACACTGTCACCGCCAAGCTGGTAATTCATTTCTGCTTCTCATCCCCTGGAGAGGTGAGGATGGAAGGGATGGAACAGGGGGAGCGTGAAACCAAGATCCCCCTCGTGATCGCTGCTTTTATCGTTACTTTTGCTATTGTTCCACGAGGATGGTGGGTGTTTGTTCTAACAGTATTACTAACAAGTCATGTGTTTAGAAAGGAATGGGCTCTTGTAACACAAGTGAACAAAACCAAAATTGAGTAGAATTCTACGATGGACTTTAGGCTTTTCTTCCAACAGTAGTCACTTATAGGTAACGTTTTAAGGCTTCCAAAATGGAAAAGGTATTCATGTTACATTCATGTAATGAAATAAAAATTAAGATAGAAAACAGAATGGGAAGGTAATGAGCTATGACATGAATTTTCTTTGAAAAGACTAGAAATTATGTCTATGAAATTTAACATGTAGAATTTCAATAAGCTTTACATCAACATCAGTGTACGTTCAAGAATGGAGCAGCATTTGTGAAATAATAAAAATAATAATTATTAAAATATATGAACAGTTACTGCATGCCAGGTATTCTGTTATTCACTTTACATGGTTGGTTGGTTTGTTTGTTTAATCCTTTTATTAGCACTATGAGGTCAGCAGTCCTCTTCAGTTAAGGAAACCGAGACTTGGGATGGATAAATATTTGCCCAAGGTTCTAGAAAATGTAAGCCCATTTCAACTGTGTATTTATCTTCCCTTTTCTTCACCCATGTACTCTTCCAGCTGCCAGGCCATCACTGGGTAAGCTGAATATATGCATATGAAATTTAAATAAGTTCAATTGTTTTCTTATATACTTTTGCAATGATTCACAAACTTGAATCTTCATCTACTGAGAAGAAAGAGTCCTTTATTCTTATAAACTATAATTATAAGCATTCAATATTTTTAGAGGGAAAAATGTATCTGTTTATACTAGGTATTTAATAATCACCTACAGATTTGCTCTAATTGTCAGCTTCTCCCAAATTACTATTGTTTTCTAAATTTCTTAACAAGTAATTATAAATAGATGTTTCGGTATGGAAAATGAGAAAAGATATTCAGTGTTTCCTGTATTTCATAAACACCACATAATTTCCATTCATCACAATTTCCATTTTTGATATGGAATAGCATTAGGCTGCGCCAGGGGCCCAATCTATCCTGGAAGCTGCCGCAGATTCTTTTCCTTCAGGATTACTGCAGATCTTCTCTGCAATGTCAGAAATTTACACAGATTTATATTTAAATACATGAACATATCTTTGTTTTCATTTGCAGCAAAGGATTTTTTTTAATTGTAAATGCTGTTTAACGTTGAATAGGCTTGAAAGGCTATATCAAGTACAGGTATAAACAACATATGATTTCCTTAGTAATAGTAAGTATAGTATAGTAATGTTGGCAGCTGGGTCAGATTCAAGGTAAGAGCTGATACTCCGAATGTGGAGACTACTTATACCTCTGATTGTACGTATGTTTAGCTTGGCTTATGAACCTGATCCAAGCTGTTATTGCAGAGAACTGAGGTAATGCAAAGGAAAAGTATTTGGGGACTTCCAGTAGCTTTTGAGCCCACAGAAATACACCCAAACGCCGAAGCACGGACTTCCTCGCTAAAATCAATACATGAGAATGTGAGCATTATCCTGGATGCCATTGTGCTAACGCAAGTGTGCAAAGGTGAGAGTCTATATTTGTCTACTGCAGATTTGATTCTTCTCATGTCATAAAACAGGAAAGCTAACATCTTGATGACTCACCTTAAAAGTCCTTTCTTCCCCCTCTTTTGATAATGATAATGTATTTTGTAGTACAGACAAGAAAAGCTGCTTTTTTTTTAATCTGCCAAAGCACACTGAGATTATGACAAGCCAAGATATAGAAACTATGAGGTACCTCGTGTTTCTTTTCCCAAAACTGGATTCCCTAGATATCCAAATCCAGTAATTCTGTAGTTTATTCACAGCTCCTAAGATTTGGGGATTAGACAGCCCATACACCAGGAACAAAGCGTGAGTGCTTTCTGTATTAACAATAGGGAACAAAATATCACTCAAAGGGGGAAAGCGATTTAAGATGCTGATTAAAGCAGATATTTAGAAATCTGTTGTAGGAACCTGTCAGGCTGAAAAGTCAGAGAGAAAACAATTCACACATAATAGCAGTACCCCCTTTTTTTCTTTAAATTTCCCCTTTTATTTAAAAAAAAGAAAAGAAAAAAGAAGAGCCAAAGAAAGGTATTTGAGGAATCACACTCAGAAATTACTTCCTCATCCCATGCCTCAGGGTGTGAAGCAGAAATATCAGAATCATCAGTGCACTGGTCATAAAGCCGGCAGATTATTGGCACCTCTAAGAGATCTTTTGTTCTTCTTCCAACGAGGAGCAACAGTTCTGATCATGTGTGAATTAATATGAAGCCAAGTATTTTCATAGAGGTGTCAAAGTCTTAATTGAATTCAGAGCTGAAGGAAATGCCTGTTTCTTCAGGGAGGAAGTATGGCTTAGTGGATTGTGTCCCTGACCAGGGGCTGGAGAAAATGGGTCCTCCCTGCAACTCTCCCACTATTTTGATCTTTCATTTCTTCCTTCTGAAAGATAATGCCTGTCATTCCGGCCTCGAAAGAGCCTTGTGAGGAAGAGCTGATGAAGATGTATTAGAATCACCTAATAAAATAAGCAGTCAGACTGTATAAGTAGAAGATGCCACCATTCATATCAGAATTTCCTTGTGCTTACTAATGTGTGGCCCTGTGTGAGTCCTTGCTGCAGCAATGAGGTGTCAGCTCAGATAGTGGCCCTCCCCAGTGACTCAGAAAATGATGTACATCTTAGCACAGAAGGAGACCTAATTTTTTAAAGTGAAGAAACAGGAAACAATGCCAGAGACCAAACTGCAGTATAATATTATCTATGGGGGAGACTTTGTTGCAGGACATTTCAAAAGAGAAAATTTATGTATTAAAAGATGAAGTACTTTCAACTAGAACAGCTAAGAGAATTTTTTTTTTTTTTGCTTTTAGGAAAGTATGAAGCCAAAGGAAAACAAAAGAAACGTTGGGAGGCTACCAAGTCCAGTTTTAATCATTTTGAGAAGCAAGAATACTTGAGGGCTGGTGAATTCATAAACATGGTGCAACAAAGCTGTTGTTGGTACTGGTCTTAACGTCCTCTGCAGTATTAATCATTGACACGAAATTCTCAGGAAGCAAGCTGAGAGAGAGAGAGAGAGAGAGAGAGAAAGGCACATTTAAAGGGTATGACTCTGCCGTGGAGCAAACTGGCTCCAGCAACTTCTCTTGTTTATTAAATATTCTGTGCGAACGTCTGGGTTGCAAAGCTGCATTATGGAGGTCTTGGCTATTATCTTTTAGATAAAAGCCCTCACTTTTTAGATGAGAAGGATACTGAGATAACTAAGTTATAATCACTTAATTTAATTTTGTCCTCCTTGGGCTAGAATTCAGGTTCCCTGAGTCCTAATCTTTTTGCCGACTTTCATCACTTTTCACATTTACAAGATAAGATCTTTAATTATTGGACAGTGATTTCAGCTCATTTCTGGAAACCCTGTCTAACCACCGCCACTCAAAATTATATTCCAGCACACACTACTTATATATGGATATGAATAAAAATGAAGTATAATCCTAATAATTTTCTTATATCCCTTGAAATCAGAGATACAAACACAAGGGGGTAGAATCTATGCTCATATTTTTTGATGTGAAGTGAAAAAGGTTTGAAATACAGATTGCTAGCAAAAATAAATTTTAAAGAATTTCAGATGATTAAGCTCGGTATAACTTTAAGAAATTACACTGGCAGGGATTGTAGACTAAATCACACTGCTGATATGAATTCATTGATAATCTTTTGGGGATGTGTGAGCTATTTGCCAGAATTTAAAAGGGGACTGTTAGCATCCTTCTGTCAGGTACTTGCACTTGGGAAACAGTTACAAATTTAATGGGATTGCCTTTCTTTTTTTGCCTTCGAGAGACTATAGGCAGAGTGTTTTCAGCAAAGATCCTAGTTTGGGATCTCTGCAAACCTTTGTATTGAGAAGGCAGCTGATCCACTTGTGGGCTAATCTGGAATTTTCTAGAATGTTAGCTACCCAAAGTTGACATATTAATCCCTGTAATAACATTTGGCGTAAATATAAAATTTTTTTCTTTACCACCTACTTACAATCATATATCATCATACCAAATACGGACTCGGACAAACATCCACTATTGCAGACGTGCACGCGAAGTCTATTTTGATCTGTATTCGTGGCCCTCTATTAGTATGGCATTCACTAACAATCCAGTTTTGGCAGACTATATTTACATTTTAATTTCATTATGATCAGAATAATGAGGCTATTGATGTTTCCATTTTCTCTTTGAACGGCCGCTTCAATTTGAACTGTGGCCCTTTTGTGCATCAAACTGTTGTCACAGATGGAATATTTTAGCATGCATTTTTTGTTTCTATGAAGCAGTTAGAATAGGAAAAAAAATCTCTTCACACTCACTAAATTCCATCAATAAGACCAAAACTTTTATAAGTGATTATTTTATCGTTCCATACAGTAGACTTTTCAGCGAAAGGTGATATGTATTATTAGTTTATTGCATTAAAATAATTAAAAATTAAAAATCTAGGGACTTCCCTGGTGGTCCAGTGGTTAAGACTCTGTGATTCCACTGCAGGGGCATGGGTTTGATCCCATATGCCACGCGGCATGGCCAAAAAAAATTAAAAATCTTCCTAGAAGAAAGTATTATTTATTTAAAAATGAAAAGCAGTGGAGGTCTTCAAAATATTTCAGGCTAAAGATTAATGTATGTGGAGATGGAGAAACATATATATATTCTCTATGAATACATACTTTTAAAGTAAAATTTCTGGGATAAACATAAACCTTTTAGTATTTAAAAAGAAGGGACTTCTGGTTATGGATATGACTAAGGAACAGGTATTGGATTTAATTCCCTGAGTAATCAACTATCAACCTGGACAAAATATATGAAATAATTGTTTTCAGACATTGGACAATATACCACACAGGTCTACTGTTCTTAGGAGAAGAAAAACACAGGACTGTAGATACATCTTACATTCACCTTATCTTTCTGCCTGGGGCACTTTCCAAACTGTAGTACAAGGAATTTAACCCAGGCTGAGAGCAGTGGTCTTCTGGGTGGAGGAAACAGATACCAGAGTTCAGGGCTGCTGAGTCATCTGTAATTCATGGAGGAGAGTATCCAGAGATGAAAGCTGCACAGAGAAGTGGCTTTAGAAATCTGCGTAGACATTCCTTTGAGTCTCTCGCCAGGTGCTAAACTGGGCGTGCTCAGAGCGACACTCCATGATTACCATCAGAGAAGAGCCACTGACAGGCTGACAGTTGCAATGGGTGGGCTCCTGGAGGTACCATTATGCAAGGGGGTACTGGAGTTCTGACCAGAGTGGAGTCATTTCACTGAATCCCCCAGGCATTCTGTTGAAATCATAGGAAAGCCACCTTAAAAGTAGGGCTAACAGCTGAACGAAAAAGTGAGCAAAAGATTTGATACACATTTCATTTTAAAAGATCCA
The DNA here is from genome assembly GCF_028564815.1 of Eubalaena glacialis. Classification (NCBI taxonomy): domain Eukaryota; kingdom Metazoa; phylum Chordata; class Mammalia; order Artiodactyla; family Balaenidae; genus Eubalaena; species Eubalaena glacialis. The sequence goes on from NC_083722.1 coordinate 9,189,060, forward strand.
TGAATGGCTGATAAGCACATGGTGAGTAAAATTTGCCATTAGGGAAATATGTGTTGAAACAAAAATGACATACCACTACACACCCACTGAAATGGCTGCAATAAAATGTCAGACAATACCAAGTGTTGACAAGGATGTGGAAAAACAGGAAACTTCATGTGTTCTGGTGGGAATGAAAAGGCACAGCTACTATGGATAACATTTTGGCAGTTCCTTAAAGTGTTAAACATAAATTTACCATTCAACCTAGCAAATCCACTTCTAGAAATCTACCCAAGAGAAATAAAAACATAGGTCTACACAAAGACATGTACGCAAATGTTCACAGCAGCATTATTTATAATAGCCAACAAATGAGAAACAATCTAAATGTTCTTCAGTTGGTGACGGGATAAACAAAAATGAATATATCCATACAATGAAACTGTATATTCAGCAACTAAAAGGAATGAACTGCTGATGCATGTTACAAAATATATTGTTAAAAATGTGCTAAATGAAAGAAGCCTGAAACAAAGGGCTATTTAATTTATATGCAATGTCTAGAAAACGCAAATTTATCATCAGAAAGCAGGTCAGTGTCTGCCCAAGACTGAAGATAGAAGCTGGAATTGACTGTAAATGGTGCAAAGGAGTTTTTGGGGATGATGGAAATGTTCTTAAACTGGATTGTGGTGATGGTGACACAATTCTATAAAATCATTGAATTGTTAAAAAAAAAATCGGGCTATACTAACCATAGAGTAAGTGCCATTCTAGAGCCATCCGAGTAAAGCCAAATTCAAGTTGATCCACCAGTAAATTAACTGCCTTTGAAATAAAACTCACAATTGTTTAAAGGGAGGCAAAATCCAGTCTGTAAGCAACATAGCAGCTGCACTGTCCAACATGCAATAAACAGTTACTAGACATGTAAAGAAGCAAGAAAATGTCACCCATAACCAGGAGGAAAAAATGTCAATAGAATCAGACGTGAGATGACTCAGATGGTGGAATTATGCAATAAAACCTTCAAAGAGTATTATAAATCTGTCTGAGGTTTAAAAGAAAAACACAGACATTTTGAGTGAAGCCACAGTGAATTTCAGCAGAGCAATCAAAACTATAAAAATTAAATACATGGCAAATCTGGAACTAAAGAAAAGTCAGAAATGAAAAATATACTGGGTGGGTTGATCAACAGATTGGAAAATACAGAAAGAAGTAACAGTAAATTTAATGCAGGGCAACAGAAAACTTAAGTACAGAGAAAGATTTCTTAAAAATGAAGTGACGTATGAGACATATCAAGTGGTATAACACGTGTAAGTATGTTTAATAATATGAGAGTAAGACAGTCCTTTCTAAACATAATACAAAATATAGCAACTATAAAAGAAAAGACTAGTGAATTTGATGATATAAAAATTAAAAGAAAATTTTGCTTGGGTAATAAAATACAACATGCAAAGTAAGTTATAAACAATAAATGGAGAAAACACCTACACATTAATTAGAAAAAGTCAATAACTTGATGGAAAAAGCAGCAAAAAAACACGAAGAAATGATTAATCAGAAGAGAAATACATATAAATTTTTCACCTATGAAAAATGTTCTACCTCACTCATAAGTGAAATGTCAATTAAAATGACTATATACTCACAGATACAGAGAATAAACTAGTGGTTACCAGTAGGGAGAGGGGAGGGCGGAGGGGCAAGATACAGGGTAGGGATTAAGAGGTACAAACTACTGTACCTCTTAAATAAATAAGATACAAGGGTGTATTTTACAACATGGAGGAATTGAGCCAATATTTTAAAATTTTAAATGGAGTATAATCTATAGCAATATTGGATCACTATGTTGTACACCTGAAACTAATGTAATATTGTAAATCAACTATAATTTAAAAAATAATAAAAATAAATAAATAAAACTACTATACACTACATCCCACAAATGATTACCGATAAGAACAAAAGTATTTGATAATGCACTATGAAATAAAGATCTTAAAGAGATATTAGCACTCATTCATTACAGCACTGTTCACAATAGCCAAGGTGAGGAAACAACCTAAACATCCATCCACAGATGAAAGGATCAAGAAAATGTGGTTTATACATACAATGGGATACCATTCAGCCTTGAAAAAAAGAGAAGGTGATTCTTCAATATGTGACAAAATGGATAAAACTTGAGGACATTATGCTAAGTGAAATAAGCCAGTCAAAGAAAGACAAATACTCCATGATTCTATTTATAGATTCATAGAATCAAAGAGTAGAATGATGGTTTTCAGGGGCTGAAAAAAGTGGGGAAATGAGAGTCATTAATCAATGGGCATAAAGTTTCAGGTGAGTAAGATGAATAAATTCTATAGCTCTTCTGTACAACATTTTACCTACAGTCAACAATAGTGTACTGTATGGTTAAAAATTTAAGAGAGTACATCTGATGTTAAATGTTCTTACCACAATAAAAAAAAAAAAATTAAAGAAAAAAGAATGCTGATTGAGGGAATATATGGAGAAAGCATTAGTTTCCTACATTGCTAATTAGAATAAAATAATTGTGCCAACCAATTCAAAGGGCAATTTAACACTAGATATCAACATTAAAGATACCATGTCTTGGAATTTATCCTATTTCTAGGAATTTATTCTTACGTATTCACACATGAAAAAAATTGAACAATGATATTTGTTGTGTCCCGATGTGTAATGGCAACAGTTGGAAACAACTGAAATGTCCAAATGAAAAACAGACTAAGTGAATGATGAGATATTGTTTCAATAGAATGCGATTCAGGAACTAGAAAAAAAATGAGGCAAATCTATATGTATTGATATGGAACACTCACTAAGACATATTAGATAAAAAAGAGAGCAAAGTGCAGAACAATGTACATATTATGCTACCATTTGAGAAAAACTATAAATATGTTTGTATGCCCACATCTCCACCCCCTGCCCCATACACAGATCCAAAAAATCTGATAGCATTTGTACCTTCTGGACCAGGGACTCAGGATTGGGGACAAGGAGAAATGGGAGAGGCTGGCTCTTTACTCTATAACCTTTTGCTCCCTTTGAATTACAATATTTACTATTTGTATGCATTACTTACTTTAAAAAAAATAGAAAATAAAAAATTTCGAAGTTGAATAAGCAGGGTGGAGGGGTATTGCACCCAAAATAAAAGTCAAACTTCTTTCCAGAGTTACAAACCCTCCTTGAACTGACTTTTCCCCCATTTCTTCAATCACTTCTTATTCCTTTGTCCTACTCACACTCTGTGGTTTCCAGCTATGCGTTAGTCCCAGGACCCCCTTGGATTCCAAACTCTACAGATGCTCAAGTCCTTTATATAAAATGGCGTAGTATTTGCATACAACCTACATACATCCTCCTGTGTATGTGTATATATATATATATTTTTTAAAATAGATCTTTATTGGAGTATAATTGCTTCACAATACTGTGTTAGTTTCTGTTGCACAACAAAACGAATCAGCCATATGCATACACATGTCCCCATATCCCCTCCCTCTTGAGCCTCCCTCCCATCCTCCCTATCCCACCCCTCTAGGTCATTGCAAAGCACCAAGCTGATCTCCCTGTGCTATGCTGCTGCTTTCCACCAGCCAACTATTTTACATTTGGTAGTGTATATATGTTGATGCTATTCTCACTTCGCCCCAGCTTCGCCCTCCCACCCCATGTCCCCAAGTCCATTTTCTATGTCTACCTCTTTATTCCTGCCCCGCAACTAGGTTCATAAGTACCATTTTTTTTTTTTTTTAGATTCCGTATATATGCGTTAGCATATGGTATTTGTTTTTCTCTTTCTGACTTATTTCACTCTGTATGACAGACTCTAGGTCCATCCACCTCACTACAAATAACTCAATTTCATTTCTTTTTATGGCTGAGTAATATTCCATTGTATATATGTGCCACATCTTTTTTTTTTTAGCCCTTACTTTTATTTTTAGTTTTTTAAACATCTTTATTGTAATATAATTGCTTTACAATGGAGTGTTAGTTTCTGCTTTATAACAAAGTGAATCGGCTACACATATACACATATCCCCATATCTCCTCCCTCTTGCGTCTTCCTCCATTCATCTGTCAATGGACATTTAGGTTGCTTCCATATCCTGGCTATTGTAAATAGTGCTGCAATGAACATTGTGGTACATGTCTCTTTTTGAATTATGGTTTTCTCAGGGTATATGCCCAGTAGTGGGATTGCTGGGTCATATCGTAGTTCTATTTTTAGTTTTTTAAGGGACCTCCATACTGTTCTCCATAGTGATTGTATAAATTTACATTCCCACCAACAGTGCAGGAGGGTTCCCTTTTCACCACACCCTTCCCAGCATTTATTGTTTCTAGATTTTTGGTAATGGCCATTCTGACCAGCATGAGGTGATACCTCATTGTAGTTTTGATTTGCATTTCTCTGATAATTAGTGATGTTGAGCACATTTTCACGTGCCTCTTGGCCACCTGTATGTCTTCCTTGGTGAAATGTCTATTTAGGTCTTCCGCCCATTTTTTTAACTGGATTGTTTGTTTTTTTGATATTGAGCTCCATGAGCTGTTTGTATATTTTGGAGATTAATCTTTTGTCTTTGTTTCATTTGCAAATATTTTCTCCCATTCTGAGCGTTTTCTTTTTGTCTTGTTTATGGTTTCCTTTGCTGTGCAAAAGCTTTTAAGTTTAATTAAGTCCCATATGTTTATTTTTCTTTTTATTTCTGTTACTCTAGGAGGTGAGTCAAAAAAGTTCTTGCTGTGGTTTATGTCAACAAGTGTTTTTCCTATGTTTTCCTCTAAGAGTTTTATAGTGTCTGGTCTTACATTTAAGTCTTTAATCCATTTGGAGTTTATTTTTGTGTATGATGTTAGGGAGTGTTCTAATTTCATCCTTTTACATATGGCTGTCGAGTTTTCCCAGCACCACTTATTGAAGAGGCTGTCCTTTCTCCATTGTATGTTCTTGCCTCCTTTGTCATAATTAGGTGCCCACATGTGCATGGATTTATCTCTGGACATTCTGTCTTCTACCATTGATCTATATTTCTGTTTTTGTGCCAGTACCACACTGTCTTGATTACTGTAGCTTTGTGGTATAGTTTGAAGTCAGGGAGCCTGATTCCTCCAACTTCGTTTTTCTTTCTCAAGATTGCTTTCACTCTTCAGGGTCTTTTGTGTTTCCATACGAATTGTAAAATTTTTTGTTCTAATTCTGTGAAGAATGCCATTGGTAGTTTGATAGGGATTGCATTGAATCTGTAGATTGCTTAGGGTAGTATAGTCATTTTCATAATATTGATTCTTCCAATCCAAGAACATGGTATATTTCTCCATCTGTTTATGTCATCTTTGATTTCTTTCATCAGTGTTTTACAGTTTTCTGAGTACAAGTCTTTTGCCTCCTTAGGCGGGTTTATTCCTAGGTATTTTATTCTTTTTGTTGCAATGGTAAATGGGAGTGTTTCCATAATTTCTCTTTCTGATTTTTCATTGTTGGTGTATAGGAATGCAGGAGATTTCTGTGCATTAATTTTGTATCCTGCAACCTTATCACATTCATTGATTAGTTTTAGTAGTTTTCTGGTGGCATCTTTAGGATTTTCTATGTATAGTATCATGTCATTGTCAAACAGGGACAGTTTTACCTCTTCTTTTCCAATTTGGATTACTTTTATTTCTTTTTCTTCTCTGATATGCTGTGGCTAGGACTTCCAAAACTACGTTGAATAAGAGTGGCGAGAGTGGACATCCTTGTCTTTTTCCTGATCCTAGTAAAAATGCTTTCAGCTTTTCACCACTGACTATGATGTTTGCTGTGGGTTTGTCATATATGGCCTTTATTATGTTGAGGTAGGTTCCCTCTATGCCCACTTTCTGGAGAGTTTTTATCATAAATGTGTGTTGAATTTTGTCAAAAGCTTTTTCTGCATCTATTGAGCAGATCATATGTTTTTTATTCTTTAATTTGTTAATGTGGTTGATTGATTTGCATATATTGAAGAATCCTTGCATCCCTGGGATAAATCCCACTTGATCATGGTGTATGATCCTTTTAATGTGCTGTTGGATTCTGTTTGCTAGTATTTTGTTCAGGATTTTTGCATCTATGTTCATCAGTGATGTTGGTCTATAATTTTCTTTCTTTGTGATATCTTTTTCTGGTTTTGGTATCAGGGTGATGGTGGCTTTGGAGAATGAATTTGGGTGTGTTTCTCCCTCTGCAATTTTTTGGAAGAGTTTGAGAAGGATTGGTGTTAGCTCTTCTCTAAATGTTTGATAGAATTCACCTGTGAAGCCGTCTGGTCCTGGGCTTTTGTTTGTTGGAAGATTTTTAATTACAGTTTCAATTTCATTACTTGTGATAGGTCTGTTTATATTTTCTAATTCTTCCTGATTCAGTCTTGGAAAGTTGTACCTTTCCAAGAATTTGTCCGTTTATTCGTGGTTGTCCATTTTACTGGCATATAGTTGTTTGTCGTAGTCTCTTATAATCCTTCATATTTCTGCAGTGTCAGTTGTGGTTTCTCCTTTTTCATATCTAATTCTGTTGATTTGAGTCTTCAACCTTTTTTCTTGATGGGTCTGGCTAATGGTTTATCAATTTTGTTTATCTTCTCAAAGAACCAGCTTTTAGTTTTATTGATCTTTGCTATTGTTTTCTTCATTTCTTTTTCATTTACTTCTGATCTGGTCTTTATGATTTCTTTCCTTCTGCTAACTTTGGGGTTTTTTTTTTTTTTTGTTCTTCTTTCTCTAATTGCTTTAGGTGTAAGGTTAGGTGGTTTATTTGAGAATTTTCTTGTTTCTTGAGGTGAGTTTGAATTGCTATAAACTTCCCTCTTAGAACTGCTTTTGCTGCATCCCATAGGTTTTGGGTTGTCGTGTTTTTGTTGTCATTTGTTTTGATGTATTTTTTAAATTTCTTCTTCGATTTATTCAGTGGTCCCTTGGTTATTTAGTCATGCACTGTTTAGCCTCCATGTATGTGTGTTTTTTACAGTTTTTTTCCTGTAATTGATTTCCAATCTCATAGCATTGTTGTCAGAAAAGATGCTTGAGACGATTTCAATTTTCTTAAATTTTCAGAGGCTTGATTTGTGACCCAAGATGTGATCTATCTTGGAGAATGTTCCATGTGCACTTGAGAAGAAAGTGTATTCTGCCACTTTTGGGTGGAATGCTCTATAAATATCAATTAGATCTATCTGATCTACTGTGTCATTTAAAGTTTGTGTTTCCTTATTTATTTTCTGTTTGGATGGTCTGTCCATTGGTGTAAGTGGGGTGTTAAAGTCCCCTACTATTATTGTGTTACTCTCAATTTCTCCTTTCGTGGTTGTTAGCATTTGCCTATGTATTGAGGTGCTCCTATGTTGGGTGCATAAAAATTTATAATTGTTATATCTTCTTCTTGGATTGATCCCTTGATCATTATGTAATGTCCCTCTTTATCTCTTGTAACAGTCTTTATTTTAAAGTCTATTTTATCTGATATGAGTATTGCTACTCCAGCTTTCTTTTGATTTCCATTTGCATAGAATATCTTTTTCCATCCCTTCACTTGGAAAAACACACCAAGACACATATTAATCAAACTAACAAAAATTAAATTCAAAGAAAAAATATTGAAAGCAGCAAGGCAAAAACAAAAAAAACATACAAAGAATCCCATTAAGGTTATCATCTGATTTTTCAGGGGTAACTCTGCAGGCCAGAAGGGAGTGGCAGGATATACTTAAAGTGATCAAAGAGAAAAACCTACAACCAAGATTAGCCTACCCAGCAATGATCTGTCTCAGATTCGGTGGAGAAGTCAAAAGCTTTTCAGACAAGCAAAAGCTAAGAGAATTCAGCACCACCAAACCAGCTTTACAACAAATGCTAAAGAAACTTCTCTAAGTGGGAAACACAAGAGAAGAAAAAGACCCACAAAACAAACCCAAAACAGTTAAGAAAAAGAACATACATATTGGTAATAATCTTGAATGTAACTGGATTAAATGCCCCAGCCGACACAGACTGGCTGAATGGATACAAAAACAAGACCCATATATATGCTATCTACAAGAGACTCACTTCAGACCTAGGGACACATACAGACTGAAAGTGAAGGTATGGAAAAAGATACTCCTGTATATTTTAAATCATCTCTAGATCACTTAGAATACCTAATACAACATAAATGTTATGTAAATAGTGGTAAATACAATGTAGATACTATGCAAATAGTTGCCAGCATGTGGCAATTTCAAGTTTTGCTTTTTGGAACTTTCTGGAATTTTTAAAAAATATTTTTAATCTGTGTTTGGTTGAATGTGTGGATGTGGAACCCACAGATACGGAGGGTTGATTGTACTTATCTTCTTTCAGTTGCTTGAACAGAGTCAGTCATCCCCCTCAGAGTGTCTGCACTTGCTTTCTTTCTGCCTCAACTCCTTTCCCCCAACTCTACATGGCAGGCTTGTCTCTACCTCCTTGTCTCATATCTGGTGGTCACTTATTCAGAGAGGCCCCACCTGAACCATCCACTCTCAAGTAGGGGTCTTTTTCTGTGTGTATGGGGCACCTAATTCCTTGTAGTCACGTTTATCACAGGTAGTAGTTTTTTACTCTTTATCTGTGTGTTGGCTTGTTTAGTATCTTTCTACACCCCTCCTCAAGACTGTAAACTCCTTGTGGTACCATGTCTATTTTATTCTCTGGGCAACTTCTATGATAGTGCCTGAAACATTGCAGGTTGGTTGGAATGCAAATGTCTCTTGAGTCAATTAACTCATTCATGAAAAACCAAAAGTTTTATTACAAGTTAGAAAAACTGTCTTACTGATTGGTATTTAAGTGTAAAAATGTGGCCCCTATGTTTAGTATTTAAAACTCTCATGATGTCAAATATTTTCTACTGCTTTATACATTCAACTTTCATGCACATTGCTCATTTTTCTTAACAATCTCAGTGCTTTGACAACCAAATCAGAAAAAAAGAAAGCACAGAAAAGTGTAATTTTAGCAACTACTAAATGGACTAATAACTCCAGTGGTGATTTTAAAAAATTCTTAAGAAGCATAATTCTCAACTAATTTTTCTTATAACAGTAAACTAAGTAAGAGGCAAGCTGATGCATATAAGATGTGGAGGAACCACACTTGTGTAGGGGGGCTGTTATTTCATCTACATCAATTTGTTGAAATATCTTCCACGTGGCCCAACCCATAAAGGAAACCATAAAATTTGTACATAAGTTAACATGCAATGTCGTTTGATTATTTTTGCCAAGTCCAACACACAGTGTAGTTATAGGGCTGAATTTTAATAGTAGTACCAATGTAAATGGTATGATGCTTTTCATATTTTAAATTGCTTTCATAAATATTATCTCATTAGATCCTCATTATAAAAACACAACAGAGATGATTTTGGCCCTTGCTTTTGTAAAATCATACAGTTTTAGACCTGGGAAATTTACAACATCATGTAGTTCTGTTCAGTTTATAAGTAAGAAGACTGAGGCCAAGAAGCATTAGAAAGGTGTGTTCCAGTCTCACAGCTCATTAGGATCAGGACCCAGGTCCTTTCTTGGGCAACTGGAAAATGACTGAATATGCTCCTGCAACACCTTAACATCATACAAATGACCTTAAAAATGTACAAATTTATTTATTTAAATAAACTGCACCCTTTTCTCTTAAAACATGGAGCATGGTGCAATAAAAAACATCATCTATATCCTATTACCCAAAGAGAACCATAGTTTTCATTTGGGGATATTATTTTCTAGTATCTTTCTTTGATTTGCATAAATATATTAATATCAGTAACATTATATAACAATGTTATATATTATATATTAAAAATACATATCTTAAAATATATATTTAAAAAGTATATAAAATTTCATTCTATGCTTTTCACTTAACATTTTATTCTCTCATTTTTATTGCTGAAAAGTCTTCATAATCATAATTTTAATACGTATTTAATATGCTGCCTAATTAATGTACTGTAATTTACTTATCCCATTTCCCATTTTGGACACTGAGGTTGTTTTTACTTTTTGCTTTTATAAATCATTCTGAAGTAAACATTCCGTGTAAATACCTTGGTCAATATCTCTGATAATTTCTATAGGACATATTCTCTGAAGGATGATTACAGGACCAAATAAAATGAATATTTTTAAAGTCGTTGACTCACATTGTCAAAGGGTTTTCCTTCAAAGGATGTAACAATATCGCCAAGAGTGTGTGAGAAACATTTCACTAGGTTTTATTCTCACTGGGTATTTTCATTTAAAAATACGTTTCTAATTTAATAGGCAAATAGCTCCCAAGTGTTCTTTTATTTTGCATTTATTTGCTTGTTATTGAGATCAAACATTTTCCAATTTGTTTACCTGATATCTTTTAAGCCTAGATTAATCTAATCCTTTTTTTAAGGCAAGCTATGACACTGAAGATGAAAAAGAATGAAGAGCAAGAAATGAGGAAAACAGAGGCAGAAGTGACAGCGACCCCTACCAAGGTGATGATGATCTCAGATGATATTGTCAGGTACATTAATAGTCAGGTTATGAGAAAAAGAGGAAGCAAAAGTCACAAGACGTGAGCTCGTAGTGAAAAACTACTTCACCCTGGCTCAGTTTTAGATCTTAAGGGACTTTTATCCTTTGTTAAAGTTTTTACAAACTAAATGAATTAAAGGGAATTAATTTAATATTAAAAGGAAATAATGAATAGCATAAATATTAGAATAGCATGAACAGCATAATACTCTGCACGATGGGTCTATAGCTGTGCTGGGTGATATGGTAGCCAGTAAGGCACGTGGTTATTGAACATTGGAAACGGGGCTAGTCTGAACCGAGATGTGCTGTAAATATAAAATACATGCCTGATTTTGGGGACTTAGCACCAGAAAAAAAATGAGTGTAAAATAGCTCAATAATTTTTTTATGGATTACATGTTGAAATGCTAATGTTTGGGATATAGTATTTTAAATAAAACATTATTAACATTAATTTTACCTGTTTAATTTTGCTTTTTAAAAAGTGACCTTGAGAAAATTTATAATTGCATATATGGCTAACATTGGCCAGCACAGGTCTAAAGAATCTTTACGATCTTAGATTTTAGGAAGACCATTATAAAATTTCAGTGTTTTGGCCAGAGATCTAAAAGGATATATGATGGGAGAGAGAGAGAGAGAGAGGCTGCACCATGTAATTAAATGAAGTAAAGACAGTGGCACTGCAGCAACCAATATGGCCAGCCAGGAGGTATCTGATGAGCTCAGATATTTATTCATACATTCAGTTTTTAAAAGACCTACTACAAAAGACAGAAAGGAGTATAATCGCTATTGTCAGGACTGTTATAAAGAATGAGCTAGAAGCAACCAAAGGGCTAAGAAGAGCAAAGAAAGACAGACACTGCTTAGGAAAGCTGGGAAAACATTTCCACATGAGAGAGAAGATAAAATTATGCAATTCCTATTTTGCTTCTGTTCTCTCTATAAGGAATAATGATCTTCTAACTGGAAAAGAAAGAAAATATATCGAAAGAAAAAAACCCTCAAGCTAGAAGAGGAGATATTCACGAATATACAGGTGTTACAAATAAGTGTTCATCTCCAACTGCAGATAAATTTTATTTCTGGTTAATGAAATCATTGGTAGTCTTTGGTACTTGACTCGTTCCAACACCGAATTCATCTCGTTACTAGGTTGTCAGTTCCATGAGATCAGGGACCTGATCTCTTTCATTCACTTTTGTATCCTCAGTGCCTAGAACATTGCCTGGCATGTAGTAAGTGCTCAATAAATACATACAGAATAAATGAGCAGGGAACACAGAACGGCAAGATGATTTAAATGGGAAAATATCTAGGTCCTCAAAATGGGAAAATGAGGATTCTGAGTTGTATAGATACCCAAGCATCATGCAAGCAAATGTCAATAGTTGAAAAAATTGTAGAATGGACTAATTTAAAAATTAAAATTAACAATGTGCCAGGATTCCTCTAGAATTTTACATCTAGTTTAATCTTCACAATAACACAATTAATTGGTGTTATACACATTTTACAGACAAGGGAACTGAGGCCCAAAGACGTTAAATAATTTGCCTAGGGTTCATATAGCTGCCAAGCAGAAAAGCTGGCACACAGAACACATCTATCTGACTCCAAAGTCTTGTTATTTTCCCTTTTCCGAAAGGGATATCATGATTACTTTAAACCAACATGTATATAATGAGAATGATTATGCTAAACACTCCTAATTTTTAATCAAATTGCTAAATTCGTTGATACCATAGGCGACTGGTTTGCACACTATTTTTTTTTTAAGCAGTGAAACCCTTATTCCAAATCTGAATATATAAAGAAGTTCCTAGTGGAATTTCCTAGCTATTCTGGGTGACCCAGAGTTTTGGAGAACTATAAAAATAGCCATCCATTCAAGGTCGCAGAATGGTATAATCCACTGTCATAAACAACATATAATCAGATTTCAGCTGGGCATTTGATAAAGGTCGCTTATAATAGTTTTGCAACTAAGGCTGGATTATGACATTCAGACCAATTAGCAGTATGTGGAACCACTGATCTGAGTAGTGTGAATTAATAAGTTGACATGAAACGCATAGGAAGTCATGTGAATAAAGCTCTGTTCCTGATCTTTTTGTGTTAAAAAATGTCAGTGGCTTGGAGAAAGTAATAACATTCCCATTTTTATCTGATCACACGATTTTATATTAATTCCTACACGTGGACAATTAACCAATACACTCCCATTACACATGTCCTCTTTTCTACTTCTTCTTCTAGTAGAACAAGAAGTGACCTCAATGTGTTATATTTGGGCATTTAATCCATTTATTTTAAAGCACACATTAAATGGAATTTTTCACTCTTTAGCCCTCAAGAAAGAATCAGCACAATCGTAGTTTCCTCATTTTGATCATTACTCCAAAAAGAATTCTTGGGTGTGGACCAGGTGTTGTCTGAGGTAAGCATTCACATTCTCTTCAGGCACTGGTCCTGTTCTCTGTATCACACCACTTTGGAATATCTTCACTACTCTGTTATTCTTCTTGCTAAAGGGAACTGACATCAGACTGACTTTGGGTTTAGTCGCTGTCACATCGACACAAGTCCCTGCTCCAAATCATTGCTTCCTCTCCCCTTCCGCACCAGCACTTGCCATCCCCATCACAGCTCTGAATCACTCTTTCCATTTCTGACGCGTTGCCCCGGTAGAGATAGAGGACCAGCGGTCGAATCCTCTTCCCAGACTCCTGGTGAAAGTAGCCTCAGTCTTTTACTTAATCTCAAGCTGCTCTGTCACAATCCATTTATTTCATTTAATTAAGATTTATTTAGCTTTATACTGTTCTGGAAACTGACAAGAAAAGCAGTTATTTCATTTAAATAAGATTTATTGAACACTTCTTCTATGCCAGGAATGGAGCTAAGAACGAGGGATAAAAATATAGAAAGACATATTCCTTGCCCTCAAAAAATGCTAAGTTTAGGAAGATGGAGTTAGTGAGTAAATCAACTTCAATTCAGGGTCATAGATCCTAGATACTATGAGAAGTGTATAGGTGATGCTGTGAGCGCTCCAGAAAGAGGATCTAAATCATCCAGATGAGGGAGTTACACAAGGTGAATGTTTAGCAGTAAGTACCAGTTGGCTGCGTAAATAGAAGGGCGATGGGTGTTCCAGGCAGAAGTGTCAACGTGAATGAAGGCAAGAAGGCCTGAGGAGGTGAAGCTTTGGGAACTGCATTCTGTTTGGCTCAGGGAGGGTACAGAGCAGGGGGGATGTGGTGGGAAAGCAGGTGAAAAAGGTAGATTGGCTTTGGATCCTAAAAGACTTTAGACTCTACTTCTTAATGCTGTGGGGAACCAAGGGAGGGTTTTAGGCTGGGGTACCACAGGGTCTGATTTGCATATTGGAGGGACCACTTCTGGCAGCCATGCAAGGTTGAGACAGTAGGGAAAAGGCAAGAGGAAGGAAGGACGATTAAGGGGTTAGGAAGTAATGTTAACAAAACATGGTGGGGGTCTGAATAGGGCTCCTGAAGAAAAGATGGATTTGAGAGTGACGTAGGAGGTAAAACAAAGATCTTCATGAAGATTTGTCTACGGGGATGAGGAAGAGGGAGGAGACAGAAGGCAACCTGGATTTCTGGCTTCGGCAAGTTGTGTGGACCAGGATGTCATACAGAGAGTATACACGAGAAGGGTAGGTTTCGGGGAATGACAATGGCTTCAGTGTTGGAAATGTTGAGTTTGAGATGTTCGTGAAACGTGGGGTGTGAGGCTGGGAAGCGTATCAGGCAGTTGTCTTAAAGCATCTGCAGCTCCAGATGAGTGGACTGGGCTAGAGAGCATGATGGCCAGCGTGTACATGGTGGCTGGAACCCTGGGTTTTGATGACATCACCCAGGGAGGTGGTAGAGAGTGATCAGGTCAGAAGACCTCTGAGGATGGAGCCCTAGGAAAAGATTTGTGGTTGGTCTCTATTGTTTTGTTTTATTAAAATGGGTCCTCTTGAAGATTTTTTTTTTTGTAGTTTTTTTTCTTTTAATGCTGAGAGGAAAGAGCCAAAGGAGGAAGTCTGAAGAGGCAGAAGAGAGCAGGTAAGTGCAGAGTGATTTTCCGGAGGGAGCAGGAGGTTTTCATTCATTTGTTCATTACAAATATTTGCTGAAGTCCTCCTCGAAGCTGGGAATCAAAGATCCCTGCCCTCATGCAGCTTACATTCCAACGGTGATGAGAGACAGCCAGAAAAATTTAGTAAGTGATAGAGTATGTTAGAAGGTGACAAATGCTACAGAGGAAAATAAGGCTGCATTAGGAGGATGGGGAGGTGGGGAGAGTATATGTATGTGATTTAAAGGAGGATGGGGAGGTGGGGAGAGTATATGTATGTGATTTAAAGCATGATCAGGGAGAATTTCCCGGGGAGGTGACAAAAACTTGAAGGAGGTAAAGGAGAGAGTCATGCAGACTTCGAATGTTCTGGGCAGGGGAAATAGCAAGTGCGAATAACCTGAGCCTCAGAGAGCAGCAAGGAGGCCAGTGTGGCTGCAGCAGAATGAGGAAGAGGAAGGGCAGCAGATTAGACCAGGGAGGTCCCTTGTAGACAAATCACGTAGCTGGCGGTTTGTAAGTCTTTGTAAGGAGCGTGGCCTTTTCTCTGAGTGAGATGGGAATCTACTGGAGGCTTGTGAGCAGAAGAGGAACAGGGTCTGACAGCTTTTAAAGGGTCATTTTGAGGCTGAGTTGAGGACAGATTGTTGGAAGCTGTGTTAGTCCAGGTTCTTCAGGGAAACAGAGCCAGTAAGGTGTGAGTGTGTGTGTGTGTGTGTGTGTGTGTGTGTGTTT
Source organism: Eubalaena glacialis (assembly GCF_028564815.1). Lineage (NCBI taxonomy): Eukaryota > Metazoa > Chordata > Mammalia > Artiodactyla > Balaenidae > Eubalaena > Eubalaena glacialis. Next base: position 9,204,479 of record NC_083722.1, read on the forward strand.
ATATGGAGAGAGAGACAGAAAGAGAAAGAGGGAGAGATTGATTTTAATGAATTGGAGCACACAATTGTGAAGGCTGGCAAGTCCAAAAATCTACAGAGTTGACCAGCAGGCTAGAGACTCAGAAAAGGGTTGAAGTTCAAGTATAAAGGAGTCTGCTGGCAGATTATCCTCCTTTTCTTCAGAGATGGTCAGTCTTGTTTGTCAGGCCTTCAACTGATTGGATGAGGCCCATCCACATTATGGTAACTTGAAGAAAGCTTAGTTTGTGGAGGTAAAAAAATAACTCATATATCTCCAATATGAGAAGTTACTTTTAAAAAAAGTTTTTTCTAATTGTTTCTTTCTAAGATTTTTTTGGTAAACTTTTTATTGTTTGGTTTTATGGCTATGTATAGGGGTCTCATGAGAATGACACTAAAATAAGCTTTTGCTGACTTGGAGGATAAAAGGTAGTGGGAAGAAATCCAAATGTGTCCAACAAAAATGGTCCCCTCTGCACTTAAGAAGTTATTTTTCTATAATTCAGATATTTGGAAAAACACTGATCTAAATCCATATTTTCTCATATTGCCTTGGAGTCAAAAAAATTTTAAACAACTTTAAATACTACAGTAGACAATTTTTATATTCTACTATCTTCTATCATGGAGAGTCTTTTCTTCCATACTTTATGACTTTGAAAGATTTATTCTATTTCATAACTTGGAGCACATTTCTCATTTTCTTGCTATGTTTCCAGTAATGCAAAATTATTGACTGTTTTAGGTATTGTCTGTTCTTAATTTACCCCCATAATTGAGTTAGGACATTTCTGGATCACTTCTCCCCTTCCTGCATTTTCTCTCTTTCTTTCAAAACCTTCTATGTCAGCAGAGTAGGTTGTAGGTAAATGCTTGCTGAATATAAAAGAGTTGATGCATATCCAGAATATGCAAATTCATTGTAATATTAAGTTTAAAAACGTATCCCAGGGAAGGTAAGTGCATTCCACCCTACCACTTGCACCAAACACGCTGGATCTCTCTGTCTCCCTTGATCCATCGTCTACAGTGTGAACCTTGAATTAAATGTCAGAAAAGTTACAGTTACTAGGAAATGACGTGGAAATCAGAGCTCCCTCCTCCTTCAATTTTCTGAAAATGAAGTAATCACAGGGACACCCCTTCAAATCTCTGTAATGAATGTAAGTACAGAAAGTGCATTTGTGAATTGCGAACCCCAAAGATTTGGCTTTCTAAATTCCAAAAAAGGGCATGCATTTTTGGATGTCAAATGTACATTGATGTCAGACATCATTAATGGCAGCACATTTTTGCATTTTGCAGTCCAATTCCCAAAAGATCTCATCGAAGAAAAAGTCTCTCCCTCTTGCCCTTGATTTGTGGGGAGGATGGTCTGACACATGAAGCTTTGTCACTGAGAGCACCGCTTTGGCAGCTGGAAATGACCTTATATAGTAGCATCGCTTCACACTCCCAGTGTTGGAAAGATCGGTTTGGAATGTGGTGACTTCGATTGCTGATAAGGACATTCCACAGGAGGATGGATGCTGGGGTCGGCTTGAGGAAGGATGGCTGCAGCACCGTCACCCATTAAACACAGTCCTTGTTTCAGACCTGTGAAGAGTAGCAGCCGGCAGAGTTTTCATTCATCATAGACACTATGACCTGGGCTGGGCCCATTTTCCTTTGAAGCCTTTGGAATTGCCAGCCAATATGCATCCCGTGGAGTGAGTGTGCCTTTCAGTGTGGCCGTTTATTATTATAGGGGGGACACTGGTACACAGAGTCACTAATGAGCTATTGTTTCCTTTGCTGAGAACAGCAGGAGGAGATAAAAAAGCCCTTCAGAAAATAATTTATCTAGACATTGGTAAACCAATGAGCTGAGCGACTGTGTCCTGAGGACAGAAAATGCCTCTGAAGGTGACCGCACATCTAGAAACTTCATTGCACATCTTGCTACTATTGGGCAAGTGAAGTTCAGGGATTCAGAGAATATCCTTTCTCCTCGTAAATGAGAATGAAGAACAGGGGCACTCAGAGCGCTCGTCCAAGCAGACAGCCAGACCAACAGAAAGTAAGGTGGCCTTGTCATTTTGTACCATCTGGGACAAGGACCCATCCCAGGCTACCAGACTTCTCACGGGCGCCCCTCGTTTCTCATCTTTGTTGCCACCTTCTTGGTACACCACTCAGTGCATCGCGGGTGTTCAAACTTCCTCCCTTCCCTTTCTTCCTCCTTTGCTGTTCTCGCCCTCCCTCCCTGTTCTCTCCTTCCACGCCCCCACCCCCCACCCCACCAAGCCCACTCCTTTCCTTCTATCCCAGGCACTGTGCTCAAGAAATTTGCAAAGCCTCATGCAGGGTGAATTTCAGCAACAGGCATCCTCCTAAATCTTAAGAAAAAAAAAAAATCCCTTGCCAAAGCAATTTATTTTCAGCCCACTTCTGTGCCACTTTCAATACATTTTGGTTTCTGCATTTTAAAAATGGCAATGATTATATATTCAGCATGATCAGGCCCAGTCGTAGCCACCTAATTCATTGCTTCATTTCTCCATTCACAAATATCTATCGTGCCCCTGTTATCCACTAAGCTCTGGGATTACAACAGTAGATAAACAATAAAGACTCTGTCCTCATGAAGCTCTGGGGGTGGGAGAGAGAAGCAATATACAAACAAACAATCAGTAAACATATATCACATCAGGTGGTAATGAATGACACAAAGAAAAACGAAACTCTCTATGCATGAGATGCATAGAGAGTGGCCGGTGGAGAGATGGATGCCTTTGGAGCGAAGACTGGAACAAGTCCTGTGGAAGCCGAGGGGAAAAGCATTGTAGCCAGAGGGAGCAGCAAAGGCAAAAGCCCTGAGTCAGAGGGTGGCTGGGTGTTCAAGAACAGCAGTGTAGCCAGAGCGGGAGGGTTGAGAGGGATACTGGGAAATGAGGTCACGAAGCGGGCAGGGGTGAGATCTCCCGCAGTCCTGTAGGCCATGGTAAGGACCTTGACTTTCCCTCTGAATCAGATGGAAAGCCAGTAAAAATTTTTGAGCAAAAGCAAGTAGGATATGATCTACTGTATCACACAGTGGTTAAGTCCTGAGGTCTGAGGCCAGGCTGCCAGTGTTGAATCATGCCTCTGCTTCTTGCTACTTTTGTGACTGAGCGTAAGTTACTTTAGTGCTTTCTGTATGATAACTTTACCCCCCCCGAGGGTTGTTATGATTCTATAAATTAATGTGTATATAAACTATGCATTTGTTAAATATATAAGCTAAATGTATTTTTAAAGGATCTCTTTAAAAATTTTTGCAGGGTAGTTTTGACCTATTTTTCAGCAATTACTACAAGTGACTTTCCTAAGGCCAAAACTTGCAGATGACCAGGTCAGGATTTATATACAGGTCTGCATGACCCTGAAGCCCTCATTTTACCATACAACACGGTACCTGCCTCTTTCCCTCAGCAACCCCAGCTGCTAGAGCCATCATTAATGGGGTAGTAACACTGCATGTTATGAGTTGAATTGTCCCCCCACTGAAATTCCAGTGTTGAAGCCCTAACCCCCAGAACCTCAGAGTGTGATCTTATTTGGAGATCGGGTCTTTACAGAAATTATCAAGTTAAAATGAAGCCATTAGGGTTGGTCCTAATCCAGTATGGCTGGTGTCCTTATACAAAGGGGAAATTCGGACACAGAGACACACACACAGGGAGAAGGCTGTGTGGAGATTGGAGTTTTGCAGCCACAAGCCAAGGAACTACCAGAAGCCAGGAGGGAACCTGGAAAAGATCCTTCCTCAGCAGTTTTAGAGGGTGCACATCCCACCGACACTCTGATCCTGACTTCTAGCCTCCAGAATGTGCGACAATACATTTCTGTGGTTTTAGCCAGTCAGCTTGTGGTACTTTGTTACAACAGCCATAGGAGACTAATACCCTGTGTTTAGGCTATCTTTAATATTTTATATACTCGAATTAAGCCTTGCCAAGTTTCTAGCAAAGGCCCAGTGCTGGACTCCCTGCCCAGCTAAGAGGCCTGAGTTGCATCTAACTTCATTGTTGTCCAAACCCTTTGCCCAACAGGTGACTGAGAAGTTGTAGCCAATCATTTACAATTAAAGGTGATGGTGAGTCGCATCACTCACCTAGGTCTCTGATGTGCGCTCATTTCCTCCTGTAATTACCCAGTCAACACCACCTGTTCATAAACCTAGGGGGTTGCCAACATTGATCAAGTAAAATGTGAGGAAATTGGATCCTATGGAAAAATGTCACATCAAAGTATCAGAAGCATTTTAAAAAATCTGTTCTGATTCTGCTGACTTTTTAAGTAGGACAAATCATCCCTGATGAGTAGAGATTGCCAGCACCTGGGTAGATAGCCTGGTAAGTTGCTTCATTTTAATTGCCTGTTGTGTGGTTTCATTTTAGCCTGAGATCTTAATTCCCACAAATGATTTCCACAGCATGCACACTGAGAGGTAATGCACCTGCTGAAGATGGATTTAACCACACTAAACTCTCCATTAAAAAGACCTAGTCAGGGACACTGCCTTTATTTAATTTTTAAATGTTTGTGCAGTGTGGTGGCATATGAGTGCTCAATAAATATCATTTTCATTATTACACTTGATGTTTTCCCTCAACCTTGATCTCTTCCTATAGATAATTTAAATTCCCTGTGTTAATAATAAACCAGAGGTTTCCACTGAATTCCTACAGTTTGCACACTCTTCTACAAATGCTTGCTACATTGCCCATAACTGCTGAGAAGCAACCTCTGAAGCAGACTGGGGCGGCCAACTTAAGATCTGATCTATTGCTTAGTAATTTCATAACTACTTCGTAATCAAGAATCTAGATTTAAGGATCATGGTGTGGAATACGGCAGGCCTTGATTTGAATTCAGCTGTGCCACCCACGAGCTGTTGGTCAGGTTATTGAATCCCTCTGGGCTTCTGTTACTTCAAATGTAAAAATAAGGATGATAATAATATCTCAGTCGGGATTATTTTGAAAATTAAATGAGATAGTACACATAAAGTGCCTGACACCCAGCAAGCACTCTTCAAATGGTAGCTAGTGCAGCTATTACTCACTACAGGGTGTTACTACATGATTTTTTTAGAAATACCTTCTGAGGCCATTGCTCCCCTCAATAATAATAATAATAAAAGACTATAGATTTTTTTTTTTGCCTCTGAAGAAGCAATTGTTGATTCCCTGAAAGAAGGAAAGTCCATAAGGATATTTAAGTCAATGCTTCATTAATACTGATATTTCAATAGGAGACACAGGACAGTAGTAATTACTTTTTTCTAGTTCTTGATTTACACCTTCCATTAACTTAGATGAGTGCTTTGAATCACCTAATGTCTCCCAATCTTTTGAGCAATTTCCCAGAAAAAGGTAATAATGATAATAATGACAACTAACATTTACATAGTGCTTGCCAGGAACCAGCTACTAGTCTAAGTACGTATACATATTTTTTTTTCTTTTAATCCTCCTAAATCACCCTAAGAAGTAGGCACATCTATCCCCATTTTTCAGCTGAGGAAACCGAGGCACAGAGAGCTTAAGTAACTCACTCGAGATCATATACAGCTAGCAAGGGGCAAAATAGCAGAACTCAGAAGAGGAGATACTGCCAATCCATTGGTCTTCGTGTTCTTTTATCATGTTTTATTATTATTTTAAAATATATCACGAAACATTTCATATATACAAAAAAGCCCAGGTGATGTAATCAAGTTGTTGCTGGTGAACTTTCTAAGACGTAAAGCAGAGCAGAAAGGGACAAGAGCCCATCTTAGGGTCAGGGCTGGGGGAGGAGGAGGAGGCATACAGAAAGGAATCACCTACCATGGAGTACACACTATAGCTATCTGATAGTCATAGGGTATTTTGAATTAAGTTTCATGAAAATGTTTATATTCTTGATTTCATAATTCACCTCTAGGAATTTATCCTAGAGAAACTATTGGAGGAAAATACAATTTTCATTGCATTGTTATTTATAACCAAAAAGTAAAGAAATAGCTTAAATTCTTGGAATAATAGATTACCTAAGTAAGTTGTGATATATCCATGTGATGGAAAAATATGTAGCCCTTACCATCGGGGTCTATGGGGTGTCCATCATCCCCTTTGAACCCTCACCATCCACATTTCTATTTGAGAAAGTATCTTTCTTTAGTGCAGCAATATATCAGGATTTGGATGTCAAAAACAAATTATATATATACAGTATGAAGAAAATACAACACTCTTATTTTTACTACCCAGGTGAAACTATAAAACATTACCAATAGCATTGAACAGCACTATGTAGCCTTCCCAACTGTAACCCTAGATAAACACTATCAGAGCTTTGTGCTTGTCTTTCCTACTCATGTCTTTATTCTTTTATTTGTAGATCCCTCTACACAATATTGTTTAGTTTTGCATGCTTTTAAGTTCAAATTTCCTAGCACATTGACTGTGTTTTTTGATAACGTCCTTTTATTTTCCCTTCCCTAGTCACCTCTCTTCCAGTTTCTCTTTCCTTTCTCCTACCCCCATTTCACCATTCACACCAGCCTCCAGAATCACAGAGTTCGGGGGGGATGTCAGGTTGAGTTTTGAGCATTAAAGCTCCAAATAGCAGTGCAGCAAGTGGGGGAGAGAGCAGGAGAGCTAACACTTACATTGCAACATTAAAAACGTCGTATGATTTCCTCCAATTTATCTTTCATTGAACTGAAAGGCTTTGTAGAAATTCTCCTCTCTGTTCCTCTCTCCCTCTGCCTCTTCCCTTTTCTCTACACCTTCCACTGGACATTTCGCAAACAAATCTCTGGAGTGGAGTCTATTCTACTTAACAATAAGCCCCTCTAGCAGTTGGAGTCACAAAACCACAGTCAGACGCGGAGACAGCTGTAAACCCTGCTTTCCCAGATGGAGAGCAGCCCGAGCAGGGATTTGGTAGAGGGAGTTGGGAATACATTAGGCAAAGTCTGTGATGAGAACAAAAGAGGCAGATGACTGGTCACCACTCCATCATAGTGGGCACGACTGTAGCATTCCAGATTTGTCATCGCCGTGGGGTCTGGCAGGGTCATTAGCATATTTCCAATAAGCACAAGAAAGAAACAGAAAGTGACATGTATCTGGGGGTGCGCCTGCCTGCCTCTCTCTTGTGCAGACACCTGGAGAATATGACTCCCCCCAACCCCACAGGGGAGGGAGAAATTTGGAACCGTTCTGATGAAAGAGATGATGAAAGAATGGAGCTGGATGAGGAGGTTGAAATGCTATTCCTGGTCTGAGGAAGAGAAATGATTCATTTTTAATAAGATCAACTGCAAAGAGTACGATCGTCCGGATAGAATCCTCTCACACCGGCACCCTGGCGGATAGAGAGGGGAAAGGATGTCCGGCACACATATGTGTGCACCAAACAGCAATGCAGTGGACTAAGGGGAGTCGTCCGTAAGCCCCCAGGTAGACAAAGGGTGCAGGTCAGCCTGGCCCTGCCCAGGCCTATGGCCACTGCCTGGGAGAGTGTATTGCAAGCACCACATCACTGATTTGCATCACCTACAGATATGTTTATGGATACATTTATTTTATTATTTTATTTTTTTAACATCTTTATTGGAGTATAATTGCTTTACAATGGTGTGTTAGTGTCTGCTGTATAAAAAGTGAATCAGCTATATGTATAATTATATCCCCATATCCCCTCCCTCTTGCGTCTCCCTCCCACCCTCCCTATTCCACCCCTCTAGGTGGTCACAAAGCACGGAGCTGATCTCCCTGTGCTATGCGGCTGCTTCCCACTAGCTAGCTATTTTACATTTGGTAGTGTATATATGTCCATGCTACTCTCTCACTTCGTCCCAGCTTACCCTTCCCCCTCCCCGTGTCCTCAAGTCCATTCTCTACGTCTGCGTCTTTATTCCTGTCCTGCCCCTAGGTTCTTCAGAACCATTTTCTTTTTTTTTTTAGATTCCATATATGTGTGTTAGCATGCGGTATTTATTTTCCTCTTTCTGACTTACATCAATCTGTATGACAGTCTATGGATACATTTATGAACAAAGTGTCTAAGTAGCACAACTACACAGGAAACAAAAATGATCGATTTATGCAAGTGTGGATTTATTTAAACCATCCCATTCCATGCCTTTCTCTAGCCAGCTGAGTCTAGGCTACCATCGCTCTTGTCTTGGTCATCTCTAACCCTGGGATGCTCATTCTCTGTGGATGACCCGGGTGTAGGGCGGGTACTGTTGTAATAAAATCCCGCTCTGGCATTCGCTACAGGTCCCCATCAAAACCACTCCTTCCTCCCTCGTTCGTGGCAGAGTGTTCCCGCCACTACAGTGTCTGACAATGGCAGATAATCATTTTCCCGGTGTCTTTTGCAGCTCAGCAGAGCAAACGTACCCAGTTCTGGCCAAAGGACCTTGAATGTTTCAGGAAAATATCTTACTTTTCCTAATTCCAAAGAGAGGTTTCTCCTTGTTTTTTTTTTTTGCTTCCGTGGAAGGAGCATGTGATGCTTGGAACTGCAGCCACTGTCTTGTGATCATGTGGAACCAGCCCCAAGATCACGAAGAAGCTGACCCAGACCCTGGACATCACGGAGCAACTGAACCAGTCTTGGAAATCCCCGTCTCTAGGCTTCTTGTTAGGTAAGAAAGATGACCTTGTCTAAGCCCCTTTTAGTCAGATCTTTTATTTCTTGCAGCAGAGAGTATTAATGATAAATTGCAACATATTATGCCACGTAGTAATGAAATGTGTAATCACAATGCCCTTTTATAGACCCCTTGGGTGGGCTTCCATTGCAGGTGGAATAAAGTATAGAGTCCTTACCTGGGTTGCCAGGCCTTGTGCATCAACCCCTCCACCTCTCCAAGGACTCTCAGACTTTGTCCTATGTTCCCTACCCACATCCTCCTTTTCTTTCTTGTTTTCCATCCTGGCCAAATTTCTACCACAGGGCCTTTGCACACACTGACTCTATCCTATTCTTTTCTCTACACTGAGCTTTAAGCTTTAAGGCAGCTTCTTCATAACAGCCTTACTTTGTCACCCAATCTAAAGCAGATCTCGCATGCTATGCCTTCTGACTGCTCCCTGCTCTTTCCTCGGTGACTATGGCTGACAGGGTGGGCTCCCTCAATGTGCATTCCAACCTCCTTCTAGAAGGCAGGGACTAAGACTGAAACTGCCTTTTCCGGGCTCCCTGGAAACTCGGTTCTAGAAGTGGTTGAGATTCTGCCTATCAGACATACATGCAGGGATGGTTTTCACATGCTGTTGCATGAGCAGAGAGAGGTGGGTAGAGGAGCTATTTGCTGGCTGGGAACCTGGAGGAGGAGATGTGATTTTCACCTTGACAAAGGCACCAGGTCCCTTCGTGGCCTAGTTTTGCAATATGGTTTGGGGCATTGATATTGGAATTTTTGCAAAGAGTTTGTTTCCTTAGGCCTCTTTCAAATGTGGAGCCAGCTATAATTTTTAACACATCCCTTTCTGCTTAAGTTGTCTAGGGTGGATCCTGTTGTCTGTAATTAAGAACCTGACCCATAAAGAAATACTCACCGTGATTGTAATTTTACATCTATTGATACATTGCCTTGTTACCTGGTATCTCCTGCTAGCCTCTATGCCCTGAACACTCAGCACGGGATGTGGCACATGTCTAGGGCCACAGTTATTTATTGAGTGGGTAAATGACTGATTTAAAAACACCAGACATTGCATATAAAGCTATAAGAAAAAATAAAGTCCTGAAGTCACATGTTTGATATTTGAAACTCTAGTCGTTTGTAAGAAGCCAGGAAGCTAACATTTACAGTGAATTTCCAACTTGCTGATTTCACCTGGCAGACTCATGGGTATGACAGCCAAATTAAAAAAACAAACAAAAAAACTGAAGACCAGGGAACATGAACTCTGTTATGAAATGGAATAATAATCCTGACCATAATGATTTCGTTTCTCAAGGTATGGAATTTTACTCAGGGAGATTTCCCTGGCCCTTTCCAATCCCTCCCAAGAGGGCAAGCTTCACTCTGATCTGAGACGCTGGCATAGAACCATGGAACTCTCCATCGGAGATGCAGCCTCACCTTCTCTCTTGGGTGATTCCCTGATTAGACACTGGCCATGCCATGCCCAGTAGACCGTCAGATCCATGAGGGCATGAACCCATGTCTGGCTTGAGTAATCACTGTTCCTGATGCTTCCTAGCACAATGCCTAGCACACAATCAGCACCCAGTAAATAAATGGATTGTGCTGCATGCTATTTAAGCATCAATTTTGAGGAGTTTCATAAAGGACTAAAGTTAGTGTTATATTTACATTAATGAATCAGATATCTCTTTTTACATCTTATTGCTGTATGTACATTATAAACGCACAATCCCTGTCTCATACATGTAAAATTATGTTTTCTACAGCCTACACAGTCTTTTTTAATTGTAGTAGGCTCTCCCTTTTACTGTGGTTTTTTCCATCAACTACTAAAAGTAGCAAATAAGTGTATCTCTTGTTCTCTTTGCCCTCCCTCCCTGTAGCTGGGCTTGTTCCCTGAGTCTGCTCTCTATCTGGTATTTCAACTGAAAGCTCATACTCTCTGAAGTTGCCCATTGTTTGGAGTTGTTCCTGGGTGACTGACTCTCACCATTATAAATATTAGAGAGGAGAGAGTGGGAACTGAGGGGACAGAGGGAAAAGGGGAGAAACCACAGACCTCAGAAAAGCCCTCCAGAAAGATTATCTCCCCAGGAGACAAAACAGAGGTTCATGTTTCTTCACTGTGGCCACATGTTCCTACTCAAAGGCTGGTGTTGGCTGGAAAAAACCATATTTCTGCCATGTTTTCTTGTGTTTAATTCTGTTTTGTTTACTGATCTATAAATTACATTAATAAGTATAGATTTTACCGTTTTAATCCAATACAATTTGCAGTACATTTCATCCTACACACAGTAGGCATATATGACGTGGAGATCATTTATGCAAATCAATAATGTATTTTCTCTTCTTTGATGTCTATAATTGGCTTTTGTGTCCCAAATCGCCACTGAGTCTAGGAGTTTCCATTAATGCACAGATTATCACATCCTCACTTTATGCCACCAATAGTTGAGATTCCCTAGTCCCGAAATGCTCTGATGCTCTTCCTTGTGACCCAGAGCTGAGGACCCTGCATCTGCTCTTGTCCTCCCATTGCATCCATTTTCTTGCACATGACTCCCAACACATACACACACACACACACACACACACACACACACACACACTCCACCTGTCCTTGAGTCCATGCTCCCCAGGGATCTGGGAATCTAGAGGGTGCTCTCAGAAGCCTGTCTGAGGGCATGACACACACATGCTGAGCTGCAGGAGTGAAGGTAAAATTCAGACACAAGGAAGGGGGCACAGAGACCCTGAGCCCCGGAGCCCGGGGTGTTTGGGAACCAGGGAGAGGGAAGGGAGGGAGCAGTGAAGGATGATGGAGAGGAACTAACGAGTTAGTCTCCAGTCCCTGCAGCTCATGACTCCCCAAAATCCACACCCTTTTACCTTGAAATTGCTAAACCAAGATTGCCTTCAGGCTCTGGGAGTCTTTTCATTTAAGAGTTGTATCTTTTGTAGTATTCAAGTCATGCAAAAGAATATGTGCAACCCGAGTAAGTTTTGTCACAAAATGATAACCTAAATACTTGCGGGCCTGAGGTTCACATGTCCATGGGGGACCTTGTAACTCAGTTTCCACTAACTTTTCACAATTACTTGAAATTCCTTTTGTAGAAAACAAAAGCTTTCATGCTAGACATTGACAGGAAGGCTAAAAACGCAGCTACCAGAGAGAGGTGACACATTGGTATGAATGAGCTTCAGGCAAAGCCTAAATGGTGACAGCCGGTGCTTTGTAGGTGCTGGGGGCTAGGTGGAGGGGCAAGGGAGAAAGGGGTCTCAGAAACTCTAAAAGCAAATGCCCTGAGCTGAGCTTCACAAGATTTTTTCCATGCCTGTGCCCCTTATTTCTATCTATTCAGGGACACATGAAAATTGTGGACAGAGGCACTTCAAATCCCGTGCTGTCACAAGTGAGCCTTCTAGAAGCTGTTTCCAAGATAGCAATATTGCTATTAGTAATATTTATAATGTACTGAGTGCATAGAAGTGTATTGTGCTCAGCTCTGGGGCTTCAGCTCTGAGAAAAAGTGAAATTTAGAGCTCACAAACACTGTAGTCTACCAGGGGGACAGACAAGAAATCAGGCAGTTATCACACAGTCTGAAAAGTGTGATTTTTATTCCAGTTTAATGCACACTTTCACAGCATCCTAGAGTCTCCTCAAAATTGAAACCAAAGACCTTTTTTGTGCAGTGATTTGCTTAATACTCGCCTCCCCTGATCTACTGTTATTCCAAGAGGCAGAAGACTTGAGTCCGTCCTGCAGACGCTCTACACTAGCCTCATGCTGGCAGGCACTTAATAAATAATCGCTAAATATCTGAGCGAGGAAATGACCAAATGCTAGAAGAGAGGCAAGCATGGAGACCTGAGGGACAATTAACTCTATCCCGGGGCTCAGGGAGGCTTTGGGGAAGACCAAAGCCTGAATCCTACAAGGAAATGGTGTCGAGTCCGGGAAAAAAAGAGCAAACCCCTTAAAGTCTGGGAGGCAAGACCGCTCAGCGCATCCGGTTGGAACTGGGACCCACGCAGCTGGAGCTCAGAACTGCCGCTCTTTCTATGGATTTTAGTGCAAAACAGAAAACGGTGCCATCACCAGGTGGATAAGTTGCCAAAAGTTGCCCCCTCTCTAGACCAACCAATGAGAAAAAGAGACTTTTCTTCCAGGATGATTGACTGTGTCTTCCCCTTGTCCGGGACCACCTGCCCAGCTGGTCCAGTAGCCTTGGCAGTGGGGAGGTGGGTGGCCAGAGCCGAGCTAGCTCTAATAAGCAGGGGAAGACTCACAGGCAGCTTTTCTGGCCCCATAAGGAGTTTGAACTTCATTCTGTGAGCAAAGACCTTTTGAAGAACTTTAACTTGGGAATGATGCTCCAACAGAACTTTATTCAGCAGAGACTTCTTGATCTCCTGCTTACATGAGAGGCTCACGTTGATAGGGTACCTGCGCTGGTGGAAGCTACAGTTTAGTGGTGAGAAAATGGGCTTTGGGGCCAGCAGGAGGTAGGAAGGGCTGCTTGAACTAGAGAGAGAAAATCTCATAACCAACCCTGTGAGGCAGACATGGTGATCCCCATTATACAGATGAGAAAACTGAAGGAAGCGAGGTGAACTAACTTACCCACTGCCACACAGTTTCAAACTCATATCTGTGTGATCATAAATCCCACAGGCTGGCACCACAGAGAAAAGAGCAAAACGCTGAACAGTATGTCCTTACAAAAAATTGAAACGTGAAAATAAGAAAGATAAATCACTAATTGAGCACACACACACACACACACACACACACACACACACACTAGTGAAATACAACCTCACTTTCCAGAAAATGCAGTCTGGAAAATATTGGTCAGAATATGGCCAGGGGCCTAGCTTTAAACCCTATATGGGCTTATTCAGACAAGTTAATTCCGTCCTGGGTAAAACCATTCTATAATCACAGACCTTGCCTCTCAGCTTAGCAGGGCCCCTCGAAAGTGGATGCTATTCATAGGATCCCAGGGCTGTAAAAAGCCAGTCGGAGTACCCGATTTGGAACTCTCAAATTCAGTTTTGTGAATTAATGTCAGTTTTCTCTTCTTTTCTGGAAGCTCTCTAGGGGAGGAACTCCGTATTCCAAAGTTTCATCACCCTGACCAGTAAAATGTTCCACTGACAGGGTGAGAGAGTGTCATGGACATATATACACTTCCAAATGTGAAATAGCTAGCTAGTGGGAAGCAGCCGCATAGCACAGGGAGATCAGCTCGGTGCTTTGTGACCACCTAGAGGGGTGGGATAGGGAGGGTGGGAGGGAGATGCAAGAGGGATGAGATATGGGAACATAGGTATATGTATAACTGATTCACTTTGTTATAAAGCAGAAGCTAACACACCATTGTAAAGCAATTATACTTCAATAAAGATGTTTAAAAAAAAAAAAAAAAAATGTTCCACTGAGTTCAAACTCAATCTTATCTGCTTGAGTATGGGACCATCTCTCCCTTCTTTGGTCCTCTATTGGAAAGGAGGTCGGAAAGGCTCTTAAGCGCATTTCTTCTCTGAACTGGACAAACCCCAGTTCCTTTTAAAGTTTATCCTAGGATTCATTTTCTCTCTTTATAAATTATTCATTTCTCGTCTCTGAACTGTCTCCTTTCCAGTTTCCTTTCTGAAAAAAAAAAAAAACAAAACAGGAATACGCGTTTTGGGAAACAAAAGCCAGCAATGGTAGTTACGACTGATTCCCGTTCTTGGTGGTATTGTGTTCTACAGGGTTGCTGTGAACATTGAATTGGTGAAGACTGAACCATTGCTCCCAGGGGAAATAAAGGTTAGGTTCCTGTGAGCCTCTGGTCACATTTTCATCAATCGACCAATATCTAACCTTGTTTTATGTGTGTTTTTGTCGAAAGACAATTTATGTCAAGTATCACGTTGATTCATTAACATTGAATTCATGGCCATCAGAGCTATAACTCACACCTGAATGAAACTTATGAAACACACAGATTTTCTCCGTAAGGCACATCACACAGCCTCTGTGCTTAGGACACTAGACGGCCCTTCGGCATTATGCCTGGGGGACATTTTAAACAGTGAAATCACTCCAAAGACACAGAAATGCAAAGAACGTGGCACTCAAGAGATAGCAAAGACGACACTTTATCAGTATGGGAGCTGAAACAAGAAGCTGGGAACATGCGCATCGGTAACTCATACGCTTCCCTGTCCTGCCTGCGTCCATAAATCACCGTGAAAGCGCTGCGAGTATTGCTTTGGGGGTTACAAATACATTTTAGCAAGTAGGTAGATTTGACTGTATTTGTTCCTTTCTATTAAGTGATCGGGGCCTTTTACAGATGGTAGAAAAAAGGGTGAGAGGAGGGAACTGGGCATTTTTTTGGAGATCCAGAAGATTGTTGAAAATGATTTTGTGAGAGGTATTGTACCTGGACAATGGCTAAATGGCCTAAGGTGGAGACATATAATTCCTCACGTCTCCAGCAATCTGCCTGCAGATCTCCTAATGTGAAAAATGGCTTGCTATAAGATGCAAGTTTTGTCATCCTGTACGTGTAATTATATTTTAATAAAAAATAGATTTATAGCTCAACAGTGAGCCATGAGATTATACAGCCCAGAAGCTGCTGTGAACTTTCAGCCATCAAACCCTGGCCCTCCTGCCCCTACAGCAGCCCTGAGTTTCTGCCCGGTGGTGGGTGATCAGACACCCACCATTGTGGCTGACCCACAATGGGCTGTGAGGGCTCCTGTGAGCCGCATTCTTTGCTGGGCACTTTCACTTTAAAGACAGTGCATCAAAACTCCAATTCAATAAGTCAAAAGCCAAATCCATACTTAACAGGAAAAGACAAAAATCACTGATTTAAATGGATGACCCAAATCTAAAAACTGATGGAAAAGTCATGTCATGAAATCCATTCAGAACATGTACTTCTCGTAGTTCCCATATGCATTTGCTGCTGAAGCTTGACTAGTAAAAGTGATTTTTTTTCCTCCTGCTGGAACTAGCCTATAATTTGAGTTCTAGATTCTTCCAGGGTTGTGCTCTGAACAGAAACAAAATGAAAATATTTCAGGGGCTTATTTGACAACCACTGCAAAAGAAAACACATGGTTATCTGTGGAGTCATAGGTTAGAGCTATAAATTTATTTTATTAAGCAGAAAGGGAATGGGTGAAATTTAAAGACACTGTAACCCTGACCCTGTTTTCTTGGAATAATATTCTTGTCTGATTTATTCCTTTAGTTTTTACTTAGAGATATCACATGTACACCAGTGGTAACCCCTTCTTTTTGGTAAGGTTTTATCTCTCATAAAAGTCTGATGTATTCAGTGATGAATTTGGATTAAAAGAAGTTTTTCCAAAAAATCCATAGACTTAAAACTACAAAGAACACATTAGCATTTGCATTAAAGAAGGGAAGGGCAAAACCTTGACATTTCCTCCAAGAGAGAGCAGTTCTTCACCTTCTTTATATAATCTCTTAGAATATAACATCTAATATATATATATATATATATATATATATATATATATATATATATATCTTATTTTATATATGTATATTTTAATATATACTATATGTATCTCAATATATATTATATATCTTAATATATGCCATATATATGCAATATATATATAATTTCTAGTAACATGATCACAGTCTCCACTAATACTAGACTAGATCACTGTTTGGGAAGTCTGTTCATATTTTTAGTAATTGAGTTTATTTTTTTTTCGCAGACACTAAAATGTCCAGTATCAAATAAATAAGGGTCAGATGATTCCCAAATAACATGACCAGAGTGTTCATAAGATTCGAAGAACCTGAGTTAGATCATTTCAAAAGGACAAATGCAGCTCTCCTCCAAATTCAGTAACTCGTGGAATGTAGCAATCTTGCCTTGTCTTTCCTCTGAGCCAAGCAGCCTGGTGCTGTCACGCTCATCTTTCATCTCCTGTGCCTTCCACCAAGTGTTGTTAGTCTTTATAGTTAGGAGAAAAATTTATGAATTTCTTAATTAAAATGAAAGTGAGACTATGAAAATGAAGTTGATCCTAATTGATCCTGATTCTCTCACTCAAAGTATGAATAGACTAGAGGAAACTGCTGTAAGATGTGAATTAGTGATGCAGCTTATTGACTGTAGCTGTTGTGACTCATTGGATCGGCCTTTCTTTCGTTATTTTATAATGAAAGGTTGTTGGGTGCAGCCTTAAAAGCAATGAGAAAATCAACAGAATGTTCTTGGAATGACTGCTGGCAAACTTTCTTTTATTTGTCTCTGTTCTCTTCAGGGAAAAGAGAGGGCACGTCACTTTCAGAAGGATTAAAAGGTCAAAGGTCTTGGTGAAGGGACGTCTACACAAGTCTTTAGAACACTGTTATCAGAGGATCAGCTAGAAAACAATCTTCCAGCTAATCCTCTGCCTGGATCCAAAGAAAACCCTTTACCTTTTTTTTTCCCCCCCATTTTTTTCCCTTTACAGAAGCCATTTTCCACAAAAGCCTCTCACTTTGCCTTGATGTCTTAGCCTAGGTTTACGGGATCCGAATTCTTCTCTCTCCAGCTCTCTGCCTTTTTCTCAGTACCATCTTGGTCTCCAAGGCTAGCCCTTCCTTCCTCACTCTGTCCTCTTCCTGCCTTTCTCTGACCTCTTACTGTCTTTGCTTGGTTTTATCTGGGATTCCCTGTAAAGCCCTCCTAGCCTCCACAAGAGCCCAAACCTTAGCTGATGCAGAACCTCTTCTGAGGGAGAAAAGACACTGACTGCCGGATTGCTGGTGTTAAAGATCATCTGGTCTACCTGCCTTCTTTGTCCACCATGTTATAGGTGAACAAAATTCATGGAATCGCCCGAAGTCACACAGCCAGGTAGTGGCTGAGCCAGGACTAGGACTCAGAACTGTTCATTCTCCATGGCCTCTAATAATGGCTGCACGTTGGTTGCAAAGTCCTTTGGATAGTCCAGCTGCCCTCCTAATCTAAGGTAGTTAACCCAGTGGGCAAGATTGCTGTTCTTGTCATGACGCCAACTCAATGAGACCAGGGTGGCATGCATGTTGGCAAGCTGCAAATGAAGAAGGGTGGGCGTCTGCTTTACACCCAGAGCCCCGTGATCTGGACTCATGGCCAGAGGCTCCAGTCACTGCACCACAAGGGGGAAGCGGACTTCTCACCGCCTCAGGGTGGATGTCGCCAAGTGACCCTCCTTCTCTCCCTCATCCCTGCACTTTGTGGACCACCGCTCACCAGGAGATTGAGTAAGACAGAAACTGGGGGAAATCACACAGTGTGTGTGTCGGTTTGACAAGAGTTTACATAACGCTATAGGAAAAGAAACCCAATAAAGCTGTCAGCTTTGCTGGGGCTGTCTTCCCCTCCCTCCCAGCTGGAGACGGAAGAATGGGGAGGACCTGGTGCTCCCTGGTGCCCTGTGTTCCTTGGTCATCAGTCACAGAGGACAGGAGCCTACCTGGATGTTTGTATTAGGTTTGGGAAGTTGACACTTGGTAATGATGCTGAATGCACTTTGCTGTTCACTTTTTGTGGTTGGAAAAATCCTCCTAATATCATACATTAGAATAAAGCACCACCTTGTGGTCTGATGCATTTATTAAAGTGGCAAAATCTGAGAGCTGAGACTGGAAATGCTCCCCCACCTGGCAGCAGAGAAGCCAAGGTCTGAAAGCTGACTCCAGGGTGGCTGAAGGGGGCAGGAGCCCCAAAGTGTCTTTCTGCTCCTTCTGGGGGTTCTCGGATCAGGTAACAACAGCATCACCTTCCATGGTGTGAGTTTCATGTTTCTGACACTAAAATACTATGCTATTTACGTAGAGTAACCAATTTAATCCTTTCAACACCACAGGGAAATGAGTCTTAATATTTAAACTTTAGAGGTTGCAGCTGAGGTCACTGGGTGATCCAACCACACTTAAGTGCAGAGCTTAGATTAGAGGTCAAGCCCTTCGGACACAAAGTCTCTGCTCTCAACCACTGCTCTGCTGATCCCCAAACCAAGACCAAGACCAAGACCAGGGTCCACTTCAAGCTCTCTCTCCTAGGGGACTGTGGCTCTGGACTCTAAATCAAATCAGAAACAGCTAGAGTCTTACCTGAAATTCACCCAGGGGGCTGGAAGTAACCCATTCCCCAAGGTTTACTTGGTAAGGAAAGTCTGTACTCAGAGGTGGAGACTCCACTGGTGCCCATCCACCTTCTGAGATGGCCAGAGGTGAGGGATTTTGAGGATGAGCCAGAAAGTGGCTGAGCAAGCAACCAGACCCGAAATCATTTCACGAAGAAACAAAACCAGGAAGAGATATTTGGCAAATATTCACTTGTACAATTATAGTGCTTTCCTGAACCATGATATTTTATCTTCTTTAAAAAGCAATTATTTTATCATGTAGTTTGTTTTAAAGGGAGGGTTGGACAGTCTGTTTGGTTAGTATATAAGGTGAGTAGGTAGTAGTAATATAGGTAAAATACTTTTAGAAGGGAGACCTGGCCCCGGTCTTGTTCCTGTGACATTGTGAGTATCTTTGGGCAAGTCACTTCCTTGTCTCGGGGTCTCAATGATCTCATTTGTAGAACAGGGCGTTGGACTTGACTAAAAGGTAGATGGTTCTAAAATAGCGCACAACGCAACTGTGGAAAATCTGAGTCAAGACCTCAGCTTTCTCCATTTCCTTAGAAAGTCTATCCTGCCCATGCTTCCTTCCTATTCTCAGTTGAATCTGCTGCTAATTTTGGTAGCACAGTGACCTGCACACAGAGATGTTCAATTACATTTTCTAATGACGATGACTGGGGAGATCTATGCTTCTCTGTTTTTCCAGAGGAGGTAAATCCACAGAGTTCATGACTTCCTAGTCCCTTTCCATCCACCAAAAAGAAATCCAAACAGTGTTTTAAAATTCTATAAAAAGAGGAAGCACTGCTATGGATTTTCTTCCCTTGGAGGGTCACTATGTGACACCAAGACAGTGCCTGTTTGTTTCAAAGCCTCTCACCTTCTATTTCCTTCCTGTGCTCTCACTCTGGATGTCTATTTGTTGAGCCCTTCTTTTAACAGATAATCTGTACTAGAGTAGACCCCAGAACAGGGCTGTCCAATAGAACTTTCTGCAACATTGAAAATGTAATTAGTGCTTTGCAATGTGGCAGTCAGTCAACAACCAACAGTTGTAGGTGACTACTAAGCATTTGAAATGAGGTTCGTAAGCCGATGCACTGAATGTTTAATTTTATTTCATTTTAGTTTATTTAAATCTTAATTTAAGTTGCCACATATGGCTACTGGTTACCACATGGATGAGTACAGCTCTATAACATTGTTACGACACAGATCTTTGCTGCAGACTCTGTGGATTTTCTAGGACATCAAGCACATATTATAACAGAGCTATCCTTAATCCTGGCTCTATAAACAGACCTTTAACAGATTCTTTTTCTGTGTTGTTTTTCTTGAAAACAGGGTCTCAAAAATATAATGGTATATCAGTCTTTGTAAAATATCTATCTTTGAGATAACTGAATTTTTCTTAATTTGACCCTAAATGATAGAAAAAGAATTCTGGTTTGATTCCATGGAAATAGAAATTATTCTTTAGTTTAAGTAGAAAAAGAAGTATTTTCTCACTCTGTAGATTTTTTTCCAGTTAATAATGGAATAAATTTGAATGTAATCTTAGAATACCTTCCAGTTAATGAGTATTTTTGATGTCAAACATTTAATAATAAACATAGATCCTGTCCTTAGAAGTAGGGATTTATATATAAGTGTATTTTTTTCCTAAAATATTTGATCTGTAGGATGAAATAAAAAAAAAAAACCTGGTGAAATTCTCAATGCTTTATTGTATAACTCCTATCCTGAATAAGCTCACGTTACATTCCAAGTATGTTTCTAATTAATTAGCCCAGTATTTCTCAACTGGAACAAAGATTGGGTAACATTATACCCATTAATCTCAAAATAAAGCCTTTATCCTCAAAAATATAAAGAGGTTTTCAGATAGGTGACAGTCCTGAGAAAGTGACTCCTATATTGGAAGAGAAGACTAAAAAGTCCTGTAAATAATTTTGATAAACGCACGGAAGCTCTCATGAGAAAGCATGTTGATGCATTTCAGAATCTATGGTGGCAGTGAGCAAACAAGAGATTCTGTCACCTGCAATGAAGGAGCGGTACCCCTAGTGTCTTTCCTTGTCCCCTCCATTACGAAGTTGTCAAGCTGCTGCTCTGGGCCTGTCCTGGCTTTATGATGATGATACGCAGACACCGTTATCCTAGGGGACCAGAGCTCTATTATTTGAAGCATTCTTCCTACACTTTTAACCTTGGTGCAGAAAATCATCCCCACTCCAGAAAGTGACTTAAAACCCCCAAACTGCATTTCCTGGGATTAAACATGTATTATGTGCCCAAATACAAATGAATGGAAATCAACTTCAGGAGTTTAAAATAAGCCAAAGTGCTGCAGAAAAACAAAGGTAGCCCATGCTTCTATTGCTTTGTCATTTGTTTTTCAGGAGAGTTTGTACTTGAGAGGATGTAGAAGTTTCACTGGGGTCTGAAGGCACATTTACGCCATGATAAAAACCAGTCCATACCCCAGTGGGGTCCCTTCCCAAGCCCTGAGTCATTTGTCCCACGTAGAGGAAGCGGAGAGCCCTTCAAGCCCACTCTACACCCACTCACGTGGCTGCAGCGGATGAGGGAATATTCAGCACCATCGCACGGGAATTGCCCTGGACTCCGTGACCCTCAGGGCCATGAGGAAGTTGGTCAACAGCATTTGTCAGAGACTTAACCAGAGAACACACAGGGAGGGAAAACCCTTTCCAGGGTTGACTAATATAATCCTCAGGTCTCTGAGTGTCCTTGTAGGAGGAGAGGAAACCTCCTCTGAGAACCGTGGTTGATGCCCACTGTGGGTAAAGCAGAGCCGTTTAGCTCTCATAGGAAGAGGTATTGAGACTCTTTTGCTGTAATCAGTTTGCAAGCCTAGATGTGAGGAACTCACCAGGGTTAACACAGAAGTGACGTCAAAGAGGAAAATGAAACACCATGCCAGCAAGAGCTGCAAGAGGCATTTCCTTCAGGTCCACGTGACTGAAAGTTTCCCAATTCCTCAGTGAAGATGAATTAGAACTTACATGAGAACCATACTCTGTATCATTTCTCGATGAATATATGCAGTGCAGAGGCCAATTGTCTGGAAAACTGTATATCTCAATTAGGTCAGCTGAGCCATCCCCAACTGATCTTTGAGTAGTTGGCATAAAATTCCAGCTTTTAGAAACTTCTTCAGGATAAATTAGATGCATGGCAAGACCCACGTTGGCTGAAGAACCCCAGTCAACCATTACTGTTAAATTCTGGGCGCAGATTAGGCAAACTAAGTAAGCAGCATCTCTTTCAGAATGTCACCTCAATACTGCTTGCTATTCTCTTGCTGTGATACACATGAGACTCTCTGTAATAATTGTTCATTTCCCTAAACTCATTTTAAAAAGACACATAGAACTGCTAATCTTTCCTGAATGTTCTTGTTCCCCTTCTTCCTCAATAATAAAACCTCTGAATGCTAGTAGTCATGACCACCTAGGAGACAACCTCTATGTCCTTGTCTTCCAATATCTGTTTTCCCCGTCATCCTCAGGGAAAGAACCAAGGGTTGTAAACAGCATTAATGTGTATGATATCTAGGAAGTGTCACTAAAGGAGATATTGTAGCCTTAGCCTGCCTCCTTTTTTTGTATCCTGCTGCCTGGAATGCAGATATGATGGCTGGTGCTGGGTCCTGATGAGACTAATGGAACATCAAGGTAGAAAGTACTGGATGCCCTGATTATGGTGGCGTCATCATTCCAGTCCTGGATCAGCCGCATTCACAAAAGAGATTATACAAATTTTCGTCTCATTTAAGCCACTTTTATTTTAACTGTTCAATCACTCTCAGTTGAACCTGATCCCAACTCCTCCAAGAAAACATTTTCATTATGAAAACTTGAAGATATACATATTGAGCAGACACCTTGAAAAATCATGGTGGGAGGAGAGATGGCTCAGAAGAGGAAGAAAGGGGTGCAGGCTCAGCACTCACATTATAAAAATTATTTGCAAGAATCATGGCTCTACATTCTTCCCTGATGAGATTGCCCATTGCTCTCTGGTGAGTGAAATACCAATATAATTGCTCACCCGTTTTCTTTCTTCAGAAATTAAATATAGTTCAGAATTGAAACCAGGTCTTTCTTCTCTTGCTCTTTCAATAGGAGACAATCACATGAGTGACACTTTTTTGAAGACTCAATCCTTGTTTCCACTCTCTTACATTCCCTAGCAAAGGATTATCTTAAGCAACTTCTGCAAATTGCATCATCACACATGCTTGAAACAAATTTAAATTCAGTAAACCAAAGAAAGCAAGGGCGTGGTGGTGGGAATTGCTCCTGAAGCAGTCAAGTGTATGCTGTGGGCCGCCCCCATCTTTACTGCTTTCCCATAAAAGGCTTGAGAAAAGGAAGTTAAACCGCAACCCCATTAGGTAATAGGCTGTGCATTAATATAATTTATGGGGAATGAGGAAGGGAAAGACTCAGCTTTGAAAGATTTTCCTCAACAGCATATTTCTCTTTGCTGCAAAGCTATCCCTGAAACATCAGTTGAGACATAGGAGGAAACCTGGAATCCCTCACCCATCTTATACCAAGCACTTTCTGGAGGTGGGCGATCTTTCAGGATATTGAAAATGTTTCTCAGTAGATGGTGCAGTTTGACAGTCAGTCTTCACCAGGCTGATTTTCGACCCAGGGAGCAGAAGTGGACATAAAGAAGAGTGGTGAGGGGCTTTGACTTAACCCAGAATCCCTCATATCCTTAAAAATTATTGAGGACCCCCAAAAACTTTTGTTTATGTGGGTTATATTTAACATATTAGAAATAATACTGAAGAATATTTAAAATATTAATTTTTAAAAATAACAACGAGAAACCCAATACATTAAAATAAAATAATTTGTAATGCTATTAAAACTGAAAGAAATTTAAGATATTTATTTGTTTCAAATAACTGACAAACTCAGTGCGTGTTAGCAAAAAATAACAGTTTAATGAAGTTAATTATTTTTCCCTAATGGATCTTTTGCCCAAGCATGATTTTGCCATATAATGCATCGATCACTGGAAATTATTGTTTCATTGGATGAATATTTGAGCTTCCAAATACGGGCTATACAATATTTTTTATAACTCACATTTGTTAATATCACTGAGCTCATTAGAAAAGTCTTTAAGCATCAGGAGGCTATCAGGTTTACATTTAGCAGATACAAGTTTTCCAAAATTCCAAGTTTTGCTTGAAAGCTCAAATTTTATCTTTGGCAGCAAAGAATGTCTGTCATTTTCCTTGAAGTGACAAGCTCTCTTTATGCACTCTCAAGAAAAATCTGTCAAAAGACAAGTTCAAATAACAATAGTTTGCTGTCAGCTGTCTTTCAGGGAAAAATGGTGTTCCATGAAAAAATAGGCTATTTCAGCTTGCAACTCAAACGATTGCATACATGATGGAGTATAGTTGTCGAAGTGCTTTATGCATACTTCTTATTTTATCACATAGAATATTGAAAAGACATCTGGTCAAGGGTCAAGATTAACTAAGTTAATCATTTCCCTGTTTTATTGAGGACATGAAATAGTCCCCCCACCGTTTTTTCCTGCAAGTTTGTGGTGATAAAAAAAATACAGTGACTACTGATGCAGGCTGGAGCCCCTGCCCCGGTTGGTACAAAGGCAGCAGCTATTATACCTAGTTTTGCTTTTGCACAATTAACGCAAATGTCAACACAATGAAAAAGGCAAATAACATTGTAGTATTATTATAAAAATAGTTTTCCTCTCCTGGACCCACACAAGGATCTCAGGGAATCCCAGGGGGAAACAGACTACACTTTGAGAATGGCTGTGGTAGGGCATTCTAGCATTAAATTAAGATTCATCAACAGTACATGGATGAAATTTACAACAATAGGGTCTTTTAATTAAGTGTCTTTTCTGCACTATCTACCCCATCAGGAACAAATCAAGAGCAAAATGTTAACAAAAGTTTATGATGACTGCTATGATCTAAAATTGATCAACATACAAGAAATATCTTACCAATAATTATTAATGTAAAAAAGCAGCCTCAGAATACATTTTTAAAAATTTCTACCCCTGAAAACATTTCAGAATTTAAGAGGCAATAATAATAATAATAATAATAATAATAAATAACTACAAAATCCCCTTTGAGTGCATTTTCAGCAGCTCTTTTCCTAAAGGTTTACATTATTTTATTTTAACTTGAAAACATCTCTGTAATGTGGTTGCACAGGGCTTTGTATCAGCTTCATTTTGCAGGTAAAGAGTCTGAGAATATGAGACTTAGCCACAGTCACAAAGGGAAAGAGGGGAGGAACCAGGGGAGTCCTCCTGGTTAACATTTTAAAGCCCTTTCCTTTTCACCACCCTGAACCACTTGGTGTGTCCATCCTCAGCAGCCCTGTTTCATTTCAATAAAAAGAGACGATTCCAATGAACTCAGAGACCGTAGAAATCCCTAAGGTGGAGTTTGCCAAATAACTGAACACCTGCAGGGAAAGTGTGACTCCCATGAGATTTTTTCCAGTTTCCATTTCAGTTGCTAGGCAGAAGTTCATAGAAAGGAAGAAATTCTCTCAGCCGGGGTCACATCGCTTGCTAAATTTGGCATTCCAGATTAGAGAAACCCCCTCGGCTGACGGAGCCTTCCATTCCTGATGTCCTGGAGACGCTCATTCCGAAAGTACAGTTGCATGTTTCCTTCCCCTTTGGAACCAGAGGGCAAACTCCGCTAAGACGTCTGCCTCCCTTGGCGCTCAGGAGTGATGGGGGACACATGTGGAGATTTAGGCAGAATGTGTTGAATGGGAAGAGGACGTGGGTGGGGACCGGTGATGAGTGAAAGAAAAGGAAATGTGAGCCCGTGGTCCTATAAGCAGGAGCAGCTTTAAAGTGGTCAGGTTCGTAATTTCCTAGCCTTGTACAGGTAACAGAATCTTTTCTACCTGTCACCAGTGAGTAACTGCCATAACAATGCTGGATTTATGTGACCCATATTTTACCTCCCAAAGGCAGAGGAAAATCCTTAAAGAAACACATAGACCTCCAGTTGTGTGTAGAGAAGAGCGACTGTTTTCCCTCCTCTTCCATGTCATACGGCCCTTTCCTCTTGAAAATACCCGTATCTTTTCCTTCTTATGTCCATCGTGCCCTCTACTCTTTAAATCCTAGCGCTGGATCTAAATGGAAGGCACATAGGAATTCCCTGGCGGTCCAGCGGTTAGGACTCCGCGCTTTCACTGCCGAGGGCCCGGTTCGATCCCTGGTCGGGGAACTAAGATCCCACAGGCCACCTGCCTCACCCACCCCGCCAAAATAATAAGTAAATAAATGAATAAATAAACAGATAAATAAATAAATAAATATAAATAAATGGAAGGCACAGGCGAAGTGTTTTTGAATGGAGCCTGCCTGACCCGAGCTGGCTGGCAGGCAGGGCAGCATCTAAGAGTCCTTCTGCATTCCTCGTCTCAGGGGTCAGAGAGAGATCACAAGAATACACATTGTTCGGATGCAATCACTTCTTACCGATGAAAAACAGCTTGCCTGGGTGGAAAACTATTTTCTCAGATAGCAATTTGCCTAGGAGTTGCAAGGACATTCTTTTTCTGTGCCAAGAATATCAGTCAGTTCAGAAGTCCCTCTCCCTTGAGATCCTGGGCATGCACATACAAGCATGTGTAATCCTTATGTTTGGTGCTAGTGTAAATGTCAAGGAGGAATATTGGGGTTATTCTGCCACTACTTGGTTTTCCTATCTCCTCCACCCTCACGCCTTTTATGTTATCTCTTGACGTTCCACCCACCCCCCCCATCTCTTGATTCTGTTGTTTCTAGCTTTACTGTTCTCAGTTTAAAAGTGTGAGCCCTTTGGGATGAAAGGTGATATAAAATCTGGGCAGGATCGAGAAGCATCTTACAGTATAAAGGAAAGGGTTCTGCACCATGGTCCCAAAGACCCAGGCTGGACTTTACCTTGTCAGTTACTAGCTTACACAAAGCCACTAACTTCTCTTCGTCTCAGTTTTCCACCTTAAACTGGGCATGATAATCCTTACTCTGTCTGCTTTCCAAGATCTACGTAAGAATCAATTGTTATTGTGTAATAGTATGTAACACTATTTGACATTGTTTATTTGCTTCATTCCAGTACCAAGAACAGTGCATAGCAGGTGCTCAATAAACATTAGTTAAATGAATGACTATTTTCAGAAATGTTTTGTAAAGTGTGTAAGCACTGTACAATGTTTTTATTATACTTCTTGTAGATTATCTTAGTAAGGGGCAATGCTCTAGACCCCTGTTTCTGTGATGTGTGGTGCAGGAGCCGGTGGGGTCCTGCCCCGGCTAGGGTTGCAGGGATCTCTTTCCAGGCCACAGCATCTGCTTGTCTTCTGTGATCCCATCTCCTCACGTGGATCTGAACCACTGCCCAGCAGCTTGCGATAAAGGACATTTGGTATGTAAATGTGTTGCTGGAGGGCAAAGGATGGTCCCCAGGAGGGTTGGCCTTACACGTTCATAACACATTTTCATATAACACAGAATGACACAGATACTGGCAGTGGGAATTTTATTAGTCTGGGAAATTTCAAGGGAGTTCCAGATCAAAAAAAGGATAATGGTAAATACCAGGATTATGGCAAAAAGAAGAATTTTAGAAGTATTCTTATGAAGAATTCCTACTTACACACTTGTTATGGATTGAATACTGTTCCCCTTAAATTCTGTGTTGAAGCCCTAAACCCCAATGGAGCTATCTTTGGAGACAGGGCCTATAAAGAGGTAACTGAGGTTAAATGAAGTCATAAGGCCCTAGTTCTCCTCTACAACTTGTCCTTATAAGAAGAGGAAGAGACACCAGAGCTCTTTCTCCCCCCATGCCAGCCCCCACTCCTGGGGGCCACAGAGGAAAGGTCATGTGAGGACAGGGCAGAGCAAGAAGGCAACCACCTGCAAGCCAGGAAGTGACTCGGTCAGCACCTGAATCTGGGACTGCTAGACTTCTGAACTATGAGAAAATGAATTTCTGTTAAGCTACCCAGTCTACGGTATTTTTCTACAGCAGCCTAAGACAGATTTTGGTACGGAGAAGTGAGGTGCTACTATAATAAATACCTAAAAATGTGGACGTGGCTTTGGCACTGGGTGAAAGGCAGAGGCTAGAAGAGTTTTGGGGTGCATGCTAGAAAAAGCTTAGATTGCCTTGAAAGGACTGTTGATAGAAATGTGGACATTAAAGGCAATTCTGAATGAGGCCTTAGAGAGAAAAGAGGAGAGCTATAGAGAAAGCCTCTATCATCTTAAGGAATACATATTTCATCAGGAATATAATGTTGGCAGAAATATGGACATTAAAGGCCGTTCTAATGAAGTTTCAGACAGAAATGAGGAACTTATTATCAGAAACTGGAGGAAAGGCAATCCTTGTTATAAAATAGCAAAGAACTTGGCTCAATTCTGTTTCAGTATTTTGTGTAAGGTAGAATTTGTGAGTGATGAAACTGGATATTTAGCTGAGGAGATGTCTAAGCAAAGTGGAAGAAGTAGCTTACTTGCTCCTTACGGCTTATAGTAAAATGAAAGAGGACAGAGGTGAGTTGAAGGAATTGTTAAGCAAAAGGCACCAGAGCTTAAAGATTTGGAAAATTCTCAGCCTATCCATTTTGCAAAAAATGAGGAAGGCATTCTGAAGAGAACACTATAGGTGTTCTTATTCATTTGATAAGGAGATTAGTATGGGTGTAAATCACAAATTTAATGAGCCATTTCAGCAGAAACCCAGCATAGAAATGGGATTATACCATCAGAAACACTGCCAGCTGGGACTAAATGGAACAGAGAAACAGAACAGAGTGAAGGAAGGCTGTCAGACTTCTGGGATTCTACAGGACGGGACAATAGATCTAGTCAGTTGTAAACATGAATTATCCTTCAAGAAAAGGGAAGAATGGAGGCAAAGGTGATTCAGAGAACATCAGGATTAGCACCAGAGGCCTGGGGAGCAGGGCTGGTTCATTCTTGCTTTCAAAGGGTGGGGCTATGTCTTGATATTAACAAGCCAGAGCCCCAGGGACAGGGTCACCACCAAAGGCCATGGGGATGACACTGCTGCCCCAGTAGGCCTGGGAGGATGAGCACGGAGCCAGAGAAGATTATTCTTGAGCTTTATATCTAATGGAGTTGGCCTTGCTAGGTTTTGGACTTGCTTGTGACCTAACACCACTTTCTTCTTTCTGGTTTTTCCCTTCTGAAATGGGAATGGCTATCCTATGCCTGTCTCACCATTGTATTTTGGAGGCAAGTAATTTGTCTGGTTTCACAGGTTCATAACTGGAGAGAAATTTGGCTTCAGGATGAATCATATCTCGAGCTTCACTCATATCTAATTTAGATGATATTTAGATGAGACTTTGGACTTTAGACTTTAATGTTGATGCTGGCACGACTTAAAACTTTTGGGGCTGTTGGGTTGGGGTGAATGTATTTTGCGTGTGAGAAGGACATGAGTATCGGGAGGCCAGAGGGTGAAATAGACTGAGCAGTATTTCCCTGCCACCCAACCCCAAATCAATATGTTGAAGCCCTAATTCCCAGTGTGACTGTATTTGGAAACAGTTTCTATAAGGAGGTAATAAAGGTTAAATGAGGTCATAAGGATGGGGCCTTAATCCGATGGGACTGGTGTCCTTATAAGAAGAGGAACACCAGATGTCTCTCTCGCTCTCTCTCTCCTGCCCCCCCACCCTTTCTCCCCCCTAATCCCCCCACTTTTGTGCCACAGAGGGAAAGCCATGTGAGGATTGCTCAAGAAGCTGGCGGCAAGCCAGGAAGAGAAATCTCACCAGGAACCTAACTGGCCAGCACATTTTTCTGGGAATTCCAGCCTCCAGAACTGTGAGAAATAAATTTCTGTTGTTTAAGCCACCCAGTCTGTGGCATTTTGTTATGGCAGCCTGAGCTGACGAAGACAATCCTCCTCTCCTTTGGTTTCTCTGGCTCACTTGTGAGTAGTTTCCCTGCAATCGACAGCTCTGTCTCATCCCACATGCAAAGTCACATTGCAGTCCAGGAGTGAATTGAATGTATGTTTGAATATCTTTGTGATCCAAGCATGATGGAAAAGAGGAGAACAGTTACAATCCACTGAATGACAGTAAATTGTAGAGGGCAGCTCTTTTACCTGCCTGGCCAGAGATAATTTTGGTATATTTCATTAAACTTCAGGAGAGTGAAAGATGATTTCAGTTAGCCTGTGGAATTTTCTGAAGAGCACATGTGTAAGGTCAATGACTTTCTCTTGCATCAGGTTTCTTGAACCAAAGTTAATTGTGACAAATCAACTTTGCTCACACCACTGTTATCACTACTTGAAGCCATAGCTAGGTGGTATTGCTAGCGTACATGCACACGGAAATTATTATCTGGGAAAGTGAAAAAGGTGTATTTTATATAACATGATAATAGAATAAGTGTGAAGACTGAATTTTTGGAGCTCGGGTTTAAATCTCCACTTTCAACTTTTTTTGAAAGATTGTTGCTACAGTCTTATTATTTAGCACAAATATTGAAAAGGTTGGACATAAATGAGTCAAAGTTAGTCTCTCACAGTCTTTCTCAAACTTTAATGTTCTTACATATTACCCGAAGGGCTTGTTAAGAGACGGATTCTGATCCGGTGGGTTTTGGATGGAGCCCCAGATTCTGCATTTCTGAGTTTCTGTTTCTGTTGCTGCCGCTGATCTAGTGAAGATCACGTATACTGTGTATTAGACGGAATGTTGTTGAAGTGTATTGTTTTTCTCCATGAATAAAATACCACGTGAGCTTGAGTTGTTGTTCTCTTTTGTAGTGCATCATAATTCCTCTCTAAGAGTGGTTCAAACCTTCCACTTTGAAGAATTACATTATAGGGATAGTAAAGTGATTTGAGCTTCAAGTGCTTGATGTGAATATCTGCTTCATACTGACTGATTGGTTGATTTCCGGAAAGTAGATCTTCAGAGATGTGTGATGAATGTCTCCCAGTGATATATAATGACACATCCCTATTTAGGGGCTCTAGAATTCTGTGCATTTAGAGACAAGACAAAGTTAACAGCGCGAGAGCCAGTGAGAAAGCATGGCTAATCTGAGACTAGCACTACAGCTCCTTTGCAAATAGTCCTTCACCTGGGGTGAGCAATTGGTTTAGGAAATGGTAAGGAAGGTTTGTTTCATAATTTCATGACTGGGTACCTCCTGGAGTGAAGGAAAAGCATTGAAAAATTTGGCAAGAGCTAGTAAAGCTGGAGTCCTTATTTGCAAGGTTTGGTAAACATATGGGTGTGCTATTGCTTATTTCACTGTGATTTATAACAAGCAAATTCCTATTGCTGATTACACCTATTGGTGATTATGGCCTACTTGGGACCTCTTTCCCTCCATACACCAGGGACTACCAGAACCAGGCTTGCCTGTGTGTGAAGCAAGGAAATTCCCAGGGGTCAAGGGAAGGCTAAAACTCCTCCATGAAGCAATCTTTTGTACCCTTTCAGAATATGTATACAAGTACATACACATACACATATGTATGTATGTGTATTGGGTAAGAGATTATAATTCATAAAGTAAAATTGAAATTTAAGAGCATTTTTGACAGAAAAAAAATGTGCTTTATCTACCTACTCCTACTGAACCAGATTCCTCAGAGGTATACAAGATAAATCAATTTCACGGATTATAAGTAAGAGTGTTGAATGTTGGAAATAATACGGTGTCACATTTGTTGTCAGTGGCTTAAGTTGGATAAAGGTGGTGCACTTTTTTTGTATTTTGCTTGTTGTTCTTTGTTTTTGTTTTCTTTTGTAAGTTAGACTTGACCCTGGAATTGATACTCTACCAAGAGGTCTTTATGACACCTGCCAGTGGTGAAAACAGCTGAAAGTTTTGCAGATGATTGACTAGGAGCAGGTATCTTCAGGCTCGGCTCACTTCAACTCTTTGCTCAAATAATTCCAAATTTCTGGGTGGCTTGCCATTATCAGTGAGTAGAAACTTTCAGCATTGCTAAAAGTTGTTATGTTCCGTGAGAGAAATTTTGGGTAAGATTGAGTTTTGAAGAAGTTTCATGTTGCATAACCTAGCGAATGCCTGTTCTTGCTTACATCTAAACAAACTTTTCAACTGTTTATAAGGAACGCATTTAATCTCCTCTATGTCCAAATTTCATTTTACCATAAAAGTACTCCTTTTGACTCATCATAAAAGTGTTCCTTAAAAAAAATAGTACCCCTTTAAAAGGTTTCTTTCAAAAAATTCTCTCTCTAGGAGATGGAATTAAAGAATGAGGCCCATTACCCTTGTTTTTCTGTAAGTCCAGGGCTCCCTAAGCACAAATTTCCAATGGCTCCTAGCACGTTTGTGTATACCAACAGGTTATCCATACAATTATCGCCTATAATACCATTCAAACATATAATGAAATCCAGCAAGTCATTTCTGCCTAACTGTTGTAACACAAATCAAGCCATTCTTCCTGAGACCGAAAGGTTAGCATAAATCTGACTAGGGCAAATGTCTCTAAAATTACTGCAAGTACAAAATAAAGGGATATTGGACTGATGAAAGGCACAAATCAGTCTTTAAAATAACATAATTAGGGAAGATCCATCTTAGCTTCTATGTCTCTGAAGTTAAATATTAGATGGATACGTATCACAATACTCACACGTAACTCAAAAGATATTAAAATGAAAACAAAACAAAAGATGTATTCAGCCGTACTCAACAAAACCTAGTCAGCTGACTAGTTATTTCACCATTTGATAAAATGCATAGACCAGTGGTGAATATCTCTTTAGTAGGAGCATTGCAAAGTCTTACACGACGAAAGCCATAAATGACATAGGTCTTGCTGAAAAGTCGATAAAGCAAGTAAAACCACATATCACACTAATTAATGTGGATCACACGCCTTTGATGCATATCACTCCAAACTTGAGGTGTTACTCAAAAAGACATACTTGCAATTTCTGTCTTTTGATTTCCTAGGAGAGATTACTATATTGTCTAAAATGAATGCACTATTAGGTGACTGACAGAAATGCATTTTAAATTTACACATCTTTAATTGTGTACGTATAAGTATGCAACTAAAATATCCTTTTAGCTTTCTGCATTTATATTAGGCCAGATTGATATACCCGTTAGGTATTGTTTGACTTGGATTCAGTTTGCATTGTTCTCCAACTCATTTGCTCCTAAAATCTGGTGGTAACAAAAAGTTCTTGGTATATTGTGTAAATATACATGATTGCTGCTGATTCTGATGGGATTCTATACCTACTACAGAAACCAACTTCGTGGCAGCCAAGGGAAGAATAAAAAAGGAAAACAAGAGAAAGATATTTTAATTTCACGCATAATTTGTGTCATTGACAATGCTTTTGTTTCATACAAATCATAAAAACAATAAAAAATTAGGTTCCATCTCTGTCCCTTATCATATCAACTCTCTAAGGTAAAAAATTAAGCATTTTGAGTAGGTCTCTGAAGTTTATTAGATAATAAAGGTATTGAAAGAGGGGCTAATTTGATTTGGATTCCAATAGTGGTGAAGCTTTCTGCATGGTCATAATGGCTTTCCAGAACTTTCAGGTTTTGGTAATTCTGCAGGAACATAAGGTGGCATGCCTGACTTCTCTTAAGTTGTATCAATGTCAGTTGAACTTGAGACTGATAGTCAGGAAGAGAGATGGTGGCACGGTTTTAAGTTTACCTAAACATAATTTATGTCTTTATTCATGTGTGTTTATCCAATATTCACTCCACACCTACCATAAGCCATATGCTCTGCAAGATACACAAACATGAATGAACTTGTTCTCAAGGAACCAGTAATTCTAAAGTTAAAAGATAAAGAAAAATATCCAACTTGCACCCCAGAAGAAAAACAAAAAGGTCACGTATAAAGAAATGAAATCCAGCAAACTATTATATCTGGAATGGATAAACAACAAGGTCCTACTGTATAGCACAGGGAACTATATTCAATATCCTGTAGTAAATCATAATGGAAAAGAATATATATATATATGTGTGTGTGTGTAAAACTGAATCATTTTGCTGTACACCTGAAACTAACACGACATTGTAAATCAACTATACTTCAATAAAATAAATGTACAAAAAAGAAATGAAATCCAGATAACCTCAGAACATTTCTTCAAAACTGTAAATGCCAAAGACAATGGAGCAACTTATAGAATTGTGACCAAACCACACTCTATATGTAGTCTCTCTGGTGAGAGAATACAGAAAGTATGTCCTCACTCTCTTTCAGAAGAAAAAAATGCTTGAACGCATACTATAGCAACCAAGAATTGAATAAAATTAAATCTTAAATTGTGTAAGAAACAGATTGCCAATGAACAATGAAATTAGTGATTTAAAAACTGAATGCAACTGTCAAAAAGGGAAAGAGAAGATACGTAATGGAAAAATCACCATTTTTTCAAAAAAATATTTGGCAGATCCCTCCAATTACCTAAATTTTGTTCTACACAGATTATAGCAGTAAATTAAACAGACAAAAACCAAATAAAAGGGGACCTCTGCCATCTTGGAACTTATATTCTAGCAGAAGAATGAGAAAATGAACAAGATAAAATAAATGAAAGGCATAATATAAAATAACACAATAGCAACAATTGAGGCACAATACCTCAGATTTTATTAACCCAAATTGGAATATAGATAGAAAAGGAGAGAAGAAGTGAGCAAAAAAGGGATAAATTCCTTATTTTTATGAGAAACAAGAAAAAAAGTTTGATAATTTTCAGGTATTTACATACATGTGCACACACAAAACAAAGGATAGAAAAATTGTTTTGTAGATAAAATAGAAGTCAAAGTAAACAGCACTAAATAGGACACAAGAACAATTTATATTAATAATAATAATAAAAATCAGCATATCCCAAGTTCATCTTCTTCATCTGACTCGGTTTCTGCTCTTGCATCCTTAACTCAGAGGAGGGCCCTACAGCCCCAAAGTCAAGGCTAAAAGCTGGGCATCATTCTTCACTCTCCCCTCCCCTCATCCCACACTCCCAATTCATCACTCTCCAAGTTCTGTTTTTCCACCTTTTAAATACATCTCAATCCATCTCCTTCCTTCCATGTTTACCGCTGCTTTGCTCACTTAGGGCACCACCATTTCTTATCTGGCTTTCTACCACAACCTCCAAACTGGTTCATTTGCCTCTTGTCTTGTTTCCATCAAATCTATTCTTCATGTGGAGATCAAAGTAATCTTCCAAAGTCATCTTTCTCCACAGGGAGATCAAAGTAATCATTCAAAAGTTTTTGAAGTAAAAAAGCATTTCAAAAAATGTTATGTCATTCTTATACATAAAACACCATTGGCATTCCATTGTCCAGACTCCTGAATATCACCCTTTATAGTCTGATTCTTCATGATCTCTCCGAGCTGATGTCACCCTTGTTGCTTTTTATATCCAGCCACATGAACATTTGCAATTGGCAAATACTGGATCAGGATCTTTCTCATCCTGAGGTCCTAGCACAAGCTGTTGCCCTCTGCCTGGTACACTCTCCTTTCCTCCTATCTTCCTTTGTCTGGTCAGTTCCTACTTTGAGCTTAGGCATCACTTCTACTTGTGAACTTTTCTTGACTCCCACCTCTAGCAGATCTGGTTGAGTTCCTATTCTGAGTGTTCTATTAGAACCCAGAACTTCCCCTATCAGAGCACTTTTCTCTCATTAGAATAGCCTGTTGCTATGTCTGCAAACCAAACTAGATTGTAAACTCCATGAGGCTGCCGGTCTTACCCTCAGGCCAAAGATGGCCATGAAGGGCTTTTATTATTAAATAAAAAATATTTTTCAAAAAAAGAAGAACTTAATCTAAGAATCTAGAAAAGAGAATAATAAAATGTGCCAAAGTAAATTAACAGAAGGACTCAGCCAAGATGAAAAAAAATCAGAAAGCAGAAAGACAATATTTCTTTGAAAAGAAACACGCACCACATAAAATGCATACATCTGTGGAAAACATAACCAAGAGGAAAAGCATACACACAAATGAAGAATTTGTTATGAGAAAGGATAATAGATATCAAGAATATCAAAAATTGTGTTTATGATTTAGAACATCTTAGCAAATTTCCTGGATAAACATGGTGACCAAAATTGTCTTAATAATTAAGATGTCTGAAAACTCTAAAACTATGGAAAAAAATGGGAAAAGTTCACAAATAATTATGTTTTAAAAAAGGCTACTAAGCTGGACAGCTTTATAGCTTTAATATTCTCAAGGAGCACATCATTTCTGTTAGAGAAATTGTTCCATAAAATAGAACAAGATTTTTAAAAACTATCACATTCGTCTTAGTAAGATGAAATGACTGCTCCAAAAAGCTGAATAAATAACTCAAAACTACTGAATTGATTAGCAACCTCATCTTTGAATATAGCTGCAGAAATCCTTAAAATAATTACAATCCAAATACAACAGCACCTTAGGAATTCATCCACTGCACCCAAGTCGAAATTTTTCTGGGAATTCAAGAATGACTTAATAAGAGAAATAGGTTAGCATATTACATAAATGGATCTAATGAGGAAAAAAATAGTAAAGCTCAGAAAACCATTTCAACATCATTCTGGATAAAAATTCTCATAAAACTAAAGAACTAAGGGCATTTATTCAAATTGCTGATGAATATCTGATGGCTAAGCAGCAGAGGTTCTCTCATTAAAACCAGGATTAGGACTAGGAGGCCTAATATCACCATTTCTGTACAGGGCAGAAATGCCCTGACATCAGTTTTGACTTAAAATTGACCAAAATCTGCTGGTATGTTTTTGCTTTGATTTTGGTTTTGGAAGACTGAATAGATAAAAACCTGCTTCAGCTGGATTTCTGGCATCCTGAGATTCTGCCTGATCAAAAATTATATGTTG
Organism: Eubalaena glacialis; assembly: GCF_028564815.1. NCBI lineage: Eukaryota > Metazoa > Chordata > Mammalia > Artiodactyla > Balaenidae > Eubalaena > Eubalaena glacialis. Next base: position 9,241,328 of record NC_083722.1, read on the forward strand.
GGTTTCCCTGGTGGCGCAGCGGTTGAGAATCTGCCTGCTAATGCAGGGGACCCGGGTTCGAGCCCTGGTCTGGGAAGATCCCACGTGCCACAGAGCAACTGGGCCCGTGAGCCACAACTGCTGAGCCTGCGCGTCTGGAGCGTGTGCTCTGCAACAAGAGAGGCCACGATAGTGAGAGGCTCGCGCACCGCGATGAAGAGTGGCTCCCGCTTGCCGCAACTAGAGAAAGCCCTCGCACAGAAACAAAGACCCAACATAGCAATCAATCAATCAATCAATAAATCTTTAAAAAAAAATTATATGTTTATGTAGATGACCATCACATTTAATCAATGATTGACAGTTAATATTGCGATTATGAGATTTTTCACTTGTAGGTCAAAATGTTCAAATGTCAGCCTTTTTTTATGGTTTAGTCTAATACAAGTATTGAGGAAAAATATGTTTGTTAAATAACTTTAGGGAGAGCATTATATCTGTGGAGATAAGCAGGAATTCACGAGTGAACCAGAAATTGTTAGCAGCTGTGTGGTAAGGAGGGGTCTATACCTAAACTCAGCTTCTCTTACCCGGTGCTTAGGAACCAGTGTTTCCCTCCCCTCCCCTAAAAATTTGGCACAAAACGAGACTGCTTGTCATCTGAACTCAAAATATTCTTCCCCACAACTCACTCCATTCCTCAAGGAAACATCAACCTAATAAAGAGAGAGCAACAAAGCATGGGGTCCCTCTGCTGGGATACAGTTCCAGGGTGCATGCAGCTGTGAACAGGGAAAGCATCTCCCTCTCCAAGAGGCCAAATGGATGGATAAGAAACTGCTGATTTTCTTCCTGTGAGCTCCATCCTTCACCAAGTGATCCTGGCTATAGTTTACCCGAGTCTATGACATGATGGTATCCATTTTGAACCAGCTAAGGTCTATAAAAAACAATAAATAACAATATAAGGAGAATAATGGAATTAGATTACATAGTGCTAGTAATCCTCATTGGATTGTTTGCATACTAGTACTCACATCATGGAATAAAATAATCATTAAGAACTACTGAATTTTCAGTTGTTTAACTTTGTGTAAGCTGTGGGTATTTCAGGAAATGTGCTGCTTAGGAATTCTTCATCTCTTGTGAAGACTAGTTAACAGCAGAATGTCAGCACTACCGCCTTAAATTTTCATGAGGAGGTAAATCTCGAAAATCATGGACAACAATAATATTGATGATTTAGAATGATATAATGAAGAGTATGAGAAAAGAATGTAAGAGAAAAATGAGGAACCAAACCACAGTTGATGGTGGTTTGGTTTAATCTACCAATGGTGGTTTAATCTACTTTGAAAAAATAGATTTCACAAGAATGCTCTAAGAAGATAATCCTTCATGTCTCTGAGTCTCCAAAGGTAAAAGTTTTACTATAAATCTTGTTGAAATGATTGCTAGACTGCTATCATTTTCAGGATTTGAAAAAGAAGGATTATTCAGATTTCCACAATCTACGAATCCTAGGTACAAGGTCCATTTTTAGTATGTATATTACTAAGAAATATTTTCCTGAATTCCATTTTACTGTGCACAAAAGTTTATTGACATTATTAAATGTGCTACTTCTGTATCTTGTTTCTCAGTCATTGGGACATGCAGAAGCCACCAGCAGTCCTTTTAAATTTGACAGTGTGGTGGGTTCATGCTGAATTAGCTAAGTTTCTCTTTTATGTGCTGAATGAGAGATTTGAGGACGCAGTTAATGAATCTGATGAAGAAATATTTATAGAATGGAAAAATCAGTAAATATAATTATTACCAATGATGGACAAACACGATGAAGGCTACGATTGACTTAGGAATGATGGGCATACACTCTTTTTATTCATACCCTTCAGTTGTGTTTGGAAACTAATTCTAGCACAGTGTATCTTAACAGAATTACCTACCCAAGAAGAAAGACCACAAGACTTCTTGTTCTTTAATCAAAGACAAACTTCATGATGTTTAAGAGATTTTGGAACAGGCTTGCTGTGTTTAAAAAGATAAGAATGTAGCTATTGTGTGTAAAAAGGCTGCTTGAACCAAATAAAGCCTCAGTACTGCAGGTTACAGTTAATGATACCAGCCTAGCAGGGGGTACTAGCTGCTAACTTTTTTTTTTTATTCAGAGAAAGTAGTTTGTTCTTTGGAACATTCTCAAGAAATAATCAAACTGATGAGCCTTAAGAGTGCAAATACTTATTACGTGATTCCTGTTATAAAAATACTCCTGTTACTCCACTCCAGAAAAGATTGCTGCAATTTCTTTATAGGCAATAGAAGCTGAGATGCAGAGGGAAAATCAGAGATTATTCTGTTATCCCATAAGTTGATTACATTCCATTTCGGCATTTTTAGATTCAAAGCTTGAAGACAGATATTTATGAAATGATTTATTTGAATGCAAAGTATATTAGAAATGTAGCATAAGTGAATGTAAAAATCCCAAGTGTGATTCTGGAAGTATTTCAAAAGCTTTCACTCCAGCAGTGCACAAAACTTAAGTTGGTGCAATTGTTTTAGTGAAACTACATCATCATCATCAACCAAATCTCCAAGGCCAGGAGTTAAAGGGAAGGAAACTTCCTACTCTGTAACTGTCAGAGACGAAGGAAAGCTTGGTGGCAACATGTCCACCAGCAGTGCCTATTCTTGTATAACTATCCAGAAAATTTCTCTCCTCTACCAGTCTTGCTGAAACTGAGCACTTATTTAATATCATCAATGTGCAGTGTGGTAAGTACAGGAGGAATTTAGTGTCCAACAGAGCTGAGGAATTACCAGTTCTAAACTGTAATATCAAATTTTAAAAAATTAACTACTAAAAGTTTTAGTGATAAAATTATAATGATAACTTAAAATAAAATTTTAGATTAATTTTGTACTCCTGCAATTTGTTCTATGTTGATGATATATGATTTTGCCATGGTTTGGGTAAATAACAAATTTTAACACTTGGCTTTTCTACATTCTTCCAAAATATGTAGCCAGTATCGCTCTATTTAATATGGTTCAGAAAATACTGGTTAATGCATTAAATCATGAAATAGAAATGAAGTATAATTCCTGAAGGAGAGGAGGTAAAATCACCATTATTTGTAGATGGCATAAATATAATGGTAGAAATCTTATGAGCACCAACTGAAATATTCTTAGAGTTAATGTGAGTTCATTAGCAATTCAAAATTTTAGCAGCTTAGAATTTTAAAATAAGATTTAAATAATTAGAAAGATATAACTTTATCGACACAAAATAGCACTGTAAAGAGTAAATACTTCTTAATTAATTTGTTGGTTTAACAAAGTTCTGGTCACACTGGCAATGGAATTTATTTTGACATTTAAAATGTCAAAAGATCAGCTAGAGAATAAGTGGGTAAATTGGCTAAGAATTTTTTTTTAAATTAAAGTGATGGGCAGAAATTGCTCTATCATCTATAAACTATGTTATAAAGTAGCATTAAGTAAAATAGTGTGATTTTACTGAAAAAATAGATCTGAAACAAAATAGTCAGAAATATATCCCAAACCTATGGAGAAGGAATGGTGTTTGTGGTAAATACCATAGGAAAATTAGCTCTTTGGGGAGAAACAATTAAGTGCCTCCTCTCTCTCATATACCATTAATTGAATCAGTGTTTAAAAAGATCTTATAATAGTGCCTGGCACATAGTAGTTCTATTAAAAAAAATCAAGCATAAGGTATCAAGATGAATTAAGAACTTGAAGTAAAGCATCAAACCTTTAGAAATAAAGAAAATACAAGTTAATTTGGAAATTTCTATACAAAAAGGTAAATATTAATATACTTGGTGAATTTTGTCCAACACCAGAAACACAATACAAAACAAACAACAAGCTGGGTAAAATATTTCCTAGCAAACATGGTAGACAAATATATAAAAAGTTCTTACAAATCAATAAGAAAACCAGTAACATCTCTTGATAAATAAGTACATGAGCAGACAAGTTACAAAAGAAATATGAAATTCTGATACTTATAAAAATACTAATTCAAAGTAATAAAAACTTTAAAAATTGGTAAAGACTTCCAATAATCTCAACATTTTAGAATACTGTTAAAATATATTTTATCAAAGTAAACACGTTCCTGGCTAAAAGGGTCTCATAATTAAAATCAATAGGCCTCTTTTCTTCTCGTCCTTACTCCAAATCCCACTCTTTGAAGGCAAGTACTTAACTCTTTGTTTCTTCTCATATTAATGTTCATATCTCTGAGTAATAAGATTACATTGCTTTCCCTATTTTTATCATTTTTATACCTCAGTTATTGATTGCTACAGTAACAAATACAATTTCAGCTCTCTTACAATACACTTTCCTCTCCTCTCCTACTCATGGAATTATATCACTTTTTAAAGTTAAATCATTACATTGTTATGACCATGTAAATGTCATTCCCTGCAAAACCAGGCAATGTTTTATGATTATATGTCTTTTACAGTTTTTGCCCCCTGATCCTCTGGAATTTCTGATTGCTTTTATTTTTTTATGGCACTAATTGCCTTTATCATATTGTCAAGGTTTTTTCAAACTCTTTATACTTTCAAGGCATGCTAGCAAATCCTCTCCTGGACTTAAACTACCCTCCCAGAATCCTAGAGTTTTCTACTCCAATCTGGGCTGGTTGCTCTGCAAAGATTTGTTTAAAAGGTTATACAGAAAAAAAGGGCGTGGTGAGACACTCGAATAGGGCTGGTGGAGTGTACATTGTTACAATCACTCTTGAGAGTACTCTTGTCAATACGTGTCAAAAGCTATAAACAATCAAAGACTTTGACCCCATGTTTTACTTCTAGAAATTTCTTCCAAGACAACAACCGGAGACGTAATACAGAGTTATGCTCTAGGACAACTACTCAATGATATTTATGTGAAATATTGGAAGTGACTTAAATGTCAGTTTATTCCTGAATTATTAATAGATTATGGAGTATTCTGGATTTATTGAAGTTTATCAGTAGAACAGTTTTTGAAATCTACTTTTGGGAAGCACCTCAAAGAGAGAAGTGGCTATCTTCAAGCATCTAAAACTGAGGTATATTAAAGTATACTAAAACTGTAATAAAGGGAGATGTGATAAGAAAACCACGTGATTGTCAACCAGTGGGTCTGTGTTTCACGCATTGGGAAAACCTAGATAGAGCAAGCAAAGTCTGCTCTCAAAATGATCAGCAAATCAAAAGATACAAGCATATACACTGCAAAGTCCTAAGTCCTGAATCACTGTAGTGTGGCTACTCACATGGGCAACCCTCTGCAGCATGCATGCCCCAAGTAGGTCACAAGGGCTTTATTTTTAATTTAATGATGGTAGTGAGGCTTCCAAACAATGAGGAAGACAGCTGAGAATGAATGGGTATGAGGAGTTAGGTAGGTATGTGAAACTGACAAGGAGGGGAAGAGGTATTATTGGAGAAAGGCTGAAAGTTCACAGGAAGCTGCAAACAATGGCCCAAGCTCTAAGGTCCTGGGCAAAAGGTGTGTGGGGAATGAGTACACTCACCTTGAGAATGACAAGGGGAATTATGTCATTGGGGGAAATCCAAGTTTCGGCTGGGATGAGGCAGAGGAGTGTGTATTTGAGGCAAAGTTTCCAAATTTCTGAAAGTTCCTTGGCTATCAGAACAGGGTGCAGGGAGGGTCAGAGGGGAGGATGTGCTGGAGAACAGTCAGGCTGCTCTGCATGGAATGAAGAGCAGAGATAAGGGTGGGCCACCAGAAATTTGCCCCATAGCGACCCTGAGGATGAGAAATTCCGGGAACTGAGGGTAAAGACCCAGGGCATTAACAGAACCAATAGGATGGAACTGACAGCCCCAGGATTACAACTGAAACTTTGGAGTGAATTGTGGAAATGCCGCCACAAGCTTTTGTTTCAACTCTCTCAGGTCCACCTGATTGTTTATCAGGGCTTTAAGGATGACTTCATGCACAAATATCTGGGAGAAAACCCTATGGCTTAGTCATCTGAATGAATGCTTTGCAAGAGAATGAAGCAGTAAGGAGGATGGATTTAAGATTATATATTTATTTATTTTTGTTTGTTTATTTTTGTTTTTATTTCCATTACTCTAGGAGGTGGATCAAAAAAGATCTTGCTGTGATTTATGTCAGAGTGTTCTTCTTATGTTTTCCTCTAAGAGTTTTATAGTGTCCGGTCTTACATATAGGTCTCTAGTCCCATTTTGAGTTTATTTTTGTATATGGTGTTAGGGAGTGTTCTAATTTCATTCTTTTACATGTAGCTGTCCAGTTTTCCCAGCACCACTTATTGAAGAGACTGTCTCTTCTCCATTGTACATCCTTGTCTCCTTTGTCATAGATTAATTGACCATAGGTGCGTGGGTTTATCTCTGGGCTTTCTATCTTGTTCCATTGATCTATATTTCTGTTTTTATGCCAGTACCATACAGTCTTGATTACTGTAGCTTTGTAGTATAGTCTGAAGTCAGGGAGTCTGATTCCTCCAGCTCCGTTTTTTTCCCTCAAGACTGCTTTGGCTATTTGGGGTCTTTTGTGTCTCCATACAACTTTTAAGATTTTTTGTTCTAGTTCTGTAAAAAATGCCACTGGTAATTTGATAGGGATTGCATTGAATCTGTAGATTGCTTTGGGTAGTATAGTCATTTTCACAACATTGATTTTTCCAATCCAAGAACATGGTATATCTCTCCATCTGTTTGTGTCATCTTTGATTTCTTTCATCAGTGTCTTATAGTTTTCTGAATACAGGTCTTTTGTCTCCCTAGGTAGGTTTATTCCTAGGTATTTTATTCTTTTTGTTGCAATGGTAAATGGGATTGTTTCCTTAATTTCTCTTTCTGATCTTTCATTGTTAGTGTATAGGAATGCAAGAGATTTCTGTGCATTAATTTTGTATCCTGCAACTTTACCAAATTCATTGATTAGCTCTAGTAGTTATCAGGTGGCATCTTTAGGGTTCCCTATATATAGTACCATGTCATCTGCAAACAGTGACAGTTTTACTTCCTCTTTTCCAATTTGTATTCCTTTTATTTCTTTTTCTTCTCTGATTGCCGTGGCTAAAACTTCCAAAACTATGTTGAATAATAGTGGCGAGAGTGGACATCCTTGTCTTGTTCCTGATCTTAGAGGAAATGCTTTCAGTTTTTCACCATTGAGAATGATGTTTACTGTGGGTTTGTCGTATATGGCCTTTATTATGTTGAGGTAGCTTCCTTCTATGGCCACTTTCTGGAGAGTTTTTATCATAAATGGGTGTTGAATTTTGTCAAAAGCTTTTTCTACATCTAAGGAGATGATCATATGGTTTTAATTCTTCAATTTGTTAATATGGTGTAATATTCTTCAATTTGTTAATTTGTTAATATGGTGCGCCACATTGATTGATTTGCATATATTGAAGAATCCTTGCATCCGTGGGATAAATCCCACTTGATCATGGTGTATGATCCTTTTAATGTGTTGTTGGATTCTGTTTGCTAGTATTTTGTTGAGGATTTTTGCATCTACATTCATCAGTAATATTGGTCTGTAATTTTCTTTTTTTGTAGTATCTTTGTCAAGTTTTGGTATCAGGGTGATGGTGGCTTCATAGAATGAGTTTGGGAGTGTTCCTTCCTCTGCAATTTTTTGGAAGAGTTTAAAAAGATGGGTGTTAGCTCTTCTCTAAATGTTTGATAGAATTCACCTGTGAAGCCATCTGGTCCTGGACTTCTGTTTGTTGGAAGATTTTTAATCACAGTTTCAATTCCATTACTTGTGATTGGTCTGTTCATATTTTCTATTTCTTCCTGGTTCAGTCTTGGAAGGTTACAGCTTTCTAAGAATTTGTCCATTTCTTCCAGGTTGTCCATTTTATTGGCATAGAGTTGCTTGTAGTAGTCTCTTATGATGCTTTGTATTTCTGCGGTGTCCATTGTAACTCCTCCTTTTTCAATTCTAATTTTAGTGATTTGAGTCCTCTCTTTCTTTTAATTCATGAGTCTAGCTAAAGGTTTATCAATTTTATTTATCTTCTCAAAGAACCAGCTTTTAGTTTTATTGATCTTTGCTATTGTTTTCTTTGTTTCTATTTCATTTATTTCTGCTCTGATCTTTATGATTTCTTTCCTTCTACTAACTTTGGGTTTTGTTTGTTCTTCTTTCTCTAGTTCCTTTAGGCATAAGGGTAGATTGTTTATTTGAGATTTTTCTTGTTTCTTGAGGTAGTCTTGTATTGCTATAAACTTCACTCTTAGAACTGTTTTTGCTGCATCCCATAAGTTTTGGATCGTCATGTTTTCATTGTCATTTGTCTCTAGGTATTTTTTGATTTCCTCTTTGATTTCTTCAGTGATCTCTTGGTTATTTAGTAACGTATTGTTTAGCTTCCAAGTGTTTGTGGTCTTTAACATTTTTTTCCCTGTAATTGATTTCTGATCTCAGAGCGTTGTGGTCGGAAAAGATGCTTGATATGACTTCAGTTTTCTTAAATTTACCGAGGCTTGATTTGTGACCCAAGATATGATCTATCCTGGAGAATGTTCAGTGAGCACTTGAGAAGAAAGTGTAATCTGCTGTTTTTGGATGGAATGTCCTATAAATATCAATTAAATCTATCTGGTCTACGGTGTCAGTTAAAGCTTCTGTTTCTTTATTTATTTTCATTTTGGATGATCTGTCCATTGGTGTAAGTGAGGTGTTAAAGTCCCCCACTATTATTGTGTTATTGTCGATTTCCTCTTTTATAGCTGTTAGAAGTTGCCTTATGTATTGAGGTGATCCTATGTTGGGTGCATATGTATTTACAATGGTTATATCTTCTTCTTGGATTGACCCCTTGATCATTATGTAGTGTCCTTCCTTGTCTCTTGTAACATTCTTTATTTGAAAGTCTATTTCATCTGATATGAGTATTGCTACTCCAGCTTTCTTTTGATTTCCATTTGCATGGAATATCTTTTTCCATCCCCTCACTTTCAGTCTGTATGTGTCCCTAGGTCTGAAGTGGGTCTCTTGTAGACAGCATATAGATGGATCTTGTTTTTGTGTCCATTCAGCAAGTCTGTGTCTTTTGGTTGGGGCATTTAATCCATTCACGTTTAAGGTAATTATCGATATGTATGTTCCTATGACCATTTGTTAATTGTTTTGGGTTTGTTTTCATAGGTCTTTTCTTCTCTTGTGTTTCCCACTTAGAGAAGTTCCTTTAGCATTTGTTGTAGAGCTGGTTTGGTGGTGCTGAATTCTCTTAGCTTTTGCTTGTCTGTAAAGCTTTTGATTTCTCCATCGAATCTGAATGAGATCCTTGCTGGGTAGAGTAATCTTGGTTGTAGGTTCTTCCCTTTCATCACTTTAAGTATGTCATGCCACTCCCTTCTGGCTTGTAGAGTTTCTGCTGAGAAATCGGCTGTTAACTTTATGGGAGTTCCCTTGTATATTACTTGCCATTTTTCCCTTGCTGCTTTCAATAATTTTTCTTTGTCTTTAATTTTTGCCAGTTTGATTACTATGTGTCTCGGCATGTTTCTCCTTGGGTTTATCCTGTATGGGACTCTCTGTGCTTCCTGGACTTGGGTGGCTATTTCCTTTCCCATGTTAGGGAAGTGTTTGACTATAATCTCTTCAAATATTTTCTCGGGTCCTTTCTCTCTCTCTTCTCCTTCTGGGACCCCTATAATGAGAATGTTGTTGCGTTTAATGTTGTCCCAGAGGTCCCTTAGGTTGTCTTTGTTTCTTTTCATTCTTTTTTCTTTATTCTGTTCCACAGCCGTGAATTCCACCATTCTGTCTTCCAGGTCACTTATCCGTTCTTCTGCCTCAGTTATTCTGCTGTTGATTCCTTCTGGTGTGGTTTTCATTTCAGTTATTGTATTGTCCATCTCTGTTTGTTTGTTCTTTAATTCTTCTAGGTCTTTGTTAAACATTTCTTGCATCTTCTCGATCTTTGCTTCCATTCTTTTTCCGAGGTCCTGGATCATCTTCATTATCATTATTCTGCATTCTTTTTCTGGAAGGTTGCCTATCTCCACTTCATTTAGTTGTTTTTCTGGGGTTTTATCTTGTTACTTCATCTGGTACAAAGGCCTCTGCCTTTTCATTTTGTCTGTCTTTCTGTGAATGTGGTTTTCGTTCCACAGGCTGCAGGATTGTAGTTCTTCTTGCTTCTGCTGTCTGCCCTCTGGTGGATGAGGCTATCTAAGAGGTTTGTAGGATTATATGTTTATTAAAGCAAAAAGCACAGATGAGAGAGGGTTCGAGGTGCACCAGTAAAAGGTGGAAAATCCAGCGTTGGCTCAAGATAGCTGGGGCAGGCTGGTTGCTTGCATGGGAATATTCTGGGACTGTGTGAAACCTGGGCTTAGTTCTGAGTCAGGGTGGAGCAAGGTATGGATCTGGCTTCCTAGCAGAATGGAACTTACCCCATTGTTGAGGGAAAAATCTTTCAGAAATGGCTCTCCTTTTGGACTAAAGGAAGGAGCAACTGTTATACAGTGAAGGAAGACTGAAAAAGGGAACAAAAAGGATTCATGCTTTAGAAGTAGACACACAAAAATTTCAATCACCCACCTGATGATGTTTTGCTTTCCCACTTCTCCGAAGTGTTTAGGTTTAACCTAGGGCATAATTCAAAGTGGGTGTGGTGGTGGGAGGTATATTTACAGGTGCTCTCTTATTTCTGGCTGATTATAAAGGGTCAATGTGCACAATTATCTTTAGAGTAACCATATAACTGTGAAGAAGACAGTCCTATCATCTTATAATCATTAGCATTTCTAATGTTTCGTTGGCCCAAATGTTGAGAAATTGTTCATTTAGATAGCATCTTCTGACAAAGAAGATTCAGAGCAACTCAAACCCTCTTGGACCAGCATGTGACCTCATTCCAGAATCCTAAGCTGCTGCACTTGAGTTTCTGAATTTGACTTGCTAAATATATGTTTTGGTAAATCTACAGAACAGAGTTTGTCCAGTGTTCGAAAGAAATCATATTCTGTATCATTTACCTACAAACACATCTACCAAAACCAATGGGAGCAATTTCCTCGAGGGATTAGCACAAAAGAAACCTGTTACAAAGGATGTGCATTTGCAAATGATTGAAAGAGAACAAAAATACACCCAAGTTCTGTGTGTTACTTCTGCCCTCATCCACGGTATAGGCATTCACAGAGTGGCCTCATTTTTCACCCCTTTGACATTGTCCAGCCCACCACTCTGGGTTTGCACAGAGGCTTCTGTCTTCCTAATACTTGACTTCCATCATCAGCGGTCTCATGGAAAAATCTTTCACCACCATAAATCAACTTGGCTGTTATTGATGCTTGGCCTGAAGTTACACAAACACTATGAGATCTTGGAAGAGAGGGTTAAATGGATTAATTCTGGACATCTTTCATGACAGTTACATGCTCCTCACATTTCTCTGCTGGGTTTTCCTTTTCTGAGTGGCTTTTAAATTTCAGTATAATCATTTTCTCTATCATTTCCAGCTCTTTGTTAAAAAAAGAAAGAAATGTGTTTCTTAGAAATTGTCTTTGTGAACTGACCTTTGCATATTAAGCTCTGTTGCCTTGATTTCTAAAATGAGTGGAAGGAGAAGTAATCATGAAGGTCTAACTCTCCTTAATCTTAGGTATGAGTTTACTGAACAATTTTTCTTTTGAACTCATTGGAACATTTAGTATTATTTTCTTTAAGAAACAAAATGTCATTTAACAACGGCTCTTATATAACTATTTTTACCTGTAACACCCAAGAGTTTCTATTGAGTAAAGAATAAAGAGTAAGTCCTAATGTAACATTGAGATGTAGGTAAGCTCTGATAATGGTATGAATATTCTCATCTTTCTTGTGGCTAGGTCTCTGCTCATCAAGAGCCCCATGACTGTAGTGAGAGAAGAAACCAGGCACCTGAAGCAGTGCGGTTAGGATCACGGGATCATGATGAGGAGTGTGAGACCAACCTGGGCTTGAATCCATTGCTCCAATAACTGTATAAACTTGAAAAAGTTTCTTAGCCTCTCTGAGCTTCAGTGTGTGTAGTGAGAGATGAGATGTGGTCAAGTGGATCCCGGGTAATGGTCCTGAAGAACAGGAGAACCACTTTTCTGACAACGAGGGCAGAATATCTAAAAGGGGATATTATTTGAGTTTCTTGTTTAAATTCAGTGGGCAGGTTGGAAGGGAGATGACTAAAGAGAGGAGGTTCTAGATATAGGGCGTGGCGTGTCAGCGGCCTCAGACATGGACGACGAGAGAAGTGAAGGGAAGATGAGTTGGGAGTAGGAGGAGATGAAGAAAGTAAAATGTGACTAAGGCCGTCTTCTCTGCCCACGTGTTTCATAATATGAATAATGACATCTTTCGAGTAGAATTTAATATCATAGAGCACTTGATTTCCTAACTGGGGATTTCCTTTGTGAGCCATATTCTCAACTGTGCTCCATCTTGATTTTATTTATCGGAAGAGAAAAGTCTATCACCGAGGGAACAAGAAGGGAATAAAGGGCTGTACCACTTAGCCTCATGATGGAGGTGATAGGAATGCAGAGTCGGAGATGAGCATGGGATGGAGTATTGCAGCAGGCTCCAAGGAGGACGGAGCTTTGGAGGAAGCTGCCTAGATGCCAACAGCAATGGGAGGTCTTGATGTTAGGTCTGCCTGGGTTATAGGAAGCTTGGTACCAGACCTTGTCCAATGCCAAGCTAGGTGCCTGAGCTGAAGTGTAATAATTTCTGAGTTTGTTGCATGAATGAAAATAAGAATCTACCTGTTAAAGGCTGAATTGTGTCCTCTCCAAATTCATATGTTGAAGCCCTACGCCTCCCCATTAGTCAGAATGTGACTGTATTTGGAGATAGGGCTTTTAACGAGCTTTTAAGATAAAATGGGATTGTTAAGGTGAGTCCTAACCCAGTGACTCATGTCCTTATAAGGAGAGGAGATCAGGACACAGAGAGAGACATCAGACATGTGCACACACAGAGAGTGGCCGTGTGAGGACACAGTGAGAAGGCAGCCATCAGTAAGCTAAGGAGAGAGGCCTCTGCTTAAACAACCCAGCAGATGTCTTGGCCTCGGACGTCTAGACTCTAGAACTGCAAGACAATAAACTTACGTTGTTTAAGCCATCCAATCCGCAGTACTTGTTTATGGCAGCCCTGGTAAACTAATACACCACGCTTCTCATTTAATATCCCTCCAGATGACAATTACGCCTTAGTTATATTTGTTGTCTATCCCCATGGTAGCAACTATTTTTTTTTTTAACATTCTAAATGACTAAGCTAGGTGAGAGTTGAAGAAATTAAGAAATTAAGTTGAAGAAATAGGGACATACGTGAATGGGGAACAGAAAAATGTAATTGAGATGGATGTAAAGTTGAGGGAACACTTTCCACACTTTTCCAGTGACTCAGAGACTGGTCACTGCTTGACAGAATTTTTTCCTAGAGAATTGACTCATATTTGAAGAGGAGGCAGACATTAGGACCATCGTTTTAGCTCACTCTTTCACATATGGGACCGGGGGGAGGTGATGATGAGGAGAAGCTGGAATTTGGGCCTTGGCTAGGGAAATAAGGAGACCAGAGGAAGAGCTGGGGTCAGGGAAAATTCATCATGTGACTGCCTCCTGCATTTTTATATATGCAAAATAATTCAGAACAAACATCAAGGCAGAAAAGGGAGCTAATAATTATTGAGTTGTACTCTTTGGGGACTGTGTAGCAAAGATAGCCTTGAAAGCAAAAGCAAGTGGAGAAGATACTGTGAAAGCTCTAAATTAAATGTCAGGGGTAGCCCGAGGGAGCTTTGCCAGATGGGCAAAGGATGTAGAGGAGAGCTGTAGAGAATAATGTCATGGGAGTGGTGCTGATCCAGTTATTATTATAGGCCCTTGAATTGCTCTCATTTATTTAGTGGGGATCCAGGCACAAAAGACACATCTCATCTTCCCAAGGATTTTCCAGTCCAGTGATGAACACTGACAAATAAACTGCAGCTTGACTACAGTGTTATAAGTGCTAAGATGGGAACACATGGTGTTCAGCACAGAGAGCACAGAGGAGGGACGCCTTGCCTGTTGCTGGGCTGATCACATGAAGCCTCCCCAGAAAAGGTGATGTCCAAGCCAAATCCTATGAGAAAAGCAGGGGTTAGGCAAATACAGAGAGAGGTGGAGGTGCCTTTCAGGCCTGTGAAAAGTTCTCGTGAGATGACAGTGCATGACTCGTGGAACTACAGGTAGGTTATTATGGCTGGAGTAGAAAACAGTATTTCTGGATCTTGTGTTTTCTCAGAGGTGGGAGGAAGCACAAGGGAAGAAACCCACAGTGCTTCTCTCAGAACTCAAAAGTGGCTTTATTTTAATAGCATAAATCAATATATGCATATTGTGAATCCTCTACATGATTCACATATGCTTGAGGGCTATTACAATAAAGGTAGATTAGGACAACATGAAATTTAGCAATATAAATTTTTTTTTCAAGGGATGTTGAGACACTGGTGAGAGATGTAACTAGAATGGTAGGCAGGACCGTATGTTTTAAAGTTATGGCTTATCTGCAAAGTTCCTGGTTCTAACAATAGCTCAGGGATCTGCAAATTTCGGGGTGCTGAGTTAGCACCCCAATTCATTAGAGCATTGGAAAGACTTAGTGGATTCCGGGTTCAAGTGAGTTTCTTGTGTTATCCTTGAATTTCAGTAAGTGCCCTTTCTGTCAAGGATACCGGAGAACTGGAGCTATGAAGAAAGTCTTCTAATGTAGAAAATGGAACCAAAAAGAGCCGTCAACTTTAACAGGAAGTGTGAAGTGGTCATACAATAAAAGAAGAGTTATGGTTAAGAAATACCGCTGGGTGAATTGGGGGTGGGGACTGAAGGAGCAGAGTTTTTTCTTATGCTTGTGCTGTATTTGGCTTCCACTGCACCTGGATGAAATCTCATCTGTTACCTACACTTGGTCTTCACCGTTATTTAAAAAAAATAAAAAGAAAAAACAACCCTTTGCTCTCAGAAGCAGATATTGGTGCATTTTCATTGTGCTTAAACGAATTGTCTTTTGACTAGTGAATTGTGAAGAAGTACACCACACCCTGCAAGATGTATTAAACCACCTAAGATTGGAGTTTGAGATGCAACTGATGCTAATAGGTTCAGATATATTTAGATATAAGTACTAAAATTTGAAGGACTGTGAGGTAAGTAGCAACTTAAGAACTTTTAAATAAAAGGCTCCTTGACTTTTTGGCAGGGAGTGCAATGGAAAGTGACTGACTGCACAACTCAGTTGGTTGCACATTAGAACAGCGCCCTGTGATGGAATTGAAATCCATCAGACATATTTAATAAATCATGGAAAGTCCCCAGTAAACGAAGATAGGTTCCTGATGGAAAAGTAACAATTTATTTTCAGAATGTTGATTTCATTTCGGCCCAAATTCTAATTTCTTGTGTTTCTCCCCTAGTTGGAATTTAAGGACATGAGTTCAGGAGCTGTGTGTTTCACCACTGCATTGCCAGCATCTAGAACACGGCCTGGTCCATAACTGATGCTACATAAATATTTCCAGGATGAACTAAAATCATCTGCACACCTACTTTGGGTGAGGCACTGTGTGGGAGGGTTTTGCAGTCTTCATCTCATTGACTCTCATCATAGCTAGTGAGGTCTCCCCTTGGTCCATGTGGAAACTGAGCCTCAGAAAGGCTAACTGTCCAAGAAAAGAGCCAGTAAGTGTCAGATCTGGGATTCCACCCAGGTTTTCTAACTTCATTCTCAATAATGTTTCTGTTTACCTTGGGTTTAGGGAATAATTCTGGTTCTTTGGCGGGAGGACTGGGTCCTGACTACTGCAAAACTTTTGGAAGTTTTTCTTCTGCTGCTGGTATATATATCCTCAAAGACCCATGATGTGAACTACGTAAGGTACTAGTTGATGTCCTTCCAGACCTAAATGTTTAGTGATATGCCAAGATTCCATGCAACCTCCACAAACTTCTATCCCAAGAGCACCTCCAGTGGTATCCATGGGGTCCCCCCAAGGGCTCTTACTCATACATGGGCCACTAGGCTCCAGGACCCCTCCCTTGACTGCTTGCTGCTGGCACCCCCCTCCTTTCTTTGCACACAGGCTTCCTTAAGAGTCACAGGCGCAAACAGAAAGTACTGTCCTGATGAGTCATTTTTGGCCCTGAAGCCACTTCTCACTCAAGAGGCAGGAGAGGGATGGGAAGGAGTTTGGG
This sequence comes from Eubalaena glacialis, assembly GCF_028564815.1. Taxonomy (NCBI): domain Eukaryota; kingdom Metazoa; phylum Chordata; class Mammalia; order Artiodactyla; family Balaenidae; genus Eubalaena; species Eubalaena glacialis. The sequence continues at coordinate 9,257,590 of NC_083722.1, forward strand.
CATGAATTCTTGAAGAGAGAGACTTGGCCTGGTTACACATATTTCCTCTGTTATAAAATCCTAATTAAAATAGACATCTTTCACTTGACGCAGCAGATGTGTGGTTAGTGTTTTTCTTCTCTACTGTAACCAAAATTCACCTTCCCCCCACCTTTGGACTTGACCATGAAGATGATAACTCATCATAAAAATATAAAAGTTCCCCCACTTTCTTCATAAGAAGATCCAGGGCATACACCTTCAGGTAGGCTAAACAAACGCTACTTTTGGAACATTTTATAGGGGGCATTTAAAAGGCAGAGGCCTCGCATTCAAATCTTCCTTCTTAATTAGCTGGTTAGGGTGCGAAGTGAGGACTTGGAGTGAGAGGGGCCTGGCTTGTGCGTCCAGTGTGTACACGTGTGTGTGTGCGCGCGTGTGCACCTATTTGCACCTACAAATGAAAAAGAAGGATCCTAGCGCACAAAGAGTTTTGTTATTTACACAAAGATGTTGATATTTTCAGAACAATTTCTAGGAGGGAAAATTTTTATCCAGCTGGCACGCTCTAATAGGGGAAAGAGAAGGGAACCCCGTGACTGTTTGTGCAGGCATTGTGTTAGGGACTTTATGTGCATCATGAATTCAACTTGTACTGAAAACTCTGTTTTCCCAAGTGCCTTCTAAATGTGAGTTACTAGGCAAAGGCTGGGAAACAAAGATGAATAAAGTACATTCCTTTACGCTAAGGAATTTACAGTCTAGAAGGTGAGGCAGGAGAACAACTGGTGATTATAATCGGGTGTAATAAGTATTATGCAAGACGTCTGTACAGAGTTATTATGCAGAAGCGCTTAGGAGGGGCACTGCCACTTAATCTTAGCTGAAGGACGCCAAGCCTTAGTACAGGCAGTCAGAGCAGGCTTGGTAAATATGTATGTGGAGGGTTTTAGGAAGTCTTCCCTAAGGGGTTTTAGGAAGACTTCCCTTACTTCCACCGTAAGTCTTGAAACACTGGTGCAGAACTGTAGAGACAGCTTCATTGCAGGGAGAGGAGAGAAGCACGAGGAAGCTGCTAGAAGCAAGAGAGGGCTTGACAAGTTCAAGGACACTGCTCAAATATGTAAGACTGGGAAGCAAGGCCATTTTAAAGAGTTCAGATTCATCTTGATGACTGTGGGAAAGCAGCAAAGGATTAAAATAGAGGAAAAATAGGATTGGTTTTGCATTTTATATAAATAAATCTCAGCATTTTGAATAAAGGCATATGATTATTTTTGTTTGTTTGATTTTTGATTATCTGGAATGATAAGTGATGAGGGACAGGGACCTTGTGATACATGTTGATTCATATGATCTCCTGATTACGATGCTGGCTGTTAGCCTAATTTTCTCCCCGTGAAACTTTTTATTGGAACTTCTGGTAAGTTATAAAATAAACTGATCTCGGTTCATTGTCTTGTAATGCGGTGAATGGATTATGAAGAAAGTGAGACTGGAGGCAGGGGACCAGTCATGAGGTTGTTGAGCAAAGAAGGAGTGGCAAATGCTACCAGGAGACAGAATGGATGAAACCGGGAAGGAGTGGGTGGGAGAGACACAGGCGTCAAAGATGACTTGTGCCTTTCTGGCTCAGGCAGTTAGCTAGGAGGATGGTGATAAAACAATAGCTAACATTTCTTGAGCACTAACTATATGCCAGGTACCATTCTACACGCTTTACGTATATGCAACTCGTTTAGTACTTACAAAAACATGGTGATGTAAGTACTACTCTTTCCACATTCTACAGATGAGGAAATGGAAACTAGAAAAGGATAAGCAGTTCGCCCAAGGTTACATACTTAGTAAGAAACAAATTTAGGAGTAGTCAGTTTATAGAGGTACTGAAGACCAAAAAAAATGGACGGAATTACCTAGAAGGCATCTGCTGGGTGAGAAAAGGAAAGAGCCAAGGGCAGGACCTCAGGAAATTCCTGGCAGAGGAAGAGATGTCTGCGAAAGACATGGAGTTGGATCAGCCTAAGAGGTTGAAGGCCTCAGAAGACAGTAATGTGATAGATGCCAAGGGCTTGCAGTTTGGGGTTGCCACCTGCCTTTTCCAGAGGAGAAAATGGAATCTGGGAGGTGGTAGAGCTGGAATTCACTGCAGTCCTAGACGTTGTGTGTTTCCCACTCCATGGCCCCTTTGCCATCAAGGCAGCATTTGGAGGACTGACACATGATTCTTATTTTTATTTTTGGATTCTTGATTATCTGGAATGATAAGGAATGAGGGACTGGGACTTAGTTATGCATTACGATTCAGATTATCCCTTTATTATAGTGCTGGCTGTTAGTCTAATATCCTCTGCATGAATTTTTTTACTACAACACTTAATGGGTTAGAAAATTAACTGATTTATATTATATCTCCTCTTTTCTCACCACTAAAAATTGGTTAGAAAGTATCTAGGAGGAGAAGGAGAAAACCCCAATTGTCCTCCAAATACTCTTTGTTGGTACAGTTAGCCTTGACAGCTTACAGCTCACAAAGTTTGTTGGCAATCATTATTATTTACAATAATTACCAAGGTAAACTCACTGAATATTTTCTCTGGATTAAAACTCAGCAAACAACATCAATTCTCGGGGATCTCTGTTTTTCTCAGGCCACTGGGTAGCTGGCCATTCCCTCTCCTTTTCTTGAATTGTGTCAGGTCGAGAAGGGGCTGTGATCCGCCGGTCTTCGTCCTTGCAACAGCATTGCTGGGGCAGCTCCTGGGGGTCCCCGAGGGTCTTTAATCCCTGATGCCTGGCCACTCTCCCTTCTGAGACTAGTCACAGCCACGTAGACCTTTTATATATGTCACTCACACCACATATTTACTTTTCCTTCAAGTTCTATACTTAAAATTCTCTTGGAAAAGCTAGCTTGAATACTTGAGTCCTTTATAAAGTTAAACACTTGGCTTGCTTTTTGAAAGAATACTGCCTTTCCACCTGAATGTTTACGTTTTTATTTTTTCCCCCTTTCTCTGGCAGTGTTTGCAGCTAAACTCCCAATTTAGTGTCATAAAACCATCAGGGTTTTTGCTTGCATAGCCCTTGGCTGAACTTGTCAATTTTTATGTATCTGTTTCTCTCCCTGCCTTAAAGATCTAAAGAGACAGGAATTGTGTTTTTTTTTTTTTAACTCAACAGTACAAATTCTATTTTCAATTCAAGCTCAGTGCTTTTTGAAAATTACAGCACACTGTACCAGAGGCAAAGAGAGGAGGCACGTCCTAGAAAGTTGGTCCCTAGAAATGGAGATGGGATGGGCAGATTTGTCCACTCCTGAAGCTACCCAGAGAAGCTCAGTGTCGGTAGTCAGTTTGAGGGAGGGGTCCGTTAGAGTCTGGAGCTGGAGGTTAGTTTGAGCTGGGAACTAGAAGATGAAATGTTGGGATGGAGGCTAGAACAGCCTGTAAACCAAGAGAGGAGCTAAAATGAGCACGCACTTACACACATGGGAAACTGGAAGGATGGGATCAAGAGCCAGAGAGAGAGCAATGTAGGGCTGGTGTCGGATAAATTTTGCTAAGTCAGGGAGTCTGAGAATAGATTCCCTCTTATCTCTCATTTTACACACTCTTGCTCCGCAATGTCATTTCTCAGGAAGATGCTGTTGGGAAAATTTGAACTGAATAGGAAAATCTGACTGGTGAAACAGAAATGCTAAGAACCTTAAGTGCAACTGCAACCTACTATTCCTTTCAACAGTGGAAGAAGGCAAATCTCGAGTGAAGGCAGACAGACACCATAGATTTCCGGAAAGTCCATTTCAAAACTTACAGTAAAAACTAGGTTATCAACCTCCAAGATTGTTAAAAGGGAAACTGTTCAAGAAGAATGAGAGGGCTAAAAATATGACTCAATAAAGTATAGCTATGAGAAATCCAATCAGAAACCATTTTGATAAAGAAGGAAAAAGAGAGATAGAAATTTGTATAATAAACCAGGAAGAAGTCTTATTGGAATTGCTTGTAAAAAACCCACATTAAAAATGTAAGGAGAAGAATATAACCAAGTACAGATGTAAAGATGGCTTTAATCTATCTGTGAAAAAATAGTTCTGCAATAAAATAAAAGAAAAGCTAGTTTCTGGAGTGAGCTGAAACTTGCAAAAATACTCAAGCAGAACAATAAAAGGGTCTTTAAAACCTATGTTCTCAATGAAGGTGAGTAGCACCAGCTCTGCTTTCTGTGTTGCTGGGACTTTTAATAATATAAAAATAATGACCAGGAGAGAACATTTCTTTCTTTATAGTCTATAATAACTTGGTCTTATTAATAGCATATTTTCATTATTAATAATTTCATACTCCACAATAACATTTTACATACACTATTGTTTTTAATCACATCTGACTGTTTTTTAACATATTGTCATAAATGAGAAAATCAAAAGTTTTCATTCTCTATCTTCTCACTTAAGACATTTAGTACTTTGCTTTACGTATGACTGGTTTAACATCTATATAGCCCAGTGGGAAACTTCTATAACAAATGTCATCTCATATAAAGAGACAACTATAGTCCATTAAAGTGAAAGGGGCTTTTTTCCTCTGATAATTTTTTCTTTTGTAGATATTTACAAACTATGTTTTCTCCACTGCCCCTGCGTAGCTTGAGTCCTACATTTTCAGCTGGAATTAAGATCTCATATGCTCAATCTAGAAACCATGCCTTCATTCTGATTGCCTAATCCTTCCTCTTTCAGACATCTGTTTACACTGTCCTTTGTGTCTCAGGGTTTTTGTTTTGTTTTGTTTTTTAATTAAAGATCTCTGCCAGTATTTATGATTCTGATATTAAGTGTTTTTCCCTAGTCGGCATCCAGTAATAGAGCTTATATAAAACTGTTCTTCCGTTTTTGTTTACTTCTTTTTTTACATTCTGCCCTTGACAACGTCTTGCTCTTTTTTTTTCTGGATCCTTGACTTAAAAGGGATTGACGGGGATCTCTGTATACCTCGCTAATTAAACCTGTCTAATTGACATGGTTGTCTCAACTAAAGAGCCTCAGCTAAACACTTTCATTTAGGCATCTTGAGATAAGTAGCAGGTGATATTTTCTCATTTTATATTGGGAAAAGGCAGACAGAGAGAGACTAAGTACTTTGCTGAGTGAGGGGTTGTTTAATTAGTCGATGCTAGTTCCTAATAAGTTGTATAACTTACATTTGGACCATATTATTAAGAGTTTCACTTTCCTAAGGATTGGGTGTTCTCATAATTTGGCATTCTGGCTTAATTATAGATTGGGTCATTTTCCCTCCTTAAATTCTATTTCTTTCAATGTGTTCTTTTTCCTCCTGCTGGTAACTTAGTGGGTGCTGGCTCTTCCAAAGGTGGTTGTCCTTTTCAGATTCTGGGTTCCTTGGAAGAAAACAAAGCCCTTGAAAAATTACTAAGAATCTATTATTTATCATTTGTTAGGTCATATAGCTAGGGTTTTGAACCCATATCACCTTATCTTTAAGTGAAAGGAATAAAGTAGGTATACATTTGATTGAAAGAAACTAAAAAGGATATTAGGATTAAACTGTCCTAGGTGTTTTCCAGTCATCCTTTGAGAGCAGGAAATAAACAATCCACATCTCAACATATATATATATATATAGTAGATGTTAATCATTCAAAGAGGGGAGGTGGGTGCTTGGTTGGAAATCTGTGTGTGTGTTGGGAACCTGTACTCTGTGGCCCATTTTGTGGGATTCAAGTCACCATGAAGCGGCAAAATGCTCCTTGGAAAGGGGAGGGGGATGGGAGAGAATTGGGAAAAAGGAGGCTACTGGTGCAGAGACCTGGTCACTAGTCCAAAAAGATAGTTTCTTCCAGATAATGCACAAAAATAGAATGGATGTTGAGGGAGAAAGAACAGCCAGAAAGAAACAATGCTATTAACGGCTTTATCTAGAAAACTTTAGCCCTCCCTGACTGGTCTTGAAACAACTTTGGAAAAAAGTCTTTAAACAAGCTACTTTGCAGTTCCCCAAATCTTTTCTACTTTGTAGCAAGATAATGTGCTTTACATGAACATTATCAGTTTCAAGATTCTCTAACTCATACTTCCCTGCTTCCCTCACATCCTAGGAAGAAGGAGGGCTGAGAACTGGGCCACGGCTTCATGCCTGACCTTCCTCCTCCCCCTCTCCTCCTCCTCTTAAAGTGAGTCTTCACACAGACTTAAAGAACACACTTGTGGTTGCCAAGGCGGAGAGAGGCTGGAGAAGGGATGGATTGGGAGATTGGGATTAGTAGATGCAAACTATCATGTAGAGAAAGGATAAACAGCAAGGTCCTACTGTATAGCACAGGGAACTATATTCAATATCCTGTGATTAAACCATAGTGGAAAAGAATATGCAAATGAATATATATATATATGTATAACTGAATCACTTTGCCATACAGCAGAAATTAACACAACATTGGAAATCAACTATACTTGAAAAAATTAAATAAATAAGCTATAAGGATATATTGTACAGCACAGGGAATATAGCCAATATTTTATAATAATTTTAAATGAAGTATAGTCTATAAAAATATTGAATCATTATGTTGTATACCTGAAACTAATATAATATTGTAAATCAACCAAAAAGAGACAAAAAATTAAATAAAGTGAGTCTTCAATACTGCTTTCCCTGGAGTCCTACCATAGCCTGAAATTCAGCCATAAGCAGACACCTCCTATAAGCTTTCATTTTATTCCATTTTTCTTTTCCCCATATTTCTCTAAAATAAAATCAACCTAATAAGGTAGCAACAAACACAATGTCATCACTCCACATTCTTTGCTCTTGTGAGTCACATGTAGAAAAGAAAGTCCTTCAATGTCTTTTGACTTATCTCACTATCCTTAGTAAAAACTACACTCAGAAAGACAATAATCAATAAATATTAAACAATATGAACGAAAAGTATACAGGTGTTTTTTAAGCTTCACAGAAAAACAAAATGTAAAGACATCAATTTACAGGAAAATTATTCTTGTAACCAGTCCAAAAAGTTTTTATTTTCCCATCAAAAGAACAAACTAAAAAAAGTGCAAATGCCAAATCAAACAAAACCCTTAGCGGTAGATATATTCTGGAACTTGTGAAAGTAAATTAGCATTTTTCAATGAATCCAAATGCCCCTTTAAAAAAAGTAACCCCCTTTTTCCCCAATTTTTTTTCCTACGATGACAACCAGTAATTATTTTTCCTTTTTCACTGCATACTCATATTTAAGAAAATATATTATTTGAAGATAAATTTACTTTTATCAAAATCATTGTTTAAAGAGGGAGACTTGAATTACTTGTAGGTAGGCAGCAGGTGAGCGTAATAAAAATAATCCTTGTATCAAATCTTTTCTCATGAAAGGAAGCGGGCAAGAAGAAATGTAGGCAGTCAGAGAAAGTTTCTAAAACTCCACATGAAGATTTTCCCCCTCCTGCAAATGACTGAATCCAAAAAGGCGATTTGCAAAATGTGGGAATAATTTTAACTCGTTTAATATTTTCTAATACAAATAAAATCCAGACCTTCTAATGGTGACATAGTCCATACAATGAACTGTCAAAATCATTTTAGCTTATTCACTAGGAAGGAGTTCTTCATGGTTTCCGTGGCTTTTCCTTTTTGTGCCCCATGTCCATCCTTAGGATTTCACAGTGTGACAACTACAGACCTTGTACATTATGCTGGCACATTACAGAGATATTAGAAATATTAACCATATATGTCACCTATACACTCTTTCTCTCCTTCATCATCATCAGCCATCTGGTCCCAGTGAAACTGTCAATCCAATAACCAAACCATCTTGCTGACATTCCCTGCCCCTTCTTAGCCTCTTTGCCACAGCTCCTAACTCCTCTCATCTTTGAAGATCTTTCCTGCTATCCTTTAAAACATTCATTCAGCCTCTTTCATTCCGTGATTACTTCTTGAATCATTTAGTACCTAGTATCATCATATCCCTTGCTTTCTTGTAGGTACCTTAGCTTTCCCACCTCAATGATTGTCCTTTTTCCTCCCTGGTGTTGCTTTTCCCCTGGTGGCTTTTATTAACCCTGTGTCAGTCTGTTGACTGATGAATGTGAAGTCATCGAACCTGGAACCCACAAAGTACCTAGAACTACTTTTAGCACCCGTGGGGACTCAATATACATATGTGCACATGAAATTGAATACTGGAAGCTTTCTGATTTCAGATTTCTAATATAAAAATGAATTTCGAATGAATCATTTTCTTGCTACTTTCCTAGGGTAGCTTTGTAAATTTCAGCAGGATACCAAAGGAGTTTTATTACACCAAAGCTGAGAAAGAGCTAAGACCTCTGGCATATTTTTTGTCATTATATATGAGGTGCGAAAGAAAATTTTTGTTTCAGACTTATAGAGACATAGTTGACATATAACGTAAGTTTAAGGTGTACAAGGTATTGATTTGATACACTTATATATTGCAAATTATTACCACTGTAGCTTTAGCTAACACCTTCATCGTAATTACCATTTGATGGTAACACATCACATAATTACCATTCTTTTTTGTGGTGAGAACATTTGAGATATACTCTCTTAGCAACTTTCAAGCATATAATACAGTATTGTTAACTATAATCACCATGCTGTACATTACATCCCCAGATCTTATTCATCTTGTAAGTTTGTATTCTTTGACCAACATCACCCTCAATTTCCCTCACCCACCTCACCTCCATCCACTGATAACCACCATTCTACAGGAAACTTTTAAAAACCAAAAAAGACATGCATAATTTGAAATGAAATGGTGTCATGAAAAGGGTTCTGACAACAGCGGACTTAACCACAGTCACCGCCCTGAATGTCACACACATGCAGTTTGCCTAAGAAAACATGAAGGTAGCCATCTTATTTATATGGCACCTGCCTTCCAGAATTAGTTCTTTTTACTATCCCATTCAAACATGTGGAAGGAAAGCTTGTCTAGAATGACTACATAAATTAGGTTTAATGAAATCACTTGACTCTATTCCACTCACCTCCAAGTAGTCTTATTTTTTAACTCCTGTATCAGAATCTCTTCAGTTCCAACATATCATGAATGACATAGAATTAAAATTAAAGAGAAAAAGATAAGGAGGCAGCTACTAGCTGTCGCATTTTTCTGGTCTCCCTGATGTGTGAAATATTACAATTACTATCTCATTTCAATCTATAGGTTCACATGTGGGGGGTGTGTGTGTGTGTGTGTGTGTGTGTGTGTGTAAACACTCAGAGAGGATATTAAATTCGGGATAGAGGATCAAAATAAGATAAAAGGCAACTACCAAAACATTGAAGTGATAAACCAAGGGGAAGTATGAACTAGGAACTTTTTGGATGTGAACTCCTTGTTTTTCTAGATTCTGGATGCCAGAACTTCTGTTTCTTTGGAATGCATCCATATGAGAGTTTTGATGTAGAATATTTGGAGATTATCTTGAAAGTAGAGGTCAGAGAGTGGAATTAAACCAGGGCTTAATTCTTAACATAATAAGACATAAGACATCAGATTGGAAGGAATGGTGTTCCCCAGGAGTGGTAAGCATGCTGGTGTTGGTATATCAGGTGACAGTACATGGCAGAACACTTTTTATTTTTAATAGCTTAAGGAGCCCACAATAATGACGTTTATTCTAACATGTATTAAACCATGATTTCCGGTACCTTGTTTAACCATATAAAATGTATATTATTTAACCGTACAGACCACGATTCCATATATATTATTGCTTAGGATAGTAGCAATAGAAAGTTTCCTTAAAATTATTCAAGTAAAAGAAGTCAGTTGAAAGAAAAATATTCAGTAAAAATATATGGGTGGCACACAAATATGGCAAAAGTTGTGAAAGAGGTTTATGAATGACTGAGGTTTGGGAAACGCTAGGTTAGAGAATTGGACATACTCTTTTAAGCTAAACAGCTGCTGTCATTGTCTTATGGATGAAAGTGTCGGGGAAGCAAAGTTGCATATGTTACATATTTTTTTCCTTTTTATTGAAGTGTAATTGACTTACAATATTATATTAGCTTCAGGTGTACAACATAGCGATTTGATAATTTTATACATTACAAAATGAGCCCCATGATGAGCCTAGTTATAATCTGTCAGCATACAAAGTTATCACAACAGTTATTATTACCTATATTCCCTACGCTGTACATTACCTCCCCATGACTTATTTATTTCATAACTGGAAGTTTGTGCCTCTTAATCTCCCTCCCCTATTTCACTCACCCCCCTCCCCTCTGGCAACTACCTGTTTGAACTCTGCATCTACAAGTCTGTTTTTGTTTTGTGATTTTTGTTGGTTTGTTTTGGGTTTTTTAGATTTCACATATAAGTGAAATCATATGGTATTTTCTTTCTCTGTTTGACTTATTTCACTTAGCACGATACCCTCTAGGTCCATCCACATTTTCGTTTATGGCTGAGTAGTATTCCATGTGGTGTACATGTATATACCACATTTTCTTTGTCCATTGACCTATCGACGAACTCTTATGTTCTATGCTTTTAGATACACGGGATGAATCTCTGCTGAGCAGCACCCTATTTCCTGGGCTAAATACCACTAGATTTTGGACACAGGGAGAAGCTGTGTTTGTTCGTGACTCCTGGAGGTGTGTAATATGTCACGGGGTAATGTCCGTATTACGCAGTCTTTCACAACAGTGCTATGCAAAGTAGGAATGTAAAATAGTCAACAATATATGATTGAGCTAGTGGCCTGGACAGCTTCACCGAGCCCACACTAAGCCAGCTCTCTATGCCTCGTGCTCTCTCTCTCGTCAAGCAACCTAACGGCTGTTCTTTTTGCTGAGCTCATTGCCACATCTCGCCCCAGATTTATTGGCTGGGCAAAGTTGCAAATTTTTTTACGCAGAAGTTGAGAAAGAGCAAAGCTGAGGAGTGCTAAAAACAGTACACTTTGCTACTGTGTAGTATCTGTATTTGGGGCCCAGGGTGTTTTATTTATAGCTATCTATTAATACATAGCAAGAGATGATACAGAAAGAAACACATAAAAAATAGCTTTATCAAATAGTTTCCAGTATTCAAGTGTAACATTAAAAGCAAGAACAGCAACAGAAGACTGTTCTATTGGGGAAAAAAGCCATCTTCTTTACCTCTTCTCTCCCTTCCCTTCCCTTTCCTCTCTGAGGCAGACTGTGGCTGCAGAGAGCCTTTCCCCTGCTAGGTCCTGGAGGGCTGGGCTGGGGGTTGGCGACCGAGGTGGGATCTCCACTTTTATTTACTACTTTGTCCAGCAACTTTAACCTTCTCCTCTCCTCCACCCTCCCCAGCAAGGCTTCAGGTGGAGGAGCAGCGTAGCATCCAGCTTGTAAAACTGGTCTGTTGGGGTTCTTCCTCCCTCCCGCTCTTGCTTCTTGGCAAAATGTTTTGCTGGGCAGCTGCCTGGCAGTAGGACAGCTGCCTTCTCTGCAGACAAAGGGGCTCCCCTTTCCTCCTCTAGGAAGAAAAGAGGCTGCTGCAAGAGCTGGAAGTGGAGAGATGGCCAGGGAAGGCAGATACCACCATTGCCCCAAGACACACACAGAACAATGGAAACGCGCGCACGTCCACACCCACGTGAGGGTGCGTCTTGGAAACTCATGATTCAAAGAGATGGGGGCAAGATGGGCCTTGGAACGATGCGACCCTCCCGGATCTGAAATCCTGCGCATGGACTTGAGCAGGAGGCCCGGGGTGACCGGGTCGGGGCGGATCGCTGCTGCCCACTTTTTGTATTTATTTGTCATTCAAATAGTTCACAGGATGACACAGGAGAGGAGGGCGGGTGGGCTGTGGGAAGGCTTGTGGGCAGTTTCATTTTGCTCCACTTCTCCACCTGATCGTTGGGCGCTGCTGGCACCTGCAGGGGCAACCTCACCGAGGTGGTTGTGGCGTCGAGAGATGGGCTTCCCTGCCGGAGGGTGGCCCAGGCTGGACCTGGAGGGACTGGGAGGGGCCGGGCGGTAGTTTCCGGGGAGGAGCTGAGGACAGGTGGGTCCTGACTGTGGCCAGTGTTTTGTTAAAGTTTCCAGGGGGTTTAAAAAAAAAAAGAGTTTGGGGGGGGTGGGGGAATCCCTGCCAAGACATATTTCCCAGGCCACCTCTCCCTCCCTGGGGGAAGCTTGGATCCTGTGAATGTGACATCAGGTCTCTTCTGCTCTCCTGTGTGCTGCGGATGGGAAGAAGTCAGAACGCACTGGCCAGGGCTGAGGCCGGCAGAGCTGGCTCCCTGCTGGCTGCCACTGAGTCCAGGGGGAGCTGTGCCCTCCCCGGCCCCCGGGGCTGGGCTGAGGCAAGCATATAGAGGAGGAGCCGAGGGCCCAAGCAGAGACCCCTGGGGACTGGGGGGAGACCTCTCTGGGTGTGGATGTGGGGGGAGGGTCCCTGCCTCCCCCCACCTTACTCTCGCTGCAGTGGCTGGTTTAGGGGACAGATCTCATTACGGATCTGTAGCTACTGCTACTGTCACCCCAGCTGTGACTTCGAGGGATGTCCAGGGGGACCAAGTGTGCCCAGGTCTGCGGCTTAGGTGTTGGGATAAAATCTGTCCTTTTGATTCTAGGGGTGAAGAATAAACAGAGAGAAGGAAGAGGAAGTGGTTCTGTGGGTCCTCCTGAGAACTGCAGATGAGTCCGCATTTGAATCCCTGCGTGTGCATGTGGGTGTGGGTGGATTAGAGTAAAACAAGATGAGGAAATGGAAGAAGCATCTATTTGATGGCGTCCCTAGGAGCTAGACGTAGACACATCTTTTTCGTGTGCAGGGAAGATGCTCTACATTTATCCCATGGGCCTTACTCAGGCACACCGAGAACTTTGATGGAGCAAGGAAATTCTGGGCACCCCAGCTTTCTCACTTGACAAATGAGGCTAATTGAAAAAGCCAGGTGTCTCACATTCATGTTTTGCTGTACACATTGCAGCATGCTGTTTCCTCCGCAGTGACTGCCCTGTGAGGACCTCAAGGCGTATTTCGTGCTTACGTAGACAGGAAATTGCTTTGAAAACATAAGCACATTATTAAAGGCGAGGTATCGTCTGCTCCCTTATTCAGGGCGGGCATTTCCTCCTTCCCAATGCTTAACCCTCTACAAGAACACCCCTTCGACTTACAAGAAAAAGCCAAAGGAAAACAAAGACCCAGAAAAGCTGTCCCGATGTGGGGAGTAAATGGACCATCCCGAGGGGCAACCCCGCTTTCCGTGTCAGGTGCCATTCCTCCCTTTCTAAGCTCCCACCTCAGGTGGCTGCGTTTCCTTCTGTTATTTGGAAGCCAAGGCTGTGGCTTTTTTTCCCCCCTCAATCAGCCCCGGTAGCTCTTCGTCTCCCTCTGGCGTTCCTCTCTCGCTATTTCTTTAGATTGGTGCCCAGGCAAGTGGGGGGATCCGGAGACGGGAAGAGGGTGGGCGCAAAAAGAAAAGCTGATGGGGGCTTCTAATCAGCAATCCTGAAAGGACTGGGTATGTGCCTAAAAGGATCCTTTTTTTTTTTTTTTTTAAACTTCCTTTTCTTGCCAACCTCTCTCCGATCTTTCCCACTGTGGACGCAAAGAACTTGAGCCGAACAGCCTTGGTGGGAGGGGGCTGGAAGAAAGAGCAAAGTGCGTCCATCTATCTGCCAAAATAATCTGACCCCGAGTCGGGGGCGGGGGGAGGCGTAAGTAAGGAGGGAGAGCGTCCCCTGGACTGATCAGCACTAAGAAGTCGGAGAGACATAAAAGGCAAATGAAGCGAACAACAATAAAAAAAAAAAAAAATTCCCCCGCACACAACAATACAATCTATTTAAACTGTAGCTCATACTTTTCATACCAATGGTATGACTTTTCTGGAGTCCCTCTTCTGATGCTTGAACTCCGGGGCTGGCAGCTTGCAAAGGGGAAGCAGACGGCAGCGCTGCACGGGCAGGTTTACCAAAGGTCTCCAATGGGTATTTTCTTTTTCTTAGCCCTGCCCCGAATTGTCAGACGGCGGGCGTCTGCCTCTGAAGTTAGCAGTGATTTCCTTTAGAGCCCGGCCTTATCTCCGGCTGCACGTTGCCTGGTGGTGACTAATGACACAATAACATTGTCTGGGGCTGGAATAAAATTGGAGCTGTTTACCCCCGCTCTATAGGGGTTCAGTATAAAAAGCCGGCCGAGAGCTGTCCAGGTCAGACGCGCTTTTGCCTCTGCGCTGGGACCAGCGCCGCCAGGGTCCCCGGGTCCCCGTGCGCCACGGCCGCCACCGCGTGCGTCCTCGGACCGCTCCCACTGCCTTCTCTCCTGGCAGACGCTTCTTTTTTCTCCCCATTAAAGAGCATTCGGGCTGAAGGATCACTTTGAGATCCGAAGAACCCGAAGCGCTTGGAAGGAACCGAAGCTGTTTTTTTCTGCGGTTTTTTTTTTTCCCCCCCTTCGGGTTTAGTTCGCAGGGGGAAAGGATTTTGATCCCTTTTTTTCAGAATGGATTATTTCCCCATGATTTTCGCTCTGCTGTTTGTGGCTTTCCAAGGAGCTCCAGAAGCAGGTAGGCACGTTGACTTGTAAATCCCTGAATGCTGCCGTCTTCTTTTCCACCTTAATGCTTTTCTTGCTTCTGTGTTTTCCCCCATTTCTTTTTATGACTGCCGCTCAGAAATCAAGTGTAGGGGAATTATTGCTCAAAGGTGCTTAAGTTTTCTAGTGGAAAAAAAAAAAAAATCCTCTGTTGAAGACCATTGTTCCTCTAGCATTAAAATAACATTATTATTATTGCCTAGTGTATTTCCTTGGCTTTTAAAAATATGACTCAATTAAAGCAAGATATAATTTAGCTACATGTATGTTTGCAATATATGTGTTCATACAGGTAATAGGACATATAGGAATTTATATCTTATTCAAATACTGTTTTAATAGTGTGTTAATGTGTGAAATATTTAAACATTTCAGCTTGAAGCCAAGGAATTTTATTCAAGTCATTCAAGCAATGTATGAGCAGTAAAATCACCTGCAGAACAGTCTAGTGAAAACCACCCCCAGGCGGTTTCAGGATGAAGCAGATGTTTTCTTTAAAATTGTCATTGTTGACTTTAGATTTCTTCTGGCAAGTTTTTGGCACTCAGAACAGTGTGGGCTCTATTTCCAGTTTTATTCACCTGTCTTGGGAGGGAAGCTAGGATAAATCTTGGCTGCTGAAGGATTTAGATAGTATGTGTGCATCTGCCCGTTTCCCTCTTTTAGGGTCAGTGCACTTTTTTGTCTTTTCATGACCCTGACTGAGGAGAAAGGATGTCAAGGGAATGAAAATCCTGGAATGTGTCTGATCATTTGAAATGTACAAAATTAGGCAGATAAGCTGCGTGGTTAACTTGTCAGTAAGAGGAAGCATGCTGCCGTGGGGAAGCGGAGACGGCAAATCCCACCCACACCATCCTGCTCCAGGGATTCAGAATTCAAAACCCACGGAACCTTGCCTGGGTCCCCGGAGCTGCTGCTCAGTTTTCCCTTAGGTCAGTGGTTTTATTGTAGAGCTGATTTCTCTTCTCTCTCTCCAATCACCTCCCTGAAGCTCTGGACCTCCACCTAAGTTCAAGAGGTGTGTCTCACCTGGGCTACTCCCGGCCTTACACACGGTGTGAAGTGGTGGGTACTGCCCTAAACGGAAGGTCATCCCGCATGAGGAAGTGGCTCCGAGTCTAGGAAAAGGCAGTATGATTTATTTAGTTTCAGGTTTTTGGTCATCAGTCAATTTTAAGCCACTGTAGGGTGTGCTAAGTTCCATGCAGAAACCAACCCAAATGTCTAACAGGCAGTATTTCTAAGCATTTCCTTGAAGGCTGCTTCAAGGGGCTGGTAAGTCCCTTTTCAGGTGGTTGTTTCCCCTGCCCTTGTATAATCTCTCTGAAGGTGGATAAGCCAGCGGCGATAAAGGTGAAGTCATGTTAAGGAGGGAAAATAATAGAGTCCTTTTTGCTCTGTGTTTCTTGCTGGAGGCCGGCTGGGTGCTTCATCTGCTTTTATCTGCTCTGCTAGCTGTGGCATCGATGCTGTGACCAGTGTGCCTTCGGGCCTTGGGGGAGACACCGCCCACTGACCTGCTCTTTCTCTCCCCAGCGGTCCTGGGCGCCGAGCTCAGCACCGGAGCCGAGAGCGGAGGGGAGACGCCCCCTCCTAGTGCGCCCTGGAGGCCCCGCCGGGCCAAGCGCTGTTCTTGCTCCTCCCTGATGGATAAAGAGTGCGTCTACTTCTGCCACCTGGACATCATTTGGGTCAACACTCCAGAGTGAGTCTCTAGAGGGCATCGTTACTCTAGGCTTCCTCCCCTCCGGCTTCACGGGAGGCTGGAGCCCAGTTACTCTCGTTACTTTTGGGTTTGGACTCTGAAGGTAGCATTTCTGACCACATGAAAGTGCCCCAGTGGGGAAAATGCCCCTCAGGAGGCTGCCGCACATCTCGGGGGGAGACACTTTGTGTTGGGCCTCCGGGGGGGGGGGAATGTTCTCCATTGGGATCTGCCTGGGTTTAGGGAAAACTTTGCTGAGGTCATATGTGGCTTGGTCCAACCTGTGATTCTCATGGGAGGGTATAGACTTAAGAGGCAGAAAGGATGATAGAGAGTTATAGTCTACTGTCTTTATCTTACTTATAGAAAAACTAAGACCCGAAATGTTGAAGTCACTTGCCAGGATGAATTTGTGGTAGAGCGAGACCTAGAACTTGGGTGTCCCGACTCCCCCCTTTGCAAAAGCCTATTTCAACACAGCAATAGAAACACGGTCCTTAGAGTTCTCTTCTGCCTCCTGAGTGAAGAAAGCAGTTTCCCCCATCTCCCCCTGAAAAGTAGTTCACCCATCAGAAGGAATCCTAAACAAAAATACATTGATTGTGCCTGCGGTGTCCCGTTATGTGAGGGATGACCGAAATCCAAACAAAATCAAATCAAACCAAACAAAAACCACAGCGAGCCTCATACTTAGTAAGGTGATACTTCCAAGGGGAGGACTTTATTCTTGAGGTGAGAATCACAATGGACACACTGGAAATTACTGGAGAGCCTTCTGGCGAGGAGTCCCTCTACAGTCGTATGATAATCACCAAATCACAGGAGGTGTGCGAACCTGGCGTGAACCATGCACGCAGTAGTGTGTCTCCCCCAGCCTCCTCAGGGGGCCCTTTTAGCATTATCATGTATCACTTGAATTGAAAATCGGTTTTCGAAATCTTGTGAGTCATGGTTTTGCATGGAAGTCCCCCCCCCCCCCCGCCGCCAACTCCCAAGACCTGTTAACTAAGTAGAGAGTCAGAAAAAGGAAGAAAATATGAAACAGATACCAAAGCAGAGATGTCATAATTTCGGCCAAAAGACAAGGCTGCTGTGTTGAGAGTTGGCATGGAATTTCATTGACTTAGAAAAACTGATTTTCTCCTGGGTGGGTCCACACACTTGGGGCTGTTGATGGGCATGCGATCCTGACTGTTAGCAACATTTGACTCTTCTGAGTTTCGCTGCCATATCCTGTGGTGTGAGCTCCTTAGGAGCTTGCCCCAAAGAATGCAACCTTTGGAGACGATCAGCTATGCTCATAACTTTTGTTCCTCTCTTTCCATGATAGGCACATTGTTCCATATGGACTCGGAAGCCCCTCTAGGTCCAAGCGATCCTTAAAGGATTTCTTTCCTACAAAGGCAACAGACCACAGGAAGAGATGCCAATGTGCTAGCCAAAAAGACAAGAAGTGCTGGAATTTTTGCCAAGCAGGAAAAGAACTCAGGTGAGTAGAAACACCTTTGTTTTCCTTCAGTTTTATGCCCTCCTGACCGTCTTCCTCTTATGATGCTGTCTTCTGGTTTAAAAGAGATTAACAGAGGCATTGAGAACAACTGAAGTTCCTATTGCTGAAATGTTCTCCCTATGTGTATTTTAACAGGGACCAAGACACCATGGAGAAAGGCTGGAATAAACAAAAGAAAGGGAAAGACTGTTCCAAGCTTGGAGAGAAGTGTCTTCATCAGCAGCTGGTGGAGGGAAGGAAAATAAGAAGGTAAGAGGCTCCTAAGAACAGCTGGTCCCCGTCACCTATGAATGGTCTACTCTCCTAGTCATTCTTGCCTTGATGGGAGAAAGGTCCAGAGGACAGTAACAAAGAAAAGGGGAATCTTTGTGTTCTCTAGATTAAAGAGAGCAAAGGAATCCCTCTCAAATGTTTTCTTGAAGGCCTTGAATGCAGACTGCTGCCCTCTGTACACTTTGGTGATTTTTAGCACACACACCACTAATCCTAAAGGTAGATTTTCCAAACAAAATCTATCTAGAGACACCTTTGTCATTTGGTCACATCTAGTTTTTGCCTCTCTGAGTCAATATATTTACAGCTTTCCCTGAGAAATTAAAAATCCTTTCAGGGAGAGTTTTTTTTTTTTTTTTTTAATTAAAGTGTCACGTATAATCAAATTCTTCAAAACATAGCAGTTATTCAAATGGCCAAAGGGAAAATAAAGTCATTAGGCAGGGTTGGTAAGAGTTAGAACATGCCATTTTTCAGGTTTATTTATTTACTTTTTAAATAGGGAAATGCATTTGGTGGAGACCCAATGTCATTCCCAAAAGCTTTCTCATTTTTTAATCATGAGCTGGGATCTGGATTAGTAATACCATAGGATTGCTCTGAGCAGTTTTATAGTGATAACTCTTCCAAATCCTAAACATTTTGGAATTCACAAGCTGCAGGGAGGAATCCTGCTTTCAGATCTGTCCCATATTCTACGTTTCCCTATCATGGTCAGTGGCAACTTTTCCTGGAAATCCAGTGGCAAGAAGTCCTAGGATCCAAGTACTATGAGCACAGGCCTGGCGGTCATGAATGACTTCTGAGTTGTTTACTACTGATATGGGGCCATCCTCAGCGCTTCCCATGTGCTGTTGAAGTTTCCATATTTATAACCTCAGGCCACCAGTGCGCCTTCAGATCGCAAGATTACGTAAATCACCGTTTCTGGACTGACTTGGAAATCATTTTTTTTTTCTATTAGCTTTCATTACATCAACTATTAAATCAATGTTACAGTCTTGCCCTTTTTCTTTCTCCTAGAAAAAGAAAACATGAAACCTGCAAAAACAAATTTTTTTTAATTGCCATAGAATATTGTTTTGGGCCTGGCTGTAGGCCTCCTCTTTTTGAATTTCTTTCCCACGAAGCCCCCTTCAATTTCTTATGTGATTAAGAAGACACTCCTGGCTATTTGAAACCTCTGCTGAATGAGTCTCTCCGTACAATCCCACAGGGGTTGGGATAGTGCTTGGGATAGGGCTAAAGAAGAAAAGAGAATATCTCCAGTTGACCTTAAAAATTGTACTTAAAAATTGTATTTAATACCCAATTCCCTTTAGATATGACCATATCACCCTTATTCTCCCTGCTCATCGCCCCGCCCACCACCATTCTAGGCATAAGAGGTAGTTTATTTTCACTTGAGGTTAGCAGAGTAACATGTGGTTTTGGTTGAGGGTGAAAGTTCAGGATCCAGATTTAGATTTGTTTTTGCCAGATTCTAATTTTAGATGTTTCTTTTGCTTAGGAATGATTTTTGTAAAAAAAAAAAAAAATAATAATAATAACATTTGTTTTCTCTTGTCTGGTTTTAATAGGTTGGAGGCCATCAGCAACAGCATCAAAACATCTTTTCATATTGCCAAGCTGAAAGCCAAGCTCTACAGAGATAAGAAAGTGACTTACAACCGAACACACTGATGGCAGGTTGTCGGGGCCTGTCTGAAGCCTTCTCATCCACCAAGAGCCCTGGGCCTGACTCTGCGCTCTCTCCACGTGGCTGGGATCAGAGCAAATGCGTCCTCCCTGCTTAGACCACTTCTCGTTCCAGACTAGCACAGGACCAGCGCCCTGGGTGCAAACATTCCAGGAAAGGTTAAGGAGTCCCCCAGCCCATCTTCATTTGCCTCCATCAGTGGGAACTGCTTTCGTTTCTCTCCTCCTTTGGGGTGACAGCGGGCTATGCAAAGAAGGCAGAGAGATGCAGTGACCTGCAAATTAGGGTGGCCTCCTCCTAGGGGGAGGAGGACAGGAGATTCCACTTGCGGGCGGAGTTCCCGAAGAGGTTCCGAAGGGAGTGTTTGTGTCTCAGGCGCCTGGCACATTTCAGGGAGAAACTCCAAAGTCCCTGCAAAGATTTTTCTAGGGAATGCACAAATTGAAAACACTCTAAGGACAAACACTCGAGTTAAAAAAAAAAAAAAAAGAGACTTTGTTTTTTTAATTCATAAAATGCAAAACTGAAAGAAACTGTTACTACTGTAAATCAGGATGAGTTTCATGCGTATGAGTCTACCTCACCTATATTGCACTCTGGCAAAGTATTTCCCCACCTTTAATTATTGCTTCCCCAAACTCTTCCCCCTCTAAAATCCCCACACTAAGCCCTAGCCTCATGGAAGTCTGTCTAATGTGTCAATAGTAGATATAACATTTTCAGGGTGATCTACTAGCTCTGTTCCATAAGAAAAGAAAGATCAGTTGAATCAGGAGATTCCCTTACCTTGATTTTTGGAAACACAATGGTATAGGATTGTTTAGGAGAGACACTGAAGGGTAAACATTAGTGATGATTTAAAGCAGTCAAATTATTTTCCTTTATGTAACTGGCTCATGGAAGAGGTTGGATTACATTTTGATGTACTTATTTTTTTATAGATATTTATATTCAAACAATTTATTCCTTATATTTACCATGTTAAATATATGTTTGGGCAGGCCATATTGGTCTATGTATTTTTTTTAATGTATTTCTGAATGAAATTGAGAAAATGCTTTGTTTTGCCTGTCAAGGTAATGACTTTAGAAAATAAATATTTTTTTTCCCTACTGTACTGACTTTGAATCATTTCTGAAATTTCTGAGAAGTGGGCCAAAGTGGCAAGAATTAAGGAGGGGGATGATTAAAGATGGTTTCTTGGAAAGGTGACAATTAGCAGGAAAAGAATCTTGGCTAATGAAAACAAGAATTTGATTTATATCTTAAAAGTTGCCTTTAGATTGCATTAAGCTAAAAACAAAACAAAAACCCAGCTTTCACACCTCTGTCTTTCCCTGCATAGCCGCCTCTGCTTCCCCTTCACCTGCAAACTCTCTAGGGACTTTATCCATTAGCTATGCTTTGGCTATTAGACGGGATCCAACAGTTTAAGCTGATGAAGTGGTGAGAGGTGCTTTCTCCATGTTCATAGACTGAAGGAAGCAATGGTGAGGCAACCTCCCCAAAGGTACCTAATTATACACATTCCACACCAGAGTTGCTTTGAGAAAATGGCCTGCTCAGAGCAAGTGAGGGCTCCCACTGGCTTTTTCTTTGCTCGGATTAAGAAGTGTGTTTACTGAGGAACACCAAGCACCTTCGCTCTTTCGTGGTAGCGCAGGACTGGACACGTGCCCTTGGAGCCAGAGATACCAAATGCTGATTCTGGGCCTCCTGCATCTCGACACCTCCCTCCTCCCCACTTGGCCTTGGCTGACCTGCCAACCCGTTGGGGAGAATAGTGCTGCAAATGGTTGTTACCAACAGAAGCCCATAAGAGCTTGATCAGCTTCTGAGAATCTTCACCGCCTTTCTCTGACAGGGTTTGAAAGAATGCCTGGCATTCCTCAAATAGTAGCTCACAGGGATCGCTGTTGTCCAAACAGTGACACATCTGAAGGATGTTAAATAACAGTCTTCAGGTGTGCAGAGCCAGTGTCCTGGGCAGAGTTTCTATCTTGACTGGCATTGTTTTTCATCTTTCACTTTTTTGTTTTTAGGAGACAGTCCAGTGTCTTTGGGGAATTGCTTATAAAACTCATTTCATCTAGCAAACTGTTTCTCAGTGTGCGGTTCTCAAGGGGAGGGTGAAGTTTTGTTCACATTGACAAGGGACTTGGCCTGAACTTAGCCCCTGTTAATCTTGAGCAACCATTCCATCCCCTGGCATCATGAATTTCCTCATCCGTTAAATGAAAAAGGGGAGGAATGTCTCTAAAACTCCAAGACCGAGCCTGAGATGGCAGGAGGAAGTGGAGGTGACAGGAAAGAGTGAAGATCTGAGCTTGGAGGACATGGATCTAGTATATTTAAGAGGGAGTTGGCATGGGAAGAAGCCCCTGAGCAAAAGAAAAACAGGGCAAGCAACGGTGATGAGATTTTCCTTTTCTTTTCTTTTTTAAGAATATTTTTTATTATTCAGACTTTTAAATCCTCTTCCCCGATGCTTTCTGCCTCAGTAACCAGCAAGAAAAGTAAAAAAGTGTGAAGCAGCGCTCCTAGGGCATGAGGGTCAGTAGTAAAATACGTTGGAAGGTTCATAGGAAATAAATATTTTTGGAGTATGTAGGAAAGATTGACTATTACTCAAGGATTACGCCAGCTCGAGGGGTGAATTGATGGCCCGGTCTGTCATGCTTTCTGCTGCTCTTCCAGTAAAAGCATGGTTTCTGGAAGCCCACTTAGAACAGATTTCTCTCTTCACACTAACGAACAGGCAGAGCTTTGATCTCAGGGATCCAAGGACCCAAGGCTCCTGGGTGGGGAGAGGTGACCTATTGGTGAAGAGAGAGGTACCCACTCCAGGGGTACATCATTTTCACTCCAGGGATTGGTTTCTTTTGTGATGGAAACGATTGGCTTTTATCCTGCCTGTGCTTCCCTGAAATACTCAGGGTATTAGACTAAGAAACTAACTAGAGTTCTCACAACTCCAGGTATTACATTAAGCAGGGGTTCCCTCAGGAAAGAAAGAGCAATCTTTGGTCTTTCCAGGGGAAAAAGCCAAGGCCCAGAGAGGGAAGTGGCTTACCTAAGGTCACACAGCAAGCTGTAGCATCTCTGGAGCCTGAACCCTTGAGCACGGCTGTTTCACTCAGAGGCACCTGGAGGTCAGTGGAAACAGACACCCAAGCCAACCTCATTAGAGGGTTCTAGGTGGTAAAGCAAAATCGCTCTTCACAAAAGCTTTGCCTTCCAGCCTCACAGATGATGGTTTCCAAATCCATCCTTTTTATTACTCTCTCGGGAATATCAATGTGCCCCTGAGCCCTGGTCGCAAACATTTTAGTTGTAAAATATTTGTTTACTACATCATCCTCATGATGCCAATTCACGGTTGGCAGAAAAATTACTATAATTTACAATGCCAGCCTCCAAATCTGGTGCCATGAGTGCTTCATTGACAACTTCTTCCGGAAACAGATCTAACACACGGGAAGAAACTGCAGTGATGAATGCGATGGCAGAGGCAATAGCGTTTCCTCAAATCCCGGGTGGTAATCAGAGAAAGATCTAGGGCTGGTGCCATTGGATAATGAAGAGAGAAGGGCCTCCGCCTTGGGGGTCACTGACTGATGGAAGTGACGTATGCCAAGCCCGGCAGGCAACGTGCTCTTGAGAGGCAGCACATCGGGAATCTGACATGCAGTTTTGCTGGTTCAGAGTCTTCTGTGTTTCTGCAGCTTATTTTTCTCTTTCATATTCTGAATCATTCCAGGCCTCCACCCTAAACTGCTGTGGAAATATCCAGGGATGAAATTAACAATAGCCATCACTGGCATGGCGTGGGCACTGATAGGGACAGAGCCAGGGGGTGGTTCTGTGGCCCCCAGGCCACCAGGTTCCTGGTGGTCCCCAGCTAGGCCAGATGTTAAACCTCCAGGTGTCGGATTGTGGGAAGGTCCAGCCGTCTGAGAAGGCATGGGCAGCCAGGATGAAATTTCCAGATTTCTTGCTTCTACGGCTATTTATCAGCCATTATGAAAGTATTTCAACAATAGCCAAGACATGGAAGCAACCTAAATGTCCATCGACAGATGAATGGATAAAGAAGTGTTACATACATATAATGGAATATAACTCAGCCATTAAAAAGAACAAAATAAAGCTATTTGCAGCAACATGGTTGGACCTGGAGATTGTCATACTAAGTGAAGTAAGTCAGACAGAGAAAGACAAATATCATACGTAGAATCTAAAAAAAATGATATAAATGAATTTATTTACAAAACAGAAACATACAGAGTATGAACTTCTGGTTACCAGGGGTAAGGGTGTAGGAGGAGGGATAGATTGGGAGTTTGGGATTGACATGTACACACTGCTATACGTAAAATAGATAACCAACAAGGACCTGCTATATAACCCGGGGAAGTCTGCTCAGTATTCTGTAATAATGTAAATGGGAAAAGAATTTGAAAAAGAATAGACACGTTTATATGTATAACTGAATCACCTTGCTGTACACCTGAAACTAACACATTGCTAATCAACTATACTCCAATATAAAATAAAATTAAAAAAAAAACTAATATAGTCTCATTGGTACATGAACCTGTGCATATCAGACTTGGAAGTATCAACCCTCTTGGTCAATTATCTTCTTGACATTCACTGAGTGGGCCTGCTTTGTCTTCACACCTGCTGAAGTTTAGCCCCACATCTTTCTGTCCTTGAACCTTTGCTGTCTTGCTGCATTTTCATCCCTCTGTATCATCCTCTCACTCTCCATGCCCCCCTCACTCATACACTGACCTCCTTTGGTAGAAGTGGAAATACTTTAAGGTATTCTTTGTCTCCTTGGAGGTTTTTAGAAGGACAATTTTATGGTGGCCTAAACTGGGGTCTGCCTCAGACCAGAACTTTCTAGGGTCTTAGATCTGTTCTAGGATTCACACGAAGGAGCTACTTGTAAGGCTGGGTCTTTGCCTCTTAGATTAACTTTGGACCCTGAAAGGGTGGCCAGGTAATTTCTCATTAAAACGGGGACACTTTGGATAGTGCTTGGTAATGCTCTTAGCAATAACCATAGACTGTCCTGGGCAAACTGGGACATATGGTCACCCTAGAACAGGAGAAGCCTTGAAGGAGGTCAGAATTTCAGATCCACCTTGATCTCTTAGAGATGACCTGGACCTTGGCTCTGTTTAAGTAGACTCAATGTCTATATCTCTTTATCTGCAGACCAGGCGAGGACAGAGAACTTTCACCTTTTCTAGGGCCTCTAGGCTTGAGTACGGAATTTCAAGCATAATATATCAATGAATTAATAAATGTACAGATGGGTTACAGGGTTCAGTAAGATAGGGGCAAAGGTGATAATGAGGCTAGACTACAGAAGATTTATAAAACCCATTTATAGGGATCTCTTTAGAGAGTTTGCATAGGTAAAATATTCCTTTATTCAAGTTCCACTTTAGTGGTAATTGTCCCAATTGGGTGAGTCTTTCTATTTCTTTGTACTCCAGTTCACCCTGCATATCACCATCATAATAACCTTCCCCAAGTGCTTCAATCATAATTTCCATAAATGCACAGCTAGAAAGAACTTAAAAATAAATGATGTTATATATTCCCATCTCAAAATGTCTCCCATTGCCGTTCTCGGCTTATAGAACAAAAAATGTTATCTACTGACAGTGAGGAAGGAGAAGCACCAGATTGAAAGAAAGGTTAGAAAGAGGTACGATAATTTCTGAGTTCTTAATTCTTTATTACGAATATCTTCAAACATAGCCAACATTTGAGAGAAGAGTATAATAAACCCAGTATACCCATCATACAGCGTCAGCAGTTGTCAAGATTTGACTGATACAGTTTCACCTCTACCGACACTCTGTCTTCCCTTCCTGGATGACTTTGAAGCAACCCCAGGTGTCATTATCCCATCTTCTGTCAATATTTCAATATGGATATAATGCATTTGATATGCTGTGTTCAACCAAGTAAAATGTGAAATAGCCAATTGGATATGGGGATCTGGAGCTTAGAGACATTGAACAATAAATGTCCCTGGACCTCATGGGACCCATCATAACACAGGAAACAAATATGTTACCAGCTAACATTTATGCGGTGCTTACTGTATGCCAGATACTCTTTTGAGAGGTTTGCAGGCATCAACTGATCTCCTCCTTAACTATCACCCTGTGAGGTAGGTACTTTTATTTGCCCTGTTTTATGGATGAGGAAACTCAGGGACAGATTAAGTAGTAACTGCCCAAGGTCAGGCAGCTAATTAAGAGACAGAGCTTGGTATGACCCAGATAAACTAGTTCACTATGCTTTGTGACTAAGAAGAATACAGCGATAAAGGCTACACTGTGGCATTGGAACAAGTCCTATGATGGTGTAAAAGTGACAGTGATCCATTCTGCGTGGGAGTGAAGACAGGAAGTGTGATGGTTTCTTGGGAAGATACTGTGAGGATGGGCCTTGACCCTTACCTAAGCAAGAAAGCACCCGAAAGATTTATAACTCAATCAAAAGTATAGAAGAGTCTCAATAAAATGCTTCATCTACAGAGGACTTGATAAGAAGAACGTAGCCTAACGTGCTATCTATCTCATCAAGAGGTAATTTATCTTACTACAATTCAGAAAGGACAATTAATTCAATGATACTGAAAATCTTCAAGCATCACAACCACAGAAGGAGAATAAAAATTTCATTTTCCTAAGTGACATTGATTTTTTCTGCTAAATTATCCTGCTAAAACCCAGAAAGGGTAATTAATTCAATGATATTGAAAATCCTTAAAGAGCACAGCACCAGCAAATGGGACTAAAATCTCTTAATTTCAAGTGACATCAACTGGATTGAAATTTGGGGACATGCCTTTAAAAATAAAAAGAAATCAATTTGAATAGATTTCAACTAAATTTAGAAAATTTTTCTAAACTTGTGGCTAATAAGATGAAATGATTCCACTAGAAGTCTCTGTATTTAACCAAATGTAGAATTTATTGTATAGTTCAAGTGCTCTGCTAATCTCTTACTGTTTGTCACATGGTCATAAATGTCCTTTCACATGTTGAGAATTCCCACCTGATATATAGGTAGGGATTGCTGTCAACTTAAATGTCTTCTTCAGGCTTGAAGAATTTGCTAAGATGCCATTAGCAATCACCTTGCTATGGACATTGCTCACTGGTTTGTTTCCCTCCATAACGAGTTCATTTTGCTCTGATCAGTGGCCATCGGTGGTGCTCCTCAGTTTGGTGAAAGACAAGATGCACAGGGCAATTAAGATGATTCTATGCAGCCTACTACAATAAAGACAATACTCTTTAAGAAAGAATATTTCAACAGAAGGAAGGGGGCTTGGGATTTTATAGAAGCAGGTAAACAAGGAAGTTGTCCTTGAGTCTTACGGGAGTCACGAGCGGGATGGAGATGGTCTTCTCTGAATCGTTGAGAAGGGATGGAGGGGAATATGAGAGAGGCAGGGTCCTTCGAGGTTAGCTATTTCTCAGAACACTGGAGGGGGACTTCTTGACTTTTGCTTTTGGGGAACACAGGGCTCAGGTAAAGTTCAACATTGTTCGTTTCCTCTTTTTGTTCAAGATGAACATACATCGTCACTGAACAACTAGGCAATAATCCTAAACCTTCTGAGTGAGGCGAAGCAAAGTCCCAGAAATAGTTTCTCGAGGAGTCTTCATGTTGCTACTGTAAAAGCAGCGGAACTACCTGTACAGAAGTGATGGTTAAGGTCTGTGGTTTTAGGGCCCTAGAGATCAGACCCCTTAAAAGAAGGATGCCTAAAATGAAGAAGAGAAATGTTAAAGATTGTATTAAAATAAAGAGCCAAGAATTGAACCTGAAGGATAACCAGCCCAGTGGATTCCAGGAGGTCAGTGGAGGAACATCTTCCAGTTATGCAGTACTGCTAAGTGAGTTTCTTGGAGCCCTTGAGCTAGGATGTTGGTGGTTTTGGTCATGTTGTCTACAGGGTATACCTGACCCTAGAATTCCACTAGGCTTGCCGAATGGTCCAGTCAGTGCCTTTTCCAGGGAGAAATGAGACCCATGAATGGTCTTCTATGGTGGTCAGTCCTTCAAAGTACATATCAAGCCATTGGGCTTTAGCTCACAGGGCTTCTGCAAATCCTAGGGAAAAGGGCCAGGCAACCAGGAGTCCCATAGGGACCTAGGGTAATCTGGTTTTAGTTCTCAGTGACACAGAGACAGGCAACAGGGAGAAAAATTGAAAACATTAGTTTGAAGGATTATAGTCAGACCTTGAAGGAAACTGGAAGGATTGAAAATCTGATAAGGATTGACAATTTGGGAAGGTAACAAGAGTCAGTCCAATTTACAAATGGATACCCAAACCGATTTTTCCAGAGTTGGGGAGCAAGTCAATTAACTATCCAACAGACAAGATGGAGACAATTTGAAAACAGATCCAAAATAGTTCAAAGACAATGAACAGGGCTAGAATCTGATAACCTGGAAGGTTGTGCTATATAACATACAGTTTTCTATTAAAACAAATAATTTCCCTCTACAGTCACCATACTTTTGATGAAAGATAATCTCAAAGAAACATTATTCTTGGTGGCAAAATAAGGCTAGTCTCATTAAATTTGGCATAGTTATTTAGACAGGCACGACAAGAATGGTGATGTATCATATAGACGATATTAAGTTTGCTTTCTGGAATGTTTCATAGGAATTTCAGATTGAACTTTTATAAAAACCTTTAGAAGCTAAGGAGTCAAGCCAAGAACTTGCTACCAGATTTTACCTGGAATAGTTATAAATTTGGGCAAATTCGTCTCTTGTTGAAGTCTCCCAAATACCTAAGATTACTGGGTCTGCCAGGAAGAGACTTTCTTACTCACCTGTGAGGCTGGGAATCTATAAGCCATCAGACCTATTCACCCATGAGGGTCTTGTGAATACCAGCTTCATAAAGCCAGCCTTAATTCCTTAAAAGTATCTGGTCATATCTGATTAAATGAGCATCATTCTCAAATATGACACTCCAGGCAAGGTCTTGGTTGTATACTTCATGATTTAAATTATGTCATAATAACAAGAAGGAGAGATTCTTATTGAACCTACGCACATTGCCATGGGAATAAAAATATTAACAAGATTTTCTGAATTCTGGAAGAGTCAGGCAAGGAAAATAAGATATCATTTATAAATGTTTCATTTCACTTTACAAAAACAGTCTACTCAATTACCATGAGGTATAGATGGCTTAAGAGGAAAAAGAAAGGGCTTCCTTATATATCCGAAAAGTAGAGTATTAGAACAGCCGTATTCCAAACAAAAAACACCATCTTTCCTCATCAGCTCATTCAGTGTTATGTAATTAAATCTTATTCTGCTCAATCTGGAGTTAGCCGTGTCATAACCCATCTGTTTCTCAACTAGAGTCTAGAAATCCTGACTCACTCCACTGGTATGATCTCAAAGTTGTTTAAGCAGTGCCATCGGAACTCTGTACCCAAAAGTACTTGACATAGTCCTTTTCTATGGGACTAAATAATAAAACAAACAAACAATAAAACAAACAATTATTTATAGACTAAATAATAAAACAAACAAACAAACAAAAACCTACCTGAAGATGACAACAGACTTTAAATGGCTGTGGTTAACTTATTACTGCTAATTTTAATAGTGAAAGATCTGATGATGGTTCATTACAAAATAATGCAACTGACAAAGACATTTGTTGTTAATGTGGCATGCAAAACAAGGTAATAAACTCAGCCCAAAAAGTTCTGGACAAAATAATTGTAAACATACTGATCACCCCTATTTTCAAAGAAGAGTGGATATTACATCTAATTTATAAAAATAGATGAATATTATCTTTACAGAGAAAAAAATTCTTCAGATGTAATTGTAACGATCCTGACACAATAAATCGTGAATATAGTATACCCAGCATATAGTTAGAATATACAAGGATATATCAAGAATATCAAGTAAAGAGATTCTGCAAGTCCTAAACATCTATATGTTAATAGAACTCCATAGGTAAGTGATGGGAATCCCAAATGAAAATCACTGGCCTAGAAGATGTCAGGTGCAAATTAAATAAGTAAAATTGTGACAACTTAATATTTTAAAAAACTGAAATTATGACCAATAGCACTATGCTGTTGAATAATATTAGGCAAAGCAGTACTAGGACTCATAAATAGAAACATATCATGGACAGTTATGGAACTGACAATTCTGTAGGAACTTCTCACATTGCACACAATTTCTCAAATGTTTATAACATCTCATCCATGCACATTTTATCCAGGGACAACTAAGCGTCTCTTCTGATGTGCTAACTCATCGATAGTAACATATCAAATATATCTAATTACTTCTAGCACCTTTCCTTTTACAAAGATGAAAGCAAATCTTGGTGTATTTACAGGAGCCCTCTGGGAATACATATATGCATATATACATACATATGACCATCTTTGTACCACATACAAATAAGAGACAAAATTATAATGATCCAGACATCTAATGAATATCCACTCATTAACTCAATTTAGCATCAGTTAAAGGTTTAAATTTACTAAATATCTTGCAAATTATCTTCAAGCTGACACACTGTAAAACATAAAAAAATTTCAGAGTAATGATTCAAGTGGGTTAACCACAAATTCACATTTTTCATAGTCTTAAACATATACTAGAAGTTATGCTAGCTTATTCATTCAGTAAATCTGTATAAGCTTAGGAATAACATATACAAGTAGAATAAAAATCTATGCTTATTTAACACTGATATTTAACACAGATAAATCAGAGAAAACATAGCTGTTTTTATTAAACCAAAATTATTAAACTAGTATTGTTTATCTAAATTATGTTAACTTATATTCTTAAATTATTTCTGAGTTAGTTTCTATAAAAATACCGCTTTTTTTCACATGGAAAGTATTAGAGATTCAATTTTCTTAATTTCTGAGAATTTAAGGAATATTCAGTTTATAGACGTACTTATTTATCTCTAAGCCAATCAGACTAGAGCTCCTTTAATTTAAAAGATTTTCTAATCCGTTTATTAATATCACCAGGAGATAAGAAAATATTATACACTCACACAATGAAAGGCAAAAGCCTTTCTAATTTACAGACATATAAACGTACAGACACACACACAGAGAAAGCTTATAGTTTCAATTCTAAAATTTCAGCCATAGGTCAAGCATAAACCCAGAATAAAAAACTCACTAGTCCGGATATTCACCTCCTGGTTGGCTTGAAATTCTTAGTTGATCTGAGCTCAAATTAGATAAAAAGAAGAGACTAACAAGTCAAATTCCCTGTTACCGTTCACCCAGCAGAGACAAGATCTCTATAAACCATCAACTGTTTACAGAGACCATCAAATGATTAGACCATGAAACCCAAAGAAGATGGCATCAGAAATCGAGTGCTCAAAAACAATCAAAATCAGGTCTTTACTGTGCTCCCTAGGGACAAGGGTCTGCAGCAGGGGAGTCAGATTCCCCACGGGGTCCCCGAATTGCCAGTCAGGGACACAAAGGGCTCCGGATAGCTCATGCCCTGCGTGGAACCGGGATCTGACGGTGAGATCCAGCTCTATCCAAGTCATTGCATCCAACTGAGAGAGTCCTTGTTTCCCAGGAGAATGTGGGAAGAAAGAGGGGAGCCAGGTCAGCACAAATGTATGAAGGAAAGTAGCCCAAATGCAGTTAAATGGCTAAAAGCATGGTCATTGGGTTCAGATATGCCATCGGTCCAGACCACTTCTATGACCGTTGGGAAGCTTTTTTACTGTCCTGACTCTCCAGCTATTCATACATAACATGGAGATGATGACAGCTACTGCTCAGTGTGATTGTAAAGGCTGACATTCCACCTAAAAGAAAACTCCAGATACCAGCCCTCGATACATGATATAAACCCTTTGCTGCGTGCCTTCAACTTATTTTTCCTCTTTTATCTTCAACCTCCACCTCTACCTTCTATTTTAGGTACTATTTTAGGGCCACATTTCTCAAATTCTGTGTGCAATAGAATTACTTGTAAAGTTTGCCAAAATGAAGATTCCCAGATCACAAACCCCAGAAATTATAATCTGGTACGTGGTAAGACCCAGAAAACTTTGTTTTAGCTACCATCCAGGTGGTTCCAATGTAGAAGGTCTTCAGATTACAAGTGAAAAAAATATGACATAAGCTGTTCGCGGCCATGGACTTTGTCTCCACCCTGCGTTTTCATATGCTGCTTTCTCAGAGAAGAATGCTCTTTCTTCAGGGTTCTGCTGGTGAAATTTTATTTATTCTTCAAGTCTCCTTTCAAATGTTTTCTCTTGTATGAGGTCTTCTTGGACTCCCCAAGGCAAAAGGGCTTTGTCATCGCTCCTCTGGTATTTGTTTACATGTCTAATTCCACACTGACAATGAACTCTTGTAGAGGAAGGGCTGGGTCTTAACTTATCTCTGTGTCCTCAGCATCAAGAGGAGGTAGGCTTTGAATGTCTGCTAAATGAAGTGACAATCTCAACACTAAATTTCGAGGAGAATGATTGGAATGTCTCCTGTCCTTGGCTTTAAATTCATCTAAAATCCTGAACTGAGAGTCTTACAAAGGTTCAGGCCAGAAGGCAGTGAGGTCTGTCAAGCCACAGACTGGAAAAAAATATTTACAATGCATATATTGGATAAAAGACGGGACAGCTCTCTGGGGTACCAGTCTCTAAGAAAGGATGCTAACACATGACAGTAATAAGTCCGAAGAATGGTGCCTATTAATTCAGGTTTGCACATGCAACTCATTCCATTACTGGTAAAATAGACATTTATTCTACTTCTGCCAAAGTAGACAGTGCCTTTGAGCAGCAAGAAAAACATTCTTAGCATCAACCTATCTCTGCTATTTTTGTGCATGAATGATATGTTACTAGGGCCATGACAGGGTGCTACCATCTCTGAGTCCACCCATCTGACCGTCACCCGGAGTCAGTGTGAGCAAGCAGCCGCCGTTCTGAAACCAAATAAAGCACGATGAGGCGCTCGTTCTAGGCAACAATGTTTTGTAATTATTTGCTGACCTGCACTTAAGAGTATAAATAAACATTACTCTCTAGCTATGAGCAACCAAATAAGCCATGAAATGGAAGATAATTCCCAGTAAGTTCAAATGATAAATTTAGTATCATGTGAACGTAAAGAGCGTTACAACCTCGTGAAAAGGAAAGCTGTTTCAACGTTAGGAGTGAAGAGAGTCCCTCCCTTTGAGGGGTGGTTATGACTAGCGGAGAGCACAAGGGACTTGTGATGTTCTATTTCTTGTTCTGGGCGCCAAGAACACGGTTGTGTTGACTTTGGGGGAATTCTTTGAGCTGTACATTATGGCATATGCTCTTCTCTGTGTGTGTCATATTTCAAGAAAGCTTACTTCTCCCTCCCTTAAAGAATTTTTTCCCCTTTCTTCAGTAAAGAAATGCTGAACAAATATATACAGAATAATAGTTCGAAGTGGTGCCAGAAGTGTAGCATGCTTCACGGGGCATATATGTTTTGGTCTGTCTGGGCATCAGATGTGCCTTTCACTTGATGCAACTCATTTCATTGTTCCACAACCTGGCTTTCCTCTTCGGAGTAAAGGCCTCCTTAGCATTTTTTTTTCCTGAATAAGGTCCCCATCTTGGCTGCATACAAAAGGCTCCATGAACACCACTGCCCTGTCTCAGATTAGTTTCCTTGTATGTGTTGCCTGGCTTTGTCAGGTCCTGACACCATCCCGAAGGTGGTAAAATGAGCCAGGTGATTTCACCTCTCATGGCACACCTGGAGGACATTGCTTGGGCACGAGCCAGTTTATTGCTCACAGCCTGAGACATATTTTCCCATGAGCTAGCTCAATCCCCACCCCCCATCCCAAAGGACTTCCTGGGTGGGGAAGGACACATCAGAGAATATGGAGCATTAGAACTAGTGGGAAATACGCTTGACACTGGAGATGCTGTTCCCACTCCCTCCTTCCCCACCCACTCCACACTGATGTGTCAACTGTGATTTCTTACTAATGCTTGGGTTTCGCTCTAAGCTGTCTTTGTTGCCCATGCCCATCAACACATACATCCAGAAAAGTAAAGAGCATCGGGAAAGTCTGCCCTGTGCGTATGCAATTCTTTGCTGTTGCTGATTGCCTTGAGCAGCTGGGAGAATTTGACTCCTGGAATTCACAGACAGAAGTCGGCTCCCTAAGAACATCTTTCTCTCCACCTGTGACCTGAAACCAGGGATGAGGATGAGCATCATTTGACAGTAAGTGTTTGTCGGTTGACACATGACTTCAAGATCAAACCAACCATTTGCTTTCTTCCAGTCAATTCCTCTGGTCCTTCCACTTGGTCAGTTCCATGACTATCTGACCCAGGGCCAGAGAACTTAGCATCTCTACTAAGCTAGACACAATTGCAACGCCAGAAAGGCTTGTGCTGAAGTGCACAGGAAGTAGATGCAAAGAGTTATCGTTGCTGTCAGGTTGCAGTAGTGTTGCAGCCAACTGGATTCAGGATGCTTTTGTTTTGTTTTCCTCCAATAAATGTTTTCAGAGGGCTTGCCTTTGGTTTCTCAAGCAGTTTGGCAAATTACGAATCTTTTTTATTTAAAATAATTTTATGAGGTATAATTTATATGCAATAAAATGCCCAGACCTTAATTATTCAGTTTAGTGAGATCTGACAATTCCATACACCCATTCGAACCAAGACAGAGAACATGACCATCATCTAGAAAAACCAATCGTGTTCGGATTCCTCTTATCATATTCTGATTTCTCTTATCATAAATTAGCTTTGCCTATATAAAGTGGAGTCATACAATATGTATTCTTTTGGGTTTGGCTAATTTTGCTCAACATAATGTTTTTGGGATCTGGCCATGTTAGAACTGTTATGAGTAGACATTCTTGGCTTACTCCCAATCTTAGAGGGAAAGCATTCAGTGCTACTAGTTTGAACAACAGTTTGTAATTAGATGGAGAAAATTGTCTCCTATTTCTAGTTTGCTGATAGTTTTTATGATGAGTGGGTGTTTGATTTTGCTGAGTGCAGTTTCTGCATATACTGAGATTTTTTGTTCTTTATTCTCCTAATATGGCAAATGACATTGATTTTTAACTTTCACATGTTAAAGCAATCTATCTTGCACTTCTGGATAAGCCCTACTTGTCGTGACTTATTATTTGTTAATTACGGCTTTTTGTATGTCGCTAGATTTTATTTGCTAATATTTCATTAAGGCTTATATATATATTTATATAATGTTAAAGTTTCTTTTTGAAAATACCAATATTTTTTGAGGTCTAGTTATATTGACTTTTTTTCTTTTGACAATGATTTTGTTTTTTTAAATTTTTTGCTTGTTTTTTCATGCGTTTCTTAGTTTTAGATTTACTGCAAACATTGTGCATTAAAAAGGACAGTAGAGACCAAGACAAATTTATTCACATCCAGGAAAGGGCGTGTCTCATCTTCTGTCAAACTTTTAGTAGAGTGGTTTGGTCAGTAACGATTGCAGTTGGGTTGGGCTGAGCTCCATATTGTTTTAGTTAATGCCCGTACACCACACATTTCCCAGCAACGCCCTTCTACAGCCTCCTATTTAGTATAAGCACAGGGGTCCCAGAAGGTGTCCCTCAGGTCCCCTGTTCTGCCCTCAGATTTCAGGAGTCCCTGTGCCCTGCACAGCAGGAAGGGGTCTCTCTTAGAATTTCTCCCTTACCCCAGTGATAGGTGGCACTTGGTGTAAAGCCAGGAGATCGGGTTTCTCTGACTTCTTCTGACCCACCTCTACTCTCACAAGCCTCCTGCACCTGTGCTTTCTCAGCTACCCTGCCCCTCCTCCACGGGCAGACAGTGGTGCCTCATACTTAGCATCTGGTCTGGAGTCCAGGATGGATTCTCTTGGTTGTCAGGCTCTGCCCTCAGACTTCTGCAGGCCATGGGAACCCGTGCTTCAGGGAGGTCCCTTTCCACGCTCTGACCCCCCTGGTGGCAGGCTGCTCCTGCCTGATACTCAGTGTGAGTTCTGGAGTGTAGACGGATTGGGCAGATTTCTTCACTCTCCCGCTTCGCCTTCACACAGGCACATGGCATTCTCTTGCGTTCCTCAGAATTCCCAGCCCTTTCCCTGTTGTCGACGGTCACTCCCTGGGGCTTGGTGTAAGGCCTGAGGGAGGGGCAGTTTCTCGATTCTTCTGCTCTCCCTTCAGGTTTGGGTAGTTGGCGTGCCTTGTTAGTTTCCATTCACCATTGGCTCGAATCTTTGAAGGCACGATCAGGACTTTTTATTCACCTGGGCTTGGGAGACTCAGCTTTCTGACTCTTGAGATCTCTCGCTCTGCTTTTTCGTCTGGCTGCTGGATTTTCCTATCAGGTTTTTCTCTCTGGTCACTCCTCTGGTCTCCTGCACTTTATGAGGCCTTTCTCCTCCCTGTGTTCAGTTCCTAAACAGGCGGTTACTGTGGGTAACTGTACCATGAAAGGATTTATCTCAGTTCTTGCGCCCTGACCCCAGCCTTCAGCAGGCTACTGGGCTGCCCTTTGCGAGGTCCTGGTCCCAGGGGTCCGTCTTGTAGGGCTCCTACCCTGCCTGCAGCGAAAGCCCAGAGTGCGTTCTTGGGATCCTATCATCTCTCCTGCCTGGCCTCCAGCCCTTGGCAGCCTCTGCCTTGCACTAGTCAACTCCCCTTGTAGCTCATATGGCTTCTATCAGGACTCTGCCCTGCCCGCCAGCCTCCTGTACACTGTCCCCGTGCAGTCGGTGAAGGCCTGGAGGAAAGACTGGGAGAGTGAGTCACTCGATTTGTGACTAGGCCTCCTTGAGAATCCAGTCCACCATCCCAGCTAACCCGTGGGCATCAGAAGACTCTTCCTTTTTCACCAGGGTTTCAGTCAAGGTCATGGGCTTCTCTGTCCTGAAATCCATCTCATCTAGGTGTTTTTGCTCCACGGTTCTTTGATGGGTTTCTTAAAACTATCATTACGTAGCTTGTCTGGATGTGTTTTGCTGTAAAGGTAGAAGCAATCATCTCTTGCTACTGTTTATATCCTAGCAGGAAGCAAATGTCTAAAAATGATATTAAAAAATCATTTGGCAACTGAAATTCTATACCACCCATTAAAAAAAAGAACAAAGCCACTCCCTATTTCCTAATTTCTCTTAAGTCTTTCGCTACTCAGCCATCCACATCACTTTCTATGCCCACCTCTTCTAAGTCAATGGTTCTCAACTGGGGATGCTTTTGACCCCCAGGGGATATTTTTGTTTGATGGTTGTGGATGGGAAGAGAGCGCTATTGGCATCTGGTGGGTATAAACCAGGGATGCTGCCAAACATCCTACAATGAGTAGGACAGTTCCCAGCAACAAAGTCATCTGATCCAAAATGTTAATGGTGCTGATGTTGAGAAACCTTGTTTGAAAGGAGCATGAACAAATGACCGCAGCAGATTCAGTCATTGTTTTCCCATCAACAAGTTCTGGTGGTTACCAAGCAAATCAAAAAGGAATGGGAAGGAAAGGAAGAGTAGATGTATTTATCTACCTCATCCTGGGAAGGCAGTGAGTGGATTTACACACGGCCACATCCCTGGTCACAATGACTTGCCATGGTAAGGTTGGTAATAAATGCTGACTGAATGAATGCACGGATGAGTGAGTGAATGACTCAGGGAATGAAGTTTAGATGTCACCTGTTATCTGGTAGGTCGCTTCTATGAAGCCTTTCCCCAAGCATTCCAGTGCTTGCATTCCAGTACTTGTCAAAGGACTAAGGCATTTGCAATACATGTCCCAAGAGTTAATACAGTTACATTCTGTAGTGTGAAGTTAACTAGGTCAAGTGTCTCCTCACTTCATTTGGTTGTTCTTGCAAAACCATCCCTTCATTTCCACAGCTGTGATGGGCTACTACTCTGAAGCACCGTGTTGGGCCCTGAGATGATATATTGGTGGCTACTCGGACTTTGCCTTTGGAGGAAGGAAGTATCTGCTCAGCAGAAAAGCGTGTCAGTGAAGCCGTGTTCGTGATCATGGCTATTCTGAAAGTGTCACCTCAAATACTGTTTAAATTGTGAAAAGATAAACAACGGATTAGGCTGTAGTCTTCAGGTGTAAATTTAACTGACTTGCTGAAACTCAACATTCTTTTAAAATGCATTTTTTTTTCAATTACCAGTAGAAATTTATGTTTTCCAAAATCAATTTGGGGACAAGATGAGTCTTACAACCAATTTACCCAGACGGAGAAGTACTATGAGTTAGACTTGTGTGGGTTGCTGGCTTTTATTTTTGTTATTTTTGCTCTAGTTATCTGATGTAAATATTTGAATGGATGATTTATTATTATGCTTGAGTCCTGAGGCTTTTTCACTGAGGCTTGAACAGTTAGTGGGGAAATGTTTTTCAAATATATTTCAATTCAAACCATTTAAGTAAATTATGTGTGTATGTGTGGGCATGTATATTTGTGTTCTGTATTGTCATACAACTTTCTCACAGAAAGTTCCAGCAGTTTTCCTTTTCCTTTACAAAGCTTCCCAGACTAATAAATAATGAAAATCTCATCAATGGATGAAATACAATTTCTTCATCTTTTCGTTAACTCTTTTAATTATTGTCCCCTTATTTACCCATTCGATTTTTAAAATAGGTATCCTGGGTCCATGAGATCTAGAACTCTTTCTTAAAATTGCTATAGTTTTAAGAGTTCTGGTTGAGGACTGAGGACATGTCATTGCCAGGTCGCAGGCACAGGTGAGTATTTGGAGCACACACCTGTTCCCATCAAACCCACCCTGACGTAGGACCCCAGCCAGCTCCATCCTTTTTGTGCTTGCATTGTACATATTCACCTCCCAGATATGTTACTGTGAATGGGGGCCTCTTAAATGACTATATAAGTCAAAGAGGAGAAAGCCCATCTCAAATGAAGAGGTCAGTCTATGGAAGAAATACAAGAAAGTGAAAGGCATACAGTGCCTAGTGACTCATTTCTATGGGCCTCTGGGGATAAGGCGTGTCCCAGGTGTGATTCAGGAGCATGGAATTTGTTAACTCAGCCTAAGGAGGCCACAGGCAGTATTTGCTATCCTTGTAGCGCTCTTTATTCAGCCAAGATCCTGGCTTGCCAAACAGGACTGCATGACTCTGAATTAGAAAGAGAGGATCCGTAATCCAGAAGGCTGGATCTCTGTTGATCTTGGTGCACCTACCCTGTCTTAGGTCGTGGGGGAATCATTTCCTTTTTATTTCTCAGAAGGTCTGGCCTCAGGAATGCTGATCTCGTCAATGGAGAATGGAGCCCATATCAATATGTCTCCTATTTCCCGCCATGTAGGTCTCTTTTCTCCTTCACTCTGGGAAAGGAGACAGGGGTATTTGCGCTTTAAGCTGTTACTGTGTAATCATCATGAAGATAACGTCAACAGATACACGCTGAGTGCTGCTGGTGACTAATTGAGGCTTCACCTCTTCCTCTGCTCTTCCAGCAAGGATGTAGTTAGGAAATACAGGGACAGGGAACCCCCGAACCCCCTCCCCACTGCAGGCCTAGCAGGTTATCTCACTGCTCTGGAGGTGGCCCTGCCTTGTCTTCCCAGTCTGTAGTAGCCCGAGGGGCAAGGCATCTAAAGTTGGTTTGTCTATCACTTTCTGGGTGGTAGGAGCCCCAGCTCATGGTGGGAGATTGGGCTGAGGAAGGACCTTGTCAACATCCCAAGGGTTGTTACAAGAGCTCACTCATTAAGTTTTTGTTTCAGGATCCAAGTATCTAATTAGAATGTTTCTGGTGGAATTAGAGGTATTTCTTTTTTTAAGTGGTTTAAGAAAAAGGAACAGGAATGGGGTGACAATATGACAATCTTTAAACATATAGTAACTGCTGAGACTTGGAAGAGAGTAATAAAGACTCCCAGCAGGAAGAATTACTAGGCACTTGATGTTAAGACTAAAGAATATTGTGAGATTTTTCTTCCCCAAACTATCTTAAAGAACATGATGAAGCATAATTTCTCTACAATTAGCAAGATAAAGCCAACCTGGAGGAAGCACACAGAGGATGATTGTTCATTCACTCAGAAAAGTTAACTCAAGCACCTGCCAAGAGACAGAGAGTGTGCAAGATTATCCTGGGGAATAATAAGTTAGTTGGACCCACCCTTTAACCCTCATGTAGCTCATAATCGACCCACCATAGAATGCAATGATTTATTAAGGTTTCTTGTGGTTTTTTATTTTGTATAAAATACATAGTAATATTGACAAACTAGATTTTAAAGCCCGGCATTATATATAGATCAGGCTAGATGCTAGAGATCCTCTATGCATCACAGTTTGCTTTTTTAAAGATTGGTCTCACAGATGAGCTTGTGTGTTGGTCACAGCTCAGCTATTGGCTTCTTAACGCTGCGGCCTTGTGGCTGCCTTCCACCCTCAACTCTACATTCATAGAGCTGTTGATGGAGAGGTGGTGAAAGTAGAATACATGGCAGCCGATCCACAGTAGTTACTGGGCACCCTTCATACACAGTTCTGTAACCGGATGCACATAGGTCACAGGGACTTACTGAATTAATTCATGCATATTCTGTTCAGTGCAATTAGACAAATTTCCGGGAAAGTATGTATCCTGGTGCAGTGGGAAGAGAAACACGTCCCAGGTACTGAACAGAAGAACATGGAACCAGTAGGTCCCCACCCCTGAGAAGTTTCCATTTTCCATGGAACACTGATATTCCTTCCCCTTCCCCCAGGAATACTGCAGGCGCTTGAACTGGCAAAGCAAGAGGAAGGCTTAGAAACCTGTGCACACAATCCAGGAATGAAGGGAAGAAGGAAGAGAAGAAGGAAGGTGAGAATTTTATTACTGTCTCAGACAAGAAC
Organism: Eubalaena glacialis; assembly: GCF_028564815.1. Lineage (NCBI taxonomy): Eukaryota > Metazoa > Chordata > Mammalia > Artiodactyla > Balaenidae > Eubalaena > Eubalaena glacialis. The sequence continues at coordinate 9,298,298 of NC_083722.1, forward strand.
AGTCGATACTTAAACTTCCACACTCCACTCTGAAACCCCGGGTTCTTAGTTCACATGCAGTGTACAAGACTCAGAAAAACACCAACCCACCAGCTCCAAATCTATACAGTGTGGTTCATAAAAAGATAACAAGATAAAGACTTCAGTCCATTTGGTTCTATTTCACTGATGTTTGCTAAGTGACAGGCATGTGCTAGTAATGCCGGAGGTGTGGGGTTAGACGGGATTGCACGTTCTCAGGAAGTTTTAGTCTACTGAAGCACGTTGTCATAAACAGATTCACTGTAAGACTGAAAGAGATATATACTAAATATAGGTGTGGCGAGATGTAGAAAATCTCCATTCGCCAAATTCTTTTTGGAGAAAATTCTTTGTTTAGATGAACTATTTGGGGTAGGGAGTAAAATTGCAAAAATATACTGACATAACCATGGATGATTTCTGCATTGCCTTGAGGGAAGAGTAGATCTTGTTAACTGATGGGGTGCTTTATTTTCCAAACTCTGTGGGAGATTTTATTATGTGCTTTTTGAGAGCAGAAACTGGGGCAGAGATGGATATCCTGGCACAGTAGGGAGGAAGGAAATCTTAAGTCTATAGGGAACGGGGATCCAGGAGGGAGAAGAGAGCTATGTACCACAGAGGAGCACAGGGGAGCATAATGGTCAAAGCTTTCAATATGGCTTCCTGTGGTGTTTGTGAGGTAAATAGTCCCCCTCTTCAGGCCTCTCAAAGGAATCTTCAGTAAAATAGACAAAGGTTTATATGGCTTTTGTGTATTTTTTTAAAATTATTTATTTATTTATTTATTCATTTTATTTTTGACTGTGTTGGGTCTTCGTTTCTGTGCGAGGGCTTTCTCTAGTTGCGGCGAGCGGGGGCCACTCTTCATCGCGGTGCGCGGGCCTCTCACTATCGCGGCCTCTCTTGTTGCGGAGCACAGGCTCCAGACGCGCAGGCTCAGCAGTTGTGGCTCACGGGCCCAGTTGCTCCGCGGCGTGTGGGATCTTCCCAGACCAGGGCTCGAACCCGTGTCCCCTGCATTGGCAGGCAGATTCTCAACCACTGCGCCACCAGGGAAGCCCTGTGTATTTTTTTTTTTTGGTGAAGAATTTGAGACCCCTCGTGAAGTTCTGTCTGGATTGCTGGAAGAAGGGGTGAGCACAACGGCTGGTATGGACTCCATTACCACCAAGGATGAACACCATCCACTGTCTGGACAGTGGAAATGGGCTCCTGAATGGTCTCCTCTCTTTTACCCTTGACCTCCAATGTTTTGTTCTACCAAGTAGCCCAAATGATTGTATTAAAACATGTCAGATTGTATTCTGTTCAAAACTCTCCAATAGCAGCCGTTTCATTTAAAACGAAATCCACTTCCGTAACCTTACCCAACAAGTAACTACTGGATGGGTCCCTGGCTTCTTTCCTGAGCTCGTCTCCTGCCGCTCCCCTAATTCTTGCTCTATTGGCATCTCATTTTCTTCTCCTCGTTGCTCAAACACTTGAAGCACTTTTTCATGCTGCACATTTGCATTCATTGTTTGCTCTGCAGGGATGCTCTTCCTTCAGAAGTCCACCTGACTCATCTGTCCTTTCTTTGACCTCTTTTCTCAAATGCCATCTTCTTGCTGCCGGCATCCCTGTTTCTCCTTTCCTGCTGAGCTTTCCTCCACTCTCACTCCCCACCCCTGACCTGACTCTTTAATTTACAGAGTTTATATGTTTGTTTACTATCTGCCAACTCCCCTCCCCTGACCCCATTAGAATGTAAATCTGTAGGAGCACGGGTTTTGTTGCGGTTGTTATATCTCCAAAGCTTACAGTGGTCCCTGGTACAAGGTAGGTAATTAATAATTAAATGTTGAATGAATGGATGAATGAATGAGGTTGTATAGGGAGAGACCATAGAGTAGAAGAGAGACTTGAAATAGAGTGAAAACCTAGCCAGCAACTAAGGATTCCCTTGAGGATTCATAACAATAGTGGTGGGGAATTGTTTTCAAATAATCTTATTCATTTTATTTTTGGCTTGGAACAAGGCACATCAGTGATGCGCTTTGTTTTATTAAACAAGCCTTCCTGAGGGAGACAGAGGGGAGGGGGTTGGTCTGGCCCCCCTCCCTGGGGATGGGATGCAAAAGTGGCCTCTGGACAATGGAATTCCAAGCCAGGCAGCCCTGGATGGGGTGGGCAGGGGGGAAGTTAAGTAAGTGTGTGCTGTCATCCATCACTTGGCCTGTCTGTCCTTCCACGTCTCGTGAGACTCAGGTCACTTCCTGTTCAGGTGACTAAGGTCTCTTTAGGCTGGAAGCATAAAGAAGAAACTGTAGTTGTGACAACTCAATGAGCAAAACAGAGAATGAAGAAGAGTGAGAGGAAAGAAGAAAAGAAAGTAGTGGAGCCAAGAAAGGATTTTGGTGTAAGTATGATATAAAAAACCCGCCAGGTGGAATAGGGATGAGGATGTGAGAATTCACTCACTTTTTCTCCGTTAGGGATTGCTTCTCTCCTGTCCCTCCTACTGTGTGTCACCAACTGGGAGAAGAAACACAGCAGTTGCTTGGATCTTTTTCTTGCTGGATCACAGATACTTGCACCACAACTTAAATCTCAGAAAATAAGGCACTACAAATGTTATACATGATAATGATAATACAGCTGACCCTTGAACAATGTGGGGCTTAAGAACTGACCACTTACACAGTTAAAAATATAACTTTTGACTCCCCCCAAACTTAACTACTAAGAGTCTAATTTTTGTTGAGAGGAAGCCTTACCAATAATCTAGACAGTCAAGTAACACATATTTTGTATGTTATATGTATTCTATACTGCATTCTTACAATAAAGTAAGCTAGAGAAAAGAAAACTTTATTAAGAAAATCATAAGGCAGAGAAAATACATTTACAGTACTGTATTGTATTTATCGATACCATAACTGTACATCATCTGTTTACAAGATGGATTGTCTGTCAGTACCTGCATTAGTATTGTCTTAAATGATACAAAACATTGTAATGTTATACATATTACTAATGCTAGACATTAAAAATGAAAAGATAATGTGAAAAAGAAACTCATCTTTTATTACAGGTATAATGATTCATGCATTAATAACGAAGAAGCAGCGATCCGATTGCTTCATGGTAGTCTAGTCTAATCAATGGTGTCATGTACAGTCTGTAAGTGTGTGCACAAGTTTTTTTTTTTTTTTTGCGAGGGCTTTCTCTAATTGTGGCAAGTGGGGGCCACTCTTCATCACGGTGCGAGGGCCTCTCACCATCGCGGCCTCTCTTGTTGCGGAGCACAGGCTCCAGACGCGCAGGCTCAGTAGTTGTGGCTCACGGGCCTAGTTGCTCCGCGGCATGTGGGATCTTCCCAGACCAGGGCTCGAACCCGTGTCCCCTGCATTGGCAGGCAGATTCTCAACCACTGCGCCACCAGGGAAGCCCTGTGCACAAGTTTTGATAAATTTTAATTTTTTATAATAGATTTGTGCATATTTATGGTAGTAAATGATAAAATAAGCTAGTATCTACATATAATTTATGCATTCAAGACATACCTAACTTTTTCTTAATTTTTTTTGATGTTTCTAGTCCACATGATTTGTTTGCAAGTGTTTTTCAAATTGCTGCAAATCTCCAAAAAATTGTCGGATATATTTATTGAAAAAATCCACGTATAAGTGGACTCGCATAGTCCAAACCTATGTTGTTCAATGGTCAGCTGTAATGTCCACTGATTGTTGAGTGCCTCCCCTCACTAAGCTCAGTAGAAGGCCCATTCCATGTGTTATCCCCACTTCTCACAATAGCATTCTAAGGTGGGGATTCTCTCTATTTTATATACGAAGAAATCGAGGCTTGGGAAACACTAAATGAATCTAGAAACTTTGTTGCTTGGAAACCTTTCTCTCTGCTATTTTCTCTCTCACAGAAGCCCACGTATAGCCTTGAGTAGAGCTGAGAGTTACTCTAAGCAGTAATGAATTGAAGGAAAATAGGAAAGCTCCAAGAACTAGATTCTAATTATCTTTGACAGTGTAGTAGTGTGTGACACTGTGCTTTAATAAACACCTGGCAGACTGGAGTTCAGGGAATGAATAAAAATATCCAAGAGGAATGAGAGCAGACAGGGTAGCAACAGGAGGGGTCACTTGCATATATACCTCCCCACCTTACCCCAACCGCCATGTTAGAATGACAATACTGTGTGGTTAAAAGTGTGAATTATCAATGTTAAACATAAGCAGACATTTCTTTGGGGAAGGAGGTTCAAGTGTTAGAACTGCAAAGGAGACTGCAAGAAGATTTGAAGTAATTGCTGGGTAAAAAAAAAAAAAAAGAGGATGTAAGAGAACATTTCAAGGGGATTATAAGGAAGCAAAGATCTGTTCTAAAACCCACTCTTGATTACTTGTCATTAAGGGTCCCAGGAAGAAGGGAGGGACATAAAAATAAAAAACAAAATGAAACAATATCAAAACCTCATTTTAATTTCCTTCAACCAATCTGCTTGAAAGACTGCTAAAAAGTAGCTAAATTTATAACTTATATTTTACTTTCCTTCTATGTCTTTTCTCTCCCTTTCCTAATAGGAAAATGGGCAGACAAAGGGAGCTCAGATTATTCCAAGATTTTATCATAGAATGATCAAGATTTGGTTGCTTAAAGTTTGGGGGGTTTAAAAAAAAAGCTGATTCTCCAGTTTTTTGTGTGTGGCTGAAAGTTGTTTGACATATCAGGTGACCACATAAGAAGCTTGCTAATTCGTCCATTAAAAGATTTGTCAACTAAACAGCCAACCACACAAGAGCTGCCCTAGGCTTCAGAGCAAAGAACCCAAAACAAACATCAGTGGGGCCCATGGATTTGGGTCACTGGGATAAAAGGAAAAGACATTTATAACCTGCCTGGGTTGTTATCTCTTCCCAGGCTGCTGCTCTTGGCGTTGACTGCTCTGAGGCCAAGTAGCCAATGAAATTCCTGGTTGAGAGGACTAAATCATTCCCTCATTCCTTACTTCTTGTAATCCTTTGAGTCATTTTTTCATCCATCCATTCACCCACTTTAGCAGAGTTCCTCTGTAACTCTAATAGTTGGGTCTGAAGAGAGTGAGCTAGAGTACAATGAAGTTGCTATTGCTTTGAATATAAAAGAAATGCTTTGGTTAACATAGCTGATAAGTCCTTGACAGGCGAGAATGAATAACCCAGAAACCCATAACATCTGAGGCCTAAGCTTTCACCTGCTTTAGCTCTGTCCCACTGTAGTGGAACCGCCTATTTATTTATCTGTTTTTCACTCGGCAGTCAGCTCCTTGAGGTCTTGTAGCCCAGCACCCAGCACAGTTCTTGGCAAATAGTAGGAGGTTAACAAATATTTGTTGAGTCAATTGAATGAGATTGGGGCGATTCCCATGATGTCAGCCCAGGAGGTAGCTCAGCTCAGCAGCTCCTCTGGAACATTCTAGAAGGCGAGTGAGGACCTTGAGGGCAGGGACAGCCGCTCATGCATCCCTGTATCTGGCGCACAATGTTTGCTTAGGGAACGAGTGGAGGTCTGTATTGCTCAAGGGGTGGATATGAGATAACCTTTTGGGCTAGTCCCACCCCATCCTCAGCTTGGAAGTTCCCCAGATAAGCACAGGAATATGTCACACACATTCCTGGCTGTTGCTGCAAATCTTCCCAAGGAACCCAAATGGGGGCCCCTTCGACAGGCCCTGCTTTCAGTTTCTAAGCTGCTAGCAAAGGCTCAATGAGTCAAGGAGGTGGCCAGTGGGGCAAAAGGCCAAGTTTGGGGACAGAAATAACAAAAGCAGAAGGATTGGCTTTAGCAATGGTACTTTATTATGAATGCAAGAAAACTACCCAGGAAATGCATGTCCTACTGTTGATAACTAGAAAAACAGGAAATGGACAAAACTAATGACATGATGAAGAAATAAACAAACAGTTTAATGGGAAAAAAGAGGTCCAAGTCTCATAAATGTACCATGACTTTACCTTACCTAAGATCATTCATAAAAATAAATTCAATATGGACTTCAGAGTTAAACATGAAAACTAAAAACATAAAAGAATTGTAAGAAAATATGAGAGGATCACTTTCATCTGATCTCTTGAAAGGGAAACCATTTCTAAGCACAAAAGCCCAAGTAGAAAGTCGATAACAAAAGAGCACCTTATATGTATTATATCAGAATCCACATAGAAAGCTTTATTTCCTTCTTCAAGCCTTCATTTTCATATTTTAAACACTAACATATATGACTCTTGAATTGAAAATATAAAATTTCTTGAATTAGAAAATATAAAAACATGTGTTTAATAACTAAAACAAATGAAATAGGCACTCGTTCCGTAATATCTCACACCAGGCAAAATATAATCCCCTTCCCCACCTTAGGTTGACTTTTTTTGCACTTGCTATTAAATCTCCAACCTACGTTCAAAAACTTGCATAAACACGTATGTGGAGGACCAGAGAAGGCCGAGAAATCACACAGCACAATTCATCTCTGGTCCTGGGGCTCATCAAGGAATGATTCATAGTCTGAGATGCCCCCTCTCCTAATTCTACCAATGTCTGAGTATTTTTGTCTTGAGAGAAAGTCCTCCTTTCCCTGGACCTAACTCCTCTCTTCCATTTTACGCGTGTTTCTTCTTCTTTCTCACTTAGGATGTGATTCTAAACTTCTCACAGTGAATTCCAGCTGGCCACATTCCCAGTCCCATGTCCCGCTTGGCACAAATCCACATAATAAGCTTCACCTACTGTTGCTGTACCTGGAACATCTATTGTGCTTTATACCTTCAGACTGTTCTGTCTGCCTGGATTTTCATTTTTCCTCTTTTCTACCTAACAAACCCCACTTATTCTTTAAGAACCAACTCAAAAGCGATTTCATGCATTATCAAGACCTTCCTAATGCCTCTGTTCGAGGGCACCTCCCCTCAGCTGTCACAACAGTGTACCCCATACCCATTGTCCTGCTTTGTCACATTAAGCCCTTTAACTCTGTGGGTTTATTATACTCCTGACTCACGCACAGGTGCCTTGAGGGCACAAACCATGTCTAGTTCCTGCCCAGTTCAGGTTTGCATCTCCAACATCTTGCATGGTGCCTGAAATAGAGTAGATAAATGCTTTTTTTTTTTTTCCGTAATACTGATGTTTAATATAAGTAAATAATATATGTATGTAACATTTCAATTTGATAAATGCTCTTTTTATGATGAATGGAATGCATGAATGAATGAATGAATGAATGACATTGTGAATGGTAACCTAAAAACTGGTTGTTACATTCCTCCATGAAATAGTCTTTAATCCCTTAAGGCAGAGTATCAAACTCTTCCTTAGCAATTTGGCCTCTGAGAGAAATAATTCCCACTTCAAGACACATTTTTCAACTTGTGTATTGGAATCTGATACATCTAGAATCTGAAGCACAGGATTTACCCTAAAGTATCCCTAAAGAAGCTCAAGGAAAATCCCAGCCTTTGGATTCCACTTCCTGTTACTCTATGTTTAAAGATTCAGGCACTTCTAGTTACTTGGAAGTGAATAATAAAACCCTAGAGGTTTCACTTATTTGTCCGGATTAGTATGTTTATTCTTTTTTTAAAAAAATAAATTTATTTATATTTTATTTATTCATTTTTGGCTGTGTTGGGTCTTCGTTGCTGCACATGGGTTTTCTGTAGTTGCGGTGAGCAGGGGCTACTCTTCGTTGCAGAGCGCGGGCTTCTCATTGTGGTGGCTTCTCTTGTTGCGGAGCATGGGCTCTAGGGGTGCGGGCTTCAGTTGTTGTGGCACGTGGGCTCAGTAGTTGTGGCTCACGGGCTCTAGAGCGCAGGCTCAGTAGTTGCGGCGCACGGGCTTAGTTGCTCCGCGGCATGTGGGATCTTCCCGGACCAGGGCTCGAACCCGTGTCGCCTGCATTGGCAGGTGGGTTCTTAACCACTGCGCCACCAGGGAAGTCCCAGTATGTTTATTCTTATGACAATTATTATATTACTCCTGTAATTCCAAACAGCAACCAGAATGCTCCCAGAGTAGCTTTCATGTTTTTAGTGAGTAACTTATTTACTTAACCACAGAAATTGGCCCACTATACGCTAATAGGCTGCTAGGTTTGCTTCCTTTCTGGAAGGTCACATGTGAAGTCCAACCAAAAAGTTCTTGCAAATCTAGGAGCATTCAACGTGAAGGGCCAGCCTAAAAGGGCCAGTTTATTAAATGGTGATCAATAAATAACTTTTATTGAGGGTTGTCCTGGGCCAGACACTGTGCTAAGTACAAGTCATCTCTTATCTCAGATTCAATGTTCAATAGCCCTGTAATACATATATTCTTCTTCTTCTTCTTTTAGTTTATTATTATTATTATTTATAGGTAATGAAAGACAGGCTAAGAGAAGTTAAATCATTTGCCATAGCTCACATAACTAGTAAACACAGAGAGTTGTAGCCAAGACTCCAAAGCCCTTGTTCTGTTCACTAGAACCTGTTATCTCATAGGAGACATTTTTTTTTTTTGTTCTCATACAAGATTTATTCCCCAGCACCCCTCGCTCTCTCATCCCCATCCTAATTCACAGTGGAGGAGATTCAGAGCAGGATTCGCAGGTACAAGAAATACCTTCCAAAGATTTTGCTCTCCTTCCTTCCCCCCCTCTTGCCAATTCCCAAGGCCCGAAGCTAAACACACTCATGCAAACACACAAAGTCCCACTCCTGGAGGGACTCTGATAAAAAACCCACTGTTCGCTTGGATAAGCGAACCCCTTGTGCTAACCCCCGCCTCCATTTGCCCATCAGCTTGAGCAGTGAGCAAAGCAATACCACAGCATACCCGCTGCCACGTTCCCGATCCTTGCCCAAATTGCCTTTCCCACACCTCCTGTTTTTTCCACATCAGAGCCCACCTGTAAGACATCCGGGCTCTGGGAAGAGAGAAGGTATCCAAAGTCTGTTTGAGAACACTAAAGTGGGGAGAAGCCATTACCCTAACCTTCACACAAAGGGAAGTGGCTATGAGTCAGACACCTAGCTCTTCTCCCTTCTCACCGTTGACTGTTTCCACTCCCTGGCCTCTACCTTTGTGCATCAACCAAGAGCAGACATTTTAGCACACTCCCACCTGCAGCATGTGAAAATGGGCTCTGTCCAACATCCCTCACCCAGGTATAGGGGTGCTGTGGGGGGGATGGTCCCTGAGGATCAGCAAAGCGTTAATGCAGAGGGAGAGAGGATAGAAGAGCTCAGCTTGAGCTCTGACTAGGAAGGTACAGGTTTAGAACTAATGACCTTTTTAAATTTTTGTCTCACATGATTTTATTAGGGGCAGTAGAACAGGGGACACATTCTTGCTAACTGGGCTCATCCTTAAAAGAGGCCCTGCCAAACTGGGAAGCAGTTGAAAACAAAATTATTAAAGGAGCTGAACAAGGAGTAAGAAGAGGTGGTGCAAGAAGAGCTGGTGGCGCCTGGGATGAATGCCACTGAGCCATTTGTAAAGTGCTACTCTGACATCGCCCCTGTGGGATTATCGCTTCTCCGAGGGAGGAGCAGGGCAAGGCTTGGGAACGTGGCAGCGGGTATGGTATGGTCGTGCTTTGCTCACTGCTCAAGCTGATGGGCAAATGGAGGCGGGGGTTAGCACGAGGGGTTCGCCTATCAAAGCGAACAGTGGGTTTTTATCAGAGTCCCTCCAGGCTCCTGAAAACACTGTGCCCTCACAATGAACACACCAGCGCTCTGGGCTTCCAGGGTTTCCTTGGGTGGATTGATTAACTGAGCCTCTCAAGGGTTGCTCCCTCAGCCCTGGAGAGAGGTCAGAGAAGAAAATGTGAGCCGATGCCAATCCCACCCTAGGTTTCCTCCCCGCAGAAGTGGATGGAGATCTGTCCTCTTCTGCGATCAACTCAGGGATTTTGCCTTTTCTCAACAGCCCAGGTTTTCCAACTGCCCTATTTTCTTAGGCCAATCTTTCAATCTTCCCTGCTTTCAAAAGTTCCTTATTTGTATGTTTCTTCCCTCTTCGCTTCTTTGGGCTGGAATGAGGAAAGACCACATCCACACTTTCCGGGTGGGTCCCTGGTGGTAAAGTGAGCCCTTTCCCCGCAGAGTCCTTCAGGGCAGAGCCTGGCTGAGAGCTGACCTAATCTCACATACCTACTGACAAACAAATAAACAAAGGAGGAGTTTTTACTAGTAGCCATAACACAAGAGCAAACAGAGAAGCAGCTGGAAGTCAAGAAATCATTGGAAACTGCTTCTTTAGTCACGCAGCCCTGGCCTTAAACCTGAAAGAACCTAGAAACAGTCCTTGAAGCTATTACAAGCAACTACGTTTCACCTGCTTGGCACAAGGCCACAGAGATGGCTCTAAGCACGGCAGGGAAAGAATGAAGGGTTTGTCTCTGGGCCTTCATCCCACACCCCTCACCTCGGCAGTGTTGTGGTATCAGTTGCCAGCTGATACCACAGTTTCCTTGTCACTTTCCTACAGGGAAAATTTACCTCTTGACAGGTGACGTGGGGAATCCTCCAGTACTAATTTAGTGTTGAATGTTTATTTCCTCTTGTGTAGTTCTCTTTCCAATTAGAATTGATGAACTACTTAATCAAGCACCCACTTAATGAGACTTCTTCCATTCCAGACACTGTCATATGTAAATTCTGGCTACCCGTGCTCATTTTACTTACCATCTTCACCTAGGTAGCTCCTAGTTTGAGTCAGACAACACCTAGAGATCCATGGGCCATTCAAGCTCAAAGCAACATTGGAGAATCACAACAACATTAACAATAATAATGGTATTAATAATAACAGCTAACACTTATTGGGTGCTTTCTATGGGCCAAGACTTTTGCTAAATGTTTATATTTTATTATTTGATTGAAACCTCACGATAGCTCTAAGCGTCTCCACTTAATGCAGGAACGGTCTGAAACTAAGCGTTAAAAATGTTCCCAAGCCCGTTCTTGCAGCCCATTCTGGTGGAATCATGTGTCATCCTTCCTCACTCAATCCTGTGCTTTCAATTTAACAGAACCCTGGAGACGTTGGATAACTGTCTAGGGTCCCCGGAAAGTTACTGGTCGCATTGCTTCCTTTGTTATTTGACCGATTGAAGCCCAGAAGCCTCTGAGACTTAAGGCAATGAAGGTGTCTATTTAGAATAATAGGTCTTACAGTTGACAGAGGCTGGGGAAACTTTCTGACTCTTTTGGACATCAGAGCACCTAGGTAGCTCCTTCAAAACTGTTGATGTGTGGGCAACAGATCTGCAAAGCTGGTGATGCCGACACCCCGGTATCTGTCCGCTGACACTGACACTCACTCAATAAGAGAGAAAAAAATTAATAACTAGGGTACCCTAATCTTTCCTCTTATACTTCTCTCCAGCCCTTCCCTCAGCCCTGGTCTCCTAGAAACAATTTTTCCTTTGCTCTCCCGGTTCTTACTCCCCCAAGTATGCAAAAGAAATGTGGTCTTTGCTTGCATCTGACTTTTACAGTGTAAGAGGTTCACGAGCAGCAGGTGTGGAAGGGAGCTGGAGAGAAGCAGACGGGAGTTTTAAGAAGGATTTCTGAGGGTTGTGAATTAGACTTCCTCCCTAAAAGTTCCTCAAGGGACATATTAATGATTGTCATTACTTTTACATTTTTATTGGTGGCTACACATGGTTCCTCTGAATAGACTAGCAGGTCAGGAATAGGCCATGTGGAGCCCTGTTTTTCAGATGGGTTGCACAATCACTTTACAAGCATTTATTGAACACCTATTTTGTCCTAATGATGCAAAGATAAACAAGGTAAGGGCTTTACCATTAAGAATCTTATAAACAGGTGTCTACCCTCCTGCCTGGAATGATTGCTAGAACTTTGCCCTTCTTGGATCTGCACCCAGTAGGAAACAACAACAACAACAAAAAAACAAATTCAAGGTCTCTGACATGGGAGGGGTGGACTTGTAACCCACAAAGCCGGAAGTGAACTGAAAGGCAACTTAATCCAAACCCTTTAATTTACAAATAAGGAAACAGAAGCCCAGAGGATGAAGGGGCTTGCCCAGGGTCGTGGTGCAGCAGGACCCCAACAGGCATGAGAAATACCTCACCGTCTGCTTCCTCTCGCAGTGAGCCTCTCAGGCTAGGAGAGGCTCTGGGAGTGAAGCTGGGGACCCCTGACTCTCCATCACCCCATCTCTCTGATCCATACTGGGAGAAGTCGAGAGTTGTCAGGGACTTCAAGTGGACTGAGTGGAACTGGAGGTGGGAGCCCTTGTGTGTTGCCATGGTAACGATGTGTGATGCAGGACACAGACTCCCCTGGACGGCTGGCTCAAGTCCTGTCTCTCCTGGGATTCTGGTGTTGGGGCCAGAGGCCGGAGGACTCAGTTTTGTTGAGGGGTGAGGGACAGGGGGCTACAGAGACTCTGCTCTGTTCTGGGGAGTGTTGACATCCCTCCTCTCTCTGCAGCCTCATCCATGGGAGGTCCACCCATCGGTGATAAATGGACTCTTGGGAAGATCAAAGTTCATCAAGACGGCGGCAACTCGCTCCGGTGATTTATCAGCTGTTTGGGTCTGTCGAGGTGGAGAAAGAAAGTTCTGCTTGAGGTGCCACCAAAATGCCGCCTGCCTGGAAGTGGAGCCGGAGGCTGGGCACCTGGCGGTGTCCCCACCTGGGCCATTTGTCAGCTGATTCATTTGTTCATTTGACACGTGGGGAAGAGGCATTCCACCGGGGAACAATGTGCAGTTGACATTTCTCTGTCAGCCCAGCAGTGAGCTTGACATCCCCTGTGGAGCAGCTCAGTGGCTGGAATGAACCGTCCAGTCAGGAGAAAAATGAGGGTGGGAGCCGACTTGGAGGTCACCAGTGAGTCCTCAGGGCCATGGGTCTGCTGAGGCCTGGCCGCTGCAGAGAGACAGCAGGTGCTTTTTCTCCCTCACTTTCTCTCAGACACCAGGGGCCCATCCTGTTAATCAGGGTGTCGTCCTGGAGGCACGGCAGCCTGGGGCTGGCCCTGGACCCGGGACACCCCACCATGGGCCAGCGTGAATGACTGTGACCCCAGCCTTCCCCACTCCTCTCCCAGAAATGCAGGCCACGCCATGACTTTACCGTGTGGTCTTGAATAAGTCACTAACCTTCTCTGGCGCTCGGTTTCCCTGCCCATCAATAATTATCTCTGTCTGGCCGTAATAGACCATATGTCTTCCAAAGTGTGGTTTGTGCTACCCTCAGCTCCTCTCCATATCAGAATTCCTGGGAACACTTATTGAAAATATGTAGAAAACAAACTTATAGTTACCAGGGGATAAGGGGCTGGGAGGGATAAACTGGGAGATTGGGACTGACATATACACATTACCATGTATAAAATAGATAACTCATAAGAACCTGCTGTATAGCACAGGGAACTCTACTCAATACTCTGTAATGGCCTATATGGGAAAAGAATCTAAAAAAGAGTGGATATATGTATATGTATAACGGATTCACTTTGCTGTACACCTGAAACTAACACAACATTGTAAATCAATTATATTCCAATAAAAATTAAAAAAAAAATAGAGATACAAATATAAAAATAAATAAATAAAATATGTGTTCCTAGATTCCCTTTGGTGTAGTGGCACTGGGTTGGGCCCAGGTATCTAAACAGTTAACAAACTCCCAAGGTGACGTCTTAATGCATTTCGCTTCCCCTGTGCTGCTTTCAGGAATAAAAATGTACGTTCATCCAGTCATTCATTCCACATTAATAAAGCGTCTGTGTGGCAGGCCCGGGGCTGGGTGCTGCAGTTACTGAACTGGATGATAAGCAGTTTCCGTCCTCAAACCCTCACAGTCAAGGGGGCCAGCCGGTAAAAGTGCAATTTTAGGACAGGATGTGAGCCATGGGTCACAGGTCCAGTGAGCCTGTGACCTTAGAGAAGGGCCACATCACTGCGGGGTGGGGGAAATGGCACCTGAGGCCTGAGGAAGGGGCTGCTGATGAGGTCCGATGGGAGGGTGTCCTGGGAAGAGGGGACGGCGTCATCTTCGTTGCGGCAAGTGGTGAAAAGGGAGACTTAGAGCTGAGCGGCACCATGAATGGTCTAAGGCGTTTGCACTTACCCTGAAGCTGCAAGTCCTGTTTTTTGTTTTTTAAAGTAACAGGAGTGACAAGCTTTGTATTTTATTTCCCTCCCCTTTTAACCTGAGAAGACACACAATCATTTCTGCCAGCCTGGTCCCCACCCCACAGTGAGAATGGCTGGATGTTCCCAAGTGTCACCTCCTTCACCACTTCCCTTCCAGTAACGAGGAAACCGGGATGCAGGTTCTTCAAATGCCAGCTGAATATCTGAGTCCGTATCTTCCATAATTCTACCAGACAGGGACTCTCAAACTTCTCGCTGCTTCTAGTGACTTCTATGCTGGCTTGATCAATAACTGTTCCACCAGTTTGACCAGCTGGAATATACAGCTGCATCTCATCCATCTCGAGGGGGTTTGTCCAGTAACGTCCACCACACCACAGAGAGCTGAGAGTAAGAACATTTCCAAACGTATAAAGTCAATGCCGTTAAATCCCCGCTCCAGACACCACTGGGATGTATTCAGTTATTCAGTCCTTTACTTGGAGGCTGATCTGCTCATGTAAACACAACTGGGACAAGCCTGGCATATCCAGCCCAGGGCAGATAGAAGGAACAGGTGAGAGCGAGGGGAAGACCCACCTCACAGCACACAGGCAGAAAGGAGAGTTCAAAAGACACAGCCACCTGTCACCACCACCAAGGACAGAGACAAAAGGTCTCATACCCACCCTGGGTCCCGGAGGCACTTCTGTCCAGTGGAGCAAAAATTTTCATTGTTTCACTGAAACAACCATTTTTCATAGTCGTCGTGCAAAGGCTACTCATGTTTGCTGTGCTCTGTTTCATAAGGGAGGTCCAGGTGCAGTAAACTTTAGAGAAAAATTCCATGAAAATGATAATGATATAAAAATGTTGCTGCTTCGGGAAACATGTTTCAGTTGTCTGGAAATATCCTTTCCAAGGACTACATCTAATGGTACAGATGAATGAAGCGTTTCTCTGTTTGTAAATTACACTGAGTTAGGATCAGTGAGGTGATGTAGCAGAAATGGCCTCTACAGTAACATGACAAATGGAATTCTAACCCTTTCCATTCCCACAGTATCAGCTTCCCTCCGCGGATAACCAAAGGCTTAGAAAGGGGTCCTTTACCCCTTTTTACACTACAGGCGAGTGAAGATCACTGAAGTCCACTCAAGGGTCTTTCCTGACACCTGCAAGAAGATCAAGAAGACACCAGTTCCTCCCTGCCCCCTCAGCACCACCTTGGGAATGGCTGTGTCTCCGAGTTAGCTGCCCTGTAGCACCTGTTCTTAAATCAAGGGACCAATGAATCCCATACACATTAGCATCCAGTGAGAGTCAGCTCTGCCCACAGTCAATAAAGCTTTGTGCAGGTGAGATATTGGTGGAGGTGAGATCCTGACTCCCTTGAGGCTGGGTAAACCTGGGATCCTTGGTTGACAGCCTCAAAGCTTGAAAAGCATGGCTGGGGCAGAGCTTTTAAAAAACAAAAACTCTCTAGGAGCTATTATTTAGTCCTTTGTTAACACTTTATGTCAGCAAAAAGCTCTCAAATTCTAGTCTCTTCAACAATCATACTGTACAATATACAAAATGCTTTCTTTAAAACAATTTTTTTTTATTGAAATATAGTTGATTTACAATGTTGTGTTAGTTTCTGGTGTACTAAGTGACTCAGTGACTCAGTTATACATATATATATATTCTTTTTCATATTCTTTTCCATTATGGTTTATTATAGGATATTGAATATAGTTCCCTATGTTATACAGTAGGACCTTGTTGTTCATCTATTTTATTTATAGTAGTTTGTATCTGCTAATCTCAAACTCCTAATTTATCTCTCCCCTACCCCCTTTCCCCTTCGGTAACCATAAGTTTGTTTTCTATGTTCGTGAGTCTGTTTCTGTTTTGTAAATACGTTCATTTGTGTCATATACAAAATGCTTTCGAATATACTACCTCACTCCCTAAAAACCTTCGCCTTCTACTTACTTTGGAACCTTACTTAAAAAAAAACACACAATCAAGGAACAGCAAGTCTGTGTTTCTGTTTATCGAAGAAATGAAAGGGAACCCTCTTCACTGCATAATTTGTGTGTTGTTTTTTTTTTCTGAAGTCTCCTTCTGCTAAAAAATTAGGAAAATCAAAAGGGGAAAATGAAAGTATTATTTCTTTTCCATGTTTACCAGCATCTTTTAAGTCCTTCAGTGTTGTTTCTGACAAATGATTGACTTGCTGAGGCCCAAGCTCTCGTGCCGGCTCAGGTCAGGGTTTTGGATTAGTTTTGTTCAATGACACTCCCTGTTTTTTCAGCCTGACTTTGAATTGAGTCATAGCAGCCCATAGAGGAGAAGCACCAGGGATCAAAAGAGCCAAGCTCAAACCACTTAGCATCTTCATGCTTTTCTTCCTTCACCACGACATGACTCCCTCTCGAGGTGGTGTGTGGCCACTGGGAGACCACATATGAAAGCATTTTTTTAAAGCGTGAATAAAGGTTTTATTATCTGGGCTTGTAATGAATTGCAATTCACAGGAGTAGAATGTGCCCTTCCTACTCCCTGAGGACTTGTTGGAATTAACCTCCAACCCAGAAAACTTGCAGAGGTCATCTGTGCATCTTTTGGATATAATACTGAGTTCCATGCTTCTTCTCACTTGCTACAAAATCGGCTCTCTGGAGAAACAGGTGGCATGATAGTCTTTGGATATATTGCCTTAGACATTTACCCCTGGGTGTTGTCAGAAGCAAGTGTAAGGAGAGTGTCAGGAAAGTCCATCTGCAGTTGCTTGACACCTGAAAGATTTTCTAGGTGCACATATTCTGATTTCGTTGTATTTGCAAAAGGGTTGAGAGACAGCCAGCTGCTTCTGGTGGGGATTCGGCGGGCATTGCTGGAATCAGTCCCGTTGTGCGGAAAGATATGGTTGGTCACGGTTCTTGTCTGTGCAAAATTTTAGCTACTAACACATTTCTGACGGGAGAGAGAGACTGCATGAGTCTGTGAGATGAGTTCCACCCTCCTGGCCTTCACAATCTCGAGTCTGTGGATTTGGGTGGATCTTTCCTTTGCCCTTATCTGTCTTTCTTTCATCTGCTTTGCCAGGCTCCCAGCCGGCTGGTATTTCTACTGCCTCCCTTTTGTTGACTGGAGCTGGGGATGTGTTTGGCTTTTCACGGCTTGTAACTAATTATTAACTTTGCCGGATAGGATAGGTTATCATTTTATGTTAGTAGCGCTGCAGGGGGCTTTGAGATGCCGAGGCTTGATAAGACCTTCTCAGGCTGTGCTCCTGGGGGCTTCCAGGAACCCGACATGGAACCGTGGCCCTACAGGGGGCCTGACCCATTTTCCTGCAGAGGGGATGCTCTGCCGGGGAGCAGTGGGGGGAGGGGGGCAGGGAGAGTGCCCTTCTGTGACACCAGGAACCTTGCAAAGCCAAAAGCCTTGCGGCAACAAGGTTCGGGTTTCAGGTAGAGCTGTCCTACTGGGTGGAAATAAGCAGCCTGTTCACGTCGCTTGTGGACCACTTGTCCGGGCTGCCCGAGGACACTCTGACATGTGTTGTGCAACCTGCTCCTTGTGGAGAGTAAGGGAAGGACGATTCTGGAGATGCATCCAGAGTCAGGCCTCTGGGACTGCGTACTGAGAGTTCTTGTGGGGCGGACGCGACGTGGACTCTGGGAGGCAAGGAGAAGGGTTGGGGGTCAAAGGGAGAGAGATGTGGACAAGGAGAAGGACCACTGCCCCCGCTTTTGCCCGTGAGTAGTGAGGACTCCACACAGGGACGGTGCTCACGCCCGTGGAGCACGGCTACAGGTCTCGGGAACCTGCTTCAGCCCTAACTTGCTGCCACAAACAGCCTGAATGAGGCAAACAGGACTAGACCCTTTTCTAGGAAGCTTGATGCCTTGAGTATATATACACTGCAAGAGCTTTGTCTAGTTACTTTCAACTTGCTCCAAATTTCTAAGCATTCAGTATACAAATTAATATGAAGGCCACTGGACTGATGATAAGCACTAGTGTGAAATTGGTCCAATGGCCTAGGCCCCATATCTTATGCATTTCTCTACCCACCGGGCCAGCTCTCCATCCCCTCTCTCTAGTTGCTCAGAGGTGGTCTCTTCATCTCTTTGAACAACATCCACCCCCAGTCAAAACCTGTTCACAGGAAAAGAGCTGAAACCAAGTCCATTCACACTAAAAAAGTTCAATATATTACCTCTTCCAATAATATTGCCATGTTATCTTTATTAAGGGAAAGAAGATTTAAGTCAAAGGAAAACATATCTAACTGCAAAGTTTCAAGGGTAGCGGAACAAGCAATTACTGAGTGCTTACTATGTCCTAGGTATCATGCCGTGCACATGGTTTAATTTGATCTTCAGAACAATTCTATGCGGAGGCAGTTTTATATTCATTTACCCAAGGAGGAAAACGAGAGTAACCTCTCTTAAGGTACATAATGATTTCAGCCTGAAATAGCTTCTGGACTTAATTGTTAGATCCCTGGTTCATCAGAATCCAGGATTACATGGAGGTCTCTCAGGGCTTCACCAGGAAACAGAGGAAGCTGGGTGAGTGAGGATACAGCATCTAGGCTTTTCTCCTCTCCAGAGCAGTGCCACTTGTATACATTTTAAATATTAGATTTCAGGAAAGCTTCTGTATTAAGAGTTCAACTAGAAAAAATTCTAAAATAACTTCTTTGGCAAAGGGGGTCGTTTGAAGGGATTTAAACAGGGCTATAACATCGTTATTTAAAAAAATATATATCACTCTGGGCTGTGTGGGCAATCAATTGGCCCAGAAATAATTCTCCAGGAGAGAGGCAGAGAGGGAGGGCCTGAACTAAGGCAGTAACAGAGGGCATGGTTACAAGAGAACAGATGTGGGTGATGCCAGGGAGGTCAGCCTGCTAGACCCTGGTGACTCCCAGCATGGTCTTGGGGCCAGCAGTCTCAGCGTCACTTGGGAGATTGTGAGAAAGGTAAATTCTCAGACCCCACCCTAGTTCTACCGAATCGGACTCTGCATTTTGACAGGGCCCCCAAGTGATCCATATGTTCCCTTTGAAATTCCAAAAGCACTGCTTTAAGGCTGCCTGCCTGGCAGGGTGAAATGAGAGAAGACTTTGACCCTGTGTTCAGGCATCACAACAGCTCAGTGGCTATGGCCAGGGCTTTCTGGTACCACGACATCTATCTAAATGAGCTGGCAGTAATGACATTGCTTGTTTTTAAGGTCTTATTTGCTTTCTTCTTACACTCTCCTTTTCTCTGTTGGTACAGTTTCTTCAAGCATCCAGGACCACTTTCCCTGACTTTGGGTGTCCTACTGAATTGGTCCATTGTAAACCTTTTATGCCTAGACTAATCTTGTCTTTCTTTTTATCTCCCCCATGACACTTTCTTATCTAATGTTTCATTCTCTCAAGGCTTGTTAATTTAAGCTAAAATGCTGGTGGCAAATAATACTCAGATATTTTACTCATTCAAAGAAATATTTCCATATTAACAGAACCTTAATTTATAGTCATCAGAGACGAGAGCATTTCAAGCATCGAGTTAATGAGGAAACACTTTGAGGCACAGGGGTCTTTCACATGCCCTAAACTAGACAACATCATCTCCTGTTGCTCTTTTACACATACCTTGTGCTCCTGAAGTTCTTGATCTCGAGGGACTGTGTTCATTCACACCTGGAATGCGATCCCCCAGCTTCCCTGCCGCCTCCAGCCTGAGCTAGGTGCCACCACCTGTGTGGTCTCCTTGGGCCATACCTCCATCACAGCCCGCCAGCGCCCTACACTCTCATTGCTGATTTACACGTCCCTCCCACACTTGATTCTGTGTCTTTTCATCTTTTCACCCTCAAAGCATTAACAGAGTACCTTGCTCCTACCAAAGGTACAATAAATATTTGTTAAATGAGTCAATGAAAGAATGTGTGACCGTGGCTGGTTTTGGGTGTTGGGTGGCTTCTGGGAGTCAAACCGTAGTGCGTTTAGCAATTTGGGATTAGAACCCCTGTACTTCTAGACTTATGCTCAGGCCAGGAGCTACTCTGTATTCTGAATGAGTTTTGAATGGGTTTTGAGTTTCTCTAAATCACTCTTAATACCCTAATGGGATGTTCTGGCCGAGGGTAAGATAGAATATTCCTCCCCACCTTAACTTTATGGGCAAGCATCGAAGCTTACTGCTCAGGGTTATTTGCAAGAAACTTGAATAACACAGATTGTAAAATGGGCTTGGTCACTCATTTTCACTTTTGTGGATGTTTTATTCTTAGTCGCAGAGGTATTTTTACTATGCTTTTACTTGTTGAACACTTAGAGCCCAAGGAACAATAGACTTGCCCTTAGCATAAGCCAACTCTGCTGCCTCTGTTTACAGTGGGATTCCTGGATTTAAGAACTGATGCACACTTTAGCTCCCACCAAACAAATTCCATGACAAGACAAGGAATGTTAAAAATACCAAAGTGAGAAAATACTTTTGTTGTAGCTTCAGCTTGGAGGACACATTTCTCCCCACCTTAACTGAAATAATCTTTCTATTACAAAAGGAGGAAATGAAGACAGATCCCTGGGAACAAAGAGAAATGGAGTCTGGGTGCACATGAACAGACACATGTGCTTTTGTTGTTGTTTTTGTTCTCAATGATCCTCTGTTGTTGCAAACAGAGACAATAATTTATCCTGATTGGCAAGCGAGCCCTACGATTTATCTTTTAATTCTCCTCCACTAATGGTCCTCTGAACATAATCTACTGATCACTTTTCCTTGCCCTTCATCCTCCATAAAAATACCTCTGAAATTGAGGCATCAAAGACCCATTTTTCCTCTTTCACAACGTTACTTAGAGCCAATCCCAACTTCAGTTATAACTTAAGAGGCTTCACAGAATTTCCTCTGGTGTCTGCTATAGTTTTGCCAATTCCCACAACAATATTGTTTCAGCTGTAACAGAATTTTTTTTTTAAACATCTTTATTGGAGTGTAATTGCTTTACAATGGTGTGTTAGTTTCTGCTGTATACCAAAGTGAATTAGCTATACATATATGTACATCCCCATTTCTCCTCCCTCTTGCGGCTCCCTTCCACCTTCCTTCCCTATCCCACTCCTCTAAGTGGACACAAAGCACCGAGCTGATCTCCCTGTGCTATGAGGCTGCTTCCCACTAGCTATCTATTTTAGATTTGGTAGTGTATATATGTCCATGCCACTCTCTCACTTCGTCCCAGCTTACCCTTCCCCCTCCCCGTGTCCTCAAGTCCATTCTCTACATCTGTGTCTTTATTCCTGTCCTTCTCCTAGGTTCTTCAGAACCTTTTTTTTTTTTTTTTTTAGATTCCATATATATGTGTTAGCATACGGTATTCGTTTTTCTCTTTCTGACTTACTTCACTCTGTATGACAGACTCTAGGTCCATCCACCTCACTCCAAATAACTCAATTTTGTTTCTTTTTATGGCCGAGTAATATTCCATTGTATATATGTGCCACATCTTCTTTATCCAGTCATCTGTCGATGGACACTTAGGTTGTTTCCATGTCCTGGCTATTGTAAATAGTGCTGCAATGAACATTGTTTTACATGACTCTTTTTGAATTATGGTTTTCTCAGGGTATATGCCCAGTAGTGGGATTGCTGGGTCATATGGTAGTTCTATTTTTAGTTTTTTAAGGAACCTCCATACTGTGTAACAGAATTTATGACCAAGTGGAATCTGAGATTGACTTGTACAAGGCAAAGTATACCTGAAATGATGAATATTTTCCACATTTCTACTGTGCATATCTTGAGTTAAAATGCTAGGTTCATAACCTGTCATGAACTTGGGCTACCATTGCCATTTAGTCACTGTAGTTGATCAAAGTAGCTTGCAACAGAAAAGTGGGTGTCTGGCTATGGTGTAATCATGGCAAAGCAACAAATCTTAGCTTAATTCGGTGAACCACTTATACACACTAGCAAAAAAAAAAAAAAAAAAGTAAGAGAGAAATGCTGTGCCCAAATTAAAAATGCATTAATCCCATCTTAGTCACAATAAAAGATTTTTTTTAACAGTGTGCCAGAACAGGCACAAGTACATTGGGAGTCCTTCATTTCATTAAGAAAAAAAAAAATCATAGGGGCAAACTGCATTTAAAATCCTATATTGCAAAGAATATTATTCTGTGCTCTATTTTGATTATTTCCTTTCCTTTCCTTTCCTTCGTTTTTTTGCTGTCTGGAAGATGACAATTTGTATAGTTCAGTGACATAAATTACCTGAACAATTTCCTGGAGGAGTTCCTGGCAAAAAGGTCACCTAGCCCCTATGCTCCCTTCTTGCTGTCACAAGAACACTATGTATCCTCCAGAGCCTGGAGGGTATTATTATTGTTGTTGTTGTTATTTTCACATCCACAGGCAGCAGCTTAGAGACCCGAGAGGTAGAATATACTCTCCCACTGCCTCTGTCTAAGAATGGTCATGTCAGACTTTGTTATTGCCTCTTCAGTTCTGCTATTTTGCTTCTAGTATTTGACAATTTAGGGAAAAGAGACCACCAGGGATGCACCTGGGCAATTATGAAATAAATGCTCTCCATGGCATGCGAGGATTTTATGAATTCCATGGTGTATCAGTTCCCACCCTGAAGAATCTGTTCTGACTGTGTCTATCTTTGCTGGCATATCTACAGTGAGATATAAACACAGTTATTAATCATCGGGCACCTTTTTTTTTTTTTTTAAATGAGTTTCTTTAGGAGTTTTTGTTTAAATTCCTCTACTTTTTTTTTTTAATTTATTTATTTCTGGCTGTGTTGGGTCTTCGTTTCTGTGCTTTCTCTAGTTGTGGCAAGCGGGGGGCCACTGTTCATCGCGGTGCGCGGGCCTCTCACTATCGTGGCCTCTCTTGTTACGGAGCACAGGCTCCAGACGCGCAGGCTCAGTAATTGTGGCTCACGGGCCCAGTTGCTCCGCGGCATGTGGGATCTTCCCCGACCAGGGCTCGAACCCGTGTCCCCTGCATTGGCAGGCAGATTCTCAACCACTGCGCCACCAGGGAAGCCCCCGGGCACCTTTTAAAGGGACACAATCATCTCACTGTCTAGCTTTTGCTGCTATTAAGCTCTGATGTGCAGTTGTGGGAGGTTCTCGGGCTCTCGTTTATTGGCTCCAAATCAGGGTTGTTCAAATGTTTGCAGACAAGGGCTCAGTCAGGCCTGTAAGCTGCAGAAGCCCCTTTTACCTGGCCAGAAAGTGGTGGCCCCATCAGTTTCTCCAGGTTTGTCTTAATTGTCTCTCTTATACTTCTCCTGGAGGGCATATGTATACATTAAATGTGTCTAGAGGATAGCAAGTGTGGGTGAAATAGTCTCAACTTTATGCAGTCGTGAGCCTTACTGATTCAAAATATCCCAGAGGAAGGAACGGAGTGGGATTATCCTCCTTTTTCCTTCTCTGTGGTCCAGTCGTTGCAAAGGTGAGTTGGTGTTGCCCAAATACCAGGCCTAAAACGTGTTGAATGTCAAACAGAACAAGTTAAAACCATCAGTTTCTCCCACAGGTGGTCACCCAGTCTCAGATTTCTCATTTGTGCGATTAATACCTGTATCCTCAGTATGATTTTGAACACCTGACCCCCTTCACCTTCTAAAGTTGTGCGTCATCTCTTGTTCCTAATCATTGCTACAAACCACCTCAAACCAGGTTCACATCTGGATGGTGGAAGCAGCTTCTAATCAGTTTACCAGCATTCAGCCTTCCTCTCTGTCCTCCACATAACTGCCAAAACAAGCTTCTACAAAGGCTGTTTGCAGTGCATCTAATGACACAAGAAAAATTCAGCCTATCACTTTAGACCTCCATCAATTGGCTTTATTTTTACGTCTCTCCTTCTTCTCTTATTTCTCTTCAGTGTGGTCTTTCTGTTTTCAACTCAGATAATGTGTTTGTACCTCACTTCACAAGACTGGCTAGAGGTTTGCCCTTGAGGCTTGTTCAAATCTTTCCACTGATCTGGAATTCTCTCTTCTCTCCTGTCTCTTCAGCTCTCAAGACCTAAACTCCTCATGCAGGAAGCTACTTTCTTTAATTAGGCTCCCATTTTGATTACCTCTTCCTCTGTCCCCTGTAAGTTTTTAATCTATTGAAGTTTGGGTCAATATTAGAAAAATTTGCACTGATGATATTTTGTTTTATAAGTGCTCACAAAGTACTCCTAATGCATTTGGAATGTACCTCAACCAAACTTCCCCCAATTCATCAACATGATAGAAAACTTTCTGAAAGCAGGAGCATGTCTCCTGTTTTTCTTTATGCCCCCCTCCCAAATGTTATGCATCTATTTAGCATTCATTCAACAAATGTTCATAAACACAAAGAGCTGCAGATACATGAGTGAGGAAGACCAACTCTGTCCTTGCCCTCAAGGGCCAGTGGGGCTTGGGCTTATAGAGCTAATATTCCTGGAACATAAATGGAACATTAGGCCCATATTGTCCAAAGAATTAAGAAACCATGTGCTCTTTGAGGCTTGAATTGGAGGAGGAGGCCACAAAGGGATATTCTCTGTTGAGACGCTCGCTGGCTTGAGGAGAGTTTCTTTGGGGATGACTTGAATAATATACATACCTCTGGCAGTTTTCTGTTCCCCCTTAGCGATGTTTTGGAGACTAGTAGAAAAACTTTTCCTTTGGCCTGGGCAGTAGAGTAGATCCAAACACCTGAGCCCTAGTTTTACAGAGGGAATCCGGAATTTGACGAACTAAGAGGAAGAAACTGTCATGCTAACTGGCACCAGATAATACAAAGAGAACCTGCTTCATCAAGTCTAGGTCAATAAAGTTTGAAAGCCACCATTGGAAAAGATGATAAGCAAAGAGGTCAACCTACCAACTGAAATATAAGTTGCTCAAACTAGGACACTTAACCCTTCATATTTCTCCCCAGTCTACCACCTGCCATTTCCCCACATAGACTCTTAGCAAGGAAAAATTAAAAGGACAACTTATAAAATCGATAGGCTTTGGCACGCCCAAAGGGCTGCCTCCGGAGTGTGGAGTTCCGGAGTTTGGAGCTGTGTGGCTGACAGGGTCTTGATGCTCGGCCTGATGTCAGGTCTGAACCTCTGAGGTGGGAGAGCTGAGTTCAGGACATTGGACCACCAGAGACCTCCCGGCCCCACATAATATCAGTCGGCGAGAGCTCTCCCAGAGATCTCCATCTCAATGCTAAGACCCAGCTCCACCCAACGGCCAGCAAACTCCAGTGCTGGGCATCCCATGCCAAACAACTAGCAAGACAGGAACACAACCCCACCCATTAGCAGATCTCTTTAAATAACCAAGAGATCACTGAAGAAATCAAAGAGGAAATCAAAAAATACCTAGAAACAAATGACAGTGAAAACACGATGACCCAAAACCTATGGGATGCAGCAAAAGCAGTTCTAACAGGGAAGTTTATACCTCAAGAAACAAGAAAAATCTAAAAAAAAAAAAAAAAAAAAAAAAAAAAAAAACCACACCTAACCTTATACCTAAAGCAATTAGAGAAAG
Organism: Eubalaena glacialis; assembly: GCF_028564815.1. Lineage (NCBI taxonomy): Eukaryota > Metazoa > Chordata > Mammalia > Artiodactyla > Balaenidae > Eubalaena > Eubalaena glacialis. The sequence goes on from NC_083722.1 coordinate 9,324,006, forward strand.
AAGAACAAAAAACCCCCAAAGTTAGCAGAAGGAAAGAAATCATAAATATCAGATCAGAAATAAATGAAAAAGAAATAAAGGAAACAACAGCAAAGATCAATAAAACTAAAAGCTGGTTCTTTGAGAAGATAAACAAAATCGATAAACCAATAGCCAGACTCATCAAGAAAAAAAGGGAGAAGACTCCAATCAACAGAATTAGAAATGAAAAAGGAGAAGTAACAACTGACACTGCAGAAATACAAGGATCATGAGAGATTACTACAAGCAACTATATGCCAATTAAATGGACAACCTGGAAGAAATGGACAAATTCTTAGAAAAGCATAACTTTCCGAGACTGAACCAGGAAGAAATAGAAAATATAAACAGACTAATCACAAGCACTGAAGTTGAAACTGTGATTTAAAATCTTCCAACAAAAAAAAGCCCAGGACCAGAAGACTTCACAGGCGAATTCTATCAAACATTTGGAGAAGAGGTAACACCTATCCTTCTCAAACTCTTCCAAAATATAGCAGAGGGAGGAACCCTCCCAAACTCATTCTAAGAGGCCACCATCACCCTGATACCAAAACCAGACAAAGATGTCACAAAGAAAGAAAACTACAGGCCAATATCACTGATAGATGCAAAAATCCTCAATAAAATACTAGCAAACAGAATCCAACATCATACACCAGGATCAAGTGGGGTTTATCCCAGGAATGCAAGGATTCTTCAATATACTCAAATCAATCAATGTGATACATCATATTAACAAATTGAAGGAGAAAAACCATATGATCATCTCAATAGATGCAGAAAAAGCTTTTGACAAAATTCAACACCCATTTATGATAAAACCTCTCCAGAAAGTAGGCATAGAGGGAACTTACCTCAACATAATAAAGGCCATATATGACAAACCCACAGCCAACATCATTCTCAATGGTGAAAAACTGAAACCATTTTCTCTAAGATCAGGAACAAGACAAGTTTGCCCACTCTCATCATTATTATTCAACATAGTTTTGGAAGTTTTAGCCACAGCAATCAGAGAAGAAAAAGAAATAAAAGGAACCCAAATTGGAAAAGAAGAATAAAACTGTCACTGTTTGCAGATGACATGATACTATACATAGAGAATCCTAAAGATGCTACCAGAAAACTACTAGAGCTCATCAATGAATTTGGTAGAGTAGCAGGATACAATATTAATGCACAGAAATCTCTTGCATTCCTATACACTAATGATGAAAAACCTGAAAGAGAAATTAAGGAAACACTCCCATTTACCATTGCAACAAAAAAGAATAAAAACCTAGGAATAAACCTACCTAAGGAGACAAAAGACCTGTATGCAGAAAACTATAAGACACTGATGAAAGAAATTAAAGATGATACAAACAGATGGAGAGATATACCATGTTCTTGGATTGGAAGAATCAACATTGTGAAAATGACTATACTACCCAAAGCAATCTACAGATTCAATGTAATCCCTATCAAACTATCAGTGGCATTTTTCACAGAACTAGAACAAAAAATTTTACAATTCGTATGGAAACACAAAAGACCCTGAATAGCCAAAGAAATCTTGAGAAAGAAAAACGGAGTTAGAGGAATCAGACTCCCCAACTTCAAACTATACCACAAAGCTACAGTAATCAAGACAGTATGGTACTGGGACAAAAACATAAATATAGATCAATGGTACAAGATAGAATGCCCAGAGATAAACCCACGCACATATGGGCACCTAATTTACAACAAAAGAGGCAAGAACATACAATGAAGAAAAGACAGTCTCTTCAATAAGTGGTGCTGTGAAAGATGGACAGCTACACGTAAAAGAATGAAATTAGAACACAACCTAACACCATACACAAAAATAAACTCAAAATGGATTAAAGACCTAAATGTAAGGCCAGACACTATAAAACTCTTAGAGGAAAACATAGGCAGAACATTCTATGACATAAATCACAGCAAGATCCTTTTTGACCCACCTCCTAGAGAAATAGAAATAAAAACAAAAATAAACAACTGGGACCTAATGAAACTTAAAAGCTTTTGCACAGCAAAGGAAACTGTAAACAAGACAAAAAGAGAATGTACAAAATGGGAGAAAATATTTGCAAATGAAGCAACTGACAAAGGATTAATCTCCAAAATTTATAAGCAGCTCATGCAGCTCGATATCAAAAAACAAACAACCCAATCCAAAAATGTACAAAAGACCTAAATAGACATTTCTCCAAAGAAGATATACAGTTTACCAACAAACATATGAAAGAATGCTCAACATCATTAATCATTAGAGAAATGCAAATCAAAACTACAATGAGGTATCATCTCACACCAGCCAGAATGACCATCATCAAAAAATCTACAAACAATAAATGCTGGAGAGGGTGTGGAGAAGAGGGAACCCTCTTCCAATGTTGGTGGGAATGTAAATTGATACATCCACTATGGAGAACAGTATGGAGGTTTCCTAAAAAAACTAAAAATAGAACTACCAAACAACACAGCAATCTCATTAATGGGCATATACCCTGAGAAAACCATAATTCAAAAAGAAGCATGTACCACAATGATCATTGCAGCTCTATTTACAATAGCCAGGACATGGAAGCAACGTAAGTGTCCATTGGCAGATGAATGGATAAAGAAGATGTGGTACATATATACAATGGAATATTACTCAGCCATAAAAAGAAATGAAATTGAGTTATTTGTAGTGAGGTGGATGAACCTAGAGTCTGTCATACAGAGGGAAGTAAGTCAGAAAGAGAAAAACGAATACCATACGCTAACACATATATAAGGAATCTTAAAAAAAAATGGCTATGAAGAACCTAGTGGCAGGACAGGAATAAAGAGGCAGACGTAGAGAATGGACTTGAGGACAGGGGGAGGGGGCAGGGTAAGCTGGGACGAAGTGAGAGAGTGGCATGGACATATATACACTACCAAATGTAAAATAGATAGCTAGTGGGAAGCAGCCGCATAGCACAGGGTGATCAGCTCGGTGCTTTGTGACCACCTAGCGGGGTGGGATAGGGAGGGTGGGAGGGAGGAAGACGCAAGAGGGAGGAGATCTGGGGATATATGTATAGGTATAGCTGATTCACTTTGTAATAAAGCAGAAACTAACACACCATTGTAAAGCAATTATACTTCAATAAAGATGTTTAAAAAATGGATTAAAGACCTAAATGTAAGGCCAGACACTATAAAACTCTTAGAGGAAAACATAGACAGAACACTCTATGACATAAATCACAGCAAGATCCTTTTTGACCCGCCTCCTAGAGTAAGGGAAATAAAAACAAAAATAAACAAATGGGACCTAATGAAACTTAAAAGCTTTTGCACAGCAAAAGGAAACCATAAACAAGACAAAAAGACAGCCCTCAGAATGGGAGAAAATATTTGCAAATGAAGCAACTGACAAAGGATTAATCTCCAAAAGTATACAAGCAGCTCATGCAGCTCAATATCACAAAAACAAACAAACAACCGAATCCAAAAATGGGCGGAAGACCTAAATAGACATTTCTCCAAGGAAGACATATAGATGGCCAACAAATGCATGAAAAGATGCTCAACATCACTAATCATTAGAGAAATGCAAATCAAAAGTACAATGAGGTATCACCTCACACCAGTCAGAATGGTCATCATCAAATAAATCTACAAACAATAAATGCTAGAGAGGGTGTGGAGAAAAGGGAAACCCACTTGCACTGTTGGTGGGAATGTAAATTGATACAGCCACTATGGAGAATAGTATGGAGGTTCCTTAAAAAACTAAAAATAGAACTACCATATGACCCAGCAATCCCACTACTGGGCATAAACCCTGAGAAAACCATAATTCAAAAAGAAGCATGTACCAAAATATTCATTGCAGCACTATTTACAATAGCTTGGACGTGGAAGCAACCTAAGTGTCCACTGACAGATGAATGGATAAAGAAGATATGGCACATATATACAATGGAATATTACTCAGCCATAAAAAGAAATGAAATTGAGTTATTTGTAGTGAGGTGGATGGACCTAGAGTCTGTCATACAGAGTGAAGTAAGTCAGAAAGAGAAAAACAAATACCGTATGCTAACACATATATATGGAATCTAAAAAAAAAAAAAAGTGGTTCTGATGAGCCTAGGGGCAGGACAGGAATAAAGACACAGATGTAGAGAATGGACTTGAGGACATGGGGAGGGGGAAGGGTAAGCTGGGACGAAGTGAGAGAGTGCCATGGACACATATACACTACCAAATGTAAAACAGATAGCTAGTGGGAAGCAGCTGCATAGCACAGGGAGATCAGCTCGGTGCTTTGTGACCACCTAGAGGGGTGGGATAGGGAGGGTGGGAGGGAGACCAAGAGGGAGGGGACATGGGGATATATGTATACGTATAGCTGATTCACTTTGTTATATAACAGAAACTAACACACCATTGTAAAGCAATTATACTCCAATGAAGATGTAAAAAAAAAAAAAAGCATGTGAGATAGCTTCACATACAGTGGCAAAAGAATTGGGAGAATTACATCCAATTATTTATTTCATGATGCAACAACACAATTAGAAAACAACATGGGTGTCATGGAGACAGATCATCTGCCAAATTCTGTAGCCCTACTATGTCCTCTCAAAACAGTAGGACCAGTATTCTGGGGGGCTGGAAATATTCTACATCTTGATCTGGGTAATGGCTACACAGGTGTATACATACATAAAAATGTATCAAGTTTTACACGTGTTATACCTCAATTTTTTTTAAATGTGGGTTTTTTTAATCGGAAAAGAAAAATGGTAAACAAAGTAAAACCTTGGCTCTGGGCATGTTCTCTTATTCCCACAGAAATCCCCAGGAATCTGCCATGCACAGGTCACTAGAACCCAGGCTGGATACCTTTATTATGGGCATAAAGTGAGCATAAAGCCATCTGAATGGATTCTTGTCTTCTCTTGGGCATGGGAGCCTTGGAGTAAGTGATTCTTAGAATGTTGAAGTATTGGTTAAATGTCTGAAGATCAGGGCAGTGGTTCTGGACTTTGGCTGCACAGTAGAACCGCCTGAGGCATCCTTAAAGAAACACCAGTGCATGGACCGCACCCTTAGAGATTCTGATACAGTTGGTCTGGGATGGGACCCTGTATTGTAATTTATTTTAAGTGCCCCAGGTGTTTTTTAATGTGCAGCAAGAATTCAGAATCCCTAGTGAGCCCCATGCCCTCCTTATAGAGTTAATGAAATGGAATTTCACAAAGTTTAAATGATTTGCCTAAGGCAGTGCTTCTGGCTGCACTTCTCAAGTACTGGGGGAGCATGTGGTGTGTACTCTTGTCTGGGAAGAGCCACTGGCTCAAGGTTACAAAGGAGTGAGTGGTTAGAGCCAAGAATAAAATCCAAGTGTTTTGATTCCTAACCTCTAGTTTGTTCCACTTCACCTCCTCCAAATGGAGACATCATTACTGGCAAGAGCTTTTGAAATCAAAATTGCAGCAGTTGCTTTAATCTAAATTTGAACTCATTAGAACAACCCCACTGACTGGAAACATTAGAAAGACTCTGGGAGGGTGGAATTTACTCTTTCAAATTTTTCTTGATATGAGTAAACAATAAAGCCCTCCCAGGTTTTTTTCTCCGTTTCCCTCCTCACCAGCCTGTCGCCATCCCCCCACTGATAAAATCTGTCGGTTGGGTTAATACTTTTGACTTAAACTTTGTGACATCCCTCTGGCACACTACCACATTAAAATATAGTAGAGAAACCAGAAAAATGAAGAAAAAGAAAAATACTAATAGAGAAACTGATGTATATTGAAACATCTATTTGAGAAAGGGCATTAATGGGAATTTGCAAGCTAGTTTAAGACTTCCAGCAGTATACGAACTGCCCAACTAAAATGACTGCAAGACACTCTATAATGGTAACTTGAATCTACATGAAGATATTTGACATTGAATAAAACGTCTGTTTTTAATAACCCACAGGAAATTCATTAGTAAGATGACAATTTAGAAGCAAATGTGCAGGACTTGCTCAGAAATCCACCACCCAGATGGACCAAAGGTAGTCCATTTTCCTACTGCTTTTTACCATTTCTTTCCTTTGATGTAATCAGGGCAATTTCAGCATTCATATGTGATGACTGATTTTTTTCTTTATTTTATCACTTTCGTCTGGGTAGTCATGCAAGTTTTAGCTGGATGATCATTATATTTTTAACAAGGGTACACAGCATATTCAAATACAAAAGAAAGATATATCCATTAGGCTCTGTGTCAATATGGTTGGATAAGTGCATGCAAATGAGGAGTGGGTTTACATCAGATCTAACCTTCTTTCAGGGTTGGCAAATGTGGGAATTCAGTTACAGTGGATCTCTGATACCGAATAACACTCTGAATACAGCTTTGGTCTGACGTGGAGAAGGACAGATGCTCTCATCCTTCCTTATCTAACTTAGAGGAAGCATTGCTTCATCTTCCATTTCAAAACTAGACTCCTCATTTTTATTCTCTGCCCCATCCTTCCTCCCCTGAAACTTGCTATCTCAGTCATCTCTTTTTTCATTCTCTTCAATTTCTTACCTCCATAGAGGTTTTACATGAAAACATGAATAGTTTAGTTTCCTTAAAAGAAAAAGAAAGTAAACACAAACAGACCAAACCAAACCAATAAGCTGACGCTCGATCATGCGGACTCTTCAAACTCATTTATTTAAACTCTTTCATGTGCTCCCAAATCTGTAAACCGTATTGCCCACGCTCTGAATTCTCTGCATTATTTGCCATCATTGACCACTCTCTTTGTGAAATTATCTTTTCTCTTGGTCTCTGGATCGCCTCACTCTTTTGGTTCTCATCCTTTCCATGTCTTCTCCTTTTACACTTCAGGTATTTTTTTTTTTTCATTTCTCATCTCCAAAATGCAGGCATCACACTTGGTTTTAATTTTGCTTTTTAATACTCTCCATCCTAGAACTCATTTACTCTTATAATTTCAACTGTCTTCTCTGAGTGGAATGCCTGTCAACACTGTCTCTGGCTCTGACAGCCCTTCCTGAGGCTAATCTCACTTCTTTAATCATCTTTTAAATGATTCCTATTAAATGGTCTTCCCATTCCCTAACAGAATTCATAAACTCTTGCCTAACAAACTTCCTCCTTTTTTTAAAATCCTCATTTTGGCAAATGATACTGGGTTTTGTCCAGTCATCCAGGCTCAAAACTTTTGAGTCATCTTGCTCCTTATTCTTGCTTGACTTCTGTGACCAATTAATGGCCTGCTGGGCATTCTTTTTTTTTTTTAATCTAGCTCTTATTTTCCTTTTAAGTCTTTTCTCATTGTGTGACCAAGTTCAGCCCCTTATTATATCATGTCAGTGTTATTGTAATAATCTCCTTGCTGATCCCATTGTCACCAGGCTCTTATCTATTAGTACATTTTAGGCAACACAATTGAGTCATTCTTGTACATTGTCATTTGTATAACATTTCTTCAGCTAGATTGTATACATAGTGAAACCTTTAACCAAAGGCACACATTTTACACATTCAATAAATGTACGTTCATCCATTTATTCATTCATCTAACCAATGTTATAAAGTTGCCAACTGTTTGATAAGCTCTGCTAGGTGTTAGAGTATAAAGGTGAATAAAATACAGTCCATGACCATAAAGGTTCTTTGGATTCCTTACTAAATGAATGAATGTAAGGAGGGAAGCAAAATAAGTTTCTAGAGGAATAGTGATATTAGGGCAATGCTGAGAAAGTATGAGTTTTTGAGTCAGGTCCATGTTGGTTCAAATCTAAAAATCACTTCTTACCAGCTCTGTGACTGCAGTCAAGGATTCAGACTAACACAAGCATTGGGTCAAGGATACTTATGTTATTTGGGGTCCTCTGAGAAGCAGAAGGCAAAACAAGACTAGACATGGCAGAGATTTATTGTAGAAAACATCCGTGAAGTATAAAAGAGAAGGGAGAAGAGTATGTAGGGAGAGCCCTCAGACCATGATGTAGTCTGACCCCTGGGAAGGAGAGAAGGAAGGAGGTCTTGTTAGGGAGACTCTTTGATTCCTGAACAGTTGCAAGAAAGTTCTGGCCAAGCTGATGGGAGTCTCTGAGCCAAAGTCACTTGTTGGAAGATCCCTGAATCTCACAGAAATGGCATCTGTGCTTAGTCATTGGGTTAAAGCAGTTTGCCTGAAGCGTGGATCCCAAGAGTGTGGTCATGGATCCAGATGGCAGCAGCTGGGGTTGTCATTCAATTATGTTCCCCACAGCAGGACATCTGAATAGCCCATGGCCACCACAATGCTTTTGACTGAAAATAAAACTCTACTAACTCTAGCTTAAATCAAGAGTTGAAAAACTTTTTCTGCAAAGGGGCAGAGAGTGAATCTTTTAGGCTTTGTGAGCCATACAACTCTGTTGTAGGATGAGAACTGCCATAGACATTATGTAAATATATAGGTGTGATGGTATTCCAATAAAACTTTATTTACAAAAACAGGCTGGAGACCAAAGTTGGCCTGTGGGGCTTAGTTTTCTGGTACCCGGTTTACATGAATAAGGTGATATTTTCCTCACATGATGAGATGTTTAGAGATAAGAGTTGCAGGAGATGCTTCAGTGGCTCAACATGATCTAACACTTTTCCATTTATTCTCAGCACTTTAAAAGATAGCGATGACTTCTCTGTTGCCTATCCTTTACATAAAGGAGAAAATTATTTTACCCAAATCCCCTAGGATTAATGAACAAAATAATCAATCAATCATATATCTAACTATGATATATGAGTAGCTATTTCAGGTAAGGTATTATTCTAGGAGATCCTGTAGTTAGTAAAACAGAACAAATCTTTGTCCAAATGAAGCTGACATTTTACTGGGGAGAGACAGACAGTAAGCAAGATAAATAAGTAAAATATATAGTATTTGATGATGAGACATGCTATAGACAAAATAAAGCCAGGAAGAGGCTAGAATGTTCCAGGTGGTGGTAGTGGGGAGAGGTTGCACTTTAAATGGAGTGGGTCAGAAAAGGTGCCACAGAAGGTGACATTTGAATAAAGACAAGAAGGTATTAGAAGAGTAAACCATACAACTAGATTGTGGAAAAATTTTCCAGGGAAGGGATTTACCAAGTGCAAATTTCTGATGCAAGATCAATGTGGCTGGATCAGAGCCAAGGGGAGAAGGTGAGACAAGAGATCAAGTAGGTAAGCCAGGTTACATAGAGACTTCTGGGCTTCTGTGATGACTTTGGCTTCTACTCTGAGTGAGACAAGAAACCATGGAACCATTGTGAGCAGAGGAAGGACGTGGTCTGATTTACATTTTAACAGACTCATTCTGGGTACTGTGTTGAGACTACACTTAAGGAGGTGGCAGGATGGAAACATATAGACCCAGTAGGAGGCTTCTGAGCAAGAGATGATGGTGATTTGGAGCAGAACAGCAGCACTGGGGGCAAGGAGAAGCAATAGAGCTGCAGAATCTGAGGGTTGATTGGATATGGGTGGAGTGTGAAAGAAAGGGGGACAAGCATGAACAAGTTTATAGGCCTGTGCACATGGGACAACAGAGTTGGCATTTACTTAGATGGCAAAGACTGGCAGAGGACAGATACAGTTAGGCAGCTCAGGAAAGATTGGACCTGTTAGGCTGAGATTCTGATTAGCTACACAAGGATGTTGAGCAGGTCGTTGGATACATAAGTCTGGATTTAGACTAGAAGTCTAGACTATCGATTTCAATTTGGAAATCTTCTGCATATGCTTACATATCATTAACTAGAACTTTGTCTTACAGTCAGGCTATCCCTAAGCTGCAATAAGGCAGAGAAAACAAATGTTTACCTTTTCCATTTTCCATGGTGAAGGGCAGCAAGAGAGAAAAGGCTAATGTCTGTTGAGTCATTCAACTGGCAATGTCCATACTTAATTTCCCCTTGGTTCTTCATGAACAAATTGAGAATAATGAAACCTACTTCACGAGATTATGATGAAAATTACATGAAGCAAGCTCTAGAAAGCCCTGGTTTATATAACATGTTCTTTAAATATCTGAATTCCCTTTCATTCCCTTTCAGTGACCTGAGATCTCATAGTAAGTTGTGAACTCAGTCTAAAATACTTATTTTTGGACTTCCTCATTTAACGGAATAGTGACACTGCAATTTTTACAATCACTACTGTGACAGAAAAGAAGAATTTTTTTCTTTTCCTCTAAAGCCACATATTTTCCAGAGCCAGACTGGTCAAGCTGGGCTATTCTCCTTTCAGTTATCTTTCTTCTCGTTTCCGGGGTTTTGTTTTCACTTTTACATTTCAGTTTCTATACGTAATGATGGTCAAAGTATTTACAAATTCTTGGAAAAGATTAACCATCCCCAAACAGGGATAACTCTCCCCCAACCTGAGGCTTCAATGGAGGGTGTCTGGGAAGGACGTTCATGAAGTACAAAGAAGTCCAAGGCGAGGAGGATGTCTAGTTAAAGTGGAGGCATGTGTTTGGGCCACTTTATGGAATAAAGTCAAGGAGAACCCAATGGCCAACAGGAAAAATAGTTCCAAAGAAGTTGTTCTCCAGAAAAAAGAACACTCCCTCCCACTCCCAAATCTGGCAGAAAGCTATGTGGTTGCATTCCTAAGTCCTTTCCCAGCCTCATCAGTTGACTTTATGTTTACTTTTCATTCCTTTCTCTCTCCTAGGGCATGGACAAGGCGAGATGTTTGTGCGTGTTTATACCTATAGAGGGTGGTCATAAAGTCTTGACTCTTAGGTAATATTATTTTATCATTTACTGTAATGTAATGGCAATAAATCTTTTAAAAAGTGTTTTTCTCTTTTTCCAGACTTTGTGGTCACCGTGTGTGTGTGTGTGTGTGTGTGTGTAATAGTTTGCTTGGGCTGCCACAGATTAGGGGGCTTACATAACAGAAGTATATTTTTTCACATTTCCGGAGGCTAGAAGTCCAGGTTGGTTTCTTCTGAGATGTCTCTTCTTGGTTTGTAGATGGCGGTCTTCCCCCTTTGTCCTCATATGGTTTTTCCTGTGTGCTTTGTCTATATCCTAATCTCCTCTTCTTATAAGGACATCTATCATATTGGATTAGGGCCTATCCTGATGACCTCATTTTAATTTAATTACCACTTTAAAAACCCTGTGTCCAAATACAGTCATATTCTAAGGTACCGAGGGTTAGGGCTTCAATATATGAATATTGGAGTGACACAATTCAGCCCATAGTAGTATGTATGTTTGTGTGTATATATACATATATACACATATACATGTACATATGATAAATTACATATAAAAATATGTAAAACAAAATATATTGTTTTAAAAATTATATGTAACATATTACATGTAATATATTATATTTGTATTCTTATACATATGCACACACACACAGGCACTACACACACACGATTCTGAGATGCTGTTCAATTTGTGCTTGAAACTTCCTCCTCTCTGTAGAAATCGCAGTTCCCTTACTGCTTGGGGCAGCTTCCCCCGTAACCGTAACCGTAGATCTCATGTTCCTCTGCTCTGCCAGCGGCTCTCTGTTGTCTGGATCAGTTAATCTTTGCGAAATGCTTTGAAGGGCAGCCTACCTTAACCTTCTAACCTCGCCATGCCTGTTTAAGTAGGAAGGGAGGCGCTCTGCTCCCAGGGCAACTTCACCCGTGGAGCCTCTCAGTAGAATCTCAAAGCAAAAAGACCTCCTGGTTGGGGGATGGAGGGAGCAGGAGGCGGTATGCTTTTGTTTCCCTAAAATTCCTTTAGCAGCCAGCAGGAAAAGTGACCACAGCAGGGTAGACTTCTGTTTAGGCTGAGGAAGCAGGGAGCCAGCCAAAGACCAGGAAAAGACCCATGCTTCTGGGTTAAAGATAAACCGAAAAGGTATTTTAAGAGCTAGCTGTTGGTCCAGTGGGAACAATAGATAAATTAAAGGTCTGGGGATTACGCCAATTTCATCTCTGAGTAATTTTTTTTTAAGAAACTATAGATGACATAAAAACTGGCAACAACTGTTCACTTGAAAAGAGATTTTTCAAGAAATCTTGACCTTTCCCTTGATGTACAGTCATAATGGGCAGAAGAAGCTTATCTTTCACTAGAGCCCATACTTTACTCATTTGAGGTGACTTCCCTACTTGTCAGTTACAGATGGGTCAATTAAAAAAGATTGTATATAAGTACTAATTAGTCTAAGTAGTAAGCACTTAGATGTGTGGACCATCAGACTCCACATCTCCTTTCAGTTTGTGAGAAATACAGAATTTCAGGCCCCACCCAAACCTGCTAAATTAGAATCTATATTTTAACCAGATCCCCAGTTGATCTCTATTTATGTTAAAGTTTGAGAAGCAGTGGGTCTAAGGCCCTGACATCCCATTAGTGACTCTCCTGGAAGGTAGAGTCCACATACAAAAGTATGATACTATATCAGGGATTGTTTTCATGTGGTACCTGGTGTTGAGTAGTTGATGAACAAACAGGTGTGTTTTGATGACTGATAGGTCTAGCTTCTTCCTGCTTTTTAGTCCATGCATTTCTAGTTTATTATTTATCTAATTACACTATTTTTATACTGTGCTATATTGGGTCAGTTACTTGACTCTCTGTGACTCAGTTTTGTCTTCTGTAAAATGGGATTTTAATTAGTGTTTATCTCATAACACTCTTGTAAGCTTTAAATGAGTTAATAAATGTGAAACACTCATATTGCCATACTGTGCCTGGCATATTTCAAGAGCCCAATAAATGTTAGGTAAAAATACAACACAGCAGGGCCTCCACAAATACTTATGTTATTAAACTCTTGCCAGGTGAGGGTGAGAATTGCTATGATATTTTCCTTGAATGTATTATCTGGTTTGCATTTGTATACTACCTTCTCTACCGATCTTTGGTTTTCTTGAAGGAAGAGTGAAAAACAACTACTGTCTTCCCATAACATCATCTAACACAGTGCTTAGCATACAGTGAATTCTTAGTCAATATTGTGGAATTATCTATGTTTATGTGCACAACCATTCTGATAGTTAAAATTGATTTGACTTGCTTGATATTTTTCCACTGCTGCAATGAATAAATTGGCTGTAGTCATACATTCGTTCATTTTCTCATTTGCAAAGTTTTGCACACCTACTATGTTCCAGATTCTGTCCTAGGTGCTGAAGATGCAGCAGAAACAAATCTTTTGAAAATCCCTTGAGAAGTTTTGCTCTAAAGAGAAGCAGAGCAATTAGGTGGTCATGGAGGGAGATTATGGGGTAGGGTGTCAAGAGAAGGTTAAAAAGATGGAGGACGTTACAGAATGTTTGCAAATTCATGGACATCCAGACAAGGTGCTAAGAGATGGGGGGGGGGCTCACTCCTTGAGATAACAAGAGAATATGAGATCTAATGCTGAAGTGTTGTGGTTTGTCTTGCTTGGCAGCAATGGCAGCTTATCCATAGAGAAAGGAGAGAAGGCAGAATATATGGATGGGCACAGATGCCAGCAGCTGGGTAAACGTGATGGTGGGAGAATGAGGAGTTTCTCTTCTGAGTGTTACTTTTAAAAAATTGAAATAAGAAGCAAAGTAGGTATCTGCTTAGGGAGACGAATAAGAGAGAGAGCTGAAAGATTTAGGGGAGAGAAGGTGGGAAACAGTCACCAAGGAGAATGGGAGAGAAAATGAGGTCTGAATGCCTGCCTGGCAGCAGTAAGATCCAACTGGGGTTCGTGGTCATGACTGTAAAGTGGGACCAGGTAGCATATTAGAGGTTTTTTTCTTTGGTCTCTTAGCTACCCAGATGCAGGTGCAGGTGTGGAATAGGCCAGGAGTTGTACCTCATGAGGCTGAACTTGTGGTTTGGTACCATGTACACAGAGCTACTGGAAAGACTAGATGTACCAGCTGCTTAGGAAACTCACAAAACAAGTTCACTGGATACGATTTATTTACATTATGGGAAATGATTTACTCTCAAACAATATGCCTTTTCCTTCGTATTACTCTGTTCATATTACATATCTACATTTCTATTTTCAAAAACATTTATCTCTGAGGAAGTAACATATATTCACATATTCCTTTGCCCATGTAATTTTCAACTCTGCTTAGACCATTTCGACTCTGCTTAGAGCAGTTTCCAGTTCCTTAAAGCATGGGGACCTCATCTAGTGCCTATGCTCTACAATGGGCAGCTCCCACAACTGGAAATCTTTTTATTCTGCTGACTCAGTAGTTTGTTGAAAAGCCTGAAAGGGTTAAAGTAACTATTTCTGGGGCTTACGGCGTCTCCTCTACGTCAGGATATTGCTTATTTTATATTCAGAATCAAAACCTTTTGTTTCTCCCACAAGATTGAGGAAGTCCTTAGAGACAGATTTGTGTCACCCAAATTTCCTTTCTGGTCCCTTCCTCCACAGTGTCAACTTACATTATCACCCAACTTGCCTGCCTGTCCTTTACCTGGAGCAGCAATGTTCAAAAGAGATCTTAAAAGCTTAGGGTCCCAACAGGGAGGAAATGAATATAGTTTATTCTCTTGAAAATCTTTTGCAACCTCCTGTGGCAAGTGCAGGGGTTGCTCTGTGCATTTTCAATTCTCCCTGGTGGCTGGGCCACTCTTGGGCAATGGGAAGCTGACTGTGCCCCTGGTCACTAAATGGTCCTTGACACGGGGGTTGCATTGTGCTCTCCAACGTCACTAAATGGTCCTTGACACGGGGGTTGTGTCATGTTCACCAACATACGCGTTGTTGGCTGCGTATTTCTTACCACCCACAGGTGCAGGGAGTACCCAGGGGGCTTCCCCACAGTTCTGTATCATGCACATCTTTGGCTTGATCACATCCTGTACCCTCTTCACACGTCCCCTCCCTCAAGTCTTCCCTGATAATGCCAGGGTAGGGACATTCTGTTCTGAGCTCATTAATCAAGAATGTTACCATACTGCCCTGAAGAGGGTTTTCTCTGATGTGGGCTCTCCCAGAGCTGTGCAGAGAATCTGAAAAATCAGGCTGCCTTTATACTGAGTTCAACTCAGGATTTCATTTCCTCACCTATGTCACCCCACTAGATAGATGATCTCTTACGACTCTGGTGAATTCACAGAAATGCCCAAATTAATAGCTATCTGGCATTTGGAAGAGTTTGATGGCTCTCTGGGATAGTTTTCCTTGAACTCATTCTTCCAATTGGTTTAGGGTTTGGCTTCATGTTTCTGGGGAGAGTAGCTCTTCTAAAGCACTAAGTCAGAGGAAGGTAACATTTCTGCTTACCTGCAGCCTCTTGTGGGAATCTCTGGGAAAACTAAAGGGCCAAGTATCTGATTCACAAATATTTATCAAGTGCCTACAGTGTGCCAGGCACTGTACTTTAGCCAAGTGATTCTCAAATTTTTCTGCATTTCAGAATGCCCTGGGGAACTTAAAAATAATCCTGAGGCCCATGTTACAGCCCATACCAAATTAATCTCTGGGGAAGAGAGACCCAGGCATTATCATTTTTAAAATTCCCCAGCAGATTCCAATGTGCAGTCAAGGTTGTAACCAGTGTTTTTGACAGTGTTCTTCAACTTTAATGAGAAAATGAGTCCCCTGATTGTTAAAAATGCAGATTTTGATTCAGTGCGTCTGGGGTGGGGTCTGGGATTCTACATTTTCCTAAAGTTCCCAGGGAATGTCAACACCGCTTGTCTGCAGACCGCACTTGGAGCAGCAAGCAATAATGTTCCTTTAGCCCCTGATGTGTCAAACTTTCCTGCCCCTGGGCCTTTGCACAGGCTCTTTCTTCTTCCTTGGAATCAGCTCCCTGGAAATTCCCAACAGAGATGGCTTCTCATCCTTTAGTCCTTCAAGTTTTCCCTGACCACCTAATACAGAGTAATCTCTACCCTCTTTCTCTATAATTCTCTAGCACTATATTCTGTCTGCTTACTTCTTAGAATTATCACAATTAATACTTATTTATTTATGTCCTTGTTTTCACAATGGTCCCTCCCAGTGGTGTAAGTGCCAAGAAGCCAGGAACAATGTCTATCTTGTTCCATATAAATTATATTCATCATGTAGCACAGTGTCTAACACAGAGAAGAGAGCTGATAGATACTTGTTGAATGAATGACAATAGGGAAGTCCAGCCAGTTTGATCACTTTTTCTGCTTCAGGTGAGACAAGAAGCAGAAGTGAGAATTGCCCAGAGTTTTCCATGAGCAAGAAGAGTGTATCTTTGAGCATGTCTTATCTGGCTCTTTTTCTAAAATGTATTTTGACTGAAGAAGTAGGGTCTCACTCAAGAAACTCAGACTCCTTCCTAAAAACAGAGCTTGAGGAAGAACACTAGGAAAATCTATTGCATTGCCTAGGGAAGTCACCTTATTCCTACGAAAGGCTGAATCATCAGTTTGCCAGTATTATCTTTTCAGGTCATTGCAGCTCACTGAGTTAGCACCCAAGGTAAATAATCAACAGAGAAATGCCATAAATGTCTCAGAAATTGAGGTGACCTTGGAGCTAGTTCATTACTAACCTGATACCATATCAGAGACCTTAGCTCGTTAAGGGCAGCAGCATCTTGTCTTTTGCCAAACCTGAGACTTAGACAGCAAGCACACCAAGGATTCTGTTGAAGTCCTCGCTTTAAGTTTAATTCATGGAAACACAGAAAGGCATATTGATTTCTTATGGGTGGTGCAGAGGTCAGAGATAATACCAAGGCTGTGTGTGCACCAGATAAAGGGCCCTGGAGAGCCCGACTAAAATGATTTGGTGGGATTAAGAGAAGAGATACAAAATTTATCCAGTCTCACAAAGGCCAAGAATGGGAGGAGAGGGATATTATTTTCTCCTTTATTCTTGAGAAAACCAAGGCAAAGGGGGAATAATTGGTTGCCTAAAGTCACTGAGCAACCTTGGGTTGGGAAGGTGGCCTAGAGGAATAGGACCAGAACATCTCTGTTCCCATCAGAGGCCTCAATCTACTCAGCGACATACTTTCCCTCTTCCTAAATTCACTACGAGGGATTTATGTATTATGTTTTCTTTAATTTTTCTAAATGGGATGTGACAGAATCAGCAGTCTGTTTCAGGCATTTATATTCTGAGGGTAATGAATTTTTGTGTTTGTCCTAAGTGCTCATTTTGAAGAATCAGCAGTTACCACTGCCCTTCTCGGTGCTGAGAATGCCAACGGGCTGTGTTGCTGGGGAGTGTTAGTTAGTGACGCCACCTTTTCCACATTTCAGAACAATAAACAGGGAGATGGCCAGAAGGCATTGGGTTAGTTTAGGGACAGGACACAGACCATCTATGAATTTGGTGACATTGCTTGAATCAGTACCACGGTATTATTTAATCTGATCCACATGTGGAAAAGGAAACTTTTGGTAAGATTGTCCATCTCTCACTCACATTTCCGAGGTCTGGAAGTCTCTATAATGCCTGGATCTGAGATATTCTGTGTGATTAAAGTGTCTAGAAATCTGTACATCAAAAATATAAATCGGTAAGAGTAGAAGTATGCCACGGGAATTTTCTCTATGTGTCCTTCAGCCATTTGGTTCTGAATCCTAGGAGAAGGAAATGGCATTCATTCCACTGTGGGCTCCAGGATAATCTTTGAAGAACAGGAGTTTGATCAGGATACAATGATACAAATGAACAGAACAGAAACAGACTCACAAACATAGAAAACAAACTTACGGTTACCAAGAGGGAAAGGTGGGGGGGAGGGATAAATTAGGAATTTGGGAGTAACATATACACACAACTATATATAGATAAACAACAAGGACCTGCTGTATAGCGCAGGGAGCTATACTCAATATTTTGTAATAACCTATATGGGAAAAGAATCTGCCCAATGGAGCCGTCCATGCATGATCTTTGCAGCGATTGTACCATTTGTTCAGTTCTAGGCTTGGCTCTAAGAGCTTCAGATGCATTTAATCTTGCTATTCTTCTAATAGTTTTAGCTCTTACATTTAGGTCTTTGATCCATTTTCAGTTAATTTTTGTATATGATGTAAGGTAAGGGTCCAACTTCATTCTTTTGCATGCGGACATCCAGTTTTCCCAACACCAGTTATTGAAGAGACTATCCTTTCCCCATTGAATAGTCTTGGCACCCCTGTCAAAAATCATTTGACCCTATATTCCAAGGTTTATTTCTAGGTTTTCTATTCAATTTCATTTCTCTAAATGTCTGTCTTTATGCCACTACCACACTGTTTTGATTCCTATAGCTTTATAGGAAGTTTGGAATCAGGAAGTATGAGATCTCCAACTTCGTTCTTTTTTCAAGATTGTTCTGGATATTTGGGGGGGTTCTTTGAGAGTCTATATGAATTTTAGGGTACATTTTTCTATTTCTGCAAAAAAAAAGTCACTGAGAGTTTGATAGGAATTGCACTGAGTCTGTAGGTTACTTTGGGTAGTGTTGATATTGTAACGATATCGTTTTCCAAGCCATGACCACAGGACGTCTTTAATTTATTTTTGACTTTAATTTCTTTCAGCAATGTTTCATAGTTTTCAGTGTACAAGTCTTTGCCTCCTTGATTAAATTTATTCCTGTTATTTTATTCCTTTTGATGTCATTGGAAATGGAATCGTTTTCTAATCTTGCTATTGATATGTCATTTTACAGATGAGGATACTGAGACACAGAGATGCTAAGTAACTTGCCCCATTAGTAGTAGTAGTAGCAGTAATAGTCATAGTAACAGTAGTAGCAGTAGTAGTAGTAGTAGTTTGATGCTACCACCAAACTGTGAAGTCAGGATTTGAATTCAGGCAGCATGCCTCCAGAGTTGTGTTCTTGAATGCCCCACTGCATTGTCACTGCAGGAAGTGGACTGCAGGACACTCAAGGGCCTTCAGGATGGTGAAGAATTCTAGCTGCTTTACAGTGGAAAATCAGGGTTTCTGTGGCTTCTGACCACCCCTCCCTGTCCTTCCTTCACCCTTCCGAATGACTTCTTTCCAACAGTTCATTATGAAAGGGAGACAAATTGTAAACAACAGACTTTCAGCTTTCAAACTTTAGAAGCTTGATGAAGATTTATAGCCCATTCTCTTTAGAGTGACCCTTTTCCTTCCTTTCTTAACTGGACTGTGAATCACTCTTATCTACTTTTGTTTATTTTTTAAATTTAAAAGTTTTTTTTTGCATTTTACTCCAATTTCCCAGAGTAATTTCAATAAATGATTAGAAACTGGTTTGGACACACAGCAATAAACTTTTTTAAACTGAACTTTGTAGTGGTGACTTTGGCATTTTCCTTATTATGGATATGTCTGGACTGTACAAGTGTCCCTTTGTATAACCAACCTCAGTAAACCGACGGGCCAAACGGAGACTTCATTTGTATCTGGCATGGTAGCATTAACCTACTTCAGGTGTCCAACAAGTATTAGTATGATAATCTCTCGCATGAGCCCGGGTATCAGAGACTTGAAAATGCATGTGGAAATACCCTAATGTTTCACCTGTTTTATTAAGGCAGGGTTCGAGTAACTCAATGGCGAAATCCCCAAATGAGAGTACTGAAAAAAATGTTTGTTCTGTAACACTCTCTATGCAATCAAATGAAGAGATAATGGAGGAAAAAGGGAGTGGTTTTGCATTCCTTTCTCTCTCTCCATCTATCCAATTAACCACCAAATTCTACTCATTCTTATTCCTAAATATCCCTCAAGTTCATTCACTCTCTGTATCCTCTGCTACTATCTCCATTCAAGCTACCGTTATCATTTGCCTAAATGACTACTGCAGTCTGCTGACTGGACCCTGTCTACCAGTCTCCCCCTAGGGTGATCCTCCTGAAAAAAAATCTCATCAATGGATCTTCTCACCTGAAAACACTTGACTTTGAATCATATCACTCCCCTTTTCTCTCCCCCATCTCCATCCTATTTCTTTTTTCTATTCCTCTAGCTAGACTTACTTTTAGGACATGGTATATTCTCTCTGCAGCACTAGCCTTCTTTTTCTTGTATGCCCGTCAAGGTCCACTCAGGAAAATGAAAACCACTGTAGTTTCAGACAGAAAGAAATTTAATACAGGGAATTGGTCACAGAGATGATGGAAGAACTGAAGAAGCAAGCAGAGGAGGTGACACAACTCAGAGATTGCCAAGAACAATAAATAATTACCATCTTTATGCCTGGAGGGATCAAAGGAGGAGATGGTGTTCTTTGATCCCAGAAACCAGGTAGATGCTAAAATATGAGCAGAAGCTAAGAGAGAGGAGATATGTTGTGAGACCCGGAGCCATGGAGGAGATGCTGCTCTTGCTTGGTACCATACTGAGAGAAAAAGGAGGCGGGGTCAAATCCCAAGCTTTTTTCCTTCCCTCACCATCTGGTCTCCCACATTGCTTCTCATTGGTGAATTTACATTGAAGCCACAGGAGAAGAGGCCTGGGAGATATGAATCCCTCTGACACACAGCAAGGCAGAGAAGGACAGGGAAGTAATCTGTATATTCAACTAATTCCCTCTTTTCAGGATTCAACTTAAATATCATTTCTTCTGGAATACTTTTCCTGATACCCAACTATGGCCCCCTCATTAAATGTATTACTTTTTATTATAGGTACTCACTTAATTAGTGTTTTCTGAGCTAATCTGTAAGGTCTCTTAGAACATCCATGGTCCCGATAGCATAGTGGTATTAATAATAAATATTTGTTGAATGAGAAAATGATCTTCATAATTCTTCCCACAGAAGTTGTACCAGTTTACACTCACCAAAGCAATAAAAGTGCTTATTTCTTGACATCTTCACCAGCTTGTGTGTAAGTAAACTAGTTGACACTTGTAAACGTGAAAGTTGAAAATGGCATGTCAATGAAGTTTATGTTTGCATTCTTTTTATTGCAAGTGAAGATGAGCATCTTTTCATATGTTTAAGAATCAGCATTGACTGATTATTTATATCTTTTTTGTACATTTTTCCATTTAGTTGTTGGTCTTTGTCATATTGAATTATGGGAGTTTTTAATAACATATCAGGAGACTCAGCCCTTTGCTTCATATAAGTTATAAATATACTTTTTCTTAATTTAGTGCATTTTGAGACTTAGCTTATCATCATTTTACCAGGCAAAAATTTTCAAATTTATCAATATTTTCTTTTATGGTTTCTAATTTAATATGGATTTTGATGTATACTTAGGCTTTCTTTACTCTGGGGATTATATATTTTAAATCTCCTGTTTTCTTTCAGTATTATATAGTTTTATTTTTCTTTTATTTTTATGTTTAAATCTGTGATCAGCCTGGAACTTATTTTGATATAAGGTAAAAGGTATGGATAAAACTTTTACTTTTTTCCCCAAATATCTCTAGTTGTTCCAACATCATTACTTAATAATCTGTATTTTTTTCTCATGAATTTAAAATGCTAATTTTATCACATACTACAGGTAGATATCTCTTTGGGCTTATTTCTAGAATTTCTATTATGTTCTACTGATTTGTCTATTGATGCAGCAGTTCCATAATGATTTAATAACTATAACATTGAATTTTGATTGCAGCATTCAGATGTTCTGGTTTAATTCCTACTGAAATGTATGACAAATAATGAATCAGAAATAGTAGCAGTGACAAAGTTTATCATTAGTGATTCCAGACTAAATCATGAAGATATATATAAAGTTAAATGAGTAAGATTTCTGCTTTCAGCCTGGATATAGGCTAATGCTTTCACTGCAACAAAAATCTGGATGAATTACAAAAACATTATATTTTTAAAGATACAAGGGAACTGTGGAGGTTAGGAGGATTAGATGAACTAACTTTCAGTAAGGGGAAAATGTTTCCAATGGCCACTAAAGATATCTAGACATTTTTTTTTTTAACCTTAGGGGCATTTGTTAATTATGGGCATAAGTTAGGAACTGGACTTCCCTTGGCAAAGAGACTCTATTGGGGGAAAGAAAATCAGCAAAACTGCAGCAGTCATGAGGAGCTGATGTGAAAGGATGGAAACTCACAGGGACATAAATGCACCACTGGATTTCCCCATGGGACATTTCCTGGGTTCTGTGTGGAAGACTGGTGAACTAAGATGGAAGATTCTTAAAGGCAGAATAATATTCTCACAGTCTTGTGCTCGGGAAGCAAAGAACTGCTGGAATAGCCATTGACCTCACTACACAGCCACTGGGCCCCTTGAGATATCTGCCATATTTTGAAGACACATGTGGTATGAGGCTGGGATCTATGCAAGGCAGATTGGGATCTCTTAATCTTTCAGTACTGAGAAGACAGATTCTTCAGGCTTTTAGTCAAAAGGTCAGAGGTCCATGTCCTAGGAGCAGAGGTAAACCAGAGAGGAGATGATTCTCACTATACTGCTACCCAGCAGTGACCCAGCTCAATTTCTGACTGAACTGAGTTGATCAGAGTCTCACTTTCTCTGCCCAGCAGAGGAAAGGGGGAACACTCTCTGTTATAAGACAGCATCTTCTAGAGTGGCTAGAGTTATCTTGTATATAGTATCTGGAAAAAAATTTAAAAATTACCAATCATGCAAAGAAATACATAATATTGACTGATAAACAACAGAAAAATAATACAATAGATGCAGACCCACGGATGATCAATATATTGGCGTTATCAGACAAGGGCTTTAATAAAACTATGATTACTTTGTTAAAGAAAAGAGAACAGGAAGGACAACGTCAATGAAAGTATGGATAATTTTAATAGATAAATCAAATCTACCAAAAGGAATTAGGTGAATATTTTAGAACCAAAAAACTCTACAAATTCTAAACCGGATAAACACAAAGAGAACCTTGACTAGGAAAGTTATAGTCAAATTGCTTAAAATCAAAATCTTAAAAGCAGCCAGAGGAAAAACAAGCCTATTACCTTTATAGAAACAATAGTAACACTGAGAGCTATGTCTCAACAGAAGTTATGAAAGTCAGAAGGCAACTGAGTAATATTTTTTCAAGTGTTGAAAGAAAACAATAACCAATTTGTATCCAGTAAAAACATAGAATTTATATCCAGAAAAGAACTTTCTTCAAAAGTGAAGGTGAAATACATATGTTTTCAGACAAAGAGAGAATTAGTGAAAAACAGGCTGCACCAAAGGAAAAACCAAAGAACATTAAGCCCAATCCTTCAGACCTAAAAAAAGTGATTCCAGATGGAAACATGGAAAAGTTGGAGGAAATAAAGAATAATATAGTAAGAAAATATGTGGAAATGTAAACAAATGCTGACTGTACAAAACAAATAATTTTAATGTCTGGTGGAGTGTAAATTATATGCAGAACTAAAAATGCATGACAGTGGTAATGCAACAGTGCCCATGAGTAAATGGAATATAAAGGTTTCTAGCAATATCAGCAAAGTGGTAAAAGGAATCATTCATATTAGTACTGTAACAAGTCAAGGATGCCTATTATAATCAGTAAAAGAACAATAATTTAAAACTAACAAGTTAATGGAAGAAAAAACTGAATAATGAAAAACTGATTATCTCAAAAGAATGTAAGAAAAGAAGAAGAAAAGGAGAAACATAAAAAAGCCAAATGGACAATGAATTAAAAGGTAGTCAGTAAAAACTCAAACCTATCCATAATTAAGTAAAATATAAATGAACTAAATACTCCCAGTAAAAGAATAATAGAGTTAGACTCAATAAACAAAACAAAACAAAAATATACAATGCTTACAAAAACATAAAGTTTGGAAATAAAAGGACAGAAAAAGATAGACTATGCAAACATCAATCAAAAGAAACCTGGTAATTTTATACTAGTATCAGACAAAATATATTTTAAAACAAGAAACATTACTAAAGATATAAGGACATTTCACCATAATAGAGTGGTAAGTCTAGCAGGAAGAAGTCACAACCCTGAGTATACATGCGTATGAAAAACATACTCCAAAATACATAAAGCAAAAATGGACAAAATTAAAAGGTGAAATAGATGAATCCAAAATTACAGTGGAGATACTAAGACCCTTTCTCAATATCCAATAGTAAAAGCAAATTTAAAAATCAGTAAAGATATAGATTATGTGAATAGCAACATTAACTAAATGGATTTAGTTGATGATAGAGAATATTGCACCCAAAAGTGATAAAATTAACCTTTTTTAAGGGCACAGAGAATATTTTCTAAAACTGACCATGTGTTAGGCCATAAAGAAAGCATCAACAAATTTCAAAGATTGAAATTATTGAGAGTATGTCCTTCACGATAATGTAATTAAACTAGAGATCAATAACAAAAGGATAAACAGAAAAGTCCAATGGCATGGAAAATAAACATATACTTCTAAATGATCCATGGGTCTATAAACAAGAGAATGGATAAAGAAGCTGAGATGTGTTCATGTAATAAACCAGTACTCAGCAATAAAAATTAATTACTGATACATCTAACAACATAGATGAATTTCACAAACATATTAGGCAAAAGAGGCATACACAAAAGAATATATATGGTATGATTTCATTTACATAAAGGTGGGGAACAGGCAAAACTGATGTATCTGTTAAAAATCAGAAAGTAGATTCTTCTGGGTGAATAAATTAAGAGGAATTACTAGGGTGGTGGTAATGTTCTATATCTTGTTTTGGGTATATACAGTTGTCAAGACATCAAATACTCAATGTCTGTACATATTACTATATGAAATTATATCCCAATTTAAAAAAAGATGTGAAAGCAAGAGAAGGAACACTTACACTTTTCATGAGGTGGCATAGCATTGGTTTCAAAACCTGACCAGAACATTACAAGAAAGGAATGTTACAGATCAATCTCTCTCATGAACGTATATGTTATGTTCCTTTATAAAATTTTAGCGAAACAAATCCAGTGATATTGTAAAGGATATACACCATACCAAGTTGGATTTTCACCATATTAGCACTGAGAAAATCAATGATTATCATGATAGGTACCAGGAAAACATCTCACAAAAACTCTAAGCAAACAGTAAATAAAAAAGAACATCCTTAATGATAAAGAATGTCTACAGAAAAAACCTACAGCAGACATTATACTGAAATGTTGGAATATTAAACACTTTCCCCTTGAGATGAGGAATAAAATAACAATGTTTTTGTAAGCACATGTAAAGTTGTAATACGGTGCTTGAGACAAGATAAGCACTCAATAGATATTAGATATTTAGCAATTTTTACAACTCTCTGCTTAGTGTCTTTCAGCTAACTCTGTACTATATCCCTTTTAATTACTATTTTTACTTATTTATGACATTTTATCTATTTGATTTGTGTTTAACTAGCTTTTGGTTTTGTTTGTACCTTATTTACAAACTTTCATTACATTTTTACCTCTACTACCTAGTTTTCTCCCTTTAATTTTTAAATTTATTTTTGACCTTTGTTAGATTGATGCTTTTACAGTTAATTGTTTCAACAAGGACCATTTTAACTACCTTCCCGCAGCTTTTCTCTCCATAGTTTCACCAACATAATGGAGAAATGCATTTTAATTTTTGATAATCTGGTCCTTTCAGTAGTCATTCTTAAATCTTACCTACACACTTAGTTTTATTTTCTAATAAAGTAAAAAAAAAAGTGTTGGTGAGGACGTGAAGGAAAATGGAAGCGTTGTACACTGCTGGTGGGAAATTAAACTGGTATTGCCATTATGGAAAACAATGGAGATTCCTCATAAAGCTAAATATAGAACTAGCATATGGTCCAGCCATCTCCCTTCTGCATATATACTCAAAGAAAATGAAATCAGTACCTCAAAGAGATATCTGCACTCTCATGCTCTCATGTTCATTGCAGCATTATTCACAGTAGCCAAGATTGGGAAAGAGTCTGTGCCCTTTGACTGATGAAAGCGTAAAGAAATTGTGGTGCACGTATGTAATGCAATATTATTCAGCCTTCAAAAAGGATATTCTGCTCTTTGCAACAATATGGATGAACCTGGAAGACATTAGGCTAAGTGAAATAAACCAGACACAGAAAGACAAAAAACTGCCTTATCTCATTTGTATGTGGAATCTACAAAAATTCAGTAAACAGAAGCAGAGAGTAGGATGGTGGTTACCAGAGACTGGGAGGTAGGGGAGATGGAGGGATATTGATCAAAGGTTAAAAATTGGCAGTTATGTAGGATGAATAAGTCTAGAGATCTAATGTACACCATGGTGATTATAGTCAATAATATTGTATTGAATGCTGGAAATTTACTGAGAGAGTAGATCTCAGATGCTCTCATCACACACAAAAAGGTATCTATGTTAATTACCTTGACTGTAGTAATTATTTCACTATGTACATACGTATCAAATCATCAATGTTGTGCACCTTAAACACATGCAACTTTCATTAATAAAATAAACGCTGTTGTGTATGCAAAAAAACCCACACAAGACAAAACAAGCCATTAATCAGTATCCTTATCCTCCTCTCTAAAGAAGAGAAGGTTCTGAGCATGCTCTAACTTTTTCCCAATCTCTTCTCCTTTCATGACAGTGATGTATAGTTTTAGGTTCAGTGCATTTTAAACACAAAAGAAAAAAGTATTGTCAACATTATTTATGTTTCTATTGAACATTTCCTTATACTTGCCATGATTTTTTACCACTTTGTTGCCTTTGGAGCTTACTACTTCCTTTAGTGTTTTTTTTTTTTCCTCAAAAGTGCATATTTTAATGTTATTTTGATGAACAAGGGTCAAATCTCCCTTAGTCATTGTATCTACTTACATAAGAATATATCTTCATTTTTCACTTGTTCTTAAATCATAGTTTAATGCAGTCTGGAACTCTAGGGTCATGTTTTTGAATTTTTTTTCCTTAAGTACATTGGAGATTTTCTACTGATTTCAGCCATGTTTCCGCTAATGAGAGGGCAGATTGCAATGTCTGTCTCTCTGCCTCTCCTCTTTTTCAAAGATACTGTCTCTTTTCTCTCCCAAAGCTTCACTGTGATTATTCTGATTGTGAATTTATTTTTATTCATCTGGCTTGGTGTATGCTAGGATGCTTTTTCAAACTGAGGACTTACGCTTTTCTATACCTCAGGAAAATCTGAAGTCATTTTCTCTTGGATTATTGTCTCCCATTCTCTCTCTCTCTTTTTTAAGTTTTGGCACTACCAGTGGATAAACTCATTCTACTCGTCATGTCTTGACTTGTTTTTCTGTGATATTTCCTCCTTTCTACCTTCCAATTCATCAATTATCTTTTATTTAGCTTTGTTAATTGCTAACAAAGGGATTCCTGGGAGGGGATGCTACTTTATATAGGATGGTCAGGGTTAAGTCACATTGATAAGTCTACCATTTGCCTATCCATTATGAGTTTTATTTCAAATATTACATATTTATTCTTTTAGATTTACAACTAAGTGGTTTTTATTTTATAACCTCATGTTTTTTTGCTTTAAAATGTCAACACCCTTTTATCTCATGGAGTATTTTAAAAATACTTACTTTAAAGTCCTTTTTAAAACTGACTATTTCTTTTTATTCCCTCGGGTGTAAATTCTTCAGTTTGTTGGCTTAGTTGACTGCCTTTTATGGTCCTCACCTCACTTGTGTACTTTCTGAATTTTAAGAACCACCTTCTCTGTGGATTTTTCTCTTTCCGTTGGACAATTCTCTGGTTGTTAAGCCCCACAGATTACACATCTGCATCAGTAGCTAAACTTGAGGCTGTCATCCTGTGTATGTGGTAAAATTAAGTGCCCAGCATCCTTATGGAGTTCAAGCCCAGGTCCAGATATCACCCCAGCACCTCTGATTCCACCCTCAGGCATTTTGGATTTGAGAATTCTTTGTTGTGGGGGACTGTCTTATGTATTGTAGGATGTTTAGCAGCAATGCTGGCCTCTACCCATTAAATGCCAGGAGCACCCTACACCCAGTCGTGACAACAAAAAAGTCTACAGACGTTGCCACATGGCCCTTAGGGGGAGAGGGGCAGGTTCTCCCTGACTGAGAATCACTGCTATACGGGAAGGAGTGTGAAGGCTCAGGGAGATGGAAAATTTGGCATAAACCTATTATTGCAACCTGAGCAGCTACTTTCTATTCATAATCCCTTGAGGGCCTGGAGGACACTTCCTTCACCAAGGCATTAAGAAATGTACCAGCATTCTCAAAAACACCTATGCGGTGGTTTTCTTATGAAGGTTGAAGATGACTGTGGGGGATTCTGCAATGGAATTGAGTTCTCTAATCTCAATGGGAAATGAGTTCTTAAGGGGTAGACATGAAGCGGCTGTACTCTACTCTCAGAGATAACGTTGGTTTAATCACCCAATAATCCAAAAGGGTAGAGTGATATTCAAAGTATTTTGGCCCACAGAATCTGTGGTGATGGCTCATTGATCCCAGGATTCCTAGGAATATTAGTGGGCAGCACACTAAAGTGATGAATATTGGTAAGAAAATTCTAGGTCTAACGGGCAGAAATGTAACTCTAGTTGCCACCATGGGGGTTCATAACTTCGTACTCAGTTCTCAAACCTAAACTGGTGCATAGATTTTGAAACTGTCAATTGAAGGGGGAGCCAAGTTCTTTTCAGAAAGGATTCTGCAGTGAGGCTACTAATATGTACTGTGGATCTTCCTCCATGACCATTTATCATGACAACTGTGTACTTGGGAAAGGGAAATACCCAGATCATCTGCGCTTATTGAATACTGGCTCTGAATTGATGCTAATCCTTGGAAATCCAAAATATTACCATGATCCACAGTCAGAGTGGAGCTTACAGAGATTAACTGACAGAATTTTGTCTACACGTGTCAAGAAGGATCAAAAAACTATTCTGTAGTTATTGCCCCAGTCACAGAATACTAATGGGAGAAGACATGCTTACTAACTGGCAACATTCCCATATTGATTTCCCAACCCTTATAGTGAAATTTACTGTGGTAGGAAAGGCCAAGTGCAGGCCCTTGGAACTGGCCCACCACGAACTAGGCAGTATGGTAAATCAAAAGCAGTATCACATAAAGAAGATGTGACACATATATACAATGGAATATTACTCAGCCATAAAAAGAAATGAAATTGAGTTATTTGTAGTGAGGTGGATGGACCTAGAGTCTGTCATACAGAGGGAAGTAAGTCAGAAGAGAAAAACAAATACCGTTTGCTAACACGTATATATGGAATCTAAAAAAAAAAAAAAAAATGGTCATGAAGAACCTAGGGGCAGGACAGGAATAAAGACGTAGACATAGAGAATGGACTTGAGGACACGGGGAGGGGGAAGGGTATGCTGGGACAAAGTGAGAGAGTGGCATGGACTTATATACACTACCAAATGTAAAATAGATAGCTAGTGGGAAGCAGCCGCATAGCACAGAGAGATCAGCTCGGTGCTTTGTGACCACCTAGAGGGGTGGGATAGGGAGGGTGGGAGGGAGGGAGACGCAAGAGGGAAGAGATATGGGGATATATGTATATGTATAACTGATTCAGTTTGTTATAAAGCAGAAACTAACACACCATTGTAAAGCAAATATACTCCGATAAAGATGTTAAAAAAATAAAATAAAATTTAAAAATAGTAGTATCACATACCTAGAGGAATTGCAGAGATTAGTGCTACGATCAATGATTTGAAAGATGCATGAGACGTGATTCCTACATCACCATTTAACTCACCTATCTGGCTAGTGCAAAAGCCAGATGTGTTTTAAAGAATGATTATAAATTATTGCAAACGTAATCAAGTACTGATTTTAATTATGATGATATCTTTTTTTTTTCTGGAACAAACCAACACCTGAAGATTGGTATGCAGGTTTTGACCTGGAAATTGCTTTTATTCTCCCTGCTTCAATCAGAAAAGATAGTGTGAAATAATTTGCATTCACATGGCAGAATTAGTAGTATACTTCTGTTTTACTGCTTTGCCTTGGGCTATGTCAACTCTGCTTAAAGGAATCTGATACCTGATATGCCTCAAAACAACGTGCCTTGGTGCCATTATGCTTATTGGATCTGGTTGGCAGGAGCAGCAAGAACTCTAGATGACCTAGTATCAATAAAACACAAGAGTGACCAAAAGTGAGAGAAAATAACCATAAAAGTTCAGGGGCTTGAAATATTGTTGGCGGTTTCTAGGAGTCCAATTCCTTGTGGCATTTGGGATATCCCCTCTAAAGTGAGACAATTTGCCAAACCTTGAACCACTCACTAAAGAAAAAGGCACACGATAGATCTCTTTGAATTTTAA
Organism: Eubalaena glacialis; assembly: GCF_028564815.1. Taxonomy (NCBI): domain Eukaryota; kingdom Metazoa; phylum Chordata; class Mammalia; order Artiodactyla; family Balaenidae; genus Eubalaena; species Eubalaena glacialis. Next base: position 9,354,263 of record NC_083722.1, read on the forward strand.
AGGCAGCATATATTACACTAAGCATGTTGCTCCAATTCATTTATCAGATATTCCGTAAGAATGCTGGTTTTGAATGGATCCAGAAGAGGAGAAGGCTCCAAAGAAGGTTCACGCTGTATTACAAGCTGTCCTGGTGCTTGGGTCATATGTTCCACCAGATCCAATAGTATCAGAAATACCTGTGGTACCTAGAAGTCTCTGGAGAACCCCAAGAGGAGATTTATAAAACAAGTTGTAGGTTTTAGAGTAAGGACATGTCCTCTTCTGCCAACAATTCTCCATTTGAAAAGCAGCTCCAGGTTCCCTGGAGCCTGATCGTGGGAGATGAAATGATTATGCAACTCTTTTAATGAACTGGGTATTCCCTGATCCACTGAATCATAGCATTCCATCTGCATACAATGGAGATGGTATATACAAAAATGGACCTGAATAGGTCCAGAAAGTACAAGGACACTGTACAAGCCAGCAGCTCGGACTCGCATGGTACCTGCCCCTACTGGTTTGTAACTTCTGCCTGGACCCATACGTAGAGGCACACGGAGGTTTCTTCTGAGCAGCCAAAGGAGGAGGAAATCATGTGAGCCTGGCTTACAGATGTTATCTGTACAGCATCTACATTACAGTGAAAGTGGTGAAGAGAGGCCTCCAACTTCATACACTATATGGAGTTGTCCAGGTCACGTGGCAGGAGGAAGGGACTGGTATTCATTCATGAGAGGTGGCAGATGAGTTGATCTGCTGGATAGGAACTTGGAAAATTGAAATCCTTGTGCGAGAAGTTCTGGGGGAAGTAGTAGTTGGATGAACTTTTAGAATGAGTCTGTAGATATTAGTATCCCACGTAAATGTCCAGCCTCCATTTCAGAGACTTCACTAATCAGGTAGTCAAGGTAAGTCACCTTGTGGACCTCAGCCACCCTCCTTCTCCCATCACCCTGCATGACTACAAAATGAGGGCATGAAGGGCTATGCTTGGAACTTAATGGATTCACCAGGGTACCTCTGAGAACCACTCTCTTGCCAGTAGTTCTAGTAAAAGGAAACTTGTGGCAACCCAATAAATATAGGATGACTAAGCATTCATACCTCATAAAAATGAAGGTTTAGTTACATCCTTATAGAGAACCCCGTCAGGCCACATTGAATGTAAGGGAACCTGGGATGGATGGGTAGTAAAAGAAGGCAGGTATGTTTATCAGCTTGGTCTTATGACCAGCTACAAATGTAGAACTATGTTTTATATGAATTGATTCTTCTCTCCCCCTTCTCTTCACCTTGTTCACCTGATAACATGTACTTATTTTTCAAGGCACAAGTCAAATATCAACTTCTGTATGTACCTCTTCCTGACTTACTTGAAAACCACGTTGAATTTATGTCACTATTTACATCCATTCTCTCAATAAATATTTATAAACACTTACTATTCTATCATTGAAGATATAGTACTGAAAGGATCAGGCATGGTCCCTACTCTCTTGAAGTTTGCAAGGTAGTAGAGAGGCAAAGACAATAAATAAAAACAGCTACATATATAATATGTAAGTTTATGATTAAAGCTAGGGAATAACACGAAGCAAGCTAAGGAGGCTTGGGATTCCTGGGAGGGGATACCACTTTATATAGGATGGTCAGGGTTAAGTCACATTGATAAGGTGACATTTGAGCAGATCTCTGAATCTGAAGTGAAGGAGCAAGCTGTGCGGGTAACAGAGAGAATACCATGCCAGGCAGGGATCCAGCCATTTCAAAGCCCAGTGGTAAGTATGCACTTGGCACTTTACAGGAACAGCAAGGTGGCCGAGTGGTGGGAAAATGCACCTGCTGTGGAGAAGCATAGGAAATGAGATCAGAGGCATAGGAAATGAGATCAGAGGTATAGGAAGCTCGGAAGAAACTTGGATTTAACTCAAGGAATGATGGAGAGCCCTTGGGGGGTTTGAGTGGAACACTAACGTATCTGACATGTTTTAGAAGGATCACCATGGCTCTCTGCTGAGAGTGGTCTATAACTCAGCTATGGTAGAAACAAAGAAGCCAGATACAGGGTGTTGTAGTAACCAGAAAAAGATGATGGTGATGTCTGTTAGTGTTCCAGCAGCGGAGGTGATGAGAAGTGCTGAAATTTAAGATGTATTCTGAAAGTAGACCCAACAGATCTATTGAAGGATTAGCTGCGAGGGAGGTGGAGAGGGAGAGAGAGAGAGAAAATAAAGAAAGACTTCAAGGTTTTAGGTTGAGCAACTGGGACGCTGGGGTTACTGTTTCCTGCCATGTGGAAACCAGCAGGAGGAGCAGCTCTGGGAGGGTATGAGGAGCTCAGTTCTGGGCGTATTAAATTTGAGCTGCACACTCAACGTCTCAGTGGAGATTTCCAGTAGAAGGTTGAATATCGAAGTCTGGAGTTCATGTTAGGATCTGGGTTAAAGAGCTACAGTTCTCTGTAATAACGCCTGTGATAGTCTATTGGTTTCGTTTGCATATTTATGCTCAAGTAAACTGAAAGCTCCTTAAGGCCAGCAAAAATTTGGAGATAATTCGTTACCTAGAAAAGAGAACGTAGGACTCCACTTGGCTGATAAAATGCTGGGAAAGTCACTGATTTGCAAAGCAGGTTGTAAGCCTTCAGCATTAGCTGGACAGGCACCCTAGTGCAAACCCCAGCCAAATGGAGATAGCCTCGTAGAGCTGTGATTGGTGATTTCTGTCTTCACATCTTCCGTTGCCATTTTTCAGGCAAATCCTGGAAAAGGACACACACACTTCTGCTTGCTGAGGGACAAGTTTCAAAATACAAAGCTGATGTCATTGTTTTCTTCTTTTCACACCAGCCAGTTTCTTTCTCTTTCAGGGACCTTCCCCCCTCCACCAAAAGCTCCTTGGAATTTTGTCCATCAGTATTTCCCCTGTGCATTTAGGACAGGACCCCGTGAAAGAGGTGGGGTTGGCACCAGGGTCTCTGTTCTGCTCTTGAACACTTGTCCTTTCAGACCCAACATTCAGAGTGTTTTCTCTCTCTCTTAAATTTGCCGTAGTGCCAGACAGACATCAAAGGAGGCCGTCGGGATTGCTTACAAGATGCAGACGACATAGTGTCCATATAGGACATGGGTATCAAGTGTTGAAGCATCCAGGCCTTCCTCCCTCTCTCTGAGGGGGTCTTCATGAATGTGTTACTCCCTCCAGTGAGGAAGACATAAAGAGTTCTCTGTGTAAAGCATAACCAGCCTTCCACACATCTGGAAAGCTTCCACAATCTGTTTGAACAAAGCCACTGGAGGAGGACCAATGTACCCTGGCTTTGCCGGCTCGCAGCAACACTGCAAGTCGCAGAACTGTTCCCAGAGAAGCACTGAGTTGGCTGCAGCAGCGTCCATGGCTTCATGCCATCCAGCTGATGGACGTTTGTCCACAATCGAGGCACCCTTCCATTCACGCTGCTCACCTGGCTGGTCTGGACTGGGGACGTGACACCTGGATCATTCTGGAAGTCAGATCTCCAGTTGTAGTCGCACATCCACCCAGCCTCCATCTCCCTTCCCCTCCCCAGTTTGCTTGTGGGTGTGTCCAAATTTGGCAGCCAAATTGCAAGTGTGAATTCTGCCATCTTCCCGGTGGGTCATCAGTGTCAACCTCCTGTCCCACAGTTGCCTTGCTGGCTCCTTTTACCAATTTGTTCAGATCGGGGTCGTTTCCCAGTTGTTGAGATAAAATAACTAGTGTAATTAGGAAATCCCTGCATTTTCACAAAAATCCTTCACTCAACCATGCCTTCTCCTGGACGCTTGGATGTTGAGGTCAGAATTTTAGTGGTGTCCACTATAAGTAGAGATGATAATGTTATAGGTGTTTAGATGCTAGAATCTAAATCAATACAACTCTACTCTTGTATTCATTCTTGGCATCAGTAGTTCATGGAGAGCCAAGTGTTGTGAGTCTTATTTTTATTTAAATTTTTATAGAATATAAAAATTCTACACATCTATATAAATTTCAAGTTATCTTAATCCTCTCTTTAACTTTTGTGGAGCTGCCTACATCTCACTTTGGCCAATGTAATCCTTTTTTAGAAATGATAGGGAGGGAGCTATTGTAAATTACAGGAACATGTGAGGAATTCATCTCATATTTTCTACAAAGAGCGGATGTTTATGATCTGTAGTAGTGGACCAAGCACTAATGAGATGTTTAAGTCCTGTCTTGGTCTCTTTCTCAAAATAATAATTCTCTACATGTCTTTTTCTCCAATAATTTTTAATTATTTTTAATTTACTCTGACTTTTATAAAAGCCCTCTCCTGGTTTCTTTCAGGACCTGTACCTTTGTCCTGGGGGACATTAGAGAATCACAAGCTTCTGATTTTTATCAGGTTTGAGAATTCACAAGAAAAGGAGATACCAAGAAGCATAGGCTCCCCATACAATAGGAACTAATACGTATTTTTAAGAATCTGATGAGACTCGGAATGTTTTTCCATTGGTCCCTTTCAAATTTATTTTAACAAAGTGCATACAAATTTGTATATTCATTCTAACTCATGTGTGCTGAGTTAGGCTGGAGTCTTGTAAAATGGCCTACACCTCTTCTTTCTTTCTCACAGGCCACTCCATGAGAGGACAAGTCTTTGGGAGGATATTATTGCCATTTTCACTCTAAGTAAGCACTACGAAAATAAATAAATGTACTCGAAACAAAACACAAATGTAAATTAATCATAGTAACAGTGACATGAAACAATGGGGAAACAACATTGTAACTTCCTCAAAGTTTAAACTAAGAACTGTGGAGAATTGAACTCTGATGGGAAATATCTCAGATTTCTGTCTTGCATTCCTACATTACAGGGAATTTATCTACTTGCTGGTATTTCATCCATTCCTTGAAAGTTCACAGCTATTGTTCTTATGCACTAGCTTAGTTATTAATTTTTGACCTATCAGAGGGAATCTAAGATTGTCCTGTGGAGATTATAAAATCCTGTTCTCTCCTGTTTTACCTTCATCAGGGATTAAGATTAGCTGGATTATTCCAGGTTATAAAACAAGGCTATTAAAGATGCTCTCTGAAATATGCTTACCTCCCACCAACACATACAGAAGGATATGTACTCAAGAGCACATGTATGCATAGGCACACGTGTGCACACACAACATGCCCTATTTCAGGGGCTGGCAGTAGGATAATTCAGTTCTTCCCAAAATATACCTTGTGCTCTATGCATGGTCCTTATATTGGAACCTACTTGTGAGTGCTTTAGTTGAAGGGTTGAAAAGAGGAAGGATGTTTGAGGAATCTGCCCTGAAGATGATTAAGATGAACTACTTAACGGATACAGTAGAAGATCTTTTGTTGTGTATAGCAAACAAGCAGCAGTAGATTTCCTAGGTTCCTAGCTCATTTAGTCTGCTTTGTGAACCTTCTGGGGCTGTCCTTACTTAGCACTGAATAGAATCTGTTTTGCAATATTTGGAAATTTACTCCTTATCTGGGCTGTCCCCTTTTAATTTCTGGTGTTCCGTATGCCCCACAGGGTTAATATACTAGATTTACTGAGGATATATTATCATTTATAGTTCCCAATTATTCAAGAGTTATAGACTATTACAATTTCCATTCTACTGTTGAGAAAACTGAAGATTAGAGAGATTACCCTGGCCTCAGTCTCAGGACTGGTGAATAGTTTGAACTTGGGTCTCTTGGACTCAAGATACATGCCTGCTTTTAACTCCTATGCTAGACTGTCTCCAGAGTTCTGAAATCTAGGCTGGACTAAAGGTGCTATGCTATCTGTCTCCATCTTACATTTAAATTAAGAAGGAAAGAGAGAGAAGCTTTCATATTCATTGTTTCTCTACTAGTCTGTTCTTCAGAAAAGCCAGAGTAACTTCTCTTACAGAAAACCCCTATTTGAGAAGTTTCCTGAGTCATAACAGCCCGAGGTTCAATAGGATTATGATAAATAGCAGTCATAAAACAGATATCTATGGCTTAGTGCCCACAGTAGATCACTAGAAGCCTAGGCTCCTTAGAGAGCTTTCCTTGGAGAGGTTTCCATGTCTGCCTACCTTTCAAGATGGCCTTCTTCTCCCGTCCCTTCAGGTTGGTCTCTGGTCTTCAGCTTCCCCCAGTGCTCCCCCCTCCTGGCATTCTCTCTCACTCTCCATATTAGCCATGTTGCCATGACCCTCCCTGCTTTTCTGTTCAGCTCACTGAACTGCATGGATAACACCCTCATATTTTGTTCCTGGGACACCAAGCTGTTTTGAGTTCTTAGTTTCTCATTTTTCTTTGTGGTTCCTTAGTTCTCTAGTCGAGTTCATTCACCCACAGAGCAGTCTGGAAGGCAATCGGAGTGTTGTGTCCCACACTGCACTTGGAGCCTCACGCTAAGCTCAGTCACCGTGCCTCTCTCGCCCCACTGGATGTTAAGGACTGGCCTCGATTCCAGGATGGCTCTGTTTCTGGACTTCAGCCCTCAACCTCGGCTTGTCTAGTCACTGTATCTTTCCTGAGGCCACTTGGTCCTCCAGACAGGCCCAGGCATGCCTGAATTCTTGGTGTTCCCATGATTTAGGCCCTTGCTCTGGGACCTCTGCCTCTTATTTTTCATGCCTTTTCTCCTGTGTTCTCATTTCAACGATTATCTGTCAGATCTTCTTAACTCTCTGACACCCCAGTCTTAACACTTTGAAAGCCCCCGCCTTTACCCATCCAACTCCCAACCAATACGGTATCCCCATTCTTCTGTCTTTTATGATAGTGTTTCTATACTATCATCCTTTCCTAGGACACAATTCCCTATCATTAGGTTGAATGAGGTCAACAATACATCCCCATACGGAAGGTGCACCAGGCAGCGGCTCCTGGAGCCCTTTGCTCCTAACCAGAGGGCTATGATTTGGGATATTCTTACCTTTGTCAGTGAGCAAGGCAATCTTCTGGCAGCAGAGGAAGAAAATATTGAACTGGTATTTTCTTTTATGTTTCATCTAAAGAAAAGTAAACAGTAAACTTTATAGTCTCTACTCTTTGTCTTGACTCTTGTTGCCCTTGGTGCGAGTGACAAAAGGTGCCATATCACACATGGTCCATGAGATGTCTTGAAGCAAAGTGGTCCTGGAGGCTCGACAGTCACTTGGTCACTGGCGGCTGGCAGCATAGTGGCATATATTGTCATTTGTATTTCCCTGGTTGAGTAGATGACAGATGATATTATTTGGCTTTACTAAATTAAATCTCACAACATGGTTAAATGGCATACAAAAATGGCTGCAAAGAAATCACGGATTAAGTTAATACTAATATTTCTGGCAAAAGGAGAAAAAAAGAGCTCACTCTTGTGCTCCTCATATAAGCTCTCATCAGCCAAATTCAGAGGTAAAAATAATGAATATTTAATCTGGTATCAAACAGGAATTAAAATAATCAAGAATTCAAAAAAGAATCCAAAATTATCAAGAGGACTATTTGATACATGGATTTAAAGTCCTTATGGTTAAGAATGAATCTCATTTAAGGATATATATATCTGTGGTTTGAGATATCAACCACTGCAATTAGAAAGACATTTTAAAAGAATTCAAACATTATTAATAATATTTTAAGTGGGAGCTAAAAACTATTTGGTACCATTAATAAATAGAGAACAAACCATTAACAAAATGGTACCAATAAGAAATAAAAATTACTTTAAGGACATATTTGATTTTAATCTTATTCCTTTAAAATGTATGCTTTATAGTCATATATGTTGTAGATATAAACATATAATTTTAAAATAATGAACTGTGCATATATAGACGCATTTGTTTAGTACTTTTGTATTGATAGGAATAAATGGCCAAAAAAGATGTTAGAAACGGGGTCTTTGAGATGAAGAAGAAAGAGCAGGATGCTCTTACGCAAATTTATATTAGAAACATTTCAATATTGCTGTACAACGAGTAAAAAGGAATTAATTTTCTTTGTCTTCTCTCCCATGATTTTCTCTTTAAAATTTCTTCTAATTTCAATGGCATCTCCATTCTGTTTTTCCTCTTTAAAATGGAAATGCCAGCTAGGCCAACTTCATCTTAACATTGTAATACTGTGAAACTAAGGCCAAGCACATTATATCTTTATTCCACACCTTCCGCTGCCTTCCCATCTCGACACCCCCCAGTGGCCATCAAAGCCCTGCAGGATCTCTTCCCACTTCTCCCTCCTTACCTCATCAACTACAATTCTCCCCACCTTCATGGACACTGCTACGCTCTGACTGGCACCCTTGCTCTTCACACCTGTCAGGAGGATCCTCCCTCAGGCTTCCATTGCGTCCAGATTTTCACATCATTGATGACCTGACCTACTTTAGTCTTTCCTCAATTATTGCCTTCTTAGTGAGGCCTTCATTGGCCAACCAATGTTGCTCCTATCCTTTTCTCTTGCTTTACTTATGTCCTAGACACTTACCACCATCCAATATACTATCTACTTTTTTTTAAACAAATCTATTTATTTATTTATTTTTGTCTGCGTTGGGTCTTCGTTGCTGTGTGCAGGCTTTCTCTAGTTGTGGAGAGAGGGGGCTACTCTTCGTGGCTGTGCGTGGGCTTCACATTGCGGTGGCTTCTCTTGTTGCGGAGCATGGGTTCTAGGCACATGGGCTTCAGTAGTTGTGGCACTCGGGCTCAGTAGTTGTGGCTCACGGGCTTAGTTGCTCAGAGGCATGTGGGATCTTCCCAGACCAGGGCTCGAACTGGTGTCCCATGCATTGGCAGGCAGATTCTTAACCACTGCACCACCAGGGAAGCCCCTATACTATCCATTTTATTTATCTGTTTTATGTCTATCAACCTCTAGTACAATGTAAGCTCCATGAGGGCAGAACATTTTCTTTATTTATCTCTAATGCCTAGACACTGTCTGGCGTATAATTGAGTCTTAATAAATATTTGTTGAATAAATAAATACATACATGTATTGTATGTTGTCCTTAAAGTTAGTTCAATGACAACTGTCATTTAACTATAGTACAATTTAACTATAATAGTTTTATAATGTATGGAAAGGGAGGTTTGATTCACTCAAGAACTAGGACTTCTTGGAAGCGATTAATACCGTCGTTTTGATGCATCATATTTGAGAATAGGACAAAAGATTTCACCAGAAATAATTTGGGCTTTCAACATATAAAATAGTTAATTTGGGAGACCTATGAATCTTTAAAATTCCCAGAAATACATTTAGAAAAATTCTCTTTTGATACATTTATTTCTAGGATCTCTATGTAAAAAATGCTGAGACCCTCTCTAAGAGTCCTTACAGAGTCCCTACAGAGGGTAAGTTCATGGATGCAGAATTGGAAATAATACAGATTCAAAGAAATGCCTTCATTGATTTTCTATTGCTGTAGAGAAGGAACTAGAAGGAAACTAACTTGTGGCATCATCAAGACACGAGATTTTTGGAAAAACTAAATTCCAGAGGTGCCATGGGATAATCTAGGAAGCAATATGATTGGGTGAACCCACTGAGGAAAAAACACATGTTAGGGATTACAGTAGAGAGGAGATACAGCTTTAGGGTAACGTCAACTTCAATTTCTTTCTTACGGAAAAATCTGTCTTTCGGAAGAGGAGAGAACTGAGGGAATGAGCGAAGAGCAGGGGTTTATCAGTAGAAAAAAAAGAACTTCTGCAGAAATATAATCAGAGTTATTACCAGTCTTCACAGAAAATGCTCACTTTAAAGGGAATTGATGGCACAGATATTTCCTTCTCTCAGTAATCAAACTAATTCTGGCCTAAAGGTAATGGAGGAAATAACTCATGGGGATGATGGTGCCTCTAAGTTATTTCCTCTGCTCTGTTACTACCACTCTTTTATCAGCAAGGAAAGCCTTCAGGGAAGAGGTCATGCACCAATTATCATCTCGCAGGACATTCCTGAAGTCACACATTTCCAGGACACAACTGAGATACTGCAAACATGAACCAAGTAGTTGCTTTCCTTCTGCCCTAGAGATTCCTGCCCAGCAGCTCATCTTTCAGCAGCTCTTATAGAACAAGTCAGTCAAGTTATCAATGTGCTGCCGAATAACTAGCCTCACTTGTTATTGTTTCTGACTTTTCTTAGGTAGAGACACTAGTCATAGGATATGCAATCTATTTTGATAGCTTTGTTGGGTTGGCCAAAATTCAACTTTTTATGATGTCATGCATGTATTAAGATTCAAAAATGTAGTCTTGCCTCTATGATTCTGATGCAAGGTACTTCTGCATTTTTCGTTAATAGAGAAACAGGACTTCTTTTAATGGTAATCAGTCAATAATCATTGTTAGGTTTTTAACTTTGTTACATGGAAAGAGCTTTCTTGTTCATTTTAAGATCCTTGAAATTAAGGGCTGTATCTAATTCGTCTTTCTTTCCTTACTACATTGCATTTGCCCATATTAGATGCTCAGTAAAAGTTTCTTATGTAAATGAATAGCTCAACTAATAAATGAAAGATTGAATTAAAAATGAGTATCAAAGACATAGTCTCTGTCCCTAAGAACCTTAAGATGTAGGTGAGGAAACAACACACAGTCTAGCGGAAACATTGACATGGGATGGTAAATGCCCAACAGGTGGTACAGATGATAAGTTCTCATGAACTCCAGCAGTGGAAAGGCCTTCTGGTGGAAGTTGGATTTGAGCTATATATTGAAAAATGAGTGGGATTTCAGTAACTGGAGATGTTAGGGTATCCCTAGCGGGATAGTGATAGGAGTAAAGGCCCGGAGATGGAGGTATGTTGGGTGTGTTCTGGACACAGTGATGAGATTAGTTTAGCAGAGGAAGCAGGCCTCAAATGCCAGAGGAAGGGGTTTAGACTTTATCTTCTAGACAATGTTGAACTCTACAGTAATAGAATTCATTCAGTCACCAGATACTTCTAGACTCCAGGGGAGATGCTAGAGACAAAAGTTAAGGACAGACATAGAAATAAGTGCCACAAGAGTGATTGGTGCTCTGATGAACATGGGAATTAGGATGTGGCTGTTGATTCTATCTATGTTGGTTTAGCACGCAAGGCTGCTGGCCCGGGCCCTGCCTTTCAAGTTGGTGCCCAGAGAGAGGAAAAAACCAATGGTTTCAGGAGGAACAGCCACAGACACTCAGCCTCCATAGCAGTCTTCAGGCAATGCATCTCATTTCTAATTGTCCAGTGTTTTCCCACGAGACCAGAAATCCTACCCGACACACTGGGCACCGGACAGCCTATGGCAGCACTAATTATTAGTGTTTTCCAAGGTGTCCAAATCTATCATGAGTCATGTAAAAAATCTCTAAATTATTTTCAAGGTCTTTAAAAACTCACAGGAAGAAGTCATTGAATTCCTTAACACAACACGTATCTCTCCTTCCATCAAAACATATAATAGAAAATAACTAAGATTTCTTTACATTTTAGTGACTGTCAAAATGAAGATGAAGGGCACATGCAGATTTTTTTCATCATTTTTACCCCCTTTTAGGGAGTAGCAACAGCCAATAAGTAACCAGTTTAGTTTTTGGCACTGTAGGTAATTATCACAATGTTAAAACATATTTTAAAATATGGTTTATAAAGACCCATTTTTTTCCTAAGTCTATAACCATGGTTTTTCAACCTCCAAGTAACAAGAGACTATGTAAGGTCGGCTGAGTTTTGCAGAGGAGACACCTTGCCCTTCCTAGACATGTAACTTACTTTAAAAGTGAACTTCAAGAAAACAAATCTATCCAGAATTTTAATGTGTGGCTGAGGAACTTGCCTTCGGCTAAGAGAACTTGATATCTTTCCCTGTTGAGCTTTTCAGTCTCACAGCTTAGTGGGCTAAGAACGTGTTGTGAACTTGGATTGCAGCCATTCTAGAAAAAACCTAAGCATGACAGGATTTGGTGTTAATGACTTTGGTAGCTTAGAGAAATGGAAACTGAGGCTAAAGGAGGTGAGGCAGCTTTCGTATTTCCAGTGAGGTATGGTGCTTGTAAGGAGGTCTAAAGATAGGGTCCTCGCCCTCACCAGGTGGTTCAGGGGAAACGCCTCCCCTCTCCATCCTAACCGAAGCCTCACATCGAGGACCATATAAGCAACCCCCATTTGTGACTGACCTTGTCTAAGAAACAGAGTTACATCAGCATTATATACTTGCAGGTGGTCTTACCTGACTTTCTTCTTAGCGTTTCAGCATTCCCCTACCTGGACCTCAGATACCTATCTTCCTAATAACCTATGACTGATCACCTTGGATCCCTGCCTTTCTTTCCTGTTCTGACCTCTGGGGACTGCCATAGGCCTTTTACCTTCACCACCTGAGCTCCGACACCTGGCTTGTGCGGGCATTAAGCAAGGAGGACACTCCCATCCAGTTGTCACACTTGCTGGTCCTGACCTTGACTTTGATTTCCTTCCTGAACTGCCATTCTCAGACACCACACTTCAGCAAGACCTCATTACGGAGGCCTGTGGATTCACTTCCTTGGGAAGTTTTCATAAGAAAGGCTGAATAAACTTGCTTAGATAGAACAAGTCTAGCCTTGGCCTCAGAGGCATCCCTATAATTCTCTGACCCTTACCAACATGGTTGCTATAAACCACAGAGGGCCACGCTAGAAAGAAAGAATTTCTGTGGGTTACGAAAAATTTCTGACAATCTCATCTCAGGTTCAACTCCAGGTCTCCCTCACAGGAGATGTGTCCCGTTTGTTTGGATATAAGTCTTAGAAATACGAAAAGGAATGTAGAATTACCATGATATAAACTAAAGTAAGAACCGCAAAAATGAAGGACTTCCATTTCTCCTCTAACCTTTAAATATTTCTAGTAAGAAATCTACACTGACATCCCTTATCACTTATTTCACCTTTAGAGAGATTTCTGAACTTTCTTTAAATTGTGGTGGCTTGCTTTTTGTTCAAGGGATTGGAAGCAAGTCAGGCTTTTCTGAATGAAGCCTCCCTCACACATCTGTGTAAAGGAGATAGCAGTGAAGCCTTCTATACCTTGACCTTGGGGCCCAGAAAGGTGCAAGGCAAGAGCATTGTCTTGAAAACACAGAACAAGATGAACTGACATCAGACATGAGTCTGGGAAGGACATGCCCTTGTCAGACTGCCCCATATCAACCACTGTGGGACGTGCAGGACCCCTCAGAGGTGAGGTGAGGCAGGGAACAGGATTAGGCTGAAGGAAGCCCTTCTCTCTCTCCTGGTGTGTTGGCTTAGCACACAGGGCTGCTGGCCCAGTCCCCTGCCTTTCATGTTGGATATTTTCCACTGTGCCCAGAGAGAAAGAACAATGGCTGCACGAAGAAGGGTTCCCGAGGCTCGGCCCCAGGAGCCATCTCCAGCCAATTCATCTCACTTTGAACTGTTCAGTATTTTCCCACGAGAGCTGACATCCTACCCGACACACTGGCCACCAGACAGCCTGAGCTGAGCATTTCCTGCAGCAGCGCTAATTCCGAGTGTCTTTACAAGAATCCTGACCCAGAAATGCACCTCAATAGGTAAGGAGTTAAAAAAACAAACAAACAGGGGAACCAAACGGAGAGATAAAACATTCTTGAGCTCCGGGGAACTCAGAAAGGGTGGCTGGAACACAGTTCACACGTTGGGCAGCCAGCTCTGTTCAGGCTGATAAGTCATTTTGAGAAAAACAAATGAATTCATATCTGATAAACCAGCACATTGATAATACCAAATTCCTTTCGCCTTTCTAAGACTCTATCAGGGAGGGGGATAGATAAGTCCTCGCTTTGCCAGGGCTGAAGGAGGTAAGATTTACTGTAGATGCTACACAATGGAATATTTCTCGGTTTAATCAGTTCTGCCAGGATTCTGCGCCCCTTCCCCCCAAATAATTAAGACATGCCTTCATGTCCCCATACCTGCTGTGACAATGGCAGTTGATAGAATCTGTTTTGAGAGAGTCCATTGTTCCAATCACAAATAAGAACAGCTAAGTGGATCCCAGGAGAGTTTTTATAATTTTTTAAAAATGTTTTTGAGGGGATAGTTCCAGGCTGTCCTGCCTGAATGGTACTGCCCACTGTACACACATATGCATATCTACACAAACATGAAAGCTATTCCCCTCATAGTCGTTCTCAGACATCACGCAGCCCAGTGACCCCAGAGAAAGACAGGGTAAATAAATTAGAGACCGGGGCTGGCTCTGAATTGCTAGCTTTCTAGATTTACAGCGAGACTTCTGAATTCTGCGTCCAGACTTAGCATGACTTATATTTGTCATTTATTCTTTGCGATATTAAATGGTAGAACATAAAGAGTCAAAAATGCCTGAATAATCTAGTGGCTGTAAGCAGGGCTTATGCAAAGTAGAAAAGGAGTCCAGAAGAGCAATTTCTGATTCTTTCTGGGCAAGTGGAGGATTTGTTTATACAAAAGGTGATATTTAAGCCGGATTGTGAAGGATGGTAGGAAATAAGCAGGTGCCTATTTCCAAATACACCTGGCACAGTGTTGGCGTGCTTAAATCTTCATTCATTCACCGGAAAAACCTACCTAAGCACTGGGGATATAATGATTAATAAGATGGATTTTGTTGTTTTCATCACACAAGATGATGCAGTTGTTTAAGAACTACAGACAAGCCAGAAGACAATTATAACACTGCCTGATAAAAAGTACCAAGGACTAGGAAGGAGAGACAGCGTGCTTTAGCAGCACATAGTAGAAGGATGAGGAAAATTAGGCTCTCACTTCCACGCTGCCTCTCCTTTGGCCTGTACTCGCTGAAAGGAAGAGTATGTGTTCTCTTGTTATTGTTTCCACAGCAACAAAGCTACTTACTTCTTGGAGTCCCTTAGGAGAATTATCAGATGTAGTTTTGATCAAAAGATTCAGCATTAAGGCTAAATTCATCCTCCTGTTTTTCTCCCAGAAGTCCAAATTAAGGGGTCCTTCTTAAAATATGGATTTGAGTTTGTTTTCCAGCAAGTAGGACCTTGGTGTGTAACTCTCTCCACTTCTTCTCCTTGCTCGGTGCTGCTGGCTCTCAGACAGTTCTCAGCGAGCCCCAGAGAACATCCCCTGGTCCACACCGGGATGTAGATGGTACCCGTCTCTTGTCTGAAGCCACTCCACCTGAGTCTATGGGGCAGGTGCCTCTCTGGGTCTCAGTTTCCCTTAGTTCCAAATAAGAAGTTTAGACTAAGTGAACGCTGAGGTCCTTTTCAACCGTCTTACATTCAGAATTTCCTTTTTTTGTTCGTTTGTTAGATGAGTCTTTGAAATCAATAGTGCTTTTGTATCATTAGAGGGCAGACTTCCCTTGGAGTAGAAAACGAAGGAGAGTTTTGAGAAATTAAAATATTTGATATGAACCATTGGATTCTTCTCTTGAAAGGTGAGTGTCAGAGGAGGAGGGAATGGAGAGCAGTGGAGATAATGAAGGAATCGTCCACTGAGCCTGGAACAAATGTTCACTGTTAATCGAATGTTTAGTGTAGAGTGAATTGTGTCAAACTACAGGCCCCATTGGTAGGTCATGAATCAGTTTATTACATCATAAATAGCATTGAAAAATAAAATAGAACAAAATAGAAAACAGAGTGTATTCCGTGTAATAAGAAATATTTTTTCATGAAATTTTGCTTCATACATACATGCATGGGGATGAGTACTCAACCACAATATAAAGTTTATTTCAAACTGTACGCAGAGGTCAAACATTTTGAGAAATATTGGTCTAAGGGATCAGATGTTACTTTTAGGATTAAGTGTTTAAAATATTTTTACACTGACATGAAAATTATACTTTAATATCTGGCTAAAGCACAGCAAGACTCACACAGATAAACCAGAGTAATAAGTATTACAGACCTAATACTCTTGAAGAAATAGAATACATTCCGTTTCATCCATAGATACCAATATCTTTTACCTTGAAACTTGTAGCATTTTCCTCTCTTATGAGTCCCTTTTCTTCTCTTCTCTTTTTAAAACCTTCATAAACTGATTATTGGCTTCAGAGTCAGACCTGCATCGATCGCAAATCCACCATTCCCTATGTGTATGCCTTTGGGAAAATTATTTAGCCTCCTTCTGCCCAGTTGCCTTATTTTTAAAATAGGGTAATTGTGCTTTGCACACAGAGTTGTTTTCACTATATCAGCTAATGTATGGAAAGTGGTTAGCCCGGTCCCCAGGACATAGTAAGCTCTCAATAAATGATAGTTCTCACGGTTAAAAGACAAGTAAACAGTCTTCCCTTCTTAATTTAGGAGGCTGAAGTGCAGAACAAGCTAGGTGATGGCTAACAAACCAACACGGAGCTCCACCTCTGGGCAGGTTGCATCTTTGTCCTTACCTATCCCTGAGAACCTAGGTATTTGGTAAGAATAATAAATTAGCGCAGATAGCAAAGAATAAAAGTTGATCTCAGCTCACATTCACCTCCTTCAAACTGCCACTTCAATCTGGCTAAGAGGCTGTATCATTTCTGGGCTGTTTTCCAGTTGAAAAACTAAAGAACATGGTGTCTCTGTTTAGGGTGAGTAAGTTGGCTGCTGACTTGAGACAACTCACTGCCCTGAACGGGATCCCTCTTCCCACCTCTGCTTCAGGTCATTATCCTGAAGAACAGCATAAAATGTTGACAAGCAGTGGCTTTTAGAGTGTTCCACGATAGAGGAATTCCATAAAGGTTACACAGTTGTTTTTTTAATGAGTATCCAAAAGTCTTGTTATTTCTCAATATCACCAATTGGAGGTGATGAAATTCATGTGACGTTCATAAAACACGGAACATCTTTTATCCTGAAGGTCATCTTGTGCCCTCGCTTATGGTCAAAAATCTCGGGGGACCCAGACTTGGAACTTTCTAGAGACTGAGCCCACAGTTCACAGTTTCGTGTGCTGGTGAAGAGATTGATGGTTTGTCTAAAACATACAACAGAATTATGTAATTTTTGAGTTATAAGATGTTATAGAGATCACCTAGAACAAATCCTTCATTTTATAGGTGAGGAGACAAAGCCCAGCGATATTAGATTATCTGCTCAATTTTGTCACATGTTTAGTGTGTGGCTCAGGACCTGAACTCCGACATCCTGTCTCCAAGCCTGGTACCCTTCGCACTGCATTCTAGATTCCCAACAATGGGTATGAAGTAAAGGCAGTCCTTCCATAGTTCAAGGTCATGGCAGGACTATTTAGAGTCGCCTTCACAAAGCAGGCTGGCCAATTCCCCCTCAGCCCAGCCATAGGACAAACTTTCCAAGAGAGGCAGGAAACTGGGCTTTCTGCCACTCAACATCCCATATTTCTCTCTGAAGTACAGAGAACGACTGGTTCCCTTTCTGAAGGGCATTTGACTACACGTTTCAAAAGCTTGGTGAATATTCATGACTTTTAACTCAATCATCACAGTCCTAGAAATTAATCACGAAGAAAAAAATCTGGATGAGGGCAAAGATTTAGCTACAAAGATGGCATGGCATTGTTTTGATAACAACATGACCTTGGACCCGGGGAACTGCTTAAATAAACGACAGTATATTTATATATATCATTGTTTATTTTAGAACCATAAAAATGGAGTTTTAGAAAAAAAAAAATCTGATAAACTTGAAGAATGTTCTTGATATATTGCTCAGGAAAAGTACCTTACAATACAGTGTATACAGAATGATTCTAATTTTGTAATAAAAATCTATATTTAGGGCTTCCCTGGTGGCGCAGTGGTTGAGAATCTGCCTGCCAATGCAGGGGACACGGGTTCGAGCCCTGGTCTGGGAGGATCCCACATGCCGCGGAGCAACTGGGCCCGTGAGCCACAACTACTGAGCCTGCGCGTCTGGAGCCTGTGCTCCGCAACAAGAGAGGCCGCGATAGTGAGAGGCCCGCGCACCGCGATGAAGAGTGGCCCCCGCTTGCCACAACTAGAGAAAGCCCTCGCACAGAAACGAAGACCCAACACAGCCATAAATAAATAAAAACAAACAAACAAACAAACAAAAAAACAACTTCTTCCACTTAAAAAAAAAATCTATATTTATACCTGTACTTGCTTAAAATAAGGACTCAGATTAAATATTCCAGTATATCAAGAATGGGTGGTAAAATGACTGGGCCATTAGTATTTTTCTCTTTGGTTTTTATTGTACTTTTGAAAAATTTGAACAGGGACATATATTGTTTTTGTAATGAGACAAAAGTATTATTTAAAGTCTGATTTCTTTCTTCACTATGCTTCTGGAGTAGTCCCCACAAGCTGAAGATGTAGGGTAGCACTCTAGACCTTAAGAGGTGCTGCAATGGTGAGAACAGGAAGCATCATACTCTGAAGATTTGTTACATGTGGTATTTCCAGTCCTTTGGGTCTATTGTAAACTTCATCAAGCACAAGAATTTTTTTAAATGTTTTCTTCTAGACTACCTGAAGGTAATGTCTCAAACATTCTTAAGATCAAAGCCCACTGGCTTCTTAGGAAAATGTATCATATAACCGAGGCATCTAGATACAATACTAGTTATAGCAAGGGAGGAAACCAGAAAGGAGCTTTTTGCATAATTGGTCCACTCATAAAAATAAATGTCAAAAAAAGAACAAAATTACTTACATCTGAGAGATTATAGCTATTGCATTGGCCAACCTTTCTTTTAACAAGTTATAACGTATTTTAAATTATCTTCTGAGCTATCTTCACAAATATCTGTTTTCAACTCCTTTTACATTAAAAATGTGGATTAAAAAAAAAAAAAATCAAAGCCCAATTAGGCAGGGAAAATCTCCATGACCTACCCTCTCTACTTTCCATTGGTCATATAAATTTGGAGAGAAACAAAACAAAACACGTTCCAGTAAAATTGTTGCTGGCAATATGTAAGAAGTACTTACTCTATGTGAAAATCAGTGAGCTTATATACATGAGTAAAAGTTGTAAAGCATGTCACGTAAACCTACACTAACCCAGTAGTGTTATTACTTTTATCTTGCTAGTAAGTGGCAAATGACTTAAATAGAACAAATGCATAGATGGCACGTAACACCTGGAGGTGTTACCATTCAAGTAGATCTTGGGGCTTACATCTGCTCTAGCACAAGGTTGCGGGTAAGTCATATTTGAACCAGAGCACACACCAGAACACACATGTATCTTAGTTTAGTAATTAGGAAATTATAGGCCAAAAATAAACTTTATGTAAAAATGCATCACTACACATTACAGGGTTAATCAAATAAATTACATCAAAGTAGATGGGTAATAATAAAGCTGGACCAAGAGTAATTTATCATTGAAGAGCAAGATTGACAGCCACTAAAAACTCCAACCAACCAACCAAAACAAAAATGACGAGGCACTGTTGTGAAAGTCACCTTCTCAAAAATCATGGAATTCCAAATATCAGCAGTATGCCTATGCCATAAGGTCTGGGTAGTGCTGCTATGAGGCTCCATTTTTTTTGTAGAATGTGAGATTAGAATCTTCAGTAAAATCCCATAATAGGCTATTCTGGGTTTATGATTGTGAAGTTTGTGTAACTTGTAATCATTTACTTAGCAGATTGGCTCTATGTAAAATGGAAATCTATGGCCTTGTACTGCCGCCTGCCTGTCGCCTGCCTGTAAGAATTTAGGAAAGGACTCATTTAGAATCAGCACTCTGTCTGAGGGCCACCCATGTCCCAGGTTAACCCTTTCAATCACTGTGAGTTTAGGGGATTCTTAACCAATGAAAATGAGGAAAGGAGTAAGAATCTGGTTCATTGGTTCACCCAGGGCCTCTGCAGGGGCCAGAGGGCAGACTAAGAGGCTTCTTCTGGAATATCCAACAATCTAGAAAGCTTTTCTTCTTCTTTTTTTTCCTTTTCTCTTTTTCTCTTTCCTCCTTTTCTATCGCCCTCTTCCTGCTCAAGGAAGAATAGTGACAAATATAGAAGATTGGTTGTGGAGAACATCCCATACCATTTATTTATTTATTTTCTTTCTGGTGATTTTTCATTTTCTTGATTCTTTAACAGTCATCTCTCATCTCTGAGAAATAAATTTCCTTTTCAATTGCTATGCATCTGTATTCCAAAGAAATGCAGGGGGAGCTTTAGCATTTAAAAAACAAAGAGAAGATGCTGGAATCTCTCTAATAGCCTTCATCACAGGGAATTAGTGATTATGAGAAAATTCCTAACTAGACCCAAGAAGAAAAGCTTAGGAATCCTAACCACTAGACAGGCACAGTGATGCCTGGGCCTTCAGAGTGTTTAGGAATTAGTTGTGATTCATGTTAATGGGGTGGAGGATATTAATTCCAACATCTGAAAGGGCTTTGCATGACCCCCTCCCTTTAAAAATGTTTTGGCTTGTCAGATATCATCTGGTCCTGACAATTCACACGTCTCCCTCCAGGGACAGAGGATAATGGAACGACAGCAGTGGTCTGGCGGCCTCATGATCATGGGCACCAAGACTGCAATAGGCCGAGGTTTGGGCTGTGTGTTGCTGGGCCAGGCTCTGAGGCTCATTAGCGCTCCCAGACTTGAGGGCGCCCCTGATCACTCCTGCCTCTGCAGGGGCCCTGCAACTTCTGAGGCTGTCTGGTCAGCATGAGTCAGGTCTTGGCACCCTTGGACATCACTGAGGTTTGTCTTCTGGCCCCTGCCCTCTTGCTGTCTTCTGTACTCCATGAGACCTTTTTGAGCTTCTATTTGTTTTTTTTTACATTTTATTTATCTTTGGCTGCGTTGGGTATTCGTTGCTGTGCGTGGCTTTCTCTAGTTGCGGCGAGCAAGGGCTACTCTTTGTCGTGCTGTGCCGGCTTCTCACTGTGGTGGCTTCTCTTGTTGCGGAGCACAGGCCCTAGAGCGTGTGGGCTTCAGTAGTTGTGGCAGGCGGGCTCAGTAGTTGTGGCTCGCGGGCTCTAGAGTGCAGGCTCAGTAATTGTGGCGCACGGGCTTAGTTGCTCCGTGGCATGTGGGATCTTCCCAGACCAGGGCTTGAACCTGTGTCCCCTGCATTGGCAGGTGGATTCTTAACCACCGCGCCACCAGGGAAGTCCACTTTTTGAGCTTCTTAAGGCTTCTTATTTCTTTCTACCCAAACTCGCTTTAGAAAGTGTGCTGATCTTTGCCTGACATGTGAGTGTAGGCTGAGGTTGGCCACTACCTTTTTGAATGGAATTGTCACTCTCATGTTTTCCTCAAATGATGCAGAGAAGGTCATGTCCCCTGGCAGCAATGGAGCAATACTTTGGGAACTAGTGGGATTTTCCAGATTCTCTGAAATCACAGGGTTGCTCCTTCCTCAGATAAGGTCCACTGCAGGGGGAATGGTTGAAAAGTGTGAATTCAAGCTGGAAACCATCACTGGCTACTGCCAATGGTCTGTCGAAGAACTTCCAACAAAGAATCCTGATTTTTTTTTTCCCCAGGGAAGAGACTAGGCTGGTGCAGAAGTGCCTCTGTCATGTCTTTATTTATATTCTCCTAGCTATAGGGAAGTCCTTGGGCAAGTGGTCTAAAACAGCTGTGCCTCAGTTTTCCTCATCTATAAAATGGGTGTAATAAAAATGGTACCATCTTTCAGGAGAGTTCCAGGTAAAAGTGTGTGTACAAAGATGTTTGGAAGAGTGCTTGACACAAAGAAATCACTCTTGGGCCCCATCATTGCTCCCCTCTGAGGCTTGAGGAGTAAAGGATTGGGGCCTAACTTTGGAATATTGCCCATAGGTGAGGCTTCTGTTTTTGTTCGTTTCTAAACTGAAAGAATAACAATGAAGTAGTAGGCATCTTTTCTCACTTTGGGCATTTGGGGACCCGCAGGGCAGGGGCTTATTTCCAGGAACCTCCTAGGCCTTAAGTGGTTGTCTTGATCCAGTAGAGCGTGCATGCACCCAGTGCATTTCCTTCCCTTGGCTGCTCTTCTAACACAATTATTTAATTGTCTGGCTTGGTTCACCATGTACTTCTATTAATTTTGGTTTGTGTCCTTTGTCATCCAGTGCCCCCAAGCCAAGAACCAAATTCTCTCTTAGCACACAATACTTTAAAAAATGAAAAAAGGGGACTTCCCTGGTGGCGCAGCGGTTGAGAATCTGCCTGCCAATGCAGGGGACATGGGTTCGAGCCCTGGTCTGGGAGGATCCCACATGCCGCGGAGCAACTAGGCCCGTGAGCCACAATTACTGAGCCTGCGCGTCTGGAGCCTGTGCTCCGCTACAAGAGAGGCCGCGATAATGAGAGGCCCGCACACCGCGATGAAGAGTGGCCCCCACTTCCTGCAACTAGAGAAAGCCCTCGCACAGAAACGAAGACCCAACACAGCCATAAATAAATAAATAAATAAATAAATAAATAAATAAACCCAAAGTTTAAAAAAAAAAATTTATTTAAAAAAAAATGAAAAAAGGAAAGAAAAAGCTTGAAGACATAATCAATAAGCTATAAAGTTAATTCACAAAATCCTAAGAAGCCAGCGTACATTTCAGTCACGGCTGCTTTGGCTGTAGGGTGTCCTAGTCCAGATCTCACGTTAATATTGCAACTACGTGTTTATATGTCTGTCTGTCCTGCTAGATTCAGCTCCTGGTCATTTCTGGAGTCGTCCGTGTAGCCCCAAAGCCAACATGGGAGCTTCTAAGTATATCTCACCCCCTTAGCCAGTTACTTAACTTAACCTTTGGTTACTGAGACTAGTCAGGGATGAGATGAGGGTTTTCTTCCAGGGAAGTATACACTAATAGGAGAGGCAGGATAACATGGCATCCAAGAAAAGAGGCCACGTGCATGGGTGCCTTCTGGAGCTCAGGACGCCATGGACCTCAGTCTGTGTGCATCTCCACTCTGATGTCTGTCATCCATGCCACCATTGCCCTGTCTGTCTCTGTCTTAGCTCAGGCTGCTATTACAAAATACCATAGACTGAGTGGCTTATAAACAACAGAATTTGTTTCTCATAGCCCTGAGAGGCTGGGAGGTCCAAGATCAAGGTGTTGCCAGATCCTGGTCTGGGGAGAGTCTGATTCCTGGTTGCAGACTGCCAACTTCCTGTTGCCTCCTCATATGGTGGAAAGAATGCTAGCTAGCTCTCTGGCCTCTTCTTATAAGGGCACTACTCCCATTCATGAGGGCTCCATCCTCATGATCTAATCACCTCCCAAAGGTCCTACCTGCAAATACCATCACAGTGGGTGTAGGCTTTCAACATATTGTTTTTGGGAGGATACGAACGTTCGGTCTGTGGCAGTATCTCTTTGAGACATCAACTTCCAATGCTACCAACACTTTTCTGTACCTCCTTCCTCCACTCCTACTAGCCAAGCAGGACACAGGATGGGCTGTGGGTGAGGAGGGACTGACATGTGTGCTCCAGATGTCTCACAGCACTCCCGAGCATGGCAGCAGTGCTGGCATCCTTTCACTTGTTCACCTGCGCCTCAAGAGAATGAGAACAAGTCAACAGCACCACTTACCAACAGGGTCCCAAAGGGACCTTTTCCCATGTGCTTGTTAAACAGCATTAGAAGCAGAACTTGGGACATGGTTGTTTTGATTATCGCCCTTGTGACAAACCATCAATAGATGTGACAATGCCTGGGACGTGGAAAGTCCTGTTTCTAAGAGGAACCAGCCAGTATTCCAAATTCTGTGACTCTGTCCTACTCTAGCTGTGGCTACAGCCATCTTTCTCATCTCCAATAAGTCTCTAAGCCACTGCACACTATCACTGGTGAGAAAAGGACAGAAACGTGCACCCCAAGATAAAGGAAATCTCCTAAGGCACAAATCC
Source organism: Eubalaena glacialis (assembly GCF_028564815.1). Taxonomy (NCBI): domain Eukaryota; kingdom Metazoa; phylum Chordata; class Mammalia; order Artiodactyla; family Balaenidae; genus Eubalaena; species Eubalaena glacialis. The sequence goes on from NC_083722.1 coordinate 9,378,024, forward strand.
AAGCTGCCTGAAGTCACCTGGAACACTGTATTTTTGTTGTTTTATTTTATCTCAGCCTTTTTGATTCAGAGTCAAGATGAGGAGAGAAGAAAGCAATTCACAAGGAAAAAGACTCAAGAGGAAGGAGAGAAGTTATGAGAAGGATGGTGAGCCGCTGATCTCAAAGTGAGGTCCAAGAGTTGAAATACTCTTTTACTAAGTAAAAAATTTGCTGTACCTCCTATTAGAATCTCCGTCCTTTCTGTCCTTAACAATGTCTCTTCGGGGATAGAGAAAGAGGGGCCATTAGCACAGAAAGTCATCCCTAAGTGCAGCTCAACCTGGCTACATACCCCTCTCTCCCTCAACTCCCAGTGAAAATCCAGTATCTCAGCCCTTGCCCCACATAGTGAAACTGGCTCTCTCTCATGGCACCACAGTAGTCCGCTCAGGCATGGGACCAACTTATTAATCTTTTTACTTCAGGGCCCAGCCCTTGGTATGTTTAAGAAATATTGTTTGAAAAGAGCTGAACAATTTCCTCTGATAAAATGCAGTAAAACAAATAATTTTGCTATTTGCCCAGTTGATGAAAAATCCTTAAATTAGAAGCCAGGTGTGACTTACTTGCTTTCTATTCCTGTGACCATTGAGAGTAAGTGACAATTTTTAATATAGAGGGAGCAAGAAAGATTGAAGTTCATGCGGTACCCATATTGCCAGTTTTGGCAATGAGGTACCAAACCAAAGTGCATTATTATCGTGACTGAGCGTGTCCTTCCCTTGCTAGGATGAGATTCGAAGCTGGTTGACCGGTCAGGATGACCTAGGACCCCCCAGGGAGCTGCACAAGAAGCACTGAGAATCTTTTTATAAATGAGCTGCGAGGGAATCCAGTCCTTGACAGCATCAGAACAAAATGGGAAGAGGGGTCTTGAAGCATTAGCACGACACAGGTATCAAAACCAAAATTCCTCCTGGTTTGAGAGGTTTTCTTTTTTACCCTCCCCAGGCTCCTTTTTTCCTCTTTCAGCTTTCCTGACAAGTTGTCATAAAAATAGTTATGGTTGGAACAAGATTCCTGTAAGCAAATTGTTAGCCAAAACAATAATACCAATTAAAAAAATCCTTTCGGGGTGAATCATTGCCCTTAATACAGCACATTTAAAATAGATCTTGTTTCAAATGACTTAAGATGAATCAGGGAAGTAAGATGGGTGCAAACTAGATAACGTCTTCATCACCATTCCCTCCCACCCCTCCCAGTTTCATCCTGACCCTGATAACTCCACATCATCTTCCTGCTGGATACTCTCCCATGGTGCATTCCTGTATTCGTCTTCTTTTTTATTATTTGGCAACCTCTGTCCTGCTCAGAATGGCATGCAAAATGACTGCTTGTGGAACTGCTCTCCATTGTTATGGAGACAATAAAAGGATGTCTGATAAGCATCTTACAACAGATTTTTCTCCAGCTGAAGCATTATTGGCAGCATAATTTTCCAAATTTGCATTCTACCTGTGGCTCCACGGAGCTACCCGAGACTCCTTCCCAAGAGAGGACATTGTTCCTTCATTTCTGGAGGCAGCAATCACTTCATTGGTGGTTGTAAATATTGTCTTCGTGCTGGCTAATTCTCACACTATTAACTGGCAACTATAAATCTCTGGTTGTTCAAAAGGACTTTTGCACTATCTCAATATTTCAGGAAATTCTATTTGACTGAGAATCATGTAAGCAAGTACAATGTAGTCTGTGGTTCAAGAAGGGGTAGATTTAAATAAACGTGTTAAAAATTCTAATTCTTTTCTAAAAGGTAGATTTAAAATGATGCTTTGCTTTATGGAATCTTCACAAAAGGAAGACAGGAATTTTTCAGACTCTGGTGTAATAGCTTTTTTTCTTTCACTGGAGGTTTTCAACAGAGGCTCAATGCCCATTTTAAAGAACATTTTTGAGGGGAATGTTTATGAGGGTTGGAAACTACATTATATGGCTTTTTTTTTTTTTCACATCTTTATTGGAGTTTAAATGCTTCACAATGTTGTGTTAGCTTCTGATGTACAACAAAGTGAATCAGCTATATGTATACATATATCCCCGTATCCCCTCCCTCTTGAGCTTCCCTCCCACCCTCCCTATCCCACCCCTCTAGGTCGTCACAAAGCACCGAGCTGATCTCCCTGTGCTATGCAGCAGCTTTCCACTAGCCATCCATTTTACATTTGGTAGTGTATATACGTCAGTGCTACTCTCTGACTTCATCCCAGCTTCCCCTTCCCCCCCACCCCGTGCCCTCAAGTCCGTTCTCTACGTCTGCGTCTTTATTCCTGCCCTGCCACTAGGTTCATCACTTCCGCTTTTTAAAATTCCATTATATATGCGTTAGCATACGGTATTTGTTTTTCTCTTTCTGACTTACTTCCCTCTGTATGACAGACTCTAGGTCCATCTACCTCACTACAAATAACTCAATTTCTTTCCTTTTTATGGCTGAGTAATACTCCACTGTATATATGTGCCACATCTTCTTTATCCAATCATCTGTTGATGGACATTTAGTTTGCTTCCATGTCCTGGCTATTGTAAATAGTGCTGCAGTGAACATTGTGGTACATGTCTCTTTTTGAATTATGGTTTTCTCAGGGTATATGCCCAGTAGTGGGATTGCTGGGTCATATGGTAGTTCAATTTTTAGTTTTTTAAGGAACCTCCATACTGTTCTCCATAGTGGCTGTATCAATTTACATTTCTAACAGTGCAAGAGGGTTCCCTTTTCTCCACACCCTCTTCAGCATTTATTCTTTGTAGATTTTTTTGATGATGGCCATTCTGACCGGTGTGAGGTGATACCTCATTGTACTTTTGATTTGCATTTCTCTAATGATTAGTGATGTTGAGCATCTTTGCACGCATTTGTTGGCCTCTGTATGTCTTCTTTGGAGAAATGTCTATTTAGGTCTTCTGCCCATTTTTGGATCAGGTTGTTTCTTTTTGTCATATTGAGCTGCATGAGCTGCTTGTATACTTTTGGAGATTAATCCTTTGTCAGTTGCTTCATTTGCAAATATTTTCTCCCATTCTGAGGGCTGTCTTTTCATCTTGTTTATGGTTTCCTTTGCTGTGCAAAAGCTTTTAAGTTTCATTAGGTCCCATTTGTTTATTTTTGTTTTTATTTACCTTACTCTAGGAGGTGGGTCAAAAAGGATCTTGCTGTGATTTATGTCATAGAGTGCTCTGCCTATGTTTTCCTCTAAGAGTTTATAGTGTCTGCCCTTACATTTAGATCTTTAATCCATTTTGAGTTTATTTTTGTGTATGGTGTTAGGGTGTGTTCTAATTCATTCTTTTACATGTAGCTATCCATTTCTCCCAGCACCACTTATTGAAGAGGCTGTCTTTTCTCTATTGTATATTCTTGCCTCCTTTGTCAAAGATAAGGTGACCATATGTGTGTGGGTTTATCTCTGGGCTTTCTATCTTGTTCCATTGATCTATATTTCTGTTTTTGTGCCAGTACCATACTGTCTTGATTACTGTAGCTTTGTAATATAGTCTGAAGTCAGGGAGCCTGATTCCTCCAGCTCCGTTTTTCTTTCTCAAGATTTCTTTGGCTATTCGGGGTCCTTTGTGTTTCCATACAAATTGTAAAATTTCTTGTTCTAGTTCTGTGAAAAATGCCATTGGTAATTTGATAGTAATTGCACTGAACCTGTAGATTGCTTTGGGTAGTATAGTCATTTTCACAATATTGATTCTTCCAATCCAGGAGCATGGTATATCTCTCCATCTGTTTATGTTATCTTTGATTTCTTTCATCAGTATTTTATAGTTTTCTGAGTACAGGTCTTTTGCCTCCTTAGGTAGGTTTATTCCTAGGTATTTTATTCTTTTTGTTGCGATGGTAAATGGGATTGTTTCCTTAATTTCTCTTTCTGATCTTTTGTTGTTAGTGTATAGGAATGCAGGAGGTTTCTGTGCATTAATTTTGTATCCTGCAACCTTACCAAATTCATTGATTAGTTGTAGTAGTTTTCTGGTGGCATCTTTAGGATTTTCTATGTATAGTATCATGTCATTGGCAAACAGTGACAGTTTTACTTCTTCTTTTCCAATTTGGATTCTTTTTATACCTTTCTTTTCTCTGATTGCTGTGACTAGGACTTCCAATACTATGTTGAATAATAGTGGCGAGAGTGGACATCCTTGTCTTGTTCCTGATCTTAGAGGAAATGCTTTCAGTTTTGCACCATTGAGAATGATGTTTGCTGTGGGTTTGTCATATATGGTCTTTATTATGTTGAGGTAGATTCCCTCTATACCCACTGTCTGGAGAGTTTTTATCATAAATGGGTGTTGAATTTTGTCAAAAGCTTTTTCTGCATCTCTTGCGATGATCATATGGTTTTCATTCTTTAATTTGTTAATATGGGGTATCACATTGATTGTTTTGAGTATATTGAAGAATCCTTGCATCCCTGGGATAAACCCCACTTGATCATGGTGTATGATCCTTTTAATGCGTTGTTGGATTCTGTTTGCTAGTATTTTGTTGAGGATTTTTGCGTCTATGTTCATCAAGGATATTGGTATATAATTTTCTTTTTTTGTGATATTTTTGGTTTTGGTATCAGGGTGATGGTGGCCTCGTAGAACAAGTTTGGGAGTGTTCCTCCTTCTGCAACTTTTTGGAAGAGTTTGAGAAGGATAGGTGTTAACTCTTCTCTAAATATTTGATAGAATTTGCCTGTGAAACCATCTGGTCCTGGACTTTTGTTTGTTGGAAGATTTTTAATTACAGTTTCAATTTCATTACCTGTGGTTGGTCTATTTATATTTTCTAATTCTTCCTGGTTCAATCTTGGAAGGTTGTACTTTTCCAAGAATTTGTCCATTTCTTCCAGGTTGTCCATTTTATTGGCATAGAGTTGCTTATAGTAGTCTCATATGATCTTTTGTATTTCTGTGGTGTCATTTGTAGTCTCTCCTTTTTCATTTCTCATTTTATTGATTTGAGTCCTCTCCCTTTTTTTCTTGATGAGTCTGGCTAAAGGTTTATCAATTTTGTTTATCTTCTCAAAGAACCAGCTTTTAGTTTTATTGATCTTTGCTATTGTTTTCTTTGTTTCTATTTCATTTATTTCTGCTCTGATATTTATGATTTCTTTCCTTCTACAAATTTTGGGTTTTCTTTGTTCTTCTTCTTCTAGTTGCTTTAGGTGTAAGGTTAGATTGTTTATTTGAGATTTTTCTTGTTTCTTGAGGTGGGCTTGAATTGCTATGAACTTCCCTCTTAGAACTGCTTTTGCTGCATCCCATAGCTTTTGGATCGTCATGGTTTCATGGTCATTTGTTTCAAGGTATTTTTTGATTTCCTCTTTGATTTCTTCAGTGATCTCTTGGGTATTTAACAGTGCACTGTTTAGCCTCTATGTATTTGTTTGTTTTACTGTTTTTTTCCTGTAATTGATTTCTAATCTCATAGTGTTGTGGTCAGAAAAGATGCTTGATACGATTTCAATTTTCTTAAATTTTCCAAGGTTTGATTTGTGACCCAAAATGTAATCTATTCTGGAAAACATTCCGTGTGCACTTGAGAAAAAAGTGTATTCTTCCGCTGTTGGGTGGAATGTCCTCAAAATATCAATTAAGTCTATCTAGTCTATTGTGTCATTTAAAGCTTGTGTTTCCTTATTTATTTTCTGTCTGGATGGTCTGTCTATTGGTGTAACTGGGGTGTTAAATTCCCCCACTATTATTGTGTTACTGTCGATTTCTCCTTTTATGGCTGTTAGCATTTGCCTTATGTGTTGAGGTGCTCCTACGTTGGGTGCATAAATACTTATGATTGTTATGTTTTCTTCTTGGATTGATCTCTTGATCATTATGTAGTGTCCTTCCTTATCTCTTGTAAGAGTCTTTATTTTAAAGTCTATTTTATCTGATATGAGTATTGCTACTCCAGCTTTCTTGTGATTTCCATTTGCATGGAATATCTTTTTCCATTCCCTCACTTTCAGTCTGTATGTGTCCCTAGGTCTGAAGTGGGTTTCTTGTAGACAGCATATATAAGGGTCTTTTTTTTGGTATCCATTCAGCCAGTCTGTGTCTTTTGGTTGGAGCATTTAATCCATTTACATTCAAGGTGATTATCAATATGTATGTTCCTATTACCATTTTTAAAATTGTTTTGGGTTTGGTTTTGTGGGTCTTTTTCTTCTCTTGTGTTTCCTGCTTACAGAAGTTCCTTTAGCATTTGTTGTAAAGTTGGTTTGGTGGTGCTGAATTCTCATAGCTTTTGCTTGTCTGTAAAGGTTTTAATATCTCCGTCGAATCTGAATGAGATCCTTGCTGGGTAGAGTAATCTTTGTTGTAGGGTTTTCCCTTTCATCATTTTAAATATATCCTGCCACTCCCTTCTCGCTTGCAGAGTTTCTGCTGAAAGATCAGCTGTTAACTTTATGGGGATTCCCTTGTATGTTATTTGTTACTTTTCCCTCGCTGCTTTTAATATTTTTTCTTTGTATTTAATTTTTGATAGCTTGATTAATATGTGTCTCAGTGTGTTTCTCTTTGGGTTTATCCTGTATGGGACTCTGTGTGCTTCCTGGTCTTGACTATTTCCTTTCCCATGTTAGGGAAGTTTTCAACTATAATCTCTTCAAATATTTTCTCAGACCCTTTCTTTTTCTTTTTTTCTTCTGGGACCCCTATAATTCAAATGTTGGTGCATTTAATGAAGTCTCTGAGACTGTCCTCAATTCTTTTCATTCTTTTTTCTTTATTCTGCTCCCTGGCAGTTATTTCCACCCCTTTATCTTCCAGCTCACTTATCTGTTCTTCTGCCTCAGTTACACTGCTTGATTCCTTCTAGAGTATTTTATTTTCAGTTACTATGTTGTTCATCACTGTTTGTTTGCTCTTAGTTCTTTTAGATCCTTGTTAAATGTTTCTTGTATTTTCTCCATTCTGTTTCTGAGATTTTGGATCATCTTACTATCATTACTCTGAATTCTTTTTCAGGTCAGTCTCCTATTTTGTCTTCATTTATTTGGTCTTGTAGATTTTTACCTTGCTCCATCGTCTGTAATATATTTTTTTGTCGTTTCTTTTTTTTTTTTTTTGATGGGTGCGTCTGTATTCCTATCTTACCGGTTGTTTGGCCTGAGGTGTCCAGCACTGGAGTTTGCAGGCAGTTGCATAGAGCCGGGTCTTGGTGCTGAGATGAGGACCTCTGGGAGGCCTCACTCTGATTAATATTCCCTGGGGTCTGAGGTTCTCTGTTAGTCCAGCAGTTTGGACTCGGAGCTCCCACTGCAGGAGCTCGGGCCCGACCTCCAGCCTGGGAACCAAGATCCTGCAAGCCATGTGGCATGGCAAAAAAAAAAAAAAAAAAAAAGAAAGAAAAAGAAAGGAGCAGTACAATAACAAAGAAAGAAAACAAAATAAAATTAGAAAGATAAAAAATATATTAGGAAAAATAAAAACGTAATTGAAACAACTGCAACAAGGTAAAATAAAACCACAACAGCAAAAGAAAAAGAAAAAGGCAGGGGGAACAAGCCAAAAGGAGAGAACAATAACAAAGTATAAAGAATAAAATTAAATTAGAAAAATAAAAGATTAGGAAAAATAAAAATATAAATGAATCAACAACAATGAACCAACAAGGTAAAACAGAACCCCAGTCTAAAAGAGGAAAAAAGAAAAAACAAAGCTTTGGCTATGGGGGCGGAGTTTAGGTGGGGGTGGAACTTAGGCAGGGGCGGGGTTTAGGGTGGGGTGGGACCTAGGCGGGTGGGGAGGTGACATTTGAGCATGGGGCAGGGCCTAGGCTCAGGACCCAGGCAGCTGGAAAAGGCCTTGGGGACAGGGCCTAGGTGGGGCGATGTTCAAGCGTGGGGCAGGGCCTCTGCTTAGGACCTTTGTGGAAGGGGAGAGGCAGCACGTGGAAAGGAGGGCCTGGAGAGTGGAGTTCCGGACTTTGGAGGTAAGGCCCCTTGTGAGGGTGTGTGGGTGGGGTTTAGGCCCAGTTGGAGGGGGTCTCAGAGGGGGTCTCCGAGTGTACAAGTGGGGCCCTGGGTGGGGGGGGGTAGGGGCGGGGCTTGGGCTCTGCACTGCAGGAGGGAGGCTCCGAGGGCAGGGGATTAGGCCCGGAGCCCAACAGGCTCCCCAGTGCCCAAGTGGACAGGGAAAGCACTGGCCCACGTTCTGTTCCGTTGCTCTGCGCCCCTCCCCCACAGTCTCCCCCAGGGTCTCCCCCATCCTTGCTGGACCCCTAACCATGGGTGGGTCCTGCTGGGTGTAGGAACTCCTCCCCTCCCCCAGCCACCTCTCAGGAGTGCTGGTCCCAGAGGTCTGGCCTTTACTTTTGCTCCCCCTTCCCTCCCTCCCACTCCCTCAGGACCCCCACCCGGCTGGAGGGGGCCTCGGTGGGCAGAGGATCAGGCCCGGGATCTCAGCAGGCTCCTGGGGGCCCAAGTGGGCAGGGGAGACCCCTTAGGTGTCCATGGTCCCCCACCAGTGCCTCGTAGATGCCCTAGTTGTGTGGAGATGGGAATTCTGCATTCTCCTAGTCCGCCATCTTGACTCCGCCCAATATGGCTTTTTAATGCCAACTCTAAGATCCAATTTTTCTATGACTCCTTTAAATAAGAGCAACTCTATATATTTAACATATAATTCAATTAAGGACATTTCAAGTTTACCTGCCAATCTGTAGAAATGTCTGTTGGCTGAAACAAAACTGTTGTTTATGACCCTCTACTCAACCCTATTTATTATGTGTGTACAGTGTATCAGGTACTATACTAAGTAATTTATTATAACAGGAAACTAAAGACATTTCCCACACCTTCAATGAACTGAAATATTTATTGAAGAAACAAGTCACAGATAGATAGAAAATTAATTTTTAAATACTAAATTGTTGCCCAAAACTCTGCCAGAAATGTGGGGATTCAGATCTAGGAGAGAACATCCCAGGCTGTGATGCTGAGGAAAACTTTCATTAAAGAAGTGGGGTTTGAACTGTCCTCTTTGAAGAAATTATTGACCTATGTGTTCTCACTGCTTCCATTTAATTATATATTTGTGGTTAATCAGAAATCAGCCCAGAATAGTAAGTCCTTTTGTTGCTTCCTATGTCTCTCAGATCACAAAAGTAAGCAGAAACATAGAAGATAACCCAGAAGTAGATTTACAGGACAGCTAGAGTTCAGAAAGATACCTTAATGGGGGAACTGTTTATTGACAACCCATATCTTCAAGAATCTTGGTAATGTTTCAGCATCCTTGTATCATTCATTCAGTTTACACTTAAGTATTTTCAACCTAACAGTCATCAAAATAAGAAGAAACAGCTGGAGGCAAATTAATACCTCAGAAACTCCAGGTCAGTATCATCAAAGGGATGATGATTGCAACATTTTGAAATTGTTGAAAACAGCTAGTGTGATTCCTTCTAATACAACGTGAATAATAAGGGAGAATTTAAGGGATAGTACTGCATTTCTGCATTTTGTAACATTTGGTAAACATAAAGTTCCTCCATTTTCTGTTCACCATATGTGCCATGTTTTCTATTAGCATAAAATTCCAGTGACTCTTAAATAATCCAGATTCAGTGACAGAACATGACTAAGATTCTGTTAAAATTAAATAGATGAGCAAAATTATATTTAGTCTCTTATTTTGAAAGTAAAATAGCTTCTCTATGCTACCCATATACATTTCTGGTAGAAGACTTCTCTTTCTTGCAAACATTTTTAAAAATATAAAGTATTGTTTAGAACCCAAATATTATAAACTAGTTTCATGATAGAATAATAATTTTTGCTTGGCCTATTAATTATTTTAAACATTTTATTAGAATTGATAAGATAAGCTTCCCACTTAATTTGTTCTCTAACTAGTTGAGTTTCAACAGCTTTTTTTGTCTTTACATTTTGGAGGAGGCAGAAGGAAGCAAAATTGATGTACAATAAGCACCCAGCTTCATCCACTTGGGGAAAATTTAAAAGTTTATAATTATTTGTAGAGCGTGTACGCAGCCTGGTGCTAATTACTGTTTCATATATTAGGAAGTGAGCCTTGTTCCAGACCCTCAAAGAGCTTTCCATCTTTCTAAAGAAAGAAGACTCCTACACATGACTTAATAAAGCAAGAAGATCAAACTTGAGTGATTCACAGTCGTAACACTTAGGGTAAGAGATACATAAATGGGAATCAGAGCCATGAGGGAATGTTCAGAAGAAAGTACGACCTGATCTGATCTTTGAGACGGGCTTGAGGGTAACAAACATCGAAAAGGGGCCTTTCTGTTCATGGTCAGTGAGAAACAATCACTTAATCAAACAGAGAAACAGAAAGAAACATTCAAAACAAGCAAACAAACAAAAAACCCTTCCTAACTGGAGTAGAGATATCCTTGGAGAATAGTGGACACAAGCGAATCAGTAGCTATGGTGTGACCAGGTGATGGTGGGCTTTGACATTTAGGCAGATGAATCTATAGTGATAAGACGGATGCCTGACTCCCATACAATCCTGAAGAAAGCTGGAGAACCCCCAGCTAGATAAGGCATTTCGCTACTAGTATAAAAGTATGTGTTTTCTTTCAATTCCATTATAGAAGTAAGTAGGGAGATAAAATTATCTCATTCTCAGTGGTGGTGTTTTATTTTTAACCCATAACTTTTCTTAAACTTTTGGTGACTGCTAATGACTGTTTTCTAGCTTAATTCTAAAAGATGTTAGGAGTGAAAGAACCATTCAATCACTCGGAATGTGACAGCTTGCATTTTGCTTTGTTTTTAAAAAAGGCTTGTGCTTGGGGCTCTAATTTTTTGGTCACATATATTTATCACAGTCAGATATGGCAGCTGTTCAGTGTAATAACTAAGAAAACAAACCTTAGAGTCAGAGTAAGTTTCGATTGAATCCCAGCCCCACCTCTTACCAGTATAGACCTTCAAGAAGTTATTTTATTTACCTGTGCTTCAGTCTCCTCATATACAAAATGAGGAAGAGGATGAGGATGAAGGTGGAAATAATAATACCTATCTCATAGAATTAAATGTACATCTATAGTATAATATACATAATGTGTGTATATATATGTATAGTTTTTAGAAGAGTCCTTGGCACAGAAGAAGCCATCAATAGGTACTAGCTATGATTATTTTATTGTAGCAAAAGGGTCCCTCATATTATACCATAATTAATTGTACTAACATTTTATTGTGTCTACAAAGAATACTGTAAGATATTGGATTAAAAGTTTTGAGAACCACATAGTCAAAAATAGGAAGCAATTATAGTTTTTCAAAAAGTGACATGATGAAAACAAATTTCAGGAAGATTAGTTAGCTTTCTTCTCTTTTTAATTTATTCTCACTGTATACATTTTACCTGTACAAGTTTACCCATCTCCATGGCTTAGTTTATAGCATTTCTTATGTGCTGGCATCCAAGTTTTTATCTCCAAAACTGACCTATTCCTCTAGCTCCTAACCTGTCTACCAGTGGCCTACTAGGATTTTATTACTCCTTCAGGGAACTCAGGGGCAATGTTTCAAACTCAGCTATTCTGCAAATCTGTCACATTGGTAGAACTCTAATGCACTTTTTCTTAGAATGCTATCAGCAACATCAGCATCACCTGAGAACATGTTAGAAATGCAAATTTTTGGATGCTATCCCAGACCTATGAATCAGATTTGGGTGGGGGGAGAGAAGGCTAACTATCTGTGTTTTTAAAAGTCCTGCAGGTGAACCTGATGCATGCTAGAGTTTGAGAACTACTGGTCTAATACTAAGGTTTATACTTTGTTCGGTATCTGGTTTGCGACTCTCTCCCTCTTCACAGGAAGGGTTCAGATTTTCAAGTAGAAAGAATTACTCTGGTGAGCTAAGAAGAGCATAGGTGGGAAGGGACAAGACTAGCGCTAGAGACACCTACTTGGCAACTAATGAAATAATACCTGGAGCAGGACAGTGGGATGTTTTATAGCTAAAGCAAGAGTGTACCAGGTTCTGTTCTTTGAAATCCACTGCTATTAGCTCCTTCCTTTAACTAAGTACTCTTAATAAGCTTCAATATTTTTGTGGAATTTTTGAAAATTATAATTAAACAGTTGGGCCCATAAGCCCTTTTAAAAGGTTGAGAAAGGGGTCCTACTGGTCAAAGTTAAAATATTTACCTAGATTTTGTGAATCATGAGCCTTGTGTCCATTAAGAACAACCCTCAACCTCTAAAAATTGTCTGGGAGGGTAGATAGGGAGATTATATAATAAAGGAAATTGTAGCCATAGAATTTTCCCAAATATATCTTAATGTATCTGGAAATAGTTTGACATTAAAGCCAGTGTGAAAATGAGATCATAAGGTGAAACTAGACTTTTAAAACATTTTTTCATATTTCTAACTTAAAAAATAATATCAAGACATTCTTGAGGCTCCTGTTTTCTGACTATTGATCCTTTTAGATGTCATTCTTAGCAAGCCAACTTCCAAACGATTTCCTCTTTGGAACAGAAATATGAGAACTCTGGACCAGTGGAACAGAATAGAGATCCCAGAAATAAACCCACACACCTATGTCAATTAATCTTTCACAAAGGAGGCAAGAATATACAATGGGAAGAAGACAGTCTCTTCAGCAAGGGCTGCTGGGAAAGCTGGACAGCCGCGTGTACATCAATGAAGTTAGAACACACACTCATACCACACACAAAAATAAACTCAAAGTGATTAAAGACTCAAACATAAGACATAATGCCATTAAACTCCTAGATGAGAACACAGGCAAAACATTCTCTGACATGAATCATACCAATGTTTTCTTAGGTCAGTCTCCCAAGGCAATAGAAAGAAAAGCAAAAATACACAAATGGGACCTAATCAAACTTACAAGCTTTTGCACAGCAAAGGAAACCATAGACAAAATGAAAAGACAACCTTTGGAATGGGAGAAAATATTTGCAGACGATGCAACCAACAAGGGCTTAATAGCCAAAATACACAAACACATCATACAACTCCAACAACAACAAAAAAGACAAACAACCCAATCAAAAAATGGGCAGAAGAACTAAATAGACATTTCTCCAAAGAAGACATACAGATGGCCAACAGGCACATGAAAAGATGCTCAACATTACTAATTATTAGAGAAAGGCAAACCAAAACTACAATGAGGTATCACCTCACACTGGTCAGAATGGCCATCATAAGAAAATCTACAAACAATAAATGCTGGAGAGGGTGTGGAGAAAAGGGAACCCCCTTGCACTGTTAATGGGAATGAAAGTTGGTGCAGTCACCATGGAGAACAGTATGGAGGTTCCTTAAAAAACTAAAAATAGAGTTGCCATATGATCCAGCAATCCTACTCCTGGGCATATATCTGGACAATCTATAATCCAAAAAGATACATGCACCCCTCTGTTCATAGCAGTACTATTCACAATAGCCAAGACATGGAAACAGCTTAAATATCTATTGACTGATGAATGGATGAAGAAGACATGGTACATATATACAATGGAATACTACTCAGCAATAAAAAAGAATGAAATAATGCTGTTTGCAGCAACATGGATAAAACTAGAGATTATCATACTAAGTAAAGTAAGTCAGAAAGAGAAAGACAAATACCATATGCTATCACTTCTATGTGGAATCTAAAATATGACACAAATGAACTTATCTACAAAACAGAAACAGACTCATAGACGTAGAGAACAGATTTGTGGGTGCCAAGGGGGAGGGGTGTGGGGGAGGGATGGAGTGGGAGTTTGGGATTAGCAGATGCAAGCTATTATATACAGAATGGATAAACAACAAGGTCCTACTGTACACTGGAAACTATATTCAATATCCTGTGATAAACCATAATGGAAAAGAATATAAAAAAAGAATGAATATATATGTATTGTATAACTGAATCACTTTGCTGTACAGTAAAAATTAACACAATATTGTAAATCAACTATACTTCAATAGAAAAATTAAACCTGAAAAAAAGAAAAAATTATAAGATTTGAAAAATGAATTTAATACATCCAACATCTCTTTAATAAAAATTTCAAAAGTGAAAAAAGAGAAAATGAACAAAAGAAATAATCTAAGAAGGAAAAGTTGTAATATTATCAATCTTCACATTAAGTGCTGAGCTGTATAAATAGGGGGAAAAAAGCAAAACCAGACACATTATGTTAAAAATTTCGGAATAGTATAACTAATAAGGTGATCCGAGAAGTATGCATTCTGCATTTTCAAAAATGCGAAGGCTTAGAAAGTTTATCTCCCATGCACCACTGTTGTAAAAATTATATGAGAATAAAGTAGCAAAACAAGAAAAGAATACAAAAAAAGAACATAGAGTTGAAGAGAGAAGGGAGCTAATTCAGTGCACAGAAGAATACTGGGAGATAACTACACAGCAAAGAAAACATTAAGTCCAAGTTTGAACATGAATATCTGTTCCTCAGAGAAAAAAGAATTTTCAAAATGAAAATATTATACATTTAACTGAATAATGTAATTAAGAAGTTGGGATAGCCCATTCATGTAGTAAAGGTGGTATATGTTTCTTTTCTCAGTAAAAAACAAAACAAAAAGCATGACAGTCAGAAACTATAGGAAAACCCTACATTTTATAAGCTAATTATAATCTATATTATGAAGCAACCAAACATTTGGCATGGTTTGAAGGAATTCAAGTGCTGTGAAGAATTCACATATGGTGAAAGAAAAGAGGTTTCATTTATTCGTGTTCTTGTAACATTTTTCTATTTGAGTGGCACCGCTCTAAAGGCATAGAAATTATTTTATCTCTGATCATACTAGTTGGTTTTATAGTAAACAATATTTTGCAATCCTTTGCAAAAACATATTTTGCAGTCAACATATTCTAAGTACTGTCTATTGATTTTCCCCTTTTATGGTTTCCACTTCTCTGCTGAAATTCTCAATCTTGTCTTTTAATTCCTTGAACACATTAAGCATGATTATTTTAAAGTTTGTGTCTCATAACTATTTCTGAATCCCTGTGAGTCTGTATCTATTGTATGTTGTTTATATTTTGCCGCCTCCTCCTCTCTCTCCTCTTTCTCTTCCTCCCCTCGTTTCCCTCTTCCTTCTTCTTCTTCTTAAATCAATTTTTATCTCCTTATTCCTATTTTTATTTGAGTGCTAGACATTGTCTACGAAAAAATATAGAATTAATTTGAGGTCTAAGATAATGTTATATTTCTCCAGAGAGAATTTATGTCTACTTCTGAAGAACTGAGATGTTTCCAGAGCTGGGCTCCAGTTCCATCCTATTTCTGGTTCACTGTTTTTCCTAGCGTATAGCCCTTCAGAGTCCCAAGTCAAAATCTCAGTGGTTTACCAGGCTCATCCAGTTTGCAAATCCCGAGCTCTAATTTTTATCCTGTAGCTTGGTAAGACTATTTTTAAAAGTCTAGCTCATCTTTTAAGCAATCTATGTTTGAATTAGAACCTACCCCTAGGGGAGAAACAGCCCCAAATGCTGGATTTACCTCCTTGGTATGAATTACCTAACGTGCTGTTACTGGAAGCAGAACTATCTTTTATTGATTTCTAATTGTGACAAAATATTTTATATGAAATCTAGAAACTTAAATACATCTTCTGTATACATATTATAAAACTTGATAATGTAGAAGTAATGGTTTCTATGAAAGAAGTAAGAAAATGGAGAGTGAAGGAAAAATGGAGGGGAGTATAGGAGTCATAATTTTCTCATTTTACAAACCAGGGATTCAAGACATATTTGCCTAAAGCTGATGGGACTGAAACTAGAGATTTTACAAACATCAAAGTTATAAAAATAGTAGATGAACCTAAATGGCAACAGAAAAAATGTAACTGAAAACTTTAGGGGTATTAGGAAGGTAGGGAAGAACATAAGAGCTGAATCCTCTTCTTTCACAGCAGTGGTCAAAAAATAATTCAGAACAGTGATAAATCAACTTTACTTAGAAATGTGGCAATAAATAACAAATCTAAACACAAACAAGTTAAACATGGTTTGCTCTTGGAAGTGGGCCTGGGGATCTAAGGAACTAATAGAAGACTTTTCCTCTTCAATTAGACCCACTCTAAAATGTTTAACTTAAAAATATATATATTACTAATCCTGGGGAAATCAGAGAAAGTTTTACAGAGATATAACACTTCAGCTGCATTTTAATGGGTACTTTGATTTTTCCCCTTGGTCATAGAAAAAGAGTGGCCATTCAAAGCAGAGAAAATGGTTTGGAAAAAAAGATGGACATATGACATGGCCTGATTTAGACATTCTGCAGATTGGAGCATCAAATAAAGGAGAGGAGTTGTAGGAAAAGAGGCGTATGAGTGAGGTAGAAGCCAGAGCATAAAGGATCTTGGGAGCTTTGAAGGTTTTCTCCAAGTTTTTTCATTTGGGAGTCTGGGAAGTGGTTCTCTATCACCTGAAACAGGGGATATCAGAGTCAAAGAACTCTTCAGAGGAGAATGCAATCAAAAGCAAGTAATTCTCCAGATATTTCACAAGAAGAGCCTTAAATCTCATAAAGAAGCTCCTTGACTGTTGTATGCGGTATGTTGCATATAAGACTCTTGTGTGCTGTAGAGGAACTCAATAAATATTTGTTGATTATTTTGACACAACAGTACTTTGAGAAGATTCAGTAAGACAGTTTATCTAAAAGCCTCTACTTATACCACACTTTCTGAAGAAAAGAGCTTTTAACATTTATTAGGTCTCAATGTGCTTTGTGAAACATTGCCGTCACTCTCATTCAGCCCAGGTAATCATTCTTGGCATTCTCAAAAGTATATACAGGTCATTTTAACTTTCTATGTGATGGATAAACATCCATACCACAGTAGCCAAAAATAATACCCATTTTGTGCTGGTCTGATGGGTCCTTCAGATTAGGAACAAGTTCAGAGCTTCTCTATTCTCTGGAAGGGGAACTAGGGAAGGGCTTGTGTATTTAAAGGCTCTCTTTTTAAATCAGATATTAATTTACAAAAGTGGCTTCATCTGTATGAAAGCTTTTAGGTTTGCTAGGAGTTTGTGTAGTACAGAAAGAAAGTTTGCAACATGACAGAGATACTAGCAATGTGTGTTAATCCCTCGTGTTTTCAAAGGGATAGCATCAGGGGTACGTATCTTTTTTTTTTTTTTTTTTTGCAATTAAAGTGAATGTATGACCCCACTTTCTCATCTAATTAAGTGAAGGTTCAAAGATGCCAAGAATCCAAAGTGAGGCAAAGTGAGGACACAGATATCAGCCTAGTTACACTACAACTATTGATATCATGCTCTTATGAAAGGAATTGGATGCCTTTTAATAGCTGGGCTAACTACCACCCAGATTGGAAACAATTGAAGCCATCTCTGGACAGACACCTATTAGCACATCTTTTCAGTGAACCAAGATCTGTGAGCATATCTTGTGTCATGTATCTTCTTGTTATGGGTTGAATTGTGCCCTGCCCCCAACACCCCTGCAGTCTTAACCCTTAGGACCTCAGAATATGACCTTATTTGGAATTAGGATAGTTGCAGATGTAATTAATTAAGATGAAGTAATACTGGAGTATAACATGCTCCTAATTCAATGTGACTGGTGTCCTTGTAGGAAGATAGCCATGTGAAGATACAGGAAGAAAGCCATGTGAAGAGGAAAGCAGAGATTGGATCTATGCAGCCACAAACCAAGGAACGCCTGAGGCTACAGAAGCTGGAAGAGGCAAGAAAGGATCCTCCCCTAAGAGCATGACTCGGTTGACACACTGATCGTAGACTTCTAGCCTCGAGAACTGTGAGAGAATTGATTTCTGTTGTTTTAAGCCAGCCAGTTTGTGGTAGTTTTTAATGACATCCACTAGGAAACTCATACACCTCTCCTGATCCCTAAATGCAAATAAACTGGAATATAAAACTAATACCTCCACTAAGTCACCTCAAATGGAGAGAAAAGTAAATTATTTATTCATGATCAGGGAGTATAATCCAAAGCAGCCCATTTAGAAGTCCAACATTCTACTTAAGTCTAATGTTTCATCTTTAAAATCTAAGCAATTTAAAATCTATTTTCTAATACATCTACTCTTTTTCTCAAATAAACTTAATTTTTTTAAGAGATGTTTTAAGTTCACAGCAAAAATGAGCAGATGGTACAGAGATCTCCCATATGCTTCCTCCCCGATTCCTGCATGTATAACCTTCCCCATTTTCAATGTCCCCCACCAGAGTGGTACATTGTTATAATTCATGAATATACACTGATGTGTTGTTATCACCCAAAGTCCACAGTTTACACTCTTGGTGCTGTACAATCTATAATTTTGACAAATACATAATGAAATATGTCCACCATTACAGCATCATACAGAATAGTTTCATTGCCCTAAAAATCTGTGCTCTGCCTATTCATCTCTCGTCCCCTCCTAACCCCTGGCAACCACTGACCTTTTTACTGTCTCCATAGTTTTGCCTTTTGCAGAATGTCATATAGTTGGAATTATACAGTACGTAGGCTTTCAGATTGGCTTCTTTCACTTAGTAACAGTCATTTAAGTTTCCTTCGTGTCTTTTCATACCTTGATAGTTCATTTCTTTTTAGTGTTACTTTTTTGTTTTCAACTAAAATAGTGCTTCGGTAGAAATGATGTATTTGTCCTGTTGCTTTAAGTGGCACTTGTTCCCTGCTTAACCTTGATCCTCACAAAAAAACAAACAAACAAAAAAACAGAAAAAAACACCAAGGGCTCAGTATTATTATTACCTGTACTTAACAAGTAAGGAGACTTGAGACTGCAAGAGGTTACATCAGTAGTTGACAATTCTGGTTGCACATTGAGTTACATAGGGAGCTTTAAAAAGACCCAAAATGCCTAGGCTCCGTCCCAGGACTTTAATCAGCATCCCTAAGAGTGACACCTGGGCACCCAATACTTTGCCCAAACTCACACAGCAAAGACCAAGGAAAAGTCCTTTTGCCTCTTAAACATCTGGACTTTCCCTAAACCACGTGGAAGGATTTCTTTAAAATATAAACAGCTGTTTAGTTCTCAAAGATTGCAAAAACCTAAACGAAGGTTTAAGTTAAAGCAGAAAAAAATTTTAGATATGAGGAAATATTTGTTGATCCATCTGAATATAGACTCCATAGTCCGTGTTTTGGTGTATTGGTAAAAAAAATCCACAGGGCTGGAGTGGATGAGCCTCTGAGAGCTCCTTCAAAGCCATGTGCTAAAGGAAATAATAGAAAGTGTAGGATGACTATGGGAAGGATAAGATTTTGATAATCTAATAATTTTGAAACAATTGACAATGCATACAAAATATGTCAGATATTTGCATGAATCAACTTTTTTTGGCTTATCATTGCCATTTTAACTTCTTCTCCATCAAGAGTTTCTTAACAAATTCATGAGTGACTGTATTGCATCATTTTTAAGAGCACAGATTTTGGGATAAATTACCTAATTTAGTTCCAAAATACATATTCTTTATAGCTGTGTAATCTTAAGTAAGTTACTTAACTTCTCCATGACTCAGTTTCTTCAACTGTAAAATAGAAATAATAATGGTATCATATTAATGCTGCATAATGAAGCACCCAAAACACTCATGGCTTAAGATCTCTCATGGTTTTTCTGGGTGGGAATGCAGGAGCAGCTTGGTTGGGCAGTTTCAGCTCAGGGTTTCTCTAAGCCAGGGCTGTAGTCATCTGATGGCTTGATTAGGGCTGGAGGATCCATTTCCAAGGTGGTTTGCTCACATGAATGACAAAATGGTGCCAACGGTATTATTGGCAGGAAGCTTCAGATTTTCTCCACAAAGGCCTCTCTACAGACTGCTTGAGAGTCCACATGGCATGCTGTCTGACTTCCTCCAAAGCAAATGACCCAAGAGACCAAGGTGGAACTTGCAATGCATTTTATGACCTAGCCTTTAAGGTTATACACCATCACTCCTGCAGTATTCCATTGGTCATACAGACCAACACTGATTCAGCTTGGGAGGAGACGATACCTTTGTGTCAGTAAGCAAAGGTCACTGGGGGCCATTTTGGAGGTAGATGCTACAAGTACCTAGTTTATAGGCTTGTTATGTATATATCCACTTAGAATAGAGCTTAGACCAATAGCTTAGAACACACGTAGACCAGAGCATAATACGTTGTGTGTGTATATACCTTACATTTAGAACAGAGCTTAGACCATAGTAAATATTATATAACTAAACAGAAATTCCAGGAGTGGCCATTAGTATTATAGTTTAAAAAATCACCAGAGGTGATTCTAATATGCAGCCAGGTTTGAACACCATGATTCTATTCCAATACTTAGCTTCATTATGATAATCAACCCTGAAGCCCTAGTTGAAAGTTTCTCTACCTTGGATGCACAGTAGAATCATCTGGAGAATTTTAAAAAATCTAGATGTTCAGGCTACATACGGGGTCAATTGTATCAGAATTCTTGGGCATGGGACCCGGACATCGGAATTTTTTAAGCTTCCTAGGCCATGCCAATGCACAGTCAAGTTAGAGACCCACTGCTTTAATTATTTAACTCAGACAATTGTATTCCAATTCTCCCCATTTTCTCTGTGAGCTGAGCTCTAACTCAGCATTTAGATCATTGAGACCTAATTTCACTTGTTGAAAACAAAGGGAAGACCTTTGACTCACCCTAATGTGCTGGGAATGCTGAAGATGGGTGGGAATGTGCAGCATGGCGCCAGTTGCTCTCTGTCTATGCTCTGTGTGTCTGGAGGATTTGAGCCTCCAGCATGTCAGCCAGGCTCCTTTGGCCAGAATTGGCCTTCATGCAAGAGTAGAAACCTCCTAGGCATGTGATTGCTGGGCCAGGAAAATGTCACCCACTGCCAGAGAAAAACCAGCCTTCCACGAATCTAGAGAGAATGGCACATGAAACCAGTTTAGCCAGAGTGGCTGGAGAAGCATCAGAAAGCATAGTGAGATGGCCATTCTGGAAACAATGCCTATAAGATACACCTGGTAATGTTTATAGGTACAGTTCAGGCACAGAACATGCCTCAAATTCAAAAGCGTGGAGTTGCCTATCTGCGGCTCTGTGAGTCTGCTTTCGTAAATGAGCATTCGCATGGCATAGAGAACAATCACTTATGATCTGGGGAAGATGAGCAATAGAGAGCAAATGGCAGCCGTATTGGGGCCAGAAAAATACTGGGTAAATGGCAATTTCTAGTGAATGATACCATCAAACTAGATATAGAAAAATTGTGATGTGCTGGAAAAGTCAACAATTTTTGCAAATATTTGGGATTGAAAGAAGCTCTTAACAGACTTTGCTTATGGCTTTCTCTCCACATTTAAACCTATGTTTGTTTTAAGTAAAGCTTAATCCATGTGTTTCTGATTCCTTTACACATAACTCATCAGAGTCTTTATTTTAGGAAAAAAAAACCTATTTAATGTCCAAGATGCTCTTGCTTTTTAGCCTTTTAAAGCATTCTTCCCCTCTTTGAAAGGGGCTGAAATCACGTTTGCCAAGTTTAGAGCCCACTCAGCTTTTGTGAATGCAGAATTTTGACCACTGTTAGGGATTTGAATTTCTTCACATTTGCCAAAAATGTGACTTCCTGCTTGTTTTTAATACCCAAATCCCTTTCAAAATGAATGTGAGACTCTCAATGACCCTGAATGCAGCAGATTTGCCCATCCATAGATTTTTTTATTTTTTCCGTTTTGTGGAGCTTATCAATGCATGTATATTACAATCTTTCTGACTCTTTGGAACAATTTTTATTTGTGTTGCTTAGTAATAAAAGAAAAATATTTTGAGCTTGTGATGGTACCTTTTATCAAGGATCTCAAAGCTGGCTTGCAAACATGAGCACAAAACTATGACAACATTACTTTCCGTATACCCCATGATGAACGCAGAAATCGATTTGTGGGAATAAGAAAAAAGTAAAAATGTAAAAGGAGACTGTATGGACTTGAAAGCAAGCCAAATGGGCCATTAGGACTCCAATAACTATTTTCTCATATGTGCGTTAAGAAAACTAGTTAGGTGTCTGTTTTACAACCTCTGTTTCTTAGAATGAAGGGAAGGGAGAACTGATCATATTAATCAGACTGAACCAAAGTTGTGTTGAAATAATGCAAATCACCTGATAAAAACTAAATAAATGTTAGTCAGCTATTCAGATATATTTATCTACATAATGCTGTATGTTCTGTTATTTGGAATATCTTTCCTCTTCTTTGTTAAACTTTTAATTATAGTTGCTTGATTTAGGTCATCAGAAAGAGAAAAGAAATAAAGCTCAAGAAAGTTGTAATGAACCATTGTCAAGAAGCTGGAATAAATAGTATTTTCATAGATGCAGTAAACTGATATCTAATGTCATCCGCACCTGAGTAATTTGGTCAACACCATCTTCTATGTTGATTGGTATTTGGTAACGTGGGGACATTTGTACAGGAAATGGAAGTCACAGTCCTAACCCTTGAAGAACTTACAATTAGGAGAGCTTATAAGATTTCACTACCAAATAATAAACCACAAAATCAAGCGAGTAATCCATAGCAATGACAGATGTTCAAGCGACCCAGTACTTGGGGAGGTGAAGAGGACCGAATGTCAGCAGAGACTGAGTAACCAGATCTAAGGAACTCAGAGCACATTGACTGCCAGCACACCACGGTAAACAATAAGTATGATTTTTCACACAATAAAAATTCATCTAAAAAAAGACATAATCAAAATCATTCTATTTTGTACAAGTAGTCCCTAATTTGATATTTAAAGAGAAGACCAAATTGATGATTGCAGTGGAGAGAGAAATACTTTAATAACTACTATAGGCAGCTTGAGTGTATTTTCTGTAACAAGGTTCACAGCCACTGTATCTACTTAATACACCCAATTGGATCAAAACATTTGTATTATAGTGCTCAAGTTTCAAAAAGAATGTTATGAAAACCATTCCTCATAATGGCTTTATATTTGATAAAATATACAACGTATTTTATTTTATTTAATTTTATTTATTTTATTTTATTTTATTTATTTTATTTTATTTTATTTTAACCTGTGCAGATATTTTATCTCAGGGCCAGGCTCTTAAAATGCCAGTGATTAATGTAAACTGCAGTTGCCTTTTGAAGAATATACAGTAACTTTTTTTTTTATTAATGAGGAAGAAAAATTAGACATTTTAAGGGAAGATTTTGGATATTTTCTCTGGGTGGCTAACCTTAATTCAGTTTGTCTCTAGTCCCTTCTTCTAAAAAGTAGGGCTTTCACTTCCCAGAAAATAAATATGGGAAGGTTGAATGCTTGAAAAGGAGATTTAGACTCCATAGTTGTAAGAATCATTATTCCTGGGATTCTGGGAAGATGGCAGAGTAGAAAGCATGAGGAATTTGTCTCCCCACCTAGACAACAATTGTATTGGCAGAATCTGTCTGACGTAACTATTTTGGAACTCTAGAGTCTGTTGAAGGCTTGAAACTTTCAGGGAAAGACTTGGATGGTAAATTGTGGTTAATTTCAGTCAATTTTAGCTCTTAGCACAGTAGCTGCTACCCCTCCCCAAACACCAGCTTCATGGCAGGCAGGTGTGCAGGTGTTCCAGGAGCAGCTAGAATGCAACTTATGGGAGCAAGGGTGGGCATTTTAATCAGGGTTCTCCTGAGAAACAGGACCAATAGGATATGGGTAGATACAGCTAAAATAAGAGGAGATTTATTATAGGAATGGCTCATGTGGTTACAGAGGCTGAGAAGTCCCACAATTTGCTGTCTGCAAGCTGGAAAACCATTAAAGCTGGAGGTGTAATTCAACTATCTGGGCATCCCTTTGTCTAGTCAAGTTGACATACAAAATTAACATCACAGAGGGCAAAAACTATTGTATGACCCTGTTCTACAAATATCAGGGATCTATGCTCTGATTGCTGATTGCTACTTCTGATCTCAGAGGTGCAGAGAAAGAGGTGGGCAGCCATTGTTGTTGTACCTCCCCCATTGTTGCAGGCTCCTTCACCTCTGGCTGACATGACTCCCAGGGGATTAAAAGGGCTGGTGCCTTTTTTTCCCCCTCCTTATTTTTCTTGTTTTCCTCTGGGAATCAGATATGAAAGACTAGGATATTCAAAAGCAACTGCACATGTAAGAGGAAATTAGAAAAGTCACCATGCATGCTCAATATCACTAATCCTAAGGGAAATGGAAATCAAAACCACAATGAGGCATCACCACATGTCTGTTAGAATGCTATCATCAAAAAGACAAGAGATAACAAATGCTGGTGAGGATGTGGAGCAAAGGGAACACTTGTGCATTGTTGGTGGGACTGTAAATTGATGCGGCCACTATGGAAAACAATATAGAGGAACCTCAAAAACTTAAAACTAGAACTACTATCTGATCCAGTAATTTCACTTCTGGGAATATATTGAAAGGAAATGAAAATACTATGTTAAAGAGATATCTGCACCCCCATGTTCATAACAGCATTGGTTACAATAGGAAAAACATGGAAACAACCTAAGTGTCCACTGAGGGATGAATGGATAAAGAAGTTGTGGCATATATATATATATATATATATATATATATATATATATATATATCTCATATATATTTCAGCCATAAAAAAAGAAGGAAATTCTGCCATTTGAGACAACATGGATGGGAATTCAGGGCATTATGCTAAGTGAAATAAGTCAGACAGAGGAAAAGAGTTTACCAGAAGTGGTAGGGTGGAGAGGGAGGATTGGATGAAGGCTGTGAAAATGTACAAACTGCCAGTTACAAGATAAATAAGTACTAGGGATGTAACGTACAACATGATAACTATAGCTAACTCTGCTGTATGGTATATTTGAAAGTTGTTAAGAAAATAGATTCTGAGTTCTCAATACAAGGGAAAAAAATGTTTTTTTTCTTTTTGTATCTATAGGAGATGATGGATGCTAACTAAACTTATTATCGTGATCATTTCACAATATATGTAAGTCAAATTATTATGCTGTACACCTTAAAATTATATAGTGCTGAATGTCAATTGTATCTCAATAAAGCTGGAAAATAAAATAAAAACTAAAAAAAAAAAACATAGAAAGTCACCATGCATGCCCAGGGAAAGGGAAAGACTCAGAAAAGACCTAAGAAAACCTTAAGTTTACACCTCAAGCTGATCCTTGGTACAGATACAGCCTCCAACAATATAAAAAAAAAAAGGATAGTAAAAAAAACAGCAAAAAATCAGCCAACCCTGAGGAAGAGGGAGAATCTGATTTCCAGAACTACCACATTATTACATTCAACTGTCCAGTTTTCAACAACAGCACAATCACAAAGCATAGAAAGAAACAGTACAGTATGGCCCATTCAAAGGAAAAAATAAATCAACAAACTGTTGCTGAAAAGACCTGATGGCAGTTCTATTAGACAAAGAGTTTAAAATAACTGTCTTAAAAATGCTCAAAGAATTATAGGAATACATGGATAAAGCCAAGAAGACAAAGTATGAACAAAACAGAAATATCAATAAAGAGATAGAAAACATAAAAGTAAACCAAAAAGAAATTCTAGAACTAAGAAGTACAACTGAAATGGAAAATTCACTAGAGGAATTCAAAGGCAGATTTGAGCAGGTAGAATAAAGAATTAGCAAACTTGAAGACATGATAATAGAAATTATAAAGTCTAGGGAACAGAAAGAAAAAAGACTGAAGAAAAGTTAACAGAGCCTAAGTTAATAGACCTGTGGCATACCACAAAACAGACCAACACATGAATTGTGGGAATCTCAGAAACAGAAGTGAGACGAAAGGGCAAACAGAATATTTGAAAAAATAATGGATGAAAACTTCCCAAATTTCACGAAGACATGAATATAAACATCCAAGAAACTCAAAGAAAGATGAACTCAAAAAGACCCTAACCCAGATACACTGTAATCAGACTTTCAAAAGACAGAGAATCTTGACAACAGGAAGAGATAAACAAATAATCATACACAAGGGATCCTCAGTAAGATTATCAGCAGATTTCTCATCAGAAGCTTTGGAAGTCAGAAGTCAGTGAGCCAATATATACAAAGTGCTAAAAGCAAAACCAAAAAACTGTCAACAAAGAATCCTGTATCTGGCAAAATTGTCCTTTAAAAGTGAGGGAGATATTAAGACATTTCCAGGTAAATGAAAGTTGAGGGAGTTTGTTACCACTAAACCAGCTCTGCAAGAAATGCTCAAGGGAGTCCTGCAGGCTAAAATGGAAGGATACTATACAGTAACTCAGAGCTGTATGAAGAGACAAAGATCTCAGTGAAGGTAAAGACTTGAGCAATTATAAAAGCTGGTAATACTGCAACAATGATTTATAACTCCACTTTTTATTTTCTGCATGATTTAAGAGACTAATACATTAAAAATTATTAATCTAAAAGCTAGTATTACTGTCACTTTGGTTTGGAACTCCACGTTTTGTCTTCTACGTAATTTAAGAGATTAGTACTTTAAAAGAATTATTAGTATATGTTTTGGAGAACACAGTGTTCTTAAACCCAGAGCCTCAGATGTAGAGGGGTTCTAGCATGTGCATCTCCAAAAGAAAAAAAAAGCTTATCAAGAAAAGGAAGGTAACATGTCAAATTTGGGGTTTGGTTTGCAGCCATTCAGGTGATCAACAAGTACTTATTCAGCATATGCCAGGTGTCAAGCACAATCCCAGGTTAATTTAAGTTAAATTTAATTAAACTTAATTAAAGTCATATTTTAAAACAGGCCATATAATATTTTCAACTTATTGTGGTCCCAAAAGCAAGTTCTATTTCAAGATTTACTCAATGAATTCAGGTGAGTCATTTAACACTGTTGAGCCTTCACTGAAAGTAAAATGCTGATATTTCCTGCCCTTCAGACAGTGTTAAGTTACCGATCTCATTCTCTTTTTCCCTAGCCTACCTCTACTATCATTTTTAAAAGCTAAATATGAATTTTCCAGCCAGCCTTGCAGCCAGAGATGTGTGATGTAGCAAGTTGATGTAAGTAGAGATATAAGTACCCAATGAGATGTAAGTAATTGTCTGCTGAGGTGGGATGGAAAATTCTGGAAAACATTTACTTCCCTAGTAAAATGGCACAGACACAGCTAGTGCCACATCTCAAGCCCATTTTCTCCCTCCCTCTTCCTTGAATGCAACTGTGATAACTGAAGTATGACAACCATGTTGTGACTATAAAATGATAAGTAGAGGACAAAATCCAATGTGCTAAGGATGGCTGAATGAAAGATAGAAAAGTCTGAATCTTAGAAGAGATTACTCAGCAACTGGGTTGACTCCAACCATGGCTGACCTCCCGATTTCCTGTTATGTAAGAAAAGCATCATGCACCCCATTTTTATTAGGTCTCTGTTAGTCAGGGATTCTCTTTCCCGCAGCCAAACATATTGTTACATGGTTACCCTTTCCTCTTAAGCTGGTTGTAAGAATTTTACACAGAGATAACATAAAATGTATATTTTACATGATTGATTTTATATTCTCATTTTGCATATGAAGAAACTTGGGCTCCAAAAGGGTATGTAACAGAGCAAAGTTAACCCAGGTCTTCTAACTGCATGCCTATGATCACGCTTTATGCCTTGCCCCCTTTTGAAGTATACAGAATGTAAAATAACACTTTGTACATGATGATGCTCTTATAATACCTGTAAACATCTGTCTAGTCCTTTAAAATGTTAGACGCATTTTCAGTAACTTCATCAAGCTTGATTCTCAGAGCAGCCCAGTAAGGTAGATATTACTGATATCTCTATGGTCCATAGTTATCGTCATTTCCCTTCACTTCTTTCTCAACCACTACTGCTATTTGGCTCAGCAATTCTGCCCTCATGGGTTAACAGTTCCCACTTACTATTCTTTTTTTTTGATGGGTTCAAGCTCTTTCTTAGCTTCATGTTAGCCTTAGTCTATCTCTACCCATCCCTTGTAAAATTCTACTTTAATTCAGTAGGGACCGTAAGCACGCATCAGAGCTGACTTCGGCTTGGCTGAATCCAAGGAGCTCTGGAAATCACACCAAGGAGGCTGTCTGCATTGCCAAGTTCACTTATTAAAGAAAAAGTGCTTATAGTATTAGGCAAGAAACGTGATTAGAGCCGGTCCTGGCCAAGGACAACTTTTACAAAGATGGTGCCCCTGATTCTAGAGGAACAGTAGTTCCCTTTTTCCTACCAAACACGCTTGCTTAGAGGAAATCTCTTTGCCTCATTTGCGCTAACTGGGTGAAATCTGCCCCTTGCACACACACCCCCTTCAAGTTGGTGGCTGTAAAGTGATACCACATGTAAAAACTAAGACCGGTTTGTTGAAACAGATTCTTTGTGTAATGAAACATGGCAATTCAGTGTAAATAGGGAGCTAAGAAGGAACTTTACTTAGAACTTTTTCTACGAAGTCTTGTGGCCCATGGACCAGCATCGCCAGCATTACCTTGGAGTTTTTAAGAAAAATGCAGAACTCAGGCTCCACCCCAGACCTACTGAACAAAAATCTGAATTTTAACAAGAGCCTCTGGGGATGTGTACTATGTTGAAATTTCAGAAGACTACTGGGAAGAGCCACCTATCACATAGTTGCATCTGTTATGGGTGCCCATAAATCATTCTTTGCCAGAGTATATGTTCTTGCCATCTCTTTTATACCTGGAATGTGGTGCCTATAGAATTTCAGTGACCAAAAATGCACTTCCCTGACCCCACTTTTTTATCACTCAAAAGTGTAGGTTGGTCTACTAAAACTTGCTTTATAGTGAATATGTTTGAATGCATCCATTTGGGGAACTGGTGGATGTTTCACTGTATTATTTGTCCTCTCTGGTTAGATTTGGATTGAGATTTATAACTGAGTTCCTAAAATCTTATTGATCCTCAAGTACCACTCCAGCTTGTAAAGTCGACTGAATAAAATATGTGAAAGCATGTCATTTGGTGTCTATAATAGACTGTTATACCAAAACGTGGTGTTGTATTTTTGTTCGTTGAATTTTATGATATTATTCATTTTTTAATTTTTATTTTCTTTTTTTATGGAAAGGCATTTTATTTTAAATATAGCAGTGTGTACATGTCAATATGATATTATTGTTTTCATTTTAGGATCCACATTTAGAGGACGCTGAGGGGGATGGAGAGAGGAATATGGACTGTGGCAAATTTGTCTGATAATCCTTTCTTTAACAATTGTGTACAAATGTCTTCTAGGCTCCCACATTGGCCAAGAGATGAGCATATGGATGAATAAGACACAGTCTCTCTCTTCAATTTGCAGATGGTCACGTGGAGACAGAGCCCTGCACAGCTGGACCCCAAGGGTACCAGCAACTCTCCAGTCTATGCGAATGGTGCTTCCTAGAGCTAGATGCCACAGTCACCTTGTGGTTGGGTGACCAACTGTAAATTAAATGAATTAAGGCAGAAATGAACCCAAGAACTCAAGTAGCACAGTAAAGAGGGGTCAAATTCATAGCGAATGAAATGTGAGTGTGTGTGTGTCTGTGTGTGTGTGTGTACCTGGTGTACGTGTGTGAGTGAAGTGTGTGGGTATGGAATGAGTGGACGGGATATATATGTGTATGAGTGTGTGAGGTGTGTGTACTCCTTGTGTGTCTGGTGGCAGGAGAAGTGGAAGCTTTGGGTATCGGTAGAGCTTTCTGGAGGAAGAGATACCTGAGCTCTGTTTATTCAACTCCAACCAGGCTTTCCTCCTTCTACTCCACTGAAATGACACCTGCCAAGTTCTCAGTGTCTTCACCGCCACCGAACCTAACGGTGGATTCTTTGTCTTCACCATATTCATCCCCGTGAATTCCCATCTTGGTAAATGGCACCCACTTCACCTAGATGCTCAGACTGTGAACCTAGGAATTATTCTAGACCTTCTTTCTCTCTCACTCTCCATCCAATCCATCTACAAATCCTGGTAGTTCTGCCAGAATCGGAGCACTTCTCACAACTTTTACCACTAGTCAAAAGCTCTATATCTTTTGCCTTGACTATTAGAATAACTTCTGAACTGATTTTCCTGTTCTAGTTGCCTTCCTAAAGTCTATTTTACACTCAGCACCTGGAGTAGCCCTTTAAAACTCTAAATTTAATCAGGTAATTGATTTTTCTCAAGATATCTCAATAGCCTTCCTTCATGCTCTAATTCCATGTCACGGCCCCAGGCCGTACACGACACACGTGGTCCCTGGCTACCCTCCTACTTCTTTCTGACCTTTCTCCCCTCACTAACTCCTCTGTCCACACTGGCCTTCTTATTGGTTCTTGGACTCACCCGACAGGCTCCTGCCTCAGGGCCTCCACATTGTTTACCTTCTGGTTATAATGCTTTGCCACCAGTCAGTTACATGTCTTTTTCTTCATTTTATTCAGGCTCCAGAATTTCCCTGGTCTTTCTTTTTCCATCTTACCCCCTTTATTATTTTTTTTTTCTTTTAAGCACTAATTACTACTTAATATTTTATATTAATTTGTTTAGTATCTGTCTCCTCATTAGAGTGCAAGCTCCATGAAGTCAGGAACTTTGGTTTTTTCTTCCCTGTCTCTCTAACTCACAGCAGAGTGCCTGGCATAGTAAGTGCTCAATAAGGATGTACTTAATGACCAAATGACCAACTGACTGAACAGATATGGGCAAAGCATGAGCAATGCTGGGACCAAAGCAGTAGCTCTGGGGATGAACAACGGGAGCAGGATATTGAGGCTACAGGACTTGGTGATAATTGAATGCGGGTGCGAGGAAGCTTTCTGCTCTGGGTTACTGGCTGACTGTAGTTCCATTTGATGAGAGAAATAACATGGGGTGTAAGAGAGTAGGTTTAGAGGTAAAATGATTAGTTCAGTACTGGACATTTTGAATTTGAGGTGCCGATGGAGCATCCAGTTTGAGGTGTCTGATAAGCACATGGGAACAGGTGCCTGGACCTGGGGATAGGAAATTTGAGAGCTGGATGATTACAGGTAGTAGCTGGAGTCATGGGGGAAAATGGGTTCACTCAGTAAGCAGTCCAAGGGTAAGAAAAGAAAATGCAGTAGCTACTTCAGAGGCTTGAAGTATCATCCATCCCTGCTGCATTGTGTAGCACTCAATGGTGGCATCAGTCTTATTACCAGCCTAATATAAGAGCAATGAATGTACGTTGGGCCTGAGTTAGTTGATGGTGGTAGCAGGTTAACCTTTACAATTACCTTGTAACTTGTGTATACCCCAGAAAATACTCACACTTATGCTTCTCTCCACCTGACATGATGACCAAGTGGTCTGCTATTTTACATTGTGATGTACAAGGAAAGATGACTCATTATTATTATGGCAATTTCTCTGTTTCATCCCTACCCCTTCACTTCTGTAATCTCCCTAACGTGTGACTTCAGATTCTACCACTCTCAGAAGCTATTATTTGGAAGCCTTTAGTAACACAGAAATAATACACTTAATGCGCTTTCCACAATTTCATCCTCTTTGCCATTTCTGACATTTGACTGTTGATCATATCCTTTGTTATGAAGCACTCTCCTGTCTGTGGGAAGTTAATTTTGGTCATTTTTCTCTTTTCCTGGTTCTGCATCTTTCCCTGTGGGCTCTTTCCAAATTTTCAACCTTGGTCTTCAGTTGTTCTGTTTTATGGTTTCTCTCTAGGATCTCAGTCAAACATCCACAGCTTCACAATCCCCAAATCTGTGACCATCTCTGACCATGCTTCTTCCACCACTATCCCCACTTGTCTTATGAGCTTACATTTTTTCCAATAACTTTCTAAATAGTTCCATTTGGATGTCATACTTCATCACTGTAACCCTGAACATACTCTGAAACTGAACTCACCATTTTTCTCACAATACTGGCTCCTTTTTTTTTGACTTAGCTCTTCTCATCCATGGGAAATGTGCTGAGCCACAGAACTACCTTTAATTTTTCATTCTCTCGCTCAACTGTTTATCCAACCAGCCACCAAAGGGCATACATTCTTTTTTTTAATGCCTCTCATGTCTATCTTCTTTTTCTTTCCATTGCTATCACTTTGGCCAGGCATGGGCTATTACCTATAGGGTAGAGGTAAGAGTACAGGCTCTGGAGCTGGGCCACCTACGTTTGGATTCAAGCTCTACTCTTTACTATGTAACTTTGAATAACTCACACCATCTCTCTGTGTCTCTGTTACCTCATCGGTCAGATGAAGATAATAATGGTATCCATCTTACAGACTTGTTAGAGAATTAAATGAATTGATACATGTAAACACTTAGAATAGTCCTGTCACATTTACAGTGTGACAGCATTGGGTATTATTATTATTATCAGCCTTTATATAACTTTCTGACTCTCCCATCTGCCTCCCAACTATTCTTTTTTACAGCCTCCCAGTACATCTTCATCATCTTCCTAAAATACTTCCATCATGTCCCTCTTGCTGAGGGTCTGTTTCAAGATCCTCCCCAGCCTGGTGCCATCGTGGGTGGTCACCTTTATTTTTTACCCTCCCAAAGTTCATCTGTACTTTAGCTTCCATTTCAAGCATAGTATGATAGAGAGATGGGAGGAGTGGGGAAAAAAAGAAGCGTGCCTTACTTTTCACAGACCCAGTTCACCTCCAGATCTAGTTTCCAATCCCAGCTCTGTGTGACCTGAAACAAGTAACTTAATCTTTCTTCATCTGAACAAACTGGAGAGTAACAATTCTATATAGTGTTGTTATTAGTATGAAATGAAATGATGTATGTTAGCTGCTTCAAGCCCTTATTGGAGTGAGTCTGGATGTAAATAAAACACATCAATTAAATGAAATATTATGAATGGAATGTAAAAAATGAGCTTGGAATATGTGCAGACAAATGGAATATATGCAGAGCACCTGGAAGTTATGCAAGTTTATGGAAGGTATGTGAAGAGTTGACATAAATTAGGCTAGTTCATTCCCATCCTTTCCCTTAATTAAAACTGCTACTTGCTTCTGAGTACTCATCTTAACCCTCTCTGCCTTCCCATCTTAAAAATCCAACTCTGGTCTTGATATTTGGGTGATGTCTTTTTCCAACTCAGAGTTCTCTTTCCTCCTTATAAAATCTACAACACATATTGTCTAGACTGCTAATTTAGGGTTTACTATGAACTGCCCTGTGCGGTTAGTTAAATTTTTTATGTTTACATGTTTAGTCTATTCGGCTAAACTGTGTGTGCTTCTTGAGCACAGAAACTATTGATACGTCTTCATATTCCTTCAGCATGTAGAACAGAATTTTGCAAATAGCAGCCCACCAGGTTTATGTTTTTAATTTACCTTACTGTTTACCTTTGCCATGCTGACTGGTCGTGTTATAGGAATACCATGAACTCATGGGTGTCTCTCCTCCTCTGTATAAGAAGTGTCATGTCACCCTCCTGCCAGCTGGGCCTCTTGAGGCCACACTGACAATGCACCAGTCAAGCCATTACCAGCACCGTGTTCCTCTTTGTAAGTCTGGTGTAGATCGATGCAGAGGATGTGAAATCTGGTTGCTCTGTTTACAACTTGCAACTGCTTTCTTTTTGGTGGGAGCATTTAGAGTGGGTGTAGAAGAAAATAAGATCTAGCAAGAGCAAGTCTCACTTGGAATAATATATAAAATATTTTTTAAACAGTCCCTAGAAACTGCCTGCTCTTTCCTCATCTGGCAACTTTGATTTGAGTTTACACGGATTTTATTAGTTTAAAATGAGATGCATTCATAGAAGAGCCTTAACTTGCCTCATTAATTTATTTCAGTTTTGAGGTATTATAAGTAATCCTATTATAATGTGTAGGTGGCCTGAGCTAACTCAGGCTTTCTGTCCAAACACATTACAGAAAACCCCTTCCTCAACCAATGCTTCAGTGCTGACAGTGGTGCCCTGGGCCAGTCTCGGCACAGCACATAAGGGAGTAAAAGAGGCCGTTCATGACATGCTTTGGAGATTTATTCTATAATGAGCTTCAGCAGTCATTTCAAAGAGCCCAGGGCCATCTTAGGGAATTTTGATCCACAGACAAAGGACCTTGAACAGAAAGGGTTCAACCCCTCCTTCCAAGGCCTCGTTACTCAGCCTGATCAAGTACTAGATTCCTGACACCCAGGCCTTGATTCCAGCACAGCCTTACCACTGATCAGTAAGTACCTGCTAGTTGGAGAGGCAACAAAAATAACACTGGTGGCTCAATCACTCCATAAAAATAGGGTTTATACTGATACTAGTAACAGCTCTATGTATAGAGCGCTCTGCTAAGCGTTTTACATCTGCTGTCTCATTCTATCTTCATAGCAACCCTACAGAGTAGGTTGAAGACCAACCGAGGCTCGGGTAAGAGTCTAAGGATGTTATTTGAACCCAGGTCTCACTAGCTCCAAAGTTTCTTAGGCCAAATATTGTATTGCCTAAATGAGGATGTTTCTTGAAATGGTAAATGTTTTGGAGGCTGAGTCTTTGAAAACACATGACTCTATATGATCTTAAGTAGTGTGTTTACTTTGAAGAAAATATTTCAGTAATACCTAATAAAAATGGAGAACTTAGTCACATGGTGAAATGTGTGTATAAATCTTTTCAAACTGATGTTTAAATGTTCCGACTTTGTATTGATTACTTTTCTGTGTGTATAGGTATCTAGGTGGGGAGGTTATTGGCTAGTTAGGTGCACAAGGAATTGGAAATGTTGACTCTCTTGATCTTAGCAGCTTTTACATGGGTGAATACTTATGTAAAAAATTCGTTGAGCTGTATGTATACTTAAGATTGGTACACTATATTTGTAAGTTATACCTCAATAAAGACTTTTAACAATTAAAACATAAAATGCCTAAAATACTCTGACTTCATTGCTATTTGGTGGAAGCTTAGATTATTGATTTAAGACCTTTCTTCTTTTCTAATAGAAGTAGTGTACACTGCAAATTTCCCCTAAGCACTACTTCATTTGTGTTTCCTATATATTGATATATTGTGTTGTCATGCTTGTTCAATTCAAAATATTTTCGATTTTCCCTTATAAATTCTTCATTGACCCATTAGCTACCTTGTAGTGTTGTTTAACTTTCAGGTAACTGGGGATTTTTCTATTTTTAATTTCTAGTTTAATTCCATTGTGGTCAGAAAACATATTCTGAATGTCTTCCTTTCCTTTAAATGTGTTTTGTAGCCCAGAATATGATCTATGATCTATATTCAATGTTCTGGAAATAATTTACATTCTGCTGTTGTTGGCTGGAATGTTCTATAGATGTCAGTTAGATTAGGTTGGTTGATAGTGTTGTTCAGATCTTCTATAGTCTTACTGAATTTCTTCCTACTTGTTTTTATCAATTACTGAGAGAGAACTGTTGAAGTCTCCAACGATAATTCTGTATTTGTCTTTTTCTCCTTGTAGATCTGTTTTTATTCATATATTTTAAAGATCCATTAATTGGTGTATAGGATTATTATATCTCCTTGATTAATCAACCCCTTTATCATTAAGAAATGACCTTCTTTGGGCTTCCCTGGTGGCGCAGTGGTTGAGAATCTGCCTGCCAATGCAGGGGACATGGGTTCGAGCCCTGGTCCGGGAAGATCCCACATGCCGCGGAGCGACTAGGCCCATGAGCCACAATTGCTGAGCCTGCGCGTCTGGAGCCTGTGCTCCGCAATAAGAGAGGCCGCGATAGCGAGAGGCCCGCGCACCGCGATGAAGAGTGGCCCCCCGCTTGCCGCAACTAGAGAAAGTCCTAGCACAGAAACGAAGACCCAACACAGCCATAAATAAATAAATAAAATTTAAAAATAAATAAATAAATAAAGCAAATAATTAAAAAAAAAAAAAAAAGAAAGAAATGACCTTCTTTATTCCTGGTATTATTCTTTGCTCAGAAATCTACTTTGTCTGATATCAGTATAGCCACTCCAGCTTTCTTTTGATTAGTGTTATCATGGTATATCTTTTGCCATCTTTCACCTTTAACTTATTTTTTGTCTTTATATTTAAAGTGAGTTTCTTGTATGTACCATACAGTTGGGTCTCACTTTTTTATCCAATCTAAAAATTTCTGCTTTTTAATTGGTATGTTTAGACAATTTACATTTAATATGATTATAGATTTGATTAGATTTAAATCTACTGCATTGATATTTGTTTCTAATTATCTTATCTATTCTTTATACCTTTTCTCCTCTTTT
Source organism: Eubalaena glacialis (assembly GCF_028564815.1). Taxonomy (NCBI): domain Eukaryota; kingdom Metazoa; phylum Chordata; class Mammalia; order Artiodactyla; family Balaenidae; genus Eubalaena; species Eubalaena glacialis. The sequence continues at coordinate 9,414,270 of NC_083722.1, forward strand.
TCAGCCTGCTTTTGGATTGAGTATTTTTATGATTCAATTTTATCCCCACTATTGACTTATTACTTATAGGTCTTTTTAAAAAAATAGTAGCTGACTAAGCATTTACTATATATATATAGATATAGATATAGATATAGATATATATCTATATATATATTTGTCAATTACAAGTTACTCTCAAATAATATTGTACTGCTTTGAGTAAGGTGTAAAATACTTATAGTAATGTATTTCCAATTCTATCTCTCAGATTTTATGCTATCGTTGTCATACATTTTATATTGTACATGGTATAAACTTCGGTATATTGCTATTATTTTTCATTTAGAAAGTAACATCTTTTAGAGTGATGATAAATTAGAAAAAAATGTCTTTTATATTAACTTTCATTTTAACCATTCATGGAAATCTTCATTTCTTTATTTGACCTAAATTTCTGTCTGCTATCATATTCATTCTGCTTGAATAACATTCTTTTTTAAAAAATTTTTATCAGAGTATACTTGATTTACAATGTTGTGTTAGTTTTAGTTGTACAGCAAACTGAGTCATATATATATATATATATATATATATATATATATATATATATATATATCTCCATTCTTTTCAGATTCTTTTCCCATATAGGTTATTGAATAACATTCTTTAACATGTCTTGTAATCCAGGTTTGCTGAAAATGAATTCTATCAGTTTTCATTTGCTTGAAAAAGTCTTCACTTTGCCTTCATTTTTCAAAGACATTTTCACTGAGTAAAGGATTCTAGATTGACAGGTGTTTTGTTTTTTTTTCTTTCAAGCTTTTTCACTCCACATCTTAGGCTTGCTTTGTTTCTGATAAGAAGTCTCTGGTGTTTCTAATCTTTGTTCCTCTGTTTGTAATGTGTCTTTTTCTCTGGCTGTCTTCAGACTTGCTGTTCAAGTTTGGTTTTCAGAAGTTTGCATCTAATGTGTTTAGGTATGTGTCATGTGTGAGGTGCTCGATGGTTATTCTGCTTGAGGTTCTTTGAGATTCTTGGATTTGTGGTTTGATATCTTTCTGTATGTTTGGAAAATTTTCAGCCACTATTTTCTCAGCCAATGTCCACATTCTGTCACTTTGAAGGGGCCTGTTTCTACTTAGATTTCAGGCCTGTTGGTTGCCTTGAAACTTCAGGTCCCTCAGTCACGCAAGGAAAGTTCTGATATTACAGTTTATCCAGTTTTTTCTTGTTGTCAGAGTGGAAGCAACAGTGTTTCCTAGAAGGAAGTGAAATTCTCTTTATTTGAATAGGAAACTTAAAATCAGTATCTGTTTGGTATAGGAAACTGTCAAAACTGTGAAAGGTTTGAGATTTTACCCTACTTTCAGGTTAACTGGGTAGCCTGCCTCTGTTTCATGGATGCTGACCAAAGATCCAAGACTCCTGAGTCAGACAAAGGTTAATTTGTTACTCCTAGTAATGGGGGTGTGCAGGATATCATCCTTTTTGTGCCCATTCCCCAAGCATCAATTCTTATAGGGCAATAAACAGAGCCAGATGATACCTACACATGCAGTGGGTTGTGTTATAGGTCAACCCTGAGTTTAAGAAAACCAAATCTTTTATAATGGGCAGTAAGCATATTTGCGCTTTTCTGTGGAGGGAAATACTATTTCTTTCTTGTTTGCTGTGCGGATATCCTTGAAGAGATAGTTTAGAATAAAGGCAGTCTGTGCCTCTGCTCTCATGTGAGAGACCTACGGAAATTGTCTCCCAATAGAGATAGCATCTCATGAGCTGATCTAGTTTCTCAATCCACATTCTCAATCCAATTGTATCAGTAATTCAGCTCTATATTTTATGTCCCAGGGTCTATTTCCATTCATTTCAGTATTTATTCTGGACCTCTCCTGTGCCAGCCAATGTGCCAAGTGCTGAAGATACTACAGTGAACAGAATAAATATGGTCTATATTTCTCCCAGCTGATAAATATGATAATTGAAGTTCTCAGGGTTTTTAACAAACCATACAAAGTCCCAATAGGCTAAACTTCCTGCAGTGGGAGAGTTTAGATATTCAGACCATAACACCTGACTGCCATTTACATTTACATCCTGAACCTGATCATCATTCCTTTTCTATTATGTGTGTCCTTGTAAGCATTTTAATACCTGTCTGTGAAGTTTTTAAAAGCAAGAACTGCATTTATTATGCTCTACTTTGCTGTGACTCCTCATACATTTTATTACCACATAGGAGACATGAGAATTTATTTTGTGAATGTGATTTTAAAGGTGTTCTCTCAATCTTACGTGTTATTCCATTAGAAAATGATACTTAATCCTACTTTTCCATAGCATGGTAAAATGGCCAAATAATTTCTACCTGGATGTCTGCCATAGCAAAAAGCTTTGAATCATTAGGCATAACATGCAAATTCTGACATTTTATCCTCAGCAAACTTTACACTTCAAAAAATAGATGTGGTGCTTCCTATTTCTGTATATGGAGGTGAGAGATAACAAAATTGAAGGAAGTTTGGATTTGCAAATGACCTGGAACCACATTTTGAACATTATTTTTTTAACCACATGTCCTTTACAAAACAGATATTAAATGTAATCTTTTTTTTAAATTGCCAGGAATAGGAATATAGTGGCAATTCATTACTGATAAAACATCACGAGGTTATCTAAATATTTCCCCCAAATAGTGCCTTTGACTTAGTCAAACCCAGCCAATATGTTTTCTTAGAACTTTACCCTTGATTTTTAAATTTCACAAATGTGTATGCATGTATATCAATAAAGTAAGATAGAGGGAGATATAATTTAAACTATATTCTTTATTCATTTATGTTTAATTTATGTGTCTCGAACAGATGTTTGTGTGCCTGGGGTGTCTTGTCAAGATGCCTTTGTAAGTGCTGCCCTTTGAACCTACGAATGATGTCTTACCAGCACTCAACCTGGGAAGGGCCAAAGTTCAACTCTCGACTCCATGTGTGCTGCTTGTTTTAAATGTGAAACTTGGCACTGAGTGTCCCCCTGTGCCGGGTTATTATTCTTGGAATGCAAAAGGTACATGTTTTTGTAATTCTCTGAAAAGCTTCTCTATAGCTTTTCCAGAATCTAAGTCAGATTTTGCTTCCAGGGCTATGTTCCAAGGTATAAAATCCATTTTTTAGCAGCTCACCGACAGATGGGTGCTATTTTTGAAATCCATATGGGCTTTCTTGTCTGCTAGGGTCTATTTAATGGTCTACGTTACTAACACAGAAATATACTTACTGCATTTGTTCTTCCCTTGCTGCATAAAGTGTTCTGATTTCCATCCAAAATACCGAAGCAGTTCTGGGGCGGAAAGGAAGAGCAAACTCACTGGCAAGTGAACTTGAGTCAGCATTTCTGAACCTCTGAAGATTTCATTTCAACATTCATTGGCACCTTAGGTGTTAGGAATAGTGAGAGTATGATGCCTACAACTACCTGTGCAGCCTGAGAGAAGAAAATAAAAAGTAAAATCTATGCATGTGCTATATCTACAGCTGGTATGTTCTTGAAAGAGTATGGGTAGATTAAGGTTTGAGATATTAAATTATGTTTTAAATGGACTAGGAGAGCATTTCAAAACAACATTCGAATTAAATTAAAAAAGAAACTTTCCTTATTTAAAGAACTACTTGGTATTCATTTTAAAATTCCTTGTTTTGGGAACTACGACCTTACCTATCTGAAATTCACCTCGCCTGTAACTCCTCCCACTCAAGAACATAACCTGGATTTACAAAATAAGCCAAAGGTGTAACCTCAAGCTAAAATCGATATCACAATGTTCATGCACTAATCCCAAGAGCATCACTCAGTGGTAAGCCCCCCTTCAAGATCTATTTATTTGTAGTTCATGGACCATTCTAAAAATTACCTATTTTCTGCTTCTTGTTTATATTAGTTAGCTAGGGCTACCATAGCAAGTACCACAGGCTGATTAAATGAAAGATGAATTAAATAAAAGAAATATATTTGCTTTGTTCTGGAAGCTGGAAAGTCCGTGCTTTCATTTCATTCTGAGGGTTGATTTCATTCATTCTGAGGGTTTTTTCTTTGGCTTGTAGATGGCTGTCTTCTCCCTTTATCTATACATGGACTTTCCTCCATGTGTGTGCATGCCTGTGTCTAAATTTCCTCTTTTCATAAGAACCCCGGTCATATTGGATTAGGGCCCACCCTTAAGACCTCATTTAACTTAATCACCTCTTTAAAGACCTTATTTCCAAATATAGACATGTTCTGAGGTACCGGGAGTTAGGACTTCAATATATGAATTTTGGGGGATACAATTCAGCCCATAACATTATTTATAGCAGCTTTGAAGCAGGAAATATAAACAGTAACTATAGAAAAATACGGCATTAATCAGGTATATTGATAGTAGAAATAAGCAATAACCCAAAGGCAAGAAAGAAGATAGCAAATTTATTTTGAAAGCTCATGTAAATATATTGAAAAGCACAAAAGTCTGGTGTAAACATCCTTGCATCTCTCAGCAAGTCCTGGATCATCTTGATATAACTGCAGAATTATATCAAGTTATAACAATTATCAATTATAACTGATGCTCTGAGGAAAAAAAAAAAGTGAAGTGTTCATCATATAGAAGCAACAATTTCTCAAAGAACGACAGATGGGAGTTGAAGTCCTAACACTCTCACTTGGGACAAGTCACTTAAACTCTTAGTATTTGTTTTCTCATTAGTATCTTGAGAGTAAAATTATTTGTACAATACCATTGATAAGAAAGCCATGTATGGGTAAGTGCTTCATAAACTGATAAGAATTCTACAGGGACTAGGGTTTTAGATCCAACAAGAAGACAGGAAAATATGTATTACAATTAAATAGGATCTATATTTACATATCAAAATGATCAAGGAGGGAAAATGTTAAATTTTTTTAATGAGGCATGTCATGAGTTATCTGGAAAACTGATTTTTAATAATAAAAAAGTCAAGTCAACATCTAGGAGTTCCCTACACTAAGGATTCATTGCAATGATCTTCCTTAAGATAGAGAATAATTGCTTGTTAAAATAACCAGATGAGGTCTTTCTGACTAATATTGCCCTGTATCCAACTATAAGAAAATAGAAGCCATTAGAAGTAATATGATATAGTAGAAAGAAATCTGCTCTACAAACCGAAGGAATTGGATTCTGATTAGAATTTTGTTACTACCTTGAACTTCATTTTGTTTTTCTGGGTCAGTTTCCCCATATTTAAAATAGAGGTATAAAACCAGATGGTTTATATAGTATCTTCTAATAGTAAAATTTATAAGACATATTTCTGTTTCCTTTCCTGTTTCCTAGAATGGGGAGATCTAAAAAAGAAATGGCCTCTACTTACCTTAATTTCCATTCTCTCCACCAATATGTGGAGATGAGAAGGGTGGGATATGAATCACCAGGGAGCCTGATCTCCACCTACACAGCCATCTGTCTTGCCATGGCAACATTGACTCTTTGAATCTGAGTCTTAGGTATCTGTTCCCTGGGTGGGCATTTCCAGGATAACACATGATTGTCAAATCTAAATCTCATAATGGGTAGGTTGCCATTTTAAGCTGTTAACTGCTCCTTAGAGAGGCACCGGCCTCTGCCCCACTCTGTCAGGGGCATGCTAATCTCTGACATTGAGAAGAAACCAAATAACCTGAACAGTCACAATATACATATAGAGTAGGTCAAGAAAATGTGCCTTTAAATGCTGTCAATAATTTAGTAACTATAGGAAGCCCAGTGCCCTCAGCCTTTCTCTTTGTAGTCCTAAGAAGAAAGTCCTTGTCCTAGATGGAAGCACATCTGAGAGTTCCCCTAAATGAAAACAATAAGAATCCACCTTGTGACCACCTAGAGGGGTGGGATAGGGATCGTGTGAGGGAGACGCAAGAGGGAGGAGATATGGGGATATATGTATATGTACGGCTGATTCACTTTGTTATTCAAGCAGAAACTAACACACCATTGTAAAGCAATTATACTCCAATAAAGATGTTAAAAGAAATGAAAAAAAAAAAAAAAAAGAATGCACTAAGTGTTAAAAATAAATTCTTCAATCCTTCTACCTAAAGCAGTTAGGGATTTGGGGATGGCACCAGAAATGGTTAGCAAGCAAGCACTTTCTCAGGCTCTAAGTAATCCAAGGTTGGACATGAGAAGATAACCTTCACAGAGCTTGTGATCTGAGAGTGAAAGAACAGTGTGAAGTTCTGATATGAGGGATTTAGAAAACAGGGAAATGCTTCTGCAGCACAGCCTACAGGGATACAGATTTTGAACTCTTAAAGGCAATTCAAATTTAATGTGTCAGCAACATATTTGCTGCCCCTGAAAAGCCAATTCCTATTTTAAGTCACTCAAGCCAGAATGGAACCTCTTGTACTTAATCAGTAACTAGGACCTACTGATTCCATTTCCGAAATATTTCTTTTTTTTTTTTTAATTTATTTATTTTATTTTTATGGCTGTGTTGGGTCTTCATTTCTGTGCGAGGGCTTTCTCTAGTTGCGGCAAGTGGGGGCCACTCTTCATCGCGGTGCGCGGGCCTCTCACTATCGCGGCCTCTCTTGTTGCGGAGCACAGGCTCCAGACGCGCAGGCTCAGTAATTGTGGCTCACGGGCCCAGTTGCTCCGCGGCATGTGGGATCTTCCCAGACCAGGGCTCGAACCCGTGTCCCCTGCATTGGCAGGCAGATTCTCAACCACTGCGCCACCAGGGAAGCCCTGAAATATTTCTTAAATCCATTTCATTCTCCTGTTTTTATTACAACTGTCCTAGTTAAATGTCTCTGACTCTCAACTTACCAACCTGTAAATCATTCTTTACACAATCAACAGATTATCTCAATAAAGTACAAATTTAACCAGATCACTTCTCTGCCTAAAGCACTTACATAGCTCCTCATTTACTTCAGTAGAAGTCCGGGCTCCTCAGAAGGGTATATAAGGCCATTTGTCACCTAACCCACCTTTGATAGGGCCACTCTACCCACTTTCTTTCCCATTTCCCATTCCCATCCTCCCATTCTGGCTTTAAAACATATCAATTCTGATCCATTTGTATTTCTTTACACATTGTTTTAACACACTTCATTCTAGAAAAGCAACATAAATGTTGTAAGTTTTATAGCTTAGGTGCTCTTGTAATAATTTCATAATTTTCTGGAACAAACGAGTTCTGAATAAGTTTAAATTGTAAGTGCCATTTCTTCCCCATCATACCATCTTTCACTAAGCTGAGCATTTAGGTTCATTTTACAGTGAAGGTAGAACCCTAGATTAAAGAAAGGTAGCAGCAACCTTTATAAGCCAGCAAACTCTTATCCACTACCACAATCTTTACACCATACCAGGCAAAGTTATAGTAAGATAAATTGATTTACAGAATACAAGTTTAGAAATAGTAGATGAGCAATATAATAGTCCTTTGATAAGCCTTGTTTAGTGCAAGGCATTTCTCTCCACAGGCATAAGCATAACTAATATTGGGGTGGGGCGGGGGAGGCGGTGGAAGGAACATGAGCTGCTGTCCGTGGTCCTGATACAAAAACACATACTATGATAAGGTTGTTCTCTTTGGGCCATTTCTATCATCTTCCAGGACCCAAGAGTTACATCAATACTGCTAACTGGCTTTTTGAGTGAGTCAGTGATTTGAATGAATACTGTTGTGGATTGAATTGCATCCTCCCCAAAAGTATGTTGAAGTCCTAAACCCTAGAACCTGTGAATGTGACCTTATTTGGAACTAGGGTCTTTGCAGATATAATCAAGTTAAGATAAGGCAATACTGATATCATTATAACAAGAGGAAAATTTGAACACAGACACGGGGAAGGTCATATGAAAACAGAATCAGAGATTGTGTAATGCATCTATAGTTTAAGGAACACAAGGCATTGATGGCAAACACCAGAAACTAACAGAGGCAAGGAAGGATTCCTCCCTTAGAGCCTTCAGAGAGAGCTTGACCCTTCCAACTCCTTGATTTCAGACTTCTAGCCTTCAGAACTTTGAGAGAATACAGTAGACTCTTGAACAATGTGGAGGTTAGGGGCACCAACCATCCACACACAGTCAGAAATCTGCATGTAATTTTACAGTGGGCCCTCCATATCCATGGTTCTGTATGCATCTGAGGATTCAACCAACCGTGGTTAGTGTAGTAGTGTAGTATTCAGTGGAAAAAAAAAATCTGAGTATAAGTGGACCCACACAGTTCAAACCCGTGTTGTTCAAGGGTGCACTGTCCATTTCTGTGGTAATTTGTTATGGCAGCCCTAGAAAAATAATACAAGCACAATATAAATAATCCTTTGGGCTTTTTGTCTGATGCTCTTTTACAGTCTCAAGTCTTAGCTAGTTATCTTTCTTCAAGCTCTAGGTTTGGTGCGCTCATTTGTATGTATAAAATATAATAGTGTTCAGAACTGAATATGATAATGCCTACAAGTGAGGGAGATCACATTGTCTACACTTAGTCAGGCTTTGGGTCTGCCTCCCATGATACTGCTCTATTTCTGCTTCAGTTCAGGCAGCAGGGCAAGTATATCTTTCACTTAAAGAAATAAAATAAATAGCTCCCTATTATTCAGAATTAGTGGTGATCTGTAGGTAATTTACAGAGATTTTGTTTTCCAGCTTTTCTCCTTTGGATCTTCATTTCTTAAGTCTTTCTCTGAACATCAGCAGTGATTTTAATGTTTCTACCTACTGTTTTAAGACATTATTAGGCAAAGAAAGAATGGGAATTATCCCTCAAAATGTCTGTTTTCCTGGAGGAGAGACTTGTGAAGAAGCAGCTAGGGAGAGAGAGCGGCATGGTGAACGTACCATGCTTTGCAAACTGTAAAAGTTCCTTGTGACTTGGTTTTTTCTGACTGCAGTGAAAACAGGGTGCTTTCTCCCACTGCCATGTAAACATTCAGTGGCCAAACAAGGTTATCTTTTTTATTCTTCTGCTTATGTATGTCTCTTTGCTGTTGATGAGAACACAGAAGAATCCCTGCCTTCATCACCTTTTCATCTGGGTGTGTATGTGACCAGGAGGCGTGGGCTCAGTGCTCTGTGTGCTGATGTTATCAAGATACCTTATAGGGCAATACTGTTGAAGAGTTTCCTGTTGCTTCAGAACAGAATAGTCTTTCAGACAACGTACTCTGGGTCAATGATGCTGACAGGCTGCACGTTAACTCAGAAGGAGTCTTTTGCATGATGGGCATCATGACATCTAATTCTTGGATTGTTTTCATTCTTTTCTTTTAAAGGGAGTGATCTTTATCCCGTTGTCATCTTCCTCTAGATTTCGAAACACATGGTCTATCCTGGTGTAAATGCAGCAGATGTCTCTGGGGGGGGCTTCCTGAGATGGATTTTCGGGAGTGAATTTTGGGACTGGCATCTAAGTACGTTATATAAACAGACTGACTTCACTCAAGTTGCTCTCAGGTCACGGCACTAACTTATTAGAATTTGATACACAGTGAGAACTCCTGTAGGACTCAATTATTTTATTTTGATAATTTATGAATATATGCAGTGAACCCGTGGACTTTATTTCAAGATTATTGTCATTGTCACTAACTGAAATAGGCAGTATCTTGCAGACATTGGTATTAATTTGTGAGATGTTAGTCCAGAATCTTGCTCTTTTCTTTAGGCCTCTGTGAATAAGTGAAAAAATTATTATTTTCTTGGCCAAAACAGTTTGCCAGTGAATGAATGACTTATTTAATAAAACAATTCCTATGGTTCTTGTTTGAGTATGCTGTTACTCTTTTGACGTAGGACTGTAGCCTTTGGATTAAGCCAAGAGGTCAGGACGACTTAGAAGCAAAAAGTTTGTTTTCATCAGTCATCTTTCTAAAACAAAGCACTTACCATGACATTTTTTTCTGTTCAAAAACCTTTGTATTGTGGACTCAACTATGGAAATGCTTTGTCACTTATATCTTCCTCTGTCTGACCGCTCCTGTCTGTAAAACAAGCTGCAGAATGTATACTATTTCTTGCATTAGAAAGGTGACTCTCCCCAGGGAGAAAATGATTTGTGCATAGTGACACAGTTCGTGCTCTGTTATGAGCCAAATAAGAAAATGAATCTTGCCTAACTGCCAGAAAAGTGGAAAACTAACTTAATTTATTTGATAACGATAGAGCTAGTTAATAAGCTTAGCGTGGGGTAGATACCTAAAAGATTCTGATATAATTTGGATATTGAATTTTAGCAAGGCATTGGGCAAAGTCTTGTAATATGCTTATGGACATGATGTATAATGACTGTTGCACAAACAAATTTACATTTATGCTGTATTAAAAGAGGTATAATACTTGTAACAAGGTATATATTGGTCCCATCCAGATCGGTCTTAGTCAGAATTTTTTGGAGTTGTGGGCTCAGTTCTGGGTACTATGCTTTAAGGAGACATTGACTACATGAAATGTATTTAGAGAAGAGAAACTAGAATGGTGAAAAGATTAAAACTCAAGTCATTTGAAGGAAGGCTGAGTTAATTCAGAAGTCAGACCTGGGTTTGTCACATCATTTTCTAGCTGTGTGGAGCTGGACAATTTTTTTAACCTATCTGAATTTTAATTTCCTGATATGTAAAGGGAGGGATAATAATAATAGTGTTATTATTATATATAATGTATATAAAATAATAATACTCTGCCTTAAGAGGATTAAAAGACAGGTATTAAAACTATCTGGCAGATGGTAGGTTTATGGACTGAATGTTTGTGTCCCCTCAAGTTCATAAGTTGAAACCCTAACCCTCAATGTGATGGTATTTGGAGGTGGGACCTTCAGGAGGTAATTTGGTTTAGATGAAGTCTTGAGTGTAGCACCCTCGTGATGGGATTAGTGCCCTTATAAGAAGAGGAAGACGCATTGAGAACCCATTCACAAAGTGAGCACACCAAGGAAAGGCCATGTGAGGACATGGTGAGAAGGTGGCCATCTGTAAGCCAGAAGGAAAGCCCTCACTGAGAACCGAATCTGCTGGTGCCTTGACCTTGGATGTCCTAGATTCCAGAACTGTGAGAAAATAAATATCTGTTGTTTAAACAACCCAGTCTGTGGTGTTTTTTTCATAGCAGCCTGAGCTGACTAAGATAGTAGGTACCATTATTTCAAAGAATTAGAACTAATATCTAGAAGGTTCTGGGAGGTAGCTTTGCTTCACTGTGAGGAAGGGTTTTCTTGTATTCAAGGCATTCTAACAAGAGAGTGGGGGAGTGAATTCCTTCTAGCTGAAGTATTCAGAGTCTGTATGGTAACCTGACTGATCTGTGTAACCTTTCCACCCACCTTCCTGTATCGGCTCAACCTTTGCTGTCTCCTAGAGAATCAAGGCCCAAGTGATTAAGAAACCATATAAAAAAGAGGTTAATTTAGAGAAGAGTATCCCTAATTCTGATCTTCTTCATGAGTTTGTAATTCAATCGTCTCAAAAGAATTTGTTCATTTATTTCTAATGTGAATGTGTTATTTTAGCCAGTTACACCTGAAAAATTATATCTCTTAACACTATATCAGTTACTTCCACCAATTCGAATGGCTATAGACTTAAAAAGATTGTTCATTCTCTTTAACTTGGAACTCAGAAATCAGTTTTAATTGCTCCAAACCAAGCACACGCTGTTTTCCAATGGGGAATTATTGTCTCTAAAGAGAATAAAACTGAAATGCAAGAATGCATCATTTTCTATTTTCAGAGACAAGATGAAAACTCAACTTACATACATATTCCCTGAAAGAAATAGATAAATGACCCTCTATAAAGCACAGAGTCCCAGTAGAACACTGGATCTAAGTTATGGCACCTTGAAGGCGTGCTAGTGTAATTTATTTACCACTAATGATACTTATATGAATTTCATTAATATTAAAAAGTAAATTGTTGCTATCTCTCTGTGGATAAACTATATTTTCTGGTGGTTTTTGAAAACCATCCTGCGTGCATAATGAGAACTATCATGAGAACTGCAATTCTGTGTATAAAAATTAATGTGCATATATCATCCACTGTAGGCAGCTCATATTATTGTTCAGTGTAAAACATATTAACAAATTAAATCACGTTTCTAACTAATAGACTAGACAGAGGGGCAACATGGTGGTTTTAAGGTTCTTTATCAACTTTTAAGATGCAATAGGAAGGAAGATTCTAAAACATAGCTGACGTTAGGAGTCATTGAAACCTAGAGGAAAAGAAATTTAAATTTCTTCCTGGACAACAAACTTGTTCTCAAATACAACATGTATTTTCAAAGTTTTGGGAAGCTTATCCAGAAATCACGATAAATTCACCAATGGGTTTTGTTATAAATTATATGAGGTGGGTATAATTAGATGAATTTCCTCTGTAATAGAGAAGTTCATCATATTTTCCTCCTCAAACAGGAGAATCATCTGAGACATCCCTTGGCTGACAAGTTGGCCTTTCCAAAGAAATTTTTTAAATTCTTCAAGATTTGGTGAGCCAGGTATCTGAAGTGCCTCGGGTAAGGAGAATCATTCCTAGGTATGAATAAAGCAAATTATGTGTTAACCTGTTCTAGGTATTGTGCAAATACATCAATCATTTCCTTAGACAGAAAGTATTTGAAAATAGGAATAAAATTCTTGTGAGCATTATATAAAACCTATGGATATATATTATTTGTCTTACTAATGACCTTACATGTTAAGAAAAATTAATCAAATCAAAAGAGGAATTTGTTCTTGCTTTCATAGGTGCCTCAGGGAACTACAGGTGGCTCATTTTGAGGCTTGCAGATGTATGTAATACTTCTCCAAATTCAAAATTGACCTTGAGTTTCAAGAAGCTAAATAGTTTCCCCATGTGTACAAAGATGATAGGTGGTAGAGCTGGGACTTGAACCCAAGTGAGATTGTCTAGAAACACTCTCTTTGCTTTTCTCAAGACACCACTCTCTCTTCCTGGGAAACATTTCCATTATCTATTCCCAGTCCTTTGCTAACCTCATTCCCTCTATTTAACTTATTATCAGAGTTATTTGGCGTTCCAGACTGGACCTTCTCCTCTTTACCAGGACAACTTCATCCATTCCCACATACACAAATACACACAACACAAATGTTGACAATTCCCAACTTTCATCTCTAGCTCAAACAACTTTTCTGAGTTCTAGATTTAGGCATCCAAATGTCTTACCGTCACTTCATACAGAAAATTTTAAAAGCTTACTTTCTCTACAAACTAAAATATACCATCTCCAATTTCTTCCATCTCAATAAATGGCACCTTCACCCACGCACTGCTCATGACATGAGCCAAGGAGTTGTCATTGATTTTTCTGTGTCTCCACATTCAACCTACCTCCTAACTATGTCCTGTTGAAATGTTTCCTAAATAGCCCCGGAGTCCCTCCACTTCTTTCTATCTCCTGGTGACAAGGACCAGAAAAGTGGCTGGTGAATCAAAAAAGCCAAGTTGATATAATCTCATCACAAAAAAGGTGCAATGGGTTATACATCCTGTTTTCTGGAAAACCATGGTCATGCATTTGCTCATTTCTTTCAAGAACTTGTTTTCCTTCCTTTAAAAAATTTAGAACTGTTTTCAATGCTATGCAGGCAAGAGTCACTTAAGAATTTATTCCTTATCTCAATGCCTCTTCTCCTTTCCCTATGTGGTATTTTCTATGTGTTCTAGAAGCTCCTTCAACCCTCACTGGGGTTTTCTTTGCTTAATTATTCCTCCAAAGGCTTCTCATTGCCTAGTCAGTCCTCAAATTCTCGTTCAGCAGGGACTGCATTTTTTATTACCATTATTAAGATATAAACATATTTTGTTCAACCAAACATGTAAAAACATTTTACTTTAGGGTTTTCCTCATTTTAAAAACATCATAAAGTTGTATTCTTTTATTCTAGAAAAAGGAGAGGAAGAAAAGAAATATATATATAGCAGTTCTAAGTCCCAAGATTTTGCCACAGGGGGAATACACTATAATCAAGTATCTTAGTACAGGTGTGTTCAGAACTATGTTAGAACTTGTTACTGGGGTTAACCTGGTAGAGTACGGTTAATGACAGTACCTGTGATAGGCTGGATAATGACCTCCCTCTCCCCAAGATATCCATGTCCTGATCACTGGAACCATTGAGTATTATATGGCAAAGATGTTGCAGATGTGATTGAGTTTAGGATCTTGAGATGGCGAGATTATCTAAGATTATCTGGATGGGCCTTAAATGCAATCACAGGCATCCTTATCAGAAGGAGGCAGAGGGAGATCATAGTCAGAAGATGAAAAGTCAGTGTGACCACTTAAGCAGAGATTGGAGTGATGCAACCACAGCCAAAGAATGTTGGAGCTATCAGATGGTGGAAGAGGCAAGGAATGGATTTTCCCCCAGGACCTCTGCAGGGAGTTATGGCCCTGCTGGCTGCTTGATTTTAGCCCAAGGAAACTGATTTCATACTTCCGCCCTCTAAAATTGTGAGATCATAAAATTCTGTTGTTTTAAGCCACCAAGTTCGTGGTAATCTGTTTCAGCAGCCCCAGGAAACTCATACAGTCCCCATGTCAAAGGGCTTGCCAAGAACCAGCACAGTGATTGGAATATAGTTAAGGTCTCAGTTTTTATTTGTTGCTGTTATTATTTAAACCACCCACGTTAGTGAGAATCTGTTCTACCTTTAATGGTCTCCACAAAAAGAAGAGGCTCCTGTTTCTCAGAGAGGAGGAGAATTTGAACAACCTTTCCACTTACCAGCCAATAGTGGTCATTTGGAATTTGTTGTGTGCAAAATGTTATGAACAGGTTTTGTTAACCGTGTTGTTATAAGGAGCAAACATTCTCTTATCACATTATTTTGGCTCTTGCAGTGTTATATTCTAGCTTTTGCTACATCACTTATTTTACATTGCAATTTATTTAAGCTTATATGTCGGAACTCCTAAGGGTGGGAACCCTCTATAATTTGGCTCTGTATTCCCGGCACAAAGCAGAGTCTCTGGCACACAGTAGGCACTTCGTTTTGAATGATTTACTTGATGGACTGACTGAGTGAACAGATTCAGATTTTCATTTCATCGAATTCAGATAGAGGTCCAGAATGAAGGAACAGGATCACCGACAGGTATAAGAGCAACTGTCTTTTTGGACACTTGGAATGGAGAAGACGGCAACCAAACTACTACCCAGCTACTACTTCAGTCTGAAGATACTAAAGTCCCTGTTTCAGTTTTCTCCTCTGTAAAATAAGGGGGCTGTAGTGTATTCAATAGTTTAGCCACACAGAAGCTATCTGTGGAATATTCTGGGCCAGACAGTCTTCTATGATCTGGGAAGATAGCAGTGAATAAGGCAACAAGAACTTTCATCTCATGAAACTTCAATATAGTAGGGGAAGACAGGAGATAAATAAATAAGAATATGTTAAGTAGTGCTAGTAATTTGGTAAGGATTAAGCAAGAGACTATGACAGACTTTTAACTAAAATCTAAAAAACAAAGAAGAGACAGCCACGCAGTGATCTGGGGTAAATCATTCCAGGCAACGGAAGAGACAAGTGCATAGGCTTTAAGATAGTAAAAGCTTTGCATTTTTTATGAAGTGGAAAGGAGGCAAGTGTGGCTGAAGAGGACAGGGCAGAGATAAGCATAATACAAGATGACAACAGAGAAGTTCAGAGGGGCCAGATCAGGTAGGGTCTCAGAGAGCATATAGAGAGCTTGTATAATTTTTATTCTTTCAAGCACCGGAGGACCAGATCAGGGGACCAACTTCTATTGGTCTATTTATTTTTCAAGGTCATTATTTGTAAGGGTGGACTGCAGTGAAAGCAGGAACCCCAGATGGCACATCATTGCAGAAATCCAGATGGGAGAAGAGGCTGTTGGTTCCCATTAGGGTGGTAGCAGTCAGGATGAAAGAAAGTAGACAGATCTGAAATCCCTTTTAGCAGTAAAATTGACAAGACTTGTTTATGTGCTTATTAAATGGAGGGATTAAGGAAAGAGAGGACTCAGGAATGACACCTACATCTTTATCTTCAGTAACTGGGTGAATTGTGGGATATTTACAAATGTGGAGGTAAACGGGAGAGAAATCAGGTTGTAGGGTGGGAATCACAATTTCTGTTTTGAGATCCCTATCAGGCATTTAATGATATGTCAAGTGGGCAGTCACATATGCAATGTGGTGTTCAGAGTTGGTCAGGGCTGGATGTTAACATTCGGGAATTAATAGTGTACAAAGGGGGTATTCATTTCCTAGGGATGTGATAACAAAGTACCCCCAAATGGATGCATTAACACAACAGAAATTTATTGCCTCACAGTTGTGGAGGCTTGAAGTCAAGGATCAAGGTGTTGACAGAACCATGCTCTATCAAGGCTCCAGAGGAGAATCTGTTCTGTGCCTCTCTCTTAGCTTCTGGTGTCACCAGCAATCCTTGGCATTTCTTGGCTTACAGCTGTATAAATCCAATCTCTGCCTCTGTCATCACATGGCACTCTTCTCCCTGCCCTTTTCTGTGTCCAAATTTCTCTCTTCTTGGATTAAGGCCCATCCTAATGATCTCATTACCTTGATTACATCTCTAAAGATGTATTTCCAAATAAGGTCATATTCTTAGGGACTAAGGGTTAGAATTTCAACATCATTGGAGGGAACACAATTCAACTCACAACGGATGGTCTTTGAAGCCATGAGACTGAATGAGGTCATCTGGGAGAAGGTTAGATAAAGAAAAGGTCCAAAGATATGGCCCTGGGGTGCTCCAACATTTAGAGGCTAAACAGAGGAGGAAGAAGCATGAGATGGTGATAGAGGAAAACCAGGTGACCTAAAAGATGAGAGATGAGTGTTTTAGGAGACAGTAGTTAAAGATTTTTGTTAATCAAAAATACTAAATCATGGGATTCCATGTTATGGGAAGTTGATTTTACAACAAAGAGTAGTCAAGTGCAGGAGCTACACCCTTTCAAAGTTGAGAAGGGCTGGAACGGACCTTTGTCTGGAACAGGAGCACACTGCCCTGTGTGGCACATCCTTTGACACATTTCTGATCTTGGACCAGCAGACAAGCCAGATTTGCTGGATTCACAGGCAGGGAGTTTGAGGTTTGGTGATGAAAAGGAGTGATGGTTCTCTTCTGAATCCTTCAATTTCCTCTGTAATGTGTGAGGCAAAGCCATTCATAAGAGTGAGTCAGGAACAGGGGGTGTAGGTGACATGAAAAGAGGGGTGAAGGTGTGAAGGGAAATTCGAAGAGTATGAAAGTGAAAATACTAAGGGCCTATCAATATATAAGATAACTTCCATTTCGAATTCCATGATACCAACCAATGATAGTTACTCACACACCACACATACACACGCCTCTGTGCTTTCTCAAAGTTACTTATTAAAACTGATTTTTAAGCATACTTTATGTATTAAGGATACTGATGTTGGCTACTAGTCATGTTGTTATACTTGTTACAGTCTGCTGTTTGCTTATTGATTTTGTTATGTTTTTTGGTTTTAATCTTTCATGTTGTCAGATCTCATCCTTCTTTGTGAATTTTCCCATTATTTTTATGCAAAAAAATCCCTCCTTTAGAAGAGCGTTACAGCTGTCTTTTCTTCAGGTTAATCTGTCATCATTTCTAAGACTTTCCTAATTTAGGATCCTCTTGTCTGCTGCTGTGTTCATCATCATGCCCTAACCCTAGTCCATGTCTACAACTGAGTATTAAGCAGTTTATATCTGTATGACACTGGGTTTTACACTTGAAGAGTGTAGAAAAGACACATTGCCAGACCTCAAATTAATAATCACGTTTTTAAGCTCTTTATTTTTCCTGTAATTGAATATTCAACTCTCTCATATGGATTCTTTAATTTTTCAACTAAGAGTCAATTGAATTAGAAGTTGGCAACAAAAGTAAAGCAGTAAATGAAAAGAAAGTACATCCAGTGAATGAGTGGAGATTTGTCTGTTTTCACCATGGGAGCTGGCTGTCAGATGCTTGAAGCAGAGAGAGGAAAGCCCTGGGAGAAACTTAGAAGTCAAGAGGAAAGCTTTCCCCCCCTGGTCCCAGTGAACATCCCAGGGCTGGAAGGATATTTTGTTCTCAAGATCTGAGGCGCTCTCCAGGAATTTTCCTGGAGCCTGAATAAGGCCTTTATCACATTTCACTTCATCTAACTAACATGAGGTCTGTCCCTCCTGGCTTGGGAAGAGCAAGTCTGCCGTTGGGTGATTTTAAGTTGGATGCTAAAGAAAGAATATGGAAGCAAGTAAGCATGAAGCATGTCGCGTGGATATGAGCCCTCTTTCCAGGTTGGGAAGAATCAGGCTGAGGCCTTGCTCCACTTTAGGAATTCATGAAATAAAAGGTATTTATTGAGCAACTAGTTTGTAGCAGGCATTGTCATAGAAAATGGGAACTCTTGCTTGTGTCACTGAGTTTGCCTGAACTAGGCACTCAGTTTGGCAAAGTTTTCAAAAGGAAAACTAACTGCTCCATTGTTTGCAGACTGTGAACACCTGAATTCCTTTAGCACTTTATTCACCTTGTCAGATAGACCAACACCTACTGTCTCAGAATTATATTTACCCAACGTCCAGTCATTTGTCTGCTCATATAATAAAAATTATTATTATTGTTATTATTACCATCATTTTCCACTGAATTAGCAGGATGACATAGAGATCATTAGTGACAATGTGTGTTCTATGATGTCACTGTAATTGATTGTTTTTACTTCTGTGTCTCTTTGCTCTGTCTTTTCTCTGTGTAGCCCCTTTGTTTCTCCTCTTTCCACTCTCTTTCCACGTCCCTTCTTCTCTAACCTCTCCCTCCCCCACCTCCAACACACACATGGAACACACCTCACACCTGGCTTCCAGACAACGAGGTGCTCTTCACCACATTACTGATAAAGTGCACAACTCCTGCCCTTTGTTTTTGCAGATCTAGCGGCTCTAGGATGTTCATGGTCTACTGTCACGTACAATTTTCTTTCTTTTGTGAAGTAATTGACATGGAGTCATGACTCAACCTTTATTGAAACACCACATCGTGAGGCTGGCAGGTTTGGAAAATACTGCAACTCCTACCCTAAGTAGAGCTGTCTTTCTGGTCTCTCACTGCATTATCCCTCCCATCAGTTGCCGTTCCTGCTCTTTTCCCTACTTGATTTGTTACATGACTAGATGTAACAAGGAGCCTATGTGAATTGCAGGTTGGAGATGAAAAAGAAAAAGTACTCAATCTTCTGAGTAAATTAGTTAAAAAAGTAAGGAGATTCTTACATCAGAATCTCTGCATATGAAACATTGGACCAAATCAAACAGACTTCTAGGAAATAAAATGATTTTGGACTCCCTGGATTATAACTGATCAGTGTATATGTTGATCCATTTCCAGAGGTTTTCGTTAAATACTAACCTGGTTCTAAAGGTTGTACATTTTAAGTTTTCTCTTGATGAAACCCCATGGCTTGTGTGAGCCTCTTCATTACCCTGGACCTTCATTTTTCATAAAGAGGAAGTTGAGATCCCAAGGGGGTGAGCTTTGAGTGTAATGTTAGGATACAGCGAGCTCTGGAATGGGATTTGAGGGCTTCTGGCATGTAGAGCTGGAAATCCCAGACCAATGGTAGCATCTGCTCAGGTTCCATTTGTCTCATCATCCCAGCCAGGCACCATTTCGATGGTGATCTCCCAGGGAGCATCAGTGCCCTGACGGTCTGATGGGACAGGGGATTCTCAATTCAGGAACCTTATTTCTTACAACACTACGTTATATTCGTTGTATACACTGCCAGCTAATTACTTGGACTTTCATCCCTACATCCTCCCCTGTCCCTTCAGCTCCTTCCTTTTCTCCTTCCCACAGCCCATCTGTCCTCATTAAGGAAGAGGGTCCTTCTGACCAGGGCACAGAGGTATTGAGTCTCTGACCTGCTTCTTTGATGACAGCGCCTTGATTTTGCCTTGCTGCCTCAGGGGTACTTGTCTAGTTCTTATTGTCTTGATGTCAAAGCTCCCTGCACCCTTTGAACTGCCTGGAAATCTGATTTTTCCAGTGTAATCCCGTGCTCTCCTCTCCAGGAACAGTGCTACGCTGTCACATGGACCGAGTGGTGTCTTTCTGCGAGTTCTGTGCTGTTCTGTGTCAGTGCCGATCCCGCCATGCACAGCGCTCCACTCTGCACTGAAGGCTGAACTTTTTTTTATTTTTTTTTTGGCACTGAAAGGGAAGGTTCCTAACTTTACAGCCTCTGAGGGATTCCCCCCTGGGCCACAGGCTGATGACTTCACTCATCAAATTCCTAATTCTCTCCGGGTCCATCCTCATTGCTTTTAGGTTTCTTTCTGGCTCCTGGTCCCACTGAGCAGATCCTGGCTCCACAGGCTGCCTAACCAGAGTCCCTGCTGAGCAGCTTGGCCTCTGGGACCTGGCGGCCACATACTAATGCTCAGATCTCTGTGGTCTTTTTGCTGCTCTCAGCAGGTTGGAAGGGCCGTTTGTCTTGTCCTGTGGTTTTGAGCAGAAAGAAATAGCTTCTTGGCGGTCAGACAGCATGAAGACTTGCTCTCCAGTGAAGCATAGATTCTCACTCCAGAGTCTTTTCCTGCTCTCGATTTCAAACACTTCACCAATGCCAGACACACCAGCTCTTCCATGGAATCCACTCTACCAGCTGGGTCTGCAGCAGAAAGCTTTAGCTCTTTCTTGCCTGCTAAAGAAAGAAAGGGGCAACACTCATGCATGGATCCTTATTTTGATAAGTTTTAATTCAGTCTAATTTGGAAAGCCATTATTATGGGAATGAATAACCAGATAACATTCTCTCGGAGAGTAAAACATTGTCCCAGATCCTAAGGCAAGAAGATGTCATCCTTACTTTTAGGCACAGAGAAGTCCTTACAAACACATACAGTAACACACACACACACACACACACACACACACACAATACACCACTGTAAAGACTGAATACACACTCCACAACACTCACACATACACCAGTGTGACTGCAGCCTGAAATAGAAGGATTATTCTCAAAATAACCATCTTGATTTCAACCAAGGTTTTTTCTTTGAAATTGAATTTTAAACACTGACTAGTCATGCTTTTCTAAATCTCCTGCACAGACAGATCTATTTCAGGTCTTTCTAGGGAATATGTGAGTCCCAACTACTTATTCTAGAATAACTCACCCTCTTCTCTTGCGTTGTTATTTCAGTCCACACTTGTTCACCAGAGAAACCTCCAGTACAAGTCCAGACTTAATGAAACACTCTAGGATCATTTCCCTTAGATTCCTTCTCCAAACAAGTGGTTTTGCTCTCCTTGTCCTATAATCATGTCGCACTTAGTACATTTTGCAACACTTCGATACAGGATGGTAGCTCTTTGTATACAGAACCTTCTCCACATGATACTGTGAACTCTTTACAAGAAAGTGCTGTTCTTAGTCATCTCTGTGGTTCCAGTACTTTGCATAGTGCGTAGACTATGGGAGACCCTTAATAGATTTCCACTGACATACAAATGGCCAACAACTATATAAAAAGGAGCTCAACATCACTAATCATCAGGGAAATGCAAATTAAACCATAATGAGATATTAACTCACATCTGTTAGGCTGGCAATTATCAAGAAAACAAGAGATAACAAACGTTAGTGAGGATGTGGAGAAGAGGAAACTCTTATATACTGTTGGTGGGACTGTAAATTGGTATGGCCATTATAGAAAACGGTAGGGTGGGTCCTCAAAAAATTAAAAATTGAATTACCATGTGATCCCGCATTTTCACTCCTGGGCATATATTAGAACAAATTGAAATCAGTATCTTGAAAATATATCTGCACACCCATGTTCATTGCAACATTATTCACAATAGCCAAGATATGGAAATAACCTAAATGTCCTTTGATGAATGAACACATAAAGAAAATGTGAACATGCACACACAAACACATATACACACACACATACAGTGGAATATTATTCAGCCATAAAAGAGACGGAAATCCTGCCATTTGTTATAAAATGGAGGACACTAGGCTCAGTAAAATAAGCCAGAAAGAGAAAGACAAATACTGTATGTTATCACTTATATGTGAAATCTTAAAAAAACCCGCTGATTTTGTTTAAAAAAAAAAGAATAGAATGGTGGTTGCCAGAGGCTGGGGGAGGGGGACATGGGGTAATGCAGGTCAAAGGGTGCACATTTTCAGTTATAAGAGTAAGTTCTGAAGATCTAATGTACAGTATGGTGACTATAGTTAATACAATATATTGTATACTTGAAAGTTGGCTGAGAATAGATTTTAAGCATTCTCACCACATACACACACACAAAATTAATTACGTGAGATGTTGGATGTGTTAATTATCTTGATCTTGGTAATCTTTCCACAATGTATATGTATATCACATCATCACGGTGTACAATTTAAATACATACAATTATATTTGTCAAAAAAAGTATAAATAAATAAGTAAATGCATTTCCACCGAATGGCCAGCTAGATGAACGATTCATCTCCAATGGGTCTGCCACTTCAGTCATGCACTTATCCATTCAACAAGAGCATGGGTCAGAACCCAAAGTAATAAATGGTGGTGTATTATAGACCTGGCCTACGGGTCTCCATGGTAGAGCCCTACCAGGAGGATCAGTTGCATTTCCCAGTATATGACTTTGCTTTTTCCGATACTGTTGCTTAATCGTGCTGACATATTCCAGGATACCTATAGATTTCATTAATTAATTAGTCTCTCTTCTTGTTTAAGTTTTCCATAGTTTTCTGTGAGTACTTAGTGGACTACTATCTATGGTTTTCTTTCCCTCCACCGTTGGTTGGGGAAATTTTTTTTCACTAGGGAAGTCCAAGGCCTTGTCTGGCAGCCTGGCACTTCTGGTGAGGGGATTGTTTTGCGAGGCAAGGATTAAGGACATTTCGTCATTTGTACATAAACTATGTTCTCTTCTGTCATCTCAGTGTAGGCGTCAATGAAGACATCTTAGTCTTCTTAACACATTACGGATAACCTCTCTCCGCTGCGTGTTTTTCTGCTTCTAGCCTGGAGCCAAATATTCCTCGCACTGAAAAGAGTGATGTCTGCTTGTTTGTTTTGCCATTTACTCTTTTAACATATAGCACAATTTTGTAATTCAAATTGTCAACCCAGCGCTTTGTATGCCATGTGCATTTTCTTTCTTCCCAGTCATCGCTGCGATTATCTTGACTGCTTCTTTGTATAGTATGTTCTCTGTGGGTCTCTGTGTTGAACTCCAGTTACTTGGCAATTATGAAAATTCAGCTCTGGCTGGAGTTTAATTTCGTACTCCATGAATAGGAGGTTTGCGAAATAAACTTTAAGAGTCAAAGAGTTTAAAGAAATAAGGAACCTACTTAAGGGAAGAACTTTTAAAGACACGGCCATTGTTTGAAAGCAAATGACTCCTGCTAACCAAGTGTGATTTTCTTTCGTCGTGAACAAAGCTTTTATCTGGAAACATTTTGCTAAATTTGCCTACTTTTCTTTATGTACGTGAAAATAATAAAAATGCATTTTGAAAATGTTTCTATAATTCATATTTGAACTTATATTTTTTATTCTCCATCTATCGATGCAAGTGAGAGCTTCTACTGTCCTTAGAATTGAATGGAAAGATCAAGACAGATCAGGATATGGGGACACAGGAAGAACTGCCTCCATATTATACTATGAACTCTCCATGTTTCCATGACTTTCTTTTCTTTCAACAAAGCCCAGGGCAAAGGACTTTTCCAGGATTTGCAACAGAGATTTCAGAAGTGTGGAGGAAAATCGAGCAGGAGCTGGCAAACTGTTTCTGCAAAAGGTTGTACTGTAAACATGAAATACAAAATTTTAGACGTTGAGGACCACATACTGTCTGTTTCATATTCTTCATTTCTTTGCATCTCTTCCCCCTCCCCCCAATAACTTTAAAAGTGTCGAATCTCCTCTTAGCTCATGAAGTCACACAAAAAACACACACTGGGCTGGCTTTGGCCCACAGGTTTGCAACACCCCTAGAAGAGAGGATTGCTTGTTCCTTGAGAGCACATGTAACTGTGTATGCTGTGAGGGCACGTGTGTTTGTGTGTGTGCATGCATGCTGAGGGAGGGGATTTAGATGGTGGCCACTGAAACCCTGAAAAACTTTTTTTTTTTTTTTTTAGTTTGTGAAATATTTTAGTTTTTTGGTGCTCAATTTTAGATTCTTCTAATGACCTAAAACTAGCCACTTTAAATCCTTTTCACAACAAAGCTGGGTATAAATGCACACACACATATAAATGAGTTGAAATAACACATTAATAATCTTTACAATAGACTTAACCATCTAGAGATGCATAAATGGACACAGGTCTCTCTAATACCACAGCTCAGCGAAAATGATTATAATGTTATACTGATTTTCCTCTAAACTTTTTTCTATATATGTATTCCTGTTCTACATGCACACCTGTACACAAATGTATACGTGTGTGCAGGATGTGCGATCTCTCTCTGTGTATATATATACAGATATATATACACACACAAAACCAATAATTTTATATTAATCTTTTCACATGCATTTTTATTCAATGTAAGTATTTTCTGATGTAATCACTTATTCTTTGTAAACATCATTTTAAATGACTAGGCAACATTCTGTCTCACCAAAATACCATTATGTATTGAATTATTTTCTCTTAGATTGTTCTCACTGTAGTGGATAACACTATGAGGAACATCTTCATAGGGCTACTTTTCAGAAACTGAAAGTATTACTCTCTTGAATGAGAGCCAAAGATTTCACAAACGTAGCTAGAGAAAAGCACACAACAACCACATTAGAGTTTCTTGGAAATTTCTGTTAATAAGAAAAGGGAGTAAAAGGGTATGCTGCTTCTTACTGGAAGTAAATAACCTTTAAGAATTAACTGTTTTACTCAACAAGATATGCCAAGTTCTTCATGGTACTTTTTCATCCAGTTTATCTTTTCCATCTCCAAATTCTTTTTTCCACTTGAATTAACTTCCCAATTCTCCATGAGCCCCTTAGGCCTCTACTATGCTTAAGGTGTGCTGAGAAACCAGAACTTAAATGCTAAGTGCTACTAACACACCACTGTAAAGCAATTATACTCCAATAAAGATGTTAAAAAAGAAAATGCTACACACACGCACACATACACACAGATAAGTGCTACTTTTTAAAGGAGAATTTTCTGTGAGCAATTCAACTAGAGTAGGCAAAAAAATCTCAGGTTGCAGTAAGATGAAGATGATTTGAAATACAAAATTCAACTTAGTGGAAAGGTATAGTATTTGCTTTTACGGTGTCCATGCCAGCTGAATTAGTTTTGAGCTCTACAGCTACAGACACCTCTATTAACAGAATTGGCCTGGTATTAAATGTTGGCAGCACAAGTTTTGATGAAAAATGCAAAGTTCTAACACATACCTAGCGTTAGTCATGGAAGCTCAAAAAATAAGAACAAGTGAAGTTGCTTACACACCATCAGAAGTGCTGCAAAACATTCGTCGAATGCCTTACAGCTAAAACAGTGAAAGTATGTGAATTTGAAATATGTATAGTATTCTCTTTATCTAAAAAAGTTATACACGGTCAGCAAAGGAATAAGGGGGAGCATTCCCTTTAGGCAGGGACAACTGGCTGACTGATAGTATCCAAAGATCTAAAAATACATAGAGCCTTCCCTGAATGATCAAATGGGTTCATTTGGAGGACATCTTCAGAGCTAATTCCATCTCCTGTGCACACAGTATGCTATGCAAGATGCTTCAGGAACCTGGAAGGATGGAGATGATCCCAGAAGCCAAATGTTAATTCTTAACAAGCTTGCGGTAATCTTTCCCCCTCATTGTCTTCACTCCATTTTATGGTTTACAAAGCACTTTCATAACATTGGTTTCTATCATCGTAGACAATGAAACTGAGGCTCAAAGAGAGGAGGTGACTTATCTAGGGTCCTACACCTGAAAAGTAGGGACCCTAGATCTCAGATGACTGCCAACAAACCCCGCTGTGTGGCAGAATTTGAAGAAACTGAGACGTTACCTTGTCCAAAGAATCTCCCTCATGTAGATATCATGATATTGTGCCATGTCCCATAAGAGATATTCTTTCGGTTGAATCACTTTTAATGATAAGGAAAACAACAAGAATTTCTGGAATACCCACAATGGTGCTTTTTATGTGCTAACTCTAGCCTTTATGAAAACTCTGCAAGGTAGAGATTTTTCTTTCCACTTTACAGCTGAAAACGTGTGGGTTGGAGCAGTGAAATGACTTACCTTAAGTTCCACAGCTAGAAATGGTACCCCTGGCACTTGAACCCAGAGCTCTGGAAACAGCTTTGTCTTTTCTCTCTAGGAAGAACTGCTCAAAATATAAATAACCCTCAAGGGGCAACACATTCACACCTTGTACAGAAATTGTTTCCCTGGCTGAAAATGCAAAGATAATGGGCCATAAAAGTTTGATGGAAGATGAAAAGAGAAATCCAAAAGTAGGGGCAACAGACCTAAATAAAGTGTGGAAATGATGGAGCTTGGAGGCGTGTATGTGCATTTGGGGGGCATCGGCGGCATTGGGGCATTGGTGGCATTGCCCAGGGGCATTAGGATAGCGTGTGCCCTAGGCAAGTTAGGTAACCTCTTTTTTAAATTTTTATTTTATATTGGAGTATAGTTGAT
Organism: Eubalaena glacialis; assembly: GCF_028564815.1. Classification (NCBI taxonomy): domain Eukaryota; kingdom Metazoa; phylum Chordata; class Mammalia; order Artiodactyla; family Balaenidae; genus Eubalaena; species Eubalaena glacialis. Next base: position 9,441,021 of record NC_083722.1, read on the forward strand.
TTACAATGTTGTTTAGTTTCAGGTGTACAGCAAAGTGATTTAGTTACACATATACATATATCTATTCTTTTTCAGATTCTTTTCCCATTTAGGTTATTAAAGAGTATTGAGTAGAGTTCCCTGTGCCATACAGTAGGTCCTTGTTGATTATCTATTTTATATATAGTAGTGTGTATATTGTAACCTCTTTTTACATCATATTTTCCTCATCTGTAGAAATAATAATTCCTACCTTCCAGGGTTATTGTGAAGAAGGGGAATAAAAGGTTGTAGAGTACCAAACATAAACTACAGCTACCACAAAACTGTGCCCACAGCCAGCCCTCTGTCTGAACAGAATCTGTTTTTCACTCCCTACTGAATCCTTGTCATGAAAACATAGCAAAACAAAATTAAAAAACCCTTTCTTGTCCCCATTCCCCCCACAGCTACGGGACCATTTCTTAAGGAGCAGGAAAAGCTCCTTAAAAAAATTTGTCTATTCTCACTGTCACAATGCCTCTCCTTCTATTCTTTCTTAAACTAACCCAGCCAGGCTCTCACCCCATCATTTCACTGAAACCGCAGCCTGACCTCCAAGCTGCTAAATCCAATGGTCATTCTCCATCCAGTTGACTCATCAGTGACACAGTTGGTCATTTCCTTCTCCTTGATGACTTTTTCCACTTTTACTCCCTCACTTCCTTCAAGTCTTCATAGATGTCACCTTCTTAATGAGGCCACTTTAACAGACCGTCCTGTTAATACCTCGCGCTGAGTCCCCAGTCCACCGCTGGCACCCCCATCCCTCCTGATACAGATCTACTTCTTTTTCCCCCATAGCGCTTGTCGTCTTTTAAACATTCTATATAATTTACTTATTAACTCTGCTTATGTTGTATCTGCCTCTTTGAGGGCAGGAATGTCTGTGTGTGTTGTTCAGTGATTCTGTCCTAAGTGCCTAGAACAGTGGCCACACATACTAGGCCCTTAATAGTTTTTTTTTAATTAATTAATTAATTAATTTTGGGCTGTGTTGGGTCTTCGTTTCTGTGCGAGGGCTTTCTCCAGTTGCGGCAAGCGGGGGCCACTCTTCATCGCGGGCCTCTCACTATCGCGGCCTCTCTTGTTGCGGAGCACAGGCTCCAGACGCGCAGGCTCAGTAGTTGTGGCTCACGGGCCCAGTTGCTCCGCGGCATGTGGGATCTTCCCAGACCAGGGCTCGAACCCGTGTCCCCTGCATTGGCAGGCGGGTTCTCAACCACTGCGCCACCAGGGAAGCCCAATAGCTATTTTTTGAATGAACGATTGAATGAATGAGCTGTAAATAAACTGACTCTGACTCAAGAGCAGGTAACCACTTCTTCTATATCAGTCTGTGGGAAAATTATAGGTGCAAAGCAGAGAATCTACCCCATTTTTTCACTCTATTCCAAGGGAGAAGTGTGAATTTTTTAAAGGGACGTTTAGCTCATTGGTTGTAATAAAGAGCTATTTCAGCCATCCGGAAAAAGAAATCAAAAGAAGTCAGTTAATGCAGACTTTCATCCCCCAGAAACTGATTTTTTTAAAAAATCTAAACCACTGTGTATGCACAGTGTTTACACGGTCAGTGAATCAATGTTTGAGTTCAACTCTTGTTTATAAAGAAGAGGTGATTGAGGGTTAGATTCCTGTTAAAAATTCCCTGTTTCCTAAAGTATGTTCCTTGGAACCCCACGCCTAGGAGATACTTAGTGAAATGAGTGCCCTTGGGTCCAATAAAATAATACAATGAGTCAGTGGGGTGCTGAAGTGGCTCATAAGAGCCAAATGTGCACAGCTTTTCCCAACCCTTCATTGGTAGTTTGAAATCTGCTGTGTTTGGGAATATTTACACCATGAAATAAGCAACTAGCAGTAAGTGAATGTTCAAATCAAGCCTTATCATACATGATTAGATTTAAATAAAATTTAAATGAGAGAGTTGGTTGTTAAACACTACCATCCCAAATCTACATTTGCATATTAAAATCATAGAGACGTCTGTGGGAAAAATCCATTTAACTTTGTCTTCCAGTCTCACTAAATGTGCATAAATGTGGAATCAGGTTTTTTTTCAAAATACCATGGATTTCTAAGCACCAAACATTAACGTCTAAAAGAATATACTTTGTAACATGCCACAATACTGGAAATTGCATGGAATGTTTGAGTCTGAACGACCTAAGTTATCAATTATGTGATCCTGGGCAAAATATTTCTTCATGTGAAGTGAGGAAAATATCTGACCTGCAAGATTTTTGAAAGGCTGAAAATGAAACAAAGTCTGTAACAGCTTCTGGCCTATATTAGGCACTTAAAAATGTTAATTTTTCTCTTCCCCATTCCCATCAAGGCAACCTAGTGTTTGGAAAATGTAAAATGATACTAAAGGCCTTCTTATCATGAAAATGGGAATTATCATCCAGAATCCTATTTCTCATTACATACTCAGATATACAAATTCATAATCAAGACGAAGAAATTTCTTGCATTACTATTTTATTCATAAAAATATCTTAAAATACATTTATTTTGAATTTAGAATTAAATTTTGATCCATAAAATAGTTTGCATGATAATTTTTTTTAAATCTTACTATAAAATGTCAGAGTTTTAGTTTTGTCTGTTTGTCTGGGGCATATTCTGCAGTCTCAGTTTTTTCCTGATGACTTTTCTCACACCCAAGAATCATAGAAACGTCTCTGAATTTTATTTCTTTGAAACAGTTTAGTCTCTTCTAAGTTATAAGTCAGGGCTTTGGGTCCAAGAAACTTCAATTATGAGTAAGTTGTCTTCACATCTGGCAGGTATTTTTTCCTAGTAAAGGAATTGTTCTCCATATGGTGAATGTATATTTCATAAGGCACTGTAAAATCTTCTTAGGTAAAATAGATTGGCCTCTCTTATTTATTATGAAGACCAAATGGGTAATTGTAGAAGTTTCTAGGAAATATCACTTCTCAAACAAGCCCAGTCCCAACTCTTTGCTGAAGTCAACTTGCCTCGAACTAAATGGTATCCAGCAAAACTCTAACAACTTTCATCACAATTATATAGATATTTCAAATGATGTTTCAAAATCACTCTTAAAAAATCCTTCTTATGTGCAAGTTAGAGACATACAGCAGATCTTGTAAGGGAAAAAAAAAGTCTTTTGTGTGGGCGGAATGGTATTTCCCATGCGACTCTTAGGACACATCCTGATTGGAACATGCCATGTAATCGTCCATGGGCACCACTCTCCAGACTAGGGGGAGGCTGAGTGAGCAGGATAGTCATACATGTGCAAATGGAGGAGCCCCTGGCACTAGTAACAGAGCTTTTATGGACATCAAGATTGGGATCCTGATGTGTAGAAATTCCTAACCATCAATGACAGGCTAAAGGACCTTCCTTCTTCAGTCTCCAAATGAACATGAAATAGTAATCTTCAGAAACACAAAATGGTCAGCTCTAGCCATTATGTGGATTGCAAAGATATTTCTTTCCTGTTATCTTCAGGAATGCATTATCTTTAGGGTCTCTTCAATGTGTGAGTACACTTCTGTGAAGAGGAAATAAGCATATTCAAGGGTAACCAGCAGCAAAAGGCCTTCCAGGAGTTCCAGGTGTGCTTTATTACATTGTGCTGATTTTGCCAGAGCCAAAATTCTTGGGTACTAGAACAGCTACTTTGAATTCCATTTAATGCAAAAGCAAAAGCCTTTGCCAAGGAGAAATTATAGCTGGAATATAGACACTAATAAGCTACATAACTAACAACAACGACAAAAGTTCAACTGTTCTTTCTTCTATGTTTCCTTGCTAGTATTTGTCAGTATTACCATAAAAGACTGTTAATTTTATAAGTGAAAAAATATTTTAATTCCTTTCTTTATTGGTGAAATGAATGGTTTTCCATGCTAGTGAACTAGTTATCATTCTACCTTTTAGAATGTTGTTCATATTCTTTGCATGTTTTCATTGAGTTTTCATCAATATTTCTTACATAATTTATGTGAACTCTTTATAAAATAATGAAATTGACCCTTTATTTATTGAATAGCTGAATTTGAAATACCTCTGAATTTTGATTACATTTTGTACAAAGAGAAGTTTACATCTTTTATATAGTCAGATCTATCAATCTTTTCCTTTCTGATTTTTTTTCTATCATTTCTAATCTTAGTGAATGTTTTTCTGCCTTGCAAAGTGCTAAACATACACTCATGTTTCATACACGTATATAATTTTAATTGTATAGTTAGTTTAATAGGTAATAAAATAAGATAGTTTGATAAGTGATATCTAAGCTGTGTTGTTTATTAGTGTAGCCCCAGGGCCAGCAATAGTGTCTCGTACATAGCATGTGCTTCATAAATAACTATTGAACTTTTTTAGGTTGTATCGTTTGCTTAAACTGGCTAAGGAAAGCAGGGGTGAAATTATCAATCCAGAGAATAGAAGAAGTGATGTAAGACACACAAGAGAAGGAAATGCCAGTACCTCCTTCGGGGGACGTTTTCACTGGAAGCTCCAGCTATGGAAGGCGCCCCCGACTTCTCACACCTGTCTATGCAAACTTGCTCATGGGCTTCCCCTCTCAGGAAGGTGACTGATGAGAACCAAATGGTCAAATGTGGGTTGAAGAAGGAGTAGCAAAAGGAGAAGTAATGGCCCTTGAGTAAGTGAGCATCATCTCTGAGTCTGTTTGTTGTCTATAAGAGTAAATAAGTAGCCCACATGTTTAGTTAATCCCTTAGCAATGAAGCAGGCTTCCTGGTTTGTTAAACGCCTTAAGACTGTAACTTAATACTTAGCAATCCTCAGCAGCATGGCTCTCAAACTTTTTAAAAAACAAATCTCATTCTTACATATATTTCCTATCTTTCCATACACTGAAAAACAAAACAAAGTGTTTGAAAACTGCGAATTGCACTGATTCTTTTGACGTCAATCATTCGATGACATTGTTTGCATGGCTACGGGGAAAGTTAGATTCCCTCTTAGCTTTCTGTTTACACAACCAGGTGGCGACTCAGAGATGCCTTCGTACTTTATTCTAATATTCTTTACTTTATTGCCCTTGCCTAACAGAATTGTAGTAATCTCCTAGATTGAATGAACTTGCTACCAAAAACCTTTCAAATAAATTCTTCTCACTTCTATAAACTCATGGACATGGGGCCCTGAAGGCTTTCAGGGACCCATGTCTTTGTCCTAACTTTTTCCCATCCTGTATCATCTTGTTTAATATGCTCTGTTTCCATTTCTCCTCTTTCCAAATAATTCAGAGTAGAACTCTTGAACTTTCTCAGATTTCTGTCTCCTTGGATGACTAGAAAAGCCTTAACATTATAAAAATCAGTGGGAGGGGAAAACCTTCATTCTCTAAACTGCAACTCTTTCGTAACCCCTCTTGGACCCGAGGCAGAGCCAACCTGCCAGAAAGAGCATTTTGCTCTTGCTTTGGCAACTCCTGACTCACTGACAGCTAGCTGCTCCCACAAGTCCTCAGACAGCTGAAGCCGATGTAACCACTATCCGAATGCCCCCTCTGGCCCACGTTTACTCCCAAGCACCCAACTGAAATGCTTTTTCTCATAAAGGTGAGACAACCAGTGACTGCTTGCCTGTGCACGAAGAGGCAGGCATCTCCAAATCAGGATGCCTTACCTGGTACAACCACGGATGACTCAGATGACTTGGATTTGGGGACAAATACTGGTTAAGATTTTTTTTTTTATAGTTTTAAATTTATTATTTATTTATTTATTTATTTATGGCTGTGTTGGGTCTTCGTTTCTGTGGGAGGGCTTTCTCTAGTTGCGGCGAGCGGGGGCCACTCTTCATCGCGGTGCGCGGGCCTCTCACTATCGCGGCCTCTCTTGTTGCGGAGCACAGGCTCCAGACACGCAGGCTCAGTAGTTGTGGCTCACGGGCCCAGTTGCTCCGCGGCATGTGGGATCTTCCCAGACCAGGGCTCGAACCCGTGTCCCCTGCATTGGCAGGCAGATTCTCAACCACGGCACCACCAGGGAAGCCCTGGTTAAGATTTTATAAACCAGCCAGCAGCATGGTGCTCATGTCATTGACTGAGAGGTTTGCTGTGTCATATTGAGTAATGCAAGTTCATTCTGTTCTCTAGAAACAGTGAAATGACCTAAGTACTTTTTTATTCCATCAGTGTTTACGTTAGCCGTGTAGGCTTTTATAATCGAGGTCTGGCTTCTAGTTTCCAATCCTGGTTTTTCATAGCAGTTGAGGCATTTATTAGCATACATAACCAGGCAACAGGCATTTACTAGGTCTCATGTTTGACTGCTATTCTCAGCTCTGTGGTGGTGGTTATGAAAGACGTAAGAGAATTAATTACAAAATATCATTTCCGGTTTCGGAGACGCTGTACTCAAATGATTACCATCAGGAATGAAGAACCGCTGGTGGAGAAGTAGCCTCAAGGCCTCTTTGCATACTGATTTGCAGGAAAAGGAAGGGCATTTGAGGAGAAGAAGATTTGCACAAAAAAGCTTGGAGTTAGAGGTGGTGAAAAGCAGGTCATGGAGAGCAATGGGCCTCTCTCCTCCCTTGGCCCATGGACTAGGTGAGAGCTTTCTCGAAAGAGGAACTGAAGACAGAAACTGAAGAGGGGAATTGAGAGAAACAGAGGGGCATGGAGGACTGCTTTGAGGCCTTGGTGACAAAGGACAAAACATAAGAGGGCAGGGATAGGATGAGGAGAAGACCATTCTCCTTGTGTACAAATGGGACACAAACAGCACAGTATGGGTGCCCACAGGCCCACAGCTGAAGGATACTCAGGATGTATACCCTGGCGCAGTTAGCAGAGGACATTGCCCAGGCCAGTGTGGACAAACGGAAGAGGGCCCTCAGTGGCTAAGCACCTGTGAGAAGCACCAAGGGAATCCCAGGAATAACTGGGAGAGGTTTAGGACAGCGGGAGGGACGGGGGTGAGGACCGCATTGTGTAAGTCAGTGCAGCGAGCCAGTAAATACGGCCTGTGACTCAGCGTTACCTTATTTGTACCCACATGTTGGAAGTGATTTTCCTGACCTGAGTTTTGGAGCCTTTCCAACATTTATGAAGAGAATGTTGGTGAGACAGTTCTTTCCAGGACAAGGCTATTCAGAGAAGGAGCAGGCTGGCTGGAGAGAGAGCCCAGGTCAGTCCTGAAAAAGTGAGGTGCATTATGTGAACATCCTTTTCCATTTTTCCTCTCTTTACCCTCTGTAGAAGGTTTTGGTCACTAAAATGACCTCAGAGGGTTGTAAACCCCTGGACTGATAATTAGGAGCAGAAGAAAACGTTCTAATGGAGGTTATGTAACATTAGTCAAGTTGAATCTATCTCCCACATGAAACCCTGTATTTAATTGGAGGGAAACTCCACATGTGACCACATACACTCTGCTGATTATTGCCTCTCTCTCCTGCTGGAACAGGAGGGCAAAGGTGAACTGGGGGATGGCTGTATGAGCAAGGCAAGTAATTAATAGAGACTCAGTTAATACATGCCACTCGTAACTATTAACTGCACTGAAGCCTGCTTCTCCCTAGCAAGAGATCATCAAATGAAGAAAGATTTCACCTCCGTAATATTCAGGCTTGCAATCTCCAGCCTGTCCTCTTCTGGTATCTGACATTGGATCCAAAGCCTACTTGTGTTAATACAATGATCAGAAACCTGAAAAAAGGTCAGCAGCTAGTCCTCTCCTGTTTAATGTCACTCCCTCAAGCTTGAGAATGCCTGGCGTTGTCTTTTGCTGGCACGTTACTTGCTTTGGGAACATTCATCATAAGAAGATGAACGCCAACATGCAGAAGGAATTTTAGAGGTTATGTCATCTCCCTGCTTCCCTCTATTACCTCCAGAAATAACTGGCTTTAGGGGTATTTCACTACTGAGTTTTTTAGGATGAAAAGTCAACTGTGAAATTGGTGTATTCATTCTTCTTGGAAATATGATTTGAAATAAAATAATAGATCTCATTTACAGATAAGATTTCAGAGGAAATATTTTATGTTTAGTTCACTGTTAAGAGTATCCATTCAAAATGAAATTATTTCACATGTTCCACGTGCCAAAAACTGTCTGCCTCTTTCTCTCTTATGGCATTTAACTGTCATGGTGGTCTTCTGGATAGAACAAGACAGATCTATGCCCTAAGCAATGATGGATAATTAAGGTGGAAAGTAAAATGTACCCCGTCACATAATGTCCTTTGAGATTATATGGGATGAAAAATAAAACTATATGCACCTCAGCTGCTCTAAGGTCTGATATTTAAATCTCAGAGTCATGGCGTTCCAGCCGTATCTTGATCCACAGATTTTACCCTCCAATACCCTTGGGTGAAATCTATTTGTAGTGTCATTTGGTCAGAAAGCTCTTCAGTAGAAAGGGCTGTCTCTGGGGTGTGTTTTATTCTTAATTCCATGTAATTACTCTAGATGTTGTATTTCACTGCCTGATTGAGTGTAGACTGAGGTAACCCGACAGACAGTTTCTGACATGTCTTGGCAATTGCCTGATGCGCCACCAAAAACTTAGCTATGAAGAAAAACCAAGCGTAACTTGGTCTCATTTGGAGTGGACTCGGGTTTGGGAATGGCAGTGGCGCAGCTCCTTGGCATCAAGAACTCTGCGGATAAGAGGGTAGGTGGCACCTCAGTAGATAAGAAAAATGTCAGAGAACTTTCCAAAGCTGTCACGGCACTGCTATTTCTATTAGAATGTTAAGGACCCATTTTCTTTTTTTAAAAAATCAATTTGTTGGGAAAGTTAGCTCTTGTTTTTTTTTCTTTTTGCTAAAAAAATTTTTATTCATATCTTGCAAAAATACTGGTTTCTCTGTGAAAGAGCATTAGGTTTCTAGCCTCAAATGATTTAAACAAGTTTTTAGCCAACATAAATGTCTAACAGGATTTTAGCAAGATGGAAGAGACATAGGACAATTACATGGGCAGAACTGTCTCATGTTTTTTTTTAATTAATTTTTATTGGAGTATAGTTGATTTACAATGTTGTGTTATTTTCTGCTGTACAGCAAAGTGAATCAGTTATACATACACATATATCCACTCTTTTTTAGGCTCTTTTCACATATAGGTCATTACAAATTATTGTGTATTGATATTGAGCTGACTTGGAAGAAGACTGCCTAATATGTGTGGTTTAGATTTATTTTAATAGTTCCAGAAAGCTTCCACCACAGTGTAAATGGAAGAAAAAATTTAAAGGAGACTATTATGGACACAATGGTCCCCCTTCCCCCCCCCCCCCATGCATGTGTTGAAGCCCTAAGCCCTCGTACCTCAGAATGTGACCGTATTAGAAGACGGGATCTTCACAGAGGGGGGAGACCCTAATCCAATATGACTGGTGTCCTTATAAGAAGAGGAAAATCAGACACAGACACTTAAAGACAGAGGGTGAGAAAACAGAGAGAGAAGGCAGTCGTTTACAAACCGAGGAGAGAGGCCTCAGAAGAAGCCAACCCTGCCAGCACCTTGATCTTGGACTTCTAGCCTCCAGAACCATGAGCAAATAAATTTCTGTTATTTTAGCCACCCCGTCTGTGGTAATTAGTTATAGCAGCTTTAGCAAAGTAATACAGAGACCGGAGACTAAAGACATATAGAGGCAGAAAAACAGTGGCTCAAACATCTTTGGTTAAAACTGTCATTAGGGTCATGAGGAGGGTGGAAAGGTTGGATAAGCACGATTAGGGCAACATTTTCACACTCAAGTCTCTCCTATTGAATTTTGCACAATCATAGTCCACATACTTAATCTTTCTGAGCCTTGATTTACTCACCTCTAAAATGGGCTGTCAGGTCCTTGAGGAAACCACTGGGACTTTTCCATCGTTTTAAAATATGAATCTAGCCCACAGAAAAAAAAATTTTTTCTACTAAATGAATTAGTGATTCTAGAAAAAGAAAGCAAAGGAGTCCTCCTTCCTCAAGGAGCTTACAGCCATGTGGAGGGAGATACATGGTATACACACAGAAATATAACCTGGAGGTGGGTAAGTGCTGAGTATTCGAAAGAGTGAGGGCTGTAAAGCTCCCAGAAGGAAAGATCGTGGAAGGCTTCAAGGAGGAAGTGAAATAGATTTACTCTTTGAAAGTTGAGTGAAGACTGGCTAAGAATAAAAGACCTATGTGTCTCAGATAAAAGCAAAGAGGTAGAAAATGCAGTGTATGTTTTAGGGACCGTAAGAGGAACAGTGTGCAAAAGTGGAGCCCTTTGCACACTGAAGAGAACACCTTTAGGTGTTCCTGTTGGGGGTTAATTCTTTATGAGCCATGATCTTAAAAAAACAATAAGGTAATTTGACCAGTTGCTGGAGGCAGGAGGAGCTTGTCTAACTATTGAAATAAATCAGGGCTGTTACGAATTCTATTACAACGGGTGAATGTTGCATCCAGTAGAAGATGTTCTTTCCACTCTTTCTGACCTAGATAAGGAAACCTCACTATTCTCTTCCACCCTACTGACACCTGGGGTTATTTGGACAGGGACTGCACTGCAGTTAACTTTGCTTCCTCTAGGAAGAAAATATCTGCCAAAGAAGTGAACAGAATAAACAAGGCTCCAAAAGGAACGCTTCCAGAGCTTTAGAATACCAGGTCATTCTAACTAGTATTCTAATTCTGAATCCTTTTAACCTTTTCATCAAAATAAAAATCTGGACGATTGCCATTTGGCATTGCCCTCAGGCCTATTTAATCCATTCTATATGTCTTTGAAAGCCATGGTTGTATTTTACAATTTAAGTTTTTAATTCAGATTGACCTTTACTATAGTTATCCAAATGATGATATTTTACTGTACTGTCTTCTTCTATGAATTAAATCAACAGATAGTTATTAAACTTCTACTGTGCCCAGGGAAGAAATTAATAACTCTAAAATAATTTATGAAGATATGGTGTAAGGTACATATTTTCGATTGATATTAAAGCCATGGAGGCCCCCAAAACCCTGGCAGTTGATAAACGTTTTACGCTAATTGAAGTAAGAACTGGTGGAGAGGTTTGAATTTTGAAGATGATGAAAGAGATCAAGTTGTAGATTTACTGTGGATGGTGTTACATGGAGAAGCTTTGCTAATCCTTAGCATCTTTACCCATGAGGAATGGGGAGGGAGAGTGAGAACAGAAGTCTAATTATTAACATTTTGCTCCTTTTTAGTTAGTTGGGCTAGAGCTTCATGACTGTAGTTGCTGAAGGAAGCTTTGTTGGAAAAAGCATGGGGATCAGTGAGGGAAGTAAGGATTGAGAGGAAGGCAGGGAAAGACCAGCTCATAATCTAGAGCTTGGCTTTACTCTTATGGGTAGTGGGGAGCCAGTGATTTCCTTAGAGTAAGGGTCTGATAAGACACGAATTACAGTTGGTGAAAATTATTTTAGCAGATATCTTCAGAATGTGTTTCAAAAGAAGAAGTAAGAAGGCAGGCTAGACCAGTATCTAGTACACAATTTTACATATTCATTTTACCTAACTTTATCTTAATTTTTTTGGTATTTCTAGGCCATGCAGTTCATCTGTGTTTTTTTTCAGATTGTCACAAATCTCCAAAAACTGTTCCAATATATTTATTGAAAACAATCTGCAAATAAGTGGACCCATGCACTTCAAACCCTTGTTGTTCAAGGGTTGGCTGTATATTTCCTCAACTTTTCATAGCCAGACAAGAATTACAAAGATTCCTCTTCTCCCTAAGGATTCGGTTCCGCTGACAGTCTATGGGATGGAAAGAGGAAGGGGACCAAATTAGATACAGAAGACCTGGGTCACATTCTACTTGTGAGGCTTACAAGAAAATTTTTACCCTGCTCTCAGTGCTGAATGACAAATGTTATCACTGTTACTGCTTTCGCTGTTATTCTTATTACACGTCATTGCCCTGCCTGCGTAAACGTGGGCATGTGACTTTTCTTACCTGTTTCCTACGCTAAGGTGTTAGGAGCTGGAATCTCAGGATTGTCTTAGGTTTGGCCTGTTGTAACTTCATGCCATTTTATTTTTATGGGCGATTGAGAAAGGAGCAGTTTTATTTTGGTGAAAACGCTTTAAGTGACACAGTCTTCTGATAAGATCATTTTATTGGGAGTGCGGAACTTCAGCTGTACAAGCAGCGGTTGGGTGGTGTACTAGGACCACCGTCAGCACTACAGTTGGTTGTTATTTAATTCACAGAACTTCACAATAATCAATAATGACAGACTGGAGTAAAAACATATTTAGGCTTCCCATGTGTTTCATGGATTTGGACTGAAATCAGGGAGCTTCTTCCTCAGATTAGGGAGTCTCATGTGGGTTCTTGGGTTCTTTTGCTTAAAGCAGTAGTTCAACTTTCCAGTTTCGTCATCAAGCCATATGTCACCCATGGACATCAGAGCTCCTTTGAGATAAGTAGTCTACAAGCTGATATTTTTGGCAGAAAACCACATTCTGGGTAATAGGTCTGGTATCTGTAGGAATCCTATCTCGGCTCTAGATTGCTGACTTCACCTCTCTTCTGTGACTAAATCTCCATCCACAGTTGAAGTGCGGGCTGCTTGGAGAGAAGTTACGGGTGCATTTCCGGTTCCCTCTGGGACTCTGTGACCTTTGACAAACCCCAGAAACTCTTCCTGCCTTGGAGACAAGTTCCTCCCCATTACCTCCCTCTGACAGGTGCTGTCAGAATTAGAAAGCCCTGGAAGATCCAAAAAACATAGCCTTAAAATTATAATTATAATTAATAATAGTAATTAACTTTCGTCACAGGTGAGTCATCTATACATTAGAAATTCAGTGATAATTTGTTTCAAACATTTCCTTACTTAGTCTCACTCATCATAAAAGGTAAGTTACATCTTATTTTTTATTATTTTAGAAGTTTTTCTAGTTTTTCAAAGTGTAATTAACAAACAAAAATTACATATATGTAAGATGGAAAATGTGATGTTTTGCTATGTGTATACATTGCGAAATGATCACTACAATCAAGCTAATTAACACATCCATCACCTCACATACTTACCATTTGTGTGTGTGTGTGTGTGTGTTGAGACACTTAAGCTCCCTTAGCAAATTTCAAGTATACAATACAGTATTGTTAACTGTAGTCACCATGCTATACCTTAAGTCTCCAGAACTTACTGATCTTGCATAACTACAACTTTTTAATGTACCTTTTGTCCAAAATCTCCCCATTCCCCCCACTCTCTGTTCCCTGACGGCCAGTATCCTGGGATACATTTTAAAGAAGATATTCTTAGCTTTTGAAGAGAGCAGAGAGAACTTTTCCCATCTTATGTTTAATGCATTTGAGTGGCTGAAATTGGCAAAGCAATGTTTTTCCTTAAATCATGGAGAAAAAAAGGGGTGTTTTCTAAAGTAATCTGTAATTCTATATCTGTAATTATGTCAACATGATATCTTTTCTTTTAAATTCTTTCAATATTCAACAGGGGAGTTTATGTCTGTGAAATGTTTTCTTCTTCCCCTGTCCAATAACAAAAGGATGGGAAGTTCGAACATTTGTACTTTTTCTTTGAAGCGATTGCCCTAAGCTGGTAAAAGCTATTTCATCAGCTACAGCTTTGAGTAGTTTTATTTCCTCCTGATAAAGTTTTAGGTCTGTGCTCATGAACAAGATATATAACTGTCAATAACCATCTTTTCAGCAGATAGAGTCAAAGTTAGTTTATTAAACACAACAAGCTGTTCTCCTGGTCTTTTCCCCCCCGCGATGTGTTGCTCAATTATTTCACATTCTTGTAGTGTAAAATAAACACATTAAGTCTGTTGAGATACTGCTGTGGTTATTTATTTTTCAAATTTAATAAGAAGGAGGGGGATGACCTTTCCTCTTACAACAGGAAAGAAAATTAGACCTGACAGTGATACATTATCAATTTTTACAAGTATGAAAATATTCCATAAAGTAAGCAGTTCTTTGTGCACTCAGGTGACTGTCCAAGCTGGTCAGTGAAGTTAAAAAACCCAAATCCTTTTTAGTTCTGAGTTAATGTTCCATTTACTTGCAGGGTTTCCTTTACTCTGGAAGTTTGATAACCATGCATAATTATGTCAGCTTTCTTCCTCATCAAATTCCACCACATTTCCCAGGCCAAAAGGAGCATAGGATCGTCTTCTTGATGCAGGTAAAAAGAGCATGGGGACATTGAGAACAGGTTTAGCTGAGGAACATGCCATGGTAAATTTGCTTCATGAAACTGAGCCAAATAACTTTATCTTCTTGTATTTCCATTTCTCTTACAGTCAAACGCAACATCAACAGAGTCTCTTTCCCGACAGTGTTATAGCCATCAAAACGTATGTTTAAAGTTAAAGAAAACTACATCTATCTATACTTACCAACTGCCTCCCCACCCCAAAATCTGTTGGCAGTGCTGGAAGAATCTTTCAGAGTCTTTCATTTTTCTCTAGTCGCAATCTTGGATTTGGTTTATGTGGATATGCTCTCATAGCCAGGGGCATAATTCTGATGTGTGCAGAGCAGTCAGGGGCAACAGCGTTTCAAGAATCAGAAGCATAAAATGCTTGAGAATTGAAGAAAAATATTTCTAGACCTTGTACAGACATTGCAAATTCTGTGGCAAAGGGAGAAAAATAAAACAAGCAAGGAGACACATACATACATCTCTCCTCTGAGAGCTTAAGAAATAGAGATACTTCTTTACATCAGTCCTTAAAAATACTCTCTAATTTTCATCTCTATAGCTGTCTAAGCTTGAATTATAGCTTTTTTTTGTTTTATTTCAAAGGGGATGTATGCTGGGGAGAAGAATGGTTCCTGATTCCCAGATTTTTAACATATTTAACACAGGGAGAATTCTGACAAGGGTAACACAATAACTGGATTCCCTGTTTTCTCCTCTCTCAGTGGTGGTTCCATGATACAGCACTGTTTTTGTCACTCCTTATTAGGAGCTTCAACAGAAAGCAAGCTGCTCATGAAAATGGGTTTGGAAAAAAATAATTGGTTTGGAAAAAAGAAGATTGGAAAAAGAGGTAAGTGTGAGATACTGTCTACAATGTTGAATTGAAGCCTTTGAAACAAAGATAGGTATGTACTAAAGTCAGACTTTTAATATGAAGGTTTGGATTTTTTAGGGCCCAGATGTTAGATTTCAGTACTGGTCCTATTTACCAAAGATGCAATCCAGGTTAAAGGGAGCCCTGGGAGATCCAACAGTAATCATACCTGAGGCTAAAAATCTTCTGCACAGTGAAAGAAACCATCATCAAAACAAAAAAGGCAACCTACTGAATAGGAGAAGATATTTGCAAATATATCCCTGAGAAGGGGTTAATATCCAGAGTATATAAAGAACTCACACAATTCAACATCAACAAAAAAGCAAACAACTTAATTAAAAAATGGGCAGAGAATCTGAATAGACATTTTTCCAAAGAAGACATACAGATGACCAACAGGCACATGAAAAGATGTTCAACGTCACTAATTATTAGGGAAATGCAAACCAAAACCACAATGTGAGATATCACCTCACGATTGCTAGAATGGCTATTAACAAAAAGACAAGAAATAGAAGTGTTGGAGAGGATGAGAAGAAAAGGAACCCCTAAAACACTGTTGGTGGAACTGTAAATTGGTACAGCCATTATGGAAAACAGTATGGAGATGCCTCAAAAACTTAAGAATAGAAATACCATGTGACCCAGCTATTCTACTTCTGGGTACTTGTCCAAGGAACATGAAAGCACTAATTTGAAAAGACACATGCACCCCTATGTTCATTGTAATGTTATTAAAAGTAGCCAAGATATGGAAACGAGATAATCATTCATCAATGGACAAATGGATAAAGAAGGTGTGGTATATATATACAATGGAATATTACTCAACAACAACAACAACAAAAAATGAAATCCTGTCCTTTGCAACAACATGAATGGATCTTGAAGTTATTATGTTAAGTGAAATAAATCAGAGAAAGACAAATACCATATGATTTCACTCATATGTGGAATCTAAAAAAAGAAACAAACAAACAATATAAAACAAAAGCAAATTCATAGATACAGAGAACAGATTAGCGGTTACCAGAGAGGAAGGGGGTTGATGGGTGAGAGAAATGGGTGAAGGGGGTCAACTGTATAGTGTGGATGGTAACTAGACTTGTGGTGGTGATCACACTGTAGTGTATACAGATGCCAAATTATAATGCTGTACACCTGAAACTTATACATAAAAGAAAAAAGTACTGCATAGCCAAATAAACCAAAAACACCTGAGTCCAAATCAGTCCAGATCAGTTACTATTAACTCCAATTTATTACTATTATTGAAATATTTGTTAGGCCTTATTAGCAGCAGGGTGAATCAAGATGATATTTTGAGGATTATACGTACATGCTTTTAATTGCTAGATAATACACTATCTTGTATTAATAAAAATGCTCTCTGTTGTCAAGACTATTAAGAGTTCTACAGTTTTCCCTCATTTTTATCTTCCTCTCCAACTCCTTCCTCTTCCCATCACTACCTTGTTAGCAGGTCCCTAAATAATTTAAGATACAAGCAAAGATTTTCTTGCATGAATGAGTAGAAAGCTAGGCTCTCTTTGGGAAGCTATTTTATTATGACGTTTAGTTTTGATTGTGCGTTTGTGTTTATGCCTTAGATCTCAGGATTGTGGCTGCTTTCCTTTCCAAGTGAAGTTTTTCTCATTGCGAAAACAGCCTGATGTCCTTCTTAAAGAATTTCGGTAACCAAAGCTCTGTCCCTTGCTACCAGGAGTAAACAATTTTCCTTCTCCCTCTTAGTCATTTCATCTGTCAGTCATTGAAAATTACCATATGTTGGAGGTTGACACCGAGACAAAATATCCTAATGTTAGGTCATATGGTTCACCTTTTCCTTCAGGGTTGTTTTGTTTTGTTTTGTTTTTGTTTTTGTTTTCACTTTTGATCTTGGATAGAGCATTTGTGAAATTCTTGATGTGAGAATACATTTTATTGTGGTTAAGACTTATTCTTTCTGGGGATGGAAGGGCCAATAAAGATTCACCGGAATGTTTCAGTCAGGCAGCAGTAATATGCGTTCCAAGTCTCAAGCAATCAAGGCATCTGTACTCTGGAGCCGTCCTGCCTGTTTACTGAAAGACAACTGTCAGTGGGAAAAGAACTCTTCCAACTTTGAATTCTATTAGAACAGGATCTTTTCTCAGAAGATGGCTCCTTGGTCTTCTGAGGGAAATCACCAGTGAGCTGGCTGGGCACATTCCAGTAGGGGATTTGGACTTAGCAAGGAGAGAATAGCTCTCCTGTCAGTCCTCAGTGAAATGTAAATAATCTAGAGAGGAGCAGAAGAAAAAAATAACAGTCCCTTTCTAGTCTTTGTCATGAGTTTTGTACACAGCCAACTTTCTAACAGGTCCTCTGAGATACTGGCCTAATAGGGCTTTCCATTATGGTTAAACTGGACACCAGTGAAGAGGGAAGGGGTCCCTAGAGAGAGACCTGTTTCTCTCCACTCTGCTCCCCAGTCTCTCTCCTAATGGGACTACAAGGAGGTAGGTGTGCTGAAGACACAATTGAAAGAATCTGATTGAGAATGTTCCTTGAGACCGCAGAGATCTCAGACAGACTTTCCTAAGGCCAGAGATCTCTTAGTGGCAAGGCCCTCATACCAAGAACTGTACATTCCTCTGAGACTTTTGATAACAAGGGATAGAAGCCTAACTCAGTCTAACTTAATAAAACAAAAAGAATTTCTTAGAAGTCTAGATATGACTGAACTCTGGATTTTAAGGCTGTCCTGAGCAGTGCACATTCCTGGTCTACCCCTACATTCACAGACTGGTTCCCCAGCAACCCTGGGTCTACACAGACCTTTGAACTCATGATCACAGAGAAAGAGATACCATCTCTTCCCATAGCTCTGGCAAGGGTCAAGAGAGGGCTCAGACTAGCTTGGATTGGATCACATGCCCATTCCTAAATCAATCTTTGTGGCCAGCAAGATTGATTGATCCTGAGTGGTCAGAACTGAGTCAAGTGTCCATTCCTAAGGCTAGTGGGTAGCTGGGCAAAGATAGGGACTTGGACTGAAATCCAAGAATCACTTGGACTGGAAGATATTATTAAAGACTGAGGGAGAGATGGTTCCCTCTGGAGGTATTAGAGATACAGAGAAGTGTACGTCCACTACACGTGGGAAGACCCTGATGGGACATTCATTGAAGGAGACTAGAAGCTTCACAGAAGAGGAGAAATAGAGGGTCCTGAATGAGGCTGGCATGAGTCATGATGTGAATTGGAGAGTGGAGTTGTGGATTGGATTTTGAGCACACTCAATTTCAAGTAATGTCGTTGTACTTTGCTGGTTGGTCTGGTCCTAGATAATATTGTGAATTCAGTTACACTGTGTTTTGGGTCTCTATCTCTTGTTTCTATGGTCCTGTTTTCTTTCCCTTTCTACCCACTGTCCACCGAAGCACTTGTGCATCCCAACCCATCTGGCCCTGATGTCCTGCACCTAAGTAAGGACATGAAGATTCTACCCCTCACGCCTTACCAAAATGACCTACCCTATGCTTTAAATTCTATAGACCTCCAGGGGAATTGATGACTAATGTGAACTCATCTGAGCATTATTTGTTACCAGACAAGATACAAATGATGTTTCAAAAACAAGCTATCCCTTAATCTTGTGGCTTTCAGACTTAGAGATTTTCATAGACTGGTAACTGAGAGAGAGAGAGAGAGAGAGAGAGAGAGCATGTGCATGCTTGAGAGATGGGCGGGGAAGGGAGGAGAGGAGAGAAGAGGAGAGGAGAGGAGAGGAGAGGAGGGCAGGAAAAATTAAGGCTGGTTTAGGGTTTTTAAGCATTTTATTTTGGTAAGTTAAGAACCTTTAAAATAGCCACAACAAAACTACTATTTAATTTAATATCACCAAAATTTTTATAAAAGGAAGGATATTTTAATACCAAAAAATTGGAAAAGTTTTAGTTTCATATTCAAAGAAAATTCCTCAAATTTTAAAAATTACAATTTTTTTTGAAAACTCACTGAAATGGCCTGAATTAGCCAGAGCTCATTTAATGTGTCATCCCAAAGCAGCCTTTTCTAAAGATTAATGTTTGAGGACCCCAGTGTTACCCCCAAAGAGTTTAATGGTGGGAGTTTTGGGGCTGTGGCTCATCAGTGGGAGAGTTTGATGTCCAACTGCATCTTCAAACCACAAAGATAAATCATTCCTGTATCTCTGAAGACTTGGCCTTGGTTCCAGGGCATGGATTTTGGTAGAATTTACACACATCTGAATCATCCTTGATAAGGAACATTCATCACTCAGTCTTTTCATAGAAGGAGAAACTGAGGTTCAAAGGGTAAAGAGACTTGGTTAAGGCCACAGTCTAAGAGTGAATCCCATAGCCAAGGCAGAACTCTCACGAATCAGGACTCAGCTGGCACTCTGAGAGAAGGCAGAGAGAAGGACCAGAATCTGAAGACTGAACACGTCCTTGGACGGGCCCTGGTGGAGAGTGGGCAGAGATGGCCACAGGTGACAGGAATGAGTGCAGACCTGGAGGTGGAGCACGTCAGGAAAGAGAATGCCATCAAGGGATGGATCCCAGACTGGCCACCAGGGAGCTGTGCCTGGGGCTTGTGGCAGTGGAAAGGACCCAGACTATACCTTGGACTTGGCTATTTCCTGGCAGGCCCCATGAAGTCTAAGCAAGACCCTATTCTCAGAAACACTGGAATTACCAGGCTGGTTATCAAGACGGGGATTTGATTCCTCTGGAAGTAAAGTCAGGACCTGAGTTCCTGGAAACCAGGGATAGGGAAGCTGGAGACGTAACAAGACAGACTCGACGGCCTTGAATTTCAAACCAGTGGGTGGGACTAGCTAATTCTGATATGAAGGTTGGAATGTTAGCAGCAAATGGGAAGGTTTTACATTGTGAATGTGTGACATGGAAGAAAGAAATAGTAATGGATTTTTTTTTCCCCCAGTAAAATAGCCATCATTTTTAATATTTACCTGTCACCTGAGCTCCATTGCCGACAAAAGAAAGTACACACCAAACATTGTGTCAGAAAAGGTGTGGTCCCATTTGGCTGTGGGGACATTTGTATAAGATGGTGAAACTGTAAGGAATGTAGAAAGAAAAAGAAGAAAACTTGGTGAAGCCACTGAGAAAGACAAGGACTGGTTCTTTGGAGAAATTAGCTGAAGGCAGAGGGGCAAAGCTTTGTCAAAGTGCTCATGAAAATCTCAACATTAAGCACAGGCAGAGGCAGACATGCAATTGGGGCTGATGAAGCTCCAAACCAGATCGTGTAGATCATGATGGAGTTTCAGCCTTTGCAGTGAGTTAGCAGGTCTGAAATGTCATAGAAACATGGAAACCTGCCATGTCTACTAAGAGACACTAAGGACGTTAGGACTCAAACCGAGAGGTGGCTTGAGCCCTCCAGCAGGAATGACAGGACTTTTTGAGAGACTTAACAGACCAAAAGAAAAAACTCAGACTGAGTTCAAAGGAAAACATACAATGATCCAGGGGGCATAACTCCCACCCAGCATAAACGTAGTAGGGAATGCCTAAAATTCTTCAGTGCTTTAAGATTGTGTGAAGTGGTACCTCAGAATTACTTCACATTGCAACACAATTTAGTTAAGTCATTTCTGAACTGATTAAATTTGTCTTGGAGGGAGGGGGCTCAGAAAGTGTGGCAATGCCCACCGGTTTCTCCAAGAACACAGCAGTGCCCAGGATATGGGAAATCTTTGGTGAAAATATCAGAAACAAATGAAATATCCTTGGGACATTAATAATTAAAGTCTCATATCTTTTATGATAAAAACAATATGCAAAGTATGGGCATTACTGGAAATTCATGAAATGAACCCTCTTTTTTGGGTCAGTGTTTACTACAGTCCTGATTGTTTCAGAAAGAAAACTTTATGAAAGGAAATCAAGAGCGTTTCTCCAACTCCATGAGCACTGCAATAACAGGAAACAAAACTCCTATTTCTGTAGTTTGCCAGATAAGAACTGAATAGTAGATTTTTTTTTTTTTTTGAAGGCATGTAGCACATACTGTTAAAGACATAAATTACTGTCTATTGCATGGTTTTGACTAGGCAACTTACATTGTCGCTTCTATTTCTGGTAGGGGAGGCACATGCATTTGTCATTATTCCAGAAAATGGTGAAAAATGACAAGTTGACAGAAGAGCCATTATTGCTAAGAGTGTAGCCATTCAGCCCTTGTCATTTGGTGGAGCCACTTTAGTCCAAGAACATTCTAGAGAGTGAACTTGAAACAAGGCAAACTACAAACAGTTGGAGGTGATTTCCAATAGCCTCTAAGATACTGCAGTTCAGATGCTCCCTAATACTAGAAGAAATAAGAGCACCCAGTAGCCTTCTATGGGATCTTTTCTTTGAATATGCAAGGAGATGCCTTACTCAGTTTAGTCCAGGGCATATTTGCTTATCACATATTTTATTGTTCAAGTACAAGAGCTAGCTGGCCTATTGCAATATACTTCCCCAAACTTCTCTCAAGTTATGTTGTAACAGCAAACATAGTTAGGGAGTATATATGTTTCATTTTAAAGTTTATCTTCTTTCGTAGCTTTGAAAAAGACAGGAAAGTGAGGTCAGAAAGCCAGTGGGTCATTTAAGACACAAATCTCTCAAAACACATCTTTAAAGCATATATTGGTATCGAAATATGTACACTGAGGGATTCTTTAGGTTATAATGTGAAGGTTCTTTTCTGGGAATGGTTTTCATCTTTTTAATCATGACAACTGATTGTAAGTTTCCTTGTTTGCTAAGACATCACTGATGTCATCCATTGTTGACAAGGCACAGAGAAAAGAATTTTTAATATGTGGTTATGTCAACAATTGTGAAATATTACTGAGACCAAGTAACAGAGGGTGAGATTGTTGAATGTATTATTGTTACAACCATTAGGGAATTGCAACGATGCAAAATAATGCACCAAAATCCCCAATCTCAGATTCAGCCACTGCTAACATTTAGCTACATTTGCATTTTACGTTTTACCTGTACTAGACCACATTTACCCACAATTTTGCAACCTGCTTTTACTCCTCTTAGCTTTATGTCATAAGCAAGTTCCTATGCTATTAAAACTCTATGCAAAGATTATTTTTATAAATGGATCCGTTTTATATGAATATACCATACTTGACACATCAAGGTTGTTTGCAGTGTTTTTTTAAATAAATAATTCTAGGTAAAATGTCCTTGCAAATGTATCCCTTTCCTTATTACTTATGATGTTCTCAAGATCCAAAGGAGTGATCCTTTGACCTTACAAGGTCAAAGATATAAATTTTTTGAGAACTCTTGATACATGTTGCCAAATTGTTTAATATAAAGGTTGTACCAATTTATACCTCAACAGAAGTTTATGAAGGTAAGCAAGAGAATGTACTTAGTTTTCTTTAATTTGAACATGGTCCTATGAAAATTTATACTATGGTAAACAGAGCATGTGCTAAAGACAAGCTATTGAAATATATTTTTAAGATAAAATTGAGAAAGACATCTTTAAATTAGTAGTGAATGCTAGGAGTTTAAAAATATATTCAAATTTATAGTCAGGGTAACATCGCAGGCAATTTTTTAAAGTTCATTCTTTAAGAATAAAAATAATCCCTTATATTTGCCACTTAACAGTTTGCAAGTGCTTTCATAAATGATCTCTTATTAATCAAGAACTTTAGAAAATTCTGAAGTAATTCGGGCATACCAGAAACCCTCAAATGTAATCACATAAAAACTAAATGCAAGACACAATTGTCTTGCATTTAGAATTTTTTTCATTAGTTTTAAAGTATGTATTTCCAAGAAAGATCCCTGCCCTGGGTAAAGAATAAATTCAATGGCGTGGTTCTTTCACTTCCAAGCAGCATAGGAAGGTAGGTCTATGAGCTAGGCTGCAGTATTTGCCTGACTACATGCCTTTGCATCACCTTGAAATCAAATTAGGGAAAGAGAAACTGTTGCAGCACCTTGAACACACCATGCTTGCGCCTGCCTGGGTATCTTTCCACTGCCCGGCCCCTTAGTCTGGAGCTCCGCCCCCAGTGATGTCATGCCCCCCCCTCCCTCCCTGCAGGTCTTTGCTCAGTTGATACCATCTCACCTGGTCCCCCCCCCCCCCACCGTACAACCCTACTTAGAATCGCAAACACCACCATCCCTCCCCCCGACAAAAAGGCTCTCTCTGTACCTTTTCCCTGCTTCCTTTATCTACACAGCACTTGTTACCATGATTTTTGTGTGTTTGTTTTACTTAATTACTTGTTTTGGTCTGTCTCTCACAGTAGAGTATAAGCCTCATGAGCGCAGGGATGTTTTGTCTGCTTTATTCACTGCTGTATCCATATTACCTAGAGCACTTGGTATACAGTAAGCACTTAATATATATTTGTTGAAGGAAAACAAATGGCTGAATGAATGTGGGGCCTGGAGCTGTCTAAGAGCTTTTCTGGATAAGCTCTAAAAAAAGACAGCGCTCTCTTCAGGGGCAGCTTGACGTTGATGCCCACCCTGCCAATAGCTCGCATTACAGCACAGCATGGGTCCCGGGGCTCGCTAAGGAGAAGAAGGGGCCAGGAAAGCAGCACCTTTGGGCAAGTGGACTCTTAGTTCCCCAACCAGGGATGGAACCAGAGTCCCCTTCAGTGGAAGCACGAGAGTCTTAACCACTGGACCATCAGGAAAGTCCAGGAATCAGACAGACTCTGTGGCATCAAAAAATCCCACATTGCCACTTTCTTGGCATACAACCCTGGGCAGCTGGTCAATATCTCTAGGTTCTAGAGAAGAATGGGATACCTCCTACCTCTAAGGATTGTTGTGATGACAATTCAACATAGTGACACAGGCAGCCCCTGGCTGGGGTCAGTAATTGTTAGCCCTTATTATGCAGGAGATACCGAGCTAAACATTTGATGTACATTATTATGCTTAATTATCACAGTTTATCACATTAGGAAGTGGATAAACTCTTCTGAATATGTATCCTGTGGGTCTCCAAATAAGTTTGGCTAATGCTATGTAATCCATACCTCCACTGGAGAGTCATGTTATTGTACCAACAGATCAAGAAGCTCTACAATAAAGAAATCTGCTCAACTTTAATTCGACTTTAATCTTTTATTTGAGTTTAATCAAGCATTACCCAAAAGATGCTTTTCTCGTTTTGCAGTAACACATAGTGTCACTATGTGAAGATGGTGATTCCTGTAAATGCTCTTTGATACCAATAGATACAGAACACATGATTTTCTCCATTTAACAGAGGAGGAAGCTGAGGCTCAGAGAAGTTCAGTGACTTACACAAGGTCACACAGAGAACAAATACGTGTGCAGCTATCCTAACTGGTCAGCCCAATTCAGGAGTCTGATGTTATCACCACCTCACTTCAAGTAGTCCCCCATCACCTAACTTGATTATAATTATTGCATATAGAGATGACAAGACAATAACACAGCTGCTCTTCTAGAATTGCTGAAAATTCAACTAAACTGGAAGATAGATGTGAGATAAGATTGCATTTTGTGAACCTAAAAGAAACATGTTACATGGACTCTGTTTGGCCATGACTTGGTGTTACCAATGACTTTTTTCTTTCTGACATTTATGATGTAAGCCGGCAAATAGAAGGAAGGCTATTATCTAAAATATAGAAATGGCATACTTAAGTTACAGAGATTAAAAAAGAGAGGATCAAATTAAAATCAGTTAATTAGAAACACACTGATACAAATGTGAAATCTGAAGCTATTTTCCTTTTGTCAAAAAGAAAACCCGGAAACTTTCAGAACATTAGATGAGAAAAGAAAAATTGAGCTTCAAAAAAATTATAGGTCTCCACTGTTAGTTAACCAGGGGTGAGCCTGGTAGACAGAAATTCCAGTTAAGCAGGCAGCCTTGCTCACAAATTGATGGGTCTTGTCTGTTTTGGAGATATGCTTACTTGGTTTCTGAATCAGCCAGAGATTTCATGTTATTGAATTATTTAGGCTATTTTTAAGTCTGACAAAAATGAGACCACAGGGCTCAGAGATGAACAGAGAGGACTCAGATTTTTGCTGTCCTTGAAATTTATATTTCATTGTAAGTGAAAGAAGAAAAAAGTCCATAGCAAATAGAGAAATCATGTTTGAGGTTAATGAGATCGTTATTCTCAATCCCCGAAAAAGATTTCCAAATAGGGATGGGCAAAAGTGACAAAACAACCCAGATGAGATGCCTGAGAAGCATCACAATTGTAAATTGCGCTTGGTGTCAAGACAAATTATCTCAATTTAGATAAGTTGGAAACAGTTTATCTGCTTTTCATCTAGCATAGCATATGAGATAGATAGGACTGGAAGGGGTGACTTAAAGATTGAACCATGTATCGACCTAGCTCATTTTGCTCTGTATAGCTGTGCCATTTTTATGCCCCACAGTGTCCCTCAATAACTCTACCAAAATAGAAAGTGGTAGAAATACTCAAATTGGCATTTTCTTGTGTCCAAACCATGATAAGCGTTCCCTGGTACTGTCCCACCCCCAGACTGACCTATGTGGACTTCTCTCGAGACATTCTGTGTTTACTTTAAAATCTGTTTCTGGTTGTTAAAACAGTAGACACGTCAGTTCTAAGCAGGGCTCCCCGGGCATGCTTTCGTGCAGTGACACATTGGCACGATAATCCCAGGTTATTATCAGTGGCAGCACTGATTACTAAAAAGAACATGAAATTTTCCTCCTTAATCACAGTTTGCTGAGTCCTGTAAGCAACAGAGGGAGTGAGACCCAATTGCTTGAAGGGTGATTCATTGCTGTCTATGGTACAGAGTTCTTGCATATCTCCTTACATCCACATTAGCAGTCCTAGAATATTGTTAGGAGAAAGGTCTTCTTGATATGCTTAGGATATTTTTTAGGGAGAATAGCATGCACATTTCTGTGTCACTCTTTCAAAAATAATTAAGGATTTGGTTTTTCCAAAAATGCATTTGAAACAGGCCTCGCAATGTCAACCTTAGAGGTTTGTAGGATGCCAAGAATCTATGTTTAGTGCAGTGTGTATACATTTTGGACGAGGCAGAACTATTTATTTTGAAATTAAAATGTCTCCAAGCAACCATGCATTACAAAACATTTTAGAAAAGTCTTTTGGCAGTGGCTAAGGAGAATATACCATATATATGAACAAGCGTGTGGAGAAAATGGGCATAAAACCCATTTCTAAGTTCTGACACCTCGTATGCCTGATCTTACCTTAGAAAGAAGTAACCGTGATTGGGCTGCATGCAATGACTTGTTCTATACAACATCTTCAGGGAGCAAACTGGTTTTTTTTTAACATGAAGTAATTACACATGATGTAAACTGCAAGAGCAATGCTAACGTTTATCTCTAGGAGGTATATTCCTAAGTCCATTTTTTAGGTCATTAACCTCCTAGGGAAAGTGCCCTTTAGGCTAAGCCTTTTCTGCTCTTTCCCTATATTATTTGGAAAGATGAAAATGCCTATTCGAGAATATCTATCAAATCCCATAATGGTAGGGTTAGGTGGGGAAAGAAGCCATAGGGCATGAAAACTGTGATTATTATTTGTTAGTATATTTATTTGCACTGACACGTGGCATTTCTAGAACTTTATCTCTCTGGTTGACAGGGGAATGGAGATTGGATGATAGTGTTTCTCCTTTATGAAGAGTCATGAAGCTACAAGGTAGGGGATTACTCTCAGTGTTCTGCTGTTATGAGGGCAACTCTTAGTCACGTGGCATGGTCTACCTTTTGGGGTTAACTTCTGGTCTGTCAGAGCCTCATAGAATTGATTTATGTTTGGATTTTTTTCCCTGTCTGACCATGGACAATTTGAAAACCTTTCTATTTGCACAGGAATTAGCCTTTAGCTGAAATTGAGTTTTGGCAACGTTCTACGTGTTATACCAACCAGAAAGTAATTGCCCAATTAAATATAATTCAAGTTTTATGCCTCTTCAAAACTAGGGAGTCTTACAAATAAGTATATCATTAAATGCTGAAGCCCTTGTTAAGCTCAAACCCCCCTTCTTGACAGTTTGATATATTTTTACCCTCAGTTCTTTGAACTCCTCAGGTTCTGAGTCTAAGGGAATTCTGCTTGCGATTTGTCTCCCCATTTAGGTCTGACTTCAGCGAGTAATTTCACTAATGATGCCGACATGAGTATTCCAGGTCTATGACAGTTATATTTCTCACTGCAAATTAACACACTGAATACATGTGAATGATGTTCTACCTTGGTTAATCCAAGTCTGCCTGCTGTCATTGCATTAACAAAATCTGATTTCAGAGTCCTCAAGGCTGAAAGTCAGGCTGGGGTCCATGGTAGATAGTTTCTCTGAGACCCTCCTGGCCAGTCAGACGGCTGGTCTGCTCCCCTGGGGGCAATTTTCCGATATCACCGTGTGGGAACTGCTAAAAATTCTTACCATCTTCTTTGTATTTTTATTCTAGGGAAGTTTAGAAGCTGTATGAGCAAAAGTATTATGAAACTGGAGGTGGATATTGGGGAAATTGAGGTGATTATGGTGTAGAGGGAAGACTTGCTTAGAAACGATGGGAGCACTAAGTTGGACAAGGATAGATTCTATATCCTTTTTTTTTTCAACTCCCAATATACATTTATTTTATTTATTTTTTTATTTCTTATTTTTTTCTAAATTTTTAATTTAATTTTTATTTTGTATTAGAGTATAGTTGATTTATAATGTTGTGTGAGTTTCAGGTGTACAGCAAAGTTATTCAGTTGTACATATACATATATCCATTCTTTTTCAGATTCTTTTCCCATATAGGTTATTGCAGAATATTGGGTTCCCTGTGCTATACAGTAGGTGCTTGCTGATTATTTTATATATAGTAGTGTATGTAAGTTAATTCCAAACTCCTAATTTATCCTTCTATAGAGTGTCCACAACATTGCTGGCATGCCAGTGTGCAGGAAGAAGAAAGGCTTCCACAGAAGGAATGTTTATCCACTGATATAGCCAAATTTCGGAGGATGAGGAAAATAACAGTTCCCTATCTATATTAACTTGGATTTGTCTCTACCCTTTATCATTCATCATTGCTCCAAACAAAGTTAATGGGAATGTTATGGCTCAATTTCTGTGAACTGGGGAAGCTTATCAATGGGGCTGCCACTTCCTAGCTACTTGTGGAATGTATCTGTGTTAGCTGAGTTCACTCAGGGATGTCAGGAACATTATAAATTCTGTCCCGCCTGGATGATGAAATATTAAAAAAAATATTCACACACATTTAGGGAAAAAAAAAAGAAAGCTCCTAAAATCCAACTTCTTCCCTCCATTCTGCCATGAACTTCTTGCTCAGAAGACTTCAGTGGACATTTATAATTACACACAATAATAAACATCC
Source organism: Eubalaena glacialis (assembly GCF_028564815.1). NCBI lineage: Eukaryota > Metazoa > Chordata > Mammalia > Artiodactyla > Balaenidae > Eubalaena > Eubalaena glacialis. The sequence continues at coordinate 9,469,507 of NC_083722.1, forward strand.
ATGGAGCTTCATTATATTTTTAAACCCAGATTGTTTACAGCATAGTTTTTGAAATACCGATGGTGACTATTCAAGGATTCACGGACACATCCTTTTAAGAAGGAATATTATTAGAGGTCATAAATGATAAATTTGAAATATCTTGGGAGTAAATCTACCTGTACAGCTTACAGTCTACCAAAAACATTCACATTTCATCATAGAGATGTACAAAGTTGTTTTGTTATGTTCTTCCAATAGTGAGTCATTGCTGCTTAAGAATCCTTGATTCCTACAGCAAAGAAGTAAGGCCATATCAAGAATACTGTAACTGAGTTCCAAAAGACTGTAAAATTCTTGCCCAATAGGACATGGGAACCTGGTTATAGGACCACAATTCTCCCAGTTAAAGATACATTCCCTAAGTGCACTAGACTACCCTGTATTTCAATTAAATTATGCCTTTGAGCAAGAAGAGTGAAAAGCAAATGGTTTAGCGATAGAAGCAGTATTACTAAAAAAATACCCAAGAACCTTATTTATCTTTGCTAAGCTCTGCGCTATTTACATGAAGATTTATGGTATTGAGAGCCCAGATAGCTTTAGTCATTTTACATGTTACCGCAGGGGTGGGATGAAAGGATTAGGCCAGAGGGGAAGAACACCTCACTAAAGAATGTCACACGCCCAGTCTTCCTTAAAACCTTGGGGAAGAATTCTATACTTTAATTTTAAAAGCCACTACGTGACTTCCAGATTGAGTCTCTTAAATGTACTAGGATAGAGCTTTATGGAGGGAGTGTATGATATGAAGCAACTAAATTAATTGAAGTAGTTAAATACCACCATTTTTTAAGGGCTACAAAATACTGGCTTAATCAACATTTCTAAGAAGATAACTGTCTTCCTTCCCTTCACCCCAAGCCTTTATTTCTACATTATTTACAAAAAGTACATGTTTTTGTGTGAATTAGAATTGACTTGATTAGAATTAGAATTTACTTTGAGAAATGCTCTCCTGATAACTAAGATACTAAAATATCTTTGATATAAGATTTATTTCTAACAATTTTGCTAGGATGCTAAAAAAAGGCTGACTTTTGTTTCTCATTTTCAAGTGCTGTGGGCCTAGGGCTGAATAAAAGCTCCTCTACTCATAGCTAGGTAATCTTGGGGACGGTATTTCAATTCTCTGAGCTTTAATTTCTTCATATATACAAATGAGGCTAGTGATTCCTACTATACAGGATAGTTATGAGGGCTAAATTGGATACACTATATAAATTTTTGGTGCCTAGATTAGAGCAGATGTTCAATATTAGCTCCCCCTCTAACCCCTTCAACCCCAACTAGATTTTAGGCTTCTTTGGTACCAGGATAACCAACTTCACCTATTATTAGTGGATTTAATCATCAAAGGATGATATGCAAATTGCTCATGATAAATATAAATATATTTATTATAACTGTAATCAAAGGCATTAGATTAAATGTTTTAATAGTGTTATTTTTCCAATCATATAGTATTTAATTAACACTTCATTGGATTCTAATACATATCAATTCCACTGGAAAGAAGATTTTATAAAAGGGTATGACATACAAGGAAAAGGAAGAGATCACAGGGCTTCTCAACTCAAAATCAACATGATTTTATTCTTCAGCCTCTTCATAATACATAGGGCTTTTTTCCCAAGTTATTTATTTCATGTGGTATCATCATGTTGTGGCTTCTCAGGGCTTCAGAATGTGGTCTCATGCTACACATCAAATTTAAGCTCCCCTATTCCAAACATCTCTCTCTTTCTTTTTCTCTCCCTCTCTCACACAAACATTATATAATTATATATATACTTTAAACCTTTGCTCATACTTCTTCCCCCTGCCCAAATCCTACCAATAACTCGAGACTCAGATCAAGTACTACCTCCTTCAGTAATTCTTTGTCTGTTATCTTATTCAGCAAATGAAGGGATTATTAGATGCATGGCACCCTGCTATGGAGACAAAGACATGAATCCTTCTACAGGTTTACAGCCTAACATGGAGACTCAGGAATAAAATATCACAGATTCTAGAGTAACTGGATTCAGAAGCCATAAAGGGGACCAAAATTGTCAATTCAACTTGGTCAAGGTGGTGTGGTCCAGAAACTACCTAATGTATTGGGTTTGGGACATGAACCTGACCTTGAACACACAAGTATCTTGTATGCATAAGTAGGTATCTATCAGGTAGAGTGAATGTAGAAGATGGTGGATAGGGATAGTCCTCAGAGAGGGACCTTGTATGTGAAGGCACAGCAGCTTGAAGCATCAGGGTTTTCTGTTTATTCTACAGAGTTTGGACATTACCCTCAAGGGAGTAGAAAGCCACTGAAAAATTTTAAAGTAATGAGAACAAATGAAAAGATGCACATTTTAGAAAAATCTCTGGTAGAAGCACAGAGGATGGAGGAAGGCTACTTTAGGGGTGGAGTCCAGGTTGGAGACTTTCAGTCCTCCAGCTAGAAGGTGGCTAATCTCTTCTTTGAAGTTCTATTGTGCCGATGGTCAGGGCATTTATTTTATTACTTAATTGTTTTCTTCTTTCACTCATGACAGTTTTCTCTCTATGACTACATTGAAAAATATTCTGTCCTGACATACCTTGCAATGATTTTTGGTATCTCCTCTTCTAACCCTCTGCAATATCTTCATATACACATACACAGCTCCCAGGACATGGATGCATACTGAGAAGATGGGCAGAAAATGCTTTTAACTGACAGACTTCACTGGTCTCAGGAGTGATTAACTGTACACAACCAGTGCCACTGAGGTCAGCAGCAGTGAATGTTATACACACACAGGCTCCTGAAAGATATGTGAAAGTTAAATCAGCACACAAGAGAGTTGGAATGTGTGTCTTGTGATTCTTTACCCTTTAACTATTTATTTTATATAACCTAATTGAATTTGAATCCTTGCATATAAAAATGTTTGGCTACCATCATGTAATACTCTAATTTTGACTTTGCTGAATATATGAGATGATTTGTCCTGAACACATTGCCCTCCATCTTTCAAACTGAGTTTTTTTTTAAGAGCCTGATTCAACTCAGTGGAATTTACATTCAAAAGTAACTATTCTTTTAATAGTCACTTTTAATCAGACCTCTTAACTGTAAGCATAAGTTAGCCTTTGCTGAATGCATCACCTTAATTTATAGAGGATTATATGTATGGATGATTATAAAGTTAAAGAAAGGAAAAAGTCTGGGTAAGATACCCCATAATTCTTGGTTTTAAAATTCATGAAATTAGATAACTATATTGTCTAACGCAGGACAACAGGCTTCTGCTTTGAAATCTATTTTTTCCTAAGTCTAACAAAATGTTTTTCACTGGTTATCAGAACATACTGCAAAACACATTTTTAAAAATTCTTGCATTGTGGTAGTGATAGATAGAGATCTAAATGTTTAAAGTTTTCAAATTTATATGGATATGTATGTTTAGACACTAAAAATTTTAGTTAATGCTGCAAGAATCCAGACATTCTATGGAGCTATCTGGGTTATTTTTTATTTTTTTATTGAAGTGTAGTTGATTTACAATGTTGTGCTAGTTTCTGGTGTACAGCAAAGTGATTCAGTCATATATATATATATATATATATATATATATATACATACATATATATATATATATATATATATATATAGATGTATATATTTTTTTTCAGATTCTTTTCCATTATAGGTTATTACAACATATTGAATACAGTTACCTGTGCTATAGAGTATGACCTTGTTGTTTACCTATTTTATATATAGTAGTGTGTATCTGTTAATCCCAAGCTCTAAATTTATCCCTCCCCCCTTTCCCCCTTTGGTAACCATAAATTTCTTTTCTATGTCCGTGAATCTGTTTATGTTTTGTAAATAACTTCATTTGTATCTTTTTTTTTAGATTCCACATATAAGGGGCATCATATGATATTTGTCTTTCTCTGTCTTACTTCACTTAGTATGATAATCTCTAGGTCCATCCATGTTGCATCAAATGGCATTATTTCTTCATTGTTATGGCTGAGTAATATTCCACTTTGCAGCCACTATGGAGAACAGTTTGGAGGCTCCTTAAACAAAAAATAGAGTTACGATATGATCCAGAAAGCTCACTCCTGGGCATATAACCAGAAAAGATGAAAACACTAACTCGAAAAGACACATGCACCCCAATGTTCATAACAGCATTGTTTACAATAGCCAAGACATGGAAGCAACCTAAGTGTCCATTGACGGATGAAGGGATAAAGAAGTTGTGGTATGTAGCTGGGTTCTTTTTAAACCTTTTGGCAGTCTGCCAAACTATAGGTAGGAGAGAGTATTGGGCAGTGTAGAAGAGAGAGAGACAGGATGGAAAAGAGGAAAAAGAAGGGGAAAAAAGGAATGGAAGAAATGATTTTCTAAAGTGCAAGGGTTGGAGAGTAGCCCCTGTACAGCCGAAAATGGAAATATCAGAGACAGAGGCATCAGAAGAAAATAAAAATGAAGACTACATGGGAATCCACAATGTGGCAGATTCCCTTCACATCTGTTCCCACCCTTTCCTGGTGTGTCTATTGTACTGCAGTGGCAAGAAAAGGAAAACTACATTTCCCAGACTGCCTTGTAGCTGGAGTTTCTGAACATGGTCTAGGGTTTATGGATCAGAGGCACTCATAGAGAAATGAATTTAGCACTGAACCAGGTGGGGAGCCAGGGAGTGACAGGTCCGGCATCCATTCTTCTAACACAGGTATCATAGTGGTTACTGGAGCCAGTCATTCTAGTGGTGACTCTCTCATCTCAGACCATAGCTCAGGACATGTGATCCTGGAGCTGGTGACAAGCTCAGTGCTGGATTGCAGGTTGGTTTAGGACAATGGCTTCCTGATTCCCAAGCATTTTGATTGTGGTAGAGATGGAGCCTGTACCTCCAGTATCTGATTCTGTTTTGAATCCCTTACTGCTTAAAAGAGCTAGAGTGCTTTCTGTTACCTGCAACTGAAACCTGATCAATTTGCATCATTTTCACTTAGTGACCCTAACGGATCCATGAGAGAACATTTAGGAGTGACTGCCTTAGGAAATAAAACTTCACTTTATCGTTATCAGTGTACATTAGGCGTGCAACTTATACATGTTACATCAGTATGGGTAAATTTAGTCAACTCCACTATTCAAAGGTCAACTCCTTATCAACTGCCCTGACTATAGCCCCTCATACTGGGGTTAAGAAAAAAAAAAAGACCTTTGAACAGAGCACCCAGATAATTCTCATAAGGAGTCATTTGGTGAGCTCTCATTTGGTTAACTACTCAGGGTATCACTGACTACTCATTAACATAAAATTCAAACAAATTGGGACTTACAATTTCTCATTAACTTGATCAGAAACTAGAAATATGTGGGAAAGACTGATAAAGGCAAACACAAATAAGTAGAAGATTGAAACATCACAGATGGAAAGAAATCAGAAGGAGGCATGATATCATATTCCCCTAAATAGCATCCAAATTATAAATGGAGAGACAGTCAAAAAAAGATAACCTATGCTCAAACACAAAATATAAAAATTGTTATCATTTTGTAGATTAAAAGCATATGATGCAATGAGATGAAACAACCTTACTCCACAAATTGTGTAAGATAAATGAAGCATTTTGATTTCCTTAAAATAGATAGATCAACCTTAAAGCAAATGAACACTCATGGAGAGAATCAAATGTGTGTTCTTCCCACCATCATCAAGGGAAGTTGGACTAACCCTAGAAGAGCCTGCGTAGTAATTCTCTAATTGAGTAAATAGGAAATAATGAAAGTACTTTTGTAGATAGCTTAGAAGATTGTGTGGTGTAGGGACACATTTGTTGAGTGCTCTGCATTTTCTGACAGTGAAAATAGTCCCCTGACAATAAATGATAAACCACATTAAATTTTTCCCATAACTGTTTCACATAGGCTTCTTAGTGTGGTCACTAAATCATATTTGTGAGTTTTAACTGCTCCTCCCTTCCTGGCTTTACAGTAAGGTTCAAGGCAACAGCCCTAGCTGTAACCATGGCATCAACTATTAATAGTTGATGTTGTTTTGTGCCTTCTTCTCTGAACTCAAAGCATGGATGTATGGGTAGATAGACAGATAGATAGATAGATAGATAGATAGATAGATAGAAAGAATTTTCCAAGACATCTTACTAAGTGAAAAATCAGTTTGCAGAATAATACATAAGGTAGAAACCTCATTAAGAAGAAAGAAAGAAAGAGGAAGGGAGAAAGGAAAAAAATAAAGAAAGAGGGAGGAAAGAAGGGAAGAAAAATTGTTGTAATGTGTTTGTGTTAAAATGCAGAGAAATTAAAGTGAAAGCCTGCAGAGGTGCATAATAAACCTTTAATAGTAATGCCCCTGGGAAGGGAACTTAGGATGGGGAACGTATGAGGTGGTGAGGGCCATAGAGCAAGAAAGCTGGAATCAACTTTGACTCCCTATCCACCCGGACATAACTATCACCAAGTCCTTTCAATACTGCCTTCTTCCTGACTTTAGAATTTGTCTGCTTTGAGAAGTGACCTTCCCCAACCAACCTGCCCAGCCTAGGGGGGCCATTCTCTCTCACTTCAGCTTTGAGCTACTCTTCTAAATGGTCTCATTGCTTCTGGTTTTGCTTACCCATATCATCGCACTGCAGCCCCCAATCCATGTGAATGCCTTAGCCATGATCCTTCATTAAAATATTTTAGTTTTACAATTAGGTATTATATATTACGTATAAATGTATTTTTAATGTAGAAAATTCAGATATCAAATTATCCAAACACTTCTTTCCGGCCCACCCTCCCATATCACTTCCCTACACGTTCACCATCCTAAATTTCGTTTCCCTCCAGTCTCCTATGCCTCTTAACAGACACACACACACACACACACTTCCATATATCTTTTCCTTTGTTAGTGTTTGCAAAAACATGATTATACCATATGTATTATCCCACAGTTTTGTTTTCCCCTTAAAAATTTGTCTTGGAGAATTTTCCATTTAGGTATATAAAGTCTACTTTATTCTGTTTAACTACTGTAAAATATTTCATAGAATGAATATATTGTGATTTACTTATTGATAAACATGAACACTTAGTATAGTTCTTTGCTATTTAAAAAAAATGCTGCATTGGGACTTCCCTGGTGGTCCAGTGGTTAGGACTCTACTCTTTCACTGTAGAGGCCTGGCTTCAATCCCCGGTTGGGGAACTAAGATCCCACAAGTCGTGTGGCACGGCCAATAAATGAATAAATAAATAAGTAATTTAAATTAAAATTTTAAAATGCTGCATTTGTGTGACTGGCCTGTTTCTATAGAATAGACTCCCTAAAAGTAGAATGCTGAGAAAAGATTATGAATTCTCTCATATTTGATAGAAACTGCACAAAATTACATTGTAAAAATTCTTTACCTATTAGCACTTTCACCAAAAGTGCCTGTTTCTGCAACTGATTTTGTTTATCTTTTAAATGTTTTTAATTATGATGGTAAAATATGATATTTATTGTTTTAATTAGTAATTCCAGAGATATTAAACATGTTATATTTTTGACAGTATCTCTATTTCTGTGTTTTGACAAATACACACTTTTTTGTCCATTTAAAGATTCTTTAATTCATTTGTATGAATTCCATCTATTTATCAATTGATCAATCACTCTTTCATCTGACATATAGAGCTTCTGGATTTTTTCTCTTGCTCAGACTGTCCCAACCATAGATGTAAAAATTATCCTATGGGGCTTCCCTGGCGGCGCAGTGGTTAACAATCCACCTGCCAATGCAGGGGACACGGGTTCGAGCCCTGGTCTGGGAAGATCCCACATGCCGCGGAGCAACTAGGCCCGTGAGCCACAACTACTGAGCCTGCGCGTCTGGAGCCTGTGCTCCGCAACAAGAGAGGCCGCAACAGTGAGAGGCCCGCGCACCGCGATGAAGAGTGGCCCCCGCTCGCCGCAACTAGAGAAAGTCCTCGCACAGAAACGAAGACCCAACACAGCCAAAAGTAAATAAATAAATAAATTTTAAAAAAAGAAAAAAAAAAAATTACCCTATATTGTCTTTTGATAATCTATTGGGAATTCATGTTGTTTATGGTGTTAAGTAGAAGAGTCCTTTGTGTTTTTCTTTTCTTTCACATTGGTAGGCAATGGTCTAATACCTTTTATTGCATAGTTGGTCATTTTCCCAATGATGTGAAATGCTACTTCATGATAAACTACAGCTCCACGTAAACATAGTCTGATTCTAGTCTTTCCATCCCTTTACTAATATGTTTTTATGTTTTGTTTTAATGCCACAATGTTTTAATTATTTATAGCTTAATGACATGTTCTTATATCTAGTAAGGCAAGTTTACTTTTTTTCTGTTAAAAAATTTTCTTGGTTATTTTCATAAATTTTTATGTCATATAAAATTGAGAGCTTGTCAAGTAACATGAAATATCTTCTTGGGATTTTAATTGGTATTATATTAATTTTATGGGATACTTTAGAGAGAAACAACTATTTTGCAACAATGAATCTTCTTGTCCAAGAATATGGATACTTATTTAGGTCTTTTTAAATGTCCCTCCTTACATTTTTGTGATTTTGTATTATATGGTTTCTTGTACATTTCTTGGATATATTATTCAGGCTTCTGTTTTTGTTTTTGCTATTACAAATGGAATTTTTTTTTCTTCCAAAACATTTTCTAATTAATCATTTTTGGTTTTTTGGGAAATTATTAAATTTATGTTTTAATATTTAGTCTATTTTTAATCTAAGATCTTTGTCGGTCCTTTCCAAACATCTTGTGTTTTGTGCTTTGTATTTGAGAGGCCTTGCTTGGCTCCTTTTGAGTTAGCAGCAGCTGGTTCTGGTGAGGACAGGATGATGGCAAAAGTGCATCACTGTTAAAGAGTGTTTAAAAAATTAAAATAAAATAAAATAAAATAAAGGAAAAATAATTTAAGAAAGAAAAAAAATAAGGAATGGAAAAAGAAATGTTAACCACAAAAATAGAGTGTTAAAGAGTCCTATCTTTTATTGAGGAATAACTGACAAATAAAATTGTATCTATTTAAAGTGTACGGTGTGATGATTTGATACATATGCGTTGTAAAATGATTACCAAGATCAAAATAATTAACACATCCATGACCTCAGTAGTTAACACAGGTAATTTTTTTTAAATTTATTAATTTTGTTACTTTTTTTTTGTGATAAGAATGCTTAAGATGTACTCTCAACAACTTTCAAGTATTCAATACCATATTATTAACTATAGTCATTATGAAAAACAGTATGGTGGTGTCTCAAAAAAAAATTAAAAATTGAACTACCATATGATCAAGCAATCCCACTCTTGGGTATATATCCGAAAGAATTGAAGTCAGAATCTTGAAGAAATATCTGCACCCCTATGTTCATTGCAGGATTATTCATAATAACCTAGACATGGAAACAACCTAACTGTCCTTAATGGATGAAGAGATAAAGAAAATGTGGTATGTATATATATGTACAGAGTGGAATATTATTCAGCCATAAATACACACACACACACACACACACACACACATACAGGAACGTGATGCAGCCATAAAAAAGAAAGAAATCTTGCCATTTGTGACAATATGGATGAATCTGGAGGACCTTTTGCTAAGTGAAATAAGCCAGGAAGAGAAAGAGAGTCCTGTCCTTCTGAGAGGCCAGCATTTTCCTGCAGTGCCTTGCCATCTTCCTGGCCGCAGTGTGCACTCCCAGAGGTTCAGTGTTGGGTACACACCATGCCTGTTCACGTGCTGCTCAAATGAGGAAGGACAAGGTGGGGGGACCCAGTTTCAGCTGCTTTGACCATAACTCCCAAGTGAGCGCCATGATGTTGCCTCACTGGGTCCTTTGACTCTGAACTTGGAGTTCCCCAAAGCTGCTCCAACTTCTCTAGGAAAGTACATTTTCTTTTATACTTTCTATTCTCTATGAATTCCTCAAAATCTCAGGTCTACCAATGATACCGTTTTTTGTTTCCTAATGTTATTATTGACTTATTCTCCTTCTATCACTTTTTCGGCTGGTTCATGGGTTTGGAGACTGGCAGATAAATAGAAGTTGAATTCAGTTCACTATCCTGATCATCAGAATGATTTCCTCCAGATATAAATCTTATTATATCATTTTCCCCTTAAAATGTCTCAGTGATTCTCTTTCCTCTGTTCCATAAGAGGTGACTGCCACGTGTCCAGCCTTTCTTATCACCCTTTCCCCCAAACCCAGATCTCATTTTCAAGCTGGAGACACACTGAACTACTTGTGCTCCCCAAACACACTCTATGTCACCAGTCCTTGTTTCTGTTACCCCTTACACACTTTGTTAGCTTTATCCATTTGATCAGTTAGATTAGCGCTAACAAGTCAACTCCTCCAGGAAGCCTTCCCTGACCTCCAAAAGTTTAGATGCCTCACATCTATTCTTCCATGGTACCCTGTGCTTATTTCTGTCCTTGCGTTCGTCACACCGTATTGCTTTTTACTTATTCTTTACCTCCTCCACCTGTATTTTATGCGAAAAGAAGGGATTGTAATTTGTTCATCATTCTAAGCTCCCTGACATAAGGAACCACAATTGGTTCTTACCTGTATACTTCCTGGAATCCGATACAATGCCTTAAACATAGCTGTTGTTAAAAGCAGGAGCTTCAGAGTAAGGCAGACTTGGATTCAAAGTCTAGTCTCTCACTTACTAGTTCTGTATATGCTGATTACATAATTTGTGGAGACCAGGGCAAAATGAAGATATGATCCCAGACTTGGGTGGGGAAATGGATCTCTCCTTCCCACAGGCCCACTTCTCCAACCCATGGCTGATGGACAGTCTCCAAGGGGTTGCACCCTCCATGTTTTACAGGATTGGTATCTGGATTGGGGGTAGGCAAGTGGCTCTTGCCATCTCCTACCAACATGACATGGCACTGTCAGCCCAGGGCAGTGACCTCTGCTACCTTGTCCCTCCCAAAGAGGGGCCGACAGCAACGGTGGAACGTGGTCCACCCCTGCAGATGGTCACCGCCCTGGTCACAGGGTGGCAGCAATAGCCCTCCCCCATTCTCATTCCTCCTCACTCTGTGATGTCACTCTTCAAGCTCTGCTCCAATGACCTTTGAATGATAACTTCCAAGGAGGTAAACTCAATGGGTGTTTTTAAAAAAGTCCTTGTGCAGGATACCAACGTGTGCTCGGTATTATTATTTCAAGAAAAGGACAGCTGTCTTTGCTTCCTGTTGTTCATACTTTTCAGAGACACAAACTCCTTTCTATGCTGAAAAAATTCCTGACAGCATCAAGCTCAAGGCCACGATTGAAAACCTTCAGAATTTTGAACTCACCGCGAAGGGAGAAGGGGAAGACTGAGAGGATTCAAATGAGCTCTTTAGGCGCAAGTTTTTTAAATGCTCTGTGTTATAAACAATCATCTGAAGATCTTATAGCATTTGAGTGAGAGTTAGGTAGTAAGGTAACCATATTTGACGAGAAAAAGCAGACCTAGGGGAGAAGGCACCTTTTTTCCTTAGGCTACCGTGGGGAGCTTGGAACAGAAGTCAGTCCCCTATCAGGAGATCCCAGTTGCCTCTGAAATTCCACGATCAGAACAGGCAGAACACAAAAGAGAAACCCACTGAGGAGAGGAAATGTTTTCCCACAAAAGCAATTTCCTCCAATTTGTATTTCAGCAACAAATTTGTTTCCAGTTTCAGATGCCACTATTCAAAAATGACCTGTTGCCTTTCGACTATAATAGACCCCCTCTCATTCTTCAGTGATTTGCTTGTAAATATTTATCAATACGGCTTGGCCCTTAGCCCCCTTTTCTCTTGCTTTTATTGCAATGAGCCCCCAGCCCCTGCCAACGTTTCTCAAGCCTTGATGACTGTTATGTCTTTCACGTGGGTCAGTGTGTTTTCTCATGTGGTCTATGAAGTGTTGTAAACATTTACAACTGAACTGTCAACATGGATAAATAAAGCACTGTAAATTTTTACAGTTCAGTCACCTTTATTATGCTTTTTATACTCTCGCATAGGTCCAGAGGATTTGCTTTATCTCAAGAAAGGAAGCACTAGATTAGATTAGTTTAACTATATTACTCAGTACTGGTTGAGCTAAAATCCTGAAACTGTCCTATTCGTAGAGTTATATGTGTTTTTTCTTTAGTTAGAAACTGGTTTATTCATAATATAAACAAAGTTGTGATTAAAATTTCAGTCTTCCTCTCACTGACAACTACAGTTGTCTAAGGCAGCAGTTCCAAAACTTTAGCAGGCATCAGAATTCCAGGAGAACTTGTTAAAACGTAGGTTGCTGGGCTCCACCTCCAGGGTCTCGGATCCAGTAAATCTGGGATGGGGCCCAGCAATCTGCATTTCTAACAAGGTCCTAGTGACGCTGACGTTGCTGGTCTAAGAATCTAAAGCGTTGATTTGGTTCTTCCATCTGAAGAACCAAAGATATTTACTTTTTAGTTTTGATTTCCAGCCAGTGATTGCCTCAGCCCTGTATTCTAGAGCTATTCAGAATACTAAGGCTTGTCTTCACGGAAAGAAGGGCTTGTCTCAGGCAAAGTTAGAGACAATTAACTCTCACACGTGGACATTTACACATCTCAAGGTACTGGGGGACCAGTGGACACCCTGCCAGTCTCGGTGGCCTCCAGCAGTGCTGGGCCTCTCCCCCTTTGGGAAGGCCTTGTGAGAACATTCTAAAATATTCTTTCCTTCCTCCACATCACTACTTTCAGCTACTATTTTTTTAACTTCTTCTGCGGGATATGTTTATCAGGAGGACTCACTTCTCACTCAATCTCACCTTCCACACTCCCAACTGTTTGAAATAAAGTCTTCCAGGTCTTCCAGGCTCAGCTCCACCTTGCCCCACCTTCCAGTGTGATCTGAGAGCATTTTGGTCACATGTCTCACTTAACACATGGTCCTGTACTTTTCTGGTTACGTGTTTGTCCCCTTCTATGAAACTTGGGGTCTTCTAGACCAATCAGTGTCTTATTTACGTCTATCACCCTGCGAAGTTACACTCAATCAATTAAGAAAGAAGGCAAGATGATAGAAAAGGAGAAAGAGAGGAAGGTCTGCTCCCAAGAAGTATGTAGAGGGGGATTATAGTGGGGATAGTATAGTAGCTTAGTGGTTGGGGAAAGCAGCGGAGGCTGCTACCTACAGTGACAACCCAAAAGATTGATCCTTACAGCAGCAACAATGGAATCAGTCACATGAATGATTTTGCCTTAGGTCAAGGTCCTGGATCCAGCCCAGCCATACAGGAACAAAATAGTGTTCATCACCTGCACACTTATAGTTTTCATGGCTCTATGGCAGAGATGGTGCTGATGCCATGACAACAACAGGGGGCTCTTTGGGAGGCTTTTATTTGAGGCTGAAGGACTTTGAGATTCAGGAAGGACATAGGATAAGATATATATATGTATTGCAAATACAGTCACTCACCATTGGCTTGCTATGTGTCAGGCACTGTTCTAGGGCTAGAAATACAATGGAATTGGTTGGTTAAATTGAAGATTATGTAATAAATTAAGAAAATATATATTGGTCTTTTATCATATGTGAATAGTATTAGGCTTTCCTTTAATATAAGAAAACATCATACTCTTTTCTATTATATACTTTAATATCTTGCAATATATGAATGATGAATGAATTCATATCATGTGATATATGTCATTTTGCTGCTTCCAAAAATAGTTTAAAAATATTTCCCTCATACAGCCACTTTAGAAGACAGTTTGGCAGTGTCTTACAAAGCTAAACATAGTCTTACCATATGATCCAGCAATCATACTCCTAGGTATTTACCCAGATAAATTGAAAATTTATGTCCACATAAAAACCCGTACACAACTGTTTATAGTAACTTTCTTCATAATTGCTAAAAATTGGAAACAACCAAGATGTCATTCAGTAGGCAAATGGATAAATAAACCATGTTATATCCATACAATGGAATATTATTCGGCGATGAAAAGAAATGAGCTATCAAGCCGTGAATAGACAGGGAGGAATTTTAAATGCATAGCGCTAATTGAAAAAAGCTGGTCTGAAAAGGCTACATACTGCATGATTCCAACTCTATGACATTCTGGAAAAGAAAAAACTATGGAGACAATAAAAAGATGAATGATTGCCAGGGGTTGGTGGGGTGAGACGGATGAATAGTTGGAACACAGAGAAATTTGAGGGGCAGTGAAACTATTCTGTATGATACTATAATGGTGGGTACATGTTATTACACATTTGTCAAAACTCATAGATCATATAACACAAAGAGTGACCCTAATGTAAACAGTGGACTTTAGTCAATAATAATGTGTCAATGTTTGTTCATCAATTATAACAAATGTACCACAATAATGGAAAATGTTAATAACAGGTGAAAATGAGTACAGGATAGAGGGAGGTTATGGGAACTCTCTGTACTTCCAGTTCAATTTTTCTTTAAATCTAAAACAGCGCTAAAAAATAAAAAATAAAAAGTGACACAGGAAAAAATATTTCCTCATTTTGTCCCATTACATTCTGAAAACACCTAGAGATCCATTTTCCCCCAGTTCCCAATGACTTGTTTTTTTTTAAGTTGAATTTTTATTGTGTAACTATCTGTTGACAGAGAACACTGCATTTTCTCTTTCCTAAGTGAAAGGAGATAATATTTAATGCTGATTTCATGAAGACTTATGAAGAAGTCAATTCCATGAAATAAAAATATTTCTGAATGAATTTATTACAAACGGAGAGGGGAATGGGTGGAAATTCACACTTAATACTATCATTTTTAGAGAACTTGGTCTTTATAAATTCAATCCTGGCATCTAGCCGTTAGCGGCTTTTGAACTGGTAACTCTTCAGAAAGGTTCTAATGTCTCTGGTGAAGTAAGGATGGGGAAGAAGAACATAATAGACTAATTTCTTTTCTTTAATACATTTCCACTTGAAAGGATTTTGAAAGTCTGGTCTCAAGATAATTCTGGAAATGGATTTCAAAGACTGCTACTCAGATTTCTGTTTTGTAGTAAACTTAGGTTTTATAACATGTCAAAATAAGAGTAAGTTATATGGAAGCCTCTATAATGGCACATTTTTATAGCACTTTTAATTTGCAATGGTGCTTTTCATATGTTATCTGATTTCATATTCACAATCATCCTGGGAAAATTGTACAACAGATGTTAACTACTAAATAAATAACCACACTGTCACAAAGTAAGAATACTCGCTTAAGTGTTCTTCTGGCTTCTCTCTCATGATTTTGGCAGATTTGGTTTCTTAGAAACCAAACCAAGATAGGCACTAAAGTCTATTCTTAAAATCATCAAAAATGAATCTTCCGATCTAAGGTCATTATAAAGATTTCTTAAAATGAATTCTTCCAATTTTTTTCTTACTTCTGTCTTTGGTAAATAGCAGTTCTGCAAAACAAATGTTTAAACGAAAAAACAAATACCTTATTTCTCATAGATTATAACCAAAGATGAAAATAATATTAAATGTAAGTAAAAATAAATACAAAATCAGAAAAAGGCATCTCCAAACACAAAAAACAGACTCATAGCCAACATTGTTTCCCATTTGTGCTGTCTTCTGTTTTGAACATAAATAGAAATGTGTGTCGTTCTGTGTGTATCCATATGTATGTATGCTCTCCAATGGGGGCCTCTCTGCTTGAGTCAGTGACTCAGGTAAAGATCCAAAGGTAATGTTGCTCAACTTTCCCGTAAGCTGTTGGAGAGACTGCATATCCACAGTTCATTTCTGGAAGCTTTATTGGACAATACATTGTCCATTTTGGCTACTATGTGGAATTTTCATGAGAATTACAAAGACAATTGATGCCTATAAAGATGACGTAACTAAACCAATGAGATCCATTTTTTAACTGACCTGTCAATCCTCACAGGTCTTCAGACTCAGTAATTCTCCAGAGGGAAATTCGACCTGTCTTTCAGGGTGGGACTTTCTGAAATTACAATTGTTTTGAGTTTGGATTCAGGCCCAGACTGCACAGAAGTGGAGTAGAATCACTCTGATTCCAATCTTGGATATCTGTCTGAGGTTTTTGTTTTTCTCCTCTACTTTAGGGAGTGGGCTCATTCTTATACTTTTGACCTTTTAGTTCTTAACTGTATCTACACATCAGAAGTCCACATATTCTTAGTATAAAATATTTGTTATTAAGGGTTTCATGTTTTGCAGACATCAACCTTTATTTTTTCTCCTGACCTATTTATATGGAGAGAAAACAAAATATTGGCTCACTACCTCCTCTTTCAAGGCATGTTAAATTACATAAACATTAGAATGCTACTAAGTGTATACTAGTTTAATTTTGGGGTGAAAAAGCAAATGTGGTATACTGAAATCATGAAAACATTTTCTTTTACTTGAGTCAGTTGCTCGTTTACGGTGCATTTAAGTAAGTGTCTTTTAAATACTCAAGGACATTCTTACCACCTCCCCTTCTGGAAAGGCTGGAGTCTTCGGGACCATCTTGGACTGGCAGGGCTGGACGGGTCCATTTTCTCATTACCCTAGAGCATTTTGGAATCCATTACTGCTTTTTCTAGAGAAAGTTGCTGGTCTTTGAAAGAACAATCTTCTAAGATAGTAAGTTTATCTATGTGTGAGGGGAGGATGGGAAATCGCTGGGGGATGCTACCAGGAAGTCAACACAGGCTTCCCACTCCAAAGATGCCTACAGGCCAGTGGAGGAGAAAGAGGCACTTCCACTAATTCCAATACAAGAGGGATAGTCATCATCACTTGCAAAATTGATGTCAACATACAGCACAGAGGAGGAGCAATTCTATTTTACCTGGGTGGGATGGAGTGGAGGTGACATATTTGTCTTGAGAGATTTGGAGCTCCCTTTCTGGATAGGTGAATTCAGTGCTGGATGTATCAGTAAATTCCTATAGTCAGAAAGAAGCAAGAACAAAGCACTCCACTTATACATTCTCTAATGAATACTACTGAAAAAGATCTCCTTAGACAAGGAAAAGAAAAACCTCTCCCACATAAATAAATAAAACCACATGCAACACAGCTTTATAGATTTCCAGTCCTTCCCCCTTTGATTAGTTTTTTTCCCCAGCAGGGTTTATGTCCAGTGGGAAACTCTTCCATGGGCTTCCTGAGGGTGGTGGAAGGTTTGCAGCTCTGCCTGGGTGCCAGTGGTAGGCTTCTCTCCAGAGCACACAAATATCTGGAGGTCCTCCTGAGAGCATGCCCTTGCTCCTCCTGCCAGGGCTTACCTGGGATTGAGTTCCCCCTGCGGGGAACAGAAAGGGTAATTCATGTTATGGGTGTTGTGTTACATTTAGTCCTAATTGATGCCATTACTGATATTCTCTACCATCGATGGGTGTTGAATTGCATTTTAGAAGTCCACAGTCCTCTGCAGTTATTCAGCCCAATTCCTGAAAAGGACTGAGCTACCAAACCATATTACATGACTATTACTACAATTACTATTTCTTAAACCATAAGGAACAGCATGTAGACCTTTGGGAGATGACATGGTGTTCATCTCTTTACACTAGAAAAAAAAGAGTAGTCTAATTTGTCCCCATTGTCCTAACCTGAGAGAAACAACACTCCAGTAACACTAGCTATCATTTATAAAAATGGAGGCAAGTATACATTTATGCCAACTCCCTCTAGAATTGGCCTGGGCTAGTCTTTATCAGAAACTTCTATCAAGGGAACATTAACTGAAAAGGGAGGAATGGAAATATGGTCTAAAGTATCTGTCTTTAGATTAAAAATCTGCTCTGATCTAAATAGACATTCTCCACAGAAGACATACGAATGGCCAAGAGGTACATGAAAAGATGCTCAACATCACTAATTATCAGAGAAATGCAAATCATAACTAAAACGAGGTATCACCTCACACCAGTCAGAATGGCCATCATCAAAAAATCTACAAACAATAAATGCTGGATAGGGTGTGGAGAAAAGGGAACCCTCCTATACTGTTGTTGGGAATGTAAATTGGTACAGCCACTACGGAGAACAGTATGGAGCTTCCTTAGAAAACTAAAAATAGAGTTACCATATGATCCAGCAATCCCACTCCAGGGCATATATCCGGAGAAAACCGTAATTGAAAAAGATACATGTACCCCTATGTTCACTGCAGCACTATTTACAACAGCCAGGACACGGAAGCAACCTAAATGTCCATCAATGGAGGAATGGATAAAGAAGATGCGGTGTTATATACAATGGAATATTACTCAGCCATAAAAAAGAATGAAATAATGCCATTTGCAGTGACATGGATGGACCTAGAGATTGTCATATTGAGTGAAATAAGTCAGACAGATAAAGACAAATATATGATATCACTTATATGTGGAATCTAAAAATATGGTACAAATGAACCTATTTACAAAACAGAAATAGAGTCACAGATGTAGAAAACAAACTTACGGCTACCAAGGGGGAAAAGGGGAGGGAAGAGGGATAAATTGGGAGACTGGGATTGACATGTACACACTACTATATATAAAATAGATAGCTAATAAGAACCTACTGTATAGCACAGGGATCTCTACTCAACACTCTGTAATGCCCTATATGGAAATAGAATCTAAAAAGGAATGGATATATGTACATGTATAACTGATTCACTTTGCTGTGCAGCAGAAACTAGCAAAACATTGTAAATCAACTATACTCCAATAAAAATTAATTTAAAAAATCTGCTCTGAAAGAAAGAGCAAACTAATTTGTACCACTTCAGAGGATCAAGCTTAGGTACAAGGAAGACCTCTCTTAAAATTAAAATTGCTCATCATGGGAGTGGGTTCCCTGTCATTGGGAGGAACATGCTGCAATTATATGTCTACACAGAATGATGGATGGTAGAGGAGTCATACCTTAGTTAGGTTAGAATATTGGAGTAGATAGTATCTAAGGCTACTTCCAATTTTGCTATTCTGTGAGCTACAAAAAAATAACCACAGTTATAATAAACTCTGCATAGAATAAATTAAAGGCAAAATGACAGATTACTCCAGACTAGGGGTTAAAGAAGGCAAGCAAAGCACATGGAATGGGTGTAATTCTGAGTAGTGGTCTTTGCCCAGTAAGGTGTACGTTGAGCAGGAAGAGATGAAGAGTGGTACATTAATGACATTTGTTTCTTTTCTGGAAATTGAGTATATAAGAGGAAGTAACATATTGGACAGCTGTAGAATCTTCCCTGCCCTCTATTTCCTGAAGAGTATGACCTATCTGTAAATGTATGTTTGTATACACACGTGTAAATGGCTAGTGGCATGAGTCTCACTAATGGGTTGGCCCGTTTAATGGTTAATTTGGTTTTGGAAAGTTCCATAAGAACCCTCTAAAGACACTCTAGGAATAATAGAACAGACACACCGGGATAAGAGCCTCTAAACCCTGTGATCATGTGTTCCATATCTGGAAAATGTTATAAATCTTCTCTTTCTTCCCCTGTAAAAGGGAAACTATAGAAAGATTTTTGTAAATGTACTCAGATAAAAGCCCCTCTATGGTTGCTTATGTGTTCTTCTCTGTAACGTTAAAGGGAATCTAGAGTTTGTATTTGCAGAGCTGCTGTTGCCAGGGAAACAGAGGGCCTCATCAGAACGCAGCTGCATTAAGATTCCCTACCCCAGTTACTGGGTCTTTTGATTGGTCTGCAACACACATGAATCTCTTTATATCTAAGAAAGTTATTTTCTTCATATGCGTCTATTGCACAAACCTGTTTGTCAGCTGACTGTGTGTCAGACATAGAATACCGTATCTGGTTACCTCATGAGAACTTGTTGATGGAAAGAGGGAAAGCAAAGCTGGAGGAGATCATTCCACCCTTCACAAAGAGCAGATGGTACTAACACGTCCTCTCTACTGAGTGCCTTCCTGTGTTCTGGAGTTCTCCAGAGAACAAGAGAGCTTAGATACTTATTTCTTATATGTATGCATTTCATATGCTATGAGGGCATTGTAATTTTCTATGACTCAGGTAAATTTAACACGGGCTTTACTGCAACTAGAATTGACACTAAAGTTATCTAAATCTTTAAAGCCAGGACCACTCATCTGAATTCCCTGACCATCCACTATTATTGGAAGGACTTTCTGAAGCAACTTAAATTCTTATTGTAATTTGAGATTTGTTCCAACCCAAACAAGTTACCTGAGTGATTTCTAAAGAGTATCTGAGCTGATGCATACTGGATATGGGCTATTTTGAGTTTGATAAAAATCCCAGTGAGATATTGCCCCATTTGTATAATCATGAGTCCATATGTATATTAATTCAATAATCCAGCAGGCCAATCTTTTTCATACAGATAAGTACCCTTCAAGGAATCATCTTCATCCAATTTTTGTTTAATTGGTGATAAGTAACCTGACTTTCTTACTCATGCTATAGATGATGATATATTGAATAGGCTGACATACTCAGCCAAGAAAAATCTGAAATGTGGAAATTTCCAGAGTGCCTTCTTTAGGAAGGCAAAGAACATGTGGTGAATGTCTAATTATGAAAGCTCATTTCACATGCACCATTTATTTTTCTCCTAAAAGATCTTGAAGTTTAGCTCTCTGGAAAGAGTCATGCTCTCTTGCTACTCTGTCATTGTGTTTTTCTGTGCATGACATTAATATTTCCAGATTTTTTACTCTCTGCTTAGCGTTTATCTGAGATACTCTGTTCTTATATTTCACTTTTAAATGAGCCTTCCAAGATTTCTGCTTTTCACTAATTATTCCATTAACTTAGCACTGCATTTACAAAGGACATTCTGGAATATTTTTCTTTAGGGTTTTCCCTGATAATGTCTTGCTTGAAAGTAGCAAGATTTCAAATGAAATCCATTTTGCTTTAGTAAGTCTAGGCGGACATTTACCTATTCTCCCAATAGGCAAATTCAGGTTTAGTTGGGTTAAAGTGGCCCAGGTAAGCAAGGATTTCTGTACGTAAACTCCCTGGAATGTTTATTCCTTATTCTTATAGCTGCGGCTGTTTGCCGAGTCATTCAGCAACTCCAAAATGATCGTTTAGAGCAAGGCAATGTGCTTATGCAGTGAACTGTACAATGTAAAGCCCAAACCTAGAAGATTGACACTTAAAACTTGACAGAAACATTCCTTTTGCAGTAAAATAAACAGTTTTCTCTTCTAGATAAGGTGAAGTAATTTTTTGATTAATCCATATGGTTTGTCCTCTTGCCTTGGAAACAACCAAAGACAACAATTTTCCAGTTCCCTTCCTCCAAGTCTTCATTATCAATAACTGCCTGTGATATCAGCTGAGAGTGTTTAGCCCACACATCCGGCTTGTATCTTAATTGCAATAACTTCTTGTCACAAACAGCCAACGCAGTGATATATGGAAACATTTGATTTTTTTTTTCTCCCCCCATACCTTCAGCCCCCTTCTCTCCTTTCTCCATCCCAATCTCACAGAGCCCGGAAAGTCTTGCAACATTCCTGAAAAGTTACATAAGACACCAGAAGTAGATAACATTGTATGTTTCAAGTTTAAAATGCAGAATGTTTATGCCTGTAGGGAGAGAAGAATGAAAGAAAGTCCCTTTCAGGAATCCTATCTGAAATGACTGGGAGGCTAAGTCCTCCCCTTTAAGTAAAAATGATGTTTAAAGAGTTTGGGTGTTTTTTTACTACCTGGTCAATGGCAAATTCTTTGTTCCTTAAGAATAAATAATAAGCATCTATACAGCCAGCAAGGCTGTGATTTCCAAGGTTTCATTTGAGGCAGGGGCAATGGAAGTAGAATTTTAGATCCAACAACAGTATCATTGTGTTGAGATCCAGTCTTCTTTTTGTGGTATAGAAGGAAAGGGATGGAGAACACCGGTCTTGGCTTGGCGTAAAAGAAAGGCAAACCAAGTTCTCTCTTTGGCATCTGATCGTATCTCTAATGCCTAACACAGATATGGAGCTAGGTCTGTCCAATACCCAGAGTTTTCAGTCACAGGTGCCCTTCCCATCCAGCATAATACAAGCCTTCTCTGAGAACAGAAGTAACTGTGCTGTATCTTAGAAGAGGAGATCATTTAGTCGGAAAATGGAAGCACCAAAAAAAGAGGTTTAATGTGTAAACATATTTTCCCAAATCAATATGCCACACAGAAATCGTTCTTCCGAGGCCTCTTGACCTTGCCCTTCCCTTTGGCGAGGTCAGCCGCAGCAGACACGCACGCAGCTCCACAGCCAATTCCAACACATTGCAACGGTCTCCAAGGCAACACTGACACAAGGTCATCTCAGTGCTGTCCAATTTCCAGGAAGCTTCTGGGCGCTCTGTTCTTTGTGGTCTGGCATCAGGATGGAAGGTTTAACCTGAGCACAAGTGGAGGAGGCTGGTTGGTTCCTACAGACTCTGCATTCTTTTCTCTGGTGGGTCAGGTTTGTGAACAAGGACTGGCCCCCACCTATAATATAAATATTTTTGAAAGGTCTGTAGAGTGTAGACATGACCTCTGCCCAATGGACTTACCACCCATCTAGATAAGAAACAACAGGAGGGAAATGCAATGAGCCTCTTCGTTAATTTGCTTAATGAAGGGGAAGTAACTTGGGGGAAATGAGTGAATTAAAGAGGAAAGAACAACACAAAAAGGTTCAGAGTCGTTTTTTCCCTCTGTCCCTGTTAGCCCCTCTTCTTACTGTTTCTTTGCCATCTTGCTGAGTTTATTTATTTTATTTTTTGAAATAGAGTTATGCCATGGGTGGGATTGGGGAGTGCTGAATACAACTGAAATAAAATGTGGTGTTTACCAGTGAGTATCCTCACAGCAATGACTGCCCTCACAGCAATGGCTCCCCTTTGTTTTACTTACTTATTGTTACTGAGCTATGATGGGCATGCAAAAAAAAACATACGTATTTAATGTATACATCTTAATGAGTTTGAGACAAGTATTCTTTATTCTAAATATTGTCTCAGACTGTTCTTTCTTGCTTTTACTTAGTATCACTGATGCCGTTTATTTTTGCATGTACTCATCAAAAGTTGACAGAACCCCTACTGAGCACCAGACACTGTGCTAAGCCCTAGGACAAGGAAACAGGTAATTACAATGCAATCTGCAAGCGCTATGGAAGTTAAGAGGAAGCAAATGACCCATTCTGATGGACAGTCCAGTGTAATGGCCTTGAAGGGGTGATCTTGAGCACAAAGTAATCAAAGGCTCCTTAACATGGTAAGATCATGAACATCTCTGTACTTCAGCTTCCTCATCTGTAACATGGGGACAGAAATAGTACTTTCTATAGCATCTTAGGAATTGTATCCTGGCTTAAAGTACCTATCTTCTAGATGTAACTCATCATTGGTCCAGCAAGTTCAGGGAGCCTGCCCATTTACTCCCTGCGTTGCAGTGACTCCCAGTGCTGAATGGGGTAGGTATCCTACATAGAAATGAAAGGGGAGTTGGGTTTTCTCCATTTATTTTATTTTATTTATTTATTTATTTTATTTATTTATTTTTGGCTGCGTTGGGTCTTCCTTGCTGCGTGCGTGCTTTCTCTAGTTGCGGTGAGCGGGGGCTACTCTTCGTTGGGGTGCGTGGGCTTCTCATTGCGGTGGCTTCTCTTGTTGTGGAGCACGGGCTCTAGGCACGCGGGCGTCCGTAGTTGTGGCTCGCGGGCTCTAGAGTGCAGGCTCAGTAGTTGTGGCACACAGGCTTAGTTGCTCCACGGCATGTGGGAACTTCCCGGACCAGGGCTTGAACCCTTGTCTCCTGCATTGGCAGGCGGATTCTTAACCACTGTGCCACCAGGGAAGCCCTCTCCATTTATTAAGACTGATTCTCCCTGTGGCCTCCAGTGCTTGGTAGGGTTAAGTTAGACAGAGATGTACCAAGTCCTCTCCAGCTGGGTGGGAACCAGTCCCTGGGCAAAGTATGGCTCACCAAATCTCCAGACATTTTAGAAGCCATGAGAATGTGAATATTCATTTGTCTAGTGTTTTATGTCCAGACAGATCCAAGTGCAAAGAAGGCAGGTGTAATTCACACAACCAGCAAGAGCGAGAATCACTTTAATAAATAATAATAATAAACAGGATCCTCTACCCCATGGTTCCATCTCAAGTTGCCACATCGTAACGCAGTAGCTCAGACAAAGGAAGACCCTGGATGAGGATTTTGATTTTAATTGTTTGCCATGCTAGTGAACCAAAGAACTGAAGCTGACTAAACTCTTTCAGAGACATTGTCATTAGTGGTGAGAAACTTCCACATTAGGATTAAAAATTTTCATTAGATCTAGAAGATCAAGATGGAATGAAGACATTTGGGAGGTGGAAGCTAGAGTTGATAGTGATGTCTCTTATCTAAGACATCTACAATAAACCTCCACTTATGTGGCATCTGGATAACAGACATTAGAAAAATTCTAAGTGAAAAATTTCATACTCAACATTAATGACAAAAAGCCAGAATCCAGGGAAACAAGGTGTTAGAAGTAAAATAAGCATTCGATAACAACAGCAATAAAAACCTCATAACTCTTCACAACCATCTCATGAAATAGATCTTATCCCCATTTTACAGATGAGGAAACTAAGGCTTAAAGAGATTAAGGGACTTGCTCGAGGTCAACCCAAATCGCCTTTCACTGGCTCCAAAACGTGAGAACTTAATGCTGCAATACTCTTTCACGTCAGGGATTTACTTATATCAGATGTACAACTTCCAGAAGGGTATGACACCTAAGAGTCCCTAAGGATCTGAAACCTTAACCGTAATATGACTTTATCTAATATTAAGAGATTTCTTTAAGTCATCTTCCAGGGCAGAGGCTGGAAAACTACAGTCCATGGTCCAGATCCAGTCCTTTGTCTGCCCTTGTAAATAAAATGTTATCAGAATGTGCTCATTACTTTATATATTGTCTATGGATACATTTAAGCTATAATGGTGTAGAGTAGCTGCAACAGAGACCATACGTCCTGCAAAGCTGAAATTATCTACTGTCTGGTCTTTTACAGATTAGTATAAAAGGGTTAGTATAAAATGAATCTGTCTGCCTTTGTATTATACTCACTCAATATTTTACAGTGTTCATAGTATGAACCCTGAGACCCCCTGCAACTTCTTAAGGCATCATGTAAATTATAAAAGATTCAGGTCTACTTGATGCCGTGTTAGAGTTAAGTATATTTCACACCATTCAGATCCACTTTAGGTAAAACTAGTACAATTCTCTTAGCCAAAACGTCCTATTCCCCAAACACCCTGGATAAATAAAATCTTCCTGTGAAAATATTCTACAATCTCTAGTGTATAGCTCCAATCACTACAGTTAAAAGCTACTGGTCCACTGGTTGTGGACTCAGAAGATTTATTCATACTAAAACATGGTTTAGGTTTTAATTTTGTTCTACAATCCCCATTCGTACAATTTTAGTTGCTTTCTGTGGTTTTTATGATAAGCAATGTATCTCTCCTTCATAGCTTATGAGATCGTTTTTGCATTCTTCTCCATCTGAATCTTCAAACAACCATACAAGAAGTAAAAGTCAGTCGTTCCACTCTTTCCTGTACCATCTATTTTTGTTTTCCCACTGATTCATTCCCATCAGCTTACAAACATGCTTTTATTTTCTCTCATCTTAAGGCAAACAAAACAAAAAAACAAAAAATCTTTCTTCCATTTCTCTTCTCTCTTCCCTTTTAAACTTTTCCAATCAGATGTTCATCCTCTCCACTCCCACTCCAGCTACTCTATTAAAATTGTTCTGAAAGCAGCAGCAGTGACCTTGCTGTTAAATCCATACTCAACTCTTAGCCCTCACGCTCCATGACTTACTACCCGCAGCATCTGGTGTACTTGCTTGCTCTATTCTCTTTGATATTCCTTCTTTCCTTGGTTTCCAGGATGCCACACCATATTGGGACCTTTGGTTTTGTTGTAGTTTATACCTGGAACTGTGCCTGGCACATGGTAGGTGCTCAGTAAGTAACTGTTTAAATAAAGGAGACTGGGACATCTAACCTCATCTGCATCACAAAATAAATTCACACCACTGCTAACAGGATATTGTCAAATGTCATTTGACAGCTAGTTAGAAAAATATGCTCACACTGAAGCCAAATAATCACATTCCAATGCAAAAATATCAGGTACTTTTAACAAAATAACCATCACTCATCAATATAATATATATATAATGACTTCCTTTAACGTGTTTAAAGAAGCCATAAAGTTTTTATGGGTAAAGTGATGACAGTATTCTATTCTACCGAGACTACCATACATTTCTGGGAAATAGTTACAAACCTGGGTAGGTCACTGATTGAAAAACACAGCCTGACATCTTTCTTCTCAACATTGTATTTGACAGAAGTTGTAAAAAGACTTTTGGGAATACATCAGTGATGGGCACAGTGGTGGAAAGCCGTATTAGTAAAGCCATTTCAGGAGAAAGTCATTAGGATTAGGATGACACATTAACCAGGGTGTTATCTCCTCTGGTCAGATAATATGTGGCATATGTGTTAGGGAAGCCTTCTCCCCTACCTCCCCACTCCCTGTTAAACAGAAGATAAGCTCGTTGTGGATATCCACTAATACTTTGGAATGGAATGGAATTTTTTTAAAGCATCGTGGTAAATTTTAACTGACTTACATATGATTTAAGAAGCATTTTTATTCAGTTTGTCTTTCCCAGATCAAAACACTATATGTGGTCCATAGAAATTAAGAATCCTGAGTCTCACGGTTATTCAAGACAGACTTTGAGAAAACTGAAAATGATTGCACTCGGCATCTGCACGTTTTATGGGAAGAAAAGCACGTATCATGAGAGTGCTGTAAACATTGTGTGAGAATGAAACTGGGATTGTGATGTCGAGGGCTTCCTCTGGGTGGGTGACATGCCACCAAGACAAATGGCATTCTAGCCACTCAGTGGGCCAAAGTCTAAGATTATTATATTAACCAATTTCCGTCCTGTTCTTTTTCTTTATGGGTTTTAATGACCAGGCGAGATTTCACTGTTTAATATTTAAACAAATGTTTTTATGCTGAGACAATAAGGCACTGTTGAGACTGGAGAGAATTGTTTAATATTCTCCAGTGTGGCTGACTGCCATTCCCGCCAGAGTAAATGGCATGAGCTGACTTCTAGAAATGTTCAGAAATTAAAGCTCCCTAGTTGGTGACACGTGTGAATGGAATCTCCTTGAGCTGCACACACGGCATCCCAGGTGTGTGTGGTCTGCCCCACAGGGTGAGGTCCTCTATTGTTCTGGCTCTCCTAGAAGAATGCTATTTGGTTAGCATAGCTTGTGTTGGCTAAACAGACTGGCTTGTTTCCATGTGCTGCTTCTTCTCTACACTGACCCTTAGCAATTTACTGACAACGACCTTTAATACACCCCTTCTTAATTATCCATCATCAAAGGCAGCTGAGTGTGGGCTGCCTTTTTGAGGTTCAGTACCCCTCATTGACAAGATGAGCTTTAGTCAACCATTGAGGTGAGCTTACTTAGTGTGAAAACATGTTTCACGTACGGCAGGACAGCTGTCAAAATCCACTCTGACTGATTTAAATCGTGGTTATATTTCTTTTCCCCTCAAAGTTGGGTGTGAAAATTTTGCATCTGACGTGACGCAAGAAAACTAACTTTACAAAATGTTCAGGATCTTTTATGTTCCTGAAAAACTTTGTGATGGACAACTTCCCGAAAGATCTTTGAATACATCTCTAAGGAGATATTATCTCTTATAAGGTTGGGTGTGGGTAGGATAGACTGAAAATCACCATCACTATCCAGTGGATTTTTAGTCACAAAAACCTGCAGCACATTGAATTTATAAATTCTACTGGGACCCACCATATTTTAACTTGTTTCTTCCCCAGCAGAGATGGGGTCCAAGATGGAAGCCAGTATTGGAAAGAACAATGCAAACCATCTTAAGTTGAACCACCACAGTAACAAAAAAAAGACCGATCAGAATTGTAAGAAAAGTACTCGGTTGGTTTTTATTGCTTGAGCTTGCCTTCTTTAATAGGAATCTACATACATGTCAAGTGTGAAAAATAAAACATTTTGAATATTACTGTGTGTATATTCTAAAGCTTCCATAACATACTGGCTGAAAAATAAGATGATTCCTCCAAACGAAGACCCATAGGATATACGTTAAAGCAGTGGTCCCCAACCTTTTTGGCACCAGGGACGGGTTTCGTGGAAGACAATTCTTCCACAGACAGGGGCGGGTGGGGGATGGTTTCAGGATGATTCAAGCACATTATATTTATTGTGCACTTTATTTCTATTATTATTACATTGTAACATATAATGAAATAATTATACAACTCACCATAAGACAGAATCAGTGGGAGCCCTGAGCTCGTTTTCCTGCAACTAGATGGTCCCATCCGGGGGTGACGTGAGACGGTGACACCAGAAGTGTGTTGCTTATGTCCGGTCTACTCCGTAAGATGCAGCTTAACTGTCACTTGCCACTCGCTGGTGGGGTTTTGATATGAGTCTGCAAGCAATTGATTTATTATGGCCTCTGTTCAGTCAAACCTCTCTGCTAATGAGAACCTGTGTTTGCAGCCGCTCCTCAGCGCTAGCATCACTGCCTCAGCTCCACCTCAGATCATCAGGCATTAGATTCTCATAAGAAGTGCACAACCTAGACCCCTCGCATGCACAGTTCACAGTAGGGTTTGCGGTCCTATGAGAATCCAATGCTGCCGCTGATCTGACAGGAGGTGGCGCTTAGGCGGTCACGCTAGCAATGGGGAGCGGCCGTAAATACAGATGAAGCTTCGCTCTCTCACCCGCTGCTCGCCTCCTGCTATGCGGCCCGGTTCCTAACAGGCCATGGACCAACATTGGTTCGTGGCCTGGGGGTTGGGGGCCCCTGCATTAAAGAACACACTTTCTCAGAAAGGGCATGAATTGGTGTGGATTCATCCACATTCTCTCACCCAGCTCTCTCAGACTCACAATGTTAGTAATGGCTACCTGGGTCCAGGAAGCTATGTAAAGCCACCTGGCCACAGGGAGATGTGTTTCTCAAATATATCATATCAGAAGGCTTACTAGGGGCATTTGTTAAACGTATAAATTCTCACACTCTCACTCACCTACCTCTCACTTCAGATTGACTCATTAGATATGGGTTGGAGCCCAAGAATATAAATTGGTAATAAGATGATTCTTTATATCAAGAAATGGTGTGAAATATTTCTCTAGGGTATAGAATCCCAATATCATGACCTCACCAACTGAATGTATACCCGTTTCATGGCTTCATATATTTACAGGGAATGAACAAGAGAAGCTGGAAAAGAGTTAAGACATGAAAAGTATATATAATGAATATATATGATAGGAGAAAAAATAAAGAAAATTATGTATAATAATATAATATCAGCAATGAGTAGTGACTTGAAACTTAGGATATGAGAATATGTAAGGAAAAAGACAAAGAGACAAAGACAAAGAGAGAAAGAGGGAGACCCAGAAAAGTTTGCTTTCTCACATCTACTCTGAATTTGGCTTGCCTTTGTGTCCAAGATCAAGGTCCCCTGTTCTGATTGCAAGGTCCCCTGCTCAACAGCCCCTGTCTCTTTTGTGTATGTAGAATTAGACACCTGGAGATTAACTAGCAATGCGTGGGGTTTCTTTATTTATGTATTTATTTTTAAAGGAAATCACTAAAAAAATATGTAAAAGGAGTAAGTGTTGATGGAATAGCTACCATTTATTGTGCATCCAGCTGTGTTCCACACGCTGTCCTCATGTTATATCATTTCTTTGTTTGTCTTCACTCCAATTCTCTGACAGAGGTTTTATTACAATTCAATTGATAGGGAAACAAATTCAGAGAAATGTTTAATCTAAGGTCACATTATCTTCAAGAGACAGTTGGGATTTGAACCCAGATGTACCTCTCTCTAGTACACCCTATGTCAGTGAGATGGTAACCTGTGGATTATGAGGCAAGAAACTTGGATTCATTTCCTAAGTTGCCTGATAACTCATTGTGTGTATATAGATCAATGTTTAGTTTCTTTGTGCCTTGGTTTCCATACCTTCCAGTCTGCAGACAACTTTCCTCTTAACTGGTTTTGAACAACCCCTAATGAAGCACCAGCTGAAGTAAATACAGGACTTCTCTTTGAGTTCTAAATCTGGTGTGAAATTGAGAGGAACATTTCAGAAATCTTTCCATTGCTATCGAAATGGCAGCAGACATTCACAGGTTAGGGAGCCCATTAAAGTAGTCCAAAGTACCATCTGCCCAACTGGGAACCATTCGATAAGTTACTGTTGTCTTTTGACCCTGTCTCATACTTGTCAGCTTGCTAAGCTTTGACAAAAGGGACAGAATGGAGCCACTGTCTAAAACAAAGCATTCTGTTTGAATTGGCAAAAGGCAAAATGATCTCCCAGACACTCTTGCCTAGAAGTAACCGCTCTCTAATGAGTTGCTGTTTTTATTAAATATTATGTAGAGCTGATTCATCCTTTTGGATTTCAAGAGACACAAACATAACGCAATGTGCTTTTCCTATGCAGAAGCTGTTAGCAGGCTTTTACACTCTTTTTACATAAGTCCCAAGTGAATCTCTGCAAGCCAGTGATATTTGCACAAATTTAACGAGGTTTGCACAAAGCTTTGAAAGAATTAAAAATAAGCATTTTCAAACAATCACGTCCATCCAAAGGACGGTGCTCCCTTGTGTCAAGGCGTATCCTTTGCAAGAAGGACCTGGGGGACATGGAAAAGAACATGAGATTAATGTTAGGAAAACAGATGTCCAGAGTCTTAGGGACTAGCAATGCAATTCCTAAACAAGAGAGCTATAAAGTGCAAATGAGTCCAGGAAGGAAATGTGATAATGTGCGGGAGTGATATCTATTGAGTAGGTCCTAGGTCTGTAGGGGTTTCATATTTTCAGCAACAACTCAGTGATGGCACCAAGAACATATTTGTGTTCGTTATGTTAATCGATGACCCCAGGCTGACCCAGAGAAAATTAAAATTCAGAAGGATTTTATTCAATGTGGGGGAGGAATTTAGTGAAGATTTTAAGGATATGTTCCAGGCAATGCGCACACACAGAAAATAACACGACAGGAGAAAACTGTTTGGGGTTTACAATGAATTCCACTCTGTCTCTAGGTCACCACTGCACAGCTGTGGTACTTTTTCCAAAGAAGCATGTAGAATGTACAATGCTTAACTGGAAAGGGAGTATATGGTGGGCTCCCTTCTCTTTAGTCAGTAAAGCAAATGGCAGAAGGAGACACTAGAAGGCAATTACAGAATGGGATCAACCAAGAGGATGAGATTTGCAATAAGGAGACTTTTCCAACACCAAAAATATATGGTTAAGGATGTAATTATCATCCTCATTATCACCTTCGTGAGGTCTTTAAAAACCAGAGAAGTAACATAGGCAGAACACTCTATGACATAAATCACAGCAAGATCCTCTTTGACCCACCTCCTAGAGTAAGGGAAATAAAAACAAAAATAAACAAATGGGACCTAATGAAACTTCAAAGCTTTTGCACAGCAAAGGAAACCATAAATAAGATGAAAAGACAACCCTCAGAATGGGAGAAAATATTTGCAAATGAAGCAACTGACAAAGGATTAATCTCCAAAATATACAAGCAGCTCATGTAGCTCAATATCAAAAAACCAAACAACCCAATCCAAAAATGGGCAGAAAACCTAAATAGACATTTCTCCAAAGAAGATATACAGATTGCCAACAAACACATGAAAGGATGCTCAACATCACTTATCATTAGAGAAATGCAAATCAAAACTACAATGAGGTATCATCTCACACCGGTCAGAATGGCCATCATCAAAAAATCTACAAACAATAAATGCTGGAGAGGGTGTGGAGAAAAGGAACCCTCTTGCACTGTTGGTGGGAATGTAAATTGATACAGCCACTATGGAGAACAGTATGGAGGTTCCTTAAAAAACTAAAAATAGAACTACCATACAACACAGCAATCCCACTACTGGGCATATACCCTGAGAAAACCATAATTCAAAAAGAGTTATGTACCACAATGTTCATTGCAGCTCTATTTACAATAGCCAGGACATGGAAGCAACCTAAGTGTCCATCGACAAATGAATGGATAAAGAAGATGTGGCACATATACACAATGGAATATTACTCAGCCACGAAAAGAAATGAAATTGAGTTATTTGTAGTGAGGTGGATGGACCTAGAGTCTGTCATACAGAGTGAAGTAAGTCAGAAAGAGAAAAACAAATATCGTATGCTAACACATATATATGGAATCTAAAAAAAAAAAAAAAAAAGTTCTGAAGAACCTAGGGACCCGACAGGAATAAAGATGCAGACGTAGAGAATGGACTTGAGGACACGGGGAGGGGGCAGGGTAAGCTGGGGCGAAGTGAGAGAGTGGCATGGATATATATGCACTACCAAATGTAAAATAGATAGTGGGAAGCAGCCACATAGCACAGGGAGATCAGCTCGGTGCTTTGTGACCACCAAGAGGGGTGGGATAGGGAGGGTAGGAGAGAGACGCAAGAGGGAGGGGATATGGGGATATATGTATACATACAGCTGATTCACTTTGTTATACAGCAGAAACTAACACAACATTGTAAAGCAATTATACTCCAATAAACATGTTAAAAAAAAAAGAGAAGTTCTCGTCCAACTAGGATAAATTGGATGTCATTAGGACTAATAACACAAATGGCACGTAGGTTTAGATGATTCTTTAAGTTCTCTTTAGCCCGATGTTGCTGTGGACATCAGAAGGAAAAGTGCAGGCCCTGTTTGAAATTTCCCTGGACCTCCTGCTCTCGTCTTGGATCCAGACAGCTCTCAAGATAATGCAGTCAGGTTGTGTTGGCTTTTCATCTCTCTATGCTAATGGACTCTGAAGTTGGAGCACACCCCTGTTTCTTTCCACTCTGTCCCCCAAAATGGAACTGAATGAGTTCATTTTCTCCTGCTCTGAAGGAGCTCTGACTTTGCTAGTTAATCCTCTCGAATATAGTTGTTCCACATACTAAACTGAGATAAAGAGGCAAAGATAAGGAGAGGGATAGAAAGAAGAGAAAGCAGTAAGCAGTGCTAAGAGGATGGCTGGGGACTAGAGCCTTGGTTTGATTTCCATTTGTACATCATCTTAAATGGAACTCAACCTCAATTAAACACTATCTTGGCTGTAGAAATGTAGTTTAACATAAATTCCTCAGTCACCCCTTCCAATCAGTTTGGTACCCTAAAACTAGAAGCTCTGGACCTTGCAGTTCTTTTACATTATCAGAGAAAGAGTCTGTCTTTAAAAAATCAAAGACAAAGAATCATGAGCTATAAAAGACAGAGAAAGGTCATCTAGATAACAACTTTATTTTACAAATGAGCAAACTAAGGGCCAGACAGATAAATGACCAGACCCAAACCATCCTCCCCTCGTAGAACAGAGTCAAGATTGTGGGCTTCATGCAGGCAGGATATTTGTCCATTTTCTTCTACCGTATCTCCAGAATTAGCACAGTGCCAAGCATACAGTAGGCACACAATAAATATTTATTGAATGAGTGATCTATGATTCCTGATACCCCTTCTCATGTTCTTCCCACTCAAGCACACATTTTAGCTCTCAAAAAAAAAAAAAAAAAACTCAGGACAAATGTAGCTCACTTCACCCCACCTCAAGCCCTGAAATGACCTAATATTTTATCTTGGAATGTTCCACTGTGTTTCCAAAAATTCCTAGTATGCAGTGATGTGGTTTGACTTAATTCTGTTTTCACACAAAAAAAGTTTGGCTAAATGAGCCCTTCACAAATGCTCTATTGTTATCACCAGACTCAATCTTTCCCTAGTGAAAATGCATTATCTTATTAAATTTTTGGTGTTTTGATTCTTGGGTTTTCCCCCCACTCTTTATAAAAAGTGTTCCCATTCCCCAGACTGAGGGAACTCTTTTACCTTATTTATAGTAAAAGGACGTGTATAGTACCATAAACCATAGGCAGGTAAATCTCACCATGTATAAATTCTGATATCAGAAAATCTGGTTTCAAAATAATACATTCCAGGAGAGGCCAATTCTTTGTAGTACTGAAGGATTCACCATAAGATTGCTTTAAATATTGGCCTAGGGTGTAAATGTGGTTCAGATTACATGCAACTTTTTAGGAACACATCTATTGTGCAAGAAAGGTAACTTTCCTGGGACAACCATGGGACAGGCAAAGCAGCCAACTGATGTGGCATGTTTTAGGAGTGACTAAGGGCAGTGAGGTGGGAGCCAGAGTTCCCAAAGTCCTCTAAAGCATGTGGACTCTTTCAAGCTCTGGAGATCAGGGAAAACCTAAGAACTACCATATTTAAAATTGCTTTCTCCACAGCCGTTAAATCCAAAGATGGAAGATGAATTGGAATAGGGAAAGAACATTTTAACCACTACTGGAATGTCAAATGTCCTGATCCTGCCTAACCCTGACTGACACATAACAACTACTAACACTTTGACACTGAGATATTCATATTCTACATTTTCAAAAAGCACAGAATAACTTAGGGGGACACATAAAATACAGTAAAATAGATAAATCAAATGTACATGAGAAAAAAGATAGCGATATAAAAACAAAGACAGACAGGGTGAGAGAGTGTCATGGACATATATACACTACCAAATGTAAAATAGATAGCTAGTGGGAAGCAGCCGCATAGCACAGGGAGATCAGCTCGGTGCTTTGTGACCACCTAGAGGGGTGGGATAGGGAGGGTGGGAGGGAGGGAGATGCAAGAGGGAAGAGATATGGCAACATATGTATATGTGTAACTGATTCACTTTGTTGTAAAGCAGAGGCTAGCACACCGTTGTAAAGCAATTATACTTCAATAAAGATGTTTAAAAAAAAAAAAAAAAAGGGAAGAGAGGGACGGGGCGGGGGTGGCAATGGAGAGTAGAAGATGGAAAGGAGAAGGGTAGCAGTGGCAGGAAAGAAAGAATGATCACAATGACTATGATGGAGCTACTGTGTTCAAGGAGTTCACTATCTAGTACAGAAGACATTTATATACAACTATGATAATGTGCAATAAGATCTATATAATAAAACATGTGCGAGAAACATAAAAAAAAAAAAAAAAAAAAAAAAACAAAGACAGAAGCTAACACAACTATGTCTACCATAATGTAAACTATTGTAATAAGAGACATTGACGTGACTCTTAGCTTTTTGGCTGTCAGTGAGAGAAAGGAAACTGACCAGTTACTTAATTCACTGTCTTCCTAAGATTTTTTTTAAATGCTCAAGAAAGTATACCAGAAAGAAATTTGTCTTCATAAGTCCTCATAAAGATGGTACTGGGTAAGTAATAAATAACATCCCTAATTATATACTTACTATAGACCAGTGGTTCTCAAACTTTAAGTGCATCAGAATCAACTGGAAGGCTGGTTAAAACACAGATTTCCAATGCCGCTCCCAAAGTTTCTGATGCAGTACGTATGGGGTGGGGCCTGAGTATTGGTACTTTTAATACAAATTTTTAATATGCTTCCACATATTACTGACACTGCTGTCCGGGAACCACATTTTGACATCACTTCTGTAGGCACGTGGCCGAATTTTCCAGGTCCTCTCCTTAAAGCATCCTTCCACATGGACTGATGGCAATGCACTAGCTGCAACTGAGCAGTCCCCTGGGATTAATACAACAGAGCCCAGCTGCCTTCCCTCTGTAGGTCCAGCCCACAGGAGGAGGTGTCAGTGTGGAGAGGGAATGACCACACCATGTCTCATTCAGAGTACTTGCTACATTGTTCCTTAATGCAGTCCAGCCCTGTTGGTTTACTCATTGTATTCCCCAACAAACTTTTAGATTTCCTCCCCACTTATCAAATTCCTCTGCAACCCAGGGCAGAAGGAACTCTACCTATGGGAACCCAACCATCCTGCATCAGTAAACAAAAGAACAACTTTTTCTTATTGAAGACTGCCTCTTACTCATTACTTGATGTTCTCCTTTTATGATTCATCAACATTTTAAGACTGAGATTCCTTGTATTTCCAACCACAGTTCAAATCTATGAGCCGTGTCTAATGCTTCCTTGTATCTCTAAAGCTCACGGTATAGTGCTTTTTATAAAATGGGCACTCAATTATCTGACTGCTAAACAAAACTCTTAAGAAGAAAACTGTAAGACACCTGTGAAACTGACAAGTAATGTGAATGGAGGAGATGCCTCTTAGCCATCATAACATACTTTCCTTCTCGTAAAGCTGACCTGTTTTAGATTGACTACATTCTATTGAGAAAAATGTGTACATAAAAAATGTGGTTTTATTAACTACGTAAACAATGTATGGTATGGTTATTCTCTTTGAAATAAGATTTTTCCATATTTTAAAGCTGTGTTCATTTGTTGAATACTTCTTGAATATTTGCTATATGTAAAGTAATAGGTAAGCAAAGAGTACATTCTTAAGGAACTCACAGTACCATAGAGAAGACAGGCACACATGCAAAAAATCTAGTCTGTAAAATGAGGGAAAGATTCTGTGTGTGTCTGTGTGTGTGTGTATGTGTAAAAAACACATATAGTGGTAACCACTATTTTTGTTTCTATTTCTATGAATTTGATTATTCTGGATACCTCATGTAAGTGAATTTATACAGTATTTGTCTTTTTGTGACTGGTTTATTTACTTAGCATAATGTCCTCAAGGTTCATTCATGCTGGGGCATATGACAGGATTTCCTTCCTTTTTAAGGCCACATAGTGTGTGTATGTGTGTGTGTATGTGTGTGTGTGTGTGTGTATATATATATATATATATATATATATATATATCACATTTTGTTTTTCTATTCATTCATTGGTAGACACTGGGTTACTTCCATTCTGAGCTATTGTGAATAGTTATGCTATAACATGGGTGTGTATATATCTCTTCAAGACCTTGCTTTCAATTATTCTGGATATATAACCAGAAGTAAGATTACTGGATCATATGGTAGTTTTATTTTTAATTTTTTAAAGAACTACCATAGTGTTTTTCATAGTGGTTGTACCACTTTACATTTTAGATTCCCACAAAGGCGTCGGTGCACAAAGGTCAAACTTACTTCTTAAATACTCTAAAATTGATAATATTATATATGCAGAAACCAAGACATATGCTTCAGACTCATAGATAATACATGGCCAAATAGCAACATGCCCATAGATCTTCTTGACACAATTTAGTGCCTCATATCATTCCATTTACTGCATCAAAGCCCCAAGTAAAGCAAACAAGGCAAATGTTATTTTTTGTCATTGCTAAGTTTGATTATCTCTGTTAGAGTCTCTGTGATAATTTTAGCCAATGAATTCCTCTACCCTTTGAAAGAATAAATCTTCTCTGGTTCCTCAGTTCTGCTTTTGCTTTCCCACAGCACCACCACACTGCCTTATACTACAAAACGATAGAAGTTGGTATACCAGCTCTTTGGTCATTATTTACGCCAGGTTATATTCATCCTCCGCCATCCATAAATTAACCAAAATCTTAAACTTGGAAACAGAATGATGCCCCGCTGGCCCAGCATTGGGGAAAAAGTCCTGAATGAGTAACCCAGTAACCCAGCTAGACGTGTTTGCTAACCCAAAAAGCTGTGATCTCTGGGCCAGGCACGTGGGGCCAGAGGAAGAACTAACTCTTGGCTGTATTACTGGATTTTTCCACCAAAGAATTATTGCAGGAAGACAGGTCACAAAGTCAAAGCATATATTACTGAGCAGGGAATACCATCAGAGGCAAAAACAAATACCAGCAGGAAAAAAGGAAAGCCTGGCCCACTCTCCCTCACACGTCTCACCTCAAAGATGTTGGTGGTTGGAAGCTGTTTCAATAGTGATAGCTCAAACTGATGACAACGCTCTCTAGAACTGTCCTTGTGATCCGGTTGTTTCATGTTTCATAAAACATCCAATGAAAAAAAGGAAGGTCATTTCCATGGGGAAGGATGTGACTGAATGTTGTCCAGCAGAGCTAATACTTTCCTGATCTACACATGCCTCAGATCAGCTTTCAAAGTTTTTGTGCTCTAATTGTCAAGGAGCTTGCTGCTAACAATAAAATAATCATCTCTGACACTGGAGTGCACATATCAACATTTAAGAAAAAGATGGCTTTTATACATGAATGGTGTAGCCAATAATCAGCTAACAAGTACTGGAACGTGACATTTCAAGGCAAACTAGAAGTACATCCACATGTAGAAGGAGACATTGAGGAAATGTGCCTGTCCTGAACTTGGCATTGGACAGAAGGGGAAAAAATCTCCCTGAAGAATTCATAACTACACTCTGGAACATATGTAGGCTTGCTACCCAATCTTGCACTTCCAGCTTAGTCCAAAGAATCCTATGCAAGATAAACAAAAACATCTGCAATTATACTTACCATAGTAAAACTGAAAAACACTAAAGACTAAGTAATAATCTGAAAATTTGTCTAAGAGAAAACATAATATTGACAAATTAACAATTTGATTAACTGATGTCTCATCAGCAATGATAGAAGCCTAAACACCTTGAATGATATCAAAGTGCTATGCAAAAACAATTATTGATCTAAAATTGTATACCAGAAAAACTATCTAATAATGATAGTTTTAGGAAAAACTAAAATGAGAGCATTTTCCATTCATAATATTTACTAAAATAAAGTATCAAGAAAGTGTTTTAGGCAGGAGTAAGTAATCACATATGGAAGAAAGAAAGGATGAGTAAAGAAATTGATGAAGTATATGGGCAACTTACACAAGCAGTGATTGCATGAAATAACAGTAATAATTTGTAATTTTGTTAAAATACACAAGAAAGAACAAAAATACAGTGCACTGATGGTATATCGTATATAAGAAAGGAGGGGTTGTTTGGGATTACAGAGTACTAGGTTCTATAATGTTAGGTAACAGGGCAAAGGCAATGAGTAACTATGTATTTGTAAGGGTTCTTGAGAAACAGACCAAATAGGATATTTATTATAGGAATTGCCTTACACAATTATGAAAGATGAGAGGTCTCCAAACTGCTGTCTGCAAACTGGAGAACCAGAAAAGTTGGTGGCATAATTCAGTCCAAGTCCAAAGTCCTGGGAACCAAAGGAGCTGATGGTGTAAGTCTCAATTTGAGTCTGAAGGCTTAAGAACTAGGGAGTGCTGATGTCTGAGGGCAGTAGAAGATGGATGTCTCTGCTCCAATGGAGAGAGCAAATTCACCCTTCCTCTGCCTTTTTGCTATATTTGGGCCCTCAGTGAATTGGATGAAGCCCACCAACACTGGGGAGGGCCTTCTGCTTTACTCAGTTCATTTAATCTCTTTTGGAGACTCCCTCACAGACACACTCAGAAACATTTTACCAGCTATCTGGGCATCTCTTAGCCTAGTCAAATTGTTATATAAAATTAAGCATCATACTTCAGAATTTAAGTTAAGTAGGCAACAGTAAAATTTTTACAGTAACTACTATTGAAAAAGAAAGTGAGTTTGTAACTTAAAGCTAGGAGAGGGATAAATAAAAGATGGAATGAGAGGAAAACATTCAAATAATTTCAAAGACAAAAAGGAGAAGAAACAAATATACTCAGAAACTTATACAAGGCAGGAGAAAGAATAACAGTAGAAATAATTTCATATATATCAATAATCACAATAAATATAAATGAACTAAGTTTAGCAGCCAAATAGTAAAGATTATTACATTGGATTTAAAAGATCCAGTTATGCTATTAATAAGAGATACATATAAATTATAATGCAGAAAATTTGAGAGTAAAAGACAAATATTAACCAAAAGAAACCCAACATCATTATATTAATATCAAATCCAACAGACTTTATAAAAAGCAATACTGGGGATAGAGTCACTGTGTAATGTACACTATACAATGTTTAGTTTACCAGAAGGATAATATATATAGCATATCACCAACATGTATAAAGTAAAAATTGACAGAACCACATGAAGAAATAGATAAATCCACCATAATCCGGAAAACATTAGCCTGTCCCTCATTCTACTTGATAAATCAAGCAGTAAGGATATGGATATTTGAATAACACAATTAACAAGTTCTATATAAGAGAGATACATAGTACATTGAATGCCAAATATAGTTTTTAATCATGCAAATGAAAAACGTTTACAAAATTTGGCCTACAATATGCACAAATCACAAAGAAGTGAATCTCAAAATTTGTTATCATACAGACTTAATTCTCTGTCCACAATACCACGAGGTTAGAAATTAAGTAAAATAGAATTAGTATTATTCCATATATCTGTAAATTTTTAAAAAAACACATAGTTCTACCTCTGAGTAACAAAATAATCATGAAAGTAAAAAATTAGAATTATTCAATGCCAAAAATACTACATATCAAACATGAGTGATACTGAAAAGCAATACTTAAAAGTAGAGAGCTTAAATCTTCATGTTAGAAAATGTTAAAAGCTGAAATTTAAAGTAATAAGCATCCAACTTAAGAAATTTAAAAAGAACAGCAGGAAAAAGTGTAGAAGACTGTAATGATAAAGCCAAATTTGAAATTAGTAACATACTAGGCAGAGATAAAATATGGAGATTTAACAAGTCCAAAAGTTTATTCTATGCAAATACTAATAAAATTGACAGCATCTTGGTAGAACTAATCAAGAACCCCCCCAAAAAAAACCCCAAATATTTTGAAAAATAGGTTATCAAAACTGACTCAAGAAAAAAAAGATAATCTTGAAATAGAAAACTAACCATTTAAGATATTGAATCAGTAATTTAAAATCATGAAACAAACAAACAAGAAAGCACCAGGCACATTAATATAAATAATGCAAATCACTCCAGCTAATTTATAAAGAAAAGTATTTGGTATAGAGTACTTACCTTTACAAAATCAGTGCAAGGGCTGGCAAACGTTTTCTGTAAAGAACAAGATAGTAATATTTGAGGCTCTATGGGTCATATGTCATCTCTGCCATATGCTATTCTTTGTTGGTTTTTGTTTTTAATTTTTAAAACCACATTTTTAAAATGTAAAAAACATTTTTAGCTCATGGATTATACAAAAATAGGCCATGAATTTGGCCTACAGGCTGTAGTATACCAGGCTCTCTTCTAGGCTGAACATTCTAGAATAAATCCCAGAAACTCATTAGAGGAGTTACTAAAGACGTAGGTACCTCAGGAGAGAGGAAGATATGGGATCTAGGAAATAGGGACTCCAATACATAAGAGAAATGAAAGGTATTCCCATCGTGCAGGAGAAATATCCCAAGAAGACAGTTGTGTAGCAGGCCTGGATGGCAATCTATCCAGATTGGAGCAGGAGGAAGAAGGTTCCAAAAGAATTGACTCCAAGAAAAAGACAGAAATGATAGGCTCAACTGAAGTATTTGACTACATGAAAAGGGGTTTTACTCATTTATTGGGTGTGTTTGGGGATGAATTTGTATTACCTGCATAGAAAACCAAAAAGTAAAGCAATAATTAACTCCAGGAAAAATGATCAGATATACAAAAAGGGAAATGAAATCATAGTACCCTACATGGTTCAGTTACTAATAATTAGGATAGGGGTGGGGAAGTATGTAAAAATGTTAAATCCTTATTTTCAGAGAAAAAAAATGTTAGTGAACAACTTTTGGGACTTCCCTGGAAGTCCAGTGGTTGATTCGTGCTTCCACTGCCGGAGGAGCAGGTTCCATCCCTGGTTGGGGAACTAAGTTCTCACAAGCTGTGCGGCAAGGCCGAAATTTTTTTTAAAATAATAATAATGAACAACTTTAAAAGTCAAGAAATCATTGTTTAATTACATTGTTTAAAGCATGGTACTTAATATTAGAAACAGCTAATGTTCTGTGATTGAATGCTCCTACCCCCCAGGTCCATATCACCTGTCTCCTAGTAATGGCAAAACGGATCTGGTTTTTGATGAGCTAATAATTCATTTGGGGGCCTTCAAACATATATTATTCATTTTCTGCCTATGATATATAAATCCAACTTATATTTTTGGAGATATGCATTTCTAACGTCATGAAAATGCTATTATTCTCTTAATATTGTTATATCTGGACGTTCCAAATGCATCCCTATCAGGAGTACTATGTTCCAGAGGATATGTATAGGGCTTAGCTATCATCTGTTCTTTCTGATAATGGATTCCTTTTCAAAACCCAAACACCTGGTATATAAATGAAAAATAATAGTAATCCAGAATTTTTTGTCTCCTTATTCACTCAGGACCGAGCACTGCTGACACCTGCTGAAATGTCTTGTAACTTGCTAAAAATATTACCCACAGTTATTGAAACCTGGGAGCAGTGGAAGGAAGTGGTTTTGTTATAAACATTTATGGATAGTTGCTAACTCCTCACTTTAGTTCATGTCTTTAAAATTAAGAGTACTTTATTTTCTATCCTCAGGAATAGTTAATTAGGGAAATAAAATGCCCTCAAAACTCCACAGAACTGACTTCTGTGCAACTGTGTCAAAATGAAATAAAGTTGAAATATTTGTTCCTACTTTCATGTAATTCCAATGAATTAGTTTTTCTTCTCTTTTCCCTTATGTGTTTATTTATTAATATACATGGTTATAATAGATTATACATGTTCATATATCTATGTAGACATATATATTTCAACCCCTAAATATTATCATTATGTATTTGCATCTAATTATAAAATTTATGAAACATTTATTTATGTTATTTTATTTTCGCATAGGTGTCAACTCCATTTGAGCTTTCCATGGTTGTCGGCCGCTTACAGTTACATGCGTTTATTGATTGGCTTATCACTTTCTTGTCACACTACTTAGAGTATTATTTCTTAAATAAACATCATGACCAAGAATACATTTTGGAAAAAAATGAAATGCAAATAAACCCAATAAATAAAATATGAATCACAAAAAAGTGTGAAAAATATATTTATAGCATATGGTTAGGAGCCTCACTGTGTTCAGGAAATGGTATTTGCTACCAAAATCACCATTGACAATATTTTATTGCAAGTAGATGTCTGCAATATACCTCAGTGAACAGTAATCTTTCATATGTCAATTCTTTTTAGTTTATTGACTTTTGTCTAGACCTATCATGTCCTGAATATGCCTTGATGCCATGTATATCTAGTTCTAGTAAATCTAGAAATTTTAGCCCAATTAGAAACTCCTCCATTCCACATTTTTATACATTTTAATAAATGCTAACAATTTGTATAGGGTAAAGAGCTATCAAATTGAGCTGCTGGTTGAAAACTACAAACTTTCAACTCTCACTAGCCCACCATTTCTTTGCTATATATTCTTACCAGCTCATTTCAAAAGGGATTTAGGATGCAAGTTTTCACTGAAAGCATAGGGCACATCCTTGTGAAGTCTGTAACACAGTGGACAAAGTCACCAAGGATCTCCCTGAGGTAGAAAAGACATTAAATGACGTTCTTTCCCTGAGTTCTCAGCTGGAGAGAAAGAACAAAACAACCTGTTCATTGCTCTCTATAGAAATTTGGATCTAATCAAGGTCTGAATATTAATCATGTTTTTACAGGACGGGCAATGCCAGGAAGCTTTTTTAGCTGGAAAAAAAAAAATGAGAATGAAAATAAAGCAGTGCCCTTCACAAATTTGAGAGTTCTGAAAATGACTCATCCAGAGACCATGTCAGGAATGCCTGGCTGTTGGCAGAAGTCTGGTTTGGGTGTCAGACCAGATTCTTGAGATCCAGGTTGAGGGATGGAGTCTCTCCTTTAGTCCAGACCTGAACTTAAACTTTTTGAGATCCAAGTCAATGGAGATGGAGGCTGGGGTGCTCCAGAGACACATGGGTAGTGCTGAGCTCTCAGCTGTTACTTGACTTGTGGAAGGAGCAGACGTGTTTCAACTCTCTCCTCAGTATCCCAAAACAATAGAAGCAGCCCTGACTGTCTTGTTGTGACTTTAACTTGGTGTTGCATGTTCCTGGGAAGACAAATATGTGTGGATGATAATTCAATTCATACACATATATGCACTTAGATGTGACTCATACTACCTTGTTTACTTTTTATTTCAGTTAAGCATGTGCTGCCCTATGATGCTTTATATTTAATGTGTAACACAATTTAACCTTGATATTATTTTATTTTTTTCATTTTTTCTCTTACTTACTCAAGCCAACTGTAAGCTTATACGAGCAGGGATCATGCCTTTTACTTGTTGGTAATTCCCACAGCATCTAGATTGAATTGGAATTCAAACACATTCTGAATTTCAAATGAATAAAAGTCCATGTGATGTTCTTCTTATAAAGGAATATCATGAGTTAAAAAAAATCCAGATGCAGCATTTTCCACAAGCTCATCTGGTTCTTATTGGAACCAAATGACAAAAACTTGTTGGATGAGCCAAACAATTGTTGGCCTGTCTGTGGTCTTCATGGACGCGCTGGGCACAGCATATTTCTTCCTGGGGCATAAACACTGATAATGCCTTCCTCTGGTTTTCCCTTCCCATTGATGTCACCACTGACCTCAACAGCAAAATTACTTAAAAATTCATCTAAAATATAAAGCCATCAATTAAAACATTGTTATTGAGAGTCCACTATGGCCATGGAGTATTTTTCAGAAGTGGGTAGGTATTATAAAATCAAACACAGAAAATCATAGCACCAAAACTAGAATTCACTGTGGTGTGTTGATGACTTATA
Organism: Eubalaena glacialis; assembly: GCF_028564815.1. Lineage (NCBI taxonomy): Eukaryota > Metazoa > Chordata > Mammalia > Artiodactyla > Balaenidae > Eubalaena > Eubalaena glacialis. The sequence goes on from NC_083722.1 coordinate 9,514,379, forward strand.
GTATACTTATTTAGAAATAAGCTTTAAGACAGAGTTCTTTAAAGGGTTATCTTATCAATGTAACTATTCTAGACACAAGAATCATGACCCTAATTAATCAGGTAGGCACTGCTGATTGTAACAATACCTTAGAGCAGTGTTTCGCAAACTGTGCTCCTTGGTACACCAGTTTCTGGCAAGAAGTCAGTAAGTGTTCAATGAAAACAATAGTTCAATGAAAACAATGATTAAGTTTGGGAAATGGTGCCTACTGTATCACTCACTTGAATAACTCCCAATGCATGTAATTATACTAATGATTCTGAGAAGTCCTTCTGTTAAGAAATCTGTTTGGCTTTAACTCAGTGTTTTCCGAACTAATTTGCCTGTAGACCACCACCTCCTTTTATTTTGAATGATTTATTAACATTTCAAAGGACACTAGTGTTCCAAGAAACAATTTAGAAAATGTTCCCTAAAAAGTTTTTTTCTTAATTCAGTTTTTTGAGGATAATAAAAAGATTATCCTCAAAAAATGTGCGAAAAATCACACTTGCTCTGTGTAATGAGAAGTACATGCGCTTTTACTCTGCATAAGTACATTGTATCATGGCCAGCCTCTCCTTCCTCAGAAGCACCTTATAATCAGTGGGGTAGGGAAAGAGTTTCTAATCTATCTCATCTTTATCTTTTCTCCTTCTCTCTCCTATTCACTGGTCTTTCCCATCCCTTTTTGGGTGGAGTATTTGTTTCTTGTTTCTCATCCCATGTTAGTAAATGTAGAAAAGTTACTGTTAGTGACCACACAAATGACTTATTGCTTATTTCTGAATTTCTTCGTCTTTACAACTTTGTATTTTCTCTGAAAATACAATACATCAGTATTCTGTGATGTTTGAGAGACATCGAGAAAGGGAAAGATATTCTATTTGCTCTCTTCATAATATGTTTTCCTTTATCCTCCAGAATATTCTGTGATGATTAATGACACGTCTTCAACTTCTTCCCTCAACTGGTTTCATTGCCTCACCCTATAAACATATTCAAGTCTCCTCTATGCTAATCAGTCAAACTCTCTTCACTGTCTGGTTTATAGCATTGTTCTTCATTCTGTTCTCAGCCAAAGTTTTAAGAAAAAGTTATATTGACCCATTCTGCTTGTACCCCAATTTATTCTTCATCCCTCTGCAATCTAGAATTACGTTCTTCCCCAATCCACTGCACTAATTGTGTTCTAAGAACACCAATAACCATGTCTCTGTTATTATCTTGATCTTTCTGCTATAGCTGACCCATTATCAGAGCTTTCAAGAACTTTCCACTCTCACAGTTTTAGTTACACCACACCTTCTTGGTGATTCTTATTCTTGGTCACTTTGTGGGATTCTCTATGCCCAACCAACCCTAACTTTGCTGTTTGCTGGTGTCTGTTCTTGCTCACTCTTCCCACTCTATTTGTTCTTTCTGGAAAATTACTCCATTCTCAAATATTTAGCCTCCACTTATTAACTAATGATTTACAGTTGTCTTTCCCCACCATGAGCATTTCCCCTGTATCTCAGACTCACATGATAAAATGTCTTCCCAACACCTTTACCTGGATGCTCTACACAATAGTTCACCATAGTACTTTTTACCCCTTCCTCCTACCTCACAAAGATTCAATCTTCCAAATGTCATCTTCAGTACATTTGGTTGCAACAGTATAGTCTCTGTCATCCCAGAAGGAAACCTGTGTTCCACCTCCATGCACTCAGCCTCTTCTTTTTTCTTTCCCTCATTTGTAACAACTAAAAGTGCCTTGGCCCTTTCACTTCCTTTACGGTACCATATGGACTAGCCTCCGAATTCGTGGCCTCACTCATTCAAATTTATTGACCACACAGCTGCTAAAATAACCTACCTAAAACACAAATCAGGTCAAGTCATTTCTCTGCTTAACGCTTATCAGCCAAAATCCAATGTGAGGCTATTGTCTCAGTAGCAGTTCTCTTTCAGGTGGTCTGTGAATTCTTCACTTTTTCAATGATTTAACTTTATGAGGCTGGAACTTCTTCATACACTTAAAAAAAATCAACATAACCCAGCAGATGGAATGCAGAAACAGCTATGAGAACCCAACTGTCTTCTCTCAAGCCAGAGAAGAGATTTGCAAAAACGTAAAGCAATGCCACTGTTCTCACTGAATTTGATTCTTGTTTTGGAAAATATAGTTACTTTTCATAAAAATAGGTTATTTATGTTGACATATAATAAATTTATTGTTATTCTTAAATGAATGGGTAAATATTTTAGATGCCTCAGCTATAATTTCTAACAGTAAATATAGATTGAAGTAACCTCTAAAATCTAAAGCTCTTTAGGATCCACAATCATTTTTAACAGTGTAAAGTAGTCCTGAGACCAAAAACTTTGTAAACTTCTCATCTAAAGGTTGTAATACTATCTCCTTACCACGCAGATGTTCACTCACCTATTTAATGCATTTATTCATTCATGATTTATTTTAAAAATCATAACGTTACATTTGATCTATGTCTGAACCAATCAATTTTGGAGTCACCTCCTTGAGAAAGGATTCCTCAAACTCCAGTCTGCATTAGGTTATTTCTTTTCTGTGCTCCAAATTGTGCTGAAATAACTTGCTTTGTATATCTCTTCAAAAGGATTGTCAACTCCTGAAGAAGACACTGTATTCTATTCACTTTCATATTCTCAGTCCCTAGCTCAGTTCTTCAAGATAACTGATAATTGTTCACAAATCAAAGATAGGACTATGACTGATTTTCAAGAAGCTTTCAGTTTTTGTGGCTGGTTTTCTTCCCATTGCACCCAAAGTTGGATCAGTCTTAAATTCTCCTAATTTATGATCGCAGATAATCCATTTCATGTACTTAATTCACTCATTCATCCATTCAACAAATACTGAAAGCTTACTGTGTCTCAGGCACTGGACTAGGCACAGAGTTTTCAATGGTGAAACAAAACACACATGTTCTCTTCCCATTTGGAGCAAATTTTCCATAAAGAAAACTCTCCATTGTACCAACAAATACACAGATAAACATATACTTGTAAATATTCATGTGTTGCTAGGGAAGAAAAAACATGGTTCTGTCAGAGAGGTTTAGGAGGGGGCAAATCTTCTTGATAGTTTGGGCAATCAATTAGAGAAGGATTCCCTCAGAGGATGGTATTTAAGCTGAAACTGAAAAGATGGAAAGAAATAACCAGGTTTGTAGATCCTGAGGTAGTAAGGACCTTGTCATATTTGAGGAGCTGAAAGATGATTGATGTGGCTGGAGTAGCATGAACAAGGGCCAGAACAGCCTGACTTAAAGTTGAAGAGAGGACAGATGCCAAATCATGCAGAGCCTTATAAGTAAGTCATCCTAACTTACCATCCAAACCAGGACACTTTAGAAATGACAGGGAATGGTCATTATAAAAACAAAGTCAACTGATACGAACAGGATTGTCTTTGGCAAACCAAGACAGATGGTCACCCTAGATATAAGCCATTTTAAGGTGACAAAGTTTTACTTCAAGTAAAATAGGAAACTATTCAAGGATTTTTGAGATCACTCTGGTTGCTATCTGGAAAATGGAAAATGAGACAGTAAAATTAAAAATAAAAATACTGGCCTTCCCTGATGGCACAGAGGTTAAGAATCTGCCTGCCAATGCAGGGGACACAGGTTGGATCCTTGGTCCGGGAAGATCTCACATGCCACGGAGCAACTAAGCCCGTGTGCCACAACTACTGAGCCTGTTCCCTAGAGCCCGTGAGCCACAACTACTGAAGCCCACGCACCTAGAGCCCGTGCTCTGCAACAAGAGAAGCCACTGCAATGAGAAGCCTGCACACAGCAACAAAGATTAGCCCCCTCTCTCTGCAACTAGAGAAAGCCCGCGGGCAGCAACGAAGTCCCAACGCAGCCAATAAATAAATAAATAAATAAATAAATATTTTAAAATAAGAATACCATTTTGGAAGTTCTTGCAGCATTCTGGGTAAGATGTAATAGTGGCCTAGACTAGAGTGGAAATGGACAGATTTGAGGTCTATTTGGAAGTGAAATTAACAAGGTTTGGTGATGAATTAAGAGTAAGGTTTGAGGGAAAGGTAGGAGACAAAAATAATCCTACATTTTTTAGTAGAGCAACTGAGAAGATAATTGGGGTCTTTTATTGAGAAGGATGTCCTTGGAAAAGAGTAGGTTTATAAGGTGGGGGAAGGGCAGCAGAAATCAAGAATTCAGTAATTTGGGATATTACATTTGCAATTCCTGTGAGACATCCAAGTGGAGATAGATGAAAGTTGACCTTTGTATATACAAGACTGAACTCAGAAAAAAATGGCCAAAAATATTAACATGACAGTCATCAGTATATAGATAGCATGTAAGTAAAATAAGGTTCAAATTATTCCCTTTTGCCTCTTCTATTTAAAAAAGCTGATATAATTCTTACCTGCCCCAATTCCATATTTGTTATAGGTGTTAGAAATTGTCTTCCAACTTTAAATTTTGAAAGCTTTGCTATCTCCTATTCTAGGGTAATTTCAATGACTGATTATATTGCATCTTTTGAAAGATTGAATTTTCAGCATTTCTGGATAGAACTTGTATTATAGAGTTGTGATATTCCTAAGGGTTTGGGAGTAGATCACTTCTGAAAATTGAATTAAATGAGTAAATGAGTGAGGTCAGTTAATCTTTATTTTAATCCCATGGTGAAAGTATTTATAAAATTAGGAATCTGTTTGATTGGTGAAACATCAAGCTCTGATAGTTTTTTTTTAAACGTTTGGATTTCATATAGCAAGTTTTCTTGAATAGGCAAGTCCTGAGTTTTGTTTTTAAAACTGATATAGTTATTTTCTCTATGGAAAAAGGCCTACCAGCCTATCTAAGTCAACATCACTTCATTAATTATGGGTGGGTCTCTTTCCACTTTTAGACTTGAAGCTAAAACTGAAATGCTTAGGTCGTTAATCATTGTACTTCCAAGTTCATGTAAGAACTCATGCCTGTGGAATTCTCTAACTGAATTGGCGATTTCAAAAATTTTGGAGAATATTTTACCAAATCTCCCCCAAACTTATTACCCCTCCAATCAGTACATGTAACATACAGATGAAAAGAAATAACCATGATTTGCTAACAGAATTTAGCCCTGATCTACTTTTACTATTAAATGGGGATAGAAGGCATGTGTGCTTGAAAAAGCATGTCTGATTACATATTTTACACACTAGTTTTGAAGTGTTACTAGACTTGGGGCTCTTAAAATAATAATATATTACCAAACTTTTCATCTATCTCTTGAAGATTTTAGTAAGAAGAATAATATGATTCTGGTTAAGTAAGTCAATTATATGTGTATGTATGTATATATTTATATGTATGCATGTATGTGTATATGTAGATGTGGATGTGTTATATATGTAGGTAGTATATGCATGTGTGTAGTTCATGTGTATATATAAGCGTAAGTGTAGGTGTATATGCATATGTACATATGCATAAGTGAAAGGATAAATACCAAACTATTGATAGAGATTTCTTCTGAAGAGGGGAGTGGGAATACAGGGATACATGCAGTGGGCTTTCATGTTTATTCTATGTATGTTCATAATACTTGAATCTTTCACCATATGAGTGTATTCACATTTCTTGTGTAATTTAAAAGGATAAAGAGGAAAACAAATAAATAGATGGATAATACTTTATTAAAAAGAGCAGGAGGATAAGGAAGAGAAGGAGAATAAAAGGATGATTATCAAAAAGTGGAGAAATGGCAAAAGTATTTAAACTTGTTTCATCAGTTTACATCCCATCTGGAAAACTGATGCAAAGATTTAGACTTTTTATAATGTAACCATCCGAACTTTGGCTAGACCCAATATTTCCAGTAGCAACTAGCTAGTTATAAACAAATGAACCTTTATCTACTAGTTCTGTGTAGAGAGAGATCCACCAATTCCTGCCACCCTACCCTTAACGCTGTCCATCACAGGGATCCTTCAGCAGATGAATCATTATCAACATTATGCTGCTGGTGTCTGTTTTAGACTCCCACTATTTACATGGCTAACCTTGGCTGAGATTCTCACCCTCTTTTAAATTATTAAGTTCTTATCAAAAACAAGCTTGTGTGTGCTGCTCTCCTTTTCCCATGGGAATGGCCATCCCAATCCTCATGAGACATAAAATTATTTCTTTAATCCTCATGAGTACTTGTTCAAGATGCAACTCTTAGGAGAAAGTTCTTCCATGGGCAGCTCATGTTTGAAAAGCGAAACCCTTTTACTCCTGGGGAGAATTCCTCTGGGTGATATACCCCCTGCCCTCCAACATCTGCAGATCCCCAGATCAAGACATATATTATGTAAATGCTTGGAGAAACTCTGCTTGGAGTCAAGCAGACCTTTGTTACCGGAAGCACAGTGATACTTGGATGAATGAATCTTAGGGGGATGGCATGGAAATGGGTTTCATTCCTGAAGACAAAATGTCCAGTTATTCCTTTATCTCTTTCTGCTCACACCCTTATCTTCCTCCTTTCTCTTCAGTCTCTTTCCTTCTTTTCTATCTTTCTCTTCATCTTATGTGCAGAATCTTCATTTCCAGAAGGCTGTCCACCCCAGGGCATGTATGACTTTTGGGGAACGAAGCCCACTGACACTTCTTACAGTCAGAGGGCCGGCCTCCCTGGCATGGCTCTCTGGGTGACGCAGGACCCTGGCAGCAGGGGATGGCCCGAGGCCCTGATGGATGTGCCAGAACACTCAGATTGAATCTGACAGGCAGCTTCAGTGATTTGAAGGAATTCACAAGGAGAATTTCGCTCCTCCGAGGTGAGTCCAGTGCTCTGAAACTGCCAGTCTCCTGTCCTTCACTCCTTGCCCAGGGGCAGCTTGGAGATGCTAACTCATACTCTTTAGATAAAGATAGCGCTGCTTCTTTGCCTCAAATACTAAAAGCAAAAGGATTTGAAAATGTTTTAAAATTGCCCAATCTTCATACCCCATTTGGTTTACTGACCCTGCCACCGCCAAAAAATAAAGGAAGGAGGAGGAGAAGGAGGACAAGAAAAAGATAGCTCTGTAATCTCCTTAAGGTCACAAAATATTGTATACTCTATAGTGAGGAGTGGCACTGAATAACATAGGCTGTTAGGTCTTCCTGGATATTCAGGGTTGGTTTTTGTTTTAAACATCTTTATTGGAGTACAATTGCTTTACATTGTTATGTTACTTGCTGCTGTTTAACAGAGTGAATCAGCTATACATATACATATATCCCCATATCCCCTCCCTCTTGCATCTCCCTCCCACCCTTCCCTATCTCACCCCTCTAGGTGGTCACAAAGCAGAGAGCTGATCTCCCTGTGCTATGCGGCTGCTTCCCACTAGCTAGCTATTTTACATTTGGTAGTGTATATATGTCCATGCCACTCTCTCACTTCGTCCCAACTTAGCCTTCCCCCTCCCTGTGTCCTCAAGTCCATTCTCTACTCCTGCATCTTTACTCCTGTCCTGCCCCTAAGTTCTTCAGAACCTTTTTTTTTTTTTTAGATTCCATATATATGTGTTAGCATACAGTATTTGTTTTTCTCTTTCTGACCTACTTCACTCTGTATGACAGACTCTAGGGCCATCCACCTCACTACAAATAACTCAATTTTGTTTCTTTTTATGGCTAAGTAATATTCCATTGTACATATGTGCCACATCTTCTTTATCCATTCATCTGTCGATGGACACTTAGGTTGCTTCCATGTCCTGGTTATTGTAAATAGTGCTGCAATGAACATTGTGGTACATCACTCTTTTTGAATTATGGTTTTCTCAGGGTATATGCCCAGTAGTGGGATTACTGGGTCATATGGTAGTTCTATTTTTAGTTTGTTAAGGAACCTCCATACTGTTCTCCATAGTGGATGTATCAATTTACATTCCCACCAACAGTGGAAGAGGGTTCCCTTTTCTCCACACCCTCTCCAGCATTTATTGTTTCTAGATTTTCTGATGATGGCCATTCTGACTGGTGTGAGGTGATACCTCATTGTAGTTTTGATTTGCATTTCTCTAATGATTAATGATGTTGAGCATCCTTTCATGTGTTTGTTGGCAATCTGTATATCTTCTTTGGAGAAATGTCTATTTAGGTCTTCTGCCCATTTTTGGATTGGGTTTTTGTTTTTTTGATATTGAGCTACATGAGCTGCTTGTATATTGTGAAGATTAATCCTTTGTCAGTTGCTTCATTTGCAAACATTTTCTCCCATTCTGAGGATTGTCTTTTCATCTTGTTTATGGTTTCCTTTGCTGTGCAAAAGCTTTGAAGTTTCACTAGGTCCCATTTGTTCATTTTTGTTTTTATTTCCCTTACTCTAGGAGGTGGGTCAAAAAGGATCTTGCTGTGATTTATGTCATAGAGTGTTCTGCCTATGTTTTCCTCTAAGAGTTTTATAGTGTCTGGCCTTACATTTAGGTCTTTAATCCATTTTGGGTTTATTTTTGTGTATGGTGTTAGGGTGTGTTCTAATTTTATTCTTTTACATGTAGCTGTCCATTTTTCCCAGCACCACTTATTGAAGAGGCTGTCTTTTCTCCATTGTATATTCTTGCTTCCTTTGTCAAAGATAAGGTGACCATATGTGCGTGGGTTTATCTCTGGGCTTTCTATCTTGTTCCATTGATCTATATTTCTGTTTTTGTGCCAGTACCATACTGTCCTGATTACCGTAGCTTTGTAACATAGTCTGAAGTCAGGGAGCATGATTCCTCCAGCTCCATTTTTCTTTCTCAAGATGGCTTTGGCTATTCGGGGTCTTTTGTGTTTCCACACAAATTGTGAAATTTTTTGTTCTAGTTCTGTGAAAAATGCCATTGGTAGTTTGATAGGGATTGCATTGAATCTGTAGATTGCTTTGGGTAGTATAGTCATTTTCACAATGTTGATTCTTCCGATCCAAGAACATGGTATATCTCTCCATCTGTGTGTAACATCTTTAATTTCTTTCATCAGTGTCATAGTTTTCTGCATACAGGTCTTTTGTCTCCTTAGGTAGGTTTATTCCTAGGTATTTTATTCTTTTTGTTGCAATGGTAAATGGGAGTGTTTCCCTAATTTCTCTTTCAGATTTTTCATCATTAGTGTATAGGAATGCAAGAGATTTCTGTGCATTAATTTTGTATCCTGCTACTTTATCAGGGTTGGTTTTTAATGCTTCTGTAGGAGAAACTGATTCAATAGAGAAAGAATGAAATCCTCCCATTTATATATCCATTGAGTGTAAAATTGTTCAGAATTTTAGGTTGACAAGTTGAGGTGTATCCTTTCTTCAAGGCAAACCTATCTTCGCTTCCTCCTCCAGGATCCGGTAGAATAAGTCATTTCTGAGTATATTTGCCTCACATAGGTGACTTAATCTAATAAGTCATTAGCTGAATAAGGAATTGAACTTTTTGGAAGTAAATTTCATGTTTGATATGTTTCTTGGTAAGGACTGACTGCTAAACAAAAAATAGTTGACACCAGACTCTTGAAAATTTCTGAAATATGCACATGCAAGGTTTTGAAGGTGTAGGTAAGGTTATTCAAGTGTAACTTAAACCATGTGCCACAAACTTCCAAGACTTCTATTAAATAAAAATGACAAAATTATCTCAAATAAAAAAATAAAGTCAAGAGAATTTAGATTAATTATCTCAACTATACTTTGAGCCCAGTATTTTTATCTTCATGGCAATTCTCACTCTATTACTATTAAACTAAGAGTCAGAAAATCAACTGTCAATTTGTTTTTTAAGAAAAAGCCCCACACAGAAATATCCACCAATAATCATTTCTCACCAGCAGAATAGTTGGCATTATTAAGGAGTTTGAAGAGCCCTCCTATTTTTAGGTACCTGTCTAGGCATTTAAAAGTGTATTCATCCCCCAGGCAACCCAGAGCATAATTGTTTCTTGCTCTAGGTCCTTTAATGGCTTCGAGTTTACACTACACCAGCATATAGCACCCTAGCACTGCTGATCTTCAATGATTCAACAGGTCCAGACTCATAGGCAAGAATTTTAGAGCCATCGCCCAGGCCTGAATCAGCCACGACTAAATCCAATTCATCACTCTGCAATGATATTTGTTTTTTCTTGTTCCAAATGTTGTTCAGAGAAAACAAAACCCAGGGGAGCTGGGTACAATTTGTTAGCCTGCAAGTAGCAATTATTTTAATGAAACTGTATAGAATAGACTTGGTCACCATGACATTACAAGAGTTATTTTGACTTCTACTTTTATTTGAAGTGACTAAGAGAATCAGAAATGAGTTACCATTATCATCTATTGTTCTTAAAGAAAAATTAGTAATATCTAAAGCCTTTCAGAAAAAAAGATGATACACCAGAATATTCATAATCCTTCCATTGTCCCCAGTTTCAGTTATCTAATTCTGAGTCTTTTTATGGATGCCCTTTGGATGAAGCCCAAATTTGAGTTCATTGGCAGGAATTATCTCAAGGAACATCTGTCTTATAAATATCCATCTAATTTTTTGCACTGGTTGAGGTGACTCTAATCTCATCACTGATAAATCATTGCTTATTCTATAATTACCATTTGGGGAGCAATAAATGTTGAAAATTTGGAAACATTCCCTTTCTTCTTCAAAGTCTCAGAATTACAATTTCCACTTATGTTTTGAGGTCCAACCAATATTTTTTTCCAAATTCTAACATCTGTAGAGACTGCCATCTCACTCTGACATTGTAAGGATGATCCTGCTCACAAGGGGGTGAAATCCCTTAGAAGGCAGAGGTGAGGGGCAGCTTCTTCCTCAGCCCTAGCAGGAGCCCTGACTGCACTTCACCTTGGAAAGTAACATAGTCTCTATTTCTACAGTGACACAATGTTAACAAGACCAACCTATGATTTTCAAAGACTGCCTGCCTTTGCCTAAAGAAGACCCTTGAAAGGAAAGAAAGAAAGAAAGAAAGAAAGAAAGAAAGAAAGAAAGAAAGAAAGAAAGAAAGAAAGAAAGAAAGAAAGAAAGAAAGAAAGAAAGAAAGAAAGAAAGAAAGGAAGGAAGGAAGGAAGGAAGGAAGGAAGAAGGAAATAAGGAAGGAAGGAAGGAAGAAAGAAAAAGAAAGAAAGAAAGAGGGAAAGAAAGAAAGAAAGAGGGAAAGAAAGAAAGAAGGAAAAAGAGAGAGGGAGGGAGGAAGGAGGGAAGGGAGGAAGGAAGGGAAGGGAGGAAGGAAGGGAAGGAAGTCTCTTTGTGTTCGTTCCCTACACCTTGGAAAGAATTAATGAGAGCAGAGAAGTTTGATAAAAAGTGCCACAGCTTGTAAACAGTGGAAAGTTTCTGCTTTTGTGTGGGTTGAGTTGGTCAATGTTGTAAGGAAACCAGGTAATTCTTCCTCCCTGCCTATATTAGGAGAAACATCCTGCTGAGGTTAGCTTTCCTCAGGAGGGCTGGGTCGGCCTCTGAGCTTAAGTCAGCTACCTCAGGAAACTGTGATGATGCTCTGGCTGTTTATAGGGGTGGTTGGAAACAACCCTTGCGAGGTACTTGGATATAATTGACCACTATGGGTCAGGATCACAGCTGTACAAATGGTTCTTTAACAACCATGACATCAATGAGGTATTTCTGATGGTTGAAGTTAAGAGATTTCCTATTATGGGCTTTTGTGGGACGATGTATTTGCTAATCATGAAAACTCTCATAGAGCTTGTCCAGACACACTTTGCTTACAGCAGGCAATCCATCTTCCTTCAACTGGGGCAAAATGGATTTCTCAGAAGTCTATACAAAAACTCCAACTGCCAATTATGAATAAGGAAATAAGCCATACTTAAAATGAATTTTGGTTGTTTTGCAAGCCGGTAACTTACTAAAGCAAGTATCTTGGGGATTCCATGCAAGACAGTTCAACAGAGATACTGATGGATTAAAGCACTTCGACACCTGAGGAAACTGTGTGCTGTTACCCTCGTGATGGTTTGAGTTTGCATTTAAGTCTATTAACATTCAAATGGGACCTCCTTTAGCACTTTATATATGTCATTTGGGATTTATCTCTTTTGATTTGTGCCCAAGTCATGCATGTGCTCATATGCCCTAACTCCTTTACCAGACAGTGATCCCATGTTGGCTGTACACAGGGCTGAATTACTTTTCCTTACTCACTATTACTCTAGTAGTAGTAGCACATACTCTTGGTAAATGAATTTTTAATGAGTGTAAATAGATCCTGTTCTAAGTATATTTCCTTTTTTTTCTAAATAGAAAGACACATGGCTACACATGGACAATTGTAGGTGAAATCTCAGGACTGGGAATGTCCTTGTTCCTATTTCTGGATTAAATGATATCTAAATTCTTTTAGGGGAAATTTTCTATTATAGGTTTTCAAAAATTTCAAAAAGAGGGACTGACGAAACGAGTGAGACAGGTTGACTTATGGAAACATTTTGATGTTTCTCTCATATCTGGCCTTCACTTCCTATAGGTGTTTAAGCTCGTTTTCTTTTAAAAGAGAAGAGTCAGTCACTGCTCTTCTTTAAAAAAATTCTTGGGCTTCCCTGGTGGCGCAGTGGTTGAGAATCTGCCTGCTAATGCAGGGGACAGGGGTTCAAGCCCTGGTCGGGGAGGATCCTACATGCCGCGGAGCAACTAGGCCCGTGAGCCACAACTACTGAGCCTGCGCGTCTGGAGCCTGTGCTCCGCAACAAGAGAGGCCGCGATAGTGAAGAGGCCCGCGCACCGCGATGAAGAGGGGTCCCCGCTTGAGGCCCGCGCACCGTGATGAAGACTGGCCCTCACTTGCCGCAACTAGAGAAAGCCCTCGCACAGAAACGAAGACCCAACACAGCCAAAAATTTAAAAAAATAAAAAATAAAAAAAATTCTTAAAAATCCTATCAAAAATACTATGTACATTTTATTATGAGTTAAGAGTTATAGTTAATAGTTAATCGAGACTGCAAATCTCATATATTTCCAGGGATACTCTGAAAACTTTAATTTCTTTATTGAATTGGTCTCTATTCTACCAGGCATAATGGAACTGCCAAAAGAAAAGTGATATTATCTATAATTAATATAACCCAATGGATAGAACTAAAGCCTAAAATTTCTTTCTACCTCGTAGCTCTCAAGGAGAAATGGCCTCAAAATGCTGGAAGCACAATTCCTTTTGATCATCAGATTTTCAGGTCTGTTGCATCCAACAGTTGGACAGAATTTTTGCCCTGTTCAGACAGATACCAAGTTTAAAAAAAAAAAAAGCCCAAGTACCTTTTTGATCTAACTTTAAAAAGCATTGTCAATGTCAAGAACACGGAGACTGTAGACTGTGGGTTGTTTATTATGCTACAAGGAGTCTTCTGTGCTGTATTGTTTGTGTGGTATGAAGAGACATTGTACGCCTGCTGTCCCTCTGGGACCCTCATGAAAAGGAGGTATTTTATCTCCCTGCCTATGCCCGTAAATGAATTCTGCAAAGTAAATACAATATATAAAGCCAAGCCTGGCTCTAAAATCATGTTATGTGCCTCCCTTTGGCCATGAGGAAGTTACTCATGCTTATCAGAGGACCAAATTTGGTGTGCCATTATTAGGTTGCAGGCAAAATGGTAACAGGACGCCATTAAGTGGTTTTTACCAACAAGGCATGCCAAGACCTGGTGTCTCAGCCTACTGGCTGCCGGGAAAGTGTTCTTTGCCTTGTCCACGAGGTGGGGGAATGTCTATTGATAATAACATAAAGAGAACTCAGATCCTTTGAGAACTAGCATCAGATCACTAGCTCATATAGGGGACGTGGTTAAATACATCAACTTAAAAATGTGTTTTTGGCTCTGTGGCACTGAAGTTTGGAGAACTGGCATTTATTTTATTTTCTTGATCGAAATCAATCAGGAATGACTTGCCTCCCATAAGGAAACCAAATATGTATGCAGGAATTTAGCCACTTGACATAACCATGACCACATTACAAGCTAGACAATGAGAAAGGACAATGGAGAAGGACAGTCAGGTTGAAATTGTGTTGCTTCATGACGGAACCATCCCATTTATTCCCTGTTCCTGATTCACAGCCTCTTCCGCCACGTGCATCAGTTTTGTCTGACCCTTTCCTATTTCTCCAGATTCTTCAGAACATTTGTGTCTGATGTCTGTCGTCAGTGCAATTGCATTGTTGGGGTTAAATAAAATTGCTTTGAAGCCATGAACATCTGGTCTCAAATCCTGACTCTGCTGCTTGCTAGCTGTGTAGCTTTAGACAAGCACTTTCTGAGTCTTGTTTACTTTATAAAAGCAATTTCTGAAAGATTTTATAAAATAGCTATATAACACCTGAAACCCAGGGGAATTTCAGAGAACATGAGGCTATGAAAGCAGATCATTATTCTAAGATACGTCTTGAGCAAAACACTCATTGAAAATACTTGTGCTAATTTATTTAAGATGGACTAAACTGGGAAGTATTTTGTTAATTACCATCCTAAGACTTTTAGGACTTACTAAGTATAATGTATTAGAGAAATAAAGATTTAATTTTTACCCAAAGGCATCAAACTAATCCTTGATACTCGTGTGAAAATACTGGTCAGATATGACTGACTTTAGTTTAAAATTTAGAAGTAGAAATAATTAAAATTTTGTTGATCTTCTACTGAGGTATAATTGACATGTAACATTACATTAGTTTCAGGGGTCCAACATAATGATGATACTTGTATATGTTGCAAAATCATCCCCAAAATAAATCTAATTAGCACCCATCACTACACATAGTTAAAGTTTTTTTTTCTTGGGATGAAAACTTTTAAGTTCTACTCTCTTGGCAACTTTCAATTATACAACACTGTATTCTTTTTATTTTATTTTATTTTATTTATTTATTTATTTTTGGCTGCATTGGGTCTTCATTGCTGCGCGAGGGCTTTCTCTAGTTGCGGCGAGCAGGGGTTACTCTTCGTTGCAGTGCATGGGCTTCTCAGGGCTTCTCATTGCGGTGGCTTCTCTTGTTGCGGAGCACGGGCTCCAGGCGCACGGGCTTCAGTAGTTGTGGCAGGTGGGCTCAGTAGTTGTGGCATGTGGGCTCAGTAGTTGTGGCACAGGGGCTTAGTTGCTCCGCAGCCTGTGGGATTTTCCTGGACCAGGGCTGGAACCCGTGTCCCCTGCATTGGCAGGTGGGTTCTTAACCACTGTGCCACCAGGGAAGCCCCCCAACACTGTATTCTTAACTATAGTCCCCATGCTGTACATTACATCCCCATGGCTTATTTTAGAAATAATTTGGAGTTTCAGATATCAAAAAATCAAACATAAGCATCTATGAAAACATAACTGAAAGTCTTACAAACTCCTCTTTTCTTTATTTCTTTCTAAGGAAATCTTTCTCGGAAACTTGAACACTTTTGTCAACATTTGTCCAGTATCCATCATGTTTTTAACCTGTTAAGAATTTTAACTTACAATGTCAGCTCAACCAACATTTCAATCACGTAAGAAGGCTGAAGAATCAAGATTGATTCAGCAGGTCCAAATTTTATATACTGAAGCATTTACAGCAAGTCTGGAAGATATATCTTTGCATTTTCTGTGGAGGTAAAGTAATCTGTTTTGGTCTGTCTCCACCTTTATACCATTTCAATGTGTAAATAAGAAATTATCAAGTACCAAATAAAGTTGGAGTAGAATTGCCCAACTGTGATGTCAAACTTCTGAAGAGTAAGAGTTTTAAAGTGAGTATTTCAAGGGGTAACATCAATGTTTTTTCTTCTTATTACTGATTAGAGAAACCAAAGGACTAAACAATTAAAAATTCACCAACTTGTTCAGTAGAAAAGGAACCATACGATGGAAAGAATCACCTACGATTCTGGTCAGATTCCATCTCTGCTCACCCTGTAAGGATTTGTATAAGTTTACATTATAACAAATGAAAAACAACTCACACTACCCTCAATGCTATGGGGATCTATTTTGTTTCCATTGGCAATTTAAAAACATATCTGGGTCTGAAGGTGTGCATTTTTGAAACAGCAATTTGTCAACTTTGTTGTTGACATATGGCATTTGTGAGGTTTGATTCAGGCTTGTCTTAAAAAAAAAATCTTCTTAAAACTGTATGCCTTTATCAGAAGTCGCCCCTCTGCTATTTACAAGTGCCATGGTTACGGTCCTGCTAGACTGATGATATTCACATGCAGGAAACAATGCAGGGAAAACAGGATTTGCACGGCTCCGACTGCACTGGCCCAAGAATTCCAGGAAGTGATTGTACTTTATGAAACCGTCTGTGCTCCGCTAGATTGTCTATAGCTTTTAAGGTCAAGTCCTATCACACTGAGTTTGCAATGCCCTTTGTCACAACGCAGGGTGTTTATGAAGCTGAGTACATGCTGTATTGTTTACCAGTCCCTCCAGTTTAAAGGTGCGATATCCCGATCTGTTCAGGATGGCACTGGGAATCCATCACAGCCTTTTCTGACACAGGCTTGGGCTTGGTTCAAAGAGCCCCCAACAATAGTGACCACACGACAGTCCAGTGCATGGAGAAAGTCACGAAGCCCACAGTCCCTGACGGGAGAGACGGGTGCGAGTGTGGAAGATAAATGTGGGGAGTGCTCTGAGTTTATGTTATAAGATTTCTGTGCTTCCTGATATAGCTGAGCAGTCTCCTTGCAGGGAGAAAGGTGCTGGCGTACAGTAACTGCTGATTCCGAGAGTGCGGTAAGGAGAGTGAGACAACAATGGAAATTACTTCTTCGCGAGAGAGCTGGCTGGCAGCCAGGCATTCCAGGGCCTCGCTCTCAGATTCTTTGATTTCTCTACTGTGTGTAGAGATACCTGGTGCCGCTGGGCTCAGGGCTGCGGGAGCCCGACAGGGGACACCCAAACTGCTCCCAAGCGTTGCTTGCTACCCTCCCTCTTCAGCTCCCCCAAATCTCTTTGTAGCTGCCCAACTAGACGTGACTGACCAGACCCCTCCTGGCTCCCTCTCCATGAAGGATGCTGAAGCCAGGTTGAACACACGATAATCCATAGCCGTTGTTAAGGATGCTGTAGCCATCAGATTGTCTGGGTCCGCATCCTTTCAACTAGGAGTACCCACTGCTCCCCAGGCTTAATGAACTTTCTGGAGCTGTGTGAAATGCTGTGCACCAATGTCATGGCACCTTAAGAATAAACATGACAGCACTAATGTTCTTACATACAAGGACTGAATGAACCTCTGTGGGTGACTGTCGCTGTCAAATCAATCAATATAAATATAATGAAGCCTAGCAGTGTGTAAGTTAAGTGACTTGCCATAGGGGCTGTTTCCTCCAGGGTAGAAAAATAAATGGACAACAGTGAGTTACTTTTCATCCAGCCCCACGTTATGGATGCCAAAACCCGTTTTAGGTATCTGGTTTCCCAATGGAGGGTTATATATATATATATATATATTTTTTTTTTTTTTTTAAAGGAAAGTTTTCTTTTTTCCACACTATTTTAAATATTTATTTATTTATTTATTTTTGGCTGTGTTGGGTCTTCGTTTCTGTGCGAGGGCTTTCTCTAGTTGCGGCAAGCGGGGGCCACTCTCCATCGCGATGCGCGGGCCTCTCACTATCGCGGCCTCTCTTGTTGCGGAGCACAGGCTCCAGACGCGCAGGCTCAGTAGTTGTGGCTCACGGGCCTAGTTGCTCCGCGGCATGTGGGATCTTCCCAGACCAGGGCTTGAACCCGTGTTCCCTGCATTGGCAGGCAGATTCTCAACCACTGCGCCACCAGGGAAGCCCCCGGAGGGTTATATTTTGTTGAATAAATTTTACTTTATTTTTAAATGTATAGGCATCTTGAGGTTCATCTTTAAATTAATGAGTACGCTCTGGGCAAAATCGCACAGCTGTCTTTAAACCTTTTGGTAAAATGTATTTCCTTCAAGTTGGCTCAAAGAGAGCCATTGTCGGATGTAGTGGTGAGCATGACTGCCTCATAAATGGCATAAATGGTTGCTAATTACTGGTCAAAACACTCAAAGCTATATTAAAATAAAAAGTGCCACTCATCAAGTAAGAATATAATAGGAAACACCAGACCAGAAGTGTTGAGTTCTTCGTTCTAGTTTTGGCTCTGGCACTAACTGCTTGGAAATTTCTCCTCTGCTGTTTATAGACACTGGGGTAATCATTCCCTGGACTTTTGGTTTTCATCCGCAAATGGAGGAGCTTTGAATATATGACCTTTAAGAGCTTTCACATCTATAAAGACAGAATCTGTAACATGTGGCCTCTAGAGCAGAAGAGTCTATAAAGAGGGAGCTTGAAGGATTCCTAGAAGAATAGAAAAAGACACATATGAGAAAAAGAACCGAGGTATAAAATTCTGAAGATTAATCCTGCCATAGGAAGAAAAATAATGACTTATATTTTCATAGCACATTTTAAAAAGTGCTTCCACATTCATTAAATCCTCAGAAAAATACTGGGACTTTGATGATTTTCATTTCACAAATAAGGAAACTGAGGCTTGCTGAAGATACAGAGTGATAAAGGCTTGAGTATAAAAACAAATTTAAAAAGAAAAACAACAAAAAAAAGCAAATCAAGCTCTTGGGCTCCAGGAATAGGGCTTCCTTTAGCAGCCTGAATGCAAGGGCGGTGGTGCCTAATGGAGAAGAATTCTTGGTTTTTCTTACTATATCACCTTCAGTTTTCTCCATGTTTTAGGTGGCTAAAATGCAAAAGGCCATTGGCCCTTTGTAGGAACATTTTCTGATTTTAACAGTGCTAATTTTATTTTTCACCCTGTTGAGACATGCATACATAAAAGAGGAAGGAAATTATGGAGTGATTTATTTGAGGTGTATCTCTCGGTTAAGAGAAATACATACATTAGAAATTATGAAAACCATGTTCTGTGCCCTAAATGCTCTCAACACATTGTCAGATGATGTAAATAAAATGTCAGGTAATTGCTTTATTTATTCAATATTTATGCAGTTAGAGCTAACAAAAACACTATGTACTGTATATACTAATACAAAATATGTGGGGTGCAAAAAAGCAGTTTTTAAAAGGAAAAATATACTCCACAATTCTTACAGTAGAAAAGAGGAAAGGAATTTTATTTTTTTAAAAGAAGAAGGCTTAAAATTAAATGAGTTCACTATCCATTCTAAGAAATTAGAAAAGGAACAAGAGAATAAACCCAAAGAAAGGAGAAAAAAAGAGATAAAAGAAGTAAGTTCAGAAACAAAACAGAAAGTAAAATTTCATATAAGTAGTCAAAAAGATAAAAGTTGTTTGAAAAGACAGATTTATCAAGAAAAATAAGAAGAGAATATGAAAACAAATAACATAAAAAGAGGGAAATAAATATTGTTCCCACAGATATGTAAAAAGAAATAAGAAAGCATTATGAGCAACTTTAGGCTAATAAGTTTGTAAATGATGAAATATATGAATTTGTAAGAAACATAGCATATAAAAATGACTCAAGATGAAATAGAAATTCCCTACAAATTAAAAATGTAATTAAATCTGTAATTTAAAATTTCACAAAGAACATAACATGCCAGATTATTTTACTTGTGAATTCTACCAAACATTTCTTACACAAACTCTTCCAGGGAATAGAAAAAGATGGAACACTTCCCAAAATATTTTATGAGACTACACAACCTCAAAACAAAAATTAGCTAAGGGCAACACAAAATAGGAAAATTACAGGTCAGAATTGTTGTAATTCACTACATTACCAAGTTAAAGGAGATAAACCATATAATTACACCCATAGTAGCAAAAAAGATGTCCAATAAAATTCAATAACCTGGTGGCGCAGTGGTTAAGAATCCGCCTGCCAATGCAGGGGACACGGGTTCGAGCCCTGGGCCGGGAAGATCCCACATGCCGCAGAGCAACTAAGCCATACGCCACAATGACCGAGCCTGTGCTCTAGAGCCCACGAGCCACAACTACTGAAGCCCACGTGCCTAGAGCCCGTGCTCCGCAACAAGAGAAGCCACAGCAATGAGAAGTCCGCGCACCGCAACAAAAGAGTATCCCCCGCTCAACGCAACCAGAGAAAACCCGCATGCAGCAATGAAGATCCAACACAGCCAAAAATAAATAGATCTATAAAAAAAAAAAAAAATTCAATAACCATTCATGATAAAACGTTTGGCAAAGCAGGAATAGAAAACAATGTCTTTAACTTGATAAGAAAACCAATAAGCCTCTAGAGAAAACCTCATTCATAATAGTAAAAGTTTGAAAATATATTTTTTTAAATCATGAGCAAGACAAGAATGACCACTATCATCACTTTTTTCCCACACTGTAGTGGGAAAAATCCCAAGCATCAAAATAAAACAAAAATAAATAAATAATTAAATATTTCAAGAATTGCAAAGAAAGGAACAAATCTCTCATTACTTATAGATGATATCATCTAAAGAGAAAGCCCAAAATACCAAAAGATGCATTATTTACATTTATTCTAATACTTAGCAACAAATCAATTGGCAAACAAAATCCATTGTATTTCTAGATATCAAAATATTTCACATACAAAATGTAATTTAAAATACGTCTTATAAAAGCAACAAATTGTTTAAAGTACATAAACACATGGGACTAAATCTAACAAAAGTTATACAAGGCATGTATAATTAGAAAGCTTTTTGAAGTTCATTAAAGAACTCAACTAATGGAAAAATACACTATGTTCTTGAATAAGAAGAGTCATATAAAGTTGTCAATTCTCCTCACTTGGATCTAAATGGTAAATATAATTACGATACCAATTACAAAAAGTTTTTCATGGAATTTGGCAAGCTGATTTTAAAATTCATACAATAGAATAAAAAGATAACGGGTAGCCAATATGCTCCCGAGGAAGTGAAGTAAGAAGAAGGAACTTGTCTTATTAGATATCAAGACTTATTATAAAACTATACTAATTAAGTTGCTCACAATGTGATGTTGCACATTAATTGATAAATAGACCAAAGGACAGAATGGAGAATTTAGAAATAAAGCCCCTTGGATTTGGAAACTTGATTTACGACAGAGACTGTATTTGAAATAAATGAGGAAAAGATGAACTATTCAGTAATTGCTACATTCAAATTTCGTAAGCTGAAATTCACCCCCTCCTCACACTACATACAAAACTCAAATTAAAAGAGGAATAAGTAAATAAATGTGCTAGTCAGAACTACCTAACCCCAAGAAGAGAACGTAGGAGGTATCTAAAAACAAAACTCACAATGAACAAACCCTAAAGAAAAAGATTGAAGAATTTAATGACTTTAAAATTAAGAACTTTTCTTTGTCAAATGAGCCCACCAAAAGAGCGAAATAATTAGCTATGGAGTGAGAAAAGATAATTACCTTACACGTAATTTATAAAAATAAATAAACTATACATAGTTTAGCAGTTAAATGTATTGCCTATTGCTATTCCTACTTTGATATTTAAGAGCTCCAATCAGTTAATAAGAAAAAGAGAAACAACCCAATAGAAAGATAGACAAAAGACCCAAAAAGGAATTCCAAAGAAAAGGAAACACATAAGGCTTATTATAAACACATAAAAAAGATGCTCAGCTTCTTCAGTAATCAGAGAAAGGAAAAGACAAAGTCACAATGCACCAGATTCGGGGGGAAAAAGGGGGACGACAGCATGTTTACGGAGGCTGTTGAGCAATGGGAACTCTCATCCACATCTGGCAGGGATTTAAATGTGTACTATTACTTTGGAAAACACTTTGGAATTGCCTAGAAATTTGAGCACTCCTAGTTTATGACCTCGCCATTCCATTTCTAGGTGGAATTCTAGTTCAGAGACTCTTACATACAGTCACCAGGAGACAAGTTCCCCCCAAATTATATCCGTGCTCTTTGCAGTAGTCCCAAACTAGAAAAAAAAAAGCGTGTTGATCAAAATTAGAATGAATAAAGCAGAGTGGATAAATTCAAATGTCTGTCAAAAGCAGAATAAATGAACTCATACGCTGGAACACTACACAACAGTGAAAACAGTGAGCTACAGATACAAGCATCAACGTGGATGAATTCTTAAAATATAATTTTGAGCAAAAGGATTAAATTCTAAGAAAATATAAATATAATAATTTATTTATATAAATTCCCCCCAAAGGCAAAATTAAACTATAGTTTGCTTAGGGATGTATGCATGTATGTGAAAACTATGAAGAAAAGCAGGGAATGATTAACAGAAAAGTCAGGATAGTGGTTACCTCTGATAAGGGGTTGGGGAAGAAATTGTTGAGGTTCATGTAGGAGGATTTAAATTATAGGTTATGTTCTAGTTTTAAAGCTGGGTGGTAGGTAGGCAGATATTCATTTTATTGTGATCCTCTATAGCACAGATGTATTTTAGACACTTTTGTGTATGTACGATACACTCCACAATAAAAATAAATAAATCTATGCTTACTTCAGCTTGCTCACTTCCAAAGGCTCCCCTAATACCTTATTCTTTGCCACTGGACCATTATGGTAGGAAATGTTTAAAAGCCGTGTCTTAAAGTTTATCAGTGCAAATGATTTAAGGTTTGGAATGATGATATGATACATACTGAGAGAGGGCACTGGCTGCCCAGGGTGGGCTTGGAGGGTAACAGGACAAGAATTTAGTGGGTGCCACTGTCGACATGCTTCACGTGGTTAGTAATTTCGCCAAGCCCTGTCCTTGCCTGCAGAACTGCCACAGGTTGGAAATTCCACATCAGTCACCACTTCCCTGGTGATATTAGTTGTTCATGTAAATTCTGAATAATGGAAGGCTGTATTTTAATCACAAAATAGAAGGAAATGGAAAACAAAGACAGGCTGGGAAGGGGAAGGCAAGTACTGGGGTTTCTCCCTAAACTTCTTCCCTTACAATTCTGTTGATGTTCTCCTTGGTTAAGTATTTGGAAAGCACATCATATTTCAGTTTTTCCCCCCTAAAAAGAACAGTTTGTTCCCAAACTAGGAAGAATGACAGTGTTTTCTTTCCTTATGACATGAAAGTACCATCTGACACCAACAAGCAGTAATTTTGTTTAGGGATACATACATATGTGTAAAACTATAAGGGGAAGCTGGAAATAATTAACAGGAAAGTAAAGAGAGCAGTTACCTCTGACAAGGGGATGGGGGAGGACATGATCACTGAGATATACTGGGTGAAGGGGGTGGTTTTAAAATACTGGTGATATTTTATTTCTTACTATAGTTGATAGGTACTCAGCCATTCCTTTTATTGTTATTCTTTAAACTGTACATAAAGCTTTTATAGCCCCTTTTGTACACAACATATATTTCACAATACAGTTTTATTAGTTTTATTTTACCTGAAGCTATATCTAGATACACAAAAAAAGCAGGGAGGACCCTCCAAATTCAGATGACCACCCCCCCCCAAAAAAAGCAGGTACCAGAATCAAGCAGGCCAGTGTGAGATTTTTTACACACACTTGCACTTTTCTTTCAGATTTCAGCCTTTCTGCATACACACCTTTCAGGAGAGACATTTTAAATGCTTTCCCCCTGACCTGGACAAATAACATGCCTTGGCTGAGATGCTGTGAGCTCAGTGAGAAGGGAGAGGAATACTAGCAGAAGAGAAGCCAGAGTTTGCTACCCAGCTGGCCCGCAAGAAGCAACTTGAGAAAGATTCCAAAAGTAGCATGTCAAACAAATGTAAAACAACACTCTGTCAACTAAATAGCTACCTGAAAGTAGGGTGACTATTTGTACCACTTTACCCGCTACAGCCCCAGCAATGTCTTCCGTTCCAGAATAAGTATTAACAGCACCCCCTTTTGCTCTCAAAAGTGTCCCAATTTGACAATAAAATAGGTGGTCATTCTATACATAAAGGAAAAGATATAATGGTGCAGTGGGAGTTGAAGGGCTCATCCAGCAAGACATTGTAAAAAGGAAGAATCTGGAGCTTAGATGTTATGGCTCTAATTGGCAAAGACAAATGTAGGAAAAAAATTAAATCATCAGAGAGAGAGAAAGAAGAAGAGGAAGAAGAAGAAGGCGAAGGGAAGGGGAAAGGAGAGAGGGAGGACGAGAAGGGGGAGAATTATTTGTGTGTTTGTTTAGATCAAAAAAAGAAATACAGTGGGAGTAGCAATTATTTCCTTAACCAACTTTTCTTCTGTTTTGAGCTTCTAAAGAGTGTACCTGGCGTTTCTTTCACCTCAATTCCCTTTTCATCCGAGATGAGTAAAAGAAAGAGAGTTGGGAACTGGAATTATCAGAGTTGATTCAGACAGCACGGAGGGGTTCATTTTGAGCCCTCCATCTTATCTGCGGAGAAAAGGATGGAAGCTTCCTTTCTCATCACAAACCGACCTTCTGACCTGCAATTCTTGCTATTTCCCAATATGCATTCTTGTGGCTTTGTTAGTTAATGGAACGCTATAATTCATGACCTTTCCTCCTCTGACTCTTTCAATGAATTCATCAACATTCTCCAATTTTATTAACAAAAGGAAACTATTTTTAGGTGTGATGACCACATAAGGCTAAACCGGGACCATCCCAAGCATGTTGCAATGTTGCAAAGTGGTCCTGTGAGGCTCTTTCTCCTACATGGTCTCAGCTCTGAAGTCATTGTTTCGTAAACCTTGTCCTAAGAGGACCCAAGTCACAAAGCTTCTGTTTATTTTTTTCCTTCCAAAATCTCAATTTCCACATAACCATCTAGTGAATAAGGGCTTATAGAAAAAGAGGGAAGGGACAGAGAGATAAAACAGAGGAAGAAGGATCACACGGAAACTGGAAAACTACGAATTATTAAGGTGGTTGTTCCATTTTTCTTCTTGTATTTTTTTTTTTTTCTAAACAGTGCCTGAATTGGGATGGGTAAAATCTGATCAGGATCCCAGACGCAGTATCTTTGTGGATTTGTGGATGAGGAGGTGAGGCATGAGACCAGGTAGGAAACTCTTGGGAAAAAAATGGGATTCAAATGATCTGATTTCAGTATTGCTCAGGCACCCAGCCTTGAGATCCTAAGAAAAGCATGAATGGTGGAGTCACTAGGAGATAAGCAGTCTAATTTGACTCAAGAGAATGAGTAGGAAGAAATGCCCAGGTTCCCAGCTTTGGAATCAGACAGTCCTAGGAGGAAAAAAGTGCCATTTGCTAATTTATTCATGGTAGTCAAAATGAATAACTACAATCAAATTATGGTTTAGCTACAAGGGGAAAACTTTATTTACTGGTTCCAGGTATTCTAAGCTCTGGGTATAGAAAGATCACTGGGAAATATTCAAAAATTATGCATTGTATCCAAGAAATATCCTTCACAGCAAAAAGACTCATACCACCCAAGATTAAGCATATTAATGCCAACTCTAATGGCTCAGTAAACATTATCAGTGATGTCTTCATTTTTTTTCATTTTAAGGCTGCCTTTTTTCTACATAGGGAATTCAGTTCTCCTTTTTAGTCTCAGCTTAGCAAGAGATGGGAGTCATGAAGTCATATATTAAACTATCCCTGGCCATTTCATGGCCAAAGGGATATTTACCCAGTATTCAAACTTATGAACATAAAGGAGAATGACAGGGAAACCTACAAGAATTTCTCCCTGTCAATACAGACTCCAATAAATGTCACAGTAATTAACTTGGGAAGTAGACACTTTTCAGTAAGGAAAGATATTGACAGAGTTCAGCTTGGAGCAGGGAAGAGAGGTAGACAATTTGTGTTTTAGAGCATGGAGGTCCACCATATACATACTTGTTCAATCCTCATTAAGGCAGTGTGCCAAGTGTCTATTTTTTCCAACTAATGGGCGAGGTCAGCTCTTTTCCAAAATGGAAAAGGTGGTGATGGCAACTTCCCCCTCAAGAAACTAGCTGAGCCTATTAACAGAGATGCCAAAGGGAAGCCACCCAGAGAGCAGGCTTCCCAAAGTATTGGGACAGGATCTTCTCTTTCATATTCAAGCTCATTTGCTTCTCTAGACAACGGTCATTGTTTCCCCTTTTTAAAACAAATACACTTGGGAGGAGCACTCATTTTAAGTGTTGTTGACATGTGGATTAATTTTGAAGGGGTGTCTTGGTAGAAATTAGAACATAGTCAGTGAGAACAAGGATGACTCAGGAGAGTAGACAACGACTGCTGGGTGTGGGATGTAGAGGAAGAAGAGAGATGGCAAAGACATCAGGAGACAGAAAATGATAGAAGAGAAACAGGGAGATGAGGAAGATGAAGATGAATTTCACTGATTTAAAACTTTGATCTGAACTGGTTCTGGCCATTCTAGGAATTAACACATGCAATGCCATGCAATACCCATTCATCTGGCAAACCTTTATTGAACACCTGGTATGTTCCAGACACTCAACTAAAATCTAGGGATTCCAAATTGAACAAGACATATGGATGGCTTTTAACATGGATTATATCCCAGAGGAAATTACATCTAAATTGAGCTTTGAGGAATAAATACGAATTCAGAAGAGAGGCAGTATTGTGTAGTAGGATATGTTCATTTGAGGTTAATCCAGTCCAAGTGGACCCTCAAGTATGGCTCGCAGTTCTTTCACTCTTCCTCAGATTAACTCTTTACATTTGGTCTCCTGGAGGCTTCAACACTGCACCATATCTACTTACTGTCAGGAGATGACCTCGTCCTAGTTTCTCGGAAGAAAGACAGGCCACCATTCATAAAGCTCTTCAATTTCTATCACCCATCAATTTCTTCCCACTCCCACCCCCTCACATTGTCTTACAGGAAAATGTATCCATCTCTCCAAACCTTTCTTTAAATCACTGAGACTTGGACCTTTCACATTTCGTCTGGAACCTGTGATACCATTCTCTCATGTGTCTGCATCTTCTTCCTTTGCCCTAGTTTAGCATGAAAGAAGCTCAGCTCTTCTCCCTCTTAAAAAGCAAACACACACACACACAGACTCACACAAACTTTTATTAAAACAATTCCAGTCTGCTGTTCCTCTACTTGTTCTTAAATTGCTTTATTAATCTCCTCACTGACAAATCAATGAACACTTCTCAAAATACAATCATCTCTTCCTTCTTGCAATGGTCTGTCTTCTAAACTATTAACTCCTTACCCGTTCTCTTATCCATCTCAATATTCCTTCTAGATATATTATCATTCTTTATCCTTTAAAAGTTTGTAGTCCCCAGAGTTCAGGCCTTGACCTGCTTCTAATTCCATTCATTAGCTATCCCAAGTAATTTTATTTACTTTTAGGACTTACTGTCTCTGAATTCCCATGCCCAACCAACAGAAATTTCTGTTAGATCTTCCTTCTTTGTATTTATCAATTCTAACCTCCTCTCTACATCCAACTTCCTATCATTATTCAGTGTACGCCACTCTTGTCTCTCACTTGGTTAGAATAAAAGCCTCCCAATGCATCTCTTTGCCTCTATTCTGACAACCCTCTAACTCTTCTTCTACACTTTGCCATAGTGATCTTTCAAAGTGATGAATCTTATTTTGCTCCCCTGATTAAAAATTCTCATTGTGACATAGAAAATCATTTAAGATCTGCCCCAATCTATTTTTCTCACGTCTCTTCCTCTTCTTTATCTTCCAAGCATAAACTTGGTGCAAATTTTCAACCATGCCATGATTTTCACACCTCATGTTTTTGCTTCTGCTTAAATTTGAACGTGGAATATCTGTCCTGAATTTCTCAACCTGGATAAATTATAATGATTCTGCAAAATACAGAAAACTAATTACATCCTCTCTAAAGCATTTCTTCTTTTTTTTTTTAACGTCTTTATTGGAGTATGATTGCTTTACAATGGTGTGTTAGTTTCTGCTTTTTAACAAAGTGAATCAGCTATACATATACATATATCCACCTATCTCCTCCCTCTTGCGTCTCCCTCCCACCCTCCCTATCCCACCCCTCTAGGTGGTCACAAAGCACGGAGCTGATCTCCCTGTGCTATGCAGCTGCTTCCCACTAGCTAGCTATTTTACATTTGGTAGTGTATATATGTCCATGCCACTCTCTCACTTCGTCCCAGCTTACCCTTCCCCCTCCCCGTGTCCTCAAGTCCATTCTCTACGTTAAAGCATTTCTTGATATTCCTCCCTCCACCCTACACAAACCCATCTCCCAGGCAAATTTCATTAGATTCCTTCTTCGCTCCTACAATACTTAATTCATTCCACTACCTGTAGCCCTTACCAGATTGTTTCATGGTCATATGATAGCTGTGTTCCTCCTGGAAAATTAAGGTCCTAACCCAGCATGGCATGGATGGTTCATGTCACTATTGGAATAACAATCACCTAGAACACTTAAAGCCAGTGAGCCATCTCCTATGCCATGTTGTAAGAATTGGTATCATCCTGCCAGAAGGGAAAGAAGATTTGATAACCTCTGAAAGTCTCTGTCTGTACTACCATGATTCTGTGAATCATTTCTTTCACTATTGCTTCACCACAGAATCCACATAGCTGATGCCTTTGTTTTCTAAAAGCCACCCTGGGAACAGCAGTAGGAAAAACAGCATCTCTCTTCCCACATCATAGGCACCGTTACTGAAGGTGACTTCTTGATAGTGTTCAGGCTTGCTAGCATTCCCAAAGCTGGATAAACACAGTGACATTTTTAGGGCTGTCCCATAAACTGAATCATTCTGAAAAGGGCCACAGTTATCTGAGTGGTTGGCTTTCTGAGTGGTGATTTACTGTGGCATACAGAGTAGTAGAAATGAATTTATTGTGCTTAATTGACTTGTTAGATCAAAAGGTCTTTCTGAAGATCAATCCAAATATGAAGGTGATTTTGAGATCTAAAGAACTTTTTCTTTTCTAAAAATGGGAATTGTGGGACTTCCCTGGTGGTGCAGTGGTTAAGAATCTTCCTGCCAATGCAGGGGACATGGGTTCGAGCCCTGGTCCGGGAAGATCCCACATGCCACGGAGCAACTAAGCCCGTGAGCCACAACTACTGAGCCTGTGTGCCACAACTACTGAAGCCCGTGCGCCTAGAGCCCGTGCTCTGCAACAAGAGAAGCCACCACAATGAGAAGCCCACGCACCGCAACGAAGAGTAGCCCCCGCTCGCCGCAACTAGAGAAAGCCTGCGCGCAGCAACGAAGACCCAAAGCAGCCAAAAATAAAAATAAATAAATAAATTTATAAATTAAAACATAAAATGGGAATTGAAATGAAGATACAGCTACAAACCTAGTGAGATTATATACTGGGATATTGGGTTAGCCAGAAAGGTCTTTCAGGTTTTTCATTCAGAGCTTATGGAAAAACCCGAACGAACTTCTTGGCCAAGCCAATATGTTGGTTTAATTGCAGGTATTGGAAAACCCAACCGAGCATTTACTATGTGTCAGTTAAGTAAAATATAAAAAGACACATACCTGTGCAAATAGCACTGTTTGTAAAGAATTTAAACTCCCTGGATAAATTCTTGGTTAAACTCTTTTACGCCATAGTTTTATAACATAGAATGGAAGTTGTAGACTTCATGTGAAAAATATGTGATCCACACAAAATTGTACCAGCTCAACTTTGAAAATTTACCTTGTCCTTTTAGGGAGGTGGTGGAGTAAAGGATGTGAAAAAAAATTGGGTCTGAAAGTTGAAAGGAGCTTTAGGTCTCTTATTACAGTTCTTCTCTGACTGCTTATATGACTTAGAGGAAGCCAGCCAGCCATCTGGTGCTTAACATTCTCCAGTAAAGTACAGGTAAAAACATCTGCCTCACAAAGAGACTGTGGATTAAGCATGATAAGTGAAATGGTAGTTGCCTTGGTTCTTAGGAGAAGTCACCCCACTATAAGGCCAAGGTATGTGCATCTCTATTGTATTAGTCATTCATTCAGCAAATAATGATTGAACATCTACTATGGGTGAAGCACGATTCTAAGTGTGGGGATGAGCAGAGAACAAGTGGAAAAAAATCCCTGCCTTTTAAGAGCTAACATCTAGTGGGGGGAGAGAAAAGCAAACAAACAAAAGAAAGAAGTAAAGGGTATATCAGAAGATGAGAAGATGGTAGGTAGCATGGAAGATAAACAAAACAGGGAAGAAGGTCAGGGAAGTCTGGGGTTAGAGGTGGATTTCAATTCTGAATATGATTCTCAGAGAAGACCTCACAGAGAGAGTGACATTTGAAAAGCACTTGAGGAGGTGAATGAGATGAGGTGTGAATATGAAGATACATGGGGGAAGAACATCTGGGCAGAGGGCTCCCAGCCGTGAAGGACTTGAGGTGGGAGAACA
Source organism: Eubalaena glacialis (assembly GCF_028564815.1). Taxonomy (NCBI): domain Eukaryota; kingdom Metazoa; phylum Chordata; class Mammalia; order Artiodactyla; family Balaenidae; genus Eubalaena; species Eubalaena glacialis. Next base: position 9,544,646 of record NC_083722.1, read on the forward strand.
ACCGTGTATTCAAGGAACAGCAAAAGTCCAGGGTGGCCAGTGTGTAGAAGAAGGTCATAGCGTTAGCAGGAAGCCAGATGCACAGAGCCTTGTAACCAACACATTGAAAGGCTCTGTTTCTCTGAGGGTGATGGGGAGCTCCTGGGGACCCCAAGCAGAGGAGGCCCGTGATCAGACTTGCATCTTAAAGGTATCCCTCTGGCTGTCGTTTTGAGAATAGATTTGTAAGGGCATGTCCAGGTAGAAGCATTCAGAACCAATGGCGGCAGTAATGTACCAAGGGTAATCTCTTGGTTTGGATAGTTGTATTGTGGTTACATAGGAGAATGTATGGTTTGTAGAAAAGACACATTAAAATATGCTAGGGTTGTAGGGCATCAGGTCAGCAACAGATTCTCAGATAGCATCAGGGGGAAAAGTCTTTGCAACGCCCTTGTGACTTTTCTGTAGGTTTGAGATTATGATTTAAAAGATGCAGTAATGCAGGTAGTGGTTCAGGCAGGTAGCAGTGGAGGCACCGAGAGGTGGTCAGACTCTGGGTACATTTTGTAGGGAGGGACCATAGGACTTCTTACTGGAATGAACCTGGGTGGTGAGAGAAAGGCAGGAGTCAAGGTGGACAGCATGGCTTTTGTCCTGGCGGATGGAAGAATGCACTGGTCATTATAATTCCACTGGTGTGACACTTGGGGGGAACTTAAGGCAAATAATTTAACATGACCTCTTCTTCTGCATTTGAATATATCTTTCCAAATGGTAAAGTAAATAGACACAATAGAGAATTTTTAAAGATTTTCATTGAAGGATGCTATATAATAAAAAATTTTCCATCTATATATTAATTTGGGGTTTTTAAAATAAATTTATTTATTTATTTATAATTTTGGCTGCGTTGGGTCTTCGTTGCCGCGCACGGGCTTTCTCTAGTTGCGGTGAGCAGGGGCTACTCTTTATTGCGGTGCGTGAGCTTCTCATTGTGGTGGTTTCTCTTGTTGTAGAGCACGGGCTCTAGGCGCGCGGGCTTCAGTAGTTGTGGCTCGCGGGCTCAGTAGTTGTGGCACACGGGCTTAGTTGCTCTGCGGCATGTGGGATCTTCCCAGAACAGGGCTCGAACCCGTGTCCCTGGCATTGGCAGGCGGATTCTTAACCAATGTGCCACCAGGAAAGCCCCTATATATTACTTTAAAAGGCTCACTTGATCCTAACAAAATAGCTATGATATAAAATGTTTTATGAAGAAGATCCATGAGAAAGGAACAATCAATAAGGTATTATTACCCAGGTTTTACAAATGAAGAAGTCAAGGCCCAGAGAAATCGTCACGCAGCTAAGTCCAGGTTCTTCTGATTTGTTCTCCAGAGAAATTTCTACCATAAACACTGCCTCTCTGACCACATTAAGCCCCATGCATGGTACTTTCATAATAAGAGTAGTGATTTTCTATAGAAAGGCTCTTGAGCTTTAACAACTAATAAACACCTCATCTAGAGAATATGGATGACTATTACAAGACACAATATATTACCAGGTTTCTTTTTCCTTAAATCTTGTTTCCCCATCCTTCAAGTTAGAAACAGTTTTTAACCTGCTACTTTTACTGTCCCTTATGTATCAAAGCTAAAATGTGAAGGTTGACCTGAAATGCAAATGCTGTTCTAACATCTTTCCAGAAAAAAACACTTTTCAGACGAATGATGAAGGGTGTGAGATACACAGATTGGAGTTCAGTTATTTTTCTCCTTTTCGACTCTCTGTGCTTGCTATTCTAGCATGTTTTGAAAGGGAGCAAGAAGAGAAAGTTTATAACGATTTGTATTTCCTCAGCTGTAGGGCAAAAAAAGCTCGAATGTCGGTTTTATAGTCTTCCCTGCTCTCAAGGGAATTTAAGTATGCAGAGCTTTGGCTGAGATAGGAAAGAAACAGCTCAGAGGTGGGGACTGATGCTTAAAATGTTCCTTTGTTTAATTTTTTTCCTGTTATTGTATATGGAACTTTGAAACCATCCTGACTTTCCATTCCAAAGGCACACGCCAGTACAGGTGCCAACTGTGGCGACTGCTTGGATGAGAAGTATTCGTGATTACTGATTTTTATGGGGCTCAGAGTGAAAGCAGAGGGGCTTTTCATGAAGATTCATGATGAGGTTAAGGTATTTGCCTTGTTAGGGTAAGCTGGCATCCTTTGTCACCTTTGGGTGAAAGGTGTCCTGTAAGAAAATTCAACAAGGAAGACCTCCAAGTTCAGTACAAACAAGCATAAAGCAGGGTCCTGGGAGCCCAAGAATTGAGTGGAAACTCAAAGGCTGTGGATTCTAAACTCGGTGTGTGTTCACTTGCTTGGCGAGCTGGGGAAAGTGTCTTTAAACTCCCCCTGCCTCCGTTTCTTCAACTATTGAGTTGGATATGCCATAGGGACAGGTATTAAGTAAATACACACATATCATTATTCTTGACAAATATATGCTTTGTTTCACCAACAGAGCTCTCTTTTGTGTAGAATAGGGTGTAAATCAGAGTCCTGGGTCTCACTCCAAATTGTTAAAGATATTCTGAAGATGTTCTGGAAAAGGTACTTTCTTTTTAATGCATTACCCAACTGCAGCTCAGAACCAAGGAATATCTCTTTAATTAAGGCAGGGTTGGGAAGACCTGTTTTATTTTTTTTTTTGATAACTCCCTCTGAAGTGATGAACTTATAGATCTGCTGGCCTGCCTTTTCTGCTCTGTTGAACAGCAAATCCCACCATTAACTTGCTAGATTCATTTCCCATACTCTCCCCTAAATCAACTCCCCTCCCAAACACACACACACACACACACACACACACACACACACACGATACCTCCCCACACTGGTCATTTGCAGGACCTACACAATATCATTTGAGGGATGCCAAAATACTTCCTGCCGCCACATATATGCACCCCTAAACTTTTCTCCTGTTATGACATTGAAACCTGTTATTTAAATGGAAAGGAGAGTCAAACAAACTCCATTGTGGGAGATTAGTGTTAAAAGTGTGGGCACTGGGTTTGAATCCCAGCTCTGTCCCTCACTAGATATGTGACATGTCTCAGCCTCAATTTCGTTTTCTGTAAAGTGGTAACAGTAACAGTACGGACCTCTGGGGATGGCTGTAAAGTGCTGCAACGTGCGTAAAATATTGCCTGACACATAATAAGCACACAACAAACAACATGGTTATTATTGGCTAGCCAATCTCCAGCTAGAGCCAAAAGGAACGATACAGAGGAAGGTAAACCGTGATGGTGAAGAGGCAGAACAAATCATATATTTGCCCTGACCGTTTATGAGTTTTTAGTCTTTATCCTGCTCCTGCTGATAGTAAATTTTAAGGGCTTGCAAGAGCTGCCTTATCCTGTAGACAGAATAGTCTAATCACGCTGTTGCTAATGACTGGAGTGACCTCTAGTGGTACTGAATTTTCCATCGTGGGGGCGGGGGGGGGGGGGAAAGACAACCAAATTCAAGGTCACTGCTAGCATCATCTTACTATTTTGCTTGTAAACTCAAAATTCAGAAGTTGATTAAATGGGAACAAATGTATAGTTTAATTGAATTGACTAATTTATTAATGGGAACTTTACCTCCAGATAATTTCAATAATCCCTTGTGAATACCACCACACCCTCACTTTTGACTGGGTTTCTGCCCATTATTACTGAGCCATGGGGGTCATTCATTTACATTCAATTAAAATGTTTTGGGGGCTTCCCTGGTGGCGCAGTGGTTGAGAATCTGCCTGCCAATGCAGGGGACACGGGTTCGAGCCCTAGTTTGGGAAGATCCCACGTGCCGCGGAGCAACTGGGCCCGTGAGCCACAACTGCTGAGCCTGCGCGTCTGGAGCCTGTGCTCCGCAACAAGAGAGGCCGCGATAGTGAGCGGCCCGCGCACCGCGATGAAGAGTGGGCCCCGCTCGCCGCAACTAGAGAAAGCCCTCGCACAGAAACGAAGACCTAACACAGCCAAAAATAAATAATTAAAAGAAAAAAAAAAGTTTTGGGTGTCAGACACTGTGCTAGACAGAAGGAGACACAGTAAGATGAAAAATGGCCAGGTTCCTGCCCTCAAGGAGCTCCTTATTTGGTTGGGAGTTTGAGGAGGGACGAATGTACTAAACAAACAAACAAACAAAAAACCAAAACACTAAAGTAGATGTCAGTACAAAAGAATTTTCACCATTTGATGCTTTCTGGCTTTACAGATAACCTTTCCTTTCCTGATAGGAGAAGAAACAGACCCTCTTACACTAAAACAGAATAAAGCATGTGTATCCTTTGAGATTTCAGAGAATTCTCTCTCATGGGCTGGAAGATATTAGCCAAGAATAGATCCAGGTATCAAAAGAGAAAAGTACTCTCCTATGGTTAAAGAAAATCAATGTTAAAGCAAAATTCAAACTTCAGAAGTCTTCTAAAGTAGTCATTTAAAATTTGTTTTGTTTATTGAGCAGCCATATCTCACTTATTTTCTGGGTAATTCTACTCTCAAATAAACTTACTCCTTTCTAGAAAGCAAGGCATTAAATAAGCAAATCAAAATGATAATTTTTATGCCTTTACATAAATTTTCATATAACTAAGTTCACAAGTCAGAAAAATATTTTGTCAGATCCTATTTTATCTTGTAGAAGATTGACAATGTAAGCCTAAAGAAGTAAGATTCCCAAAGAGAATGTTAGTGCTCTGATATAACACCCATACTTTGATCATTTTTATTTCATGGCCATATGAAGCTCAAGAATATTTTTAGCTACCCATGCAGAGTATGACTGTCTCTTGTTTCTCTTCTCATGAAGACCTTTAATGATGTCTAGTTGACAAGCTAATGGCCTTACCACAAAGAGCTGTTTATACTTGGCAGAAATTTAGAAATTCCTCAAGCCTAATTCAATCGAAAAGCCTCAAAATGAATTCACAAACCTTCAAATTTCCTTTCATAACAACTTTCTTTGGTCACGGTATATAGAGGATTCACTACATATACAATGTCACTGGAATTTTCCTGAAACATTGGGCTCCATCACTGGGAATTTTCTTTCTTTTTAGGGTTTATATTTAGCATCATTTTTGTCTATTCTTATGTCCTGGGAGTATAGAATGGATCATTAAAAGCTAATTAGGAGCATAGAAAATAGGATGGAACAAACATTTTATAAAGAAATATTACGAAAAAGATTTACAGGGAAAAACACAAGTTGAAAATTAGAATGTTGTCTGCTTCTGTAGAGTCTGATTTCTTATTGTCAAATTGTATTGATTCAATTTTTATTTGCTTTACATTTAAAACTCCATTGACTTCACTTTGCTGTACACCTGAAACTACTACAACATTGTAAATCAACTATACTACAATAAAAATTTAAAAATAAATAAATAAATAAAACTCTATTGACAATCTAATAATCTTTCATAGGCAGTTATATTCTGAGCCACTATTGAGTGGTGATTTGTACACAGTTAAACAGCCTATACTTTTTTAAGCATTTGTACTAAGCAGTGGGCTGATATGTCAATATATATATATATTTTTTCTGTATTGCTGTTAATTATTTGAATTTAAGTATTACCACTTAAAACAACTATAAGCACAGTTCTAAAATAAATAAAAGAGATTAATTGGCAACGCAGGTTTAAAGACAACCTTTCATGAAGACAGACAGAAGCTATGATATTTGGATACCTATTTTTGACTCCTGAGAAATAATGAAACTGGATGTGGCCTTCATTAGGGTTAGGGTCTATTCGGTGTATAACTGCCCTCTACAGTGTGAAGGTCAGCAGATGTAGCTTCAAGAAGCTTCAGAAAATATTGGGAGATACAATAAGTATAGTTATGCCTTTGAAACTTGCAACCAAGTGTGTTCTTTCATATCGTTCAGTTTTATCCACACCCATGTGCACCATCTCCCTTTGAGAACCATGAAGAGGTTTGAGCTTCTTTGTCCTTTGGCTAATTGTTTATCTCAGCAGTTTGCTGCCACCTAGTGTCCAGGAAAGACTGTCTTCTATTAAGGTTTGGTGCCCCAAGGACAAACTGGACACTACTTACCAGAGGGCACACAATGCAAAAACCGGCATGCATGGGTCGTATGATAATGGTTCCCACATTGATCCAACAATGCCATCACAGAAGATTCAACTCTCATTGACACATGTCTCACAATAGGAACTGGGGTTGGGGGGGGGACAGTTCCAGTTTCAAATTAAGTTAGAAAACCACCTTACACATTTTCAAGCCTCCGAGTTTCAAGGTGCATGAAGTCAATTATGAGAATTCTCATAGCCCCAGCCCTACCACATGAGTTTAATTAACAGAATTATAAAAGTTTTGGTAGAATTACAGAGGAATTTGCATTTTAAAATAATTAATTAATTAATTAATTAATTATTTTTAGCTGTGTTGGGTCTTCGTTTCCGTGCGAGGGCTTTCTCTAGTTGCGGCGAGTGGGGGCCACTCTTCATCGCGGTGCGCGGGCCTCTCACTATCGCGGCCTCTCTTGTTGCGGAGCACAGGCTCCAGACGCGCAGGCTCAGTAGTTGTGGCTCACGGGCTTAGTCGCTCCGCGGCATGTGGGATCTTCCCGAACCAGGGCTCGAACCCGTGTCCCCTGCATTGGCAGGCGGATTCTTAACCACTGTGCCACCAGGGAAGCCCCAGATTTGCATTTTTTTCATTGTCTTCTATTTTTAGGGATACTTTTTGATACGAGGTCCTAGTACAAAGGCAATTTCTCCTTATTTTGTCTACAGACTTTTAGACTTCCTCCACTTAAATCTTCCATTTACATCCAGCTACAACTGGATCCTGTATTCCTTCTTAAAGTCTGCTTGTTACTAGACTTTCAGCATTTGACATCCACTTTCTTCCTGAGCCTGATCCACTTAGAGCTGTTCTGAAGAACAGATTTCATTTTGGGAAGAGAACACAGTGATGTTACATAAAGTCTGATTGATGGGAGTTAAGGTGGGCAGAAGTTATCAAAATCTGAAGATGAAGCGTTTGAAGGGGAAGGCATGTATTATCAGTAAAGAGGTGGGAGGATAGAATTGCCTGCTCTGACTGAATGATGGGTTGGAAGCACGAGCCTCTATTGTAGATCCCAAGAACTGAGCCCAGTGTCCTTGAGAACTTGGGCTGTGCTGACCTTCTCAGAATACTTGAAAGCTGCTTGTCAGAAGAATCTTCTTCCGCAATCCATCTAGTCACAGGCAAAGACTCGTTTGTCATATGTCACACTGGACTAAAATATTATACTATTAGAACTTACAAAAGAAGCAACTCAGAGCCAAAAACGAATTAAGGCAATGAGAAAGGGAAAGTAAAAATTCAGCTTCACTGTTATGGTCACGCTAATCTCTCTCTCCCTTCTCATCTGGCCCTTTCCTCCCTCCTGAGCCCCTCACAATTCTTACACTTATCCATGCTTGGTCTCCCTCATATACAGATACAGGTAGTTACAACTTTATCTCTCCTCTTTCTTTTCTGCCAGAAGTATATGCCCCAGAATCACTCTCCTGGTAGCAGAACAACTATTGAATTATTTCAAACCTACAGTTATAAATTTTATTTCTATTCATTAAATTTCCAAATTGACTGCCCATCTTCCTCATCCATTTCCTACATGGATATAGACTTAAAATGCTGGAGCATAACACAGAGGATCTGTGAATAGAGCAAACATAAAATTTATCTTTACTTTTATAATTCTGAACATTTTTATTTTAACAGTCTCATTTACCAAGTTTCACTCCTAGCAAAGGTGAGACTCTTTCTGTGTTTGGATCACTGAAGTACTTGGCTAGCTGAAGGCAGACTGGATTTTGGATGAAGAATTCATCTGATCTACTGGCTTTTTGTGTCACTATGTGTCTGATGCCATTCTTAATGAAGATAGCTCACTAAACCTATGATATTGATGAAAAATACTTAGATGATAAACAATAATGTAAATTCCATGTGTGGGGGGATATACATATTACAGAGGTGCTGAAGCCAGGAACAAGAATCTTGATTTAAATATTACGCAAATAAAAACTTTTGTGAGAGAATCATCCTGAAATATACTTTTCTGGTGCAGAACTTGAGTTACCAATTGCTAGTATTCATAATAAGCCTGATGATAATGAAACATCTATTTCTTGCTTTAAAAAATATCTGTTGACACCTGCAGTGTTACATAAAGAAGGCAGAGATTTTTTGGCACCCTGGTCTATCAATATAACAGAAAATATCCACCAGATGTGATGGTGATTCTATTGATGTGCCCCTAGTAGGATGTTAAGAACAATCCTTTTTGTAAAAGGATGAAAAACAAAAACTTTGAGCAGTGAAAGATTGCACATTCCAAGAAGATTAGCTAATTTCCTGCAACGGGGCATAATGAAAGGGCATGCAGACAGTGTGTGTTGTTGTGCTTTATCTGTAAAAAATTAAAATAAAAAAGAAACGAAAGCATCACCATGTCTTCTGGTATCTCGATATAAAATTCCCTGACTTAAAACAGTGATTTTGAGCAACTTGGAAGAGGTCATCAATATTGTATCCTATTTTAAACAAAAACTTACTCTTTGTACCTCAAGCAAGCTTATATTTTAATGAAATGGACTCAAAATAGCACAACGCATATTTCTAGGTTTTGAGCATTAAAATTCTTCATCTGTAGACTGCTAGCCACAAATAACCAACTTGAGAAAATAAACCAAACTAGATGACTTTCTTGTTTCTTCTAACCATTTCTGGGTTTTTTTTAACCTTCTGTTCCTACTTGCTCAAACAAAGATAGCCTAAACAAAGAAAATCCAGCCATTTGCCCAATCTTTTCAATCCAACCCTGCATAAATCAAACTAGAAGTGACCTTATTCCTTGTTTCACCAAAAAGGACTTAGTGACATATCTAAACCTCCCCCTGGAGAAGAGAAATGGTATTGGCCAGAAAGACAAATTATAAACCTGTAAGTCAAAATTTACCGTAGAGAAACAACAGGAAATATCTACAAAGCTGTTTACAACTTGTCAAGCTGACTAATATGACTACATAAGTGACTTACCTTGACAATAGTTGGAACTCTGGAATTTCCTTCCACTGTAGTAAATTTTACGGTGCCCTTGAGCCAGGGAAATAGCATGGTGTGCCGTGAGAAAGACACTCATTTTGCTGACAGACAAACCAAAGTGTGTATCCCCAAACAGCCACTTACCAGCTGGGTGGCTTTGGCAATTTCTTTTTTTTTTTTAATTTTTATTTTATATTGGAGTATAGTTGATTAACAATGTTGTGTTAGTTTCAGGTGTACAGCAAAGTGATTCAGTTATACATGTATATGTATCTATTCTTTTTCAAATTCTTTTCCCATTTAGGTTATTACAGAATGTTGAATCTGAACTTCTTAACTGAAATGGGTATAAGAATCTATACCTGGGGCTTCCCTGGTGGCGCAGTGGTTGAGAATCTGCCTGCCAATGCAGGGCACACGGGTTCAAGCCCTGGTCTGGGAGGATCCCACATGCCGCGGAGCAACTAGGCCCGTGAGCCACAACTACTGAGCCTGCGCGTCTGGAGCCTGGGCTCCGCAACAAGAGAGGCCGCGATAGTGAGAGGCCCGCGCGCCACGATGAAGAGTGGCCCCCGCTTGCCACAACTAGAGAAAGCCCTCGCACAGAAACGAAGACCCGACACAGCCAAAAATAAATAAATAAACAAACTCCAATCAAAAAAAAAAAAAGATAGTTAAGTAAGGATCTTTAAAAAAAAAAAAAAAAAAGAATCTATACCTATCGTTACTGCATGGGAAACTAGAGATAATTTACGAAAAGTACTGAGACTACATCTTTAACCATTATTGAGAGCGTTATGGGAGTTGACTACAGAAGATAGAATAGGAGAAGATTTTGCTGAGACCACAAGTAGAAAAAGGCTGGGAATTAGGATAAATCAATACTTCTAGAGCAAAAAGTTTCTTTAAAATCCAGCTGGCACTAGGAGGCAGGGAAGCTATATGACAGAGACTTTGTGAAGGTATTACACTGCTCTAAACCGGAACTGTTCTGCTATAGCCTATCACATCGCAGATACATTTCCAAATGACCCTTGTAGAGTAGGCACTGTAAAAAGTGGTGCTCATGGGGAAATGTCATTCTGCAATAATCATGTTTAAGATCAACCTTATGAACTACAATACCATCTTGGCAAACACTAATTTTCATCACCCGTTAGGCATATCCCAAGTTGACATATTCAGAATTTCATCTATTATTCAATCTACACAGGTACTTTTATTTGGACATTGTTTTGCTACTTTATTGAGTTAAGAGACTAATCATTCAGCAAGAATATAAAGTTAGGGACTTTTATTTTAATTTGACACTGTGGTCATTGCTGCAAAAGTGTTGCTATCTTTTAAGCAAGAGCTGAAGTGAGGTGCCTCTCCATACGTTTTGGCAGAATTGGTGTGTCTGTAAGATTCGGTGCTAAGCCCTGCATGCCTTCGCACAACAGCTGCACAAATCAGTGCTCTTGGATTGATCACCACATAAATTTGCAGCAATAAGTCAGAAAGTTTAAATCCACTGGATGAGGTTGGTACTGGAAGTGTAAGCTGATTTACTTTTGCAAACACCTATTAAGTATCTTTTCGTGCAAGTCACTGTATAAACATCATTTAATTTTTCAGCTATCTTACCCAGAACTCTAAAAATCTGCAAAAAATATTTTATTTTACCTCAAAAAACCATTTTCACTGGTTAAAAAGACAACATACAAAGTTTCAAAGCTTCAAAGAAGGAAAAAATATTTCAGAAGCCTACCGATATTCAGTGGTATGATTAGAATTGGATAGGCAAAGTTTTTTGAACAGAATTTAAAAAGCACTACCATAAAAAATCTGATAAATTGGACTTTATTAAAATTAAAAATATCTTATTATTAAAAAACTCCATTATGAAAATGACTAGACATACCACAGACTGAAAGAAAAATGTTTGTAATACCTATCTGACCAAGGACACATATCCAGAATATATAAAGAATGACTACAAATCACTGATTTTAAAAATGCAATAAACACTGGCAAAAGTTTTGAATAGACACCTTCCACAAGAAGATACACAAGTAGCCAATAAGCCCATGAAAAAGTTGTAATCATCATTATCCATTAGTAAAATGTAGTTTAAAATCAATAGAGTACCACTTTACACTCATTAGAATAGTTAAAATTAAACTCTGACAACATGAGATGTTGGCAAGGATGTGGAGCATCTGGAATGCTCATCCACTGCTGGTGGGAGTGTAAAATGGTAAACTACTTTAAAAAACAGCTAACTACTTTGAAAAACAGCAATTCCCGTCCTACATATTTACATAAGAGAAATGATAACTATGCCCAGAAAAAGACTGACTTGTACTAGAATAATCATAGCAGTTTTATTCATAACAGCCAAAAACTGAAAACAGCCCAAGTGTTCCTTAACAGGAAAATGGATACACAGATTGTGGCATATTCATATAATAGAGGAGTAATCAATAATAAAAAGGAAAGAACTACTGATACACACAACAACCTGGATGAATCTCAAGTGTCATACTGAATGATAGAAGCTGGGCAGAAATAACAGTGTTATGGTGTGACTCCATGTATATGAAATTCAAATTCAGACATAACTAACCAATGGCTATAGAAATCACATAGTGGTTGAGAGGAAAACTGGACTTGAATGGAACAGAAAGAAAAGTTCTGTGGAGACGGAAATGCTCTCTATCTTGTTTTGGATGAACACAACAAAAGTATAAACAATGTAAAAACTCAGGGACTGAGAGGGTTCCACTTTTGGTAAGAGCCAAGTTGCCCCTACCAGAACATTCCATGCACAGACAAGAACTATAAACTCTGGACAAAATGTAAAATGCAACTACCTGAAGGCATTAGAGAGCAGCTAAGTCAGACAGATACTGGAAGATGGGTGACACTTGGACAAAGAAAACAAAACTGAGTAAATTTCATGAAGGGCAAGCCATGGTCTGCACCCTGCAGAGCAGCTAAAACTCAAATATAAATGTGCTGTGTTATTAGCTTGAAGAACAAGATGGCAGGGGTTGGGTTGACCACTATAGCTGGGAAGTGAGGGGAAAACACAGAAGAAAGAGACAGAGAGAGTGAGTCTCAAATACTGTGTATACATTTTGCCCAAACCTTTCATTGGTTCCGAAACATGGATGTGGCAAACTTCTAGCTGTTCAGTTGAGTCTAAAGGAACTGAACTGAAATTTCAGTTACCAATCAGTTTGCTGTTTGAGTCCAGTCAAGTTATCTGCCTAACACTAAAAATCAATATTTTGGCAGAAACATTACAGAATTCAAAGTGTCTATAACAACATGTCATTTGTCCAGAATATAATCCAAAATTATTCAATAAAGAAAGAGGAAAATATTATCCACACTCCAGAGAAAAGGTAACCCATGGAGACTGGTCCCAAGATGATCCATATATTGGAATTAGCAGGCAAAGAATTTAAAGCTGCTATTACAGCTATTGCTAACGTATGTAAGAGAACTCATAATAAAAGAAAAGATAGGAAATACAGAAGAGAAGTTGAAACTAGAAAAAAGAACAGAATGGAAATTCTATAACTGAAAATTTAAATATCTGAAATTAAAAATTCAATGAATGAGCTTAATAGCAGATTGGGAATTAGGGAAGAAAGAGTTATTAACCTCTAAGACAAAGAAACAGACATTTTCCAATCTGTAGAAGAGAGAGAAAAATACAATTAAAAATAGTGAATAATGGGCTATTGGGGTGATATCAAGAGGTTTAACAGAAATTCTGGAGCCCAACAACAAGAGGAAAGAGAGAATGAGTCCCCCTAAAAATTAGTTGAAGAAATAATGGCTGAAATTTTTCCGCATTTGGTGAAAAGACAAAATCTGTAGATTCAAGAATAAGCCAACCCTGAGTCTGAGTGGCAGGACATGGGTGTTCACTATACATGTATCTCAATTTTCCTCTGTGTTTGAATTTTCCTAATAAAATGTTGAAAATAATATTAAAAACTCATCAAAATGAACACAGGTCTGTATTACATTGTATATTAATTATATCAATTTTAAAGTAATCTAATTCTAGGCTATATCAGGTGGGTATTCAAACTTCTAGCTTAACTGAAAGATACAATATTCAACACTTTGATGATTTCTGCTAAGAGAGGTAAAGTGTGGACCATGGAAAAAGGGGTGGATGATTCACATTATCTGATATAGGGTCTACTCCCAAATAATCTGTTAACACATCAATCCTCCTGTTACTCAGTAAAAGTTCTTCATCGCATCTCATGGATAAATATGGACATCTGATGAAAAGATTTTCTTTAAAAAGACAATGAAAGGAGAGATGGGAGAAAACACTGTGACATACACAACAAATTCCTTCCCCCTTTTGTGTTGGTGATCTGTGTTTTATCAGCAAGAGTATACATTAAAAGGATATAGCAATGCACCCAACCTTTCAGGTACTTGGGCATATGATGACAGAGAATACTGGTCAGAAGGTTAGTGCCCTACTTCTGTCATTAACTAGTTGTGTGACTGTAAGTAACCCCTAAATTTACGCAATACTCAGCTTCTTCTCTACAACATAAATGGTTTAAGAATTGCTCTCTCAAACCCCTTTTGTGTCTAATATTTGTTGCCATCACTGGGCTCTTTTGAAAAGAATAGTAATTCTGTATTTCTGAGAACTCTCTCATGATGCAAGATGTACCAAGTTTGTCTGAGATGATCTCTTTGGCTAAAGTCTAGGACCAAGTTTCAGTTGTCCCCATATGAACCTAGCAGATTTGAACATTTTCAAGTAAGCATCGCAAACTCTTAACAATTGTTCTTTTTTAAAACTGACATTAGCACACAGGTGGGTTTTAAAAGATATGAAAACCCTCGAAGAAAAGGTAATGTGCTATGATTAATTTCGCACAGAACTGACATCATGAAGGGGAAAAGGGAAAAAACCACCTACAATCAAATGTTATGCCTGTCCCTGTTTTCAATTTCCTCCCATGCATCCACTGCTTCTGTTGAAACTTGTTATTGCTAAAGTACTTTTTTTTTAATCATAAAAAGAGCTACAGTTCTAAAAGAGACTATTGGCCCTCAAATTCAGCTTTGGTGTTAGAGGCAATTAAATTGTGTTTGGTAATTGCTTTCCTGGGCATTTAATATGATTACTGTTGTCAATGTGCCCAGCAGAGCAGTGGTTTCTATTAATCATAAATAGAGTAACAGATATTATACTAATTTTTGAGTATTTCTTTTTAAAGACAAAGAGCTAGATTATATCAAGCCACAATGGTAGAAGTAAAAGCAAAGATCCAGATACTGGTAAAAACAGATATATGCTCAATTGCTAATCAAACATATAAGTAACTATAAGAGGCTCTCCTTTCCTAAGTCAAGGTGCTTTAAATGCAGAAGGCTGCTTTCAGAGTAAATCTAAAATATAACCTAAATCCCCAATTAAAAAATATAACACCTAATTTAGACTAATTTTCTGATTAAGTATAGATGAGCTGATGATCAGTTACTTAACCTTTTGGAAATTTACCATCAGTGTGGCTCTGATCTAAACTATTCTCCCTTTCTTTCTCTCCATAGGTATAAATAACACCAAAGCAATATCTATTTTAGGAAATGCTGAAATCTGTTTATTTTATAATTAATACACTGGGACAGCCTTTTCTGAAGCTTTTGTCTTGAGCACTCAGAATCTCTGGCCTATAACTTTTTTTTTTTTTTTTTAGGTAATAATTCTATCAGCTCACAAATATAATTCAGAAATCATTTTTACGCTAGGACTGAAAAAGACAGTGGTTTCCAAACTCTGCTCCTAGAAGCCCCTTAAGTTTTAAAGAGATGTATCAAGGGCCCAGCCCAATTCAAGCAAACAGTCCCACATTCTCTTTCTTTTAAAAAATAAAATGGATGGAAAGCATGGGTTTAATCCAACTCCCTCATTTTAAAGTTAAGAAAATTGAAGCCCAAAGACATGCAGTTGCCTTTTATAAGGTAGTTCAGCTAGAGGACTTAGAAAGGTGACAATGACTTGACCAACAAATATGAGAGAAATAGAGACAGAGAAAGAGAGAGAGGTATGAAAGTGGACGGGGGGAATAGAGAGAGTGAGCTGGAAACAGTATCCCACACTGTACATCATTTTTCTCAGTTATCTTGGGTTAATTTCACTCCCATGAAGTATCTCATGCCGATTTTGTCCTTTTTGTGTTTGTTCCCTTCACCTTAGTTTAGCCTTATTTGCTCACGCTGGGCCTAGACCTGGTGCCCCTCATCCAGGGTCTCCTTCCCGCATCCTTCTAACATCCTGCTACCAGACTTCCAACTGAGTATGTTCCTGCCCTGAGGAGAGACCTCCAATGGCTCCCCATGCCCTCTGCAGTGCTTCCCAGGGTGCAGTCCCCGGACCAGCAGCTCAACACTACCTGAGAACTTGTTAGAAATGCAATTTCTCAGGTCCCACTTTAGACCTACTGAATCCAACACTCATGGACTTGGAGCCCAGGAATCTGTGTTTTAACAAGCTCTGCAGGGGATTCTGATGCACCCTAACATGTGAGAACCCTGGTCTGCAGAATAAACTCCAAACTCTTTGTACAAGTATTCAAGGTTGTGCATTATTCCTTTCCAACCTTCCTTCCCATCTTTTCTCCTATTGCTTCCTAAAGTGTAACCCATGTTCCACATAAGCTGCACCATTCCTTTGACCCGTGACTGAAGTTTTCCTGCTTCCAGGCCTTTCCTCACTCTGTTGCATTAGCTAGAAGTCTCTTTTGTTCTCTTTCATCATATTTCGAAAACCCACCCATCTTTCAAAGGCAAGCTCAACTGCTCTTTCTAGGGTACTTCACTGGGTACAAACTATTAGGTATAAAACAAGCTACAAGGATACATTGTACAGCATGGGGAATATAGCCAATATTTTATAATAACTATAAACAGAGTACAACCTTTAAAAATTGTGTATGCCTGTAACTTATATAATATTGTACAGCAACTATACTTTAATTAAAAAAAAAAAAAAAAGAGTACCTCATGGTATCCCTGGTGATGTAACTTCTCCGTATTCTAAATACCTACAATACTTTGCCCCACTCCCTTCGGTTTTCTGTATCCTCACTGAATTATACCTCTTTGTGTATATGTCTTATCATGGCTACTAGATGCTTTAAGCCCTCAAGGTCAAAGGCTGTGTTTGTTTTATCATTTTGTCCCTCACAGTGCTTTATACACTGTATATGTTCAATAAATATTTGGTAAATAAAAGACTGAAGACTTCTTTAGGCCATATCCTCCTTGGCATCAAGCATAAGATATTACAACTAACAGGTGCTTAATATGTTTATCACTTGAATGAAAACTGAAGAATAGCAGTTTGCTTCAAAGGTCTGGTTCTGATTTGCGGTAACACTCTGCATGGTGTCCTCTCTATGTGTATTATGGGCAAAGTACTAATAACTGAGAAGTTAAGAAATCTGAATTCTAGACCAGCTCTTGGCTAGTATATGACTTTACCTAAGTCACTTAGCTGGGTTTCAATCTCCTTATTTTTGAACTGACATTTTTAGACAAGATGTTTTTTAAAGCTATTCTACTGTTTAAAATCTATAATTTTATAAATTAGCATAACTGCAATGAAAAGAACCTCTAATCAACAGATACTGAGAACCATTTCTTTGTTAACCATTCTGTTAGGCACTAGAAATAAATTTCAGTAGAGGTTCAGCTCTGTCATTGACTAGCTTTTTATGTTAATCAAGCTCCTTAACTGGTCTGGGACTTCAATTTTTTCATTTATAAAATCAGGAGATTTTACGATGTGTCCTTTATCGTGAAAGAGCATCTCTTCTTTCGTACTTTTTCTAACTGTATCATACTGCCTTGTATTGTAGCCATTTGAGCAGTCTTGTCTAAAAATGTCTTAGAAAGACAAATACTCTATGATATCACTTACATGTGAAATCTAAAAAATAAAACAAATGAATTTATATAGCAAAATAGAGACTCACAAATATGCCTTCTATCGTTCCCCAAGGATCTGCAGTAAAGAAAACCTTTAAATTTATTTTCTCAGAATTATTGGATAAACCTGTGGGGAGGAATGTCAAAAGGAACACAATTTAGGGTGGTTCCACATAGTAAATCATAGTGATTTTAGAATAGCTCTACATGGGAAAAGGTAACAGGGAACCTGTCACTGTGTATGATGGCACCTGTACTTGCTTACATAAAGAGTTAAGATTTTTTGTTGGGAAACACAGCATTCATAAGAAAAGTACATACAGCCAAAGAATGCTTTGCACTCCAGTCAAGTTTAAGAGTCTGAATAGCATCCTGTTCTGGAAACTTTGGACACGGTCTTTGTACCTTTGGCCTAGATGAACTTCCAAGCCCAGAGCACTGGTAGACCTCTCACCCCTTGTAACTTTGTTTGAACCACCAGTGAGATCATTGCCAAAAACTGATAGGATTGAGCCAGAGGGATATGCCTAGATTGACTGACTATTTAATTGAGTTCCCTCTACTCCAAATATTAGTAATGAATGTATGTTTTGTTTTCTTTCTTATCTTATACCTCCAAGGAATTATACCTTCCTTATACCTTCAAGGAATTGTCACAACAAACACCCATATTACTACCTCCTAATTCAAAATAGAGATTTTAACACCCTGGAAAGCACCTTCATACCACTTTTCAATCATTACCCATTTTCTCCTCTGCAAAGGAAACCATCAACATGGGTTTTATGGTAATCACTTTCCTGCTTTTTCATTATAGCCTAACCATCTAAGTATGCATTACAAAAATTTTTTTTGAATTTTATATAAGTAGAATCATATGCGTTATTTTGTGTCTGGATTCTTTGACTCAACATCACATTTTGGAGATTCATGCATGTTTTTCGCATAGTAGAAGTTCATTCATTTTCATTGCAATAGCAGTCAATTATAAAAATATACCATTATCTATCTATTCTACTGTTGATTAATATGAATATTTTTCACTTTTTTTCAGTTTTTAAAAAATACGTGTTTTGAATAAACAAAGTTTGGAAAAGATTGAAATTTATTCTGGATAGGCCAAAAACCTCTTATCAAAATCATTCTTTGCAAATGCCTAGTTTCTCATAAAACTAATGCCATGTATTTTGGTGTTAAAAACAAAAATGGAAACAAAAAAGTAGTCCCAAAAATGATGCTTAAAACTCTCTGGATTTGGATCAACTTTCCTAGCCCCACTTCCCATCTTTTACCTTAACTCTGACTTTCTCAAGTGACCAGACACCTTGAGGCAATGACCCAGGGAGGCCTCTGGGCGATAGGAGAGGGAAGGGTGGAAGCAAAGAAGGTGAGACTCATATAAAGCATGAAAATCAAGAGTGAGCCAATCTGGGGTAAGCACAGCACATGGGCAATGGGGTGGAATCCTCTTCAACACTCTTCTCTCAAGTGCCCCATCTGCCACCTCTTTTTACCAAGAGGGTGTGTGTGTTTTGTGTGTGTGTGTGTGTGTGTGTGTTTGTAAAAGATAGGGAAGCATTAAGGCTTTGATAAATATGATAGTGAGAACATCTCACTGTCTTCTTATTAGAGTGATAGGCAAGCTATCACTTAGGCAATGCCTGGGACATATATGGGACAAGAAAAGCAACCCCCAGGCCCCCTAAAAAGACAGACTATTTCTGAGCACAAGAGAAGGAAAAGGCATATTGTACAAAATGTGTTTTAGGCATGAGGACATTAATTTATGCCATTAACTAAGCATAATTTTTTTAACAGGAATCTGTCTAACCACTTTTCCACATCCTCTTCTATTAAGTATAGGTTCTATGGTTCTATCGCATTTCTACTTATCTACATTTTAATAAGAAGTTGAAAAATATTTAAGTGAAATTGAAGAACAGAAAGCGTGAGGGAAACCCCTGGGTGAAGACAGCTTTCAATTAAGAGGAAAAAATAAGAAAGGCATGAGTAGTGCATATGTTTGCCACGTTTTGCTGTGACCTGGGATATAGCCACTAGGTGATGTGAACAAAGGAAGTATTACACGTGGATATTTTTTTTAACATACCAAAAGAGTTTCTTTGTTGCAGGGCATCTTAATGTCTTAATATGTCAATATGCTTGTCAATCTCCCAGGGAGAGGGAAGGGTAGAGTACGTAGCCCTTCCCAAAGTCTTTTGATCATCAAGTCCTTGTTTTGTGAAACATCTTGTAGGACTAGTGTTCCATGGCATCCACTTTGGGAAACACTTATCTAGGCACAGCCCCTTGAAAACTTTCATGAAGATTCTTTCCCCTCCATAAACATGTTTTTAAATTTTTGACATTTCCTCATGAAAGCATAAGACTCTTCTTGAATAGTCCCTTCTTAGAGATAGTTACTACATATTCAGTTGTATTCATAAAATGTTCGTTTTTCTTTGTAGTTAAAGGAAGTTTCCTTAGGTTAAAAAAGGTAGGCTTGCAAATCCAATTTTTCTCTGCATTTCTTAGAAAGTAGAAGAGTCTGTTTAACTAGCAAGACTGTGTTTTACTTTTATGCATAGATATTTACTTAGTTCTTTTTTAGTAGTCATTTATCACTGCTTTATAAAGATGACAAGAATATAATTTTTTTCTTTCAGTCTGACATAACTTTTAATTATTCCTAAAGGCAACAAGGGAGTATTTTTATTTGTTATGTTGTTCTTCATATTTATTAGATTTTTTTTTTCAGTTTTCTTGACCTAGTACTTTTGGATTTTGGCTTAAATTTTAACTAAAACTAACTCCAGGCCACTATTACATTAGATTTTTTTGAATACCTGCATTGCAAGCTGACCTTTGACATAAGGGCCCAACCACTTATGTACAAGAAAGCAGAGGTGAAGTCCTTTCCTCCAGGTTATGTGCCTTGTTAGTGCCAGAACTGGGACGATGCCCTGGTCTCCTGACAGGCTCCTAGTCAATGCACTTTCCACGCTGCCTAAAATTCTCCCATTTCTTCCAGTAAATAAAGGGATGTGGGATTTGTTTCATTTGTTTTGTTTTGCGGATTTATAAATATGCCCTTCCACTCCTAGGTGGGAAAGTAAACATATGTCCACACAAAACTCACACACTAATGTTCACAGCAGCATTATTCATTACAATAGCCAAAAAGTGGAAACAATCCAAATGTCCATCAATTGATGAATGGATAAACAAAATGTGGCATATTCATACAAGGGAATATTATTCATCAATAAAAAGAAATGAAGTACTGACACATGCTGCCACAGGGATGAACCTTGAGAATATCATGCTAAGTAGAAGAAGGCAGGCATGGAATGATTCCATTTATATGAAATGTCCAGAATAGGCAAATCTATAGATACAGAAAGCAGATTCATGGATGTGTAGAGCTGGGGGCGATGGGCAGGGGGCTTGAGGTGACGGTTCAGAGGCATGTGATTTCTCTTTGGGAGTGACGGCAATGTTTTACAATTGACTGTGGTGACGGTTACAGAATGCCTTAAAGATACTAAAAGACATCGAATTGTGCACAATAAATGTGTGAATCGTATGGAATATGAATTATATCTCAATAAATCTGTTACAATGTGCCTTCGTTGGTGCTCACTTTAAAGAAAATTCAGATTTATATCATCAACATTAAAAAGAGATGAAATATCCATCAGCAACCACAGACATAAACAATTACCAAAAAATAATAACAGATGGCTCAGAACTAAAAGAAATTAATATATTATGCTTTCCTGTGCTTTACCTTATTTATTAGACCCTCACTGTAAGCTGTGCTAAGAAATCATTCGAATGTCCGTTTACCACTGTGTGATAGGCTCACTCAGTCTGCAAATATTATGGACCATCTACTTGTTGCCAGAAATTGTGCTGGACTTTGGAGGTAGAATGATAAAAAAAGAATAGAAGATCTGCTCAGGGAGTTCATGGCAAAGATTCGAATGTTTTAGAAGAAACCGAAGAAGTTAGCATTTATTGAACACAATCTATGTGCCAAGCACCACAGAAAGCATTGCACATAGGTTTAAAGTTGTACTAATGGCCAATTGAAAAACCATTTCTCACGCTGCAGTTAATATTGCATGGCTATGAAGATAATTGAAGTCGTTAAACTGTTCAGTTGATTATTTATTTCATAAATGAAGTCATTCACTGTTTTATTCATCTCTATCTCAGGAACCTATGCAATGAATGATAATAAAAATATAGTTCATGATAAAAATGTGTTGAACTCTCAAAGTGGTTAATGATTTAGTGATATGATGGTCTTGTGACTGTGGTTCATTAAAATCCAAAGAGCAGTTGAACAGTTATCTTATTGATTCTTTTAATCTCCAGTTCAAGAGAGCAGAGAAAGGAAAAATATTTGCAAAGGTAGAACATGGAGAATTATGGGCATACTTTGTAAGCCTGGGTAAGGCCAATGCAATTTATGGCCTTATGAATATTGTGGTCTGATGATTTTTTTCAAACAATTTGTAAGGCTAACCACTGCTTTCTGCTTTATTTCACATGCCTCCCAAGGCTCCCTCAGGCACAAGAGTTGCTTTATTCTTTTGTACTTGAGCTTGAAAAGTGAGTTTCTCTTTATTACACATGCCTTTGGTACACGGCATGTGAAGGCCGAAGAAAGCTTGGCTGGTGACGACATTTGCCCCTAGTGCAGTCAGGTGGATAATACTTACCCTTCTAAGTGTGACCTTTCTTCTGAGCACAAAGTGCTTTACAACTATTATCTGACCAAGTTCAGAACCCCAGCAGGGAGACAGGAGCTGGGGACTAGTAGTAAACTATTTCACATCTGAGGAAATCAAAGAAAAAGAGGCTTTCCAACTGAGATGTAAGGACATTTAAACCTTTTAAATACTCGAGGCAAATGGTCCAAGAAGTAATGTGAGAATGAGTTTGACTTTTGCATCCTGACAATGGCAACACAGCCTGCAGACTTTGGGAGGATTCTGCTTAAATTGCAGCCAGCCAACCTGCACAGATCCTGGCATTGCAAATGCATCTGGCACAAGGAGGTGCCTGAGAGCAGTTCCTGAGCCCAGTGGGCTCTTAACAAATGAAGGTTGAAATGATTTTGGAAAATGTGGAAGTCATTCTGTAGCATAAATATAGAACATTAGCTATAAGCATGCTGCATAAGACAATCTGCAATAATTGCCACTGTGACCATAATAGGGAGATGTTAGCAGGATGAGGTCACTTACAATGGACTTGGATTGCATCTACCCATAAGCGAATTTAGAAATTTACATATACACACATATATGTAAATTAAATATATACATATTTAATTCAGTCAATCAATAATGAAAGGAAAGTTACAAACAACCAGGGTTTGAATTAAAGCAATTTTTAAATTAATTGCTCTCCATGTGTGGACATTTTTACTAGGTTGTTCTTTGGAATGATAAGAAACTAAGAAATAATATGACTTCAGCCTGGGAAGGTTAAGGTTTCAGCTGAACAACTGATTTTCATTTGATAAAACTGAGAATCTGCCTCTTGCATTTACTAATTGAATCTCTCTCTGCCTCAGTTTCCTCATTTGCAAAAGGGCAACATTGGGTTATTACAAAGACTAAATGAGTTAATACAGTAAAGTAGGCATAACAGTGCCCAGTACAGCACATGTTATATAAATGCTAGTTATCTCTGTTGTTACTATTGTTGTTGTTGTTATTGCTGTTATTACTATTATTTCATTCATGTAACAGTACTTAGAGTCCAACAGTAAAACATACATTAAGCAAGTAATTACTATAAAGTGTGATGAGTATTAGGATGGGGAATTATAGGATGTTCCTTGTTCCTGAATAAGCACCAATACCTTCTCCAGCTATTTAGTTTTCCTTCCTCATTGTTATAGCAGGGGTACTGGGGTTCAGATTCTGGTGAAAAACCCAGGAGGGAATATCCCACCCTTAAATTCCAGGCAGACAACTTTGACTCATGGATAATGGGGAAAGAATTCTACGTGGGAGATTGTCTTCCAACTCTGTTCCCTTAGAACAAACGGACTGAAGTGGAAAGAGCAATAAAACCCAAGAGAACTATTGCAGCAAAATTTCCCTAAAACTTGAAGGAGAAACTTACCAGCAGTATTGGAACCAGTGATGGCAGAGAAACAAGACACGCAAGGACCAGATGGTGGCCATCGGTGGCCTCTGCTGTCAGACATCAACAGTCTTGAGAAAAGGCAGCTGTAGGGCTCGGGGTGGACACCTTGGGCAGGTATCAACAACCCAGCAGGATCTTGAATTGGCATCTATGGCACAGGTGTCCTCTTTGTCACTGGCAGCAAGATAGCAAGAAATGAGGGAACTGAAGGATGCCAGCTGGTATCCAGGAAGGTCTGTGTCCTGTCTCACTCTTCACGAACCAGACAAGTCTTAGGGTGTGTCATCAGATACGCTTGCATTTGAGGGGTTACCATTGCTCTGGGGACTCCCAGATCAACTGGAGTTATTAGAGAGGAGAGGTGACCTGTGCAGAGCAAAAGGGACAGTGTTTTGTTACAAAAATGGTGGCACTATTTTGGCCCCAGATCACTGTTGTCAGAAAAAAAATACATTCACTTTTCAAAGGATAATATTTTTAGTACTTTTAAAACCCAAATATGAAAATCCATGTGTAATTATAAAATAATGTTGTATTTTTCTAATCCTATAGTACCAACGTGAAAAATAAAACCCCAAATTTAACTGCAACAACGTTTCCTATAGGCTTCTAAGTGATACTGAGACTGTAATTTTTTTTAAATAGCCTTTATATGGTAGAAGTCTAAACGGTCTGATTTTTATTTGTTTTGGCTGTCAGGATTATTTCAACCATGTTATCAATAACCAGTCTCAGTCAAGGGAAGATTTATGGTACAAATTATGAAATAATATACACCTGTCCCTTATACCTGTTACTACAGATAATGTAGTCACTGTTTCTATGTATCTTGAAACTATAGTTTCTTTTCAATGCTTGAGGATATGATTTTTTTTTTCATTTTTCTTTAACTTGTTGGTAAAGTTATTTTTACATTGACCCAGGTGTTTAAATGCCTTTGTCCTGAGTCATGCTTACCAGGGATATATACTCAGGGTTGGTTTTAGATAAACTCATGAGTCTGGTTACCCAGTCTGTTTCCTAGCATTCTCCAATCCCCACCTCCCATCTTCTCTCCGGTCCTCCAGAGAGAACTGTGTCTGTACCACCTACTGGATTTAACCCATCCACGTCTGTCTTGGAAATAACGACTGAAACTGATGTACCATTACTTCCTTTTATCTGAATGTATGTCCCCACCAAGTGATAGCTGAATTTTAACAAGAAACAATGCCTGAGCTTCTCATGTCAGGGTACCTTTAATCCTACAAGTACATTTGGTCTGCCAGAGTATGCAGTCTTGGGAAAAAAATATGGTAATCTTCTGGAATGTAAATATGAATTTGTATATTAAAACAAGCATGGTTTTATAAATCCAGATTGCAAAGAACCTAAGAATTGTAAAGACAAAACACAAACCTGTAAAGAAATCTTATAATTGTGATAGGCTATTTGAGCTAAAGCCCCCAAAGCATCTCATTCCTCTGTTATTTGTTATAATGTCCCTCTGCAATCATCTAGGCATCTGTAGAGGAATTTAAGTAGCATAGGTTCCAGCTAAAGGGATGAAGTCCTAATGTGAAATTTCAGTACCATCCAGATGGAGAGATACCAGAAATAAGCAAGAGAATGATGATTCTTAGGTAACAGAAAGAAGTTGAAGTTCCAACATTTATTGTGTGACTTTGGGCAAGTCACTTAACCTCTCGGAGTAAATTTCCATTAAGTGTGAATTGGGAATGAAGACTCCCAGGTTGGCGTTCTTCACAAGAACTGGTGGAGCTGAAGGAAGACATCTGTGAAATATTATGAATTATAAAATAGCTACATAAACGTTAAGTTACTCTTGTTTCTGTCTTTGCTCAATTATTGGTTTTGTAGAAATGGTCACAGCCCTTCTCTGAACCCTGGAATTTTGTCCCAACAGCAGGGCCCCTTCCTTCCGGCTGCTGACTGATAACTGATCTCCTGTTCTGGTCGGATGCACGTCTGGACTTCCGAACTCAAGCTGAGAATTGCCTAGGGTAGAGTGTCAGAATTTGATCATAAATAATTATATTTGTTGTAAATTAAGATTTTACACAGAAATAGAAGAAAACTGGTACATTTTAAAGAATCTGTGCATGATTTTTGCTCACATCCCTCCTCCATCTGAAGGATCTGTAGGAGCTTGTGAGGGATGCAGAACTGGTTCTAGTAATGCTTACTGCAGAAATGGAAGTAGCTCGAGAAATCACATTTCCTTCTTTGGGACTAAGATACATCTATCTTTGGCTTATATGCCATCTGTGCTGGTAAATCTTTGGGGGAGAGAGATAGATATACAGCTCTAGATTTGAGGCCCTCAATTAGGTATTTATAAAAACAGAAAAATGTCTTAATCTGAACTTGGAATTCCTGGTAGCGGGTTTGGATATAGAGAATGCCACTTCCCATGGAGCAAGGCATGTACACACAGAGAAGGGTCATGCAGGGTCTTCCACTCCTAACAGGTAGTCCAAAAGCAACTGTTTAATAGGAACAATTTTCCTTTCAATTGCTACTTCATTCTCCTCGGTGTGTGGACACCTGAGAACTTCAGTCAGCCCTAGGGAGAGACGCAGATGACAATGTTGTCTCTGAATAAATATAGTTTCACTTATAAAAAAATTTACAATAAAGAGAGATGCAAAATGCATGACCATTTTAAAGCTCCAAGAACAGTACCTCTCAGGAAAAGTTATATTAGTCACCAGAAATTGAGTGTGGCTTCCTAGAGATTCTTCCAAATAACATGATCTGATCTATTCTGCTTAAGTTTGAGAGCACATTTGTCCTCTAATCTCACTTCTACCACTAATTGTTCAACTGGTAGATGGAGCCAGGCTCCTGCCCAGCTGGCATTCATGGAGGCTTTGGCTGAGATGGGAAAGGCGGACGAACATTCTAAGGGGATGGGAGCAATCCCAGATCTAATCTTTCCTCTAGCTTTGAGCAAGTTTGTTCAAATTCCACAAACTTACTTTCGGTTCTAGGACACATGGCTCTTAACGTTTTTTTCTTTTCCTTTGAGAGATTATTTTCTTTCACATTATTTTATGATTATACAGATAATACATGCTCATTTCCAGAGAACACAGATAGATACAAAGAGGATAATTTAAAAAATCATTGTGAACATGTTAAAATATTCCTTTCAAGACTTTTAGCAGTGTATATGCACGTGTTTAAAAACTCAAATCATAACACACAGAGTCATTGAACATTTGCATTTCGGCTTTACATTTGCCCCAATTTTTGAGGAACCATTCATATTTTTCTGATTGATGTGAAAACATTATTTATATATATTAAAGATAGTAACATCTTATAAATGTAGCAATGTTGAGACTAGTTTATTCTTATTCTTTAAACTCATTAATTTTTTAAGTAAATGTAACCATAATTGTTTTGAATGATAAAAGAAAATATGTCACTGTGGAAAAAAATCAGCAAATATCAGTAAGTAAAAAGAAAAAATGTTGAAGAAGAAAAGCCCACATTAATCTACACCCTGAGATAACCTCTATTAATACCTGGCTTGTGTGTTTCCTGATACATGTATCTATATGTGCATATATTTCTTTTGACCGTATTTACCTGAAAATTATTGCCCCTTACTTTTGATTTTTGACTTAGCTGTGTACTATTACTTTAAATATGTGGCTTCAAAGCTCCACATAATTGGATTCTGGATTTATTTTTCTCTAATTTGAGAGGCTTAATACAGCAGTTAAAACCCCTAACTCTTCTGCCATGTTTCCCCCTTGCTATTTCTTTCTGTTTTAGTCTTTTACCAAATGAACTGTTTCCATCTCTCTCTTTTTCCTGTACTTTATTTTTTTATATAGCTTGTTTGTGCTTTATTGGTGATCACATTTTATTTTTAAATTTATTTTTCTCTACTCCACAAAGTCAAAAATGAAAAGAGGACTTCCCTGGTGGCGCAGTGGTTAAGAATCCACCTGCCAATGCTGGGAACACGGGTTTGAGCCCTGGTCCAGGAAGATCCCACATGCCGCGGAGCAACTAAGCCCGCGTGCCACAACTACTGAGCCTGCACTCTAGAGCCCACGGGTCACAACTATTGAGCCCACGGGCCACAACTACTGAGCCTGCGGGCCACAACTGCTAAGCCCGTGTGCCTAGAGCCCGTGCTCCGCAACAAGAGAAGCCACCACAATGAGAAGCCCACGTACCACCATGAAGAGTAGCCCCCTCTCGCTGCAACTAGAGAAAGCCTGCGCAGCAACGAAGACCCAATGCAGCAACGAAGACCCAACGCAGCCGAAAATAAATAGATAAATAAATTTATGGAATAAAAAAAAAAGAAAAAAATCTCTCAATTCCTCCTGTGTGAGATGAAAAATACGAGTGTTACCTCCTCCTATCCTTGATATAATCTGGAATTTTAGACCCAAATTATTTTTATGTAATTATTATTCAATTAGCTATTTAATTATTAGTGTTTTAATATTATATAGTTTCCCTGAAAGGAACTTCTGACATTTTTATTATGTTGTATGTGCATATTTATGTAAGTTAGATGTATCTCTACTTGTTTTCCACATTTTCCAGTTCTCTATTTTGATTTCTTGCTCAGTTAGCTAGACTAACTGAGAGAGACCCAAGTGCATCTTTCATCACCTTTGCGCACAAAATACAGGTAGGGGGTCTTCACTCTTTATCATCAGTACGTGGTGAGCCCTTCTCATCTGCAGGCTCCAGTGCTCAGGAAAATGTTCTTCTCTCTTCTTTGATCACTGATTTGGGTTCATCAACAGCACTGTCTCCCTCCGAAATTCAGTTCTACATCAATGTGAGCTCCTAACTATGCTCTGCATTGCTCCCCTTTTCTTTCTAATTCTCTCCCCCATTTTTATCTCTGTACTTTCTGCCTTAATTTCAGGAAAAATTCTTGAGTTTCTCTTCTGGTTCAGAAATTTTATTTTTTCAGTATCCAATCTACTATTCATTGTAGACATCGTGGTTTTTATTAAACACTTGTGTTTTTCAGCTC
Source organism: Eubalaena glacialis (assembly GCF_028564815.1). Lineage (NCBI taxonomy): Eukaryota > Metazoa > Chordata > Mammalia > Artiodactyla > Balaenidae > Eubalaena > Eubalaena glacialis. Next base: position 9,572,879 of record NC_083722.1, read on the forward strand.
TATATATACCACTCTGATTTTAGAATGCCATGACTACTTATTTTGGATTCATATATGCAAATTCTTTTAAGGCACGCTGAAAGCACACTCGGAATCATTGAACTTTTTTCCCTACTGTCTCCTGAGGCAAGTCTGTTTCAGAGGGAAGCATTTGCACTGCTTCTTCAGAGCTGTTCCTTTTATTAGGTTGAAGCATTTAAAATTGCTAGGATTCTAGCCATTTTTAAATTTATAAACATGGCGATTTTATATGGTTTAACCTAAAATAAATGTTTAATCTTTTCCAGGATGTGTGATGTACTAAACCTTCCAGAAACAAGTTCTTGCTGCCCATCTGACTTATAGTCAAGTCAAAGTGAAGATGGGCTTGTGAGAGATATGTGCCCTTGTTATTAATTCTTTGGGTCCAGGCAAATAGGGAGAGTAAGTATTGTTAGGACAAATTTACACTGTCAGTTGAGCTGTCCTGAGTACTGGGTGGTGGGGAGAATATCGGCACCACAACAGTCCCAGCAGTCAATTTTGTCCAAGTCATTTCTCCATGTGATTGTGGAGGATGAACGGTAGAAAAACCCTGCATCTCCTTAGGAGTGCTTAGTTGCCACTTTGCTTTTCAGTAACTATGGCAGACAAAACCAATGGGCAGTGCGTTCTTTGCTGCTACACATGGTTGCCAGATACGGCAATTAAAAATAGAAGATGCCCAGTTAAATTTGAATAAACAACACAGTTCTGCAATATTAGTATTACTATGTCCTGTGTAAATTTGGAGCCGACTTATACTAAACAGTTATTCATTGTTTATCTGAAATCGAAATTTAATTCTGTCTCCTGTATTTTACCTGGCAACCCTGATGCTCATCCCAGTCATAGCACTAAATTCTTCTCAACACAAAGAGGCAGTCGCTATAACTCAACTGGAGTTGACGTGTGAGTAGATGTCCATTTGACATCTTACAATGGAGCTCAACTGGTGAGGTGCAAATCTTGCCAAATAGGTCGTGCCTGTCTCCAACCCTTGCTTCTCTGAGTTTTTGGAGGCTACCCAGTGTTTGCCAGGATCTCCTCCACTCACCCACGGGAACACTGCTCTTTTACAGGCGGGATGGTGTGGATCACTCTCTATAACTCTCTCATCAATCTGGGTCCATCTCACTACCTCTCCCATAAATTTTTCAGATGTTATGCAAGATCCATAGTGCCCTTCTCTAGTTCCCAGTGGCCATGCAGCTTCCTATTAATTATTTCAAAGGGATTGGGGGAAGGAGAATAGTAGATGACTGTGATAAGTCATTTTACCACCTAACTTGGATAGTCAGGATAATTTGCTTGATCTGAAACAAAATGGATTATTGCACAGGGTCAAACGGGCAAGTTCATGTTCCACCATGAACTTTAATAATCATAGAAGCCTAATCGTGATGCTGATCGATAAAATGGTCAATATTTTTATGAATGGATGGTTCCTCTGGTTGTAAAAACACAGACTTTTTGGAAAGGGTAATCTCAAAAGAAATTGCCTCTTGCTCCCAAGTTGGAGTGTGAGGCAAAGTGCAGACCCTAAGATTTGCTAAATGAGTATTGTGAAATAGGACCCTTTAGAGAAACACACATGAAACTTTGGGAATTTCACATTAAGATAATTTCTTATTTCAACACTCTGACATCAAAATTCAGATAACACTGAGAATAAAACTCAAATCATTTAGGCAGAACCTCCAGAATGGTCACGCATGACCTCTTTCCTTCTCTTCCTTTGTCTCTTCCTCTCCATAGATGACATATGACAGAAGAATAACAATATGTAGCATTCAATCTGATTTCATCATTATTATAATCACATGCATATCAACATGTCCTACTCTTGCTTTCAAGCATACAGATTACAAGGAAAGTATTCCTTTGGAGAATTCAATTTGTTTTCCCAACTTTTATGGATATTTCATGCTAGAAAAATAAGATTTTCAGTAGAAAAATAAGATTTTCAGTAAATACTAAGGCCATTGGCCAAACCTATTATGACATCCTAAATACAATAGGAAATTTGCAATTAGATCATTTTCAGGTAAAAAAGCATGCTGTGAATAACATCCTACTGTTCCTGCAGTATAAGAAGGTTACTTTTCTTTTTTGGTATAGAAATAGCTTTGATTTTTTTTATTTTAAATTTTATATGTAATTCATATTCAAAGTAAAAAATCAGAAGGTATAAAATGGTATACAGAAAACATGAAAAAGTTACCTTTAATTCCAACATTATGAAATAAACTTTACCATTATGTTGGTATATCCTTCTGGGCTTCTAGCTGTTCATGGTTAGAAATGTAAATGTGGACATATATATGAATACAAAAGTACAATGAGAATAATTGACTTTATTTTAGGTGCAGTGTGCTTCAGAACTTCATATGAATTCCTTTCTAATTTTAAATGCCACCCAAAAAGTAGGTACTGTTATTATTCCCAATTTAGAGATGAAGAAATTTTGAGGACAAAAAAACTCAGCTTTCCCAAAGCCGAATGCTAAGAGGTGGCAAAGCCAGTATGTAAAATGAGGCAGTCTGACTGCAAGTCCACAGTACATCAGGCATCGTTAATGATCTCCATTGTTCACCTAGTGAAAAATCATAGGTATCTTTTCACATTAACACATGTCAAACTGCATACGTCCTCTTATGGCTGCATAGTATTCCATTAGATGGTATAAATGATCTCTTCATGGAGATGGAGTTTAGTTTGGTTTTTTCCCCTCATCATTTTTTATTTCTAAATGCTCTGAAGAAGACCCCTGCAATAGATCTCTGTTAAATTTGCTGATTACTTATTTAGGATAAATTCCTAACAACAGAATTTGGGAGTTCAATTTTTGAGATACGTTGTTAAAATTGGTTTAATCCTAAAGATTAAACCAATCTATGCTCTTGCAAACAGTTCATGAGAATCACTTTTCTCTACACCTGCTCCACTTAGAAGAATGATTCTTAAAACTTCACATTCCAAGACACTGAAAGCAAAAATCTCTTTCCTTAGTGAGTCATCACTGTAATATGCAGAAAGCCCAACTACTTTAAGTACTATGATATTTTATCTTTGGACCAATGCTTTGGTGTCCAGTTGTCCCACACTGGGACAACTCAGAGAAGTTGTCTGGAAAACTCAGAGAAGCAAGGGTTGGAGACAGGCGCGACCTATTTGGCAAGATTTGCACCTCACCAGTTGAGCTCCATTGTAAGATGTCAAATGGACGTTTACTCACACGTCAACTCCAGTTGAGTTATAGCGACTGCCTCTTTGTGTTGAGAAGAATTTAGTGCTATGACTGGGATGAGCATCAGGGTTGCCAGGTAAAATACAGGAGACAGAATTAAATTTCGATTTCAGATAAACAATGAATAACTGTTTAGTATAAGTCGGCTCCAAATTTACACAGGACATAGTAATACTAATGTTGCAGAACTGTGTTGTTTATTCAAATTTAACTGGGCATCTTCTATTTTTAATTGCCGTATCTGGCAACCATGTGTAGCAGCAAAGAACACACTGCCCATTGGTTTTGTCTGCCATAGTTACTGAAAAGCAAAGTGGCAACTAAGCACTCCTAAGGAGATGCAGGGTTTTTCTACCGTTCATCCTCCACAATCACATGGAGAAATGACTTGGACAAAATTGACTGCTGGGACTGTTTGTGGTGCCGATATTTCCCCCAGTGTCCAGTTGTCCCATCGTGGCCAGCAGGCGGTGCTCACACACAGATCAGAAAGATCTCTGTGGTCACATTCACTCTAATGCACTAGGCACCATTCATATCATCTCAAGGTCTTGAACCATCATGGTCTGCTTGCTGGAAACTTAGGCCATGGTTTGTTCAATAATCTGTGAAATTCAGGTTCATTGTTATTCTTCTTATATCAGTGTCTTGGAAGGAGTCATGTTAGCAATGTCCAAATATCACCCTGACTACAAGGTCCATATTTACTGGCAATAGCTCCCTAGGACCAGGTGAGTTTTCAAGCATTTGATCTTAAACAGGTACCAGCCAAACTTAACCTCCCACCTCCTTATCTGTACTTCTTGTCTAGAAGGAGTGGCATATGCCAAAACACCATCTAATGCTTTTTCTTTTCCATACTTCACTTTTTTTAAACTATCACTCATTTCTTCTTCAAAAGGTGGCTGAAGTATTTGTCATTGCAAGCCTGAGGCAGGTCAAAGTTTCTCAATGTTTTCCTTCCTACCACAGCCCAGTTTTTTTTAATATCTTCATATTTGTCTTCATAATTATCATGCCCTGTGCTTAATATAAGAACATTTCTGACTCCTGTATGGTTTGGTTGCTGACACCTTGAAACTCAGAATTCAAATGGAAAGATTGAAAAATGTGACTACACAAAATTTAAATGTTTGAAAATCCAAAATATCAGAACATTTTGGGGGAAAAATATTTACAACAAATGTGATTTACAAAAGGTGATGTTCTTAAGAGATAAAGAGCTCGTTGTGTCTATTAAAAATGTTAAAACCCTAACAGAAAAAAAAAGTCAAGGGGCTTGAACAGAATTTACAGAAGCACAAGTAACTAAAGATATACTTTAAGTGAATATTTAATTTCATTAGTTATGAAAAATACAAATTAAAATAACCTTTGTTCAAATTAGCAAAGAGTAATTCAATGTTAGCAATGGTGGTTAGGATATGGCAAAGGTCAGAGTCACACCTCACACGTGCTTAGTAGAAATATATAGCCATCCTAGAAAGGAATTTCACAATGTATAGCAAGACCATTAAAAATTTTTATACCCTTTGACCAGTAATATGCCTCTGAAAATTATTGGAAACTTAGTCAAAGAATTTGTATGAAAAGTTCATTCTGGCATTATTTACTCCAGCCAAATATTATATACCACAAATTATCCAATATTGCATTACTGGATAATTGTATTATCCAATAATGCAATATAATTTAAATATACATGTATTTTAATATACATATGCAGAAAAAAGAAAGGAAGAAAATTTATCTAATTTGATATTGTTTTCTCTGGATGCAGAATAATAGTTTTTGTTTTTAATTGGTTCTTTTTTGTTTCTCACACTTTGTATAGGAGATTGCATTATTTTTACAATTTAAAAAAACTACAGATTTAAAAAATCAACTTGATTGAGGTTTAATTCCCATACAAGAAAATGCAGACAATTTAAGTGTGGAATTCAGTGAGTTTCGGCAAATGGTACCCTAATATAACACCCATTACAACTGAGAGAGAGAATATTTGCCGTCAGATCTGTCCACCTCTACCCTAGCAACCACTGGTCAGCATTCCAACCCTCTAGGTCATTTTAGCCTTTTTGAAAATTTCATGTAATTTAATCATACAGTATGCAGCGTTTTATGTTCATCTTCTTTCCCTCAACATAATGTCTTTGAGATTTAAACATGATGATGCATATGTCCACAGTTTGTTCCTTTTAACTACTTAGTATTGAGTTTAAAGACAAACGACAATTTATGAAACCAAATAATGATGGACATTTGGATTGTTTCCAGCCTTTGGTTATTATAAATAAAGCTACTAATTACATTTCTGTAAAAGTCTTTCTGTGAACATACGCTTTAGTTTTTTTTAGGGAAATATCTTGGAATGGATTTTCTATATAGCATTGTAAGTGAATATTTAACTTTATAAAAAAAACTACCAAACTGCATTCCAAAGTAGTTATACCAATTTATCATTGCAACAGCAATGTATGAAAGTTTCAGATGGTATTATCAGTCTTTTTCAGTTTAGCCATCCTAGTGGTAAGGAGTGGGATCTCTTATTTTATTTCCCTGATTACTAATGATTTTTAGTATTTGTTCATGTGCTTATTGACCATCTGTACATCTTATAAGTTAGAAAACTTATTACTGAGATATAAGAGTTCTTTGTATGTTCTAAATAAGATTCTTTCTGATATGCATATTGGGAATATTTTTCCCAGTTTGTGACATGCCTCCTAAACAGTGTCTTTTGAAAAGCACTTCAGGATTTTAGTGAAATACAATTTATCGATATTTTTTTCTTTTATGATTTATATTTTTTAAGTCATATCAAAGAAATATTTTCCTACCATGAGGGAAGAAAATGTTACTATGCTATCTTTTTAAAGTATTGTACTTTTGGCTCTTGTATTTATACCAATGATCTATTTCTAGTTAATTTTTTATATTATATTGTTTATATATAATATTATATATATTTAAAATATTAAATATTTTACAATATATGTGAGGTAATTTGGAGATTCATTTTTCATATGAATACCTAATTGTCCTGACATCATTTGTTAAAAAGACTATTTTCCCTCTAATGAATTACCCTGAAATGTTTGTTGAAAATCAACCAACTTTTTTTTTTTGAAATATAGTTGATTTACAATGTTGTGCTAATTTCTGTTGACTTTAACAGTCCATTTCTTGATCTGCTATTCTGTTGGACTGATCTATAGGGCTATCCTTACACCAGGAATCATCAGCTTTAACTTTTCTTTCATCTGCATATGGATCCATTGTTGGACACTAAAACCACCTAATACCATGCATTTTATAATGGGAAGAAATTTCTCTTGAACCTCAGCTACTCCTCTAACTAGCAAGAAACACGAGCAAGTCATTAAATGTCTCCAAACCTTAATTTCTTCACCCATAAAATAGGTTTATAAGTACTCACTTTCAAGGATTGTTTTGATAATTTAATGTGATGATAGCTTAAAATGCCTAGAGCAGCACCTTATACCGATGAGGAAACCAAGATAGGTCAGTGTCTCTTCAATGATCTTGGTCAGTCATGACCCTTACGTGAAAGTCAACGAGGAGTAGAGTAAAATGCATTTACCATTGGAGAATATTACTCAGCCATTAAAAAGAATGAAATATTGCCATTTGCAGCAACATGGATGGACCTAGAGATTATCATACTAAGTGAAGTAAGTCAGACAGAGAAAGACAAATACCTTAACAATATCACATTTGCGGAATCTAAAAAAAATGATACAAATGAAAACTTATTGACACAACAGAAATAGACTCACAGACACAGAAAACAAACTTATGGTTACCAAAGGGGAAGGGAAGGGGGAGGAATAAATTAGGAATTTGGGATTAACAGATACACACTACTATATATAAAATAGATAAACAATAAGGACCTACTTATAGCACACGGAACTATATTCAATATCTTGCAATAACCTATAATGGAAAAGAATCTGAAAAGGGATATATATATATGTATATGAATCACTTTGCTGTACACCTGAAACTAACACAATGTTGTAAATCAACTGTACTTCAATTAAAAAAAAATGCATTTACCATTGCGATTTCTAGGCCTAATTTTGCATTTCCAGTCAACTCATCATCACTTTGATTCTGCCACTTAATTATGTGATGACCCTTTGGCAAGTTATATACTTTCTCTGGTTCTCAGTCTCTTCCTCTGAAACATTAGGTCAGTAACCGTTCTCAATAGTTACTTCTATCTTCCACATCTAACCATTAGGATTCTAGAGGAGGTTCTATTATTACAAGATTCCATGCTCTTTAAGTTGTGTCTGGGGGCTTGGGGTTCAAAATAGGATAGTTCTCTATAAGAGGACATTAACAAACTGGAGTGCATATAGAGTATCATTGCCACAATAGCAGTCTGGAAGCCAGAGCACATGAGGAACGATAGAACAAGCTTAACCTGGGAAAGGGAAGACTGAATGGATACATGATAATGAGCTTCAAAACTCTGACCATCTGTCATGTTGGAAGAGTGAACAGATTAGTTGTTCCAGAGGATAATATTAGTATCAAGCAAAGAATATTACAGGAAGGAGAAATAAATTGCTGTAATGTATATTTGTCCATATTTATGAAACAGTCTGCTTTTAGTTGAAGTGAGCTCCCCATCACTGGAGGTGTTCAAGCCAAGGTCAGATTATCATCTAACAGTGATGTTCTATCAATATAAAGGATTTTTGCAATGGGTAAAGAATTTTTCTAGAGAGACTGTAAAAACCCTCCTAGCTCTGCAAAGCTGTGATTCTGTAGAAACCTTGCAAGAACTCAGTAGATACTTGAAAACTTACATAATAAAAAATTCACAGTTTCTAAAGCCAAAATAGCCTATGAATAGCCATCTTTATCACAATTATACCAAAATAAAAAAAGAATCAAACTTTTTTTGTTATCTCTGTAAGTAAAAAGACAGTGTCTCAGACCCTGAAGTACTGAGTGCCTTCCCCATCCTCCCCTGGTCCATCATAATAAAATAAAAAGATAAAACAGCTTGAAGAAAAGAGGTGTATCTTTTTGCTCTGAAAATTGAATTAACTAGGTCCTACTAAGGCTGGAAGGAAATTAGGCCACGAATATAGGAAATTAGACTACAAACAGGAACTTTAGAATACAAAGAACCATAGAATCACTATATTTCTTACTTTGTAGCCTGTACATATTCATTAGCATCAAATGTATCCATTGCACACAAAATCTCTACAATGAAGTTCAACTTTTGTAATGTTTTTAAATTATTTTTATATTTTGAATTTTTTGATTAATATAACTGAATATTAAATATTAATTTATTATTGTAATCATCAAAGACTTTTGTAAGCAATGGTCAGTGCTTTTGATTATCCTGAGAAAGCCAGGTTAACCTGATAGAACTCCTCCTGCAAAGGATGTATTGTGGTAGATGAATTTCATTATGGACCCAATTCTTTACCCCTTCTTGTTTGCACACCTTTTGTCAAGTGACTTTAGCATTCCTCCTCTAAAGATGGTGTGTTTCTCCATCCCATGTGCCTTGTTTTGACCTGTAGAATAAGCAGAAGTGATGGTGGGCTAGTTCTGGACCTGGGCCTTAAGGAGCCTTGCAAGTATTTGCTTGCTCTTGTTTTCCTGCCGTCCCCATGAGAACACGCCCAGGCTAGTCTGCCAGAAGGTGAGAGACATATTGACAAAGCTGAGTTGCCCATCATCTCGGTCATGGCCAACCTAGATCAGCCAATTCCCAACAGGTGAGTGAGCTCAAACAAGATCAGCAGAGACTCCTGGTTAACCCAAAGCTGATCCCACATGATAAACACACATCACTGTTTATTATAAATCTTTGCAGAGCTTTATAGTTGCTTGTTATGATGGCAATAAGTAACTGAGATAATTATCTTGTGAGCTTTCTTGCACATGGTGTAATGTTACCTCTTACACTTTTAAACACATTGAAAGTAATCCCCAAAATGCTTTGTTTCCTTGAATATCATCAGAACCTTGGGTACTCCAGCTTGCAAACAGATCTCTTCCGTATGTGTGATCACAACTATTGTTACAAATCTGTCAGATGTGAGTCCATAAAACACAAAGCAGGAATGGCTGCCTTCAAACATTGTCTTGCTTACTTTTAGTCTCAAAAACCAATTTCTAAGTGAAATACGGCCAATAAACTTGGATTCAATATAGATGTGTGTAGGTATATGCATATATGTGTGTACGTGCTTGTATTTCATATTCCCATTTTTTAATGTCCTTGAAATATTTTTAAAGGATCATACACTAGTCCAGAGAGAAAACTTTAATAAATTCTGGGAAATATAGTTATACAGACTATTTTCTCCTATCTTATTACATTAACACCAGAAATTTATAAAAAGTTTAAACCAAAATATCAAATTAAACTCTCCTAAAATATTTTCATGCCAAACAGAATACAGTCCTCTTAAATTATTAGTTAACTAGGAATAACAGTATATTTTTTAAACATAATAAAGAATTTAGTCTAGAACCAGAAACTACACACTTAATGAAATACTTGATTTATCACATTACTAGCAGAAACAATTAACAAAATATATGATGGCACCACCATTATTTATCAGTATTCTGATGTGACAGATCATATATTAAAATAAAGAAAATGTATCAATATTAGAAAAAATTATCATTATTTGAAAGTAATAACTTTTTCAAAATAGGATATTCAAGAATATTGATAAAAATATTTAAAGTCATAAAAAGTTAAATAAGGTTAACATCGGACAATCCAGCATAGCATTTCAATTCAATTATCATTGGGAACTGATTGAAATCATCTGGAAAAAGTATGCCTTCTCCCAAACAGCAATTTCCTATTCAGAATACTAAGAAATGGAACTTAATATGAGAATTTTTAAGGACTTGAATATAAGGCAATACCCTTTTTATTGGAGGATAATTTTGGGGAATACTATCTCAGGTTTTGATATGTGTGTGTGTGTGTGTGTGTATATATATATATATATATATCTCAGCAGATATTTATATAACTTTTAAAATAACCAAATACTTATATATAATAGGAAAAAAGAATCTATATATCTCAGTAGATGATATATTAGGTAAGAATAGTGATGATAGATAGATAGATAAAGATTTTTTTACAAATAGAATTAATTTCTATAATATGCTAACATTGTTGAGAGAATGTTGAAAAATGACCATGGAGAAAATCTTGGAATAAATTAAGACTTGACTGAGGGCGAGTTTTACCATCAGTTAATGCAAGGAAGACTAGCAGGATTTAGGCAGGGCACAGAAAAAGTACTATGAAGTAAAAAATAGTTAAATCCTTATTGTATTTTTTTCCTATGCATATTATACCATGCACATTATCAACTAATTGACAGAAAACAAAAAGTAAGAGCTAAAAATGTATAATGGTTATCAATATTTCAATTTATACTGCAAAGTCATTTGTATCTGATTGTGAATATCCACACTTGTATAATTATTTCAAAGTCAGCAGTACTAGAAAACAGCAAAAATTTTAAAAATATTTATTGTTTTTAACCATGCCTGTAGCTATAACAAGCATACACATACACTCTTTGTTTACTCTGTATGAGGGGTATGTTATTTTCCCTTTGATCTCTATTTTTTTCACATGAGCATTACGCTTGGGTTGCATAAGAATCATTTTTCAGTGAGAAGCAATTCTACTTTGCACTATGAATTCAAAAAGTTCTCTAGCAGTGCATGCGAGGGTGGTGAGATTCATGCAACAAGACCACAGATGGACGGATTGGAGTTCATCTTCTCTTCCTCCTTCAACCTACTGTCTGGTAGAGGTGTTAATGAATACTGAAATGACCATATGCTTGGTACAGCCAGGAGAAACACAAAAAAAGAAAAAGAACCAACATAGTCTGCTCCGGAAAATTCAAGTGTTTGCTAGGCCCTAAAGACAATCTAATAGATATTAATCATTAAATAGAAAACAAAAAATGATGTACGTATGTGGAAAGCAGATCAACCTTACCAACAATGAAAAATAAAAATTAAAACAATGAGATATAATTTTTGTCCACTAGATTGGAAAAAATCTTAAAGACTGAAAATATTCAGTGTCAGCAATAGTGTGGGAAAATGGGCACTCTCATAAAATGCTGGTGGGTAGATAAATTGATACAACCTTGTATAGGACAGTTTTGTCTGCGTGTAATAGAAAAACCCAACTAACAACGGATTCGAGAAACGGTGTTTATGTTTAAAACATAAAAACTGTTTGGGAGGTTGAAAGCTGTTGGCCTTGGTTTAACTGCTGTCTTTCAATCTTACTGCCTCATCATTTCAGAGTTGTGGCTTTTTATTTCCATGTTTATCATCCCATGATGGAGAGATGGCTACTGCAGCTCTAGGCTGCTACATGAGAATATCAAGCAGGAAGAAAGGTCTAGGGCCAAAGACCCAGGTTTCTGAGGCTCTGTCCTCATTAAGGAGAAATATCATTCGGCAGTCTTCCCCTTGAGTCTCATTGACCAGAACTGACATACACGTCCACTCCTAGACCAAAAACTACTGAAGAACTATTAAAGATACACAAGGCCTATCCTTCTTGACAGAAAATAACTCTTTATTGGGTCATGAATTTGCATCATTATAAATTTTTGTGACATTTTGGTAGTATCTACCAAATGCATAATTAAATGCATAAATGAATGCAGAAATCTATCACAGTATAATATTTCTTCTAGAAAATTAGGCCATAGATACTTCCAGAAATACTGTGCAAAAATATATCCATCTGTGTATGTTCTTCTGGAAGTATTTCCACGTGTGTATATGTATGTCCATCTGTATATCTTGGCATACTGCTTCTGGAAATACATATATTCATATGAGCATCATTAATTAAAAAATGGAAATAACTTATTACTTAAATGTCAGTTAATGCATGTTAAACAGTACAGTACCATGTACAATAACAGCTAAATTAATATTCAACATTCTTTTTGGTTTCAGTGTAAATTTTTGTTCTGTTTACTTTATCTCCTTCAATAGATTAGTTAAATCAATTGTAGACATCCACATATTGAAATACCTTGCAGCAATCAAAAAGAATAATCGAGGTTTATATTTGCTGACATTGAAAGATATACAATATATGTTATTCAGAAAAGAATAATGCAAGTTTCCTAATAGTGTGTGTATATCATCTTATTCTTCATTAAAAAAGCAAGGAAAAATAAAACAGGAATATAATTGGGAGAGTTTACACTTCAATAATGTCATAATTTTTAAACAAGTAAGCATTACTTTTTTATTCCTCTGAATGATTTTAGATTCCTCTTCATTTTCAATAGCTTTAATACAATAAGTGTAAATATGATGTGTTTTGTATTTAAGCTGTTTAGAGTTCTTATCACTCCTTGAATACGTAGCTTGATGTCTTTCATCAATTACATTTCTCCAAAGAACATATACAAATGATCAAAACATACATGAAGAGTCAACATTATTGGCCATCAGGCAGACACAAATAAAAGCCATGAGATATCATTTCATACTCAGTAGGATGGACATAATCAGACAGACAATAACAGGTATTGGCAAGGATGTGGAGAAATTGGAGCCCTCATACATTGCTAGAAGGAACATAAAATAATGTAGCTTTGGAAAATAGTCTAGCAGTTCCTCAAAAGTTGAAGCATAGAGTTATCACATGACACATCCATTCCACTCCTAGGTATTTACACAAGAGAATTGAAAATATATGTTTACACAAAAACTTGTGAATTATACAATATTCTCGATGGCCAAAATGTGGGAAAACCCTAATGTCCATTAACTGATGAATGGATGAACTAAAGTAGCATATCCATACAATGGAATATTATTCAGCAATAAAAATGAATGAAATACTGATACAAGCTACAAGATGGATGTATCTTGAAAACATTATGCTAAGTGAAAAAAGCCAGTCACAAAAGGTCACATCATGTATGATTTCTTTTATATGAATTGTACAGAAAAGGCAAGTCCACAGAGCATAAAGTGGATTAGTGGATGACTAGCACTGGGAGTTCAGGTTGAAGAAATGGGAATTTAGTAGTAATAAGTATGAGGTTTCTTTGGGGGTTATTGAAAATATTCTAAATTTGATTGTGATAACAATTGCACAATACTTTGGATAAACTGAAAACCATTTAGTTGTATACCTTAAGTGAGTGAATTGTATGGTAGTAGATTATATCTCATTAAAGTGGTTTGCATGTGAACTCTATTTCATTAAAGCATTTTCTAAATGATTGGCTAGGTTTTCCAGTATAATGGGTAAAAACAGGTGCAAACAAGGCACATTGTTGCCACATTTCAGAATACCAAGGAAAGAGAAGATTCTATGGACTTCTAAAGGAGGAAAAACTGGTTAAATACCAAGAATCAGAAACCTGAATAGCCTCAGACTTCTCAATAGCACCCACACCATTAAAAAAATGCAGCAATGCTTTCAATGTTCTGAAAGAAAATATCTCCAATCTAGAATTCTATAGTTAGCCAAACTGTAACCAAGTATGAGGGTAAGATGATGACATTTTCAACATGCAAGATCTCAAAAAATTAGCCTTAAGCACCCTTTGAATAAGAAGCTACTGGAGGATGTGCTCCTTTGAAATGAGCATATAAACCAAGACAGAGGAAGCATGGATACAGGAAATGGGTCATCCAATGCAGGAGAGAGGCAAAGAGAATTCTCAGGGAATTCCCAAGGAAAAGGGAAATCTCAGAATGACAGTTATACTCTAGAAGACTATGGTCCAGTCTGAAGTAATATGCCTCAAGCAATAAATATGTAGAAAGTAATCCTGATCAAGATCCCTACAATTTAATCCAACCCAGAATGCCTGGATGTGCCCACTCCAGATTCTTATGTGTCTTGGACTGCTTAGCCACATGCTGCAGAAATTTTTGCTCTCCCACCCATGCCCCAGTATTAGATCATCTAAAGACACTCATTTCAAACCAGAAGTGTGCTTGATTCATCTTTACCTGGAGCCTAAAAGTAGGCAAGATGACAAGATGTATTAATCAGAGTATCCATGGTTATGCTGTGTAACAAACTAACTCTCAAATTTGGGTGACCTATCTCTCTCACACTACATGTCCATTGTGGCTTACGATGGATATTGTGCTATACACAGTCACGGAGCATCCAGGCTGATAAACACACTGATTCCTAACATCTTGTTTCCACAGTTGCTGTGAAGGGTTAAAAGAGAGTTGGCCTATTACTTGCTCTTTAATCTGCCACCCAGAAGTAACATACATCTCCTACACTCCCTGCACATTGGCAAGAACTGGAAACATGACCCACCTAACTGCAGTGGTTCTAGGAAATGTGTCAGACCACATGAATATACAGTATGCAATAAATATGTCTGCTTATAAATAAATAAATATAAACTGCTAAGCACAAAATACAAAGCAGCCCAATCTCTCTGACCATATTTTTGTCAGGTATCCAGAACCTGGCCAATAGTTCGTATCTGCCAGATGCCCCATCTTGGTAGGCCCTGTATTTCCCAGGACTCAGTTGTGACCTTGTCCACTTACTTCCCCAAAGGAGGCAGCTGTTATTTCTAAGGGAAGCTGAAGGCAGACTATGACACAGAATGTTCAGCTTATGTTTTCTTCATCCAATGAGCCCTTTCCTAACATAAGTAGGTTTGTACTTGCTACTCAGATTTTCAAAACTAAGAGCAGGTTGATAAGAGAAAGAGAGAGAAAGGAAACGCTCAAGTCAAGAATAGTGGCTATCTCTGGCAGAGAGAAATGGTAATACATCTGGGAAAACTAAAAAGTACATAATATAGTCTATTTCTTAATCTGGGTGGTGAGCACGGGCAACGTAGGTCTTTGTTTTATTAATATTCTTAAATCTATCTATCTATCTAGTCTACTTATATGTAGTATATCCAATTTCCTGTTGTGAACTAAAGATTAACTTTGACCACAGAAAGTTTTGGCCCTTAACTAGCTCTAAGAGGTAACCCCTAAGCCCTTAGAATGCCCTGCCTGGTAAAAGTGTGTTTATCATCTAGAGGCTTTGTGCCATGCAATATCAGCCTGAACTCTGGAGAGGCTGGAGATGAAGGTCAGCCATGTGAGCAGTCAGTCATGCCTATGTGTCTGGATCCCATGCAACCCTGGACACCAGGGCATGGTTGAGTTTTCCCGTTTGGCACTATTCCATGCACGTGGAATTGACACACATCGTTGCTGGAATAGGAAAGCCCTGTCCATAAGACTGCCCTGGAGAGGACAACAGGAAGCTGACACCTGGTGTCCAGGATGCTGCCCTATGCGCCTCTTCCCTTTGCTGATTTTAGTATGTATCCTTTTGCTGTAATAAACTGTATTTGTTAGCACAACAGCTTTGCTGCATTCTGTGGCCTTGGGGAGCCCAGAACTGCACCTGTATGTAGATATCTTTCACAGTTAATTTTTATAAACTATAATAGAAGAAAATCTCCCTAAGTATAGGAAGAACTAAGTCTGTGAGACACAAAGACATTTTGTGTTCTGTGGAAGATGTATTTTAATAGAAGATCTACATTAAGACATGTCACAAAGAAGTTACTAAACGTTAAGTATAATGAGAGAAAAGAAATCTTTAGTCATCCAAAGGAAATGCAATTTACTTACAAAAGGAAAAATCACTGCTGTTAAATTCCAGGAGATAATATAAAAACATTTATAGGGGCTTCCCGGGCGGCGCAGTGGTTGAGAATCTGCCTGCTAATGCAGGGGACACGGGTTCGAGCCCTGGTCCGGGAAGATCCCACATGCCGCGGAGCAACTGGGTCCGTGAGCCACAACTACTGAGCCTGCGCGTCTGGAGCCTGTGCTCCGCAACAAGAGAGGCCGCGACAGTGAGAGGCCCGCGCACCGCGATGAAGAGTGGCCCCCGCTTGCCACAACTAGAGAAAGCCCTAGCACAGAAACGAAGACCCAACACAGCAATCAATCAATCAATCAATAAATCTTTTTAAAAAAAAATTTATAAAAATCAGAGGAAAATAAATAATTTATTATTTATTTATAAATAATAAATGTTATTTATTTATACTCAGCTTACATTTTTGCTCAAGTATTAAACTAAGAGACAGGCATTCTTAATCTGGAAATTATCAGAGGGTAGTATACCTATAGGTCTTTGCTGAAAGCAGTTACTCCAAAGTGAAATCCATGCAATCAGAAGATGAATCAAAATAAAGTTCTCAGAAAGGGAGACAACTATTGGAAATATTGGTGTAGAACAGAATGTAGATGTTAAAACTTAGTTAAATAAATATAATAAAATAGAAGTCAGGATGTGATTGGGAAGGAGGTAGGAGGGAGGAGGGAGAAAAACATGATACATTTCTCCACCTTTCATAGGAGGAAGCTATGAGTTTTTTTCAAAAATGGACCTAACCCAAAAACATGACTACTATCTCTGATATTTTTCATAACCAGTTTTCCATAAAATAAATCTGTATAATTGAGCTAATACAAAAAAACCTGACATTTATGAATATATATTCTAGGCACCGTTTTAAATGTTTTGTTTATATTATCTCTTTTTACCCTCACAACATCCTATAATTGAGGTACTGTAAGTCCTGTTTTACAGATCAGAAATCTGAGACACAGAAATATTAAGTAAATTGCCCAAGTTCCCATAGAAAGTTAAGTGGTAGATCCTGGATGTATGGAACCAATTCTATAAACTTTGAGTTCAGTTTGTTTCCCCCTCCCCATTATATTATAATTCAATGTGAAACATTTTAATTAAAATTATATATATACCATATGTCTGTAGATTGGGATTGACATATGTACACTACTATGTATGAAGTAGATGGCTGGTAAGGGCCTACTGTATAGCACAGGGGAAAAAAAAAAAAAAGAAGGTACAATCTGTTTGCAGGACGTATATTAAGTTAACCTTAAAAATGCATTCCAATATATTATACATTAGGTGCAGACAAATACTGTTTGATTCCACTTATACGAGGTACCTTGAACAGTCAGATTCCTAGAGTCAGAAAGTACACTGGTAGATGCCAGAGGCCGGGGTGGGGGGGTGGGGGGCGCGGGCAGTGGGGAGGGGGAGTGGGGAGTTGGTATTTAATGGGGACAGAGTTTCAGCTTAGGAAGGTGAAAAATTCGGGTGATGGATGATGGTGAGAGTTGCATAACAATGTGAATGGCCACTGGACTGGACTGTTAAATATGGTTAAAATAGTATGTTTTATATTATGTTACTTTTACCACCATAAAAAAATTAAAAAATAATATATATATACCATACTCTCATTTTTATAAAAATTTTTGATTTGGCTATATTTTAAACTGCATATATATATGCATAGAAAAATGTTCATGAATGCTGCTCACCTAACATTAGAGAAGGTACTCCAAGTAGTTAAATTTGGGGTGATATTGTGCTCTCTGCTCTATAATTATCTATATTGTTTGAACTTACATAATTAGTAAGGTATGTAAAATTAATAAAATATTCTTTAAAAGCATCTCCTAATTAAAAAACAAAAACCAAAAACCAAACATGCCTCTCTTGCACCAATACCAGGAATTTTTAAGCAGCTATTTAAAGTACTAGTGTTGACTGTTAGGATGGCTATTACCAGAAGACCAGAGACAACAGGTGTTGTCGAGGATGTGATGAAACAGACACCCTTGTACATTGTTGGTGGGAATGTAAATTGCCAGCCACTATGGAAAACAATATGGGGGTTTCTCAAAAAATAAAAATAGGTCTACCATACTATTCAACAATTCCACTTCTGGGTATATACGCAAAGCAAATGGAAACAGCATTTTGATGAGATATATGTACTCGTATGTTTATCACAGCATTATTCACAATAGGCAAGATATGGAAACAACCCACATGCCCATCAGTGAATGAATGGATAAAAATGATGTGGTAGGGGACTTCCCTGGTGGCATAGTGGTTAAGAATCCACCTGCCAATGCAGGGGACATGGGTTCGAGCCCTGGTCTGGGAAGATCCCACATGACTTGGAACAACTAAGCCCATGTGCCACAACTACTGAAGCCCGCATGCCTAGAGCCCGTGCTCCGCAACAAGAGAAGCCACCGCAATGAGAAGCCCGTGCACCGCAACGAAGAGTAGCCCCCGCTCACCACAACTAGAGAAAGGCTGTGAGCAGCAATGAAGACCAAATGCGGCCAAAAATAAATTAATTACTTAAAAAAAAAAGCTTAAAAAAAAATGTGGTAGGTATACACAATGGAATATTATTTGGCCATGAGAAAGGAAGATATCCTCCCATTTACAACCACATAGATGGACCTTGCGCGTATCACGCTAACCAAGATAACTCAGACAGAGAAAGACAAGCACTGTATGATATCACTTATAGGTGGGATCTCAAAAAGTTAAACCTGTAAAAAATAGAGTACAATGGTGGTTACAAGGGGCTGGCGACTGGAGGGGGGCAGCGGTCAGAGAGATGGTATTTAAGGGTACAAACTTTTATTGAGTGGTGAATAAGCCATAGAGATCTAATGCACACTATAATGAATATAGACAATAATATTGTACTGTAATTATGTAATGATAAATATTGCTACATCAGCAATCATATTATAATATATAAATGTATCAAAGTAACAGGCTGTACACCTTAAACTTACCCAATGTTACACTTCAAATGTATTCAATAAAAATAAAGTACTAGTGTTAAGACTTATTATAGGGAGGGTGGGAGGGAGGGAGATGCAAGAGGGAAGAGATATGGGAACATATGTATATGTATAACTGATTCACTTTGTTGTAAAGCAGAAGCTAACACACCATTGTAAAGCAATTATACTTCAATAAAGATGTTTAAAAAAAATAAAAAAAATAAAAAATAAAAAAAGACTTATTAAAAGGTAAACTTATTTTGTAAAAATAGCCAATTTCCAATATAACATGAAAAATGCATTTAATTATGTAAAATTAAATAGGGTATGTGGGTGTGTGTGTCCGACTGACATAGAAGTATGTTTTCCAAGATAATAGCAGTGGTTATATGTGAATATAAGGATTTTAGGTAATTTTTACTCTACTGTTTATTGTTTTCAGTGCTGGTCAAATTATTAATGATAAGCATGTTATTAATTCAACTAAAACTGGGGGGAAATTAAAAAATTAAAATTTGGGGAGTGGTAAAGGTAAAGGATACATTTTTATTTGTCCCTCAGAGAGGTTCCCTGATTTCTCTATTCTCACTGTTCAGCAAATGTGTGGGTGTTTGGATTTTGGATTTTTTTCCACTATTTTTTCCCTCTGCTGATGACTACTTAAAACCTCATTCTTGATAACACAGTTTGAGATTTAAGACAGCAGGAGCCTTTCAGTATTGAGTCATTTTGCCTTGGAGGGGAAAAAATGCTCCAGGGCAAGGTGAAGGACAGGAAAGGAATTGATTTCTATTTTTGACTTGTTGCTGCTCTATTAGTTGAATTTGACCAGCTGCGGCAAGACTGCCCAGGTCCCTCTTCTGCTCAGGGAACACCTTGTTCCCACTCCTTTCCTAGGCTGACTTAGCCCCTTGCTACTTAAAATGTGGTTTATAAAACAGCAGCCTAGTTCTCACCTGGAGCTTGTTAGAAACGCAGAACTGTGGGTCCCACCTCAGACCTGCTAAGTGTTATCAAGATCCCAGGTGATTCTGAGATGCATTAAAGCATGAGAATCACTGACCTGGAGAATGCCATGCTCCTGACTCTCTCTGCTGGTTGATCAATGTGAAACCGCATGGAGGTTAGAGAATCATAGAAGGTTAAATGGGAAAGCTCCACATTCCGGAGGAGAAACTGGGAGCTGAGAAGGAACTGACTTAGAGGAAGAACTAACCCAGGCTCCTTGCTGCAAACCATGCCCTGGACAAATCCACTCTCGAGAACCTACAAAGTCACAATTCAGAGATGTAAACTGACAGCTCTAGTTAGGACATCTAAAGGCTGTAACATTTACATGAGAAATTGGAAACTAAAGACCACCTTACTTAAATGTTCTGTGTTGCCTCTTCAGGGTGGGGATTTCCAAGCAGTGCCAAGTACACTAAATAAATAAATGCATAAATAAATAAATATAAACAACCAAAAAAAACCACTCAAGTATTTATAAATACATGAATCCTAGGTTTTCAACTAACCCAATAGAGAATAAATTAGAGGATCTTAAAACAGAAAGAAAACTGAGACCCAGAGTGTGACAAACCAGCCCAAGGTCAATGCTAATTAAAGGTAAATCCGGGATTTGCATTTAGGTCTTTTGATTCCTGTTCATGCTTTTTCTACCTCCCTGACCTGATCTTGCTTTTCTACTTGATTTCCTTTTATCTGCTCCTCTACCATCAAAGTAATAAAACAGATCCAATGGGAAGTTGTGATTATCACAAGGGCTGCGGAAATAACTGTTAAAAAGCCCCCATCTTTTCCTGCTCATTAAAATTATCAGATTAATGAATGCTTTCTTAACAAGATTAAATTATGTCAAGTATGCCTGGTGCTGAAACACCATATTTAGGAAAAACACAAGGAAAATTAAAAAATAAAAACATTCACCATGAGCAACAACAAAACTAAAAATGATAGAACACCTGGGAATAAATTTAATAAATTCAGTTGTAATTCTAGTTAAAACTGATGCCGAATCTGGCCTCTGTACCCCAACACCGAATTAAACCTCAGAGACAGAGTTTTGGGTGAAATAGAAAAGAAGAGCTTTATTGCTTTGCCAGGCAAAGGGGGCCACAGTGGGCTAATGCCCTCAAAACTGTGTGCGCCAATCCACATTGCAGGGGGGTGGGGTGGGGGGTGGGTTTGTGAGGAGGCTTATAGCCCAGGGGCAGGGTTGCTGATAAGGATCCAGGTGCCTGCAGGGCCCGCATTCCTTCAATCCAGAGATCATCAGGCCTTAGGTGGTAATGGGTGAACTGTGACCTTCTCTGGAATGAAGAATGCTTCATCAAGTAGTTAACATCTTCCATTTGTTGGGGGGTTTAGTTCTGCAGAAGAGCTCAAAGATATTGTTATGTGTATCCCTTGAGGGAAAACCAGGACCCTGCCCAAGGCTGCACTATTGTTTCTTGACTGCTCCTCCCTTGTCTCTGCATTCCCTCCCTTTCCTGATTAGCAACTGTTTGAACCTGCCCTTTGGAACTCAGGGAAGGGGACCCAGAAAGACTTTTGTGGCCAGGAGCCCCACAGGGTCCTGCTCTGTTTCAAAACTCCAACAACATGTTTTTAGGAGTTGAAAAAAAAAGCCTAAATTTAACCTGGAAGAAAAAACAAGGGAAAATAGACAGTAAAATTCTGAAAGAGAAGAGTAATTGAGACTTGCCCCCAAGATTTCAAGCATTTATGATAAAGCTATTGTGAATAAAACAGTATCTTACTGGCGAATTTAATTTGTAGTTTAAATTACATATTAATGACATTTTTATAACTGAGTCTTTCTAGCTAAGAAAAAGCATGTATCTTCCTTTATTAATCTGTTAATACATGTCACTCAGTAGAGTTTCATAACATTTTTGTATATTTGAATCTTATTAAATTTATTTCTAGCTATTTCATGTGTATTGCAGTAGTTGTCTTGTTGCTGTCACGATTTGTGTTGCGCTATTATGAATGGCTCTTTTCCAATTTTATATTTTTCACATCTCATAAAAAAGCAATTCAATGTTTAGGAATTAAACCTGTAGAAATACCTGCAGAAGTTAAAGATATGTATATATAATGTTTCACTGCAGCATGGCTTGAAATAGTGATAATAGGGTTCTGATAAGTAAATTGTGTTCCACACGTACAATGACAGACTATGAAGTCATTTTTTTAAATGACACGTACATAATGAATCGACATGAATTACTGTCCAAGATATATAGGAAAAGAGGGTTAAAAAAAAGCACATAAAATATACCATCTCTGTTAAAAAATGGATATATGTACATGCAAAGTAATATTTATTGAATAAATAATGTTAGGCACTGTATGCAATGTCTTACTATCATTGACTTTATTTCACAAATGAAATAAGGCCTAAAGAGATTATGTAATTTTCCTAAGACCACACAACATAGTTGGAATCAAACTCAGGTATGACTAATTCCATGCTCTTAACCTTTATGTGATGTGGTGTGTGTGGCGGGTGTGTGTATAAAAAACATAGTAATTTTCTCTAAAATATCAGATTATAAGAATTTTTATTTTCTAATTATGAATGTCTATAATGTTTGTATTTTTAAATAAAAGCTCATAGTTTAATTAAGAAAAAATAATAACAGAATATTTCTAATACAATGCACAGTCTATTGCAAGCATTATAGTTAACTCGAGAGAAATAAATAAAAGTAGTTTAAGAAATTTGATCATCAAATATTTTAAAACACCGTAATCCCATAATCCTGCCCCAACCAGTATTAATATTATGATGCATATATCCTTATCTTTTTCTATGCTAACTTGTGAGCAAACTACACATATGTTTGTAACTATGAATGTGCTGGCAATATAATATCCTCTTGTGAGATTTGTCATTAATTACTTAATCTTTCTCCTATGGTTGGATATTTAGGTTGTTTTCAATTTTCTCCATCCTAAAGAACATTATGATCTTCAAGCAAACAGTAAAATTTATTAAGTTTTAATTTCAGTTAAGTTGACTTTCATATTGAAGATCTCAAGATTGAAATCACTGCTGTAGAATTCATAATTATACATAGATATGTACCACCAGCCGAATATTCACTCGAGAAATGAAAAATTCATCAAAGCTATTTATTTAGATATTTACACAAAATGGTTATATTACTCAGTTTCTAACTGACTTTTATCTGAAATGCTTTATGTGCTTGATACCCAGAATAATTTAGCAGGGTGGAAATTGCTTTGAATCACAAAGATCAGCTGTCAATTCTTTTGTTGACTTTGAAGCAAGAGTTCAAAATTGACCTACAACTAGGATATAGGGAAAAGGCCTTAACGTTCTTATATTTTATTCTTAAATCCCCATCTAATTAACAATAAAAAATAAATAAACAAAATTGATTTGAATTAGTAGAGTGCACTAAAAATAAGCATATTATTATTAAAGGCCACTGCCGAAAACAGTGATTTCACATGCTTTGGCAGTGCGAGAATTTGAATGTCTTTAAAGAGAAAAATGGAACTATAGCACACTGAGCCAATTATGTGATTCTACCAAATTTTCCTGGAAATAAAGCTCAGAATGCTTATTTAGGAAAGTAGGTGATCTCCAAGGCTGCACCTGCAACTTGCCTGACTACACAAATAAGGAGAATATTGTACATTTCTATGGAAGTTTTAACTGCTTCTTCTTCTCACCTTCACAACAGTCTTGAGGTGAGTATAGAGTTGGTATTTATATCTCCATTTTACAAATGAAAAACTGACCCCCAAAGAGGTGAACTCTCACCCAAAGTGATGTTAAATGCGACCCAGATATGTTCTATCTAAAGATGGATGACTCTCCATGGAATGTGGGCTCTGATTTGTCTAGAAAGCAGAATACTCATTAGACAGATTACTTTTAAAAATTAAAAGGGTTATGTAAATTTCCAACTACTGTAAAATGATATAAGCAGTCAAGAAGTCCTTAAGTGACATTTAAATGTGAATTTTAAATCTAAGGTGGGTGAAAATATAAAGTCTGCCTTTGTGGAGAGGGGGCAGGATGTATAGGAAAAAGTATAAGGAAGCTTTCTGTGGGGATCGTGATATTCTAGACAGAAGGGTGGATAGATAGATAGGTGATAAAGTGAATGTGGTAAAATTTAATGGTGGAATCTTGGCGCACATTCAGTGTTTGTTGTAAAATTCTTTCAATTTTTCTGCATGTTCGAATATGTTCTGCATGTTATAAAAATATAATGTATCAAAAAAGGCAAATTCTTTTCAATGGAGTTTTAACCCAATTTATGTTAGAAACCCATGTCTACACATACAAATTACCTATATCTGCTTGAGAAACAATTTGAAAGATTGTACATAAAAATTATATTCTAGAGAGGCATTTGGAACCTTACTGTATATCTTGGGAAAATGTTGATTTGTCCAAATTGCACTTTAACCTTACTAAAATGAAAGCTGAGATTTGTTTTTTCTGGAAATTTGAGAAGTATATTTTGTGTTTGGGATAATTGATTATTAATGAATTTTATTACTCTCCTTGTTGTCTGCAACCGAATATACGTGTCTAAATTATTTTATTTTCAAATAGTTATAGAAATTTAATTTCTCTTTCATTCTCTTTTCAAATGATCTCATTATTCTTAGGACAATCTGGAAAGGAAGCAAAGCAAAAATGTTTCCTTTTTTAGTAATTTCATATGTCTGGGATAGCCTTTCCATCAAGTGTGTTTGCACTGCTCTTTTTCTGGAGCAATGGAAAAACAAAAATTCCTCTTTCAAGGCAACAGCTCCAGTGACAGACAGCTGCCACTGCTGGCTGAATCAGCTTGCATTGGCTTCCTCCATTGCACTTGTCTTTTGAATTCACAGTTCAAGGAGAGAAGGCAAAAACAGACAAAAAAAATCCTTAAATAGTCCAAGTGTAACTCTCAAAGGAAACTGTTTGGTACAATCTCTTTAAAATAATAGGTAACGACCTTTTTTTAAATGACCTTAATTATGTAGTATTTTTGCTTTTCTAAAAATAATGGACTGAAGAAAGATGTGTGTTTTCTCACTTTTGTTCTATCAGACACATATATGTACTCAGGGATAAGTATCATGTAGGCATGCAGATGTAGGCATATATCATGCAGATGTAGGCATGCATCAGATGTGACTCCTGGATTTAGCATACTAGCCTCCTGTGGGAGATATCACGGTTTCATTAGTTACCACAATATATTTTGAAAAGATAAATGTCACAAGAAGAGTCCTGATAATGTTCTAAGACGGCTCAAAGGAAAAGTTCACATACCCAGGTGAGGAGATCAAGAAAGGCTTAATTAAGGAGGTGATGTTTGCCTTCGCACTGAATAGCATTTTATCTCTAAACACTCTATGGAATGCATTCCTGGCACAGACCCTGTGCTCAGGGGAGGAGCAGGAACACTGAAATGTAGTTTGGTTTAGAGTGAGAGATGGATAGAAAAATAAGATGATATTATATCACAGAATCCCTTGGAAACCAGAGATTTTATTTGGCTGTTGCTTTTGTTTTCTGGGTTTTTTTTTTTTTTTTTCTTTTTTCTTTATGTGGTGTCAATAGAGAGCCACTGAATGTTTTTGAGAAGAATATTATTCTGGCAGCAGTGTATATGCAATGTTGGGAAGATGGATGGGCAGGAGATGCTGCTTTAATAGCTAAGCCAAGGAGAAATAAGGACCTAAAGGCTCATGATGTCTATGGGAATAGGAAGGAGGAAAGTGATTTGAGGGCTATTACGAAAGTGGAAGAAAATAACCTGGCAAGTGATTGTATTGAGAGACACGTTGGAAGAAGTCAGGGGGCTTGAGTAATCAGCAGACCAGTAAAAATGGTCATGCAAATAGAGTCAAGAGGAAGACAGACAACAGATGAATGGATGAAGAAGGTGTGATACATATATACAATGGCACAGTACTCAGCCATATAAAAGAATGAAATAATGCCATTTGCAGCACCATGGATGCAACTAGAGATTGTCATACTAAGTGAAGAAAGTCAGAGAGAAAGACAAATACCATATGATTATCACTTATATGTGGAATCTAAAACATGATACAAATGAACCTATATACGAAACAGAAACACAGACATAGACACTAGACTGGTGGTTGCCAAGGGGGAAGGGGTGGGAGAGGAATGGATTGGGAGTTTGGGATTAGCAGATGCAAACTGGTACATATAGAATGGATAAACAACGAGGTCCTACTGTATAGCACAGGGAACTATATTCAATATCCTGTGATAAACCATAATGGAAATGAATATGAAAAGGAATGTATATATGTGTGTAACTGAGTCACTTTGCTGAATAGCAGTAATTAACACAACATGGTAATTCAACTATACTTCAATCAAAAAAAAATTTTTTTTTAAAGAGGAAGATAGAAACTGGTTTTGTAAGAGTTTGAGGTTGAAATTTTGACATACTGAAATTTAGAACCCCCAAATAAAGATGTCAGACAGAAAAACAGAGGTGTGGAGTGCAGGTCAGAGATGTAACTCTGGGAATCACCTGCCTAGAACAAGGTGACAACCAAAGCTCTGGGAGTCTATTTGCCCTCAAGGAAGAAGGTGGAAAAGAAAGCAGAGATGGGGTGGAATGGAGTTAGAGGTCTTAATTTAACTGCTTAGTTTTTCATTTATCTTCCATGTCCTCCAACAGATTTTACAAATGTAATTGCTGGAGTATGCTTTTGTAGCAAAGCAGGGCTCTCCTCTGCAATATATTGCTTTTTTCCATCCTCATATGCTCACTGCTTATTCTTCGCCTATTAGGTCAGCTAATTTCAAGCTAATTGAAGTGGATGGCCACAGAGAATTCTGGGGTAGGTCTGAATTTTGAATAAATATCTTTGAAGATTCAGACACAAAATCATACACAAGTATAGCAAGCATTGTGTTAGGAGCTTGGATACACGGGGAATCCTGAGCTTTAAGGAACCTCCAGTGTAGTGAAGAAATTTTCAATCACACAGGGGAGAAAGGTGTAAAAGCAGACCCAAAGGTGTTCGGAGGCCATAATTTAACTGCTTATTTTTTGAGTTATCTTCCATATCCTCCAACAGATTTTACAAAATGTAAACGCTGAAGGATGCTTTTGAAGCAAAACAGTCCTTTCCTCTGCAACATATTGGGTTTTTTTCCCCTCCTCATATGTTCGTTATTTATGGATTGGATAAATGGGTTTCAAGGTCTCATTATTTAGATAACAACTGGACATTTTTCTTTTAATGAGTTTGGTGGTTATGCAAAGGGAAGGGAAAGGCAGTAGTTTGCAGATTTAGTGGGGGTCAGAGAAAATATGTCATTTTTAATGATGAGAAGATAAGCCTGATCACTCAGGAGAAAGGGGCCCACAGAGAAGGGGAAATGGACAAGTCAGGTGAGAGAGAGAGTAACTAAAAGGACAAGGTCCAAGAGTAGATGCAAGTGGATGGGGCTGGATGCCCACAGCTTAGCTTCACTTTTCTTTCTGAAGAGGAGGAGAAAAACATGGAAGGTAATTTGAGGGTGGAGGAAGAAAGCTGATGTAGCAGACATTAGATAAATAATTGGTAATATGACTGGACTTCAAAGATAATCTTTTAACATGAAAGTAAAAATATTGAGAAAAAGAATCAGACTGGTCTCAGACTTTTCTACAGTGTTAGAACATGGAGTTCTGCTCCAAAATTCTCAAAGAAAGAGAGCATGACCCAAGAATTACAGACTCACCCAAGCCGTCTTTTCTGTATAATGACAACAAATGTTTTGGAACATGCAAAGAACTAGGGGACTCTAGTCCCAGACATACTGCATACAATGAATTAAGAAGCTATTGGAGGGACTTCCCTGGTGGTCCAGTGCCTAAGACTCTGTGCTCCCAGTGCAGGGGGACCAGGTTCGATCCCTGGTCAGGGAACTAGATCCCACATGCCACAAGTGAAAGATCCCACATGCCACAACTAAGACGGGGCACAGCCAAATAAATAATTTTTTTTTTTTAAAGAAGCTATTGGAAAAAGAGAGTGAAACGTGCATTTGAAAAAGCAATAAATACATAAACAGACATCCCTTCCTTTTCTATTACCCTTGATACATTTGGAGTTAAACTGAAGTTTGTTTCCTGGCCCAGAAAACTAACTACACGTGAAAAAAATTATTTCTTTGGGGGAAAAAAAAGAGTTGCAAACTAATTTTCAACAGAAATTTGTGAAACAAATTCATTCTGAGGTTGGCGATTGCCTCGACTGTAAAATCAAAATTAGCTTGTACTATTACTGATGTGTAATTGATACAATATATTACTTCCAATTCTAACCTTACTTTAGTAAGGAAATGAATGATTACAGCTTAAAAGTTCGACTTAAATAACGGTATGTTGGAATTTCTCTCAAAAAAAAATTTTTTTAAGCTGCCTAGTCCCTTCTGTGTTTGAGGAAACCTCCACCTTATAAGTTCTCTGAGAGGCAAAGTCACCTCCCAGTGAACACCGAAAACAGCAAACGCTTGTTTTGTCGGGCTCCCTTAGAGACAGCTTGGGCACCTACCCAAGGCTTGAACCATCAAATGTACCCACTCAAGATGGAATGAGGTGCTCCAGATGAAAAGCTGTCCCTACCAGGAACTTTTGGTGATGGGCAGCAGCCGCATTGCATTTTCAGGGACCACAGTGGCTAAAGTGCAGAGGAGCCACCCAATAGCAGTGCTGGCGCAGCAGGGACCCAACCTGTGGCATAGATTGTTTAGGGGTGATGGTAGCAGTGTCCCCGCTTAAGTCAACTGCAGTGAGATTGCAGCAGTGATCCCAGTTCTGACCTTTTACCTAGCCACCCTCTTATCTACCATGGTGGTCCCTGGAAATTCACAGGTCAGCAGAACACACATATATATACACATAACATAGGAGGAAAAATCCAGAGTTCAAATATCATACCAGTTCACTTAACATAAACTTTCAGGGGCTTCCCTGGTGGCGCAGTGGTTAAGAATCCGCCTGCCAATGCAGGGGACATGGGTTCGAGCCCTGGTCCGGGAAGATCCCACATGCCGCGGAGCAACTAAGCCCGTGCGCCACAACTACTGAACCTGCACTCTAGAGCCGGTAAGCCACAACTACTGAGTCCGTGTGCCACAACTACTGAAGCCCACACACCTAGAGCCTGTGCTCCACAACAAGAGAAGCCACCGCAATGAAAAGCCTGTGCGGCACAACTAGCGAAAACCCGCGCACAGCAACGAAGACCCAACAGAGTCAAAAATAAAAACAAATAAGTAAATTTATAAAAAAAAATCTCAGTTGCATCTCCCATTATTCCTACACTCTACAGGCTAGATGACATTACTTGCACTTTTCCACTTTCAAGCCCCTGATATTCCTTGCCTGGGGTAAAATTTCCCTTTCTTTCCAATGACTTCTGCTTTTGGAAAACTTCTCCTCCTTAACAAAAGCAAACCAGAGGACCTGATGGTCTCAACATCCATAGACTGTAAGAGGACTGCACAGCTTACCTGGAGAGAATCCCATTTTGCACTTTTGGTGGGTGGTGGCTCCCTGCTGATTCCAAGGTGCTGGGTCACTGACATCATCCAGAGAGCAAGCAGGACTGGCTTATGGCTTGAAGCAAGTGAACTTGTTCCCTACCTAGTAATGAGTGGTAGGGGACACCCTCCCATCTAAGTGGGTGAATCTCTTCCTAGGGCGCTTTCCTACCACTTTTCTCTCTCCTCTCATGGCGATTCCCTCTCCAAAGTGCTGGCCCTAATAAAGAACCCGGTACTTCACTCGCTGATACACTACCACTGCTGGAATGAGCAAAGAAGTTAGTCTTTTTTTTTTTTTAAACTACATTTGTAACTTTTTTTTTTTTTTTTTTTTTTGCTGTATTAAAAATAAAAGAGAACCCACATTAGATGGTGCTCCAGAGCCCATTTCTACCAGCGAGACCTCTGCTTCTCAAGCTCCCACTTAAATGCCAGGCCCTCCTCTTGCTTTCCCTGACCTCTCTCCGACCCATCTCCCATCCCTACTACCTTCAATCCCTCCCGTTGCATCACCCCATCAGTTAGGGCTTCTATTAAGCAATTACATTTACAATCAGGTGTAACAATTACAAGTGATGAGTTCTTGAAACGGTGGTGGGTAATTAGTCAAATCCATTTCACCTGTCTTCACTAATCAAGGTCATTTTAAGACTCGCAGGCCCTTCAAACAGCATCTTTTGCCTGAGTTATTTTCCAGGAACTTGGAGTCAGCTGCATCTAGTTCAAGCTGAGCCAGTTAAGACTGGATAGGACCACGGGCTGTCCAAAATGGGCATGCGCGAACGGCACCTTTTGTTATCTGAAGGCTGAAAACTCCACCTTCAGAATGTGGAGAGGCCCGTAGCCTAGTTACGCCTGCGCCTGCGTAGAACTACGATTATCTCACCTGATTCCAATCACACTTCCCCATGCTTCCCAGGCTCTCCACGCTGCCCACGCCTCAGACCGCCCTGCTTCTTTATTCTTCATCCCATACCTTCAGAGAAGTGGATTTGAGATGTGTTCTCCCGCCTCCTAGCTCGGTTGCCTTGTCAATCAAACTTTCTTTGCTGCAAACCTCGGCGTCTCAGCGTTTTGGCTTGCTGTGTGTCGGGCAAAACGAACCTGTTTCAGTGACGTTCTCCTTTTCTAACTTTCTTTCCTACATCTTAACTTACCAAAGGAAACTAAAAGCTAGAGATGTTCACAGTCAGTGAGTCATTCAACAATCACTGGCGGAGTGCTCGCTCTTTCAGGCACTCTGCCTGGCTCTGGTCGTGCAAAGATGAAAGTAACAGATTCTGACCTCAAGGAACTCAAATCCTAGTGGGAGAGAGACGTAAACATTGCCAGCCATTATTGTTAGTTCAAGTAGAGGGAAAAGTACAAGTTATGGGATCCTAAGAGATCCTGTAACCTACCAGAGAGGGTTTGGGGAGCAGGGAGGTTGGAACTGTGAAGATTTCCTAGGGAGGCAGGACTTGAAGCCTTTCTTAAAGGATGAGAAGAATATCAAAATGGGGGGGAGGGTAGAAGAAAACTTCCCAAGCAGACGAATAGTGTGAGCAAAAACAAGAAAGCAAAACGTGGTCTGTGTGTTCAGAAACCACTAGGAGTTCAGTGTCAAACAAAATACAGAAAGTGAAGCTGGAGGGGATACAGGAGCCGGACACGGTGGGACACATGCTCCATGTTAAGGAGTCTGGGATTCATCCTGTAGGTACCTGGAAAGCCAGCAAAGGATTCCAAGGTGTGGAATGACATAGTTGGCTTAATATTTTGGATAGATCACCCTGCTGGCATTGCAAAAGATGAATTTGAGAGGGAAAATGCCAAAGGCTGGTAAAGTGATCACGGGCTGGTACGATATTCCTCACCAGAGGGTATCTGTTCTAGGATAGGGCTGGTAAGGTGAGAGAAGACATGATGACTTGAAGAAACAATTAGAAAGTGAAAAACTGATTGGGTTTAGAGGTTTATTTTCTGTGGGAGATTAAGAGGGATGGAGCAGTTAAGGATGCTCCCACGTTCTGTTGCCTAGGAGATATTGTCAACCTAGAGAAAATGCAGGGTACCAAAGAAGATGATGTCAGTATGGGACCAGTTGAGTTTAGCTGTAGTGGAGCCAATACCTGGGTGGAGCTTAGGTCCATCAGGAGTTAAATGCCTGAAAATTCTGTGCTAGATAGATCTGGGACTCATCAGCATCTAGGAGTTGGTTGTGCACATGAGAATGGGATGAGAGAAAAACATTGGGCTGAAGGTAGAACAAGGGTACACCAACCGTAATGGGTGAGGGGCAAACAAAGGGCCCTATACAGGACCCCGAGATAAAATGTTCAGAAATGTATGAGGGGAACTGAGAAAGTAGAGGTTTAAAGTGAGGGAGTATGTGATAGTGGCCAATCAGAAGAATGGAAAACGTTCACTAAGATGACAACGTGTCAGTGTGTAGGGCAGGAAGCTAGCAGCAAAGCTTCAGAGAGCTGAGCAGTGCCTGTGTGGTTGAAGTCAGTCCTTTCAAAGAACTGTGCTGGTGTGGGTGAGAGCACGTGGACGATAGAGCAGGACCAGAAGACTTGGGAGGTGATATAAAATCAGCTTTGCAGACTCGAAAATGTCCTGTCTCCAGTCGTCTGCAGCCCCATCAGAGCCATCCCTTGATCCCTGACCTTTGGCCACCCCTGAGATAATGAGACACAGCCAGCAGCAGGTGTTCTTAAGATGGATCAAGCTGGCAGGCCGATGTGGATGGTTAAGCAAGTGCCTCACAAGGTTGATGAAAATAGACAGGCCAGCCATGTGTCCACTTTAAGTTTGCTTCAGTCAGCATTGCTATAAAGCTGAATCATTAGGCCAGTGGCCTTGGTTCTCTGCTAAGGCATTTCCCAGAGACAGTTTTCCAAGAAACCCAGGCAAAGAGGCAGTTTAAGAAAACCCAGGGCATATTAAAAGGCTTTTAGGTCTATATTTTGATCTCTGCATATCCTGCTGTGTTTACTGCCTTCTCATACCCTCCCCTACCTGAGAGCATGACCCAAGAATTATAGACACACCCAGGCTGTCTTTCGTGTATAATGACAACAAATATTTTGGAACATGCAAAGACCTCAGACTGTAGTCCCAGATATACTGCATAAACATGAATTAAGAAGCAATAGTGGGACTTCCGTGGTGGTCCAGTGGTTAAGAATCCACCTTCCAATGCAGGGGACATGGGTTTGATCCCTGGTCGGGGAACCAAGATCCCACATGCCGCTGGGCAACTAAGCCCACGTGCTCTAGAGCCCCTGCGCCACAGCTAGAGAGAAGCTGGGGCACGACAACGAAAGATTCCACATGCCACACCGAAGACCCAACGCAGCCAAATAAATAAGTAAATAAATAAATATTAAACGTCCTTCCCGAAACAGTTTAAAAAGATGAAGAAGAAGCAAGAGTAAATGGGAGGAGAGATAAGTGTGTTTGACAAGCAATTAACAGAAGTAAACATCCCTTTTTGTATTACACTTAAGATACACATGGACGCCTCACACTCCTGTACATTTTCTTCACTTTCCTATTTTGAGACAGATTTACAGATGCTCTCACACCAACTGATGTTCGACGGTAAAAGTCATTTTCTCTGCTTCAGTGCAGCTTTTTCTGACCAGCATTCATAATAAACATTTGGATCTCTAGTGAAAAAGGCAGGGAGAAATGCTAAATGCCTGAAGACACCAGTCACAGGAGGCTGATTTTTTTTTTTTAATTGCCAGATTTGCAACATGTTAGGGTTCACTGGGACTGTTATTATATTGACCTTGAAATCCAGGATTTTAAAATTCTGAAATGAAGGCCAAGACCCTTTTTGAGGAATTCACTGAGCAAAAGTGTTCACTCTCCCCTCCTTGGGCAACTGGGCAGCCTGGGGTGAACTCTGAGGACTGCGTCTGACTGTCCAGCAAGGATCCCACTTGGTGGCTTTCTGAGGGTCGTGACAAACTAGCGAGAAGCGTGAAGGGGGTGAAAGGCTGTGCCTATACTCAAAGCACAGGGAGTTTCTCAGTCTTTTGCTCCTATGTCAAAATTTACTTTCTTAATCCTCAGCACACCCTCTGGCTTCAGGTATGCATCCTCTGATCTCTCCATTTCCTTCGTAGACTTAACTTTCTCCGCTGCCAGGAATTGGCTGGGATCTCAAACTGAGCAAGTGGCAACTCTGAATGGGCATCACGTGCTACCCAGTTAAGGAATACGGAAAAATTTATATGCGAAATGAATATCCCAAAGGAGAAAA
Source organism: Eubalaena glacialis (assembly GCF_028564815.1). Classification (NCBI taxonomy): domain Eukaryota; kingdom Metazoa; phylum Chordata; class Mammalia; order Artiodactyla; family Balaenidae; genus Eubalaena; species Eubalaena glacialis. The sequence goes on from NC_083722.1 coordinate 9,606,698, forward strand.
GACGCCTTGAAATTTGGGTTTTCTTTTTCCCCACTTGCTTGGTTCAGGTCCTTATGTGTTAAGAAGGAGAAGAAATGTCAATCCCTCTCGTTTTCTTTGCTGGAGCAGGGAAGAGCAGCATGGTGTCCAGCAGGGTTTCCTGGCACAGCAAGATCAAGCTGTGTAGAGACCCATCACCAGGCAAACACCAGAGCCAACCCCACCACCAATGAGGTGTTCCAGGCAGCAATTAAAACATGATATTCCCACACACACACACCCCTCCCCACTTCCACCCCAAATCCCAGCTGTCTTCCAACTGTGGGAAGCCCAGATTGGATTACTAGGTGCCAGGAGGCCATGTCAACCCACAATGCCAGCAGTAACAGGACCCTGGATCTCAGTGTTGAGTGTAGGAAAGGGAGAGAGGTCTCCTGCTCAACAATGAATTCAGGCACTGGTCCAAGACATGGTTTAAAAAAAGTTGGAAACAATGTGCAGAAGAAAGATGAACAAGGAATATAGAGCAGAATATCATTCTCCACAAAGATTTTAGAGGAGTGTGACTTTCCCTTCAATTGTAAAAGTGGAAGCATAGCCCTGTTTTGAAGACCATCTTCCTTTCCTGGCACACAAGCATAACAAGGCAGCTGGAATGCTGGAAGGAGGTGGTCAGGTATGATAAAGGCCCTTGTGTGAGTGTCCCATCAGATGAAGCAGCAATAGCAGTAGCAGCAACCCTAGAAAAGCCCCCAGATGGAGTAGAAGTGAGAGAGAGTTAAAGCTGACCATAAAGTAGTCAAGCCATAGATAACGCTTCTAGGGAGATTTTAATCAGGAAGACTTGAGTGGAATATGAGGCAGGGGAGAGAATAGGAGCTGGGCAATAAGAGGGAAAGGGCTGTGAACTGTGAAGATTTTTTAAATATGAGAAGAGCAAGTACTCTGTCTGGAGAGAAGTCGAAAAGATCAAGAAATACATAGTGAAGAATGTGAGGTGAAAGAGAGCTAAGGTGAGAGAACAGAAGAGCAGAAATGGATGGAAACAAGGACAGGAAGAGGGAAAGAAATACAAGAAAGGTGGGGGTAGTCATGGAAGAAGAGCAAGAGTTGGTAGGAAATACGCAGGGGACAGCTTTGAAAAGAAAGTCCCTGATTTATGGTAGTCAAATCTCATGAACATGGTTAACGAATTAATGATGGAGAATAGTTTGCTAATTGTAACTTTGCCTTTTAAAAAAACTTAAAATGCAGCAGTAACTGGCAGGAAAAAAAAAAAGTAAATTCAAATTATTGAAAGTGATCAGAAAAAGGCAGTAATGGGAAATAGGAGGTCTTATCTTGCTCCAAGCTCTTGTGACCTGAATGTCACCCAGCTCTTCAAGTCTACTGCTGTTGCTGTTTCTATGTCATCAGTTAATATATTTGAACAGATTTAATTACAGTCATAAGAGCCAACTAGGCCAATATATAATACAGCCCATTTGTATTGTTTTTTTTTCTCCACAGCTTCTGAACACAGAGATAGATTTTTTTTTTTTTAAGTTGATTTACCTAGATGTTCCCCTTTGGTGACATCATTTCATAGGGCCCCAGCTCCACCTGCTTATTAAATTTCCTCCCAACCCTGGTCTAGTCCTAGGCCCCAGAGGGCAAGAGTAAGAGGGAGGAAAGGAAGAAACTGGAGGAAATGCTTCTATCTTAGCCATCACAACTCCAATACATGTCTCTAGAGAGCAATTCTAGAGGCCAGGGTATCGCTTGGGGAAGATATTTCAATATTCCAGGAAATAGATGATTATGGTCTGTGTTAGGGTGGAGGATGAAGCAGAGAGAAACTGCCAAATTGAGAAATACTTATGGGGTTACTGTAAGGACTGGTTGGTTTTGGATGAGAAAGAGGAAACAAGAGACTTACGGCTTGAGCAAACTGATGAATATGGTGCTTGTTACTGACCAGCGAACAAGGAAAAGGAAGTTGTTTGTGGAGTGAGATGATTAATTCCATTCTTGATCCCGAGCAGGACCCTGTGGGGTTCCTGGGCACAAAAGGCTTTCCGTGTCCTCCATTTCTTGATTACAGGAAATAGGCTTCCTTCGGCCTCCGTGACCTTTCCTGAGTTCCAGCAGCAGGTTCAAACAGCTGCTAATCAGGGAAGGGAGGGGATGCAGAGACAAGGGAGGAACAAAAGAAACAATAGTGTAGCCTTGGGGCAGAGTCCTGGTTCCCCCTCAGGGGATACACATAATATATTTGAGCTGTTTTGCAGACACTGAAACCCCCACCCCCCCCACCCCCCCACCCCCCCCCACCAGGTGGGAGAAGTTAACTGTATGCTGCCCACAAGCAGGTAGACCCCAGACCGGTTGGAACCAGAAGGTTGATGATGCCAACTCCCCCTTACCTCATCACCAACCAGTCAGAAGAATGTCCACGAGCTGATCATGCCCTCTTTGAACTATTACTATAAAACTTCTCACTGCCCCTTCCAGGTTGGGACGCACAGTTTTGAGAGCATTAGCCTTCTGTGGCCCCCTTTCCCTGGCAAAGCAATAAAATTATTCTTTTCTCCTTCACCCAAAACTCTGTCTCCAAGATTTAATTTGGTGTCAGGGTACAAAGGCTGGATTAGGCTTCATCCTGAATACATTGAATGTGAGGGGCCTGAAAGATGCCCCAAGGGGACTACCAGTAGGAAATTGGATATATATATCATCTGAGGCTCAGGAGGCAGGTCATAGCTGGAAATAGAGATTTTGGAGTGAGCAGAAGCTAGGTGGCAATGAAAGCTGTGAGACTGTATACAAACTCCTGCAGGGACCATAGAGAACCCACAGAGTTAGAAGAGCAAAGGGCTATAAGAAACTGCAACATTTAAGGGACTGGTAGAAAAAGGAGCCTAGAAAACTGAGAAGGTGTGGTAAGAGAAGTAGGGAAAAAAGCTAGAAAGAGTTTTTGGAATGAAAACTGAGATAATAGTGTTTCAAGAGTGTCCGGAAGATGGTGGCAGGATGCACAGCAGATTAGTTTTTAGATCTTCCTAAATTCCCAATATAAAAGGAGATAGAGAACCTAAATAACGAAACCAAAACATATGGACAACATGTAGAAGAAGACTCGGTGACAAGATATCCTTAAGAACTCCAAAATAGGGAATTCCCTGGCAGTCCAGTGGTTAGGACTCTGCACTCTCACTGCCGTGGGTCCAGGTTCAATCCCTGGTCAGGGAACTAAGATCCCACAAGCTGCATAGTTTGGCCAAAAAAAGAAAAGAAACGAAAAAAAGAACTCCAAAATACAAGGATGTGACAACAAACCATCAACAGTGACAAAAATGCATGTGATTTCGGCATCTGTGTGGGAGAAACAGATGGAAGCAGCAGGGCACCCAACAGACCTGAGAATAGCAGAACCCAGATAGAGCCAACAGAAATTCACTGGAAAGTATGATGGGCCAATTTGAGAACAGCAGCTGAAATGGGCAGGGATTTCCTTACTCTGAATAGTCTTCATTTCTCAAATGGAAATACCCACAGTAAGAAGGTCTTAAGGAGTTGGAGTAGCCTAGCCCCTCTGAACTCTTGAAACATAGGACAGAGCCCCACACTGGAGAAGTGAAATCAAAATTGAGCATATGAAGAAGTCTAGTTCAAAGTAGGGGAGAAGAACAGAGACAGGAAATCCTAGAATACAAACCACTCTGTGAGAATGACAGAGGGGTTCTAAAAGTTAGAAAAGCTATCAGAATTAAGCTCCTTTTAAAAGTTCAGAAAAATTAGGTTGCTATGAAAATGAGCAACAGAGAATTATCAAGTTCAAATATTTTACAAAGTTTCTATAAGAGAATAAGAAGCAGAATAACATTCTATAAAGAATAAAAACAAGCCAAAAATATGTTCAAAATAGATCAAAATTGTTGCATACATAAAATGTGCTGAAAGACATTAAGAAAATTACACAGGATATGAAAGGTCAACATATATCAGAATTAGAAAACCTCACATGAGGTGACAGCATTCAAAAATAATTAGAAATAAAAGAAAAAGTCATTTTAGAAATGAGAACTAAACTGGAAGAAACACAAGAGTGAATAAACACAACAGATACTGCCTTAAGGTAAATAAAGTGAAAAGGCAGAAATTTTTTAACTCTAAAAGAAAGACATTTTTAAAAGGACTCAAGAGAAAGTGACAAATATTGAAGATAAACAAAGATGATTTAATAAACAGAAAATACCAAAGAAGAAAAAGAGAACCAATAGCAAGGGAACAGAGCAAATACTTAGAACTAAAATTCAAGAGAATATTTCTAAAATTTAAAAAAATATTAGGTTACATATCGAAAGAGCACAAGAACATCTGCAAATATAGACCCAAAGCAACCAACAGTAAGACATATTCAAGGAAAATTGATGCACTTTAAGGAGACTTATAAGGGAAAGAAAATTAGTCTTCAGACTTTCTGACCTCAAAGCTTTGTACTTATAAATATAAAGCATAAATATGGAATCAAATACTTTAAATATCCAAAGAAAGTGATTGTGAACTAAGGATTTTATACCCAGAAAAACAGACCACCAAGTACAAAGGGTATGGAAGATATGTTTTCACTAGGAAAGAACTAAGGAACTCCTATGATCCCTTCCAAAAGAATCCACAGGAGAGCAAGTTTTGATCAAATAACTAGAGAGACAATGGCATGAAGACAGGTGATGAGCATTAAACATATAGCAACTTGTAGAACTAACACCAAAAGGGAGTTAAAAGGAAGGGAATTTAGTATGTAATGGCTATATGATCTGACAATGTAGATTTGATAGTCATTATTAAGAAACAACCAGATATAATGTGCCTCCTGAAAAAAAGAACACACTACCACCCATAGTCTTGCCAAAGAAATCAAACCAAAGTCGTATCAAGTGTCTGAGCCCAGCTGCCAATTTACAAGAAATAGAGCAGACAGAGCAACATGCCACACTGCACCAGGAGTGTGCAATCAGCAAAATTCAGACTGTGGAACAATCTACAGTAAAATGGCCAGGGTTCTTCCACAGTCAAATTGTAAGGGAAAGAAAGGAATGGAAGAGGAAGGTAGATGAAAAGAACTTAAATGCTGCATCAAATATTTTGAAAGAGCAAGACTCGGGTATAGTATCTAGGAATGCACATGAGTAATAAAACCATACAGAAATGCAAGGAAATTATTATTATAAAAGTTAAAAGATAGAGGTTACTTATGGAAGGAAGGACTGCTGGGTGGTAGGCATAGTTCTATTTCTTGGCCTGTGTGATGTATACCAGGGTGTTCAACCTATAATAATGCACTAAGTTATACATTTATTCTCTGTGATTTTCTGCATCTATTTCACTTTATAATGAAGAAGTTAAAAGGGAGAAATAGGGGAGGAGTCATTATCAAAAATGAATATTTCTAAATTTTCTCAATTTAGTCATTTTTCACCTTAATGAGTTTCAGTGGAATGGTATATGGTTGGCCAAAAAGATCTTTTGGGTTTCTGTAAGATGTTACGGCAAAACCCGAATGAAGTTTTTGGCCAAGCCAATAGATGAAAAATAGACTGAGGTAGGGTGAAGAGTGAATGAGAGAGAAGAAATGGGAAAAGCAAATATAGACAACTTTTCCAATAAATGTAGCTTTGAAGGAGAAATAAGAGATGTGGTAAAAGAGAAGTATGTCTAGGAAGGAGAGTTAAGTATGTTTAAATGCTGGTGGAAAGCAGTAAGCAGAAAGGGAGAGGTTAAAGATACAGGAGAGACTGCCAATGACCAAATCTTGAAAATTTGAGCATTAAAATAAATCATCATAGAAATAGTAACCCATTTTTTAAAAGTAAAATCCGTAAGTCCATAGTAATGTAATAAATTAATTACCTAATGGAGGAGGAGAAAGGAGAGTTCTTCCTTTCAGTTAAATGTCAACTAATAAATATGGAAGGAATGATAGAGTTAGAAAATAGGCAATTTTCTATGGAATAAAAATAATAGTATGCTAAAATTCATGAGTGAAATATTGATGAAGAACAGGGTATTAACATAGTCTCAAATTGTCTCCCCACAGATAACTTATAAATTTCAAAGGGAAAAGTAATAACTTTACAGTGGAGAAATATGGCAGATACCACTCTGACCAAGTTAATATTACCAATACTGGGACAAACTGACATCACGAACCTCCTGATAAAGTGCCCTGAAAAAGATACAACATCCTGTCTATTCTATTCCAGCCAAAAATAAAAAAACTGATTTCAAATCATATGGAAATAACCAACAAATCCAAATTAAAGGACATTCTAAAATTTAACTGACGTTTATTTTATAAAACTGTCAAGCTCAAGAAAGATAAAAAAATGGGTGAGGAACTGTTCCAGATTAAGAGATATGACAATTAAATCCAAGAGTCATCTGAGATTGGATCCCAGGACAGGAAAAGAATATAGCTATAAAGGACATTGTTAGGAAAGCTGATGGAATGTGAATGCAGACCATGGATTAAATAATGGTATTGTTTTCAATGTTAAACTTCATGATTTTGATCATTGAACTGTGGTTAAGTCAGAGAGTGTCTTCGGAAATACACCCTGCAGTATTTAGGCGATAAGAAGTATGCTATCTCTCCAATGTATCTGAAATGATTCCTTCTGAATTGAGAAAGAGAGAGAGAAGCAGATGGGGCAAAATGTAAACAATTGGTGAATCCGGATATAGAGTACATGGATCTTCTTGTACTATTCTAACAACTTTTCTCTAAGTTTGAAATTATATCCAAATAGAAGTTAGAGGAGAGAGGAGGGATGGTTGACAGACTGAGGTCACTGAGGAGATGAAAGGGAATAGGACTGAGAGCACATGCAGAGGGAAGAACCTTAGATTAGAGGAGGGACACTTCATCTGCTGTAAAAGGAGGGAAGGGGGGAAAGATGGGTTCTGACATCCATCAGATGGGTGGAGGGAGGAAAGGATTGTTTTTTATAATCTTATTAGCAAGGACATAAATGTTTATATTACTCTCTTCCACTTTTGAAAATTGAGGAAGGAAGGAGAAAACATGAGCCTGAAGTGGATGGACCATTACTTAGCAGAGGGTTTTAATGAATCTTTGGGTATACAAAGGAAGATTTGAGGCTGACCCTGTGAGCTCAGGGCACAAGCCCACTCCTGTGTATGTGGGGGAGAGATTGGGAGAAGGAGAGATCCAAGAATGGGGGAGAGCCTCATTCTCACTGTAACTGGAGAGAGAGTAGTTCAGAAGATAGTAAGGCAGTTACCATCCATCAGTGCCCAAGCTAAGCTGCCGGTCCTGATCCTGCTTACGATGGCCGCTTAAGCCAGTTTTCGTAGAATGAGCCTTCAGGCTATTTTTAAACTAAGGCATAAAATGTGCTTTACCTGCAAATTGTTCATATAACTATTTGCCTTAGTCACTGCTCAAGTCTAAAACCTATTTGTGGAAAGATGAAAGTTTACAACAAATAGTGAAATGTTCAAGTTATAAACCCATATCTGTAAGTAAGCAGCATTACTTACATGGTCTTCTACTAAAATGCCCCAAAGAGACCAATAGCCAGGATAGATGCAATGCACTGTCATTGAAAATAGTGCTTTTCTGCCTTTGAGCCATAAGCTCAAAATTTTCACCATTACCTCTTTTCAGCTTGTTAGAGCAATGATATGATCAATTGGAAGATGCACTATAAAGACTTAAAAATAAAAATCTGGGCTCCAGAGGTATATTTTGCCCTAATAATGGCGAGACTATTCAAGTACACAGTTTTTTTTTTCCTTGATTTTTTAAAAACATTATTTATTTATTTATTTTTGGCTGCGTTGGGTCTTCGTTGCTGCGTGTGGGCTTTCTCTAGTTGCGGCGAGCAGGGGCTAATCTTCGTTGCGGTGCATGGGCTTCTCATTGCAGCAGCTTCTCTTGTTGCAGAGCATGGGCTGTAGGCACGCGGGCTTCAGTAGTTGTGGCATGCGGTCTCGGTAGTTGTGGCTCGCGGGCTCTAGAGCACAGGCTCAGTAGTTGTGGTGCATGGGCTTAGTTGCTCTGCGGCATGTGGGATCTTCCCGGACCAGGGCTTGAACCCGTGTCCCCTGCATTGGCAGGTGGATTCTTAACCACCGTGCCACCAGGGAAGTCCCAAGTACAAAGTTTAAATGTAGTGTTCTTTACACATGGGAGAATATTAGGCCATCAGAATTTTTTTTCCAAAAATAAGAATTTACCCATTCAAATGAAGTAAAAACCTCTTTGTATAATTTTGTAAATTGGAAATTTTATTGACTGGATGTTTCTAGGTCCTGTTCCTCTCAAAAAAATTTACTGAAACAAATGTGTAGATTCACCCTAGATTCTACAAGAGAAAGAGGCTCAGTAAGGTCCTTCTTAGGCAGTTTAATGTTCTCAAAATTGCTTATTTTCTAGGTATTTCTAACGGGAAAATAGAGTGGTCTTCTCTCTTATGAACACAATAATTGCCCTGTTGTTCAAAGAATTGCTGTGATGTCTATTAAACTAACCCTATTGAGAAAAACAAATATCTGGAGGAAACTTGTGTGCGTGACCCCTCTCAGTCATTGATTGAACAATGTAGAGAAACACAATTTAGTAAGGTTACTTATGGAATTAACAAGTAAAAACAAGTAAGATCACACCATCTTATTTTAAACTTTCAAACATAAAATCATTTAGTCACGTTACCAAAAATATTTCCTACTATTTATGGGACATATAAAGTAAAATTCAAAACAAAATGAAATAAATCCCTCACCAAAAGTTTTTCAGTTTCCTACTGATGTTTCTTAGTACTTAAAAAAAATTTTTTTTTAATAAGAATTGATTTTATGACTTAAAATGTCTGAAAAAAATGGATCAGAATGATTGTATCTCTCATTACCTTACCCTCCAAGGAGATTTTTCACTCTGTTTTTTGTTTGTTTGCTTGTGTTTAATTGCTACAAAGATTGTTTAGGCTTCAGATGGGGAGGTGAATAGGGGAGGGTGCTTAGTGAAGCCCAGAGGGAAGCAGGCTACATCTCCCCTCTTGGAAGCTCTGGTTAATTGTGTGATGCTACAACTGCAAATATGTTTCTTACTTTCTGTTAAAAGTTAAAAACAACCAGCTTTAAAAAACACATAGTTTTACAGTAATCTATAAATAACTACTGCATCACTGCAGCGCAGCTATTTTCCTTTTTGTGTATATTCTTCTTCTTGCAAAGATTTTTCCATATAGTTCTAATCACGATTTATGCATCATTATTTTTCTATTTTTTCTGATTATATAAGTTATATCAGGTCAGAGGAATCTGGGGATACTGGCTTGGGTGGCAGTCCACGAGTCCTTCTTATTTCCTCTGATGAAATTCGCCCAGAAGTTTGACAAATGACATCTACTTCTAGAAACAGGAGAGCTGGCCCCTCACAGCTGGACCTTGGTTTCCCCAGAGATGGTTCAGTGCCTGTCTGTTGAGGGAGAGGCATCTCTGCACTATTGTGTACAATGCTGGGGGAGAGATGGAGAAGGAGGTAAGAAACCACAGGAAAATTTGTACTGTGGAGGGCAGGGACAAATACATTTCTGGTTTTTTTTAAGAGTAGATAAATAGATATTTTTATTTTGTTTTTAATTTTTTGACCACACCCAGTGGCATGTGGGATCTCAGTCCCCAGACCAGGGATCCAACCCATGCCATGCTGCCTGAAGTGGAAGCGGAGTCCTAACCACTGGACTTCCTGGGAATTCCCCAAATACATTTGTATTTGAATAGGCTAAAGACAAATGGTTTAAACATGACAGCTAAAACTATTAAGACAGTTTTAATATGTCTCACTGGAAAGAGACATATAGTAGAGCTTTCCATTTGTTACGTATTCACTTCTAGATACTAAGCTTGAATATCTCTACACGTTTATGAGCCATTTTTCCTGTCTGCTTCATGACTTTTGATGATTATTTTTCTGAGTTATAATTGGTCTTGTATAGTAAGGGTGTTAATCCTTTTCAGCCCCACTCTATTTATGATGTTTCCTATTTATAAAAGTTTTCGTTTTATATAGTCAAATATTCTAGCATTGTCATTTGTTATTATTTCTGTTATTTTGATGGATTGAAAGTTTCCCCCACTTAAATATTTATTAAATATTCACATAAAATTTTCTCTTGTTTTTGATTGTTTCATTTTTTTACATTTATTTTTAAAGTCCATGTGGAATTTTTTGTTATATAGAATAAAATAAAGCTATAAATAGAAAAATGGTACATAAGACTCACATTATACTAAAAAATAGAGCATATATTTTCACTACTGTTGAACTATTTCCGTATGATAAATTCTTAGTATCACTAGGTCAAACTTGCCTTTGGCTTTTAGATATGTTCCTTTTTAAAAGGACTGTATTAACCAAAATGTAACTAATAATGAATGTTGTTGGCAGTTAGTTCTGTAAGACTTTGTTTCACACATCTGCACACCACCCACCCTCAGAAATGTCGTGCCACAGGTGAATATAATATGTTTTGTTCGAAACAAAACTGTTTTGATATGGCCTTGATGTTATGTGAAATATTCTATATGTCAGTTTCCTGATGGGAGCAACACAAAATTAACAGAAAGCATGAACTCATCTCTCCAGGGGCTCTACAAATGCTACAGGAGTCTAAATTTTGTGGACAGAACAGTGATAAGTAAAAAGAGGTAACTAGTCAGCTGAGTATAATAATATGGAAAATATTACTAATTTAGGAAAGCAGGATGCTTTGTTAATAAAAATTAAAATGATAAAAATATACATAGACATATATATTAGAAAGATAGTAAGGTAATGAGGATTTCCACATAGGGCAACTCTAGGGGACACAATTCACATTGAATTCTATGTAAATGGTGTATCCTAGTGTTTTGCAAAACTGGATCTGCAGGTGATACTTTCATTGAAACTGAAACATTGCTTATGGAAAATAGGATTAAGAATTATTTTTACTTTTTCTGTATACTGTTCTGTATTTTGAACTACATTTGAAAACAAAGTTCTAGTACTTTAAACATATATTTGAAAACTACTGACCTAATCATGGCATTTTATAATCCCAAAGAAAGCATGAACAGGGAGCATCTGAAAATATACCTAAGCCACTTATTCTGTTTGATAATTAAGTCTGGAATTTAAACTAAATGGTGACTGGATAAAAAAACAAATTTAGCCATTGGGTCATGTATTCATCAATCCAGTTATTCACCTATCATATATTAAATGTCTGTTTCAGGAACTGTATCAGCTGAGCAAAAGCAACCACATTCACTCATAACTATAGTATAAGAGAACACCATAGTGTAATGCAACATGCAATAGGAGTACAACTGATTTTAGAATTGGTCCTGCCACCTAGCAAGTGCCCAATAGATATGTATAAATGAATGATGGATGGTGAATGAATGGATATTATACCACCTCAGATATGAAAGCCAAAGTGACATTTGGATCTCATATACAGCTCATTTTATCCACCAGGAATGGGCTTGAAGGAAGATGATAGGAGGCTCAAATACGGGAATCAAGCATAAATTGCACACAACAGAGACAAGACAATGCGTCAGACATGCTGTAAAAGTGTATTTGGACTTATGACCATTATAATCAGATGACACCTGAAAGCCAACCATATATCTTAAAGACAAAATTCTGAATATAGGCCATCTAAAAGGCAAATATCTAGCAAATGCTGCGATGCTTTACTCATTCATTCTGTAGACAGTATTATGTTTGAGGTCCTGAGTAAGAAACTGAGGATAAAGAATGGAAGAGTCCTTTTCTCAAAAAGCTCACAGCCTAGAATGAAATACTTGCTATCATCACCATCATCTTCATCACCATTGCAATACAGTACATATGTACAACAGAAACGGACTAGTATTATGCGAGTATCAGAGAGGGATACATAAGCAGGGGCTTAACTCTATCTTTAGGAATCGGTGTCAGAGTACTGAAGGATGAAAGAGACTTATTCAGGGAGAGAAGAGTACACTGGGCAGGAGAAAAACATGTAGAAGGGCAAGGAGGCACGAAAAAGCAATATGCCTCTAGAAACCAGCAATTTTGGTCTGACTAGAGGGGTGATGTTTGTGGAGTTGCAATGACATAGGACAACTGCTGAAAGAAAAATATCTAGAGGTCCTTTCTGTCTTACTGGGGAGTTTGAACTGCATGCTGAAGAAAGAAGGACTCACCAAAGATCACTGTTCCTAAGCAAGGCCCAAATCTTTCTGTTTTGAGGGTTTCAGATTGACTTCTTAATTTGGGGTTGTTTAAGATAGAAGATTCTGAAAGGAAATACATTTTGAACGACCTAAGTTTACAGTCACAAGCTGTATATAAAAAGACAGATTGACCCAGCAAAGATGACCTGTTATTGAATTTTTGCATGTAAAATATTTATCTCAACCACTTACTGGAATGCTTAGAACTTTGCTTCTTCTCTTCTGTGAAATTTTTGGTATAATCACACTTTTCCGGATTTTTTAAACAATTTTTCTTTTTTTTCTGTTGATGTGTTAACTGCCGTTTTTCCTAATAGTCTTCTTCAGGATCAAATCCAAGTGGTCCCTCTCTAGGGACCAGGGATAATTTTCTAGGACAGTGGTACATAGAGGCTCATGTAGTTTGAATCAGTGCCAGTGACCAGTATAAAACCTAACATCAGGTTCTGCAAGACACCTAGGCAATAAGGAGAGACTGACATATTTCAATTATACATGAATCTCTCGCCCTCTCGGCGGCAGTGGCACCAGTGTAATGTTTAAAGTTTGGGTTTGTCTCACGTTCATAATTCTTTGACAAAGAGACTTTGTCTGATTATATTGATAGTTTTCTCAGCATCCAAAGGATTATACTAGTTTCTACTTAGAAAGCCATTAGTAATAACAATTGCTATACCCACTGTACACCCACTTATTGGCAAATCTTTAACTCCCCCAAAAGAGTCATTATGTTGAATTTGATTTCATATACTTGAATTTTTTTTAATGTATTCACATTAACACTGTGTTCCCCAAACTTTTGGATGAAAATATTTCTTTACAGCAGTGAGGAAAGCCCAGTCTAGGTTTGGAAAACAACATTTGCAATGGCCCTCAGGAGTGAGAGTATACAGAAAATTTCAGAAGAAGACCATGTGGCTACAACATCTGGTACGTCTGAGAATGTGGCTGTGTTTACCGTGGTAAACAAAGAAAGGAGTGAGAGACACATCCTGTAGGCTGGAAACATATTAGTGAAGGATTTCAGGCAAGTTTATGACATGCTCAATTTGAATCTTAAGGATTTATTCTACCATTGTTGAGGGAGACATGCCTTAGATCCCAGAGACCATTAGAAACCTATTCAAATAACTGAAGATTTGAATGATGAAAAAGATGAGGCATTGGGAACAGAAGGTATAAAAGATACTTATGAATAGGAAAAATTGATTGTACTTAGTGATTGTCTGGATCTTGCTGGAAGGACAAAATTCAGAAATTTAGGATGCCTCTCAGCTTTCTGGATGAGATTCCCTGGATGATGATGTGTCCTTTACAGAAAGAAGAATACAGGAGAAAGAATAGGTCGGGAATACATAGTGATAACCACTATTTATTCAGTGTTTATTCACCACTCACTGTGACAACCTCTTTGTATTACCTTATGTCAAAGGTGAGTTCTATTTTGGACATGATGAGTTTGAGAGGTCTGTGACTATCCAGGAAAATATCCTTACCAGCAGCATCAGAAGGATATATGAGTCTGCAGCTTCGGAGACCTAGTTGGTTTGGAGATCAAAATTTGAGAATCATGAGAATAATAACAGCTAACATTTATTGTTTGCCACATGCCTGGTACTGTTCTAAGTACTTCATGTGCATCGCCCACTTAATTCTCACAACATCCATATGACGTTGGAACTATCATTCATTCTTTTCATAAAAAAGGAAAAAGAGGTCTAATAAGAAATGTTATTTGACTTGCCCAAGGTCACAGAACTAATAAATGGCTGAGGCAAAATCTGAATCAGGGACCACGTTCATAATTCCTAAACCTTGAGATTGAAGACCCAAAGAAAGTTGCTAAGATGAGGACCTTGAACCATACTTGGGTTCCTTTGAAAGTAGATTCACTCTTCTGCATTTCAATCATGTAGCAAAGTTCTACAACCCAGGGAGCAAATGTCATGTCCTATAGAGAATTTAGGTTAAAACACTGGGTTTGAAATTCTTTGTGTGATTTTAGGCAAGTAACTTTATCTCTATGAGCTTCAATTTCTTTTTTCAAACTGTCAAAGTCTGATCTGTCAACCACCCAAAAGGATTTTTCTGAGAATGAAATGAAATGGATTTATTTGAAAGTGGAGCATATAGTGAGCATGCACTGAAAGTCTATCATACATTCAACTCTCTTCAATCTGCAATAGCCTATTCACTTCTAAATGTAGCCACCCTTCTCAGGGAACAGGAGAGGGAACAGACGGGGCACAGGGTGGATATTACAGAATGGGCTCCACTTACATCTTGGCAAAATTAACCTGTTCAGGTGAGAAAAGCAACAATGCTTGTATCTAACCTATTACAAGAATTGGGGTGAGCAGGTAATTATGCCTATTTTCTAAAGAGAATTATGGGATAATACAACTTCTCAGGCCAGTATTCGGTGTCTTTAAGCTGATATAATGATTTCTTTAAAATATTGCAGCAGATATTAAGCCATGTGTAGCTGTTTTGCATTCCCAGTATTACTGTTGTTATTCAATTTTTAGAACCTTGAACTTTATGACTTTACAGATTCTCTCAATTTTTAAGTGCAATATTATTGTATCTTGAAAATAAAACATTTTCCCTAGATGCACAACTCTAATTGTTTTTTTTGAATGTTTAAGCTCTTCAAGGACAGAGAGAGAGATTCTTGCAATTCTTTCATACCATCCAAAGGTACCCAGGGTAATCTGAAGGATTTAACAAACAGCTATTGATACAAAAATACAGGCATGATATAAAACATTTCATAAAGAATCATTCTGCTGGTAGGTCACTTTTGAAATTACCACTTTTTTTTTTTTTTGGCTCCACCTCACGGCATATGGGATCTTATTTCCCCGACCAGGGATCGAACCAACGCCCCCTGCAATGGAAGCGCAGAGTCTTAACCACTGGACTGCCAGGGAAGTGCCTGAAATTACCGCTTTAATTATAGCATGATTTGGGCATTTGGAAAAATCTTATCACAATCAGTGAGTAATGCATTCTGAGATAAAGAACTTCTAAACTTGTGAGATCTTTTTGCATAGTTGGAGCTAGCCTGACAATGGATAAGCTATACGCTTGACAAAATTTGCAGAACTATTTAAAAATACATGGCTTAAGTCTTTCTCCATTCTTGGAATTGAGCATAATCCATCTGATTAAATTATAACCCAATATAAGTAGTACTTTCGAATCAGTCAATACTTCCTTCTCCCCAGCTTGATTTCCAAGGCAGAGGCATAAAATGCCCATCATACTCTGTAATTGAGGTATTAATCTTTGACTCATCCTTGACATCCTACTTAACACCTACACAAAGTCTTTCAGTCTTACAAAATGCCATCATTTCAAGGTTTAGCAAATTGAGGCATACAGCTCTTTACCACTATGAGAAAAATATCCTTCCTCCTGACTTCTTACTCCCTCCCTCTCTCCCAAACTACTTTAACATAAAACAAGTTTTTATCCTGTCTCTGCTGACTTTAAAAAAGCGTTGTGTAAGTTTTCTAACTGAAACGCTTGCAAGTTAAGAGCTTAATAAGAACTCAAAGTTTTCTTAAAGAATATGCCATCTTTTATGTCATCAGTGATACCTTCCAGAAATTAAAATTACCTTCACACCATCCACTGCACAGCAACTAAGGCTTCTATTAATAATACATCCCTAGCATTATACTCTCATTATTTAAAAAAATCCTATTATATTTCATTGAATTTAGATTTCTGCTTCCCCTTAAGACTTCTTAGCATGATGATGCTTTTCCCTAGTAGTACATTACAATCACTTTGGGGAGCTTTTAAATTACTAATGCCTGGGCCTCACCCCAGAACAAATAAATCAGAATCTCTAGGGGAAAAGTCCGAGCTTCAGTATATTTCTAAGTTATGAAGTTTCTTTCAATGTGCAGCCAGGGTTTAAACTACGGTTTGAGCAATTCAGGGGATACTGGGGTTGGGTTTGGCCAGGTCTGCCCAATTACCTTCTAAGAATAACCCATGATCTGTGCGATGTTAAGACCCTGGTCAACTAACATATGAAGCAGGGTTTAAACTTTAATGTGCATGGATCTCACACGTGAACCTAAGTAAAATGCAGATTATGACACAGTACGTCTGGGGTGGGGCTGGGTTCTGCATGTCAACAAGCTGCCATGGGTGACACAGAGGCTGCTCTGTGGAACACTGTGTCTCCTAAGTGAACCCACTCGTTTTCACTGTTTCAACCTCCAAATATGCTGAGTGAGAATCCATATCTATAGGTGTGACCTCTCCCTTTAGACCCAGATTTCTTTTTCCGTTTTAAACACCTACTCTTGAATGCTTCTGAGACATTAGAAATTCAAAGTAACTCCAACTAAATTTCACTGTTGGAAGTCAGGTCCTTATCACAGTTTGCCTGGACTTTGTCAGTTGCCTCTTAGCAAGAGCCCCTGCCTCTAGTCTGGAGAATGAAGCCAGAGTAGGATATCCTCCACCATGTGGCTCCAGCTTACCTCTTCATCCTCCTCTTCCAAGACCTGAGCCTGTCTGGAGGAGTCTCTCCATCTTTTATTCCTCTTGAAGTAAGCTAGGCTCTTCCTTGTTTCCATGCCTTACTCAGGCCGCCCCCTCTGCCTTAAGACCCGCTTCTTCACTTTATTTTCCTGCTTGACTGCTGCTCAGCAGTTAACTTAGATCAAACAACACCCGTTCTCTTAAGCCCAAGATGAGTTGGTCAAATTCCCACTTCCGTGTCTCTGCTAAATCACCTTAAACTTTGAATTGCAATTATTGTTTTAGGACACTTTCTTTAATGAACCTAGAGCCTCCTCCTACCTCTGCACTAAGAAAGGAACTCTGTGGTTTCTTTGTTATTTAGCACAAATCCTTGAGTCAATTAAAGAAATTGCAGAATGAATAGGTAGCCTTAAATGGTCACTAATGTTGCCTTCTTTGACTCTCTAAAAGAATTCAGGTTTTGTTTGCTTCATTCTTTTGTTCAATAAACATTTATTTGTTTAAACTCAAATTGATTGCTTGGCTGCCCTAAAGAGCAACAGAGTTAATAGAGGTCAATTTAGCAAATAGAAAAAACAAATACTCATGCATTAGGATGAATTCAAATGCATAAATTGTGGGGTTTTTATTAAGTAATGTGGTTGCTTGTCTCTGTATCTTTCATTCCACTGTTAGCTCCAGATAAAAGTGCCATGCTTATCATCATAAAAGCAACTCAAGATCTGTCCAAAAAAGGTGAAGTGGTTTCAAGGGTATTTTTATTGTATTATGCTTTACACGCCTTTTCAGCCACCACAGTTTGAACAAAGCCCAATTTCCAAGCTAAATTCTATAAGTGGAAATCGGAGGCTATGGTTAAGTGAACAGAAATAGAATTGACAACCTAAATGCGTCAACATTCATGAAAAGTGACATCAGCAGGTTTGCTGTGCAATTGCTTTCTTTTTTTTAAAGGTGAGTAGGTGTTTAAAACTTTTCAACGTTTAGAAAGTGTCCTCTTCAGCTTATTTTCCTTTATGTAATTTTTTTTTTAACAAGAAGGAAGTTCTTTGCAAGGATTAGAAGACCTGTTAGCACCAACAAATGTAAAATCGTGTATATGGCTAAGAAAGGGGTGTCAAGAAAGACTATAGCCATCTCCCAAGAAATATAATTTGGGGATTATTATAATAATCCCAGGTAATTAGAAGAGACCTCTGCACCTCTGATCTGAGTGTGACTCTACAGAGCTGACTGCCATGGAACATCATAGCCTGGTTCTGCATGAACCATTGGACGACAGTCTCCTTACTGATATCCAAAGGACTTCTGAGTGAATTTTTTTAAGAGGACAGAAGAACAGTTTAAAGTTTTTGAGCACAAAAAGATGAAAACGTTCCCAGGCAATTCTCCTCTATCATTCTGCATAATGTTGTTGATGTCATCACCTTCAAAATGAATATGTGAGCCCAGAAATGAAAATGTAGATTTGTCTATCAAAATGTTTACCCTTGGAAATTCCCTGGTGGTCCAGTGGTTAAGACTCCACATTTTCATTGCCAGGGGCATGGGTTCGATCCCTGGTGGGGGAACTAATATCCCACAAGCCGTGCTGTGCGGGCAAAAAATAAAAAATAAAAATTTTACCCCTATTGGTGAATAGCAGTAAGTAAAATTCCTGTTGAAGCAAAGTTAATCCCTCCATTCTCTTTGCCCCCAAAGTACCACGTACCTGTCTCTATTATAGAACATTCACGTTAATCACATTTTGAGTCTGTTCACTTCAGTAGGCTGTGAATTCTTTGAATGCAGAGATCTTATTTTTAATCATTTCTGAATGTTAAGCACCTCACCAATGCCTGATGCTTTTACAGACCAAAAGTGGTTCAATACCAGCAATTTCATATTGTTTAACTAATAATTGTTCAGTATTTAATGAGTGAATACACAATTACTTTACATTAACATTCCATTTAACAGTTTTGGACTTTTCAAAAAGAAAGCCAGCATTTATTCCATGAATTTCATGTTTTACAATTATGAAATGACAAAATTATCAAATAGTCAATTTCTCCCTTAATACAACAAGGATTTGCCCAGTTTTTATGGCATAAAAAAAATTGAGCCCTAATAAAGACCAAATAAGACCTTTGTGCCTCATTATATTCTGATAAATTAATTAAAATTTTGTAGGGAATTCCTTGGTGGTCCAGTGGTTAGGACGTCACACTCTCACTGCCGAGAGAGTAGGTTCAATCCCTGATCAGGGAACTAAGATCCCACAAGCCTCATGGTGTGGAAAAAAAGAAAAAAAAAAAGAAGAAGAAAGAGAGAAAAAATAAAATAAAAATTTGTAGCTCCTTTGAATTCGAGAATATTTGTTCCTAGGAAGAGTTTTTCATTCAGTGTATGCATGTTTGTGAGATAGATAGATAGATAGATAGATAGATAGATAGATAGATAGATAGATATAGCCTTTTCTCAACATTTCTTAAGAGCAAACAAGAAACTAAAATGGAAAAAAAAGTGAACCCTGGAAGATGTGAAATGTTCTCCAATGAATGTTCTATGTTTAAATGAGCTTTTGGGAAAGATGCTTCCTCTGATGACGGCTTCAGAGAAATTCAGACCAGCTGGTAGCTAAAGGACACCAGAGTCAAAATCAAACAGGATAGAGCCATATTTCTGTTAATTGCCTTGCCCAAGTGATGATATGAGAAATCCTTTACACCATTTAACAATCTATTTCAACAATTGCTCATTCTATGAAACAAGATAACCACATAACCATCCCAAAGTACCATTTTGTACTTTTCGATATATGTTTATATCCAATTCAATGACATTTTGACTCTGAAACCACTATGATTTAGCCTAATATCTCAAAAATATACCTTCCTTGATATATTTACCTCTTTTAAGACCAGTTTACTTCTAGCATTAGTGTTCAAAATGACTCGCTGCTATGAAAAATTATTACAGCAAGAATTGCTACTTGTCTAATGTAGAAGTCTCACAATGGGTTATACATGTTTAAGAGTAAGAAAGATATGGTATAATCCCTTTCTGAGCAATGAAAATACTGTTGGGCTGGATTAAGTCTCTAGAAGTCAGCCTTTCAATTTCCCAGAACATTAACTATAAGGAAGAAGATAGAAAAATGAACATTAAAATCAATTATGGTATTAAATTTTCCTTCAATTAAAAAAAATTTTTTTTGCACTGTTGATGGGAATGTAAAATGGTGCAACCAGTATGGAAAACGGTATGGCAGTTCCTCAACAAAATTAAAAATAGAGTTACCATATGACCTAGCAATTCCACTTGTGGGATAAGACCCAAAGCAGGATCTTGAAGAGCTAATTGTGCACCTATGCTCTTAACAGCATTATTCACAATGGCCAAAGGTAGAAGCAATCCATGTGTCCACCAAGGTATGAATGGATAAACAAAATGTGGTATACACATACATTAGAATATTATTTAGTCTTCAGAAGGAAGGAAATTCTGATATGTACTATAACATGGATGAACCTAGAAAACATTATGCTAAATGAAATAAGCTACTCACAATAACACAAATACTGTATGATTCCACTTACATGAGGTACCTAGAGCAGTCGAAATTCATAGAGACAGAAAGTAGAATGGGGCTGGAGGGAGGGGGAATGGGGAGTTATTGTTTAGTGGGTAGAGATCCAGTTTTGTAAGATGAAGGAGTTCTGGAGACGGATGGTGGTGACGGTTTCACAACAGTGTGAATGAATTCAATACCACTGGGCTGTACACTTCAAAATGGTTAAGATGGTAAATTTTATGTTATGCATATTGTACCACGATTAACATTTAATTTAAAAAGAGCACCACCAAGAAGGCACTATCCATTGTTCTGATCTTTGAAGTCAACACGGACACACAGATCAGCAAGTGGGCAGCACAGTAAATATTCTAAATCAAACACAATATGAAGTCAATGATCTAATACTGGGCATGGCTCCCAAACATCCAGGCTTTTCTTGGGCTCTGTGACTCATTAGCTCAAACAAGTCAATTTAATTCTCTAGGCTTTGAATCTGATCCCTTCTGTAAAATGAAGTAATAATTCCACCCCGGATTTCCATGTGATGCTGTCATGAAAATCATCAGTGATGATTTTTAAACTGAAAAATGCTATGTCAAGTTGGGAGGTGGGTAAGGTCTGAGAAAGGGTTTCTATGCCAGAAGACTCTATCTGTTAATAAACAAGGGATGGGCTTCCCTGGTGGCGCACTGGTTAAGAATCCGCCTGCCAATGCAGGGGACACGGGTTCGAGCCCTGGTCAGGGAAGTTCCCACATGCCGCGGAGCAACTAGAGCCCGTGAGCCACAACTACTGAGCCCATGTGCCACAACTACTGAAGCCTACACGCCTAGAGCCCGTGCTCCGCGACAAGAGAAGCCACCGCAATGAGAAGCCCATGCACCGCAAGGAAGAGCAGCCCCCACTTGACGCAACTAGAGAAAGCCTGCACGCAGCAACAAAGACCCAACGCAGCCAAAAATAAATAAATAAATTTATTTTAAAAAATAAAATAAAAAATAAACAAGGGAGGTTTAATGTAGACAGTCTGAAGAAGGTCTCGTGGACAGTCCTTCCCCCTCTTAGCTGACTAGCTATATAGGGCAAGTCTACTTTAAATCTGTCTTGGTTTCACCACTTAATAACCTGTTTGTTGTGTGACTATAGGCAAGTTACCTAATCTCTTTGCACCTTGGTTTCCTCATCTGTTAAATGGGAATAACAATCAGGGTGAGAGGAAGGTGAATCATGGTTCTTAACACAGTTCACCTTGCTGCCAACGTATTTATCACTAGGAATACAGCCTCTGTAAGTACTCTACGGCAGTGGTTCTCAATTTCCCTAAGAGCTTGTTAAAATACAGATTCTGAAGCAGTTGGTCTGGAGTGGAGTCCACGATTCTACAGTTCCCAGGGACCCAGGTACTGCTGATCCTACTCATCCAAAGACACATTTTGAGCAGCAAGACTTACCGTGTGTCCCCACTTCTATATATTCTGGTCCCAATTTATTGAAAGAAAAAGTCAGAAAGCTTTAATCAGACCCCGATTCTACTGACTTCAGCTCTGGAAATTCTAGACTTTTTGAGCAATACGATACCTGAGACTTAGAGACTAAATAGTTTAACATCTCCAGCTTACAAGTGAGGGAAAGGAAAGCCCGGAGCCGATAAGCACCACATCTTACATCACAGAGCAACAGATCTGGTACCAGCATCTGGGTTTCCCAGCTCACAATCCTTACACTTACCAGGAATACAGTGATTGAGGACAAAGTCTTAACAAAACACCCCCCTAAACAAACATCCTAATTGAGGAAGCATGGGGGACAGAAGGAAAATGGCGGCCTCTAGAGAGAAGCCAATAGGGGTATGGTGCTTCATTCTGATCCAGAATGTTCCTCTGAACCTTCCCCAAGGAACAGAAGTGAGTGACTCGTCCATATTTTGTCAACATCTTAGAATCTAAGCAAGATTATATGCAAAACATCCCAGGCCATTTTCAACTGAAAATGATTTTTCTTTCCCTTGGAAATTTTAAAAACACTCAGCCAGGATTCAGCCTGTCTTTACTTGGCCTTTGCATCTTTGAATCTCAGGCTTCAGGTTCTCGCTCTTTAAAAGAACAAGCCCTTCAGGAGAACAAAACCACTGAAGTCCTCCTTGAAGAACAGGCAGTAATGACGACAGCCAGCTCCCAGCGCTATGAGACAGTCGACACAGAGGGGGGTCTTTCTCCATATCCATGACTAACCACTCCAGCTTCCTGTGAATGTGTTATAAATGTTCCCGGAGATGCACTGCAGCCCAGTGGGTGCTTTTTGGCTCTGTCTCACCACATATGTTATCTTCATGGTAGCTGCTCCCAAAAAGGGTTGTAACTCAGAGGAATCTCTTCACAGATTCATGTCTGGCTTTAAAACAAGGAGCTCTCAAACCTGTCAAATCAGGGAAACAGACGGTGTCTCTATTTTGGGGTACCTTTCCCCTCTGGGTTTGTAAAGGTTTCCTCTGGGAGGAGTCTTCCCTTTTACATGTATTTGATGGCTTGCATGTTGGAAAGCAACTGTGAGTCTGGAAAAGAGCCTTTTTCAAGGTGTACAGTTTAGGGAAGTTCAGGTTGAATCCATAGGGACGGAGGTAGCAGAAGGTGGGAGAGGGAAACAATGCACGGCTTAATGTACACAGCATGTAGCATTAGTTACATTAGCATGTAGCAGAAGCAAACACTTCTGTGGTTGCCATAGGAATGAGAAGACTTTTGATTTTAAATCATCGCTCCTCTGGAGCTACGTTAAAAATGTGACAGTGGATTCTTGCTGTTTACCACTACCAGCTTTTTAAATGGGGGCTCTTTTAAAAATGCAGCCCAGATGTTTACTCTACCGAAGGAGGTTACATTAACCTGAAACAAACATGTCACTCTCAAGGCCCAAAAAACTAAAGAATGTGGACTTCTCCCAGTTACCTTGGGCTCCACAACTTCCAAGCTAGTGAAACACAATGTAGTTCCGATATTTTCTTCCCCAGACGGGATTTGCGAAATACACAAAAGAGCCCGTGGTGGTAACTCAACCAAGTTAATTACCATTAAATTGTTGTGGGAGAATATTTTGAAACCAAACAATTGGTTTAAAACCAATAGCTCTTGAAACCGTTCTAGAGATTATCTGTTTAAAACATGGTGGCGCACACGCTCCACCCTCACCCCCTGTATGTTTGCCCCACCAGTTAACCCTCTAATCCTTTTCTTCGCTAACTCAAAGTTCTGACACCAAGTACCAACCTGCAAACTCAGCTTGAAACACTGCACTAAGTTTCATTAGTAGCTACTCCTCCCTTCTCCCCACTGCCAACTAGACACTGTGTTGTATTATTCATCTAATTTGAAAAGCTATGGAGAAATTAAATACATTAAAAGTTGAGCACCTTACATAAAGCTTCCCAACTTGCATGCCAAGTTGGGCCCCTGAAGCTGACTGCCTCTGGACACATCTGCTCAATTATGAAAGAATGTGATCATTTTCAAATACGTGCCTTAATATGAAAAAAGTTGGGAGAATCTAAGTTCAGCTAATTTGTAATCTTGAGAAAAGGAGTTGGTCTAGTTTATTATTTTAACCCTAGCAGCTCGTGCAATGCCTGGCACGTAATGAATGATAAACAATTATGTGCCAATAAATAGTTATAAACTGGGCTTCCCTGGTGGTGCAGTGGTTAAGAATCCGCCTGCCAATGCAGGGGACACGGGTTTGAGCCCTGGTCTGGGAAGATACCACATGCCGCGGAGCAACTAATCCCGTGCGCCACAACTACTGAGCCTGCGCTCTACAGCTCGTGCTCCGCAACAAGAGAAGCCACCGCAATGAGAAGCCCGCGCACCGCAACGAAGAGTAGCCCCCGCTCGCCGCAACTAGAGAAGGCCCGCGCGCAGCAACAAAGACCCAATGCAGCCATAAATAAATAAATAAAATAAAATAAAAATAAAAATTTATTAAAAATAGTTATAAATAAACACATAGTGACTGAACGCTTGGATTAGACAATATCTGTGACGGAGCCCTGGAAGAACAGAAACGTTTGTTGAGTCTCTCAGTACTCAGTGAATAAAGTTCCTACTCTGTGCCCGGCATCTACACTTAACTCGGCTGAGGAAAGAGAAGATGAGCTTATGAAAAATAGTGGACAAAATTCTGCTCTAGTTTGTAATTCCCTGTTGCCAACTTCTCTCAGGAAATCAGAGAGGTAAAAAGAACAACAAAGGCCCTTTTGGTGGAGCTATCTTGACATGGGTCCTCAATGCTCCCTACTTTGCATGACTGTCCAGAAAAAGAACACACATTAAAGAGCTCACTAAGGGCCACCAGCTCTCTGTGAGGGAAAATAATTATAATAACTTACACTCTTGGAGTACTTACTATGAGCCAGGAACCATTCTAGATGTGTTACACCTAATAATTCCTTTAATCCTCATGTATACATGATTAACTGTAACACAAGTTAGAAATATAAACCAAATACCATGGGACTTCAGAGGAGCGGGAGCTTATTTGCAGTCAAAATGATGGAGGTAATATTTCGACTGATATGTGGGACAGATGCAGCTGCGGTGGGGTGTCTCACCCCCTGCAACTCCTTGCACTTGTAAGCTGTTAAAAATATTTCAAAATAATACCTAACCTCAATACTTCCTGTGTGTCAAGTGCTGTGTTGTCTACATAGATGATCTCTTTTGATTCTTATTTTTATTCCTGTACTACAGAGCTGGAAACTGAGGTCTAAAGAGGTTAGCTTGCTCAGCTAAGAAGCAGCAGAACCGGAAGTCCCAAGCTCATACTTTTAGCTATTTTACTGCATTGTCTCCTGGATAACATTTCTTTGGTGTTTATTATACAGCAGTGAGTGCTGTGAGGCTGAATATTACATTTTTCCCCATGTACTAATAATGCTTGTGAGAAATTAAAACTCAATGAATACCAATAAGGTTCTCTTTGTTTCAGAAGCAAGTGCCCACCTACCATCACCCCCATTTTACGAGCATCAGGGAGGGGGTGAGTTTTCTGTTATCTTCAATCCACTAGAAGCAGAGAATGCTGATTTGGAAACTTGTTACCTAGGATATGATGCTCCTCAGTGCCTTCAGGTGATACATCCTAAAGACATTTAACTCTGAAATTAAACCAGAGACTGTATCATGAATAATAATGCAAAGATACGCCTCAAATACCCTTGCACACTATGCATAAGAAAAACATTTAGTATTACTATTTAAGCACATAAACCCTTGCTATAGAATTTGTTAGTGTATTCAAAACCTAAAAGGAATGAAACAGTTCCCAAAGTTCCTTTGACTTACACTGTTTTTGTTTTTTGACCTTGGCACTTGGAAACACAAAAAAGGTAGTTCAAAGTCACTACTATGCCTAAATTCATTTTGATCATTTTCTTCTATGAATCTCTACCTCTATCCTTGTCTCCATCTCTATCTCTTTCTAATCTCTACATCTACCTCAACATTTATCTATCTAATTTATCTGTCATCAATCCCCACTGTGCATAGTAATGTGGGATTGTAAAAATGACCTCACAACAACCTAAAATTGACTTTTACTCTTTTGATACAATTCACTCTCTGTGGGATCCCACTGGTATAGCCAAACCTATTTTCCTAATGTGTTCTGGAAGTTCAGGGGTCATATCTTCTGTGTAAGGTCTGTAAGACTTACGGCACATAGAAACCATTATTCTTTCTTTCTTCAACATGTTTTTGGATATTTTTCAGGTTGCCATCTGGATTTTTAGGAGGACTAGGAAAATACAGTTGAACTTGTGATTAATTTTTTCAGCTCCCTCCAGGAAAGTTGAAAGAAATTACGCACATACACACACATCAAGAATTGAGGGCAATGTGATTTTCTCGCCAGAGGGAATGAAGTCAAATTTCATTCTTACATACTCTCAAAGTGGTGCTTAAAAAAAAAAAAAAAAGAGCTGCTACTCTCAACACATTTCTCCATCATTAGTTGGCCATTTTCATGTCTTCATATTTAGGGTTTTGAGAGTTATAGTAAGTAGAGAGTTGCTTGAGAATTCCTCATTTCCCCACTCAACATTTCTTCATTTCCCTATATCCAGATCAGTAGATAAACACTGAGATAGAGATATAATTTATGAGTATTCTTTCTGACAAGCCAAGAAATTTCCACATTATACGCAAGATGGGCTTACTAGAATCCAGTTGGCAGAGGGAAAGATGACATTTTGAATTCTTCACTCTGTGAATTGACCCTTCTACAAAGTATTAAAAGAGGGGAAAGGATATTTTTAGAAGTGGGCAGCAAGTGGAACCAAAGGCTTCGCTCCTCTTGGCTCTGGCCTTTGCCATTTTGGCCAATGCAGCCTCTCTCCTAGTGTGGATCTCTGGAATGCACTTTCAAGAACAGAAGCCTGCATGATTTTGTTGTGAAGAATTTTCCTGCTAGCTGAGGATGGGCCAAAGGGGAAACTCCTTTGACATAATGTTCTTGAAATAGGATTTAGGAGTCTGCCTCTGGTCCTTTAAGGGAGTTTCAAGCCCTGGTCCAAACTAAGATGTTTACAGATTTAACGTCCTTATTTGCCAGCTGAATACCTGGTACATTATACATAAGTAAGCCCTCAAAACATGACTACATGCTTACATGGAATAAAATTAGGTTCCTCCTCCCTGTGAGACTATTTTTTTTCTCAGTCCATCTTTCCAACTCTCCCAGCTTTCTTTAGCTTTCCGACTATCATCAAAATCTTTTCACAAGAAAAGATTGGAAATTAATTTATACTAAAGAAAAAGTAATTGATGATGGCTTAACGTGTTTCCTTTCCCAGGGAGATTTCAATAAAAATAAAGCCCCAGATAAAGTGTCTGCAGGACCCCTACCATCTAATGACAAGCTTTATTGAGGAGAGAAGGAGAGATTCTTTTTGAGTGTTGGATCAAGAGATAAGAGAGTGACTTGCAGAGCAGAGAGAACCGGCTGCTATTGAAGCATATCATTCTCAGGTCAACTATTTGCAAAAATAAATGAATATATTATTTTCTATACTTGTTTAGTGAGCTAGCACTTAACCAAAGATCTTCAGTCTAGGTACTCCCCCCCCGCCCAAGGGATCCAAAATAGCCTCACACTTTGAGAGCTCCTAATATTTTTAAAGTTAGGTGAGTCTTTTGGGAAAAAAGGAACTTCCCCAAGATTTCATGCAGGTAGAAGGCAGAACTTCATGTAGTCCAACACAAATAAAAACATGGTCTTCTAGAGATCTCTGGAATATAGTAAAGCAATTAAACAAAAAAATATTAATTGTAAAATTGTCAATAACACAAACTTCTTTATCTCTTAGCAAACAGAGTAAACCCAGACTGACTCTGATGGAAGTTGTTTGGATGATATTAAAAGAGCAAATTGTCTAACTGCAAATCATGTGAACCTCTCTCCCAGATCGTTTGGGTCTTATGCCATCCAATTGCATAAATAAGTACACCTCAAAGATAAATTAATACAAACTGTTATCTTCACTGATCTCCAGATTCCATCTTGAAATATGCCTTCATTTTTTAATTAATCAAACACTTCTTCCTTTTGTATATAGAATACTCACACACATATTCTCTTACCACCAAACTGAACAGAAAAGTATAAACATCTCTGCCAAGTCATGTATTTTAAATAATACTAGATTGTTGATTTCAGCCTTACAATGCTAAACTTTCATACTGTAATGCCATCAATGTAAAAGACGTAACTCTGGCTTTTTAAAAATGATTTTTTATCTCTAGCTCACTGAGATATGTTAACACTGTCTGAGTTAACTTTTAGAGCTGATGTCTCAAGGATGTTTTGGGCTGAATCCTTCAGGGCTGTATAAGAGTTATTCTGAATACTTGCTGTAACCTTGCCTTCTTCTCTGTCTGGTTCTATTATATCTCAGAACAATGGGCCATTATAAATGCTGCTTTTGAGTAGATTAAAGTTATAAAACAGAGCTGAGCTGATCAGATCTTGACATTGGGTTTTGAACATTACAATACTTCCCCACCTTTAAAAATAATGCCTCACACAGATATTGCTATATGTGATCTACAGCTATGCTCCCCAGAGAATAAAATCATCTTTTGTAGTCTATTTCTGAACCTGGTCATATGATGTTAAAGAACTCAGCCGTTAATTACTTAGTAAAATAAAGTCCCTTTTTGCAAGTGAATAATCATCCCCTTCCCAAATACATTTCTTTAAGTTGAAATTTTCCTCTCCAAGTTTTCTTTAAAACATTGCCCTTGGACTTCCCTGGTGGCGTAGTGGTTGAGAATCTGCCTGCCAATGCAGGGGACGCGGGTTCGAGCCCTGGTCTGGGAAGATCCCACATGCCGCGGAGCAACTAGGCCCGTGAGCCACAATTACTGAGCCTGCACGTCTGGAGCCTGTGCTCCGCAACAAGAGAGGCCGCGACAGTGAGAGGCCCGCGCACCGCGATGAAGAGTGGCCCCCGCTCGCCGCAACTAGAGAAAGCCCTCGCACAGAAACGAAGACCTAACACAGCCAAAAAAAAAAATTGCCCTTTCACATTATATGTTCATTTTGTAAGACTTCAAATTCCCTTTCTTGGTCAACTCTCCAGAAATGACTGACTTCCAAACCCATCCCCCAACCCCTGGGAATCAACTATATATTTCACATTTCCAATTTAGCATCTCCTTTTCAATCACGGATCCATTTGGGCTCACCGACAGTGGACTGTGCACACTCTTTCTCTCTCTCTCACCTCTGAGTCATTACAATTTCTGTAGAATCACAATAGAGAGTTCAGAACCTGTCGCCCACACCTTACTGTAAGCTAAAGGAACCAGAAGACAGCTTTCTCCTTTTGTAAATGTCAAGTGTTCAGCATGTCTCCACTGGGGGCTGAACAGAAATGTAACCTTAGAGAAGTCAGTCCTTGGGTCTGGGCAAAGCTCTGAGTATTCTGAGTCCAAAGCTGGCTCTTCCTACAAGGGCATATGATTGGTAGTTTCAGCTTCCTCCTTCATCAGGCTTAACTCTGCAGCACCAGCTGGGTGTCTGATTTGTTCTGACTGGGTGGGAGAGCCCATAAGATAAACAGAAGGAGATGTTCAGGTTTGTCTCAAGAGTAGTCCACAAAGCTGTGTATATGGCAGAAGGGAGTCTGGTGGTTTTCCTTCCAAGGCTTCTTAAATGCAGCTTCTCTTTTCTTAACAATACAACATGCCACACACCACACCACACTTATTACTAATTCTGCTTGGTCAACAAAGGGTGCAAGAGGGTCATGGAAAACCCACTACAGATCTTGTATTTGGCTATCGTTATGCCTTTCATGAGTGGATCTCAAAGTATTATGCCTAAAAGTCCTTACTGAGGTTTGGTAGGGAGGCTATTCTACCAGAATAAGCTCAGGTATCAAACCAAAGTTTCTTTTTGCTGTGAGGTTTATTTTGTTACATTCAGACAGAGAGAAACTCATTTAGACAAACTGGCATGATTGGGGCTGGAGATTTGACCAAGCAATCAGAGGCTGGAAGAGGAAGAAAGGCCAGAGAAGAGGGAGGGGGTGAAATCCAATGTTCACTCTGTATTTCACTCGAGAAAACAGCTGGCAATTATAATTACCCACCTTGTTTTACAGCTCAGAATAAAAGTGGCGTTGCACCAAACCCTGCCCAAGCAGCCTTTGTGATTAGAAAGTACTCCACACCTTGGAGAACCGAGGAGACACGAGCGTAATTTTAAATGCAAATTAAATTGAGGGGGTAGCAGAGAGAACACATAAAAGACAGTAAAACAAAACCTTTCAATGTTCTTAAATTAGCAGTCTAGTGTGTTCTAAAGAACACCTCCCCTCAGATCTCTTCTTAGGGGTTGTATTTCATCACAATATAAAATGGGCAAATCCATCACTTGCCTCTGCTTGGTGCTCTTGAACTGAGATTGAAGGAAAAATTAAAAGCTGTTCATTTGGGCTTGTGGGCTCAGCGGCGTTAGGCAGCTTCGTTTTATGCTCTACGGTGTCCTATTGAAAGGGGCCAACAAGTGCTGGTGAGTATCTGCTAACTGCAAGACTCTTTCATATATATCTTTTGGGGTTATCTTTCCTTTACCAGAGGGGAAATCTCCCAAAAGATTTATGTTATAATGCAGCTTTCAAAACCTAGGAAATTCCAGACAGCTTTCTAAGCTTCTTCCAGTGACTGATTTACGCAAGGGGAGAGAGTTATTGTCAGCCCAGATGCTGGTGACTGATCCGTGTATTAATTATAACAGGGGAATGTGTAACTGATGCTAGCTAAAACTGCCTTTCCCCACCACCCTTAGCCTGCGTTAGGGTAGGAACTGGTGCCCCGACAACTTTTCTACCATATTAACTGCATCATCGTGTAATTCTGTTATAATTGCAAGTAAAACTGGGACTTGGAGCTATAAAAATAATTAAACCAAAAGCATTTTTTAAAATGACTATGACAGTACTCTACCTAAGAGATGGGCGGCGGCAGCCGGGGGATGGAGGTAGGGGTAGGGGTCGGGGGCGGGATGGGGCATCGGACCCGCGTGACGGTGACATGTAGATTTTGACGGTGATGGTTTTCTGCCAAAGTTTTACCCGAGAACCTGGTCATTCCTTCCTTCGCAGTGGAGGATACAAAGAGGCTGAGGCTGGCGTCACCTTCCGTTGCTAAGGTAACGTGCTCTGGCCATTTTATCTGATAAAGGAAGTCCAGCGGACGGTATACATTATTCATCGCCGATCTAATCAAACAATCAAAATTGTTTACTTTCACCGGGAATGTTCAGTGAGATCAAAGGCACTCTGGCTGAAATTGCTCTTGCTTTTAACTGCCGGCAGTTAACCCTTGATTTTATTTATTTATTTTTTCTTTTTTGCAGTAAGTATGATTTGCCGTTGGGGTAGCTTTGGATATTTTTTAAAGTTTCCGCCTACCAGACTTGGCTTCTTAAATTAAGATATGCACTGTTAGAAAGAAAAACCAATTGGATTATCCTTCTGAGTTTGCTTTTAATGACTTTGTCTTGTTAATTCTTTCCAAAAACATCCTGCAGAAATAGAGATACTTCATTTGTGCAAGTATGGGGGAAAGGCTACATATGCTAGAAAGAACATAACAGGCTGAATGTTTTTTAATGAAGCATATTAGCTTCCTGACAAGCTAGTGCCTGATAATATCACGGGGATCATTGCAATTCTGAAATAATTGTCCTTGCTCTACAAACCAGAATTCTTTCTCAAAAGCAGCCTATGTCAGAGGCAAGCAGGTGATGATCCTTAGCACTTTATAAAACGTGCTAGAGGAAATCGCTAAAAGGAAGGAATGCAAGGCATTTTTACAGCAAACATGTCAGCATGTGTCATAAACGCAAGGCATCTATAGGTGGAGGCTCTGATTCCCAGGAGATGCTCGCTGCTCGAGGGGAATTGGAACTCCCTGGATCAACTGAGGATCAATACTCAGAATGGCTGATACTTAATGATGTCATTTATCAGACAGACCTTTTGAAAACAGAGAGCATATAAACTTAAAAGTTTATTTTCCAGTTAATACACAGCAAGGAAAGACTGGTATGTTATCTCTCTTTAGCCTGGATCATCTGTATTTTCTGTGTAGCATATATTACTTTTAATAAATGTTGGTGAAAGGCTGCATTTTCTCCTACAGTAGGAAAGCTCTGTTGAGGGATGGACTTAAAACGGGAAATGTCAGTCAAATAATGGGATATTATAATGGGGTATCTCTTCTTCCAAAATCATATTTGACAGTCTAAAATACTGTAGATTTTTTTCCTCCTCCATAGGCAGTACAAGTGATTGTCTTAAAACTCTGTTTCTGGAACATCGAAGATGGATTATCCCAAAATGGATTATTTTCTGGATGTCGAGTCTGCTCATAGACTCTTGGATGTTGAGTCGGCTCAAAGATTCTTCTACAGCCAAGGAGCTCAAGGTAATTAAATGGGAGAAAGAGAGGAAACTCCTCTCATTTGCATGTTGGTTTTATATTAACTGTTCAGTGTGGACTGTAGCAGTGTAAGCTCTACTGCAGAAGTTCAATAACTGGGATTTCCCAATTGGTAACCTCTACCGAACTGTTTCTGGAACTGAGGCAGGCATGTAGTAGAATGAATAAATCTAAACTTCTTGATGTGGTTAAAAAGCAACCTGCCTAGCTTTCACACAAACAACCCTTGGAAAGCTATGTTAGAAAATTATTCCCCCAACTCCTTGCAACCAAAGTCTAAGTTTGAAAGGCTTCGAGGATGCTTTTAGCCACAGGAAAAGGTTGAGTGCGCAGCTACTGCACTGGAGAAGTAGGTCTAGGGCACCCTGACCTATCGATTGAAATCCAGCTGGATGAGGGGCTCCTGAGATAAGCTTTGAGCTTCTACAGCTGTCTTATCTAGTTTAGGTGAAATCAGTTACTGCCTCAAGGAATTAACAGTGTGCTTGGGGAGCACTAAGGAACACGCCTGTTGTGAAGTGTGGCTGATAGGTACATTTTTATTACAGATTTCAAGATGGTCAGTTAGGCTCCAGTTTGCTTGTTCCTCTCTTCCAGGGTGCACTTAGAATGTTCTGCCGGCATATTAGAGTACAGGAAGAAGCTGGGGTATTTAATGGGCTCTCCTGACTGGCAGGAGATTTTTTTAAAGCCTATTTTCTCTTCTCCATAGAATATTTAGGGTATTCAGTCAAAGCAACCTGATGATGGGCATATCCCAAATGGTACAAGTAATGCACTGAGAAGAAAGGCAACTTTCATTTTCTTAGAGAAGTAGTTGAATTCTTCAAAGCCACGAGGCAGAACAGAAAAGGAAATGCTGTTTTGATAATGCTGGCATCTTTCACTGTTACGTGGTAATGGGTACTTCACACAGGGGTACTTCACACAGGGCACTTATAATATTCTGCCTTGGCTTTCCCAGTTGTCTTGTCTGAAGTGGTTTTGCCCTAGCTCTCAAGCCAATTTCTCATGGCAACCTCAAGGGCTTGCAAGCCTCCTCCTTCTCCGCTTCCATTTTCCTGGGCAGGATCCAGTCTTCTTAAAGTCAAGAGGGGCTGGTAATCATCTGGTTGATTGGCTGGGGTCAGTATGCTCATCAGCAGAGCTTACATTAGCAAAAGTGATACAATAGCTAATTCTCCTCATCCCTGTGTGTGTGTGTAGTCAGTATTGCTCCTTTCAGCCACTTAAAGAGATATGAAAATGTTACTGAAGTAGAAGAAGGGTGAGAGACTGGCCAGAACTGCAGCCCCTTCTGGGTCTGCAAGTAAGAAGGTGCTGGGGGCAGGTGGAGAACGGAGGCCAGAAGGAAAAGGGGGCTGAGGCAGGGCTCAATCCCATCTCTGGTTCTGAGTTTAAGCATTGGTGCGTCTGTCCATTTCCATTTGAACAGGAGAATAATATCTGGTGCTGGGGTCATACACCTGAGCCGCGTCTCTGTTGGCAGAGCAGAGAAGGGGAGTGGCAGTGAATTATAGATAAGATGTCCATTTTGCCTTGCAGTAGACACAGTTTAAACCTTTAAGAGGACTGTGGGCTCCAGGCATTTACGGAAGGCAAACAGTCAGGGTGTGGGAGACTCAGAGGACGCAAGGCAGTCTGGTGGTTGTCGCCAGATGGAGTGTGGGGTGGAGTGGACAGAATTGTCGCCATCAGTGGCTATGGTTTTGACACCAGAGCTAAAATGACTGGAAAATGCATGGGAGGTAGTAGCATAAGCTACTGACCGTGGCTCCCTGATGATAGCACGTTCATTTTAGGGTAATCAGAATGATGTTGCAATCAAGGAATCTTGGATCTGTAGTAAGAGTGAGGTTCCCTAAACAACAGCCAGGTCAATTTTTCAAAACCCCCAGGCCTCCTGAATCAGAAATCCAGGTATAAGTCGTAGAGGTCTGCCTTTTAAGCAAGAGCTCCAATGACAATTCCCCAGCACTCGCACTATTCTGGGGACCAGCATTTAAGAACCAGTCCATCCTGTCTGATTTCTCTCCTTCCACCCCAGAACGGGATGTCCCCAGCATCAGAGGCAGGATAGCACAGTGGTTACAACCAGATCCTGCCTGCCTAGGTTCAAACCCTGGGTCTGCCACAGTCAAACTGGGAAAATTAACCTTTGAATTTTTAATTTCCTCCTCTGAAAAATGGAAACAATAATAGTGCCCAATTCATAAGTTGTTAAGAGCAATAACGAGGTAAGATTTGAAAGTGCTTTAAACTGCCACATGGGAACCGCCATACATAAGCAAATCAATGAAATAAACATCTTTGCAAAAGGCCATCTCTCCTCTGTTTGAGATTTCACTGCCTTGCAAACAAGAATGTTACCTGATAGGAGTGAACCTCCTATTTTTAGCAAAACAAAAAAGAAAAATTAATTTTAAAAAAATTTGAAAAAAACTGATTGTTTTATTGTCACATCAAAAGCTAACTCGGGGCAAAACTGAAAAATAGGGAGTACCAAGACAAACTTCTACTATCTACCTAGTCCTTCACATCACTTGAAAACTGAAAGCCCCTCTCCCGCCAACACCTTCCCCAGAGCCCCACCACCTAGGACCAATCACCCCCAGGGTCTCCTTGCCTGAGTTTTGCTGCCACTATGATGTGAGGCTTGTCACTGCGTTGTTCCACCTCCTTCACAGCAGCTCCCTTCCACTCAGCACCGACGCCATAGTCTTTCCTGGATAACAAGCCCCTCAGCCTGATAAGGGCTCCCAGTGAATGGGCAGAGGGCTGCTGAGGACCACGGCTTACACCCCTCCCTTTCTGAACCAAATGTGCGTGTAGGTGACTAAAGCCCGTATCTCACCACTGGCAAGATCCCAAGAACCAGTGGAAGGAGGGCAGCATGGTGGCTGGCTCTTGAGAAAGGCATGTGAGGCAATTAGTGCCTTGTGCTGCTGTTAAATCACAGCACATGGCAGCTTTCTACTTGGCCAGCCCAGCCCAGGTTCAGGGAGATATTAATGAGGTCAAGGAGCCCCCATTGGATACCCTCTTCTATGAAAAAGGCCCAAATGGAAATCTAGTATTGAGTTAAGTACCTGGAATGTGGATGACCTAGGACTCCCTTGGCTAAACTGATGTGTAGTTATTGCCTTCTTGAGATGTCCATTCTCGAGGGAATGCAGACATTTCTATAGACTGATCAAGGACAGGTGTAAGTACTTTTAAAGGGGAAAGGAAGAAAATAAGACTTTCATTTTCCACATTACTATCCTTGCATCAGTTGATTTACAAATTCATATACTTTTGGGGAACCAGCCCCTTCTATATTAGTTAATGCAAAATGGTTATCCAAAGCAACAGTACCAGAATTATAATGTTTCTGACCCCATCATGGTTGTTTTTCAATTATTCTTGGAAAGTGGTAAAAAGCCTGTCGCTAGGTAGAGGATGTCTTGAGCTAGTAAAAGCAAGAGGAATCCAGGAGGATAAGAAAAAGAAAAAGAAGGAAAATGATCTAATCTCTATCCTGGGACAGATTTTGCTGAAATTCCCAAAGATTTTCAAAAGTCAGTCCTCTGCTCTGCTGAATAAAGCAGCTTGTTATTTTCTCCCATCTCCATTTTTCCTTGGAGGTAAGGAAGGTGAGCCCGCTTCTCTGGGGATTCTGCTTTAGAAAGCATGATGTGTTGCAAAGAGCAGAAAAAAGTCCAGGGTCATTCTGTTCATCTCCTGTCAGTGAAGGATGCTCTCCCGGTTCATCTGGGAGTGCTTCGTCAGCAATAAATCCTGCTCACACAGAGAGTCCTGTGAAAAATCCCCATTAACTCAAAAGGAGAATTTTGGAGGTTGAAGGTACACGTGATGTAAAGATCAACCATGTCTTGACATCACATACCTTGAGTTCACCCATCTTTCACGTTTCTGACAATGATATTCCACACGCTCAACTTCAGATGCTGTAATTCTTTTTACAGAACAGTTAAACTGGGAGAGAAATCATATTATAAAATCACAAAATTGGCATCATAGGATTTTCAGGTTGAAATGGACACTATAGTTCCGTGACTTTTCTTGCCCCTCCCTAAACCAAGTAAAACAGAATTTGTGAGGGCCAGACCCAGGTCCCAGTGATACATTTGCCACAAGCCACTGGGTTATCCTGATGGACACTGAAGGTTGAGAATTGTTATGGAGCCCTAATCACTCGGTTTGATTCTGGCCTAGCAGCATCAGCTTCATCTGGGAGCTTGTTAAAAATGCAGAGCTCAGACACCCCAGACCTAGAGAATTAGAATCTACATTTAACAAGATTGCCAGGTACTTTATGGAAGAGCTTGAGAAGCAATGATTGAATCTAGTGCACAGTAGAAACACCTGGTGAGCCTTTATGACCTCAAGGCTGGAGTCCCAGGGCGAAAGCAATTAAGTCAGAATCACTGGTGTTAAGTCCCATACTTGGGAATCTTTTAAATTGTCCCCGGTGATTCAAAGGTGCAACCAGGGCTATGAACTACTGACCTCCCATTTTATGGTAAAGGAGATTTTAGCACATCATGCAGCTATTCTTGCCTGAGTATCTTTACCTAGGTCTTTCCCTTTAAATAAGTCCAAACCATTGGAAAGGTGCAAATGGACTGTTTTTTTTTTAAAAAAGGACTGGACTATGTATCAGGTGCTACCTTCTGCGTATTCACTGTATCTGTTAGTCCTCAAAGGAACTTGGGGAAACGGGAATTATAATGCTCATTTCACAGATTAGAAAAGACTCTACATTTAGATAGTAGCATAGCCAGGGTTTGAATTCAAGTATATCTGACTCCAACAGCCCCCCACGTAGTAAGGGTAACATTTGTGACCAAATCACACTTCCGGAGATGGTGAAGCTCAGAGTGGTTCAGCCACATGCCCAAATCACACAGCTTCTAGTGAGAAGGTGGAGACTAGAATTAGATCTCTTCTTACCAACGAATGCCCATTCTACTGCTTTAGATTTCTTTTCTCCAAGACCGTCAATATCTTTGGGTGTTTTAAATTATACGCAAGGGGATCCCACTACTGGGCATATACCCTGAGAAAACCATAATTCAAAAAGAGTCATGTACCACAATGTTCATTACAGCACTATTTACAATAGCCAGGACATGGAAGCAACCTAAATGTCCACTGACAGATGAATGGATAAAGAAGATGTGGCTACATATATACAATGGACTATTACTCAGCCATAAAAATAAATGAAATTGAGTTATTTGTAGTAAGGTGGATGGACCTAGAGACTGTCATACACAGTGAAGTAAGTCAGAAAGAGAAAAGCAAATACCATATGCTAACACATATATATGGAATCTAAAAAAGAAAAATGGTTCTGAAGAACCTAGGGGCAGGACAGGAATAAAGATGCAGATGTAGAGAATGGACTTGAGGACACCCTGCAGGAGGAAGGGTAAGCTGAGACAAAGTGAGAGAGTGGCATGGACATATATACACTACCAAATGTAAAATAGTTAGCTAGTGGGAAGCAGCTGCATAGCACAGGGAGATCAGCTCGGTGCTTTGTGACCACCTAGAGGGGTGGGATAGGGAGGGTGGGAGGGAGACGCAAGAGGGAGGAGATATGGGGATGTATGTATACGTATAGCTGACTCACTTTGTTATACAGCAGAAACTAACACACCATTGTAAAGCAATTATACTCCAATAAAGATGTTTAAAACATAAATAAATAAAATAAATTATATGCAAAGGGGAAAACACATTAAAAGGCAGCCATTTGACTAACGTTACTAGACAATCAAATTTATGACTCCTGCTCACAATTTCCCCTCTTTTGTCATTTTAAATAACTCTGGGCATTGGAACAAGGTGCTGTAGTCATTGTTACTTCGTCATAATGCATCTTTTCTGTCGTCTACATTGTCTTGTTCAACAAAGGGAAATGCCAGTTTTGACCACTGATGAATGCCACAGTGAGCAGCTGAGAGTCTCTCCAAGTTGTATTTGGAAATAGAAATTCATCTAAAATCCCCTCTCAACCATTTCCTCCCCGCCCCTCCCCTCAACCACCTTCCAGCTCTACCTTTCCTCCACCCTGGGAAATCTGTCAGAACAGCTGGTTTTTCAATCTTTTTTTTTAAATGGGTTTTTATTTATTTATTTATTTATGGCTGTGTTGGGTCTTCGTTTCTGCGCGAGGGCTTTCTCTAGTTGCGGCGAGCGGGGGCCACTCTTCATCGCGGTGCGCGGGCCTCTCACTGTCGCGGCCTCTCTTGTTGCGGAGCACAGGCTCCAGACGCGCAGGCTCAGTAGTTGTGGCTCACGGGCCCAGTTGTTCCGCGGCATGTGGGATCCTCCCAGACCAGGGCTCGAACCCGTGTCCCCTGCATTGGCAGGCAGACTCCCAACCACTGCGCCACCAGGGAAGCCCCCGGTTTTTCAATCTTTAGCTTTGAGTTAAATGTACTCTAAACTTAAACTCTAAACCTCTGGGACTTCTTCACATGGCCCCCGGAGACAAAGACATTTGGTTGCACTCAGTTATTTGCAAATCGTTGACAATAGTCGTCTGCACAGAATGTGTTCGTGCTTTTTTTTCCGCTTCTTTTGTTTGCTTGTTTGTTTGTGGGATCTTACTTCCCCAACCAGGGATTGAACCCACGCCCTTGGCAATGAAAGCACGGAGTCCTAACCACCGGACTGCCAGGGAATTCCCCAGTTCATGCTATTTTCTTTCCTGTGTTTAAGACCCAGCCCCAATGTCACCTCCTCTGTGAAATCTTGCCTGACTTTTCCAGGACTCTCTCCCATAATATTCTGTTCAGCCTACATTCTAGCCACTAGTATGCTGTATTATTTTGCTTCCACCACTTACTAGATGCATGAGCTCATATAAATGGCTTCACTTCTCTAAGCCTCAGGGTCCTAATCAAAATGCATATAACTCTGGCTCCAAATTCATAGGGGATTTTGAGAATGCAAGAAAGTATGCCTATGAAGTGTTTAGTACATTGTTATTATTGATTAGCTACTGATGCTATTGTTTTGTTATTAGGTGCCTGTTACCTACCTAGATCATGGTGATCTCCTTAAATACCATTTTCTGGGTGCCTAGTACCATCCTTGGTATACAGTAGAAGTATTGAGATTTATTAAAGGTCTCTGTTGAACTGAAGGAATGAAAATGCTTAAATCTGCATTATGAAGAGAAACTTGGGATTCAGGGAAAGGACTTCTGACAATTCATGATTGAGAAAATAGAACTTCCTAAGACCTTTAAAGAATTAAAATCTGTAGTTGGAAATAGAGACTCTGCTTGAGGCTGAAGGGAGGGACAGATAAAAATAATTTTCAAATACATGGAGATGCAGGAAATGGAAGAAAGTCATCAATGCTGATATATCTTCTATAAAACAGGGAAAAAAGCAGAAGAAAAAAAATACAGCAGGAGGGAGTTGGTGTACTATTGAAGAGAATTAACCTTTTAAAATAGATTTCCAAGGGTTCCTGAATAGTACCCTTCTTAGAAGGACTTTTTAATGTACAATAGTCTGTGAGGCTGAGTTTTGACTCTGCCTAAAAGTAGAATTCTGGAAGAGGTGAACTCTGATGAACTTAACTGAGATCAATTCAAAAGTTGCTCTGCACGTCTTCCGGAAACTAGCTCTGAGCTGTACCTTAGTTGAGATTCCTTTCCCCTTCCTTCTTTACACCTTTACTGCCTAGTCTATTCCTTATACTTTGGGGTTGATTAATCCTCAAACCAGCTACCATTCCCACTCCTGCTTCCGACCAGACTCAATGAAAGGTGACCGTAGATACCCACCTAAGCCCCATACAGGAGCCACGCACCTTGAGAACCACTCATTGAAAGCCTGGCCGTGGTGTTTCTAGGAGTCTTGCTGAGTGGGAGGCAAGTTGTCTTCCTTCTCCTGGCCTATCCCCCGAAACTTTAATGTCATGGTCTTACATGTGACTCATATCCGGACCTTAGATATCAGGACCTCATATCTAATTTGCTCCTTAAGGATTGAGGCGAAAACAGTGATCGTAAAGCAACTGTATCCTCATTTGAGGCACAGTTGCCAGTTGGATTGTAATCTCTTCCATTCACCGATCTGCCCCTCAGAGTCCTGCTAGGCCCAGCACAGCAAAACTGGCCACATCCCTTCACTGTGATGTCCTAACCAAGTAGTTTACTTGTCGTCATACTATTTTTCAGACCCTTGCCTCTGAGATGTGCTTCAGATGATGCTTTTCTTATATAGTTTCCAGCCTTGTTTTTATGGTGCTCAAGTCATCACCTGAAACAAATACTCGCTTTGGGGTTTTTTTTGGTTGCTTTTTCTCTCTATAACTCTAGCCAGGAAGCAGCCCGCTGTGTTTCAGTCATGGATGACAAGCTAACTACCAAGCCTTTCCTCCTAACTTCCCACACACTCCATTTTTGACCTCTAATTGCTCACATTCAGGCTCTCCAAACCTGTGTTTAATGCAGGGAACATTGTGAAGGAGAGGGTGAAGGCAGATCAAGAGAAAAGACACTGTGGAGCTAGCCAGGCTGCCAATTCTATCCATATACAGATGACCATGAAATCCAACCTTCCATTTCCAAGGGAGTGTGCCCTTGAACAGGACATTTCTCTGTACACAAAGGAGCATTCTCGGTGTTGACCATTTACCCACACACGACCTTCCAATGCTCTTTGTGCTTTTGCCCCCAGCAAGCATCTGCTTTGTCACATATTGCGATTCAGGGCTCATAAGAAGGGCATGAGGACAAGAGACAAACAAGAGAGAGGAGATGAGAGGATGACAGACAGAGGAAGAAAGTCATATGAAAATACAATAAACTAATTTCACTCACTAACTCCTGCTTTCACATACAGCATATAGAGAGTGGCTTAAAGATGCAGCCCACACATAGTCAGCATCAGCTATGACCCAATTAGCATAAACAATTCACAGGTGTTTGGAAAAAATTCTCACTCCTCATTGCTCAAACAAATCTGTTTTCCTAAAAACTTTCGGTACCACTCTCTGTGACTTAGCTGGCAGAGGCAAGGACGGGGAGCCTAGCACATCAAAATCAGCTCATGGCTGATACCATTCTTAATACGTTTAAGAATATTTAAATAAGCAATTAGATTCACACAATTATACAAACCACTGAATGAACACTGGTATTAAATTGGACTTCTGAAATGTTGGGACGGAACAGAGAGATTATCTTAGAGATCTCTGTACCTTTTTTT
Source organism: Eubalaena glacialis (assembly GCF_028564815.1). Lineage (NCBI taxonomy): Eukaryota > Metazoa > Chordata > Mammalia > Artiodactyla > Balaenidae > Eubalaena > Eubalaena glacialis. The sequence goes on from NC_083722.1 coordinate 9,648,262, forward strand.
TCAATCATAAGAGCAAAACAAGAGTAACATTAATGTCTTTGGGGAAAAAATGGAAAGGAAAATCAACCCTACACATCTATTTTAATTTTTTATTTTACTTTCAGTCAATTTCAGGCACATTCATATTTTTACGGTTACAATTACGGCATATACAAAATTGGAGGTATGAGCGAAATCTTTCCCAGGGCTGGCTGAAGAATGTCATAATATTGTAGGGCTTGGGTTTTGGAATAATACAGATCTGAGTTCAAACTGTGATTTCCACTTCTCAGCTTATAACATTAGTTATTCAATCTCTTTTTGCCTCACTTTTCCCTTTTGAATGCAAATGATAATAAGCATTCTTAACCCAAAGGGTTATTTTGAGGATTTAAATGAAACAAAGTGTCTCACAAACTATGGTCCAATATATGATTTTCAGGTAATAATTGAACCCTTTTATAATAATAATGTATTTATTTTATTATGTTTTAGAAAAATGTAAATTGAAAAATATTTAAATGAAATGTAAAAATATATAACTAGACTTCATACTTACGGACTACTGCTTAGAACAAGAAGGAAAAAAGAAGGATGACTAAAGTCCATTTAAGGAAAAACATTAAGTAATTAATAGTGTAGATGACACTTAGAGGTAGCAAAATCCATAAAAGTGATACAGGAATGACTGACATTTGGAAACACTGAACAAATAAATACGAAAGTAAGCAAAATGTCAAGTACCTAATATGCATTTAGTAAATATTAGCTCTTATGTTAATTAGTTTGTTTGTTTGTTTGGTTTTTTTTTTTGGCTGCCTTGGGTCTTTGTTGCTGCACATGGGCTTTCTCTAGTTGCAGCGAGTGAGGGCTATGGTGCGCGGGCTTCTCATTGTGGTGGCTTCTCTTGTTGCAGAGTACAGGCTCTAGGTGCACGGGCTCAGTAGTTGTGGCACACGGGCTCAGTAGTTGTGGCACACGGGCCTAGTTGCTCCATTGCATGTGGGATCTTCCTGGACCAGGGCTCGAACCCCTGTCCCCTGCATTGGCAGGCGGATTCTTAACCACTGCATCACCAGGGAAGTCCCTTAATTAGCTTTTAATCTTGTCAAGCCTCAGAGGAAAGTGGCAGGGCCCCTAGCTCCCCAAGAGAAACCTCTATCCTGTCCCATCTCTGGTCTTCTCTACCACCATTTATTCCTAATTCAAATTTCCAAGCCCTTGGAAAGGTGAGCCAGCCTTAAAACACAAGAACAAGAAAAAGCAAAAAAAACTTGGGTTTTTAAATTAAATAGCTAACAAATCCCAAAGCAATCCTCTTTATGGTTTTACTACTGGGAATTTTCTTCCTGCAAACTCTCTTAAAACAAGGGCTAAACTGTACTGATTTCATCTGAATTTACAGCAAACTCTAGTTTATCGGAATGTGGCTTCCAAGAAGTGATTTAAATCAGCTTTAGGGAGGTTGAAATGTGTAAAGGGGGTCACCTGTATGGTGATGGATGGAAACTAAACTTTTGGTGGTGAGCACATTGGAGTGTATACAGAAGTCAAAATACAATGCCATGCCCATGAAACTTATATAATGTTATGGACCAATGTTGCCTCAGTTTTTAAAAGTGAGTCACCATTTACCCAGGAATGAGGAAATAGGTTTGGGAGAATCCACCTTAAATCATATTTCTCTTTATTTTTTAAATTTTGTTCCCTTAAGAAAAACATGGTAGTGTGAAGAAAGTGACATCAGAAACTCCTGGACGGTAATTCTGTTCCAACAATTAAACAGCCATGTGGCTGGCTATTCAAGCGGTGAACCTCTATAAGCCTTTGTTTCCCCATTTGCAAAATGGTAACAATCCTTGCAATATTATTAGTAGGAGGATAAAATGGCATAAATTTAGACTGGTGGATTCGCAATTTACATAGCAGATTCTCAATAAATATTTGTTTAAGGAGTAAGTAAATTGCCACAATAAAGAATTGAAAGAGCACTCATTGAATAATTGTTCTGTGTCTTCAAGAAGCTCAAAGACGATGGGGGCTTCCCTGGTGGCTCAGTGGTTAAGAATCCGCCTGCCAATGCAGGGGACACCAGGTTCGATCCCTGGTCCGGGAAGATCCCACATGCCGCGGAGCAACTAAGCCCGTGCACCACAACTACTGAGCCTGAGCTCTAGAGCTCGTGAGCCACAACTACTGAGTCCACATGCCACAACTACTGAAGCCCACGCGCCTAGAGCCCGTGCTTCGTAACAAGAGAAGCCACCGCAATGAGAAGCCCACGCACCACAACGAAGAGTAGCGCCTGCTCGCTGCAACTAGAGAAAGCCCACGTGCAGCAATGAAGACCCAACGCAACCAAAAATAAAAAAAATAAATAAAAGAATAAATTAAAAAGAAAAAGAAGCTCAGGGACGATATAATACAATACCAAATATCCTTATAGAAGCAAAAAACACATCTAAAAGGGGAAAAGGAAGAATCAGAGACTTACTCGTGGAAGAGTTGTTACCTAAGCTTCATCCTGGAGCTTGCACAATAGTGGGGCTTTCCTTGCAGAAAAAGCCAGCATGTATAGGTCTTTCTATAAGCAATTCAGTATGACTGGATTGGAAAATGCAAGCAGGTGAAAGTGATACCCGAGACTGGAGGGGAAAAAAAGGGTTCAGGGAAAGAGACCTTGAACACCAGATTAAGAAATTTGGCATCTGTTCTGTAGGAAACACAGAGCATTTGAATGATTTCTAGAGCTCAGAGAGCTTCTAGACCAGGTGATTCCAAACCTGGTTACATATCGGAAACAAATTCTACAGCCCTTCCCCGGGTATACTGATCAGAATCTCTGAGAGTCAGGTGTGGTAATATGGGTTTTTCCTAGTTTTTTGGTCGTGCCGCGTGGCATGAAAGATCTTAGTTCCCCGACCAGGGATCTAACCCATGCCCCCTGCAGTGGAAGCGTGGAGTCCTAACCACTGGACCGCCAGGGAATTCCATAGATTTTTCCTATTTTTAAGGGGTTGTTTTATTTTTGTAGCTCTCAGATGCTTTAATGCAAATAGTGTGAGGTGTAGAATTTGAGACCCATTGACTAGTCTACTCTTCACTTTCATAAATGAGGAAAATGGAACCCAGAAAGGTAAATGAATGAAATGCAGTAAAAATTCGATTATATTCATTCAAAATTCACTGTTTTTTTGAACACTATCTATAGGCTGGGGATTCAAACTCAAAACAGATAAACCCCCTGGCCTCATGGAGTTAACTATCTAATATAGAGACAGATAAAGCAATGATTTCAGTTCCAAAAGATAAATGCTAGGAGAATCTGCACACTGGGAGGTTTGTAAGCACAGATGAGGGCATCCAAATGAGAGAGAAGTGTGTGTCTGTGTGTGTGTGTGTGTGTCTGTGTGTCTGTGTTGGGGAGAAAGTTAGATGTGATTCCAAGTTAGTGTCCAAAAGGAGATGACAGTTAATCTACCTTTGAGTTAGATTTAGGTAGAAGGAAGAAAAAAAAAGAATGTTTTGGTCAGTGTGAAATGGCATGTGATAAGGCATGGACATATTGAGTATAATATCTTAGGGGAGCTGTACACGGTACAGAATGAGAGGTATATTGTCGATATCTAGACTGGCAAGAAAAAAAGACTAGAATAGTAGGCAGAAGCAAAGACATGGAAGACTCTGCATGCTTAATTAAGGAATGCCAAACCTGACACTGAATCCACTAGGGAATCTAACGCAGAGGAGGTCTGTTGTCAGATCTATTTTTTATCGAGACCATAAATATGGAGGACAGTTTGGAGGGAAGAAGATTAGAGGAAAAGAGAACCATGAAGCTACTGCAGTAATCCCAGCAAGAAGTATAGACAGTCGGAAAAGGGAATTGACAGAGTGAATCCAGCAGGAAAGAGGGGTCTTTGAAATATTAGGAAGGTTCTTTCCAGATTACCTGGTGGTAAGATGAATACACTGAGTGTGAGGAAGGAGTACATGCTATGATCCCCAGATGTTTTACATGGACTCATTGGATGGATAATGAAGCTGTTCACTGAGAAAGAAGATAAAGGAGAGAGTAAAGATGGAGGGGGAAGGACTTCCCTGGCAGTCCATGGTTAATAAGACTCTGCTCTTCCACTGCAGAGGGCATGGGTTCCATTCCCGGTCGGGGAGATAAGATCCCACATGCCGCATGGTGCAGCCAAAAAAAAAAGATGGAGGGGGAATATAAATTGAATATACAATATATTGAATTCGGACCCTATAAAATATCCAAACATAGATTACCAGCAGGGAGTAAATTCTATAGATATAAAGCTTGGAAAACTATTCAAAATATTCTATGTGCGTAGGTAATTCCTAAGATAATTTCACTAACATGTTTTACAACTGCCTCTGAATATGTGGTTCCTCTGGGCCTTTAATTTTCCTTTCCTATTTATTTGAAGGGAGATTATTTAAAGGAAACATTTATTTTCTAAATTAAAAGTTTTTCCTGTAAATACAATATTTTCTTCCTAGAACTAGTACTTAAAATTAATAGTCCATTTGAAATATTTACATGAACCAAACATCTGAAGTTACCAATATTATTCAAATTCTGGCCTGTGTTTTCATAAGAAGAAAATTCCAAGTTAACTCTTATAAGAGCATCTAAAGAAAACAAGCTTAAAAAAAAGAAATCTCAGTGCAGCTCAATCACTTTAGAGAACTATAGGCTGTCACAGAATGTTGCAAAGGAAGAAAAAAAGAGATTCAGCTATAGCTGGATAAAGATAGACCTTACTTTTCTTTAGAACCTACGCAGTAAGATCTGTTCCATTTAGTTGATTATGCACTATTTGGTGACTAAATGTGATAGGTGACAGGTGGAGACAAAGTTACTTGGCTTAGTCCCAGTTTAATCCTTGTCTCTGGGAAGCAAGACCACACTTCACGCATCATACTGGAAGGCTGATTTTTCATATTAGCCCCATAGCCTATGCTTGCTCAATAATTTGGACAGGCACACAGAAGTTGCAAAAGGAAATGACAGTGAGAAGAAGACCCACATTTTCAGTGCCAGGGGCTTGGTATTTATTGTCTCATTTAGTCCTAGAATGGGAAATTTGTGACATACTTGCTATTATCCCCATTTTACAGATGAAGTAATCCATGTTTCCAATCATCAAGTAACTTCCCAAATTCACACAGCTATTAGGAATGGAGCCAGAATTATAATCCTGAACCTTGTGACTCTTCCTACTACATCTTGCCGTCCTGTAGGATACTGGTGTCCATGACAATACTAGGAAAGACTTCCATGAACAGAGATGCAAGGATGTGAAGAAGTTTATGTATTGCCACACATTCACATGGTAGAATGTCTCAATGTTGTAAGATGTAAGTGGGGCAACTGAGTCATTCTATGTAACTAGACCCTTAGATTCAGTTTCTTAAAGTGAATTTTTACCTTATTTACTTGGGAAACTGTCCGTAGGGGATGGTGAGACCTCTGTCCTCTAGGTTGAATTGCAGGAGTGGGTGATGGAGAGGGAGGCAAGTTGCCTGCGTCCCCATGGGAGCTTCTTATTATACTCAGAACTCGTTTTTCCCTCTCACTATCAAGGTAGCACATAATAATTACAGAAAATTTAGAAAATATAAACGAACAACAAAACACACACACACAAACTCAACTAGCCCCATCATCTAAAAATAGATACTCTTTACAACCTTGTGAATATTCTTACATCCTTTTTACACACATGGGCACACACTCACGCACATACATATTTTTTCAACCTAAATCAAGCTCCTCAGATTTATTACCTTTAGTTTACTCTGTCTTAATTTAAAATAAATGAATAATTTATATCTTGGGGTAGTTGATTCTAACTGACATAGAAAATAATTGGGACATGGTTTGGGAGAAAAGAGGAAAAGGTCAACCAACCCACGCATTGTTTTTGCCTAAAGGGTAACCTTGCCAGCTGGGTTGATGTTACTGGGTCTGTTCTGCTATTATTTACTAGACAGAGTCTCTGACGCATACCCTGTGATTTGATTGCTATCACTGGCGCATCTGTACACACAGCAGAATGCAAATTAAATAACTGCTGAATCTGTACTGGGCAGGCCTTCTTCTTAGACACATACATTTAGGAATTTTTGTATTTTCCCTTCTCCACCACCAAAAATATGCTTTTATTCTTATTATAGCCAAATATAGCACTTTGTTGCGTTCCAATATCAAGTGCCATTTAACAGTGTAGTCCCTGTAGTAACAGAACATTAGAACCAGCAGTAACTTAATTCAACTGGCCCATTTTACAGGTGAAAAACTGAGGCTCAGGGAAGAAAAGAAAAGCAATAAAAGTGTTTATGAAATACCTACCATATACTAGAAGCTATTCATATTTATTTCATTCAAAATCACAAAACCATGAGTTAGATATGACTGCCCCCAGTTTATAGGAAACTAAAACTCAGCAGAATCACAGAACTCTGAAGAGGCAGAGCCAGGATTCAAACATGAATGCTGACTCAGCTTTCCCCTGCAACATCCTGCCTTTCTGGAAAGAGGTGATTTATCTAAAAGAGACAGCAAGAATGATGGCAGACCTGGAGATAGAACCTGGTCTCCTACTGTGTAGTCTGATGCCCGTATCTCTACATCCTGTTATTGTACGTGGGGCTCAAATGGGATGCAAGCCCATAGTCTTTGCCCCTAAGATCACGTTGCAAGTGACCAAGCCCAGCAGTTTGCCATACAAAGATACGTCCAAGTATTTGTCACCCTTTTGTTCACTGAACAAGAATTAGAAATATTAGGATCTTTAGATTTCAAATTATGTCATTAATTACAGCAACTATATTGAAAACTGACCAAGCAGAAAATACAAATAAATGAAAATAAAATAAATAAGGTTTAACATTACCTGTACTATTAAGCAAGACTGGAGAAGTGACTTGTGTATCTTAACCAGGCATGTTCAACAATAGAAAGCTGTTTAGGTTTATGTCCAACTCAATTCAACACACCAAGCCTGAAACACATTTTCTTTTTTGCATCTAGCATGTTTTAGCAGCCAGCCCCCAGCCACTCTGCACGGTATCTACTTTAAGAAGCTGAGAGCGAAGGAAGCAACGAACATTTGTTGCCCGCCTACCATTTGTCAGGCTCTGTGTTCGGTGTTTTACATTTATTATGTAATGTTTTATCCTCCCAAGGCCCAGTGAGAGAGTTTATTTTATTTCTAGTTTACATATAAGGAAACTAAAGCTTGGAGAGCTCACTAATTTTTTCCAACATCTAATAAGCATTAAGCTTGGGAATTATGCCAAGGTTTAATTTCACAGTGACAGCTTTACTTGGAGCTGGCTAGGAATAATAGTTTTAAAATAATAAATGTTTATTGGGAATTTCCTTTGCTAAAGACTTTACATAGATTACATGTTTGAATCCTCATAGCAACCCTAAGATGTAGGTACTATGTAAGGCCCATCATATAGACGTAGAAGAGATAAGTGACTTGCATGAAATCATTCAACTATGAAGTATGAAATTGGAGTACGAACTCAGGAAGGCTAACCTCAAAGCCTGTGTAGTTAACTTTTATTTCATATTGTCTGGAAGGAAAATAATATCCACATTATTTATATATTCATACAAAGGGAAAATTACAAAGTGCCACAGGTGGAGATAAAGTGGAAAATACCACGTTCTCACATTGGTGCTGGATTGGGGATGGGAATAAAAACATTTCAGCCATAAAAGATGGGCAGAGTTTAGACAGGCAGTGATTGGAGAGGAGAAAGAATAGAAAGGTTTTCCAGCGGAAACATTTGTACTGTCATTTGATAATGTTTTCTTAATTTTTGTTTGGATCTTCTGTCTTAGAACTTGCCAAATAATCCATCAAACTGGTTAAGATTTGGGTTTTGTGGTAGACGTAGATGGCATCTAAGCATTCATACTGATGGTCTCAGTCTGTTGAGAACCCATGTGTATTACTTACCTGGTGCTGCATATCAAATTACCCCACAACTTAGTGGCTTAAAACAGCAAACATTTATTACCTCACAGTTTCTATAGGTCAGAAATTCAAGAATGTCTTAGTTAAGCAGTTCTGGCTCAGAGTCTGGGTGACTCACAATCAGGATGTTGGCTAGGGCTGCAGTCATACAGAGGCTTAGCTGGGGCTTCCAAGGTGGCTCATGCAAACGGCGCCTGACAGGAAACCTCAGTATCTTGCCGCATGAGCCTCTTCATAGGCTTCTTGGGTGTCCCTGTGACATTGCAGCTGGCTTTTCCCAAGACCCAAAGAGAAAGCAAGGCAGAAGCTGCAATGCATTTTTGATACACCATCACTTCTACCATATTCTAATGGTCACTGATTGAATGTGGGATGGGACGACACAAGGGCGTGAATACTAAGTGTCGGGGATCACTGGGCACCATCTTGGAGGCTGGCCATCACAACATACAAGTTTTTATGGAAGCAGAAAAATCTCCAGAAACATAGAGAACAGGGTCTCCATACTTGAACAGGTGTTGCTAATATATCTCATATCAGTTAAGTAGTTTTCAAATTAGGCACAATTTTACATAAACCAAAATAGTAGTCCTTCTGGGGGAGAAGCCACTATGCATTGTTATGGTAGCTATCCAATAGTATTAAATAGTATTGCATTCATCTTTATCCAGGCATCAATTCAAGGAGAGCTAGGTATTCAAGCCTTAAAAGAAGAGTCAGAACAAAGTCAATGTTAGACCCATATGGTTATAGGAAACAGGGCTGGCCTGAATGCCCAGGCATGGAACCATCTCTTTGGGAAGCCACCACCTTTGGGGTATGACTGCACAAGTTGTGGCCTTCACAATTCCATAATTCGATTTCCATGGACTAGGACGTGAATGGTGCACAGCTACCCGAAGTTGCACACCACTAAAGACCCAAACTGGGGCCAGTAGGAACACTGAGGAGCTGGGATGTTGGGGAGCAGTGGTAAAAACTAGGCAGCCATCCCTGCTCCTTTGTGGACCCCACAAAATTAGCCAGATAGAAAAAGGAATCAATACCACAACTGTGTAGAATGGACAGCTCCCTTAATTACAAGTTTAAGCAGAGAGAACTAAGATGTACCAATAACAGTTCCTCAGATTCTTGGTTCTCTAGCAAAGCATGCATATGTATAGCAAAGAAAAAATATCTCAGCAGCTACATACTAAATTTAGTTATAATAAAAAGCACAAAAGCCTTTTTGGTACATTTGTGTTAAACCTATTTGAGATATGCAGGTTACTGCTGCAATCTTGTTGGCTTCATAGTGTTGTTAATAACATTCATCTTCATTATTTGCATTTTGTATTTTCTACATGAATGATTTTCAGTAACATCACTCTAAATAATGACATCATACTGGGTTTAATTGCAAGGTGTAAAGGTTCTTATATTTCTAACTCATGTTAGATATGCAAATAGTAACATATATACTTCATCTATACAGCCCAGATTCTTAATGTGTTTGACAATACTATACCAGAATCAATTTTTTAACAAAAATTCAAACACCTCTAGCATAAATGCAGAATCAGTTACCCTTAAGATCAATACTGTATTTATCCGCAGCCTGTGGGGATGCAAGACAATGATAATTTTTCAGAAAGATTTAAAGCAAGATGGGACATCATCTCTAACCCTTGGAAACTTTTGTCAATAGATAGAAATAAACATGTTTTTACTAGTACTTTTAAACTTTTATTGGAAATAATTTAAAACTTATGGAAAAGTTGAAAAAATAAAATAGTGCAAAATACTTATGTACCCTTTACTCAGATTTGCCTGTTGATAACATTTGACTTCATTTGATTATCATTTGCTGTTTCGTCTCTAATGTCTCTTTATCTATCTATCGATAGATGGATCAATTGATCTATCCAGAGAGGAGTATAAAACTGTATATGTAAAGATAGGTAGAGAGAGAGAGAGAGAGAGAGAGAGAGAGAGAGAGGAAGGGAGAGACAGAGACAGAGAGGAACAAGAGAGGAAGAGAGAGAATATCTGTGTATTACAATAACGGTTTATCATTCATTAGTGAACTTAATTGTTTTTTGTGCTCAAACTGTCCCAATGCAAGACCTTCAAGCTGGCTCCTGTGTTTTTGTGACATGCCTCCTTTATTTGGGGGGAATGCTGCCTTGTTTCTGGCATAACAAGAAGTCCACTGTCAACATTCTTTCTTTATTCCTTATACACATTTCCAATCTGGTTATTTTTCATTGGTTTTAATGCAGCACACAATGCTGGGAGCAGAATATCTAAAAGATTATGGTTATAAGAGATAAATATGATGATAGGCTAAAAATAAGGCTGAAACAGAAACAAAACTTATAGAATTTCAACACAGTGGAAGGTTGGTATTCACAAAGATGGCCCAAGACATTAAGAAATTATTTTAATTAATCAAATCAAGTCAAATTAAATTAAATTAATTGTTATTAGTAGTGTGGTTTTATAACTGTTTGGTACTTAAATGCAATAATTCTCAAATGCATTTTGTATCTTAATAAGCTGGAAGCTTTTTTCACTGTCAAAAAAGAGCTTGATAATTTATTTTTAAATTGATAATGGTTGATATCAAATAAGTATGATATTCCACATACTATTATTTTCACCAGGATGTATTTGTTTATAAGAATGATGTAACTATTTTATTCCCAAACGTGTAGCTGATGGTAGCTTGCAAATTTTTGTTAAAGTAAGCATAATTCTGTGAGCTGGAAGCTTTCTAAAATTTATTTTTAATGATATAAACATATGTAGAATGATGTACACAAATATAAAATGTATAACTTGATGAACTTTTACAAAAGTAACCACCATTTCTAAAAGGTATAACCACCACCCATATCAAGATATAGAATATTTCCAACATTCCACATGGTTCCTTTGTGCCCCTCCAAAACAATGTCTCTGTAATCAATCTTCTATCACTATATGTTAGCTTTGTTTTTTGTTGAACTTCATAAATGGAATATATACATATTCTTACAGTATATACTCTCTCAGGTCTGATATCATGCCTGTGAGATTCATCCGTGTTGTTGTTTTTTTTTTTTTTTAAACAAGTTTATTTTCTTTTTTAAATTTTATTTATTTATTTATTTATTTATTTTTGGCTGTGTTGGGTCTTCGTTTCTGTGCGAGGGCTTCCTCTAGTTGCGGCGAGCGGGGGCCACTCTTCATCGCGGTGCGCGGGCCTCTCACTGTCGCGGCCTCTCTTGTTGCGGAGCACAGGCTCCAGACGCGCAGGCTCAGTAGTTGTGTCTCACGGGCCTAGTTGCTCCGCGGCATGTGGGATCTTCCCAGACCAGGGCTCGAACCCATGTCCCCTGCATTGGCAGACAGATTCTCAACCACTGCACCACCAGGGAAGCCCCATGTTGTTGCTTATAGTGATAGTTTGTTCCTTTTCAATTTTATGTAGTATGACACTGTATGAAGATATTACATTTTTGTACATTTTCCTATTGATGGTCATTTGCTTTGTTTCCAGTTTGGGGACATTATGAATAAATCTGCTATGGACATGCTTGTCCATGTCCTAGGGTATATGTAAGTTTACCGATGTATAAACATAGGTATACCATGTGTATAAACAGTTTTCCAGAGTGATTTTACAACTCTACATTGCCACCAGCAATGTACGAGAGCTCCAATTCCTCCACATCTGAACCAGACCTTGGCACTGAAGGATTTTTAAGGTTTAGCCAGATAGGTGGATGTGTAGTGATATCTCATTGAGGTTTTTATTTGAATTTACCTTAAAGTAATGATGCTAGGCATCTTTTCTTATGCTTATTGGACATTTGGATATCATCTTTTTGTGCAGTGTCTATTCAAGTCTTTTGTCCATTTATTAGAAACTTGAGTTGAATTGTTCGTCTTTTCATTATTGACTTAGAAGTTCTTTATATATTCTGGTTACAATTTCTTTGTCATCTATAAAATTGAAAATATTTTCTCCCATTCTTTGGCTTGCCTTTCCACTCTCCTAGTGATGTTTTTATTTTAAAGAGTGTATGTTGTTGAATATATGAGCATACAGATTTTTGTAGTGTTCTCTTGTTATCCTTTTAATGGATATAGGATCTATAGTGATAATCCCTCTTTGATTCCTGATATTGGTGATTTGTATCTTCTCTATTTTTAACTTTGTTAGCCTTGCCAGAATTTAATCAATATTATTAGTTTTGTTTTTTTAATAATGAGCTTTTTTTTTTCTTTTAACATCTTTATTGGAGTATAACTGCTTTACAATGGTGTGTTAGTTTCTGCTTTATAACAAAGTGAATCAGTTATACATATACATATATCCCCATATCTCTTCCCTCTTGCGTTTCCCTCCCTTCCACTCTCCCTATCCCACCCCTCTAGGTGGTCACAAAGCACCAAGCTGATCTCCCAGTGCTATGCGGCTGCTTCCCACTAGCTATTTTACATTTGGTAGTGTATATATGTCCATGCCACTCTCTCACTTTGTCCCATCTTACCCTTCCCCCTCCCCGTATCCTCAAGTCTGTTCTCCAGTAGGTCTGCGTCTTTATTCCCATCTTGCCCCTAGGTTTTTCATGACCTTTTTTTTTTTTTTTTAGATTCCATATATATGTGTTAGCATATGGTATTTCTTTTACTCTTCCTTACTTACTTCACTCTGTATGACAGACTCTAGGTCCATCCACCTCACTACAAATAACTCAATTTTGTTTCTTTTTATGGCTGAGTAATATTCCATTGTATATATGTGCCACATCTTCTTTATCCATTAATCTGTTGATGGACACTTAGGTTGCTTGGCTATTGTAAATAGAGCTGCAATGACCATTGTGGTACATGACTCTTTTTGAATTATGGTTTTCTCAGGGTATATGCCCAGTAGTGGGATTGCTGGGACATATGGTAGTTCTATTTTTAGTTTTTTAAGGAACCTCCATACTGTTCTCCATAGTGGATGTATCAATTTACATTCCCACCAACAGTGGAAGAGGGTTCCCTTTTCTCCACACCCTATCCAGCATTTATTGTTTCTAGAATTTTTGATGATGGCCATTCTGACTGGAGTGAGATGATATCTTATTGCAGTTTTGATTTGCATTTCTCTAATGATAAAGGATGTTGAGCATTCTTTCATGTGTTTGTTGGCAATCTGTATATCTTCTTTGGAGAAATGTCTATTTAGGTCTTCTGCCCATTTTTGGATTGGGTTGTTTGTTTTTTTGATATTGAGCTTCATGAGTTGCTTGTAAATTTTGGAGATTAATCCTTTGTCAGTTGCTTCATTTGCAAATATTTTCTCCCATTCTGAGGGTTGTCTTTTCGTCTTGTTTATGTCTTCCTTTGCTGTGCAAAAGCTTTTAAGTTTCATTAGGTCCCATTTGTTTATTTTTGTTTTTATTTCCATTTCTCTAGGAGGTGGGTCAAAAAGGATCTTGCTGTGATTTATGTCATAGAGTGTTCTGCCTATGTTTTCCTCTAAGAGTTTTATAGTGTCTGGCCTTACATTTAGGTCTTTAATCCATTTTGAGTTTATTTTTGTGTATGGTAGTAGGGAGTGTTCTAATTTCATTCTTTTACATGAATGTAAAATGTAGCACCACTTTCCCAGCACCACTTATTGAAGAGGCTGTCTTTTCTCCACTGTATATTCTTCCCTCCTTTATCAAAGATGAGGTGACCATATGTGCGTGGGCTTATCTCTGGGCTTTCTATCCTGTTCCATTGATCTATATTTCTGTTTTTGTGCCAGTACCATACTGCCTGGATTACTGTAGCTTTGTAGTATAGTCTGAAGTCAGGGACCCTGATTCTTCCAGCTCCGTTTTTCTTTCTCAAGGTTGCTTTGGCTATTTGGGTCTTTTGCGTTTCTATACACATTGTGAATTTTTTTGTTCTAGTTCTGTCAAAAATGCCAGTGGTAGTTTGATAGGAATTGCATTGAATCTGTAGATTGCTTTGGGTAGTAGAGTCATTTTCACAATGTTGATTCTTCCAATCCAAGAACATGGTATATCTCTCCATCTATTTGTATCCTCTTTAATTTCTTTCATCAGTGTCCTATAATTTTCTGCATACAGGTCTTTTGTCTCCTTAGGTAGGTTTATTCCTAGATATTTTATTCTTTTTGTTGCAATGGTAAACGGGAGTGTTTTCTTAATTTCACTTTCAGATTTTTCATCATTAGTATATAGGAATGCAGGAGATTTCTGTGCATTAATTTTGTATCCTGCTACTTTACCAAATTCATTGATGAGCTCTAGTAGTTTTCTAGTAGCATCTTTAGGATTCTCTATGTATAGTATCATGTCATCTGCAAACAGTGACAGCTTTACTTCTTCTTTTCCGATTTGGATTCCTTTTATTTCTTTTTCTTCTCTGATTGCTGTGGCTAACACTTCCAAAACTATGTTGAATAATAGTGGTGAGAGTGGGCAACCTTGTCTTGTTCCTGATCTTAGTGGAAATGGTTTCAGTTTTTCACCATTGAGGACAGTGTTGGCTGTGGGTTTGTCATATATGGCCTTTATTATGTTGAGGAAAGTTCCCTCTATGCCTACTTTCTGCAGGGCTTTTATCATAAATGGGTGTTGAATTTTGTCAAAAGCTTTCTCTGCATCTATTGAGATGATCATATTGTTTTTCTCCTTCAATTCGTTAATATGGTGTATCACATTGATTGATTTGCGTATATTGAAGAATCCTTGCATTCCTGGGATAAACCCCACTTGGTCATGGTGTATGATCCTTTTAATGTGCTGTAGGATTCTGTTTGCTAGTATTTTGTTGAGGATTTTTGCATCTATGTTCATCAGTGATATTGGCCTATAGTTTTCTTTCTTTGTGACATCTTTGTCTGGTTTTGGTTTCAGGGTGATGGTGGCCTCGTAGAATGATTTGGTAGTGTTCCTCCCTCTGCTATATTTTGGAAGAGTTTGAGAAGGATAGGTGTTAGCTCTTCTCTAAATGTTTGGTAGAATTCGCCTGTGAAGCCATCTGGTCCTGGGCTTTTGTGTGTTGGAAGATTTTTAATCACAGTTTCAATGTCAGTGCTTGTGATTGGTCTGTTCATATTTTCTATTTCTTCCTGGTTCAGTGTCGGAAGGTTGTGCATTTCTAAGAATTTGTCCATTTCTTCCAGGTTGTCCATTATATTGGCATATTGTTGCTTGTAGTAATCTCTCATGATCCTTTGTATTTCTGCAGTGTCAGTTGTTACTTCTCTTTTTTCATTTCTAATTCTGTTGATTTGACTCTTCTCCCTTTTTTTCTTGATGAGTCTGGCTAATGGTTTATCAATTTTGTTTATCTTCTCAAAGAACCAGCTTTTAGTTTTATTGATCTTTGCTATCGTATCCTTCATTTCTTCTTCATTTATTTCTGATCTGATCTTTATGATTTCTTTCCTTCTGCTAACTTTGGGGGTTTTTTGTTCTTCTTTCTCTAATTGCTTTAGGTGTAAGGTTAGGTTGTTTATTTGAGATGTTTCTTGTTTCTTGAGGTAGGATTGTATTGCTATAAACCTCCCTCTTAGAACTGCTTTTGCTGCATCCCATAGGTTTTGGGCTGTCGTGTTTTCATTGTCACTTGTTTCTAGGTATTTTTTGATTTTCTCTTTGATTTCTTCAGTGATCTCTTGGTTATTAAGTAGTGTATTGTTTAGCCTCCATGTGTTTGTATTTTTTACAGATTTTTTCCTGTAATTGATATCTAGTCTCATAGCGTTGTGGTCGGAAAAGATACTTGATACGATTTCAGTTTTCTTAAATTTACCACTTAAACAAATCCACCAATGATAACAAGCGCTAAAAACTATACTAAAAAAAAATCACGGACAGACTGAACCCTAGGACAAATGATAAAAGCAAAGCTATACAGACAAAATCACACACAGAAGCATATGCATACACACTCACAGAAAGAGAAAAAGGGAAAAAATATATATATATATCCTTGCTCCCAAAGTCCACCTCCTCAATTTGGGATGATTCGTTGTCTATTCAGGTATTCCACAGATGCAGGTACATCAAGTTGATGGTGGAGATTTAATCCGCTGCTCCTGAGGCTGCTGGGAGATATTTCCCTTTCTCTTCTTTGTTCACACAGCTCCCGGGGTTCCGCTTTGGATTTGGATCCGCCTCTGCGTGTAGGTCGCCTGAGGGCATCTGTTCTTTGCTCAGACAGGACGGGGTTAAAGGAGCAGCTGATTCGGGGGCTCTGGCTCACTCAGGCGGGGGGAGGGAGCGGTACGGAGGAGGCGGGGCGAGCCTGCGGCGGCAGAAGCCGGCGTGACGTTGCAGCAGCCTGAGGCGCGCCGTGCGCTCTCCCGGGGAAGTTGTCCCCGCATCACAGGACCCTGGCGGTGGCGGCTGCACAGGCTCCCGGGAGGGGCGGTGTGGAGAGTGACCTGTGCTCGCACACAGGCTTCTTGGTGGCGGCAGCAGCAGCCTTAGCGTCTCATGCCCATCTCTGGGGGTCCGCGCTGATCGCCGCGGCTCGCGCCCGTCTCTGGAGCTCGTTTAGGCGGCGCTCTGAATCCTCTCTCCTTGCGCGCCGCGAAACAAAGAGGCAAGAAAAAGTCTCTTGCCTCTTCGGCAGCTGCAGACTTTTTCCTGGACTCCCTCCCGGCTAGCTGTGGTGCACTAACCCCTTCAGGCTGTGTTCACGCCGCCAACCCCAGTCCTCTCCCTGCGATCCGACCGAAGCCCGAGCCTCAGCTCCCAGCCCCCGCCCGCCCCGGCGGGGGAGCAGACAAGCCTCTCGGGCTGGTGAGTGCTGCTCGGCACTGCTTCTCCGTGCAGGAATCTCTCCGCTTTGCCCTCCGCACCACTGTGGCTGCTCTCTCCTCCGTGGCTCCGAAGCTTCCCCCTCCGCCACCCGCAGTCTCCGCCCGCGAAGGGGTTTCTAGCGTGTGGAAACCTTTCCTCCTTCACGGCTCCCTCCCACTGGCGCAGGTTCCATCCCTATTCTTTTGTCTCTGTTTTTTCTTTTTTCTTTTGCCCTACCCAGGTACGTGGGGAGTTTCTTGCCTTTGGGGAGGTCTGAGGTCTTCTGCCAGCGTTCAGTAGGTGTTCTGTAGGAGCAGTTCCACATGTAGATGTATTTCTGATGTATTTGTGGGGAGGAAGGTGATCTCCATGTCTTACTCTTCCGCGGTCTTGAAGCGCCTCTATAATGAGCTTTTTGTTTTATTTATTTTTCTGTTGTCTTTATGTTTTCAATTTCATTGACTTCTGCTTTTATCTTTATTAGTTCTTTCCTTCTCCTTGCTTTGGATTATTTTCCTCTTCTTTTTCTAAGTTCCTGAGTTAGGAAATTAGATAATTGATTTGAGACCTTTACTCTTCTCTAGTATAAATGCTTACAACTGTAAACTACCCTGTTAACACTGTTTTAGCTGCATCCCGCATATTTTGGTATGTTGCATTTTTAATTGTCTAGTGATGAAAAGAAGTTTTTAATTTTAATGGCACCAAAATACCTATTTATCCTTTTATGGTTAGTGCTTTTCAAGTCCTGTTTAAAAATCTTTGCTGATGTGATAAAATATTTTTCTCTTAAAAATTTTTCTCCTAGAAACTTTATTGTTTACCTCTCACATTTAGGTCCGTGATCCATTTGGAATTGAATTTTGTGTATGCTGTGAGGTAGGGATCAAAGTTTATTTTCTTCCACTCTATGTATATTCAAGTGATCAAGCATTATTTATTGAAAAGTCCATCTTTTCCCCCACAATACTGCAGTGGGACTCTTGTCACAGTCAGGTGACTATTTATATATTGGTCTAGTTTTAGATTCTCTTCCATTGGCCCATTTACAGTAGTCCACCCTTATCTGTGGGGGATATATTCCAAGCCTCCCAGTGGATGCCTGAAACCTTGGATAGTACTGAACCCTATATATACTGTTTTTTTCCTATATATTCATACCTATATTAAAGTTTAATTTATAAATTAGGCACAGTAAGAGATTAAAAACATTAACTAATAATAGAAGAGAGCAATTATAACAATAGACTAATAAAATTTATGTGAATGTGATCTATCTCTCTGTATTTCAGAATATCTTATTGTACAAATTTAATGCGTTTTCCATCTTAACTAAGCATTTATCACACACTATGGCTGGAACTTATTCAGTCTGAGGTAAAACACCAAAACTCTCCCAAATTGTTTTTTCCTTCTTCACAATTTAAAGGGTGGAAGATTTGTTCTTTCTGTCAATCTTAGCAACCTCAGCATATAATCTTTTTCCTTCCTTATTAAGTCAAGAACATTCACCTTTTCACTTAAAGGAAACACTTTATGGCTCCTCTGTGGCAGATCCAAATTGCCAGCAACACTACTCTTGCATTTTGGGGCCATTATTAAGTAAAGTAGGGGTTACCTGAACACAAGCACTGCGATGCTGCAACAGTAGATCTGATCACTGAGGTGGCTGCTAAGTGACTAAGATTGGGATATGCTGGACAAAGGGATGTTTCACATCCTGGCCTGGACAGAATGGGAGGGCACGAGATTTCATCATGCTACTCAGAACAGCATGCGATTTAAAACTTATGAATTTTTTATGTCTGGAATTTTTCATTTAATATTTTCAGCCTGCAATTGTCCACAGTTAACTAAAACCCAGAAAGCAAAACCACAGATAAGGGGGAACTACTGTATCTTACTTTGTTTTTGAATTCTATACCTTTATAATGTCTTGGTATCTTCTACTATAAATAGTCCAGTTATTTTTTAATTTGTCAAGATCGTCCTGACTAGTCTTGGCCCTTTGCATTTTCATGTATATTTTAAAATCAGCTTGTCAAATTGAAAGGAAAAAAAAAAAGCTGGGATTTTGATTGGCATTTCATTGAATCTATAGATCAATTTGAAGAGACTGATGCCTTAACAGTAGTGGGTCTTTCAATCCGTGAACATGAGCATGGTATATTCACCCCACTCCCCATTTACTTAGGTCTTGTTAATTTCCTTCAGGAATTTTTTTGTAGGTTTTCATGTAGAAGTCTTGCTCACCAACTGTTAGATTTCTTCATAGATATTTGATGGTTTTGATGCTATTGCAAATGGTCCTTTTTAAATTACGTGTTCTATTTTGCTAGTATATAGAAACACATCATTATTTTGTACTGCTATTTTATCCAGTGATGCTGTAAAATTCACTTATTATTTATAATAGTCCAGATCCTTATGGATTATGTACATATACAATCATAACATATATGTCTAATCACAATTTTATTGTATTTTTGCTTTCCAGTTATTATACCTTTTTAATTTCTTTTACTTACTTTATTGCCCTGGCCATGACCTCCAGTATGATATTGAACACAAGTGATGAGAGTGGACATAGTTAAGAATATTTTGAAAATCTAGGTACCCAGGTCTCATCCCCTCAAAATTCCATAGATCCAGGTTGGGAGCCTGGAAAATGTACATTTTAACAAATATTCCAAGTGATATTGATGTAGAGGTGTCCTAGAAGCACACTTTGAGTAATATTTTTAAAGGATAAGCTTCTCTCACCTGAAGAGTTAGTCAGGATGAAATATTACACTCTTCTTTCTTCCTCCCCTCCCCATCTCCATCCTCTTCCATGCTGGTGAAGGACGTATAAAATGTTATTTTTTGAGCCCCTTAATGTGCTGCTTCTCTTTTTCTGACTCTAGCTCTGGATATAACATGCATATAAGTGTCTTTAGTGTTAAAATATTGACTGGCTTTAGGGAAAAAAACAAAACAAAACAGAAAAAAACAAAAATGGCCCTTATCCTGAGTCAGCAATCACATTCAAAAAGAACAAACTTAAAAAACAAAAACAAAAAACAAACAAACAGAAAAACCCACTGTATTTGGAAGTTGTTGAGGTCATGGTTGAATTTAATCCTTTCTATACACACACCCACATCCACACATCCACACACACGCAAACCACCAACCATCATATGGGTGTTGCCACCTGATGCAAACAGTATGAGGAAAAAGAAACAGATTCTAAAGGATGTATAGTTACATAAAACAGAGTTGTATGATATGAAATCACTTGAGAGAAGTATGGATGCCATGTGGTTTCCTAAATATGATTGGTTACAAATCAAAGGAACAATGTATTTTCTTAGATTAAGAGACAAAATATGCCATGGATATTTATGGAAAGACGTAGAGATACAAGAATAGCTGTAAATACTTATAGAGTATTAGAGTTTGGTAGGGCCTTAAGGTCATGTTGTCTGATGCTTGCATTTTTTTCCTTCCAGTTTTATTGAGATATATACAGCACTGTGTAAGTTTAAGGTGCATGGCATAATGATTTGACTTATATACATCATGAAATGATGACCACAATAAGTTTAGTGAACATCCATCCTCTCATATAGATACAAAATAAAAGAAATATATTTTACCTTGTGATGAGAACTCTTAGCACTTACTTCTTAACAACTTTCAGATATGAGATACAGCAGTGTTAATTATATTTATCCTGTTGTATATTACATCCCTAGTACTTATTTATCTTATAACCTGAAGTGTGTACCATTTGACCACCTTCATCCAGTTCCCCCTCCCACTCCCACCTCTGGTAATCACAAATCTGATCTCTTTTTCTATGAGTTCATTTGTTTGTTTATTTTTGAAGTATAATTAACCTACAACACTATGTTAGTTCCTGGTGCATGACATAGTGATTCCATATTTCTATACATTTCAAATTGGTCACCACTGATAAGTCTAGTTACAATATGTCACCATACAAAGATATTACATAGTTACTTACTATATTCCCCACAATGTACATATCTTACCCATGATTCATTTATTTTGTGACTGGAAGTTTATACCTCTTAATCTCCCTCACCCATTTCTCTTACTCCCCAACCCCTTCTCCCAGCAACCACCTGTCTGTTCTCAGCATCTACAACTCCACTTCCATTTTGTTATGTTTGTTCATTTTTGTTCTGCATATAAATATGATCACATGGTATCTGTCTTTCTCCATCCCGTCCAGGTCCATCCATGTTGTCACAAATGGCAAGACCTCATTCTTTTTTATGGTTGAGTAATATTCCACTGAATATATATACCACATTTTCTCTATCCATTCATCCATTGATGGGCACCCAGGTTGTTTCCATATCCTTGACACTCTAAACAGTGCTGCAATGAGCATAGAGTTGGACATATCTCCTCAGATCCACATTTTTGTTTTCTTTGGACAAATACTCAGGAGTAGAATTGCTGTATTGCATGGTAGTTCTATTTCCAACTTTCTGAGGAGCCTCCACACTGTTTTCCGCATCCTTGACAACACCTGCTATTCGTTGTCTCCCCAATAAAAGCCATTCTGACAGGCATGAAGTGACATCCCACTGTGGTTTCAACTTGCATTTCCCTAATGATTGGTGATATTGAGCATCTCTTTATGGGCCTGCTGGACATTTGTATGTCTTCTTTGGAAAAATGTCTATTTTACATCCTCTGCTCAGTTTTTAATCGAGTTGATTATTTTTTTATGTTGAGTTGTATGAGTGCTTTGTATATTTGGGATATTAACCCTTTATCAGATATATCATTTGCAAATATCTTCTCCCATTCAGTAGGCAGCCTTTTCATTTTGTTGATAGTTTCCTTCACTGTGCAAAAGCTTTTTAGTTTGGTGCTGTCCCATATGTTTATTTTTGCTTTTGTTTCCCTTGCCTCAGGAGACATATCAAAAAAGTATTGCTAAGACTGTTGTCAATGGGCATACTTCCTATGTTTTCTTCTAGGAGTTTTATGGTTTCAGGTCTTACATTTAGGTCTTTAATCCATTTGGAGTTTTTTGGGTTTTGTTTTTTGTTTTTGTTTTTGTATATGGTGTGAGAAAGTAGTCCAGTTTGATTCTTTTGCAGGTAGCTGTCCAGTTTTCCCAACACCACTGATTAAAGAGGCTGTCTTTTCCCCATTGTGTATTCTTGCCTCTTTTGTCATGGATTCATTGACCGTGTAAGTGTGGGTTCATTTCTGGGTGCTCTATTCTGCTCCTACAACCTATGTGTCTGCTTTTGTGCCAGAGGACCCTTGCACTTCTCTAGCTGAGGGGACAGGGTGACTTACCCAGTGGTACTTGGTGAGGTAGTGGTAGGACTGGGAGCAGCCTCCACCAGCCCTGATTCCCACCCCAGGGCTCTTTCCCTGATGTTACTTAGTCTGATATTTTATGACAAGAGGTCATATATATGAAAGGAATCCAAGAATAAAGAATGTGGAAACATTGGGACAAGCCCACAAGAGTAAAAACTTCATAAAGGAGTGAATCCTTCATACAGGATAAGAGTGAAATACATGATCTGGGATTGACTTTGTAGGAGAATTATAAAACCTAAGAACTATGGGAGAGGAAAAAAGAGGCAAAGTGAAAAGATAATGGGAAAACATAGATGAGACAAAGAAGACAGTAAATTATGGAAGCCAAAAAAATGGAAGGTAATAGTCAGAAATGAAAATATCATAAAATAATTCAAGAACATGGGGATAGATGTATTTTTATGTCTCTTTTGAAAAAATATATCTAGAATTATTTCAATAGTAATAGTCCATATGAAAGAGATAATATGAAAGTACATTTAAACTCTTTTGAAGAAAGGTAAACCTAAAATTGTAGCATTATTAGTTCCTAATCCTCTAAAATGTTGAATGAATAAGAAACAGAAATTCAAATATTTACTTCTCTTTATGAAGAACCATTATTATGTAATATCAAAGAAACACAGAGAAAGCTAAGACTAGGTATTGCTTTCAGATGACTTTATTGTTTTTTTTAAAGATGGCTGATGAATGAAAATACAAGGGGTTGGGGAATCCCAAACAATTTGAACAATCAAATAGCACTGCATTAATTCAAAGAGAGGTATAGTTTATACAGTATTCAGAACTGTTTGAGTTTATTTCCTTACTTTTGCACGTCCTTTAGAGCTTGCACCTAAATGTTAAAATCACATTGGTTTGCAGCCTGATTAATCATCGAAAAGCATTAACCTTCATGGTTCATTTGACAAGCCAAATACTCCTGTTGTTCCTCCTGGGATAGGAGGCATCCATTTTTAATCTATGTTTAACAGAGATAAATGGGAAATAATAAGGAGGCAAATATCATAGAAAATGAATTTAAAATTTGGATAGTCAACCAAATATATATACTTAGCAAATCAATATACTGGTTAAAGACAGGATTTGAAGTCAGGCATGGATTTGGTCCCCAATTTAGCTACTCATTTACTCATTAGTTACATAACCCTCCTTCACTCCTTTTTTCCTATTCTCTCCTTCCTTGTTCCCTTGCTTTCTCCCTCTCCTCTCTTTTTTTATTAAAAGACTATCTATTGAGCATTTACTATGTACTGGATTCATGCCACAGACTAGTGGGCCAGTTATCTCACATTCCTGAGGGAGAACATGGAAAGTTTATGGGGAAGAAATTCGTGGTGTACAAAAGAAGGAAAGGTACAGATGCAGAAATAAGTCAGGCTTGTTTGGACAACTCTGAACAGACTGTAGGGAAATAATGAGAGATGAATTTGGAAAGCCAGATGGAAATCAGGTCATAAAGGGCCCTGAATGCCAGGATATGCATTTTCAAATTAACATGCAGGGAAACGGCTATTAGAAATCTAGCGATTAGGAAGTTAAGTCTAGTACAGGGAGGCCAAAGGAGGAGATTATTTCAAGAAGGATAGATTACTCAAGAAAGAAATGGACTTAACTGTTGAAAGGATGTTGATGACCTTTAAAGTAACTTTGTCTGAGTGGTGGGGATAAAAAGTAGTGGTAGGGATGCAAGGAGGGGATTAAGAGTGAAAAAATGCAGCCTATGGGGCCAAGAGTTCCACAGGAAGGGTAAACAGAATGGGAGAGAAATAGTACGGTAGAGATGGAGGAAGCAGCAAGGATAGGGCAGATGGAGAGTTACTACCTATGTGTGAAGTAAGAGACCAGTGTAAAGAGAATGAAGATTCTAGGGCGGGCGCAAGGATACAGGGTGAGAATTAGAAATGACAGGTGAAATGGAGAGGGAAGTCTTGCAGAGCTGAAGCAGCACTTCATCTTCTGAGACTGAAGGGCATGAATTGACCCTGAGATTTCCTTTGTAGCAGGGAGGGAATCAAGGTAACATTTATCTGTGTACTCCAGGTGGGCTCTTATTAGAAAGAAATGTGGCAACATCAGGCCACAAAAAGACGTGACTGAAGCTGCCATCAAAGAGTTGAGCCCATCAGTAGGTTCAGTAGGAGAAGCAAACCATTCTGACTCATACTCCAGAAACCTTTCTAGGTTTGTCTGCTGTATAACATGGGAAGGTTGCAGTGCAAACATTCAAAGAAATGTAAGGTGCCCTTGATCTTCACCCTCTCCTTCAGAAACAATGGTAGAGAGTTATAGAGATTACAGGTCCAATCCAAAGACTATTACTCATGCTCTAAATCGCCAAATAAAAAGTTGAATGGGTTCTTCCGTAGAGTTAAACATATCCTAGAAACCCGTGGTGGTAAGAAAGCCACTCGATTCTGCATGAATATGTCTAGTCTACATTCAGAATATCAACTCTAGAAACTTTACTGCCAAACTGCCCCCAAAGTTATATACACTTTCTTCTGTCCTCCACCTCTAGGGCTTGACGGGGGCCTGCAAGAGAGCTTCCAGGGGGTCCAGATCTGGTTCCATCTCTGTTTGAGCTCCAGGCTGGGGAAGAGGTAGCAGAGGGGTACTCGATATAGCGTGCTCTCTTCCATGACCAGCTGGGCCTAGGCGTGCACCCCAGGAATAATAACTCCCGCAAGGAAAGCTGAAGCTGGGCTATATGGTCGGGCATCCTCAGCCCAGAGAACCCTGTGGGTTAAGGAGGCCCTCGTGTGCACTTGAAAAGCAAGCGGAGTAGGTGCATTTGGCGGGAGAGGGCACAGTGCTGACCGGGCATCCTTGCTTTGGAGTCTTCCCTTTCGCATTAGCTTACCTGTGCCAAGAGCTGAAAACCGGGGCTGCGGGCAGGAGGCGGGGTGTCCGTCCGGAGCCCTGACCCGCTGGCCCTGTGGCCGAGTGGAATTAGGGGGAGCCCTGAGCGCAAGCCGGGGCTAGGCTGAGCCCTGCTCCCGTCCACAAATCCTTAACGGGTTTTCTTTCTCTCCCCTCACCCTTTTCTCTCCTTTGCTCTCTTTCTTTCTCTCTCCCTCTTCTTTCCTTTCCCCTCTCTTTCCCCCCTCCCTCCCCGTCCCCTTTCCCTTCCTCTCCCATCCCCCTCTGCCCTCCCCCTTGCCCTGTGGGTGAGCCTCTTCCTTTCCCCTCCTCCCATTTTTCCGCCTCTCTCCCTCCCTCTCCATCTCCTTCTCCCTCTCAGCTCGCCGGGCGACCCTGCTCCTGCCTCCCACATTAATGGCGGCATCTTCGGAGGACGATATAGACCGGCGGCCCATCAGAAGAGTCCGCTCCAAGAGCGACACTCCGTACCTCGCGGAGGCCAGGATCTCCTTCAACCTGGGGGCAGGTGAGGATGAAGCTCTTGCCTTGCTCTCTCCGCCACCCCGCTTCCTTCCCTCCTCCCCGGCTGGCTCAGCCCCCAGCCCCTCCTTTGGTCTCCCCCTCCCGGCCGTGCCCTCCCCTCCGCCCCGCTTCCTACCCAGCCGGGTCCCTGGCGCTCGCTCGCTCGCTCCCTTTGTGTGCCGAGTAAGGAGGTGTGTGTGTGTGTGTGCGTGTGTGTGTTTTGAGCAGGTGGGGGAGGGTCGTGCGTGGAGCCCTGCCTCCGCCGGGGAGTCACACGCGGGCTTTCCCCTTCCTCGAAGAGAAGGATGTGTTGTCACCGATAACAATGATCGCAGGCGTAGCCGAGAGCTGGGTCGGGGTGCAACACCGGCTGTGGGCAGAGGGTTTGGCGAGGCTCCGCTGGTGTGGTTTGCTGGTGGGGCTACTGCAGGGTGGAACTTGTTGGTGACATTCAGACTCTGGTGATTTTGCCGGGTTGATACGCCTGCTGCGGTTTTGGAGTGAGGAGGGGCGGGGCGGGGTTCATAGCTGGGAACAGGACCAAGCACTTGGCAAGCAACCATAGTGATGATAATAATAATATGGTCTATAGGATGCATATGGGGTGATGATAGGAAGCTGTCACTGGAACTGGTGCCCAAAGTGGCCCAGATGGAATTAAGTGAAAAGGGTAACTGACGTGGAAGAGGGAGGGAAAGAAGGGGGAAGGAGAAGAGAGGAAGATAGAGGAAGGAAGGGAAGGAGAGAGGGCCAGAGAGAGGGAGGAAGGAAAAGGAAAGGAGGGAGAAAGAAAGAAGGAAGAAATGAACCACAGAGAAGACTGAGGGATTCAGGGGGTCAAACTGAGACCTGTCAGGGTTACCTGAAAGGAAGCACCCAGTGTCCGCTGTCTCCACTCTGCTGCTGCTGCAGATTCACAGGCAGACCTCACCTCCTGTTACTAGTAGATGGTCACTATCACCCAGAGGAAGTGGTTCGCCACTTACTTCACAGGGCTGCCTTTTCTAAAAGACTGCTAAGTCTCTCCCTCCAAGCTTGTGTCTCTTCCTTTCTAGAATCCCTTGGTATTCTAGCAACTCCAGTGCAAAAAGAGTGAGGGCATTTCCTGAAGATCCTCCTTCAAAATAAGTTTAAAAAGAACATGATATCAATACCTTTTTCTTTAGGAAACTCGACCCTTGAAAATGGAACTGAATCAAACAAAGTGTGTGTGTGTGTGTGTGTGTGTGTGTGTGTGTGTTGGAACAAAGAGAAACTTCAGATAATGACTATTTTACACATTATTGAGAAGTTTGAACAAAAGAAAAAACTCTGCATAAAGAAACAAGATGTGTTGGCTAAGGAACCATATTTTATGACCGATAGGATGGTAACTGAATGTGCCAAAGTAGCCAAGTTCTTTGGAGTGTAATTTTCCTATCTTGGTGATTTTGATTTTTTTAACCCTGTGTTTTCTCGTCACCCCTGAAATGTTTGCCTCTGGATTTGGCACGGGGGAAAGAGGACTTTATTGGAGGAGGCTTTGACAGTTTTTGTGGCATGCTGTAGTAGTCTATGGTCTCCGTTTGGAGCTATTAATCCTTCACTTGTATGTTCCAGGTTCAGAATAGGATGTGAGGGGTCTTGGAAAGGACTGAGAAGAGTCCCTTTTAGGATCGAGATTGTTTTCTGACCCAGAGAAATTAAGAATTATTCCTTTGCTATCAAACTCTGGTATATTCCCTTGGGGTCTTTGGCTTAGCAGAGAAGGAAAGGGGCTAAAGAGGCAGTTAATAAGGTTGTTTACCTACTACTGGTGCTTTTACAACAAAATAATAAAATAAAGCACTAAAAAAGAGTTGCAAGTTTCTGCTATTTCTGAGTTGGGCTGAACCATTTTGCTACCAGATTAAAGGCAGTGACTTGCAGTCTTTCATCCTGCTTAAATTGCTCTGGAGGCCAATGAAAAGATTGGACTTTTCAGACAAGACTTGTCTCCCTTCCATCTGGAAATAAACAAGCCAAACAAGCTCCCCGTCCCTTATGAATATGTTCCTTAGAATAGCCTTAAAAGCACAGTGTCAAGAAAGACAGCAGCAAGAAAGAGAAATGCGGTGGGAGAGGATGTTTCTCAAGGACGGAGGAGGGCAGTTGTTGAGGGTTCAGCTCTGCGACTAGGGGAGCTGTCCTCTCGGTGGTGCTGAAGCCAAGGGCTGTGTGAGAGGCGTGACTGTGAGCCCGACAGCAGAGGGAGGGGTGCTCAGTCCCTGTCTGTGACGGAATCCCAGGGAAAACGCGCACGGTCTGGCCACCGAAAACTTTTCTATCCCTGCCCACCTACGTTTGCCGCCTGTTTACTACGCCTCACGCCTACTGCTCCACTGCTCAAACGGGGAGGTTTTGCTCTAATTCTGTGCCGGCTGTTCACTCCTGGGGCTTTGTTGATTTTCCAGCTGGTTTCTGGCTGCTTTTCTGACATAGTAAGATCTACTCGCAGATGTGCCTTTCCCCCGCGTTTAAAAGTAATTGTAACCCCTGGTTTAAAAAGCAAACAGCCTTGTTTATCTCCTTGAGCAGCAACTTGTAATTAAACTATTAGTGTCGTTACCAGCATTGCTGAAGAGCGGAGCCTGCATACTCTGGATAAATTACATAATTTGGGCATAGAGAGAATTTTGTTTGTCTCTTAACAACAATGTATAAACGATTAAGCAAGGAAGCTTTCATCTGCCCTTTCTTCCCGCTCCTCTCCTACCCGTAGTCACTTACTCTTGATTCTTTCCGGAGAAATTCTTTATTGGTTTAAACTATTTATGTTTAGCATTCCCTTTCTCACACCCACTCATTTTATATAAGCCCATGTTTAATATTTGAGAGGTTTAGTAATGCTTCAAGGAAATAAATATACACATATTCATTTTACTTGGAAATCATGATATCATGAAATCATCTGGGGACCAACTCCCTGAAAACTAATGTGTACGCTTGCCAGATAAAGCGGACTGGGCATTTTGAATACTGATTCAATACTTAAGCATTCCTTCAACTACACCCTGTCTCTGATGGTACTTAATAATATCATTTCAGAAATAACTCCACAGCTTGAGTGAAGGATATAATCCTACAGTCCCAAGTCAGTCAAAGAATAGCACCAAAATGTGGGTCTTTCATCACTTTATGAAGATGCTAATTTCAAGGTTCAGCCTAAATTGAGAGAGTAGAGAACAAAAGTTTTTCTGAACCATGACTTTATTTTTCTAAAAGAGCCTCTTTTGTAGGCTTTTTAACTTCTCTTTAGCATTTAGTATATGCAAACATTGATAGTTGATTGTTTGCTGAAGATAGTATACATGCTAGAGAGAATTAAGCCAACGTATTTGCTGAAAGTTACTCAGACACATTAGACCTCATTTAAAACACTGGAAGAAGTTTTTTTCCTGAGAAATTCAAATGTGTTAAAAGGACATCGTGTAACAGAACAGTATGTTCACACTCTTCGTAGCAAGTGTTTCTAATTGTGTTCTCACTCAGTAATGAACATCACTGACATTTAGCTCGTAAGAACTTACCCTGCCTCATGAGGTCATTCATTCACTGCATTGAAGTGAATGCAATGTAGATTTGCAGCTCATCTGGCAAATATTTCCCCATGGGCTAGTTTATTCTATTTATTTTTATATTAACAGTATATAGAGGAATATTTGACACATAGAAGGTACTGAAACAGAAAGGTTCTCCATAATTACACACCAAAATGAATGAAAGTGTTATGATAAATAGAAGATTTAAGCACATCTAAAATTTCTTAAAGGGATGTCAAAAGAAGGAAAGCTAGTCATAGGATGATATAGGATTGTTTAAAACACAAAACCAATATTTTGCACTGTTGAGAAGAATAAGTACTTCTCTAATCATAAGTATGTTTAACCTTTGTTGACATTTCAGAATTGCTTTGTATGTATGGAGGAGACTTTAAACTAATAGCATGGTCAACCCCAGAATACTTATCCTCTTTGGAAGGCTGAGATCTGTTTTTGTCCCTGATGTTAGCCAGGAGTATTTGTTTCTGACTCCCATTGGTCTCCTCTACTCTTTCAGGCCTAGAAGAAAATTGCAGTCAGAAGTGGCTTTCTCTGGCTACTTTTAAGAATGGCTGGGTCAGTCATATTAAGTTTTAAACCTTTTCTACCTCTCTTGAGGAGGAAGACCTTTATCCCTTAGCTAAATTATAAAAGTCCTGATATTGAGAAGTGACATCTCAGAATGTGCTATTGTCATTTAGCAATGAGGACTGTCTCTAGGCAAAATTGTGAATATTGTCATGCTGAACCAATCTGAAGGTCTTGGTAAACATTCTCCTTCACTCTTTCTCTGAGGAATGCCTATGCATGTAACCCTCACAATATTTTTGTTACTGATTTCAAATTGAAGGCAGAGCATGTGGGTCTGGCTTTTATTTGGTGGACCCAAAATCTCCTTTAAAGTATTGCTTCTAGCGTTCAGTAGCCAGAATCCAAGTAGCTGACCATGTAGCTGACCAGGAGCCTCTATTGTGGGGCTCTCTGAAGGTTTGTCCTCCTTCTGTGTCATTGGAAAAGCTAGCTAACCTGGTAATCTCACTATGTCATGCATTAAGGTGGTACTAATGAAGACCACTCCAGATAACATAAATAATATACACGAGGTACAGAAAAGTGAATAATTAACACCAAGAGAAAACAGGAAACCCTTTGCCGTAAATGTTTAACTTGGCTGCTTACGATGTCATTGTTTCAACAACAATTCATACATTTATGAGATAACTAAAACATAAAATCTGAGTTGCATGGTTCAATTTTCTTAGGATCTTTTGATCTGGGCACTGTTAAAAAATTTTTTTTAACATCTAAGTATTGTATTTACTATTATCACTAAATGCTAAGTTTCTTGTTTGGTTTGTCTGTATATGCCCATATATTCTAATTTCATGGAAGACGATGGAGGTGTGTCTTATATAAAACATAAGAATCAGGAGTCAGAAGAACTGATTCTAATCTCTTCCTCTAAGACCGTAGGCAAGTCATTTAACCTTTGTGGGTTTGATTCACTCAGCTCTAGATTTTTAAATCTCGAAAGTCCCATCCAATCTAAAAAATTTGTGTGAATAATTGGCACTTCTAACTCTAGCTGTGCTAATGGATACATACTATGCCACTGATTTTATGTAGAGTCTAATTTATGGTATAAAACCTATAGACTAGCATAATTACGATAAGAATTAAAATATTTGATCAAAGCTAAGTTATAAAAATAAGTTTGATTAAAAGAATAATTAATATATATTATAGTAATTTAAAATAAATTATTAATAATAACTAAGAATTGCCAGAAGGCACATTTATATGTACCATATTAATCAAAATGTTTTAAATTTGAATATTCAGGGATTAGAGTCTTTAACACAGTTGATGCTCCATAAGTGTTTGTTGTATGGTTGAATATGGTATTAGAGAAAGCTTAGCAATAAATGGAAAGTCAGGAAACTAAATATTAATCCAGTTCCCAATTGGCATTTTAAGTCTTGTAGCCTGTTCTTTCATAATTAAAATGAAATGAATATACCTATAAGATCTATATTTTCCCTTTATCCTTTTAAATTACCAGGGAAGGGAAATAAGTATGCAGACTAGCTAAATGGCAAGATTCAATCAAGCTGCAATGTACCCTTTTGGAATTCACAAATAGAATAATCCTAACTTCTAGGCACTGTCTGTGAAACTTGACCATGAACTGCAAAGAACTTTGCTTCCTTTTTCTTCACAGGCATATAAGCTGACAGGAGCAAATAAACTATTGGTCAGAATAAGTGCACATTAATAGGTTTACATACATACATTTTAATACTAACCAAAAATATTTTTAAGTTCCTTATGGAGTTATTCTTTGATATACTCAACTTCAATTCGTCATAATTTATTGCACAAGTAAAATAATTAAAATTCAAGTGGGAAGAGAAGATAACTTACAGAGCTATTTTTCTCTTTGATTAATAAAGTGTCAGAGGGAACATACATTATAGCCAGTGTTACGTATAAACTGAAGAGGGCCTGAAGGAACAAATAATAGATATAAGTTTTTCCTCATTGTATGACACAAGAAAAACTCTAGAATTTTCATATTTTGTTTCATATCCCCTCCATCCACTTTAGTAGGTGATAAAGTGGATATGATTTCCGGAGTTGGGGGAGGGAAATGTGGGCCATGTTGACATTTTAATTTCTTTAATTTGTAAGTCTTTTATATAATGAAGGATAGTTAAAAGGCAAAATCGATTTTATGGCCTTATTGAATGATGATGGATTCATTTGCATGACTTTCACACAGGTTATCAAAGGACAAGAGGAATAATCTCATGCTAGTAGTTATTTAATATTTATGAAGGCAAGTATTGTGTAAAAGCCTGTAGGTTTCCTATTGATCTTTTCACATTTGTATACCTTATACTAACAATTCAGTAGCAGAATCTTTGAACATTAAATACCTGGGCTGTAATTGCAGACATGAGGATTCAATATACAGTCAACCCTTTGTATCCATGGTTCTGAATCTACGGATTCAACCAACTGCGGATTGAGAGCACATTATTTCTGGATGTTTATCAATCAAAGGGCAACAAGTTGGTTTAATACTCCATCATGGTTTATTCAAAAATATAGAAAAAGCTTTGCGATGTTTGAATTTATCCCTTATTCCATCTGGGCCTGTTTTGGAGATGGGGGGAGGATGGAGGAAGGTGAGAAGAAATAATGATATATAATATTCATTCATTCAACAAATATTAATTTAGAAGTTGAGACAATTTTTTAGACCCTTGGGATACATTAGTGATGAAAACAAAAACATCTTACCCTCATGAATTTTAACTTCTAAAAGTGAGTTATGGACAGTAGACAATACCATAGCTAAGTAAGTAGTATAGTATTTCATAGGTTAAGTGTTAAGGCAATAATAAAGCAAACTAAGAGTATAAGGCATATGGGGGCAAAGAAAGGGATGGATTGCAGGATAGGCAACATTGAGAAGAGGGAATCTGAACAAAGTTCTCCACAGTAGAGGAGGGAATGAGCAATGTCAATACGGAGTGGAAGACAAGGCAGAGAGAATGGAGGGAAAGCAAGTGTAAAGGCCCTAAATCAGGAGTGTTCCCGGTGTGTTTAGGACCTGGCAAGGAGCCCAGCTTGGTTGGAGAGGAGTGAATCAAGTGGTAGGAGGGAATGCGGACTAGATTACAGAGGATCCGGTGGGCCATTGCCCACTCATGGTGAAATGTGGTACAAGGCAGGGATTTGAGCACAAGAGGACATGATCTGAAATAGATTTTAAAAGGATCACTTGGGCTGCTGTGTTAAGGACAGACTATAGTGGGGCAAGGAGGAAGCAGGGCAGCTGGATTGGAAGCTATTACAGTAATCCAGAAAGATGGTGCTGGCTCAGCAGCAGGGTACAGCGGAAGCAGTGAGCAGTGGTCAGATTCTATAGGTATTTGAAGGTATAGCCAATAGGCTTTCACGGTGGATTGAATGTGGGTTGTGAGAGCAGGAGAGGAGCAAGGAGTACCTCAAGGTTCAGGCTGAGCAACCAAAAGGATAGAAAGGGCCATTTAGGGGCATGGGGGATGGTCAGGAGTGCAAATACAGACATAGCAAGTGTGACATGTCTACTATACACCCAAGTGGAGGTATCCAACAAGCGGTTATACAGGTCTAAGGTTAAACTGAAGTCTGGCCCAGAAATAAATATTTGAGTTGTCAGCATATATAGAGGGAGCCCTTACAGAGGGCTTCATCAGCACTTGTTCATTTATTTTTCATAATGACCCTATGAGATTGGCATTATTATTACTCTCCTTATTTTATCCATGTGGAAACTAAGCCACAAAGAGGTTAAATAACTTAAGCTAATAAGGGGAGTAAGAGGAAGAATTAGAATTCAGATCCTGTTTTATATGACTTCAAAATCTGTATTTTTAATGGGCATGATTTATTACAAGAGAGCAAGCTTATGTTATCAGCTTTGCTTTGAGGTTACATTTGAAGCTGAACATGGCTAAGGGAAAGAAAGAGATGGAACTAGGCGTGCATCCTGGCTCAGTATTTTATAAAATGTTTGGCTAGGATTCACTGTAAGAAGTGCATTTTATATCGCCTCACATACATATTGAGAATTGGAATAAAATGTTCCTCAAAATACCCTTATAAGTTGCAAATGTACTCTGATGTTTTCTATATTATCCTATCCCATCCCTTCCCACTCTGTTTTATTCTAACATATTTTAGTTATAAAAATGCTAGTTTTAACTCATCTGAATGATTTTATAACCCCCAGTTTAAAAAACATTACTTAATTGATAGTTTTCTCGGAGTGATTTCTGAACTCGGAAAAAGCTTTTGCAAGGAAATCCCTCTTTAGTACTTCCACTATCCCCGTAAGAGTGTGGTCAATTCATTCTCTTACCTGGATGTGAATCAAGTTAAAAGAGAAAAACCCTAAGGTCAGGGCCAACTTAGCTATCGGACACAGTAGACACAGAGCCCAGGCTCACAATACATTTAGAGGCCCACAAAAATGTTTTAATTTCTTTTAAAGTCAGAAGAAAAAATAAATATAATCCAGCCTGTTGTACATATGTCTTTACAAACACATAATATTTTGTAATACTTATAAAGTATAGTTTAAAAATGTTTTGTGGTAAAAGACAAATGTGCATAGGACCCACAAAAGTCATAATGAAGCTCTACAAAGGGTGGAAAGAGAAGCAGTGAGAAAAAACTTGTTTTTCAACATAGGATAGTGGCTATAAGGATATACTCTGGAGCTAGACTTTTTTAGGTTCAAATCCCTACTTTATCACTTACTAGCTGTGTGGCCTTGGGCAAGACATTTAACCTCACCCTGCCTCAGTTTTCTCACCTGTAAAATGGGACGAATAATGGAGACCACCTTGGAGGTTTGCTAAACTTGGAGGGGGGAGGGATAAATTGGGAGATTGGGACTGACATATACACACTACTATACATAAATAGATAACTAGTAAGAACCTGCTGTATAGCACATGGAACTCTACTAAATACTCTGTAATACTCTACAGGGAATAGAATCTAAAAAAGAGTGGATATATGTATATGTATAACTGATTCACTTTGCTGTACAGCAGAAACTAACACAACATTGTAAATCAACTATACTCCAATAAAAATTAATTTAAAAAACGTGGGAAAACTTAGAATAGTTCCTGCCACATAGTGAGTATTCACTACACAAAGTGAAGAATGAACTCCATTATTCCTTTCTGTTTCTGTGTTCTGCCTCACCTTTGTTCTATTCTTCTAACATGCTACCAAAAAAAAAAAAAATGCCTCTCTAGGTACCACATCTTACAAGACCAAATGAGCTACAGATTCAGAAAGTCTCACATAAGGAAAAAATTTTCTTTACTAAATTTTACCCCTATTCAATCCTTCTTGCTTACACTACAGAATGAATAGAACCTGCCCAAAATGAGAAAGTCACCCTCAAACTCTGAAAGTTAAGGAAATTTACATTAAAGATAGTCTATCGTCCAACTAGAGTTAAATGGATCATCTTTGAAATGTCTTTCACAAATGGCCACATGGAAATGGCCACCTGAGGAAAAACCTACTGGACTTTCCAACAATCCTCTGAACTTGGAGGAGGTGATGTGAGGGGAGGAGAAAAAAAGAAGAGCAAAGGAAGAAATACAGGGAGAAAAGAGGAGGGAGACAGAGAGAAAACAAAACTTCTCAGTTTGAGAAAGGCATCCATATACGTCAGGAGAGCACATCAAAAATCATAGAATCTTGACTTTTGAGAGTCAAGAGGAATATCTTCTCTTCTTTGAGTAATCAATCAACACAAGGGTTCTGTGCTGGGTTTGGAGATTTGATTGTTCCAAAACCTGAGTCTGCTGTTTATGAGCCGAATCATCTCTGAATCTTTGAACCCTGTAAGATGGGGGTAACACTCTCTGCCTAATCCCCATTGTTACTTTGAGGACCAAATGTGAAAATGCTTTGCCAATAGCAAAGTGCTCTAAAAAGGCAAGAAACAGATGTAGTCTGGGTGAATGGGACAGCTTAAATGCCTAGCTCTGACACAAATAAAGCACAAGAATAGAAATGTGAAAAATAGACTAATTCTACTTAAAATAATGCCTCTGCCATGGCCAAAAATTTAATATAGCCTAACAGTCCAGAAAGACTGAATACAGCATCTACCAATTTATAAATTTAGGCTCTGTTCATGCCTCCACTGTCAATCTCATTATTGTATGAAATGCAGTCACTCTAGGATACTATTATCCATCCATAAGAAACAAAGTGCTTGAATTTTTACAAGTGTTGGTGAATTGCAGAAGTTTTTCACTTCTTAGTGTAGTCCCAGGCTCACTTCAACTTTCCACTTGATAGTAGTTCTCGAGAAGGTACCTGTCGTATTCAAGCTACAAGTAACTGTACCGCACAGTAGAACTGCTAGCCAGTGCCAGGGGCTAGCCAGGGGTATTAGGTCACCTTGGCCTTCTGCAGACTCTCAGCCAAATAGCTCTTCTTTCACAATCTCCTCTCCCCTTTTCTTCACCCTCTCCCTCTTCCCCCAAGTGAATGTCCTACTTATTTGTTTTGACCTTAAAAAATACAACCAGAGGTTTCAAGGCAAAACCTTCATTTCTAAGAGAGAGAGAGGGGGTTAAATGTCCTCAGTGTTCTCCTTGGAAGTCTAGGGCTGTTCCTTACCTCCCCCTCCAACCACAGAATTACAGTTTGCACAGCTGTGGGACCAGCTGCTCTGCATTCACTCCAGACCTCGCACCAGGCGGCCTTCCAGCAACATCCTTGCTATATCTGGTCATGACGCTGGTAGTCATCAGCTAAGAGGCAACTATTTCAGTAAAAAAAGTGACTTCTACCAGCAGTTTTGGCATTGGGCTCAGAGCTGCCCTACATGCAAGGAAACTTCTCAGTTCTAGAAACAATTTCTCCATGT
The DNA here is from genome assembly GCF_028564815.1 of Eubalaena glacialis. Classification (NCBI taxonomy): domain Eukaryota; kingdom Metazoa; phylum Chordata; class Mammalia; order Artiodactyla; family Balaenidae; genus Eubalaena; species Eubalaena glacialis. Next base: position 9,684,815 of record NC_083722.1, read on the forward strand.
TCAATTTGTTCAATAGAAATAGAACAGGCAGAAACAAAATTAGGAGTGGCAAAGTTTTAACTTTTATTCTTTTTTGTCTTTGACTTTTACAGTTTGGAGGCTCCTTCTAAGCTATGGGTTTCATTCATATAAAAGCAAAATTTTTCAGCCGATATCTGGGTCTGGAGCTATGATGGGTAATGCAGACCACACCAAATTTTGGTTAATCATAGATTTCCCTTTATACATAATTTGTGATACCACATGACTTTCATGAGTGTATTTTACTGCATTTTGACATGAAAAGATATTTAGCTAATAGACTTTAAGCAAATTGTATGCTTGATACGTTATTACAGTTTTGTAAAACTTCACAGTGACTAAATCTTTCTTCAGGTTGTGAAGTGCCTGAGGTAGTTTTCTTTTATCCATTCATGTAAGTAGTTCATTCTAATTATTCAGGAATAAATCATTAGTGTGGTTTCTGACATTTTAGCCAAAGATGGCCCTTATAACCCCATGTACCACTCAATTCTCACCACAAAAATCCTCCCCATTTTATGAAGCAAACAGAGAACATGGGCAGTGGTCACTGTAAATAACGTTTGGTTTGCTTGTTTAATTGATTTGAAAATCTGTCTTTGTTTATCAATGTTTATTCATATGTTTGCATCTGTAGTTCAGATCATATCCTTTCAGGTATCTTAAGAACACTTGTATTTCTCAAAATAGAAGATATGCTCTTATTTTCCTTGTCCACCAGGTCTGAGTCAAACCGTGTCACCACTTGTCTCAGAGGATGGCAACCACATAAACGGAAGTGTGTGTTAAGTCTCAGACCAACTAGAACCATCCATAAAAATAATACCAGGTCAACCCAAAGTAAGCTCAAATCAGCCTTAAAGTCACTTCATTGGCCTCTCGGTTACAGCTCATATAATATGATCTGTATGAAAGATTTCTGCTGTAATGTTACCTCATAAAGAAATACATCATCTACAGACTCCTTTTATAAACCCAATTACAGGAACAATTCAGCAGAGTTATAGCTACTAGGATCTGCATTCTATCTCCTCCTTGATTCCACTTATTAAAGACACTGAACTGGAAATATTGTAGAGGAAAGAAACAATGACTGAATTTAGCCAACACAGAAAAGGCTGGTATAATCACTCAATCAGGCATAACTTTCGTTCTCTCTTATTGCCATGTCGTCAGCTTCATTTATAATAGGTGATTTGTCTAAAGAAAAACTATAAGTAGGCCCTTTGTACACAGATATGAATATATTTTCAATATCTCACTGACTTATTTGCAAAAAATTGTACATGATTAATTCAAAAGTATTAGTTGGCTATTTCATTTCCATTCGACCATCATAGTACTTTGATAACTAAGATCTTTGGTGGCAAGTGGCAGAGAGCAAAATAAGAATAACAATAAAACATATCATTAATTAAAAATTGATAAAAATACATTGTTGGGGAAAAAAGTCCAATTGTGAAAGATGTGATTCCTTTTAACTTCATACCAAGGCTCAGACCAGCAGGGATTCATATTCAGTTTGTTATCTCAAACAGAGTTGAAATGGTGATACTGGTTTTGGGAAGAAATCACATATGTTATAATAAAGCCTAGAAAGGGATCAAGTAGAGAAACAGATGTAATGTTCAAATGAAAGCTTTTCTGCAGCACAACTCACCATTCAGAACTGGGGAAAAATGAGAAGCATGTTATGGCTACTAGTACATTGAATCAAATATTTGGTGCATTCACTGCAACTGGGCAGAAACACTCAACACTGGTGTATATTAAAGCTGGTGTAAATTTCTTTCCAGTTGCTGCTTTTCAGTGGACTTTCTTCTCTGTCAATCTCTAGAAACCTCAACTACGGTCCAGTAACCACAATGAATCCTGAGTGCAGGCTAGTGTCTTTTTAAGATTATAACTCCTTTCATCTCTCTCATCCTTGCTCTTTAGTGACCTAGGGAAAAACAATTGTGTTATTTATGTGAGTTCATAAAAACATAAATTTTTTTCTGTAAGGCCTCAGTTTCCATAAATCTGTTGCTGGAGTTCATTATTTTCTTCCCCTAAGTGGGAAAACAGTTTCAGGCCTTAGGTCCACATAATTTCTCCCATTACATTCCTATCTCTGCCTAGTGTTAGAATAAAATGCCTCACTGTCATGAAGGTCTAGAGGCCGTACAGTTAGGAGCAGATAAAGAAAGTACGGTGACAAGTAAAAGGTAGAGCTCTGGTTTTCCCAGGGGTAAACTGCCTAGAGTGCCTACAGATTTGTAATACATCATCATACATAGAAGGAGAAAAATGTCTAGTGAGTATTGGTCCCCGTGGGAACCTCTGGTCAGGTAAGATGTAACAACCCTTCTGACAGCTCTTGAAACATTGCGGGTAGAGGAATAACCGTGGACTTGTGTCAGACAGACCTAGGTATGAATTCTGACTCTGTTGGGCAATTTTAGGGCAAGTTTATTATATTTATGAACTTCAGCTTGTTTACCTATAAAATGGGAATACTAATTTCTCAGAATTGCTGTGAGAATTACATGAAAGGGGGATATAAAGCAAAGTACCTGGCATAGTAGGTGCTCGATAAACACCATTCAAACATTTCAAGCCAGAAACATGCTCAGTTTAGTTTATTAACATAAAATCTTGATGTTGTATCACAGTGATAAATATTTTATTAGATTACCAAAGACCCCTTCTCAAACCTGGACAAAATTTTAGAAAAAGAAAGGATGACTTGTTATAGTTTATTGTGACTTATTTCATTAAATAACAAAAAAACAAACATTCATCAAAGGCTCAACATGGATTTAAAGTTTCATCAGCAACTAAATCCGGGACTTCCCTGGTGGTGCAGTGGTTAAGAATCCGCCTGCCAATGCAGGGGACACGGGTTCGAGCCCTGGTCCAGGAAGATCCCACCTGTCGCAGAGCAACTAAGCCCGTGTGCCACAACTACTGAGCCTGCGCTCTAGAGCCTGCGAGCCACAACTACTGAAGCCCATGCGCTTAGAGCCCGTGCTCTGCAACAGGAGAAGCCCCCGCTCGCCGCAGCTAGAGAAAGCCCGCGTGCGGCAACGAAGACCCAATACAGTCAAAAATCAATAAGTAAATTTATTAAAAAAGGAAAAAAACACTAAATCCATCAGTAGGAACATTAACATCCGCTGGACTCCAAGCTTTCTGAGGGAAGGAACAGTGTCGCCTGATTTGCTCCTGAATCCGTGGTGCCTAGCATTGGCCGTGGCCCATAAGAGGTGCTCAAAAAGTACTTGTCATGAAGAAATGTATCAGGGTAATGGCCACTTTGCTATCAGTCAGTCATCTTTATACCAAACTGGTTGGATTTCTTCTACATATTTTTTAAAAGGACAATTATTTTTATTTTTTCATTTTTTCATTTTTTATTGAGACATAATTGACATATAACATCACGTAAGTTTAAGGTGTACAAGGTGTTGATAAAAGGACTTTATTTTTTTAAGAGCAGTTTTAGGTTCACAGAAAAATTGAAAGGAAGGTACAGAGATTTCCCCTATGGTCCCTGCCTCGACACATACAGACGCCCCCATCATCAACAGCCCCCACCAGAGTAGTGCATTTGTTACAACTGATGAACCTACTTTGATGCGTCACGTTCACCCGAAGTCCATAGTTGACCTCAGGGTTCACTCTTGGTGTTGCGCTTTCTATGGATTCGGTCAAATGTATAATGATAACTATCCACCATTATAGTATCATATAGAGTATTTTCACTGCCCTAAAAATTCTCTGTGATCAGCTTATTCATCTCTCTCCCTCCCCCCAAAACCCCCTGGCAACCACTGATCTCTTTACTGCCCTCAGAGTTTTGCTTTTTCCAGAATGTCATATAATTGGAATAATACAGTGTGTAGCCTTTCCAGAATGGCTCCTTTCACTTCCATGCATTTAACGTTCCTCTGTGGCTCTTCATGGCTTGATAGCTCATTTGCTTTTAGTGCTGAGTAGCATTCCATTGTCTGTAGGTACCACAGTTTATTTATCCATCCACCTGCTGAAGGACATCTTGGTTGCTTCCAAGTTTTGGCAACTATGAATAAAGCTGCTATAAACATCTGTGTGCAGGTTTTTGTGTGGACGTATTTTTCAACTCCTCTGGGCAAACACCAAGGGGTGCGATTGCTGGATCATATGGTGAAAGTATGTTTCGTTTTATAAGAAACTTCCAAACTGTCCTCAAAAGTGGCTGTACCATTTTGCATTCCCATCCACAATGAATGAAGTTTCTTTTCCTTTTTTAGTAACATCTATACACATCTTCAAATATCGGGTCCTTAACTTATCCCCCCAGAGCTGCCTCCAAACCAGTCAGGCCTCTCCAACTTGCTGTATCCAACTCTTCAGCCCCTCCGCCTCTGGGGAAAGGTCCAGAAGCCTGATGTTCTCTATAGTTTATGTCTGGGTTCTGAAAAATGTGGGGAAAAGGGTTATGTTGATTTTTACTCCTGCTCCATTGTCATTGCAATAGTACTTGTGATGATACCACTAACTTTCTCATCAATATTCAGTTCATGGTCCCCTCTCAAGTAATTCCCTAGACAGGAGGAAAGGTTTAAAGTGCAGTTCTTGCAAAGGAAATGAGCTGTTTCTTCTCCCATGCATCAGAAATAGGAATGCCTTTGATTTTGCCAATTTTGAAAATGCGGAAGTAGAAATGAAGCGGGCACAGCCAATCTTAATGTGTTTCTCCTCACTGACCCAGCATTTTTTTTCTTTTTGAGCCAAACTATAGGAACTGACATCATTGTGACAAGATCATAGGATCCTCCCTTTTTACATATTTCTGAAAAGTATACCTAAATTTTATAAAATAAACCTTACTAAAATAGGAATAACATGTTCTGTGTTGGAGGTCATCCTTCATCTCCAAGTTCTTAGAGAATAAACTTGGACTCAACAGAATTTTTTTTTAAATTTTGGAGTCAGATTCAGGCTGCCTTTAAATTCAGAGCAGGGAAATTATTGAAATATTTAACGAATTGAGCTTAAAGAAAGTTTAGAGGATATCTATTCCAATTAACATATCTTGCAGGTAAGGAAATTACATCCCAGAGAACTCTGTGGTCCCCAAGAAGAGAAAAAAAAGGCAGTGAACGTGAAATTCCCCAGAATCTAGACATTTAAAAATAACTTAGTCCCAGGGGTGAGCTGGAGCCAGCTCATATAGGGTCGTGAGAGCCAACTAGGCACATGTCTTCCCAACTCCACATTCAGTGACATCATATCAGTAGTTTGAAATCAGCCTTGGAGGGAGTATTTACAGCCATGGAAATCAGCAAGCACTCCTACAAATCAGAACTTTCTTTAGAGAGCTGGTTGTTAAACATTTACCAGCACACCACTGCTCAACTCACAGAACTGAGCCTAATATTTGATAGGCATACTTTAATCACCATCTAAGTATAATACATAAGTGGTTCAGGCATGGTTTATTAGATGCTGAGAATATCAAAGGAAAAGTATCAGACGGGTTTTGCTTGATCAATTTAATTTGACAACTTTAACATTCAAATGTTTATTTACTTCAGTGGCTCTAGGAACATGTTGATAGGTCAAATTACTATATTATTGCTTTACTGTTATTTAAATATGGAATAATCAATATGGCTACGGTGAAGGCTATAAGCATGTCTATTGAAAATATGCTTTCATCTTTAAACTAGATATAAATATGTATGATACAATTTAACAGGTTTTCATAGAAATTATTTTATCTTGTTACCCTGTCATCTGGACACTTATGAAGAGGAAAGTGGATTTTTTTTTTGCAGTTCATTTAATAATAAGATCACGTGGTCAGCATTCCAACATTTTATGCAGCATTTCCATATTTCCCAGCTAATGTAATACATTAACTCGATTTGGAATCCAGCTTCAATCAAACAAATGGTGAATCAGTTATAATGTCCCCATACCAGCCTTATCAACTGGAAAGGTGCATCTTGAAGCAAGAGTCAACAGCTATTTAGAATTCTCCCAGCTTTTCTGTCCTTAGCACAATTGCTAGATGCATCAGAATTTTTTTTTTTTTTAAAGTCATCACATGTAGGCTTTCCAAAGAGACACTTCTAAAAATATATTTCGGTTTCTGCAGGTCACATGTATTTTTCAAGCAGTGGAGGGAAAGCTTTTTTGTTGTCTTCTGAATAGTTGTTAATGGATAGTAAATGCAGCTATAGATGAAATGAGGGTCCCAGAGGAACACCTGTCTTGCGGTAGGGAATTTGAACAACTCCCTTTACACCCTTCTTTCTTTTTAAAATGTGACTCAATGACAATCATAAGGGAGTACGCGTGCATACACTAAGAAACCAAACTAGAACCTTGCAATTTATGTATCAGAGTGGTATATGGTATTAAATGAGAACGTTTGCGCTCTTGGTGTATTTTAAAGCTCTCTGGGCCGTTTCCGAGCATTCTGACATATAGAAGAAAACGTATAAAGGGATTCAGAAGGAGAGGTCATTAATTAAGAAAATGGCCAAAGGATGGAGAATTCCAGGAAAAAAGACAAACTTAAAAGGCATTAATAAATCCTGTTTGAATTACTTTAACATATTCTAGCCGAATACATAAATCAAGCAGAAAACGTTAGTGTTATGTGGACTAAAATGATCTCATAATGGGCTTGGCATCTTTCTTTGATATAAAGAGGGAGACCTGGTGGATTGGAACTATAGATACGTCAGCTGGGACCTGTAATTACCTGATTTTGACAAGTTTGATGTGACTTGGTACAACAGTGTTTCTTTCTATAGGGACAGTTGCTTAGAATGCTGTCAAACCCCTTTTAGGGAACAGATCCTGGGAAGAATGATTATCACCATCAAACCCTGTTGGGCAAAAGAACCTGAGAAGAGATTGGATTTTTCCTTGTTTAAGGTCTTGGTAGGATGAATTCATATGGATGGCCAGAAAATTTCTTTTCACCTTTTGAAAAAATTTCTTTTCTCTTTGAGAAAGCAGTGAGTTCCGATCTTGGTCTTGGGTGGCGTCTGTGGGTTAGACCATGTGCTGTGGAGTGGGACCCCCTGGGTGTGCATCCCATTCCGGCCTCACCAAGTACGGGACCTTGAGTTAGCTGCTGAGCCCCTCTATGCCTTTCTTCCTTTTCAATACATCAGGGATAATAATAATAGTATCTATTTTACAGTTGTGAGGATTAGGTAAGGCAATAGGTATAAAGTTCTTAAAGAGTTTCTGATACATAGTAAGCACTTGGCAAGTGTTCACTAGTATTATTCGTAGGAACTGCTGGCCCAGGATGCTAATCAGCTTCAGAGCCTCAGCACCTGCTGGGGGAGGAGCACAGACAGACTTGGGGTGAGCGGAGCGAGCTGGCTCAGCTGTGGGTTCCCTCTGTGAGTCGATGCTTTTGCTTGGCTCCCTGTTCTGCACAGATCTGCTTAGAGGCTCAGAGAAAAACCTCTTTAACCCCCTAGTTTGAGTGTTGGCTGAGGCAAGCTGTCCCAAGCCATTCAGGCTGTGACTAAGCAGATTCAAGATTCCAGCCTCTTTTAGGTAATTTGGGTAATTTGTGGGGCTAAGTATTTAACTCAGTAGGCAGGTAAAAGATGTGACATACCAGTGTTTAGTCACTTCTAACTCCTTGAGATGATTATGCAATTTGAAATGCCACGAGACGTGGGAAGCACGGTATGAGTCGGTAAAGACTTAGTCCTCTTGCCCTTTCATTTGGAAAGCCTCCTTGGTGTGTCCTCCCACTGTGCGGACTCTTAAACTTGGTTTCACAATTACCCCGGAGGGGTGATAGTGGAGCCAGTGTTCTAGGTGTTACATCTTACCTCTGTTTAGCATCCCCAACACCCAGACCCTGGGCTGGGCACTCGGAACAAAAAGATAGGTAGGCAGACCCCTAGTTCTTAGGAGCCTGAGTCTGCTTGGGTAGAGGAAGAGTAAACAGATGGTTTACTCCAATGCAAAGAGGCAGTGTCATAGTCTGGGCACAGACAAAGCATCACTGGACATAGACAATGAAGAGACCAGCCCTGCCTGGGAGAGTTGGGAAACCTTTACTGAGGAGAACACTTGGGCTGATCCTCAGAGGATGAGTAGGATTTTTCTCATGGATGAAACCAGGTGTGGAGTCACGTGGTGGGGGAAGAGTTTCCAGAATTGAAGAGCATTCTAATCAGAGGAAACAGTCTGCACAAGATAACATTTGGCCTTTAGGTTTCATATGTATTCCTTAAAATATGCACATATGATCTGCAGTGCGTTGAACTGGATATCTCTGCCATTATGGAGCACAGACTAGAGAGAAGACGGCTATGGAAGGAGACTGTGACATAACGTAAGTGCTCCAACTGTCAGCAGGAAATCGGGATATCAGCCAGCAGAGCATCTGGGATCCAGTGGAAACTCACAGGGAAGGTGGTACTTGAGTAGGGCTTATGGAATGAGTGGTGTCCCCCAGGAAGGCAGAGGAAAGAATGCGTGTGAAGGCATGAAGGCAGTTTGTGTGCACACACCACAAAGAGCAAGAAGATGGGTGGGACCGGAGCACATTACATGAGCTTGAAATTGTAGAGGGGAGACTGGGGAGGATCAGAGAATGCAGGGCTCCCTATGACACTCAACAACAATGAGGACGATGGATTGGCCAAGGCCAGAGCTGGAGGCAGGGAGGGACTTAGTTCATCTTGAGAGTTTGGCAAAACACGATAGAGGCCTGAGCTGGGGCAGTAATAGCAGGGATGGAAAATCGATTTACAATCCAGATATTTTAAAAGGTGGGATAGCCACAACCTAGTAACCAATTGATTATGGAACTATAGGAAGAGGAATGGAGGCCCTCTAAGTTTCTCCCTTGACCTACTAAGTTCTATTCACCAGTTCAGGGAACAGAGGCTGGGGCAGATACTCATGGGACAGATTAAGGGGCTTATACATACGCAGGTGTGTTTTAGGGTGTCTGTGTGGCATCCTAGTGGAGGATGCCTCAAGAAGTGAACACATGGGTCAGGAACTAGGGAGAAGTGTTCATATTTACTAAATTCATAGGTGGGTAAGATTTCCCAGGTCAAAGATTCTTGTTCAGCGGCTCATCAGTGATTGCACTGTGCCCAAGTATGGATACCCTCAACATTGTATTAGTTTTAGGTGTACAACATAATGATTCGACACATGTACATGTTGTGGAACGATCAGCACGATAAGTTTAGTCCGTCACCATTCTTTTCTATATTTGCCATGACCTAACAGAACATTAGGAAGCCTTATGCTAGGGAAACCGTGGTGAGAGACAAGAGAATTGGCAACACACCCCCAAGGAACATCCATTTTAACGGGGTTCAGAGAGAAGAGGAGCCAGCACTAGCATCTGAGGAGGACAGAAGGACAGAATGGGAATCAAGAGGCAGCCAGGGGAGAAAGGGGTTTTCTAGGGAAATGCAGTGGCCAGCAGGTTCACACGCAGCAGAGAGACCCAGGGAGGACCGACTGTGGTCCTTTCCTTTGGGGCCTTTATCAAAGGTTGTTTATCAAGTGATAGAAGCCCAGTTGCTGTGCATGGAAGAGTGAACAGGGGTGAGAACCTGCAGTTACTAAACATTGCTTCGTGGTTCGAAGGTGTTGGCTAAGAAAGAAAGGTAAGAACAAGTACCCTAGCTAGCGAGAGTGGGACAAACGTCAAAGAGGTCTGGTTTTGTGTTTCAGTTATGCACAGAGCTGTAGCTAATCTGATTTTCCTGGTTAGGTTACAAGCTCCCCAAAGAAGCAACCGCGTTGCCCACAGCGCTGGGCATGGTCCAGATGCTAATTCAGGATATGCAGATTTACATGCTGATTTTTGTCACAGAATTATTCAAACAACATTAATTACGTGTGCATCAATTTCAAGTGTAATTTCTGAATACATTTACAAATAAATGTATAGAAACATTTCATAAGGCGAGAAAGCAGATTTTGTGAAGTTAACTAACAATAATGAATCTATCAAAAGTATTGTGATTCAATAGATAATTATATTCTTTCTCTGCTTTTATCTGGACTTACTTGAAGGTGTAACAAGATATTTTGTGCCCACTTTTCTCTACACACTGGCCTTTCTCCTACATTCATCTGTTAAGTAACATTTTCTCTACCATAGTGTTTGGATCATATGTTCCCCTTATGTAGTGTTTTGACTTATTTTTGGTGGGGTAAGTGGTACTTGGGGGTGGGTCTCATCATTCTCAGATACCAAGTAACTATACTAATTAGTCTTAAGCATGAAATCAACTCTTCCTGGGCAACAATTTGTTGATCAAAAATAACACCCTATCTTCGCTCTTAAATTGAAAGCTATATATTGGTTTATATTGGGTAAAGCGTGCCCCCCAAAACATGTTTAAAGTTTCTGTTTGTACTAGGATGTGTCATTTAAGCTCAGAAAAGTGTTAGAACTGATTACAGATCATAGTAAATGGACTCTATTTTCAAGTCCCATTTTTAATTTAAGCTTGTACCAAATCTTGTAGGATTTCCAGACATTCATATAAAGGTACAATATGGACGTGATAAGAAAGAGACCTTTAAGTAAGAAAATATGCCCTTTAAAATAATAAAAAGAACTTTAAAATCTGGTGAACTGATTGAATACATAGCGGAAGCCTCTCATTAGTAGAAGTTTGAAAGTACATAGTTATTAATGTGTGGTGGTTTCTGTTTGCATTTTCCTGAAATGAAATTGGTGGTAGATATTAAAAGATGCTTAAATCTGCGAATCCAAAGACTGGTTATCTCAGTCAAATTCCATTTTATGCCAAGGTTTCTTAACGGTGTTTTGTATCTGGAAGTTGCCCCTTGTATTTGTACTTGTGTACTCTGCATCGGCTAATATTTGAGTGCTGTGACGACGGGTTCTACTTTCCCCAATTAACTTCCAGTTAATATAACTTGTACCATTTAGTCTCATTTGAATCACTAGTGTATTTTTCAGACTTACACAATTTTGTCACCTTTTTAGAGGGACAGGAAATGCAATTTTATTAATCCTATTACCTTGTTTTAAATCAGATGCTTGAAGAACACCCCATTTCAAACTAGCCCCAAGAACCATATGCAACAGAACCAGAGGGCTGTCAGTTAAAGTCACATCTCAATTCTAATATCAAACCTCAGATTTCACAGCTCTCATAATATCTGAGCTATGAATATTTGCTTTAGGCATCAACTTGGCATTTAAAAAAAATCTTTAAGACCACACGGACATTTCACTTTGCCAGAATATCTACTTCTCATATAATGCTCACAAATATCAAACTTTAACTAAAACATCCAATTTTATCACATTCCAAGAGTCAGACATCTCTTTTTGTTTGGGGAGTTTATTTTTCTTCTTTCTATTTCTAGGCTAGAGCATACTTGTCATCCATTTTATATTGATTGGTTAATTGATTAGGTAATCAAAATTACTGCTCAAAAATGCATTCTATACACAAAAACCATTTTTCTCTTAGAATTTTTGCTCAAGACTTTCACTCTAGGAAATTAAAGAGTATAGATAGAAGTAAAGGACAAGAGAAAGCTGTGGTGGGTAAAAAGAAAGAGGTTCAACTGGAAGGTGAGAGAATTAATAAAATTTAATATTTGAGACAGTAGCGTTTCTTCCAGATGAGATGGATATATATTTTTGTACTGGGAATACTCTGTGTTTTATATTTACCTATATTTTTGGTATTATTAGCTATCTTTGTATGTAATATTCATGATGAATGTTTGCATAACCCCCTACACTTTACAAAACTGCTCTCAGATCTTATCCTATTTTATCCTATCATCTTATCTACTGCAGTGTCAACTCCTGACAACCCCGAGGCATGTCTGTATTTCCCTGACACATCACAGAGATTTGAATGTAACCAAACTGATAATTCTTGGAGCAGTTAGGTATCTGTGGGGTATTTAAGTGCAATATCTCACCCACAAACAGAGACATATTATAGTCAGTTTTCAGTGGAGGCTGCAAGAAAGAGGTGCTGGCCTTGGCATCAAATCCAGTTTAGTTCAAAAACAAAGTCATTTCCAAATAAAGTAAGGGCAGATGTTGCTAAGAAGTTCCTGAGTCACTGTTACAGTGTGTGTCTGCAACTGAAGGACCCATGACTTTTTATTGTCTCTCCAAGGAGACTTTCCACTTAGGAAGTGCTGAAGGGATGAAGGTGCCAGGCAAGAGCCTCCCAGGGCCTCACCAGCCCGAGTAGCCTGTTAAAAAGATGAGCAAGGGATTTCACTGTCCTTCTCCCCAGGACAAACCTAGTCTCTTAAACTTTTTGACACATTAATTACTCTGGAACTCCCATACTATATCACATCTTATTCAATTTTTCAAATAACCAGTTTCCTAATATTTGTAATCCTACGATAAACCAATGTTCTGCTCCCCAAAAACACCCCTAATGAAATGACACCTACTATTTTTAAAAAGTTACAATAAACATCTTAAATTTTAAAATATTTTAATTTTTATTTTTATACAGTTTTAAACATTACTTTCCATTTACAGTTATTACAAAATATTGGCTATATTCCCCGTGTTAGACAGTACTTCTCGAGCTTATCTTATACCCGATTTTTTGTACCTCCACTACCCTACCTCTATATCGTTCCCCCACCCCCCAACTGGTAAGCACTAGTTTGTTCTCTATATCTGTGAGTCTGCTTCTTTTTTGTTATATTCACTAGTTTGTTGTATTTTTTAGATTCTATGTATAAGTGATATGATACCGTATTTATCTTTCTCTGTCTGACTTATTTCACTTAGCAGAATGCCCTCCAAGTCCAACCATGTTGCTGTAAATGACAAAATTTCATTCTGTTTTATGGCTGAGTAGTATTCCATTGTATAAATATACCACATCATCTTTATCCATTCATCTGTTGATGGACACTTAGGTTGTTTCTGTATCTTGGTAATTGTAAATAATGCTGCTCTGAACATCGGGGTGCACGAATCTCTTCAAATTAGTGGTTTTGTTTTAAATTTTTTAAAAAACGTTTATTTAGAGGAAGTTGGATCTGGCCATCTGTTGCCACATAGTTAACTCGTAATGTAGTAAATGCAATATGAGGACATAAATCTATTTCTGTTCACTGAATTCATTAATCATGGGGCCTAATGTAACTGCACAGCACCACTTGCAGTTTAAATTTGGATTATGATGGTAAAGGCTAGTTCTGGGATATGTCATTTACTTGTGATTGCCAAATAACAAATTAAAATAAAATTCAATGTTTTGGGGTTTTTGAATCTCTCGTGTTGGAGAAAATATGCAAATTCATGTGAGATGAAAAACAGGATGAAATGCAGTTTGTACATATGGGAATCCAGGAGCAGGTGGTTTTCTTTTGCTCTTACTCTAGCAAATTTTTTAGAAGCTTGGTATTTTAAGATCTCAGAGTCTAAGAGTTTCTCCTGCCAATAGTTTTGACTAGAATATACTGTATCACCAGGCTTACCTACTTCCAGATCTAATAGAAGACAGGAGATTCTCAACTATTTTCGTAGATTCTTGGGACAAGAAACCATTCATCAATTTTTATGTTAAAATCAATTAAAATTAAATAATTAAAAATAATTACTTCAACAATTATTTATTACATGCCCAGCCTATGCCAGGCATTATTCTAGGAGGTAGAAAGACAGTGATGAACATTATCCCCATATTCCCTGTTCTAATGGCTCTTACAATCTTAAAGATCACCTTAGTCAAATTTTACTCAAGTAATGTATGAAAATTGTTTTAAAAAAGAGCTGTTGTCTAAAGATTTCTTTTCTTAAAAATGCATATACACTATTTTAACCAAACATGAGTATTTTTCTCCATCTTTTGGCCATAAATGTTTATTTTTTTTCTTTTAACTATACATATCCCCATCAACAGAAGAAAGTATTGGTTATGTAGCCAACACTGTCTTTATTTTCCTTTTCCTGTTTACTTATAGATTGAAGGAAAAAGTGAGAATTTCTTCTGTTGTCTTGACAAATGCCTCATTACCATTTACAGATTTAAGTTAGTCCAAAATAAGAAAACAATCTTTCTACTTCTGCTGAAAAAGCTTACTCCGTAAAACCTGTATCACTGCTTTCAGCAGCCTCTGTTAAACCAGGTGCTGGATCATGTCCACCAGCTGACACTCCCAGTGGTCCTGGCATTTGCATAGCCCCATCCTGCAAAGGTTTCCACTCAGCTTTGAAAAACATTAAACAGTAGTTGTCATTGGGCAGATGTGGGCTCCGGTTCTAGGGAAAATCAGAAATGCCTTGTGTATATTATAATCAGTTCTTTTACTCTATTTTCACATAGTCTGAATAAAATCCTGCCCAACCATTAAATAGAGTTATTTAAACAAAATGAACATATTATTTTAAAGTTTGTTTTTGTTTTCATTAATCATTCATACTGTCTTCTCTAACTTAAGAACATAAGAAACTTCAAGTACTAGTTATGTAATCAAATTGGTCTTTACCTCCTTCTTCCTGCTCACTCATAGACTGAAGAAGTAAGATGCTGGACTGTGGAATAATATCAAAGATTCTTAGATTCTTTAGAAAAGGAAGAAAACCAGGTAGGGTCCTTTACATGATACAGCCTGGTGCAAAGTATCATCTTTATTGGAAATAAGAAGTTATGACCCATACTTTTTCCACCAAATAGCCAACGGGCTCACAGAGTAATAATTTTCATTCATTTTTAAGTAAAAATGCTCACTTTTGAAGTTAGAAAATTTCAAATACTCTCCCCTGCTCCCACTGTAAAGATGTGCATGGTATGCATATAGCATTTGTATTTAATATCCATTGATCTGTGGAAATGATGAAGAATTGAGTAATACTCAAACATTTTTGTGCTTCATTCAATACAAGAGTATTTGTGTACATCTGAAGAATAATAGCATGGACGTCTTGGAGATTTATTCAGACTACAGTTAATGAATGGTACCTACACATGGATGGGATGACAGCCCGTAATAACTCTGTGGTCCCACAGCACTTCAAAAGGCCCAGGTGTAGTATGGAAGGTATAAGGGGGTTCTCAAGGTTGAGTAATGTATGGATCCTTTCAAAAGAAAAAAAATTACTGGATTACTGGACCAAAATTACTGGAATTGACTTAAATTATTTTTGACATGTACACATGCAACATAATAGCCATGTTCAACCTGTACATATGCAAACCTGGTTGTAAACTCCTTACACTCAGAGCCCTTGTCCAACCATAATATCCAAACAAATTAACAATCAAATAGAGAATACAAAATCAATTAAGATCAAATTAACAAAACTAATTTAATGTGGCAAAACATGTTGCTGGGCTGATATTAAATTACCACTCAAAACGTGACTATGGTATTAACTATTATGGTAATGGGGATTTTGATTTCAGAATGCCTATGTATTTCAAGGGCCAGGTGATAGTTTTCTGGTAGAACATTCTAAAGTCTTCATTTCTTCTTTGGATTTACTTGGTGCAGATAAATCATTGACTTATTAGGTTCATCTCATAGTCCTCTTTATTATTACCTTTTACTATTGCAGAAGAGATTATGTTATTTTTTTAGACTATCATCTGAATAAAAGCATCAAATCAAATCAATTCCTATAGAAAATTTGCAGAATCTTAAAAACATGTCCAAGAACTCCTGCATCCCCATTCTCCATGACCACAGACACCTGTTTGAAACCAGTGCCCGAGAAGATAGTGTTAAAAAGCAAAATTCAGCTAAGTTTGAAAATCTAATTGGCTTTATTCAACAATACATGAGTTGAGCAGCATCTCCTATAGGAAACAGAAAGAAGCTCTAGAGAGCTATGCAGAAAGGGAGACTTTTATAGGCAAAAGGGGACAGGAATTGCTTGTTGGTGTGGGGAGCCCCATTCCACACATTGGAATTGGTCATGAGACCACTGATTTATTATATGATAGGGGCTAGAAAAAATGTTTTTACTATCTTCTATGACAGTGTTTCTCAGCAGCAATACAGGGATATATATTTTTTTTCTCATCTTTTATCCCCCTCATCTTTCTTTGGGGGATAAAAGGGGTCTATCAGGCAGGTACCTCACTAGTGCTGACCAAGAAATTCCAGATTGTCCGGTTAAAGGTTACATTCCTGGGAGAGGTTGAAACTGCAGTTAGGTTAGGTGTTAAGTCTTGGTTTGCTGACGTGGGGCTTAGCACAAGTGACTCCATTTTGGGCCTGTAGTCCTTTTTTTTAAAAACAATAGTAAACTTGTTCTGAACCTGTACTGTGTGAAAGGGTAGTCTCTGTAAGAATAGCACAAAAGTTTGAAATTCAGTGTCATGTTATAAAGCATTAAATGAAGTTTGATTTTTCTATATAGTATATTGCAGGTTGACTACTAACCCGTGTTGTTCCTTTGTGAAAATTAGAACCGGGTGCCCCTCCCAGCTGACATAGTCCCAGGCAGGGCCTTAGCTACAGGGTGCAGGCAGGATTTCAACAGGATCTGCCCCCTGGCTCCATGCCTTCATGCTATGACAACCTACACGACTGTACATGGCAGACCCAGTATATTAAAAAGCTAAGGAAGCAAGAATCCTCTTCTTCATTTTATTTTCCAAAGAAAGAAATCCTGACTCTCAAACTGACTCATTAGCTAAGATAAACCTCTTTGTAATGTCATATTTACTTCAGTTAATTAAAGCAAATGCACTGGGAGATACTCCATGCAGTTTCCTTCAGGAAATTATTCTTGGTAACCTCATCTTAAATAAAAGACACCTCTACCCGTGAGTTCCATTTCTACTAATTTCCCTAATTTCGTTGCATTCTTCCCATTCTTTTCCGTTTGATATAATTGACCAAGTAGTCAAACGCTAATTTCAAACTCCCCACACCTTCTTGGTTGCTTTTTATTTATTGAAGATACTATTTCCTTGCTATCTGTTATATTGTGATTTATAAGAAATATATATTTGGCCATTCAGACAGCCAAAATATATTTCTCGTATATATTTGGTCTTTGTTCAGGGTTCCTGGCTCATAGCTCCTAAAACCCTTGGAATATCCTGTGATAAAAGCAATAAAGGTCTCTTTTGTTATGTTAATTAGGTGACTTTTGGAAAGTCTTTAGGTAACTTAAGGATGGGGGCTGGTTGCCAAGAGAACCAGCCATGTAATTAGAGGGTTGGAACTTTCAGTCCCACTTCTGGGAAGGGGAGAGGGCTTGGAGATCGAATGAATCCATCAATGGCCAATGATTTAGTCAAGCAAGCCTATGTAATGAAGCCTCCATAAAAACTCAAAAGGATAGGATTCAGAGACCTTCCAGGTTGAAGGAGACTTGGGGAGAATGGAGGTTTAGGAAGAGTGGCACACTCAGAGAGAGCATGGAAGATCCACACCCTTTCCCACATACCTTGCCCTTCCATCTCTTCCATCTGAATGTTCATCTGTATCCTTTATCATGTCCTTTTATAATAAACTGGTAATCCAGTAAGTAAAATATTTCTGAGTTCTGTGAACTGCTCTGGCAAATAAATTGAACCCAAGGAGTGGGTTGTTGGACTCTCCAATCTATAGCCAGTCGGTCAGACACACAGGTGACAACCTGGGCTTGCGACTCCCTTTGAAGTTGGTGGGAAACAGGGGTGGAGGGGAAGTCTTGTAGAATTGAGCCCTTAACCTGTGGGATCTGATGCTATCTCCAGGGTAGATAGTATCAACATTGAATTGAATTGTAGGACACCCAGCTGGTGTCCAAGCATCGCTTGTTGGTGTGGGGAACCCCCTTCCACACGTTGGAATTGGTCATGAGACCACTGATTTATTATATGATAGGGGCTAGAAAGAAATGTTTTTACTATCTGCTATGACAGTGTTTCTCAGCAGCAATACAAGGATACACATTTTTTCTCTCATTTGCTCAATATATATATAGCTTAATTTAAATAAAGTGGCCTTTTCATACAGATAGAGCATTTCGAACAGGAATGCATCATGGAGAGTTATATAATACTGTTATCTTGACTATTACTCACTGAGCTTTTAAGTGCTGTTTACAGGTCATTTCTCAATGGGCAAGCCCACTTGTGTTCCCACCCTGCTCTAGCCCAGACAAGAGGAGAGAAGAGAGAAACATATCAAGAAACTGAGGCAGGGATCCCTCAAATGACACCTTGGGGATAGAAATCAGGAAGTTTAGCAGGATTTAGGATTTCAAGAAGCTGACTGTGAAAATATTTTTAAAATATTAAAAATAATAAAAATTATTGTTATTGTTGCTTAAATATTTAAAATCTTTGACAGGTATATGCCTAATAAAAGCCCAATATCTAGAAGACAGAGCAATGGAGGCATTCCATTTTGTATGGGGAAGGGGGTTTGGGGAGAGAGAGAAGCCATTCTATTTTGTGTGTGTGTGTATGTGGACATACTTAAACATTCTGCAGTGGCAACTTTATATATGAGCATCAGGGCCTGATATACAGAAACAAATAATTGCTGTTATGCGATTGTGAGTTTATATAGTGAATCCTTTCTTCTCTAAGCTTCAGATCCAGCAGAATTATGCAGAGGCAATCTTACTTAGTGGATTATAGCCATTTATCACAGACTAAGTCTTTGCCAGATCCCTTCATAAGGCATAGAGTACAAGGAGCTGCCTTCTATGTAGAGTCAAAGCCTTGGATAGATCCCAGATACCTTCATTTGCACACGTAATGACCTCCTTGGGTCAAGCAAATAAACAACTGCACACTCCTGCACACTCAAGGCAGGTACTTTTACATGCTGCCTTCCTGGTGTTTTCATACATTCGTTCAAGGTACCTTAAGGTCCTCTAAACACACCTAAGCAAAAGTTATGGAAAGGGATCTCCAAAACTTTAAAAAGGTATACAGATCTTAAATGGATAATTTCTGAAATACTAGAGTGCAAACTGACTCCAAACTTCATCCTTGTCATCCCCTATGTGATAGATGGTTTTGGAGGACAGATAAACTGGGGAAAGGATCAGGGAAAGGCATAGTTTTGCTCTCTTTCCCCCTCAGCTACAGAAGGACCTTTAGCACAGTTTGACACTCACACTATTCTCAGGCAATTGCTGGAAGTCACTCATGAAAAACTGAAATTCTTCATTCCAACTAGGGATGTAGAGGCCTCCCATTCCTTGTAACTCTTCTCAGGAAGACTGGGAGACTTGAAGAAAGGAGATTATTTTGTAATGAAGTCTTCAAATATTTTGGAGTCCCCCTTACTATGTTCTGTACATGAACTTAGAGGCTGGTGGCTCTAAGTCTTCCCCTGGTCTCCCACATTCTGCATCTGGGATGAGTCTGGCTTCACTGCGAGTCCCATGATAATTTTCGGGTGGAGAATCCAGACCTCGTGCACACCTGCTGTTGATAATCAAGTTTGTGATTGTTCCTTCACTGCTAAATAGTCATTCCACCCAGCATATGCGCCTCTAATGACAAAACCATTTTCAAATCAATGCTCACTCATAAAGAACTGTTTGCTGCCTTCAGATGTTTGGCAAGCTTTTTCCCAAACAGGTCCACAAAGGTTCTAGGGTTGCCCTGTTCAAAAGAACATTTTCATCAAGCCTGTCCACTGTTAGCTACGTTATTCATTTGGAAGGAACAGAAAAGCTCAAAATGGTAATGTCAATTCATGGGAGATTATTTTAACGAAAAGCATAGCTATAGGGAGGCAGGTAGACCAAGATCAATCACTGTCTATGCATCTTCATGGTGGGTCCTCCAGGACAGAGCAGTTCTTTCCCATCTCATTGCCACTTCAGCTGCAAGAGCATTCATGAACCTTTTCTCTGGTGCCCTGCTTCTGGCCATCTCTACTTCTTCCTGGAGAGAGCTAGGCAATAAATTCTTATTATTCTCTCATTACCAACTGGCTGTTTATTTCAAATTTTTCTTTTCAAAATCCCAGGAGAAAGAACGTGTTTGTCCTAACACGTGAATATTGACTCTACTGGGGCTGAGCTTCGGTACTAAGTCGTCTCATAGGTTTCTGGTCAACCTAAGGTTTGGCAGTCAGCCTCCCCTACTTGGTGCAATTCATTAGATCTGGAGATTTAAAACATGGCACAGCACGTGAGCCCCTGCACAGGGTACTGCCTAAGGCTGCTTTCTCCAGCAGGGCATGTGGGCAACCGATGTCCTCAGAAAGCACATTAGATGTGGCAAGTACCATGACTTGACCCTTCTGGTATAATGTCAGACCATAAGAAGACTGTATTCATGAGGAAGAAATACAATCCAGCTTGTGTTTCTAATCCAGTTTCTAAGACTGTTTCTAATGTTTTCATAAAGATTTGTAATATTGAGGATGTGGCTAAGGTTTTTCATAAAAATATTGACTGGCATAAATTTTTTTCCACCTAAGTCTATAAATCTAGCATTTTACTTTTGATAAGCTTGGATTGTGGTGCACATGGGATAATTACAGGAAAAGAAGTAATAACAGTTTACTAGAACTGAAAGGAGATGTATTTAGCCTTTAGGGAATGTTAGGTAAGGCTGGAGAAGGAACAGCAATAGAATTTAAAAAGAGAATGACTATTAATTAGGCAGAGTAACAGAAAAACAGAAAATAACGATTCTGGATGGCACCCTGATGGTAGGAAATGAGGGGCCGTGTAACTATCAAAATGAAGAATTATTCAATAGACATAGTAATTATCTTAGTGCCTATTCTTTTATGAGATATATAGCCAGCTGGAAACTCAATTGGGAGATAAAGAGGAAAAAAATAAATATTTGTTCTCAACTTGTTTCATTTGGGAGTCAAATCATTGTAAATATTTGAAAAAAATCAGCTTTGAATATTTCGTATGAACTGTGGCCTCCTTTACTTAGCCATGTTTTAGGCAAGGTAAATGAAACTCTTTGAGTTTACATGAGTTATGAGAATGTCTGAGCTGTGGACTGAAAAGAGAAGGCTGTCAAAGCCTATTGCCCTTCTTGTGTATTACTTGTTTAATGTCAGGAACCCTGGTTTCAAGTCCTCGAATTGTCTTGTCATCTCTTTGCCTCCATTGCCGAGGTGGGTGCCCATTGCCCAGGTGGGTGGCACCAAACACACAGATTCTTTTGTGTTGTGCATCCTGGCAGGTAACTAGGAAGACACTGGTCAGAATCTGTGAGGGTCTAATGCCTCACATTTATAGAAATCAAATCTGCCTTGGATTAGAGTTGGTTCAAAGTATGAGAATTATATGTAATAACAATAATTTTTCAATGTGCTTATTTAAAGACATATTTCTTTGCTCTCTTTGTGCTCAGAAATACATGGGGCACACCCACGGCTAAGGTGCAAAGGTGAGGTAAGAAAGGCATAGAGGATGTGAGTGGGCTTTGCCTGTGTTCTTAGGACAGTGGATAACTTTTTACTTTATTTTTAAACTTATTTTGTTATAGTTCAATGTAATAAACACATATTTATAGCGTGCCATCATGTGCTTGCTGCTTTGATAAACAAATCTGTGGTGGATTTCAAAATAGCATATTTTAGCCTCAAAGAGCTTTTGATCAAATCGTGGAGAAAGGCAATCATAAAAATCACAGCTGTCATCGCAATGAACGTTTATTGCATGCTAAATGCTTTACATGTATTTCTAACCATATACAAACATATAAATTACTATCTCATTTTCACAAAGGAAGAAATTAAGAGTTAGCAGGGTTAAATGGCAAGCCCAAGAACCGGATATAGGATTCAAATTCAGGTTATCTGACTTTAAATCCACCTTTTTATACCGTATGTTAAATAAAATGGTCTAATAATAAATGGCAATTGTATGGGTAATTACTCTAGAAATTCAGAGAAAGGAAAGATCAACACAAGAGATCAATTAGTCCTACAGTACTTGTTTGATAGCTTTTATAGGAGATAAAGCTAGAATGCATGACACACACATATGCATATACATATATTCACATATATACATACACATACACATGATATATACATGGATATACATATGCATATATACGTACAAACATGATATATATGTATACACATACATGATGATATAAACACATACACATACAGAGAAAGAGAAAACAAAAATTAAATTCCTCCTAGGAGTTTATGTTCTAAGAAGAAATATAGTACGTACCCATGAAAAAAATGTGTTTTGCAAGAGCTGACACACAGACAAGTACTGAACCTCACCAACTATAATTGAATATGTTGCCTTCAGATAGAAGAGGCTGCTGGATCCACCCCCTCCCTTTGGCTTGATTGCTATTCCATAGAGAGCTGTTACATAGGGTAACAAATGTAAGTGTGTGTATTAGGTTGACATATCAAGGTAGAGAGTTTTTTTTATATTTTGCTCAGATGGCAGATATGTCTTATTCCTGGATGTCTCAAAACAATGTACAGGAGCAGTTCAGGGTTAACCAGATCACTGCAGACCTGCTAGGCTAGTCACTGCACACAGCGGAAAAACAGAAGGAAGATTCAAATTTCTTCCCTTGTGTTTGAAGCAAGAGTACTTTTACAATGTGTTGAGTCAAGACTCTGACTCAACACATTAATTATATATTAATATATAATATATTATAATATTATAATATATAATATAATAACATATATATAAACTATATATATATTATTTATACCATTTTCATATATGTTTTTTACACATTAATCATTCCTCATGGTTTTATTTATTTACTCATTCATTCAACAAGTATCTATTGAGTTTCTACTTTGTGCAAGGTAGTGGGGGGTATATTTCACTAATTGTACCCACCCTATTGCTGATTTCTATTCTCACATCCCTGACAAAACAGCCCTTCAAAGGTCAAGGGTTGTGTTGTGCTCATAACAGCATAGTAGTTTTGAGATTTTAAAACCATTAATTGAAGGGAAAAGAAAACCTTTTCTTCTTAATGCAATTTTCACCTCTTCCTTTGGTACTCAAAATATATCAACATGGTGATGAGAGAGTGCATCTTCTTCCAATAAATGGGACCTTTGTTATAATGGTCTGGGCACAGAGCCTTTAGTGGCTGGCTTAAGTATAACACAAGGTTCGACACAAGGCTTAATTATAACACAAGGAATGTGACTGACTTGCTTATGCTACCCATAAACTTGATGGAAGTCCAAAACCGGGAGCTCAGATTTTTCATGTGTGTGTGTGTGTCTAAGCAGTGCCAGCATTATAAATTTATAGCTTTCTAAGGTGTCTCTTTTTTTTTTTGTTCTACAAATGTACTTTATTATTATTTTTTAATCAAAGTATAGTTGATGTACAGTATTATATGTTACAGGTTAATGTGACTCTTTTGAATAGGAAAATAATTCTTAATACAAATTCTGGGGTTTGTTAATAATCAATTTTAAAGCGTCAAATATAAGGCTTGAGACAGTCCAGAGTGTGATGTTTGCTACATGATTGGGTCTAAGGTTCAGAAATCAGTATTCAAGTAAGGAGAGTAGAAAGGGGAAAACAAACTGAACTCCTTGTTTCTGGAAAGTGTCGATCGTTAGTGGTTGCACATATGTGCTTCAGGTTGCTTGGGATCAGTATTAACTGATAGATTCCCTCACCACAGTATTTGGAGTACTGAAGTGTCAAGGAAGCTACCCATCTGGAAATTGCTGTTCTGAAGCTGAGTTCAAAGTGACAGCTGTTTCCAGAGCACAAGAGCAGACCTCTCAGTGCCCTACCATCATCAGTCTTGATACAAGTAGTCATTTTGTTTGTTTTTTCTCCTACTTTAGAAGCACTTAGCTAAGCCCCAGTGACAGGAGAAGGCATACTTGAAATGATGGTCATGTATAAAAAGATTCCATCTATTAAATGACATGTTTTAAAACTCCCAAGTTAAATCACCTGTGGTAGTGAGTTTTGGGAAACAGAGGGTGGGACAGGCATCCCAACTGTCCTAATTTCTATAACTGAGGGAAAATTATAAGTTTTATATAAATTCAGAGAAGTTAGGAAATAAGCTGTTAAGGCATGAGCAAAGTACTACTACCAAGGAAAATATTTCAATTAGTAAAGCCATTGAAAATCAGGATGATTTTCCAATTGACTGAAAAAGAGGTAATTTGAATGGACAGTTCTTGCAGAAGATAAAAGGGAGCTTGGAGATCACTCCCTCATTTTACAGTTGAGGAGATTGTGACACGAGAAAGCATAAGGCTGAATCAAGGGTTCATGCCAACCTTAGATGTAAGGCTGGGACACCTTGTCAGTTTCATTCTACTAATGACATTGTCTTTTTAAGTTAGAATAGTTTAGAACTCAGGTATGAGATTAAAAGCAAGTGTAAAGCATGAGAATTTTGAATTTTTACTTCATCTCAACACAGTTACTTTCTCTGTAGAAAAAGACTGGATTTTTTTTTTTTTTTTTTTTTTTGGCTGCGTTGGGTCTTTGTTGCTGTGCGCGGGCTTTCTCTAGTTGCGGCCAGCGGGGACTACTCTTCGTTGCGGTGCGTGGGCTTCTCATTGCGGTGGCTTCTCTTGTTGCAGAGCACGGGCTCTAGGCGCGCGGGCTCAGCAGTTGTGGCTCGCGGGCTCTAGAGCGCAGGCTCTGTAGTTGTGGCTCACGGGCTTAGTTGCTCCGTGGCTTGTGGGATCTTCCCGGACCAGGGCTCGGATCTGTGTCCCCTGCATTGGCAGAAGGATTCTCAACCACTGCGCCACCAGGGAAGCCCTCTTTTTTTGGGGGGGAGGGGGGCACACGGCTTGAAGGATCTTAGTTTCCTGACCAGGGATCAAACCCACACCCTCGGCAGTGAAAGCGTGGAGTTCTAACCACTGTACCACTTCCTTTGAAAAAGACACCAGTATCCTCCCATGACTTGAATGTGAAAGGCAAAAGGGTCTTTTGTGGAGCAAGTCTTAAATATTCAAGGCCAAGATGGAAAAGGTCTGATGCATGCTGAATAAATGGTTTCCCAGAATACTGGTGCAAAGAACAAAGATATATTGGGGGAGTTTATACCAACTTGCCTTTACACAAAGGTTAAGAAGGCAGTGAGAAAAAGCTCAATTTGGTTCTAATTTATAGTCAGGCTCCCGTAACAGGCCAGCAGATGCTACTCAAACCCAATCACGCGTCAGGCTGGGGCCAGATGCTAAATCATAGCGCTCCTCCTCGAGGGATTTTAGCAGGAACAAGGCTGGTATGTTGCCGCTTCGGGTTCCAGGGCTTTTATCAATTGCACTGCTCTACCCAGAGTGACCTTTCTAGACCGGAACCAGCACCTCAGGATGAGTAAGGGAGCAAACTGCAGAGCCCATGTCTGCACTGGCCTAGGCCTGGGGTTTCAAGAGGGTATTTGGCTCCATTAACAGCAGATTCAGGCAAACTAAAGGAGAGAAGCTCAACACTACTACAGCCAAGGCTTTCCTCCCCGAGTTCCCCACTACATCCGCTGGTGTGAGTACCAGTGAAATTTTTAATTTGCACCATTTAGCAAGATGTGGACTTCGCAGGAATGAAGCCCCTTCTCTTGTTTACAGAAGAAAAACCTAGAAAGGATGGGCAGGAGAGGAATATTTTATCTTGTCAGAGTTATTTTTAGGGATTTTGAATGACCTATCAATGATGTATGAAATTTCATATTTTTAATGAGGACTTCATGGGGCAAAGGAAATATAACAAATGAGAGAATTTCATCAGGACATTGAGGATATGTCGGTCTCTGATTTTCTATGAAATTTTATTTCACGTTGATACACTGTTCTGATTTTGACATGGAATAAGATACCAATATTAATTTTGTACTTGTTATTATTCTTATCTATCAAAATATTAATAAAGTGAGGAATTGGTTAATTTATCAGAGAATATATATTAATCTGACAGAGAACAGCAGCTACAGCCTTGTCGGGTGCCCATTGTGCGGGTAATATTCTAGTGCTCGTTTATAAGAACACCAGAAACATTTAAAACATCGTCTCTGCCTTCTAGGAGCTAATAATTTTGGAGACAGATAAGACACCTAAGAAAAGAGTAGAGTAACAATGTGAGGTGGAATTTGATTAAATACTGAATGGAGGGCATAGGAAATAAATGCAAAAACACATCTTCAGGGCCAAGAGGGATAACATGAGTTGGACTTTGAAAAAAAGAAACCAGAGAAGCAAGAGTATTGGGAGAAGGAAGAAGTTAAGAACTAAATAGCTGTGTTACTTTTCTATCTGTTGAGGTTCTCTAGGTGATATAATCATTTCTTTGTTCTTCTTCGTTCATACTCACAGTCCCCAATTCCTCTGTTCTCATTTCCTTTGAAATCACCTGGGTTCACAGTTTTGCCTTCATACCTCCCTGATACTGCTTTTGCTGAGACCACTAAGGCCTACCATCCTATTAAATCTAAATAAAGGTCAATTCCTATATCTCATTTTTCTAGACCTGTCAGCATCATCTGGGACCCCGTAAGACCACTGATCCTTGTCTGTTTTGTTCAGTGCTAAAGACCACCTAGTAGGTGCTCAGGAAATATTTGCCAAATGAATGAACAGAGACTGAAGATGGCTAGCTTATGGAAAAGAGGATATTTTTGGAAGTACATGGGGTGGATCAAAGAATCTAAAGGAAAGTGATGAACTAGGCTTTGAGAAAGAAAGGAACCCATCTCCTCAGGTCCCTACCATCAGGGTAAATTGTGAGCTCCATTTGGATCAAGGTTGAAATTCCAGAAAGAGAGCTTCTGATTGGGCTAGATTGGTCACCTGCCTGACCCTTGGCCAGGGGAGGGTGGGGCAACTTGATGGACTGTTCTATCAATACTGGATCAAATAGGGAAAGACCCATTCCTCCCTTTAAAATCAGCGTGTTGTTATTTTATTTAATTTTATTTGTTTATTTTTTTAAACATCTTTATTAGAGTATAATTGCTTTTCAATGCTGTGTTAGTTTCTGCTTTATAACAAAGTGAATCAGCTATGTGTATACATATATCCCCATATCTCCTCCTTCTGGAGTCTCCCTCCCACCCTCCCCATCCACCCCTCTAGGTGGTCACAAAGCACCCAGCTGATCTCCCTGTGCTATGTGGCTGCTTCCCACTAGCTGTCTATTTTACATTTGGTAGTATGTATAATTCCATGCCACTCTCTCACTTCATCCCAGCTTACCTTTCCCCCTCCCAGTGTCCTCAAGTCCATTCTCTACATCTGCGTCTTTTTTCTAGGTTCTTCATAACCATTTCCTCTTTTTTTTAGAGTCCATATATATGTGTTAGCATACGGTATTTGTTTTTCCCTTTCTGACTTACTTCACTCTGTATGACAGACTCTAGGTCCATCCACCTCACTACAAATAAATCAATTTCATTTCTTTTTATGGCTGAGTAATATTCCATTGTATATATGGTTATTTTAAAAGGGAGAATGAATAATAAGCAGACAAATACAATAGAAGTCTATTCAGTAGTCATTCAACCAACGCTGATTGAGCACTAACTATATGTCATGCATGGGGCTTCACAGAGGGGCGTGCAGGGGAGGAGCAAACAGTCATGTGAGTAATTACGTGTAAAAAATAGGCTAAGCTTCAATGGGGACGTGGAAAAGCAAGTGACTGATTCTTTCTGCAGAAAGGGAGGAGAGAAGTAGGTGAAAGTTTTTAGAAGACGGGGAGATGTTTTACTAGAGAGGATCTCAGCAGTCTCATCCTTCATCCCTCTCATGGCATTTTGAGGTGCATGCTTTTCTTCTCTGCCTGGAATGAAGGAATCTGTTTAAGGAATTAGATCGGCCCAAATATCCAGAGATGAATAAGACCCCAGGAACTTGTCACAGATCTCACTTCCTCCACAAATGAAGTGACTTGGGCAAAGCTTTACAGTGACCATGAGCATGGCGTCCTCAGGGAGAAGTGAAGAAACCAAACCTTTGGCGAAAGAAGGTGCGCGCCCAGTGACCTTAGCAAAGGGACAGAGGAAGGAGGGAGCAGAGTTGAGTGGTTGAATGCACTGGCCGATGGGGCTGTGCTTGGGAGAGTTCCTTCACCTCTTTAAGGCTCACCTCTAGAAAGGCGATTATAATATGCCAAGGTCATCATCTTTTCAGAAGATTAAATGAGACCATAAGTTGCTGTGTATAGAACGACTAGCATGAGATCTCACACAAAATAAGCAGTGTTCGGTATTCATTCTTGCAGTGAATGTTTGTTGAAGACCGCTATGTCCAGCTTCAGCTCTGGGTGTAGCAATGACCAAGAAAAAAAACTGCTTCTCTCCTGGGAGTTAACACCATAGTAGGAAAAGCATAATATGTTTCATATTATGCCAGTGGTGATAAGTGTCATGAATGAATAAATAAATAAATAAATAAGCAAAAGGGATAGAAAGTAATGGGATAGATATATGTATAACAGAACCACTTTGCTGTACAGCAGAAACTAACACAACATTGTTTGTCAACTATACTCCAGTAAAAATTAATTTAAAAAAAACAAACACAAAATGTACTTTTCTACTAAGTAAATATTTTTTCTGCTGCAAAAAAAAAAAGAAAAAAGAAAGAAAGAAATGGGGTAGAAATGGGTAATATTTCATGAAGGGGGGGATCAAAGAGGGCCTCTCTGATAATGTGACATTTGAACAGAGATCCAAATGAGGTATTAATATATACACATGTAAATGCATATATGTATATGAAAGTAGATGTAGGCATATACATAAATGTGTATATTTACATATGTAACTACAAATATGAATATATTTGCATCATGGGTTATGATTAGAAATGAATGAAGTGTTCTGCCATCATCCTGAATAAATTTAAATCTACAGAATCATTTTTATTACTGAGAAAACTCAAATACAATGCTGCAGACATCACATTTATGCCCATGTATTTCATGCTCTATCTATGGTTGGGAAAATGTTAGTGTTTTTGTGTCCTAGAAATTAGTCTCTTGTGATCATATTCTTCCAATTTCTGTTCAGAATCCTGAAAATGTAACACAGGCTAGGATTCTTTTGGACTGTGAGGCTTTTTAGACTCCATTAAGATGGAATTCAAGAATTAGAGATATTGGGACTTCCCTGGCGGTCCAGTGGTTAGGACTCCATGCTTCCAATGCAGGGGGCATGGGTTTGATCCTTGGTCGGGGAACTAGGATCCCACCTGCCACGTGGCCAAAAAATTTTTTAAAAAAAAGGAATTAGGGATATTAAATAAAGCTGTGCATTCATGAGGCTTGATATTCCCACTATATATATATATTTTTTAAAGTCTGCTTTTTTTTATATATATATGAATGGCTGGATTTTATTTATTTATTTATTTATTTAATTTTTTTGGCTGTGTTGGGTCTTCGTTTCTGTGCGAGGGCTTTCTCTAGTTGCGGCAAGCGGGGGCCACTCTTCATCGCGGTGCGCGGGCCTCTCACTGTCGCGGCCTCTCTTGTTGCGGAGCACAGGCTCCAGACGCGCAGGCTCGGTAGTTGTGGCTCACGGGCCTAGTTGCTCCGCGGCATGTGGGATCTTCCCAGACCAGGGCTCGAACCCGTGTCCCCTGCATCGGCAGGCAGACTTCCAACCACTGCACCACCAGGGAAGCCCCCCACTATATTTGTATCTTAGATAAAAGTTTTTTTCAAGGAGTAATCAAAGGAATTCTGAAGCTTTTCTATCTTTACACCTACATGTTTGCTATTATTGACAATCTCCCTCCTAGTTAAAGATGTTGCTTAGATTTTAGATTTGTCTTGCTTCCAGTCAAGTTTGTGAGATTTGTCATTTTAATTTTATTTTCAAAGTTGTATTTCTCCCCTGAGATCATTATCAAGGTCATTACCAATTCTTGCCCCATGTTAACAAAAAGAAAAGAAAAAAGAAAAGGGCAGTTATTAGGTATCATTCACATTAGGTGTTTCATTCTTTGCTGACCTATTTCTCAAGTGCTCTGATAAAAGATTATAAAGTCTGTATTTCATGAGCGTTTTAGAATCAAAGTTGAATATATGTCAAGTGTTTCCTTATGTGAGAGTTGGCAACTGTTCCCACCAGTACTGATTCTAGAGTTTTGTTGGGTTGTAAAATCTTGTAACTGCAAAGCTTTGTATATAATTTTTCCATTATTCAGATTTGTTATTTTTTTCCCTCATCAGCATTTTTTAGAGAAAGCTATTTGGTAAGGGATAAGGCTTGACTAAATGGGATATTGCAGGATTTCAGTTCCTGTATCTTTTTCTCCATCCTTTTTGTATATCAAGTAAACACAAGGAAAATTCAATATAATGTCATTTTTATGCTTCAAGATTCAAAAGAAATGCAAAATCACAGAGAAAATTAAATTTTTATGAACCTTTGAGCTGGAAGACACATAGTGCTCCAAACTCTGATTGTATCGTGTAAGAACCCAAACCCAGAAGATGGATGGCTTTTTAAAGTTGGGTTAGTGGTAGAAGCCACATCAGAATCCAGGATTTGTGATTACCAACTTAGTGGTGTTTCAGCCATAACACTCTATTTCCAAAGGCAAAGGAAAAAAATAAATGAATAGTGTAAATCAGCTTTTCTGAGATATACTCACATTTCTGTTTTCTCTAATGAATAGTCATATTTCCCATATAATCAATATCACTTTCCCAAAGCTTCCTCCAAAACTAACCTATGGCTGTTAGTAATTCGAGTGAGAGTATAAAGTGTGAATTCGTGTGAACTAGAAATAAACTTAATCTAAAAGAATTTACTGTGCACCAACAAAATGCCAGGTGCTGTGCTAACTCCTAGAGATACAAAGAGAAATAAGATGGAAAGGGCACGGTTCAAAGTTAGAGAGCCTTGGGTTTGGATCCTGGTTCAACCACTTAGCAGCTGTGTGGCCTTAGAAAAATAACTTAACCTCTCTGAACCTCAGTCCACTTAGCTTACTTGTAAGGACAAAGTGGAACACGACACTTTGTAAAATGCCTAGATCACTTCACACATATTAGACCCTCAAATGTGAGACACCACTCTCCTTTAATTCACAGATTAATCAGTCTGGTAAGAGAGACCAAACTGTGAAGAGATGACAGTGATACAATTTGATAAACCTACAGTGAGTTACTCTTGAAGTGCTGAGGGCATCCTTGCTTTATCCTGAAATGAAGTGTCAGTGAACTCAGAGGAGGTATTTGAACGGGGAAGACATTTTCCTGGCAGACAGGGTAAGGGGGAAAATTCCAAACCAGGAGAATTGCCTGAGCAGATCACAAGCCTGAATGTGTTGGGCATAGGGCAGCGCTGTTCAATAGAAATAAGTGAAACTTTAAATTTTCTAGAAGCCACATTTAAAAAAAGCAAAAGGAACAGTGAAATTAATTTTGATACTGTATTTTATGTAGATATATGTCTAAAATAGTATCATGTCAACATGTCATCAATGTAAAATAATAGAGATTTTACGTTGTTTTCCCCATACTAAGCTTTTGAAATCAGTGTGTATTTCCCACTTAGAGCACCTCTCACTTTACACTATTGCTCAATAGCCACATGTGGCTGGTGGCTACTGTAGTGGACACCTAGAGTAGTGGGTGTGTGGGTGTGAAAGAGATCAGTGGTGAGAGAGAGAGAGCAGAGATAAGAGAGAGGAAGGCAGGAACCAGAAGACAAAGTGTAGCCAGGTTATGGAAATGGACATGGCATGTTTAAGTAGGAGAATTATGTAACCAGATCTGTAATTTACAAAGATCACAGTGTAGCAGCAGGTTTGTGAAAGAAGGGCCATCGCTTAGGAGGCTCACACAAATGATCTAGATAGACTATTGCTTCTCAAACTTTGATGAGCACACCTATAATCTGATAATCTTGTTAAAGTGCAGATTCTGACTTTCTAGGTGTGAGGTGGGGGCCTGAGATTCTGCATTTCTCATAAAGTCCTACAAGATGCTGATCTCACTGGTCCGTTAACTGCACTTTGAGTAGCAAAGATTGAGAATAAAAACTAAAAAATAATGTAAAGGATTATTCTACTTAGAGAGAAGGGAGAAACCCTAGTTAATAATCAAAATGTAAACAAATGACACTAGTACTTTACAGTCCAGAACTAACTACTTAGCACTGGTCTCCTTTTGAAGTCACCCTTCCCGGGTAACTAGCTGTGTCAAGTAAGGTTGCGAATGACAACCATTATCTTGCATTTCAATTTTCTTAACCTTTCCAGGAAACTCATTAATTCATGTTAAAAGGATAAAGACATTTTGAGCACAAACTGCCTGTGATTTAATGCTCCTGGGGAAGAACATTTTGATTCACAGATGAGTTGGAAACCACAGGACTGCAACAAAATTGCCCATGTAAAGGTGAAGCGTGATTAATGGATCCTAATATTTGATGTATGTAATGGGAGGTGGCGTGGCAGCAAAACTGGTAAATTTTTCATTGTGTCCATATAGGTTAAGTAATTTGGGAGGTCAGTTGATCTATATGGAGTGTAACATCATGATTTTTGAAGTTTATTTTATATACGTTTTTATTCCTCCATTTTTAAAAGGGCAAAGTAAATTAGTCCACTGTGTTGACTTTTTTTAGGGGGGGTAAAAGAGTGAGAATTTTCTTCAGGGAGAATTCTTGACAGAAAACTCGTCTTCCCTTAACCAGAACTTATATTTTAGGAAAATGAATCTTCAAGTTTATGAAGAAACATAAATTATTGTTTTCTTTTTTATTATTATTATTGGGGTAGAGTTGTTTTACAATGTTGTGTTAGTTTCTACTGTACAGCTAAGTAGAGTTCCCTGTTCTATACAGCAAGTTCTTATTAGTTATCTATTTTATACGTATTAGTGTAATTATTGTTTTCAAAATTCATTAAAGATTTCCAAATGCTTCTTGGCCATTCTATGAAGTTAAGTAAATAAAGAATTAATATTTTAAATTAGAAGAATTCCAACATATACGTCTGTTCCTTGGGAATCCAAAGATTTAAACTGTATAGTTTACTTAAACTTTGCCAAGGCCAAAAAGCTGGTTTTCTTTTTCTCAAATAAGTTGAAAGACCTTGGGAAAGAAGGGAAAAAAAACAGCATTTTGGGGATGTATGGGGTGGGGGGATTTCATTGCTATCATTTCTAAATACTTGCATTTTCTTTTACCATACTTTGAGTACCCTCTGACTCAAGTAAGCATGTATGCTTTTTGGTTTATAGCAATTATATATAAAACTCAATTTGGATCAAAACAGTTTGGGCAAGAAAGCATTTTCTTTTTCCCAGGACAAGCTGCTTGCAAGATTGCTGATGCCTGGGACTGTCTGTTATGTTGTTGTCTCACGAGACCTAGTGCTCAGCACAGACAACTGGCAGCAGTACCTACCCAGGTCGTTGACTGGGCACTAGCATTAGTTCTCTAATATTCATGCTATACACAGCTTTAAAGATGGAGCTTTAAGACTCCTCTGCACAGTGAACTTAGAGTTTGGATGCCTTGATTTTCAGACACATGGCATTCAATCAATAACTAATTTTCTTCTGATCTTTGATTTCTAGGTCAGATTCCCAGCATACGTGCTAGGCGTGGGCACCCAAAATTTCCACAAACATCTAAGGGGAGAAAAGAGGTGGGAGGAGTAGTTCAGCGTAAATGAAGGTAACATCATGGAAAAGACTTTCACTGGGCCTTATGGCACGTGAACAGCAGGACACTCCAAGGCTAGAGTCCATGGGCAGGTTGAAGCAGGAACAGAAAGAGGCAACTAACATCTCTCTTTGCCCGTTGTATTCCAGAGGCTGGGCTGGGCACTTCTAAAAAATTCTCACATACTCTGCACACCAACACGGAAGAGCAGGTATTATCACTTCCATTTTATGGAAGAGAAAATTGAGACACAGAAATACTAACTCACTCACTCAAGGGCACAGAGTTTTTCAGTGGAAGAGCCAGA
This sequence comes from Eubalaena glacialis, assembly GCF_028564815.1. Lineage (NCBI taxonomy): Eukaryota > Metazoa > Chordata > Mammalia > Artiodactyla > Balaenidae > Eubalaena > Eubalaena glacialis. The sequence goes on from NC_083722.1 coordinate 9,718,709, forward strand.
ACTTAGGTTTGGTATATCAAACTCAGGAAAGCCTAGGAAATGCCTAGCACTGTGTATGTGTGTGTGTGTTTGTGTGTGTGTGTGTGAAAGAGAGAGAGAGAGAGATTTATAGGAGGGTGTCTAATGACAGAACTCCAGCTGGAGACAAGAGAATTGATCTTACAATACCTGAGACCCTCCAGGAGTCATGGAGATGGCTAGTCTAGGGTGTGCACAATAGATGCAGTAAGACAGATTGATGGGGTGAAAACCCACTGATAATTCAGTAGTATCCAATACAAATGAATTTAGTTATAAAACAGAAATAGAGTCACAGATGTAGAAAGCAAATTTATGGTTACCAGGGGAGAAGGGGGAGGGATAAATTGAGAGACTTGGATTGACATATACACACTACTATATATAAAGTAGGTAACTAATAGGGACCTACTGTATAGCACAGGGAACTCTACACAGTACTCTGTAATGACCTATATGGGAAAAGAATCTAAAAAAGAATGGATATATGTATATGTATAACTGAGTCACTTTGCTGTACAGCAGAAACTAACACAACATTGTAAATCAGCTGTACTCCAAGAAAAATTAAAAAAATAATAATAATTCTGTAGCATCCAGTTTGCAAGCAGCTAAGGGGTAACTAGGTACTTCCACAAGCCCCTGGGAAAAGGGTGTTTAGCAGAGATGAACAACCAAAAACATACATTCATAGACTGCTATTGTGTAGTGATTTAAGAACAAGTACTTTCATTGAATTTTCAATCTGGTAACCAGTAAATTTGTCACCCACTGGCCCTTCGGTTAGATAATGGCAGTGGCTCTAACTATGGGACACATGAGCAAAAGGTAACTCATTCATTACTTCTCTCAATAAATAATTCTTTGAGCATCTTCTTCATAATATTTTGGGGCTTGTAGACTAGAAGGAAAAGGGAATAAAACAGTAATAATGCAAAATAACAATTTAATTGCTTTGATGGAGGAAATATCAAGGGCAGTGGGAGTGGAGGTCCAGGCAGATGTAAGCTTTACTTGTCCCATGGCCAGTGGAGACACTGGTCCGTTTCAGCCCAACTATTGTCCCAGTCCTTCCTTAGACTCCGTTTTTCCTCCCTCACCACACTCCAGCCACACTGACCTTTTTGTCAACACATCAAGCTCATTCTTATCTTGGGGCTTTTCACCACCTGTTCTCTCTACCTGGGACTCTCCCTCCTTAGATGGTCATAGGGAATTTAGGTCTCAGCTCAAATGTCACTTCATCTAAAGGTCTTTCCAGACGACCACATTTAAAGTAACTTCCCTCTACTCTCAGTTTTTATTACATTTTTATGATACCACCATTTAACATAATACCATTTCTATTTGTCTCCATGGTTCTTTTCTTGGGCTTCCCACCCCCTCACCCTTTCTCAAATGTGCACGTGTGCGCACACACACACATACACACACACTATACAAGTGCCAGAAACAAGGTGTTTGGGTTAATTGCTGTATCTGTCCTCTGTCTTCCGTGCCTGGCACTGTGTTTATTACAGAGTCACCAGTCAATGAACATTCATTGAATAAGTGAGAGAAGGAAAGAGGGAAGAAGGGAGAGGAGGAAGGAAGAAGGAGAAGGGAGGGAAGGTTTCACTGAAGGGAATTGAGAGGTTTGAGTGGATGTTTTTTGAATAAAACAAGCAAAGGGGTAGGGGGAGAGCAGCCATATATAATGGATCTCAGTGTTATAACGATATAGACGAAGTGAAGTTTCTACCACTGCCTGAGGTGGGAGGGACAACCTAGGAAAGAAGTGATTTGAGATTCCAAAAGATGGATGTGATTCAAAAAGTTAGTGAATATTGGAAGGGCATTCTAGGCTCAGATATCACTTCTTAACTCTTTTTTTTTTTTTTTTTAAAGATTTATTTATTTATTTATGGCTGCGTTGGGTCTTAGTTGTGGCACGCCAGATCTTTCATTGCAGCGCACGGGCTTCTCTCTAGTTGTGCTGTGTGGGTTTTCTCTTCTCTAGTTGTGGCACGTGGGTTCCAGGGCGCGTGGGCTCTGTAGTTTGTGGCACTGCGGGCTCTAGTTGAGGTGCACGAGCTCAGTAGCTGTGGCGCGCGGGCTTAGTTGCCCCGCAGCGTGTGGGATCTTAGTTTCCTGACCAGGGATCGAACCCGCGTCCCCTGCATTGGCAAGCAGATTCTTAACCACTGGACCACCAGGGAAGTCCCTCACTCCTTAACTCTTAAGTAAATAAAGCTTTATATCACAAATGACTTTGAGTAACAAATGACCAATTTAAAGAGAGTGCTTGGGTGACAGCACCAACTGTTTACTTCTCAAGGTTTTTCATAAAGAGCACACATCCTGCTTTTTAATTAAGGGAGTGGTGTCTTGTCCTGTATACTTTGGATGGTCACCTAAAAGGTCAGAGTATCGCAAAGGAAGATGTTTTTAATTCTGGGCTAATTTTCAGAGCATACCTTCATATTGTTATTTTTGATGCATAATTAGCATATGTACCATGGTACAGTGTTTAGAACAAATTCATATGATTTCAAAATGTCAACAGTTTATGGGCCTTCCCTGAATCTGTATAGTGGCAGTGGACAGTCCCTTTATTCTTTTATTCTGGTTGGTTGCTCTTTCCAAAAAAATATTCCACCAGTCCCAACTCAAAAGAATATTCAGATTCTTTCCCTCTAAAATTGTTCTCCTTTCTTTCCTTCGTGAAGATCTCCAGGTAGCAACTTGAAGCATTTCATTGACTGAAGATTATGTCAAATTGTGTAAAGGCTGAGTGACACCTTCTAAATGTCATATTCTACCATAGTTACTTTGGGAAAAGCAAAATCCATTTTTAAATTTGACCTTTCTTGGGAACATGTTTGGTATATGTGATTCACTTCATTAAGGCATCTGCACAAAAGATTTAGAAAAGGATCTCCACTAGTGTGATATTTCATCATGATGCATGGAAAGGATGTTTTCCAAATGCTGGAGTGTGATGAAAGGTGAGGCCAAACATTAAGCTGGAGCCACACCGTAGATGACACTCATTTGGAGAGAATTCACCTTCACATCTTTTCATGTAATATCTCGTGTAATACCACCAAAATCAAAACACAGATGTAAATGGGACATCATTAGCTTTCAAAGCTAGAACCAGTTACTAAGTATACAAAATATTAGATTTTTTCATAATTTTTTTTCTGGGTGAAAAATAACTGTGTTGTCTTCTTGCTGTAATAAAAAAGGCATCTCAAATACCAATATTTGGTGGGATTCCACAGGAAGTGAAATTTCTTTTGGGAGTGGAAAAGAGACCCATGAAGAAGCCACCTACATCCTGTAACTCAGATTCGTTGCTAGAAACTGACATGTTACAAATTTACGATGTGTCAGTTATCTTGATGGTCCTGGCCAAGCTGTATGGCTGTGTAGTTAGACTTTATGACCATCTAGTGTCAATGTTTTTGTCATCAGGTAACCTGAGTTTAATATGACCTTGAAAATAATAAAGGAAAGGGGATTTTGATAGAATTGCTCACGGGCAAACTTTTGTCCTAGTGGCCATTTATACTCAAAGACATAGAAGAAAGGTAGCTGAAGATGATGCTGATAATAATAGTAATAATAACTCAGAACTCATGCTCTACTGCTATATAGCATGGTATACTATTTTGCAGTTGACCAAAATTTTTCACATACATTATTTCCTTTAATTTTTCCATCAACTCTGTGTGCAAGTTTTAAAATATTCTTATTATTTCCATTTAATTGGTGAAAACATTAGCGCCAAAATAAATAAACCACAGACACAGCACTAGAACTCAGGTCTTCTGACCTTCAACCCCATGTTCATTCTATTACTCCATCAAGAAGGAACAAAGAAGCAAGAAGCAGTGACAAAGAAAAAATTTAAACTCCTTAACTTTGCCGTCTCCAGGCTGGATGTTTATTCTTTTCTTTGGTTAGAATGAGTTTTAGGGGATATAAATCCCTGGAGTTAATTTTTTAAATCCGTGGATTATCATTCAATGCATGCAAGAGAAAAATCTCATAGTCTGGGCATTTCACCAAAAGGCTACAACCTAAGAAGAAGAATAGTGAGTGGGTAACACATTCACGTACACTGACTTGACCCTTTTGGTGTTTTGCGCAAACATTTCCTAGGCTCAAGAGAAACAAATTGATTTTGTCTTATTGTATGCCATTGTTTTTTCTCTTAAAGTCAACAGAGTGATTCCTAATTTTAATACGTGTAGTTCATTAGGGCAGTCATAACAAAGAGAGGGAGTTTTTTGATCTAGAAAATATTGAGTTAAAGTTTAAACGTCAGGGCTTCCCTGGTGGCGCAGTGGTTGAGAATCTGCCTGCTAATGCAGGAGACACGGGTTCGAGCCCTGGTCTGGGAAGATCCCACATGCCGCGGGGCAACTGGGCCCGTGAGCCACAATTACTGAGCCTGCGCGTCTGGAGCCTGCGCTCCGCAACAAGAGAGGCCGCGATAGTGGGGGGACCCGCGCACCGCGATGAAGAGTGGCCCCCGCTCGCCGCAACTAGAGAAAGCCCTCGCGTGGAGACGAAGACCCAACACAGACAAAAATAAATAAATTAAAAAAAAAAAAAAAGTTTGAACGTCAATTTGAGTAATTAATTTCCCTGGGTCCCTTCCAGTTCTCAGTTTCTAATTGTAAGTAGTGAATTGTGCCAGTAAATTTTTTAGTATAATAGTTTTTAAAAATTAGGTGAAACTACTGGCAAGATAATATACAGTAATTATATATTGGAATACGTTAGGGCCTTTGAATTCTGTGTTCAAGATACTGAAGCTAACGACAAGTGTAACTGTGTGACTTAAATTAATAATTTGTGCTGGTAAAGTAATTTGGAGAAAGATTTTGAGCATGTTAATATATTCTGATAATAGTCTAGAGGGGAGAATGTACAAAAGACTGAAAAGATGGGTACAGATGAATCACGGGAAAACACAGTCTAATTTGGTGATAAAGCTCAGTTGTGCATGTCACATTAGTGACATGGTCAGCATGGCCACGGGACTGATGGTCTAGTCTGCAGGATTGAGGCCACATGCCCTCTTGGACGAGATGTTGGCAGATTTCATCTACCCAGGAGTGTATGGCTTGGGCATTTCATTCTCATAAGGAACATAGGCAAAGGAGAACGAGTTCAGAGTGAGGCCACAAAAGGAATTATAGGCGTTCACACGTAAGAATAAAAATAAAAAAGAACAGGGTATCCTCTCTGCTTGGCTGACAGCTGTGCCAGGGCATGGATGGCAGAAGTGGTAGGAATTAATTGCAAAAAAGGAGCTAAGAAGTCTGTAGAAGTTTAGGAAGGAAGCATTTAGCAGAATCTTGGAATTTTAAAACTGTAAGGCATCTTAGAGTTCATCTGGAGATTTGGTTGGACTTAATGAGGCTAAATTAAGCTGGAGAAACTTGAGATCAAAAGCAAGAAAAACCTTCTGTGAATGAGAACTATTTAATAAAGCTTTATTGAGAGAAGTAGAAACTCTGCCGCAGTTCTTTCCCAATATCCCAGAATCCTAAAATATGAGATTCTTTTGCGACATTTAAGCCAATATCCTTACTTATACGAATCAAGAATTAAGCCCCTGAGAAGTTAATAAATTGTCGGATCTAATCTTTTGATATCCTAGTTTAGCATTACTTGTACCATATTGGTAGCTTCATCGGATTCAAATTAATGGAATTGCATTACATGCCATAAGGTAACATATGGAGACAACATAACATAGTTTCTGGTGTGATTATTTAACCTCATATAACCCCTTGGATTCATATACCCCTTAGAATCATGGGGAAAATGAGCTATGTATTATTTTATATAATTATGGTAAAAGTTACATAGCCAGTTAATGCCAAAGTTGATGAGCATTGATAAATACTAACTTCTACCTATACTTTTCTATTTCCAGCCTAACTTATTTACTGAAAAAAATAAACATTTTTAGTGCTCATTAGTTTATAGTCCTCATTAGCAATTTATGATAATATAAAAGAAAAAAACAATCTTAGGAACAAAAAGTACACACAGAATTAATCATTTTTATGTGCTGGCAAATGGAATACATAACTAAGCTAAAATAGAAGTGGAACAAGAAACAAATTTAAAAAAGAAAAGAGATGTATATACAAGCATCAAAAAAGGAGCAGTATTAGAGATGACCTGCCTGATCCAGTGATTCTAGGAAATTTAGAAATCATTTACTTTGTTTCACTGAATCTACAATGCCATCAGTTGTAAGATGTACCATTATTTTCTCTGCCACCAAAAAAGAAAACCAGTTAAACCGTGATACAATGCCTTTTAATCAGATCAATTATAAGATGCATCCTACTTTCTTAAGTGTTAAAATGGTTTTTTTTAACTGTGTTTAGTAAAATCAGTGAAATGTGATATCTTAAACTTGACCACAAAGGAATTGATTACCTCTCTAAACTTGATGACCTTCCCAATGGAAAGCCCCATCACACCCGAGAGCTTCATCTCTACCATTTTTTTCTGAGAGGAGAAGTTTTTAAAGTGACCACAAGTTTGGGGTATTTTTTTCCCTTTTTAAAAAGAAAATCAATTAAATCCATTCTCTGCTTTTGGGTGACAAGAGTGGCAAAATAAAAACCTTACGTGAAGATGTCATATATGCGGCATTTTTAGGGAGGAGGAGACATTCTATAATGTGATAAAGATGAGCACACACGTTAAAATATCAGGCTGCCCTTTCGAAGCTTGTGTATTAAATTGTGATCTGTTGACAAGCTGCACTGCCTTATCTGTGCTCTGCTGAGCTTGATTCTTTTTGGTCCCATTATTTGATCACTTCTCTGTGTGTTCTCTTATTTGGAAGTTGTATGTGTCAACACTGCTGCACTCAGTAATTCACGGAACTCTGGTACCTGGAGCCAGGAGTAGAACCTAAGGGCTGGGAGGGGTGTGGCGGGATTTTCAGGGGTGGCCTGTCTTTCCCGTCTCTTCCCTTCCTCCCTCACACCTGCGCTGCTCTCTCTGACCAGGCCCACCAACCTTCACAGGGAATTTATTCAAAACTGTTATCCTAATTTACATGGTTCTTGCTACAGAATTGGACTGAACAACAATCACTACTTCACATGCCATTCAGAATCTCACCCCTCTTGTCCTCAACATATGTATAGAAAAAGAATTTTTCTTTTTGGTTATACACGGATTGTTTGGGATTTGGCTTTTTAAGATTTTTTGGTAAAGTTTGGGTGTAAATCTATTGTTATCTTGTTAGTGAAGTCAGAAAATTTTATCTTGGAGGAAATGACTCATTTGTGCTCTTGAAAATATCACACTTGGCATTCATCATTTAATGAGTTACATGGAAGTTATTTAACAATGCTTTTGGGGGTGTCAAACTCTTCTTTTTAAAATAAATCTCTTCTTAAATGGTCTGGTCTGCTTGAGGTCAAAGGGCCTCAAATATTTCACTTTTCTAAAAGCATGAAACACTTGTGTCGCTTGAAATTCTGGCTCACATTCTCTCAGACAACCCTCTTCAGCCCTCCGAAACCTCCCCTTGGTCACCTCCTATTCATACCTCAGCCCCCACGATGTCATTCTCTGAAAGACACCGATAACTTACTAATTGTCAACGTGAATGGCCTCTCATTTGCTTCCCTCTGAGTTTTAGTAGCATTTGCCACTGTTGACTACAGTTCCATCCCTTGGCTTCATAATGCTGTGTTCTTCTCCATCTCCTGCTTCCCAAATCCCAAGTTCCCAATCTCCTATTCCCCTTACTAAATACATCTCCATGTTGTATATTAGTCCCAATTCTCCCTATATATTTTCTTCATTAGCAATCTTGTCCCGTCTCAAGGCTTTAGTACCTGCCCCCAAAATATACATCTTTTGAGTTCCCAGTCTGCATTTTGTAACCTACGTGGGCCTCCATCTTCTACATCTGTACGACTAAGTCTGCCATCCTCTCTCTCGGATATGCTCCTGTTCTAGTCTCACGAGAGCAACATTGTCTTTGACATCATTCAGGCTTTAAATCTAGAAGAAAGTCTTAATGCCCCTTTTTCTTTCATGCCACATATTGTATCAATTACCAGTCAAGTAGGAGGCATTCGTGACGTCTCTGATACTCCTTCCCTTCCTCTTCAGTCTCCAGATCCCAGTTCAGGCCCTTGTCCCCTCTCTTAGGGACTAAGTACCTCTCTGATTTCCTCCCTTTAAACCAATGCTACAAGCTTTTACTGGAACCTCCTACTTTATAAAGAATGGCTCTTTCCTCAGTTATAAAATGGGAAATGGCCATACCTATCCCACGCTCAAAAACCTTCAATGGTCCCTCAGAGCATTCAATGCCTTCTACTTTCTGACCTCAACTACCTGTATCTACTATGTCCCACACTCTAGCTAGCGCAGATGATGCGTGGTTCCCTGAATATATTCCACCTGGGCCATCCCTGTGCTTCTGCTTGGGGTCCTCCAAGTATTGTGGTAGCAGCATCAGCAGCACCTGAGAACTTGTTAGAGATGCAGATTCTCAGGCCAACCGGACACCTGCTGGATCAGAAACTCTGAAGGTAAGGCCCAGCAATCTGTGCTTTAATATGCCCTCCAGGTGATTCTGGTGCATGCTAACATTTTCGAACAGGAAATGCCTTTTCCTCCTCTCCCTGCTAAAATGTTCTCCATCTTTCGAAGACTGCTTAAATACGACCTTTTCTATGAGGTTGTCTCTGATTCTCTGCTCTGCTCCCACAGCCATCTCTTGTGTCTTTCTCGTATCATTTTCAATGTCCTTCCTTGTTTGTCAGTAATATGCATACGTTCGATCTCCTCTGGTAGATTCTAAGCTCAAGGATAGGGAGCTTATGTACGTGCCTCTGTGTGTGTGTGTGTGTGTGTGTGTGTGTGTGTGTGTGTGTGTTCCACTTTGCCTTGTCTTATTATTTTGTCATTTGTTTTCTGTTTTTTAAAAATAGAATTGAAAGCAGTGAATAAAACTTTTCTAATTTGTGAGTGATATAATTCACCAGAATCCGGAAGGTTATCAGGAGAAATGAAATACCACTTAAGGACTTCCCTGGTGGCGCAGTGGTTAAGAATCCGCCTGCCAATGCAGGGGACATGGGTTCGAGCCCTGGTCCGGGAAGATCCCACATGCCATGGAGCAACTAAGCCCACAAGACACAACTACTGAGCCTGTGCGCCACAACTACTGAAGCCCACACGCCTGGAGCCTGTGCTCTGCAAAGAGAAGCCATGGCAATGAGAAGCCTGTGCACCACAACAAAGAGTAGCCCCCGCTCGCCACAACTAGAGAAAACCGCGCACAGCAACGAAGACCCAACGCAGCCAAAAATAAATAAATTAATTAATTTTTTAAAAAAACCCAGAAATACCACTTAAAATTTGGCAGAGTAGCTTTAATTTTCTAATAAAATAAACCCACTCTTTAACCTCACATGCTTATTCAACTGTGACAGGCCTGTCTGATACTGTGGTATTGACTTCAGACCATTTGGACTATTTGATCTCTGGAAAAAAAATTCCACTGCATAGTATTATCAGAGAGACAAGAAGTTGTGTTTTCAGGATGTGCCTTATTCCACACGAAGCCCACAGCTACCGTTGCTGTTTTCACAATCATTTTATCCAAAGGGGTGTCTGGAGACAAAGAACGTTTTCCCAGACACGCATGAAATTTAAATATTAAAACTAATACATCTAAATTAACCCAACTGTCCTACATTTGTGATTCAAACTCTTATTCCATTTTGTTCAGTTAATATTTATTGATTCACTTAAAGTATTATTCAGTTATAAGACTAAGTCACTATGACTGTGCATGTATGTTTAATATAAAATAATGTTTACAGGCCTAGGTAGGGAGAAGAATGGGTGGGGGAAGGAACAGTAAAAGAAAAGGCAGAAGGTAGTAAGATCTAGTGGTGTCACACAGGTGGTGGTAACCAGTCCATATCTTCTTTTTTTTATATATATAAATTTATTTATTTTATCTATTTTATTTTTGGCTGCGTTAGGTCTAGTTGCGGTTCGCGGGGGCCACTCTTCCTTGCGGTGCGTGGGCTTCTCACTGTGGTGGCTTCTCTTGTTGCGGAGCACGGGCTTCAGGCGCGTGGGCTTCAGTAGTTGCGGCACGTGGGCTCAGTAGTTGCGGCTTGCGGGCTCTAGAGCGCAGGCTCAGTAGTTGTGGCACACGGGCTCAGTAGTAGCGGCTTGCGGGCTCTAGAGCGCAGGCTCAGTAGTTGTGGCACACGGGCTTAGTTGCTCTGCGGCACGCGGGATCCTCCCGGACCAGGGCTCGAACCCGTGTCCTCTGCGTTGGCAGGCGGATTCCCAACCACTGCACCACCAGGGAAACCCCCATTCCATATTTTCAAAAGTAGCCATAAACTGCTGAAAATCTTGCTTTGGTTTGTTTCTTTATTTGAGATTGGCTGGGCAGTTAATGTAGTGGCACATTTGCTCTTCTAATGATTGATCAGAAACAATTCAAGGTAATGATTTCTAAATTAGGAAAGTCATAGAGTATTTACTCTGTATCCAGCACTTCCAAAATGGCACTTTAATTCTTAAAAGCCCGGAGAAAGGAGAAACAACATCCCCACCTGACAAATGAAGATGCCCAAGCAAAGGGAGGTTAAGACCCTCATCCAGGGTCTGCAGGCTGCACCCAGACTTCAACCTAAACACTACTGTGACCCCCTTAAAAGATTAACTCCGGTGGTGCTCGGCCTTCATGTGTTTGCAGCCCTTTTGAATTCTAGACATGTTGGCAGTGCATTTAAAGTAATTCAGAGACTCAGAACAACTCAAGTCAACACTAACTACGGAGTAAACTCATCTCCAGTAAGCAATGGCTGAGTGTCCATGCGAGCATCCTCAGCTGTCCTCCTTTCATCCATGAGTTACTCCCCTCTGGGTCCTGTGGATAGTGAATAGAGCTATGTGTGGTCCCCCCGCACTCTTAGATCCAAGACACTAGTCTCAGCACTCCAGTGAGAACACTTTTCTTGGACGCAGCTTGAAGTTGACTACACATTTCCCCTCTACGCATTGTTATAGATCCTCTCAGCTCAAAAATGATCCTCAACACCGAGGACTCCTGGAAGACATCATCTCACATCTTTTGAACGTTTATGTAATAGAATATAGAGGTTTGGTCTGTTATATAACAGAAATGTGGCTAACGGAATATTTTAAACGATGCTAATTGGATTTTTTAAAGTCTTTTTAAAAACATGGCTTGTGCTATATATACCATGTTTTAATACTAGAAGTTATTTTTATAGAGTATTATTTAGTCAACAAATTTTATAAATCAGGTCTGCATTATACATGTGCACTAGTAATAGCTGTAAATTCAATCTTTAGGATGATTCAAATACTTACCATACATCAAATTCCCTGGGCAAAATGACTATCCTTAAAAAACACAGCCAGTAGGACATATATTTTCAGAACTGTGAATTTGTTTGCATGATAACTGCAATTACAAATCTGGAGTTTTTAATCTAGCAATCAGATGACAAGTTGAGTAATTACCATTCCATACTTAACTATTTTTATGATGACTTTTTTTTTCAAAACAGCTGTTGTGGTTAAAAACACAAAGATTCTTATTTTTTCTTCCCATGCCACAGTATTTTGGCAAACAAATCTCTTTTTCTCAAAACATGAAGAGTTTGATTCTTAAAGATGATGTTGTAGCACATGTGTGCTCTCAGATTTTCCAGTGCTTAATTATCTTGTAAAGATGGGCTTTTTTAAAAAAAATCTCACACAGTGCTTAGTACAGAGTGGGTACCCAATGAGTAGCTCATGCATGGATGAGTGAAATGATTAATATTTGGAGTATTTAACCATATCTTTCTAAAAGCAATTGTGTAGGTATGATAGTAACTAGAAAAGAAAAATCAGAGTATTTATTGATGCCAGTTTCTTTTCTTCTCCCAGGCTGATGACATTAAAGAGGTAGAGAGTGTTTCTCTGGAGAATTTCAAACCAAGAGAGATACTAGTGTGCATTGGAGAGTTTGATTCTCCACAATAATAATAATTCACAATGTTCATTATTGTGTCAACCCATGGAAACACAAGGAACTGAGAAAAGATGAACAGTGGCTAGGTGGATGCTGTTGATCAGTATGATTTCAGGTATTTCAGTTTGTCAGTAGACGGTTTGGTTAGAAGGGAGGCAAGTGAAATTCTCACAAAGAACAGGCAGAAACTCTGATCAAAAATCTCACACCAACACAGTCTTCCTAGTGAATCTGTCTTAAATTATTCATCCTTTATAAAACCTTCAGTCATATTCTGCAGGCATAGCATGTTGCTTCCACTCATCCCTGTGTCTTGCACTTACTTACATCTACCCTAGTACTTGTTACTCTGATCCCCCAAATATTTATGTGATGTTCTCCCAATAGCCTTGTGATAAGCTTTAGTGGGTGAGACCGTGTCTGAATAGTGTTTTCATCCACGGTGTTTGGCATAATTTTGTTGCCCAGTGAAGTTTGTTGAATTGTTCCAGGGAGGGTAAATACATTAGATATTCACACTTCAACCTCAGTTATTTGAAGGAGATTTACAGTCTACAAGTATAATCTTCAGAGATTGAATTTTCCATTTAGGCTACAGAATTGTCTCCATAATTTTAACAGGTTTGGTTTGGTTTTAATTTATATACCAGGTCATATTGGAAGCAGGGATCTCACTGTAGAATTCTGCCTTTCCTATTTGTGGGAATTTTTTCTTATTTTCTCTGAGACATCTCAAAGTAGAGTTCAGTACCAAGTCCTGACCCACCTAATGAGTCAAAATATTCATGACAAGCAGGTAACTCCATTATACCTTTGTGTTTAAAAAAAAAGTATTTTGTTACCCATATAATTCCAGACATGACATTAAAATGATTCAGTGTAATCACGTGTGCAGAAACCAGTTTTTAGAGAGCTAATTGCTAATCTATACAACAGAATTCTTTATCAGTCTCTTAAATCTTAGTATTCTTCTTCAGTCTTTGGGCACGTTTAAAAATATACTTTCAACTTTTAAAATGTTGGTGAGAATAAATTTTTATAGTATTTCAGGAGAGCTATTCATCAATACACATCAAAACCAATTTGCACTCCCTTTGATCTAGCAATTCCACTCATGAAAATTTATCCTGATGTAATAATCATGTAGGTGCCAAAAGATGTAGCTATACAAATTTCATGGAATTGGGGTTATTAAAATAGTAAAAGTTAGAGACCATCAAAATATACAGGAAGAGTGGTTAACTACATAAATCTGGTACAATAGAAAACAAGGAAGATATTTTAAATGACATAGATTTTCATGAGATACGATCAAGGCTAAAACATTAGGTTGCAGAATTACATGAGCACAACCTCTTTTTTAGAAAATAATACGTGGACAGAAAAAGGGGAAAGGATATCTGTCAGTGTTGTCATATCTCTAGGTGATAGAATGGTGATGATTTCTGCAGTCTTATTTGTACTTATCTGTATTTTCTAACTTTCTACAGTGAACAGGGATTGCTTTAGCAATAGGGAAAATAAAAACTATCATTGATATTTACTTAGATTCTTTCACATGAAAAGAAGGAAACCCCCTCCCAGTGCAGGAACAGCCGATACTCCCCACCCAGGCAGGCACCACTCACCAATCTCGGCACTTTGCCCTGAGCAACCTTGATGAAACCCCAACTTTTCTCCACACAGTACTCCTGGCAGCCATTGTGCATTAACCCAAGTTGGCATGAGACATGAAACCTATGTGCCAACTCTACTCAAAACAAAACAAAACTGTTCCCAAGAATTGAGATTGATTTTTTTATACAATGGAATGTTTTAATTTCTCCATTTGCAAAAACTTCTCTTTACTTCCAGGGTACTAATATAGACTAATCAAATGGTAGATGTGAAGACAGATGTCTTTCTTGGAGAAAAAAAAAGAAAAGGTGCTTTAAATAAGCGTTGTAGTTCAATTGCTCTTACAAAATCAGATACAGATGGAAAGGCCTATGGCTTAGAACTTTTTCTCCATCCCTCCCCGCAAAAATAAAGTTTATCAAACATTGTGTTTCGTGGGTAGCAAACCTTATGATTTGATTATTCTTCTGACTAATGGTAAGAACAATAAGTATGTTTTAAAATAATTCTTATTTTCTTGGTATTCAAGTCCAAGGCCTCACCCTTGGAAAGACCCTAATACTAAAAGATGAAAATATGGAATAAATGAACTGGATTTACTTAAAACCTGTATCTAGACAGCCTACTTCCATTGCCTGGCTAGTCATATTTGCTTCTCAAGAATTCTCCTAAGTCTTATATAGATTTGGTTTTGAAGGCTGTGGAACAGAACTAATCAAATGAAATCTATCTGGGTTAAAAATGAAGTGTTCCCTCAGATTATTTCTCTCTTCATAAGGTACACACATTTCAAAATCTAGGTATTTTAAACTCATTTTTTCTCACTGATAATTAATTTTAAAAAGAGGGCTAAAATTGCTCCCTAACTTGTGACAATTTAGTCTTGTTCCTGCATTATTTTTTTCCCTAAAATAATTCATATTGCTTTTCCTAAAGACCTGACACCCCCTCCATATCCCCGGGCATTTATAAAAATGCTGTCACTGAATTTCATTTAAGACAGAATTTGTGTGAAGCTCCTTCAGGTTTCAAGAAATGGAGATGCACTTGGATTCTCTCAGTGGATGGAGTTTCTGGTACAGATCCCTGAGAGGTGTCAGCTTTTGCTTGGCTTTTGCTTCCTTCTCTCTCTGTGCTCCTTTGCTCCTGTCCCACTCTATTGTATGCCCCTTCTCTCTGTGAGTCTCACTCAGACTCCTCAAGAAAGAGCATGTGTGGTTGTCCAGTCACCCTCAGGTAGCAGACAGAGAATTCCCATGAAGCAGCAGGCTTCGGTTGCTGCCCAGACTATAAATGGCTGGCTCTGTGTCAGTTGTCCATCTTCTTGCCTATTAGGTACTTCTCTGCCTAAGAAACACTTGAAATGGCTATGGATTCAGCAAGACTGCTTCCATAGCATGTCCAGTACAAGACTGATTTCCTAGATTATTTTGTGAGTTGTAAGATGTCATGGGATTTAGCATGATAGGAAGATGCCTCATCACTTGTTTTACTGTCAATCCTAGATTACATAAGGGAGCTCCTGAAATCATAGGAGGAAGGAAGTGTAATAGTTTGGGAAAATGTTGAAAAATGTAGTGGGTTACAGTTTGCCTGGTCACATAAACCTTCAAAATAGATGCACGACAAGTTCTAGCCCTGGGTTTATTTAAAACCATTACATAAATTACATCCCTGATTATATAAGGCTATGCTAGAGAATATAGTTTCATTACTGAAAAAAACTGGTAGGTTTTAATAATTTGACTTGTTTAAAGGTTACATGTCTTCTTACAGGAGACATTCTATGTCTTGACATGGGTGGGGATTACAAGGATATATACAAATATAAAAGTCATTGAGTTATGCAGTTAAGATTAATGTACTTGATGCATTTTGTTTGCTATCCTTCAATTTGGAAGGATATCACATAAGTTATTTCTAACTTCTCATCCTTATCTTGACCAAATCGTCTCCAGTTTGGGGCTCTAGCCTAAATATACCCCACAGTGCCCTCCCTTCTCTTCCTGTCTTCCTACCCTATACCCTTCACCTCCTCTGAAGCAGCCCTGGTCTGGTTCTGACTTTATTGGGTACCCTTGTTCAAATAACTCATGGGTCTGTCCCTTCCTGCCTACTTAGCAGTACACTTTCTAAAGGCAGGAACCATCTTTTATTTTTTCTTTATGTCTCACTGGCCACCAGTACAGGACTTAATACATAGAAGGATTTCATTAAGGACATACCGAGTCAGAAAATGCCAGAACTGCAAGGAACCATAGAGATTCGTGGCCCTTCCTTTTTTTCTGAAAGAGAAAGCTGGTCTGTAGCGTGTGGGGAACCAGATGAGCAAGCACTAATTTTTTTTTATTAACAAAAAATTTATAATTTTTATTTTTTTCACATATGCACAGAAGATAAAGTAACCGTTTTAAAGTATACAACTCAGTGGTGCTTATTACCTTCACGGGGCTGTGCAACCACCACCCCTATCCAGTTCCAAGACATTTTCATGGCCCCCCAAAAAACCCTGCACCCTGTAAGCAGTCCCCCCAGCCCCCAACAAACACTAATCTGCTTTCTGTCTCTATGGCTTTGCCTATTCTGGACATTTCATATAAATGGAATCATACAATAGGCAACCTTTTGGGTCTGGCTTCTTTCATTTAGTATAATGTTTTCAAGTTTCATCCACAAGGTATTAGTGCTTCATTCCCTTGTATGGCTAAATTGCTACCGTTTTTGAGCACTAACAAAGCACCAGATACGGTGCCAGGTATACTTTACGTATGTGATCTTATGGAGTCCTTGTAACAGCCCTAAGATTTAGGTATTATTATCCCTATTTTATAGATCTGGAAACTAAGGTTCAAAGAAGTCAAGGGTCTAGCCCAAGTTTATAAAGCAAGCAAACCAGCCAACCAGGTCTAGGACCCAAATTCCTGACCCCAAGTGCAGTGTTCCTTCACTACAGCTGTCCCTCTTGCCAGCTCTTGAATGTCTGTAGCTCGTCCAGCCCCGGTATCTGTAGGATCCTTACTTCACATCCACATCTGTCTCTCCTTTACCTGCTGACATGTTTGTGATACAGCCCCACATTACAGAGTGGGCTAAACAGACCCTTGCTTATGCTTTCGCTTGTTTGAAATCACATGCATTAGGTCTCAATATAGATACCTAAAAGATTATAGACATTCCCATTGCACTCCAGTGCTGTGTAATTGGAGTTTCATGCAATTGAAGCCTGAAAGCAATTTTCTGTCATCACCTGGCGATCATCAGAGAAGACCTCTTTAAGTTCTGTTTTAGACTGTTGGATAAGGCATTGGGGGGTGCTTTAAATATGCATGAGCTTCACCAATCACCCACAGCAGAGGTGGATTTTAATAATTAATTCATTAGGCCAATTTATTTCTCTAATTGGTTGTGAAGCTTTGTCAAGTAGGAGACAGTAAAAACAATTACACATTTTTTTAAATGTAAAACTTGGTGGAGTTTTGGTATTAACAATGCACAGAGAGATGAAAACAGACAGGAGGGCCCTATTTCTTAAATAAGTGGTTAAAGATTTACAAATTGCACTTCAATGAAACTTGTTTTTATTTTTATAGATGTGCGCTCTCTGTATTTCTTCTGGGATATGGGGTTCCAAACACAAGTTTTAAGAGTCGAAGGGCAGCATTCTTAACCTTGGGGTCATGAACCAGCTTCATGGGGTCTATTAATACCTTGCAATTACCTGGAAAATGTTATGTGTGTGTGCATTTCTCTGGGATGAATATGCAGAGTTTTTGTCAGATTTTCATAATTTAGGAACTACTGCGTCACAACTTTCTCTCTGACTCTCTGAGGCATCAGCCAACTCTGTGGTCTACCAGTCTAGGGACCCGAACTCCTCTACAACGTGAAGTGGTGTATCTGCACAGTGTGACGGGTTCTCTACCATCCCAGAGTCCCTGATGGCCAACTGACCCCTTGGCTGGGGTTCGGAACCCTTCCTCTTGCTCTAGCCTTGGAATGGTCACTCTCCACTTTCCACCTGCCCCTTTGTTAACAGTAAACCAACTCATACAACCAGTTCAGAGACTGCAGCAAACATTGGGAGCAGCTAGATGAAGGTCAACACTAGAAGCAAGTCAGCTACTGGCGGCAGTTTTCTGGAGGTGCCGAGAAAGAATGATCAGAGCTTTGGATCTCAAAGTGTGGTCTGCAGGCCCGCAGCATCAACATCCCCCCAGGATGTGTTAGAAATGTAGAATCTCAGACCCCACCCAGACCTACTAGATCAGAATCTGCATTTTAACAAGATGTCCAGGGGATTCCTAAACATGGCAGTGTTTGAGAAACACTTGTGCTTTGTTCTGGATACCGCTATCCATTTCCAGCAAGTGCCTTCTATTTCATCTCCCCTGTGAAGCTTCATTCTCCTCCATCTCCACCCTGATTCTAGCTCCACTGTGTCACATGGAATTCCTATTGTTCTCTCATGTCACCTAAGGAAACGGCAGTTTCTAGCACTTGTGGTGTGAGCTCTAGCCCCTTTCTGGTGCGCAAATGCCCGGACTGCCCTCTCTTGATGGTGTTGTGATAAGAAGAGAGAAAGGAATCAGAAACTTAAGTTCTCCAGTCACTTTCTCCATGAGTGATATAGTCATAAGCAAATCACAACCTCCCATGCCTCAGCTTCCTCATCTTCATAGGGTTGTGATAAGGATCAAAGAGACTTATGAAAAGTACTTTGTGTTTCGCACAGAGTAGGTGTTCCAAAAATGTTCCTTTTCTTTAAAAAAAAACCCACCTTATTAAGATATGTTTGACATGTAAAAAGGTATACATATTTAATGTGTATAACTCGACAAGTTTACACTCATAATTATACAATGTGAACCCATTACCACCATCACCTCCCCAAAACATAGCCATCACTTCCCAAAGTTTCCTCCCGCCCCCTTTATCATCATCATCATTATTATTTCAGTGGTAAGAACACTTAACATGAGGTCTATCTCCTTAGCAAATTTTAAGTATACAAAGTATACTTAATATGTACTTATCTATTACTTTTTTGCATTTTTTACCACAGTTTAAAAAGAGAAAAAAATGCACCGTCTTTGGAACAAAAGAATCACGGTAGACGTTTAAAGGAAGGATATATAATCAAAGAACACAGTGTGGTATAAAAAGTATTCTCTCTTTATTTTATGTTTTATTTGTATATTTGTTTTTCTTCTTCATCTCGTTACAGTTCCTCTACTAATAAATATGCAAAGTATACATATGTATACATACATACATTCTACATATACATACATACAATGTAGCTGTACATTGATAGCTATAGGTACTAGTCTGTACAGTAGATCTCTAGAACTTATGTATCTTATTTATTTTGTGTAACTGAAATTTTGTATCCTTATTCAACTCCAGAAAGGGCGCTGAATTGGGAGCTAGTGGATCTGGGTTTTTTGGTACCTACTCAGGCTTTGACTAGTTTTGTGTGAACTTAGCTAAGTCCCTTCGCCCTCAATTTCCCAACCTATAAAATGAGGCTTTGACCACAATGTTCCTTTTTGACTTTGTCATTTTATGTATTGCCTCCCAGAGGAAGCCATCACCCACCAGATGTTCTACAAATAGTGAAAAAAAGCTATATTGTGTAGAATTAGTCAAACTCTTGAAGGGTATCCCTTGAGACAAATATACTTTCATTGTTCCACTTCCGCGGATATTAATCCCCCTCCATTAGTGATTCTGAGTTGCTGTGACTGCTTTATGTAACCCAGAGCCCAAATCCTTGGTCCTTTTTGAGATATGCTCCGTTAAGTTTGTCTCAAAACACAGCACACTTAACATGCATTGAGCACAGTTGCAAATTCCTCTGTGACAATATGAAAAGATTAATTTTGAGCTTCAGTACTTTGTGTTTATCCGTCATGGTACCAACTGTCATTGTAATGATACAGTCTCCCGTGCAGACAATTAAAAATCATGCTCAAGGAATCTGTTCTAGTTACCTTACTTTGAATTATAATTCAATGTAGACACATCGCCCATGCAAAAGGAGGGCCACCATGCTTTGTTTGCAGGTTCAGAAAAATTTTAACAACCTATGGATACTGCTTTTTCTCTCCAAAGCATCTCAAGGAGCCCCAAACCAGGGAAATTTGAAGGGCAGCTTTCAGCAGTGACCAGCATTCCTTTTTTCTCTATCTACACGCCTCAGTGCCGCCTCTCCCCCGAGGCTATCCAAGATTCTTTTCTCTACTGAGAAACACACATTTTGGAATTTTTTCTTCTTGAATCTCCCTACACCAAACTTACCTGTTCTGATCATCCTCTCTGAAGCCAGGTCACTGCTACTAAACAGTGAATGTGGCAAATTAATCTGTTCCCAGGTATTCAGTGAGTGCTAGTGAAATTGCTCTTACTTCCTTGTGCTTTAGAATAAAAAAGGAAGAAAATAATCATCTCCTTTTTATTGAGTGTAGGTTGGCAGTTGCATGGGAAGGAGGAAGTAGAGCTGCAGAAACAGTCTACTTAACTTTACCTTCTCCCAAATTAAGTCAAATTCCAGAAACCCCAGCTCACATCCAAAACAGGGGGCCAAATACCAGTCTTTGGGGAAAGTAATTAAAGAGGGATCTCTTTAATTGTCCTTCACTTATTTTTTCTCCTCTCTATTGTCTTTTTGTCTCTTTTGTCCCTTTGTCTCTTTTCTGGCCTAGGCTACTTCTATTACCTAAGAGTACGCAGAGCCTTTTCACAAGAAACGAAGAGTTTCTATGGAGTAAAGTTAGTTCCCTTCTCCTTGTGCATGACCCTCTTTTAGGGGAACAAGGCAGGTTGTCATGGGCGCCAATGCTCAGTTTCCAAGGGGAAGAATCTCTCCAGTGTGGATAGGACAAAAGAAAGTTAAGTGAGCACAGCTCTTCACCCCTGAGAGTGGACCATATTGGATATGTGAACAACAGCTGTACATGAATATTATTATATTCTAGAACCTTCCACCAATGCTACCGTAAATGGCTCCATGTCAACTCAGAATTGGAACTGAGTAAATGGTTTTTAATTTAGAGATTCATGAACATTGGCATTTACATGAAGAAGCTGTCAACTTATCTTCTTAATATACCTGATAATACTTGCTATATTCTAAAGAGCTATGAACCACGTACCGTCTTATGAGAGATGTCTCAACAGACCCATTCTTTTTGAGTTTCAAAGAATGGATGTCATCTCTTAAACATTTTATCCCTCTTTTAATTTGAAGTTCTCTCCAAGGTAAATTCAGTCATTCTCTTTAGTCTTCTAGACTTATGTAATTGAACTCTCTGGGTGTGTGCCTTGGGTTTCCTGTCAAGGAGAGATAAAGCCTGATTAGGCTCACTCCCCAGGGGAAAGTGATTACTCTGAGACAGGACACTTTTTGTTCTTGGGGCCTTGCATTATATTACATCATGGTTCGGAGACATCTGTCTGTGTGTCATTGTCTGTCAGAAATCATGTCTGACAGCTTTCTTCTATCCTCACAACTTTAAAGTATTGTACAGTTTTTCAGAAGTGGTAAACTTGTTTTTGTCTTTATAAATCGCAATAGCCACAGCTCAAAAAGAGGCTTTGATTTGTTGTGTTGTTGTTGCTGTTTTTAAAAATCTTCCCAATGCTATTAACAAACCAGGGTTGTCAGAAGGATATGTTAACAAAGTGTCAAAAGACTTCAGGAGTCCTACTTCAAAAGAATTCCAAATTATGGCTCATCTTAACTGTGAGGGTTCCCACTGGGTTTATCCATGAGAAAGAAAAAAAAAAACATGCATTGACTGAAAAGGATACTCATAATTTATATTGAAGAAGGGAGAGAAAGAAGAAGTGGGGCAGTGTGTGTGTGTGTGTGTGTGTGTGTGTGTGTGCGTGTGTGTGTGTGTATGCATGAAACAATCAGATTTTTACGGTGGTAATATGGTTTCCCTGATTGGCAGAGAAGTACAAGTTTGGTCATACTTGTATAGTGGTCTAAAGGCGATAATTTTTCATACGCCATCACTGCCTTTTGGTATTTTCAGTGAGTAGTAGGAGAATAGACTCTTTTACAAAGGGGACTTTAACCAAGAAACAGTAATAGAAGCAAAATTATGAAGCGGGTAAAGTTTATCATCATATCTTCTGTCTCCTTTTTCTGCAAACTTTTTACTGCTCTTTATACCTCTCTAGACTTTTCCATTCATTAAATTCCAGGAAAATTGTTTTAAACTTATTCATAGCAGTAATAAATGGCTTGGGAAGCCATAAATTAAAATGGTTAGGAATCAGAAAGATCGGGGATTGAATCTTTGCTCTGCCACTTACTGTAGGATCTTGGATAAGTTTATCTTTCTGAGCCTCAGTTTCTTAAACTAGAAAATGGGAAGAATAAAATCTTCCTGGCTCCGATTGAGAGAATGCATCTAAAGCACTGAGCACAGTAGCTGGGATACAGTAAGTGCCTAATAAATGATAGCTTTTGTTATTGTTATATTACACTACCCTGAAGTGAGAAAAGAGATTTCAAATCTTTGGGATATTTCTAACAGTAAGTTGGAGGACTGGTTATATTTTTCAGGAAAGGTGAGTACTGAAATCAAACCACCAGGATATCTCTTCAATATCCTGTTCTCATTTCCTCTGGATATAAACCCAGAAGTGGGATTGCTAGATCATATGGTAGATCTATTTTTAATTTTTTGAGGAACCTCTGTACTGTTTTCCATAGCAGCTGCACCAATTTACATTCTCACCAACAGTGCACAAAGGCTTCCTTTCTCCCTTTTCTCCATATCCTCGCCAACACTTATCTCTTGTCTTTTGGATGATGACTATGCTAACAGGTGTGAGGTGATATCTCATTGTGGTTTTGATTTGCATTTCCCTGTTGATTAATGATGTTAAGCATCTTTTCATGTACCTGTTGGTCTTCTTTAGAAAAATGTGTATTCAGTTCCTCTGCTTATTTTTTAATTGGATTATTTGGATTTTTGGAATTGAGCTGTATGAATTCTTTATATATTTTAGATATAAACCCCTTATCAAATATATGATTTGCAAATATTTTCTCCTATTCAGTATGTTGCCTTTTTATTTTGTTGATAGTTTTCTTCACTGTAGAGAAACTTTTTAGTTCGATGCAGTTCCACTTGTTTATTTTTGCTTTTGTTGCCTGTGTTTTTGGTGTCATATCCAAAAAATCATTGCCAAGACCAATGTCAAGGAACTTGTCTTCTATATTTTATGCTAGGAGTTTTATGGCCTTACATTCAAGTCTTTAATCCATTTTGAGCTGATTTTGTGTGTGTGGTATATGATAGGGGTCAAGGTTCATTCTTTTGCATGTGGCTGTCCAATTTTCCCAGTACCATTTATTGAAAAGACTGTCCTTTCCTGGTTGTATATTCTTGGCTCCTTTGTTGTAAATTAATTGACCATATTGTGTAGGTTTATTTCTGGGCTGTCTATTCTGTTATTGATCTATATGTCTGTTTTTATGGCAGTACCATACAGTTTTGATTACTCTAGCTTTGTAATATATTTTGAAATCAGGAAGTGTGATGCTTCCAGCTTTGTTGTTCTTTCTCAAGATTGCTTTGGCTAGTCAAGTTCTTTCATGAGTCCATACAATTTTGGGATTGTTTTTTCTATTTCTGCAAAAAATACCATTGGAATTTCAATAGGGATTGCATTGAATCTGTGGATTGTTTTGTATGGACATTTTAAGCAAATGCTTACTTTTAAATTATTTTCCTTTTGAGGGGGGTGTGCATATTTATCAGTTAGCATTTACTATGCAAAAAACCATGCAAAAACATAGCCTAAAACAACATTTATTATTTCTCATGATTCTGTGAGTTGCCTGCATTATTCTTCTGATCTGGACCAGCCCTGCTGGGGCTGGGTAGTCAAGGATGGTCTCACTCACATGTCTGGAGCTTTAACTGGGACAGCTGAGATTGCTGGACTGCCTGGAGCCTGTGTCCAAGTGGTTTCTCATCCTATAGGAGGCTAGCCTGGGCTTGTTCATTTAACGGCAAAAGGTTTCCAACAGCTAGAAAGGGCAACCCCCAATAAGCAAGCACTTGTTTGCTGATCAGCCAAAGTAAGTCACATAGCTAACCCAGACTGAAAGAGTACAGCCTCTACCACTTGGTGGGAGTTACTGCAAAGAACTTTTGGCCATTCATACTCCATGATACAGGGGTTTTAGGTTAACCAGTCCTTCTAATCTCCTTACACAGCTATAATGAATGTTCTTTAGAATATTCTATAGTCTACAGCTTTGTTCTGATAAAAAAGTCAAAACCTTTAGAAAAAAGTGAAACACTTCTTAGGATACAGAATCATTATCTACATCTACTTCTTGGCTTTTCGACCACTACAAATGTAGGTATAAAATTTGCAGGGTGCTTGTAGCCAAAACAAATTGGTCCAGAACTTTCTACACAAGGCAGACTCCCCTTTACTCTTTGAAAAACATGTTGAGAAGTGGAGTGATTCTGCATCTCCACATTCATTCAAGAAAATACAGGCATAGGAAATGTCAGAGATGTTTTTGCAGGAGACATTAACTAGAAAAATCAGAGCTTGGAAAACATTTGAACTAAGTAAACAGCACTGCAGCTGCACCTTTCACAACTTCTCAGCCAAAACACTAAATCATGGTGGCTTGAACACTATGAACATCAAGTATTCCATTAAAAAACCTTGGCATCTTGAGATTGATCAGTGTGTCTAGTCTTCAGCTTTATTTCCATATCAGGGTACTTTTCTTTTATTGGATTATATGGATTTTTATAGGTATTGTATGACTCATCATTTAATACCTGAGAGTGGTGATGAGAAAAGAGACATATGTCTGTGTCACATGAATGGCACATTCTCTGCAGTTACAACTTATAGCTATACTTTCTGTAAACAAAATATTCCATGGAGTCACTAGGTTTTATCTTTTGCTCTGTAGTAGCTCTTGTGGGGAATACTAGAGCAATTCAAACAGCCAGTTTCCCAGTCCCTCATGTGTTTCAACCACACAGGACAGAGTATTTGAAATATATGATAATTTCCCACTTATGGAATAAGATGAGAATCTGGAAAAAACTTGGGTACTAATTTAAATTCATCCCTTCTTAGTTGTGTGAATTTGGGCATTACAAACTACTTCACTGTGTCTCAATTGCTTCTTCTGTTAATTGGCAGTATAAATTCTTGCCTATCCCAAGAGGTATTGTTGTGATGATCAATGAAATCGTGTATGGAAAAGTTATTTGTAAATAATAAAAATATTTAGAGAGATGGCATTGTTGTTACTATTATTATCATTATTAGCTTCAAAAAGGTCTGTAATCATTCAAAGCAGTAAGTGACTCAGTAAGCATTAATGTTGGTTTCACCGTTTTCAGATTAGGATAAATAATAAATCTAACATGAAGTGAGGAGTAGAAAAGCCATTTCTGTATCAGGTATCCTCAGTTTCAACTCAGTAATCATCCTCATTCTGGCATATCCTTGAGATTATCAAAGTGCCAGAACGTAATTATCCAGACCATGGATTACTTGCTTTCGGTTGCTGCCTAAATTTGCAGCAACTCATTTCTTAGGAAACCACTCTACACATCAGCAGCACTGATTCAGACATTGGAAAGAAAGTAAACAATAAGAACTCAAATATTTGAGGGGATGGAGTAGGGGTGAGTATTTCATATGAGGGTAAATTTCCTATTATTTCCCTAACCTTTTGGCCCACAGGATTGAATGTTCACTCTGTCAGGACGTCATCAGCGAAAAAGTATTCTTAATGTTTCTGAAGACAATAAAAACGTGTTTCAGAGCAAAGAGATGCTTATACAATATCCCTCTAATCCTCACTTGTATGTTTTTCCTATCCTCCATTCCTTTCTCTTACTTCCACTCTGATCTCTTATCTTTGGGTACCATATCCTTACAGAAGTGTTACTCGCCAGAGAGATTTACAAAGGCACAGCTTCCACTTTGGCAAGGGAAAATGGAAATTAATTTGAGATCAAAGAGCTAAACATTTCATTTAAAATTTGAATTCTTTGTTTTTTCAAACTTAAAAATATATTCCGGGAGTTCCCTGGCAGTCCAGTGGTTAAGACTTCACCTTCTAATGCAGAGGGTATGGGTTCGATCCCTGCTTGGGGAGCTAAGATCCCACATGCCTTGCAGCCAAAAAGAAAAAAAACAAAACATAAAACAGAAGCAATATTGTAACAAATTTAATAAGACTTTAAAAATGGTCCACATCAAAAAAAAACTTTAAAAAAAATATATATATATTCCAACGTACTTCTTCTGATTAAGAATAGAAACTGAAATGCTAAAATGTGAGAACTACCTGTATAAACTCTCTATAAAAAAAAATTGTTATCATCACCAAAAACCAAGCCAAAAAATAAAAGAAAAAAATATACAAAAGGAAACCTCCCGTATCTGCTCTTGAGTAATGACAATAATGCCTTATTTAATTTTTCCCTTCCACCTTTTCAAAGCACTTTCAAATATTTTCTCATTGGAAAACCTAGTATGGAGATTTTGACTTTTCAGGAAAGACTTTTAATTTGTGAGCAATTATATAAGCTAGACAATCTTTCTGAGGTCTACCAATGTGGTTGTGTCTTAAATACTCAAATGAAAAAGGACAAGTGCATGAGAAGTTAAGCATCAATGAACATGACTTGGATCTTAAACCACAGACCAGAAATCCCAGGGCATTTCTCACCTCTGACTTTACCAGACTCCAACCTGCAGCCAATCACTTAGTCTTTCAATGACTATATATAAATGGAAGTGACTCAAAGGATATTTTGTGGAAAAAAATTAAGGATTTTTTTTTAACGATAATACCTATAGTTTATTGAGTGCCTTCTATGTGCCAAGATATTGGGTTAAACACTTTATACACGTTTTTGTCAATGTTTAAAACATCTCTAGATATTATCACATTTTACAAATCAGGAAGGGAGGTTAAATAAGTTGCCAAAGTTCATCCAAGTTGGTCCATTTTTGAACCCAGAGCTGTGAGTAAATGAACTCAGCAATCAGATTTTACTGTCGTTGTAAATAGTGTTCGGTAATCTGAAAATTTCTTGAAAGAAACTTTGGGGGAAACTGATTTTAATTGTTAGCCACACAAGGAGACCATAGTTGATGTGCATCCCCCTGGCTTCAAACCAAATAAGAAAAGTTTAAAAAAAAAATCACAAGAGTTTGTTATGTGTCCTATGGTGCTGGGGAACACAGTGGGCTGTTGTAGAATTTCGTCCTGAAAATACATAAAGGACAAGAACCTGACTATGGCCACAGAATAGAGGTCTGTAGTTTTATAAGTCATTGGACTCTTATCAAATAAAAATCAAAGGTGTGTGTTTCCAGGGGACAAGATGTGGGCAGAAATAGAAAACTAGTCTGGAGCTCTCCTAAATGGATTTTGCCATAAAGGACCTCCCAGAGTGGCAGTGAGACCCCAACAGGGAAAGCCTGTGTGATGACAGACTCCTGAGAACCAGAGACCTAAGGGGCAGCCACAAGGAACCAGCCAGACAAGGCAGAGAAACCAAGTGATGAGAGCTGGGGGACAGCCGGGTGATGAAGACCTCCCAACAAGCCACAGAGCTCCCCATGAGAGAGAGTGAACTTTAAAACTCTGCCACGGCCAGAAGAACCAATGCCAGCTCACAACAATTCTAAACAGCTACGAAATTCCCTGCTCCTCCTCTCTCTCTTCTTTCCCTACCTTTCTCACACTCTGGAAGAGCAAGGGCATCTAGTGAGTGTGTGGCTAGAGGTCAGCGGCAAGGGCAGTAAGGCAGAAGCTCAAATCAGAAAAGAAAGGAAGCAGATTGGCCTTTTTTTCCCCAGGATAGGCTTCTAGTCTGCAACAGTCCTGGCCCACAGCTTTGACTTCAACTAATGGTCAGCATGTGGATAATAGACCAGGCTGGACATATTAATTATTGAATGGAGACTGTTTCAAGTTTTAAGTGAGAAAAGTATTTTTTGCTTTGTTTGAGTCCACAGAGAGAGTTTGCAAGAGAGGTTATGGGATGCAGAGGGGAATGCCTTTTGATTTTACCCTCAAGTCCTCCTTTAATGGTAACATTTAGGTCAGGGATAGGAGTGGCTTAGCAGTGACAACAAATAAACCTCATGGTGCCTTGGTAGTGGATTTACTGAACAGTATGTAATGGGCATCTCGATGTCCTATCAGGAAGGGTTGTGTAATATATCAAGGCAAAGTCACAAAATCTAACCATCTGGACACCACCTAATTGCAGAGGCTCTGTCATCTACTATCACCCAGATGACCTTGAGCAAGTTACGTATGGTCTCTATGCTTAGATTTCTAATTCTGCAAAATGGAAGGAATAATGTCACTGTTTCATAAGATTTTGGGAGAGAAATAAATAAGTTCCTGTATTTAAAGTGCTTAGAAGAGTGAATGACACATGGGGAGCATTTAATTTGGAATTTTAAGTGAACTTAATTAAAATCAGCACAGTGAACCCAAGAAGTTAAGTGAGAGATGAGTTTAAAAATAATAAAATAGGGCTTCCCTGGTGGTGCAGTGGTTAAGAATCGCCTGCCATGGCAGGGGACACGGGTTTGTGCCCTGGTCCGGGAAGATCCCACATGCTGCAGAGCAGCTGGGCCCGTGAGCCACAACTACTGAGCCTGCGCTCTAGAGCCCGTGCTCTGCAACAAGAGAAGCCACCGCAATGAGAAGCCCGCACACCACAACGAAGAGTAGCCCCTGCTCGCCACAACTAGAGAAAGCCCGCGCACAGCAACTAAGGCTCAACGCAGCTAAAAATAAATAAATAAATAAATAAAATATGAGAAATGTTCCACTAATTCAAATACCAATAAGAGGCATGGAATTTTTTGAGTAAAGTGGGAAAAAATTAAGTGTTTACTGTACTTTGTTGTTATTATGGGCATAGCAAGTGTGCCTATGGATTTGGACGGATCTGTCCTGCTGGTGTTTGAACAGATTGGAGATCTGTGTGGATGTCCTAGAAGCAAGCTGACCCACTTTCATGTTCAGATCACAGTGTTGTATTGAATTACAGTAATTGATTTTCTTAAATTTATTTACTTATTTGTTTTTATTTTTGGCTGTGTTGGGTCTCTGTTGCTATGCATGGGCTTTCTCTAGTTGCGGCAAGCAGGGTCTACTCTTCGTTGCGGTACGCGGGCTTCTCATTGTGGTGGCTTCTCTTGTTGCAGAGCACGGGCTCTAGGTGCGTGGGCTTCAGTAGTTGTGGCACGCGGGCTCAGTAGTTGTGGCTTTCAGGCTCCAGAGCACAGGCTTAGTAGTTGTGGCTCATGGGCTTAGTTGCTCCGCGACATGTGGGATCTTCCCGGACGAGGGATCCAACCCGTGTACCCTGCATTCGCAGGCGGATTCTTAACCACTGCGCCACCAGGGAAGCCCACAATAATCGATTTGTATAAGATCTCTTTCTCAGTTGGAACTTCAAGGTTCAGTCTCTATTTTAATTCTGACAAGGGTTTCAACTGTTATTATAATACAGCAGAAATCGTTTCCTACCACTTTAGAAGCTTCTACTTAGTGTTCATTCATCATATCCATTTTCTTTCCTTCTATTGCAGACAAATACAAACTAAAATTCATTAGCTATTAGGGGTCATTTGCTGCTTCGTTGGGGTGTGACTATATATTGATCTGATGCCTTCCTGAAATAATTTTGTCATGATTCTCTTTCCAAGGAAAAGGAAGTGAAAAGCTACCTGCCCAACATAACTTGAGCAAAAGTTACTCATTTTTCCTTCCAAGGAAAGGAAAATTCTGTTGCCTGCCTGATGTCCCTAATGGGATTATACCTATGCATACTATTAAAGAAGAGAGAAGCCATATAAATTCTTTCCATTCTCAATCTACTTCTCTGGAGGAAGAAGGTTTATGGATGGAATTCAGAAAATTTGGAGTGGGTAGTGAAGGCAGACATGGAGACTGGAAAGGAAATAGATAACGCTGTCCTATTTCCTAGCACTATTTTCATTGCACACTTAATCCCTTCTTGATCATGTAATAATGGAGCCTGTTAATATATTTGGGTTTTGAAATTTCAGAGGATTAACATTAATATACATGTTCTGACAATGTGTGTTTCAATCTAACACATACTGTAGTGGTTAAGAAAGCACAGGTTCTGGAACCAGGGTACCTGGGCTTGAATCTGGGCTCCATCTTCATTTACCACCCCCGTGACCTCGAACAGGTGACTTTTGCTGAGTTCATATATTTGGCTAGAAAAATGGAAAATTGATCAGATTTAATAACATTCCCAATGTATTCTCTGCTTCAACTTACAGGACAGAGGGACCCAATTGCAGCCAGTTTGCTATTTGTTATTTATTCTCTCTGCCACTCAAGAGGACAATACATGGGAATTCAAATGACTGTGACATAGTCATAGGATATCCTTAAATCTTCTCTAATTCCTTAAGTACATAATTTATAAACTTCATTACATTAATATTAATAATCAAAATCACTTGCAATACGTCTTAAACATACTGTGCTAGAGAACTACCAGGTTTGCACAATTCTCAATGTTCATAAATCAATATGAAGGAAATAATGATGACTCAGTTAAGGACAATTAATCTTGAAATCAAGGTCAAGTAGGAATTTCTCCTGGGACTCCTCATGAAAATGAGCTCACTCATTGCATCATATTGATGCAATGAATAGCTTTCTCCATGACATCCTGACATAAGTATCAAGAAGTTCCATTGGACTAATTCTTTTAACAGCCTTAGAAACGGGATGCTATGGAATCTAAAAAAAACAAAACAAAAACAAACTTATAGATACAGAGAACAGATTGGTGGTTGCCCGTGGTGGGGATGGGAGGTGGACAAAATTGGTGAAGGTAGTCACAAGGTAAAATCTTCCAGTTATAAAATAAATACGTCCTGGAGATGGCATGTACATAATGGTGACTATAGTTAACAATACTGTATTGTTTATTTGAAAGTTGCTAAGAATGTAGGTCTTAAAAGTTCTCATCCCAAGAAAAAAAAATTTGTAGCTATGACTGGTGATGGAGATTAACTAGACTTACTGTGGTGATCATTTCACTATAGATATATGTATATACATATATATGCATATATATATTCCTTATATTATACACCTGAAACTAATACAATGTTATATGTTGATTACATCTCAATTTAAAAATGGGCTGCTAATAATATCCTAATAAGCACCTATATAAAGGCAATTCTGTGGGACACCTACATTTCATCACTTGTCATCCTCCTTAACTGTTTACGGTCATATAGCTGATTGTCATTAACCTATCAATTATGTAGGCAACCAACACATCTTGAAATTATGTTACTGACTAAAATTCCTACACTTTTCTTGAAAAACTTTTCCTATCTTTTACTAGCCAAATAGCTGCTATAACTTTACTGCGTAAACATGAAAGCAAATTCACTCAGTTGTATTTAATGTAATGCAAGGGTTCTTAGACATTTTGGGGTTACAAACTCTCGAGAAAGTGATGGAAGCTATAGACCCTTTCCCCAGAACAATGCACAAAGATTCTTAATATTAGATTTTACATATGATTTCAGAGATTTTGTAGACCTCCTAGAGCCCTCACAAAGGCCCTCTAACTCAAAGATGCCACTTGTTCTAACTTAACTCTGGTTATTTTAAGATATGTACACATAAATGAAAGCCTGCATATGGAAAATCTTGCTCTGGGACTTAATTGGAAATGACCACACGTCAGTGTCAATAGTCAGACTGTAAAGGTATTTTCATTCACATGAAAGGCAACATAAATACCCAACACAGATGAAGATCCAATTTACCAGAATTAACAGAACCTGATTTTTATGACTACGATATTCCTGGAGCTGCCAAAATATAATATTTTATGGAAGCAAAAGCCAGCTTAAAATTGTTCCACCCTTCCTGAGAAGACTAGCCCTCAGCAAGCATACCAGTGATATAAAAGAGGCGGAAGTGGATTCTAATATAACCTTCCATCCACACTGTATGACAATATAAAAGTGAATAGAAGAGATCTATTTTCTGTCTTCTGTGAAGGAGGGGGTCCTGCAATAAATAGAATAGTTAGGATATATTATGATGTAATAGTTGGGCCTTTTTGATACTCATTAGTCACTTTGGTTTTCAACAATTGTTTAATGTCTCTCTTTTTCAGCAGAAAACTTAATTTTGGAATGTGATTGTCAGGTTAATCAGAGCTAGAATTATCTATACAAAGAAGTAGCTGTGGGCTTTGATTATTTCTTAACAAATCACAGTTGACTGAGTGGGTAGGTAATAGAGTTGTCATTCTGTGATTTTGCAACATATGATGCCAATGAGCCCAAAAGATTTATTTATAGACAATCATGAAATTCTCAATTTAAAGTGGAACATTATGCTTCTCTATTCTCCTACTAATTAGGATTTGCCACTGATTTTTTGCAGTTACCTACTTAAATATCATTAGAACTGATACTGTACATTTTCTGTAGCATATTTATATGTATTCAGTACAAAACCATTGCACATGAGAAAACCCGGAGACTGAAGTAAATTTAGATTGTATAAAAGGATGTAAAATTATGGGGATGGATGCGTTCTTTTTATAAGAAAATAACTATGAGAAGTAGACAATCAAGGGTATTCTATGCTGGAGTTTCTGTTCATTTTTGGTTTTTTTATTTGTAATAATTGGTGTCTTAGTATTACTTTAAATCCACATTTGAGAACTTTGTAAAGAGTAATATTCTTATAAAAGGAGAAGGAAATACGTGAGAATTCGACTGTAGTTATCTCTGGACAAGTAGGATTTTGGGTGATTTCCATATCCCACTGTTTCTTTATCTTTGTTTTCCAATTTTTCTGAAATGAAAATGTATTGCTTTTGTAATGAGCAAAAAAGCAACAAAAGAAACTTCATTTTGGGGGTAAAATAATGCTCTATTGTAAAAGATGCAGGTCCTTTTAAAAAGCAACTTGGAATAGAGGTAAGACCTACACAGCAGCCTTTGGTCAAGGGGAGTCATTACAGAGGCCAGGCAAGACAATGCCTGATATAAAGGAGTAATAGTGGGGTTTCTAAAAAAAAAGACGGAGAGAGAAAAAAATAGTAAAAAATGCACATTTAGAAGTTAGAGAAAAAGCTCTTCTAATAGTGTCCTTCTTGTAGTGGAAAGAACTATTTACATGAAGTTGAATCTCAGCCTAATATAGCCTTAGGCTATAGAAGAGTTTGGGACCACATTATAGCTTTAAGTACAAGACCAAGGAGTTTTGCACTTGATTTAGGAGGTAATGAGAATTAATTTGGAAACGTTTGAGTAGGTGGGTGATAATATTAGTGCTATACTTTAGAAAAATTAATCTGCAACCCTGGGTTAATGGCTTGGAGAATGGAGTGATAGAAGAATGAGCTTAAGGTGTTGAGACTCTTTAAAATGGCCCAGATGAGATCTTGAATTGGGCTCTAGTTTTATGAATGTTATGGGTGAGATGAATAACAGATTATAAAAGAAAATTAAAGGTGTCCTTAGTTCACTTAATCTAAGACACACCATTTATTTATTTCACAGCTGAGTCTAAAAACTGGAAATAAACTAAAAACTCTAATCAAGTTTGATACCCAGCTGACCTGGTTTCCTAGAATCTTACTCTATTCTCTTTGTAGATTGCCATCAAAAAAGGATTCAAGGGTCTTAGGAAAAAGAAAAGGCATTGATAGTAAGATATTTGCTTCTTTAAGTCTCTGCTTTATGGAATCAACATATTTAAAGATCACATTGATCATTTCTATATTGAATATGTAAATTAAGATGAACTGATGGAGAAACAGGGACAGAGACACAGAGAGAGAGAGATGAAAAAAACTAAAAAATGAAGAACATGGAGTTTAGGCCACCAATCTATTATCACCTAGTAGCAGCATATACTAATTGATGACTCAATTCTTCTAAGACATAAACAACATTTTAAAAAGTTATGCAAACCTAAGCTTATGAAGATAGAAAAGAACTACTATATATCAGTTTCCCCCAGAGAAAGAAAATAAAGTTGAAATGTTTCTCCGTATTTTCTTTTTTTTTTTTTAATTTTATTTATTTATTTATTCATTCCTGGCTGTGTTGGGTCCTCGCTCTGTGCGAGGGCTTTCTCCAGCTGCAGCGGGCGGGGGCCACTCTTCATCGCGGTGCGTGGGCCTCTCACTGTCGCGGCCTCTCTTGTTGCGGAGTACGGGCTCCAGACGCGCAGGCTCAGCAGTTGTGGCTCACGGGCCCAGTTGCTCTGCGGCATGTGGGATCTTCCCCGACCAGGGCTCGAACCCGTGTCCCCTGCATTGGCAGGCAGACTCTCAACCACTGC
This sequence comes from Eubalaena glacialis, assembly GCF_028564815.1. Taxonomy (NCBI): domain Eukaryota; kingdom Metazoa; phylum Chordata; class Mammalia; order Artiodactyla; family Balaenidae; genus Eubalaena; species Eubalaena glacialis. Next base: position 9,752,830 of record NC_083722.1, read on the forward strand.
GCCACCAGGGAAGCCCTCTCCGTATTTTCTGATTGAAAACCCATTACACTGCACACAGTAGGTGCTCAACAAATATCCACTGAATAACTGGATAAATGAGCAAATAAATGAATAAACATTGAGTTATGGTGCATTTTTAAAAACTATGTGAACACTTAGGGATACAATCTTTGTTGTTTATAGACATGAGGTTTGTTAGGAAATAGGGAGTGTCATGGTACCAAAATGAGGAGAATCATCCAGAAAAGAACCCTTCACTCAGGAGCTCAGGTACATATTAATTGTGGCTTGCACCTTGGTGACCTAGAGCAAGGGATGACATCCTTAAAATAGGAGGAAGTTTCATCTATCATTTCAAAACTAACTTTGTACCCATAATTGGGTACAAAGACATAGATCAGATGTCTGCCCCTTGTTTGAATTCACATTGGATCCTCCAGATGTGGTCTGAAGTGTTTTTTGTCTCTTAGGAGACTTTGGCCAGACTGGAATTATTCTATGTTCTATCACATTCCTTGACATAACGAGAATGGCAACCACCATATGATTTAAAACCATCAGTGTTTAATGCTTTCACAGTAATTACATTTAATCCTCTTAGCAAATTGGACAACCGAGAAGAAATGGGTAAATTCTTAGAAACATGCAACCTACCAAGACCAGGTCATGAAGAGAGAAAAAATCTGAACAGACCATTAATGATTAAGGAGATTGAATCAGTAATTAAAAACTTCCCAACAAAGAAAAGCCCAGGGCTAGATGGTTTCACTGGTGAGTTCTACCAAACATTTAAAGAAGAATTAATTCTAATCCTTCTCAAACACTTCCAAAAAGTTGACGAGGAGAGAACACTCTCAAACTCATTTTATTAGACAGCAAAAATTCTCTTGTTGTCAGGCACACAGTAGTACCAATAATAGACTCAGGGATGTAGAAAGATAGGCAAATCTCTGACTATGCTAAATGCTAAAATACTTTCTCTCTCCGAGCAAAGATATTTGACTTCTTTTCCATCACAACCAAAGTCTTAGAACATATGAGGTGCTTATATGTAAATGGTCTTTCTGAGATTTTCTTTAAGTAACCTGCAGCTTTAGTGTACCAACTATAGTGTGATCCAAATGGCAAATTCCAAATTAGTAATGAGCTTCAATATGGTGAGAAAGACAGGCTATGAGGAGACGTAGTCTTTGTTCTGGAGCCAGTTAATTGTATGTCTTTGAGGACGTTATCCTACCTATAAGGATCAATGTCTTTTCATCTGTTAAGTAACTTCTGAGACCCCTTCTACCTCGGAAATGCTATGATGTAAAGTAACTATCCACATGCTCTTTGGCCTTTTGCTTCCTTTTCTGTGTTAAAGCTGGGTACATCTAAGATGTCTTTTGATATACCAGATAATCACTTTTCTAGGAACCTCTGTTACTCGAATAACATAATCTGAATGTATCTACTTCTCTCCATCTTCACCACTATCATCGTGTTTGAAAACACTATCTCTCATCTGAGTTATTTATTTATTTATTAACATCTTTACTGGAGTATAATTGCTTTAAAATGGTGTGTTAGTTTCTGCTGTACAACAAAATGAATCAGCTATACATATGCATATATCCCCATTTCTCCTCCCTCTTGCATCTCCCTCCCACCCTCCCTATCCCACACCTCCAGGTGGACACAAAGCACCGAGTTGATCTCCCTGTGTTCTGCGGCTGCTTCCCACTAGCTATTTATTTTACATTTGGTAATGTATATATGTCCATGCCACTCTCTCACTTCGTCCCAGCTTACCCTTCCCCCTCCCCGTGTCCTCAAGTCCATTCTCTACGTCTGCGTCTTTATTCCTGTCCTGCCCCTAGGTTCTTCACATATATACAATGGAATATTACTCAGCCATAAAAAGAAACGAAATTGAGTTATTTGCAGTGAGGTGGATGGACCTAGAGACTGTCATACATAGTGAAGTTAAGTCAGAAAGAGAAAAACAAATACCGTATGCTAACACATATATATGGAATCATCTGAGTTATTTAGTGGTCTTCTGCTTCCATTCTTGCACATGTGCGCACGCACACACACAGAGACAACTTCACACACAATCTGTTCTCTATGTGGCAGCTAGAGTGAGCACTTTTATGTATAAATCCTCTGATGGCCTCTTACTAACTTTAAATAAAATCCCAACCCCTTAACCTGCCTAGAAAACCCTGCATGATCTGGTCCCTGCCTTCTCATCCTCCTCCTGCCTTTTTCACCAGGCCCAGTTGCTCTGGCTTTTTTTCTGCTTCTCACACATGTTGAACTCACTCTCAGCTTAGCGCTTTTGCACTAATGGCTCCTTCTATCTGGAATCTTCCCTGATCATCACGTGGCTGGGGCCTTCTTGTGATTCAGGTCACAGCCTGGATGCTGCCCACCCGCCTCAAAGAGCCTTTCCTACCCACCCCCATCCTGGCAGTATCCTCTAGTCACTTTCCACTTGGTCATCTGGCTTTATTTCTGCCATAGCATTGGAATCTAAAATCATATTAGTTTTGTATGTGTCCACTCATTTGCCACTTTTATTCCCACGCACCCAAAAATAAAGAGATTTGCTTATTCTCTCCATCAGTGGAACACTGCCTAGCACATAGTGGTTGCTCTATTACTATTTTTTGAAGACGTTAGAGAATAAAATATGTTCCATTTGGGTGAATTAATTTAGTTTAGTCAACTCTGGGGCCTGATTGGCATAATAGATCTATAGATAGTAGAAGAAACATCTCAATCTTCTTCCCTGGAGAGGCCTGAGCTGGTGATGTCTGTTTCTATAAGTTGAAATTTCTGCAGATTGGGCAGAGTTAAACAAGTTTAAATTCATGGAGAGACATGGCAGTTTTAACTCAGAAGTTCAAATACAGGGTACAAGGTGTCTTCATGTAACTTACACTTTTAAATTACATATAGCTATCTGCAAATTAAGCACCCAAGAATAGGCCAGATGCAAAAGGTGTCTGTTTCAGACAGAGAATTCACACAGATATAAAAAATATGGTCAGTACACACTTAAGTCCAGATACCTGTAACAGTGGATGGAAACAAAACCATTAATGATTCAAGCAAAACATGATACTAACACAGTTTATCCTACCTTGCTTTAGGAATATGATGGTCAGAGCCATCAATTTAGGAAATGAGATTGTAAAATCAGGAGTCAGAATGTATACATCCAAATAAATGGTTCTCTTAATATTGTCTTCAGAATGAGTCAGAACATCGTAGTCATAAAGGTTTTTCCACTTGTAGGCAAGTAGATTGAATCAGGCTCCTGATGGTGACTTGTTTCTGATTAGTTGCTAGAACAGCTTAGAACATCCTAGAACAGAATGATGGTTTACCAGCAGAGGAAGCATCTCCACTTCTTCAAATACCCCCTTTCCAAAGATCTTGATCCCCAGAAAGGTGAAATGATTTGCTGTTGCCTCATAACCAGTTAGCAATCAAGGGAATTCAGAAAAAGTGAGTGATGAGTTAGGGTGAAAAGCTTTGCAGATGATATGAAGCCTGGGCCTGGAGGACATGTGAAGAGCTGGACGAGTCGGGGGTAGGTGGGCAAACCCAGAGGAGAGAATCTGTGGACAGAGGAGAACTCGACTGGAATGTGTGCTGAGAGTGAGAGTATACCTGTCGGAGGAGTGAGAAGTCAGGTGGGGTATAGTGGGTCAGGCCAAATTATGAAGACATTTCTTCTTTTCAACCCATCAAAGGAATCTGGCCAAAGGAAAATGAGACATTTCTGGGGATGCCTGTGTCAGAGCATGAGACATGAGACTCTGGGGACAGGCAAGTATAAGAGAGAGGAGGTCTGAACTGCTGGCTTATCTACTCCTCTGTCTGGAAGGTGACTGTTTCAGTGTGCCACGCCTAAAGGAAGGTCAAATAGAGGAAGCATTCTTTTTCAACGTTTATTGGCTTTAGTTTTATTTACCTATTTTTGAATAGACCATACATTATATCATTCAAAATTCAAAAGTTTCAAAAACCTATGCAAATGATAAAAACCTCTTCCCACCAACTAATGTTATACAAATTTTATAGACCCCTTTTGGGAGATATATGATGGGGGACAGATTGAATATTTAAAATGTGCTATGTTTTCTATAGTGGTTTATCCTTTACCATAGTTTCATGTTATCCTATCAACACCCTGTAAGGTAGATAGGACAAATATTATTTCTATTCTACTGACTGATTCTATTCCTATTCTACTTTTTTCCATTGGCTAGACAATTTATCTGAATTCTTCTGGTGGCACAGTTTGGTGAATTTTAAAAAACAAAGTCAGAAACTTGATTTCTTTTGAGTCTTAGTTGTCAGGGCTTCATTCCTTTCAGAATGAACCAATAACATTAGTCCAACATGCAGGATTTTAGGCTGAATATAAGAGTAGAAAGTCTCCAGCAATATTTAGAGAACTGAAAGGTAAAGAGGCATCCCTGAGTACTAATCGAACTATCATCCTTGCAAATTTTCCAGAACAAATGGAATAAAGAATGATAAAAAGAAATACTGTGTATGTCAGAGAAGGACTCATTTGCCTTTGGTGTTCATTTCTGGAAATGATACTTGAAATACGTTCTGTGTAATATTGCTAGAGTCTAAATTACACACTTGTTAAATCACTGTCTTTTAGTTACAGAGAAGAAAGAATTGTTCTAAGAAAGCAAGTACTTCCTCAGTAATTCATTTATAATTTAAAATCTTTAAAATTATTTCAAATATTAACTGCATTTACAAGTTTTTCTCCAGGGAGCAAGGAGTTTCTTAAAGGCATTATCTCATCAGTCCTATTAGTTCTAATGTGATGAAAAAATGGAGCAGATATTTAAAAATCTTTTTCATACTACTTATGGAGAATAAAAGATAAGCAAGAGACACCCTTTACCCAACTTAGCATATTTTGACTAAAACAAAAGATAAGACAAACAAACCACAAAAATCGCTTTCTAAGAATTACAACCCTACCTCAATATAGCTGAATAGCCCTAGGCAAGTTACTTAATATCCCCAAGCATCAGCTTTCTCTCTGTAAAAATATGAATAAAGCCTTCTTCCTAGAATTGCTGGGAGTCTTGTAAAGCTATATATGTGAAAGTAACAATCCAGTGAATGACAGTAATAGATGTCAGTGTTAGTTATCTGGAGCTGCATAACAATATTATCTCAAACTTAGTGGCTTAAAACAGCACACATTTATTATCTCACAGTTTCTGTAGTTAGGACTCCAGGCATAACTTAACTGGGTCCTCTGCTGCAGGGTTTCACAAAACTGCAATCAAGGTGTTGGCCAGGGCCACAGTCTCATCTGAAGGCTTGACTGTGGAAGGATCCACTTCCAAGCTCACATGGTTGTTGGCAGAATCCAGTTCCTTGCAGTTGCAGGATTGAAAGGCTTGGATCTTTACTAGCTGATGGCTGAAGGATCCTCAGTTCCTAGAGGGTACCCTCAGTTCTTTGCTATGTGGGCCACCCCAACAAGGTTCACATAATTTATCAACCAGAAAGAGAGAGAGTCTCCCTATGTTACCTAATCACAGATGTGACATCCCATTACCTCAGCTATATTCTATTGAGTAAAAGCAAGTCATAGTTCCTGCCCACACTCAAGAGGAAGGGATCACACAAAGGTGTGAAAACAAGAAGTGATGGATCAGGGTCCACCTTGGGTCTGCCCACCACAGTGTCCAATACCCAATTCCTTCTTTCCTATCTTACCACCCCTTCCTTTTTTTTAATTCTTAGGTCAGCAGGCCATCACCTCTGCTGCCCATAAAAATCTTCTTTGTCTAAGCAAAGACAGTACTTTAGAACTTCATAGAAATAAAATAGGAAAAGACAGCCTGCAGTGGAAAATATTAAAATTAGTGTTTTCTAACAAGTTAAATTGTATTCAGTAAAATTAATAGTTAAGTAAAATTTCATAAAACAGAAGGCTTTTTGTTTTCTCCTGTTTGTTTATGCTTTTGATGCCATTTTGTTGGAGTGTGTTCAGAAAATAATTGCGAATCTAAATCAATGAGTACAAAAGCACTCATGAAACACAGGCATTAGAAAAGAATTCCACTAAATAGCCGAGAAATGGCTGTGGATTTTGTTCCCCTAAATGTGGTTAAAAATAGCCACAAGACCCAACATGAGGCAGAATGGCATCAATGCAGGAACTAATCACCTTGGGTAGTTTGACCATGTTTGGTATGCCCTACCTGCATCTCTGGTCTTTGTAGTCTCTGGGGACTAGGGTCTTCCAAAGATGGTAGGGATTTTAATGATTATAAGGGTGTTGCTGCTGTTACTGATGATGATGATTATAGTGATAGCTAACTTTTGGTATGTGCTTTATCACAAGCCAATTATTCTAAAATTCTTTGTATATGCAATCTAATACAACCCTGTGAGAAAGGAACTGTCATTACCCCTGTTTCACAAATGCAGAAACTGAGTCTTAGAGAGATTAATGTCACATAGCTAGTAAGTGGCAGGGCCTGGATTCTAACCATAGAAAGGTCCAATCTCAGAACCTCAGAACTTGCTGTGAAAAACCAAGAACTTTAAGACACAAACAAGAAGACTAAAGGTGGGCCCAAATATTCTCTTCAAAATGTTATAGAACTATCTTGTTGAAGATGGATAAGAGTTGTACCTATGGCCAAGGAATAGTGTCGGCCCTTGCTCTGACTCTCACCCATGCTAGCTGCGATGAATGTACACCCTGGCATCAACAAGCTGGTACCCCTTCTCTCAGAGTCAGTCAGTGGGGAGTGGAGCAGGATATCCACAAACCCCTCCACCCCCTACCATGTCCTTAGTGGGATTCAGTAAGAGTCGGGCCTGTACTGTGGCAGCAAGCAGAGTAGCCAGGGTACTTTTTGGCCCTTCTCAATACTTCATGGGTCCTATGGGCCCTTCTACCTGGTCCCAGTGGCCCAAAGTATGTGTACCCAGGATACCCCTAGCCCTTCAGGCCTTAGCCTCCCAACTTGATCCCAAAGTCGGATGCAGTTAATAAAAGCAGAATACCAGTCACGAACAGATCAAAATGTACACATTTTGAAGGCCAGTGAGTCCATCTATATCACATGATACACATCTCATTAAATTGAAATGAAAGAAATAAGACCAGCTGGCAATACTCCAGGTGCTTCGCCTCAGTCAGATGTGGTGAGGGTAGGCTGTGCAAAAGGAGAAATTAAAGGTCTGTGGCAAGAAGGCGAGAATGTACTACCAAGCAAGAACAAGGGATTGTTACCTTCTTCTTCTGTTACCAGAGATTACTCCCAGCCCCAAAGTAGAGGAGTTACATATATTGATGAGAAATCACGCACAGAGTTTTGATGTGGGCGTCCTGTAGGAGACTTCAGGGAGATCCAGTTCTGTCTCACAAACTCTAAAAATTATTTTTAAACATGTGTATTCTGTTCTTTTTGATGTTAATTCCTCAAGAATACATGGCATAGATCTTTATAGAAATTGATCTAAAAATGCAGAATAACTGATTTTAGTCAAACTGATATTTTGGCATGTCTAGTTTGTTTTCTTTACATACTGGCTGTTCATTCCATGAACTTGCTCCATCGTGCTCACAATCTAAGCATAACAGAGAAGAAGCTTTTGTGCATGAGAAAGGGGTCAGGGAAGCTTATGTCCAGGGATTGCCTTGTAGAAGCAGACTTCCAGGCAGCTGAACATGCAGAGACCTTCTCTGCACTGCTGCTTGGACCTGCTTCCTCATCCACAGAGACAAACACCAGTGCATCAGCAGCAGGAGAACTTTCTGGGCTACCTTATAATGCATATTTGAGTGAAATCCTCTATACTAATGAGTAATATGGGCATGGATTTTCTATACCTATGCCTATATTGTCCATATCACTATCTCTGCCAAAAAAAAATACATAACTCCATACCCTCCACTCACCAACTTATGTGTCTTCAAAGGTAGTGACCATTTCTTCTTCCCTTTTTAAAAAAATTTCCAGAGGTGTTATCAATGTTTTAAAAAGAGCACTGTGTGTGAAGGAAGCATTCAATAAATGCTGTTGCATTGAGTTGGCAAGGAAATAATGCTGCAGACTCTGCTGCGGAGCTGACTTAGCGGATGACATGGTCCTTCTGTCAGCCATGCCCAGACAAGACCTTAAACAGGTGACACTGTAGGCGAGGGTACCCTGGCTGCATTAGAGTGAATTATACTGAGAAATATGACGAGAACTTTGTTGTTTCACTGTCTTTTGCATAGTAGGCTCTGTGTTAAGCCCTTCAAACGTGTTGATAGTTACATCATTTAATCCTTACAACAAGTCTTTGAGGTGTGAGAGAAGGAAACTGAGATTTGGAGAAGTTAAGTGACACGGTCAAGGTCAGACTTTAATATGTTGTCAGACAAGGCACTGACCCCACTTTCCATTAGACCAGTGTGCTGCTTCCTTCTTGTTCTCATTTGCTGCACAGGATCATCCTACTGAAGATCAAGAGCGTGCCCCTACAATATTTGCATAGGGTGAAATGAGGGGGCCACCACCTTGAATTTGCCAACTTCTAGGAGACTATCATTAAGATTAAAGCAGGCAGGACTTCAAGTTTCACAGCTCTGCACACTTTTACTTACAAGGAAAAGAGCATGATATATATGAATTGAGCGTCAGATATCAAGATTTTCTATTTTGTTATATGACTAGGCAAATAAGATTAATTTTGATCTGCTCATGACTAGATTAAAATCAAATTTCCATCATGCTTGGGAAGAAATGTTAGCCAAATGGAATAATTTAGTATTTCATTGTTAACTGTAGCCATCCAGCTCCCAAAAAGGGAGACTAGAAATGATGGTTTTAAAAATAAGTACTCTATTTAAAGAATTAAATAGAACTGGCCAAGAAGGAGTACTGTAAACATTTCAATTTTATACCAAAATTCATTTTGATAATTATCTTGCTGTATCTGGTGTATCTCTTGTGAGAATCATTAGGCTCTGACAATGTTCTTTTCTACTGATATTATCACTTAATTAAGCAGCTTATTTCAGTTGCCCAAGGACTTCTTACACCTTTATTTTAAAAATAAAAAAGTACTCTTTAGAATCTCTTGTTATTATCTTGACAATCTACTTCAGGTTTCTGGTATCATATAAAGCAATTACAAGTGATTCTTTTTATGCCACTAGAAATACAGAGTTTTATTCTATGATAGGCATACAGCTCTGTTTTTCTACCATTTAATAAGAGACATATACAAATAAAATAAATAAAAATACATATGTAAAATAACAGTGAGAAAAAAACTATATCTGACTAGGAAAAATGCTGCTTGTTCTTTGTTCTACCCTTAAAAATTTAATTGAAAATTTTCTGAAAACAAGCAGATGAGTGATTTGCATTATTCAGGTTTAGTTAATTATTTAAAATGTAACGTCATGACATATTAACATCACTTTTCTTTGTATTATACACTACACAAACACTCTTCAGCTTTTGCCCATGTTACTCAGAAAAATAGATTATAAGAAGTGTGTCATATTTTCTTGTAAGGACAGTGTCGCAAATAGTGGGCTATGTGATATTGACCAATGGTTCACAGTCATAAATTACTGATGATCTATTAGAAGGAAGGGATCTACTTTTAAATCTTTGAAATTATTTTAAATAGTAAAACACATTTTAATAAGTGCATTTAAACAGTAAAGGTATTTCTCTAAATTTTGCAAAAGTCAACATTAATGTACTGTACTTAACTGATTATTGAAGGAACTGCAGTGTACCATAAGGTGTACAGCTAGCACATAATTATATATATCGTCTGGGTCACAATTTGACTTATCTCCTCTTTACATGCTACTTAAAATAAACATCTTCTTAACAAAGTTGCTTTTTGTCATTGAAATGTTGAAAGACTTTAAGGGATGTTTTGATGGTCCAGCTTGAAGCTGGAGCTGGTGGCACACTTTCTCTTCTCTAGCAAAAAGAATATTCACGACTTTCCTGTTACTAGCTAAGAGCAGTGATTAGTTTGAGTCAATCTTTGAAGACATTAAAATAAAAGTCAATCCTGTAGCTCTTCTAAGGACTTTTTGCTCTGGGACTTTGGACAGCAAGAGCCTCATACATCTAGTGTTTTGATTCATCTTCTTTTCACTGCTCCCATTTCAATGACGATTTTATGGACGCCTAAAAGAAAAGAGGAAGCACAAGTGAGAAGCCATAGAATTTGGTGAAGATGCTGTAAGGTTGGGGAGGTGACGGGTGGGGAAAGCAGGGCAAGGGGGGTGGCGTACAGCAGTTACACACACACACACACACACACACACACACACACACACACTCACATACAGACGGATTTACTTAGCAATACCTATTTCTTTTGAAGCTGAGGAGTTGCTTGGAAACCACTGATTCCTTATAAGTGATGTATTAAACCATGCATCATAAATTCACAACTTCTTCCCAATGCCAATGAGAATAAGATCAAGGATTTCAGTCCTACATGGGCACCTGAGCTTTGCAGACATTCAAAAGATGGTTAATAAAGACGTGATGTTAAGTGGAGGAGGTTATATAGGTAGCAGGTCCCATACTGGGTATGACACCTGGGAGGCAATCAGTAAGCAAAGTTCCCTTTGTCTTTCATTGAGAACAAGTCAATTTAATATTTACATTTGTATAAAATTTTATATGGTCATAAAAGCCCTTTCTTTCTTTCTTTGAATAAGTATACTGTAGTAGAAATTAAATATATTTTAAAGTCAAACAGATGTGGGTCTGAATTTCAGTTCTGTTCTCACTAGGTGTGTGACCTTGTGCAAAGTTGTTGATGTCTCTGAATCCCAGATTCCTCATATGTAAAATGAGATTAAAAATCTGACTATAAGAATCAACTCTGCATCTATGAGGATCAGCGATCATATAGGTAAATGCACAGGTCTTCGTGTACTTTGCAATGCTCCAGGCATTGTTCTAAGCATTGAGGATGGAGGTGAAGCATACAGACCAGGCCCTTATTCTTAGGAGTTTATAGATTGGGAAGCAGGTTCAATAAATTATAGAATTTATTAATATATGCAAAACACTACTATGGAGTGAAGTGAAATACTAGATGGGATATCTGCCTTCTAGAGCCTGAAACGGTTCAATAAATATTTGAGAAAAGAAGTAAATGTGAAAGAGAAAAAAAACAGCAGCAGAAGGTACTCCTGGAAAAATCAGGAAAGAAGTGGCTTGGGGATGAAATCAGGACCACAGTTAAAGCAATCTGTAGGCTTAGTAGGGGAAACATGGTTAGCCCTCTATTGGTGGAAACAAATAACTACACTCAGGATTTGAGCCCCCCAGGTAACCACAAATGAACTGGTTGCAGAAAGGGACATCTATTTTGTCTCAGTTCTCCCCTGGGATAACATTTTGAAGAAAAAAAATTAAATAAAACTATAATGGTGTACGTGTGGCGTGTGTGTTTTTATGTGCATATTTACATACAGCTGCGACTAGGAGTCTGTATTTTTCAAAACCATGTTTTTTTTATTTACAGTTTGATTATGTGCTTATACATCTTTGCATGATCTGTATAAAGGAAAGTGCAGAAATGCCCTAAGTTATTTTGGTCTCTTTTCTTCTTCACCAGCTCTTGTGATGCATATCCCATCATATATGCTACCAGATCTTTTGTAAATCCTTCCCCACTCTCTCCTGTGCATTTGAGTCTCTGCTGCCACGTGCTTGCTCATCCTTTTGCAGGGCAAAAGGAACGGAGTGCAAAGCTATCATTGTGAAAAATCCCCCTTAATGCTGAGCATCTCTTCTGCTGCTTTGCAGCATCAGATGGCAGTACTAGCATCCACGGCACGGCAGATATTTCACCTCAGGGAATTACTATTTCTGTTCCGCATGGAGACTCCGTCTAATGTGCTGAGATTATCATATATATGGCTTTTGTGTACTGTTTGCAAAAAAGTACTCCTGAAAAGAAGATAACTGCTGAGGTTAATGCATCTGTTTAGCATGCTCCCCACATGCTTGAGTACTAGATCTTTGCAATTTATTAACTTCTTTCTATGGGCTCTGATATGGAATTGTTCACATGCATCCTTGCCATGCACGCTATCTTATTCCTTTTAAAAGGCCATTTGTTTCACCGGAAGGCAGCATTCTCTTAAGAGTCTGTAGGAGTGACTTTGACCTCTTTATTTAAAAGAGCTCTTGTATTGAGCTTAAAATTTCTTCTAACAAAGTAAGCAATTAATTGTGAGCAGACCTCATGTGTCGGCGGAAAGTATGTGTCTCTCTTCCCTACCATATTCCAAAATCAAGCCAGCGAGGTGAATAGTTTAAATGTAATTTGTCTGCAGATAGGAAAATTGAGGACTGTGGAAAGGAGAGGACTTATGCCCATTTTGAAGTTATTTTTTTACAAAACAAAACGAAACTGAAGCCTAAACGCTGTGGAATGAAGGCTTCTATTCAGAAGGATGAATTTAGCCCCATGTTGATATTTGACTATTGTTCAGTGTGTGTGCTGGACTGCCTGGCAGACAGTAAGAGTTTAATAAATATCTCCTGAGGGAATGGATTGATAAACATTCACGACTGAGTTGGAGATCTTAAATATTAAGATCTTAAATGTTGGGGCTTCCCTGGTGGCGCAGTGGTTGAGAGTCTGCCTGCTGATGCAGGGGACACGGGTTCGAGCCCTGGTCTGGGAGGATCCCACATGCCGCGGAGCAACTGGGTCCGTGAGCCACAACTACTGAGCCTGCGCATCTGGAGCCTGTGCTCCGCAGCAAGAGAGGCCGCGATACTGAGAGGTCCGCGCACCGCGATGAAGAGTGGCCCCCGCTCGCCGCAACTAGAGAAAGCCCTCGCACAGAAACGAAGACCCAACACAGCCAAAAATAAAAATAAATTAATTAATTTTTAAAAAAAAGATCTTAAATGTTAAATGTAATCTTAAATGTTATGGAAGTAGAAAATTTTAATTTGGTGCCATATATCAAATACTCCTCTTGAGATTATATTGCAAATTTTCTTCAAAAACAGTGACAGTTCTAAGGACCCTGTACTCTATAATAAGTCCAATTTCCTTTCACGTTTTAGGGATCCCCGCTGCTAGATTAGTGAACCTTATGGGAGGGTGCTCTTTTTCTAACAAAGCCTTGAGTCCAAGATTCAAAGCTGCATGGCATGCACTGATGTTGCTTACTAATCAAAATCAGATTTCTAACGAGTAGAGTGTGGCGGGAACTTTGGGCTCTTTACTGGGCTTTTTGGTTATACATTTGCTTGTTAACTTTTTTTTTTTTTTTGACATCTTTATTGGAGTATAATTGCTTTACAATGGTGTGTTACTTTCTGCTTTATAACAAAGTGAATCAGCTATACATATACATATATCCCCATATCTCCTTGCTTGTTAACTTTTGAAATGATATTCTTGAACGATAAACTGAGGCCTATGAAAAATTTTAAGAGTTTCTTTTGAGCAAAACTTGATTCAAATTGGGCAATGCAAGCTGGAAGTGGTTAGGAGCAGTCTGCAGACAGGAGGTAGGGGCGAGATTTTTACAGAGAATACGTGGAAGCCAAGCAAGGAAATTATTTGATTGGCTACAGCTTTAGCAGTAGCGTTATTTGAGAGAGCCCAGTTGGCTGCTTGTGATTGGTCGTCCTTGGGTTTTGACTTCTTAACCTCGATGCATTTGGGGCTTAGGTTTTGGTTTGCTTAGGTAGGCTGCTAAGGTATTAGAACCACCTCAGGCTGATGGCCTCCTTCTTTAATTAATTTAACATTATTAACCCTGTGGAAATTTTCAAAATATAGAAATGTACAATGCCATCATCTTAACCCAATAATGAATGCTTCTTTTCACTTATTTCTCGTTGGCCTTTTTCCACAACTTTAGAGAATTTGTGATAATTCCAATTATAGTTTATATACCACTCAGCATCTTGCTCTTTTTTTTTTTTAGATAATGTTCCATCATAAGCATTTTATGTTGCTGCATAATCATCACAGTTGTAGGTAATTCTACAACAGCTGGTATAATCACATTTGGTGATGTCATTTTTAACATCAGCTATATACATCTATATATGTATATGTATGTATATATTAACAGATATAAATAGATATGAAAAAATAATCTCCCCTCAACTGTTTGGAAATCCAATATTCAGCAACCTCATCTATGGCAAATTGATGAGTCAAAAGACAAGAAGAGAACAAATTAAAAAGAGCTTTCAATAGCCAAACTAGATGACACAAAGCTTATGAATCTTAATCATATTAAGTACTTTTCTGTACTCAATCATAAGCTATTACTCTTATTTTATGTGCAGTTCTAACACACTTGGTTATATGTATTCATGTTAATATTGATATTGATAATGGCCAGGATTTATCAGCCTAGAGAGAAAGAAACAGTAAAACTATGAAAATTAGCATGAAACCTCAATGAGAACAGCAATCCGAGAGCATGTAATATGAGAGAAAAAATTACAAAGCACGTCCCAGGATGTTTCAGGGGCAGAATATCATGGCAAGAAACAAAATATTTTAATTTTAAAATATTAAAAGTGCTACTTTATATTCAGGATGTGTATTCTATTTCCAAAGGCAAGGAAATAGCTAATATATTTGGAGATATTTTCATCTAAAATTGATTTTAAATAATTAAAATGAGGTTTTAAAGGAACAAAGCAACATTCCTCAAAATTTACTTCTTTAAAACAATGTATTCCTCAATGATACCATTTAGCTGAGGTTTTAAAAATAGTGTTTGCTATTTCCTATACATTACCTTTTATTTGAACTTTGATATATCTCCTCATCCTGATGTGGTTAGGAGAACATTTCCTGGGAATAACAGCTGATCATTGGGTGATGCTGTTATATGTACTTTATATACATAAGGAAGAAAAGTATAAGAAATTATCCTTAATAATAGTGTTATCCTTGCAGCAGTGCACCTGGATTTTCATTAATCCATCCATAACTTTAAGCTGGACCAAGAGCACATATTGGTTATAAACAGAGTAGAGTTACCCACCCACACAGAGATCAGGCCTGTGTGTTCACATCTTTATCTTTAACCAGCAGAAATGATCACTCACTGATGAAGATCAAGCTATGTCCATTTTCTCTGTTTATGGTCTTATAATATACATATTTGTACATACATGTGTTTTAAATATACAGGATTTTATATTAACACAAATACACATAAGGGCAGTAGTCTCATTTTTCTTTTCTCCTACTATCTTCTTTTCCCAAGCTTCTTTAGGCTCCGTTGGACTGAATCAAGGCGCCAATTCATTTCCAGTAAAAATCTAGTGCAACTGGTAGAGACATTTATTTGGAAATTTAATAGCAGTGCATTTAGAAAGGGTGGTGGTCGAGTTTGATAAAAGGTTTCTCAAGACAACTGGTTTGCAACACGCCTGAAGATTATCTCCCTTTAAATGACATTTAATAGCTTTCTCTTCCACATCCTGATAAACATTTCAGTGCAACTAATCACTTTGAAAACAAGACATGCGAACTTGAGCAGAAATGAGGAAAATAGCTAGATTTCTGCTTCTGAACTTATTTTCAAATGGCTTTCTGTTATCAGAGAACACTTACATGAACTCCCCTGAGAAGGAAATCACCTCAATTTAAAGGAGGCCAAAAAAAAAATTTTTTTATAGAAAGTGCAGTGAGATTCTGGATTAATAGCTGAAAAAAAAGAATCAAAAGACATTCATTAAAACCACTAAAATGCCACTAAATGTATGTCTCAAAGCATATTTAATCCAACTGCCTCTAATGATCAATGTCTGTTCTAGCTAGGATTTCTAAGACAGGGAATATTCTGCTTTGCTACAACTCAAAGCACTTTGCAGACGGTGCCTAATTCACTGTCCGCAATGCAACTCCCTGTAAAGGTGAGACGGATGCCTCTTCTCCCCAGCAGGAGGTCCCAGCGGTGGTATTGAGGAGACCGCTGAGTTAGATGCTACAGTTCCTCCAGCTTGTGGGCAATAAGAGAAGCTCCCTGGGAGTGTATGAGAGAACGAACCAGTGAGGAAGGCCCCGCCCCATTGTTGGTGGTTCTGGGAGACTTAACAGCAAAGCCCCCAAAGACAATGACAGATGGTCTGTGACCCCTGTGGAGAAGGGCTGCAGGCAAAACCCAGTGGACACATGGATTATTGGTCAGCTCTGCAGAGAAAGAATACAGGAGAGGTAGTCTGTGGACTCCTAGAAATAACCGCGTGGACCTTAGGAAGCGGCCAGAGCCTCCCTATGAGGAGGAAGGGCAAAAGCCGGGGAATTTTGAGATGTGGCTCTTACTATGATTCCATTGCTATACTGGAGCCAGTGAGGCCTGGGATAGGTCGGATTTCACCAGCTCTGACACCAACATTATGTTCGTAACTATTATATTCTGTGCAATATTTAATGATTTCCCCAAACTCCAAATAATCAGAAAATCATGGTGAAAAAGTCTCCCTTCCTCTGTCCCCAGGACTCCTAGGAATAATTGAAATACAAAACATACTTACACGATTCCTGGCCACAGAGTTATGTGAAGAGGTTTAAATTTCCAGAAAATAAAGACACAAGTTTATTCAAAATGAAGTGAACAGATTGCTTAGGGTCACTGAGGTTTCCTGGGCAACTTCATTCTATAAACATCAGAGCCTGCTTCTCTTTCCTGGACTGGCTTGGAGATCCAGGGGGTTTCTTGTCTTCTATGGCCCTTCTCCCAGCAGGTCACGGGATTTGACTGCCTGGGCTGAGATTTGGAACAATCAAGGGTCCTTTTTCCTTTTGCCTCAGTTAAATATTACCTCTTCATCCCTACTCTGCATTCTTACCCCCAAGCCTACCCCATATGGGATCTCTTTGCCCCTTTACAACTGCCAGGAACGCACTAGAATAACAACAGTTGCTGCTGCCCTAGCCTGGTACCTACCCCTCCGTCCTCTGCCTTCCCTTCACTGCAGGTTCTCCTAAGGGATGTCTGCAAAGTTTCCCACCAAGCCTGGATACAGATGCAAAATTCTTTTCAACTTGTGCTCCCAGCAGCCACTACTAGTAAATCAACTTTGCAGACAAGACAGAATCGATTTGCCATTCCTTCTGTAGGACATTACCTGGAGAAGGGAACTTTACTTCATCATTTGTCTTCACATTAGCAGAACATCACTTTCTAACCCAATTGGGTCTCCCAGGGAGCTTGGACCTCACTCAGTATTTGTATTAGTTTCTATGAGCTGCTATAACAAAGCACCAAAAACTGAGTGGCTTGAAACAATAGAAACTTATTGTCTCACAGTTCTGGAGGCTAGAAGTACAAAATCAAGGTGTCAGCAGGGCCATACTCTCTCTGACAGCTCTAGAGGAGGGTCATCCCTTACCTCTTTCAGCTTCTGGTGTTTGCCAGCAGTCCTTGGTGTTCCGTGGCTTATAGATACATCACTACTATCACATGGTCGTCTTCCCTCTGTGTGTCTTCTCATCATCTTCCCTCTGTGCTAGTCTGTGTCCCAATTTCCCCTTCTTATAAGGACCCCAGTCACACTGGATTAGAGCCCACCCTAATGACCTCAACTTAAATTTCTTGAATCTGCAAAGATTCTATTTCAAAATAAAATCACATTCTGAGGTACTGGAATTTAGGACTTCAATATATTTGGAGGGGGGCATAATTAAACCCATATCAGTATTCCAGTGCCCTGTTTTAATACATCCATAAGGTATATATTATTCTTCCCAATTTTATAAAAGTTCTTGTGTTCACACATTTTAAAAAATTCTACCTCACCCAGATTCCAAAAACTGGATATGATCATTCCACACTCATACATAGACAACAGATTCGTGGAAACTCAACATGCCCCTGTGTGGACTGATCAACAAGAATACTTACCACATACCAGGGAAGTGGGTGCTGAGCAGGAGATGCAAAGAGCATAAGACAGAGCTTTGGACCTTAAATCCCTACTTACAGAGATGCTTAGGAGACAAAACATGGATGAAGATTTAAATAACAATCTAGGACATTAATAAAGTAATACTCAAATCTTTCCTTTTCAATTAATCAACCCCCCGTAAGTTTCCTAAAGAAGACAAATATAAGTAATAGTAGTATAATGCAATAAAAAGTACCATTTTATCATTAATTACACAAGTACCCAATAACTCATAAGGCAGAGCAATGGTAAACCTAAGTTGGAACACAGAATCCAGCACCTGAGTAATAATACATATTTCACATTCCTCTACTTTGATTTTTCAAATCACTTTAATAATCTGAAGATTTCACATACTTATTCTAAAGCATTTTAACTTTAAACTCTGAATTTTCTTTTTTTAAAAAGGAAAATTTTAAACAGTTATACACTGCTGTCCTGAATGTTTTTCTCTCTTGCCATGTATATCATGAGCTTTGGTACTACTGCTTGAGAACAGCATTTATTAGTATGTTCTAATATGTGGTAAGGAATATTGAGTTCTTAAAGAGAAATTCTTGAAAAGCCAGTTTAAAGTGTCAGTGACCCAACTATGGCCAAGCAATGGTCCAGAGCTGGGATGACTCATGTCTTTCTCCCTTCTTTCCACCCTAACCTATTAAATACACACACACACACACACACACACACAAAACTAACAAAAGAAAACAATGAAAATCTTACAAAGGAAAGCCATAAACTCAATCAGAAGAATCTGACTTAATATATCTATGATGTGCAAAGCTTATAGAACTTGTTTTGAAATACAAACTCCTTATCCATCCATGCTAAGATAGCAATAATCTCTAGGAATCATTGGCTCTTGGATCTGAAGAGTACCCAAGAGATGACTAAATATATCACCTTGCTTCAACAGAACTGGACATAAAGCATCCTGCACAGAAGGGTTGTAACCTGTGTCCTAAAATCTCTAGGCAGGAAATCCTTGGCCTCTCTCAGAAACCCTTCTATCATATCACAACCTGAATAATCAATAATCCATCCTTAGTTCTAACCTAAGTCTCCAGTATTGCCCCTTGCAATGCAATTTATTCGGAGAACGTATATTAAGCACCTGCTAAATGTAAAGAAACAAGACACTGTAGAATATATAAAATCAAATAAGAAATAGTCCCAACATCAACAAGTTTAGTCTATTGCAGAAATGGCAAACCTATGGCAAGTGTGCCACCACTGCCCTGTGTCCCTTGCAGACATTATTAATTGATCACTATATTTGTTTTTTCCCACTGGTGGACACAGTTTCAGAATCCTCAACACAACACCTAGGTAGGCAAAAGACATTGATCAGATTTGCCATAAGAGGTAAGATCTATTTGTTAACCACTGTCACATATCACCAGTAATGACTCAAGATAATTTTTTTTTAATGTTTCAAAGTTTAGCACCTCTTTTATTGATTGAATAAGAACCAAAACAGAGCTATACTGTATGACAATTTATCTTTTTTTTTTTTAACATCTTTATTGGAGTATAATTGCTTTACAGTCAAGATTTTTTTTAATGCTAAATAGAGATTCAAGTAACGTGCTGTGAGAGTGAAGAGAAAGAACAATTTATTCTAAATGGTTGGCGCAAAGAAGCCTTCATGGAGGAGAATGTATTTAAATAGACTTTACAGAATGAATATGATGTCAGTGGACAGATGTTTGGAACATGAACATTCGTGACTAGGACAACACCAGGAACAAAAGCATATGGGGCATGTATATGGAACTAGATGTATTGACAGCTCCATAGGACTGGGTATATAAGGATATAGTGAAAACCAAAAAGCAACTTAAGAGTCAGGCCATGGAAGACCTTCAGTGTCTTAGGAAAGTTAACTTTTTTTTTGTCTGAAATAATAAGTGTTTTGAGGGGACAATAACGACATATTACTGTAATCAATTCATTTAAAATAGAACCATAAGTATCAGAAGAACCCATTTCTCCAAAGAGTGGCCAACTGCAAGGGTCCTCCAAAATCTACTTAAAGTTTTGTCATGGAAATGTGTATGTTTCTTTTTTTATTTCATTTCCTCAGATGTAGGGTAGTAGGTCAGGCTAATAGGATGTATTTTGGATTGACCTGTTTGTCTCAAAGGATATTTGTACCTTGTTTTCATTTTCCTTGTTTCTATCAAATCTTGATAGAATGCTTTTTTGTGTACCTATGGAAATGTCACTGTGTGATGGATGGCTTCTGTCCAAGGGCCTCCTGAATACCTAGTTTTTAAACATTTGGCTCAGAATCTGAAAGTGACATGAGAACAATGGTGACATGAGAATGGAAATACAGGTTATAAATTTATCAGTTTGGTTACTTCCTGGCAAAGTGGCTTATAGTGAATTCCCAATTTCTCTTAATTCCAGAGCCTTACAGCCCAGCACATAGTAAACCTTGAAATTAATAGTCACAATCGAAAGCTGCTAAACTGGATTAAGAGTGTACTAAAGATAATATATATTCTTAATGATGAGGGTTTTATGTGAAGCTATCAGTGGAAAAGCTAATCTGAGTTCAACTACTGCCCTATCTTCTTGGGTCCCCAGGGGAGTATAATTATTTAGTCTTTTCAACTCATTAAGTCACCATCTACTTACATTTAATTCCAAAAGTTCACTCTTTCTTGAATTATCTAAAAAAAATAACTGCACAACCAAATGCAAATCTTCCTTTATGATTAGCCAAATATATGAGACCTGCCTGTGATTACGAAGAATCCCACTTCCTGCTGGATTTTTATTGTAACGATCCCATATTCCACCGGCTTTGGCTGTTTGCCTCAACCAGTTCATAGAAGCATCCAGGAAAGGGCAGTGACACACCATTGGACAAGCTCTCAACAGAATGCTGTGTTTACATGAGAAATAAGCCAGAAGGGCCCTGAGCATTCTCATCTTAACTAATGACCAGAGAACTTGCCCTCCTGAGCAATGGGACGACAGAATAGGGCCCTGTGAGAGTCATGAAACCTCAGAATTCTTCTCCGTCTATGAAAATTGAGGCCTCAGTCGTTTTCGTCCTCTGTTGAAACTGGGGGTTAGTCTGTTTGGGGACTATTGTGTTTCAAACAGACCAAGCAGCCAACTGAGAAAAGTATGATTCTGAAACACAGAACCTGAAAACAATCTCCTATTCTCAATAAGTAGCTCTGTGTATGAGGTAGACCAAATGCTGATTTTATTCATAGCATATTTGTATTTCTTTTTCCTATCAGCTATTTCCTGCTTATAGGCCACAGTTAGATGGGAATTTATTTCTTAGATAAAAATTAGGTCCAATGTCATCGTAAGAAAAAGATCTGTAAATTACACATAAAGCACTTAGAGCCAGATTAATATAGTTACACGCATGCATACACACAAATCAGCATTCTCCTAGGCCGGGATAGTACTCAACTGGTGATAAAAATAATCAAGCTGAATCAACTAACAATATGAGTTTGGGGTTTGGGGTTTTTTATATCACCAAAGCTTTATGCTATATCTTTCAGTCCTTTACCAGGATTAATGCCTATCAGGACTAGGTATAATTTTCCTACTCTTAAGATGAGATTCAATCATCACCCTACTTTAGCTAAAGTCTGTGGAAACAAAATAAGGGATTTGTATTTATAAGATCTAGGCTTAAGTCCTGAATTCACCATTTATTCACTGTAATCTTGGTCAGGTCATTTCAATCATTCAACAGACAGGTATTGAATTCTTCCATGCCGGTTACTGTTCTAGGCATTTGGGAGGCAAAGATTAAAAGATATAGCCTATTCTCAATACATTTACAGTAGAGTGGAGAAGCAGATATAAAATTACCCTGCAACATGAGAGTTAAAATAACGGAGGTTATAGAAGTTGGCATGGAAGGCACACAGTGAGTTTGGGAAAAGACTGGGAGGGGCTTCTAAAGGGACCTTAGAAGGTGACAGTAATATTGATAAATTCCCCAGCAATCCGCATGTCACTCATCATTTCAGGCTTAGAAATTCTCTCTGGTCGGGGTCCCAGTGCCCATCAGATTCCGGGAGACCAACACATGCTCTTCGTACTCTGAGAAAGCTGAAGTATTTATATATAAATCATAAAACCAACTTGTTACTTTACAGATAAACATATAACTGCCCAGAGGATTGGATAATCGCACCTGACACCTTTATTTCTTATCTGTCAACATGGCAATAATAATAAAGACAATACAGTCCCTATATACCTCTTAAGTATGTGGCTAAGTTTGGAGATCAAAGTCTAGCTATCAAAATATCTAACATTCATTGAGTGTTTCAACCAGGTACTGTGTTAAGTGCTTGATGTGCATCCTTTTATGCAGTGACTTTATGTAATCCATTCTTTTCCTCAGTGTTAAGATGTAGACATTGTTATGCCAGTTTTACAATGGAGGAAACCAAGGGTTAGAGAATTTAAATAACTTATTCAAGGTCACATAACAAATCAGCCTCACAGCCACCTTTTGAGCCTGGCTTATTCTAAAACCTGTGGTGTTAGACACGAAGCAAACAATTTCTCATGAAATAATAGAAGCATATCTGCCAGAACTTTATTAACTGCAAACACCTTTACAAGAATGACTTAATAAGATGTGGCAAGAAACAAGGGAAAGCTAAGGAAAATAATAGCCTCACAAGTTACTGGCTATTCTTTATTTTTACCCCTTACACATACTTTTTTGTCTATGGAAATATATAGAACTTGGGATATAACCATGAAAAAGCTGTCCCAAGCCTGCTTTATATCAGTAAGTAGTATGTACAGCCAATATATGTATTATATATGGTAAATCTATACTATTTATATAGTAATTTAGAGCTTTTCCTTCCTGTTCTATACAAACTGGTGAGACTTTGCCATGGCTTGTATATTTCAAGTATATTTCATGAATTCAATATTGTACCATTAATGTTGCACTAACTGATATCTAAATCTGATACTATGGTGGGTTTTATGTAGGCAAAAGTCCAGAGGCAATGAGAGAAGATAGCAATCTAGGGTTTTTTTTTTGTTTCTTTGTTTTTTTTACAGCAGCGGCAAGCACACTTCAAAAACCATGTGTGCAAAGTTCATTCTTAGGGAACAGGGCTATGAATTAGAGCATCACCCAAGTAGCCTGCTTGTCCCACGAATGATTGAGCTCTCCTCTTGGTTATGGATGGTGCCTTATCAACCATTTTTCTGTACCCTTGCCCAGAACCAATGCGTTCACCATCATTAACTAACATGGACTCTAATACATGAGGACAACAGATGGTAATTCCAGAGAGAACCTTTTAAAAGTTGCTGGTATTATTAGACACAGCTTTTAGAGCTAAGAAACATCAACATCCCTAAGGCACCACGTGGGTTAACAATGGTATCTTAAGTGCACCGTTCTCCCAAGTTTATGACATAAGGATTGCTTAACAATTAGAAGATAAGTTGTTGGTGTATTACATAAACTATACCAATTTTGTTGGACAAGGAAGGTAGCATTGTAAAGTAGATTTATAGTTTCAGATCACTCACACAATGTCATTGCCCAGCACATGTGGTCCACAGAAGTCTATCACAGGGGGCCATGCCTCTCTTCCCAAAACATCACACACACTTTTGATATGCTGGTGACTGAAAACTATTTCCTCAGTATATTAGAAATGAATTTCCAAAACATAAACATTTTTGATCATGTAGGAGTTTAAAAATAAAGTCAGTGGGCACACTCTGTCTCACATTGAACTTCTTGAGCATCAGGAATGTGCCTGCTGGGCAAATGTCGTGGCTCTGACTTCCTAAGAGACAGGTCCCAGGCAGAGGCTTGAAAATGGTCACCCAACACTCCTGTGCAAGAGAGGAAAAGCAGCGTGCGTTGTGATCTGCCAATCTGGATCTCATTTGGACTGCCCACAGGTCCTGTTAAACCAACACATGCAAATAATGGTAATAAGGCCAACTCCCAGTCTTCCTAAGACTAGAACAGCTGATGCAGGAACCTCAAGTTGAAACAAGCCTTTTAGCCTCTTGTAGTGAAATATACACGGAGATGAAAAGAAGAAACAAGCTGAGGAAATGCTTCACCCAGTGACCTTCCATCACTGCACTGTTCTAGACAAATGAGTTACTTTGCTGTGAGAGAAATAAGCGTATTGAAAGAGTATAGGGGATCCGTGCTGTATGCAAAGGGCATACATATAGTTGTCCTCTTTGTTTTATTGTCAGTTATGAAAATGCAATTTACACAAGTTTTCTTTCTCAGTTGTTTTCTTTACCTTGTCTTTAAACCCGTAATTAACCATACTCTCCAATGTATACATAATCAGTGTGAGATCTAATATCATCTCTTCTGGCAAGCTAGAATTCAAATGCACATTTTGACCAAAGCCAGAAACTGGCCCTATACCACAATAGAAAATTTTGATTAAATCTATTTAATTAACATTTGAAATAAATATGTAATATGTACATATAAGCACACATTTGTAAATATATATGAATGTATATATATAATTATGCTTTACATAAACGTTACATATATATACACATAGTACTTTACACACTCATATCAATACTAGTATGTAATAGACACTAATAGATAGTTTATAATCTGTGCAATTGAAACAACTCTGTTGCAGTGGACAGAACAATGACCTCTGCTTCGGAAGACATGGGTTCCACCCTAGTGCTCCCCCTTGCCAGCTGTGTCCTTGAGCAAGTCATTCAGCTCCCAGAACCCCAGTTTTTCACCATTAAATGGGGACTCCCAATAATCCATGAAAGGGCTCTATGAACTCTAAAATGATATCATTGTCAACATCATTTACTAACCAGTAGTGTAGATAGAGAAGCTATGAATGTGGAACCTTTACCGTATGTGTTACCCAGCAAGGGCTTGCAGCCCGAAGTGCATAGAAGCCAATACTATTGCACCGGCTTTTAGGAGAAGAAAGAGTTTTATTGCAAGGTTGCCCGGCAAGGAGACAGGAGGCAGGGCTCAAATCTGTCTCTTGGATCTGGGATTCAGTCAAACTTTTATGAGTTAGGGAGGACAGGCTGGTATGAGGAAGTGCTGGTGGGGCAGGGTTTGAATGGAGGGCTTTAAACTTGGCCCTTGAGGTATGGGATGGTGGATTTCAGCACCAGACCTTCCTGGACCACGGACCCCTCGTTTCTGAAAGGGTTCGGGTCATGTTCTAGTTTTCTTGGTTCCTCGGGGATGAAACATGGGTTCTGAGTGTTATCTGAGGAAGGCTTTCCTCCTCTGATTATGCCCAGATTACGACTTGCAGTTTTGGCTCTGCTGTATCTGCAAGACAACTAGACATCCTGTTATCCACAGAGTAGGACCAGCGTGAGCTGGTCCTGCAGTGCGTATGTATCCGTCCGTCATCTCGGGCTGCTGTAATAAAATGCCACAGACTTGGTGGCTCAAACAAGAGACATGTATTGCTTACAGTTCTGGAGGCTGGGAAGTCCAAGATCAAGGTGCCGATAGATTCGGTGCCTGGTGAGTGCTCTCTTTTTGGCTTGCACACGACCACCTTCTGTCTGTGTTCTTACATGGTTGATAAAGCGAGATCTCTGGTCTTTCTTCCTCTACTTATAAGGCACTAATCCCATCATTAGAGTCCCACCCTCATCATCTCATCTAAACCTGATGATCTCAGCATAGGCCTTCACCTCAAATACCATTATATTGGGGGTTAGGCCTTCAATATATGAATTTTGGAGGGATACAAACATCCAGTCTATAACACCATCATGTTGAGATAATCATTGTTTTGTTAACCCAAAAGAAAAAAAGGTAATGACTTGAGGTTATGAAATATCTGGAATGAGTTCTTTCCATTCAAAGCCCAAGCCAAGAGCCCCAGGCAGGATCTGACCAGAGGAAGACAGCCTGGTAAGGCATCCTTAGGAAATAAATGTGCCCTTTAAATTGATATTAAGAAAATCAGGTTTGGGTAATCATGATTTCGTCTTACAATATAGGATGATAATTGATTTGGCGTTTATCTTCTTCATAAAATATACTTGTTGTGTTTTTCCAGGTTTTAAAATAATAAAATATCTTCCATGTGATGCTAAAATAAATGAAAAGCCCAGTTAACTCTTTGCAGCATTGCAGGAACAACCACGAGCTAAGTGGCAGTTCAGGGAAGGCTGGCTCTATAGCAATTCATTATTTATGAGATTAACTTGTGAGCAAATATAGGAAAGGTAAGTTAGGAGCAGAGAGGATAGCATGAAGTTTCATGCATAGATGCTAAGGTGTGATGAATTTGGTACCATGCGAAATACTTACTTTTCTATCTACACTACTGGTTAGTAAATGATGTTGACAGTGATATTACTTTAGAGTTCATAAAACCCTTTCATGGATTATTGGGAGTCCCCATTTAATGGTGAAAAACTGGGGTTCTTGGGGGTGATATCCAAGATCTTTAATCGCCTGTCCTTGACATAGAGTAGTAATGTAAAAGCTGGACTCAACACTGGAATTCTATGGGTGTCTCACTAATCCACTGAGTATCAATTACAAGTAAGGAAGATAGGTTATAGGTACATTAATTCAGTGTTTCTCAAATTTTTGCTGCATGCATGAGAGTCACCTGAAGGGGTCATACAAACCCAGATTGCTGAGTCCCATCCCCAGAGTATCTGATTCAGTTGGTCTGGGGTAGGGCCTGAGAATTTGCCCCCCATGTTCCCAGGTGATACCAACGCTGCTGGTTCAAAAGGGTGATGCTCTTTCAAACTCCACGTAATTAAGATAGAAATTACGCCCCAATACTGAGTCTTAAATTCTAAGAAAGAGTTCCTTAAGCTAATTAGTCCTTTTGAAAAGATCAGATGAAAAATCATGAGATAAACATGGAGCTCTCCACAGATTAGCACAGGACTTAGTTTCCATTGTGGGTCTTTTCAGTAGGTTAAAGGATTTCAAGTTTGATTTGTATAGCCCAGCACTTTATAATCAACTGCATTCTTTGTTCTTGATTCTCTATTTTGTGTCATTGATTGAATATTCGCCCTCTCTGTCCACACAACTAAGTATGGCGTGTGGGTGCTAATGTGGTAGTGCTAGGTAGAGCTAGCCTAGGGCAAGAAGCAGAGGGTAGAGGGAGAACAGGTGGAAGGTTGGGTCAACGACACGTCCCAATTTGGCCAGGTACCATCCCAGCTTTTAAAACTGAAAGGTCCCCATCCCAGGAAATACCCCAGCCCAGGCAAACTAGGATGGTTGATCACACTAACAGAAGGTTGCCAATGACCTTGGGGGAAAGTGGAGAGAAGGGAGGATAATACCTACTGATCACATCATGTACTAGCATTGCTGCTGCAGACTGGTGAAATCCTTTGACTATTATGGTATCCTAGGAGCAAAAAATATCCTTCAGAAATGATGAATTGATCTGACAAATACCAGCAAGGTCATGCCTGCTGCCTTCTGTCTAGATTCCAGGGTGAAGCTATTGTTGAAATACCGTGCAGCTGCTTAATGGGTCCACATGTGTAGAGACAGTCCTCCTCCCTAAGCTCTTCTCATCTCCAGCTCCCTGGTCTTTTCTTTCTCTCTAACGGGCACCTATGTACGTACACCCTTCCCGCAGTTATTGCGCTAGTTTTTGGGTAGTCTAGAGCTGTCATAAAGTGCCGTTGTGAAAGCTTCCCCGTTCTCAGTGCTATTCAAATATAGTTTGCAAAGCTATAAAATTAAAGGTTTTAACTCCTTGATTTCCCAGGACTTTCAGAGAGCTTGTTACATTGTCCCCACAAATATCCATGGCCTTTTTGGATTGGGGGGAGCAATTTTTGGCATGGGAAGTTTGATATTATGTTTTCCCACAGCTCTGAAACCTTATGATTCTATTCCCCAAGGAATGCAAATGACCCAGTAATGAAGCTCAATGGGAGAACTTGAACTTTTGTGCCCTTCCTTCCCTCCTTTAGTTTTCGCCCTTTCTCTCCTCTACCCTCACCCTAAGAAAGGCGCTCTCGGGAGCAATTGAAGGGGCCCTGAGTTACTGTCTTTCTGACTGAAAGAAGGAGATACACAACTCTTTCAATTATGTTTGACGTCACCTGCGAATAGGCGCCATACCCTGCAAATTTCAGCCTGAGCTACCGTTTGGGGGAAGAAACATTGTGATAAATACACCAAGAGTGTGTACTTTTGCTGTGTCTAAGTCATTCAAGCTGAGGGTGGGGTTTGTGACTTGCAGACTTAAAGCTTTTCCCTTCCTCTCATCCAGAACAAATGGTGTATCAAGCCAGCAGATTTCATGTGTTACAGGACCTGAGCTTTTCCTGGTAAAGGAAAGAAGTTAGAAAAATATTCTTGTTGCCTTTCAACGTTCACTCGTGGGCTATTTTAACCTCTTACTCTCTCCCTCCACCCACATCCCTGGTGAAGGACTGGTTCCACGCAACTCTGAAGTTCTCTCATCTGTTCCTTTCTCCCCAAGAGACAATGGAAAAGTTTCAAGAATTCTCCCCTCCAGCCCAGTGCTGCTATTCTGTTTCTTGGAAAGAACTGCCGCCTAAAAGGCCGAGCCTGTTCAGTCCTCTCTGCCCACACACGTGCCATGTGTCTGCAGGTTGAGCTGGGGTAACTGAAAAGGCATCTTCAGAAGGTTCCATTTGTGTTCACGAAGGTTAAGGAGCCCCCGCAGGGGACCTAACTTCCCTCTGCACATAAAACATTCTGCAAGTTGCCTTGTTGAGAAGAGACTGTGCATTGGTGACAGAAAAGAACGACCAGCAATAGGCGGAGGTGTTTTCCGCAGCCTTGTATGCTAGGGAGTCAAGTGACCGCAGGTGCCAAACTAGTCTTTCTGGTTTTCACTGCTGTTGAGCTAAAATAAAGCTTTCGAAAGAAACATGTGGTCCCTCATGGGTTCCTGAGCTCGAGTCCCACTTTGCAGAATGCTGTTATTTCTCCTCTTATCCCCTCCTCTCAATTGCCTGTTGTGTTTACAACATCTTGAGCGTAGCAAATCGTTAGGAACTGGTAGTGGGGAAAGAGAGAGAGATAGAGGGAGAGGGAGAGAGAGAGAGAGAGAGAACATAGGAGACATAGATATAGAGATAGAGAGAAAAGGAGAGAGAGAGCATAGGAGGCACAGATACAGAGAGAGAGAAGAGGAACATAGAGATAGAGAAAACAGAAAAAGAGAAAGATATATAGAGAGATCCAGAGAGAGAGATAAAGAAAAAGGTAGAGAGAGACAGAGACAGAAAAGATAAGATACAGAGAGAGAGAAAGAGGGAGACATGGGGAGAGAGATAGGAGAAAGACAGAGAACTGGACACAAATGTCCTCTGTTCTGGGAATGACAGATGACCTCTATGTGGACAGCTCTTCTGGGCAGGGTCGGCAGGATGTAAACCGGAGGAGGTACTGAACCTGACTCATGTAAGTCACAGTCTGGAGAATCACAGAATTTAAGGTGGAGGTAATCTATCAATAGTTTAACCACCAGCCTTTGTAGGTGAAGTGAGAGGAGAGTCTAGGAGAGATTTCATGGCTTGTGTGGACTCACGTAGTTAATTACCAACAGTACAATTTGCGAGACTACTAAGCTGCTTCAGGCACTGGTGGAAAAACAATAAGACCCCCAGCAGAGGGGGATTTGCAACATGTTTGGTCCAGGGCTCCCTTTGACCACCAGCTTTGGTCATTTGTACTGGTGGCCCTCTGGCCTTCAGTTTGGAGGACAAGACCCAAAGCCAGGTCATGTCACCCACGTGCAGCTCTCTGATCATATCGGCAGACTCTACCCCGTGTGTCTCCTGGGGTCTTTGGAGCTGGCTGCTTCGAGGGACCGGAGGAGAGCCGAACCTCACTAGGCTCACTGCATACTGGAAATAACAATACCTAACTGGTCACGCTCTTCGAAGGATTAGATGAAAAGTCATTTAGCAGATACTTGTTGAACCCTTCCTCTTTGCCATGCTCTCTTCCGAGTGCTTAACATGTATTAATTCACTTATCCTCATAGGTACAGTAATGATTCCGGCTCAGTCATCGTCCCCACTTCATTATGAAGACATCGAGGTACAAAGAGGGCAACTGACTGGAGCTAGAGGTTACTTAATGTGATGTTGAACAAGCTACTAGAAAATGGGGGAGTTAGAATTTTAACCCCAGCAATGTCACTCAAGAGGCCCAGCCTAGTAATTCATCCCTGTTCCAACACCTGGCACATAGCAGCTCCTCATGAAACCTGAAGTCACTGTCATTGTCAACAGTAAGAGTTTTGGAATCATATTGACCTGGAATGCCAATAGGGAAAAATAGAGCTACACGTTGGTTTTTTTTCACTCCTTTTGTTTCTTGCTTGATTTAGCTAGATTACTGGAAGAATGAAGGAAGGAGAAGGAAGAACTGGCCCACGATTCACGTGGGGTTGAGGGTAGGGGAGAGTCTGTGTGCCAAGCCCTCTTGTTTTCAGACTAACATTGCCACACAATCCACAGCAATTAATGTTCCCATCTCAAATGGCAAATTTGGTTGGAGTGAGTTTATATGCTGACCATGTGCATGAGAGGACCCCTCGAACACTTATCTCTACAATTCCTTAAAGAGTGATAACCATCTTTTTTTTATTGATTTTTATTGGAGTATAGTTGTCTTACAATGCTGTGTTAGTTTCTACTGTACAGCAAAATGATTCAGCTATACATATACATATACCCCCTCTTTTTTGGACTTCCTTCCCATTTAGATCACCACAGAGCATTAAATAGAGTTCCCTGTGCTATAGAGTAGGTTCTCATTAGTTGTCTATTTTTTAAAATTTATTTATCTCATTTATTTTATTTTTGGCTGCACTGGGTCTTTGTTGCTGTGCACGGGCTTTTCTCTAGTTGAGGCAAGCGGGGGCTACTCTTTGTTGCAGTGCTCGGGCTTCTCATTGCAGTGGCTTCTCTTGTTGTGGAGCACGGGCTCTAGGCGCGCAGGCTCAGTAGTTGTGGCTCGCAGGCTCTAGGCGCGCAGGCTCAGTAGTTGTGGCACACGGGCTTAGTTGCTCCACGGCATGTGGGATCTTCTCGGACTAGGGCTCGAACCCGTCCGTGTCCCCTGTATTGGCAGGCAGATTCTTAACCACTGCACCACCAGGAAAGCCCTAGTTGTCTATTTTAATTCATCTTTTTTATTGTTTTTAATGATGCTATCTGAACCTACACTCTAAAGATGTATTCTATATAAAAAGACATTTCTGAAGATGGCAAACTCAATAGGGAGGTGGAGGAGAGGATGCATGAAACACAGAGGGGGTGGGAGAAAGCCTATAGTCTATCAAGACATGTGGATGAAGACTTTCTCATCAAATTTCACCAAAATAACACCAGGGGCAGATAACGGACACACTGAATAGAAATACAACATGGAAGAGAGAGAAAGAAGCGGGGGAGGGAAAAAAGAAGAAAGCTATCAAATTCTTTCTTACCATCCTGGCCTTTTCCCAGAGGATCATGCAGAGAGTTAGAAAGAGGGTATGAAAACTTAAGGACAGTTTAAGACATGCCCAGGATCCAGACCCCAGGCAGGCATCCAGTTCATTTAGAACAATGAGAAATTAATATCTTTGAGTAGTCCCTTCACCAAAAGTCAGGAACCTCAATCCTATCCATAGAGTATCTAGAACCTCTTAACAGTGAGAGTAACCCAGAACACGCCCCCTATTAAGATCCAGGTCTTGAGTAACTTGTCCTCATGAATTCATTATATAATCAATAGCAAGGGTCCAGCATCCTCTCCTCTTCATCCAAGCCCCTTCCCACTGCCACCCACATCCTCCTTCAGATCTGCATCCACCTCCTTCAAATCTGAAGCCATGATTGTACTTCAGCAATAATCACTCTGAGCCAGGAGAGAGACTCACAAGGCAGTGATATATTCCCAGCCTGAAGCTGACAGTTCTTCCCCAGGGTATACAGAATGAGGAGCAAATTTACTATGACATTCAGGTCTTTCTCTCATTGATCTCTGCCTAATAGCCCAGCCCTATTTCCCACCCTTGCACCATCTTCCTAATATCCCAGACCAATCTCATATTCCCTGGACCTCTACCCAATAGTCTAGTCCTATTTCCCACCCCCTGAACCTCTACCTGATGTGCAGCCTTATCTCCACCCCCTAATATTATAGCCCCATCTCAACCTCTTGCACCTCTCCCTGGTGGTCCAGCACTATCTCCCATCCTTTGTACTTCTCCCTAATGATCCAGCCCTATCCCCACCCCCCTGCACCTCTACCTAATAGTCCAACCCACCTCCCACTCCTGTACCACAGTGATGGTCCTACTGTAATCCCACCTGCTGGTCCAGCCCTATCTCACATCCCCTGAAACTCTGCCTGAGTTTCAGCCCTATGCCCTTCATTTCAACTAAACTGGACTCTTTGCTGTATAGCAAACCCATCCTCCTCTTTCCTGCCAACCATGGTGCCTATGTTAATAATGTTTTCTCTGACTAAATGCCCTTCATACTCTCTATTCTTGAAATTTTACCACCTGTGTGAGATTCCTTTGGATTAGAATTTCTCCTTCCATCTTCTCTGTCTATGGCTCTTCTTATTTACCCTGCTTGGAGTATTTAGCACATTCTATCTTAATAATTATACGTATTCGTGTATATCTTTCGCACACACACAAGATTGTAAAGGCGAACTTGGGTGCAATGCCTTAGATCCTTTTAACGAAAAGTCCCTGAGCTCCTCCTCTGTGCCAAGGATTGTCCTAGGTGCTAGGGTTATAGGGTGACTAAGACATGGCCATATATGACCTTATTTCATAGTCTGAGAATTTATATGGCCCTAGAGCATCTGGCAAAGTGCCAGTAACAGATCCTCAGTATATTTTGTTGGATAGAATGAAAGGGGAAAAACAAATTAGCTGGCTGAATGATCACTGTAGCTGAAGAGGGGCACAGTAAAAAACTCCAACGCTTCCCATGCATCAATAGCATCCCTAATTGGCTCAAAGAAAACATACACATTTTCTTCAATAAGTTGTCAGAGACTGTGGCAGTACATGTAGGTGTAATAACACATTGCTCTGTCAATTCAAAGAGATTCTTTGACACACTGATTTCAGGGAAATGTGTATCTTGTTTGGAACACTTTTCTTTTTCTTTTTTTCCCCTTTTTTCAGAATGTTGCTGTACAACCTAATTCAATTCATCTAAATGGAAGATTCATTAATGTATGATTACAGGTTTCTTCAAGGGGATTTTATCAATCCCCTGTTTGGAGAGGGATTTGGTACAATGATTTTTATTAGAAAATGGCAGCCTCTGAAAAGTTGAAAATGAGAATCATCCAGAAAACACACTGGAGCCTGATCGCTTGGGAATTTCACCTGGAGGGTCTACAGCGGGCACATGCATAATTGCACACGTAACACACATGCATTCTTCTCTTTCTCTTCTGAAGAGCATGAGGTCTCCCCTTCTGAGTGTGTCAAAGCTTCGTAACCCCATCCTCATAACACATACAACCTCATAACACATACTTTCCCTTCCATCTGAAAGTAAAGAGCCACACATGTTCATTTTATGATGGGGATCCTTGGACTGGTAAGAGTTGGAAGCTAGCTTTTATCAGCTTCTAAAGGTCTTCATTGAAGTGATTTTTTTTTATCAACTTGCTCTCAAAACCAAGTGCTAATATCTGTACCTGAGGAAAAGTAGTTCTCAAAGCCAGGCAATAAAATTACCATCTTGGGACCAGAACTATAATTATCATCTACAAGGAATGAACTTAGGTTCATGGAGAAGTCACAGGAGTCACAGGAGACTGTCAGTAAATATGTGGCTGAAACACAGAGACCCAAATCCAGTCAATCCAGGGAGGAATCAAAGGCATATGATGGTCACTATGAAAGTTGAAGCCTAAAAAAGAAGACAGGCTTCCTAACAGAGAATAGGAAGCCAAATTCAAGCAAAAGGGGACAGATAAAGAATTTGTCAGCATTCACTCAGCTCTGTGAGCCATTGACCTTGGCACATGAGTCTGTAGATCTGACACCTGATTCACTAGGCTTTTACATGTCTCAGATGTCCCCCCCCCCACCCAAAATGCCTCAAAACTCTTCACTGTGTTTAAATGTCCTATCTCACAATTTTTTTTTTACAGTTGATTTGTTCTAATCAAGATCCCCCAAAAAATTCACATTGTATTTGGTTTGTAAGCCCCTTTTCATTCATAAGTCTCCCCGCTTTATCATTCCATTTACTGTGGAAATAACAGTAGAATTTTTTTTCTTTCATCTGTAGAATTCCCCACATTCTAGATTTAGTTCACTTCATCCCTGTGGCGTCATTTAACGTGTGATTCCATTCCCCATATTTCCTGTAAACTGGCTCAGTTAGATTCAGGTTCAGTCCTTTGCCATAAGTACTTCATGGGTAGTCATGGAATATCTGCTTGTCCCACTTTTAGTGATGTTAAGATTGATTAATGGGTTTAGGTATCGTCAGCCTGAAGTTGTCAAGTTTTGTTAGGTATTATCATCCATTCTGAAGTTCTTCATCAAATTTACATCTAAATATTTTAACAGCCATTAATGATTCTTGCTGAGATTCACTATTTTATTTCAGGTTGAAATGGTTTTTTTATAATTCGTTCATTTCTTCTGCATTTATTAGCTGAATTTCTTTTTTAAAGAAAAATGTTCCCTCATCAAACTTTTGGTTACCTCGAAATACAATTTCAGGATGTGTGAAAGGCAGGCTGTATGATTCATTATTTTTCCTTTTGTTTATAAATAGTCAGAATAATGAGTTGGTGACCAGTGAGTCACCATGAGTTTTTGTACCATTATGAACACATGGGTTTTAAAATACCAAATGTGTTTTAATCCATTGCTGTCTTTATTCCTTTTGATGTTCCAACTGTGCCATGTTTGGCCAGTAGGAGCCCCTTCAAGTTAGCTCCTGTGCCTTTTGAAATGGTTCCAGTGGTCTCTGATAGCATCCTTGCTTTCTGGCATAATAAGATGTCCAGAGCTCGCTTTGTACATTTCCTATCCTATTCCCGGTGTCATCCATCTCTCCAAGGAGCCCTCATTCCTTTTTAATGGGAAGTGACAGTTTAAAACCACAATTGAGATGCTAGGGGTGCTTATGACTACTGGATCTTCATTGCTTCTAAGCTTTATCATTGGATAGAACTAGGAAATATATAAGGGTATTGTGACTACAGTAGAAAGAAAACTTATCTGTTAAAGGTGTGCACTGTAGTATTTATTAGTGATATATTATAACACGATGGCTTGGATTTGTTTTAAAAATCCTAACGTTTTAAAAGCAGAGGGATGGAAAAAAGGTTTGGAAAATGTTATTGGAAGTGAATGATGCTCATGTTTTTCATGCCATTTACTCCACTTTTACTGGATGTTTGAACATCTCCATGATAAAAAGTTTTGAAAAGGGGTTATATCACACACACACACTCCTACCTTCTCACTTTTCTTTCTGATTTCATGTACATAGAGCAACATCTTAATTACTCAGTTCTCCTAGTATCTTGATACAAGGAAGAAAGTAGGGGGATACACGGTGTGAATATTTTAGTCCCTAAAAAGGAGAATCCCCTATTACACATTAATGAATTGTGAACCTGGTTTGTTTCAATCCTGTGACTTTTTTAGTTCAACTTTCCCTCATGTTATGAGGGTGCCCCTGAAGTTCTTCATCATTCTTGTTCTTTGCTATAGTTCTTTAGATGTGCTGGACCCAGGTATATCCTCCTCAAGGTGGGCAGGGACCACATCTTTGTATTTTCAGTGCCTGGCACTCCCATGTTGTGTGATTCTTCTAGGTCCATTTTTCTCTTCAATTCTAAATGTATTTCTTAAAGTAAGACCAGTTTAGATCAGAGATGAAAAAGTAATACATATTTATTTGGTACACACTATATCACCATGCTGGGCACCAGATATGCAAACATAAATAAAACACAATGCCTGTTCAAGGAGATTACATTTTCGGGGGAAGGAAAGACGTGGAAACCAGTAGATGCCCACAGAGCCTTTAAGTAGCTCAGAAGTTAGTGGAAGAGAAAAACTTTCTGTGTGAAGTACAAGCACTGCATTAGATGCTCCTGTAAAGGGTTTTCAAAACATAAAGGAGGACCAGTTAATTCTGAGGAAGCACAGAATGGAAGCCTAGAAAAGAGGTAGTATGTGAAATGAGCCTTTAAACATGAGGAGGAATTACCCAGACAGTGAAAGGAAATGGAATCAAGGGAAGAGGAGAGGATTATTTAGGGAGGGGGAGGTGAATGTCCACAGGCAGAGGAGTATAAACAAAGAGGGACATAAGGGAAGGGACTTTGTTTTCTGCTTTGTTCAGGAACAACATATGTCTGTGACTCTCAGCCCCACAGGCCAAATCCGCCTGGTGTTGTAAATAACAGTTATGGGAACACAGACACACCAGTTTGTTTACAGAGAGTTGATGGCTGCTTTTGTACTACAATGGCAGAGTTGAGTATTTGCAACAGAGACCTTCTGGTGTGCAAAGCCTGAAATGTTTACTATCTGGTCCTTTGCAGAAATAGTTTCCCCACCTCTTCTCCAGAACTGTATTTCTCAAACTTTAATGTGCATGTAAATCACTTGGGAATCTTGTCTAAATGCAGATTCTGATTCAGTAGGACTAAGTGGACCTAAAACTCTGAATTTCTAAGAAGCTTCCAGGTGATGCCAACGTCGCTAGACAGTTGGGGACACTCTGAGTAACAAAGGTCTAGAGAGACTCTGGATTCTCAGAACTTGTTCTTCTGGAAGGACAATCCATCAGAAAGCACCTGAGAGTTGAGGATATAGACAGAGCTGACCTTATTTCTGGATACAACCTGACTTACTGCAGTTCACTGAGATGCAAAGCCCTGTTTCAGTAACTACAGCTTAAGCTATTAGAAGAAAAGTTTTAGATACCAAATGGTCATTAATCATGTCTTTCTTCATCCTCAAAACAAGGCTATACCATAGTACCGTATGCCTGCATCCATTCTCTCCACTTCTATTCCTTTTCAGCTAAAGCTCTCCTCATTGGTGGGCTACATAAGGCTCCCTCCCATTTACTTCATCCCCACTGGACCACCCATCTACATGCCTCTCTTAGCCACAATAATATGGTGCCCAAACATTTTTCCAAATGTAGTATCAAACTAAAAGGACCTCTTGTAAAACGTAAGAAGAGCAAATCCAGTGGATCTCTACCTTGGACCATAACACATAGAATAGCAATCCTGATTTCCACCTACCCCTTTACAAAATCCTTATAAACATTACAGTAAAATAAGAACGCATACTCGAATGACTTAAGATATGCTTTGCTTATTTCAGCTTGCTGTTCTGAGGGTTGAAGTTGGGACCAACCCCTACTCTCCTCTTATTTTAAAATAGAGCATTAGGGACTTCCCTGGTGGCGCAGTGGTTAAGAATCTGCCTGCCAGTGTAGGGGACACGGGTTTGAGCCCTGGTCCGGGAAGATCCCACATGCCACAGAGCATGCCTGTGTGCCACAACTACTGAGCCAGCGCTCTAGATCCCGCAAGCCACAACTACTGAGCCTGTGCGCCACAACTGCTGAAGCCCACGCGCCTAGAGGCCATGCTCCACAAAAAGAAAAGCCACCGCAATGACAAGCCCACGCACCACAACGAAGAGTAGCCCCTGCTCACCGCAACTAGAGAAAGCCCGCGCACAACAAGGAAGACCCAATGCAGCCAAAAATAAATAAATAAGTAAATAAATAATTTTATTTAAAAAAATAGAGCATTAGAACTAACTCAGATTTGGCAGATATTGAGTCTGAAAGAAAATTTTAAAGCATCTGGCATTGAAATGTGTTTATTCCTGGCAAAGAATTTCCTATTTTTTCATCAAAAAAAAAGAAAGAAAAAATGACTTATGTAAAGAACCAAGCTTAAAGGGCGCTTTGGACATCAATAGCTCTCAAAAGAATAACATTTAGATGCGTTAACTCCAAATGACTCAGAAACATAAGGACTGAATTCCCACAGAAATTTACACGTGGACTTTATACTTAGTGTGTTCAATAGAGTGCATGTTACAATTTATCTGGAAAAATTTCTTATCCCTTATCATGACAGCAAAGGTTTCTTGGTTCTCCAAGAGCCCTGGGCCAGGAGCCAAGAGTGAGAGTCTCCACTCTGTCACTAACTCAGTTATGTTTGGCAAGTCACTTAAACTCACCAGCTCAATATCATGACCGCTGAGGCCCATTCTAGCTCTAAGAGCAGAATTGTTGGATTTGCCCAAGGTCACTGAGAGCCAAGTAGAGCCAAGACTCAAGCTCAGCCTTCCGATATCAAGTCAAGGGCTTTCTTCGATGTTCTGTGCTGCCTTTAGGAATAAAAATCATCCATTTATTACCTTGTACTTGACAGACCAGTAAATGGAAGCTGCCTAGTCCAATTTGACCTGTAACTATAACCACTAGTGTTATTCAGCTGTTCTTCTCTTTTCTGGGCTAACACTGGAAATCACCATTGTGGATATTTATGTCCTCTCCCATGCAGCAATGGAGACTTTCAGTTAGTTCAGATCAATGGGGAAATTGCTAAATAAGCTTGGCTTGCATTGTCGTGTATTTCAAGCTTTTTTGAGAGGAACTGAAGAAACCCAGTGTGACCACATGATAACAGGTGCCTTAAGTGTCGCTTGTGAGGTGCCAGCATTCTGTGTACAAGTGCAGAGGAAGACCAGAGACCATGCATGGAATGATGATGATGGTGTGGTCCACTGTGTGTTTCTTGGCTACATGTTACGATAAAGCTGTGGAGGTTAGAAACATGACAGGAGATTGGGGACACTTCATAGCCAATCTAATAAAGCTTTCCAGTGTGTCTGTTTCACAAATATTTCTCGATGAACAGAAAAGAAGGAGAGCAAAGAAGTGCAGGTGAATAAGGACAAATTCATCACCTCTGCAAGCAGGGCTGCTGCTAGTCTATTCAGTGCCTCTGTGCCAGTCAGGAAAAGGTGCCCCTCTGCACACACAGGGCTGCGTGAGCAGAGCAAAGGCTGGATTTCACGCATACTTTCTGTAGGGCCTCCTATACAAAGAACAAATATTTAAATGCTGCTTACAATGTGCCTGGTGTTGTCCTAAGTGAAAGCATATATTAATTTTGCGACCTTCATAATAATCCAACGATGTGTTACTTACAGTTGTAACAATACTCATACTAGCCTCATTATTACGCCCATTTCACAGATGAGGTAACTGAGGCAAGAAGCAGGTAGGAGACTTACCCAAGGTCACACAGTTAGTGAACTTCAGAGTTAGAATTCAGCTCTGGTGAGAAAACGATCCTCTGAGCTTCAGCATATCCCTGCCTGTAGGAATGAAAACACTTCACTGTCTTGTCAGGAAAGACGTCTCCTGCAAGGCTGAGCATGAAGGTACTTACTCTGTACAGTCAGATGAAAGAGACTCCACCCAGGCTCAGAGATATTGATTCCAAAATTTACATCATGGGAAAAAGTGCCCCAAACGTGCAGCACACTTAGCCTAGCTCATAGCAAAGCCATCTGTGTAGATACCGAAAGCCACCAGCCACCTGCAGCAAAATGACTTGCAGGCATGCTTGTGCTATTGTCAAGCTGATGATGTGGGTGTTTTGGGGAATAGGAGGCTGTTTCCTTCTGAAGTTCAGCATATGATCACCAAAGGCTTGGGTGTTGACTGAGAGTAAAAGTAGAGTAGTTTTTGAGACAATGCATCACCTGGAAGAAAATACTAAGAAACACTGCATAATGGAATGAGGCACATGATCCAGTCCTAATTAACCAACTGAGAATAGAGAGCGCCTACTGGATACCAGACCATCCAGTATACAGAGGAACCAAATGCATAGAGTCATAGAGTCTGGTCCTTTATCTACCCCTCAGCCTTGCTTCACAGCCATCATCCTGTTTAGCACACAGCACTCTGGACATTCCCTGAGTGTGCTCTGGGCCTTCACACTCGTATGGCTTTGCATTTGCTCTCACTCCTTGGAATCAGCTTGTCTACCCGGCAAACTGCTCCTCAGTCATTGGGTGACTCTTACATCACCACCCTGTGACACCTTCCCTGTCTCCCTCCAAACCTTCACCAGAGTAGTTTGGGTTTAGTGTCAAGAATTCAGGCTTTGGAGTCAGATGGAGTTTTCTCCCACCCAGGCTCATTCACTATCCGGCATCGGCTGACTCGTGGGCGAATGAGGATGATCAGTGTACCCATGTTACAGTGGGGAAAGTGCAAGTGAACTACTCATGTAAAATTTCAGAAAGTCTCCAACTGTGTTTCCTACTCATATCATGTTGGACATAGTTGTCTCTTTAATGTCTGTCACTCCGTAAGGTCAAAATCATACCTTTTCACCTTGATTCCAGAGCACCTAGCAGAGTTCACGGAAGAAGTCTTCAATGAATATTTAGTAAATAAAGGGATGAATAAACATTAAGATCTCAGAGAGGATCTTATCTAATGCTTTGCCATGTGTATAAGGATCCCCTTTATAAATCATCATTCGATGATGCCCACAAAATCATAAATACTTGAAATATCTGCAGATTGAGAAAATAATAAGGTGCTATGAACTTACTGATCCAAATGCATGAATGGATGAACTTTTTTATGGAAGAACTTTTGAAAGACCTCTGCTGTTTGCCAGGGGCTTATAGATATAATTCAACCCCTATAATTGAAAGATAGAAGGAAATTGAGATTGAAATTATTACCAGGGTCATAGAATCACTGGGCAATAGAGATTGAGCCCCTGATTCCCATCCTCAAGGAACTGACAATCTTGCAGGGACGGGATGCCGAGCTAGCTTACACACGGAATACTGTGTATAACCAAGGGCTGAGTGGGGAGCCAACAAGTACAACTGCAGCTGGAGTTCAGCCTGGTAATGTGGTTGCCCTGAGGATGTTAGAGGAGGCCCCTAAGAATTAAATCACTTCTGCAATATTTAGAACACCTGTGCAAACTCAGCCTCATCAAGTTGTCTTCTCTCCCTTCTAACTTCCCTGGGCCTTGGAAGTATTATATATTATCCTTTGGAACCGTTGTCTAAAACGGGAGGAGGTGGATAAAGAGCCTTGAGACAGATTCAGACGCACTGTTTTCAGTGGACTCATTTGGAATTTATGGCTCCGTGCAATCAATCTTTCATCCACTTAAAATTTCACCTCTGCCTCTTCTCAGATCAACAGCATTGCGATGGCACGTGTAGCAGCAGGGGGTTGTTGATAGTCTGGAGATGCCATGCGGTGGTTCACAGTTTCAATATTTTAATACAGTTCTTCCTTGCAGTCATGTTTTTCAAGCAGGTTAACTTTGCTAAAGTGCAGAGAGGATGACAGAGGTGTGGCTGGAGGCTATGGGGAGTTTTGGGGGCTGGAGCAATCATCTGAGCAAGAAACTTGCACGATGAGTTGGAAACAAGGCCAAGGCAGTGGGGCAGATGGGGAGGGGAGAGACCTGGGAGAGGGTTAAGCTCTCTGGGCAGAGAGCCTGGGTCTGTTTTGCCCAGTTGAATGTGGAAATTGAGCAGGAGGGTGGAGTCAAGAGGAATGTCATTGCCCAGGGCCACTCAACCAATTTAAATGTAACCCGTGCAGGGAAGCCTCTGAATCAGGCAACCGGGAGGGAGGCTCCTTTCTGCATCCTCCCCTCACTTTTCCCAGGTGCCCAGAATCCTCTGGAATCTTCCAGAATATTCCAGAAGCTTCAAAGCTCCTGTTCTAATTCTTTCCTTCCTCCTGATTTCCTTCAAATCTGATCTGTGCCCCTTCCCTCAGGACCTTTGTGCCCGTGTCAGAGCCATATGCAGGGCCGGATCAACAACAAAACATAATGATATCAAAAGCCA
Organism: Eubalaena glacialis; assembly: GCF_028564815.1. Lineage (NCBI taxonomy): Eukaryota > Metazoa > Chordata > Mammalia > Artiodactyla > Balaenidae > Eubalaena > Eubalaena glacialis. The sequence continues at coordinate 9,794,741 of NC_083722.1, forward strand.
ACAATCACTGAGTACTAAGTATTTTACAGTTATCTTTATTGGGTCCTCATAAGAACTCTCAGAAGCAGATAATATTATCATCCCCACTTTTCAGATGGTAAAACCAAGCAACACAGAGGCAAAGCATCAGGATTTGCCCACAACGCCCACTTTACTACCCCACTTCATCCATAAATAGCAGGTGATGAATCTGGTCCGCTGTGTCAATTCTTCTGTTCTTATGTGGGTACTTCTCTCCATCTTCATAGTAGTTAGAAGACTGCTATGCATATATTTATTGATTTGAATGAATCAATATTGAAAGGATATTCATGGAGGCCACATTATTCCCCAAATACCATGCTAGGCTGGGATGCAAACAGCTAACAATCACTGAACGTGCACTCTGCGTTAGACTAACGACATGCTTATGTGCGTTCGCTCATTTGACTTCATCGCAGCCCTGTGAGGTAGGAACTATTAGTATCAGCTCTCGCTTATAGACAAGGAAATGGAACCACAGATCACATGACTGCCACGGACAGGTCTGGGATTCGAACTCTGAGATTGTCCGCAGAGTTCACACTTTCAGGCATCTTGCTCTTCTGCAAGACAGGTTTGTTCACGGTTACGTTGAGGAAACTTACGCACGATCAAGAGCCACCCCCAAAAAATTGACCCTATTTTTGGTGGGTTTTCATGGCCTAAATGAATGGAGAACACGTCATTGAGGAGAGGAGCGAAGGTGAGGCGAGATCTGAATGAGCAAAGTGAAAAGGGCAAGGAGGTCAGGGTGAGAAAACACGATGCGAGAAAGTGAAATGGATTTACTGATGAGGAGAGTCAGAGATTTGATGTTGAGAGGAACAGGTGAGTTGCGGCTCAAAAGAGAGTTGGGGGCCTTTGTTTATTAAGCTGAGAAACGTGGTCTTTTTCATGACAATCTTTTCAGAAGAAAAGAAAAGACATAGTGAAGGCCATGATCTAGGGATATACCAAGCCTCAGTTTCTTCATCTGTAAAACAGAGCTATTCATACTACCCTGTGAGTGGTGTGAGCCAATGTGTGCAAAGTGCCAAGCACACGCCTGGAATAATGTTAAGTTCCCAATAGATGGTAGTTACTCATCTGACGGTGGGTCACAGGCTGAATTGTGTACGTAGCAACCTAGCAACAGGGGGCTGCACGAAAGCGTGGAGCGTTAGGAAGCAGAGGGCACTAAGGACTCTTACTGACACTGAATATTAGAAAAGAGGGCAGTGGTAGGTGCTAGGTGACTCCTCAGTTTCCAGCCAAACTGGCACTAACAGAAGAGGCAGAGAAATCAGGAAAGAGAGAGAGAGCCAATGTTTGTGAAGCACTGAGTTCAGCTGCAGACAAGCAGTACCTGCAGTGACGGTGAGTGTAGCCAGGAGGCAGGGGGAGGGGGGGAAGGAGCGCCCTTTTAAGGAGCCATGAATTGTGGTCCTGAGTTCAGGGTCATCTGGACAGATGTCATCTCTCCTCACTCCACTTCCTGAATACTCTTCCCCTGGAGATGCCCCGGCTTCTTTATCATTCATGGCTCAGCTCAAATGTGACCTCCTAAGAGGAGCCCTTCTCCCTGACCCTAAGATACGGTAGCAGCCCCCTGCACTCTCTCTATCCCATTACCCTGCTTAACTTAGTTCCTGACACTTACCACTCTCGGCAGCTGTGACGTGTCTGTTTACTTGTTCACAGTCTTTGGCCCCTAGGAGGCTTGGTCCTGTCCCCACTGGATCCTGTCCCCACTGGATCCAAGGCCTAGAGAGGTCTCGGGGACATAGTAGGACTCAGGATTCCTAGTAAATAGTATTAAGCACTGTTAAACTCAATAAATATAAACATATTTGAATAAACAAATAAATGAAACTATAATGTTGGATGTAGGCAGAGGGAAGAGAGGGAAGACCAGAAGGTTACAATCCAATCCCTTGGAAATATCCACTGTGCAGGAGGCAGGGATGAGATAAAGAGAGAGTCAGAGATCAGAGAGGTAGGAAAAGAAGCAAGATACAGAAGTGTCCTGAAGACCAAGGGCCGAGTATGTCCAAAAAAATTAATAATAATACAAAATTCAACATGGTCGAACACTGCAGAGACGTCAAGGAAAGTGAATTGCAAGAACGAGGCCTTTCCTGAGGGCTTAGGCTCCACTGGACGGTGCACACACACCTGAGCACAGGGGGAGACAAGTGTGATGGAGAGAGGCAGGTGCTGCTACCCGCCCATCCCTGGGCATCTCTGAATGGGAAACAGGGTGGAAAAGTAAGATAGTAGCTTGAGGGGAGAAAAATGTAAGAGAAAGCAATTCCGAGACAGGAGAGAATTAAGCATGAAAAGGGAGAGATTGAAGATGCTTAAGAAAAAGGGACAATGAAAACAAGGCAAGGACATCTCCCCACAGGAGAGGCAGACATGAAACTGACAACCGAAATCCACATCATGACCTTTTTATGACTTGTGGAGATCCGCCTTGTTACCATATAGTCAGACCTCTGAAGAGAAAGATAAAAAGACATAAAAGCAAATACTAACCGATGCCATTGCCATATGGAAAGAAATGTTTTCACCTGCTTATAATCAATTTAGGGGCAAAACAGAGCATCAGAAACAAAATGAGAAAATAATTTGAGAAAGAAAAAAGTAGTTAAAGGAAGGAAAGGGAAGTACCAGGACTCTCGCCAGCATGCTGGCTAGCTCCCTGGTAGAAGCAAGCTCCCCGCCCTTCTGGAACTGTGGTCATCCGTTCTGGGAAATGAGATGGTTCCCAGTCTCTTACCTTCTTTGACAGGTTTTTGCATAAGTTCAATAGAAAAATAATGTGCTGTAAGGCAGTAACCATAAGGCTCTTAGAAATATGTTATAAATGAACGCGAGCTGGTGCAGTAATGCTTAAAAGTGATTTCGTTATCCCAGATGTAACAAGACAGCTTTGTGAACACCCCCTGAGAGGTGATTGATGGGTCTCCAGCAACCTCCTGCAAAGAACTTTGAAAGCACCTGCTCGGAGGAGACGTTGGACCAACAGGAGGCTTAATATCTCTAGTGGGATGCTTCTGCCCCCGGGGGGCAGGAATCCAACATGGCCAGCGGTGGGGTCCTCCCTGCTTATTTATTCACCCCAGTGATAAATCCAAGTTATGGAGAGGGAGCCTGACAGGAGGACACCCACTCCACCCTGCCTGAGGGAGAGCCAGCTCGGGAGCTTGCATTCTTAGGTAAATCAAAACAAGAATGTCAAGTTTCTTTTTAAAGGTATAAGATGATTTTTTAAAATGTGCACAGTGGAGAAAAAGAAATGCCCCAAAACTCCAGGCCCCCAGGGATTTGAGTTCTCAGAGTTCCATGCTCTCCAGGGATGGTCCATTTCCTGCTGCCCCCTCCTCCCCTACAGGGTCAGAGCTGGCACAGGTTGATGAAGCTGGGGCTTTAGGGCTGACGAATTATGGCAACTGGATGGTGATCCCATCTTACTCTTTCTCTCTGGTTTCATGTCTTCTCCTAGCCCTTTTTCTTTCCTCCTAAGTATCATCTTTATCTCTTCACTTGTACCAGTCGTTTGGCCTCATCATGTCCTGTCTTATAAGATCACAGTCTATATATGTTTCCATCTGCACGCATTCTCACAGCTGATCGTAAGCATTTAAGGCAAGGACCTATGCCAGACATCTTTATCTTCCAGGACCTGGCACAGTTCTATGCCCAGGAAATCTTTATGAATTTTACTTCCATTTTCATTTCTTTTTATACATTCATCAATTAGCACAACGTTCATTAAAGGGATCATATACACACAGAGATGAGCCTCATGACTCATTCCAGAAAATTGCAGAATTAGATTGTTGAAATTTTTGATTATGAAAACTGCCCCACTCCTTCAGGTCTTCCTGACCCTCCTCTGCTTGTTCTTTTTTCAATAGCAACCTTACCACCTTTTAACCCTCTTAGTAGTTTGCCTACTATGTTTACTCTTAAATACCTGCCTCCCCTCTCTCATATAAGCTTGATGAGACCAGACGTCTTTGACTATTTTGTTCACTGAAAAATATCCTAATTGCCAACGTTCGTGCTTGGCACAGAGTAGATGTTCAGTAGCTATGTCTTGAATGACCAATTAAATCCCTATCTTCATTCCTTGGAATAAAAACATGGAAAGAATCCTTTTAGATCAGTAGGTTACTCCTTTCATCATGTGACTTGCTTTTCAAACAAAAATTATAAAAACTTACTTTGCACCTGAAATATTCTAACATAAACCTTCATTTATCATGGCTGAGTAAGGAGCAATGCCAAAGTGGTGTCAATTTCTCCTGGGGGAAAAAGGCCCCAGCATGTGAACATTATCGTGTAACATTCGGTGATCAATGTGAAAAACTAGACGTTACTCCTCCCATCTTACAGATCATACCCTTGAGCGCAAGGGGTAGCTGTGATGTTCCCTGTAATTGAATCCATATGCAAACCCTAATCTTTTTAAACTACCCTCTTCCCAGTGGTTTACTCAAACGTGAGTTGAATGCCAAATAGATGAAGGAAAACTCCATCGTGCTTTGACTTTGTTACAAAAAGTCAAAACCAGGCATGCTGTCACTGCCTGGTTTGGGAAATATCTGCATTTTATCATGAAGAAAGAAAGAACTGGAATTGGAGGGCGCCAGCAGAGCCTTTTTTTCATGACCTAACCTACCCTGCTACCAAATAGCTTTCCTGATCCCCCTACTCCTTCCACAAAGTTCCATAATGCCTGGTGCTTCTATTAGAGCATTTGTGCCTCCTGTTGAAAGCATTTTTCAGAGTCCGTATTTTACAAACATACAACCCAACCTTGATTAGATTATGAACAATGAACCAAAAAGAGCCTGGTTTTACTAAGTCTTACAAGGTTTGCACGTATAACAGTTCACTCTGAATCAAACTGGGCTTGAATTCCATCCACCTGCTGGGTGTGTAACCCTCAGCAAGTCATTTCAGCTCCCCAAGCCTCAGTTTCCTCATCTGTAGAATGGGCATACTTTAGGGTTAGTGGGCGCTTGAATGAGATAATACACTTATGGCTTCTGTTAGTTCTTCCACCAATCTTGTCCAAGTAGAATGTAAATAGTCTACATGAGAGAGATGCATTTTCCCTATAAAGCGACCAGCTTATTAAATGGGGATGCTAAAAGTCCATATTGGGTACATGAGCGATATAGCACTCCCCTCGAACTCTCAGCCTTTCCAAATAAAGTACTGAAAAATCGAGCCCCTCTTGTTTGCTAGACCCAATGATAGGAGCAGGCAAGCAGTTTCGCTGAGTTTGAAGTCTCTTGTCAAAGTTGGTAGTCTTTGCCAAAGGAGCACACTAGAGAAAATTGTCCTCTTTGTAAAAAAATGGAAAGGCCCAGGGCAGTGTCCAGATCATTTTAATGCATTTAATGTGGGCTGCACCTCATGCAAATAATAGACTCCACATGCATAACTTCTTTTGCCTGGATAGTGGCTCTTCAGATCTGGATCAAATTAAGATAGAGCTGCATCTGGATCTGTCCGAGGGAAGTGGTGAAACATACACACCCATATGGATTTATAGCTGTGTTGGGCTTTATTTTGGACTTAGCTGCAAAATCTTCAAGTATAGGATCCAGTTTGGTTGTTAAAATAATAGTGTCTATTAAAATGTTTCCTTTTCTTTGACTGCATCTTGAGCTGATAGTAAAGCAGAGCAGCGGCAATGGCAGTTACCATTTCAGACACATTGATAAACACGTTTTTCCTTTCCATGGAGACAGAACAGTATGAGTAATCAAAGTTCATCCTTCTACTTATCCAGAGATATGAGAACCTGTAAGACATTGTCATGCATATATACATTACCATGTGTAAAACAGATAGCTAGTGGGGACCTGCTGTACCGCGCACGGAGCTCAGCTCTGTGCTCTGCGGTGACCTAGGTGGGTGGGACGGGGAGGTGTGTGTGGGAGGGAGGCCCACGAGGGAGGGGATGTATGTATACATATAGCTGATTCACTTTGTTGTACAGCAGAAACTAACACAACACTGTAAAGCAAATATACCCCAATTTTAAAAAGTGAAAAAAAAAAAAATAAGACATTGTCATGATCTCCGTCCCCAAGAAATACAAAATGTGGAGTAAGGGAGGGTAGGATTACTGAGTAGGACAATTCTCCAGGTGATGTGAATAATGCCAGGAAAGGATTATAGGTTTTATTGGAAGGCTGTTCAGGGATGGGGTGATAGGTCTCTGAGGAAGAGTCAGACCTACCTGCACCAGGCTTTCAGGTAAGGCTGGGATTTCTTAAGGCAAAGGAGGGAGGCTTCCAGAGAGGGAAGAGGAACTGGAAAAGTACACAGTCTTGACAGTATAAAGAGCATCCAGGCAAAACTTTTAGGCCAGTAATGTGGCTGAAAATGAGATTGAAAAGGAAGGAAAATCCCATTATTTGAGCCCATACTATATGCTGGGCTGTGGTGGGCAGTTTATAAACATGATTTCCTGACTCTGCCTGTAAACCCCAGTGTACAGGGGAGAAACCAGGGCTCTGAGAGGTCAACAAGGGTCACGTGGCCAGTCAGGTGCAAAGTTGAAGCCAAATCCATGGCTGTCTGACTCCAGAGCCTATGCTCTTTCCATCAGATACACAAACGCTAGGTAGGCTGGGAAACTGAAATCCAAAACTGGAGTCAAGGGGAGCAAGACTTTGCTCTTATCTTTCAATGAACCTGGATTTGTCAACGGTAGAAAATTGCTGCTTTAAGGTTCTACTGTCCCTACCTCTCCAGATTCTCCGTAGGAGTTGCTACCAGGATAACATACACAACAGAAAGTAGAGAGATAAGTCACAAACTGGCCAGCTGCTCCCAGGACAGGTTATAGATATGTCAAGATGGCCCTGGGAGCCCTTCATTGTTATATGTATGATTTTTAAAATGTTTTGGGGTCCCCCTCATCCCTCCTCCTTGTGACCCACCACGCCTGGGGCCTCTGCAGCCTGCGTGATGATAACACCAATAGCTTTCAACCCAAGTGACAGCCCCTGTTTTCCAGCCTCAGGCTGACCAAAGAAACCCATTTCATCTTCTCCCCTCTTGGGGACAAACAGCTGAGGTCCTCTCTACACAGGCAGCTCACTGAAAACCAAAACCCCTTTCTGCATCAGGAGTCACATGGGCCTCCAGATTCCTCAAAGCAGCCCCATTGCTCCAGGCAGAGAAGGTTCAAGAACCTGCATCCTAGTTACTTGAGGCCAGCTATGCCCTCCGCCCAGCAGCGGTAAGGGAGGGAAGACCCCAGGCAGAAAGATAGCACGTGTGACAGTTAGCTCACATTAATGGCAATTTGCATGGGAACACGTCTTCCACTCCTGACCTGTGGAATTTTTACTGAAAATCCTTTAACTTTCACTTTTTAAACGTTATCGCCATCTCGTGGCTTCTTTCAATATTGCATGTGAATGATTCGGCGCAGGTTAACCCGCTGTTGCAATCAATTCACTCATTTATTCAAGTACTTTTTATGCCCCTAATATCTCAGGCATTGCACAGAAAAGCAAGCTGATAAGAGGAAAGAGTAAGAAAGCCTATGATTATCACTGAAATTAGTATTTAATACTCTAATCCTCAGCAGTCAGGTTTGTATGGCCAGGTCTAAAGAGAGATTGAACTTCTGCAGCCTCTAGCTGACGGTTCAGCCCCTACCGAGCTAGACAAGTCCTGCTATGCGACAGGTCACTTAACATGTTCCCATTAGAGTTGTGGGGTATCTGAGAAGCAGAATGGAATATACCTTATATACATAAATTACATAAATGATAAATGCCCAGCATAGAGAAAAAAATCCAAAACATGAAAGAAAATTAAAATCGTCTTTAATCCCATCACACAGAGATAACTGTCTCAATTAACATTTTAATATATATCTCCCATATTTTTATGGACATATGTTATAAAAGTAGTATCATAACACTCATCCTGTTTTTAAACTTCTTTTTAAAAAGTGTTAATACCTCTTTCTTGCTCGCTGCTATATAGCTAGAGCCTAGAACGATATTTGGTACCCAAGGGGTTCTCTAAAAGCAGTTGTTAAATAAGTGAATGTGAATAAACAGTTGGCATAATTGCTTTTAATACTTGTATAATATTCCACTTTGGGGCTACCCCATATTTATTTAATCTATTCTCATCTGATAATACATTTCTTTTTATTTTTATTATTAACAAAACTATAATAAGCAAGGGCAGTGGAGTTTTGAGTTTTACTAGATAGTGGCAAAAGGGTCCCTCAGCCAACCTTGTGATTATGAGATCAGCAGCAATTATGGTGGTGACTGCTTTCTAAATAAAATGCAAGTTCTGATGCAGAAGTGTCTGTATTTGTGCAGATTTACCCATCAACGTGCGACCAAAGTGACATCATCTTGTTCCGAACCTTAATCCATGATTTTTAAGTCTGTCTGCAAATTAGAATTACCCGGGGAAGTTTTAGCACTAAGCATGCCTGGGTCCCAGCCCCCGGAGATTGTGATTTAATTGGTCTCAGGTGGATCTCACTAGGATGTATTTACCAGAACTTCAGGGTAATTCTAATATGCAGCCAGGGTAGAGAAACTCTACTTTAAATGGAGTTACCCACAGAGTTCATGACAGGGAGACCTCACGAGAGGGGAGACAGCCTAATCAAGAAGCCCTCGGTGAGTGCATGTCTGAAGATGAATCCAGAACGCCCAGCGTGACATATTTCTCAGAGACAACAAAGCAAGTTCTGTATCCTCACGCTAATTGGAACCACTCAGAGCTATTGTAGGGAATTAACAGAAGTAATGCAAGTAGGTAAATATCTGTTAGATAACCTCCAATACCACAGTGACTTTACATGCATCAATCATAACCCTTGTGTGCATAAAGATGTGGACTGCATCTCTCCATTGTAGTATAGTAAACCCTTCAGCAGGCATTGCCTTATAACTCAACATGAGTACTAACACAGGCTTCAGTTGCAAGGCAGAGGAAATTAACCTGGGAACTGCAGACGGCACATATGTTGTAATTGGTTTAGAACCATTTGGTAGATTTATGAGGGAGTTTCTCTTCCCTTTTCTTTAGAAATATAGACCACATATTCCTTTGACAATTCTCTCAGCCTGATTACTGGTTGCTCTCGTTTTACATACACCAGACTTCTGAGCATCCTTTTCTGAACTGAGCATGCCCAGATCACCTGCCCCACTCCCACGCCACCCCAAGGTACAGTGAACGCTTCACATGGGACCAAAATGCCAGACAGTCCCATGGGACAAAAACCAGTAAAGACATTGGTGTAGTCTGTGCTCCCTGGGAGACTGTAGTTAAAAATAAACGTAAACAGCAGAGAAACATTCTTCAGTGCCGAAAAGAGTTCTAACCATAATTCTTTAGGGAATAAAAGTCTCGTTTTTAAAACTCCAGCGAACTGACTGTTCCTTATATGTTTTTCTTCCTACGCAGTTGGTTTTGATCTCTGTAATTCTGTCTTGTCTTTTAAGTACCACTCCTTTGTTTTAGGGGAGTGATGGGAAGATCTCTCTAGAGAACTGGAAAGGTCAGTTTTGTATCTATCTCCTGTGGGCTAAGGGTAGAATTCAAAGGGAAGTAGCCAAAAGTTCTATTGATCCCTTCTTGACGTTGGACTGTAAGGTCCCAGTACGCCTTCTTTTTTTTTTTTTTTTGTTGCTGCTGTTATTTTTTTTTTTTTTTTTTTTAAACATCTTTATTGAAGTATAATTGCTTTACAATGGTGTGCTAGCTTCTGCTTTACAACAAAGTGAATCAGTTACACATATACATATGTTGCCATATCTCTTCCCTCTTGCATCTCCCTCCCTCCCACCCTCCCTATCCCACCCCTCTAGGTGGTCACAAAGCACCGAGCTGATCTCCCTGTGCTATGCGGCTGCTTCCCACTAGTTATCTATTTTACATTTGGTAGTGTATATATGTCCATGACACTCTCTCACCCTGTCACATCTCACCCCTCCCCCTCCCCATATCCTCAAGTCCATTCTCTAGTAGGTCTGTGTCTTTATTCCCATCTTGCCACTAGGTTCTTCATGACCTCTTTTTTTTTTTTTCCCTTAGATTCCATATATATGTGTTAGCATACTGTATTTGTTTTTCTCTTTCTGACTTACTTCACTCTGTATGACAGACTCTAACTCCATCCACCTCATTACAAACACCTCCATTTCATTTCTTTTTATGGCTGAGTAATATTCCATTGTATATATGTGCCACATCTTCTTTATCCATTCATCCGATGATGGACACCTAGGTTGCTTCCATGTCCTGGCTATTGTAAACAGAGCTGCAATGAATATTTTGGTACATGACTCTTTCTGAATTATGGTTTTCTCAGGGTATATGCCCAGTAGTGGGATTGCTGGGTCATATGGTAGTTCTATTTTTAGTTTTTTAAGGAACCTCCATACTGTTCTCCATAGTGGCTGTATCAATTTACATTCCCACCAACAGTGCAAGAGTGTTCCCTTTTCTCCACACCCTCTCCAGCATTTATTGTTTCTAGATTTTTTGATGATGGCCATTCTGACCGGTGTGAGATGATACCTCATTGTAGTTTTGATTTGCATTTCTCTAATGATTAAAGATGTTGAGCATTCTTTCATGTGTCTGTTGGCAATCTGTATCTCTTCTTTGGAGAAATGTCTATTTAGGTCTTCTGCCCATTTTTGGATTGGGTTGTTTGTTTTTTTGTTATTGAGCTGCATGAGCTGCTTGTAAATCTTGGAGATTAATCCTTTGTCCGTTGCTTCATTTGCAAATATTTTCTCCCATTCTGAGGGTTGTCTTTTGGTCTTGTTTATGGTTTCCTTTGCTGTGCAAAAGCTTTTAAGTTTCATTAGGTCCCATTTGTTTATTTGTGTTTTTATTTCCATTTCTCTAGGACCTGGGTCAAAAAGGATCTTGCTGTGACTTATGTCATACAGTGTTCTGCCTATGTTTTCCTCTAAGAGTTTGATAGTGTCTGGCCTTACACTTAGGTCTTTAATCCATTTTGAGTTTATTTTTGTGTATGGTGTTAGGGAGTGTTCTAATTTCATACTTTTACATGTACCTGTCCAATTTTCCCAGCACCACTTATTGAAGAGGCTGTCTTTTCTCCACTGTATATGCTTGCCTCCTTTATCAAAGATAAGGTGACCATATGTGCGTGGGCTTATCTCTGGGCTTTCTATCCTGTTCCATTGATCTATATTTCTGTTTTTGTGCCAGTACCAAACTGTCTTGATTACTGTAGCTTTGTAATATAGTCTGAAGTCAGGGAGCCTGATTCCTCCAGCTCCATTTTTCGTTCTCAAGATTGCTTTGGCTATTCGGGGTCTTTTGTGTTTCCATACAAATTGTGAAATTTTTTGTTCTAGTTCTGTGAAAAATGCCAGTGGTAGTTTGATAGGGATTGCATTGAATCTGTAGATTGCTTTGGGTAGCAGAGTCATTTTCACAATGTTTATTCTTCCAATCCAAGAACATGGTATATCTCTCCATCTATTTGTATCATCTTTAATTTCTTTCATCAGTGTCCTATAATTTTCTGCATACAGGTCTTTTGTCTCCTTATTCTTTTTGTTGCAATGGTAAACGGGAGTGTTTTCTTAATTTCACTTTCAGATTTTTCATCATTAGTATACAGGAATGCAAGAGATTTCTGTGCATTAATTTTGTATCCTGCTACTTTACCAAATTCATTGATTAGCTCTAGTAGTTTTCTGGTAGCATCTTTTGGATTCTCTATGTATAGTATCATGTCATCTGCAAACAGTGACAGCTTTACTTCTTCTTTTCCGATTTGGATTCCTTTTATTTCTTTTTCATCTCTGATTGCTGTGGCTAACACTTCCAAAACTATGTTGAATAATAGTGGTGAGAGTGGGCAACCCTGTCTTGTTCCTGATCTTAGTGGAAATGGTTTCAGTTTTTCACCATTGAGGACAATGTTGGCTGTGGGTTTGTCATATACGGCCTTTATTATGTTGAGGAAAGTTCCCTCTATGCCTACTTTCTGCAGGACTTTTATCATAAATGGGTGTTGAATTTTGTCGAAAGCTTTCTCTGCATCTATTGAGATGATCATATGGTTTTTCTCCTTCAATTTGTTAATATGATGTATCACGTTGATTGATTTGCGTATATTGAAGAATCCTTGCATTCCTGGAATAAACCCCACTTGATCATGGTGTATGATCCTTTTAATGTGCTGTTGGATTCTGTTTGCTAGTATTTTGTTGAGGATTTTTGCATCTATGTTCATCAGTGATATTGGCCTGTAGTTTTCTTTCTTTGTGACATCTTTGCCTGGTTTTGGTATCAGGGTGATGGTGGCCTCGTAGAATGAGTTGGGGAGTGTTCCTCCCTCTGCAATATTTTGGAAGAGTTTGAGAAGGATAGGTGTTAGCTCTTCTCTAAATGTTTGATAGAATTCGCCTGTGAAGCCATCTGGTCCTGGGCTTTTGTGTGTTGGAAGATTTTTAATCACAGTTTCAATTTCAGTGCTTGTGATTGGTCTGTTCATATTTTCTATTTCTTCCTGGTTCAGTCTCGGCAGGTTGTGCATTTCTAAGAATCTGTCCATTTCTTCCAGGTTGTCCATTTTATTAGCATAGAGTTGCTTGTAGTAATCTCTTATGATCGTTTGTATTTCTGCAGTGTCAGTGGTTACTTCTCCTTTTTCATTTCTAATTCTATTAATTTGAGTCTTCTCCTTTTTTCTCTTGATGAGTCTGGCTAATGGTTTATCAATTTTGTTTATCTTCTCAAAGAACCAGCTTTTAGTTTCATTGATTTTTGCTATTGTTTCCTTCATTTCTTTTTCATTTATTTCTGATCTGATCTTTATGATTTCTTTCCTTCTACTAGCTTTGGGGTTTTTTTGTTCTTCTTTCTCTAATTGCTTTAGGTGCAAGGTTAGGTTGTTTATTCGAGATGTTTCCTGTTTCTTGATGTAGGCTTGTATTGCTATAAACTTCCCTCTTAGAACTGCTTTTGCTGCATCCCATAGGTTTTGGATCGTCGTGTCTCCATTGTCATTTGTTTCTAGGTATTTTTTGATTTCCCCTTTGATTTCTTCAGTGATCACTTCGTTATTAAGTAGTGTATTGTGTAGCCTCCATGTGTTTGTATTTTTTACAGATCTTTTCCTGTAATTGATATCTAGTCTCATAGCGTTGTGGTCGGAAAAGATACTTGATACGATTTCAATTTTTTTAAATTTACCAAGGCTTGATTTGTGACCCAAGATATGATCTATCCTGGAGAATGTTCCATGAGCACTTGAGAAAAATGTGTATTCTGTTGTTTTTGGGTGGAATGTCCTATAAATATCAATTAAGTCCATCTTGTTTAATGTATCATTTAAAGCTTGTGTTTCCTTATTTATTTTCATTTTGGATGATCTGTCCATTGGTGAAAGTGGGGTGTTAAAGTCCCCTACTATGATTGTGTTACTGTCGATTTCCCCTTTTATGGCTGTTAGTATTTGCCTTATGTATTGAGGTGCTCCTATGTTGGGTGCATAAATATTTACAATTGTTATACCTTCCTCTTGGATCGATCCCTTGATCATTATATAGTGTCCGTCTTTGTCTCTTGTAATTGTCTTTATTTTAAAGTCTATTTTGTCTGATATGAGAATTGCTACTCCAGCTTTCTTTTGATTTCCATTTGCATGGAATATCTTTTTCCATCCCCTCACTTTCAGTCTGTATGTGTCTCTAGGTCTGAAGTGGGTCTCTTGTAGACAGCATATATATGGGTCTTGTTTTTGTATCCATTCAGCCAGTCTGTGTCTTTTGGTGGGAGCATTTAATCCATTTACATTTAAGGTAATTATCGATATGTATGTTCCTATTCCCATTTTCTTAAATGTTTTGGGTTTGTTATTGTAGGTGTTTTCCTTCTCTTGTGTTTCTTGCCTAGAGAAGTTCCTTTAGCATTTGTTGTAAAGCTGGTTTGGTGGTGCTGAACTCTCTCAGCTTTTGCTTGTCTGTAAAGGTTTTAATTTCTCCATCAAATCTGAATGAGATCCTTGCTGGGTAGAGTAATCTTGGTTGTAGGTTTTTCTCCTTCATCACTTTAAGTATATCCTGCCACTCCCTTCTGGCTTGCAGCGTTTCTGCTGAAAGATCAGCTGTTAACCTTATGGGGATGCCCTTGTGTGTTATCTGTTGTTTTTCCCTTGCTGCTTTTAATATGTTTTCTTTATATTTAATTTTTGATAGTTTGATTAATATGTGTCTTGGTGTGTTTCTCCTTGGATTTATCCTGTATGGGACTCTCTGTGCTTCCAGGACTTGATTAACTATTTCCTTTCCCATATTAGGGAAGTTTTCAACTATAATCTCTTCAAATATTTTCTCAGTCCCTTTCTTTTTCTCTTCTTCTTCTGGGACCCCTATAATTCGAATGTTGGTGCGTTTAATGTTGTCCCAGAGGTCTCTGAGACTGTCCTCAGTTCTTTTCATTCTTTTTTCTTTATTCTGGTCTGCAGTAGTTATTTCCACCATTTTATCTTCCAGGTCACTTATCCGTTCTTCTGCCTCAGTTATTCTGCTATTGATCCCATCTAGAGTATTTTTAATTTCATTTATTGTGCTTGTCATCGTTTCTTGGTTCCTCTTTAGTTCTTCTACGTCCTTGTTAAATGTTTCTTGCATTTTGTCTATTCTATTTCCAAGACTTTGGATCATCCTTACTATCATTATTCTGAATTCTTTTTCAGGTAGACTACCTATTTCCTCTTCATTTGTTAGGTCTGGTGTGTTTTGACCCTGCTCCTTCATCTGCTGTGTGTTTTTCTGTCTTCTCATTTTGCTTATCTTACTGTGTTTGGGGTCTCCTTTTCACAGGCTGCAGGTTCGTAGTTCCCGTTGTTTTTGGTATCTGTCCCCAGTGGCTAAGGTTGGTTCAGTGGGTTGTGTAGGTTTCCTGGTGGAGGGAACTAGTGCCTGTGTTCTGGTGGATGAGGCTGGATGTTGTCTTTCTGGTGGGTTCGTCCACGTCTGGTGGTGTGTTTTGGGGTGTCTGTGGCCTTATTATGATTTTAGGCAGCCTCTCTGTTAATGGATGGGGCTGTTCCTCTCTTGCTAGTTGTTTGGCATAGGGTGTCCAGCACTGTAGCTTGCTGGTCGTTGAGTGAAGCTGGGTCTTGATGTTGAGATGGAGATCTGTGAGAGATTTTCGCCGTTTAGTATTACGTGGAGCTGGGAGGTCTCTTGTGGACCAGTGTCCTGAAGTTGGCTCTCCCACCTCAGAGGCACAGCCCTGATGCCTGGCTGGAGCACCAAGAGCCTTTCATCCACACAGCTCAGAATAAAAGGGAGAAAAAATGGAAAGAAAGAAAAAAAGAGGATAAAATAAAATAAAATAAAGCAATTATAATAAAAAATAAGAAAAAAAATTATTAAGAGTAAATTTATTAAGAAAAAAAATTTTTTTAATTTTTAAAAATAGATTTATTAATTTTTTATACTAAAAATAAGAAAAAAATTATTTAGAAAAAATTTATTAAGAAAAAAATTTTTTTAATTTTTTAAAATAAAAAATGTGAAAAAACTTATTAAAAATTTTTTTAAAAATAGAAAATAAGGAAAAAATTATTAAGAAAACATTTATTAGGGAAAAAAAATTTTTTTTAAGCCAAAAAAAAAAAAAAAAAAAAAAAAAAAACGGACGGACCTAACCCTAGGACTAACGGTGAGAGCAAAGCTATACAGACAAAATCTCACCCAGAAGCATACACATCTACACTCACAAAAAAAAGGAAAAGGGGAAAAGTTAATATATCCTGCTCCCAAAGTCCATCTCCTAAATTTGGGATGATTCGTTGTCTATTCAGGTATTCAACAGATGCAGGCACATCAAGTTGTTTGTGGAGCTTTAATCCGCTGCTTCTGAGGCTGCTGGGAGAGATTTCCCTTTCTCTTCTTTGTTTGTACAGCTCCCGGGGTTCAGCTTTGGATTTGGACCCGCCTCTGCATGTAGGTCGCCTGAGGGCGTCTGTTCCCCGCCCAGACAGAACGGGGTTAAAGGAGCAGCTGCTTCGGGGGCTCTGGCTCAGTCAGGCTGGGGGGAGGGAGCGGTACGGAGGAGGCGGGACGAGCCTGCGGCGGCAGAAGCCGGCGTGACGTTGCAGCAGCCTGAGGCGCGCCGTGCGTTCTCCCGCGGAAGTTGTCCCCAGATTACAGGAGCCTGGCCGTGGCGGGCTGCACAGGCTCCCGAGAGGGGCGGTGTGGAGAATGACCTGTGCTCGCCCACAGGCTTTTTGGTGGCGGCAGCAGCAGCCTCAGCGTCTCATGCCCGTCTCTGGGGTCCGCGCTGATAGCCGCGGCTCACGCCCGTGTCTGGAGTTCGTTTAAGTGGCGCTCCGAATCCCCTCTCCTTGCACGCCGCGAAACAAAGAGGCAAGAAAAAGTCTCCTGCCTCTTCGGCAGCTGCAGACTTTTTCTCGTGCACCCTCCCGGCTAGTTGTGGTGCGCTAGACCCTTCAGGCTGTGTTCACGCAGCCAACCCCAGTCCTCTCCCTGGGATCCGACCGAAGCCCGCGCCTCAGCTCCCAGCCCCCGCCCGCCCCGGCGGGTGAGCAGACAAGCCTCTGGGGCTGGTGAGTGCTGCTCGGCGCCGAGCCTCTGTGCGGGAATCTCTCCGTTTTTCCCTCTGCGTCCCTGTTGCTGTGGGATCCGCGCTGATAGCCGCGGCTCGCGCCCGTCTCTGGAGCTCGTTTAGGCGGCGCTCTGAATCCCCTCTCCTTGCGCGCCGCGAAACAAAGAGGCAAGAAAAATTCTCTTGCCTCTTTGGCAGCTGCAGTCTTTTTCCCGGACTCCCTCCCGGCTAGCACCGAAGCCCGAGCCCCAGCTCCCAGGCCCCGCCCGCCCCGGCGGCTGAGCAGACAAGCCTCTCGGGCTGGTGAGTGCTGGTCGGCACCGCTCCTCTGTGCGGGAATCTCCGCTTTGCCCTCCGCACCAATGTGGCTGCGCTCTCCTCCGTGGCTCCGAAGCTTCCCCCCTCTGCTACCCGCAGTCTCTGCCCACGAAGGGGCTTCCTAGTGTGTGGAAACCTTTCCTCCTTCACAGCTCCCTCCCACTGGTGCAGGTCCCGTCCCTATTCTTTTGTCTCTGTTATTTCTTTTTTCTTTTGCCCTACCCAAGTACGTGGGGATTTTCTTGCCTTTTGGGAGGTCTGACGTCTTCTGCCAGCGTTCAGTGGGTGTTCTGTAGGAGCAGTTCCACGTGTAGATGTATTTCTCATGTATCTGTGGGGAGGAAGGTGATCTCCGCGTCTTACTCTTCCGCCATCTTCCCAGTACGCCTTCTTGAGCCGTGTTCTGTCACAATGAATTTCACCTAAATCCAGTCACTTGGGTCAGCAGCAGATGTGCAAAAGTTGGATTCAAATACAAGTCCTCAAGTCAAGATGATCATGTTCTTAAAGGAGCCGTTTCTGAACACAGTACCTAATTGAACTGAATAATAAATGAAAGTCATCGTCAGCCTTGGTTTCTGGGTCCCTTTGCTACATAGTGGCCACAGAAAATATTTCACAACCTCGCCTTCTACTCCCTTCTTCTAGAAGGTTTCCATTTGCATTAAACAGGCCCAATCCCTCCCACGCTAAAAAAATAAAGCCCCCTTCAATCCCACATCTTCTTATTATTGCCACAGGCTATCAGCCTAACTCCCCCTACCCATCTCACACACACACACACACACACACACACACACACACACACACAGACATTTCACCTAGTTTACAGCATCCACTTCCTCCCCTTACATCCTTCATCACTTACATCCTCAATCTGGCTTTGGCCTTTATCACTCCACTAAGTCCTCTCCACCCCAATGACCCCTTATGTCTTGTTCCAAAGTGTAAGGGGCACTTTGGTGTCTTTACTACTTGACTTTCCAGGCAGCATGAAGCACCGTGGACCACTCTCTCCTTGAAACACCATTTTCCTTAACTTCGGGCCACCACATTCTCTGGGGATTTTTTCCCACTTCTCTGGCCATTCCTGGGGTCCTGTGTTGCCCCCTGTGCCTCCTTCTGCTGCCCTACATCTTGTGGTTACACACTGCCTGGCCCTCTACCCTTCTCTCTTCTCTCTGCAGGGTCTCTGCCTGGGGCTCCATCCACCCCCATATCTCCAAATACCAGCTGTGAGCTGATGTCTCTCAAACTCCACTTTAGCCCTGATTGCGTTCCTGTGCCCTAAAACCATGTATCCACTGGACCCCACAATCTCAGCATGTCCCAAACTCGGCTCTCCCACTCACTTCCATATTCCATGTCTCTGTGAGTGGCGACCCCAAAAGCCCATTTGCCAAACCAGAAACCTGGCAATCATCCTTGATGACAAAAACACCCTATCCTGTCAAGCCTACCTTCTAAATGTCTCAGACATGACCCCTCTCTTCATTTGAGCTACTATCTTAGTCCATTCATCCCACTATAACAGAATACCAAGACTGGGTGGCTTATAAAACAACAGAAATTTATTTCTCACCATTTTGGAGGCTGGGAAGTTCAAGATTAAGGTGCTGGCAGATTCCATATCTGGTGGAAGTCTACTTCCAAGTCCCCAGATGGCCGTCTTTTCACTATAACCTCACATGATGGAAGGGATGAGGGAGCTTTCCAGGGTCTCTTTTATAAGGGCACTAATCCCATTCATGAGAGCTCCACCCTCATGACCTGATCACCTCCAAACACCATCACATTGGGAATTAGGTTTCAGCAGGTGAACTTGGGGGAGGGGGGTTGCAAACATTCAGTCTATAGCATTACTACCGCTTTAATCTAGGCAGCTAGTGTTGTCTTGCACTGGGATCATCTCAGTCACCTGCTGGCAGGACACACTGCTTCCATTCTTTTTTTTGTTTTTTTGAAGTTGCTATAGCTATTTCTTTTTTTTTGAAGTTGCTATAGCTATTTCTTTTTTTTTTTTTAAACATCTTTATTGGAGTATAATTGCTTTACAATAGTGTGTTCGTTTCTGCTTTATAACAAAGTGAATCAGCTATACCTATACATATATCCCCATATCTCTTCCCTCTTGGTCTCCCTCCCTCCCACCGTCCCTATCCCACCCCTCTAGGTGGTCACAAAGCACCGAGCTGATCTCCCTGTGCTATGAGGCTGCTTCCCACTAGCTATCTATTTTACATTTGGTAGTCTATATAAGTCCATGCCACTCTCTCACTTCGTCCCAGCTTACCCTTCCCCCTCCCCATGTCCTCAAGCCCATTCTCTATGTCTGCGTCTTTATTCCTGTCCTGCCCCTAGGTTCTTCATAACCATTTTCTTTTTTTTTAAGAGTCCATATATATCTGTTAGCATGCGGTATTTGTTTTTCTCTTTCTGACTTACTTCACTCTGTATGACAGACTCTTGGTCCATCCACCTCACTACAAATAACTCAGTTTCATTTCTTTTTATGGCTGAGTAATATTCCATTGTATATATGTGCCACATCTTCTTTATCCATTCATCTGTCGATGGACACTTAGGTTGCTTCCATGTCCTGGCTATTGTAAATAGAGCTGCAGTGAACATTATGGTACATGACTCTTTTTGAATTATGGTTTTCTCAGGGTATATGCCCAGTGGTGGGATTGCCGGGTCATATGGTAGTTCTATTTTTAGTTTTTTAAGGAACCTCCATACTGTTCTCCGTAGTGGCTGTATCCTGCTTCCATTCTTGCTGATCCAGTCACCATGGTGCAGCCAGAATGCTCTCTCTATAGCACAATCTGTCCTAGTTATCAGGACCTCCCCATTGCTTGTAGAATACAAACCTCTTGCATGTGCTCTGCAAGATTCTCACTGACCTCCCTCTGACTTGTCTTTCCAGCCCTCTGTGTCACCCAGCACCACTGCACTGAGGACTCAGGCACTTGCCTTACTGTGTGTCACCTCAAGCCCTACTGTGTGTCACCTCAAGCCCTTTGCATATGCTGTTCCCTGGACCTGAAACACCCCCTCCAACAGAGCTCCCCATCCACTCCACTGCTTTGCCTACTTCCCATCTACATATCCTCACATACAGCCTCCCCAGTAAAAACCTCCTGTATCCCCCAAGGCTGTGGTCTTTGCCCTCTGTGTTCACCCAGAGCATGTATGTGTCATTCCATCATATCATCTATTATACTGGACTGAAATGGCCTCTTTTTCTGTGTCTTCTTGCTTTAAGAAGCCTGTAAATTCCATAAAGGCAGAGTCTGAATCTTATTCATCACACAAATCTATCACCTGCCTGATGTACAGTAAGTGATGGATAAATATCAATTGAATAAATGCAGCATGATTTTACTTTCCTAGTGCAGGGTGGTATATGGAATCCTGATGGAAACAATCATTTTAAAGACATAAAAATAATAAAAGTACCCCCAGAAGAAAGATGAAAAATCAGTCCTTTACCTGTTATACCCCCAGAAGAAAGATGACAAATCAGCTCTTTACCTGTTACCCTAGTTAATGCATTGATAATTTTTAGTCATGTCTGTATGCCATAAACTGTTAAAATAACGCAACGAATATGTTTCGTTTAATTTGTCCAAGTGAATGAAATTATAAATGAAGGTGTTTCTCTGTGAAGATACTTGCAACCGTTCACAAAATTCTGACGCTAAATTAAGCAGCCAAGTGGAGAAGGAGGCAAGCTAACATTTCTTAGGGATCAACGTGTGTTTGCCTGCGCCCTCTTCTGGATGGACTGAGAACAGCTCAAGTGTGGAAAAGACTCCATAAGGAATGATTAGGACCCACCTAAAAGCATGGTTCTAGGTTCTCAGCAACTCAGACTTTGATGAGTAGCTGAAAACCCGGGGAGGAAAGTGTGTGACATTACTCTTAGTCAGGAGACTGTGCTGTCCTGCGGCATCCTGCGAGCTCATTCTTCAGGAAGCCCCGCTCCCTGGTCTACACCCCCAGAGCTCTGCCTTCTGTCCCTCCAGCTGAGAGGTGTGGGCTTCAGGGGGGCCCCACGGAGTCCTCGCCCCTGGGCATACACTCCGGCCCTTTCACCACCAGTGACCTCTGCCCTGGCAGCTGAAAAACCAAGTCTGGGGATCACCTCTGCCCGGCTGGCCTTCTTAGAGGCCTGGTTGCCAGATTTAGCAAATCTCTGGCAAATATTTTATTTTATCTGGCTGCCCCATCTCCAACATACCCATCTATACCACCTGCTGGTCCCCTGATGGTGCCTTGCTTCAGTTTTTCAACCCACTTGATTTTTCCTCTTGAAGTTCACTAGTCTCTTAAATTGCTTGAACTTCAAAAAAAAAAAGTTGTCTTAATCCCTTCCCCATTCTTTGTTTTTAGTTTATTGTTTTACTTTCTATTAATTGTATTTGGCTGCTTCTTTTCCCTCATTATTTCTTTCTTTTTTTTTCTGATCACTTTATCTAGTGATTTGTTATTCTTTTAACCTTACTTTTACTTCTCATCTTTTCACTGAGAGGCTTTCAGGCTTTAGATTTCCTGGTCGCTTACATTATTATCCCTTTTATATGGTCTTTGCTTATTGTAATATTTTATCCATTTTTTTTTTCAATTGAAGTCCATTTTCACTGTTTGACTCCATAAATAAATGTCTCTCCCCTGTGCTTACTTTATCTACTTTTCATTCATCATTCCTAACTCTTGTGTGTGTGTTTTTCATTTTAACTCAACATTTCGCTTGCCAGCTTGACATGTAAGCCTCCATTGCTTTGTTTTTCTTATACTGTTCAGACAAGTGTTATCTTCTATTTTTATTTTTAAATTGGTATTTTTTCCTCTGATTTTGCCAGGGGCAATTCAAGAGGCATGCTGATTAAGGAGACAGTCAGAAGGCTGCCCTGTGCTTTGAGGGAGAGCAGACAAGATGCTTGTCCTCCCCCAGCCAGAGGGGAGGGGCAGCAGGAGCCCATGCCAGTGGCTCGCCTTCGCTTAGCTTTTTGTGTGAATAAAGAAAGAAAGAACGCTGAGTCAGGAGTGAGGCAAAGAAGGGGTTCTTGGAGGCCCTGACACTCTGAGTTGGGAAGCTAGCTAATGAGGATTCTCTTTTCTGCTTATAAGAGCAGTTTTGCCACAATGTCTACGCAGTAGTACCAAGAACATGATCACAGGTAATTTTGGTTCAGACGCAGGCACCTTGGCCTTCATAGGAAGTGAAGAAAGTTGAGGAGACCTAAGAACAAGAGGCTCCTCTTAGAATCTTCCCCGAAAGATGGTAATATGTTAAAAAAAAAAAAAAGAAGAAGAAGAAGAAGAAGAGGGGGAGGAAAGCTAATGCAAAGAAAGGAAGAGAGGGATGAAGGGAGGGAAAAAAATGAAAACGAAATTTCAGGAGTTTTTCTATCAACCTTCTTATTGTACAGCCTAAGAGAGGAAAGAGAGTCAGCACCTTAGATAGACCCAGGCCCTGAAAATTAAACTCCAGTGTCTAAGCCTGAACGAAGTGGGTTTCAACAGGTGGTGGAGGGGGCAGATTTTGCTCCCCAGGGGACATTTGACAACATCTGGCAACGTTTTTGGTTGTCACATCTAGTGGGAGAGTCCAGGGTGCTGTTAAGCCCCCTACATTGCACAGGACAGTCCCCCACTCAGCAAAAATCACCCCCCCCAACCCACCAAATGCCAGTAGAGCCGAGGCTGAGAAACCTTGGCTCTAAGGACAGTTTTCCTAACAATCTTCCTCCCGTCTTAACAGCCTTCTATTCACTCCCGTTTGATGACTTCTTTCCCCCAAATCCCCTCTAGTGAACAGAGCATCAGCTCCATCAACCAACCATGTCTCAGATGTTCCAGTGTGTCTCTTATTTCTCTACAAATTATTTCTCCACACACCTGCCCAGGCCGAGGAGCTTAGACCTGGACTTTCTCTGCCCAGCATCCGTTTCTTCCTCTTGAGCTGTAGTTTAACCAGCCCTCTCTCACGGAGAAGGCATATCTGCCCCAGGGGACATGCAGCGGCTCTCACCACACAGAATGGACTCTCTGGGCTTTGACGAGAGCCCAATACACCCCACGGCCCATCTCAACAGGCCACTCCCCAGCAGCCCAGCCCCGGAGAACCCTGAGCTTCCCAAGGACCACAGCTCCATTTTTCCAGACCCAGTAGGTTTTCTGTGACTACTTTCTTCCACCAGCTCTGAAGATTCCCAGCGGTTCCTACCCACTCAGTTCACAGGTCTGAGGCAAAGGGGAATGAGGAGTGATGGATGAAGGGAAGCAGACATCCACGTGGGAGGGGAGGGCAGGGGAGGGAGGGAGGGTGGGGTGAAGCACGTGGGCTCTGGAGCCACAGCACCTGCAGTCCACGCCCAGCTCTTGGGCACATTCCTTCACCTGTCTGTGCCTCAGGGTCCTCAGATGTAAAGTGGGGATAACTTACGGGGCTGTTGTGAGGCTCAAGTGAGTCAGGACCAGGGCAGCACTTAGAACAGGGTCAGGCACAACCACTGCCTGGTAAAGGTAGAGGTGACTCAAGGGAGGATGTGCCGTGAATCAATAGCCACGAAGTGAGTGTCCTTGTCGCCAATACCACCCTTAGACAGCGGTGTTGCAAATATCTCAACCAGATGGTCAGCATGACCAAAGGTTACCTCTCTCCAAGGTTAAGTGAAAAGCTAAAGGAGTTTCACCTCCTTACAAGGGCAACGGGACTGGACTTCGTCCTACTTCCTGATTCTGTTTCCTCTTTGCTATTTAAGAATGAGTACACGGCTTCAGTTCTCTTAGCTTCCCGCTGCCTTCTTCCCAGCACCTTCTCCTTGGCCCCAGGGGAGTTCATGGCTTCCCCCTCATAACTCAGCACCTAATTATTCTGAAACACAAATGAAATGGGATTTTAAGTATTTTATGAAAGGGAAGAAATATGGCAATCCCCAAAGGTCGTATAAAACAAAATAGTTTTAAAATCATTGGCCATAGTGATATTTTTCCACCAGTTGCGTTTTAAAATATGTGAAAAGCCTGGGGTAAATGAAGAGAGATTTCAGCCTATTAACATTCCTAAACAGTTCTAAATAGGTCAAGAATTCAGTTATAATATCTATGGACTTTTTGGTTTCTTCTCATTTCTTCATGATACCACATGTTTTCATAATTTAACATCTTTTGAAGGAGGTAACTGCCTTAAAACTTTCAAGGATAAAATCTTGCTTTGAACCTTCAAATATATGTTTTTTAAATGGAAAGTTTGTTGATTAACAGAATACCTACATTTATTTTAGGATTTAGGGGATAATCAAGCTATTCTTTTTTATATTCCCAGTGTGTAATACTGGAACATCTGGAACAATGAACATTTATGTTTGTTGAGTGAATAAAACATACATAGGAATTAACAAGTCAACGAGAAAAGCCATAGCTAGGGTTTTTTTTTTTTTGGTGGTGCTGTATTCTTTTAGCTAGCTTCTTTTATAGAAACTGCCTATCACAGTAGTTTCCCTGGCATGAGAATCACATTAAACATCAAACCTTCCATCTTATTTTTCTGACACCTCTTTGACCCAGGGAAGGATAAATAGCTCATTACCTATAGTGTGAACCAATTATATACCCCGAGGTCACTGACCAGTTCTCAGTCTAGCATAACAGAATCCCATCCAACCAACACAATATACCATTATATAAAGGACATGGTTTGGCTTCTGAGAAAAGGGGATTCTAATCCAGGCTCCGCTCCTTCTTAACCCCCAAGGCTCATTTCCTTAGCATAGAAGGAAACAATTGTGATTTTGTGGAGATGATGTATGTAAAGTGCCTGGCACATGGTAAGCCTTCAGTATTTATGTTATTTATTAGGCCATGATCCCAATCACCTCCACAGAAATAACAGAAAAGTCATAGGAAAGCAGATTTGATAGTAGGGAGCCTTCTCACCCATTGGCTAATTCGGTGTTTCTCAACCCTTGACTAAATGTTGACATCACCTACTGAACTTTTGAAAACTTCTGATGCCTGGTACTCACCCCCAGGGAGGCTGATTTAAACGGGCACAAGGGATCTATATGTTTCTCAAGTTTCCCCAGGGGATTCTTTTTTTTTTTTAATATTTTATTTATTTATTTGGTTGTGCCGGATTTTAGTTGTGGCTCTCGGGCTCCTTAGATGCGGCTCACTGGCTCCCTAGTTGCAGCATGTGAACTCTTAGTTGCAGCATGCATGTAGGATCTAGTTCCCTGACCAGGGATCTAACCCAGGCCCCCTGCATTGGGAGCTTGGAGTCTTAACCACTGCGCCACCAGGGAATTCCCTCGCCAGGGGATTCTAATGGCCATCCAAGGCTAAGAACTACAGAATTAACAGGTGATCAAGACCTAGGGCCCCTACACTCTGGTAAGTCAGAGGTTTGGTGGTAAACAACCATTCAAGCACATTTTTATGGTGAGATCCATTTGAATGTAGTGTGTTGGACATCTTTTAAGAAAGGTCTTCAATGCTGATTCTAGAGCTGGAATCAGCATTCATGTGTTCATGTAAACACATAATTAGTTGAACGTATGTGCCAGGAGCTGTGCTATTCTTGTGGGATCTTTGCCTGACACAATCTTTGCCTCATGTGGCTCCCAGTCTAGTGGAGAAAACAAAGGACGGTGACAGTTGTGTGTGATATGTCCCCACAGAGGTGTGCACTGGAGAAGGACCACTAACCCAGGGTTAGGGAAGGGGAGGGCCTGAGAGCAAATTCAGAGAAGGTGATGATAAGGATGAATAGGAATTACCTGAACAGAGAAGAGAGGTCCAAAGACAGGATGTTGGTGGCATGGGTGGGAAGGAGAGTTTGCCAATTTCATATAACAAACATGATTTATATTAATTTATCTTAAAATTATTAGTGTAAGTCTGTAGACACCTATCATACATTTGGGATAGTATTTGGATAACAGGGGTTTAGAGTATCACTACACAGCAACATCCCATTAATTATATTTCGTGGAAAATATATGTGTCAACAACCTGACATAGTATGTTTTTAAAAGTTGAATAAATGACTTCTAATATTGTTTCTAACTTTTAAAGTTCTAGAATACAGGTAGAATGACTTTGCAAATTTTTTTTTCTTACTTTATTCCCACCTTTCTGTTTATCTGATAGGCTAATGAAGACAGCTTTTATGTGCCTATCATTGTCTGTATATGAGACAGAAGAGTGGAAATGTCAGTTGTGCTCTGAGTATAAAATCAATTCCCAGATAGTTGGCCTGTTGACAGCTCTGATTTTAACCATTTAGTCAGTATGGTTTAAAAATATATTACTTCCTATGTTCAGTGGTATTCGACCATAAATAATTGAATTTAGGAATTAGGAGGGACATCAAAGCATTGCAGAATTGACACTCGACTTAAACTCCACATACATTATGTTTCCATGCTCTCATTTCCTATTATCATATAGTTAGATTACTCAGGGGTCAATTTTTTCCCTTTCCCAAAACCTCCTGCTTAAAGACACTTCCAAATCTGTAAATGAAAAGTGCTATTGATAATAAACTAGGATATTTCCTTCCCTCAGATAACCTGTATGTTATAGCTTTGAGAGCTAAAAAACACAATTCAGTGCAGGATATATAAGTAGTCAGTATGCTTTCCTTTGAAATTCAAACTTAACTGTAAAAAATGGGAGAATTTGTTGGCTCAGGAGATAGTAATAGTTCAGGCAAAGATGGATGCAGAGACTCAATCGATGTCATTAAGACTCTGTCTGGGTCTCTTCATCTCTCAGTTTTGCTTTTATTCTCTAGTAATTTCTCTCTACACAGAGGGAAAGCTAGACCCTGACAGGTCCAAGGCCCAAAGATGAATACACTTCATGGTCCCTGAAAGAGAAACTCTCTCCAGGAATCTTCCAAGTCCCCAAAAGAACTCTGGCCCTGGTTGGGCCATGTGCCTACTCTGGACCAATCACAGTGTCTAGGAAAATGATGTTTTCTGATTGACCCTTGGCTCCACCACTGTGGTGAGACAGCATCCTTGATGGACCAGCCCACCAGAACCATAGGAGGGGAAAAGAATAGTTCCCTTGAGAAAGGACATGGGGGCAGACAAGTTAAGAGATGACCATTACTGGTAGCCTTCCTCCTTATTATAGTGTTTCTCTTGTTCTGCCTTCAAAATTTTAATATTGCCACTAAGTAAAAAATAAAGATCCAATAGAAAAATTTACTACATTTAATGGGACTTCTTCCCTTTTGAAAATCCTTTCAGCTGCTGACACGTTTGTTTTCCGTGAACAATAGGCTTTTTCTATAACATCACAAACTCCTTTGTTATTCAATTGCTGAGAAAATTCTTAGTAGTTCATATAACTAGTATATCAGAAAAAAGAATTATAGTTTTATAAATTAAAAATAAATAAACCAAACCTAATTACCTGAGTTTATTTCTCCAGAGAAGTAGATGGGGGTTGGGGAGGAAAGAGATAAGGTAGAAAATGATAAGCAATTTTATTTTTGTGCTCTTCATTGTATAAAACTTCTATGAAAAGTTGTTAATGCAGGGACTTCCCTGGCCGTCCAGTGGTTAAGACTCCGCGGTTCCATTGCAGGGGGCATGGGTTCAATTCCTGGTCGGTGAACTAAGATTCCCACATGCTGCACAGTGTGGTCAAAAAAAGGTTAAAAAAAAAGTTGTTAATGTATTTGTATTTCTGTATAGTTATTGCAGTTTGAAAATCATTGGTTTCTAACAGGATAGAACTACCTTGGGAAGGTCAACTTTGGTCTAAGGATGGTCTTCAGCGTTGAAGATCCAGAAATTTTGTTTTCCCCCAATACACTCAAGCATTATCAGTATCTCCAAATCTGGCTAATACCAAACTCACAGAAGAAACCTGAGAATTTTCTGGAAACCTCCCTTCATGTATATATCTACAGTGATCAAGCCCTCCTAATTCTGTCTTCTTAATAACCCCTCTCCCCATTCTCATCCTCTCTTTTTTGCCTCTACCATATACAGACCCTCATAATCTCTAATCTAGGCTATGGTTCTACTCTTCTGATATCCTGACTCAATCCTTCATCCTTATTAAATCCATTCTTCACACTAAAGTCAATATCCACATTCAAAATGTAAATCTGAAATGAACTTCCTAGCCTGGAACACTGGGACAAAGTAAGCAGGTCCTCAATTAATATTTGAAATGGTACTACTATTTGCAGTGGCTCTTCAAAGAGAGGGGATAATCAGTGATTTCTCTCCGTCAGAGGAAATTTCTAGGAGAAGCCAAATTTTAATCTCAGTGTTGCTTGGTGAACATGAAACATTAGCGAGATCTATTACTAGGATAATCTTAATGGCTATCTATGCCATTTTGATGACAAAATGTGACAATCTATGCCAGTTTGATGCATCCCTATCCTCTTTGTGGGTAGACTGGATCATTAAGCCAGCTAGTTAGAGAATCTTCTTCTCAAGACTTTAACTCTGAATTTCTCCTTTTCTTAATTCTACTTTTTTTAAGATTCACATTTACCATATCCCTTCTGCTGGTGTATTCTTCTTTAGAAATGGTAGTGGAACCAGTTGGACACTATTTTTCCAATTTTAGCCTTAAAAGATAATTTTAAGGAGATTATAATATAGATTAGATAGAAAGATAGGTGATAGATGCTAGACAGATAGATAATAACCTTTAAAATATTATATATGTATCTGATTCCATTCTTCATGCATGGATTTCAACTAGTTTAACTAATTGACCCAGTGAGACCTTTATGTTATACTGTCTAAAATAGTATCTGGACTCTGCTGCATAAATCTTTGTTAGTGATGGTATGATGAAGAAGCAAGTACAAAGAAGTACAAATCACTATAAGAGAAGACAGATTTACGAATAACACATAGAACCTTACAGAAATTGGGCAGCAGGAGAAAAGGGTTTAACACTTCAAATATCTACCAAAATCCCGAGCTATCCTAACCCATCTTCACAGTAACTTCTAAAGATAAACCTTAACATACTGTCACTTCCATAGACCCTTCTGGTGACTGATTGCCCTGAACATGAGGTGGGCATCTGTCTGGCTGGTTGGACTGTGGTCAGGCTTATAGGTGGTGGCACAAAGGAGTCATGTGTCCCTAGGTGACAACAGGTGTGAAGTGAATATGAAATGCCACCACCTGGCTGGCGCCTGCTTGGTGATCCAGTAGATTCAATATCTTAAAGGGTGTTTCTCCAATACTGTGGTGTATCACTACACTGGGAGAATGGGAAAACACTATTAGTGTTCTGTTCAATAATGCAACAAACTTCACTCAGAAAGCCAGTTTCTCTGTCCAGAGCCTAATTTGAAGGACTTTGCCTAATTTGCAGGCAAAATGGATTTTCAGGCACATCACATTTCAAGTAGCCATACACACCCTTTTTTTTTTCACATCTTTATTGGAGTATAATTGCTTTACAATGGTGTGTTAGTTTCTGCTTTATAACAAAGTGAATCAGTTATACATATACATATATCCCCATATCTCTTCCCTCTTGGTCTCCCTCCCTCCCACCCTCCCTATCCCACCCCTCTAGGTGGTCACAAAGCACCGAGCTGATCTCCCTGTGCTATGCGGCTGCTTCCCACTAGCTATCTGTTTTACATTTGGTAGTATATATATGTCCATGCCACTCTCTCACTTTGTCACAGCTTACCCTTCCCCCTCCCTGTATCCTCAAGTCCATTCTCTAGTAGGTCTGCGTCTTTAATCCCGTCTTGCCCCTAGGTTCTTCATGACCATTTTTTTTTTAAGATTCCATATATATGTGTTAGCATACGGTATTTGTTTTTCTCTTTCTGACTTACTTCACTCTGTATGACAGGCTCTAGGTCCATCCACCTCACTACAAATAACTCAATTTTGTTTCTTTTTATGTCTGAGTAATATTCCATTGCATATATGTGCCACATCTTCTTTATCCATTCATCTGTTGATGGACACTTAGGTTGCTTCCATGTCCTGGCTATTGTAAACAGAGCTGCAATGAACATTTTGGTACATGCCTCTTTTTGAATTATGCTTTTCTCAGGGTATATGCCCAGTAGTGGGATTGCTGGGTCGTATGGTAGTTCTATTTTTAGTTTTTTAAGGAACCTCCATACTGTTCTCCATAGTGGCTGTAGCAATTTACATTCCCACCAACAGTGCAAGAGGATTCCCTTTTCTCCACACCCTCTCCAGCATTTATTGTTTGTAGATTTTTTGATGATGGCCATTCTGACTGGTGTGAGGTGATACCTCATTGTAGTTTTGATTTGCATTGCTCTAATGATTAATGATGTTGAGCATCCTTTCATATGTTTGTTGGCAATCTGTATATACCTTCTTTGGAGAAATGTCTATTTAGGTCTTCTGCCCATTTTTGGATTGGGTTGTTTGTTTTTTTGATATTGAGCTGCATGAGCTGCTTGTAAATTTTGGAGATTAATCCTTTGTCTGTTACTTCATTTACAAATATTTTCTCCCATTCTGAGGGTTGTCTTTTCCTCTTGTTTATGGTTTCCTTTGCTGTGCAAAAGCTTTTAAGGTTCATTAGGTCCCATTTGTTTATTTTTGTTTTTATTTCCATTTCTCTAGGAGGTGGGTCAAAAAGGATCTTGCTGTGATTTATGTCATAGAGTGTTCTGCCTATATTTTCCTCTAAGAGTTTGATAGTGTCTGGTCTTACATTTAGGTCTTTAATCCATTTTGAGTTTATTTTTGTGTATGGTGTTAGGGAGTGTTCTAATTTCATTCTTTTACATGTAGCTGTCCAGTTTTCCCAGCACCACATATTGAAGAGGCTGTCTTTTCTCCACTGTGTATTCTTGCCTCCTTTATCAAAGATAAGGTGACCATATGTGCATGGGTTTACCTCTTAGCTTTCTATCCTGTTCCATTCATCTATATTTCTGTTTTTGTGCCATTACCATACTGTCTTGATTACTTTAGCTTTGTAGTATAGTCTGAAGTCAGGGAGCCTGATTCCTCCAGCTCCATTTTTCTTTCTCAAGATTGCTTTGGCTATTCGGGGTCTTTTGTGTTTCCACACAAACTGTGAAATTTTTTGTTCTAGTTCTGTGAAAAATGTCAGTGGTAGTTTGGTAGAGATTGCATTGAATCTGTAGATTGCTTTGGGTGGTATAGTCATTTTCACAATGTTGATTCTTCCAATCCAAGAACATGGTATATCTCTCCATCTATTTGTATCATCTTTAATTTCTTTCATCAGTGTCTTATAATTTTCTGCATACAGGTCTTTTGTCTCCTTAGGTAGGTTTATTCCTAGATATTTTATTCTTTTTGTTGCAACAGTAAATGGGAGTATTTTCGTAATTTCACTTTCAGATTTTTCATCCTTAGTGTATAGGAATGCAAGAGATTTCTGTGCATTAATTTTGTATCCTGCTACTTTACCAAATTCATTGATTAGCTCTAGTAGTTTTCTGGTAGCATCTTTAGGATTCTCTATGTATAGTATCATGTCATCTGCAAACAGTGACAGCTTTACTTCTTCTTTTCCGATTTGGATTCCTTTTATTTCTTTTTCTTCTCTGATTGCTGTGGCTAAAACTTCCAAAACTATGTTGAATAATAGTGGTGAGAGTGGGCAACCTTGTCTTGTTCCTGATCTTAGTGGAAATGGTTTCAGTTTTTCACCATTGAGGACAATGTTGGCTGTGGGTTTGTCATATATGGCCTTTATTATATTGAGGTAAGTTCCCTCTCTGCCTACTTTCTGGAGGGTTTTTATCATAAATGGGTGTTGAATTTTGTCAAAAGCGTTCTCTGCATCTATTGAGATGATCATATTGTTTTTCTCCTTCAATTTGTTAATATGGTGTATCACATTGATTGATTTGCATATATTGAAGAATCCTTGCATTCCTGGGATAAACCTCACTTGATCATGGTGTATGATCCTTTTAATGTGCTGTTGGATTCTGTTTGCTAGTATTTTGTTGAGGATTTTTGCATCTATGTTCATCAGTGATATTGGCCTGTAGTTTTCTTTCTTTGTGACATCTTTGTCTGGTTTTGGTATCAGGGTGATGGTGGCCTCGTAGAATGAGTTGGGGAGTGTTCCTCCCTCTGCTATATTTTGGAAGAGTTTGAGAAGGATAGGTGTTAGCTCTTCTCTAAATGTTTGATAGAATTTGCCTGTGAAGCCATCTGTCCTGGGCTTTTGTTTGTTGGAAGATTTTGGATCACAGTTTCAATTTTAGTGCTTGTGATTGGTCTGTTTATATTTTCTATTCCTTCCTGGTTCAGTCTTGGAAGGTTGTGCATTTCTAAGAATTTTTCCATTTCTTCCAGGTTGTCCATTTTTTTGGCATATAGTTGCTTGTAGTAATCTCTCATGATTCTTTGTGTTCCTGCAGTATCAGTTGTTACTTCTCCTTTTTCATTTCTAATTCTATTGATTTGACTCTTCTCCCTTTTTTTCTTGATGAGTCTGGCTAATGGTTTATCAATTTTGTTTATCTTCTCAGAGAACCAGCTTTTAGTTTTATTGATCTTTGCTATTGTTTCCTTCATTCCTTTTTCATTTATTTCTGATCTGATCTTTATGATTTCTTTCCTTCTGCTAACTTTGGGGGTTTTTTGTTCTTCTTTCTCTAATTGCTTTAGGTGTAAGGTTACGTTGTTTATTTGAGATGTTTCTTGTTTCTTAAGGTAGGATTGTATTGCTATAAACTTCCCTCTTAGAACTGCTTTTGCTGCATCCCATAGGTTTTTTGTTGTCGTGTTTTCATTGTCATTTGTTTCTAGGTATTTTTTGATTTCCTCTTTGATTTCTTCAGTGATCTCTTGGTTATTAAGTAGTGTATTGTTTAGCCTCCATGTGTTTGTATGTTTTACAGATTTTTTCCTGTAATTGATATCTAGTCCCATAGCATTGTGGTCGGAAAAGATACTTGATATGATTTCAATTTTCTTAAATTTACCAAGGCTTGATTTGTGACCCAAGATATGATCTATCCTGGAGAATGTTCCATGAGCACTTGAGAAGGTAGTGTATTCTGTTGTTTTGGGATGCAATGTCCTATAAATATCAATTAAGTCCATCTTCTTTAATGTATCATTTAAAGCATGTGTTTCCTTATTTATTTTCATTTTGGATGATCTGTCCATTGTTGAAAGTGGGGTGTTAAAATCTCCTACTACAATTGTGTTACTGTCGATTTCCCCTTTTATGGCTGTTAGTATTTGCCTTATGTATTGGGGTGCTCCTATGTTGGGTGCATAAATATTTACAATTGTTATATCTTCTTCTTGGATTGATCCCTTGATCATTATGTAGTGTCCTTCTTTGTCTCTTGTAATAGTCTTTATTTTAAAGTCTGTATTGTCTGATATGAGAATTGCTACTCCAGCTTTCATTTGATTTCCTTTTGCATGGAATATCTTTTTCCATCCCCTCACTTTCAGTCTGTATGTGTCCCTAGGTCTGAAGTGGGTCTCTTGTAGACAGCATATATGTGGGTCTTGTTTTTGTATCCATTCAGCCAGTCTATGTCTTTTGGTTGGAGCATTTAATCCATTTACATTTAAGGTAATTATTGATATGTATGTTCCTATTACCATTTTCTTAATTGTTTTGGGTTTGTTATTGTAGGTGTTTTCCTTCTCTTGTGTTTCCTGCCTAGAGAAGTTCCTTTAGCATTTTTTGTAGAGCTGGTTTGGTGGTGCTGAATTCTCTCAGCTTTTGCTTGTCTGTAAAGGTTTTAATTTCTGTGTTGAATCTGAATGAGATCCTTGCTGGGTAGAGTAATCTTGGTTGTAGGTTTTTCCCCTTCATCACTTTAATTAACTCCTGCCACTCCCTTCTGGCTTGCAGAGTTTCTGCTGAAAGATCAGCTGTTAACCTTATGGGGATTCCATTGTATGTTATTTGTTGCTTTTCCCTTGTTGCTTTTAATATTTTTTTTTTGTGTTTAATTTTTGATAGTTTGATTAATATGTGTCTTGGTGTGTTTCTCCTTGGATTTATCCTGTTGGGACTCTCTGTGTTTCCTGGACTTGATTAACTATTTCCTTTCCGATATTAGGGAAGTTTTCAACTATAATCTCTTCAAATATTCTCAGTCCCTTTCTTTTTCTCTTCTTCTCTGGGACCCCTATAATTCGATTGTTGGTGCGTTTAATGTTGTCCCAGAGATCTCTGAGTCTGTCCTCAGTTCTTTTCATTCTTTTTTTCTTTATTCTGCTCTGCAGTAGTTATTTCCACTATTTTATCTTCCAGGTCACTTATCCGTTCTTCTGCCTCAGTTATTCTGCTATTGACCCCTTCTAGAGAATTTTTAATTTCATTTATTGTATTGTTCATCACTGTTTGTTTGCTCTTTAGTTCTTCTAGGTCCTTGTTAAACGTTTCTTGTATTTTCTTCTTTCTATTTCCAAGATTTTGGATCATCTTTACTATCATTATTCTGAATTATTTTTCAGGTAGACTGCCTATTTCCTCTTCATTTGGTTGGTCTGGTGGGTTTTTATCTTGCTCCTTCATCTGCTGTGTGTTTCTCTGTCTTCTCATTTTGCTTAACTTACTGTGTTTGGTGTCTCCTTTTTGCAGGCTGCATGTTTGTAGTTTTTGTTGTTTTTGGTGTCTGCCCCCAGTGGCTAAGGTTGGTTCAGTGGATTGTGTAGGCTTCCTGGTGGAGGGGACTAGTGCCTGTGTTCTGGTGGATGAGGCTGGATCTTGTCTTTCTGGTGGGCAGGTCCACATCTGGTGGTGTGTTTTGGGGTGTCTGTGGCCTTATTATGATTTTAGGCAGCCTCTCTGCTAATGGGTGGGGCTGTGTTCCTGTTTTGCTAGTTGTTTGGCATAGGGTGTCCAGCTCTGTATCTTGCTGGTCATTGAGTGCAGCTGGGTCTTGGCATTGAGATGGAGATCTCTGGGAGATTTTGCCATTTGGTATTACGTGGAGCTGGGAGGTCTCTTGTGGACCAGTGTCCTGAACTTGGCTCTCCCACCTCAGAGGCACAGCCCTGACACCTGGGTGGAGCACCAAGAGCCTGTCATCCTCACGGCTCAGAATAAAAGGGAGAAAAAAAAGAAGGAAAGAAAGAAGAAGGTAAAATTTAAAAAAATAAAGTTATTAAAATAAAAAATAATTATTAAAAAAAAATGTTTTAGTAAAACAAAGAAAAAGGAAGAAGAGAGCAACCAAAACTAAAAACAAATCCACCAATGATAACAAGCGCTAAAAATTATACCAAAAAAAAAAAAAAAAGGACAGACAGAACCCTAGGACAAATGGTAAAAGCAAAGCTATACAGACAAAATCACACACAGAAGCATACACATACACACTCACAAAAAGAGAAAAAGGGGAAAATATATATATATATCGTTGCTCCCA
Organism: Eubalaena glacialis; assembly: GCF_028564815.1. Lineage (NCBI taxonomy): Eukaryota > Metazoa > Chordata > Mammalia > Artiodactyla > Balaenidae > Eubalaena > Eubalaena glacialis. The sequence continues at coordinate 9,830,103 of NC_083722.1, forward strand.
AAGTCCACCTCCTCAATTTGGGATGATTCGTTGTCTATTCAGGTATTCCACAGATGCAGGTACATCAGGTCGACTGTGGAGATTTAATCCGCTGCTTCTGAGGCTGCTGGGAGAGATTTCCCTTTCTCTTCTTTGTTCGTACAGCTCCCGGGGTTCAGCTTTGGATTTGGCCCCGCCTCTGCGTGTAGGTCTCCTGAGGGCATCTGTTCTTTGCTCAGACAGAACGGGGTTAAAGGAGCAGCTGCTTCGGGGGCTCTGGCTCAGTCAGGCCGGGGGGAGGGAGGGGTACGGAGGAGGCGGGGCGAGCCTGCGGCGGCAGAGGCGTCGTGACGTTGCAGCAGCCCGAGGCGCGCCGTGCGCTCTCCCGGGGAAGTTGTCCCCGGATCACGGGAGCCTGGCTGTGCCGGGCTGCACAGGCTCCCGGGAGGGGCGGTGTGGAGAGTGACCTGTGCTCGCACACAGGCTTTTTGGTGGCGGCAGCAGCAGCCTTAGCGTCTCATGCCCGTCTCTGGGGTCCGCGCTGATAACCGCGGCTCGCGCCCGTCTCTGGAGCTCGTTTAGGCGGCGCTCTGAATCCCCTCTCCTCGCGCACCAGGAAACAAAGAGGCACGAAAAAGTCTCTTGCCTCTTCGGCAGCTCCAGACCTTTTCCCGAACTCCCTCCGGCTAGCTGTGGCGCGCTAACCCCTTCAGGCTGTGTTCACGCCGCCAACCCCAGTCCTCTCCCTGCGATCCGACCGAAGCCCGAGCCTCAGCTCCCAGCCCCCGCCCGCCCCGGCGGGTGAGCAGACAAGCCCCCCGGGCTGGTGAGTGCTGCTCGGCGCCGAGCCTCTGTGCGGGAATCTCTCCGCTTTGCCCTCTGCACCCCTGTGGCTGCGCTCTCCTCCGTGGCTCTGAAGCTTCCCCCCTCCGCCACCCGCAGTCTCTGCCTGCGAAGGGGCTTCCTAGTGTGTGGACACCTTTCCTCCTTCACGGCTCCCTCCCACTGGTGCAGGTCCCGTCCCTATTCTTTTGTCTCTGTTTTTTCTGTTTTCTTTTGCCCTACCCAAGTACGTGGGGAGTGTCTTGCCTTTTGGGAGGTCTGAGGTCTTCTGCCAGCGTTCAGTAGGTGTTCTGTAGTTGTTCCACATGTAGATGTATTTCTGATGTATTTGTGGGGAGGAAGGTGATCTCCATGTCTTACTCTTCCACCGTCTTGAAGCTCCCCCCATAGACATCTTTAAAGAGGACACTTTCCAACTAGTGTGAGTCACATTTCCTCTGGGGCTTTATTTAGATAATAGAAATTTGTTCTTATGTGGTTTTAATAAAATAAAGAAGCTAAATTGGGGACTATATAAGGTTTGGCTGCTGCAATAAAACTGGAGTTTATAAAGAGAGGAAAAATGATCAGTTAGCTTTGTACTACCATTATGGTGCAGCATCTAAAATTCACTGTAATCATTTTGTCCATCCCATACTACTGCAGAAAAAATAAAAGCAGCATAAAATGATGTAATATATGAAATCTTGTATAGTGATGGATCTTTCACAACTGTAATGAAGTCTTTGGAAACTTTATGGTATGAATTCCTATTGTTTCTCAAAATGTACAGGTAACTCAGCAAAAGCAAAAGGCTCAATCAAACATTTGAATGAATTCAAACTACTAATTGAAAATAAAAACTGTAACCACAATCTTGATGCCATCTCGGGATCAAGTTAGGAAAGTGAAAACTTTCTTTTCACTTCCATCTTCAAGAATCATTAGACCACACCCCAGTTAACATGAAACATCATTTGAAAAACAAAATCAAAATCCTAAATGTTAAAGTATGTTACAAACCTTTCTGGAACTGCATCATATATTCAGTAACGATCCTGGTAAAAACAAGTACTGATATCCTTAATATTCAGTAACTATTATCAAGCATCTGAAGGGAATGACCTAGGCAGATTTGGATCCCAACAATTTCATTTATGGGTTTATTTTCTTTGAGATATAGACAGCTATGCTAATGGAACATCCATGCCATGTTTTAATCATTATATCACAAGATAGAAAGACAACAAGTGTGGTCATCCACTTGATACTGGAATAATTCCTACAAAATTTTCAGCTTAGCCTAAATACCTCAGTTATCACATACTCAGTACTTGTCTCAAGAGATGGCTGATTCTGTCTTTGAACAGGTGACATTTAGGATGTTCTTTATATTGATCCACTATCTGTCTCACTGTACCTTCCATGCATCGACCAAGCTTCACACGCCAGACCAGGTAGAACGAGCCCAAATCCTTCTCCATATGACAACCCTTCAAATACTGCAAGACAGTTATCCAGTCCTCGTCCATCTGTCCTTTTTTTTGGCTGTGTTGGGCCTTCGTTGCTGCACGCGGGCTTTTCTCTAGTTGTGGTGAGCGGGGGCTACTCTTTGTTGTGGTGCGGTGGCTTCTCTTGTTGCAGAGCACGGGCTCTAGGCGTGCGGGCTTCAGTAGTTGTGGCGCACGGGCTTAATTGCTCCACGGCATGTGGGATCTTCCCAGACCAGGGCTCGAGCCCGTGTCCCCTGCATTGGCAGGCGGATTCTTAACCACTGCGCCACCAGGGAAGCCCCATCTGTTCGTTAGACCAAAGTTTTTCTTTATCAAAAATAGAATTTCTGATCAAATAGAGACTGCCTATAGATCAAGCAGTGAGCTAAGTTCTGGCGTAAAGATTGGTGGCAGTACTTCCCTGGTGGTCCAGTGGCTGGGACTCTGTGCTCCCAGTGCGGGGGGTGGGGGGGGTCCGGGTTCAATCCCTGGTCCAGGAACTGGATCCCACATGCCGCAACTAGGAGTCCACACACCACAACTGAGGATCCCACATGCCCACAGCTAGGGATCCTGAGTGCCGCGACTGGGACCCGACACAGCCAAATAAATAAATAAATAAATAAATATTAAAAATAAATTTAAAAGTAAAAAAAGTCACTATCCAAAAAAAAAAAAAAAGAAAAGATTGGTGGCTATCTTTAACAGTTTAGAGTTTAGCATAGGACACAATGCATAATCAAAACGAATTAAAAATATGATAAGTGCAGTTGCAGAGATTAAAAGCAAGATGCTGTGTGGCAGTAAGATGGAGGAGATAGCCCTTCCTGGAGGAGTCAAGAGAGGCATCACCAAGGAGATGAGTTTGAACTGAGTCTTGAAAGACAGATAGGAATTGGGCAGGTGCCTATGGGATGGAGCTTGGCAGGGAGAAGAGGCTGGCTGCCTCTCCACATAGAGGGAGTGCAGGCAAATGCAATCACAGGTTGGGGCAGGGGGTGGGGTTAGGAGCAGTGTTTTCATGGAACTGCAAGTCAGCATCTGGGCGGTAGGAGGAGAGGGAGGGAAGAGATGGTACATGATACAAAGGAAACAGCATCTCCAAGGTCCTTATAGGTTTGCTTGGCAACGTGATAATCACTTATCCTACAAGTCATAAAGAGCCACTGGATGACTTTTAGCAGAGAAATGACACTGTCAGATTTTCACTTCAGGAAAATATGTCAGATGTTTGTGTAGAGAGGAGGAGAAGGGATGGTGGGACAAGGGGAAAGGCAGAAAGATTGGTGTGTAACGTACCTGGGCAATGGGGATGGAGGGGCAACATGGGGGCCCAAACTATCAAGCAGGTAAAATCCTCGGGACCCAGTACTTGACTGGGTGTCAATAAAACGCATGTTCAAAAAGGTTGTTTTTTTTGTTAGACTCCAGCATTTTCAACCATTCCATATCATACTGTTTCCCATCTCCTTACCGTTTTGCTTACTGTCTTGATACTGATGGAACCTGATGACCCTTCTACCATAGCTTAATTGCAACCTATTCTTCCTCACAGTGTAATGATCCTGAAATAATAGCAATGTCACTATTTATATCACAGTGTCAACTTAAACTGCAATTAAATCACATTTCCAGGCTATTAGGAACTGTTCTCATAACAGCTATGGGTTCCTGTAACTGCAAATGCTGAGTTGTGAGATACGGAATTATATGCAGATTGTATACAGAATTATATTACGATTAGTTTTAAATTTATTTTTGTAATCATGTTAACTGAACATGGAAGTGAGTCAAAAAATTTGAAAGGCAGGACATTGAGCCTGTTGCAGTGTCTTCAGAATCAGTAGATTAAAGAAATGAGTATTACGAAACCTTGCTCATCTGTAATAGGGCCATGTCGATACAATGACCCGTGCATCCCCTCCAAGTTCAGTGACTGTTCAGTGCATTTGCCGCGTGGAGTCTTCACGAGAGTCACTTTGAAAATAGACCAATGTCCAAAGCAACAGGAGGGCATCCTGGTTGTCCTGCTGAGGCTTGCGAACGTTCCCTCAGACATCACCAGTGAAAACTTGAAATTTCCCCAGGAGTTATGCTCAGTAGCATCTAAGCTCACCGCTCACACATGCCCATCGTCTGGCCCCCACGATGCCCTGCACTTCTAACAAAACAAACAACCATTTGTGATCCTTCCCAGTCCCTCGTCCTGAGATCGCAGTTGTCCTCAGTAGCCATCCAGCCCTGCCCTGGCAAGCTGTGCAGCCCTTCTACTGGTCATAGCAGTGAGATCTGTGGAATGGAGCTGCTTAATCTCACTTGGCCCGGTCCCTTAGTGTGTGCCCATCTGCTCTTCAACTCTGCATAGATTAGAGCCCCGTCCAGCCTTTGTAAACACTTAGGGGGCCCAGGCCGGCCGAGAGGGAGGACTGGGCAGATTCTCTTCTGCATGTCTTCTTAAGAGCAGCTCTAGGTCGATAATATAGACATAATATATATGCCAGAGAGCTGGTAAGGAAAAACTTTCTGAATAAAATGCTTGCAATACTGAATTATCTGCTAGAGGGCAACCCATGGTAAATAATAATGTGGCTGTTTTTCTGGGGGATGACACAAGTTTGTTTTGGTTTGTTTGGTTGCTTTTCTCTGTGTTTGTTCTGTTTTGTTTTGCTTTAGTTCAAAAGCAAGGTCCAGAGCCTATAGGATACTCAAATGGGTCTTTGTTTAAAAAACAAAATCCACAAAGCCCATAGGCATCTCACTGGAAAAACAGCAGCATTTGAGTTTTTGTTGTTTCTCAAAGGGTTTAGAGTGGACACCTTTATCATTGCTTTTGTCCCCTTTCCAAACAGATTCACACAATAACCTCGACATGATTCAAGGCAGCTAACCTTCTCCACCACCAACTGTGAAATGCTCAGCTGAAAGCTCTATTAACTTAACTACCTGAAAACCAACAGATGAGAGAGGAAGATCGAAGGAAAATACATAATTGAGGACAAAGAGACATTTTATGTCTTGTCCTTCCCCAAAAGCGTTTAATCTCAGGAGTTGACAAGGGCAGGCTTTTAGGGGGCCCCATTTCTAAAACTAATCAGAGGGTCCGTGTGAGTGGTTTTATTTCATTCTATGTGGTGCATGCACAGATTGTGTTATCCAAAGAGAGAATCCGTTGTTTGGTTTTATTTTTGTTTTTTGTTTTTTTATTTTTTTATTTTACTTATTTATTTCTGGCTGTGTTGGGTCTTCGTTGCTGGGCGCGAGCTCTGTCTAGTTGTGGCGAGCAGGGGCTACTCCTCGTTGCGGTGCGCGGGCTTCTCACGGCGGTGGCCTCTCTTGCTGCGGAGCACGGGCTCTAGGCGCGCATGCTTCAGTAGTTGCGGCTTGCAGGCTCAGTAGTTGTGGCGCACGGGCTCAGTTGCTCCGCGGCGTGTGGGATCTTCCCGGACCGGGGATCGAACCCGTGTCCCCTACATTGGCAGGTGGATTCTTAACGACTGCGCCACCAGGGAAGTCCCCGTGGTTTGGTTTTCAAAAGGTTTTGTCGGCTGGTAGTATTTACACGTGTCTATAAAGCCAGGATATGCCCGTGTAAGAAAGGAGATGCTAGGGAAGCAGCCACTGTCCATGCCCAGGTCATCTTGGCCACACCCTCCGCCTCCCCGACCCCAATAGCTGGCCTTCTCTAATACACAGTTTCTGTTTAGTCTTTGTGTCTCAAGAAATGACAATTTTTTAAAACTGGCATTTAGAGCCATCATAAATACATTTCATAGGATGGCTCCATTCCTACTTCAAAAGGCTTCGTATCTGTCCCCCCAATCCCTAGGAAGCGTAGTTGAGCATATCAGGTTAGAAACCAAGTATCCTACAGAAAAACCCAATGTAGACATACGACCAAAACATAAAAATCAAGCGGCCCCATCTAATAAGAGCACAGAAGATGATTTCCTAGGTGTCAATGGAGAGATCATACAGAACACAGACTAGCACTGGATCCGGAGATTTGTCAAGTAACTTGTCTATGCAGCTATGCTGCCAGGCAAATTGACCGTGAGTTCTCACTGTGTCCCAAGGGCACATAAAATGTCAAAAACTGCATACAAATTTTAGCACTCAAAGTCCCAAGACCCTCTCGTTACAAATCCAAGAGCTGTATGCCAATTAGGCACTGGGCAGCTTGGTATTTGATACGACTGATCAAATGCCAACAGCTTGCCTCTGAGACCAGATCTCCCCAGGAAATGTCTGAATGATGAGACAGCCCTTCAGTTCACACCAGCGGCGTCCAACTGACTCCAGATCCACTCTGCACGCCCCCGAGTCCAAGGAGACTCCTAAGGGGTGGAGTTATTTTTCCGGTATCCTTGTTAAACTCCACCGCTGGAGTGGCAAAAGGCATCACACACTTGTTCCCATTGCCTTCTCAGTGTCAGAGAGGATCTCAGGGCCTCATATCCCAGGGATGTGAGTGCTTTTTATAGTCCAGAGGCAACGTGAGCTGTGAGCCTGTGGGTGTATATCACAGTGAAGCAAAGACCGTCATACACCAGCTATCCCTTAATAATTGTTCACTCTTAGCAAACGGGAAGTGCTCATGGAGGTGACGAGTTTACATCCTACACATTTTGACCCTCTTGGGGATGTTGTTCCTGAGAACATCGTGAACTTCCAAGCAAACTCTGAAGATGAACTGCTTCTGTTGAGTGGTCTGAGACATTGTCTCCTTCCTTGGCTTCTGCTAATTCTCCTCCTACCTGTGGGACTTGTCCTCTGACCTCTCTTGCTGACCGCTTTGCTCTGCCTTGTCCTTGGACTTTGGGAATCCTAAGGATTCCATTCTTGATCTTTCTTACCTTTGAGACTCTACATGTCTTTGGATGACTTCACTTCCTCTACCGCATATGTGCCCAAGACATCTACATCACCAGCCTGAGTTCCAGACCCCTGCCCCAATCACCTATTTGATTTCTCCACCTGGAAGTCCCGCAAGCACCTTAAATGCAGCAATTGCAAATCTGAATTCACTGTCTTTACCACCAAAAGGTGTTCCTCCTGTTCTGACTCAGTTAGGGCCACCACCCACTCAGTTGCTCTATCAGTCCAGTCATAAGGTAGAAACCTTACAGTAACTGAAGAGAGGAAGCTTAATATAAGAATTATGAAACTAGGATAGGGGAGTAATTATAAAATATAAAGAGGACTCTGCAAGGCAGCCTAGGGCTGAGGGAGAATACCCAAGGAAGGACAGATTTGGCAGTGGGTCTTCCTCCCCAGGGCTGGGGCTCAGGTCTCATTGAAGAGGTATTGTTACAGCCCATTGGGTGATGGAGAAGTTGACTGAATGTCCATGCCAGAGCTTATCAACAGTTACTGGGTAGAGGAATCGACCCTCTGGGGTGCAGGTGAGCCCAGTCTGATGGGCAGGTCACAGAGGGAGTCAGGACACCACGATGAGCATGAGACCTGTAGCGTGTCATGTGTGAATAGGGAGGGCTACAGATATATGGTACCCAGCCAAGCCAGGGACTGCATATCTTGGGTGTGCATCTGGGGCAGGGAGCCTTTGGATGTCCCCACACATCTGTACCACTGCTTGGCATGTAGCAAGAGGAGAAAAAGCACAACTCAACATTCGACACCAGGAAGAGAAGCTTCCTTCTTCCTGAAGTGTCCCTCCAGCACCCTCTACTCACAGGGTAAAGGAGAAATACTTACAGAGGCCAGTTCTTCTGGCAGAGCAGGTACTGAAGGGTGACTCTGGAGCTGAACAGTAATAAATTGATGGCTGGAATGGCTGCCCGAACTAAACTCCTCCCTCCCACTCACTCCCTCACATTCAGCTACCAAATCTTGCTGACCACTTAGCAGATAAGTGTCTCCAGAATAGAATCCATCCTCTCTCTTACCCCTAACACCTCTGATGTGGTTTATCCTCTCCTCAGCCATCACATGGACTTTGGCCATGGCCTTGTGACTGGTCTTCCTGCCACTAGTATACCCCGACTCCAGTCCTATCAGCACACAAATAACCAGGAATCTTCCTAAAATAACCAAAGCATCCTTATTATGCTCTTGCTTACAAACCTCTGGTGACTAATTGGCTGATGTAAGATGTTAATAACAGGAAGAACCGTTGGGGCGTGAATATGAGGATTCGCTGTACTTTCTGCTCAGTTTCCTAAAACTACTCTAAAAAAACAAGAAAGTCTATTAACTTAAAACACCCACCTCTGTGGTCCTCCTTTGCCAAACTCCTTCTCCTGGCATCAGGTCATTCCCAACCTTCATGTCATGCAGCCTCGTCTTTCCGTTCTCACCAGACTGAGTTTCCCATACCAAGCTCTGAATTCCCACAGCTCTCCTTCAACACAGGGCCTTCCCTTTGTGTGGAATACCTTTCCTTGCTTCCTTCCCTGGAAAATTCCTACTCATCTTTCAAGTTCCAGCTCAGATGTTAACTCTCAGCAAAACCTTTCCAGCAACCAGGGCAATCCAGTTGTTTATCTCCCTATGCTCTCATTTTATTTCTTCACAGGCAATATTTTAAAGATTTTTTTGATGTGGACCATTTTAAAATTTATTTATGGCTGTGTTGGGTCTTCGTTTCTGTGCGAGGGCTTTCTCTAGTTGTGGCAAGCGGGGGCCACTCTTCATCGCGGTGCGCGGGCCTCTCACTGTCGCGGCCCCTCCCGTTGCGGGGCACAGGCTCCAGACGCGCAGGCTCAGTAGTTGTGGCTCACGGGCCTAGTTGCTCCGCGGCATGTGGGATCTTCCCAGACCAGGGCTCGAACCCGTGTCCCCTGCATTGGCAGGCAGATTCTCAACCACTGCGCCACCAGGGAAGCCCCACAGGCAATATTTTAAATTACCTGTTTACATGTCAGACTTTGTCATCGGTTTACAAACTAGAGGGCAGGGACTGTTTCTTATTCAACTCTTTATCTCCAGCACCTATTACACTGTCTGGGGTAGAGTAGCCACTCAATAAACGTTTGCTGAATGATGAATGGGGAATGAATGGATGATCAGAGGAACATCAAGAGCCTGTGTGACACGGTTATTGCCATGTCTGTGCAGCTGGGAGAACAGTATCATTTAGAGAGTCAGGATACGTATCTTGTGGGGTTGGGGGAATAATAGATCAAAGTAAAAATGCTAGACATTCCTACCTATGCACCCTTAAAAGTATAATGTTGATAATCAGTAAATTTACAATTGCTAACTCAAAATGATTAATAACTCCTAACTCTCAGGAGAATTGGATACTTCTGGGCCTGGGCTCCTGAGTAGAATAAGTTGTCAGTGATAAAGTGATTAATGGTTTTTACTTTCAACATATCAGCATTAGAGGCTGTTGTGGCACTTCACCCACAGTAACTCAGAAATCTGGTGGTTTCTAGTTCTACGACCTTTTAAACTTTAGGTGGAAAATGAGCAGGAGGGGTACGCAGAGTGCACATATGTGATTATAATTCTGGCTTCCACTAATAATAAGTAAGTGTGCCAGCTATTTACAATAGCCAAGACATGGAAGCAACCTGAGTGTCCATCAACCAATGAATGGATAAAGACGATGTAGTGTATGTATGTATATATAGATAGATATATATATAAATACATAATGGAATATTACTCAGCCATTAAAAAATGAAATAATGCCATTTGCAGAAACATGGATGGCCCTAGAGATTATCATACTGAGTGAAGTAAGTCAGACAAGGACAAATATTATATGATATCACTTACACGTGGAATCTAAAAAATAGTACAAATGAACTTGTTTACAAAACAGAAACAGACTTGCAAACATAGAAAACAAACTTACGGTTACCAAAGCAGAAGGGAGAGGGGAGGGATAAATTGGGAGTATGGGATTAATAGATGCACACTGCTATAGATAAAATAGGTAAACAACAAGGATTTACTGTATAGCACAGGAAACTATATTCAATATCTTGTAATAACCTATAATGAAAAAGAATAGAAAAAAGGAATATGGATATATACATATGTATATATGTATAACCAAGTCACTTTGCTGTACACCTGAAACTGACACAATATTGTAAATCAACTATACTTCAATAAAAAAAAAAATTTAGTGTGCCAGGAACTCAGTGCTGCACATGGATTCTCTCCCTTAATCCTCACATTGATTTAATCAATCCCTTTTTCCGTGACTAGGGACAGTTCTTCAAGTAGCACACCAGTGTATTATTTTCAGATCAGCCTCCCTGTGAGTGAGAGTGCTAATAAGTATTCTTGAATGAATTTGTCTCAGGGAGACGGGCAGCATAGCCGCGGTTTTTCTTGTTTCATGCCATTGCACAGGGCAGGTTGGAGCCCAGCTAAGACCTACAGCTTCTCAGGTTGACCCTAAGGAGGGACTTAGCCATAGCAGAATCATCTGTGTTCATTGTGATCTTGCTGCCTTTGGTCAACTCCAAGGACAGACCCACAAACAAAAGGCAGTTCAAACCGAGAGCTGGATGTTGCCTCTCATTTCAACACCGACCCTCATGTACTGAGCTGTGCTCAGGAACCCAGAACTCAGGGATGCAGAGGTGACTGGCATCCAGGCATCGCTATTCTGATGGTAGCACTAAAAATAGAATTCAATTTTGTGCTTGATGCGAAGCAAAAATAACTACAAAAACATGATCCTGTCTTCTAGGGCATGAAGCTTAGCACCACCCATCATGATAGGTACAAGAAAAGCATACCCGCTCAGAGCTTTCATCCCATGCTCTCCCTATGTGCCCTGTTACTCCTTGCCAAACAATAGCACTGCACAATGGACCACCTTTATAAGTCAGTCCAGGAGAATCACTCCTACCAGAAGCCACAGATTGGTCTCCACCAGACAACACTTGTACATGGTCTTAGTTGGAGGGCTGTCCATTTGGCCCAGTCACAAATCTCCTCAAAGTTTTCCTCCTTATCTAGGAGTTGTTGACAATTCCAATCTAGGGATTGTCAGACAGCTCTGAGGAAACACGGGGCTGACATTTAAAAATGCCCATTTCTCCTTCTGAGCAGCCAGAATTACTTTGCATACTGTAGCCATTGTCATCACGCACACAGATCCATAACCTCAGATTGCAAACACAAATTGTTTTATACATAATTGCACCTCATTTAGTGAAAGAAGTGGAGCACAGATTTTGACAGCGCATTTATAACTGTGTTTGTTGACGTTGAGCTGCCATTGTACATAAAATTAGGCATGTTTTGTGAGAGCTGTCACAGCAGACATTATTTCGTGTTGCACGTCATCAGTAAGCAAGCGCCCTAATCTTGCCTGGCCAGCGCCTAAACCATGTTGGACATGTTATTAAATCTAAAGAGGGGAGCTTTATGCCTTCAAGTCCAAGGAGCCTGAAAACAGTACTCCTAATACTAATTGCTCCCAATTTGGGGTAATTAGCTATGTTTCAAACACTGCAAAACACCTCATTTATCCTTAAAACAATCTTTGGAGCTTGACATTGAGTTTGGCGTTTTGAGTTTGGTACTAACTAGCTCATTTTATAGAAGAGTCTTAGAGAAATGAAGGAACTTGTCCAAGGTCCAGACCAGGACTAAACAGAGGCAGATGAGGTGCTTAGGGTGCAAAATTTAAGGAGGCGCTACTTCTCAGGTTTGTGCAAGTTGTCATTGGAAAGTGAGTGCCTCCTTAAATTTTGCACCCCAGGTACCTCGCTTGCTTCACTCTGGTCCCCACTCTGCCAGGATCACACAACTAAAAAGAAAATGGTTGAAGGAGGGGTTTTTTTTCCAATTAATCTTTTTTTTTTTTTCATCTTTATTGGGGTATAATTGCTTTACAGTGCTGTGTGAGTTTCTGCTGTACAACAAAGTGAATCAGCTATATGTATACATATATCCCCATATCAAAGAAGATTTTAGATCTGACCCAAAGTTCATGTTTTTGACCACTCTGTTGGGTACCTGCTCAGGTAATCATGCTCTGCTTTCTGGAAAGTACATTTAGTAAATAAGGAGCACCTCTTTAATTTATTAATTCAATCTTGAAAAATGTGATCACCAAATACAAATTGTGGTTTTTATTTTTTTGAAAGTATTTTAGAATATATAAAAGATTTGTCATTCAAGCTAAATTGACCTATAGTATAGATTATAGAGACTATGAGTTCCAGATAATGTGTGTATGTATGTAAACACATATATACACACATATTTTTATGGCTATGGATATATATAGATATAGATAAATGTGTATATGAGTGTACACACATATATACCAACATGTGTAGATTCATAATTATTTAGGTTATTTAAACCATATACAAATAAAAATATAAGTTTATTATTGGTTTTATTTTGTGTTTCTATAACCAGCCACACTAAACTTGTTAAATTTCTCATTAACACTGATTTGCCAAGCTTTTGACAATGCGCTAATTTCCATGAATTCTTAATGAGATATAATGTGAGATGAAAATTGTTAAATTACAGTAAGTAATCATGTTCAGCGGTTGCTTACACTCATTTGGACCCATCTTAAAAATGCGTTAAGTGCTTTTTATTATACATTTGTATTACAAGCTGATGATCACAATGGAAATAGACATTTTCAAGTCATTTCTTTTTGCATTACCCTTCAATACATACCATTTATGATAGAAATCATATGTGAGAAGCTCATTATGCCAGCATGGATTGTTTCTCTGGGTTTGATTCTCTTTCAGATATATCACCTAAGTTGCTGATTTATCTTGGCATATACTTTCCTAGCGGTAGTTGCTAATACAGATGCACAGATGTCATTTTTATTTTATATACAATGAAATATCTCATAGGAAATTTGTGATGCAGATTTCAAGCACAAATAGCTCCCAATAATTTTATCACCTTTTTATTGAGGACTCAACTAACCTGTTGATATAAGAGGTTAAGTTGTGATATCAGCTATAGGTTGAAAGTGAAATTTTCTCTTTTTCCTCCAGATTATAAATCTATTTGAGTAAAGACAAGAGTCTATTAATTAATCAATAAGTACTGAGAGCCTATTAGTTGCTCAAGACTATGGAGGGCGGGATAAAAAGGGGTATAAGATGTAGTAACTACTCTAGAAGAATATCAATGTAAACAAAAAGAAATAATGCTCATTACTATGTTATACTATTTTGGGGATGAGCAGTCATCCAAGTCAACACTTTCTAGTGTTTTGGACCCTGTTGGTCATCTCATTAATGCTGTGAACACTCTCCCAAGTGCCACATGTACGTACACAGAGAGTTTAAGAGAATATCAAGAGCTTCATGTATTCCTAGGTTAAGAACCCCTGTTCTGAGAGAAAAATTCCTACATCATAGAGTGATTCTAAAGATTATGTTAGATGATGTACATAAAACTTCTGGTCCATGGAGTGGAATTCCGCATATGTACAATAAATATTGGTATATTTTCCCTATTCTCCTTAGTATTTGGAATTCATATTTTATTTCAGAAGTCCTAGATTTGGCTGATGACTATTCCCACTAGAAAAACACATGAAAATAGCATCCCATCTTGCAATTGCATGGAAATTATAGAAGCCTAGACATAAAATCCAAAGGTAAACAAAAATGGCGTATTTCTCCACTATCCAATAAAGGGTCTCTCATTTCTCTGCCACCCACAGCAGAAATATATAATCCATTTCTAGGAGACTCTCTCTTATATATCTTCAAAGTCATACTAATAAACCCCGCCTTCCCCTCGAGCTATTATCACATGTCTCTTTTTCCTTTCTTCACTAATATCTTTGAAAAGATAGTCTATATTCCTTCCTTCACTTTCTTCCCTTAAATTCACATATCATTCCCTCTGCAGTGTGGCTTCTGACTTTACCTCACTACTGAAGCATCTTTAATTAGGTTCCCATGAATTCCTAAACGCTACCTCTCCGATCTCATACTGCTAGAACTCTGCAGCTGTTAGCCCTACTGGCCTAACTTCTTCTTCTAGAATTATGGTTGCCCTGATGTCTTTCACTCCTTCCGTTCTCTCTCCTGGATCTTCTCTACCATTTTGGATCCATTTTCTCCCAAACTTTGTCTCATCTTCCCTTCTAGTCCTTTATTTGTGTTTCCAAAATATTGTCTTGGATCATCTCTTTTCATTGCATACTTTCCCTGGTGAATCTCATTTATTCCCATTGCTTCAGTTCTGCCCCATGAACTGATGACTTCCAAATCTATGCCCTGATCCTCACCTGAATTCCAGATCCATATCTGTATTTGGATTTACTACAGGTACCTCAAACTTTATGTTCCTCCAAACCCAGGTCCTTGGCTGCCCCCAATCCCTGCCCCACCTGCTTCCTTCTCTGTCTTGCAACATCAGTATCCATCAAGCCTCCCAGGTTAGATGACTTAGACTCACCTTAGACTCATATTCCTTATCTCCATAGAAAGTTGCCCGTCAAGTCCTGAAGATTCTTCCTTTGTAGCATTTCTTGCTGTGGCTGCTTTTCCATCACAACCTGCTTTGGGCCCTCATTCCTCTTATCAGGATTTGTAGAGTGGCCTTCTCTCTCTACTCTCTGTTTACAAATCCATAACACAAATACCCCGCAGGCACTGAGCTCAAACAGAGCTGATCATGAGCTCACAGTGCTTATAGACAAAAGACCAACCTCTTCTGTGTGACATTCAAGGCTCTTCACAGTCTGGTGCCACCAGGCTTTCTAGCCTAGAAAGTCACCAACCTCTGCCATGCCCCTGTGCCTTTGTTTCACTGCTCTTTCTGGCAAATCTTGCAAAGCTTGTTAAATCTACTCATTGCTTAAGATACAGCTCGGATGCCACCATCCCTGTGAAAATTTATTTTATTTTTCCCACCCCCAAATATAACAATCAGAGTTTTGCTAATGCTGCTGGCAAAGCCCATAACATATGGTCATTATGTACGGTTGTTCAGGTTGTTCGCTGAGCAAGGATACCTGGCCAAGAAAGCAAGTGTCTAAAATCTAGTCCACTGGCAGGAGGGAGCATCTATTTTTCTTTTTATTTTATTTATTTTATTTTATTGTCTTTTGTTTATTTTTTTTGCTGTCCATTGCATTTATTTATTTTTAAATTTAATTTAATTAATTTATTTTTTAAACAGCAGGTTCTTATTAGTAATCTATTTTATACATATTAATGTATACATGTCAATCCCAACCTCCCAACTCATACCACCACCACCACCCCCACCACCACTTTCCCCCCTTGGTGTCCATACATTTGTTCTCTACATCTGTGTCTCTATTTCTGCCCTGCAAACTGGTTCATCTGTACCATTTTTCTAGATTCCACATATATGCGTTAATATATGATATTTGTTTTTCTCTTTCTGACTTACTTCACTCTATATGACAGTCTCTAGGTCCATACACGTCTCTATTTCATTCCTTTTTATGGCCGAGTAATATTCATTGTATATATGTGCCACATCTTCTTTATCCATTTGTCTGTCAATGGACATTTAGGTTGCTTCCATGACCTGGCTATTGTAAATAGCGCAGCAATGAACATTGGGGTGCATGTGTCTTTTTGAATTATGGTTTTCTCTGGGTATAGTGGGATTGCTGGGTCATATGGTAATTCTATTTTTAGCTCTTTAAGGAACCTCCATACTGTTCTCCATAGTGGCTGTACCAATTTACATGCCCACCAACAGTGCAAGAGGGTTCCCTTTTCTCCACACCCTCTCCAGCATTTATTGTTTGTAGATTTTCTGATGAGGCCCATTCTAACTGGTGTGAGGTGATACCTCATTGTAGTTTTGATTTGCATTTCTCTAATAATTAGTGATGTTGAGCAGCTTTTCCTGTGCCTCTTGGCCATTAGTATGTCTTCTTTGGAGAGATGTCTATTTAGGTCTTCTGCCCATTTTTTGATTGGGTTGTTAGTTTTTTTAATATTGAACTGCATGAGCTGTTTATATATTTTGGAGATTAATCCTTTGTCCATTGATTCGTTTGCAAATATTTGCTCCCATTCATAGGGTTGTCTTTTCATCTTGTTTATAGTTTCCTTTGCTGGGCAAAAGCTTTTAAGTTTGATTAGGTCCCACTTGTTTTTTTTTTTTTTCAATAAATTTTTTTTAAATTAATTAATTTATTTATTTTTGGCTGTGTTGGGTCTTCGTTTCTGTGCAAGGGCTTTCTCTAGTTGCGGCGAGCGGGGTCCACTCTTCATCGCGGTGCACGGGCCTCTCACTGTCGCGGCCTCTCTTGTTGCGGAGCACAAGCTCCAGATGCGCAGGCTCAGTTGTTGTGGCTCACAGGCCTAGTTGCTCCGCAGCATGTGGGATCTTCCCAGACCAGGGCTCGAACCCGTGTCCCCTGCATTGGCAGGCAGATTCTCAACCACTGCACCACCAGGGAAGCCCCTATTTTTGTTTTTATTTCCATTACTCTAGGAGGTGGGTCAAAAACGATCTTGCTGTGATTTATGTCAAAGAGTGTTCTTCCTACGTTTTCCTCTAAGAGTTTTATAGTGTCTGGTCTTACATTTAGGTCTTTAATCCATTTTGAGTTCATTTTTGTGTATGGTGTTAGGGAGTGTTCTAATATCATTCTTTTACATGTGGCTCTCCAGTTTTCCCAGCACCACTTATTGAAGAGACTGTCTTTTCTCCATTGTATATCCTTGCCTCCTTTGTTATAGATTAGTTGACCATAGGTGCGTGGGTTTATCTCTGGGCTTTCTATCCTGTTCCATTGATCTATATTTCTGTTTTTGTGCCAGTATCATATTGTCTTGATTACTGTAGCTTTGTAGTATAGTCTAAAGTCAGGGAGTCTGATTTCTCCTGCTCCATTTTTTTTTCCCTCAAGATTGCTTTGGCTCTTCAGGGTCTTTTGTTCTCCATACAAATTTTAAGATTTTTTGTTCTAGTTCTGTAAAAAATGCCATTGGTAGTTTAATAGGGATTGCACTGAATCTGTAGATTGCTTTGGGTAGTATAGTCATTTTCACAATATTGATTCTTCCAATCCAAGAACATGGTATATCTGTCCATCTGTTTGTGTCATCTTTGATTTCTTTCATCGGTGTCTTATAGTTTTCTGAGTACAGATCTTTTACCTCCTTAGGTAGGTTTATTCCTAGGTATTTTATTCTTTTTGTTGCAATGGTGAATGGGATTGTTTCCTTAATTTCTCTTTCTGATCTTTCGCTGTTAGTGTACAGGAATGCAAGAGATTTCTGTGCATTAATTTTGTAGCCTGCAACCTTACCAAATTCATTGGTTAGCTCTAGTAGTTTTCTGGTGGCATCTGTAGGATTCTCTATATATAGTATATGTCATCTGCAAACAGTGACAGATTTACTTCTTCTTTTCCAATTTGGATTCCTTTTATTTCTTTTTCTTCTCTGATTGCCATGGCTAGGACTTCTAAAACTATGTTGAATAATAGTGGTGAGAGTGGACATCCTTGTCTCGTTCCTGATCTTAGAGGAAATGCTTTCAGTTTATCACCATCGAGAATGATGTTTGGGACTTCCCTGGTGGCACAGTGGTTAAGAATCGGCCTGCCAATACAGGGGACACAGGTTTGAGCCCTGGTTCGGGAGGATCCCACTTGCCATGGAGCAACTAAGCCCGTGCACCACAACTGCTGAGCCTGCGCTTTAGAGCCCACAGACCTCAACTATGGAGCTCGAGTGCCACAACTACTGAAGCCCGTGCACCTAGAGCCTGTGCTCGACAACAAAGAGAAGCCACCGCAATGAGAAGCCTGCACACCACAATGAAGAATAGCCCCCGCTCACTGCAACTAGAGAAAGCCCACGTGCAGCAACGAAGACCCAATGCAGCCAAAAATAAAAATAAATAAATAAAATATAAATTATAAAAAAAAATAAGAGAATGGTGTTTGCTGTGGCCTTTATTATGTTGAGGTAGGTTCCCTCTATGCCCACTTTCTGGAGAGTTTTTATCATAAATGGGTGTTGAATTTTGTCAAAAGCTTTTTCTGCATCTATTGAGATGATCATATGGTTTTTATTATTCAATTTGTTAATATGGTGCATCACATTGATTGATTTGCATATATTGAAGAATCCTTGCATCCCTGAGATAAATCCCACTTGATCATGGTGTATGATCCTTTTAATGTGTTGTTGGATTCTGTTTGCTAGTATTTTGTTGAGGATTTTGCATCTATATTCATCAGTGTTATTGGTCTGTAATTTTCTTTTTTTGTAGTATCTCTGTCTGGTTTTGGTATCAGGGTGATGGTGGCTTCGTAGAATGAGTTTGGGAGTGTTCCTTCCTCTGCAATTTTTTTGGAAGAGTTTGAGAAAGATGGGTGTTAGCTCTTGTCTAAATGTTTGATAGAATTCACCTGTGAAGCCATCTGGTCCTGGACTTTTTGTTTGTTGGAAGATTTTAAATCACAGTTTCAATTTCATTACTTGTGATTGGTCTGTTCATATTTTCTATTTCTTCCTGGTTCAGTCTTGGAAGGTTATACCTTTCTAAAAACTTGTCGATTTCTTCCAGGTTGTCCATTTTATTGGCATAGAGTTGCTTGTAGTAGTTTCTTAGGATGCTTTGTATTTCTGCACTGTCCATTGTAACTTCTCCTTTTTCACTTCTAATTTTATTGATTTGAGTCCTCTCCCTCTTTTTCTTGATGAGTCTGGCTAAAGGTTTATCAATTTTGTTTATCTTCTCAAAGAACCAGCTTTTAGTTTTATTGATCTTTGCTATTGTTTTCTTTGTTTCTATTTCATTTATTTCTGCTCTGATCTATGATTTCTTTCCTTCTAATAACTTTGGGTTTTCTTTGTTCTTCTTTTTCTAGTTTCTTTAGGTGTAAGGTTAGATTGTTTATTTGAGATTTTTCTTGTTTCTTGAGATAAGATTGTATTGCTATAAACTTCCCTCTTAGAACTATTTTTGCTGCATTCCCATAGGCTTTGGATCGTCATGTTTTCGTTGTCATTTGTCTCTAGGTATTTTTTTGATTTCCTCTTTGATCTCTTCAGTGATCTCTTGGTTATTTAGTAACGTGTTGTGTGGCCTCCATGTGTTTGTGTTTTTTACATTTTTTTCCCTGTAATTGATTTCTATTCTCGTAGCCTTGTGGTCAGAAAAGATGCTTGATATGGTTTCAATTTTCTTAAATTTACCAAGGCTTGATTTGTGACCCAAGATATGATCTATCCTGGGGAGTGTTCCGTGTGTACTTGAGAAGAAAGTGTAATCTGCTGTTTTCAGATGAAATGTCCTATAAAGATCAATTAAATCTATCTGGTCTATTCTGTCATTTAAAGCTTGTCTTTCCTTATTAATTTTCTGTCTGGATGATCTGTCCATTGGTGTAAGTGAGGTGTTAAAATTCCCCACTATTATTTTGTTACTGTCGATTTCCTCTTTTAGAGCTGTTAACATTTGCCTTATGTATTGAGGTACTCCTATGTCGGGTGCATATGTATTTATAATTTTTAAAACTTCTTCTTGGATTGATCCCTTGATCATTATGTGGTGTTCTTCCTTGTCTCTTCTAACATTCTATATTTTAAGGTCTATTTTATCTGATATGAGTATTGCTGCTCCAGCTTTCTTCTGATTTCCATTTACATGGAATGTCTTTTTCCATCCCCTCACTTTCAGTCTGTATGTGTCCCTAGGTCTGAAGTGGGTCTCTTGTAAACAGCATATATGTGGGTCTTGTTTTTGTATCCATTAAGCAAGCCTGTGTCTTTTCATTGGAACATTTAATCCATTCACATTTAAGGCAATTATCGATATGTATGTTCCTATTACCATTTTCTTAATTGTTTTGGGTTTCTTTTTGTAGGTCCTTTTCTTCTCTTGTGTTTCCCATTTAGAGGAGTTCCTTTAGCATTTGTTGTATAGCTGGTTTGGTGGTGCTGAATTCTCTTAGCTTTTGCTTGTCTGTAAAGCTTTTGATTTCTCTGTCAAATCTGAATGAGATCCTTGCTGGGTAGAGTAATCTTGGTTGTAGGTTCTTCCCTTTTATCACTTTAAATATATCATGCCACTCCCTTCTGGCTTGTAGAGTTTCTGCTGAGAAATCAGCTGTTAACCTTATGGGAGTTCCCTTGTATGTTATTTGTCATTTTTCCCTTGTTGCTTTTAATAATTTTTCTTTGTCTTTGATTTTTGTCATTTTGATTACTGTGTGTCTCGGTGTGTTTCTCCTTGGGTTTATCCTGCCTGGGACTCTCTGCACCTCCTGGACTTATGTGGCTATTTCCTTTCCCATGTTAGGAAAGTTTTCAACTATAATCTCCTCAAATATTTTCTCGGATCCTTTCTCTCTCTCTTCTCCTTCTGGGACCCGTATAATGTGAATGTTGTTGCGTTTAATGTTGTCCCAGAGGTCTCTTAAGCTGTCTTTATTTCTTTTCATTCTTTTTTCTTTATTCTGTTCTGTGGCAGTGAATTCCACTATTCTGTCTTCCAGGTCACTTATCTGTTCTTCTGCCTCAGTTATTCTGCTATTGATTCCTTCTAGTGTATTTTTCATTTCAGTTATTGTATTGTTCATCTCTGTTTGTTCTTTAATTCTTCTAGTTGTTTGTTTTTTAATTCTTCTAGGTCTTTGTTAAACATTTCTTGCATCTTCTCAATCTTTGCCTCCATTCTTTTTCCGAGGTCCTGGATCATTTTCACTATCATTATTCTGAATTCTTTTTCTGGAAGGTTGCCTATCTCCACTACATTTAGTTGTTTTTCTGGGGTTTTATCTTGTTCCTTCAACTGGTACATAGCCCTCTGCCTTTTCATTTTGTCTCTCTTTCTGTGAATGTGGTTTTTGTTCCACAGGCTGCAGGACTGTAGTTCTTCTTGCTTCTGCTGTCTTCCCTCTGGTGGATGAGGCTATCTAAGAGGCTTGTGCAAGCTTCCTGATGGGAGGACTGGTGGTGGGTAGAGATGGGTGTTGCTCTGGTGGGCAGAGCTCAGTAAAACTTTAATCTGCTTGTCTGCTGATGGGTGGGGCTGGGTTCCCTCCCTTTTGGTTGTTTGGCCTGAGGTGACCCAGCACTGGAGCCTACCTGGCTCTTTGTTGGGGCTAATGGTGGACTCTGGGATGGGTCACGCCAAGGAGTACTTCCCAGAACTTCTGCTGCCAGTGTCCTTGTCCCCGCAGTGAGACACAGCCACCCCCCGCCTCTGCAGGAGACCCTCCAGCACTAGCAGGTAGGTCCGGTTCAGTCTCCCATGGAGTCACCACTCCCTCCCCTGGGTCCCGATGTGCACACTACTTTGTGTGTGTCCTCCAAGAGTGGAGTCTCTGTTTCCCCCAGTCTTGTCGAAGTCCTGCAATCAAATCCCACTGGCCTTCAAAGTCTGATTCTCTAGGAATTCCTCCTCCCGTCGCCAGACCCCCAGGTTGGGAAGCCTGATGTGGGGCTCAGAACCTTCACTCCAGTGGGTGGACATCTGTGGTATAAGTGTCCTCCAGTTTGTGAGTCACCCACCCACCCAGGGGCCATGGGATTTGATTTTATTGTGATTGCCCCCCTCCTACCGTCTCATTGCAGCTTCTCCCCTGTCTTCGGATGTGGGGTATCTTTTCTGGTGAGTTCCAGTGTCTTCCTGTCGATGACTGTTCAGCAGTTAGTTGTGATTCCAGTGCTCTCGCAAGAGGGAGTGAGAGCATGTCCTTCTACTCTGCCATCTTCTATTTTTCTAATTCACATAAAGGTTCAGTATAGGCTAGTGGTGACCCAGTGTCAAAAGGGACATCTGTTTAGTGCTCTTGAATACATCTGCCCCTCTAGACTATGAATTCTTTAGAACTAAGTCTCCTTTGCCTTTTTCCTCAATGTACAGTCTCTTGCATAGACTTGCAAAGATTGTCAATTTTGTAAGATTAATAATAGTAACAACAACAAAAATACTGTCAACGTTTTTTTTTTATTAATTTAATTTTTATTTTCGGCTGTGTTGGGTTTTCGTTTCTGTGCGAGGGCTTTCTCTAGTTGCGGCAAGTGGGGGCCACTCTTCATCGCGGTGCGCGGGCCTCTCACTATCGTGGCCTCTCTTGTTGCGGAGCACAGGCTCCAGATGCGCAGGCTCAGTAGTTGTGGCTCACGGGCCTAGTTGCTCCGCGGCATGTGGGATCTTCCCATACCATCGCTCAAACTCGTGTCCCCTGCATTGGCAGGCAGATTCTCAACCACTGCGCCACCAGGGAAGCCCCCTGTCAACATTTTAAATCCCTTATAATGCTGTAGGAAAAACTCTAAATGTTTTTGCATGGATAATCTCACATAGTTAACACAATAAGCCTATGAAGAAGATAGTATTATTACTATTATTACTTCCATTATAGAGAGCATAAAACTGGGGCTCAAAGAAGCTCAGTTATTTGCTTAAAGTCACACAGCCAGGATTTGAACCCTTTTTTAAAAATATATTTATTTATTTATTTATTTAATTTATTTTGGCTGTGCCGGGTCTTAGTTGAGGCATGCGGGATCTTTTAGTTGCAGCATGCAGGCTTCTTAGTTGCGGCATGCGGGATCTAGTTCCCCGACCAGGGATCTAACCCAGGCCCCTTGCATTGGGAGCGCGGAGTCTTACCCACTGCACCACCAGGGAAGTCCCTAGGCCTGGTCCCTTATACACCAATAGGTACATGCATGCCCACACCAAATGCCCGTGATGACAAAGCCTGGGGCTCAGGACCATTGGAGAATCTGAAGTGTTTTTGTAGAAAGCAGTCTGATGAAGGGCAAACCCAGGGACATCCTGAAGCCCACCTGTAAGAAGGTAGACGTAACCTTTCTGCACAGGAAAAGGGTGAGTTCAGCCCCTGCTGTCTCCTGGGAGTCTAAGAGGAATCATCCTCCTGGCAGACTAGCACATCTCTGAGTTAAGAGGGCGAGGCCTCCGATGCTGCCTGCGGGTGTCTCTTGCTCTGCCTCTTGCCACTGGCAACATCTCACTCTTACCAGCGATGAACCTCAGCTGGGTTGTTGGCTCTCATCCAAGTCATGGTCACATACAGGCTCTGTGTAAGCTTTGGAGCCCATCTGTCAGGCTCAGATGAGGAGGGACAGTAGAGCCATTGATCATTGCCAGCGGGCTGGCTCCGTTCCCACACGCCCCACTGTTTCACCCGGGATTCATTAACAAGTTGAGGGGGAGAAGGACAGACACCTCCTGAGAGGAAGGCCCACTGATGGGTGAGTGATCATCTTCAGACAACCACAGGGGAATGGCAGGATCTCTTTCCAAAGCGGTTTTCACTACGTGTGTTAAAAACCACAGTTAGTCCTTCTGGAAGGCTGCTGAGAGCAACACTAAACACGCCTGGTTCATCCAGCTTCCATCCTGCAACCTACCCCCAAAAGCGGCTTGAAATTAACCTCCAAGATTCTAGAATGATGGAGAAACTAGAACATTACAGGGATTTGTTTATCTTTTTTCTTCAGAATCCTGGTTTACTTTACACCTTTCCCTCAAAGTCTGCTCCAGCCCTGAAGGACTGCTTCCTGCTCAGAGGCCCTGGAGCATTTGCGTCTGTACCACTCACCTGAAACATTGCAGTTCCGCTCATCCGTTCATTCACGTAACAAACCCTGATGTTGTCCTCTGTGCTAGGCACTGGGATAGGGGCCAAGAGAGAGACAAATTAAAACTGTCCATATCCTCAAGGGAGAGCCCAGTCCAAAGGGCAAGGTGGATGGGTAGAAAGACCACTTCCATAGAGGGTGATGGATTCTATAACAAAGAGAGGCAAAAGTGCTAAAAGAGAGCAGAGCTGATGTGTCCACCCACCCCGAGGCAGGGATACAGAAAAGCTGCACGGAGGAAGGGTGCATAGGTCTTGAAGGAGCAGAGGGGGAAGTCAGGCAAATACTCTTTAAATCACGATGTCTGAGTATGGAAGAAGTACAGTGGTATTTGTTAAAGCTCTCCAGGAGGTTCCAATGTGTAGCAAAGTCTGAGGAGCGTTGCTCTGGAGACCCGCCCCAAGCAAAGTAGAACTGCTCCACCTGGGAAGTTATGCCCATGCACTCACCCTCCACTCATGCCCCAGCCAGGGCAGCTGGCAGCCAATGAATGAATGACTAGCACAGAGGGACAAAGGGCTGGCCCCCTGGCCTAAAGGTGGGACCAACTCTGTGGAGCTGTTCATGCTTCAGAGCTTCCCCGTGGGTCAGGATGGCGCTACAATCCTTCTGAGGTCGTATCCTTGCCTTTAGCCCCTAATCTGCCCCTACTCACTCTCTCTCCTGAGAGCATTCACCTAGCAAGTCACACACACCTGAAATGCCATCTAGGCTCTGCTAATCCCCCAATCCTTCAAACTATCCATAATAACACTCGATGTGGATTTATTGGTAGTGAGGGTGGTAAAATTTCCCAGACAGAGGGTGTATGGACTCTAAAATATTATCTGCAAATGATGCATTGTCCCTTTATTGGAAGCGTGTGGAGGACAGTGGTTTCATCCAAGGAAGACTGAGGCAACACAGTGACTCTCAGGTGTGAGACAGACAAATCTGAAGAACCAATGACTCATGGTTCGTCTGTCACACCACATAAACAGCTGCCAGCCTCACCTCTTTTCAGGACTGTTTATTCACAGCCAAAGCCTTCAACTTCTTCACTATATTACCTTAGTTTAGAAAAACACATCCAGGATCCCCAGATGATATTCTTGAATAGTTTCTAACTGATCAGCCTCTACTGAGATTGCGCCTTCATTCAAGCTTGTCGGAAGTAATCATTTTAATTTTCTGTAAATGCCTTCGTGGCACTTCTTGGCTGAGTAATCATTGTTTTAAAATGTTGATGCAGATGACAATATCTTTTGAGTCACCAGCATGGCTATTGATGCCCTTTAAATATTTTTGCACTACTTTTTTTTTAATAAAATATTTTATCTCTAAAATGCTGCAAGCAAAAGACTTTCTATCTATTGATGAAACCTCCAAACACTCCCTTCAAACAGAGCTTTTTTGTGTGTCTGGAGGACTTCTTTGGGGACGATACAAAATGAAAGAGAACTGTCAGAGAGCTGATGATCGGTTCTCAAACAATTACTCAAGTATTTGGTAATCACTGTCTTTGCTTGGATTGTTATAACAGCTTTTGTATATCAGGATTACCAGCCACATCTGTCCTTCAATATTTATTTGTCCCTTGGACAAGTACTCTAGGTTGTAAGTCACTACAGAGGAGGGCACGGGGGACTCAATCTGGGACTCTGAGTGGAAGGGGTGGAAACAAATACCAATTCAAGGCCAGTTCTAGGTATAAGAAAGAATATATCAGTACCATGATTCTAAAAGTTTGAGCTGACTAACACAACATTGTAAAACAATTATACCTCAATTTAAAAAAAGAAAAGAAAAGAACAAAAAAAGAAAAGTTTGAGCTGAATCTTGAGTCCAAACGAATGCAAAAGACAGCGATGTAGGCAATTGTATTAGTTAAGGTAGAGGCTAAGCTGCTATAACAAAGAGGCCCCAAAATACAGTGGCTTAAGCAAGATAGAAATTTGTTTTTCTCTAACATAACAGCCTAGAAAGGAGTGGTCCAGGGCTGGTGGAGTGGCTCTGCCACCTTCAACATGTGGCTTCCAGGATTGTTCCAGCCACTCTCACTTCTCAGACAGTGGGACAGGAGAGAGGAAGTTTGGAGAAGCACATTTCTCTTTAAAGTAGATAACCTCAAAGCCACACACATTACTTTGATTCATCCCCTTTTAGCCTGAATTTAGTCTCATGGTCAAACCTAGCTGCATGGAGGGTTGGCAAACTTAGTTTTGAGCACAATGGCTATATGTCCTACTAAATTGAGGGGGTTCTCTTACTAAAAGAAAGGGGTCAGCAGTCTCTACCATGGCAAGTTAATATAAATGCCCAGGGACCCAAAATAAATCCAGGAGAAGACTGGAAATAGAGTCTAAGTAAGCATACACCATAGGACTCTGCACATTGTAAACACTGGGTACATATTTAAAAGGCTGGCTTGATGGGTGAATGAGTGAAGGGATGAATGAAATGAAAATGTTCATGTCAGCATCCAGAGACTTCAGCTAAATAGAGGTGATATTCACAAAGCAGAATCCCACACAAACGGATTCACATAAGCACAAAGACCTAGGAGTGTGCACTCTGGCTTGCCCTTGTATACTTCCTGCAAAGTGCAGGCCAGCAGAGGTTAGCAGGTGTGTGCTGAGGACAGAGAGGAAAGGGTTTATCACTCATTTTGTTGGTGATCTCAGCATCTCATCACTGGGAGATTCAGTCAGCTGGGACCAAGGCCAGCACTCTGGCATTCAGACATCTCTCAGACAGTAGGACTCTTCCCCTCTCAGCATCCCTTTCTCTACAGATCAGTGGTTCTCAGAGTATGGTCTCCAGACCAGCTATATCAGCATCCTCTGGAAACTTTTAGAAAAGCAAATCCCAGGTCCCACCCCCCAGAACGATTGAATCACACATTCTGGGGGTGGGGCCCAGAAATCTGTGTTAAATTAGCCCTCCAGATAATTCTGATGCATATTCAAGTCTGAGGACCACGACTCTAGATAACTGCTTTCCTTTGGTTACCTGTATTCTCCTGCCTGTTACTGACCCATTACCATGTGATGTCTTCTGAGAACAACAGTGTAGCCCAGGATGTAGCTTGGCTTGGCCTGGATCTCACAGGAAGAGAGTGACAGATCCTGTTCTGGAATCCTAGTTTAGGATGGAATTTCAAAAAACTCTCTCATTCATCTGCCTGTCTCTATAGTAAATATGCAGACCATCCAAGATAGCAATTGTGGCCAGCACTATTCCTGGATATCCCCAAGGATGGGAATCATAAGTTCTCCTTGATAGCTAGTTCCAGTGTGATCAGTACTTAGACAAGACGTTTTTTCTTTCTCTCTTTCTTTTGTTTTTTTTATAACCAAACCTCTTCTCATTATAATGTAAGCCCATGTATTCTTTAATCTTTTCAAGAGATCTCCAAATCTTTTGTCATTCTAGTTATCATTTGTATACTCAAAGACATTTGTGAAATCATTGTTTATTCTTCTCTCTTCTGAGCTAAACAATTGCAATTCCTCAAACAATAAACTTCTCTCAATGATCCTGATGGTTCCTCTAGGGTCTGAATGTTTGTGTTCTACCTCCCCTGTCAAAATTCATATGTTGAAATCCTAACTCCTCAAAGATGATGGTATTAGAAGATGGGGCCTTTGGGAATCATTAAGGCGAAATCCTCATGAATGAGATTAGTGCTTTAGAAAAGAGACCCCACAGAGATCCCTAGCATCTTCTACCTTGTGTAGATACAATGAGAAGTCTGTGACCTGGAAGAGGGCCCTCACCTGACCATGCTGGTACCCTGATCTTGGACTTCCAACCTCCAGAACTGTGATAAATAAATTTCTATTCTCTATAAGCTACCCAGGCTGTGGTATTTTGTTATAGTAGCCCAAATGGGCTAAGACAGTTCCTTAATCCTTCATCAGCATTATCTCATTAATCCTCATAATAACCCTAAGAAATGGGCACTGTTATTTTATCCCATTTTACACATAAAGAAACTGAGGTTCAGTGAGGTTCAACTGCTTGCCTGGGGTTACAGAGTTTGGAAATGGTGGGGGCTGAAATTCACAAGCTGAGAGTCATTACCCTTGATCTTACATGTCTATCTGTATGTCTAGCATTCATTCAAAATCTTGATAAGGTATTGATTTCATACTTTTCTTACGGTTGGAAATTCAATTGTAAGTTATAAGCTGTAAATGTCCCACAAATATCTGCATACTCGAGAATGATTATATGAATTAAAATGTTCATGGGAAAAGACATTTCACTTAATAAAACTAGTTGTTCTAAAGGGATACTTCAAAAAATGATGGTCAGATCATAATCTGAGAATCTAAATGCCATGAAAACTAGGAGAAAAGAGAAGGAGACAAAGGTAGCAAATAGATCCGTTAGAATCCATGACACGAATGGACGTCTCCAAGCTGATTCTTTCTGGTATCTTCGTTGGGATGAGCACCAACAGTATCAACTGAATCAAAGTACTTTTTTCTTTTCAAATTACTTCGTGGACAATTCCCTGCTATGTCCCCAGCTCTAGAAGAGGGCCATGCTATTAGCATGTGTTCACCATGTACTTGTAGAAAAAATAAACATGGAGTTGATTCTTCATCTTCAAAGAGGACTTCCAAAAAAAAAAATCAGAGTCAGGTGGCCCTCAACATCTGCTTGCTGGGATGAGAATTATCTCTAGAGACCTGCTAGTCGACCCTCTTTGTTTTCAGATGAGCAAACTGAGACCATAAAGTTACATAACATGTTCAATGTCCTCTAGGTGAATAGGAGTAGAGCTGGAATTAAAACTCAGCTTTCCTACATGGGTTCTGCACTTGTCAAAACTCAACAAAATGACTCTCAAAATGTGTGTATTTCACTGTACGTAAATTATATGTAAAAAACCCCCTCAGTTTTCTCAGTTCTTTTTTCTGTCATCTCTCTTCCATTATATTTCCCTGCTAAACAGTAGATCAGGAAGAAGGTAGCTGATACAGCTCTGGGCTACAAACAGCCTACCTAAGAAGGTCAGACTTTGAACTTCCATGGAACAAATTATAAAATTTCAATAAACAATCAGGGATTGGCATAGGAATACCAACTTTGTTTATTTTGTCCAGGAAGGATATTAAAAGAAAAAAAAACTTACTATTTAGAATCACCTTCATTTCACAAAACAATGGACATGTTAACATTTTAAAAATAGAAAAGCATAGTCTCAGAATAAAAACAATATATCCCCCAAAAGGACTGTTTTTGTTAAAGGTCTGTGAAGATTCTTAATGGACCAGCACAGGACAGAGTCTGGAACTCCAGAGCCAAATCAGAAAGAGCCAACAAATGAGGTTCATGCCAGGATATTAGATACCTGACTACACCTCAGGATAGCTTTTCTCCTTTTGATCTGGATTCACATCTTAATGTCTTCATATTCCCAAAAGGACCAGACTTTTCCCTTTTGGGGAATATGGATGAAGCAAGAGTGGGACTGAAGCTGAATCCGGCCCCTGTACCCTGACACCAAATAAAATCTCGGAGACAGAGTTTTGGGTGAAGTAGAAAAGAATAGCTTATTGCTTTGCCAGGCAAAGGTGACCACAGCGGGCTAATGCCCTCAAAACTCTGTGTCCCCATCTGGAAGGGGTAGTGAGAAGTTTTATAGCAATGGTTCGTGATCGGCTTGTGGACATTCTTCTGATTGGTTGGGGGTCAACATCATCAACCTTCTGGTTCCAATTGGTCTGGGATCTACATGCTTGTGGGCAGCAGACAGTTAACTTCTCCCACCTGGTGGGGTTTCTGTATCTGCAAAATATTTCAAAGATATTGTTTTGTGTATCCCTTGAGGGGGAAGCTGGACCCTGCCCCAAGGCTGCTCTATTGTTTCTTGACTGTTCCTCCATTGTCTCTGCATCCCCTCCCTTCCCTAATTAGCAACTGTTTGAACCTGCTCATTGGAACTCAGGGAAGGTCCTGGAGGCTGAATGAAGCCTATTTCCTGTAATTTCCAAGAAATGGGGGACACAGAAAGGCTTTTGTGCCCAGGAACCCCACAGGGTCCTGCTCAATTTCAGGACCAGCAGTGTCAAACCTTGAGTGGACCCTTCGACTAAAGTTGCATTCCCTAGAAACCATGGACTCCTCAAGAGAGCTCCTACATAAACTACATTAGCCCACACCTACTGGGGTCCCAGCTGCAGCTGGGCAATTCTTTACTCAGCATGAGCCTTGTTTAAGGAGCCTGTAGAAGTCAGAGAGGACATTTATTCTTTGATCTTGTATAAAAGGGGAAAATACGGGTTGGTGTGTATATTGATTTCCTAGGGCTGCTGCAACAATGTACCACAAACCAGGTGGCTTAAAACAACAGAAGTTGATTCTCTCACAGTTCTGGAGGCTTGAAGTTCAAAATCGAGGTGTCAGCAAGGCCATGTTCTCTGTCTGAAGAATTTACGGAAGGAACTTTTCTTGCCTCTTCTAGCTTCTGGTGGCAGACTGCAACCCTTGGTGTTCCTTGGTTTGTAGAGGCATCACTCCAACCCCTGACTCCACTGTCACATGGCCTTCTCCCCGTGGGTCTCACATTATCTTTCCTATGTACACGTCTGTCTTTGGCTTTCTTCTCTTCCCATTAGGACACCAGTCACATTGGATTAGAACCCACCCTAATGACCTCATCTTAACTCGATTATATCTGCAAAGACCTTGTTTTCAAATAAGGTCACATTCACTGGTTCTGGGGCTTAGAATTTCATATATTTTGGGGGGGGGACACAATTCAACCCATGACAGCCCATAAGACTTACTCCATGGCTCTGATGAGCCATGGTTTTGAGGATCATTTCAGATTTGCATCAACTCCCAAGGACCCTGACAAAGCATGCATTTACTCACCAGATGGGTTAAACTCTAATTAATAGTTTCCTGCCGGCCACCTTGTATGTGTTTGTACTGCTCTTTGAGGGACACTCAAGATGTACAAAACCCTGTCTCTACCTCACCAGGTTATGTACCCCTCTTGTGCCCCAGTTTCCCTATCTGTGGCACCTTCCTCACAGGGTTGCTACAAGGATTAAATGAGATGATAGTCACTGTGTGACTCAATAAATGTTACGGATGGCTTCGAACCAATGTGTGAACAAAATGCACCCATGGTTTAGAGAACAAATAAGAACCAAAAGCACAATATACTATATATTGATGTTACAATGTAGAAGTTCAGATGAAGGGAAAAGAGCGTCTCAGATATTGATTTATTATCTTATTTATGGCATGCCTGTGTTTGCATGTGAATATGTAGATGTTGGTAACTCTGTACGTGTGTGTGTTTCGGTTTGGGGGTAGTTCGATAGGGGAGCAGTAATCTGGAGGATGAATATCTTTCTTGGGACTGAAAAAGATCTTAGGACCCTGTCTTCCTCATTTTATTTCTGTCTAACCATAGGGTTCCTGCAAAGCTGCAAGAACGAACTCAGTTCTGTGTTGGGCCCTGCACTCATGGTGGCTGCCAGCCTGTGTGTCTTGTGTGAGAGGCAGTGGGCTTCTGGAAAATCTCTTAGACTTGTGCCCTGAACAGGGAGGTCACCCCATGGCTGAGATATGTCTCCTTATTTTGCCTGGACCCTAATACCCTGACAACCGGCTCAAACTCCCTGTTCATTGAGAGCCATTGATCAAGGCCTCTGCCGTCAGATTTCAGACTAAGGGGTTGTAGAAAACAAGATAAAGAGAGTCGTGTTGTTCCTTAAAGAGCTATGCATACTTGCATCAAAAAAAAAAAAGAGTGTTGTCTTAGCACCAAAACAAAACAAAACCGAAAAAAAAAAAAAATCCAAACCCATTATGTGCCTTTAGGATTTGAGGAAGAATCTCGTTGTTTTTTTTTAACTTCAAAATAGTCTGAAAGAATTTTCCACAGCCAGACTCCCTTTATTCAGAATTAAAGTAATGGATCTGGAGCTACTGTAGCCACCTATCCACTTATATTTCTATTGCTATCATAGTAATTGTAATATTAATTGATTAATCTATCCCAGGGCACTCAAGTGTCTGCACACAAAATTAGAATGTAATTGCAACAATAAAGAGATCAAATGAGATAATTAAAACATAAAAGATGACAAATGCTAATTCAGGAAGTCTTTTGTATGCATTGAAACATGTGCTACTTATTTATAAGGCATTGTTTGGAGATTCCTAAGGAGAGAGTTCAAGGCAGAATAAATTCTGTGATCTGCTTATACAAAGATATCAAATAAACGTACTCACACAAGGATTGATTGCAATACAATTGCAGGTCCAAGCGTACCTTCCACAGAGTGTCGTTTAGATGCATCTTTTTAGAAGCTATAACACTGAACTGACATTAATGCCATGCCCACATTTCTCCTAAAGCTTCAAACTTGCAGAAATAGCATCTACAGGGCATGGCAGGAGGAGGAGAAGACAGGCAAATGGAAGCAAGTCAACAATTAACTTCTTTGAGGCTTAGACATGTAACCTGCATTCATAGAATTCAAAAGAAGGAAAAAAGACAGTCTGGGCAGGTCTTGAGTTACCCAAGCCAAAACCAGTTGGTTTCACTTTACAGGGCCCCTGGAGGGCAAGGGTGACTTTGTACCCTGGACTCAATTTTTATCCAATTTCTCTTCTTATTGACTATCAAAAGAAAGAGTCTAGGGATGGATTCCATCAAAGCCTAGATGTTCACAACTTTCTAAAACTTTAGATTTCTATTCTTCATCATTTTAGTAACAGTCCCAGGCCCTGATCTTATTTTTTCAAATACATTATTCAGCCTATGCAATCTCTAACTCCTGCAGAGCCAGGAATGAAGTGAGATTAGGACTCACTGATCTGACCAATTTCTGGTCTTCTTTTTGCCCAGCTATCTATGGGGTTAGGCGAGCTGCAGCGATCGCAGGGGACCATGGACATATACACGCTACCAGTATGCACAGTGCCATGGTGAAGGCCAGCTACCACCATACTGCCACCATCACCAAGGAAGGTTCTTGGAGATAATGCAGTCATTCATCTATTCAACACTCAACACACACTTCTTGAGTGACTTTTATGTCAGCGAACCAAACAGACCAAGTTCCCTGGTCTCAGGGAGCTTATGTTCCAGTGAAGGGAGACAGAGTGAACATATAAACAAGGAGATGTATAAAGTAGCGTCAGATGGCGATAAGTGTCAGGGAGGAAAATAAATCAGGAGAAGTGTCTAACGAGTGACTGGGGAAGGGGTGCTATTTTAGAGTGTGGTCAGGAAAAAGCTCCCAAAAGCGTTGCTGAGTAGAGATCTGAAAAACCTGCATGAATGAGCCTCACTTTAATATGCCTTAAATAGACTAATGAATTCAAATCTTATGGGAATGAGATGCAAAAGATAAAACAGAATCCTTTCTCCGTGGTTCTGCGAAAATAATAATAAGAGCTAGTTTGTATTAAGTACCTTACAAGGATTAACTCATTTAATCCTCACAGCAACATTGTGAGATAGAAATGATTATCGTCCTCCTGGAGATGAGATTAGTAACTCACCAAGGGTTACATAGCTAGTGGCTCGTGAGGCTGGGTTTCAACTCCAGGCCCCTTGAGGTTTGGGGGAGGGTTGTGTTTTTGGAACAGCTGTATTGAGGTATAATTGCTATGCAATAAACTGCACATATTTGAAGTGTAAAATCTGAGAATTTTTAGCATATGTATATACTCATGAAACCATCATATCATCAAGATAATGAATCTGTGTCTCACTCCCAAAAGGTTCCTCATGCCTCCTTTTCACCACCTCCCCCCAATCCATCCCTTTTCACACTCCCATTTCCAAACAACCACTGGCCTGCTTTCTGTCATTATAGATGAGCTGGCATTTCCCACAGTCTTATACAAATGGAATCATATAGTATGAACTCTTTTTTCGTCTGGCTTCTGTCACTCAGCGTAATTAGCTTGGGATTCATCCACATCACAGGTAGCGACGGTTCACCTTTGTTGCTGTGCAGTGTTCCGTTGTATTGGATATACCCCAATTTGTCTCTCCATTCACCTGTTAGTGGACACTGGGCTATATTAATAGCCAGTTTGGGGCTATTACAAATTAAACTGCTATGAACATTCACGTACAAGTCTTTGTATTAGACCCACACTCTTAATCATTACATAATACAGCTTCTCTTAAAAAAAGGTTAAAATAGGACACATAGAGGCTGCATTGTGTGGCAAAATCACGATGAACCAGAACCGAGAATTCTCGATTCCAAAAGCTGTGATCTTTTGCTAGTCCAAGGGTAGTGAGTAGCCACTGAAAAATGTAGGTATAAAGCCTTTCATTCAGATGTCACCTGGTTTCTCTGTAATCTGAGGAGAGACGGCCCTAGATGACCTAGCACAGAAATCCCTGGTTTGCACTCTCTCCCACATTTACTAACGGTGTGACTGTCGACAAGTCACTTGTCCTTTCCAGAACTCTTTCCTCATCAGTAAAATCCCAGCCAAGTCTAAGGCTTACCCGTGGCGTGTACTAATTAGAGGAAAGCAGTAGATTAGCCAAGGCCAATCTTCATGCCACCCCACTG
This sequence comes from Eubalaena glacialis, assembly GCF_028564815.1. Taxonomy (NCBI): domain Eukaryota; kingdom Metazoa; phylum Chordata; class Mammalia; order Artiodactyla; family Balaenidae; genus Eubalaena; species Eubalaena glacialis. The sequence continues at coordinate 9,864,510 of NC_083722.1, forward strand.
CTCTGTATTGCTGTGCCCTCCTGACCACAGGGTCCTAGCATCTCAGAAATGCATGCAACCTAAGAAAGCACCGAAGAGAACCAAGGCCCAGGGAGTGAGGGGGGTGCCCGAGGTGGCAGGGGGACCTCAAATCCAGGTGTCCTGACATCGTGTCCAAAACTTTTTCTTCTACACCAAACTGCTGCTTGTTGCTTGCTCAAGTTTTATATCAAGCAAAGGTGCTGAATTAAATGAGTGCCGTTTCTTTTCCCACTTTATCACGAGTTAGGGTGGCAATCATCTGTCTCAGTTTGTTTACTATACAATTTGTGATCAAACCACAGATGCTTCAGTCCTCAGGACACAGAGTAACACCTCGCTAGCTAGGTAAATGCTACCAAAAAGGAAATGTTTTGCGGGAGAGGTGTAATGAGACAGGCAAATAAATGATTCCTTTCCCCTCTGCTATTGGTTTAAGTTGTAGTCACCCAAACTTTAAAAATAAAAGCATC